>NC_050098.1:2502500-5002500 GCF_902167145.1 Zea mays | reverse complement strand
TGTCCCCATTTTGATCCGTGAGCAGGAATGTTTTGAACCTTAGAACAGGAAACACTTTAGAAATTGAATCATTTTTTGATATTTTTTATACCTGTGATCATGCTGAATTGTCCAATAGGGAGATAGTCATTAGGCATGGACATTATGTGTGAGTTGTGTTGAAGAGAATTTACATCACACAAACATAAATTCTCAAAAAACTTTATTATTGAAAATTCTCCATAGAAAATTTCAAAAAGAGTTACCATTCGGAACGTTTTTCTTGAAGATAAGAACAATTGCAGTTTTAACATCCTAGAACCATATGTTACAAATGTGATAAAAATAATTTAGACTTCTTGTGGAAAGTTTGTTATCATCTGCACAGAAGCGGGTATGTTCTCGGCATGAAAAACAAAATAATTTTTTTAGAAAATAGGTTTCTCCTTCTTTATTTCGTAATAAAGCGATCACAAGTTTCACAGTTTTGAAAACATATGCGTATTCGAGAGTGCATCCTCCAACAAACATAGAACCTGATTAACATACAATTTCAAGCTAATGTCACTCATCAATCTCCTCACACTACTTTCTACAAGACCACAAACCAGATGGTACTCCTCCACCTAAGACCTCAAACTGGACTCTTGGCTCCAACAAATTCTTGGAAGATGCATTAAGCTTGCTTCCAAAGAACCATTGTAGAAATCTAGCTCCTCTAACCAGCTCTGTTTGCATAATGGCCTCCATCTTCTGAGCATGTGTGCCATCCTCACCATTAACTTTTGAATCCCTGATCATTTCTCTCCCTAAAAACAAAGTGTGTTACGAGTTTTCCAAATACACTACATAGCTACTGCACTTACCATATTTTAACACTATTTTTTTATTGCTAACCCAAAAATGAGCAACTGATTCAAAATCATGACTTAGGTTCCAATTGAACATGTCATTAATTTGTTTCCACAAATAGGAGGCCACATTACAATGGAAAAGAAGATGACATACTGATTCATTTTCTATACAAAAGAGGCCAGATCTATCCGCCACTGGTTTTCGTTTTGAAACATTATCTCGAGTAAGAATTTTGTTGTTAGAAACCAGCCATAAAAAATTTGCACTTTAGGGGGAATGCTAAGATTCCAGACTTAAGGGACAAAAATAGGCCAAACTCCTCTGAAACTTATCACCGCATACAAAGACTGAACCGAAAAACTCCCATTAGAGACAAACACCCAAATCACTTGGTCCTTATCTGTCAGTAGGATAATACTCTCAGTAATAGCACATAACTCATTCCATAATTCCATAACCTGCGTAGACACAACTCTTCTAAAGGTTAACTTCAGATTAACACCATCCCAAACATTACAAATAGTAGCTCCTTTCTCATTATTGATAATATATAGATTCCAATATTGTATCGCCAAACTCGAGTTTCCAAATGAAAGATCCTCCTACAAACGAATACGCTCCCCATTACCAATTTTCCACATAATCCCCATATAGAAGCCCCCACGTTTGAACAACAAAACATATTTGGTTTTGTCGTTCAAATATTTTTGATCAATTATCATAGACCAAATAGTGTTCGAACCCAAATGGTAACGAAAAATCCATGAGGCTAAAGGCAAAGGCTTAAGCATCTAAAAACAAAATAATTCTAGCCAACTGCAGTAAAAAACAAGAATTGCATGCTCCGAATGGAAGGATGATTTGGATCGTCTTGCCACAATATCTTGATACTGATTTTTAAAGAATTAAGCAGAGGGGAGTATTATGAAGACGTAGCAGAGTGACCTATTGTTGGGGGCCTTCCTCTTCCGAAGGTTCTAAAAAACATAACTAACGTGTTTTCTAGTACAATAACTATTTCAGGAAGCTTCGGCTTTAAGATAAAGCTATGCATGGTATGAAGGCGCGAACTGAACAAGGGACAAGCTAGCTCCGAAGCTGTGGCTGAAGAAGCTTCGGCTCAGCGTGTTGACGATGGTGAAAGGAGAAACCGACTTAAAGGGGAAAAGACTGCTTAGTCCTCAACAGCTTGTCTTAGGGTCAACAGTAAATGTCAAGGACACGAATGTAATTTCATCTAGTCTGCGTCCTATGCCTATAAATAGATGAACAGTGGCACCGTACTGTTCACGCTGACTTGTAATCACTCTCGCGTCACTCCTGCTTTTCCATCTTCTGTCAAGTTGAAGGTAAAAATATAATTTAAATGTTGTTGATGTTTATTCATGTTTGTTCAATGAGAATATTAATAGTCTAATGATTTGAAACGATTATTCATAATCCCTTCACGTTTTCATGTCTTTATTTACTTCCTTGCTTATTAAAATGATGAAGGTGTGCTTTTCATGACCTTTGACTGAAGATCGTTATATCCCAAGGGAGATAATGTTTCGAAGGACAAAGGTCTTTAACCATTAACACTTATGTTGCCTTGTTCTTGATTCATAGCATTTGAGAACAACTGACCAACATTGGCGCCCACCTCCGGTGAACTCATATTCGACCACCTTCGGCAAGCATTGACCTTCGTCATGCCTCTGAAGAAGACAGCCGGGCCAGGGGCTGCACTACGGCCGCTGGATGTTAATCAGGAGACACTACGCGAAGCTAGGAGCCAGAAGAGGAAGGCTACCAGCCCAACACCTCAGGAGGAGCAACTGGACCAAGAGATCAGGGATCTTGAAGCTATCCACCAACATGTTCAAAAGAAGAAAGAGAAAATGCTTCAGCTCGCCGATCTCTAGAGAAAGATTGATGAAGCCACCGAAGAGATGCGCCATCTCACCGAGGAAGACCAAGACCGAAGGCCCCATTACAGGGAGCTTTAGCAAGAGAATTCATACAATGATGATGAATGGTATGGTGATTTTCATCATGGCAATTTTGCTTTTGATGATACTTCTCCTTTGGCAGCAGAGTTGCAGGCTACTCCATGGCTCCCATCATACAAGCCACCTCAGCTTCCTATGTATGATGGGCATTCAGACCCCAAGCAGTTTCTGATGAGCTACGAAGCAACCATATCTTCATATGGGGGTAATACTGCAGTCATGGCAAAATCCTTCGTTATGGCAGTCAAAAGCGTAGCACAAACCTGGTACTCTTCTCTCCGGCCAGGGACACTCACATCATGGCTGAAGCTCAAGGATATGCTAATCACTAGCTTCCAAGGCTTTCAGACGAAGCTAGTCACTGCTCAGGCTTTGTTTCAGTGCACGCAAGACCATGAGGAGTACCTTCAGGTGTATGTCCGAAGGTTCCTGCGTCTAAGAGCACAAGCGCCTACAGTACCCAATGAAATTGTCATTGAGGCCATGATCAAGGGGCTTCGGCCGGGACCTACGGCTCAATATTTTGCCAGGAAGCCTCCACAGACCTTGGAGAAGCTTCTTCAAAAGATGGATGAGTATATCTAAGCTAACAATGATTTCCGCCAAAGAAGGGAGGAAGCATACAGGTTTTCTAAGATGATCAGGGGCTTCAGAGGAAGAATTCACCCTAGGCATGTCAGGTCGATCCACAAATCCAACTCAAGTGACGATAGAGGAAGTCAACCCCAAAGGCAGCAACACAGCTCCCAGTCTTTAGGGCCACAACAAAACTCCTTCAGGCCACCAGCCCTAAGAGGCAGAGGCGACAGAGGCTTCGGAGGAAGGTACAGAGATTAGCCTAGAAGACTGTTTTGCTTGTTCTGCGGCGAAGATAAAGGCCACACCACAAGAACATGTCAAGTCACAATTCAGAAACAAAAAGAGATTGCTGAAGCTGAGGCACGGCAGAATCAATCGAAGCAGGTCCTACATACTGCTTCGTGTTATTCTCCCTATATCCCAGAGTACGTAGGTAATCAACAGCCTACGGCCTCTATCGCTTCGATAAGTTACTCCCAATCTTCCTGGACTCAGCTCCCACCACCACCACCACCGCTACCACCTACTCTGACCCGAGGCCAATAGCCAAAAGGGCACCAACATGCTCAACAACAGCGTGATTTTCGGGAGGAGTCCGAAGCTCGCACAGTCAATAGTACTATGCCCTAATCCAAGCACATCTACTAAAGAATATCCTACCCTTGGTGTATCTTTATTTTTCCTGTCATTTTATCTTTCTTGTATAAAAAACAAGTCACAAAGGATTGAATTCCGATTTCATGTAATAATAGTGCTCGTATCATTGAGTAAAATGCTTTCTTCCAACAAAGTTCCAAAGCTACAAAAGTCATTCCTAAGGGAGCACAGAGTTTGTTCCGAAGCGGCAAAAGCCGTTCCTAAGGGAGCGCAGAGTAAGTTTCGAAGCTACAAAAGTTGTTCCTAAGGGAGCGCAAAGTAAGTTCTGAGGCTCCAAAGTTGTTTCTAAGGGGATGCAGAGCCAAAATACCACCGAGATATAAGGTGAAGAAGCTCTAAAGTCGTTCCTAAGGGGATGCAGAGCTTAAATACCACCGAAATATAAGGTGAAGAAGCTCCAAAGTCGTTCCTAAGGGGATGCAGAGCTTAAATACCACTGAAATAGAAGGTGAAGAAGCTTCAAAGTTGTTCCTAAGGGAATGCAGAGCTTAAAGACTCCAAAGACGTCCCTAAGGGGATGCAGAGTCTTGAGTGCTTCAGTGTGGGCGTGTGTATTCGGCATAAACATCATGTTGCATCATATCATTGCATCATTCCGCATAACATTACTTCATACGTCATATCACATCAACAGCAAAGATGGAGTACAAAGCAGATCTTCGGCAGTAGCGTGATAAATGAAAATGTACTGAGGCACGAAGCAAACCTTCGGCAAATACAAACTTACCTGGACAACCTTCACACAATAGCTTTGCTACAAAAGGCTCTCTTCTTTATGAAGCATGAAAAGAAGAGAAGGTGTTTTTTCGCTGAAGGCTCAAAAATGGTATGTGCTTAAATTTCATGCATCGCAAAGAAATATATTACATTAATATACATGTTTCATAATTGTTTCATACACAAATGTTACATTGTTTCATTACAGCAAAAGCCGAGTCTTCTTTGAGAATCTTTTCAGCAGCCTCATTCAGCAGTTTGTCGACGACTTCGTCGATGATGATATTGGCAACACTCATCACATCCAGCGCCTCTTTCATAACGGGATCGGCCTGGGGGTCGTATGGCTCGGGTAGCGGTGAGAGTTCAGTTGTAGTAAACAAACAGTTAGTCCGAAGCCAAAAAAACAAACACCGAAGCTAAAATTCAATAATAATACCTATACGCCTCTCGCGCTCGGCAGCTTCTTTAGCTCGCTTAGCTTCTTCTTGAGCATCATGGGTTTCTTTTTCATTTTTCTTTATGATTTCGTTGGCCAATTCTTGGCCACCATTCACCCAGACATCGGAATAAAACTTCCCGCCCACCAACGCGGCTTCGGCCGAGGGGTCCTTCGTGTCGTCTGTGAAGAAGGCGGCTTCAGTCTAGGCTGCAACCTTAACATGGTCACAACCGGCTTTTTCTAGAATTGCTGCAACCCCTCGAGCGCCGGAGAAAGCACAAATGTCCCCGCGATCAATAAGGATCTCTTCAAAGGCATCGACTTCTTCACCTATCCAATCAATGACTCCTTTGGGTCACCTTAGATGAACTTTTCCTCCAAAGAGTATGCACCCACCTTGGCAAAGCTGGTTTTCAGTTTTGTTACGCAAACCAAGGATTTTTCAAAGTATATCTCCTTGGATTCATGAAGCTCCTTAACATTCTTCTCCAATCTTGTGTTCTTCCGTTCACTTATTTCTTGATTTGCTTTCGCAAGTTCAAAATTCTCATTAGCTTCGGCAAGTTGTTTCTGAAGGTTCTGAAAGTTCCCTTTGACCCGGGAACAGGATCTGGATGTCGCCTAGAGGGGGGGGGGGTGAATAGGCGAATAAAAATTAATCACTTTATAACTAGAAATTCTTACTCTACTCGAAGACTTAGTACGCAGTGGAGTGAGAAGACTCTTCGAGTAGGTTGCAGCGGAATGGAAGATCCTGTCTCAAAATGTCCTGCACTTCAAATCAAGCTTATACCACAGATAAGTATTGAAGTGTAGATATAAAGACGAGTAAGGCAGAGAGTCAGGATAGAACAGAGCACACAGACACAAGGGTTTATCCCGAGGTTCGGCCAAGCCTGAAATGCTTGCCTAGTCCTCATTGGAGTTAGCCACACCTGGGCTTAGAGTCTATTTCAACTCCTTCCTCCGTTTGCTCAGATCTGTCAGTATGACAGGTAGAGCCTTTCACTATTGAGTGGGGTTACAACAGAACCGCGGCTGCTTACAGACTTCTTGGCAGCACCCCGGCAGAGTAATGATACGCTCAAGACCTTGCTCTAGCTCTTAGCAGCACTACTCCTCTCTCTAAAGGCTTATAGCTGTGCCTTCTACACAAACTATAGAGTTACACACAAGAGGGAGAGCGAGAACTGATTCCAGTGAAGTCTATACTTGTTGGCTGCACTTGTACCATGCTTGAGGCGCATAGGGGTCCCTTTTATAGGCACAAGGGGCCTAGGAGCCGTTGGAATCCCATTTGGAAGGCAATACTTTCTTTCTGTTGGGTGGCGCACCGGACAGTCCGGTGCACACCGGACACTGTCCGGTGCCCGATTTCTTTCCTTTTATAGCGAAGCCGACCGTTGGCAGTCTTGGAGCCGTTGGCGCACCGGACAGTCCGGTGCACACCGGACAGTCCGGTGCCACCATCTAGCCGTTGGCTCGGCCACGTGTCCCGCACAGATCGCGCGGTCGACCGTTGGCCCGGCCGACCGTTGGCTCACCGGACAGTCCGGTGCACACCGGACAGTCCGGTGAATTATAGCCGTACGTCGCCGGTGAATTCCCGAGAGCGGCCAGTTCGCTCGAGCCAGCCTGGCGCACCGGACACTGTCCGGTGCACCACCGGACAGTCCGGTGCACCCAGACTGAGCAGAGACTTGGCTGTACACAGCCAAGCCTTTCGCACCTTTTTCCTTTTCTTCTTCTTTCTGTTTCTAACACTTAGACAAATATATTAGTCCACAAAACCAATGTACTAAGTCTAGAAACATACCTTCTCTTAATTATTACATCTATAGCATATCACATGCTTGAGCTTTGATGTTGGACTCATAAATCATCAAGTCGGTTTGACTTGATCTAGATTGACATTTCTTAGCTCCAACATCCTGCAAAGGTCACATAGAACATCTCCAAACATAGGGACAACCCAAACTAAAGATTAAGGTGAACTTAGCTCTTTTGGGCTGCTTCCAGTTCTGGTTTTGACACTTGTTCTCCTTCTAGTGACCTTGATCTCCTTCTTAGAGCTTGATCTTGAGCCTTATGGCTTACACCACATAACTGTCGCTGTTACCTCATTGATTGTAAGTCATGTCCTTATGTAGTGATCCTTGATGTGCCATAGCTGTTCTCAACTCGATCACCCTTGACTTTGCAAGCCTTCTTCTTCACCCTTGGCTTTGGGTTCCTCAGCCTCCTTGACCTTCTCCCGTGCACTTGGTACCTCGAAGCTCTTCTTGCCTCCGTCCTTGGCTTGATCAGTTGTCTCCGAGCTACGCACCCGGGTCTCACTTTATGCAATGTCCATCTTACTTGTGATGTCCATTATGTATCCATAATCCAGTTCTTGGACAATCACATTTGTTCACTTGTGTTGAACCCTGTAGGCTTTACCTTAAGCACCTGTTCAACACTTAGTACACTTGTTAGTCACTACAAGAATATTGACCTTCTGTGACGTTTTGATGGGATCATAAGAGTCACAGAAGGTGTGTAATTAAAGGTCTTCTGTGACGAAATATAATAAATAATGACGTTCCTAAGAATATTCCTCCATAGGAATGTCATAATTTTTTATGTTTTGTCACAGAAGATCTTTAATTACGCACCTTCTGTGACGCTTATGATACCATCAGAACGTCATAGAAGGTCAATATTCTTGTAGTGAGTCCTTTAATTGAGTTGTCATCCAAACACCAAAACTCACAAGAGAGCTTTCAATCTCCCCCTTTTTGGTGATTGATGGCAACACAATTAAAGCTTACATAAGAATAAGATTTGAAGCACAAATTTTTAATTCTAAGATTATAGAATGCTCCCCCTAAATAAGTGCTTACTTCAAAAACATAATTTTGGCCTCAGACGCCAATTTGCACATACTTAGGCAAATCGAAACATTTCTACACCTTAGCACTTTTTAGTATGCATTGTGCTACACCTTAGCACTTTTTAGTATGCATTGTGGCAAGAATCAAACCATGATGCTATAACACACAAATGCACATAATCAGAGTTAAACACCATTCAGAATAGTGGATATATCACAGGAATATATCACAGGAATATCAACCTACCACTATTCATCATTAAGATACCAATTCAAACTAATACCAATTTAAACTAAGACACTAATTTAAGACAATCTTAAAGCACCATTAACCACATGACTATCTATTACACTATAGAAGCCAAATAATTCATCGCAGCGGAAACACTAGTCCATATGAGCAACATTGCAAGAAACATATGAATATCACACTTGGCAAAGCTCAAACTAACACATCACCCATTAGGATAAGCTTTCCTCTCAGGTTGAGATAAGCTTTAATACACAAATTCTCTCCCCCTTTGACATCAAACACCAAAAACCATACTCAAGCAAGAACATATGATGATGTCAAGGGACAGCAGGGTGTTAAGGAGGAAAACGACTATCAAAACTCCCCCTTACTTATTGAGCATATGCCCGATCAACATTTAGGCAAGATACATATATACAAAAAGATTAATACTCCCTTTGTACCTTTACCATGTTGTAGTGTACTTCCCATCTTGAAAGTATCTAATCTCTCAAGAGCTTCTTCACACTTGTACCTGATTCTTTATCCTTACTTTTTCTTGTTGCTAAGACATCAAACTTAGAACAAGTTATAGTATTGGGCACAAGAAGAAACTTCTAATCTCATGATTATCAAAAGATGTCAATTGAAGCGAACTATTACGGCTACCAATTTAAAGATACCAATTGCAAAGTTCATTTATTATCATGGCTCCATGATATTTAATAATAAGCATCTATTAACACCAGATATTATAGAGCATGAGCAAGCTAAAAATATGCACTTACTCATGACTTGAGATACCAATTTCTTGACTTACAGAGGTACCCAAGTCCTGATTGCTCCATTTCTTGCTTATCTTCTCTTTTCCACCTAGAGACTATACAAGATTGCTCAAGAAACAGTTAGTCTCAAGGGACACAAGTTATGTGTGCTCCCCCTCAAGTTGTGCATCAAGTATTTGAATGACTTGCACTTTGCACATTCTAGCTTCCTTGGAACTAGAGGGGATCACAACATATCTTGGTCAAGGCACACTCTATCACTTTCATCACACAAAGATGCCAATTTGAATATCAAATGAAAGGCCACTTAACACCAATTGAAGGCTAAATGAAAGGTTGACTAAATACATCAATGCATGCCTCAGTAGCACCTAAACCAATTGAATACTCATAGGAAGTCTAACATTTACGCAACTTGGACATGATGCAAACTCAACTATCATTGCATATACCAATTGAGGATCAACACAATCATGTATATAAAGCGAAATATCTAAGCATGTCATGATTAAGAAGGTTTCTTAGGTGCACAAAAGAAGCAACATTTTAAAGGCATACATTACCTAAACCAAGATATTACCAATTGAAAGACAAGAAACACAGCTATGATCACTATCAATGGAACTTCAAGATATTCAATAAAATTGCACAGTTCCATTTTCCATACCTTTGCCTTTATGAGAGCACTTGTTATCACCAATTCAGGACTCCTTTTGCTCACACACTTCATAGCTCAAAAGGGCACGACATGGATTTGAAATTCATACAACACTAAACTAGGGAGAGTAATCATGTGAACATGCACTAAACAAAATGTCATTTTTGCACATAGCATGACTTACAAAAAGTTACAGGTTTATCCATATACACCAAGAGAGTTAATCGTTGTGGATATAACAAATGAAATAGCTACCCATGAATGATTCAAAAGATATATCCTATATAGCATCAGTCATGATTAAGCAAACATAATTATGATTCATTTAACACCGGCAATCATAAAGCATAACTACTCCAAAGACAGGTAGCACAACAAGCCAACTTAAGAGCAATACTAAATTGCAATTATGTACTTAAAATACACGGGGTACCGTCCTTTGGAGAGCTAGCTGTAGATTCTCATCAAAGTCCTTTTACTTGATTCACCAATAATGATTAAGGACCTATACACCTTATTTTACTTGAGATGAACATGGGATTAGTGTCTCACAATAATTCAACCTTGGGACAATAAACACCAAAACAATTAACAGCTTAAGCATAGAGTTTTAGATAACCGTCTTAAGCTCTCCCATGGTCTCCAGTCCATCTCAAGGCACCTGCATGGTCTAGTTAGCACAGTTTGGTACCCATCTCGAGATGGGTCCATAACGTTCATCTAAAAGGGCCTTTGGTACCCAAATAGCAGTTGTGCTAGTTCTAGGTGATCTCATTATAGATCTAGCACAAGTGTATGATTTGGGTCTCCTAAGCGAATGAGATTGACACACATTCACTTCTTTAGGAATCTTACCTTTATCACATACCTTTGATATATGACCCTGCTCACCACACTTGTAGCAGAAACGTCGCTCAACCTGACATGACGCTTGCTGTTTGTCATTTTCCTTGGAGAGGGTCATCTTGGAGGATGCACAACCTTGATTCTTCATGACCGGACATGAAGCGATAAAGTGGTCCTTATTGTTGCATCCAAAGCAACTTCTTGTCCCTTCATCCTTGTCTTTGTACGGACAGGATGCGATGAGGTGGCCTATCTCCTTGCATTTGAAACACCTCCTTTTTTTTCTTCCCTTTTTGTGCTTGAAGGACATGGAGAGATGATTAGTACAAACAGCATGACTAATTGAATTTTTACCTTTTTCCTCGTTCATGTTGATTTCTTCATTTATAGCTTTGGGAACATTCTTCTTATTGAGCTTAACACTTGCTGCAGTTTTTCCTTTCTCAAGCTTCTTCACCACGCGCCCGTGGATATCTTGAGAGAGTTGAGCTAAGCGTCTTCTCCTCAGTTGTCGTTGCTTCTTATTCCCACAGAATTTCTTTTGTGACCCTAAAACTTGTTGCTCAATCAATGATTGGCTTTCTTTTGAGCAACAGGGGTTAGCACATGATGATATACAATTCAAATACGCATACGTGCGAGAATGAGGTTCACATGAATTTAAGTTTGAAATTACAACCTCATGAGCAACATTAAGCATGATATGGTCATCAACTAATTCATTATGAGAATAAGATAGCATATCATATTTTTCACTTAGAGCAAGTTTTTCTAAATTTATCATTTCTACTTGACTCTTAAGCATAGAATTCTCAGTTTTAAGTTGAGCAACATCAGATAATACATCATGATTATTTCTTTGCTCAAATAAAATAGACTCATACCGTTGGACCAAATTATCATGAGAGCACTTTAGCTCCTCATGTTCTTTGGTCATCTTCTCCAGGCTGTCGTTGGTTTTGATGAGAGTCTCCTCTAGCCTGAGAAGCGTCTCGCCTTGTTCCTTGTTCCTCCTCAACAACTTAACCAAGAGCACTTTGTCTTCTTTGTTGAGATGGGTGTAGAACTGGCGAATCTCCTCTTCTTCCACATCACCGGTCTCATTTTCCCTGTCATTATTATTAGTGGAAGCAATACAGGAAAATGTACCTTGTGGTGATGAAGACTCATCCTCGCTATTATCCTCATATTCCTCCTCATCATCGCTTTCGTCTCCACTATCATTGTTAGCAATAAGACATTTATAACTAGTGGAAGACAAACCTGTCGGTGAGGTGGATTCATCGTTTGGGTGCCATCGTTCTTGTTCTTCTCCCTTTGAATGGTTAGTATCACAAGTAATATAGGGAGTAGAAGTAGTACAATTTGCCACACAATATTTTACTTTAATTCTATTCCATAAATCATGAGCATCAATAATTAAATCATTATCACTACTCATGATGGCAAAATAAGCACCTCTAGAAAGAGAATCAACTAAGATGCTGCAAGCACGGTGATTTAGAGAAAAACATCTTAGTTCATCATTAGAGGGATTTTTACTAATATCAGATGGAAAAATACTTCTACTAAAGATCTGTCTCAAATCAGAATCAACACTCATGAAAGCATTATAAATAGAGACAGACCAAGATTTGTAATTAGAGCCATCGCCTAAAAGAAGTTCTACAGTTACCTCTTGTGACGACATCGTTATCTCCGGACGGCTAAGCCCACACTGGAGAGGCCTAGCTTTGATACCAATTGAAAGTTCCCTTTGACCCGGGAACAGGATCTGGATGTCGCCTAGAGGGGGGGGTGAATAGGCGAATAAAAATTAATCACTTTATAACTAGAAATTCTTACTCTACTCGAAGACTTAGTACGCAGTGGAGTGAGAAGACTCTTCGAGTAGGTTGCAGCGGAATGGAAGATCCTGTCTCAAAATGTCCTGCACTTCAAATCAAGCTTATACCACAGATAAGTATTGAAGTGTAGATATAAAGACGAGTAAGGCAGAGAGTCAGGATAGAACAGAGCACACAGACGCAAGGGTTTATCCCGAGGTTCGGCCAAGCCTGAAATGCTTGCCTAGTCCTCGTTGGAGTTAGCCACACCTGGGCTTGGAGTCTATTTCAACTCCTTCCTCCGTTTGCTCAGATCTGTCAGTATGACAGGTAGAGCCTTTCACTATTGAGTGGGGTTACAACAGAACCGCGGCTGCTTACAGACTTCTTGGCAGCACCCCGGCAGAGTAACGATACGCTCAAGACCTTGCTCTAGCTCTTAGCAGCACTACTCCTCTCTCTAAAGGCTTATAGCTGTGCCTTCTGCACAAACTATAGAGTTACACACAAGAGGGAGAGCGAGAACTGATTCCAGTGAAGTCTATACTTGTTGGCTGCACTTGTACCATGCTTGAGGCGCCTAGGGGTCCCTTTTATAGGCACAAGGGGCCTAGGAGCCGTTGGAATCCCATTTGGAAGGCAATACTTTCTTTCTGTCGGGTGGCGCACCGGACAGTCCGGTGCACACCGGACACTGTCCGGTGCCCGATTTCTTTCCTTTTATAGCGAAGCCGACCGTTGGCAGTCTTGGAGCCGTTGGCGCACCGAACAGTCCGGTGCACACCGGACAGTCCGGTGCACACCGGACAGTCCGGTGCCACCATCTAGCCGTTGGCTCGGCCACGTGTCCCGCGCAGATCGCGCGGCCGATCGTTGGCTCGGCCGACCGTTGGCTCACCGGACAGTCCGGTGCACACCGGACAGTCCGGTGAATTATAGCCGTACGTCGCCGGTGAATTCCCGAGAGCGGCCAGTTCGCTCGAGCCAGCCTGGCGCACCGGACACTGTCCGGTGCACCACCGGACACTGTCCGGTGAGCCACCGGACAGTCCGGTGCACCCAGACTGAGCAGAGACTTGGTTGTACACAGCCAAGCCTTTCGCACCTTTTTCCTTTTCTTCTTATTTCTGTTTCTAACACTTAGACAAATATATTAGTCCACAAAACCAATGTACTAAGTCTAGAAACATACCTTCTCTTAATTATTACATCTATAGCATATCACATGCTTGAGCTTTGATGTTGGACTCATAAATCATCAAGTCGGTTTGACTTGATCTAGATTGACATTTCTTAGCTCCAACATCCTGCAAAGGTCACATAGAACATCTCCAAACATAGGGACAACCCAAACTAAAGATTAAGGTGAACTTAGCTCTTTTGGGCTGCTTCCAGTTCTGGTTTTGACACTTGTTCTCCTTCTAGTGACCTTGATCTCCTTCTTAGAGCTTGATCTTGAGCCTTATGACTTACACCACATAACTGTCGCTGTTACCTCATTGATTGTAAGTCATGTCCTTATGTAGTGATCCTTGATGTGCCATAGCTGTTCTCAACTCGATCACCCTTGACTTTGCAAGCCTTCTTCTTCACCCTTGGCTTTGGGTTCCTCAGCCTCCTTGACCTTCTCCCGTGCACTTGGTACCTCGAAGCTCTTCTTGCCTCCGTCCTTGGCTTGATCAGTTGTCTTCGAGCTACGCATCCGGGTCTCACTTTATGCAATGTCCATCTTACTTGTGATGTCCATTATGTATCCATAATCCAGTTCTTGGACAATCACATTTGTTCACTTGTGTTGAACCCTGTAGGCTTTACCTTAAGCACCTATTCAACACTTAGTACACTTGTTAGTCCTTTAATTGAGTTGTCATCCAAACACCAAAACTCACAAGAGAGCTTTCAGGTTCTCGATTTCGGCCTTGTGAACTTCGGATTGTGCATTAAATTTTGCCTCATCTTTCTTTACTCTGTCCACTAAGGAAAGCAGAATCTTGTCTTTTTCTGTAGCTTCGTTCCTCAGTCTAATAACCTCTGACCAAAGGTTGCTAAGTGCTATCCGTCAACTTTCATCCTCAGCATTTTTCTGCGCCCTCAAAGCGTTGCTAAGAATTAAGCCCTGTAAAAAGAAGGGAGATAAAGGATCAGCACGAGAATAAAAAACAAAAGACAATCTATTTATGTTCATAACTTCCATACCTTCAGACTGTTGTACGCAAGGCTGTCTGCGAGGTCATCCTTCGACATGGCAGAAAGACCAGCTTCAAACTTCGAAAACCCCATATTTCTTGCCATCTCCCGACAAACAGAAATTTCCTTGTTGTCCGGGAGACAGTACAGAAAATCATCTTCGTCGGTGCCATTGTACACTAAGGCCCCCTTCGGATATTTCAGTTCCCGGGCGTAGTGTTTGGCTTCCGTGATTTCTTCGTCAGACAATCTTTTTCCCGAAGTATATCGAATAATAAAGTCAAGATTTTCGGAGGGTGCTTCGGGAGTTGGAGATTCAATTTTTTCAGGCGTATCTTTCTTCTCTAGAGAAAAACCAACATCTGAAGAACCTATGATATACAAGTTGTATAGATACTTTAATTTTGATTGCTTTTAGAGTTTTAGTCTAGCGTGTGAGCATCGATCAACCAAGAGCAGAGGACTAGGGGTGTGTCCCTCCACCAGTGTACCATCGCTAGGCATAATTGTGCTAGGCAGTAGTAGAGCACTCTACATACCTTCACCCCTCCCATCTGAGCAAGAAGAGATGGCGTCTGTGAAGGTGTTCAGGACGACAGACTTCATGAACGCTACAAGGGTTATGTCTTGCTTGGACGAAGTTGGCGTGGAGTATGAGGTCATCGAGGTTGACTACTGAAGCGCCCCAATCCTTTGGGACTCAAATGTGATACAATTACTAGTCCCAGGAGGCTAGTAAACATATTTATACATTAGATAATTCCAGATCTGCTTAAATGAGACAAACCTTTAAAGGTGACGATCAACTTTAAGAGTTGGTCCACAACTCGGGACATATCATCAGAGTGGGGCTGAAGCAGCCCGATATACGCAGTGAAGCAAATCAGCGGTTCAACAGCCATAGGCAAGGTTGGGAACAGGCGTAACTCTTACCCAATCAGTGATCTTCTTCTCTGAAAAACAACAAATAAGCAAGGGTGAGTACTTACATACTCAGCAGCCCACCTTCACCCACGAAATGGGGAAATCAAATATAATGCATGGAGTATGTGGAGCTCAGGATATTTTGCAGAAAAAGCAATATTTGATGCAGGGTTATTTTGTAAAACATTTTATATTTTTTAAAGCACATCCTCTCCTAAAGGAGCAGGAAGTTTTTCAATATAGAACAAAATCCCCTGGATTAAACCATCTAGGTATCTCAGCAGTTTCCCACTGGTTTTTATTTTCAAAAACAGCTACTAGACTTCCCATCCACCATAGCTCACGGCTTAACCGTCAGACCTTTTAAAAACCACTTTTCAAAAGCATTTTTGGAAAACAAAACACTAATTGTCAAATCCATTCCATGACTCATCCATACCCGTGGACGCGGACTATTTGAATAGGTTTTTAAACTCTGCGTAGAGGTGTACACTTTACCCACTAGTCTGGTTTCTGCAATCTCACCGTCGTGAGATCCAACTGCCGAAATTCTCTCCTTCCTTGCATGTCCTTACCTTAGCGATTATACTGGAAGGAACAAGGCCACTACCATGCCCAAACCGAACAAAACATTCTCCTTCCTTATCCTCCCGGTGCTCCCCAGCTGTCATAATCCTGGAGTTCGGACCGTGCAAGTTCAGATCAAGCGACTGCCCATACAGTCTCGAGTGGTTGTACTTGATAAGAGTATAGGTAAGGAGTGATGACAAACTGGTCCTTAGGCGAGAGGGACAATCTTTCATGCTCACACCTAACCGGCTGAGCCATCACCTTAGGCCCTCCCCTAAACCAGGGAGTCCCTGATCATCCCACTTAAGGGTGATAAGGGTGACAACCCTTCATCATACCCATTTTGAAAAACATTTTCTTTTAAAAACTCACACCTTTTCTCAAATCATTTGTAACAAAGATGTCAAGGAGTATAAAGATTGATTGCGGCAAAGTTCTAAGTCTGGGTGGCCATAATAACTTGTCTTTTAGCAGCAAAATCATATCATGCATAAAATAACAGGCTGAGGGTTGTGATTGAAAAAGCATAGGTAATTTAGGCATCAAATGGATCCAGTGAGCTTGTCGTGCTTAACCGGTGAAAGGGCGAGAGCTCACGAAATTGGCTTCTGGCTCCACCGCCTGGTGTAGACTTCCAGATCTGGCTTTCATGAGACGGCACGAACGCTCCGACAACTATGCAACATGAACAAGCAAACATACAAACCAGCAAGTATATCAACCAATATTTAGTATAGTGGTCAGAATGGTGATATATGGATGGGTAGAGTCTTGAGCAGAATCTGTGTCATGTGGTGTTGTGATATTACTGGTGGTGGAGTGGAGGTGCTTACCAGGAGGGCGGATTGGAGGCGAAGCGACACTACACGCGTAGCCGGCGGAGCGGAGTAACTGAGTGGGTGGGGTTTGCCTTGGCTGAGGGTGTTGAGTGTGTGGAGAGGGAGAGGGTAGCTGGATGTATATGGTGTAGTATAGTAGAGTTCACTGTTGGTGAGAATAGTGACAAATGAATCATCTAACTTAGTCTGAACAGGGAAATTATATGCATAATATGGGACAAGAGTATTTTGGGAGTTTTCTGGAATATGAACCATGCTTAAGGTATGACACGGTTGGATAGGAAATAATTTGATAAGAATTTAGAAACAAGAATTATTGGAATCTGAGTTTGGAAGCCTGGTTCGAAAGAATCTCAAAGTTAAGCGTGCTCAACTTGGAGAAATCTGGGATGTGTGACCAGATGGGAAGTTCTTACTGGAATAGAAATCACAGTCACCGGAGTTCGTATGACTGGAATATTGATCTAGCAGGTCTTAGGTGAGCTGGACAACATGATGGATGAGCAGTTCAAATTTGGGGTGATCGGATGGTCGATGAATAGTAACGATGAATAGTGACGATGAAATATCAACGATAAATATCATTGATGAATAGTAACGATGAATAGTAATGGTGAAGCACCAGAATCGGGTTCTTTGTCGAGTGTCTGAAGCACACGGCAAAGCCTGAAAAACACTCAGCGACGGTTTTGCCGACACTCGGCAAAGAGAGCTCAGTGAACTATATATCGGCAACGACTTCTTTGTCGAGTACTTTGTAACACCCCGGGGTCCACAAACACCCCGGAATGCTACTGAACTACACTTCTGACATCTATATAAAATTTTGGCAGCATCTCCTTTGCAAAATTGCATAAATGGGGGGGGGACAACAGTGTATAAACATATAACATGACAAAAACATACCAAGTATTATTAATCGTCTAGCAAAGGGAAGTTAAACATACGACATGAACTGAATTAACCAGTGCGCACGACTAGCAAAAAAATAAACTTCTTTTGACAACAAGTTTCTAATTAAATCATGGCTACGCCTGGGCAGCGCTATTATGAGAGTGAAAGTGGACGTGCTGCTACTCCCCTCATTCCCAACATGTATCAAGTACCTGCATTGAGTAATGCAAGAGTGAGATGACACATCTCAGCAAGTAAAATAATATCAAACTGTTTAACCACATAAGAATATTGTTTTACCACCACTTGATTTCACAACCTTCTTATTACAAAGGTGCAGCACGTATACAACGTACAACACTCCTAGCTACCACACCTCGCAGGTAGAAACCACAATAGTAACATAGCAATATCACTCTTCATATATATACCTCATGAGTGCAAATGTCTGCAAATGCAAGGATGACTTCTGCCTTCATACCTCTAAGTATATGAAGCCGCATCGTACCCCTCCTCGGGCAACGTACGATGCTGAAAATGTACCGGTACAGTCGGACCATAAGATCACGACATAACTTCAGAATGCAAGATGGATGATGCAATGTGCATGACATGCCTACAACACTTCATATAACGTGATTCAAAAAAAATACTTCAACTCCATCCATGATGGGAATCAACCACATATATCATTACCAAATCATGATCATCCACAATATTAGACAATTGAGAATTAATACTTTCGAACAAATAAACTTCATCATAGAATTCAATGATTAACATATTTAAAACTTATGCATACTCAATGACAGGGAATAGGATGCAAACCAAACGGTAGCAACCACCACTGTATTTACTTGCCTTTACCGGAAGTTTGGGCAAATCCCTAAGTACGATCCGGAAGTCCACCACCTGTTTTTGACACACAACTTAGTGCACCAATTTCACATAACCAAGCTCATAAACGACGCCGCACCTACGCACAAACTCAAACCCCGCCGCGGGTTACATCTCTCCCCACACCCACCAAACTGCAGCGGCGCTGCTTAATAATTTCATAACTTCAAAATTATGACAGCATTGGTAACAAACAAAAACTCCAGAGGCATCTACATAAAATTCCCCACAAGTTTTGTATACAATTTATAATTAAATTCCAACATCTAATTAGCCCAAAACAGTTCACAAGATGAACCCTGTAATCTGTTTTTTTCTCTTTTGGACAGCGACATACCCGGATTCAAACAGCGATATCTTTTAAAATATAATTCCAATTCAAGCGCATAAGTACTCATTGGAAAGATAAGACAAAGCCATACATGATTATCATACTGGTTAGCACTAATTAACCACGAAAAATTCCCAGAAATTGCTAATACTACTGCTGTTCACCCACCTGAAAAATCTGTTTTTTTTACAGCAACATACCCGGATTCAAACAGCGATATCTTTTAAAATATAATTCCAAATCAAGCACATAAGTACTCATTGGAAAGATAAGACAAAGCCCTACGTGATTATAATACTGGTTAATACTAATTACCCACGAAAAATTCCCAGAAACTGCTAATACTACTGCTGTTCATCCACCTGAAAAATCTGTTTTTTTGGACAGCAACATACCCGGATTCAAACAACGATATCTCCTAAATTATAACTCCGAATCGAGCGCATAAGTACTCGTTGGAAAGGTATGACAAAGCTCTACATGATTATCCCACTGATTCCCACTAATTACCCCACGAAAATTCCCAGAAATCCCTAGAACTACTGCTGTTCACCCACTCACAAAATTCCTGGACAGCACCTCTACCGATTCGCAGAGATAAACACATAATCCAATTGATTGCAGCACAAAACCAACAAAAGTTAATCACAAATTCACCTTAGGTTCTTCCCTTCCTCCTTCCTTCTTCCTCCCTCCAAACTCCAATTGAGATCGCAGCCACACGACGGAGAACCACACGGGAGGGCTGCACCTTGGAGGAGGGGGAGAAATGGGGGGGGGGGGCGGCTAGGGTTTTGGGTGTGAGGGCTGCAAAGGTTTGAGGAGGAAGAAGATGGAAGAGGGGGGGCGTCCAAGAGAAAGGGGAGGGGAAGGGGCGGCTGCAACAACCCAAGGGGGAAAAGGGGGGGTGGCTAGGGTTAGGGGAGGGTTAGTGGGCCGGATTGCGATTCGCGGCCCAACTCGCTTGCACGACAGCTCCCGACCAACCACTCTACTGCTATACTGGTGAATGTTTTCCATAAATTCTAAATCCCCAAAGCGCGACACCCGAATAAGAGAAAAAACAAACAAAAGAATAACCTTCAACTTCTCTTCTTTGCAAACCGGGTATCACACTCTACCCCCCTTAAAAAGAATTCGACCTCGAATTCCGACGCTTCTATCGGAACGACAAGGAAAGATCAGCGACAACAAAAACTCACCTCATAACGAAAAGTTCGGGGTACTTCTGCCGCATCAGCTCCTCGAGCTTCAAGGATTCTAGGATACGTAGCAGACGACACTCTAGAGTCAGGTCTTGCTACATGGGAATCGACTCTAGCTCGATTATTGATATGGATTCCGCAAATACTTTCTCAACATAGAGACATGGAATACATGGCGTACTCTGATCATAGTCTCCGACAATTGCATGTGCTAAGCCAAGCTGCCAACTCGGGCTAAGATAATAGACAATCCTATATAACCCGGACAAAGTTTTCCTGACACCAAATCAACATTGACACATGCAAGTACTTCAATGAATATATATAATGAAAGCAATACATACTGTGCTCCAATATCCTAAACCAAACCTATCCAAACAAGAGTAACTTCAAAAGATCAATTTAATGCTTGCATATTTCTAGACATCAGCACACCGGTTAATTGTTTTGCTCATAAACTCACAAAGTATGCATCCAACAGTAGTAAACTAGGACTTTATGGAAAGCTTACAAAGTCCACTATACCCTTGGTATTATCATCACCACAAGATTTGACACTTAGAAAGGACAAACAATGCGAAACGTAAATTTTGTCCAGACTTGGACAGAATTTAACTACTCACTTAAAAAAAATCCATAATTGGAGTCTCAGTCATCCAATTTAGGCGCTCCTAGACTTTTTTGAAAGCCAGTAAAATTGTCTATATTTCATTTATAAACATATCAGGTTAATTCAATGCATATCAAGGTCAAAAGACATAAGAAAGGCTTTGCTGTCCAAATTTGGACAGATTCAAAGATTCCACTTAAAATAGCTGTAGCTTAACTTATAGGTCACCAAAAAGGGTGATCCAATATTTGTTGGAAATCTTAAGGAAAGTACTCCACTTCTTTATAATTTATAAGAACTGATTCAAAGTTTAACTTGGGCAAACAAGGTCAGTTTCAAAATCTGTACAGAATCTGGACAGATTCCAAGACTAGACTTGAGAAAATCATAACTCCCAAACTACTAGATCTATGGTCATGAAATTTTACACAAGTAAGATGAAGAAGTTGGCTACAACTTTTATATACAACACCTCTACAGAAAACATGGTTTAATTCATTGAACTAGCTGCATAACCAAAACTGGTCATGTAGTCCCAAACAGCAAGCAATAGATTTATTCAGGTTCTATACTCTTCTAAGATTAAGCGTGCATCGAAGGACTAATAACTTTAGGTTCTTCATTACGAGACACTCAGAGCCAACATAAAGATAGAAGCCATATGCTAACTTTTTAAATCATTTTAAGCCTTATCTCACATCATGGAAGCAAGAATCGATTTAAGCATACTACGCCTGCCCATATATCCATCCAAGCATATTCTATACATTATATCATTCCATCGAAGAACACTTTTTTTTTAATTATACTATGTATATATATCCATCCAATAACTCACCCAATCTGCATCTAACAAAATTTTGCAAATACAATCTCATTGGAAAGGTTATAACATTCCCTAAAACTTTTATTATAATGAGTGTCTCAGAATTGGTTTCCAAACCGATAAAACAATGCAACTGCTTTGTTGCAAAACTGATAGGATAGAAATATTGGACAACTAAAATTCAAAATCCTATAACTCCTGCTATACTCAACTTAAAACTACAACGAACATGCGTTGGAAAAGTTTGGAAATTGTCCACGACTTTTGCAATAAAGTTGCACCCAAATTTATCTTTATAACCCTCAACTTTGCATGACCTACAGCTAAACTCAACCTGAGATACTGCACATCAGAGATTCAACTTATATCCGGACAACCACCTCTCCCAATCTATTTAATAGGCAATTACAAGTAAATACCCATTAAAAGGTACTTAGAAAAACTAAAAGTTTTTCTTAAAGAGAATTCCCAAACTTGGGCTCTGAAACTATCAGAACACGGTCGATTTATTGGTGGTTTTAACGACACCTAAAGTTCAGACACAACGGTGTAACAACTTCAGAGTAGCCTAACTCCAATTATATGCAATGAAAATTACAAACCAATAATCTTTGGAAAGATCATGAAATTACTAAAACTTTCATAATCCAACAAAAACCAAAATTTACCGTCTTCAATGTCTATACTTCCGTACAAAATTAAGGCTGCTATAGGAAACCCATAACTCTCTAATGTTTAGACCAAACTGGGTGATTGAGCATCCTATGCAAAGATGAAGAAGCCTACTACAAAACATTCTAGATAAGTGAAGCCTGATTCAGCCTCCAACTAATTCAAAATGACTCCCAAAACCAAACAACACCTTACCCATAAAAAAACAATATAAAATAAAACCCAAGGCATTGGCAGGTGCGACCAACACTAGAATTTTCCACTACCAAATGGGGATGCAACTCCCCAAAGCCTTTAAGCAACACTTTACCTAATAGGTTAGAACACTAAGCACAACAATCAACGAATTAAACAACCTAGTTTGTTAATGCCACTAAGGTCAAACATCCATGTATCGACAATGTATGAAACACCTGACATACCCGTCTCTAGCACTATAAGACATGGTTGTTATTACACTAGAATCCAACTATTAGAGCTCTCCACAACTATTCTGTTGACGTGAAGCAAATGGTGCTCATGTCATGTAACGTCTTTTCCTCCTCTCAAAAGAGATAAAATTTGCAATACTCATAAAGCAATGGAGGGATGACAACAAGAAAAACTAATGTACTTTTTGACACAGACTCATGCAAAAGCTTCCTAAATATTACTTTCAATACTAAAATAGCAACACGATACTATGCTCATCAGGAGTAATTGGATGTCAAAAAGACAATCCACATAACCAAACTACCTTGATTAACCTCACATACAACAAAACCTACTATTACTGCACTTGAACAATTTGTACCTCGTGATATCACAGGATGCATTCAAAGTAGTAGACATACATGATCTATCAAACCATCATTCATATAAGAAAAATCTCAATCCGATGCAACAACCCCATCATTAAAGAGATAGATGACTAACAAACATAAGCAACTCCCAGTTAAGCATTGACTTCGTTTAAGATAAAGCGGTCCAAATAATGATTCAACAAGCATGCATAGAGAAACTGATCATAAAAAAAATCAAACTACCATACAATGTTGGCAAATAAAAAAAATAAAATGGGTTGTCAATATCGTCCACATGACTAGCCTGCAACAACTAAAAATTATGCATAGCCTTTATGGCTATTGAAACAAACCATAGAAGGAAAACATGCACGACATAAAATCCACTTGAAACCACCCTATTTATTGTTAAAAAAAATAAGGTTGCACATAATAAGAAAACCTATCAGGTAAACATGGTTGGACTTATCAATCTACGTCATCTTACAAATTCACTTGAGTTCTACCAGTCTCAAGATTTCATAGACATTACAATGTTGCCTTTGCTCTATAGAGACAAACCAATTTTATACTAAGATCAAGTTAGCAAGTAGCCACACTAGCCAAAAAAAGTGAGGCGCAAGGCATTGCACCCATGGAAATATTACATTGATAAGTTGGGTTGTAACCCAACAGTCAATCAAACTCAACAACACCATAAAACTACATTATATAGTGTTTTCACACTACACCAAGTCGGATTAGACCCACTATAGACAAGCTCAATAAACAATCGGTCCTACAAGTACTAGAACCCAAGAATCCTTTTGGAAAAAACATCCATAGTCAAGCATATAGAAATATATGATAGTAATAGCTCAGAGATTTGAAAACATTGCATCAAAAAAAACATCATGACAATATGTATATAAAACAAGTACAGTAGTAGCTTCACTTGCATAATATCTTCAATAACAACCACATCAAGAAACCAATATTAAATAGAAATAACATATCATATCAAGCATTACGTCATTAATGACGTACCCCATCAAACCATAAAGGAATTTGGAGTAAGGAAGTTCTAGTCATCTATTCAATAAAGTACTAATATGAAAGATATACGAACCCATACCCTTCCTATATGTGCAAGTGTGTCAAATTTATCTTCAAATTGCGTAGAATCTAAAGCCTATCCTCTGATACCAACTGTAACACCCCGGGGTCCACAAACACCCCGGAATGCTACTGAACTACACTTCTGACATCTATATAAAATTTTGGCAGCATCTCCTTTGCAAAATTGCATAAATGGGGGGGGACAACAGTGTATAAACATATAACATGACAAAAACATACCAAGTATTATTAATCGGCTAGAAAAGGGAAGTTAAACATACGACATGAACTGAATTAACCAGTGCGCACGACTAGCAAAAAAAAAATAAACTTCTTTTGACAACAAGTTTCTAATTAAATCATGGCTACGCCTGGGCAGCGCTATTATGAGAGTGAAAGTGGACGTGCTGCTACTCCCCTCATTCCCAACATGTATCAAGTACCTGCATTGAGTAATGCAAGAGTGAGATGACACATCTCAGCAAGTAAAATAATATCAAACTGTTTAACCACATAAGAATATTGTTTTACCACCACTTGATTTCACAACCTTCTTATTACAAAGGTGCAGCACGTATACAACGTACAACACTCCTAGCTACCACACCTCGCAGGTAGAAACCACAATAGTAACATAGCAATGTCACTCTTCATATATATACCTCATGAGTGCAAAAGTCTGCAAATGCAAGGATGACTTCTGCCTTCATACCTCTAAGGATATGAAGCCGCATCGTACCCCTCCTCGGGCAACGTACGATGCTAAAAATGTACCGGTACAGTCGGACCATAAGATCACGACATAACTTCAGAATGCAAGATGGATGATGCAATGTGCATGACATGCCTACAACACTTCATATAACGTGATTCAAAAAAAATACTTCAACTCCATCCATGATGGGAATCAACCACATATATCATTACCAAATCATGATCATCCACAATATTAGACAATTGAGAATTAATACTTTCGAACAAATAAACTTCATCATAGAATTCAATGATTAACATATTTAAAACTTATGCATACTCAATGACAGGGAATAGGATGCAAACCAAACGGTAGCAACCACCACTGTATTTACTTGCCTTTACCGGAAGTTTGGGCAAATCCCTAAGTACGATCCGGAAGTCCACCACCTGTTTTTGACACACAACTTAGTGCACCAATTTCACATAACCAAGCTCATAAACGACGCCGCACCTACGCACAAACTCAAACCCCGCCGCGGGTTACATCTCTCCCCACACCCACCAAACTGCAGCGGCGCTGCTTAATAATTTCATAACTTCAAAATTATGACAGCATTGGTAACAAACAAAAACTCCAGAGGCATCTACATAAAATTCCCCACAAGTTTTGTATACAATTTATAATTAAATTCCAACATCTAATTAGCCCAAAACAGTTCACAAGATGAACCCTGTAATCTGTTTTTTTCTCTTTTGGACAGCGACATACCCGGATTCAAACAGCGATATCTTTTAAAATATAATTCCAATTCAAGCGCATAAGTACTCATTGGAAAGATAAGACAAAGCCATACATGATTATCATACTGGTTAGCACTAATTAACCACGGAAAATTCCCAGAAATTGCTAATACTACTGCTGTTCAGCCACCTGAAAAATCTGTTTTTTTTTTACAGCAACATACCCGGATTCAAACAGCGATATCTTTTAAAATATAATTCCAAATCAAGCACATAAGTACTCATTGGAAAGATAAGACAAAGCCCTACGTGATTATAATACTGGTTAATACTAATTACCCACGAAAAATTCCCAGAAACTGCTAATACTACTGCTGTTCATCCACCTGAAAAATCTGTTTTTTTGGACAGCAACATACCCGGATTCAAACAACGATATCTCCTAAATTATAACTCCGAATCGAGCGCATAAGTACTCGTTGGAAAGGTATGACAAAGCTCTACATGATTATCCCACTGATTCCCACTAATTACCCCACGAAAATTCCCAGAAATCCCTAGAACTACTGCTGTTCACCCACTCACAAAATTCCTGGACAGCACCTCTACCGATTCGCAGAGATAAACACATAATCCAATTGATTGCAGCACAAAAACAACAAAAGTTAATCACAAATTCACCTTAGGTTCTTCCCTTCCTCCTTCCTTCTTCCTCCCTCCAAACTCCAATTGAGATCGCAGCCACACGACGGAGAACCACACGGGAGGGCTGCACCTTGGAGGAGGGGGAGAAATGGGGGGGGGCGGCTAGGGTTTTGGGTGTGAGGGCTGCAAAGGTTTGAGGAGGAAGAAGATGGGAGAGGGGGGCGTCCAAGAGAAAGGGGAGGGGAAGGGGCGGCTGCAACAACCCAAGGGGGAAAAGGGGGGTGGCTAGGGTTAGGGGAGGGTTAGTGGGCCGGATTGCGATTCGCGGCCCAACTCGCTTGCACGACAGCTCCCGACCAACCACTCTACTGCTATACTGGTGAATGTTTTCCATAAATTCTAAATCCCCAAAGCGCGACACCCGAATAAGAGAAAAAACAAACAAAAGAATAACCTTCAACTTCTCTTCTTTGCAAACCGGGTATCACATACTTATTATCGATACTCGACAAAGTTTTTTGCCGAGTGTCGCCCGGTACTAGACAAAGAAAAGGCGCCGTCACGGCGGCTGGTGACGGAGACGGCGCCTTTGCCGAGTGTACTAGATGACACTCGGCAAAGAGTTCGATAAAGAGTTTCCCTCTTTGCCGAGTGTCTGCCAGCCTAGCACTCGGCAACGAGGCCACCAGTGGGCCCCTTTGTCAGTTCCTTTGCCGAGTGCAAGGGCCATAGCACTTGGCAAAGAAGCTTTACCGATTCCCAGGTGTTCCTTCTTTGGCGAGTGCTATGACCTTGACACTCGGCAAAGAACCTCTTTGCCGAGTGTTACACTCGACAAAGTGACTAGTATACACCTTTTTTATTCGTTTTTTATATTCCATCCAAACAAACAAAAGATATCACATAATCATCACAGATATCACATATACATCACATATCTCACAAAGAACATAAATCAAACAAGTTCTCACAGCATTACCAACATGTTCAAACACAAACATAAGTATCCAACACTCAAGAACATAAGTCTCAAGTATCTCACAAAGCATTACCAAGATCAAACAAGTTCAGACCGAGTTATCTCACAAAGTATTAACAACACTAACAAAGATAATATCTCATCGAGGTGGGCGGCTGGACTGGTGCGGCGATGGGCTAAGCGATCCATGAGGGTTGTTGGATGTCGCCCCAGATTGTCCTTGCATAGAGAGGAGATTGCATGTTGTTGTGGACTTGTTCTCAAATGCTATGAGTTAAGAACAAGGCAACATAGAAAATGTTAGTCGATTAAGTCCTTCGTCCTTCGGAGCATTATTCCCCTTAGGATATAATACTTTTCGGACGAAGGTTATAAAATGCGTACCTTCATAGATACACTACACAGTGACGAAGGATGAATTGTAAGAAATATAAAAGACAACATAAACAATTATATATTATTGTCATGTATAAACAGAAATAACGTTGAATTACAAATGTACCTTCAACTTGAAGGAGATGAAAGTACAAGCGTGACGCAAAAGTGAATGTCAAATCCGCGTGAACAGTACGGGGGTACTGTTCACCTATTTATAGGCACAGGACACAGCCTATGCAAAATTACATTTATACCCTTTATATTTGATAATAGTTCTACAGTAATCTATTGAGGTCTGAATAGCCCTTTCATCTTTAAGTCGGTTTCATTTCGTTGCTACCACGCCGAAGTTTTCCTGCCCACACCTTCGGCGCTGTATAAACCTTCGTATTGTTCTGGTTTGCTGTGATACCGACTTGAGTCCGAAGATACCTGTTCACACATTAAGCTCCAGAAATACTGTTAAATCCTGTTTTTGAGGACCTTCGTAAGCCGAAGGCCCCCAACACATGTGTTATACCAGATGAATATATATCATGAAGAACTAGAATTTTGATACTCAAAGGAGTATGGAACTGAGCACAGTCAACTGTTGGGAACAACGGAGGTGGTGGAGCAAAACCCTGTGCGGCGTCAAGGCTCTGCATATACTAGAACATCTCTGCCATCCTTGTCTCCATCTCCTAACGTTCCCTCCT
This sequence comes from Zea mays, assembly GCF_902167145.1. Taxonomy (NCBI): domain Eukaryota; kingdom Viridiplantae; phylum Streptophyta; class Magnoliopsida; order Poales; family Poaceae; genus Zea; species Zea mays. The sequence goes on along the minus strand of NC_050098.1, from coordinate 4,974,089 downwards.
CTCTGTTTCTAGCTGGGTCTGTAATATTTCAAGCCAATGTTATAGTAACTCAAAGAGAAGATATATAACTCAAGGAATAATAAGTTACAGAAGCACTAACCTCGAGTTGTTGTATGCGATGATGTGAGCTGTCCTGCCGAGGTCGTATGGCTGGGCTCGAGCTCGTGCTCCTTGCTCGCACCTGAGACAGAGTGGGAATGGACGACGAGTCGATTGCCCCGTCGGTAATCCAGTACCGCCCATGTCTCTTACTTCCTCCAACCCTCATGAGGACATTGGGGTCGATCTCCTCGGTACTCAGATCGTAATCTGGCCCATGGACCTCCTGTGCCATGGCGGTGTAGTCATGAAGGCGGTTGTAGACGACGGGGTTGCTATACGCCTCGGGCCCGTCATCCGAGTTGTAGGTGACGTCAGACGTCACCTTGCCCTTGTGGACCATAGCATAGGCCGAGAAGATGGAGCAAGGCTGGCCACCATGTGATGCCGACTGCAAGAAAACTAACAAGATAGTTAGAAATAATATATAATCCAGTGTTATATACCTAAATAAAAAAGAGGGTGTACCCTTGCTTCTGCATATTGGCCTAGGTTGTGGCTGCCTTGGTGGTGGGAGGGACCTTGCATTATCAGACGTCGTTCCCGACTAGCGTTGTGTGCCTCGTCCCACTCAGGTGAGCACCACCAATCCACCATCTGCTCCCAGCACTGAGGATGTGCGGCGCACCAATAAGGAATCATCTACAAAGTAAACATGTACACCGCATATCAGAAAGATAAAATTAAGGAAAAAATTTGTCACGGATATTAAAGTGTTGTATTTACCTGCAAGTATTGGTCCTTGGTCAACGACATGGTTCGTGCTTACTGCTTGGTCACCTTCTCCCCAAGGATGGAGCCGTGGTAGCTGACGATGGCCTGGATTCGTGCCTCGTAGTGCATGTCCACGACGAGCTTCTTACAGCTCGTGGTGGCCACCACATCCGCCCTAGCCTCGTACCTAGCATCGCATCTGAAGAAATCCAGCATAAAAACGATGTATCCATACATTATTTCAAGAATGTGCAATGAATGCGACATATTTTACATTATAGTAAGACTTACCCACAACTATTACTTCACCCGCTCAGCCTTGTTATTAAATTCCCTGCCGCCCCCGTCTACTTCATCGGGGGCGACGGCGTAGTGGTCGAAGGTGTAGGCTGGTCCCGTCACTCCGGCGTACTCAACCAGTCTAGGAAAGTGTTCTCTACACAGCAGGCCGAGGATGCCATTGGGATTGCGGACGTGACCCCCAGCATTCGTTTCAATGTAGACCGACTAGGTTTCTACACATAGTATGTCACAACTTTCTCGAAACATTCTCAAAATTTTATCACAGCCTCTACATATCATATCATGACATATGGATAAGTTTCATGATTTTCTGATTTTGTTTGTGTTTTATACATTTTTTAAACAACTGGATGTCAAGTTCACGATCATGTTTAGTGAGCATGGTGCTCGAAGATTTTAATTTGTTCTTAAAATTGGTCGTAACTTGTGCTAACTAACATGAATATCATTTTTTGCATGCACTGTTTTCCATGTTTCAAGTGACTTGCAGTTCAAATCCGAATTTTGTGAAGAAATTCAATTAAACCAACTAAATCTAATAGTTATAGAAAACACTTTTATAATTGTGCAAAAAAACGAAACATGTAGGTCTACATAGTGTAGGAACATACCACAAAAAGTTTGGTTGAGAAAAGGAAAAAATACTTTGCCGAGTATCAAATAATGGAACTCGACAAAGCATTCTTTGCCGAGAGTCAAACGTGGGACACTCGGCAAAGTAGCTTCTTTGCCGAGTGCAAAAGCTCGGCGCTCGGTGAAGGTAACGACCGTCAGCTATAGATGGCTGCTGACGGCTTTTTGCCGAGCGCCGACTTTCGCCGAGTGTTTGGCACTTGACAAAGATGTCTTTGTCGAGTGTCTTCCTGTGCCGAGAGTCCTGCTCTCGGTAAATACAGTCGTTACCGAGAGTAGAACTTTACAGAGTGCGGCACTCGACAAAGACTTATTTGTCGAGTGCCCGATAGAAAGCACTCGATAAAGCGCCGATCACTCGGCAAAAAGAGTCGGATTCTGGTAGTGTATGTTTAGAAAAAGCTAAACATTTTAAAGTTATAAAAAGTAATGTTTGCAATAATAAATATGTTTATTATGAAAACAGCTTTTATCTAATTGAATAATATTTTTAATATCATAAATATTAGCCATTTCTTATAAATTTATCAAACTTCAATTGATTTGGCATTACTAAATATAAAAATTATATTCTTTTTATAAAGTCATGAGTATATAGTTTTAAAAAACTAATAAGCATTTAGAAAAGAAAAATCAACTCGAGTGAAGAATATAATTATATAAGTTTCAGGTGGCCTAAAAAGGAAAAGGAAAAAAACAAAAAGGCAAATGCCGCAGCTGGCCGGTGGGGAGGCCTTTGCCCGTGTGCGCGCACCATTTCTGAACGGGCCCAGCGTGCTTCCAGCACCGCTTGCGCGTCGCCGCCACATGATGCCACCGTCCAGCCAACGCTGCCGATCGCGCCACGTCACCCGCCACTCGCAGGATAAAAAAAAACACCCAATTGGCCGCTGTCCATCACACGTCGCTGTCCGCCAGCGGTGGGCCCTCCGGCACGACACCAAGACCAGCCCAGCCAAGGCATTAAATAAAAAGTAGTGAAAAAAATACAAGAGCAGCGCCAAGGGCAGAAAAAATATTGGGGAAGGGAGCGGGAAACTGTAAACAAATTCGCCGCGAGGGGATCGAAAATTTTCTCCTCCCCAAATTTCTTTATTTATTCGGCTTGGAAACTAGTGCCTCCTTTATATACACAAACATCGCTGCTGCCCCCCTCCGCTCTCTCACCTCTCTCCCCCCTTCCGTTTCCTCTCTCTCCTCGCCCGAGAGGCCAAAAACCCAGCCTCGAGTCCTCACTCCCCGCAGATTCGCGTCATAGCGCGGCGGCGGCGATGGCGTACGGCTTCTCCATCAGGTACGCTCGCCTGGAGCCGCCGGCAACCGCGCATCTTCTCGGTCCCGGGCGCCTTTTTTTACTAGTATTTTCCTGATCTGCTTTCTCTGACGCTTGTGAAGGGGATACGCGGCGAGCATGCGGGGCACGGCCGAGCTCGGCCCGTTTAGTTTGGCGGCCCGGGAACTGCAGCCCATGGAGGTGCGCGCCTTCCGGTGGTGGGAGGACGAGCTCGCGTCCATCAAGGCGGCGGAGGCGGAGGCGGAGAAGGAGAAGGAGAAGGAAGCGGTGGCGGGGGCGGGGGCGGAGGGGGAGGAGGAAGAAGAGGAAGAGGAGGCGTCGGGGAACGGCCGGGCGCCGAAGAAACGCTCCATCACCGACCTGTTCGCTGAGGCGCCTGCCGTGGGCGCCGGCAGCGGACCCGACGCTGTCGTGGACGACGAGGAGGAGGTTCTTCGCTCCATCGTCCGCCGGAGCAAGGAGCTGCGAAGAAAGAGGCGTCTGGAGCAAGCTGCGTTGGCGTCGGTAGCGGAGGAGCCGGAGACGTCGGCGGCAGGCGAACGGCGTGCGGCCGAGGGGAATTTCCCCAGAAAGGTGCGTGGTCCAGCCCAGCCCGACCCAACCCGACCCACCCCGTCCCCGCATCATGATACTTCTCCGTCTTGTTCCAATGTTTTTATTCTCCTGCCAAATATTTCCTGGCGATCGATCTGTGGCTTGCGCGTCGCTGCGGTTTAGATTTGAGTGCCTTCGTTAGCATCGGAATCGCTAGATGTTTACATTAATTCCTAGCTTAGCTATCCCAATCGCATCCATTTACGATATGGCCCATATCTCGCTATTACTCCTTCCAGTATTGAAAGTGCCTGATTTGGTTGGTATTTGAGAGTGAATGCTTTAGGAGGGACCAGATTAGTTGTTGCTTTATATGAGGACGCGGTGGGATATTTTATGTGCGGATTATTTATTTTCTTGTGCACCGAGCTGATTGGCGAATCGAAATCTGCGGGGGGCATTAACGCTGTCTATAGTTAGTTTCGTGCACACAACTCATGAGTCTTGTCTTCCTTTGGAAGATGATTTGCTGGTCAAAGCAGTGGCGCCTCTCGTTCTGCTAAGTGTTAAAAGTTTGTTACGTGCTTGTGCGCTCTCTTTAATTTCCAGATGACCATGATTACTGCCTTGCTAACTGCATGACTGTTTCATGCGTGACCAGCGTTATTTCATGCTGAATTTGTCGTTTCCGAGCGATCGACACGGGTGTCACGCGTGATCAGCACATTGATTATGATGATATCTTCAAGCCAAGAGATTTTGTTGATAGATGCATAGGCAGTGATTTGTTAGTTTCCGTGGTGTTTACATACTACGTTAGCGCTAATAAACTAGTGCTTTGCTTGCGACATGCACAGCCCAGCTACCACTCTGCATGCCTCTGGTACTATAGTACACCATCTTACAAATGGTGTGTCTGCATTATCTTTCTCACACAATATGCACGGGAGGCTAGCTCCTGCATGCATGTGTGCTGCGTACTGCTTGCTGTCCGGCCGGCCGGCACATTTCTGCTGGGGTTGGACCCATACACACGGGACCTTTTATATATCATAGCAAGTAGTGGATGTGAGGCAGACATTTACTAGATCGTGATCTTCTGCATTATTATTCTCTATTTGCTGTGCAATGGACTTCATCATTGCTTGGATCATGCTCATCACTTGTTACGGTTCAAGGAAAAAATGATAATGCATGCATGCGCGCGCGTGTGTGTATAACTGTATATATATAACTGGTCTGCAAATGTGTGACGCGTCCAATGCCAAACATGGGAACAGTCTCTCGGTGATGATGCAGTTTTGGAATATATATGCAGCTTTCACCGTATGCACGGTATGATGATCTGCTCTGCTGTCCCTTTGTACTCTTTGTAGATAAACTAATGCACTACAATAGGTAATTGGTTAGTTGACCAACTGGATACACTATGGTATATATTTGTTGATTTCTCCGGGCATATATACAATACAGTAGTTTAATAAATGGTGGTGACGTTGTTACCAGTTCATTTGCTAAAGTTTATCTAGCTATAGCATACACCTTGCTGGTGTTGATTTATTGAATACCTTTTATCGAATTTCTAGGCTTACCTGGGTTCGGAGCTTGAAATTAAGAACTAACTGAACCATCATGTATGTTAGTACGGAGTCAATTTAGCAATTAATGTTAGGTGGAATAAAAAATAAACTAAGCATAAAGGTGTCGTTAAGGAAAGTTCTTAGTTTTATTGTTTGCTTTACATTTTCTTTTGTTTAATTAAATTTGTACTGCACGCTTAGCTCGTGAACCTGACATTGTATGATTTTCTATAGCCATTTATGCCTACTTTACTAAACAAATAGAACATTGTAAATGTGTGTGTACTCCCATGGTGCTTATATTTTCCTTAGTTGTATTATTGATTCATGGTTATATGCTACCCTACTTAGATGATTTGGTTTGAAATGTTAAAACTTCCATTTCCACACTTGTTAGAGGAGTCAAGGGCCTATTGCGCCTTACTCCGTTAGGGTTAATTAGTCGCTTTCTTAGGGGCCAAGTAAGATCTCTCTATATAATGAGTGGAGATGTATCATCTAGGGGCAAGCAAGAGATTAGAAGGAAAAACCTTATCTCTTGTCGGTCATGGGCATAGCCCTGCGACCGGCCTCCCCCGCGTTCGTAACCCTAGTCGTCGTCTAACCCTCGCAACCCCATCCAACGAACAGTGTCATGGTATTGTAGCACCATGGGTATTGTAGCACCACGCCGTCCATAACAATCTAGTATCAGAGAGTCAGGGATACTTTCCCATGACTTCTGTTGCGACGCTCTCTGCACCTTGCATGAGGAGCTCGCTCATGTCAGGGCAGATCTGGAGCAGACCCGATCTGCTATCCTCCAGCTCCGTGTCTATTCACGGCAAAGGTGGAGTTTGACCGTCGATCCGTGGCGGCAATGTGACTGCAGACGACAGCATGTGGCTTCCTAGTGCGGCGTCCAGTGCGGCAAGTTGCGGCAGTGGCACGTCTGCAGGCAGTGGTCAGCTTGCCGTCTGCAGGCTACGGCATGTGTTTGTATTCCTCTATGTTTATGGAGAATTGATGGAATTAAGGTGGAGTGTTATGCAGTTTTGAACAATTGGTGCAATAATGTCAATGTCATCAATATCTTCTAGTGATAATCATCACAATCTATACACATAATGTAGGGAGGGACCAACTATACAGTGGGTGTCTAAATATTGACAAGGTCTTTAATCAAAGATTAGATCTTTAGCCCTTGTGCAAGCACACAACAAAGCTTGTCATGATTCCATGACTCACCCCATTCCCCCATCCTAGAGGTGCTTTTGTCCTTAGATTCATAGACATTGTACTGCCTTGCTAATCTAGTGGTTCCAAGTATCCCCTTTGCTCTCATATCAACTGGTGACGACGGGTTTGTCAGTTGGGGGTACATGAAGCACTCCTTTTAGAATCTGTAAGGGTTTGAGTTATCACCACGATATGAGGTAGCATGTTCGCTTGGCTATATTCTGTACCGACTTATACTGCTTCTACAGTGTTTTATATATATGGATTGCAGCAGCAGCATTCTGAACATATGGCTTTAAATCGAATAGCCTGAGGACTTCTATGGAGACTTAGAGAACTCTAGGTTAACGAGAGAGGATGCAACGTGGGAGTGTGTATGATGCACGAGAGACACCTGATTTAAAGACATTCGGGCTGCTGGAGTGTAATACACTATGTCCTCTGAGTTGCTTGATTGTATTGCTTGGAAGCGGGAATGGATAAGTGTGTGTGTAGGTGGAGTCCTTCTATGTGTGTTCATCCCCCCTTGAAGGGGTCCCCTCTCCCTTTTGTCCAAGGGAGAGGAGGTTAGAAGTTATGTGGGGTCGGCCTAGCAGCCTGACCTCACCTACTTTACTATAGAAGGTGTAAACGTCCATCCCTGGTCCCGTAGCATCGTCGACTGCATGTCGTGGGTGGTCAAAATCACTCGAGTGCCGTGGACAGTCAAGGTAGTCACCTGTCGTGGCGGACGTTGTCCATGCGTACATCCACAGTGGCGCACTGGTAACACGACTAGGATGTTTGAGCCTACCAATCGGTATGGCGCATATTGTGGACACGATCATGCCTATCCTGTCGTACAAGCACAACAACTCTCTGACTCGAACTCTTTGCCTAGCTGTGACATGGGTGGCCAGATATGTGGTGTGCCCAGAGCTTTTTAGGGGCGCCACGGATCATAGGGCACGTGGCGCACCCTAACCCCATTATGGTCAGCAGAGTAGGTGGATGTAGGAGGCCTCCTTGGGGCCACCGACTTCAGTTGGAGCCCAAGGACACGTGGCGCATCCGGACCCCTTTGATAGCTTGGTGGGGGCATCCGCAGGACGGGAGCTTGGTTTAAGACATGCGTGGCTGGGGCCTCCCACGCGGCCACATGGCAGGGGTCCTGGCCTCACATTCTTCTCCCTGTAACTAGGTCTTTCGGATATGATCCATCGTGCTGGTGGGGTCCTCATGCTATACTGCGCGTTGGCCAGGTTTATTGTAGCGCACATGGGACCCGTACCTATGGGCGTTGACCACTGGTGTCGTCCACTACTTCCGCCAATGTATCGCCACATTGCAACATCGCTAACCCCTACTTGTCTATCCATCGGTCTTAGCCTTCTTGGTTGTCCCTAAGCTTATTTAACACACCTCGCGTTAAATCATACCTAAAAGGCTAAGTTCAATGTTGACCACTAAAATGGTTGTTGATTAAAATAATTTAATATATCACTCCCTTGCTCAATAGAAAATGTGTAATGTTAGCTAGTAACACACTTGAAGTTTTAAAACTTATCTTGCTTTAAGGTCCTTAAACTCAACATATTTGGCTCCCCCAATTTGTTGTTTGTTCACGCCATGCATCATCCATTTAGCGTTGTTAACATACTAGTCACTCGCCTCGTGGTTTTGGACCGCATATATCCCATTTAAAAAGTTCAAAGGACTTGAATGTGGTTAAGAGTTCAAAAAGAGACACACCTAAGTTCAAGGATCGCTGGTATATTGAACTCAATAACAATTATCATTATTAGGTGTGTCTCTTTTTGTGTAGATATATTTACGACATCCTTATATTTTGAAGGTCAAACCAGCACATTCTTATTTAAGTGACATGCAATGGGTACATTGATAGTGAAATAATGATGTAATGCATCTCTTTTGAAAGTTATTGTCTTAGCTTGGACTTTGTGGGCTTATTTATTTGAGTTGCAACCTTTGGGCTTTTGCCTCAAAAGTTGATTTTCTGGTTTCTGTCTGTTTTTATTGGCTTTGTAATAATTTTGATTTTCTCAGTGCACCGAAAGCTGAAAAAGCTCCTCAAAACATGATTTCCATCTTTTGGATCATTTCCTTAGAAACTAGCTTTCAAGCTTTTCAAAAGCTAGCTCAACAGAATTGCTTATCATCACTAGAGTTCCTGTAGAACAAGATAAGCACTTTCAAGCCATTATGTTTGCCAAACTCTATATGTAGTTATTTCTACTCATCACTGGAGTTGCTTACCAAGTTACCATGCATGTCTTCCTCTACCTACAAAATGAAGACTCTTAATATGTTGCATATTCGAAAGGTCTTGGATGAGATAATGTTATAGATGGAGAAGCAAGAAGTAACAAGTTGATATAGAAACACTAGTTATGTGGAAAGAAGAGTTTATAACTATACAAAGCAAGGCATGTCTCTACAACCAGAGTTGCACTCCACGTCTCTATTTCCCCTACCTGATCTCATACAACACATAGTTCCTTCATTAACATTTGAGCTACGCCAAAGGCCTCATGTTATTGCAGCTAAAGCGAAAGAGCCTCTAGATGAGTTAGTTAAGTTGTCTGAGTAGCATTCCTCAGGTCCTGAGTTCGATTCCCCATGGGAGCGAATATTAGGCTAGGGTTACAAAAATTCCCTTGTCCGTCCCACGCTAAAGTATAAGTCTAAGTCTTGATCCTAGTTGCGGTTGTTCTTACATGGGTTACTGTTCCGCTGTCTATGGGTCGGGTAGAGGTTCAGGGGTTTTCTCGATGTGCTTTAGAAGGTCTTCTTCTCAATATAATCAACTATCTAGTATTTTGTGGGTCGGCTAGCTTAGCACATTTCTTCCCCTAAATAAATTACGTGTTATGCCATTCTAGTTCATTTTAATAAGTTTTGGGTCTACCCAATGATCCAAACATGTGAGACTTTGATCTTTTGCAGCTAACCACCAATATTGCAATGCTGGTCATTGCGCTCTAATCATTGTGGTTCATAGTAATTGATGTGTCCATATCAAGTGCTGGCAAATATTCAACACCATGTTGAGTTCTGAGAATTCTCTTGACATGTACTACCTCCGTTCTCGAATATTTGTTGCCCGCTAGTTCATTTTTTAACTAAACCGCGACAAATAAAAAAGAACGGAGGGAGTATTAGAGAATTCTTATAGCAAGTGTTAGACCCTTTATCCATCAATGCCTCCAATATCTGGATGTATTTAGTGTTGGTCCACCATGATTCTTGGGTTGTATTTTTCATGAAGTTGTGATGAAATAAAAGACATTTACCGCATTGATGAACTCACAATAGTTAACTAACAGAACACATACCGAGTTTGTGAATATTGGGAGTTTGTATTTTAATGAAGCTTTTGTGCTTAGGTCTCATACGTTATTAAAGAAGTAAATTAGGTTGTGTTACATGTTTTAGTTTGTAGAATATTACTCCATTTCACAATGTGTTCCATCCACCTAGATGGCAGCTTACGTTTGATAATATCAATTGTGTTCTTGTTAGATAGATGCACACAATAGTTATCTATATCTAGTAAGAACATGGATTCTATAGAAGGGTGCTTAAATACTGTGGTATGCAGACTTGATAAACATTTGTGAAGTAGAGGCAGTACTTCCAGTTAGTTTTAAATAATTGTGATCTTCAAATTATTCATCCTTCTATAATGAACTAACTTTTCTGGTTCATCAGGCAATCTATATTCATTTTTCAGTTGTTATGTCTGTTCTCCAGCTTTTTCATATTTCACTCAATTATATGTAGCTCTTATCAACATTCAACATTGTTCAATTATGCAGAAATCAGCTGACAAACCAAGTTTGGGAGATGAATTGGATACTTCTGGTCCATCAAAGGAACATCAGAATGATCTCATTACAGAGAAGCAAAAGATCCCAGATCTTAAGAGAAGGAAGCATGGAAGACTCAGTAATAGTTTACAGAAGAAGGCTGAGAGGCTAAAGTACCTTGAGAGTAGAAAGGCTGTCAAGGTTGGAAAACAGCGAGATATTAAAAAAGTGCTCCCTTTGCACAGCATTCTGAAGAAGTACACAAAACATACGTCTGTTAAAATGGTTAAGGAAAAACATGGGAATTCAAAAGGCACTGGAGTCATACAACTCTGTCGCAAATCAGTCAAGCGTGTCAAATTCTCAGAAACAGATGATGCCAAAAAGCAATGTTCCAAAAGACCACCACTGGAAAGCATCCGCGAGCTTCTCTCTGCTATTAGTTCTTCTTCGTCGTCATCTATAGAGATGTCAAGTGAAGAGGAACATGTTATTGCGGAAAGTAGTAGTTCTCACATGACAGAGAAAGCTGTCACTATGGCTAGCGAAGCAAATGAGAACACAAATCATGACAATCAATATGAGCTCAGCAGTACCAGATTGTCCACCGGTTTGCTTGATCTGAATCAAGCTCTTCCAGAACCTACGGACTTAAACAATCCATATGTTCCAAATTCAGAGGTTTCAAATCTTGAGCAGGCACAGGTAGGAACTTGGAATCTGGATCAACAAGTTCTTGGTAATGGAAGAAAAAACATAGACTCATCTTTTGATCTGCATGGACAGGAACAACTGAGACATTCTACTGAGTTGGACACCACATCAAAAGGCAAGTCCCCTTGTACTCTGTCAAACGGATTCCAGGATTCAGTGCATCTCCAACAGAATTGGAGCTCTATGACTTTGCATCATGGTGTCTCTCAACTCTCAACTGGAGGTGAACCATCTTCCTTTGAAGTTCGAGAAAGTAATATATCACACAGTGAGAAACGAAATTTTAGTTCTGAAACGAACGTGGAACAAGAGTTGAGGCCTTCTGCTGGACAAACCTTGCGCTTGATGGGTCATGATCTTACAGTATCCGATACTAGAGTTGACTATTTATCTGACGCGGCACAGAATCACACAAATAATACTGCAGACCATCTTACCACAAAGGTGGTGTTGGAATTGCCACGACAAGGTCAGCCTTTCCTAGCATTACAAACTCAGAGTATTCCCAGTGTTTCAGCAAGTTCTGCAAGGACAGCTCAGGCACATTTTGGATACAGAACAACACATAACATCAGCCACCCGTTGCTCGCTGCCAATGTGTTCTCTGGTGATCCATCAGTATATGAAGACAGGTGCAGGGACTTCACAAACTTGCAATCACATCGAAATTCTATATTGGGATATCCTCCTCTTTCCAATCATGGCAGTGCTGCATTTCTTCAGAATTCACCACCTTGGCGTTATTACTCTGATCATTCCACCAGGAGAGATTCACTCTCAGCGCCATTTACACCAACAGTGATGCAGCATGTGGCAACACCTTCAGATTACCGTGCCAATCTGCCTCATCAGTCATATGGTGTGTACTCTGGAAGCTCAACAGTTCGACCTCTTAACTCTGCAAGTTTTACATGCACAAACCAGATAGTACAAGCAGTTGACAGTAGGGCTACTGCAAACCTTCCGTCCAGAAGTCCAACAACTGGAACGACAAGAACTCATCACAACTCCAATACTTCATCTAGCAGCCGTTTGGTTCTGAGATCAGGCCCTGTAAAGCTCAGTGCCGGGGCGAAGCATATCCTGATACCAAATGAGAATACGGAGGACGACAATTCTGCACCAATGTACTCTTGTGTGTCCTTTGGCAGCAGTGGTGGGAATGTTTCGGCAGCTTATCAGAATAAAGGAGCAGGTTCCCATAGGCATCAGAATAAAGGAGCAGGTTCCCGTAGGTTCTGATCCAAAAGCTGGATTATCTTGCTCGTTCGTTTTCTGGACAGCTGCTGGGCAAGAGGCTGCATGTTTTGAAGGTATGGCTATTCACTATTTATTCTGTTACCCTTTTGGATCTACTGATGATTATAAGAATCTAAATAGTAGGATTGAGGAGATAGTGGATTGTTCAAGTTTGCGTGGTTATCTAGTTGTTATCCATACTAGAATTAAAGGTGTTTGGGTCTCATTGTTATATTTGCAGCTGATTCTTAAAATCTATGGATCCGAACGCACAGTTGTTGCGTTGTCTTTTTTACAACATTGCAGTTGCTTTACTGCAGTAGCTCCCACCAAATGGTTGGATTCATTTAGTTGCATATAAATGTTTTTTTCCTCCCTTTATACTATGAAGTGGAGAAGGGCGGGCCTGGTGCAGCGGTAGAGCCTACCGTCTGTAACCGGAAGGTCCCGGGTTCGAGCCCCAGCCTCTGCATATTATGCGGGTAAGGCTTGGCGCTTAAAGATACCCTTCCCCAGACCCCGCACAGTGCGGGAAGCCTACGGCACTGGGTACGCCCTTTATACTATGAAGTGGCGTACTGCTTACTGAAATCAGACTATAGATTTGACGGCATTGCATTCCTTTTTCCCGAAAAAAGAAAGATGAAGAAAGGAATTGTGGGCCGACGAAGTACGTCGATCTGAACTTTATAACTTCCTGCTGTGTTCGATGCATGTTCTTGAGGTTTTTAAATAAAAAACATAACCGAAGTTTTAGCAGCTGGAGAAGGTTTAAATTATCTGAAAATGTCCAGAATAGACATAATTTATTATAAATTGTCCACTGCTCTTTTTTGTTGACCAAAGCGCAGAAGGATGCTACTTTTACTTTATACTAAAGCAAGGACATCTTCCATCTGTGTATACACACATACTCCCGGTTCAATATATACCAATTTTTTTAACGTCCCTTGGTGAAAATTGCCTAGTATTTGGAACCGGAGGATTGTAGTTTTTTTTGGGAGACGGACACACTGTCTACCAAATTTCAAACTGTTCCGCTCAGTCTCTTCCGGGCCAATATCCACCTTTGACTGTGACCACAAATGGCAGGTACGTCTCTAGTCAGAGTTGTTGCCCATCTGACGATCACGGGCATGACCAATCGTTGGAATCTGTCGGTTGCTGCAGCATCGGCATCCGTATCTCTGCTGTTGGCTGCACGTTTCAGCGTCAGCTTTGCTTGTAGAGAGAGAGAGCCTCTGCAGTCTGCATCACTTTGTATCTGCTTTATGCTGTCACAAAGATTGGTCAGGTTACTAAAAACCACACCATACACAGTTTCACACCCTTCAAGCCTGATATTGGGTTTCAGGATCCTGGTTCAGCTCTATGCAAATACTGATGCCGAGATTTGGCCATTAACCAAAATCCTGTAAATCGTTTGCCATGGGGCGGCAGCCCAGAGCATGGAGGTCTGTAGGGATAGGCTCATGATTAGGATTAGTGGATAAAGATTAGATTAGATAAAATTAAGTTAGTTATATGGTATTAGATTAGATAAGATTGAGTTAGTTACTTGGAATTAGATTAGATAAAATTGAGTTAGTTACTTGGGGGCCAAGTCTTTCTATCTATATAAGGATGAGTTGTATCTCCTAAGGGGGAATCAATCAATAAAGAAGAATTAGTTCCAGACCTCTCTAATACTCTAGTCTCTCCCAAGCTGACTCCACCCATCTATCTTCTTGGCGCTGTTTATCCCCTTATGAACTAGGATCCATAACATCTGGTATCAGATTCCAGGTCATCCTCTCCACCACTTCTGTCACCTAAATCCATCTCTTCACCACCATTCGACGCAACCTCATCAACCTCTGCTATGGCTGCTATGGCGGAACCCAACACATCCAACCTAGTCACCATCATGCAATCCCTTGTAGCAACTGTAGAATCCCCCAAGCTTTCGGGCGCCGAACTCCAGCAGGACCGCCGAACCGAGTCCACTACCCTAGGCGGGAAGGGACAACACACCGGCGATCATCACCAGGATTGACCCCTGCGGTTCCAGAAGTTGGACTTCTCAAAGTATGATGGCAAAACTGATCTATTGGTGTTCCTAAACCGATGTGATTCCTATTTCCATCAACAGTGCATCATCGACGAGGAACGCGTGTGGATGGCCTTCTACAACCTCGACAACGTCGCCCAGTTGTGGATCATCCAAATACAACAAGATGAGGACACTCCATCATGGCACCGCTTCTCCGAACTCCTGAGCGTGCGCATTGGACCCCTGCGTTCAAACCCCCTTGGTGCTAGGGCAGATCTGGAGTAGGCCCGATCTGATATCCTCCAGTGGCGACAACGCGACTGCAGGCGGCTGCACATGGCTTCCTAGCGTGGTGTTCAGTGTGGCAAGTTGCGGCAGCGGCGCGGCTATAGGCAATGACTTGCCGTCTTCGGCTACGACGCGCGGCTTTCTGGCGCGGCGTTAAGCACGACAAGCAGTGGCGTGGCTGCAGGCAGAGCGGCTTGCCGTCTTTAGGCTGCAACACGTGGCTTCCTAGCGTGGCGTCAAGCACGACAAGCGACGGCACGGCTGAAGGCTGCGGTGCGCCGTTCCTTGGCATAAGTGACTTGCATCGATATTAAGCGTTGAACAACACACGACACATGGGGAGGCAAGGCCTTTAGCAGGCTTGGTCGATCCTTCACTCCAATTCACTGTCCTAATCCATAGCCATGTGGACACCAAGAACACGTCTGGTTGGGTGGCGCTGTCTCCACTGGAACTCTTGGCAGCTCCGACTGTAGGATTAGTGAGCTGCCACGTCTTGGACTTTGCAGCCTGGACGAAATTGTTCCCATGGGATCAACCTTGGCACATGTTAGGTTCTTTATACAAATAAATTAAAGTCGAGATGTAAAAGGCTTTCTAGTTAGGGTTGCACTTTAAGGTGCATATCAAGTTAGACAGCAAGGTTGTTGCCATGCACCCATTACAGCTCAAGGACGAGATGTCTTCGAAGGATGGGGGAATGTCATGGGGCGGCAGCCCAGAGCATGGAGGTCCATAGGGATAGGCTCAGCATTAAGATTAGTAGATAAAGATTAGATTAAATAAGATAGTTACCTAGGATTAGATTAGATAAGATTAAGTTAATTATTTAGAGGCTAAGTCTTCCTATCTATATAATGATGGGTTGTACTTCCTTGAGGGGGAAGCAATCAACGAAGAAGAATTAGTCATGGACCTCTCTAATACTCTAGTTTCCCCAGCCGACTGTTTATCCTCTTATAAACTTGGATCCATAACAATCGTGGACAAGTCTAAAAATTAAAAAGGAGCCATTTTTTTTATCAAATTTCTTTCTCCTTTACTTTCATGTGAAACCTAAAAATTGTACTTTATTTTAGCTTCTTCCATAATCATTTATGCAGACTGACTAACATTTTTTCCTGCTCACTGTTTTTTTAAGGAACTGAAGCTGATGACCTAGGCAATGCTGAGATGAAGATGCAATGCGCAGTTCGGAGGATACCTGAGACCGTGTTAATTAAAGGAGGGTACTTGGTTTTGTTTTGTGGCCTGCAAGACTTTGACAGATCCTTTTACTTCTGCAGTTTTATTCCCCCCCCCCCCCCCCCCCCCCCTTTCCAAAATAAAGAAGATTTTCGTTGTTTGAAAACGATAAGTACGCTCAGGTTGTGCAGCATGTGAACTTTGTAGGGCATACCTGGAGTGTCTATGTAGCTACCGGTGATGAAGTAGAATGTTAATGCGACTCAAAAGCTGGTTGATTGTACAACCTGTGTCATCAGGAGTTCCCTATTTCATTTGAGCCAGCTAGATCATTTTTATTTAGCGGTCATCTAATATAATATATCCTCAATATATAGATATTATGTTAGCTCAATATTGTTTTTACAAGTATTATTGAGAGAGTTGATGCAGCACTGCCGGATATATCTTCCCTAACACCCATATAAGACCTTATTCGGTTATTCCCAATACACATAGATTAGATAAGATTGGAAAAATTAAGAAGTTTGACTTGTTTAGGATTCAAACTCATCCAATCTCACTCAATCCACATGGATTGAGAGCTAACCGAACAAGCCCTAAATGGTAAGACTCGTAAGTGTGTAGAGAAAAGATGGTTGAAAAAGTTTAGATGGGTTTCTATATTAGGCCTTGTTCGGTTATTCCCATTATATATAGATTGGATGTGATTGGAAAAAAAAGTTTAGAAGAAGTTTGACTTGCTTTTGATTTAAATCCACTCAATCTCACTCAATCCACATGGATTGAGAGCTAACCGAACGAGCCCACGGAAAACGGGAGAGTTATTGTAGGACTGTTGGAGCAATGAAAAACATAATTACCCTAATATGTTAGTTTTATTGGGATAGGGGGGAACTAGTCAGATGACAAATTAAAACTAGCAAGGCTCCCTCTGTGGATTGCAGGATTTTTCTCTATACATATACATTTTCTATGGTAACATATCATGTGTAACTAGGGGTGGTAATAATGGACTCTAGATTTTAGAGCAACTTCAGTAGTTTTCTAAAAAATAGCTCCGTAAATTGATGTTTAGAGAGTTGGTAAACAGGTGGAAATAAAGACAAACCAGGTAGAAACCTTGTAGTCGCCTCCCCACTAGGGGGTTATGTGGATTTTTATATGTATAACCTCCGTCTTCGTTAAGGGAGTGGACTTGTTTAGGAAGTCAGTTGTTATGCCTTGTGTTTCCTTACCGTACGGCCGTACCATCAAAGTAGTGGGCTCAGAAACATCTTTTCAAACTAAATAGGTAGTTTCTTAACCATTCCACTTATTTTGGAAGGGGGCTTCGGGGGAAACCTTTACCCCGAACTGAGCTAAATTCATGATTTCTAATCATGAATATAAAGTCGCGCAATTTTTTGGGTTTTTGGGAAAAGGGGTTTAAAGGGGCCGGAAACCCTTTTAAAATTCCAAACTTTACAATCCCCAATTAATTGGATCCTTTTTCGATAAAAAGATTAAAGAAAACCATACCATTTGTGTTTTACCACCCGGTATGCAGTCGACGTCGTTTCGCGTTGTAGGAGGTTCCTAATCTCCTGTGGACAAGCTATTTGTTGCACCACAAAAGGGCTGCCTCGATGACCGCATTCTTGTTGCTATCCTCTTTAACCCCACCCCCATCACCACCCCCAACCGACCCCCTTGCCTTTTATTGGGGGGGGGGGGGGCTAAACCCTACTTAGTGATGGTCGGTTGATGAGTTGGACACTAAATCCGCTAATCTATACCTGCTAGTATGAGGTTACTAGCCTCTTTGGCTAGCCTTCGCCTTTCTACACAACACTACCGCTTCTATCTCCCTGTAAAGCTTTTTGGTCTCAAGTAGTTTAACTATTAAGCGTACTAGTGCCGATGTTACTCGGTCTTTGATTGATAGTCGTTGAGACTATCAAATGGACACTAGTAAAGTACTAGGAACCACTAGTTTTTTTGGAGTATAAGAAAATCTTGATCTACAACCGTTCCTAATATATAGGGAGGTAATTCTTTTTTACATCTATTTGATGGAGCCATTTGTTTTTGTTGGTACCAAAATCTCCAATCGACGAATGCATGATGGTGGGGAAAGAGAAAAGTCAGAGAAAACCTTCCAATTTTGTTTTCGGGATAAATGTAGAGTGCAAATAATGTTGAATTAGAAGTAGATAAATTTAGAGAGTTTATTTAGGGAGTTGTTGGAGAGATGTTTTTTGTCAACTATATAAATTATTAATTTTGGAAGTTGTTTTAGAGAACAACTGGAGTTGCTCTCTTTAAGGATCGAATTATATTAAGATTGACTCTATTTCTATTCATTTTTAACTAAAATTAATTAAGTGTCCTAGCTTATTGTGAATAAACATTTGGATCATAATCCATTACCACTTCTAGGTGCAACCAGGCCTATTGGTGCAACTAGGGATGGCAACGGGTACATACCCGTCGGGTAGTACCATTCCATACCTGTACCCATCAAAAAAATTCTACCCGTCGGGTTACCCATATATGATCGCGGGTATAAAATCTTACTCATAATCGTACCCGCACGAGTAATTTTAACCATCAGGTAACCCGTACCCGATAGGAAAGTCTTAAATTCCAATATACAAATTACTGAAAAATATTAAATAAATATACAAAACAAGTTCAACTTCACATATAACAAATTATATGATTACATAACTTGATAGCTAGACAAATGATAGCTAGAGAAGGGTTCTATTTTAGTTAAGATGGGCTCTATTAGATGGTTATAGTGATATTGATGCGGGTACCCGTTCTGTTGCCCAACGGGTAGAGGTTCTTGCCCATTAACATACCCGCGGGTAAAGAAATCATCTCGTACTCGTTCTCATATCGGATAAAACTCGTCGGGTGGTCAGGTATATCCGCCTCTTCCCTTCCCCTTCTGCTGCTACGAAACTTTGAAAGTGGGGGAGACGAGGGATGAAGGTCTCTGATTTGTTGCATATGGTACCCGTGCGTTAATAAAATATATTATGCGAAGAGCGGAGACAATCAATAAAAAATCTTGAGATCTTTTTGGTGGATAATTTACGTGGGTATTGTTGTGAGCCGTCGCAACGCACGGATAACCGACTAGTCTATCATTAAGAAAGACTAATGGTTACATCAGCAGAGCATGGCTCTAAAGAAACATCCATTTTCTAACTCGAGAGCCAAGTCTAGAGGAAAGCTATACATTAATTTGTAGAGCTAGACTGTAAAAGCTAGCGAGGCAACCAAACACATTTGTATTATATCATTCTTTAAATTTCTGCGACCGGATACGTCGATTGACAGGGTTGGTATCATTTTAGAACAAAGAGAAAATTCATTAAATGAATGGAACAGGGTGCCAGCCTCTACAATAATCCGAAGATCGTCGTACGCAGGTGAAGAGCATGCATTAAAGCTCGATCCGTGTAGAACCCTTGGAACGGGCGGCCACCACAGCCACCAGCTAGCTCACGCCTTGCGCCTGCTCGATCGATCCCTTCCGGTACACGCTCATGTCAGCGCCGGATCCCCCAAGATTTCCTTCCCGGCCGGAGCCGGAAAGGCTGGCGCCGCGGCCCGCGGCCGGTCCCCGCCGCGCATGCAACGAGCGAGATCAAGGACGATCCAACTGCCGTACGTCCAGGATTCCTCATGCATGCATGCATGCATTTTACTGCCATGAGTCATGAAGCACAAAGGAGGGAGATCGACACTACTTGGCTGGCTGCATGAGCTTTGAAAAGGTCAGGTCAGGTCACCGTACGTGCGCGCATGGCTTTTGGCCGGCCGCGCCGGGCATCGCCGGCCGCGCCGTACACGCTGGTGCCTTTGATATATCAGCAGGGCAGACAGACAGACAGATAGCATCTCTGAGCACTCCGGCCAATCCAATGCAATGCAACAGCCTGAAAATTTTCTAGTATAGGGCAGGGGCCAGGCCCAGGGGGCACACAGGTCTCACGAACTGGCCTGGCCTGGGACCTGGGTAAATATACATTCCTGTGAAAATTCAGGCATTCATGCAGGCAGGAGGTCAATCAATATATATATATACCCAAACCCTGAAAGCCGATCTGCAGTACAGCTTCTACATGTGAGAGGCCGGACGAGCAGATACGTACGTGTCACATGTCGTCAGTTACTTAGCAGTAGCACTAGGATCGATGATGGCGGTCCCTTTCGATCGAGCAGCATGCATGCATGCATCACTGTTGCTTCAGTAGTGATGGGAATTGGGATGGGACCGCGATGCAGGTAGAGTAGAGATCTTTTTCCTTCATGTCATGTGGTGGGAGCATCCATGCTCGCTTGTGGAAAACAATCAGTCCGGCTGCCATGGCATCTCCTCCATAGCCTGCGCATTTCGGCCAAGGTTGTTATTATCTCTCTTCGTTTGCTTCGCCTTTGGATGAGTGATGCATCGATCGATCGCATGTACTACCCCGGCCCCTCTCGCTTTCCAACCAATAAAGCTTGGTTCAAAGGATTATGAAAATCTATATCATATAGCAAAGCTGTTTTTGATGACCTTGACAATATTTTCGGCTAGATTTGCCACTGCGCTTCAAAGGATTATAATGATCAAGAGATGAGATGAACTAGACTAACAATCTAATGACTCCCGATCGCCATCTAGGTGATTTCTATCACCAAGATTAACAAGCACAAACTCTCACTTAACTTAAACAAGTCTAATGAGGAAGGTGGATGCATACTTACTACTATCAATACACTAATGAGGTCCTTAATTTTGTGATTTATCAAATCTCAAATACCTCACTAGACAAATGCTCTCTCGTTCTCTCTAAAGTGTTTCTTCAGCTGAACAAATGGGATATAGACAATAAAGGGACGACATGGAGGGGCAATTATAGCCACATGGCATGGAACTAGCCATAGCCCCTCCACTCAACAGTCATGGGGGCACCGAACACACTGGTATAGGTTCCAACTGCTAGTTTCTGAACTAGCCGTTACTAGACTAGTATCTTGGTCACAATAAAGAAAGATCACTAGATGATTTTGTGGTCAAGGAGTTGAACAATACGAGGTCATCCAATGACGAATTATATTGTAAGGGTGGTAACTATGTAGTTGCACTCACTATACATTCTAGAAATGATGAATAAGAGCACCAAATGATGCACTATAAGAATGATGACATTAGAAAGGAAATGTCTACTTTGATGGCTAGGACTCGCTAGATGATCCACCGTAATGAAAAACATAACACCAGGCCATCTAGTGAGTGGATTCTTTTACATTTCTGTAGTGGCTATTTGAGATGGATGGGATAGATATAATTGGTTTCACCATATATTTCAAGGTTTATGGAGTCCTCTAAGACTACGAGAAGCTATATCAAGTGTTAGAACACTATCCTTCATGCATGTGAGTATCGATCACATCCAAGGTACATGATAGTGCATAGAGCCCATATTTAATTGTTGGAGTTCAGGCATCACAGCTTGAGAGTTTGAGAGCTTGGGCTAAGTGACCTTAGTATTTCGTGAACCAGAGCACTTGCATTGGAGCCTTGGTGGCTCTCTAGCTAGCAAAATTGTCCCTCTGAGCTTTTTGTGTGGAGTGGTGGGCAGTGGTGCTGAGCCTTGAGTGGGCTACAAGTACTTGATGATTTTATTGCTGGGAGCATTTGCTGTAAGTGCAAAATGCTTATTGACTAGGAGTGTACCTCAATGAAGCGCCAACATGAACTAGGGGTTGTGTTTGCTGCTTATTGACTAGGGAGTGTACCTCAATGAAGCGCCAACATGAACTAGGGGTTGTGTTTTAGCAACTTACATCATCGGAAAAGTTGTTGTGTTTTAGGTGTCTACCATCCTAAACTTGAGGTCTTTACATTTCACATCTATGTTTACACGTAGTGTTTGATTGTGTGGTCATTACATTTCACAACCACGTCGTTCGCTGAAGCCCCTTTGTCAGCGGGCGACCTCGCAGGTGCTACCACCGAATGTCCAATTTCAGTCCCTGCATCCGAAACACAGATTAGCACAAACATGTATATCACCATACACAATCCACACACCAACACCCCACTCACCAGCAGCGCGACAGCCCCGTCTGGGCATCAAACATGGTGACACCTCCTTCTAGGTAGTCTTCCACAGATAACTCCTGGTCAGTCCCTCCAGTCTCCGAAACCGCCGCCTCAACAGCGCGCGGTGGCAAAGACACCCTCTCGGAGGCCGCTGGCGCCGCCGGAGGGGGCATCGTAGTAGCCGGGGCAGACCCCTTCGTCGTGCTGGCCTAAGATAGCAGAGGTTTATTAGCTAGGATTCGGTCGTTGTAATTTAGTTGCTCTCGCTAGCCATGGCCAAGCTTAGATGCAAATGTAATCCGTTAGCGCGTTTTGTCATTCGTTATTAACACAAAGGGAGAACGGAACAGGTGCAACTGCATCCACCCAAAACTTCCGCTCTTCTGATTAATTAATTGCTTTCACATCGGGCTCCCTAGCTAGGCTAGCATGGCATGGTGGTTAACCTTTCCTAGTGCGTGCCTAGTGTGTGCTTGAGCCTCAGCAACCGATGCATAGAGCCGGCAATGATAGTAGTAAACCCCCCATGGCTTTCCAGTCCAGATAGGGACTACTCCTGCGTCCCCATCTGAACAACACTAGAATGTGCCAAGATAGATCAGTGGAGGCTATCTGCCAGATCTACCAATTTTGCCTACAGGACGTACTCCTGCACACAGACTCTTCGGTTCGGTGGTCGTCGTTCCAGCAATCTCCAAACTTGCCCAGACCCGCCCCTTCAACCTTTGTCTTGTTAAATTAATTTATCCCAAGTAGCAAGCATTGGAGACACACAAATATTTCTACGTATTATCTTGCTTGAATATAATAATTACTCTCTCTGTCCTAAAATATAATTCGCTTTAGATTAATCATACATTCATTAAGTAACATATAGATGTAGTTTGTATATATGTTTATATCCATTATCATTTGAAAATGAATGTGGACAGAAAAAAAAAAGTAAGCTATATAATTTTGGGACGGATGGAGTAGAAGAAAAATATATCGGGTGCAGCAGATACCTGGTACATGGGCCGTGGGCCGTGGCATCTGGTCCACGTACTTACCTGGCTAACATAAAGGTGAGGAGGCATCGAATCTCCAAACAGCTCCTCTCTCTCCTGCCATCGGCTCGTCCTCGCCGTGTCTTCAAGTTCTCTGTGTAGTGGTGTGCCTCTGACCCACTTCAATCCCCATTCCCAACTGCTTGCTGCCTATAGCTTCTCCCGGCCCGAACTCTATCCCATACCGCATCGGAATCATAGTACTACCTGTGCTTACTTCTGATGGTACTGAAGTGATCTGCGTCCATTTCTGATGGCATTATTATTGGAGTGATCCGCGCTCTCTATATATTATCTCCAGTGTTTTGTTAACACATGTATCGCTGTATTTCAGAGTGTTGCCCTGCTGATGATGGGAAAATATGGTTTGTTTCTTTTATAACGGGAAAATGGTTGATTTGCTGAATATATGGCACATGAGAAGTAAGTATGATGAAGAGAGGTAGAGGCGGCTGTATGTGGTACCAAGACTTTGTATCCGCTTGATGTAATGTTCTTGGTAACTTTTATGTATAAAGCTTACTTTATCCAAAAAAAACCAAAAGCATCTATTCCTTCTTGATACCGCCAGTGGACTGTTGATGAAGTCTCGATCATGCTTACAGCAGGGATGACTGCCCACCTAATCAAGTCTGCAATCATCGAATCGCTTGGAACAGAGCCGCCGTTTTCAGGGCCCATGGTTCATCCAATTCAGGAAATTGTCCAAAATCTTATAGTCAAACTAAACTTTATTATTAGCGCATGATTATTAATCAGAAGTCCAGAAACCTAGCTACCAATAATTCAAGTGCCTTTTGATCCGTTGGTGCAGCACATGGATGGCACCCCAAGCTTATTAGCAGCACCTGTTATTTATTTATTTAAGTACTCTAAAATAGTTTTTTTAAGCTCTTGGTTTTTATGGCTATATTTGATGATTGAATTTAGACATATATATAAAATATATACATTAAGTGTTATATAAATCCATTAACTATCTAAAACGAATTTTAATTTAGGACGGAAGAAGTATTTATTTATTTATAGCACGTGTGGACAGGTCAACCACTACCTATATGATCTCGCTAGAGTTGGATTGGACGTCTAGTTTTCTTATCACCATGGCTCAATCAGCTGTACTTTTCAGTCCTTCTGGCAACTGCCCAATATAGAACGACAAACTTTTCTGATTTGATCACGGCTTGCAAGTTTGTTGATTTGATGCCGCACAGGTTCGTTTGTTTATTTCTCCACCCTTTCCCTTGCTTTCTGTCACTTCAATCTCTGTCCTAATTAATTAATACAGTCTGAACGACACTTTTGGCTTGCTAAACCGTTGTGATTTATTTATTCCAACTTTCAAGCTAGTATTTCAGACATATACACAGCAGCACGCCACAGAAATATCTCTGAAATGATGATGCCCTACCGTCTTTTAACATCTTCTTCATTTCAGGGTACAGAATTCTGGGGCATATGCATCATGCATGGATGAATAGTTGTTTGCAGCGCGCAGCCAGCAACAAGGATCCAGTGGCTTCAGGCTGCGGCAACATTTCTTGCAGAAACAAAACAGCAGCCTGCAATTTGTTGCTGAATAACTTTGCCCACTTCTGACGCTCCACGTGGCTTTTCTCCTTGTGGGAACACAGGAAAGGCGAGCTCACAAAAGTCTGGCAGGTACTAGTAATCTTGTAGGGAGGGTCTGAGAGGCTGATTTAAATAGAGGTGAAGGTGCGTGTCCTTAGGACAAATTTAATATTCTAAAATAAATATGTATGAAATTTGATGCTAATCTTTTCTTATGTTTTCAAACATATTATGATAAAAAGAACAATTTTGTATAAATTGTTTTATATATTATCTGCTCTCTACAACAACAACAACAAAGGTGTTGCCGATGTACAGTTCACATAAACGGTCTACATTAAAGTTCTATGATTTCAAAAAAAATCATTGCCGATGTATAATTCATCAAGACTTCTTTGCCGAGTGTTTTCCAGTTTTTGCCGAGTGCTTCAAACATTCGACAAATCAGCTGTTTCCGATAATGTGTAGAGACTAGAGAGACACGGTGATTCTAAAAATCGGTGAGTTTTTAAAGGTTTTAAAATTTCCAACAAAATTCTGAACTTAATTCATCCATCCATTCAGAGAGGAAATTTAAAAGGTTATAAAGTGCATGAACAGTTTGGCCTCTCTACCAAACTGCCACTACAAATTGAATGGAGGTGGTCAAAATTGATTCTCGAGAAGAACACGTGAGTTGTTTGGTTCTATACTTAAGTTGCCAATTATCGCCATATATTTTGTGCCACACGTGCCTAAGGATAGGGTTTACAATTTTACGCCACATTTTGGCACGTCTAAGAAAATCTTGCCACACTTTTACAACTCGTTGATGAGTGGGACCTACGCAACAGGAGAATATATAGTCTTACCACAACTGTGTGGCTACAAACCAAACACATGCCTAATTTGGTTAAACTTGTCTAACCTTAGACGTGGCAAACTATGGCAAATATTCTATCACTGCAAACAGGAGAATATATAGTCTTACCAAATTGTTGTATACTTGGAACAGGTCTAATGGATGGGTGGCCCGAAGTAAAAAACACTGACCGAAATATTTTAGTGTCAAGGCGATACAGTACGATGCATCGAGCTGTGCTTGGGCCGAGGTCACTGCCCACGGGTGGGCACATGCATGGCCCATTTCATGAAGACACAAAATGTCCCATGTAGAGTCATGAAAAGACCTATATATTTAGTAAAATCGTACTTCATTTCACAATTTCATATACTCGGATAAAGAGTATAACTAGAGATGATGCTAATTAAATGTTTTTTGCAACTTTAAATTATAGGTTGTGATTACTATTGTTATAAATATTAGACAATGAACTAAACTTATGAATCAATCTGGAGCTAGTTATACTCATTTTCCCCTCGGACAAAAGGGTTTTTTAACGAGGTAGTCATTACACAACTATAGTAAGTTAATAGAAACCTTAAGTTTTCTTAATTTTAGTCAAATTTGTTTGTCTTATGTTTTATTATTATGTATTAAATATGTTTTGAATTTCATGCCAGAAATTGAATTTTGTACTTTTTATACTTTTGGCCTCCCTAAAATAAGCTTTGACACGTTTAACCAATTACGTTCCAGACCGTGGGCCTGGACCAGCCCGTATAATTACGGGTCGTGCTGGCCCAAAATTTGGGTTGAAGCCATTTCGGACTTGAATTAGGCAGTCCGAATGTACACATATATCTCCTGGAAACTTCATATCTCATCTTCTATTCTAAACTTCATCCGTTCTGTTGAGCACGGTCTAAACCGTCTCCATTAAACAAAACGATCGTCTCTGTCGGATATTTTATCGAGACACGTAATAGTTCTACCCGCATCTGAAAATAAAAGAGGTGTGTTTCCTAAAATCATTTTTGTGCTGGTGTGCCCAACCTTAGAGGGTGTTTGGTTTATAGGGACCAATTTGTAGTCCCTGCATTTTATTTCATTTTAGTTCCTAAATTACGAAATATAGAAACTAAAACTTTATTTTAGTTTTCGTATTTAACAATTTAGGGACTAAAATAAAATAAAATGTAGGGACTAATTTTTAGTCCCTACAAATCAAACATCCCTAGTTGGCATCCCTGTAGCTGAGGCACCAATGGCAAAAGTAAAAATATCACCAGAATGAGATCACATCATGCTCCAACTCTGATGTGTCCATACCACCAGCTAGCAACCTGCTATGTATCTTGAGACTGGGCGTGTTCGGCTGGCTACAAGCCGACACTGTTGCAGCTGTTTGGACTGCTGCAGCTGCAATCCATAGAGAGAAAAATACTGTAGAAGCCGCAGCCGCAGCCGGATTGCAGCCGCAGCAAGCCGCAGCGAACAAGCTGACTGACTGTTCGTCGATGACATGGATTAGGGCAGTTTAGTGGTGGCCCAGGCGAGTGATGGAATGGGAGGGGGGCGGTGGGCAAGGGATGCGTCCGATCACCGGGCGAGTTGGGTGTGGGTCCCACACATCCTATCAGAGCAACAGAATGGGAGCTGAAATAAATGGGATGCTGTAGCGGTATAGTACTTAGCCCATCACACCCTGCATCACTCGTTTGATCCAGCTTTTTTTACTAGCTTTTGTGGGAGAATCTGGCTGCGAAGAAAATATGAGTATTGTTGGAATTATCAGTGGAATAAGATAAAGGTATCCATAGGATTCAAGATATAGAAAGTGATCGATTCCTACTACTGCAACGATTCGACCAATTATGTGTTTATGTTGATTTTGTATGGTTTTATCAAATCGATTTTTCTACGAGTTAACTAAAAAATTGAGCGTTTGATAGATCACAGCAGCTTTCGGTATACATAAGCTAAAAAAAAGCACAGGAATAGGACATTGTTTGTGCGGTGTCACATGCGGATAGGGCGACGCACATACAATGTTCCAAAGGAATATGGGATAACAGACACTGTACAGGAATTAACATTTTAATTAATTCACTGGCTCATAAAAAGAAGTAAAACATTTTATAAGTACAAGCTGGACTTAGAAGCTCAAACTTTATCAATCATTTTAAGAAAAAACACGAAATTATTAAGCTCAGAAGCAAAACCATTGCAGATATTAATTCTACCAGGGCCAGCAAGTGGGAACTGTAATTCAGGTACGTAGCTTAACATGCACTAGCATCTCCAATATACAAAACGGTTCTTGTGGTGACTGTGTGTTTGTGTGCCACCAGCACAACCCAAAAGCACAATTTGCCTCCAAAATTAGAGTTGCGTACACTCGCCATGCATCTGACACCAAGCAAGCACGTACAAGCGGGATCAGTCGATCGAAGAAGAGGTAAATCAAAAGGGGTTGTGTGCAAGTGCAAGCTAGCCATCAGAAATCAGAAGGGGATCGGAACAGACACAACTGCATCTGCATACAGCTGCTGGGTGCTGCTAACTGCATCACCGGCCTCACCTCACATACCTTCCCCTCCCTTCACCACCACCACCTTTAATACCTCACCCTCCTCTCCTCTTCCCCTTCCCGGCCTGCTCCTCCCCGGCCCTCACATCCTCTTTCAGTTCCCTCTCTGGATCTCTTCCTGAAGAGAGGCACTGCCACACCACCACGCCACCCATGCTCAACATGATGGTAAATTTTGCCTCCTCCTGCCTTGTCCTTGCTCCTCCTGGAAACTAACACACAACAGATCAGCTGGCTAGCTAGCTCCCTTTCTCTCCTAATTTGTACTACCATCTGTAGGAGTAGGATCTTGGTTGCTACGTTGCAAGGATCTAGCTAGCGAGGCAACTAGAACATACATACATGGTTGCCAGTTGCCTTGCCTCCTCAGGTCTCTAGATTTTTCCTTTTTTGTTGTAAAAAATATTTTTTTTTGAAAAGAAAAAAAAGAGGCACGCCACAAAAGGCAGAAGTTCAGGATAGGAGAAAAATGACCATGCACGCCGCCGCTACTTCCTTCTGAATCTTGATGCGCCCAGCCGCGTGATGGAATTATATACTTTAGAACGAAAGCCATGAAGATCATCGTACATCTGCGTCGTCTCCTACTCGATCTATAGCTCCTTCGTCCCCCATCTTGGGAAATTGGAATTTCTCGCAGTCGCTTCGCTGGTTCTGCTCTCTAGCTTTTAACTCGTGTTCCTGCTCTTTCTTCAGACCGATCTGAGCTGCGGGCCGTCGTCCAAGGCGAAAGGAGGGCAGCCGGCGGCGGCGCCGGGCTCCGGCGGCGACAGGCAGGGGAGGGGCAAGATCGAGATCAAGCGCATCGAGAACACGACGAACCGGCAGGTCACCTTCTGCAAGCGCCGCAACGGCCTGCTCAAGAAGGCGTACGAGCTCTCGGTGCTCTGCGACGCCGAGGTCGCGCTCGTCGTCTTCTCCAGCCGCGGCCGCCTCTACGAGTACGCCAACAACAGGTGATTTGTTTATATATATGCATATGTATGCAAAGATGTCATCTTTGGCTTCTCGAAATCTCCGCGCATATATACATACAGAGACGCATATATATATTCTCGTTTCATCGAACACTTGAGAAAGGCTGTGTTGTGTACATGCTTATGTACATATGCACATGTACATATGCGTCTATCCTGTGCCTAGATCCTACACACTGCGCGCGTCAGCTGCTTGCGCTGTCCAAATTCGGAGCAAGTTCGCTCCCATCTTTCTCGAGGCGAAACCGCGGGGCCGGAGGGTCAATTGGGGAGCTAGCTAGCTGCTGCATCTTTTGCTGTGTGATGTGAGTGACTTCATTCCGTTATATCAACTACTGCGTGCATGCTGTCTTTGTTTGTTGCTTTGGTGTTCCTGAGAAGAGAGCATGCAACAGGGGGCCGGGGGAAAGAAATCGCCACAGTTCCTTTCTGCGTATTTCCATTCCCCCCTTATTGTGTGCTCTCCCTGTGAGGTGAGCTAGATGTTTGCGTAGATCTAGCACAGAGCTTGCTGTATGTGTACTGTGGTAGTATGTGCTCAGCCGGCCTTTCAATCTTGTGAGTCGTCGTGACTCGTGAGATCGAGCGCAAGGGAGAGGGGAGAGCTGAGCTTCTTTGGCCATGGTGGTGGTCCTGCTCTCTTTTCTTGCTGTATTTATGCCCTTTCCTTTCTCACTGTGTTAGCTCTAGCTCCCTGGCTTCCTCATGTGTGTGACAGAGCTGTAGAGACGACAGACAGAGAGAGAAGGGATCGAGCTGATGGCTGATGCGTGCAGGCTTTAGATCTCGCACACCCCGTGATATGAAATACTCCTATGCAGCATGCATATCAAGCATGTTTGTACACACAAAAAATATAAGGCATCTATATATCCATCCATGTATCGTCCTTGCATCTCCTCCCTTGGGTTTCCTTTTGGTTGTCTTTGCTTGGGTAGAAGCAGATCTAGCTAGCTTCTGCAAGGGCCATATATGTGGTTTTTTTTTGGGGGGGGGGGGGGGGGGGGGGGGGGTTGTTAGCTCCATCCTGTTGTACCCATGATAGCGTGTATGTGTGTGAGGTAACAAGGAAGAGAGAGAGATAGATAAAAAGGAACTGCCATGCCAACTCGATCTTCTGTTTCTCTTGCATCATCTCCTGCAGTTCACAGCAAAGGGCTTCATCCCATGTGCTTGCTCCCGCTCACAGTCTCTCTTATATGTCTCTCTCTCTCTCTCTATCTATCTCTCCCATCGCATCACATCACCAATTCACCATGTGTGTGTTCACGGGAGTTGTGGATTATGCACCTGAGTCTGAGTGGCACCAAGACTTTACTTTTCAACATGAGCAGCCAAACAGAAACATTTTGCAGCAAAGTCGTTGGCTACGTGCGTGTGAATTTTGGCATTTGGTCTACAATGGGAGAAGAGTATTTTTAGCCTTTTTTTCTTGCGCGTGGCTGCCCCAAAAGAGATACCAAATTGCTACAGAAAATCAACACACTCAATTAGCTAGTATGATAATGAGAATAAACTCATGACACTGTAATTGTATGTCTGGAAATCAAGCACTGTTTCCTTTGAACAGATCAAGTGTGAGGAGTTATGTTTTGGCGGAAATAAACAACAATACCACATGACAAATAATCTACTCGATCTTAATTATGACTTCGAATTAGCTGTTTGCACAAGATTAAGGTAGTGTTTGGTTGAGGAGCCAAGTAGAATGAGTCGTTCCATCCCTTATTCTAGGAACGGAGCCGCTCTGTTCTGTGTTTGGTAATCTGGAACGGAGCGGCTCTGTTTTTTGTTTGGTTACAGAGTGAACGGAACGGAGCGTGACTGTGAGAGCGGGATTGGAACGGAGCAGCTCCGTTCGGTTGATTTTTTGGAGCGGAATGGTTCCGGATCTGAGGAGAATATTCCCTAATTGGAGTCATTCCGTTCTAGTTACTTTGTAACCAAACAACAACAAAACTGAGACAGAACGGTTCCGTTCTACTTGCCTCTTCAACCAAACACTACCTAAGTGATATCAAGAAAGTGAGTTTTTGTTTAGTGAATAGTAGTAATGGATTTGCCTTTTTGTGACCACTAACCTGCAGTGGAGGTCAGCTGTATATATTATGTAACATGCATGTGAAGTACGTATATACTTGACTAATTAATGCTGGAAATCATTTTCCTATATTCTTCCGAAGAAAGTCCAAGAAAACAGTCTTACTTGGCTCAATAAGGAATCAGTTTTTTACTGACGAACAATACTTTGCCTAATACTGATACGCATGCATGCATGCATGCATGTACCAATTTACAATGCAAAGTAGTGTTAGTAGTACTGGATCAGTATCTCTAGTAGGCACTATAATATTTGCTGCATAGGAATTAATAATTAAGCAAACCGGCTGCAGCATGCTACTTTTTTTAAAATTTCCCAACGTGCTAGCTAGGAACACTAATTTGTGGTATGAGACTATGAGTGACACGTGGTCATCCCTCCGTAGAGGATGAAGCAGGAGCATGCAAACAAAACCTGATGAGAAAACCCGTTTTCCGTCCGCTCATGGCATATGGCTCTGCGTGACTGGACAGACTGTGCGCGGGAGGAAGCCAACGCCCAATGGCATGGCCCGCCATGGGCAGAAGGAGCACTCACTGGCCTGCCTGCCACTGGGCCTGCAGCACTGTGCACAGTCTTGGGAGTCTACACGAGGAGTAAAGAAAGCCGGTGGCTCGGTCAGAGTGGTTAAGGGCTGGCCAATGCAAGCGGCATGCATGGAGTGCTCTGGTGTTGCGTGGTGCAGTGTGTGCTCCATGCTGCCTTGCCGCATCCCCTCCTTTGCCCGCTGGGTAATACATGCATGCTCACTACTGTTCCCACCCAA
This sequence comes from Zea mays, assembly GCF_902167145.1. Lineage (NCBI taxonomy): Eukaryota > Viridiplantae > Streptophyta > Magnoliopsida > Poales > Poaceae > Zea > Zea mays. Next base: position 4,942,481 of record NC_050098.1, on the reverse strand, counting down.
TCATGTGAAATCCTGTGCCAGCTGCGTCAACAACACTGGCCACCCAGGCCCAGCAGCGTACTCGAGGATGCTAAGGTTTCGTCTCTTTGGTGATCGATGAGGAGCTAGCAGCGAGTCTGATGCATGAGAGAGATGTGAGAGCTGCCTTGCTGCAACTGCAGGAACTCATGGTAATGGGAACAAGCAGGGCCACCTTGCGATGTGACACCCGACCTGCTTTAGTTTGCTCATGCAGTATTGGAGTCCTTAATTCATTACATCTGATTTTCTTCTTCTTCTGTTTATTGGGCATCGTTTTGTATGTTATTCTACATATAGGGGTAGTAATAGATCACAACCTGAACGTTTCTTCTTAATTCGTTTGAGCTCTAAATTAACTTTAGCTCAAAAATAAATAGAAGTAGAGCTCGATTTTAATCCATCCTTAAATTTTATAGTGTAAAATTTAGAGTATATTACCACCACTAATTATGCGTGGACATATAAAAAGCAATTCAACGGCGTGGTGAAATGTCTTCGTACAAAACAATGCGATGAAAGAACATGAGCAGAGAGGCCTATATATACCTAGTACCCACACTACCGGAATCCGGGCCTTCGCCGAGTGCCGGCGGCTTTGCCGAGTGCTTTTTATCGGGCACTCGGCAAATCAGACTTTGCCGAGCGCCACACTCGACAAAGTCCTGCGCTCGGTAAAGAGCTTGTTTACCGAGTGCAGGACACTCGACACAGCGAAGCACTCGGTAAAGAACCAAGACCTGGGCACCGGTATAGGTTCTTTGCCGAGTGTAATGTCTATGGCACTCGGCAAAGAAGCACGCTTTGCCGAGTGCCATACCAGTCACTCGGCAAAGTACCTGACATGGGGACCCCCTCTGGCGGTTTCTTTGCCGAGTGTCCCTGGTGACACTCGGCAAAGAAGTTACCTTTGTCGAGTGTCAGCCTGACAGCACTCGGCAAAGAAACCTTCTTTGCCGAGTGTCACCTGGGACACTCGGCAAAGGCTCCGTCTCCGTCACCCGTCGCCGTAACGGCTGATTTTCTTTGCCGAGTGCCCGAGAAAAAGTACTCGGTAAAGACGGCTTTGCCGATACACTGTATGCCGAGCCCTCTTTGCCGAGTGCGACACTCGGCAAAGTCTTTGCCGAGTGTTTTTAAGGTTTTGTCGAGTGCTTCAGGCACTCGTCAAAGTCGGCGATTCCGGTAGTGCCATATATAAGCGAATTAAAAGATCTTGAATAATGTATGTGAGAATTTTCCAGATAAGTTTGCTATGCAATGATATGTTACTAGCGATGGTATGGAAGGGTAAAAAATTGCATCTGAGAATGGATTCGAACATTTACGACAAAAAAAAGGTAAATAAGGTACTGAAAAAATTACAGTGACATACATATAATTTCCCCCTTTTTTATCTATGGTTAATATAAGCGTTTCTTATAAAGCTTATGAGTATTCTTTTTTCTCTCGATGCATGAATAAAAAGGGTCATGCTTCCTATGCTTATGAAATATTTGATGTTGTGTTAATATCACACAAAAAATTCGATCCCTGGTCTGATTCTGTTGAAGAAAACAGGAAGACTTTGCATCTAATCAACAATAAAGTCAAGATTGGGAGAAATTATTTTTTATGTATGTATAATTTATATGTGAAGAATGCAAACTAAAACTTAGTTGTCCCTCACATGGTTGAAATATTAACGAACTCAGAAAATAGATATACGTAGTAGTAAACAATATAAAAACAAGATATTTATACATATAGAGCATGTCATTTTTTTCCTTTTGCTGAGTTATTTTTTAAAAATTTAGATAAGATATATGTACACTTTAATTAGTTAAACCCATTCGCATTTGTACGGATGTTCCATTCCTTTGCGTTTTTTTTTACCTGATGATGAAAGGAAATATAAGCGCGTTAGTTAATTGGTGCTGTCAATACACTTATACACATGAACCAGAACATTAACCGCGCCCATTTCGACATTAAATTGACTGAAGTTATCGATGCATATTTGTCTGGACATCATGTCATATATATATAGTACACAACAGCCATAGCCCCGTACTTACTACCAGACAAAACCTCTGAAGCCTACTATCGTTTGGACAGGCACAAGATTCTTGGTAAAGGAGCAAACACTGTTGCTGACAGTGCTAGCACAGTCTTCGGACCAATGTGTTGTACGATGTCATTCTACTGTCCGCCGGTCTCTTGCATTCCTTTGCCGCCTTTTACTATTGAAATCATACAGAACCTGCAGACTGCATGCATTATCCAGCCTAGCTACTGTTGCAGACCCTTCCATTGTCATGAGATATATTGAACAGCCTCTGTATACATCGATTGCATTAGACCACAGTAGCAATAGAATTGGATTTTGAATCATCTTATCTTATGCTTATACTGTTCTGATGAAACAGTTTGCAGTTTATGTGCACACATACATGTGATTATGCCTAGTAGCTGCTTTAATCTTGTGTAGCAAGTGTGTGTGTGCTAACTCCCACAGTGGGCATCATTATTATATTGCAGTGTGAAGTCCACCATTGAGAGGTACAAGAAGGCCAACAGTGACACCTCCAACTCTGGCACAGTTGCAGAAGTCAATGCTCAGGTAAAATCATGTCAATCGTTGAAGTCAATCGATTTTCTGAACTGACTCCTCGATGTGATTGGAGTAGTCAATTCATAAATCCTTAAACGCAAACGTGGTCAACATTCCTCTTTACTGTTATTGCCCTTCGATTCCTTCGGGAGAAAGAGTACGTTGTGACTCTGAGCAAGATCTTCAGGCGAGAACTTCAGAGCAGGAAGTGCGGGCAATTGCACAATGGGTACTAGCTATCGACTCCCGGGATCCTCTGTTGAGTCCTGCGTATAATAGCATGGTTTGTCTCTTGGTTTGGACCGATGTCTCACAAGTTCATACCGGGAATGCATGGGAAATTGGGAACTGGGGATGCAAAAACCTTAGCCAAATCAAACAAAATCTGTACGCAACAGTAGCTTGCATCGAAGAAGCTCCACACAAAATTGTGTCCCGAGCTTTCTGATCCCCTCTTGCACACTGATAAATGCACTGTCAAGCAGATTCAAGAGTACTAGATTCAGCATACACTGTCATTGCATTGAGTTTGACCTGGTCGGTATTAGATACAGTACCAACATCGATTTAATTTATTTTCCAACTCTAGCACTACTCTAGCTGACTTTGAAGGTCAATTTCATTGACGTCACATGTAATATCCATATGCTACTGAAGCTGTTTAATGAAAGAAAAACGAGACATGGATGATTATCTGATGACAAAGTTATTACCTGATAGAATTTATGGATGTGCGGGAAATCACATATAGTTATAGTGAAGTCTCATGTAATCATATGGTTTACCTTTTTTTAACTGAATGATTACCTGACCGAATGTTTTCTTTTGTAGAGTCTGTATGAAGTGCAGAGCCACGCTCAGACTGCATATATACTGCAGTGCTCTCTCTTTATACTTGCTTTTTATGGGCATGATTATGTAGTCGATTTAAAAACCACGCCGGTATTCATATGGGGAAATCCTAGGAAATGGCTGCATAACGATTCTGTCCAAAGATATTCAGTTTATATACATAACTGTTTAAACGTAAAATAAAATTGAGAAATGTTTAAGGGCTTTTTTGCAAGGAGCTTATCTGTGCTTCACTGATGCAAACAACAATTAGTGATTTGGCATCTAGCTAGTCAGCTAGTATATCATGAATAGTTCCTCAGCTCAAACAAGTCTAAACATTCTCTGTCATGTTCTTTTAATTTTCTGTACTACTCTAAAAATCAGCATAAGGTCAGTTATTCATCACAACAAGCAGAAGAAGCTTTATTTGATGACTGACTATATATATATCCATACTTTAACTTGCAGCACTACCAGCAGGAGTCCTCCAAGCTGCGCCAGGCGATCGATAGCTTGCAAAACGCAAACAGGTATCAGCAATCAAATTTAGACCAAATTCTACAAATCTAATATACATGTTTCGGCTTTTCTTTTACGCAACAACAAAAAGTGTAGTAGTATATGCAGTCTAACTTTGTTTAAATGGTCTAGTAGGACCATAGTGGGAGATTCAATCCACACCATGGGCCTCAGGGAGCTTAAGCAGATGGAGGGCAAGCTGGAGAAGGCCATAAACAAGATTAGAGCTAGAAAGGTATGCATTAAGTAACTGTGTGATATATCTGTCTGTGGTACAGATATGTAAAATAGCTTGTAGATGGATCGGAGTATATGTGTAACCTTCTTTTGTCAGTTTAAATGAGGACACTAATATTTTAAAAAAAATCCTAATGAAAGTAGGCATTTTTGCAATTTGTTTCAAAGACTAGAAATGTGTGCAGCTGTGCATATATATACATCCAAGCCTATGAGGAACCAATATGCTTTAAGTAATCGATTTTGACTTTTGTGCTGATGAGCAATTAATACACCCTTTATTTCTTGCATGCAGAATGAGCTCTTGTATGCTGAAGTTGAATATATGCAAAGAAGGGTTAGTGTAGTTCAGCAATACTCTGCACGCTAGTTTATCTCCCTGGAAGTTTAATTGCTTAGCTTGCTCGAGTACTGACATGTGGCGTAAAATTTTCTTCCCAGGAGATGGATCTGCAGACTGACAACATGTACCTGAGGAGCAAGGTATTTTGTGTTGACGCAGTAGCTATTTCATATCTCAGTCTCTCAGTCTGCTGAGCATGCAGATGAGCTTTAAGGCAGTCCGCCTGATCTTTAAGCTGTGTAACCAGTAACCACACAGGATTTTTCACATGGATGCTGCAGATCGCCGAGAATAATAATGAAACGGGGCAGCCAGCGATGAACATGATTGGAGTGCCGTCGACGAGCGAGTACGATCACATGGCCTCTTTTGTTGACTCGAGAAACTTTCTTCAGGTGAACATGCAGCAGCAGCAGCCTCAGCACTACTCCCATCAGCTGCAACCAACGACCCTCCAACTCGGGTAATAACAGATATACAGACATCTTTGCACTATTTGAAAATTATAAAAGAGAACTTAAATTTTTGATATACTAACCAGACAGACACCATATATGTCGTCTATATATACCAATACTTGCATGGCTTTTGTGCATTCCTTGCTACTGCAGCCAACAGCACATCAGTGTTAACAACTTTCTGCACGCTGCACACGTTATAAAATGCACACTGCACACATCATAATCCGCGCGAATACCAAAGTTATTTTTAGTGTGTGTGTCTATACATTTACTCCGTGCATTTTATATCTTAATTCTGTTTGTACACTCTTGCTGCAGATGATGAAATTAAGAATCTTCGGCCAACAATCCATGCACGCAAGCACGCAGTAAATCATGTGTGTCCAACTCAGATAAAAAAATCTACTCTAGCGTTTGTATAATTATTAATAATCGTGACTAGTAAACTGTTATATATATATGTATAGCCATGTGTGTGGTGGCGCCTACATATATGTCATGTGGCTGTACGGCGAGTTTTTTTTTCACAAGCGTTTGCAGCAGCATTTGGTGTTGCTCATCGATCAATTAATCGCAAGAAATTAAACTTGTCACCACTGTGGGTGTACGTGTTAATGCAGTTGTTGTATCTGTTAATTGTACCCTCCATCAGATAAACGCGGGTGCGCGTATGCATACTTATTTATGTGTATGATTATTTGTGTGGTTTATATCGCCAGTACGTGCAAAATCACTTTTTATTTTTTTTACTAGCGATTTATAATGTATAGAGGTCAGTAGAAATACTGCCGTGAGTGCTAGTTATGAATCGATATTATAAACGACTCCTCAAAATCAGTTTTAAGGGACATCTAAATAATAAGTGGGGGTAGATTTTAATTCTTTCTCCAACAGATCCCTTAAAGCAGCAGTTTGTTTCTGGGGAGCCCAAAAAACCCCTTATTTGTAGCTACAAAATGAGGGAGTTTTAAGGGCTATGAAAAAGTTGGGAGCGCTTTAGGGGAACTGTTGGAGACATGTTTTTGTGTTTTTCCCAAAAAAAATAGATTTAGGGGAGACTTCTGAGGAGCTTTTGGAGATGCTCTTAGCCAGCTAAATCCAAACAAATCCTTAACCATCTTGTGTGTAATTCGACGGTGTTAGCCTTGAATCTAATGGTAGTATCACGTACGTAGGCAATTGAAATTCAGAGGCTGCCAACAACTTAGCTGAGAAGTCTGAAATAAGCTAGTGCGGTTTACAGTATCATAAACGTAAGTTCTTGCATAGTATATACATGACTCTACAGCTGCCGAAATAAATGAGGAAAGTATATATGAGGATGATATTTATTTATTTATTTATGATGGTTTGGGCTTGGTTGCGGCCGTATATTGAACAGCGGGACAATATATAGATCCGCCCTTGTTTGACACCAATGTGTTCTAATCGGTTGATCGTTTCTGATAGCCAGAGGAGCGATTAGCACACAGGCCACAACCACACTTACCTCTGATTAGGTTTCTGATCGCTCTCTGATCGGGTCGTTCGGCTTCGTAGTTACGATCACTCAATTAATCGGACGATCTAAAAATAGTGGTTGGCACCATGGTTCACCTTTTTTATTTTTATTGTTCCGAAATTTTGTTTTGATAAAAAAAAACAAATGTTATATTTTGGAATCTGGAACCGAAATAGTGTCGCTCAAGAAATGCATCCCTGCTGGTCGGCAACGAAGCAAACATCATGTTCTAGCTAGAGAACCAGGTTCGCAATTATTCGACATGACAGATATGCACACATCACACGTCATGCATGGTGAAGCATCAGCTAGCGACTGCAGGTATATATGTTGAATGTACCACTCTTGCGAGACAAAACGAATAACATGCATATATAAATGCAGAGAGATATAATGATTCAAGCATGAACAACTCTGAATCTTTTCTTTCTACTTCTTGAAAAATAACAGCTATCCATGTAGTTGATGGGGACATCAATTTGGACCTAGATGAGAGCGCAGAGCCAGATGAGATTGACCTGTACTGTGAAAAATGGCAATTAACATCTAATCGAGAATCATGAAGACAAGGTTGACCTAATTGCCTGGGTTTCGAGTTCCGACATATATAATCTGTATGTAAAGTGTGCCGGTGTACAAGGTGGTCCTGCCGTGGTCCCCAGCATCCATGTTCTTTTTTAGGCACCCACTCCAACGAGGCCCATGTTCTTTTTTTAGACACTCGAAGTCTCGAACAAGGCCCAAGATCAGCGTTGCAACACAGGCCCAGCGGCCAGCACTCAGCGGTGCATGCATGCATGCATTCCGGGATAAGCCGCGTGCCAGGCTGCCAGCGCAGTAGTGGGTAGTTTCGTACGACGCCCGGCGCTCAAGATGCACGCCAGCCTTGGACTCGTGAAGTAACCTGGACCTGATTGGACCTGATCTAGCTTGAGCTCCACGAGCTGGCTCGGTCTCGTTGCAGCTCGACTCGGCTTAGACTGGCTCAACGCTCAGAACGAGCCCGAGCTGAATCTGTTTTTGTGGCTCGTGAAAAGAGCGAGCCAGCTCGGCTCGGCTCGCTGCAGCTCACGAGGTGGCTCGTGCCTCGACTCAACAATAATTTGTTATATAAAATCATAATTAGCATATAATATTAGTACCGAATTTACAATTAATTTATGTTATTTGATATTACTATACAAAATTAATCTATTATCTATATTATATTAGTGATATATCAAAACCCTCTTGAACACTAAGAGGTGGATCTCTTTTAGGGGGAGTTTTGTTTTGTCAAAGGAAAAGCATTTGAAACAGGGGGAGGAAATTTCAAATCTTGAAAATGCTCTACAAACTCTTATTCATTCACCTTTGACTATTTGCAAAAGATCCTTGAAATGAATTTACAAAAAGAATTTACAAAAACAAAACTTGTGGTGCAATCATGGTCCAAAATACTAAATAAGAACCATTCATGCATATCTTATGAAATCAATATTGGTTTAAATTCCAAGCAATCTTTGCACTTACCGTAGGCAAACTAGTTCAATTATGCTCTTATATTTTTGCTTTGGTTTGTGTTGGCATCAATCACCAAAAAGGGGGAGATTGAAAGGGAAATAGGCTTTAAACCTTTTCCTAAATGATTTTGGTGATTGAATGTCCAACACAAACAATTGGACTAATTAGTTTGCTCTAGATTATATGTTCTACAGGTGCCAAAGATTCAACATAAAACCAATAAAAAGAACAAGACAAAAGTCAAAAGAAAGGAGCAAAGGGGCAATCGAAGGCACCCCTGGTCTGGCGCACCGGACTGTCCGGTGTGCCACCGGACAGTAAACAGTACCTGTCCGGTGCACCAGGAAACGCAGACTCAAACTCGCCACTTTCGGGAAAGTCTGGGGGCCGGCGCGCTATAATTCACCGGACTGTCCGGTGTACACCGGACAGTGTCCGGTGCTCCAACGGAACGCGGCCTCAGGAACTCGGCAGCCTCGGGATTTCACGAAGACTGCTCCGCTAAAATTCACCGGACTGTCCGGTGTACACCGGACTGTCCGGTGTGCCAGCGGAGCAACGGTCATCTGCGCCCAACGGTCGACTCTGACAGGAAACAGTGCAGAACAGTACCCGCGGCAGAAGTCAGAGCAGAGGATCAGAGAGGCACCGGACTGTCCGGTGTGCACCGGACTGTCCGGTGCCACATGAGGACAAAGCCTCCAACGGTCGACCAGCTCCAATCTCAACGGATAGGATGACGTGGCTTGGGCACCGGACATGTCCGGTGTGCACCGGACTGTCCGGTGCGCCCATCGCCAGCAGACTTCTCCAACGGCTAGTTTTTGGATGGTGGCTATAAATACCACCCCAACCGGCCACTTCAAGGTGTGGGAGTCCAAGCAACATTCCAAGTCATCTAGTTGACATACTCAAGCCCTCCCAACCACCCATATTCATTGATACATCCTATACACAAGATTTAGTCCACTACAACCAACACAAGTGCCACAAAAGAGAGAGCAAGCAATTGAGAGCTACTCAATTGAGTTTAGCCCTAGCGCCTTGTGAGATTCATTGAGAGATAGTGTGTGCTACATCTTTGTGTTCATTTGCGCGTGGAGTTTTTGACTCCCATTCGAACTTCCTCCAAAGTGTTGGAGGCTTGTAAAAGCTAGCAAGAGACACCAAAGATTGTGGTGGTCCTTGTGGGATCGAGAGTGATCCTTGAGAAGAAGAAGAGCTCGCCGATCCTTGTGTGATCGGGAGAGAGGGAAAGGGTTGAAAAAGACCCGTCCTTAAGTGGACTCCTCAACGGGGACTAGGCCTTCGAGGGCCGAACCTCGGTAAAACAAATCACCCGTGTTCATTGTGCTTTTACTTGTGATTTGTTTGCTTTACCTTACTCTAAGTTCTCTTGCACTATTCTTTGCCCATATCATTTGGTGTTGCTTCAAGTTAAAATCTCATTTAAGTGAAGCAACACTCCGCAAGAAAAGAACTTGAGTTAGTGCCCTTTTTCCATCTAAGCTTTCCTGCTTTGTTATCATAGAATTATTAGTTGTATTGATTTATCACTTCCGCATTATTTGAAAGCTATACTCTTTACTAGCAAGAACTTAGTTTTTATATTCCGATAATTGTTCATCTTGTTCTAACCACTAATCAAAGGATCTAGTTGGGGGATAAAGTTTTAATTTTCAGGTTTCGCCTATCCACCCCCCCTCTAGGCGACTTTCAATTGGTATCAAAGGAGGCACTTCATCTTGAGTCTAACAACTCGAAGTGATGGCTCGTAGAAGATCCCAAAAGAACAAGAAGACCCAGGAGAACAAGGAGGTAACTCTTGAGATATTACTTTCCGATTGTTCTAATTATGTTTCTTGGTCCACTAGAGTGATAAATGCCTTTAGAGCAGTAGACCCACAATTAGAACAAATTTTGGACAAGAGTATTATTCCTCCTAACTATGCTAGGGAAAATGCCTCCGAAGAAGATTTAAGATGTATACGCTTAAACTATCTAGCTTATGACATCTTAAGTAAATCCCTTAGCAAAGAAGATTATCATGCCTTCATAATAAAATATGACAAACCCATTTGTGATGTGCATGATATTTGGATTAGAATTAAAAGCAAATTTAATAAGTCCAAACATAATAGTTCATTTTGTGCTTCTACTTCCCTTGGTATTTGTGATACTAACCCTTGCAAGGAAGAAGAAGAAAATAAACGATGGAGACCAAACGATGAATCCACCTCTCCAAAAGGTTTGTCTTCCCATTTCGATTCCCACATGTGTTGTGTGGCTAATGAAAATGATAGCGGAAGCACAAATGAGGATGAGGAGGAAGAAAGAAGCTTTGTGCATCTCTACGCTCGCCTAAGCCAAGAAGATAAGGCGGTCATGCTCAAACTTCTAGAAAGAGCGAGAGAGCAAAGCGAAGCTCGTCAAAGGCTAGAAGATATTCTCTCCATAAAGATGCAACACTTTGACGAGTTGACTAAAGAACATGAGGAGCTAAAGTGCTCTCATGTTGATTTGGTCCAAAGGTATGAAACTATTTCAATTGAGCAAGATAACGCTTCACATTGTATCGCTCAATTAGTAAATAGGAATACCTTGCTCAAGGACCAAGTAGAAAAGCTAAAAGTTGAAAATCTAGCTTTTCAAGAAAAATATGATATGATCCTATGCTCTCATGAAAATCTTAGAGATGATCATATCATATTAAACATTGCTCATGAGGTTGTGATAGAAAATTTAAAATCCCAACAACCTCACTCATGCACATGTATTCAAATTGATACTATATTACCATGTGCTAATGCTTGTTGTTTGTCAACAAGCAAATCTTCCTTTGAGCTAGAATTTGCAGGAACAAATGATGATTCATATCAAAAGCTCAAAGAAGAAAATGAGAGGCTAAAGAAGAGCTTGACACAACTAAAAGGGAAATGCATTGCCCAACCTTCTCAAGATAACCGTGATCACATGGTGAAGAAGCTTGAGACGGGAACAACCGTGACATGTACTACATCCCTTGAAGAAAATGTCAAGGATTTGAGGATTGCCAAGAGGAAGAAACAAAAGATGAAATTCAACACCTCCTCCAAAAGCCTCAACCACGCCTCCACAAAAGGTAACATCCAAGGTAATGATCAAGCCACACTTCACATTAAGAGGTGTAGTGAATGCTTTGAAGAGGGGCACTTGATTAGGTCATGTCCCTATATTAATGGCTTGATTATTAACAAGGATGATAGACTTTGTTTTAAATGCTCCAAGAAGGGACACTTACTTAGATCTTGTCCCCATTTAAAACAAAGAGGCATAGGGTTAGAAAAGAAAATTTTTACTAACCATGTAGCAAGCAACAAACAAAGAAAGAAGAAATCTTCAAAACTTGGAAAACGCCTATGCTACACATGCCGAAAGAAGGGACATCAATGCAAAGATTGTCCCATTGGTAAAATTCCCACTCCTAACTTGTCATTAGATTCATATATAACTAGGCAACCCAAGATTGCAACTTGTGCTAGAAAGGTAACAAGTTTACCAAGCGCTAGCACAAATGACACTTGGGTTCCTAGATCTTTGTTCACTAACCTTAACGGACCCATCAAGCGATGGGTACCAAAATGTGCTTGACAAGCTTTGTAGGAGAAGGAGATGGTATGAACCTTTGGGGTGCTTGAGGGAGTTAATTCAATTCTTATCAACTCAAGCTATCAATCTTCAAATGATCTACATATTCAAGATTGACCCAAGGTTACTTCAATTTATTGTATTCAAAACTCATATCATCTCGGGAAGATATTAATGTTGTAGGAAATAAAGAATCATCATGTGCGGAATATCAAAGCCTACAACATGGAGGAAAATCAAAGGATGGTAACATTTATATTCTTAAGTGCAATTATCTTAAATTGTCGTGTGTCTTGTGTAGTCACATAGAAATAGAAAGCACTTAAGCATGTTTTAAAATTATGTCATCATTCTTTGAAGAAATTCCTCTCATATGGTAGATTGTGTATTTATCAATTCTATATTATGACAATCTACATGCTTTAAATTGTTGCAAGTTCCCATGGCATGTCTTTACATTAATTATTCTATTATTGCCATGTTCTAGGTATAAAGAGATATTTCATATTCTTAAAAGAATAAGGTGTCATGTAAGAAATTCAAATACTTAGGACACTTATAAAAGGAAAAATTCTCTCTATAGCTAGAAAAGTGAGACTAATGTTTTTATCTAAGTAATTTAAGTAGTCTCACTTGTAGAGAATAAGTTTCTCTATGGAAATGCGTGTCTCATCATGTCTAGGAAATTCTATCCAATAATTCATGTTGTATCTCTTATTGCTCAATTGGATATGATTCTTTCACATTTATCGCTTTCCAAATCATGATTTAGATTTATTCCTATAATCTCAAAGGATTAGTTATGCCTGATTTATGAATTAAAATTGAGCATAACATCATCTATGAATAATCTAGTTCATGCTATGGAGTTTCCATGTTTTGTTAAATCTAACTTCTCATTCTTTATCAAAATGATTACTAAATGGAAACTAGTGCTTGTGTTGCTAACGTATCTCTTGAGCTTACTTATAAATATGTATAGAAGGGAAAGTACACAAGCCTCATGGGTTGATCTTCACCCAAAAGAAGAAAGGTAAAAGCAAAGGTATGGGAACTCATCTTCTTAAGTTAAGTATAGTTCCCATCTCAATGAGTATTTAATCTAAATTATCATACTCTACTCTTGAGAGGAATAGATTCTTTATTGGACCGAAATTAACTAAGTATGCATTCAAATATCATTTTCTTAATGCTTATGTCCATTAGAATCTATTTAATGCCTTTGCGATATTTATATACATGTTATCATATTGATTTGCTTCCAAGTGATGATTAACTAACTTCAATATGATAAAGTAAAATCTCCAATGATTATTAAAATGCTTAAAAGGTGCTCACTCATTTTTTCTCAAATGAAATGCACTAATGTTAAGGATTTTACTTCATGTCTGTGTGACTTGTGGATGATGAATCTTGTATGCTAATTATCTAAAGTAATCATCCTTCACCATAGACTCCCTTGCGCTATTAACATGTCTCTTGAGTATTTTCAATAAGTTTGGAAGGTAAAAGAGACAAATATAAAGGGAGGACACTCAAATGAAAGAACATCAAGGACAACAACATCTACCTGGACAATAAGGTCTTCACAACAATCAATGATGTGGTTGTAAGCATTCTAAATCCTTTTTTCATTATGAGGTTACCAGGCTTAAGTTATGTGTTGCAAAATCTATGAGCCTTGATCAAAATGTATAATGCTTCTCCCTTTATGTTCTTAAAAGTGAATGCATCGAAATCAATTCTTTAAATTACTTGATGCATATCTGTAGGGGGAGTCCATTATTATATTTTGATTACGTTGAGACTATTGCTTTGTCTTAGAAATTTCATATAGTCTCTTGCATGAGAATAATGTTTCTCATATAGTATGCTACTTCACATCAATCAAACTTGTTAAAAGTAATATCGCTTTCATCAAGGTTTGTTGCTTTCATTTCTAAAAGTAGCATGCTTATTGGATTCTCCTATTTTTAAGCTTGATTGAAAATTTAATGCCTTTGTTGTTCTCTCTTGATCGCATATTGGTTGATCATTGAACAACTTCGATTATCACTTATGTTTCTTAGTGCCTCATGTAATTTCAATTTGATTGACATCTATCTTGATATGCACTAAGGAAAAAGGAGAATTCATGATTCATTTATGCAACTTGTGATCCATTTGATATATGCTAACAATAACTTGAAAAAGATCACTAGTTGTAGAACTCTCTCTTGTGCAAAGTATTTCCATATATTGTCATTGAGTATAGGTCTTAAGCAACTAAGACTAAGGACAAAGCACAATGAAGAGAGCGTCTCTATGAGAAGGTACAAAAGGGTAAAATCACTTCCTTTCATTTAAACTTGTACCTAAATCTTCCTCTTATAAGCATTCTTTGCATATCTTATACATAAGGAAGAGAAAGCATGTCCTTTGCATTTATCCCTGCTTCATACCTAGTTTAACCTCTTAAAATTTCACTCATGCATTATTGCATCTTTGCTAAAACTAGTTGAAGTGATTCTATTGTCAAAGAGCTTAAAGCTTAACCTTGTAACGAGGATAAGCTACCTTTGTTCCAAAGGTGGATGGTCCTTAAGTCTCTTTGAAATCCTTAAAGGAAAATGCTTAAAATGTTTGCAACATGCTTTCATAAGTGCATAAACTGTCTTGAGCATCACTCATATACTATGACACATTGCACTTCACATTCTGTATAATATAGATATGTTCTCATTAACCTAATTATGTGCAATTGGCATTTAAGGCCATAATATGTGTTCCTCTCCATGCACATACTTAGGGGGAGAAAACTATGTTATATAGAACTATGATCATGCTTAATTGACATATCTCTTGATCATATCTCTTTCATGTTGGTACAAATATCCTATTATTCCCGTACCATGACTACGACTAATATGTTTCCAAGTATATTACTATGCTAAGTCGTAGATTGAAAGGGAAATGGAGTCTTCGGCGAAAACAAAGGCTTCCACTCCGTATATCATACTTCGCCATCACTCCAAGCAACTCTCTATTCCTTGGGGAGAAATAAGCATCAAAGAAAAGGACTTCGTCTCAGGAAGAGAGTAAGAGCCCAAAGCTAAAAGACCGGACTTCGCCTTTGGTATAATCTTAACTCATTTATTTATGCCCAAAGGGGAAGATAGCACTTCGAGGGCTCTAATGATTCCGTTTTTGGCGATTCATGCCAAAAAGGGGGAGACATGAGCCCAAAGCAAAAGGACCGCACCACCACCACCAAATTCAAAAACTTAGTGCTTTTCAAAAGTATTTATCATTTGGTATCCTATTGTGTTCAAAAGGGGGAGAAAGTAATATTTCAAAAATGGTATATCAAAACCCTCTTGAACACTAAGAGGTGGATCTCTTTTAGGGGGAGTTTTGTTTTGTCAAAGGAAAAGCATTTGAAACAGGGGGAGGAAATTTCAAATCTTGAAAATGCTCTACAAACTCTTATTCATTCACCTTTGACTATTTGCAAAAGATCCTTGAAATGAATTTACAAAAAGAATTTACAAAAACAAAACTTGTGGTGCAATCATGGTCCAAAATACTAAATAAGAACCATTCATGCATATCTTATGAAATCAATATTGGTTTAAATTCCAAGCAATCTTTGCACTTACCGTAGGCAAACTAGTTCAATTATGCTCTTATATTTTTGCTTTGGTTTGTGTTGGCATCAATCACCAAAAAGGGGGAGATTGAAAGGGAAATAGGCTTTAAACCTTTTCCTAAATGATTTTGGTGATTGAATGTCCAACACAAACAATTGGACTAATTAGTTTGCTCTAGATTATATGTTCTACAGGTGCCAAAGATTCAACATAAAACCAATAAAAAGAACAAGACAAAAGTCAAAAGAAAGGAGCAAAGGGGCAATCGAAGGCACCCCTGGTCTGGCGCACCGGACTGTCCGGTGTGCCACCGGACAGTAAACAGTACCTGTCCGGTGCACCAGGAAACGCAGACTCAAACTCGCCACTTTCGGGAAAGTCTGGGGGCCGGCGCGCTATAATTCACCGGACTGTCCGGTGTACACCGGACAGTGTCCGGTGCTCCAACGGAACGCGGCCTCAGGAACTCGGCAGCCTCGGGATTTCACGAAGACTGCTCCGCTAAAATTCACCGGACTGTCCGGTGTACACCGGACTGTCCGGTGTGCCAGCGGAGCAACGGTCATCTGCGCCCAACGGTCGACTCTGACAGGAAACAGTGCAGAACAGTACCCGCGGCAGAAGTCAGAGCAGAGGATCAGAGAGGCACCGGACTGTCCGGTGTGCACCGGACTGTCCGGTGCCACATGAGGACAAAGCCTCCAACGGTCGACCAGCTCCAATCTCAACGGATAGGATGACGTGGCTTGGGCACCGGACATGTCCGGTGTGCACCGGACTGTCCGGTGCGCCCATCGCCAGCAGACTTCTCCAACGGCTAGTTTTTGGATGGTGGCTATAAATACCACCCCAACCGGCCACTTCAAGGTGTGGGAGTCCAAGCAACATTCCAAGTCATCTAGTTGACATACTCAAGCCCTCCCAACCACCCATATTCATTGATACATCCTATACACAAGATTTAGTCCACTACAACCAACACAAGTGCCACAAAAGAGAGAGAGCAAGCAATTGAGAGCTACTCAATTGAGTTTAGCCCTAGCGCCTTGTGAGATTCATTGAGAGATAGTGTGTGCTACATCTTTGTGTTCATTTGCGCGTGGAGTTTTTGACTCCCATTCGAACTTCCTCCAAAGTGTTGGAGGCTTGTAAAAGCTAGCAAGAGACACCAAAGATTGTGGTGGTCCTTGTGGGATCGAGAGTGATCCTTGAGAAGAAGAAGAGCTCGCCGATCCTTGTGTGATCGGGAGAGAGGGAAAGGGTTGAAAAAGACCCGTCCTTAAGTGGACTCCTCAACGGGGACTAGGCCTTCGAGGGCCGAACCTCGGTAAAACAAATCACCCGTGTTCATTGTGCTTTTACTTGTGATTTGTTTGCTTTACCTTACTCTAAGTTCTCTTGCACTATTCTTTGCCCATATCATTTGGTGTTGCTTCAAGTTAAAATCTCATTTAAGTGAAGCAACACTCCGCAAGAAAAGAACTTGAGTTAGTGCCCTTTTTCCATCTAAGCTTTCCTGCTTTGTTATCATAGAATTATTAGTTGTATTGATTTATCACTTCCGCATTATTTGAAAGCTATACTCTTTACTAGCAAGAACTTAGTTTTTATATTCCGATAATTGTTCATCTTGTTCTAACCACTAATCAAAGGATCTAGTTGGGGGATAAAGTTTTAATTTTCAGGTTTCGCCTATCCACCCCCCCTCTAGGCGACTTTCACTATGCACTATCGGAATTCGGGTCTTTTTGTCGAATGTTTGGCGCTTTGCCGAGTGCCGCACTCGGCAAATTCCTGTTCTCGGTAACGACGGCGTTTGTCGAGAGCAGGACTCTCGGCACAGGATTTTTTTGCCGAGTGACAAACACTCGGCGAAGGGCGACACTCGGCAAAGGGCAGTCAGCCGCCGTCTAAAGTTGACGGTGTTACCTTTGCCGAGAGCCGAGTTCTGGCACTCGGCAAAGAATCTTCTTTGCCGAGTGCCCCCCGTTTGACACTCGGCAGAGCAAGCTTTGCCGAGTGCCTCACTACAAGAAACTGATAAATATTCGTGGGTAAAATTAAGAACGTGGGTACCAACGTTCTTAATTGAGTTAAGTTCATGAGTTTGTTGAAGAACGTGGGTACCCACGTTCTTAGTTTAAATTCGTGCGCCCTAGCTAAAACCGACGAACTTATCGTATTAGGAACGTGTGTACCCACGTTCTTATATTAAGTTCGTGGGCCACGTGGACACCGTCGAACTTAACTAAAACCCTAAATCCCCAACCCGCCCACACGACTCTCTTCTTTCTCGCCCACTGCACGTGCCGCACGCACTCCTCCACCGCGCCGCCACCAGCCACTGCGCTCGTCGCGCCTCCGCCACCGCTCCTCCACCTCGCGCGCCGCCACCACTGTGCCAGCCGAGCCGCCGCCAGACTCGTGCCCAACCGCGGCCGCCGCGCCGCCGCCAGACCCACCGCTCCTCCACCATGCTCAGAACAAGGCGGGCCGCATCGCCAAAGACAATCTCACTCCCCTCCTCTCGTTCCTCCCACTCTCGCACGGAGAGCCAACTCCACCCCGTCTCCCGCGACAACCGAGCGCTCTGTCTTCTCGCCGTGCTTCGCTCCCTGTCCGCGCCGCGGCTGCGGCCGCGACTGAGGCGTAGGACCCTACCCGATTGTTTTATCTGTTCCAGGTAGCTGCTCTCTATTCTGCCAGCGATCGAGAGACCAAGAGGAGCAGGAGCGATGGCGAGGAGCTCGTTCAAGCTGGAGCACCCCTTCAGTTCGTCCCTTCGATTCCTGATTCCCCCCTCCTCATCCGGGCTTCAGCTCATGTTATTGGTCGTGCTAGGGTTTCGGTTGTTTGGCTGGTACTGGTAGATGGTACCCCGTGCGGACCTATCAATCAATCGATTCCTTGAATTTTCTAGGTTATATAAGCAAAGCTTTGTTGGGGGCGGGCGGGGGTTGGTCTGTTCTATCGTTTCGCGATCCTGTGATGGTTGGATACATGTTTTTTTTGGTTGGGGGTGTTGTGGTGGGAATCTGCAGCTTTGATGGAGTGCTCGTGGTAATCTGTAGGCTGGATTGTTGGAACTTGATGACGTTTGCAGTTAAAATTCACTAGGCGATTCATAGGTTGTTTGATGTAATCTCCCCGCATCTAGATTTAGCCATTGCCGCTGCTGCATTGTTATTTGAGCCTTACGAATTGAGTCATCTCAACTAGTTTTGTAGTCATTGTTGTTTGAGCCTTAAGCATTGGCTTGGTTACTGATTGCTATTATCCTCAGGGTGGCAGCAGCGAGAACGGCGACGCTCTGCCAGTGGTGGCGAAGACGCCAAAGAGGAGGACGACGCTGGAGAGCCAGCTGATCAAGTTTGAGGACGAGGACAGCGAGAAGGCAAGAGCAGTCGCGGATGCGATGAGTCCTGTGCAAGTAAGTGGGTCTCTGGGGAGTTCTTTAGAGCTTTTCCTCGTTTGGATTCATCATCATTGGGTTGCTTTGTTTCATCTTGTGATTGCTAAAGAAAGAGGGCTTTTGTCATACAAAGAAGATTACAAAATAGAAAGGGGCAAAGGGAGCCTAAGTTTTATCTGAATGATACTAGGCTGTATGTTACTTTTTTTGAGATCTGAATTTCTCATGCCTGTAGACTGTAGATGAGAACATTTTAGAACTGAACAAAAATGCTAGTAACATCAACCTCTCACCTCTGTGGATTTAGTTGTCTTCCTCTTTATGGTTTAGGGAAATATAAGTTTTTCTGCATTATAAAATATCCAGTACTAATTTAACACATATTGTATTTGTTATCAGATTCCGAGTCTAAACAGAGAAGTTAAAATTCTAATGGTAACAACTACTAGTAGGGAATCATTGTAAAGGTTGTAAATACTGTTTGTCCAATATCTATCTGACATATTGCCAATCCCCACAATTATTTATTGACAGAGTGGGAAGGGACATGGCCTACGATTGCTGGTCCTGCGACTTGCTATGTGCTGCTTCATCACCAGATCTGTACAGGATAAACCTAGAGCAGGTCTAATTTCAGCGCTTAATAGGCATACCAATATTAGTTGTTTGTTTATCTTGTATTAGTCATCAGCAAAACATCATATTTTACACTTTTATTTGCCACCCAATACTGATTCAAAGATCAACATAAACATATTATTTTGAATGGTGTTCCACTTAGCTATATGACATATGCCTTATTTGATTTTGGTGGTATCAGTTCTGGTTGTGACTGCATTATATGCACACATTCCTTCTGTTGGTTTATTGAATTCACTTCCTCCCAATCACTTCTGCAGGGACGATTCCTTGCTTCTCTTTCCTCCAAATCACCAGCAATAAATGCTATTGTACTTAACAGCAGTGTGCTGTATGCTATTCTAGTGGTGTTTATAGATCTTTTTCTTTTATATAAACATGACAGCTATCCCTTTAAAATTTTCTATATTTATTTCATTATTTTTTTAATCTCAGTATGCATCAACATTTTTGGGATTTTCTGTAGATATCAATATATGATTTACGCATGTCTTCTCCTATGAGAGTTAAGGATCACATGTAAGTCTCTATTTCCTCTTGTGAAGGGTTTTCACTTGTTAATCTTTATCAAAAGTTAGTTCCAGCCAATCAACCATTTCTACATAAATCTTCTGAAGGAATGCTCTCATTGGATGGGTTTTTCTTACTCTACTTCCTTCTGCAAACAGGGCCTTACCTTTTCTTGGTTCTCCATCCTAATATCATGCCATTTCACACACATTCTGTCTGTTTTGTTAAAAAGCAGATACAACTGCTGCAATAAGTTTTTGAATCTGTATGTTTTTAATGTGTCTTGGAAGAATAAGCTGTAAACAACGGGTCCAAATCTCTATTACTTTTGAAATGCAATCAATAGTTGAATGCTTATTGAGTTACATATTGTACCTTTCACTGGGCATGTAATTGCTGTTATCTGTTTCAGGTATGGTAGCCCAATATTAAATATCAAATGGCACCATACACTTAATTCTACTGAACCTAAACTGATCACTGCTGATAAGCACATAGTGAGAATCTGGGATCCTAATACAGTGAGTTTCTTCCTTTCCATTTTGTTCAAATGTTTTCTTCATTAGTATTCATGGTGTAATTTTACATATATATTGGGTTTGATGTGGATTTAAAGCAAACTCTAATTTAAGACATTACTGATATTTTATGATCCATTGGGTGTTGGTTTGCTCGCCTTCTTGAAGTAAAACATGGCCGTGGTTATACATTAAAAGGCTTTAAGCTAGTTTCTATTATGGTGCAATCTAAAATTCTGAACGTATCTTGAACTCTTCCTGTAAGGCTGTAACATTTGAATCTGTACTGGTAATGCATGCCATAGCCTCTATCTGAAGCAAATTAGGGAAGTTACTGCTTACTAGAATAGAACCCAAATTTTGTATATTAGGTTGTGCTGACAGCTTTATTCCTTATTTACCCTTGTTTGACTTTGGGTTTATTTGGGAAGCATGTATTTGCATAGCACTTGAAACCCAGCTACCTTCCAACATATCTGCAAATTCTTAGGGAATATGTGAGTTATCAGTTTTACCAAATTACCTGTGGTTCCAGGCTACATTTATGTCTATGAGGAATATGTTTCTCACGACACTAATATCTATTTAGTACCTGTATTCTTTTTGTTGCTTGTTGATGATACTAATATTGTCTGATATAACTAGTTGCTTTCTCTCTCTTTGGTAAGAATCTGCAATTAAATTTGACATCCATTGGTTATATATTTTTTCCTTGTTCAGTTACCATACATGCTGCCATCTGAAAATGCATTTTCAGCTGCTGTATCTGCTCTGGAGTGAATGAAGGACATCGTCTTTGGAAGTCAGACATCACCTAGAGCTAGGGTGTCCATTCTTGACATGTTTCTCTTAGTGACAGATGGATACTGTCTAGCTAGGAACAGAGTTTTGAGGGATTGATGGACGCATGCATCTTCAATTCCTGTGTGTTGTATTACTACTGGTACAATCTCCAATTCTTGTGAACTTATGTATTTGGACTGTCAATTTGTGATATGAACATATATCAATGTGTTTGAAATCTATATTGTATGTGTTATTCTGTGTTGTATATGATATTATGTGTGTCTAATTTTTCATTTCTGTATTTTTTATTTTTTTTCTGGAAAAGGGTTAAAAACGTGGGTACCCACGTTCTTAATGTTAAGAACGTGGGTACCGTCGAACTTATTGTGCAGTCCTCGCAGACCCACGCAGGACACATAAGTTCGACGGCCACGTAGCCCCGTCGAACTTAACCGTAAGAACGTGGGTGTCGTCGAACTTATGGGAAAAAATTCGACGGCCCCCGTCGAACTTAAAAACCCACGTTCTTAACCTTAAGTTCGACGGTACCCACGTTCTTAATGTTAAGTTCGACGGTACCCGCGTTCTTAACCTTAAGAACGTGGGGGTCGTCGAACTTACTTCTTTAAGTTCGTCCAAAAATCGCCGTCGGCTATATTCGTCGGTAAACTCACGTTCTTATGGTAAGTTCGACGGCCTATTACATTAAGTTCGACGGTTTTTCACCCACGTTCTTTAACCAGTTTCTTGTAGTGCCTTCCTTGGACACTCGGGAAAGTATATTTTTATTTTATTTTGCCAACCAAACTTTTTATGGTGTGTCCTACACTATGTAGACCTACATGTTCAATTTTGGGACAATTATAAAAGTATCACACTCGACAAAAATTTTGCCGAGTGTTTTCCAGGCATGCACTCGGCAAAGGCTCGATTTCGGTAGTGATGATTTTATTGTCTTTTTTTCTGAAATAATGGTCTATCCCTACAATTTTTTAATTTTAGTCCCTAAATTGTCAGATACGAAAACTAAAACCCTATTTTATTTTCCACATTTAACAATTTAGGGACTCAAATATAATAAAATGAAATTTCCACATTTAACAATTTAGGGACTCAAATAGAATAAAAGAGAGGGTCTAAAAATTAGTGTCTACTAGAAACCAAACACCTCCTGACTTGCATATGTAGAGCAGCGCTCTAATCGCAAACTTAACCGTCAGAAATTGGTTTGGATTTCGTACGATGTACGCGCTAATTTGTATGTGATGTTCTTTTTGTGTTCGTGGTTGTATTACCCGGCGTTCTAATGTGCTCCGCAATACTAGTAGCATCTAATAGATCTCGTGAATGGTTTTAATACGCCGTGCAGTAATCTCTTTGCAAGCTAGCAGTACTACACTTCACTCCGTAGTGTTCTTTCCACAGGTTAGACACCGAGTAGCTACTAGCTAGTGCATGCATGCATCAGCTCACAACGGAGCTGTGCAGTTCGGTTCATTCATTCATGTTCATCCATCGATAGATCCACGAGAAAGAAAAAAAAAGGAGCAAATCACTGAAACACACGCGCACACAACCAACAAACCATCAAATCCAACAGATTAAGCGACCGGAGCACTCCAGCTAATTAACCACACATGCATATGCACAGCACAGGCAGCTACGCCTTGCCCTCGTTGGCCTTCCGGAAGGCCGCCGCCTGCGCCGCGGCCGCGCCGTCGGACCCGGCCGCCGCCGCCGCCGCGAAAGCGTCGCGGACCTGCTCCGTGGTGTAGGGGAACCCGGCGCGGGTCATGGAGTTGAGCAGCGCGGCGGCGCCCTCGCGCAGCAGCGCGCCCGTGCCGTCCGCCCGCGTGTTGCCCACCGCGTCCTGGATGCTCATCACGTCAGCCCCGCCCACGCTGCCCGCCGCCGCGCCGAAGAAGTGGCCCATCGACGATGACGTGCTCGGGAACCGGCCGCCGACCGCCGACCAGATCTCCATCGGGTGCGACCTCCAGTAGCTGCTCGGTCGATCGACGATGATGGAACTTTTAGTTTTGTTCATCAGTGACTGCATGCATGCATGCATGCTGACGGAAACTGTGCATGCATGTTGCATGGACGCGTTGTGAACTTGTGATGCACGTACTGATGTAGATGTAGTAGACTACTAGTGGCTTACTCGCAGGTGCCGAAGCTGTGGGGGTCCATGGGGACAAATGTCGTCGGTGACGAGGTCCCGATGCCGCCGTGCAAGGGGGAATCGCCGTACGCGGGCGTCGGAGAGCTCCCATAGGCGCCACCAGCACCATGAGCAGGCGAGGGGGACCCGCCTCCGTAGGCGCCGCCACCGCTGGGAGTAGACGGAGACCCACCATACGCGCCGCCGCCGCTGGGGGTGGACGGAGGAGACCCACCGTACGCGCCACCGCCGGGGGTGGACGGAGACCCACCGTACGCGCCGCCGCCGGTGGAGGGCGACGTCGGAGAGGAGCCGGAGCCGGAGCCGCCGTGGGACGGGAAAGGCAGCGTCCCGCCATGCGACGGCGTTGGAACGTACCCGCCGCCGCCGCCGTGGGACGGCGTCGGGGAGCTGGAGCCTCCGTGCGATGGCGTCACGGGCGTGATGCCGTGGCCGCCGCCGGTCCCCGGGAACGAGCGCGGGTCCATCCCCGGCACGCAGTCCGGCTTCTTCACGTCGTCACCTGCAGCGGCGGTGCAAAGGTATTAAGGTACCACGCACGCGCGCAAAGGTCATCAACGTTGCTACACACAGCGTCTGAATGAACACGGCGTAAGAAAGAAGATGTAATGTACTACCTTCGCTCGCCTGCTCCACGGGACCGGTCCTGGACTCGACCACGGCCACCAAGGCCTGCGCGGCCAGCACGGCGAGCACGAAGCTCGCGAGGAGAGATCTCCACGCCTCCATGGCAGCAGCTGCTGCTGTCTGCTGCTCACTTTTCTGTTGCTGTAGAGAGTGAAGTGCACTGTGGAGTGGTGGTGTGCTTGGAGCGAGATGAGGTGCGCTGGGCAGGCAGGCAGCGCGTGGGTGTTAAATAACGGGAGCAGAAGTTACCAGACTGGCGCCATGGAGAATTGAATTCACGACGCAGCGGGCGGTTGGCGAGGAAATTCAATGCATGCACGCATCAACGCTGTATATGTATGTATCCGTCCGACTGCCCGAGTAAAAAGGGCGATGCATGCGCTGTTCAAGCTCGTTGGGGCATGTTTGCGACATCTTTTATCTGGAGAGGTTTTCTGATAATCTGGATTTTCTGGATAACCTGGCTATTACGAGAATCTGGATATCGTGAGTTTGTACGCAAAGCAATACGAAGGGATCTGCATGGTTTAGGATTTAGAAAGCGACGAATTCCTCCTGTCACGATGATTGGGTGGATTTTACATTCACGTTGATTTAAACGATTTTCATATAAACAATTCTCACAATTTTCACAGAAATGTACTAAGAAGCGAAGCGTTTAGTTAGACTGAGACTGACGACCAGGAGCTTACTAGAAGTCAAAACAAACAAGACCGTTATTGGATATGGGTAATACACCCACCGTCTCATCCAACTCGTCTATTTATCTTTAACTATACTTTTTCAACGGAATGACCGTGATGCACCTAAATTTTAAGGTACAAGCACACGATGAGTCTCTTAGGCATTTAGAACAACAATCCTTTAATCTGTTGCTAATTAATACTGTAGCAATAACAACAACGTTTCCACGGTATCCGCATGTGCGGGTGAAAATTCACGACCTTTTTGGGCTAGTACCGCATTGGCAGCATCTTGAGCATTCACAAATCTAAGAAAAAGAAGTGACGGCGGTGTCTAATATGATTCTCTCTAACACGTCAGTCCCTTTATACACAGGGAACATATCTGAAGCAAACCAACTCCTCCGTGCAACTGTGCAAACTTCTAATCTAGGCCACATGATGTTGATCCAAGGGACACAGGGCGTGGATAATTTTACACTTAACCATCCGCTGCTAATCACACTTTTTCAAATTCTCCCTCCCACTCTCCCCGCACACCCCTTAGATCAACATCATGTGGTTCAGATTAGAAGTTTGCACGATTGCACGGAGGGATTGATTTATATCAAATATTTTCCCTATATATGAATGGACTGACGTGTTAGAGAGAATCATTAGCCACCGTCGTTGGTTTGCACCCGATATATTCCTTTTATATATAAGCCGACTAAATGATGAGGTGGAGAAGGGGGGAGAGCAGAGAGAGGGAAAATAGACTTAATAGTCGGCTTCGACACAAGAATAAAGAAACTTAGTGAGAAAGATAAGAGGAGTCTTGCATTAATACTGAAGAGCTCACCACTATTAAAGTTGCATTAATACTGAATAAAGAAACTTAGCAAGAGAGAGATAAGATGGACTAAATGACAGGTGACAAAAATCTTTAGAGCCACCAGTTGGCTCTATTAATAAAGTTGCTCTAACCATCGCACCAAATCATCCGTCCTTTGAAAATGCATTGATCCCGAGCAAATTAAATCTGTCCAAGCCTTTATTTAAGCATGATCTGTTCTTGAGTTGCTCGGGGCTTGCGGGTTGCCCCATGCCGTGCCAGGCGCATGGATCTCTATTCTCTGTAGAGTACCGTACCCTACGAGCCATAGATGCAGCAATGAATAAAAGGCTGTTTGAGTTGTTGCTCTCCCCTGCAACCCGCAACAGTCGTCCAGCGAAAGGGGTCCACGGGGCATTTCTTCTCGCTCGCGAGTTGGTCGGTCCGGAGTTCCAGCTGTTTTGAACAGTATCGCGTGCGAGCGCAGTAGCGTGTGGATGGATTGGAGGTAGAGATGGCAACGGGGCTATCCCCATCGGGGATCGTCGGAACGTTTGCATCCCCATTTAAAATATATCCCCCGTTCCCCGCCCCCGTCCCCGCTCGCGGGGATAGTTTTTCCCCGTCCCCGTCCCCGAACGGGGATATCTCCCCGACGGGTATCCCGTCCCTGACAAATCCCCGAGATGAATACCATTCCAACATCATGACTAATATATTTTAGATGCAAAATGAGCAAAGATATAGTACTTGTTCTCCTCATACAGTCATACCAGTAACGATTCAACAATCAACATAGACATCAAGTTTAAGGCGTCAAGCAAGCACGTAACATCATCATCACACATCAGTCACTACCGATTACACAAAAGGTTACTGGTTACATAAATAGCTAATGCTGAATTGGGTGAGCACATTGCAAATGCATGCCTTCTTGACAGTTGATTTCATGAATTTGCACTTCTCCCCAGGTAGTTCGACTGTACTTAAAGTGAAAGTTCCTGCAAGAATATATATGGAAACACAGAATAGTTATAATGTGGTAAAATACTAGACACATGAATTGATTGTTCTTATTTTATATGAACCACCTGTAGCCCTTCCTGCACCTCTTGGAGAACAGACCAGAAGGTAGCAGGTTGCCCTTCATCATTCACCATCCCTACACACACAAACACACATATATGCAAGTGTCATTTTCAGCTAGGCTTATGAAGTAGGAATGATGAATTACAAGAGAAAAGGCTCCAAATTGAAGAGAAAGAATATGAGCTACATAAGAGATATACCTTTGTATTTGTTTCTGATCCAATCTTGTGAGCACATTAAAGCCTCCAACATTTGAGAAGTCAACCTACTACGATGCTCACTTAGGACTCGACCGCTGGTGCTAAATGCAGATTCTGAAGCAACTGTGGTTATTGGAATGGCAAATATATCCCTTGCTATCCTCCTCAAAGTAGGGTACCTTGTTCCTGCAACCTTCCACCAATCTAAAATATCAAATCCAGTTGTATGTATGTCCACCATCTCATCATCCAAGTAGCGATCGAGTTCAGATTTATTCCTAAAGGATGCTGGTTTAGTGCTTGCAAGACGGGCACTAAAGGAAGACAAGAACCCTGAATTGCCTACTGAAGGTGCTGCTGACTTTGCACTACTACCACATCTACCTTCATCTTCTTCCAAATTGTATTGAAGCATCAAATCAGCCAATGAGTTTTTAACCTTTTCAACCTCATACTCACAATTTATTCCAGGTGTACCAAGTAACACCTCAAAGCACTGAAGCAACATTATTTGTTTGAAACGCGGATCAAGCATAGTAGCAATCCCCATCAACCCTTGAATATCAGTCCAATATTTCTTAAACTTTGCTTCCATGTTAACTGACATTGCCTCTATCAATGGATTGCCACAAGATGACCACTCTGTAATGTTACTTCTAATATCACAAATCTTGTAGAAGAACATATTAGCAGTCACATAATTAGTTCCAGAGAACAGATCAGATATGTCATTGAACATTTTAAGCCTTCCTATAACCTCAGTAGCAAATTCCCATTCTTCCTCAGTGGGACAGCAGGAATATTGCTTATCTACACGAGTTGCTCTCATGAAAACAACCCTATATGGATATGCAGTACTAAGCATTTTGTAGGTGGAGTTCCATCTTGTCTTGCAGTCCAAGCTTAACTTCTTATCAATGGTAACATTAACATACTTAGCTATCTCCTCAAACTTCTCTACTCTTTTTGGAGTGGCTGTCCAATAAGCTACGCTATCACGAATATTTTCAATGGCGTCTTTTAGTTGTTCTAATCCATCCTTAACAATTAGATTAAGGATATGACAACAACAACGCATGTGTAAGAATATACCATTGGCCATGAGCTTACTCCTTCCAATCTTTCTCACTAGATAAGGAATGGCACTATCATTTGTAGTACAGTTATCAAGTGTGATGGTTGATACCTTCTCATCAAGATTCCAATCCACTAGTGACTCATAAAGTACATCACCAATAACATCATGAGTGTGAGGGCTTGGCACATATATAAACCTACAAATCACACAAGAATTTTGTATAACATGTTCACACAAAAATTTCAGACCCACAAATCACAATTATTACCTCATGATAATGTTTCTTAGTGTCCAAGATTCATCAACAAAGTGTGCAGTGATAGCCATGTAACCTCTCTTTTGGTTATTAGAGGTCCACATATCACTAGTGATAGCAACCCGGGATTTAATTCCGGTCATGTATTGAATGGCTTTCTTCTTCTCTAAATCATATTGCTCAACAATGTGCTTCCTGAAATAAAAAGGGAATAGCTTTAGGAATAAATAACACATGCACACAACATAACAAAAACATGTTACAACCATGATATTATGTACCTTAGTGTGTTTCTAGTCCCAATCTTGAACAACGGTTGAAGGGCATGCACAAACCTTTGAATCCGAAGTGTTCTTTGATGGTGGCCGAGGAAGTAGCTTCGGATCACCAGGAGTAGATGGTTTGGTCTGTTTGGTGAACGATGACGGAGGAGCTTTCTTGTTCTCAGGCGGACGCGGTGGCCGATCAGTGGCACGGTCGTCCCTTGAGGTGGGACGGACGGGGGCATCAGTAGAAGGCAGAGGCTGCAAGGTTAATAAGAAGATAGGAGGAGGAAGAAGGTCTTCACCGGGGGGCGTCTCTGTCTTCAACGCCGGCAACTAGAGATCCAGACATTGTCGCCATGGTGGTCGGTGAAGCTGTTTTGCGGCGGCGGCCAGGAGCCTGGGCTCTCTCGACCAGCAGGAAGCAAACTAGGGTTATTTGTTTATTTTATATGGCACATTCTCGTACGGACAGCAGGAAGCAAGTGTGGTCTGTGGTGTGTGCGGTGTGCCTTTTGGGCTGCTAACGGACAGCAGGAAGCAAACTTGGGTTTGGGCTGCTTGCGAGTTGTAACAAGCAATTGATTAGATTGGGCTGCAGCCATTAGACTGGTGAATCCCATCGGGGAGCAGGGACGGGGACAAGTGGAACGTTCCATCCCTGGTTCACCCGTTGGGGATGATTTTTAGTCCACGAGGATCCCCGCGGGGAGCTATATCATCCTGTTATCATCCCCTAATAGATGAAATCCCCACCGGGGATCGGGGATCGGGGCCCCGTTGCCATCCCTAATTGGAGGGCATTCATGTATCTTGCGGAGTGGCGTAGCCGCGTAGACAAGAAGGGGTCCCAAATTTTCTTGTAGTTGTATATCTATAGCTAAAATAAAAAAAGTTAGTTTATAATAAATTAAAATTTATTATGTACTTAATAATATATGTGATAATTGTTATAATCAGTGACTATTGTATATTGTACATGCATATACCCATATTCTATTTATCAAAGTACATTAGGCCATCACATCCTTTATCTTATCCCTTATTTCAAACTTCACTCTGTAAACAGTGTTAAACAGTATTATCTGCAGTTTTGTGTCCCCCTATTTTACACTACCCACTAGAGACAATCTTAAAACTATAGTTATATATAACTATATGTGTTGGCTCTTCTAAGGAAAAAAATCTGGCTACATCCATCTTGCATGTTCAACCGTAGGTCCCTGAAACTAACTCTCAAAACGAATATTTAGGTTCCTAAACTTGTTCACCGTGTCATCCAGGTCCCCAAACTCTCAAACAAATTTTAGGCCCTAAACTTGTTCCGGGACACACTATAGATCCAAACAGATCCAATCCCTGTAGAATGAGCATGTGTGGCACTACGTGGATAATAGATGATGTAACACATCTTATAGGAACTAGAATTTTTGTTGGCACCCATTTTTTTTTGGCAATTTGACTCCAGAATTGATTTGCAAAATTTTGAAGTATATATAAGCATGAGTGTGACATCAAAATTACACCAAAACTAATTTGATAAAGTTTATGTTCAATTTTTTAAACAAATTTGAATTTTATATGGAAATGAGGAAAATATGAAGAATGTACTCCTCTTAGATGACATATTTTATATCACATTATCATAGAATAAATTTATACCAAAATTGCATGCATGTGAACCATTATATCAGAATGGCAAAACAAATATGAGACGTTTGTAGACATATTTATAACTACGACATTGGTTCAAATTTGATTTGTGATTCTTATTTACCTCCATCGCATTACAAACATTAGATACAATAAACTTAAAATTATGTTGTCACCATCTTAAGGTCGCAATTAAAAGAGACGGACAATCTGATTTGATGCAAGTTACCTATTTGTGGAGTCGAGCTTCCTTCAAAATTTTATTCTATAAGAAAATGTGCCCTATTGACATTCTAATTTTTTCAAAGTACCATGATTATTTTCCTAATGCAACTAGTGCGCATATATGTAGAGTTCTTTAGATTATTCCTGTTACAGTTAGATCGAATGAGTGAAGTTTTTCTAAATTAAAGCTATCGAAGTCCTATTTACGTCCTATAATAATAATAAAAACTTAATGCATTGAGTATAATAGCAATTGACAATAAAATACTTGAGAAGATTGCATACGGAAATATCATTGGAGATTTTATTTTAGATGACACTAAAAGATTAATTCTTTCTAAATAAAGATTATGTAGCAAATACAATATTTAGTCATATCATTATATTATGTGTGCATATGTATCTATTATATGATTTTGTTTGCCATGTTTTGTACCGGGCCTCCCAAAGTGCTGGGATGCACCGGTGGGATGGTTCGGGTGATGTGTGGTGTGTGTCATGTGAAGGAGGCCGCCTTACGTGCGAGTGCGACTTCTTCAGTTATCAGCTGCAGTTTGAAGAAAATGTGTTATTGATCAGCTGAGAGTTCAGGTACGATAGAGCGCAATACTGTCGTGTCTCCAACACATGTCCTTCAGTTCCATCCGTGGAAGGAAAGGGTTGCTAGCTGCAAGCCTGCAAACGAATTAAAGCGGTGTTCATCTTCTACGATTGGTGAGGCAAAATGAGCCTCGATCTGCTTAGTAGTTGTGCTTGCATATTATTGCCTGCTGATGAATCCGGAGGGCCAGCATAAACCTCTCTTGCGATGAGTGGATTAGCCTGACCAAAATTAATTGAAGGTATCAGTCACACATAGCGATCTTGCTAGAGTACACACATGTCAGGCACACATAGCGAATTGAAGTGGACGACGCGTGGGGGCATGCATCTCACGGTGGCACGCGGTATCCGACACCGAGAGATCATGCACGGATGATGGATCCCTAGATCACGAGCCTCTGTCCATGTGAACTTCACATGCATGCATGCTCCGGCCCACTCTGCACACGGCGCGGTCCTTTGCTCCGCAGTTAATAGACAAAACATAATAATACAGCCTACTAGTGTCTATAGATTTTTTTTTATCTTGCTTATACTATTTACCATGATCTATTATCTTTTTATAAAGTTTTTTTATGTCTAAATAGGGCTGCTGGTTCTGTACCTAAGTCCCAGAAATTGCCACACAATTTTATGCGATACTTGTCTAAGATTAGACGCTCAAATATAATTATATACTATAGTTTGTCACGTCTAAGAGAATTTTACCACACTTTTATAAGTCATTGACGAATGAGACCTACATAGCATAAGAAAAATCTTACCACAACTATGCCTTCGAACCAAACACATGCTAAACTTGGTCAAACTTGACTAACCTTAAACGCGTGGCAAACTGTGGCAGGTGAGACAGTAAACCAAACAGCCTGCTTCTCCTTCTCCCTTTTGTTCTTTCTGTTCCACCACAACATATAGGCTATTTGCAGCTAGGAGTGGTAATGAGCTCTAGATTTATACAATAAAATTTAAAGATTAAGTTAGATTAGTATTGGATCCTATTTCTATTTATTTTTAAACTATAATTAATGAAGGATTCTAACTTATATTATGAAGTATTATTTGAATGCTGTTCGACTACCACCCTACTTGCAGCTCATTATTAATTATTATACCTGTACACGCCCATGCTAGTTCCATCGCACAAATAGGCATGCAATACCGATTGCTAGTCACCTAACCATTTAGTATATATTATCTATGTCTATATATATGGAGTACGATCGAGTAATATTGGAGGATTCAAAAGGGGCCGGATTTTTCAGACAGGTGGTAGGTGGCGACGGAGGTGCTGTCGCCCTTGCTGCTTGACCTTTGAGACAACGGACGTTGTGATGGCAATGGCATCGTCGATCCTTGCTGGGCTGCATGCATGCCCCAGCACCGCATGATGGTGCAAAGAGGCTAGCTAGCCCTAGCCAATGCAATGCAATGCAACTTGGCCGGCGTCGGTGCAGCGAGATCCACGGCCGTCCATCTTCAGTCCTCTCCTGACTCCTCGTCCTCCTCCACTGCACAAAAATACCACACCTATGCACGGCCACGGAGTAAAGTACTGCTCCTCTTCCGTCCCTTGATTGTCCACTCATTCATTTACCTCTCCACCCACCACCCACCCATGCATACACATCGCTCTTGCGTGCAACGGCGCAAGCTGGCTTGCTGGTGCTAGCTGCTAGCTAAGGTAGATAATAGACTCTAAATTTTACGCTATAAAATTAAAGAATCGGATCGGATCAAATTAAGATCGGTTTCTATTTATATTCATTTTTAAGCTAAAGCTAATTTAGAGCCTTAGTAAATTGTGAAAAATTATTTGGATCGTGATCCATTACCACCCCTACTACTAGCTGGTGTTTAGCTAGCTAGTCACAATACTACATGAGAGCAAATATAATAGGTTGACTGAGACAGGCTGTAAAAGATGCCACATGAAATTTATAATAATGTGGAAGAAAGAGAAGGGGATAGAGAAAAAGCAGGGTGCTCACTAGTAGTCATCTAGGAGTGGGCTGCACATGGACATCAAGAACTCTATGTGAGAGAGATAGATTAAATATTAAATGTTCAGCTTGTATAATAAAAAAACTCGATCTACGAGGAGTAAGATAGCTTCTTGAGCATTATATATTAAGAAGAAGACTTTCTGACATACACAGTGTCACCATACCCATCTTAGAAATGACCCTAGGACCGGCCCTTAGACCTATGCTTTGGCGTGTGACATACGAGGAGAT
Source organism: Zea mays (assembly GCF_902167145.1). Lineage (NCBI taxonomy): Eukaryota > Viridiplantae > Streptophyta > Magnoliopsida > Poales > Poaceae > Zea > Zea mays. The sequence continues at coordinate 4,909,441 of NC_050098.1, read as the reverse complement.
TTTTTTAATCACGGCTTGAAATTCGCTCCCACGTGAAATGGAATTCAGCATATGAAGAGTGCTACTCAGACCATCTAACCAACTCAGATAGAGGTTGTATAATGAGAGAGTTATTGTATAAGTAGGCTTTTAATTGTCAACACGTGACATGGCAACATTATGAAGTTTGCTCTAATGCAATGGGTAGCTCACGAAAAAAGGTCGGCTAACTTCGCTGCAAGGACGATAGCAGGTTGATTTTTTCTTGGTGTTTGTTACAACCGTCGGTTTTACCAAAGCGCGGTAGCAGTAGATCCAGGGGCCATGAATGCATGCGCTTGCATTGAGTTGGCCTTCTGGGCGGCAACAGTTGAAGCCTTGATGAGCGAGGACTGCCCGAGCTAGTAGCTAGGAGTCGTCGCAACAGCAGCAGCGTAAATGGATTCCACCACCCTCTCAGGCCTCATCAAGTCAACAGCACAGCACCAAGGAATCCGCTCTGCTCCCGCCCAGCTGTGGGATAAAGAAAAAATGATCTGACTTTTTGAGATGAGCAATGGGCGAGGAGAGGAGAGGAGAGGAGAGGAGAGGAGAATGGCGAATCGAGGATGTGTGCCTCTGCTGCTAACTGCTGTACGTCTTAACTCTCAGACCATTGTCTTCCTGCCTGCCTGTCTGCCACAAAGAATGCATATTCATGCATGTACGCATGCACGACAAATTTATTATCAGGGAAGGGAAAAGGCAAGATTTTAATTGCACTTGCCCGTAGCAGTCTTTTTCTAACGTAATAATGGGAGTTCTCTTGGAATTTCAGAAGAACCATACATAAATTTTATAGGAGTCAGATTATTTTTACAGGAAAAACATAGTAAATAGAAAAAAAATCTCTTCAAAGAGAGTCTTAGGGTTTGTTTGGTTCAACTTTTTTCTCATCAGCTTTTCTAAGAATCTGATTGTGAGGAGAATATGAGTATAGTAGGTGTCGGTGTTTCGTACATCGCTCGGACAAGTAAATTTATTATACGCGTTCCACGCCTCCGGAGGGTGTGCATAGAGGACGGAAGGTTTATACTGGTTCGGACAGAACGTCCCTACTTCCAGTCATCGGTGGCTGGCGCTACCGACGTCGTTGATGATCAAACTCGTAGTAGGGGTTACAAGCGGTTTAGAGATGGAGGAGAGACTCCCAAGTCTCTTTATCGAGGTGGAAGTGGAGCTTAGAAGTTGCAGGGTGAAGTCCTAACTAAGTTTTGGCTTGGTGGGGCTCCGGCCTCCTGGTCCTCATCGGGGCTCCTTCACCTCCTCCTGTTCGCCCATGTGGGTTCGTGTCCGTTTGAAAGCGTCCGGTTACCCAACAGCTCTCTCCGTTCGATCCCCTTGCCCTAAAGCCAGCCTCTTCTTTTTATAGACTGGGAGAGAGGCTGGCCAACGGTGGCTTCCCTAGGAAGGAGCAGTAAGGCAAGGGTAAAACCAACGTCTTATCCCGGGTGGAGCCACACGTACTCGTGGGGCCTGGGGCTGCCTGGTTGTCTCGTACTTACCATGGCAGATGACGTGGGGGTGACGATGGTCCGAGGTGAATCATCCTGGTCCTTTAGAACTCAAATGTGATACAATTACTAGTCCCACGAGGTTAGTAACCACATTTATTTCATCTGACAGAACAGTCTTACACAAAAGATATTACAATACCAAAAGCAATTTCTAAGGAGCTAGAAATTATGGAGCAAGAACCAGCCCTAGCCACAGACAAACTAGGTGCAGATGTAGCCCCTTTCTAGTCAAACAAAGCAGTAATGAAGTTTCCAGCCACTCAAAAACATATAAAGAGATGGGTGAATACTTTCGTATTCTACAAGCCCATTCTAGCCCGTAAGGAGAAACATACCTATGGATCTGCATGAAACAAGTTGCCATGGATCTGCTTAGGAACTAACTGCATCAGTAAAGCTGACATAAAAATAAAACTGCACATCAGCTTTAAATTCAACGAGTTAATGGCATCTAAGATTGTTTGCTACAAATGGACTTAAAATCAGGTTGCAGGACTCTTCTGTTGTGTATGCATAGTATTCTTTGCTGTTGTCCACATTATATCTTAGAGATACCACTGCCCAGTCATGTTGCAGGTGGCAGATTTCTTAAAATCAAGTTGCATGTTGCAGGTTTCTTGATGCTGTCGTCCATGAACAACCACATCTGCTCCTTCTCCAGTTTCACCTTCTCCTACAGGTTGTTAATAATGATAGAGCACTAATGAAAGAAAATTTATTTGGAAAAACTCACTAAGGTCATGCCTTTCAAACAACAATTAGAGATAGGTACAAGAATGTCTGAACAATTCTATATTTGCACAGTAGACAACAATAAATGTTGTAGTCACATGCATAAGTATATTGTAGAAAACCATACTCCATACAGTAAAGCACCAACCAATTTCTTCCATATTGTACCAAATTCATGTCTGAAAATAGTATGAATTAACAATAGATATGAAACAACACCTATTAATATGATATGTAAAATCCATGTGAGAAAATATCATCGTAGTACTAATATTATATTGACGATATAAATATGTAATAATATTATAAATACGTTGAACCAAAATATATTGAACTGATGCGGAGCAAACATTATCAATATGCACAGATTATTTCTAAAAAGTCAATATACATTTTTTAGTGATAGGTAAATATGTTTACACTAATCTAATCCTTTTTATCGATATTGATAAGTCTGTGTGGTATGTCTTCACTTGGAACCTAGCTTAGGGAAAGAAAAAAAGAACTATGAGTCATACATATGGGCTCTTACTGTTACATGACATTAAAAAGATGCAAATTACACATCACATAAGAGCTACGCTCTTATCGCAGCACAGCATGGTTGCTTCCCCTACTTGTGGGGGACAGATATCCCCCGGGTCCACTGGAAGGATAAAAGACCTCACGAAAGGCCCAAGGGCTCAATAAATTGTAAGGTCATCTCTTCGTGGGCCTGGGGAGGAACGACCAGTGAAGCAGATCGATATAAGGCCGGATCGGAGCAAGCCCAGACGGCCCAATGATTTCGAGCGAGTAATCACAACAGAGACCCGACCTTCCCGCGCTAGAGGCCCGTACGACGGAACCGAGCGGGGATGGGTCGGCGGAACTATAGGAAGATAGACTCAATCGGTTCACTATTTCTTAGGTACACGTGATTATCATATCTGCATGTATTACCCCATGGTCGAATATATAAGGCCTAGGGGGCACCCCTTCAAAAAAGATCGAACTCACTACATAGCCATCCACCCCAACTTCCTACGCACTAGAGAACTACCTTGTAACTCACCATATACAGCACTCTCGCCAGGACGTAGGGTGTTACGCATTTCAAAGTGGCCCGAACCTGTAAATCATTGTCTACTGTCTCTCGTGCAACTAGCACAAACCATTGAGCTACAGTCGATAACACCGCCCTACTCCTAAAAGCACCTTGAGGGGCAACCCCGGGTGTGCGGTCGGACCTAAAACACCGACAGCTAGCGCGCCAGGTAGGGGGTGTGTCGTCGATCCAAGCTAGCTCAATGGCCGTCACGTTCCTGCACAAGATCGTCTTCCGCCCTGGGTCCACATTCTGCTTCGGAACCATCTCATCTATAGCGGATGAGGAGGGAACTCTGCATCGCATTGCGGATCCGACAGAGAGAAGATCTTCCTCAAAAATCTCCGGGAAAATCGGGGAAAAGCAGGAAAAGGCGCAACCTCCAATGCTTCGAAAAAAGATCGCTTCCGGCAGGACAAAGGCTCGGGGCCCGCCAACCCGGAAAACTGCACTGTCTACCTCTCCGATGAAAGAATGGACACAAATCACAAGAAAGAAAGAAACAAATGAAATCGGGAGGAAGCAAGTTGTTCTTTCTGTGCCTCCGCCCTCAAAGGAGAACAGAAAGAAGATCGTCACAACAGCTACACCATTCTACCCCGACGTCCTCTTCATCGGGAGAGTGGAGTCGCCCCCCATCTCCGACGACGAGCCAACCGCACCCGAAGAGGAACCTCTTCAGCGGGAATCCCGCCAGCGAAGGAACCGACGCCGAAATATCCGGCGACATCACGAAGCCGGAGAGCGGGACCCGGCACAGCCTGTGTCGCGAGACAAGGCCTCGGAGATGGGAGAAACCCCGGAAGAGCGTGTCTACCGGGAAAGGAGGAATTCCCGACGACGCGATCGCCGACGAGCTCAAGAACAGGCCGAACAGGAAGCAAAGCAACGTCGGGAAAATCCCCTCTTCGGGCGCAACCTGAACCCCGACTTCGCCCGAACCTTGAACACGCCGAGTGAAGTCGGTGGAGTACTGGTTCGGATAGCCGACGGTCTCCCTCAGACTCCCGATGCCGAGGGCTACCGGTGACTGCTCACTCGAGCAGCCAACCATCTTCTACCACTCGCACATCCACCGAATGATCTACGACATACCATCAACAGTCGGCGGGATGCACGGAGCTCCATCAACGCTTCACGCGAACGACGACATGAGAGCGAGATCCGTCGCCGGGAAGAATACGACAGGGACCACGTCATCCCATCCCGGAATCAGGCCACCAGGACCGAGTCGGCAACGGCTTCGACTGGCGGCACCACCCGGGGATGGTCGAGGCACCACGACAACCACTCCCCCCGGGACAGACATCATCCCCGACGATAGGAGGACACGTGTGGAGTGTCGGCACTTACTCCGCGCCTCAGAGCCATTCAATGGCCTCCTAACTTCAAGGTATCCAACGTTGACAAATATGAACCTAAGCAGGATCCAGGAGGCTGGCTGGCCGTCTACACAACCGCTGCCCGAGCCGCCGGGGCAACCAAGGACGTGATGACCGCGTACTTGCCCATCGTCCTCGGGCAAGATGCACTGCAATGGCTGTGACACCTACCACGACATTGCATCGATGACTGGAGCGATTTCAGTCAATGTTTCATCGCCAACTTCTAGTCCTTCTCCGACAAGCCGGTGCAACCATGGGACCTCAAATCCATCAAGCGTTGGGGGGACGAAACTCTCCGGTCGTACCTCAAGAGATTCCAAACCATGAGAAATCGTATCCCCGAGGTCGCGGAAGCGACAGTGATCGAAGATTTCTACCGGGGATCCGATGACTCAGCCTTCGTCCGAACCATACTGCAGAAGGCGCCGACTACCTCCGAACAGCTGTTCTGGGAAGCCGACCTCTATATCACCGCCGACGAGCGAGCCTGAGACCTCATCGGAGGAACGAAGCCAGCACCTGCAGCACCACGACGCGACACGAACCAACAGCTCGACAAGCGTTGGGAGAAGAGGCCTCGCGAAGAGGTCCATGCCGCCGGACCACCCGCCTCTCGCGCCCGAGGAGGACCTCAGGGAGGCGAACTCACGCTGGACGACATCCTCGACGCCCAGTGCCCGTACCACAAAGACATGCGCCACACCCTTCGGAACTGCAGAGACTTCAAGCACTCCGTCGGGCACGGCCGACCGTTCCAACCTCTACCCCCTCCTCCGCCACGAGGAGGACCAGGAGAACCACGACAACCCCAGCCACAGGAGGAGAGAGAAGGAGAAGCCTTCCCACGTGTCAATAGAGAGGTCAACGTCATTTTCGGCAGACACGAATCACAGGAGAACAAGAGACAACAAAAGCTCAACGATCGCCAAATACTGGTGGCAACCACCGGTCCTCCCGCTCCATACTGATGGTCGGAGCACCCGATCACCTTCACTCGGGTAGATCAGTGGCTTAACTTCGATCACCCAGGCAAATACCTGCTCCTTGTCGATCCGGTGATCCGAGAGAGTGGGGTAAAGAAGGTATTAGAGGACGGGGGGAGCAGCATCAACGTCACCTTCCCCCGGACGCTCCAAGGACTGGAAGTTCACCTCAAAGAGCTCCATGAGTCGGACACACCCTTCTTCGGCATCGTGCCGACTGAAGGAGAATATCCGCTGGGCCACATCTACATGTCGGTCACCTTCGGGACTCTGGAAAACTACAGAACCGAGTACCTGAGGTTTGAGGTGGCGAACTTCGACCGCGGATACAACGCCATCATCGGGAGGCCTGGGCTGGCGAAATTCATGGCCATTCCACATTACACATACATGATACTGAAGATGCCAGGACCACAAGGGATCATAACTGTGCGCGCTGACTTCCAAGGCGCCGCAGAATGTTTCCGAGTGGCCATCCAGGCGGCCCTCACCACCAAACCGTCGGCGACTTCTTCTGTACAGGCAAACTCTAAGCCTGAAGAAGACCTCGCGGTACCCGCGAACGAGGCTCAACCTGCGACCTCTATGTGGCCGATTGAAGAAACCAAAAGGATCAACCTCGGGTTCGCTGATGAACGCAAGACTGTCATCATCAGCTCCAGCCTCGATGATAAATAGGAAAGCGTGCTCGTCCGGTTCCTGCAAGATAACCGAGATGTATTCGCATGGCAACCTGCGGATATGCCAGGAGTTCCGAGAGAACTGGCCGAGCACAAACTGAAGGTCTACCCCCAGGCGAGGCCGATTCGGCAAAAATTACGTCGTTTCACGCCCGACAAGAGAGAGGCCATTCACGCTGAGTTGGCTCGCTTGGTCGCGGCTGGATTCATTAGAGAGGTGTTACATCCTGAGTGGCGAGCCAACCCTGTTCTTGTACTCAAAAAGAATAAGGTGGATTGGCGCATGTGCGTCGACTATACGTATCTCAACAAACACTGTCCAAAGGATCCCTACGGGCTCCCTAGGATAGATCAGGTGGTAGATTCCACCGCTGGATGTTCTATGCTATCTTTCTTGGATTGCTACTCTGGGTATCATCAGATTAGCCTGGCAAAGGAAGACGAGGAAAAACGGCGTTCATCACTCCTTTCGGTGCTTTCTGCTATACCTCCATGTCGTTCGGCCTCAAAAACGCTGGAGCGACTTATCAGAGAGCTATTCAAACATGCTTAGCCAATCACTGGGGCAAGCGTGTGGAAGCTTATGTGGACGACGTGGTAATCAAAACAGAAAATTCAGAAAATTTCACTGAAGATCTACAGCTGGTTTTCAACAGTCTGCGGCGATATAGATGGAAACTTAATCCCAAAAAGTGTGTTTTCGGGGTACCAGCAGGAAAATTACTTGGGTTTATCATCAGCCACCAGGGAATTGAAGCTAATCCAGAAAAGATCGAAGCTATCCTGAGGATGGAGGCACCGCGATCACAGAAGAAGGTTCAAAGGCTTTGAAAGGGAAATGTGCCCTTGGGCCATTTCTAAGTATTTTGGTGATTGAGTGCCAACACAAGTGCCTTTGTGCTAATCTATGCAAAGTGGTGGACAAAGTGCAAATCATGTCAAAAGGTATGTTTCTGGACTTAGTACATTGTTTTATGGACTAATGTATTGTGTCTAAGTGCTGGAAACAGGAAAGATTGAATTGGAAATAAGATGGCTTTGTTCAGCCAAAGTCTGCTCGGTCTAGGTTCACTGGACTGTCCGGTGGTGCACCGGACAGTGTCCGGTGCGCTAGGCTGGCTCTGGCGAACAGGCTGCTCTCGGGACTTCGACGGCGGTGTACGGCTATAATTCACCGGTCTGTCCGGTGGTGCACCGGACTGTCCGGTGAGCCGTTCACAGGCGAACTCGTCGCTCTCGGGAGATGATTAACGGCGTACGGCTAAAATTCACCGGTCTGTCCGGTGGTGCACCGGACTATCCGGTGAGTCAACAGTCAGCCGGGGCAACGGTCGGCCGAGGATTCCGCGCGTGACGCGTGGCCGAGCCAACGGTCACATTGGTGCACCGGACTGTCCGGTGTGCACCGGACAGTGTCCGGTGCGCCAACGGCTCTCAGACTCCAATGGTCGGCTTCGCCAAATAAGGAAGGAAATCTGCACCGGACAGTGTCCGGTGGTGCACCGGAATGTCCGGTGCACCAGTCGACAGAAGGCAAGATCTGCCTTCCCGGATTGCTCTCAACGGCTCCTAGCTGCCTTGGGGCTATAAAAGGGACCCCTAGGCGCATGGAGGATGAGACCAAGCATTCCTTGAGCACTCTTGATCACTCACACTTCATTCTTGCACACTTGTTCGACATTCTAGTGATTTGAGCTCCGTTCTAGTGTGCTAGTCTCTTGAGCTTAAGTCTGGGTCTTGTGTGTGTGCTTTTGCTGTGATCTTAGTGTCTTGTGTGAGTTTCTAATCCCTCCCTTGCTCCGTGCTTCTTTGTGAACTTCAAGTGTAAGGGCGAGAGGCTCCAAGTTGTGGAGATTCCTCGCAAACGGGATTAAGAAAAGCAAGCAAAACACCGTGGTATTCAAGTGGGTCTTTGGACCGCTTGAGAGGGGTTGATTGCAACCCTCGTCCGTTGGGACGCCACAACGTGGAGTAGGCAAGCGTTGGTCTTGGCCGAACCACGGGATAACCACCGTGCCATCTCTGTGATTGATCTCTTGTTGGTTATTGTGTTTTGTTGAAGACTCCTCTCTAGCCACTTGGCGGTTATTGCGCTAACACTTAACCAAGTTTTTGTGGCCTAAGTTTTAAGTGTTACAGGATCACCTATTCACCCCCCTCTAGGTGCTCTCAATTGGTATCAGAGCCGTTCTCTTCACAAAGGGACTAATCGCCCGAAGAGATGGATCCTAAGGGGAAGGGAATCGTGATCAACGATAAAGAGAAGGAGTCCTTCGTCAACGAGCCGAAGGATGACAAGCCTACCGACTCGGGCTCCGGGCACAAACGCAAAGATGGGAAAAAGAAGAAGACAAGGCGCATCAAGGAGATCGTCTACTACGATGACAGCGACGAGTCTACTTCTTCCTAAAAGGACAACGACCACAACGACTACGAGAGAAGGAAACCGGTTAATTCGAACTTTTTTTTGACTACTCTCGTATTCCGCAAAGTACAAATGCTCATTTGCTCTCCATTCCACTTGGCAAACCTCCTCACTTTGATGGAGAGGACTACGGATTTTGGAGCCACAAAATGCGTAGTCACCTGTTCTCTCTCCATCCGAGCATATGGGAGATTGTGGAAAGTGGAATGAAATTTGATAGCTCGGATAGTCCTATTTTTATTAATGAACAGATTCATAGAAATGCACAAGCTACTACTGTGTTGTTAGCCTCTTTGTGCAGGGACGAGTATCATAAGGTGAGCGGCTTGGACAATGCCAAGCAAATCTGGGACACCCTCAAGATCTCTCAGAGGGGAACGATGTCACCTTGCTCACCAAGATGGAGTTGGTAGAGGGAGAGCTTGGAAGATTTGCAATGATAAGGGGCGAGGAGCCAACTCAAACATACAACCGGCTCAAGACCCTTATCAACAAAATAAGGAGCTACAGAAGCACGCGATGAACGGACCACGACGTCGTCCGCCTAATGCTAAGGTCCTTTACCGTTCTTGATCCACATTTGGTGAATAATATTCGTGAGAATCCCAGGTACACCAAAATGTCGCCCGAAGAAGTCCTTGGAAAATTCGTAAGCGGGCGAATGATGATCAAGGAGGCGAGGTACGTGGATGACGCACTGAATGGTCCAATCAATGAGCCTCAACCCATTGCTCTTAAGGCAACAAGAAGCAAGGAGGCGTTACCTAGCAAGGTGGCGCAAGTTGAGGCGGCAGGGCTAAATGATGAAGAGATGGCCCTCATCATCAAGCGCTTCAAGTCGGCGCTTAAGGGTCGCAAGGGACAGCCAAGCAAGACCAAGACAAAGGGGAAGCGCTCATGCTTCAAATGTGGTAAGCTTGGTCATTTTATTGCTAACTGTCCCGATAATGATAGTGACCAGGAAAAAGGGAACAAGAGGGAGAAGAAGAAGAATTACAAGAAGGCCAAGGGCGAGGCACACATCGGAAAAGAGTGGGATTCGGATTGCTCCTCCTCCTCCTCCGACAATGAAGGACTCGCCGCCACTGCCTTCAACAAGTCATCCCTCTTCCCCAACGAGCATCACACATGCCTCATGGTGAAGGAGAAGAAGGTATGTACTCGAGACAGTACTACTTATGATTCTTCTAGTGATGATGAGTCTAGCGATGAGGAAATAGATTACTCTAGCTTGTTCAAGGGATTGGATAGAACTAAAATAGATAAAATTAATGAATTGATTGATGCCTTGAATGAAAAGGATAGACTTTTAGAGAAACAAGAGGACCTTTTATATGAAGAACATGATAAATTTGTTAGTGCACAAAAATCTCATGCTTTAGAAGTTAAGAGAAATGAAATGCTTTCTTATGAACTATCTACGTGTCATGAAACCATTGCTACTTTAAAAGGTGTTAATGATGATTTAAATGCTAAACTAGAAGTAGCAAATAAATCTAATTCTTGTGTAGAACATGTTATGATTTGCACTAGGTGTAAAGATTTTGATATTGATGCTTGTAGTGAACACCTAGTGTCAATTTCCAAATTAAATGATGAATTGGCTAGTCTTAATGCCCAACTTAAGACTAGCAAAAGTGATTTCTATAAGCTAAAATTCGCAAGGGATGCCTACACGATTGGTAGACACCCCTCAATTAAGGATGGACTTGGCTTGAAGAGGGAAGCCAAGGACTTAACAAGCCATAAGGCTCCCATCTCCACCAAGGAGAAAGGGAAGGCCCCTATGGCTAGTAGTGCTAAAAAGAACCATGCTTTTATGTACCATGATAGGAGACAATCTAGAAATGCTTATAGGAGTTATAATGCATATGATGCTTTTGATTCTCATGCCATGTTTGCTTCTAGTTCTTCCTATGTGCATGATAGAAATGTTGGTAGGAGAAATGTTGTTCATAATATGCCGAGGAGAAATGTTGTTAATGTTCCTAGGAAAGTCAATGAACCTTCTACAATATATCATGCTTGCAATGCTTCATTTACCATTTGTAGAAAGGGTAAGAAGGTAATTGCTAGGAAATTAGGGGCAAGATGCAAGGGAGATAAATCTTGCATTTGGGTCCCTAAGACAATTGTGACTAACCTTGTAGGACCCAACAAGAGTTGGGTACCTAAGACCCAAGCCTAAATTTGCCTTGCAGGTTTATGCATCCGGGGGTTCAAGCTGGATTATCGACAGCGGATGCACAAACCATATGACGGGGGAGAAGAAGATGTTCACCTCCTACGTCAAAAACAAGGATTCCCAAGATTCAATAATATTCGGTGATGGGAACCAAGGCAAGGTAAAAGGGTTAGGTAAAATTGCTATTTCATCTCACTCTATTTCTAATGTGTTTTTAGTAGAGTCTCTTGGATATAATTTGTTGTCTGTTAGTCAATTATGCAAAATGGGATATAATTGTCTATTCACAAATATAGATGTGTCTGTCTTTAGAAGATGTGATGGTTCACTAGCTTTTAAGGGTGTACTAGATGGCAAACTTTATTTGGTTGATTTTGCAAAAGAAGAGGCCGGTCTAGATGCATGCTTAATAGCTAAGACTTGCATGGGCTGGTTGTGGCATCGCCGCTTAGCACATGTGGGGATGAAGAACCTCCACAAGCTTCTAAAGGGAGAGCACGTGATAGGTCTAACTAATGTACATTTCGAAAAAGATAGACCTTGTGCAGCTTGTCAAGCAGGGAAACAGGTGGGAGGCTCTCATCACACCAAAAATGTGATGACCACATCAAGACCCTTGGAGATGCTTCATATGGACCTCTTCGGACCCGTCGCCTATCTAAGTATAGGAGGAAGAAAGTATGGTCTTGTTATAGTTGATGATTTTTCCCGCTTCACTTGGGTATTCTTTTTGCAGGATAAATCTAAAACCCAAGGGACCCTCAAGCGCTTCCTCAGGAGAGCTCAAAATGAGTTTGAGCTCAAGGTGAAGAAGATAAGGAGCGACAACGGGTCCGAATTCAAGAATCTTCAAGTAGAGGAGTTCCTTGAGGAGGAAGGGATCAAGCACGAGTTCTCCGCTCCCTACACACCACAGCAAAATGGTGTGGTAGGGAGGAAGAACAGGACGCTCATCGATATGGCGAGGACTATGCTTGGAGAGTTCAAGACCCCCGAGCGTTTTTGGTCAGAAGCCGTGAACACGGCTTGCCACGCCATCAACAGGGTCTATCTTCACCGCCTCCTCAAGAAGACTTCATACGAGCTGCTAACTGGTAACAAACCCAACGTGTCTTATTTTCGTGTATTTGGGAGCAAGTGTTATATTCTTGTGAAGAAAGGTAGAACCTCTAAATTTGCTCCCAAAGCTGTAGAAGGGTTTTTATTAGGTTACGATTCAAATACAAAGGCGTATAGGGTCTTCAACAAATCATCGGGTTTGGTTGAAGTCTCTAGCGACGTTGTATTTGATGAGACTAATGGCTCTCCGAGAGAGCAAGTTGTTGATCTTGATGATGTAGATGAAGAAGACGTTCCAACGGCCGCAATGCGCACCATGGCGATTGGCGATGTGCGACCACAGGAACAATTGGAGCAAGATCAACCATCTTCCTCAACTATGGTGTATCCCCCAACCCAAGATGACGAACAGGTACCTCAAGTGGAGGCGCATGATCAAGGGGGAGCACAGGATGTCCAAGTTGAGGAGGAAGAAGCACCTCAGGCACCTCCAACCCAAGTTTGAGCGACGATTCAAAGGGATCATCCCGTCGATCAAATATTGGGTGATATTAGCAAGGGAGTAACTACTCGTTCAAGATTAGTTAATTTTTGTGAGCATTACTCCTTTGTCTCTTCTATTGAGCCTTTCAGGGTAGAAGAGGCCTTGCTAGATCCGGACTAGGTGTTGGCCATGTAGGAGGAACTCAACAACTTCAAGAGCAATGAAGTTTGGACACTGGTGCCTCGTCCCAAGCAAAACGTTGTGGGAACCAAGTGGGTGTTCCGCAACAAACAGGACGAGCACGGGGTGGTGATGAGGAACAAGGCTCGACTTGTGGCAAAAGGTTATGCCCAAGTCGCAGGTTTGGACTTTGAGGAGACGTTTGCTCCTGTGGCTAGGCTAGAATCAATTCGTATTTTGCTAGCATATGCCGCTCACCATTCTTTCAGGTTGTACCAAATGGATGTGAAGAGCGCTTTCCTCAACGGGCCGATCAAAGAGGAGGTGTACGTAGAGCAACCCCCTGGCTTCGAGGATGAACGGTACCCCGACCATGTGTGTAAGCTCTCTAAGGCGCTCTATGGACTTAAGTAAGCCCCAAGAGCATGGTATGAATGCCTTAGAGACTTTTTAATTGCTAATGCTTTCAAGGTTGGGAAAGCCGATCCAACTCTTTTCACTAAGACTTGCGATGGTGATCTCTTTGTGTGCCAAATTTATGTCGATGACATAATATTTGGTTCTACTAACCAAAAGTCTTGTGAAGAGTTTAGCAGGGTGATGACACAAAAATTCGAGATGTCGATGATGGGCGAGTGGAACTACTTCCTTGGGTTCCAAGTGAAGCAACTCATGGATGGCACCTTCATCTCCCAAACGAAGTACATGCAAGACTTGCTAAAGCGATTTGGGATGAAGGACGCCAAGCCCGCAAAGACGCCGATGGGAACTGACGGACACACCGACCTCAACAAAGGAGGTAAGTCCGTTGATCAAAAAGCATACCGGTCCATGATAGGTTCTTTGCTTTATTTATGTGCTAGTAGACCAGATATTATGCTTAGCGTATGCATGTGTGCTAGATTTCAATCCGATCCTAAGGAGTGTCACTTAGTGGCTGTGAAGCGAATTCTTCGATATTTAGTCGCTACGCCTTGCTTCGGGATCTAGTATCCAAAGGGGTCTAACTTTGACTTGATTGGATACTCAGATTCCGACTATGCTGGATGTAAGGTCGATAGGAAGAGTACATCGGGGACGTGCCAATTCTTAGGAAGGTCCCTGGTGTCGTGGAACTCTAAGAAACAAACTTTCGTTGCCCTATCCACCGCTGAGGCCGAGTACGTTGCCGCAGGACAGTGTTGTGCGCAACTACTTTGGATGAGGCAAACCCTCAGGGACTTTGGCTACAATCTGAGCAAAGTCCCACTCCTATATGACAATGAGAGTGCTATCCGAATAGCGGAAAATCCTGTTGAGCACAGCCGCACAAAGCACATTGACATCCGGCATCACTTTTTGAGAGACCACCAGCAAAAGGGAGATATCGAAGTGTTTCATGTTAGCACCGAGAACCAGCTAGCCGATATCTTCACTAAGCCTTTAGATGAAAAGACCTTTTGCAGGCTGCGTAGTGAGCTAAATGTCCTAGATTCGCGGAACTTGGATTGATTTATAGCATACATGTATTTATGCCTTTGATCATGTTCCTTATGCATTTTGTTGCTTACTATGGTGCTCAAGTTGTACAATCACTCCCCGGACCTCACAAGTCCTTGTGCAAGTGATGCACATATTTAGGGGGAGTTGTGCTACAACTTGACCCTTTGAGACTAACCGTTTGCTTGAGTTTGCTTGATTTAGTCTCAAAGGAGGTTTGGAAGGGAAAAGGTGGACTTGGACCATGAAAGACTTCCACTGCACTCCGATGAGAGGGTAACTTATTCCAAGTTCATCTCATGTACTCTTATTGCCTTTGTGTTCTTATTTGGAGATTTTGGTGAGGCAATGGGGTTAAAGGGCCAAGATTGATCCCGTTTTGGTGCTTGATGCCAAAGGGGGAGAAAATAAAGGCCAAAGCAATAAATGGATCAGCTACCACTTGAGAAATTTTGAAAACAGTAGAATAGAGCTTTTGGTTTGTCAAAACTCTTTTATTGTCTCTTTTGTCAAAAGTTGGCCTCTTGTGGGGAGAAGTGTTGATTATGGGAAAAAGGGGGAGTTTTTGAAATCCTTGATCAAATTCCTTTGGAATATCTCTCTTTATGTCTCTACAAGTGAATTTGACTTAGAGATAGGAATTTGAGTTTGATTTGCAAAAACAAACCAAGTGGTGGCAAAGTATGATCCATATATGTCAAAATTGAATCAAAACAATTTTGAGTATTCATTTGCATTGATATTGCACTTGTTCTAGTTGCTTTATGTTGTGTTGGCATAAATCACCAAAAAGGGGGGAGATTGAAAGGGAAATGTGCCCTTGGGCCATTTCTAAGTATTTTGGTGATTGAGTGCCAACACAAGTGCCTTTGTGCTAATCTATGCAAAGTGGTGGACAAAGTGCAAATCATGTCAAAAGGTATGTTTCTAGACTTAGTACATTGTTTTATGGACTAATGTATTGTGTCTAAGTGCTAGAAACAGGAAAGATTGAATTGGAAATAAGATGGCTTTGTTCAGCCAAAGTCTGCTCGGTCTGGGTTCATGAAAGGGAAATGTGCCCTTGGGCCATTTCTAAGTATTTTGGTGATTTAGTGTCCAACACAAGTGCCTAAGTGTAAAATGGTGGACAAAGTACAAATCAAGGGTAAAGGTATGTTTCTCAAACTTAGTACATTGTTTTAGTGACTAGTGTATTGTGTCTAAGTGTTGGAAACAGGAAAAATCCAATTGAAAATGCCTTGGCTCGAGCAGCCAAGACTCTGCTCAGTCTGGAGCACCGGACTGTCCGGTGGTGCACCGGACAGTGTTCGGTGCGCCAGGCTAGCTCTGGCAAACAGGCTGCTCTCGGGACTTCGACAGCGGTGTACGGCTATAATTCACCGGACTGTTCGGTGGTGCACCGGACTGTCCGGTGGGCCGTTCACAGGCGAACTCGTCGCTCTCGGGAATTCACCGGCGACGTACGACTATAATTCACCGGACTGTCCGGTGTGCACCGGACTGTCCGGTGAGCCAACGGTCGGCAGGGCCAACGGTCGGCCGCGCGATCTGCGCGGGACACGTGGCCGAGCCAACGGCTAGAAGGAGGCACCGGACTGTCCGGTGAGCACCGGACATGTCCGGTGCGCCAACGGCTCTCAGGCTACCAACGGTCGACTGTGCCATTTTTGGAAGGAAATCGGGCACCGGACAGTGTCCGGTGTGCACCGGACTGTCCGGTGCGCCAGTCGACAGAAGGCAAGATCAGCCTTCCTAGATTGCTCTCAACGGCTCCTAGCTGCCTTGGGGCTATAAAAGGGACCCCTAGGCACATTGAGGAGCACATCAAGCATACTCTAAGCATTCCTAAGCACTAAGACATCGATTCCGCGCCTTTGATTCTTTGTGATAGCAATTAGAGCTCTAGTTGAGTGGTGAACTCATTGAGTTGTGTTGTGAGCTCTCGTTGCAACTTGTGTGCGTGGTGTTGCTGTGATTTCTTGTCTTGAGTGCGTTGCTAATCCCTCCCTTGCTCCGTGCTTCTTTGTGAACTTCAAGTGTAAGGGCGAGAGGCTCCAAGTTGTGGAGATTCCTCGCAAACGGGATTGAGAAAAGCAAGCAAAACACCGTGGTATTCAAGTGGGTCTTTGGACCACTTGAGAGGGGTTGATTGCAACCCTCGTCCGTTGGGACGCCACAACGTAGAGTAGGCAAGCGTTGGTCTTGGCCGAACCACGGGATAACCACCGTGCCATCTCTGTGATTGATTTCTTATGGTTATTGTGTTTTGTCAAGACTCCTCTCTAGCCACTTGGCATTTACTGTGCTAACGCTTAACCAAGTTTTTGTGGCTTAAGTTTTTCAAGATTTACAGGATCACCTATTCACACCCCTCTAGGTGCTCTCAATTGGTATCGGAGCCGTTCTCTTCACAAAGGGACTAACCGCCCGAAGAGATGGATCCTAAGGGGAAGGGTATCGTGATCAACAATAAAGAGAAGGAATCCTTCGTCAACGAGCCGAAGGATGACAAGCCTACCAACTCCGGCTCGGGCCATAGACGGAAAGATGGGAAGAAGAAGAAGACAAGGCGCATCAAGGAAATTGTCTACTACGACGACATCGATGAGTCTACTTCTTCCCAAAAGGACGACGACCACAACGACTACGAGAGAAGGAAACCGGTTAATTCAAACTTTTCTTTTGACTACTCTCGTATTCCGCAAAGTACAAATACTCATTTGCTTTCCATTCCACTTGGCAAACCTCCTCACTTTGATGCAGAGGACTACGGATTTTGGAGCCACAAAATGCGTAGTCACCTATTCTCTCTCCATCCTAGTATATGGGAGATTGTAGAGAGTGGAATGCACTTTGATAGTACGGATAGTCCCATGTTCATTAATGAGCAAATTCATAAGAATGCACAAGCTACTACTGTTCTTCTAGCTTCATTGTGCAGGGATGAATACCACAAAGTGAGCGGCTTGGATAACGCCAAGCAAATATGGGACACCCTCAAAATCTCTCATGAGGGGAATGACGTCACCTTGCTCACCAAGATGGAGTTGGTGGAGGGAGAGCTTGGACGATTCGTGATGATAAGGGGAGAGGAGCCAACCCAAACATACAACCGGCTCAAGACCCTTATCAACAAAATAAGGAGCTACGGAAGCACGCGATGGACGGACCACGACGTCGTCCGATTGATGCTAAGGTCCTTTACCGTTCTTGATCCTCATTTGGTGAATAATATTCGTGAGAATCCCAGGTACACCAAAATGTCGCCCGAAGAAGTCCTTGGAAAATTCGTAAGCGGGCGAATGATGATCAAGGAGGCAAGATACGTGGACGACGCATTGAATGGTCCAATCAACGAGCCTCAACCCCTTGCTCTCAAGGCAACAAGAAGCAAGGAGGCGCTACCTAGCAAGGTGGCACAAATTGAGGCGGCCGGACTTAATGATGAAGAGATGGCCCTCATCATCAAAAGATTCAAGACGGCGCTAAAGGGTCGCAAGGGCTAGCCAAGCAAGACCAAGACAAAGGGGAAGCGCTCATGCTTCAAATGTGGTAAGCTTGGTCATTTTATTGCTAACTGTCCCGACAATGATAGTGATCAGGATCAAGGGAACAAGAGGGAGAAGAAGAAGAACTATAAGAAGGCAAAGGGCGAGGCACATCTTGGCAAGGAGTGGGATTCGGATTGCTCCTCGTCCGACTCCGACAATGAAGGACTCGCCGCCACCGCCTTCAACAAGTCATCCCTCTTCCCCAACGAGCGTCACACATGCCTTATGGCAAGGGAGAAGAAGGTATGTACTCGAAACTCTACTTATGCTTCTTCAAGTGAGGACGAATCTAGCGATGAGGATGAAATAGATTATTCATGTTTATTTAAGGGCCTAGATAGAACCAAGGTAGATAAAATTAATGAATTGATTGATGCCTTGAATGATAAGAATAGGCTTTTAGAAAAACAAGAGGACTTGTTGTATGAAGAACATGACAAATTTGTAGAATCACAAAAATCTCATGCCTTAGAAGTTAAGAGAAATGAAATGCTTTCTTGTGAATTATCTTCTTGCCATGAGACGATTTCTAGCTTAAGGAGCATTAATGATGATTTGAATGCTAAGTTAGAAATAGCTAGTAAATCAACAACTTGTGTAGAAAATGTTGTTATTTGCAATAGATGTAAAGATATTGATATTGATGCTTGTAGTGAACACATAGCTTCTATTGCAAAGTTAAATGATGAAATGGCTAGTCTTAATGCCCAACTTAAGGCTAGCAAAAGTAATTTTGATAAACTAAAATTTGCTAGGGATGCCTACACGATTGGTAGACACCCCTCAATTAAGGATGGGCTTGGCTTCAAGAGGGAAGCCAAGAACTTAACAAGCCATAAGGCTCCCATCTCTGCCAAGGAGAAAGGGAAGGCCCCTATGGCAAGTAGTACTAAAAAGGACCATGCTTTTATGTACAATGATAGAAGACAGTCTCATAGGAGTTGTAATGCTTTTGATTCACATGCCTATGATTCTTATGCTATGTTTGCACCCAGTTCTTCCTATATGTATGATAGAGATATGCCTAGGAAAAATATTCATCATGTGCCTAGAAAGAATATTGTTCATGTTCCTAGGAAAGTTATGAATGGACCCTCTACAATTTATCATGCTTTAAATGCTTCCTTTGCTATTTGTAGAAAGGATAGGAAGATAGTTGCTAGGAAATTAGGGGCAAAATGCAAGGGTGATAAAACTTGCATTTGGGTCCCTAAGACAATTGTGACTAACCTTGTAGGACCCAACAAGAGTTGGGTACCTAAGACCCAAGCCTAAATTTGCCTTGCAGGTTTATGCATCCGGGGGTTCAAGCTGGATTATCGACAGCGGATGCACGAACCATATGACGGGGGAAAAGAAGATGTTCACCTCCTACGTCAAGAATAAGGATTCCCAAGATTCAATCATATTCGGCGATGGGAACCAAGGCAAGGTGAAAGGTTTAGGCAAGATTGCAATATCAAATGAGCACTCTATCTCTAATGTGTTTTTAGTTGAGTCTCTTGGATATAATTTACTATCTGTCAGTCAATTATGTAATATGGGATATAATTGTCTATTTACAAATGTAGATGTGTCTGTCTTTAGAAGATGTGATGGTTCACTAGCTTTTAAGGGTGTACTAGACGGCAAACTTTATTTAGTTGATTTTGCAAAAGAGGAGGCCGGTCTAGATGCATGCTTAATTGCTAAGACTAGCATGGGCTGGCTGTGGCATCGCCGCTTAGCACATGTGGGGATGAAGAACCTTCACAAGCTTCTAAAGGGAGAACACGTGATAGGTTTGACTAACGTGCAATTCGAAAAAGATAGACCTTGTGCAGCTTGTCAAGCAGGTAAACAAGTGGGAGGAGCACATCACAGCAAGAATGTGATGACCACTTCAAGACCTCTGGAGCTGCTGCATATGGACCTCTTCGGACCCGTCGCCTATCTAAGCATAGGAGGAAGTAAGTATGGTCTAGTTATTGTTGATGACTTTTCCCGCTTCACTTGGGTGTTCTTTTTGCAGGATAAGTCTGAAACCCAAGGGACCCTCAAGCGCTTCCTAAGGAGAGCTCAAAATGAGTTTGAGCTCAAGGTGAAGAAGATAAGAAGCGATAATGGGTCCGAATTCAAGAATCTTCAAGTGGAGGAGTTCCTTGAGGAGGAGGGGATCAAGCACGAGTTCTCCGCTCCCTACACACCTCAGCAAAATGGTGTGGTAGAGAGGAAGAACAGGACGCTCATTGATATGGCGAGGACTATGCTTGGAGAGTTCAAGACCCCCGAGTGTTTTTGGTCGGAAGTCGTGAACACGGCTTGCCACGCCATCAACAGGGTCTATCTTCACCGCCTCCTCAAGAAGACCTCATACGAGCTGCTAACTGGTAACAAACCCAATGTGTCTTATTTTCGTGTATTTGGGAGCAAGTGTTACATTCTTGTGAAGAAAGGTAGAACCTCTAAATTTGCTCCCAAAGCTGTAGAAGGGTTTTTATTAGGTTATGATTCAAATACAAAGGCGTATAGGGTCTTCAACAAATCATCGGGTTTGGTTGAAGTCTCTAGCGACATTGTATTTGATGAGACTAATGGCTCTCCAAGAGAGCAAGTTGTTGATCTTGATGATGTAGATGAAGAAGACGTTCCAACGGCCGCGATACGCACCATGGCGATTGGAGATGTACGGCCTCAGGAACAATTGGAGCAAGATCAACCGTCTTCCTCAACTATGGTGCATCCCCCAACCCAAGATGACGAACAGGTACCTCAAGTGGAGGCGCATGATCAAGGGGGAGCACAGGATGTTCAAATTGAAGAGGAAGAAGCACCTTAGGCACCTCCAACCCAAGTTCGAGCGACGATTCAAAGGGATCATCCCGTCGACCAAATATTGGGTGATATTAGCAAGGGAGTAACTACTCGTTCAAGATTAGTTAATTTTTGTGAGCATTACTCTTTTATCTCTTCTATTGAGCCTTTCAGGGTAGAAGAGGCCTTGCTAGATCCGGACTGGGTGTTGGCCATGCAGGAGGAACTCAACAACTTCAAGCGCAAT
This sequence comes from Zea mays, assembly GCF_902167145.1. Lineage (NCBI taxonomy): Eukaryota > Viridiplantae > Streptophyta > Magnoliopsida > Poales > Poaceae > Zea > Zea mays. The sequence continues at coordinate 4,888,633 of NC_050098.1, read as the reverse complement.
GAAGTTTGGACACTGGTGCCTCGTCCCAAGCAAAATGTTGTGGGAACCAAGTGGGTGTTCCGCAACAAACAGGACGAGCACGGGGTGGTGACAAGGAACAAGGCTCGACTTGTGGCAAAAGGTTATGCCCAAGTCGCAGGTTTGGACTTTGAGGAGACGTTCGCTCCTATGGCTAGGCTAGAATCAATTCGTATTTTGCTAGCATATGCCGCTCACCATTCTTTCAGGTTGTACCAAATGGATGTGAAGAGCGCTTTCCTCAACGGGCCGATCAAGGAGGAGGTGTACGTGGAGCAACCCCCTGGCTTCGAGGATGAACGGTACCTCGACCACATGTGTAAGCTCTCTAAGGCGCTCTATGGACTTAAGCAAGCCCCAAGAGCATGGTATGAATGCCTTAGAGACTTTTTAATTGCTAATGCTTTCAAGGTTGGGAAAGCCGATCCAACTCTTTTCACTAAGACTTGCGATGGTGATCTTTTTGTGTGCCAAATTTATGTCGATGACATAATATTTGGTTCTACTAACCAAAAGTCTTGTGAAGAGTTTAGCAGGGTGATGACGCAGAAATTCGAGATGTCGATGATGGGCGAGTTGAACTACTTCCTTGGGTTCCAAGTGAAGCAACTCAAGGACGGCACTTTCATCTCCCAAACGAAGTACACGCAAGATTTGCTAAAGCGGTTTGGGATGAAGGACGCCAAGCCCGCAAAGACGCCGATGGGAACCGACGGACACACCGACCTCAACAAAGGTGGTAAGTCCGTTGATCAAAAAGCATACCGGTCCATGATAGGTTCTTTGCTTTATTTATGTGCTAGTAGACCGGATATTATGCTTAGTGTATGCATGTGTGCTAGATTTCAATCCGATCCTAAGGAGTGTCACTTAGTGGCTGTGAAGCGAATTCTCAGATATTTAGTCGCTACGCCTTGCTTCGGGATCTGGTATCCAAAGGGGTCTAACTTTGACTTGATTGGATATTCAGATTCCGACTATGCTGGATGTAAGGTCGATAGGAAGAGTACATCGGGGACGTGCCAATTCTTAGGAAGGTCCCTGGTGTCGTGGAACTCTAAGAAATAAACTTCCGTTGCCCTATCCACCGCTGAGGCCGAGTACGTTGCCGCAGGACAGTGTTGCGCGCAACTACTTTGGATGAGGCAAACCCTCCGGGACTTTGGCTACAATCTGAGCAAAGTCCCACTCCTATGTGACAATGAGAGTGCTATCTGAATAGCGGAAAATCCTGTTGAGCACAGCCGCACAAAGCACATTGACATCCGGCATCACTTTTTGAGAGACCACCAGCAAAAGGGAGATATCGAAGTGTTTCATGTTAGCACCGAGAACCAGCTAGCCGATATCTTCACTAAGCCTTTAGATGAAAAGACCTTTTGCAGGTTGCGCAGTGAGCTAAATGTCCTAGATTCGTGGAACTTGGATTGATTTATAGCATACATGTGTTTATGCCTTTGATCATGTTCCTTATGCATTTTGTTGCTTACTATGGTGCTCAAGTTGTAAAATCTCTCCCAGGACCTCACAAGTCCTTGTGCAAGTGATGCACATATTTAGGGGGAGTTGTGCTACAACTTGACCCTTTGAGACTAACCATATGCTTGAGTTTGCTTGTTTTAGTCTCAAAGGAGGTTTGAAAGGGAAAAGGTGGACTTGGACCATGAAAGACTTCCACTGCACTCCGATGAGAGGGTAACTTATTCCAAGTTCATCTCATGTACTCTTATTGCCTTTGTGTTCTTATTTGGAGATTTTGGTGAGGCAATGGGGTTTAAGGGCCAAGATTGATCCCGTTTTGGTGCTTGATGCCAAAGGGGGAGAAAATAAAGGCCAAAGCAATAGATGGATCAGCTACCACTTGAGAAATTTTGAAAATAGAACTTTTGGTTTGTCAAAACTCCTTTATTGTCTCTCTTGTCAAAAGTTGGCTTCTTGTGGGGAGAAGTGTTGATTATGGGAAAAAGGGGAGTTTTTGAAATCTTGAATCAATTTCTCTTGGAATGACTCTCTTTATGTCTTAACATGTGTGTTTGACTTAGAGATAGAAATTTGAGTTTGATTTGCAAAAACAAACCAAGTGGTGGCAAAGGATGATCCATATATGTCAAAATTGAATCAAAACAATTTTGAGTTCTTAGTTGAATTGATTTTGTACTTGTTCTACTTGCTTTATGTTGTGTTGGCATAAATCACCAAAAAGGGGGAGATTGAAAGGGAAATGTGCCCTTGGGCCATTTCTAAGTATTTTGGTGATTTAGTGTCCAACACAAGTGCCTAAGTGTAAAATGGTGGACAAAGTACAAATCAAGGATAAAGGTATGTTTCTCAGACTTAGTACATTGTTTTAGTGACTAATGTATTGTGTCTAAGTGTTGGAAACAGGAAAAATCTAATTGAAAATGCCTTGGCTCGAGCAGCCAAGACTCTGCTCAGTCTGGAGCACCGGACAGTGTCCGGTGCGCCAGGCTGGCTCTGGCAAACAGGCTGCTCTCGGGACTTCGACGACGGTGTACGACTATAATTCACCGGACTGTCCGGTGGTGCACCGGACTGTCCGGTGGGCCGTTCACAGGCGAACTCGTCGCTCTCGGGAATTCACAGGCGACGTACGGCTATAATTCACCGGACTGTCCGGTGTGCACCGGACTGTCCGGTGAGCCAACGGTCGGCAGGGCTAACGGTCGGCCGCGCAATCTGCGTGGGACACGTGGCCGAGCCAACGGCTAGAAGGAGGCACCGGACTGTCCGGTGAGCACCGGACATGTCCGGTGCGCCAACGGCTCTCAAGCTACCAACGGTCGACTGTGCCATTTTTGGAAGGAAATCGGGCACCGGACAGTGTCCGGTGTGCACTGGACTGTCCGGTGCGCCAGTCGACAGAAGGCAAGATCAGCCTTCCTAGATTGCTCTCAACGGCTCCTAGCTGCCTTGGGGCTATAAAAGGGACCCCTAGGCGCATGGAGGAGCACATCAAGCATCCTCTAAGCATTCCTAAGCACTAAGACATCGATTCCGCGTCTTTGATTCTTTGCGATAGCAATTAGAGCTCTAGTTGAGTGGTGAACTCATTGAGTTGTGTTGTGAGCTCTCGTTGCGACTTGTGTGCGTGGTGTTGCTGTGATTTCTTGTCTTGAGTGCGTTGCTAATCCCTCCCTTGCTCTGTGCTTCTTTGTGAACTTCAAGTGTAAGGGCGAGAGGCTCCAAGTTGTGGAGATTCCTCGCAAACGGGATTGAGAAAAGCAAGCAAAACACCGTGGTATTCAAGTGGGTCTTTGGACCGCTTGAGAGGGGTTGATTGCAACCCTCGTCCGTTGGGACGCCACAACGTGGAGTAGGCAAGCGTTGGTCTTGGCCGAACCACGGGATAACCACCGTGCCATCTCTGTGATTGATTTCTTGTGGTTATTGTGTTTTGTCAAGACTCCTCTCTAGCCACTTGGCATTTACTGTGCTAACGCTTAACCAAGTTTTTGTGGCTTAAGTTTTTCAAGATTTACAGGATCACCTATTCACCCCCCTCTAGGTGCTCTGAGTTCACCGGACTGTCCGGTGGTGCATCGGACAGTGTCCGGTGCGCCAGGCTGGCTCTGGCGAACAGGCTGCTCTCGGGACTTCGACAGCGGTGTACGGCTATAATTCACCGGTCTGTCCGGTGGTGCACCGGACTGTCCGGTGAGCCGTTCACAGGCGAACTCGTCGCTCTCGGGAGATGATTAACGGCGTACGGCTAAAATTCACCGGTCTGTCCGGTGGTGCACCGGACTGTCCGGTGAGTCAACAGTCAGCCGGGGCAACGGTCGGCCGAGGATTCCGCGCGTGACGCGTGGCCGAGCCAACGGTCACATTGGTGCACCGGACAGTGTCCGGTGCGCCAACGGCTCTCAGACTCCAACGGTCGGCTTCGCCAAATAAGGAAGGAAATCTGCACCGGACAGTGTCCGGTAGTGCACCGGACTGTCCGGTGCGCCAGTCGACAGAAGGCAAGATCTGCCTTCCCAGATTGCTCTCAACGGCTCCTAGCTGCCTTGGGGCTATAAAAGGGACCCCTAGGCGCATGGAGGATGAGACCAAGCATTCCTTGAGCACTCTTGATCACTCACACTTCATTCTTGCACACTTGTTCGACATTCTAGTGATTTGAGCTCCGTTCTAGTGTGCTAGTCTCTTGAGCTTAAGTCTGGGTCTTGTGTGTGTGCTTTTGCTGTGATCTTAGTGTCTTGTGTGAGTTTCTAATCCCTCCCTTGCTCCGTGCTTCTTTGTGAACTTCAAGTGTAAGGGCGAGAGGCTCCAAGTTGTGGAGATTCCTCGCAAACGGGATTAAGAAAAGCAAGCAAAACACCGTGGTATTCAAGTGGGTCTTTGGACCGCTTGAGAGGGGTTGATTGCAACCCTCGTCCGTTGGGACGCCACAACGTGGAGTAGGCAAGCGTTGGTCTTGGCCGAACCACGGGATAACCACCGTGTCATCTCTGTGATTGATCTCTTGTTGGTTATTGTGTTTTGTTGAAGACTCCTCTCTAGCCACTTGGCGTGTAACACCCCAGGTGTTTATATTCCGCTCGACAACGAGTATGGAATTAAACACGGAATATCAGTGGATGAAACAGAGGCTAAATTTATTTTATTTTCATCTATCGCGATTTTAATATCGCATCTGTTCCGTTTGTCGCGAGTACGACATTGTTTTTATTTTTATTAATTTGGGCTCTTCCTAAATTTTCGTGATATTCGGAACATAGCTGTTCCGAGAATCAGTGCGTCCGGTGATTATTTAAAATTCATCGCTCGCGCGAATACGAATTCGGAAGCCCGACTCACTCGAATGATTTTATCCCGGGCAGATTAATTTGTACTCGACAACTAAGGTGTTGGGGGCAAAATAATTTGTATCGCGTATTGTCTGAGAAAAATCGTGCGCGAGGTTATAATCCAATTAATTCTTCAGCACGTTGTTTCGACGACAAAAATCGCGTATACATTAGCGGCTTTGGTTTCGGCTGATTTCGGTCGAATCGCGCAGAGGAAATTAAAATCGCGAAGCCGGACTCGAATAATTTCTAATCGGTTAACTTCAACGGAATTAGTCGTAAATTAAAATACCAACGTCGGAATATGTTTAATTCGGTCCGTTGCTTTTCGCCTCGATCTAAATCGTCAAAACTGAATTAACAATACGAATTTATCCGAGTTCAAAGAATTCGCCCAATCAAATCTAGCACAGTCTAAAATCGCGAAGATAATGACGTAGTCTAGTGCCAGTTTAAAATTAATCGAATAATGTGGCTTGGAAACGTCACCGATCTAATTCGCTCTTGTTCGGGCAATATCTACGAATTCGGTAGCGACAATATTAAGGGTAGGCTGTTAAAATGAACTGAACCCAAACTAAACTAAACCAGAACAATTGTCAGTCGATTCGATTTCCTATTTCAAATTCCAATAAAATAATATGTGTAGCCCCAAATGTTGTTGTGATCTGTTCTGATTGTCTCTTGCCCAAATCATAAATCTAGAACTCAGATTAGATTTTTGCGGCTCGTGTTGCAATAATTCGAACTAGCATGTGTCTGAATCGAAAGAAATTGAGAAGGAAATTTTATTTTCCTTTGCTCACGTCGACCACAAGGCTTCTAGCCTTTTCATTTGGTAGTCTTATCTCCTGGAGATTTTTCCATCCGATTCCTCTTCTTATCCCCTTTCCTCTCCATTTCTTACATGCGCAGGCACTCATCTCCTTGGAATAATTTCTAGCCACCGCTTAGTCCCGTTAAAATATCCCCCGCGCAGATATTCCAGCCGCTCAACCGCCTCTACCCGGATTTTTTTCAGCCGCGTCTTCAAATATCCAGCTGTTTTCCTTTATCTTCACTGCGAGGAGCTTATCTCTCTGCTCTCTTCTCTCTCTGGCATCCGTCCCTGCCGACCGAGCCCCAGCCAAGGCTCTCCCTGGCGTGCTCGTCTCCCATCTCCCTGATACCGAGCTTCTCTCCAGCGCAGGACTTCTCCCATCTCTCTCTCTCAGCTCGTTTCCTCGCTCTGCTTGTCGGCTGCGTCCCTCAGCTCGCTGGTGTCGCGCGCTCCTCCCTGCTCCAGCTCGCCGGCTGTGCACCTCTTCTCTGGTGCCTTGGTCGTGCGCATCCGTCGCTGCTTCCTGCGCACGCGTCGCGCGCTTTGGCGTCGCGCCCCCGCAGCTCGCGGAGTTCCCATGGCGCTCGGCCCCTGCTGCAGCGCGCGCTTTCCTCACGAGCGCCCCTTCCTTTCGACCCACCTCGCCGTCGGCTCTGGTCTCCAAATCGCCATGGCCGACCTTGCCGAACAGCGCAGCCCCAGCTCTCCGTCGCACACCGAGCTCCCTGACCGCCGCGCCGTGGATTTTCCTGCGCGCGCGTGTTTCGCGCGCCGCCGGCGGGTTCTCTGGTGTTTGCGCACCGTGAAGTTCCTCCATCGCCGTGGCTCCCAGTTCCTTCTAGTCGCGCGCACGAATTTTCCTTGCTCGGCTTTAATTCCCAATCGCGTCATCGACCTCGTCGTTTATCGTCACGTCGTTCGTCGTCGAGCCTCGTTGCCCATCGTGAAGTCCCCTGCATCCACTAGTACACAGAAGCTCTATAGTGGCGGTTCTAAACATATTTACACTGGCGTTTTTCAGTACCGCCAGTGCTAGGGGTCAGTGGAAATCAGCATTTCCACTGGCGGTTATTTTGGAACCGCCAGTGAAAAGTGCATTTTCACTGGCGGTTTTCTTAACGAACCGCCAGTGAAAAGTGCATTTCCACTGGCGACTGAGTAAAGAAAACCGCCAGTGGAAATGCATTTCCACTGGCGGTTTTATAAAGCAAACCGCCAGTGGAAATGCACTTTTCACTGGCGGTTTTCTTTATAAAACCGCCAGTGGAAGTTTTCCCGCCTTTTTTCAAAATTTCAAACAATACTGAATTATATATATATTTATTTACACACACAAACATATATATATATATATATTGATATTGAAAGCAACATGAAATTAAATTCTATCATACATTTATATACATCAAAGTATTCTGTTTACAACCATATATGCTTCATGCATTCTATACATCATAAGTTTTCACCTAAGCTCTAATAACTATCTCGGCTAAGAGATAATCTACTAATTTCTGTTAGTATTCTGAACTCTGGCAAAGCTAATGTCCCGGAAGCATCGTGATATTTTCCTTCTGCGGGAATGACCTCTTTCAATATGAATGTGCAGAGGTCCTCGACTATGCCATACAATGCAGCTTCGGTCAAGTTCTCCGGGTTTCCTCGTTGAAATTGCTGTAAAGGAATTTTATAAACATCATCTATTTATACTCAATAATAACACATTTGCATCTTTAATGACATAAATACATACTTAACTATTACTAATAATACCTTGTCAGGGTTCGTGATGTATCGTCCGTTCACTCTCATGAACTCGCACGCATAGAACCCACATAGGACCGATCCTTGTGGTTGCTTGTGGCACTACATAACGGGAGATTGGTTATTTAGTTGCAACATTGTGTATGATATGTATTCATAAAATCACATACTTACCGGCCAGTGATGATGGATGTCTAGTGGCACGAGTTTTTTCGACAGGTCGTACTTTCCACCTCTCATCTTATAGAATCTATAAGCACTGTGATCTCAAATAGAATCACCATGTTATTCTCAAATTTTAATCGATAAAAGTATGCATGCATAGAAAAGGCTTACAGCTCTAAGATGCTGAGGAATGTTGCATATGTCGAAGGGTCGAAGTTCAAGGAGTCGAGCACCAGCACCTTTCCAACCTTAGGATAAATGAGGAAGCATATCCAGTGGTCCCTGTACGAATCAAATTTGTGATGCATGTGTATTGAAATTATTAATTTTATTTATGCAAAATCACACTTACTTAAAGTTGTACGGGGCCATTATGGCTTCCCTATCTTGAAATTGAAGCATTGCATGTCCTATGTATGTGGCGTATCGAGCTTCAAAATCCTTCTTCATATCCTTTATACGCTTCTCAACTTCTTCGTCCGTCTTTCCCCGTATTTCATCGTTGTCTTTCCCAATTCTAAAAGTGTGGCTTTCCTCGGATATAAGTATTGGGTTGAGATACCCAACCCTTTTACTGGCACTAGCATTGGGCTTGGTACCGTAAAGAATCTCCTGCTGATCATGTTGCATTCTGCAAGTCACACGTGCATGTCAGATATTGAAATTTTATACAGCTCACTAATAATAACACACATATGTGGAAGTATGAGCGACACTTACAATGCAAACATCGTTACAAGTTGCACGTCGAGTCTCTGAAGGTTCATCATTAACCACATGTCCTCGAATGTAACAACGGCCTTTTGGTTCGAACCAATAAAAGCATGGTCTGGTATATGCACACTGATGGTGTCGATGCCAACCGATGATGCCCGCATGTACCAGTCATGCAACCTTTTAACACCAGCCGGGACCTTTCTTAGTTTGTCAAGAGGTAGCAGAGGTCTGCCCGACACATATTTTTTAGGCACGTTTTTGTAATCTGCCTTAGTTGGCTTCTTTATCTTTGCGGCCGTTGCCTCAGCCTTTTTTGCAGACTCCTCGTGCTCGGCCAAATCAACAGTTTGTGACATGAGGCTCCGTCCAATCCCTTTCAAAAACCGAACTGTGCCAGCAGTAGTAGCTTTACTCTTCTTTTTCTGATACGGGGACACCAATTTTGGTATAGGAAGTTTAGATTTCTTTGATGGCCGTGGATCGTTTGATGGCTGTGGAGAAGGTGGATCCCTTGATGGTGGCGTAGACAGTGGGTCACCAAGAGGATGGGGAGGAGAAGGTGGTGGAGCCCTGAATGGTGATGCTTGTGGCGGAGACGGTGGGTCAGAAAAAGGATGAGGAGCAGCATGTGAAGTTTGAGGAGGTGAGGATGGATGTACAATAGGAACAGCAATTTGAGAAGGCGGAGACGGTTGGGCCTGCGACGCCTGCGACGAATTCGACCAATCAAGCAATTCAACATCCCTTCGAGGCCAAAGGATAAAATTCTTGATAGCTTGTCCAAGTTTCTCGATACCTTCGGGCCCAGGGATGTCTAGCATGTCGTCCTCGGATCCTTGGACGACCGTCGTCACTTCTACTTTGCAATAATCATCTGGAATATCGTTTCCATGGAACTTGCGTCCTGGGATCGTAAGGCCTGTGGCTACTATCTTTGTACGTTTATTGTTAATACCATATCTTATAACCAGTGTGCACGCCACAGGCCTTGTGATGTCATCAACTGGATAACGGTCCTTATTTCCCGTTGAAGCAACAGAGCTTGGTAATGTCGTACAATCTGTGGAAGCCGGCGGTTGAGCTGCTGGAATTATTTGTATCTGTGGAGTGGTCATCTGTTGAACAGACATCGCACTCGCCAACTGTTGCATCAATTCTGGAGGAGGATTCGATAGCATTTGAGACATCATGGCTTTGAACTCTTTCTTGGCCTCCTCCTTAAAATAATCCGCGATCTCTTCCTTGTATCGATCGCGTTTCTTGTACAGACCTTCCCACTGTGGTCCGAATCCTTCCTTCCATCCTTCCTTAGACGAGATTCCTCGTACACGACCAGGATGCTCAGGGTTACCGAGACCAGCCGTTAGGATGTCTCTTTCCCTTTGTGGCTTAAAAGTTCCTTCGCTCTGCTTAGCTGCCATTGTATATATGTTTTTTGCCGCTTCTTCGACAATGGGATCATCAAAAGATACACCGGTCTCGGTTTCCCTTGGTTTTCTAGCACGGAGCCAATTTGCCGCCCTTTCACCAAGTTGCTCGGACAGCGTCGGCAACCCTGCGGCCTTCTTCTCGGCGTCTTCTTGTGTCCATTTAGGAACCTGACGCTTGTAACCACCTGTGCCTAGGTGGTGGCGGTACTTGTTCTTCTTTGATAGTTCTGAATTTGCCTCACTTAGAGATATGAAATCAGGGCTGCTCCTCTGCTCTAGAAATATTGCCCACTGACCTGCTGAGATTTTATATTTTTTGGTCGGGTCCAGACCTTTCTTTGCAAACTTTGTGTTCATCTCAGACCTCCAGTTTCGGAAATTTATTGCAAGCTGCTTCATCGTGTATTCCTTCACGAGTTCTTCTGAACCCCGAGGCAGAACGAACCTCATTAATAGCTTATTCCATATTTGATTCTTGACATCATCTGACACATCTCTCCACTGTCGTATTGTTATGTCAAGATTATCTCTAACTAAAAACCCAAGTGCATTCCGGAACTTAGGTAGTGCCTCTTCTGGAGCTAGGGGCTGACCTTTCGGGCTCACGTCTGAGATTTTGTATGTTTTGTCGGAAAATTTGTTCAGCCCCCTGTCACCTCTTTTTCGATCGCTCTGCTTCCTTTTCCTTGATGTCTCGGTTGTTGTCTTGGTCTGTTCCGGTGCGTCTTGGGTCGGCTCCGGTACGTCTTCGTATCGTGCCACGGCTTCTTCGAGCATCGCACGAAATTCAGACACGACCTCCTATTCATGTAATAAAATGCACAAGAGATCATGCATGTGAAATCAGTAGGGTACACATACGAAGCTAAAGATGCGTACTTTTACCTCAGCTTCTCGTGGATCATAAGTAGGGTCACGTTGCAACTCACGGAGAGCGGCCCTATCTATGCTAGTGGTAGGAAAAGGGTCGCTAGGCGTTTCATATCCTTCACTGCTGGATTGTTCTTGAGCAACACTCTTGTCCATGTGCTCGGGCACTAATCCTTGGTCCTTGATCGGAGAACTCATTGAGCTATATATATACAAATACATAAGCAATAATTAAATACATATTAACACATATTAACGTAAGCAATAATTAAATTCATATTAACAAACCCTAACCCTAAACCCTAAACCCTAACCCTAAACCCTAAAATAAGGATGGTTAGCAAAATGTACTTCCGTTTCTGCATCAACCATGGAGGAAGGTTGTATATGGTGAGGATCACCGGCCATGTGCTATGCTTGCTGCTCCTCTCAGCAAATGGGTTCATTCCATCAGTACTCAGTGCGAACCTAATATTTCTCGGTTCATCGGCAAAGTCTTGGTGGTTGTCATTGAAATCTTGCCACTGCTTCCCATCGGCTGGATGTCGAAGCTTCCCATCGTTTTTGTGCTCATTAGAAGCATGCCAGCTCATAAGTCTGGCATCCTCAGGATTAGCGAACAAACACCTCAATCGATCGACGACGGGGAGGTACCACATCACCAAAGCAGGAATCTTTTTGAGCGCATAATAGTCTACTTCTTTTTCTTTGCTCGTGGATTTTGAAGTCTTTTTTTGGGCTTTCTTTCGCTTCTTCCCTTTATACACGGATGCAACACACTCTTCGTCCTCTCGATAGTCTTTATTCGTCTTGTACCTACTTGCACCGCACTTTGGGCAGCTCTCCAAGTCTTTATAATCATCACCTCGATAAAGGATACAGTGATTTCTACACGCGTGGATCTTCTCCACACCCATAGTGAGCGGACTGATTAGTTTCTTTGCATAGTACGTGTTAGCAGGCACATTGTTCTCCTTTGGAAGCATGTCTGCGATAATACTCAAGAACGCATCGAAGCCAGCATCAGACACACCATATTTAGCTTTTAACATCAACAGCTTTAGCACAGACCAGAGCGTCGTGAACTCTTTGGTACAACCCTTAGACTCGTCGTACAAAGGCTCTTCTGCTGCCTTCTTCAGGGACTCCATACCTTTCATTAAGAACATCGATTGATCTGTATGACGACGCAACATTGCCTCTAGCAACTCTGCATCTTCCTCATCCATAACACTTGGCAGAACATGAGGTCTATCATGTTCATTTCCTCGAGCGTAACCATGATCAGTAACATTTTGCACTACATGTTCGCTCTGTGGAAGAGGTTGGTGTGTCTCGTGAACGAACTGAAATCTGTCGTCGATGTTCTCAGGGTTTCCAGTCGTATAAGGCGAAGAGCTACCCTCTCCATGCTTTGTCCAAATTGTGTAATCCTTCATAAATCCTCGGCATACCAGATGAGATATGATTTGTTCTGTGTCATTAAATACAGCAGCATTTTTGCAGTCCATGCATGGACAATATATGTGTTTTGTCTTTGTTCTCCAAGCATGGTTCGTAGCGACATCAATAAACCTATGGACCTCGGATATGTATGATGGATCTAGCCTTGATAAGTTATACATCCAGGATGTCCTCTCCATCACCACCTGTCGGGAAGGATGAAGGGGTGAAACCCTATATCCAAAATGTGGCTAAATTTAAGGAAAATGAACAAAAATTGGCAAGAGGAACATAAAACTAAACTTTCCTAGCCATACTCTTCTCTTTAACACATGGTGACGAAGGCCTAGTTCCAAAATTGAGCAAAGATGAACAATAATTGGCAATTAAAACATAATTAAACCAACTTTCATAGCAACTAATAAAAACAATCTTAATTACCAAACCTATCTTCTTCTCTCTCCACACAACACATGAACCATTCATTAAACAACTTAATATCTCATGGATAAACTGATTTGAGAACTAGCTAAACATGAAAAAGGAGAGAGGATAGACAAAATCTAACCATATTAAACAACTTTATTTGAGCGAATAGAGCAAAAATGTGGCTAAAATGTGGCTAAAATTGAGAGAGGATACACTCTCTCTCCAATGGTGAAACCCTAGATCCAAAATGTGGCTAAAATTGAGCAAAAATGAATAAAAATTGACATTAGCAACATAAACCAACCTTTCTTAGCAATCTTCTTCCAAAAAATGAAGATCAAAACCTCTCCCCATGTATTTTGTGAATTCTGGACCTCCAAAATCGCCTCCAATGGAAGTTGGCTGCGAGCATACAGTTCACTGTCGGGGGAAGAGGGGTATTTATAACAGACACTTCACTGGCGGTTGTCTTTAAAAACCGCCAGTGAAAATTGATTTCCACTGGCGGTTATCTTAACACAACCGCCAGTGGAAATAGGATGTTTCCACTGGCGGTTAAGTTAAGATAACCGCCAGTGGAAATCAATTTTCACTGGCGGTTTGTGTAACACAACCGCCAGTGGAAACATCCTATTTCCACTGGCGGTTGTGTTAAGATAACCGCCAGTGGAAATAGGTTTCCACTGGCGGTTTTTAAAGCCGGGCCCACCTGTTTCTTTCACTGACGTTTGATAACGGAAACCGCCAGTGAAAAGTTGAACGTGCCGCAGGCTTTGAGCTTATTTGTACTAGTGATCGCGTCCGGGATTTTGTCGCGCATCCCTGCACCCTACTGGTCCCTGACACTCACGCTGGCTCGCCTCGTCGCTGATTTCTAAAGAACCAGCGTCGTCTGCTTGCTGGTCTCATTCTAATTTGATTTGGAATTATTGCGTCTCATCCTTGATCTATCGCGGCCGCCGTCAAATCGCTAGAGTCAGATTCGTGTCCTCGCCAGCTCACTTTATATTCAATCTCGTCGTCGTTCCTCGCGTCAGCAAGAAATCTCAAGAGTCGGGTGAAGACGGAACCCGCAGCGTGATGTTCACCAAGTGTGCGACAGGAAGCTCGAGCCAGGATTTATCAGCATTCGTACGAGAATTGGGTCGCGTTTGATGCTGGTGAGCCGATTTATAATTTTTGTAAGTTTATCTGATGATTGGATTAACTAGAATTATTAGTCGTAATAATCCTCGTATTTAGCGCAGGCGCGTTGTGGTAGTGTTAAAAATAAGTGAAGTACGATGGGTTTAGTAATATGAAAGGTAGATTAATTTAGGGATATCTAAGCGAGGTGACGACGTAAAGGATAGATTTAGTATTTCATATAACCATCTAATGAATTTTGTCGTTGTCTATTGCACTAAATAAATAACGTAAAGAAATGTTTGTTTAATTGTTGACATGTAAAATATGTGAGGAGTGAAATAAAATTAAAATAGTTCTTTGTGAGCCATGTAGTATAATTTATAAAACGAGGGATAAGGTTAGCATTTAATCAATTAGCTAGTGAGTTGTGTAGGCTAATTGTATTTAATGTGTATAGTTTGTTGTTCGTGATGTTTGCGATAGGTTCGAGAAGCGTAATTATTGCGCTTAGCCATACGCTGATAACTAGTGTTTCCGAATAAAACGGTACAACCCCTCGCCGCTAGGTGTTTTATTCGCTATCGCGTAGCACTATTTAGGTTTGTAATATTTCCGTCAACATGCATTCATGTGCATAATACATTCCATTCAGGTACGTTAATTAATCGCGTGATGCGGAAGATGAGCCAAGCCGACCCCAAGCGCGGGCTAATCCGCAAGATGAAGTTGATGAATCAACCTGAAGATGGTTAAATCAAGCAAGTGCTCGGTCGAAGAATACTCGTCAAGCGGACGTCACCTAACAACACTAACCTAGTGTTACTCAGGCAAGCCCCGGTGCATTTGCCATCTCCTTGTGTTTTAAAAACCTTTTTCACTTGCTTGATGCATTAGGTGATAGGAGTTGATTGCTAAAACAATTCCTGCATTATCTTCCTTGAATTCGATTACCTTCCTTGATCACCCGTTTTACAAAAGATTTTTGATGCTTAGCATTGCTTTAGAAAACAAAAGGTTTTGTTTTTACAAAAGATGATTTGGCAAAAGTGGGTGGGATGTTTTTGAAAATAAAACTTGATGGTGGATCCATCATGGCCATGATGGGTTCAACATCGGAAAAGATGTACCTCTGCCAGGTACCAAACTTTGGGTTTGAAATGATTAAGCTGAGCCCGGGCGGGTGACTTGCACGAGAAAGGAGTCTCGGTGTAGTGTCTCCGTCTGAGTCGATTAAGGACCGTCTCGATGTAGGCCTACTGACCGAGGACCCTTTAACTGGTCACATGCCTCATCATGGGTAAGCTTTGCCTCGGGCAGACTAAGGCCAGAATAAGATAACACGGAATGGGCGTGGAGCGGTGGCGAGAGTAGCGTGTACCCTCCGTGGCAAGAGGCTGGACGGTGGTGTATCTGTGCTCTCGGTTCGCGTGAACCTGATCTGGTCTTAAGAACCCCGGTGGCGGGTTGACATATGCAAGGGTTAAGTGCTACATATGTCGTGTGATCGGAGATCCTCAGCTGAGTATAATCGATTCGGATCGCCGTACCTTCGCGGTTATGAAGACTTGGTCACTGACTTACACGTAGCAATCCAGTGAAGATGAAGGGTTGATAAGAAATTGGCTAGTGCAGGTCAAGTGCTTGAACTAGGGTAGACAGAACTCTAGATGCAGGTAATTTTACTTAACCTGACATTAAAAATGGATTTTTAAGGATCCACTCATAGTAAGCTTTTCTGCAAAACAGAGTCCTTGATTCTTGATAAGCCTTTCCTTGAATCCCTCTAGCCAGCATACCCTTGAGAGTCTTTTCTTTAGTCGGGTAAGTCTTGCTGAGTAATTCCATACTCAGGGTTTTATTCCCTGTTGTTTTTCAGGTTCTAACCTTGTGCTGCTGTGATGGTGTTAAGTGCCGGTGGGCTCGGCCTTCTTATAAGTCTAAGTAACACTTCTATACTTCTTATTGAGGATGGTCATTTGAGCTAGCATATATTTCAAACTTATACTTTGTAACCACTCTGATAAAATAATATAAAATTTTTGTAACTTATAAAATTTGGTAATAGTATTTCCGCTGCAAAAATGTTGGTGTGTGTGATTTGTATTACTTAATCCCGCGATCTTGGTTGAAAGTGGTTTATCCGATGTCCTTAGGGTAATCGGACAGATCCTGTTGAGTTATCTGGTGCACATGCATGGTCGTCTGAGGTCTTTGGGACAAGGACAGGTGCATGTGGGCCCAATAACTTGGAGGTTCTGCCACATGGCGGTTATTGCGCTAACACTTAACCAAGTTTTTTGTGGCCTAAGTTTTAAGTGTTACAGGATCACCTATTCACCCCCCCTCTAGGTGCTCTCAGGCTTACCGGATGTATGGCAGCCCTGAGCAGATTCATATCTAGGCTGGGAGAAAAAGGCCTACCATTTTATAAGTTACTCAAGAAGGTGGACAAGTTTCAGTGGACTTCAGAAGCACAGGAAGCCCTAGACGCATTGAAAAAGTTCTTAACGACGCCGCCAGTGCTGAAACCGCTGCGACGGGCCATGTCGACTCAACCAGCTGAAGATTTGCTGCTATGATAGTCGCCTAGAGGGGGGGTGAATAGGGCGAAACTGAAATTTACAAATATAAACACAACTACAAGCCGGGTTAGCGTTAGAAATATAAACGAGTCCGCGAGAGAGGGCGCAAAACAAATCGCGAGCAAACAATGAAGTGTGGCACACGGATTTGTTTTACCGAGGTTCGGTTCTCTCAAACCTACTCCCCGTTGAGGAGGCCACAAAGGCCGGGTCTCTTTCAACCCTTCCCTCTCTCAAACGGTCCCTCGGACCGAGTGAGCTTCTCTTCTCAAATCAAAGCCGGGAACAAAACTTCCCCACAAGGGCCACCACACAATTGGTGCCTCTTGCCTTGATTACAATGGAGTTTTGATCACAAGAACAAGTGAGAAAGAAAAGAAGCAATCCAAGCGCAAGAGCTCAAATGAACACGGCAAATCACTCTCACTAGTCACTAGGGTTTTGTGTGGAATTGGAGAGGATTTGATCTCTTTGAATGTGTCTAGAATTGAATGCCTAGCTCTTGTAAGTGGTTGAGAAGTGGGAAAACTTGGATGCAATGAATGGTGGGGTGGTTGGGGTATTTATAGCCCCAACCACCAAAAGTGGCCGTTGGGAGGCTGTCTGCTCGATGGCGCACCGGACAGTCCGGTGCACACCGGACAGTCCGGTGCCCCCTGCCACGTCATCACTGCCGTTGGATTCTGACCGTTGGAGCTTCTGACTTGTGGGCCCGCCTGGGTGTCCGGTGCACACCGGACAGGTACTGTTTGCTGTCCGGTGTGCCAGCATGGGCGATTCTGACTCCTGCGCGCGCAGAGCGCGCATTAAATGCCGCTGCAGGTAGCCGTTGGCGCGAAGTAGCCGTTGCTCCGGAGGCGCACCGGACAGTCCGGTGCACACCGGACAGTCCGGTGAATTTTAGTGGACTAGCCGTTGGAGTTTCCCGAAGCTGGCGAGTTCCTGAGGCCGACCTCCCTTGGCGCACCAGACACTGTCCGGTGTACACCGGACAGTCCGGTGAATTATAGCCGAGTCGCCTCAGGGAATTCCCGAAGGTGGCGAGTTTGAGTCTGAGTCCCCCTGGTGCACCGGACATGTCCGGTGGCACACCGGACAGTCCGGTGCGCCAGACCAGGGGTGCCTTCGGTTGCCCCTTTGCTCTTTTGTTGAATCCAAAACTTGGTCTTTTTATTGGCTGAGTGTGAACCTTTTACACCTGTAAAATCTATACACTTGGGCAAACTAGTTAGTCCAAAGATTTGTGTTGGGCAATTCAACCACCAAAATAATATAGGAATTAGGTGAAAGCCTAATTCCCTTTCAATCTCCCCCTTTTTGGTGATTGATGCCAACACAAGCCAAAGCAAATAAAGAAGTGCATAATTGAACTAGTTTGCATAATATGAGAGTAAAGGTTGCTTGGAATTGAGCCAATGTAAATACTTATAAGATATGCATGGATTGTTTCTTTCTTATATAACATTTTGGACCACTTTTGCACCACATGTTTTGTTTTTGCAAATTCTTTTGTAAATCCATTTCAAAGATCTTTTGCAAATAGTCAAAGGTAAATGAATAAGAGTTTGCAAAGCATTTTCAAGATTTGAAATTTTCTCCCCCTGTTTCAAATGCTTTTCCTTTGTCTAAACAAAACTCCCCCTAAAGAAGATCCACCTCTTAGTGTTCAAGAGGGTTTTGATATATCATTTTTGAAATACTACTTTCTTCCCCTTTTGAACACAATAGGATACCAATTGATAAATACTTTTGGAAAACACTAAGTTTTTGAAATTGGTGGTGGTGCGGTCTTGGTGCGGTCCTTTTGCTTTGGGCTCATACTTTCTCCCCCTTTGGCATGAATCGCCAAAAACGGAATCATTAGAGCCCATCGAAGTACTATCTTCCCCTTTGGTCATAAGTAAATGAGTTAAGATTATACCAAAGATGAAGTCCGGTCCTTTTGCTTGGGGCTTTTATTCTTTCCCCCAAGGACAAGGTTCTTTTCTTGGAGCGATGGCGAAGGATGAGTTACGGAGTGGAAGCCTTTGTCTTCGCCGAAGACTCCAATTCCCTTTCAATACACCTATGACTTGGTTTGAAATAATCTTGAAAACACATTAGTCATAGCATATGAAAGAGACATGATCAAAGGTATATTTATGAGCTATGTGTGCAATCTAGCAAAAGAAGTTGCGAGAATCAAGAATATTGAGCTCATGCCTAAGTTTGGTAAAGGTTTGTTCATCAAGAGGCTTGGTAAAGATATCGGCTAATTGATCTTTAGTGTTAATATAAGAAATCTCGATATCCCCCTTTTGTTGGTGATCCCTAAGAAAATGATACCGAATGGCTATGTGCTTAGTGCGGCTATGCTCGACGGGATTGTCGGCCATTTTGATTGCACTCTCATTATCACATAGCAAAGGGACTTTGGTTAATTTGTAACCGTAGTCCCGCAGGGTTTGCCTCATCCAAAGCAATTGCGCGCAACAATGACCTGCGGCAATGTACTCGGCTTCGGCGGTGGAAAGAGCGACCGAATTTTGCTTCTTTGAAGCCCAAGACACCAAGGATCTTCCCAAGAACTGGCAAGTCCCCGATGTGCTCTTCCTATTAATTTTACACCCCGCCCAATCGGCATCCGAATAACCAATCAAATCAAATGTGGATCCCCGAGGGTACCAAAGCCCAAACTTAGGAGTATAAGCCAAATATCTCAAGATTCGTTTTACGGCCGTAAGGTGGGATTCCTTAGGGTCGGATTGGAATCTTGCACACATGCAAACAGAAAGCATAATGTCCGGTCGAGATGCACATAAATAAAGCAATGAACCAATCATCGACCGGTATACCTTTTGATCCACGGACTTACCTCCCGTGTCGAGGTCGAGATGCCCATTTGTTCCCATGGGAGTCTTGATGGGCTTGGCATCCTTCATTCCAAACTTGGTTAGAATGTCTTGAGTGTACTTTGTTTGACAAATGAAGGTGCCCTCTTGGAGTTGCTTTACTTGGAATCCTAAGAAATACTTCAACTCCCCCATCATAGACATCTCGAATTTCTGTGTCATAATCCTACTAAACTCTTTACATGTAGACTCGTTAGTAGACCCAAAAATAATATCATCAACATAAATTTGGCATACAAACAAGTCATTTTCAAGAGTTTTAGTAAAGAGTGTAGGATCGGCTTTTCCGACTTTGAATCCATTTGCAATAAGAAAATCTCTAAGGCATTCATACCATGCTCTTGGGGCTTGCTTGAGCCCATAAAGCGCCTTAGAGAGCCTATAGACATGGTTAGGGTACTCACTGTCTTTAAAGCCGGGAGGTTGCTCAACATAGACCTCTTCCTTGATTGGTCCATTTAGGAAGGCACTTTTCACGTCCATTTGATAAAGCTTAA
Source organism: Zea mays (assembly GCF_902167145.1). Taxonomy (NCBI): domain Eukaryota; kingdom Viridiplantae; phylum Streptophyta; class Magnoliopsida; order Poales; family Poaceae; genus Zea; species Zea mays. Next base: position 4,869,071 of record NC_050098.1, on the reverse strand, counting down.
AGCCATGGTAAGTAGCATAGGCTAATAATATGCGAATTGACTCAAGCCTAGCTACGGGTGCATAGGTTTCACCGAAATCCAAACCTTCGACTTGGGAGTATCCTTTGGCCACAAGTCGTGCTTTGTTCCTTGTCACCACACCATGCTCATCTTGTTTGTTGCGGAAGACCCATTTGGTTCCTACAACATTTTGGTTAGGACGTGGAACCAAGTGCCATACCTCGTTCCTAGTGAAGTTGTTGAGCTCCTCTTGCATCGCCACCACCCAATCCGAATCTTGAAGTGCTTCCTCCACCCTGTGTGGCTCAATAGAGGAAACAAAAGAGTAATGCTCACAGAAATGTGCAACCCGAGATCGAGTAGTTACCCCCTTATGAATGTCGCCGAGGATGGTGTCGACGGGGTGATCTCTTTGTATTGTTTGGTGGACTCTTGGGTGTGGCGGCCTTGGTTCTTCCTCATCCTCCTTTTCTTGATCAATTGCATCTCCCCCTTGATCATTGCCATCATCTTGAGGTGGATCATCTTCTTGATTTTGCCCTTCATCAACTTGAGCTTCATCCTCATTTTGAGTTGGTGGAGATGCTTGCATGGAGGAGGACGGTTGATCTTGTGCACTTGGAGGCTCTTCGGATTCCCTAGGACACACATCCCCAATGGACATGTTCCTTAGCGCGATGCACGGAGCCTCTTCATTACCTATTTCATCAAGATCAACTTGCTCTACTTGAGAGCCGTTAGTTTCATCAAACACAACGTCACATGAGACTTCAACTAGTCCAGTGGACTTGTTAAAGACCCTATATGCCCTTGTGTTTGAGTCATAACCACCTAAAAAGCCTTCTACAGTTTTAGGAGCAAATTTTGATTTTCTACCTCTTTTAACAAGAATAAAGCATTTGCTACCAAAAACTCTAAAGTATGAAATGTTGGGCTTTTTACCGGTTAGGAGTTCATAGGATGTCTTCTTGAGGATTCGGTGAAGATATAACCGGTTGATGGCGTAGCAAGCGGTGTTGACCGCTTCGGCCCAAAACCGGTCCGGTGTCTTGTACTCATCAAGCATGGTTCTTGCCATGTCCAATAGAGTTCTATTCTTCCTCTCCACTACATCATTTTGTTGTGGAGTGTAGGGAGAAGAGAACTCATGCTTGATGCCCTCCTCCTCAAGGAAGCCTTCGATTTGTGAGTTCTTGAACTCCGTCCCGTTGTCGCTTCTAATTTTCTTGATCCTTAAGCCGAACTCATTTTGAGCCCATCTCAAGAATCCCTTTAAGGTCTCTTGGGTTTGAGATTTTTCCTGCAAAAAGAACACCCAAGTGAAGCGAGAATAATCATCCACTATTACAAGACAATACTTACTCTCGCCGATGCTTATGTAAGCAATCGGGCCGAATAGATCCATGTGGAGTAGCTCAAGCGGCCTGTCGGTCGTCATGATGTTCTTGTGTGGATGATGGACTCCAACTTGCTTCCCCGCCTGGCATGCGCTACAAATCCTGTCTTTCTCAAAATGAACATTTGTTAATCCTAAAATGTGCTCTCCCTTTAGAAGCTTATGAAGATTCTTCATCCCAACATGGGCTAGTCGGCGGTGCCAGAGCCAACCCATGTTAGTCTTAGCAATTAAGCATGTGTCGAGCTCAGCTCTATCAAAATCTACTAAGTATAGCTGACCCTCTAACACACCCTTAAATGCTATTGAATCATCACTTCTTCTAAAGACAGTGACACCTACATCAGTAAAAAGACAGTTGTAGCCCATTTGACATAATTGAGAAACAGAAAGCAAGTTGTAATCTAAAGAATCTACAAGAAAAACATTGGAAATAGAATGGTCAGGAGATATAGCAATTTTACCCAATCCTTTGACCAAACCTTGATTTCCATCCCCGAATGTGATAGCTCGTTGGGGATCTTGGTTTTTCTCATATGAGGAGAACATCCTTTTCTCCCCGGTCATGTGGTTTGTGCACCCGCTGTCGAGTATCCAACTTGAGCCCCCGGATGCATAAACCTACAAAACAAATTTAGTTCTTGACTTTAGGTACCCAAACTGTTTTGGGTCCTTTGGTATTAGAAACAAGAACTTTGGGTACCCAAACACAAGTCTTTGATCCCTTGTGTTTGCCCCCAACAAATTTGGCAACTACCTTGCCGGATTTGCTTGTAAGCACATAAGAAGCATCAAAAGTTTTAAATGAAATAGCATGATCATTTGATGCAATAGGAGTTTTCTTTCTAGGCAACTTGGCACGGGTTGGTTGCCTAGAGCTAGATGTCTCACCCTTATACATAAAAGCATGATTAGGGCCAGAGTGAGACTTCCTAGAATGAATTTTCCTAATTTTGCTCTCGGGATAACCGGCAGGGTACAAAATGTAGCCCTCGTTATCCTGAGGCATGGGAGCCTTGCCCTTAACAAAGTTAGACAAGTTCTTAGGAGGGGCATTAAGTTTGACATTGTCTCCCCTTTGGAAGCCAATGCCATCCTTGATGCCAGGGCGTCTCCCATTATAGAGCATACTTCTAGCAAATTTAAATTTTTCATTTTCTAAGTTATGCTCGACAATTTTAGCATCTAGTTTTGCTATATGATCATTTTGTTGTTTAATTAAAGCCATATGATCATGAATAGCATCAATATCAACATTTCTACATCTAGTACAAATAGTGACATGCTCAATGGTAGATGTAGATGGTTTGCAAGAATTAAGTTCAACAATCTTAGCACGAAGTATATCATTCTTATCTCTAAGATCGGCAATTGTAACTTTGCAAACATCAAAATCTTTAGCCTTAGCAATCAAATTTTCATTCTCTAATCTAAGGCTAGCAAGAGAAATGTTTAATTTTTCAATCCTAGCAAGCAGATCATCATTATTATCTCTAGGATTGGGAATTGAAATATTACAAACATGAGAATCAACCTTAGCATTTAAACTAGCATTTTCATTTCTAAGGTTGTCAATCATCTCACGGCAAGTGCTTAGCTCACTAGATAATTTTTCACATTTCTCAATTTCTAGAGCATAAGCCTTTTTAACCTTAACATGTTTTTTGTTTTCTTTAATTAGACAATCCTCTTGGGAATCCAAAAGATCATCCTTCTCATGGATGGCACTAATTAGTTCATTTAATTTCTCCTTTTGTTCCATGTTAAGGTTGGCAAAAAGAGTTCGCAAATTATCTTCCTCACCACTAGCATTATCATCACTAGAAGACTCATATTTAGTGGAGGAGTTAGATTTAACCTTCTTCTTTTTGCCGTCCTTTGCCATGAGGCACTTGTGGCCGACGTTGGGGAAGAGGAGTCCCTTGGTGACGGCGATGTTGGCGGCGTCCTCGTCGTCGGAGGAATCGCTTGAGCTTTCGTCGGAGTCCCACTCCCGACAAACATGAGCATCACCGCCCTTCTTCTTGTAGTACCTTTTCTTTTCTTTCCTCTTGCCCTTCTTGTCGTTATCCCTGTCACTGTCACTTGATAATGGACATTTAGCGATAAAGTGACCGGGCTTACCACACTTGTAGCAAACCTTCTTGGAGCGGGATTTGTAATCCTTCCCCTTCCGTTGCTTGAGGATTTGGCGAAAGCTTTTGATGATTAAAGCCATCTCCTCATTGTTGAGCTTGGAGGCGTCAATTGGTTGTCTACTTGGTGTAGACTCTTCCTTCTTGTCCTCCGTTGCCTTGAAGGCTACCGGTTGCGCCTCGGATGTGGATGGTTCGTCAAGCTCGTTGATCTTCTTTGAACCTTTAATCATGCATTCAAAGCTCACAAAATTCCCGATAACTTCCTCGGGGGTCATTTTAGTATATCTAGGATTACCACGAATTAATTGAACTTGAGTGGGGTTAAGGAAAATGAGAGATCTTAGAATAACCTTAACCACCTCGTGGTCGTCCCACTTTACGCTCCCGAGGTTGCGCACTTGGTTCACCAAGGTTTTGAGCCGGTTGTACATGTCTTGTGGCTCTTCCCCTTGGTGAAGACGAAAACGACCGAGCTCCCCCTCGATCGTTTCCCGTTTGGTGATCTTGGTGAGTTCATCACCCTCGTGCGCCGTCTTGAGTAGGTCCCAAATCTCCTTCGCATTTTTCAACCCTTGCACTTTGTTGTATTCCTCCTTGCTTAGAGAGGCGAGGAGAATGGTTGTAGCTTGAGAGTTGAAATGCTCGATTTGGGACACCTCATCCTCATCATAGTTCTCATCCCCTACGGACGGTACCTGCGCACCAAACTCAACAACATCCCATATGCTTTTGTGGAGCGAGGTTAGATGAAATCGCATTAAATCGCTCCACCTAGCGTAATCTTCACCATCAAAAGTTGGTGGTTTGCCTAATGGGACGGAAAGTAAAGGTGTATGTTTGGAAATGCGAGGGTAGCGTAGGGGGATCTTACTATACTTCTTGCGCTCTTGGCGCTTAGAAGTGACGGATGGCGCATCGGAGTCGGAGGTCGATGTTGATGAAGTGTCGGTCTCGTAGTAGACCACCTTCCTCATCCTCTTGTGCTTGTCGCCTTTCCGATGCGGCTTGTGGGAAGAAGATTTTTCCTTCTTCTCTTTGTGGTGAGAAGAGGAAGACCTTTTCTCCTTCCGTTTGGAGGAGTCCTTCTTCTTCTCCTTCCTCTTGGTGCGGGACTCTTCCGATGAAGTGCTCCCGTGGCTTGTAGTGGGCTTTTCGCCGGTCTCCATCTCCTTCTTGGCGTGATCTCCCGACATCACTTCGAGCGGTTAGGCTCTAATGAAGCACCGTGCTCCGATACCAATTGATAGTCGCCTAGAGGGGGGGTGAATAGGGCGAAACTGAAATTTACAAATATAAACACAACTACAAGCCGGGTTAGCGTTAGAAATATAAACGAGTCCGCGAGAGAGGGCGCAAAACAAATCGCGAGCAAACAATGAAGTGTGACACACGGATTTGTTTTACCGAGGTTCGGTTCTCTCAAACCTACTCCCCGTTGAGGAGGCCACAAAGGCCGGGTCTCTTTCAACCCTTCCCTCTCTCAAACGGTCCCTCGGACCGAGTGAGCTTCTCTTCTCAAATCAAAGCCGGGAACAAAACTTCCCCACAAGGGCCACCACACAATTGGTGCCTCTTGCCTTGATTACAATGGAGTTTTGATCACAAGAACAAGTGAGAAAGAAAAGAAGCAATCCAAGCGCAAGAGCTCAAATGAACACGACAAATCACTCTCACTAGTCACTAGGGTTTTGTGTGGAATTGGAGAGGATTTGATCTCTTTGAATGTGTCTAGAATTGAATGCCTAGCTCTTGTAAGTGGTTGAGAAGTGGGAAAACTTGGATGCAATGAATGGTGGGGTGGTTGGGGTATTTATAGCCCCAACCACCAAAAGTGGCCGTTGGGAGGCTGTCTGCTCGATGGCGCACCGGACAGTCCGGTGCACACCGGACAGTCCGGTGCCCCCTGCCACGTCATCACTGCCGTTGGATTCTGACCGTTGGAGCTTCTGACTTGTGGGCCCGCCTGGGTGTCCGGTGCACACCGGACAGGTACTGTTTGCTGTCCGGTGTGCCAGCATGGGCGATTCTGACTCCTGCGCGCGCAGAGCGCGCATTAAATGCCGCTGCAGGTAGCCGTTGGCGCGAAGTAGCCGTTGCTCCGGAGGCGCACCGGACAGTCCGGTGAATTTTAGTGGACTAGCCGTTGGAGTTTCCCGAAGCTGGCGAGTTCCTGAGGCCGACCTCCCTTGGCGCACCGGACACTGTCCGGTGTACACCGGACAGTCCGGTGAATTATAGCCGAGTCGCCTCAGGGAATTCCCGAAGGTGGCGAGTTTGAGTCTGAGTCCCCCTGGTGCACCGGACATGTCCGGTGGCACACCGGACAGTCCGGTGGCACACCGGACAGTCCGGTGCGCCAGACCAGGGGTGCCTTCGGTTGCCCCTTTGCTCTTTTGTTGAATCCAAAACTTGGTATTTTTATTGGCTGAGTGTGAACCTTTTACACCTGTAAAATCTATACACTTGGGCAAACTAGTTAGTCCAAAGATTTGTGTTGGGCAATTCAACCACCAAAATAATATAGGAATTAGGTGAAAGCCTAATTCCCTTTCATGCTATATATCTCTTGCACGACTTACGTGGTGAGCACCACGTTGGTAGTCGAGCAAGCAGAAGAAGGACATGCTTATCCAGTGCAACATCCTGTTTATTTCATCAGCGAAGTTCTGGGTCCCTCGAAGAAAAAATACCCTCAAGTTCAAAAGCTATTATATGCAGTACTTCTAACTGCACGCAAGCTCCGTCACTACTTCGACGACCACAAAGTCGTAGTAGTCACTGGTTTTCCAATAGGGGATATCCTTCACAGCAAAGAAGCCATCAGGAGAATAGCCAAATGGGCATGCGAGCTGGGATCTCACGACATTGAATTTCGACCTCGCATCGCCATTAAAACTCAAGCACTGGTTGACTTTGTATCAGAGTGGACCGAGCAGCAAGTACCGGATAACCCAGAAACTGCAGAAGTATGGCGAATGTATTTTGATGGCTCGTTAAAGTTGCAGGGAGCGGGCGCAGGGATCCTCTTTACTGCACCTGGAGGCGAACACCTCAAATATGCCCTACAGTTGTTATTTCCAGCCTCTAACAATGCAGCAGAATATGAAGCTCTGATTCACGGACTGAACATTGCCATATCACTGGGCATCAAGAGACTGATGGTATATGGAGATTCTATGGTAGTCATAAGCCAGATAAACAAAGAATGGGATTGTTCAAGGGATCCCATGGGAAAATACTGCACTGCCGTCCGAAAATTAGAAGATAAATTTGAAGGTCTGGAATTTCATCATGTGGAGAGAGATCGAAACACGGCGGCTGACGTGTTGTCCAAGCTAGGATCCAGTCGGACTCAGGTCCCGCCTGGAGTCTTTGTCCAAGAAATATCACACCCAAGCATCTCACCAGATCAGGCAGAAGAATGTAATGCTTTGAGCCAACCAGAGTCAGATTCTGATGACTGGAGGAGGCCGATCATCAGATATATAAAAAATGAGGAGGAGCCAGACGACAAGAATGCAGCCGAGCGCATCGCAAGGCAATCGGCTCACTATACACTCATTGGGGAAACACTATATAGAAGGGGTGCATCAGGAGTCCTCATGAGATGCATTCTCTCAGCTACTGGAAAGCAACTTCTAGACGAGGTCTATGCTGGGCAATGTGGAATACACGCAGCATCCAGAACCCTGGTTGGGAAGGTCTTCAGGTCAGGTTTCTATTGGCCAACAGCGAAGAGTGACGCAGCCGAGTTAGACCAGAGGTGCGAAGCCTACCAATACCTGTCAAAACAGCAGCATCTACCAGCACAGCAACTGCAAACGATACCCATAACTTGGTCGTTCGCGTGCTGGGGATTGGATATGATTGGACCTTTCAAGAAAGCTCAGGGAGGATACACTCATGTGCTGGTGGCTATCGACAAATTCACTAAATGGATAGAGTTCAAACCCATTGCTTCCTTAACTTCAGCCAAGGCAGTGGAATTCATACAAGACATAATATTCAGATTTGTAATACCGAATAGTATCATAACTGACTTGGGATCCAACTTCACAAGTTCAGAGTTCTTTGATTTCTATGAGCAGAAGAGCATTCAGATCAAATATGCTTCGGTGGCACACCCAAGAGCCAACGGGCAGGTTGAAAGAGCTAACGGGATGATATTGGAGGCCCTCAGGAAAAAAAGTCTTCGATAAAAATGAAAAGTCCGCAAGAAAATGGATAAGGGAGTTGCCCTATGTCGTTTGGAGCTTAAGAACTCAACCCAGTCGAGCTCTGCATGGAAATACCCATTTCTTCATGGTCTACGGTTCAGAGGTCGTGCTACCTGCTGATCTCAAGTTTGGGGCGCCAAGGTTGATCTTTGAAAACATAGCAGAAGCCGAGGCTACTAGGCTGGAGGATGTTGATGTACTCAAAGAAGAACGGCTGAACATGGTAATTCAATCAGCACGGTACCAACAAACCCTGAGGCGCTATCACGATAAGACCATGAGACATCGATCCTTCACAGTAGGAGATCTCGTCCTCCGCCGAATTCTAATGGGGGAGGGGCGGCACAAGTTGTCACCTCTATGGGAAGGACCATTCATAGTAGCAGAAGTCACTCGGCCGGGATCATATCGTCTTACTCAGATGGATGGCACGGAAATTGGGAACTCATGGAACATAGAACACCTCAGGAAGTTTTACCCCTAGCTGTATTCCAAAAGCTATTGGGACGACAATGTACTCTGTAAACTGGGAAATATGTCATCAATAAGAAGACTTCGAGAGCGCTCAAATTGTTCATTGTCAACCTGCATTCTTACTTAAACTCAGGGTGACCACTATGCCCTGCTAACGGAGCAAATGGCTTAAGTCGGCGACGACTTAAGACGGTGCAACATGCTCGCGCTTACTTAACTCAGGGTGACCACTATGCCCTGTCAACGGAGCAATCGGCTTAAGTCAGCAACGACTTAAGGCGGTGCAACATGCTCGCGCTTGCTTAACTCAGGGTGACCACTATGCCCTGTCAACGGAGCAATCAGCTTAAGTCGGCGACGACTTAAGACGGTGCAACATGCTCGCGCTTACTTAACTCAGGGTGACCACTATGCCCTGTCAACGGAGCAATCGGCTTAAGTCAGCGACGACTTAAGACGGTGCAACATGCTCACGCTTACTTAACCCAAGGTGACCACTATGCGCTGTCAACGGAGCAATTGGCTTAAGTCGGCGACGACTTACGGAGCAATCGACTTAAGTCGGCGACGGCTTAAGACGGTGCAACATGCTCACGCCTACTTAACCCAGGGTGACCACTATGCCCTGTCAACGGAGCAATCGGCTTAAGTCGGCGACGACTTAAGACGGTGCAACATGCTCACGCTTGCTTAACCTAGGGTGACCACTATGCCCTGTCAACGGAGCAATCGACTTAAGTCGGCAACGGCTTAAGACGGTGCAACATGCTCACGCCTACTTAATCCAGGGTGACCACTATGCCCTGTCAACAAGAGCAATCGGCTTAAGTCGGCGACGACTTAAGACGGTGCAACATGCTCACGCTTGCTTAACTCAGGGTGACCACTAAACCACACTAACGGAGCAATCGGTCTAAGTTAATTCTAGCTCAAACTGGTGCAGCACACTCGGCGCGCATACAATTACTCATCTAGGGGCGGCCTCTATGTCCCATGAAGAAGTCTCGAAACCATCACGCTGCATTTTACTTCTATAAATATAGATACTGTTGAATTCTAAACAATAGGAGAATGATAGTAGCATTCAATACTAAGAAGGCGTCCTCTAACAAAATATCCGAGCACATTAACCGCGCGCTCAAAGCATACAATGTTTTTCTATTTTGCAACGTTCTTCTCAGGAGCAACCGACGAAGAAGGACGACTAGAGGAATCAGGAGCGACGTTCACATCTGCCACTATGTCGTCAGGGACAACCACACCAGGTCTCCTCATCAGAATCCGCCCCGCGCGAACAGCTTTATCCATAGCTTTATCGCGCTGGGCCCTCAGAGTAGCGGAAGTCTCTTCAGCAACCTTGACAGCCAACTGAGCGGTCTCTAGCTCCTGGGCGACAGATTTATTGGAAGCACGCAGATTCTTGATGACAACATCTTTGGCCGATATCAACTCCCTGAGGCGAATCACGTCATCCAAGGATTCCTGCAGCTTATAACGAAGATTGTCTAACTCCTCCCTGGTGAAGCGATGACTCCTCTCCAAGATGGTCAGCGAGTTGCTAGAGTCACGGTATAGCCTGTCAAGATTGTCACGAGAAGTAACAAGGGCACGTTTTTCTTCCTGCAAGCAAGAATCAGCTTCTTCAAATGTCAAGCAAGCAATAAAAGCACAGCAAAACAAAACCCGGATTCACAGGTCACCTTTTCAGAGTCGAGCTGAGCACGAAGAGCAGAGTTCAGCGTGTTAGCATCATTCAGAGAAGAAGAAACTTGGGTTAGCTTAGTCCGACTTTGGGAATACTTTTCCTCAAGATCAGAGCACCGCTGGACCAGTGCAGCTTGACCTCGATAATATTCTTCTTTAAGATCAGAATACTGTCGAGCCATATCTCGCGAGAAGTGTAGCACCCACTTTGTAATTGGTTAGGAATAATACCAATAGAGAAACAGTTTCTCTTCATGTGAGTTTGATCTTTGTGCATCATCTTATGTGAACACCATGTCCAAGAACAATTAATAAAAAGATATGCTACTAAATCCTTGCATCATGCTGAATATTTTATTTTTGTGTGCATTTTGTAACAAGAAAATAACAAAGACCAAAAAGGGGAAAATTAAATCCTAAAAGAAATTCTTGAATCTAGAAAAGAGAAGGAATATGAAAACATGAATAATATATTTGACTAAATATTCTCAAACCTAATACTTTTAATTGCACCAATATGAATGAACCAGTCACAGGTTTGAATTTGAATTGGTATTTTAAATTGAATTTGTGAAATAATGGAGAAAGAAGAAAATAAAAGAAAAAAAAAGAAAAAGGAATACTATACCTGGTGGGCCAACGACCTGAATTCGGCCCAGTAACTCTTCTCTCCTGCGCAGCCCACCTGCATACCGCCCGCATGCGCCGACAACCCGGGCCCGCTTGCAAGCCGGCCACTGCTACGTGTGCTCCTCGCGTCTCGCTTCCACGTGGGACCGGTACGTCAGCCACTCGTCTTGTGTCACTGATGCGTGGGCCAGCTTCGTCAGACCCGTCTCCAACCAGGCCGTAACAGAATCCCTGAGCTCACGCGCGCGGAATTCGCCGTTAAGGCCGGGCGCGGCGACCTCCTCCTACTCCCGAATCAAGACCGCTGAATATAAATTCGACCTCGCCTCGCATCTCCTGTTCACCCGGTCGCAAACTCTCCGCCGCCGTCAAGACACACCTAGCCGCGCTGCTCATCCTCTCTCCTCCGCGTCGTCGTGGTTTCGCGATTGCGACACTGGCACGGTCGGAGTTGTCGTCCTGAGTGCTTCTACGCAACCTCCGGTGTGTTCCCTCGGCCTCTGTCGGCGCGATTGAAGCTCTGCGCGCCGGTGATTGCTCGCTGTCGTCCGCTCGCCGCCGTGAAACCATCCACGCGGTGGCCGGAGCACTCGGCTACTCCATTACCGGTATGGATCCCTTAACCGAACTCGCAATCTTGTCAATTTCATCCTGCGCTTATCGGCACTAGTAGCGGTACACCGTGGGGCGCGATTGGGGTCCCGGTTATGGCGTCTCCGCCATGGCCCTGTGCTGCGCCGCGGACCGAGCTCTGCGCTCGTCGTCGACACAAATTGGTGGGGGAATTAGGTTCATAATGTCACCAATTGGGCGTGGAGCGAATGAATTAGGAAATGGAGGATGGGAGGGCCGGAATCGCGATCTCTGGTGAGCTCGCCGCCGTACGGTGACCTGCTCCGCCGTGGGTAGTGACGGGGGGAGAGAGATGGGGTCGGCACCGTTGATCTATTCGCGGACGGCTGGATCTGGGCGTCGGACACCGCTTCGGGGGGGATGGGATCCGTGCCGTGGATTGGGATCCAACGGTCACTGGTTAATTCCGACCACATAAAATCCTGGCCGTAGATTAGGGATCCAATGGATCCGGTTGGGTACCGCTTCGTTGAAGTAGTGATCTAATCCGTGCCCTCCGCTGCGGATCCAACAGCCCTGAGTGCACCGTACCCCTTCGCCGTGCATTTTTGTTAAAGAGACCCCGCACTTTACACGAATCAACCCGCCATCCAGGGGCCCTGTTCCCTGTGTCTGCGGATTCTTACCCCGAGCCCCCTGTACTTTCCGGTAAATGAGGCGCAGTCCAGAACATAATAAAATCAGAGAAAATGATTATTAAATAGATTTTTAATAGGAAAATAATTGCTAGAACTTCAATAATTCATAGAAAATTCATACTAACTCCAAATTGAGCCATTCCACTTTCTAAATTTTTGTAATTTAATTCTCTATAACCTAGAGCCTCTGTTATGTCATGAAAACAGTAAGGAAATTTATTTCACATTTAATCCTACTTTAAACACATAAAACCTTTGAAAATGCATAACTTAAAATCTATAACTCAGAAAATTATGATTCTTGTTCCTAGGTTTTTATTTTAATATGTAGAATATTTCTGTGTATTTTGTTTACATGCTTGGTGTAATGTTAATTTTCCCTATATCCTGTGCTTGTTTGTATTGTGGCGAGTAGAAGAGCCCGTTGCTGAGGATCCTGGTGAGCAGCAGGTTGAAGTAGCTGAGCAGGAGCTCATTGAAGGCAAGTTGTGCCCTTGACCACTTTTTACCTAATAATGCTCTTTAATATCACTTACCCATGCATAGGTTAATTTTGATGGGACCCAATAGGTCACCCTAGATTTGTTTATCTCATTACCTTGTTTACCCCTGAATCACTGGGTAGTTTGCTATTGCTTTACATGGTTTTGGGATAATCATTGATTATATCTATGTTCCAATTATTCTTGTTATTCTGTTTATGTTCATGTCAAGTTCATTAATGTTAATTGGAACATAGAGCTTAACTTGAGTAACACGTGCCACCACAAGGGTTTAATGGGACGCCCTTGGCTGATTAATTAGGAAAGCTAGTGGAAGACTACCTTACCCGAAAGGGGCAAGGGCAGTAGGGGAGTGGTCAGTGTAGGGAGGTCCCTGGTTGATTTTGCTGGGATGGCAGTCAGCCAGGAACCCTGCATTGGAACTTCCTATAAACTGTAGCGGGTTTTCGGAAGCTAGTGGAACTTTGTAAAGGCCTCGTAGTGGATCCCTAGCCATTCACCTCGGTAGTGTCTAAGGGCCTTGCAAACCCTGGCAACATGGGATACACGACTTGTGGGTAAAGGGTACAACCTCTGCAGAGTGTAAAACTGGTATACTAGCCGTGCTCGCGGTCATGAGCAACTCAGGACTCTCTGATGTTTAAATTATGGAACTTAAATTCAATTTTGTCATTTGCATTGCATGGGTTTGTTATTAATTTTGTTCTATTACTTTACTTATGGTTTGGTATTTACTTACACTTAGTAACTGCTAATAAAATTTTGACCAACTACTTAAAAGCAATGCTCAGCTTTAACCCCTATCATTGATTAAGCCTTACACATCACATGAGCTCACACCTTTGTGAGTTTATGTCCACTGGTTCCCCACAACTTGTTGAGCTATGATCATGTGTGAGCTCACCCTTGCTGTCTCACACCCCCCCCCCACAGGAGAAGATCAGGTGGTTCAGGAGGAGCCGCCTAACACTGAGGAGTTCGATCTGATCTAGGTGGCGTTTCCCAGTCGACATTGGCGCCAACGATCCTTAGTTCGTTTCATGTTTATTACTTTATTTTGTAATAAGTCTTCCGCTATGTAATAAATACTCTGATGTTTTATGACATTTATCTCTATACACTCTGTTATTATATAAGTTGTCTTCTTGGCGCATGTATGAGATGCACCCGGCTTTGTCCTTTAAAGCCGGGTGTGACAGAAGCAGTCAAGCAAAGGTGTTAAAATAAGAAGTAGTTTGATAAGGTAGCCAAAAGGAAGCAAAAGAGCACTGACCAGCATTCGCCGCCTCTAAGTCAGAAACACGCCGCTGAAGCAGCACCGGATTCCAACGTGCCAGAGACAAAGCTCCTTCCAGGACAGAAGCACCCTGCAACCTCAGCCGACTAGACATCTCATCGACCAACGCCTGGCATTAAAAAGCAGACGAGCATAAGAATAATTATCTGTTTGGGTAAAAGTCAGACCAGAAGCAACCAAAATACCCGGAAGTTGGAGAAGAAGGAGGTGACTCCCAAGTCGTGAGAGATCAACTGATGGCTCGGCAAAGGATCACCACCTGGAGCAACTTGCAGCGATTCAGCAGGGACCAATTCAGTGTCGTCAGCAGAACCCAAAACCTTGTCGTCAGGTACGCTGGCCTCTAAAGCGACCCCTTGACCAAAGGCTTGGGCTGTCACCATGCAACCAGAGTGTGGAGGAGAAGACCCTACATGAACATCCATGGAAGTGCAAGAGGGAGAACCCGCTCGGACACCCTCGGGGGCTGGATCATAGCTTGCGCTACCCATCCGAGCCGGATCATCTCCGGTAGCACCCTCGGGGGCTGGGTAGTAGCTTGCACTATCCATCCAAGCCGGATCATCTCCGGCAACACCCTCGGGGGCTGGGTAAGGGCCAGCACCGTCATTGAGGGCCGAGTTCTCTGCAGCAGTCACTTCTAAGGCTGAGGGTCCCTTAGTCGCTTCCATGGGAGCAGGGCAATCCAGACCAGCCTCATGACCCTCAAGACCGCGCTCCAAGGTCGATGAGGCGCGAGACACTGCCCGAGAGGACCCCAACCCGGCGTCGAGCACATCAACACAAACATCCATCGCGCCACCATCTGCCGGTTCTGATAGCAGATCTTCTAGAATCATGTCCTCAAGAGTCTGATCAAAGTTTGCTAGAGATAATTCTTGCAGACCAATGAGAGCAGACAAGGCTGGAGAAGGAACACCGCTACTTTCCCCACTGGCAGTGTAACGGCAGCTGTTCTTCCGAATCAGTGGGATTTCGTCTTCTTCTTCACCATCATCATCAACAAGACGCACAGCACACCCATTGGGGTCAGCTTCAATGAATTCAGGCACTGGCACTTCCTCAGCGATAGGAGCAGAAGGGCCGGCACCCTGATCCGAGCCAGACACCCGACGAAGACGTCTCTTCTTCTTTTTCTCCCCCTCAGCAGGAAAAGAGGTTTGATCAACTCGGCGAGAACGTTTTGGACGAACATTGGCAGACTTCTGAGCGTCCAAAGCTTTGTTAGCTTTAGGGATGGGCACCACCACCAATGTTTCAGCAGGAGTAGCGTCAGAAGAATCCCCAGCCAACATATCCAGCATGGCACCTATCTCTGCATCACTAGGATCTAAAGGCACCTCAAAATGAACCTGTCATTCATCATCAGGAATTTCTTCAAGCGAAGCAACCAAAGCACTAACTTCTTCGGCAGAGGGTCGCACTCTAAGGCCCAAACCGCCATCACCAGCAGGAGGATTTGACACAAAATGAGTGAAGGCCTTAGAAGGAGGCAGGTTCCAGGCCGAATGCGCAACGGGGGCGCCTACATTTGATACTTCGCCTCTGAGTATCATTTCAAGCCGGCTCACCAAATCCACAGCAGGAATTCTTCTGTTGGTAACCCGGGTTGAGTCAGTCAGGCCTCGGTACAGATAGGCCGGATGTGCCCTGTCTTTCAATGGCTGAATATTCTTGAAGACAAAATTAGCAACCACAGCCTCTGCAGTCAGACCTCTCTCCTTCAACAATCCAACTTCAGCCAACAGAGCCCCTGCCTCAGCCACCTCTTGGTCTGTAGGGGATTCAGTCCAGCTCGGAGTGCGGACATCCGGTTGTCTCCCTGACCGTGGTGGGAGGGAATTCCCATGATTTTCCACGATAAACCACTCTAAGCGCCATCCTTTGATGCTGTCTTTGAGTGGGATGTCAAGGTAATCAGTCTTCCTCCCACGGCGCATCTCCAAGCTCACGCCCCCTACCAGTTGGTGCTGACCTCCGGCCATCCCAGGGCGACAGTGATACAAATATTTCCACATTCCAAAGTGTGGCAGGATGCCAAGAAAAGCTTCACATAAATGAATAAAGATGGAGATTTGCAAAATGGAATTGGGGTTCAGATGGGTCAGATTCAAGTGATAGAAATCAAGGAGATCGTGGAAAAAGGGTGAAATAGGAAGAGCAAGGCCGCGGAGGAGGAATGGAACATAAACAACAGATTCATGGGTGTCCTCTGTTGAAACAGTGACCCCACAGCAGATCCGCCAGGAACAGAGCTCTCTCGGAGGAAGAACTCCGATGGACACAAGATGGAGAAGGTCAGACTCAGAAACAACAGACATATAGTTACCTGCGAAAGGCAACTGACTGTTGGGATCGATGGGGGGAATGACGGCAGCAGACGAACTCGAGGCTTTCCGCTTAGGCGCCATCTCAACCTCGCCGGCGAACAGAGCGGAAGCAGAATTGCAAAATTGGCAGAGAGGGCCTGGATGCAGGAAAGCAAGAACTAGGGCACGGAATGTGGAGACACGGAACAGTGCAGTACATATAGGGTTTTCTCAGGCTAGATGCCGTTTCCAAAAAGTGCCCAGTCATCACCCAGCGGTTATTTCTAAAACGCTGGCGTGCCACTGAGAGCACCTAGAGGGGGGGTGAATAGGTGATCCTGTAAATCTTGAAAAACTTAAGCCACAAAAACTTGGTTAAGCGTTAGCACAGTAAATGCCAAGTGGCTAGAGAGGAGTCTTGACAAAACACAATAACCACAAGAAATCAATCACAGAGATGGCACGGTGGTTATCCCGTGGTTCGGCCAAGACCAACGCTTGCCTACTCCACGTTGTGGCGTCCCAACGGACGAGGGTTGCAATCAACCCCTCTCAAGCGGTCCAAAGACCCACTTGAATACCACGGTGTTTTGCTTGCTTTTCTCAATCCCGTTTGCGAGGAATCTCCACAACTTGGAGCCTCTCACCATTACACTTGAAGTTCACAAAGAAGCACGGAGCAAGGGAGGGATTAGCAACGCACTCAAGACAAGAAATCACAGCAACACCACGCACACAAGTCGCAACGAGAGCTCACAACACAACTCAATGAGTTCACCACTCAACTAGAGCTCTAATTGCTATCGCAAAGAATCAAAGGCGCGGAATCGATGTCTTAGTGCTTAGGAATGCTTAGAGGATGCTTGATGTGCTCCTCCATGCGCCTAGGGGTCCCTTTTATAGCCCCAAGGCAGCTAGGAGCCGTTGAGAGCAATCTAGGAAGGCTGATCTTGCCTTCTGTCGACTGGCGCACCGGACAGTCCTGTGCACACCGGACACTGTCCGGTGCCCGATTTCCTTCCAAAAATGGCACAGTCAACCGTTGGTAGCCTGAGAACCGTTGGCGCACCGGACATGTCCGGTGCTCACCGGACAGTCCGGTGCCTCCTTCTAGCCGTTGGCTCGGCCACGTGTCCCGCGCAGATCGCGCGGCCGACCGTTGGCCCTGCCGACCGTTGGCTCACCGGACAGTCCGGTGCACACCGGACAGTCCGGTGAATTATAGTCGTACGTCGCCGGTGAATTCCCGAGAGCGACGAGTTCGCCTGTGAACGGCCCACCGGACAGTCCGGTGCACCACCGGACAGTCCGGTGAATTATAACCGTACACCGCCGTCGAAGTCCCGAGAGCAGCCTGTTTGCTAGAGCCAGCCTGGCGCACCGGACACTGTCCGGTGCACCACCAGACAGTCCGGTGCTCTAGACTGAGCAGAGTCTTGGCTGCTCGAGCCAAGGCATTTTCAATTGGATTTTTCCTGTTTCCAACACTTAGACACAATACATTAGTCACTAAAACAATGTACTAAGTCTGAGAAACATACCTTTATCCTTGATTTGTACTTTGTCCACCATTTTACACTTAGGCACTTGTGTTGGACACTAAATCACCAAAATACTTAGAAATGGCCCAAGGGCATATTTCCCTTTCAATCTCCCCCTTTTTGGTGATTTATGCCAACACAACATAAAGCAAGTAGAACAAGTACAAAATCAATTCAACTAAGAACTCAAAATTGTTTTGATTCAATTTTGACATATATGGATCATCCTTTGCCACCACTTGGTTTGTTTTTGCAAATCAAACTCAAATTTCTATCTCTAAGTCAAACACACATGTTAAGACATAAAGAGAGTCATTCCAAGAGAAATTGATTCAAGATTTCAAAAACTCCCCTTTTTCCCATAATCAACACTTCTCCCCACAAGAAGCCAACTTTTGACAAGAGAGACAATAAAGGAGTTTTGACAAACCAAAAGTTCTATTTTCAAAATTTCTCAAGTGGTAGCTGATCCATCTATTGCTTTGGCCTTTATTTTCTCCCCCTTTGGCATCAAGCACCAAAACGGGATCAATCTTGGCCCTTAAACCCCATTGCCTCACCAAAATCTCCAAATAAGAACACAAAGGCAATAAGAGTACATGAGATGAACTTGGAATAAGTTACCCTCTCATCGGAGTGCAGTGGAAGTCTTTCATGGTCCAAGTCCACCTTTTCCCTTTCAAACCTCCTTTGAGACTAAAACAAGCAAACTCAAGCATATGGTTAGTCTCAAAGGGTCAAGTTGTAGCACAACTCCCCCTAAATATGTGCATCACTTGCACAAGGACTTGTGAGGTCCGGGGAGAGATTTTACAACTTGAGCACCATAGTAAGCAACAAAATGCATAAGGAACATGATCAAAGGCATAAACACATGTACGCTATAAATCAATCCAAGTTCCGCGAATCTAGGACATTTAGTTCACTGCGCAACCTGCAAAAGGTCTTTTCATCTAAAGGCTTAGTGAAGATATCGGCTACCTGGTTCTCGGTGCTAACATGAAACACTTCGATATCTCCCTTTTGCTGGTGGTCTCTCAAAAAGTGATGCCGGATGTCAATGTGCTTTGTGCGGCTGTGCTCAACAGGATTTTCCGCTATTCGGATAGCACTCTCATTGTCACATAGGAGTGGGACTTTGCTCAGATTGTAGCCAAAGTCCCGGAGGGTTTGCCTCATCCAAAGTAGTTGCGCGCAACACTGTCCTACGGCAACATACTCGGCCTCAGCGGTGGATAGGGCAACGGAAGTTTGTTTCTTAGAGTTCCACGATACCAGGGACCTTCCTAAGAATTGGCACGTCCCCGATGTACTCTTCCTATCGACCTTACATCCAGCATAGTCGGAATCTGAATATCCAATCAAGTCAAAGTTAGACCCCTTTGGATACCAGATCCCGAAGCAAGGCGTAGCGACTAAATATCTGAGAATTCGCTTCACAGCCACTAAGTGACACTCCTTAGGAACGGATTGAAATCTAGCACACATGCATACGCTAAGCATAATATCCGGTCTACTAGCACATAAATAAAGCAAAGAACCTATCATGGACCGGTATGCTTTTTGATCAACGGACTTACCACCTTTGTTGAGGTCGGTGTGTCCGTCGGTTCCCATCGGCGTCTTTGCGGGCTTGGCATCCTTCATCCCAAACCGCTTTAGCAAATCTTGTGTGTACTTCGTTTGGGAGATGAAAGTGTCGTCCTTGAGTTGCTTCACTTGGAACCCAAGGAAGTAGTTCAACTCGCCCATCATCGACATCTCGAATTTCTGCGTCATCACCCTGCTAAACTCTTCACAAGACTTTTGGTTAGTAGAACCAAATATTATGTCATCGACATAAATTTGGCACACAAAAAGATCACCATCGCAAGTCTTAGTAAAAAGAGTTGGATCGGCTTTCCCAACCTTGAAAGCATTAGCAATTAAAAAGTCTCTAAGGCATTCATACCATGCTCTTGGGGCTTGCTTAAGTCCATAGAGCGCCTTAGAGAGCTTACACACGTGGTCGGGGTACCGTTCATCCTCGAAGCCAGGGGGTTGCTCCACGTACACCTCCTCCTTTATCGGCCTGTTGAGGAAAGCGCTCTTCACATCCATTTGGTACAACCTGAAAGAATGGTGAGCGGCATATGCTAGCAAAATACGAATTGATTCTAGCCTAGCCACAGGAGCGAACGTCTCCTCAAAGTCCAAACCTGCGACTTGGGCATAACCTTTTGCCACAAGTCGAGCCTTGTTCCTTGTCACCACCCTGTGCTCGTCCTGTTTGTTGCGGAACACCCACTTGGTTCTCACAACATTTTGCTTGGGACGAGGCACCAGTGTCCAAACTTCATTGCGCTTGAAGTTGTTGAGTTCCTCCTGCATGGCCAACACCCAGTCCGGATCTAGCAAGGCCTCTTCTACCCTGAAAGGCTCAATAGAAGAGACAAAAGAGTAATGCTCACAAAAATTAACTAATCTTGAACGAGTAGTTACTCCCTTGCTAATATCACCCAATATTTGGTCGACGGGATGATCCCTTTGAATCGTCGCTCGAACTTGGGTTGGAGGTGCCTGAGGTGCTTCTTCCTCTTCAATTTGAACATCCTGTGCTCCCCCTTGATCATGCGCCTCCACTTGAGGTACCTGTTCGTCATCTTGGGTTGGGGGATGCACCATAGTTGAGGAAGACGGTTGATCTTGCTCCAATTGTTCCTGAGGCCGTACATCTCCAATCGCCATGGTGCGTATCGCGGCCGTTGGAACGTCTTCTTCATCTACATCATCAAGATCAACAACTTGCTCTCTTGGAGAGCCATTAGTCTCATCAAATATAATGTCGCTAGAGACTTCAACCAAACCCGATGATTTGTTGAAGACCCTATACGCCTTTGTATTTGAATCATAACCTAATAAAAACCCTTCTACAGCTTTGGGAGCAAATTTAGAGGTTCTACCTTTCTTCACAAGAATGTAACACTTGCTCCCAAATACACGAAAATAAGACACATTGGGTTTGTTACCAGTTAGCAGCTCGTATGAGGTCTTCTTGAGGAGGCGGTGAAGATAGACCCTGTTGATGGCGTGGCAAGCCGTGTTCACGGCTTCCGACCAAAAACACTCGGGGGTCTTGAACTCTCCAAGCATAGTCCTCGCCATATCAATGAGCGTCCTGTTCTTCCTCTCTACCACACCATTTTGCTGAGGTGTGTAGGGAGCGGAGAACTCGTGCTTGATCCCCTCCTCCTCAAGGAACTCCTCCACTTGAAGATTCTTGAATTCGGACCCGTTGTCGCTTATTATCTTCTTCACCTTGAGCTCAAACTCATTTTGAGCTCTCCTTAGGAAGCGCTTGAGGGTCCCTTGGGTTTCAGACTTATCCTGCAAAAAGAACACCCAAGTGAAGCGGGAAAAGTCATCAACAATAACTAGACCATACTTACTTCCTCCTATGCTCAGATAGGCGACGGGTCCGAAGAGGTCCATATGCAGCAGCTCCAGAGGTCTTGAAGTGGTCATCACATTCTTGCTGTGATGTGCTCCTCCCACTTGTTTACCTACTTGACAAGCTGCACAAGGTCTATCTTTTTCGAATTGCACGTTAGTCAAACCTATCACGTGTTCTCCCTTTAGAAGCTTGTGAAGGTTCTTCATCCCCACATGTGCTAAGCGGCGATGCCACAGCCAGCCCATGCCAGTCTTAACAATTAAGCATGCATCTAGACCGGCCTCCTCTTTTGCAAAATCAACTAAATAAAGTTTGCCGTCTAGTACACCCTTAAAAGCTAGTGAACCATCACATCTTCTAAAGACAGACACATCTACATTTGTAAATAGACAATTATATCCCATATTACATAATTGACTGACAGATAGTAAATTATATCCAAGAGACTCAACTAAAAACACATTAGAGATAGAGTGCTCATTTGATATTGCAATCTTGCCTAAACCTTTCACCTTGCCTTGGTTCCCATCGCCGAATATGATTGAATCTTGGGAATCCTTATTCTTGACGTAGGAGGTGAACATCTTCTTTTCCCCCGTCATATGGTTCGTGCATCCGCTGTCGATAATCCAGCTTGAACCCCCGGATGCATAAACCTGCAAGGCAAATTTAGGCTTGGGTCTTAGGTACCCAACTCTTGTTAGGTCCTACAAGGTTAGTCACAATTGTCTTAGGGACCCAAATGCAAGTTTTATCACCCTTGCATTTTGCCCCTAATTTCCTAGCAACTATCTTCCTATCCTTTCTACAAATAGCAAAGGAAGCATTTAAAGCATGATAAATTGTAGAGGGTCCATTCATAACTTTCCTAGGAACATGAACAATATTCTTTCTAGGCACATGATGAATATTTTTCCTAGGCATATCTCTATCATACATATAGGAAGAACTGGGTGCAAACATAGCATAAGAATCATAGGCATGTGAATCAAAAGCATTACAACTCCTATGAGACTGTCTTCTATCATTGTACATAAAAGCATGGTCCTTTTTAGTACTACTTGCCATAGGGGCCTTCCCTTTCTCCTTGGCAGAGATGGGAGCCTTATGGCTTGTTAAGTTCTTGGCTTCCCTCTTGAAGCCAAGCCCATCCTTAATTGAGGGGTGTCTACCAATCGTGTAGGCATCCCTAGCAAATTTTAGTTTATCAAAATTACTTTTGCTAGCCTTAAGTTGGGCATTAAGACTAGCCATTTCATCATTTAACTTTGCAATAGAAGCTATGTGTTCACTACAAGCATCAATATCAATATCTTTACATCTATTGCAAATAACAACATTTTCTACACAAGTTGTTGATTTACTAGCTATTTCTAACTTAGCATTCAAATCATCATTAATGCTCCTTAAGCTAGAAATCGTCTCATGGCAAGAAGATAATTCACAAGAAAGCATTTCATTTCTCTTAACTTCTAAGGCATGAGATTTTTGTGATTCTACAAATTTGTCATGTTCTTCATACAACAAGTCCTCTTGTTTTTCTAAAAGCCTATTCTTATCATTCAAGGCATCAATCAATTCATTAATTTTATCTACCTTGGTTCTATCTAGGCCCTTAAATAAACATGAATAATCTATTTCATCCTCATCGCTAGATTCGTCCTCACTTGAAGAAGCATAAGTAGAGTTTCAAGTACATACCTTCTTCTCCCTTGCCATAAGGCATGTGTGACGCTCGTTGGGGAAGAGGGATGACTTGTTGAAGGCGGTGGCGGCGAGTCCTTCATTGTCGGAGTCGGACGAGGAGCAATCCGAATCCCACTCCTTGCCAAGATGTGCCTCGCCCTTTGCCTTCTTATAGTTCTTCTTCTTCTCCCTCTTGTTCCCTTGATCCTGATCACTATCATTGTCAGGACAGTTAGCAATAAAATGACCAAGCTTACCACATTTGAAGCATGAGCGCTTCCCCTTTGTCTTGGTCTTGCTTGGCTGGCCCTTGCGACCCTTTAGCGCCGTCTTGAATCTTTTGATGATGAGGGCCATCTCTTCATCATTAAGTCCGGCCGCCTCAATTTGTGCCACCTTGCTAGGTAGCGCCTCCTTGCTTCTTGTTGCCTTGAGAGCAAGGGGTTGAGGCTCGTTGATTGGACCATTCAATGCGTCGTCCATGTATCTTGCCTCCTTGATCATCATTTGCCCGCTTACGAATTTTCCAAGGACTTCTTCGGGCGACATTTTGGTGTACCTAGGATTCTCACGAATATTATTCACCAAATGAGGATCAAGAACGGTAAAGGACCTTAGCATCAATCGGACGACGTCGTGGTCCGTCCATCGCGTGCTTCCGTAGCTCCTTATTTTGTTGATAAGGGTCTTGAGCCGGTTGTATGTTTGGGTTGGCTCCTCTCCCCTTATCATCACGAATCGTCCAAGCTCTCCCTCCACCAACTCCATCTTGGTGAGCAAGGTGACGTCATTCCCCTCATGAGAGATTTTGAGGGTGTCCCATATTTGCTTGGCGTTATCCAAGCCGCTCACTTTGTGGTATTCATCCCTGCACAATGAAGCTAGAAGAACAGTAGTAGCTTGTGCATTCTTATGAATTTGCTCATTAATGAACATGGGACTATCCGTACTATCAAAGTGCATTCCACTCTCTACAATCTCCCATATACTAGGATGGAGAGAGAATAGGTGACTACGCATTTTGTGGCTCCAAAATTCGTAGTCCTCTCCATCAAAGTGAGGAGGTTTGCCAAGTGGAATGGAAAGCAAATGAGTATTTGTACTTTGCGGAATACGAGAGTAGTCAAAAGAAAAGTTCGAATTAACCGGTTTCCTTCTCTCGTAGTCGTTGTGGTCGTCGTCCTTTTGGGAAGTAGACTCATCGCTGTCGTCGTAGTAGACAATTTCCTTGATGCGCCTTGTCTTCTTCTTCTTCCCATCTTTCCGTCTATGGCCCGAGCCGGAGTCGGTAGGATTGTCATCCTTCGGCTCGTTGACGAAGGATTCCTTCTCTTTATCGTTGATCACGATATCCTTCCCCTTAGGATCCATCTCTTCGGGCGGTTAGTCCCTTTGTGAAGAGAACGGCTCTGATACCAATTGAGAGCACCTAGAGGGGGGTGAATAGGTGATCCTGTAAATCTTGAAAAACTTAAGCCACAAAAACTTGGTTAAGCGTTAGCACAGTAAATGCCAAGTGGCTAGAGAGGAGTCTTGACAAAACACAATAACCACAAGAAATCAATCACAGAGATGGCACGGTGGTTATCATGTGGTTCGGCCAAGACCAACACTTGCCTACTCCACGTTGTGGCGTCCCAACGGACGAGGGTTGCAATCAACCCCGCTCAAGCGGTCCAAAGACCCACTTGAATACCACGGTGTTTTGCTTGCTTTTCTCAATCCGGTTGCGAGGAATCTCCACAACTTGGAGCCTCTCGCCCTTACACTTGAAGTTCACAAAGAAGCACGGAGCAAGGGAGGGATTAGCAACGCACTCAAGACAAGAAATCATAGCAACACCATGCACACAAGTCGCAACGAGAGCTCACAACACAACTCAATGAGTTCACCACTCAACTAGAGCTCTAATTGCTATCGCAAAGAATCAAAGGCACGGAATCGATGTCTTAGTGCTTAGGAATGCTTAGAGGATGCTTGATGTGCTCCTCCATGCGCCTAGGGGTCCCTTTTATAGCCCCAAGGCAGCTAGGAGCCGTTGAGAGCAATCTAGGAAGGCTGATCTTGCCTTCTGTCGACTGGCACACTGGACAGTCCGGTGCACACCGGACACTGTCCGGTGCCCGATTTCCTTCCAAAAATGGCACAGTCGACCGTTGGTAGCCTGAGAGCCGTTGGCGCACCGGACATGTCCGGTGCTCACCGGACTGTCCGGTGCCTCCTTCTAGCCGTTGGCTCGGCCACGTGTCCCGCGCAGATCGCGCGGCCGACCGTTGGCCCTGCCGACCGTTGGCTCACTGGACAGTCCGGTGCACACCGGACAGTCCGGTGAATTATAGCTGTACGTCGCCGGTGAATTCCCGAGAGCGACGAGTTCGCCTGTGAACGGCCCACCGGACAGTCCGGTGAATTATAGCCGTACACCGCCGTCGAAGTCCCGAGAGCAGCCTGTTTGCCAGAGCCAGCCTGGCGCACCGGACACTGTCCGGTGCACCACAGGACAGTCCGGTTCTCCAGACTGAGCAGAGTCTTGGCTGCTCAAGCCAAGGCATTTTCAACTGGATTTTTCCTGTTTCCAACACTTAGACACAATACATTAGTCACTAAAATAATGTACTAAGTCTGAGAAACATACCTTTATCCTTGATTTGTACTTTGTCCACCATTTTACACTTAGGCACTTGTGTTGGACACTAAATCACCAAAATACTTAGAAATGGCCCAAGGGCACATTTCCCTTTCGGCCACGTCATCACTCAGCTGCTATTTCTAAAAAAGCCGGCGTGCCATGTCATCACTCGGTCGTTATTTCCAAAACGTCCAACGCGGCCCAAATTGACTCAGTCGTTGTTTCTAAAAACGCTGACAGTACCTGACTTCACTCGGCTGTTACTTCTAAAACGCCGACGTTGCCATCAGTCACTTGGCTGTTACCTCTAAAACGCCGACGTTACCATCAGTCACTCGGTTGTTACCTCTAAAACGCCGACGTTACCATCAGTCACTCGGCTGTTACCTCTAAAACACCGACGTGGCCCCGCCATCATTCGGACGCTACTTCAGAAGTGCTAACGCTGTCAATAATAACTCGGTCGTTGCTTCTGAGGCACCGACGACGCAGAGAAAACAAACGATTCGAAAACTCCAAGTCACTACTCAAGCATAGCAGACAGAGAACATCATGGACAACGATCATCAACTGACCAGGAGGCGAAGTATTTAACACAGGAGGAGACGAAATCGTTCTTCATAAAGGGAAGCTACAGAACTTACAAATCAACTCGCTATGAGTTGATACTTCCCTACTACTACTACAGTACATTACACTACTCTATACTACTACTACTACTACATTATTTCACTTAATACTATTTCTACTACTAATCTATACTAACATCTAAAACCAGTGGCATCTAGCCACTGGCCTGGTTGCTGCCCCTGCTGCTGCCCTTGCCGCCGCCGCCCATGCCGCTGCCATCGCCGCCCTTGCCACTGCCGTCACCGCCCTTGCCGCTGCCGTCGCCGCCGTCACTGTCGCCTCCGTCGTCGTCGTCGTCTCCGCCATCGCCGCCGCTGCCCTCCTCGGACGAGTCCGAGGAGTACTCCGACTCATCCGAGCCCTCGAGCCCGGCGCGCTCGATGGCCCGGATGTAGGTCCAGACCTCCGCGGCAATCCCCTGGGAGTCGTCCCAATCATCAGACGACGCCGGGGGAGAGACGGGGGCCGGAGACCCCTCAGACTCGGAGGAGAACTCCTCCTCCGAGTACTCCGAGTTGCCGAAGTCCTCCGAGGGAGGAGTCGGCTCACGTTTACGCTTGTCACCAGAACGAGGCAAAGAACTGCTACCCTTCTTACTCTTGCCCATGGTGGAAAGGAAGGAGGAAGAAGAGAGCAAGCAGTAGAGAGCAGTAAGAGATGTGAAAATGTCGGGGAAACAAGAACACTATTTATAGAAGAAGGAGGCAACCGCTCACCTCCTACCACGGCCACTGAACAGTCGTAAAATTCAATATGCAATTCAAACCGTCTGAAGACACGTCAGGCGGCTGACGCCGTTTCACACAACACAACACCCATTGGGACTCTAGTCAACTGCGCGGGCGATATGATTACACCCGCGATCACATCAAGTTACTACTCAGAGACAGTTTGCTAAAACACTCAGCGTACCAAGCCATCCCTTGCCTACACCCATTGGGGGGATGCCCAGGAATTAACGGTATATTTTTCAAAACTGTCACATCCGTGCAGTACGTGCAATGAATACTCCAAGACAAAAGTGAGATATCAGCAAGGATCAAAGGAAAGCCAAATATAGCCAACAAGGTACAAGTCTAATCGATAGAAGCATTGAAGCAAGAAGTGATAACAAAGACTAGCCAAGGGTCACCTGTCGAACGTCCAATCAGTCACAGATTAAATAAATTGCACCGCCTAGCAAGATATGAGCAGATCACGAACTCGGCCTCAAAGGCAAAATATACGCTGACCTCTAAAGCATAATATCAATAACATAGTGCTAACCTCCAAGGCATTCGGCAAAAAGGGAAGAAGATTACTGGAAAAAGGCATAAAATGATGATCTTCGAGTGAATTATTTTCAAAAATCCACTCGAAGCTCGAGGGCTACACCCATTGGGAGCACCTTCGGCGCACCCAATGAATCATCATCTCGGATCAAGACAATGCTGATCTCTAAAGCATAGGGTAAGATCAATACAAGGTTGACCTCCGACAAAATACAAGTGGAAGATGAAAGTGATTTCTGATAATACTCAAAGTGAAGACCTTCGAGTGGATTATTTTCAAAAATCCACTCGAAGCCCGGGGCTACACCCATTGGGTGCACCTTTGGTGCGCCCAATGAAGTTCGAAGTCCTGCAGTACGAAATGCTGACCTCCGAAGCAAGAGTCTGAGGCAGAACACCAATTTTCGAGTGATAAAAGCAGAAGGAGACAGTAAGAAATCATTTTTACCGGATTACCCACAAAGTACTTCCTGTTACAAACAAAGACCGCAAGCTGGACTTAAGATATTTGGGCCGATTATTTCAAAATCAACCCAAAGATCGGGGGCTTGTGGGGGACAGATATCCCCCGGGTCCACTGGAAGGATAAAAGACCTCACGAAAGGCCCAAGGGCTCAATAAATCGTAAGGTCATCTCTTCATGGGCCTGGGGAGGAACGACCAGTGAAGCAGATCGACATAAGGCCAGATCGGAGCAAGCCCAGACGGCCCAATGATTTCGAGCGAGTAATCACAACAGAGACCCGACCTTCCCGCGCTGGAGGCCCGTACGACGGAACCGAGCGGGGATGGGTCGGCGCAACTATAGGAAGATAGACTCAATCGGTTCACTATTTCTTAGGTACACGTGATTATCATATCTGCATGTATTACCCCATGGTCGAATATATAAGGCCTAGGGGGCACCCCTTCAAAAAAGATCGAACTCACTACTTAGCCATCCACCCCAACTTCCTACGCACTAGAGAACTACCTTGTAACTCACCATATACAACACTCTCACCAGGACGTAGGGTGTTACGCATTTCAAAGCGGCCCGAACCTGTAAATCATTGTCTATTGTCTCTCATGCAACTAGCACGAACCATTGAGCTACAGTCGATAACACCGTCCTACTCCTAAAAGCACCTTGAGGGGCAACCCCGGGTGTGCGGTCGGACCCAAAACACCGACACTACTCAAGTGTTTAGATAAGGGAATATTTTGGGGATTTTAATTCTGAAATAACCAAAGAGAAAACATGGTCCTAATTCGGTAACCAAATACATGTAACACAAAAGCATCTACGTTAGTTAGAAACAAAAGAAGGGGCTAAAATTCCAAGCACATGGATGAAGTACATGACAGATGAAGAATATGCAAGTTTAACAAATGAAATGAAAACATAAGCTTCCATTTATTTTGGAGTAGTTTGTATTTGCAAAATGTAAAGTAGGGCACCATCTATATAGTTGAGTTTCATATGAAGCAAAAAAAGAAAAGCTTAGCACACCGAGAATCTTTAACCAACATACTAAAGTTGTTATCTCTAGAAGTAGACGATGAAAAAAACTGACACCCTGCAAACATGAGCATATGCACCATGACTCCATGAGCACCCCGGAGATTCAAAGTAATAGCAGTAGCAGTCAGGTATCAAACATGGCAATGGTGAGCACGGGAGGTGGTAGGCTCCCAGTGCGTTCGCCCGTGTGTTGTATGAAACTATCATGACATGCACACAAAATTTTTCTGCACCATACCCTTCAAATCACAACATTGCATTCTTTAGGAGATAATCACTCACCCTCATCAGAATCATCAGACTCATACTCATCCTTGCTTTTTTTTCAAGCCCAAGACTTGATTTTGAAGCTGCAGCAACTGCCTTCTCTTCACTTCTCTGGTCCTCCTTCCCATCACCTTTGCCTAATTAGATATGTTCATGATCCAAACAATCCATAATTCAAACGACCCCAACACTGCCAGAAAAAACCCACTAGGAAAAAAAGATTCTTCAGGAGATAATCACTCACCCTCATCAGAATCATCAGACTCATACTCATCCTTACTTTTTTCAAGCCCAAGACTTGATTTTGAAGCTGCAACAACTTCCTTTCTTCACTTCTCTGGTCCTCCTTCCCATCACATTTGCCTAATTAGATATGTTCATGATCCAAACAATCCATAATTCAAACGACCCCAACAATGCCAGAAAAAACCCACCATGAAAAAAAGAGAAGATATATATACCATTTTCCTTGATTATTGGAATGTTTAGCTCCTCTTCATCTTCATAATCAAGATCCATTATGTAAGAGGCAAGAAGCAAAAATGAGGTCAAGGAAACAAAATACTCCACAAAGAAATTGTTAAGATCAGTCTTACATGAAATAAAACTAATAAAAAATCAATGTTAAAAAGGATATTCATCTTCCTCGATTGGTTGCTCAACCCTGTAACCAAAGAAAAATACATTGGTAATTTTCAATGTGTGTGACAGCTCACACTCTTTATTGAAAACCAAATCAATTTCTATCTATGGGTATTTTTCAATAGAGAGCATTCCAATAGCAAGCTTCTGGTCATCAACTTTGACATGGCACTTTCACTTTTCTTTGATTCCCCAAATGCAACCTACAGGATTAAATCCAAGTAAGTATACAGAGCAAATCCAACAGAGAAAAGTAAGTACACATTACAATGAGATTTACACTCAAAAGTGCAGGATAAAGTCATGTCCAAGCACACACTTGACAATGGGCCCAGGCTTGACCTCTAGACCTGCAAAACATAGAGCAATATGAGATAGATTATATGAAGAACACAAACTTGATGTTGTTAGAACAATCATTTCACAATGCACAAAATAAGAAATTTAGGAGCATACCTCTCCCTGCCATGTTGAGCATATTTGTAGTAGAACAAAAGAAGCAATCCAAGGAAGGATACAATACGAATGATCTGATGTTGTTTAACAAAGGTAGCAAAAGAACAAACATCCTAATTCAGTGGCATCACGTCCTATAATAAGACCCTATTGAAACAGGACACATTGACAGATGCATGGTTTAAAAAGCTAATAACTGACAACAGTAACATAAGCATTGCCCTGCCTTCATTTATAGAGGCATCACTTTCAAATACCACATGATCGAACGAAGGCAAGGGAGCCTTCTATATTAAACACAAGCAAACATAAAGTAACACATCCATGCATATATGATTATGATAGTCAAACCATCTCTGAAATTTGAACACAGCTAACAAATTGAAGAGGAACTGTCAAGTCAGAAACAGAATAGGGTTATACTTTAAGTAATTAGGTCTCTGAGATACTCACAGAGATCTATATTTTTCATTTTCTGCAACGCGATTGAGCACATCTATCTCAATCATTGCAGCATCACGCTACTTGCAGATACTGCGAACAACTTTTATAGCAACATATTCACGTGTTTCATGGTCCTAGCATTCCAAAACACGCTCAAATGTACCTACGAAAAAATCCAACTCGTAGCCCTCTTCATTAGAATAATAACGGAGATACCCAGCAGAAGAGGAGACGACAGATTGCAGAAAACCCAAACCTTCTCCCATTCTGCTCAAGATTTTATCTGCAAAGCTAAAAAGCATTCTATCAATAAACATAACCATATATCAAACTAAATCTAAGTCCAAAAGGATATTGGGAACTATACGAACCACATACTGCATAAAGTTTGTTACTTTTTTGCGAAAAAGGTTATTGCTATTAAAATCACAAAAAACTAAAGATCAGAATGGGAACCCTGCTTCACACATTATTAGCTTGATATGACAAAGGAAAACCTAAAGGTGTACTAACTGCCAGTTTGCAATCGGGATCTTATAACAATAAAAAGCAGATAAAACCAAAATAACAAAAAGATGTTGCCACTAATTACAATTATTAGACACAACTAAACGATATATCCATGCTTAAGGGCTCGAGGAACTAAAGGAGAGAGTCAAAGAGTCTTGGGAACTCACATCGGTGGGTGTTCTCGCCAAGGTCGAATACGAAGTGTCCGTCATGGTCATCCTCCCTCCATGGTGGCGACGCGCCACCCCTCGCTACCTGCGTGCACAGCGTGGCCTCGAAGTAACACCTAAGGAACCAGACAACAAACATATAGGAGCGAATATGAGTTGCAAAGGCAAGTCAACTGCTATCTTGCAATTTATATGTGGTGGACAAAATTACTAAATTAGTGGGAAACCTACCTATTTATGCAGAGAAGTCCTCTATACTCCCATCGTTCAAACAATGGATACCGCCAAAACTGTCATACACCCATGCAGCCTTAAAAACACAAACAACTATCAAATAGATGAGGATTAGGTACAATGTTATATGGGATGTTATCTCCCACCCTATAATATGCATGTATTCTTGTAATAGATCAGATCCGATGAATGGCGATGAAGGACGATTCTTGAAGAGGTGGACCGGCCGGTGGCCGATATTGAAGAAGGCAGTACCGGTTCAGAAGATAGAGAGTGGATTCTATTCTAGAAGGACAGATCATGTAATAGGTGTGGGATCTGCTGATCCCTAGAGGGGCATATAAATCTGTAATAGATTGGAGGGGGAAATTGGCTAATATCAGAAATCAGAACAACCACTTATCTGTTCCTTACCTGGGTCTCTTACCTAGAGACAAGGGGAGCGCGTCCAAATCCAGTTCCTTGTGGACTACCAGCGCCACCATCAGCCTCACGCTTCGACCACCTCGTCGGAAGCCAATGGGTGTAACATAGTAAATTGGGTTTGCGTGCTCGTTTTCGTAGAGCAGGAAGATAAGACCAAGCGATTGGCGTACCTTGTGATACTACTCACCGACGAAGGCCTGAAGAAGATCTGGGCATCTGGTGTATGGCAGCAGCGACTAAATCTGCCATAGATGTAGTACCGCAACATAAAGCTACAACGAACATGACAAGTCTTAAGAAACAGGGCTGATGCATCAATTTTTAGCTACATTATGCATCGTAAGAATATTTACAGGTGCATCAACATTGCCACACCAATCTGCATGTAGTAAACCATACACCCACAACAACAAATCTACACAAAACATTGATATTAGACATAATAAGAGGGATCTATACCAGCATCAACAACAAAAATGGGAAGTAAAACTGACTAAAATGAATCCAATCAGTCATATCGCCCCCAAAATCAATACAAATGGCAACCTGACCATTCCATCCAGTCCACACAAATCAAAGCGAACTCGCTTCACTAACCTAGCACACCACCCCCCTTGAAGCATCTGAACACCTGGCGCCACCAAGCATCAATGGCCCAGCCACGAACCCCAGCACCGGCAATAACAGCATGAAAACCCACGGGGGTGGCGACATCAAACACCCGCCAAAATGCCTCGCAAATCCTAAAACGTTGGCATGGATCGAAGAGCTAAACGAGAACCAAATTGAGACCAAACCGAGAAGCAGACCTAAGCTAGGGTTTTGTCGGATCGAGAAGGGGTGGGAGAGGTTACCTCTGGCTACCTGGGGCGGCGGTGGGGTGTCGACGGTGAGGCAACGACGAAGGTCGGCATTGACGCGGTCTGGAGTGGCAGCCATGGGCGGTGGCTGCGAAAACCCTAGAGATGCTGGTTGATGAGGTTTGGGAACGGAGGAGCTGAAGCAAGCGGACGCAGATCGAGGAATCGCTTTCCAGGGAGACTATGGACGTGGAGAGAGCTGGGCGCAGCGGACGCGGATTCCTCGATCTCCTTCCATGGAGAGCATGGGCGAGGACCGAGAGTCGGGGCGGCGATTTGGGGCGAGGCCGCGGGATTGCGGGAGAGAGAGTTGGGCGAGGAGAGCCGGGCGGGAGAGAGAGTGAGGGGGCTGGTTCGCGGACGCGACGCTGGGCACGAGGGGAGCAGAGGAGGTGATCGTGGAGCAGAGAGGAGGATGGCACGGCGGGACACGACGGGATGATGGAGCTAGGGGCGAAGACACGACGACAGTCATGGGATGGGATCTGGGGTCGCGGACGGGAGCGTGTGGAGGGGGCTCGCGGACGGGGGCGGGGGCATATGGTGAAGCCGTGGTGGACGCCCACACTACGTACATATGGTATAGTAGAGATATAACGAGATATAGAGGATGTTATTGGAGATAAATGAGATATAGAGAATAAAATATTTTAGAGACATCTATAAAGGAGAGATATAAAAAAAAGATGGTTGGAGATAATTTTAGGTCCTATTGGGAACCTCTAGACCTAGTAGTTAACCATCTAACAAATGGTTAGCTGGGTTGAGCCAGCTAATAAACTAAATGTTAGCTGTGAGTTGGCTAATAATTAGTTGGGAATGTATGAAACCTATACAATAAACTATTAGCTCTATAGGTTCCAAACAGTAACTAGTCCACTCTAGCAGTGCATACTAAAGAAAAATAAAACAAAACCTAGGAAAGAAAGACGAATGTGCCAGGCCTACGGTACGTGAAAAAACCAAAGATTAGTCAATCGGCGGCAGGCCCATCATTCCATCGGTACCTGCTCTGTCCTATATCTTGTTACCTAGGTTCAGTCTAGCAACGAAAATTGGGGAATGCGGCCTATTTTGGTACTGGGCTTCAAAGTCCATGATGGCCCAAGAAACTTCAGGACCTTAGTCCAGACGGGCCATAAAGGCATGCGGTCCGTTATTAACGAGCCGCGACTCACTCACTCATGCCAGTAAGCCAGTCCATGCCGGTTGCTTCGCCTTGGCCATGGAGGATAACACAAGGGTTAATGGTGTAGAGTAACTCCTGGACGCGCTGGTTAAAGCTCAGCATCAGTAACGGCTGTCACAGCTAGCTCCGCGTCACTAATGCACGCCATATGCATGACCCCGGTCCAACGGTAACATCACCAGGCCGGCCCTCGTGTATAAATACACCCATCTCGGCTAGCTCCTCCGATCCACAGAGAGTCGTCCTGCACACACCGTACCGGCGGCCGCCTCAGATTTGGACGACGCCGGCAGGGTTCGTCATCGATCTCTAGACTCTACTACTATATATATAGCAACACTGCACGACGCTAGATTGCTAGCTAGATAGGCGATAGATATTATATATCTCGCTAGCTATTGGCAGTGGCACTGGTTTGTGGTCACTAGCTAGTATATAGTAGGACCCACAGCGATCCATCGGCGGGATCGGGTCCGTGTTCTTGGTGCAAGGATGGCGCGGCGGATCGCCGGAGTGGCGGCTCTGAACCTGCTCTCCGTGCTCATGGCGGCGACCTGCGCCGCCGGCCGCGACTTCTACGTCGGCGGCCGCGCCGGCTGGGCACCCAACCCCGCCGAGCCCTTCAACGCCTGGGCGGAGCGCAACCGGTTCCAGGTCAACGACACCCTCGGTGAGTCGTTTTCCGTTCCGTGTGTCTCTGTCGTGTCCCTCGGTGTGCGGCTTCTCCGTGGCGGGCCGACGACGCGTTTGTGCTCCGTGTGCATGCGACTGACCTGCTGACGTTCCGTTCCCGTGCGTCCCGTGCCGTGCCGTCCTCGTGTGCATGCATGCAGTGTTCAGGTACAGCAAGGACGCGGACGCCGTGCTGCTGGTGAGCCAGGGCCACTACGACGCCTGCAACGCCGCGCAGCCAGCCCAACGGCTCGACGGCGGCGACTCCCGCTTCGTGTTCGACCACTCCGGGCCCTACTACTTCATCAGCCCCGACGCGGCGCGGTGCAGGGCCGGCGAGCGGCTCGTCGTCGTCGTCCTCGCCGTCCGCGGCGACGGCGACGGCGACGGCACGCCCTCTTCCTCGCCGCCTCCCGTCGCCACACCTGCTCCGAGTGCCCTGCCTACACCGCCGCCGCCGCCCCATCATGTTCCGGGCAAGAACGCCTCGTCGCCGTCGCAGGGGCCGGCGCCGTCACCCGCCCTCGCGCCTGCGCCTGCGCCTGACGCGAACGGGACGTCTTCGTCACCGCCGTCGCCGTCGTCCGCCGTAGCAGCCTTCAGGGGTGGCTTCCTGCTGGCGTGCCTGCTATCCGTAACCGCTGGAGCAGCAATTATTCTCGTCTGATGTGGCAACGTCGTCGTCGTCCGTGGCTAAACTTGCATCGATCGTGTTGATTTCCGTCTAGTTCGTGACTTAGATTTGCTTCTAAGTTGTAGGGATCGGTCAAAATAATTTCCTGTTTGTTTGTTTGGGTCGATCTTCTACTAGAATCCTTCAAAGTGGAACATGTAAATCTTTGTTAGAAGGAAGGGATCTCCAACTTTAATTATAAGAGCTAGCCAAAATGGTGTATCTTGCTTGTTCAAGATTTGTTGCCAGGATTTCAATGAATATTTATTTTTCAGTTCCAGTTTTTCACTTGTTGTGTCTAACTGAAATACCAATCCCGGCTCACTGGTTCAAAAATAAACTTCCTAAAATTAATTTAAGGTATTATTAACTATAAATTATGCTTCAACAGTTTCTTAAACGAGGTCCTGGCACTCCCAATTTCGTGTGTCAATCGCACTGAAATCTATCATCGAGTTCGGGTCCACATGAACAAGTGATACATTTTAAATAATTTAAGATGTGAAAAGTATCAAATCATCATCCTCGTTTGATAGGTCTAAAGAAACATCCAAAAATACAGAGAAAAAGAGAAAAACGACCAATACCGAATGAAAATATTGACCAAAGTTTTATTATATAAATGAAACCAAAATTTGAAACTTTAAATATTAACTAGGAAAGCTGAGTTAGTATAATTTAAAAGTATTTAATAACCTGGATTGGAAACTGTTAGAGGCTAAGTATTTGTTATTAACCGCTAAATCAAAGAGCTAGCCAAAATGGTGTATCTTGCTTGTTCGACGAGCAATTTCACGCCAACGCATGAGGATGGAGTCTAACCCGAGCAAGTTCATCGCGACACATCCAAATGCCCCTAAACCCTAAAACCCTAAATCCTAAAGGGTCTTGTACCTTAAATTTAGAGGATGATGTCGTATTCTACTCCCTCCAGCAGTTTCTCTGAACGACCCTCTAAATTTAGAGAACGCTGATGGATCCTCTATATATAGAGTTTTTCTAAACGGTTCTCTATCCATTTGAATACTTTAAACAATCGGTTTAGCAAAACTAAAATATGTACAATGCATTTAAGAGTATGACAACTACGTATGTAAAAAAATAAAAATATCTCTAATATAGGTATTTGTATATAGAGGACTTGATTTAGAGGACGTTGATGTAGAGAAAGTAGATATAGGGGATGTGATCTTTTAGAGAAGACTGTAAAAACGGATATATAGTATGAATGTAGAGGGTTGCTGAAGACTAAGACTGTTTTCAACTGTTCCCGCCGGCATCCCCTCCCCTTGCCCTATAGCTATTTAGGGGGCCTCTTGCTCCACAACGTAAGCTCTACACCCTCCTCTACCAGAATGCAAAACGAGAGTAGACTAGACCACGACGGAACACGCTAGATGTAGCGCAACGGCAGCCGTTCCCTTGCCCTCGTGTTGTGTGCGCGCATGTGTTTTTTAGTTGGAAAAAACTAATAATAGATGATGTATAAGTATAAAAAATGTTTATGATTATAGTGGGGCATAGAAAGATAATTTAGGAGGAAAAGATGTAGGGGATGAAGATATAGAGAAAAGGAGATAACTTACGTGGCGGGATAGTGAGGTATAGATGAAGAAATATAGAGAAGACCATTGAAGATAGTAACGAACAAAATAGTATAAGAAGGGCACCCATACAATGGTGGAGGGCCCAAGACTCTGCACTAGCAGTGCTCTCTCCCTAGGGCTGGGCATTCGGTCTATTAAGTTAATTCGGTTCGGTCTATTTGAGTTTTTAAAATTTCGGGTTATAAAAGATGAGAACAGAAATATTCAAAATAATTTTAGGAACTGAACCCGAATAGACCCACAATTTTCGGTTCGGTCTATCCGGTCCACCGAATAGACCCGGATAGTAGAGACTATTATCTTTTGTTAAAATATATACAATTAATAATTAATTGGAAGTACTATTATTACAACAAGTGACTATAAAAAATAGTGTACTGAGATATATATTAAGATGATATCATAATTTTTAGCTAATAAGTTCATAAATCATATAATAATATCATCATATATTAAGAGCTTTTTTATATTTCGGGTTATTTGGTCTATTCGAATTTTAAAGGTTAGGAACCGAACCCGAACTCATACCCCGAAATATAGCACATATAGGAACCGAAGCCGAAAACCCGAATAGACCGATAATTCGGTCTATTCGGGTTCGGTTCGAATTCGGGTTTTGATTTTAAAATGCCCACCCCTACCTCTCCCCTCCCATTGCTTGCATGGCGGCTACAGGCCCACATCAAAGCCTGCACCCGTTCCCGCTAAAAGGCCCCCTACACGGCGATAATTGTGTCTTCGTGCCCCTAAACACGGTATTGATGTCGTGTTTTTGGGCCCACGAGTTGTTGTTAGTAGAGAAAAAAAATGATAATAGGTAATAAATAAATTTAGAAAATGATATTTTATGGTTATAGTGGGATATAAGGGAGAGAATTTAGAGAGAACGCTGTGGGAGATAAAATGCAGTGGTGGAATCTTGGCGACGTGGCACAAAAGTGGAATATGAGGGGAGAAATTTAGTGAGAATCTCTGCGGTTAGTCTAAGGCTATCTTCGGCAGCCTCTCTACTCTAATCATATTTCAAGTTCTACTATGTAAACAGTACAATTTATATACAAAATAATGCCTTGTATGCCTATATGCACGCTGCTCTGGAGACGGCAATCTCACTAAACCGTGAAAAGTTCATCCGCGAAAGACAAATCTCTTAACAGTGGATCTTATTTAGCTCAAATAAAAAATACAATAACATACCAAAATACCTTTTTAGGAGTCTTCCATAATTTTTTGTAGCTCCTAAAAACGTGCTATAGTAGTTCTATCAATTTTTTAAGCTATGACTGAATTGTAGTTCTCAATAAACCCTATACCTTTATATTAAATAGTTTTATCTATGATTGTTTAGAGAGCCAAATATGGGTAATAGAGATGAGTTTCTTATGAAGGAATTTTAAGTGAGAAAATAGAATATATTTTTCTACGTTGAATTGCTATTGTAAGGTCTTGCTTCTTTTGTCTTGTAGTAAATTCACTCATTTAAGTCTGTCTGCATCCCAAGCACTAAATGAGTGAAATCCAATCCCGGAAAAAGGCTCTCTTGCATCTTCTGCTTCCCCACCCGACCTCTATTCTAGATTCACCGTCTTCGGATGCATCAGTTTATTATGCTTATGCCTAATCTTAATACTGGCTAGTTACTTCAATTACCTTACCTCTCCTTTTAAGGAGGTTTCAAAGCACCCAGTCACAGCTCGTCATAAGAAATGATGGTTTATAGAAAAAGATATAGTTTCTATTTGCCCAGGGAGCAACAAGAAAAGTCACGGGTAAAGCACTCTAAGGTTCCATTTTGGATTGTCTGGTAGGGATATTGGCTACGAGACCTACTATGAAATATGACTTTTTATGCATCGGAAAACGAATGAGATCAGAAAGGCCATCATTGAGGCAAAAGAAAAATGGAACTCGGAATACGAATGAGATCAGAAAGGCCATCATTGAGTCAAACAATGCAAACATTAAGTTGAATCCTAATCAATCCACGGCGGACCCCTCATCGCAGCAGGAGGACGGGGAGCAACAGTTACATCCGTTTTTTTAGTTCGTTCCATATCCCCGTATGCCAACTCCCGGTGCACCCCGGGCAGCCCCATTTAGGCCATGTTCGTTTGATCCCAAAACCATAGGGATTGAGGGGGATTGGAAGGGATTGGAGAGGATTTTGACTTGTAGGGAATTTAATCCCCCTCAATCTCTATGGATTGGCACAAAACGAACAGGGCCTCAGGAGGGCTTTCACAACTAACTTTTCAGAATTTGAAACTCATTTTTCCTTTCTGTCCCACGTGCAAGTCTGCACCCATTGACGCAAAGCACCGCCAGGGCGGGGCGAGAGCGAGGCCACCACACGCGGGCGCAGCACCGTCCAGGCCAGCGTGCGGTCACGCTTGTTTCTCTCCCGTCCAGCGCCTTCTTCTCCAAATGGCCTCCCTGTGATCCTCTTCATCTCTCCCTCCTCCTCCTCTTCACAGAGCCGAGAAGAAAGGCAGGGTGGTGGGCGAAGAGACCCCAGTCAGTGGATCGTTAATCAAAGAAAAAAAAACAGCAGCTTATATCAACAACAAGGCCACCCCACCCGTTGGACGACATGGCCCGCCTCGGAGCCGGCGCCGTGTTGACGCTCCTGCTGGCTGTCGCGGCGGCGGCCGCGTTCCTCGCGGTGCCGGCCTCGGCCAAGGTCGGGGACCTGAGCGCGGTGGAGTTCGTGGCGGCGCGGGGCAGCAGCATCCCGGGGCAGCGCAGCAGCAAGTGTTCGGGCGCCGTGGGCGAGTGCGGCGTGGACGAGGAGGAGGAGCTCGGGCTGAGCGGCGGCGGCGGCATCGGCGCCGGCGACGCGCTGCGGCGGACGCTTGCGCAGCGCAAGCCGACCAACCGGTACATCAGCTACGCGGCGCTGCGCGCGGACCAGGTGCCGTGCAACAAGCGCGGCCGGTCCTACTACACCAACTGCGCGGCGCAGACGGCCGCCAACCCCTACCGCCGCGGCTGCTCCGCCATCACGCGCTGCGCCCGCAGCATGAACTGAGCGCCAAGGCGGCGGCCGGCGGTCTGATCTGCCTGCTGGCTGGCTGGGCAGGGGGCACGCAGCTGGCCTGGCTCGATCGCACACCATGCATTGACGTCGTCGCGGCCGGCCGCCATGCCGTTGGACGGTGGGGTCGGACGATGACGGAGGAGGAGGCGGCGGCGCGACGATAGTATATACAAACACCAATGACCAACCATACTACCAGTTCTATTGTCGCTGTGGCGTAGCTTCTCTATAAATAATATCTAACTCCAACAAGATATGTTTGATTATGGATCGCGATCTATCATATGTATGCCATTCATTCGTTAATTTGAAAAAATGATGCTGAAAAAGAGAAGCTACACTACTCCGGTGCATCAGATTCCGCGTTTTCCGCCTCAAAATCCCTAGCGTGCCTGCCATCATGCGCATATTGCACGAGCATCCATATTAAGGCTTGTTCGGTTATTTTCAATTCATATGGATCGTAGGAGATTGATATGAATTGGAGAGAATTTTAACTTAATAGGAATTGAAACTCCCTCAATCCCCCTCAATTCATATGGATTGAGGTAGAATCGAACAAGCCCTTAACAGGACGAAAACTAAAGAAAGACTGGACCATGCAAGGAGTAGCCAACGAGGGTGCCGCGCCACGGATCCGCTCGCAGCCAAGCCTGCTATATATCCGCGTCCTCCATGGATCTGCTGCCCGGGGAGCACAGAGGAGCCAGGCAGGCACCCGCCGGGGCTCACTACCGCACGGAAGTGGAGAGAGAGAGAGGGAGCCGGCAGCCGCGCCGCCGCCCGCCGAAGCTCGGCGTTGGCGTGGTGGTCAGGTCAGACTGTAGAGAGTCCGGCGGCGGGGAATGGAGTCAAGAGTTCTTTCAATGGTTGTCTTGGTAAGTACCTTGCTATCCAACATCTGATTTATCTTTTTTGGCTCCAGTTTTATTGTTGTCTATACATGCACTATATTAACTACGTTTTCTTAATATCTTTATTTGCTATTAATAGTTGTACCACACAAGTCTCATTCTTCTCTACCCCTTTACCTGATTGATAAATAATTTCCTTGTTTTTGGTCTTAAGATTGATTCAGTTAGACCGTTTTTGTTGTGTATATGTAATTGATTCTATCGGATTACGTGACGCTGGGAAGTCATGTTACATCTTTTTGCGAACTTTTAATTGGGTTCTTGATTATAGATTTAATGGTACATAAGAAATGACTATGTCAGGCTGTTAGAAAAATTGTAACATAGATATTTTATTTTATTGCCTTATCAGCCTTAGCATTGATATTACATTTTGTTGCCTTATCAAGCTTGAGATGGCAACACTATCTTTAGTATAGTGCATTACAATATCAATTTTCATTAACCATGCGTTAGCAGAAGTAGAAACATATCCATTTGTCCGTCTTTTTTTTTTTTGCTTTTTGATCATTTTTGCGAAAGATTTTTACAACTACGTCCTTTCTGATTTGAATTTAAAAATAAATCTTTATCTCGACGCCATTATATATCATTGGCATTGGCATCAAGGTTACACGTTTCAACATCAATATAGACCGCGCCGAGATCTCGTCCCCAGTGCTGAGTTGGCGGGTGAGCATTGGTACCCGACCTCCTTGGTATATATGGCTTTCAGTCAGCCGTGGGCTCGTGGCCTGAGACATGTTTAACGCCGCCCCGCGTCCATGTATTACGCTCGTTCAATTTCAATTTCGAAGCATGCATGCATACACCCCTTTCTCGAATTTGAAAATCGAATTTTTCTTGGCTCCAATATATAGTTCTTAGGTTTGGGCATCAGGGATGCTGCATCTGCATGCACAAGGTGGTCACGCAATACTGACTATGTGCCTACGTACGGTATAAAACGCATGGTAGCCAAAGGCAGGTGCCAGGGAAATTCTACACGTACGGAGTGCGTTGGCTGGACGTACCTATCCTTCGGGAACTACCTGGCTCATTGGCAACATAGGATTTTCAAAATGCACAAATGACAGATCGAGAACCTAACGATTTTGTATGGATCGACTACCCTACAAGAAGATGAGCCAGCCCCTAGATCACCAGGAAGGCACCGGAATAAGGTGACGTGATTTCCTTGACAAGCCAACCAACCTCTAGTCATCTAAAGGAATGGCTATCTTTATAATAGAAAAAAGGCAATAAAAATATTCTACAAGCTAACCTTAAAAGGTTGACAAAATAATTAAACTTAGATGATGCGGAAGTCCTAGGAGAGAAAGATGAGAAAGAGTTATTTTTATTTTTATGAATTATATGTATATATTTATTTTCTTAACTTATGTAATTTTTATTTGATTGAATAAATTATGTACATTTTATTTGTTTAATTATATAATTAGATATATCTATATATTAATAAAATAATGTGCTTTATGTTAACTAAAAGTATATAAAAAAGCCGACGTAACGTTGAGGTGAAGTGCGGTGGAGCAGAATCGATAATATGATTGATAGTTGATGTGGTGGTAGATATAACCCTACAGGATAGAACCAGCCTCATGAGATAAAGATCATGTCTGTTTGAGTTGCAATTTTGGAGCTTTACTAGAAAAGTCGTTGGTTTTTTTATTAAAAAATCAACAATATTTTTTGATAATATTATTAGCTTTCTAACTTATAGAACTAAAAAAACTTGTAAAATCAGATTTTATAGACTTCTATATAAATTTAGATTTTTTACCTTTGACTTTATGAAAGCTAAACTAGATACCTAACGGTTTGTTTGAACTTCACGTCTAAAAGCTCCAACAAACGGGTCCAAAGTGTTGAGAACTACGTTACCACGACCTATGATCTCTTTCTATCTTCTTCTCTCTTATGAGGAGGTACAAGTTCCTTTATATAGAGGCATGAGACTCCTCAGGGGTATAAGTGGTATTTGCCCACATAACCCTACTAGGGTTTCTTAACACTCCCCCTCAAGCGAATACCGCGACCAACACATGTCTCATTAAAACTCCCAAAAAAACCCAGTGGGAAAAATATGGACAAAGAGCGCATGGTGACGCATATTGCATTTGCACTTTGTTGCCTCGTTAAAAACCTCATGTGAGAAACTTCAAGAAAAACTCACCAAGGGAAAAGGAGTACAACAACTGTCATTAGGACAAATTTCGATCTTATAGATCTGGATTCCATCGAATCTTCTACAAGGGCTAAATTTAGAAATATGCTCCCCCTGATCCTTGCACATAGAGATTTAGCAAATGGATTGCATCCTTGCAAGGATTATTTCAGGATACATGTGGTAAGTGAACGTATCAACATAAATAAGCCATTTTAACTGGTGGTGTTCGATAGACTAGATCTACATATTTGATAGAAACTTCTATAAAGCTTCACATATTGATCAAGTTGACGCCTCTAGGGCATACTGGTATGACATTCAGTGTCTCGCAATTGTGATCAATATTGAGCATTCGCTCCCCTGACGATGACATCTGTCAAAGTCTTTATCCCTCGTAAATCAAACACATCCTCCAAGATACGTCTCATTGTTCATCTGGAATAATGAGGGTAGATGAGGCTAGGGAGCTACACCTTTTATTCTATCGTACACCACAATGTATACATAGTTGTGCAAAGCAAATAACTTGTCCTTCCACAGGACTTAGGGGATATGATAGTTGTGATAGTACATATTCTAGGTTTGACTCATCGCTTCAGGTGTTCATTCATTACAACTTATATGATGGTGTAACATAAGTCCATCAAAGATCGTAATCCACGAGGAATTCTTCATCGATCAGATACATCGTTATAGTCTGTCATTCTGGTATAATGGGGATATTTTGCCCGTAACACCTAAACCGTATAGGTTTCTGCCATCAGGGCTTTAGAGGATACCGTAATTCCACATCTAGTGGAAAATACCATGAGTAAAACTTATGGAATGCACATGTGCTTATTCGGTGAACTTCAAATCCTTTTGTACCTCGTCTTATACCTTTTTGGGTCTGTATGGGTCTTTATCCCTTTATAGGGGTTATCAAACTTTGATGTTCAACACATACTTTGTTTCTTCTGGGAAGGTTCTGTGGGGGGACATATATCCCCCGGGTCCCCTAGAAGGCGAAAGGTCCTCGCGTGGGGCCTCGAGCCAGTTACCCCGCAAGGCCATCCCTTCGTGGGCCGGGCAAAAGCTACTGGCGGAATGGGCCAATCTGAGAAGGTGACAGACTTGAGCCTAGGCATTCCGTCAAATCGTGAGCTATCCAAAGAAACCGTTCGACTTTCCCGCGCATGGCGCCCTCAAATGTTGAGGTGGATTAGGGATGAGTCGGTGAGATTTTTGGGAGATCAGTTCAGTCGGTTCACTATTATTTACGAGACATGTGATCCTCATGTACGTATGGAGTGCCCCACGGTCGTGTATATAAGGCCCAGGGGAACCCCATCATTTCCATTGACCATCTACTTATCTCATTAGCTTTTCTCCATTTAGGAGACATCGCTTGTAACCCACCACATATAGATCCACTCTAGGAAGTAGGGTATTACGCCTCTCCAAGCGGCCCAAACCTACAGAAAATTGTCTGTCTCTCTCTCTCTCTCGTGCGTACAACACTGAAAGTTGCCTAGAGGGGGGTGAATAGGCAAGTTAAAACTTTTTCAAC
The DNA here is from genome assembly GCF_902167145.1 of Zea mays. Taxonomy (NCBI): domain Eukaryota; kingdom Viridiplantae; phylum Streptophyta; class Magnoliopsida; order Poales; family Poaceae; genus Zea; species Zea mays. Next base: position 4,824,618 of record NC_050098.1, on the reverse strand, counting down.
AAAAACTAGAAACAAACTAGGTAAAACCGTCCGGTGTCAAAACCGGTGCAACTGGTTTGAACGAGCTCAACTAAAGAATGAGATATAAAACTGAATTGTTCTCAAAATTCACCTAGTTAACTTTGGAAATGAGATGTTCTAAATGATCCACAGGGTTCAAAGTAGTAGATTTGAGAAGGGCACTTCTCAAAATCCACACACCAAAAAGATATGAACAAATCTTTCACGGAAGGGTGAGAGAACGAAGAACACAAACAAACACAATGAGCAAGAACACAAGAGACACAAGATTTATCCCGAGGTTCGGTCACACCACCAAGGTGCCCTACTTCCTCGTTGAGGCGCCCACAAAGAGCTGGGTCTCTTTCAACCCTAATCCTCCCTTTGCCGACCACAAAGGTCAAGCTCACACACTAATCTTTGCTCAAACGAGCGGGTAATACAAACTTTCTTGCGGTCTTCCACAAGATTTGGAGACTCACAAGAGACACCTAGTCGTCTAGGAGCTAGAAGCTCCAAGAGTAATGAATCCACAAAGAACTCGATGTAGTACCAAAGCTCGAATGAAGAAGAGCAAGAGAGATTTGGAGATGAAGCACAAAAACCGCAGCTCTCAAACTCACTCAAAGATTTCTCTCCAAAGATTTGAAATGGGAGAGGCAAGAGATGTGTGAGAGAGAGTGGGAGGTGTTCTTCAAGTTAGAAATGGAGTTTGGGTCGTGCTCTTGTGTGGGGAGAGAGGTAGGAGTGAGTATATATAGGTGGGGCTTCAAAACTAGCCGTTGGACTCATTTTGGCTGTGGAGGACCGGTTGAACCGCCCCTGGGACCGGTTCAACCGCCTGGGGCAGGCTGACAGTCAATCTGCCAGTCAGACTGGCAGACTGCAGGTCAGACTGCAAAAACAGGTCCTGACACCGGTTGAACCGCCCCTAGGGCCGGTTCAACCGCCTGGGGGTCAGACTGGCAGTCAGTCTGCCAGTCAGGAGGTCAGACCGGTCAGTTGACCCTGACACCGGTTGAACCTCCCCTAGGACCGGTTCAACCGGTTTTGACCAGTGAGGTCCGGGAAAAAAACCCCGGCTGAACTTTCCCTGGACACCGGTTGAACCTCTCTGGACCCCGGTTGAACTTGCCCTGGACCCCGGTTGAACCTGCCTGGACCCCAGTTGAAGTTGAAGTTCAGCTGGAGTTGAGAAAGCTCAACTCAGCTGAAGTTCAGCTCAGCTGAAAAGCTCAGCTGCAGCTGAAGAAGCTCAGCTCAGCTGCAGTCAAGTTCAGCTGGAAAGCTCAGCTGCAGCTGAAGAAGCTCAACTCAGCTGAAGTCAAGTTCAGCTGGAAAGCTCAGCTGCAGTTGAAGAAGTTCAGCTGCTTTTCAACAAGAACACTCTAGGTTTCTCAAACCTAACCATGGTCAACCATAGAACGTTAAAGAGATTTTTGCTTTTCAAAAATAGCTTTTGAATAGAGAGGTTTGAGCTTTGGCAAACACCAACCTTCTTTTTGGATCCCCCTTTATAGTACGACGATTCCTATACTCAAGTTAAATAAAATATAATGAAGTAAACTCCTTGAGTCATTGGTGTCTCATGTGTGATTTCTCCATGGCATTGCTTCATAAGGATCACAAACATCTTTGTCTCACCTTTTGAAGCAAACTCAAATCAAACCCTGTGACTTGTACCATATCACCTTATATGAGTTCAAATCATGGCTTCAAGTCACCTTACTGATGCATCAACATGTTGTAACTCTTCATAGCTGATTAGTTCATCGACTTAGTGCAAGTACTCTCTTCTTCACCTTAGCCATGGTACCTCGGTCTACAAGCCGTCGCTTGACCTTCACCTTCGCTTAGTTCCTCGAAGCCCTTTCCTTGCTATCTTCACCCTATCAAGCCATTCTTGAGTCACATCAAATTGAGCATCCATTGAGAGAACCATTTCTTCAATATTGTGAACCTTGCTTGAATGTCTTCTAGATATAATTGTCAAGATCAATCAAGCTCTAGTTTGATTCTCATAGAAGCATATATGGACTGACAGTAATATGGTCAAGCCAATTCACGATTCCTCATATCTTATTCTCTTTGGCTTGACCAATCCTCTAAATCACTTTGTCCTCTATTCTGGTCATATGTATGTAGTGATTTCTCAGGTCTTGTCCATATATTCAAACCAATATAGAGATCATATTATATCCATTTGCATTGTCTCATTGGTTATTTAACCTCGTGTTGAACCTTTGTTCACTGATCATTATACACTATTCAAGTATGTTCATCATACTGAATTTCCTGTTCAACACTTAGCAAACTCGTTAGACCTTTAAATGTGTTGTTATCCAAATCACCAAAACTCACAAAAGGGATGAATGCACTTTCAATCTCCCCCTTTTTGGTGATTGATGACAACACATTTAAAGCTTACATAAGATTTGATAAATAAGATTTTAAATCCTATGATATAGTTTCCTCCCCCTAAATATGTGCATTTCAGAAAATAACACTTTTGTACTCAAATGCCAAAAGCACATATTTGGGTCAAAGTATGGAGACAACTTATATCATACTATTCATGGGGTGCAGTGTGTCATAAAATAAACATGATGCTCATGAAATAGTATGCACTCATCAACTTTCTACATCTTATGTTTTTCTTATGATTCCCCCTTTTGTTAATTATTTCTCCCCTTTTCAAAAATAAAGATAAGCTTTAATGCAAAATTTCTCCCCCTTTGTCATAAATCTCCAAAAAGGATACAAAGAATATAAAGGGTAGAAATTATGATTTAAGCAAGATGTGAACACACTATCATGAAAAGGATCCTTAGAAGACAAAAAAATAATGTAGAAGTGACATGAAGTGATGTACCTTTGTGTTTTACCTTTTCAAGGGGGTGTTCCAAACTTGTGTTGGATTTTGAATTCATTTTGCAATATCTTGTTGGCATAATTTTGACATAGGTCCAAGATATCAAATGAATATTGTCATACTAATTGAAAGATAAATCTTGATACCTGGAGTCTAGATGTCACCTAGCATTTTCTTATCATAACAAGAGGCAGCATGAAAATTGTACAAGTATGAATTATACAACTAGTGATCATGTACGAAAAATATCAATTGAAAACCACCAATTGATACAATTTGATAGATAATCAGATCACTAATTACATATTACACTAAGTTCTCCTCAAGTTTTAGTGCACACATATATATGAATTCAATTGATACCTGTTGAGAGTACTTATTTGCAACTTAAAGTACCATTGGCATAAAAGGAGTATCAATTGAACATAATCATGCAACATAAGAAACATGTGCACTATTTAATCAATTAAGTTCTAGACAGGAGAATCTATAAGCTATGCTATTTCAGATATTTGCAATCCAAAAGGATGTGATACATATTTACCAATTTTAGATGATGTTGGAGTAGTATATAAAAGAGAAACTCATTCTCTTATGAAATGTATAACATATACATTTATTGGAGCAAAGAATCTTTGATACCCATCAAATTTGCAGTGGAAGCGATTGTCTTTGCCCGAAGATTCCTTTCTAATTCGAGACTTTGTTCCATGCCATATGGTCTTCATTATAATCATGAATTTCTATCTTAGCTTTTGATAGGCTTGACATTTCAAAGAGAAACTTATCCTCTTTAAACAATCAAGAGAAACTCATTCTCTTCAAAGAACTACACAAATTCACTAAAAGAAAATGTTAGTCTTTAAGGACACAAGATATAGAATGAGCTCCCCCTAAATGTATGCATCAAGTACTTGAATTACTTGTAACATGCATTTGATTCAATTAAGATTCTTAGAGGAGTTCATCATATATCTTGGTCAAGGCATAATATATTTGAAATAATTGAATTTATGCTAGAGAACACATGTCGTTCCCCAAAAGAACTAATCCATGGGGTGACATGTGGTAATTATTTGATCATTTCTTTGGAACCACTCATCCTCATTTGATGTTCTTCTTTCACCAAGGTGTGAGACTACACAACATGAACTTGAAAGAAATCATTAGTCTCACAAGATATAGGCTAAACTCTCCCTCAATTTGTGCATGTAAGAGTACACAAAGTACACTTATTCACATCAACAATACGAGGTTAAAGGAGATGTTTGCACTATATCTTGGTTGAACATGACATGCTTTACATAGATAATGAAAATTAAACCAATTGAAAGTTTAAGAACTAAAAGTATATCAATTGAAATCTTGAAGGGTAAAGCATGCTAATATGAACCTCAAACCTCATAATGAAGGATATCATATAAATATATCACTACATCTTCATTATTTGGTTGACAAAAAAATATAACTCCCTTCTTGAATCACTGTGATCTCTTTTCTCTTTACGATTTCATCCAACCAAGTTATCATGAACTTCTTTCATCTTTGCTTGGTTCGATCATACTTGATATGAGACCCATTGAAACTCAATGATTGAAAGAACCAAGTCTCTTATATTTGTAGATTTTGAATCCATCTTGAAAGCACTTGGAAGGACCTTGTTGAAACACTTAGAAAAGAGAGCATTAAAAACACATGGGAAGGTTTCACAAATGATGATCCTTATATGTGGATGAAAATGAACCATCATTCTTGAAACCCAAAAGGATAGACTAAATTCCTTTAAATTAGTGCACACATATAGTTGATGTCAAAGTTATATGCACTATTGAACATTTTATAATGCAATGAATTTAACCTATACTATGGTACATCCCACTAAGGATAGAATACTAAAACAACTGAAGGAGAGGAAGTTTTCATACCTTAGCCTCTTATCAACTTCTTCTTACTTTAGTTGAATAGTATCCTTTAAGCTTGTGATTTATCCAATTTAAAACAAGCACCATCTCTTAACATAGATTTTCTATGGATAAACTCAACACAAGAGATGGCATTAGTAGCACAAGCACTAGTTTCTTATTTAGCAACCCTTTATATGCGAAAGACAAGCGTGTTGCTAAAAATAGAGAAACCTCATAATATGGACTAAATTTCCCTTGAGCCCTTAAGCACAATATATTTTGAATGATATGGATAATATGCATGGTTATTCAATGAAGTCTAAAGGGCTAACTTAATCCATATTATGGTGAGTGTCTAATATAGAAGAATCAAATCCAAATTAACTAGAGAGAGAGTACATCACATAGTTTTGAATTTGTTGACCATATGATAATATTCATTTATCTTCCAATTGGACCTTTATTTCATAATCAATAACTGATGTATATCCTCAAGTGCTTCTTTTCCCTTAGTGGCTACACAAGTCACAAAAGAGATAAGATTTGAAAATAATATGCACTTGAGATTCAGTTGTTACCACCCTTGCTACTATCTCCAAATATGATTTATATATTCATTATCGAGCACCCAACTTGATCCATTGAAGGAGTGATCCTGCAAAACAAGTTTAAGCTTTGTATTTTGGTACCCAATTTTAATTGGGTCCTTTAAGATTAGTAGTAAGAGCCTTGGATACCCACACATTCCTTACTGTGGCCTTTCTCTTTGTATAGGCACCCACATATACTTGACAACCATCTTACATGGTTTCAAGTCAATATTTAATCACTTAGATAAAAACTAGAGTTAAGAATAGGAGCCTTTTCTCCTTTTATTAATACATCGTTGTGTTGCCTTCTTGATGATGAACCTACCTTGACTTTGGGTGCACCTAGCTTATCAAGGTTAGTCGCACAAGCATTCATATCATAAAGACAAGTTATGCATGGAATTTACAACTTAGTGATCTAATTCAATGTGAAGCATACGGATATCAATTGAAGTAGATTTCTAAAATATCAAAATATGGGTTTTCAAAATTTAGAGAGTATGGATCACTAATTATACCTTTTACAGTTTAAAAATCATATCCATGTTAGTGCATATGTATGTGATGAATATCAACAAAAAGATTCTTATGCACTTTTAGAATTAATGATAAGGGAATTTTAAACTGCATCAAGAGTAGCTATTTAGAAAACAAAGATTACAATCTATATGAATGAGATACAAATTTACCATTTTGGATTGTCTTAGTATAGCTTACTCAAGAGAAACTTATTCTCTTTAACACAAGATATATAATGTTCTCCCACTAGATATGTGCATTAAGTATTTGAATGACTTGACACATGCACTTTCAATTCAGTTAAGAGTCTCATGGGGAGTACATTACATATCATGGTCAAGGCATGACAAATTTGCAATGAATTAACTTATGCCTAAGAATACTTACCACCATATAGAACGTACCATTTGTTGTACCAATTTGAAAGATATTACTATCGGTGGTGGTGTCACTTTAGTATTCTTCTTTTCATCATTTGTGGAGACTTCCTTCTTTGTTATCTCTTTTCCTTTTAAAACTAGTCGATAAAACACTTTGAAAAGATGTATTAGTAGTACAAGGAAGTATTTAATGAATGATGATATCTATATATGAATGGCAAACAAATTATCATTTATGAGGCATAAAGGCATAAACTAAATCCCTTTAAGTTAATGCACATGGAGGAGTGAATTAAAAATATGCACCAATTTACAAATTTAAGCCAAAAGAAATTTAACCTTTATATTGACAATTCTTTCCATAAAATAGATTATTACCAATTGAAAGAATGCCACTTGAAAGGAACTATTATTGGTCACATACCAAATGAAACAACTAGTTCCATACCTTTGCCTTGAGCATTCCTAATCTTTCTTTTAGGTGAAGATTAACCTTTAATGCTTGTGATTTTACCAAATGAAAGAGCACAATCTCTACTTATGAATTTCCATGAAATATCTTAAAAGAGATTGTATTAGTAACACAAGCAATAGTTTCCTATTTAGCAACCTCTAGTATATGAATGACAAGAAGGTTACTAAATTAAGGAAACCTCATGATATGAACTAAATTACCCTTACAGGCATCATGCATAACATCAATTGAAACAAGATAAAAGTAGCATGATTGTTTAATTAAGTTTATAGGGCAAGTTTAATTCATAACATGGTGAGTGATTAATGTAGAAGACTCAAAACCAATTTTAATGAGAATGAATACATCACATAGTATTGGTTCGATCTTCTTTGAGCGTTGAATGTCACACTCTATTTGGGAAACACATTCTCATGTTGTGAAACTACATAAATCACTTAGATAAAAACATTAGTCTCACAACTCTAGTCATATAGAGAATTCCCTTTTGGTAAGTGCTTTAAGAATTTGAATTTCTTACTTAGCACTCTATTCATTTAAGAACATGGGATAATCCTCTTTATGTCTAGGTCATGGCAATAATACGATAATCAATTTGAAATATGTCACAAGATACATACAACCAATTTAAAGCATGTAGATTGTCATAATATAAAAATATGAACTTGCAATCTACCATATAATTAGATCCTTTCCAAAGTAAGGTAAAATCTTTTAAGTTCATTTTCAAGTGCTTCATTTTTCCTATGTGGCTACAAAAGACACAAAGGAATATACCAATTAAAAACAATGTGCACTTAAGAATTAATTGTTACCATCCTTTGGATATCACTTGGTTGTAGGCCTTTTGCTTGATTCCCACAAAGGTTAATCCTTATTCTCTACAACACAAGTTCTTGCTAGAGATGAATATGAAGTTACTGATATAACAACTCAATTCATCTTTGGGTCAATCTTAAAGGATAGACAATGTAAGATTGATAGCTTGAGATAAGAATTGAGTTAAACCGCTCAAGCACCCTAAAGCTTCATATCATCTGCGGGTACCTGCAAAACTTATCAAGTACATTTTGGTACCCATCTTTGGATGGGTCCACCAAGGTTAGCTAACAAGTACTTAGGCACCCAAATGGCCTTTGTGCTAGTTTTAGGTGAACTAATTACCTTTCTAGCACAAATGTCATTTTTGGGTCTCCTAAGCGAATATGAATGAATTGACATGGTAGGCTTAGGATACTTACTCATGGGACAATCCTTGCATAGGTGTCCCTTTCTTCGGCAAGTGTAGCAAATCTGATTTTTAATTTTGCAAGACTCCTTCTTGCCTTGCTTCTTGTTTGCTACATGGTTAGTGAGCCTCTTTCTTTCTAAAGTTAAGCCACTATCTTTTATGTAGGGACATGACTTAATCTCATGTCCCTTCTCATGACATTGATAACACATTCTAGTGCATCTTCTCTTATTTGGAAGAGTGGCTTGTTTGTTACCTTGTGTGGAGCATGTGGAGACGTGGTTGAGGCACTTGTCATGAGCTTTGGATTTCTTATCTTGATGTTTGCTCATGACTTTCTTGGAAAGCTTGGTATTCTTTTGAAGGGGTTTTGTGCATGCTACGGTTGTCCCCTTCTCAAGCTTTTTCACCATATTATCACGGTTATCTTGAGAAGGTTGAGCATGACACTTTCCCTTCAAAAGAGTTAAGCTCCTTCTTTGCCTTCCAACTTCTTCCTTGAGCTCTTTATTTTCTTGTGTGATAGAAATATCACTAGTTCCTGAAATTTCTAGCTCAATGGAAGATTGGCTTTCTTGAGAGCAACATTTGTTAGCACATGATAATATAGTTTCTACTTGAGTACATGTGCATATGTGAGGTTGGTATGATTTCAAATTAGTTAACACAACCTCATGAGCCATTTCTAACATGATATGTGAATCCATAAATTTATTATGAGAACACACAAGCATATCATGTTTTTCTTGCAAAGCTAGATTTTCAATATTTAGCCTTTCTATCGTGTTCTTGAACATAGCATTTTTATTTTCTAATTGAGAAATATATGATGAATGATTAACAACTTTAATTTGCTCAATTGAAATGTCTTCATACCTTTGGACCAAATCATCATGAGAGCACTTTAGCTTCTCATGCTCTTTGTTCAACTTCTCTAAGTCTTCGATTTTTCTGATGAGGAAGTCTTCTTGCTTATGAAGCATTTCTTTTTGTTCTTCCGCTCTTTTCATGAGTTTGAGCAAGCTCATCCGATGTTTCTTGCTTAGCTGAGCGAAGAATTGTTGAAGATCATCCTCATCTTCACTATCACTTTCTTGCTCCTCCTCATCCTCACTTTCGCTTTCACTGTCACTCCCATTAGCAATAAAGCACATATGATAAGTGGATTTGAAAGACGAACCTTGTGAAGAGGTGGATTCGTCGTTTGGTCTCCATCGATCATTTTCTTCTTCAATTTTGTTCTTCGCCTCATCTTCCTTCATTTTGAGGAACATCCTTTCGGCGATTCTCATGGCAAGATCTATTGCCCTAGGATCAACATCTGCACCAAAAGATAAAGTCGAGGCAACCTCAACTTTTTCAAGCTTAGAATCACTTTCATTTCTTAGTCCCCCCGACATGATCTTTTCCTCACGCGGTTAAGCGTTAGAACGAGGATTAGGCTCTGATACCAATTGAAAGTTGCCTAGAGGGGGGTGAATAGGCAAGTTAAAACTTTTTCAACAAAAACTAGAAACAAACTAGGTAAAACCGTCCGGTGTCAAAACCGGTGCAACTGGTTTGAACGAGCTCAACTAAAGAATGAGATATAAAACTGAATTGTTCTCAAAATTCACCTAGTTAACTTTGGAAATGAGATGTTCTAAATGATCCACAGGGTTCAAAGTAGTAGATCTGAGAAGGGCACTTCTCAAAATCCACACACCAAAAAGATATGAACAAATCTTTCACGGAAGGGTGAGAGAACGAAGAACACAAACAAACACAATGAGCAAGAACACAAGAGACACAAGATTTATCCCGAGGTTCGGTCACACCACCAAGGTGCCCTACTTCCTCGTTGAGGCGCCCACAAAGAGCTGGGTCTCTTTCAACCCTAATCCTCCCTTTGCCGACCACAAAGGTCAAGCTCACACACTAATCTTTGCTCAAACGAGCGGGTAATACAAACTTTCTTGCGGTCTTCCACAAGATTTGGAGACTCACAAGAGACACCTAGTCGTCTAGGAGCTAGAAGCTCCAAGAGTAATGAATCCACAAAGAACTCGATGTAGTACCAAAGCTCGAATGAAGAAGAGCAAGAGAGATTTGGAGATGAAGCACAAAAACCGCAGCTCTCAAACTCACTCAAAGATTTCTCTCCAAAGATTTGAAATGGGAGAGGCAAGAGATGTGTGAGAGAGAGTGGGAGGTGTTCTTCAAGTTAGAAATGGAGTTTGGGTCGTGCTCTTGTGTGGGGAGAGAGGTAGGAGTGAGTATATATAGGTGGGGCTTCAAAACTAGCCGTTGGACTCATTTTGGCTGTGGAGGACCGGTTGAACCGCCCCTGGGACCGGTTCAACCGCCTGGGGCAGGCTGACAGTCAATCTGCCAGTCAGACTGGCAGACTGCAGGTCAGACTGCAAAAACAGGTCCTGACACCGGTTGAACCGCCCCTAGGGCCGGTTCAACCGCCTGGGGGTCAGACTGGCAGTCAGTCTGCCAGTCAGGAGGTCAGACCGGTCAGTTGACCCTGACACCGGTTGAACCTCCCCTAGGACCGGTTCAACCGGTTTTGACCAGTGAGGTCCGGGAAAAAAAACCCCGGCTGAACTTTCCCTGGACACCGGTTGAACCTCTCTGGACCCCGGTTGAACTTGCCCTGGACCCCGGTTGAACCTGCCTGGACCCCAGTTGAAGTTGAAGTTCAGCTGGAGTTGAGAAAGCTCAACTCAGCTGAAGTTCAGCTCAGCTGAAAAGCTCAGCTGCAGCTGAAGAAGCTCAGCTCAGCTGCAGTCAAGTTCAGCTGGAAAGCTCAGCTGCAGCTGAAGAAGCTCAACTCAGCTGAAGTCAAGTTCAGCTGGAAAGCTCAGCTGCAGTTGAAGAAGTTCAGCTGCTTTTCAACAAGAACACTCTAGGTTTCTCAAACCTAACCATGGTCAACCATAGAACGTTAAAGAGATTTTTGCTTTTCAAAAATAGCTTTTGAATAGAGAGGTTTGAGCTTTGGCAAACACCAACCTTCTTTTTGGATCCCCCTTTATAGTACGACGATTCCTATACTCAAGTTAAATAAAATATAATGAAGTAAACTCCTTGAGTCATTGGTGTCTCATGTGTGATTTCTCCATGGCATTGCTTCATAAGGATCACAAACATCTTTGTCTCACCTTTTGAAGCAAACTCAAATCAAACCCTGTGACTTGTACCATATCACCTTATATGAGTTCAAATCATGGCTTCAAGTCACCTTACTGATGCATCAACATGTTGTAACTCTTCATAGCTGATTAGTTCATCGACTTAGTGCAAGTACTCTCTTCTTCACCTTAGCCATGGTACCTCGGTCTACAAGCCGTCGCTTGACCTTCACCTTCGCTTAGTTCCTCGAAGCCCTTTCCTTGCTATCTTCACCCTATCAAGCCATTCTTGAGTCACATCAAATTGAGCATCCATTGAGAGAACCATTTCTTCAATATTGTGAACCTTGCTTGAATGTCTTCTAGATATAATTGTCAAGATCAATCAAGCTCTAGTTTGATTCTCATAGAAGCATATATGGACTGACAGTAATATGGTCAAGCCAATTCACGATTCCTCATATCTTATTCTCTTTGGCTTGACCAATCCTCTAAATCACTTTGTCCTCTATTCTGGTCATATGTATGTAGTGATTTCTCAGGTCTTGTCCATATATTCAAACCAATATAGAGATCATATTATATCCATTTGCATTGTCTCATTGGTTATTTAACCTCGTGTTGAACCTTTGTTCACTGATCATTATACACTATTCAAGTATGTTCATCATACTGAATTTCCTGTTCAACACTTAGCAAACTCGTTAGACCTTTAAATGTGTTGTTATCCAAATCACCAAAACTCACAAAAGGGATGAATGCACTTTCAAACACGAACCATTAAATTACAATCAACAGCACCGTCCTACCCAAAAGCACCGCAAGGGTAACCCTGGGTTTGCGGTCGGGCTCTAAACACTGACAGCTGGCGCACCAGGTAGGGGGTGTGTCGTTGATCGGAACTAGCTCAATGGCCATCACCTCCAAGTGCAAGATCACCCTTTGCCCCGGGACCATGTTCTGCTTTGGAACCATCTCGTCCATAGCGGATGAAGAGGGAACTCTACACCGCGTGGCAGATCCACCAGAGAAAAAGCTTTCCTCAGAAATCCCGAGGGGAGCCAGAGCAGAATAGCGAGTGGCGCCACCACTCACATCTCGAGGGAAGATGACCCCTTACAAACCAAAGGTTGGGAGCTTGCCTACCCGAAAAACTCCGCTGTCCACCTCGCCCACAAAAGAGTGGACATGGATCACTCGAAAGAAGGAAGCAAACGCCCCGAGTCAGGGGATGAGAACACGCCGAGCCATCTTTCTGACGCCTTCGCCCTCAAAGAAGGACGGAAAGAAGAGTGCCATTGCGTCAGCTCCTTTCTACCCCGACGTCCTCTTCATCAGGGGGATATTGGAGTCATCACCCATCTCTGACGATGAGCCTACCATGCAAGGGGAAGAACCTCCCCAGCGTGAAGCACGACGACGGAGGAACAGACGCCGGAACGTGCGGCGACATCACGAAGCTGGGGAACAGGATCTGGCGCAACCCGTGTCCCATGACGAAGCCTCAGAAGTAGGAGAAACTCTCCACGAGCGAATACACCGAGAAAGGTGAAACTCTCGCTGCCGCGATCGCCGACAAGCTCAGGACCGAGAACGAGAGCAAGCCGAGCAAGGTGCAAGGCTGTGCCGAGAGAATCCTCTCTTTGCTTGGAACTTGTACCCCGACTTTGCTCGTGCAATGAACACGCCGAGTGAAGTCGGAGGGGTACTGGCCCAGATAGCTGACGGCCTCCCGCGAACTCCAGACGCGGAAGGCTACCGGGGACTGCTTACCCAAGCAGCTAATCACCTTCTACCCATCGCTCATCCTCGGAATGACCTACGTCACGCCATCAACAGCCGGTGAGACGCACGGAGCTCCATCAACGCTTCGCACGACCGATGGCACGAAAATGAGATAAGGCGTCAGGAGGAGTATAACCGGGATCACGGCGTCCCGTCACGAAGTCACACCACACGTGCTGAGTCGGCTGCAGACTCAACTAGTGGCCCGTTCCGGGGATGGTCGAGATGACACAACCGACTCCCCTCCCTGGGACCGACCTCACGAACGCCGATAGGAAGACACGTGAGAAGTCTCTGCGCTTACTCCGCGTATCCGGGCCATCCAGTGCCCCCCAACTTCAAGGTCTCCAACATCGATAAGTACGAGCCCAAGCAGGACCCAGGTGACTGGTTGGTCGTCTACACGACTGCCGCTCGGGCCGCCGGGGTGACGAAGGACGTCATGACGGCGTACTTGCCCATTGTCCTAGGGCAAGATGCGCTATAGTTGCTCCTACATCTACCCCACACTGCATCAACGGTTGGAACGACTTCAGTCGGTGCTTCATCGCCAACTTCCAGTCCCTCTTCGACAAGCCGGCGTAGCCATGGGACCTCAAATCCATTAGGCGCTGGAGCGATGAAACCCTCTGGTCGTACCTCAAGAGGTTTCAGACCATGAGGAACCGCATCCCCGAAGTCGTCGAGGCAGCGGTGATTGAAGACTTCTACCGGGGATCCAACGACTCGGCCTTTGTCCGAGCCATACTCCAGAAAGCGCCTGCCACCTTCGAACAATTGTTCTGGTAGGCAGACCTCTACATCACCACGGATGAACGTGCCCAGGACCTCATTAGAGGCACGAAACCCGCACCACCCGCGCCATGGTGCGATGCGAACCAGCCGCCTGATAGGCGCTGGGAGAAGAGGCCCCGCGAGGAGGTGTGCACCGCCGGTCCACTCGTCGCTCGAGCCCGCGGCGCACCCCGCGGAGGGGTACAAACACTGGATGAAATCCTTGATGCCCAGTGTCCGTACCACAAGAACATGCACCATACCATACGGAACTGCAGGGACTTCAAGAACTCTGTCGGGCATGGCCGACCATTCCAGCCTCTACCGCATCCTCTACCGCGAGGAGAGCCTGGCGAGCCAGGCAGCCTCAACAGTAGGAAGGGGAGGGGGTGGAGCTTTCCACGTGTTTACAGGGAGGTCAACATCATCTTCGGAGGGCACGAAGCACAAGAGAATAGGAGACAACAAAAGCTCAACGACCGAATGTCCTGGTGGCCACCACCAGTGCCCCAGCTCCTTACCAGTGGTCGGAGCACGCGATAAACTTCAGTCAAGCTGATCAATGACTAAACTTTCATCATCCCGGCAAATACCCGCTCCTCGTTGATCTGGTGATCCGAGAGAGCCGCGTGAAGAAAGTATTAGTGGACGTCACCTTCCCCCGGACGCTGCAAGCCCTCGGGGTCGCACTCAAAGACCTCAACGAGTCAGATACTCCATTCTTTGGTATCGTGCCGACTGAAGGGGAGTACCCACTCGGGCACATCTACATGTCTGTCACCTTCGGAACCCCAGAGAACTACAAAACTGAGTTCCTGAGGTTCAAGGCAGACCGCGTAAGGTACGCCACGGCGTGCCCAGCGAGACGGTCGTGGCTTAACGCCGCTGCAGCTAACGGTGCTCCCAGTCCCTATTTCTTACCAATTCTATGGATTTCACTATTGTTGTTTATCATTGTTTTGCTTCTATGCTTCCTTTTTATATTTTCTATATTTCTGTGTGTGTCTTGCATAGAAAAAGATAGGACAGTGGGTTGGATGTGTGATGCCAAATTACTGCAGTTCTGTTTGTCTTCCAATCTATATTTGATATTTGGGGGGCATAGGTTATGGTTTCCACAGTAAATTGTGTAAAAAATTATCTGCATTCTGGTATATAACCCAGTCTACTACATTGTTTTGTTGATATACTTCTGTAGACTCCTTGATTCATGTGATGGTCTTCGATCAAACCATATGTCTGAAAAACTACTTAAACAGACAAATTCTTCCAGTTATGGCAGTCAATAGCAAGATGCTACAATTGCTACTTCTCCTTTATGGCATTCAATTATTGTTTTACCGATATTGTCATCCCAGAAAAAGAGGATTGAATTGGTGAGTTTTGTTGTTGCATATTATCTGGACAATTTTACTTTTTCCAAACTTCAATAACACCGCCTGAAATTGCCTTGACAAGAAGTCAAGAAGTTATATTCAACATGCATCTGCACTACAATATGTTACTTGATTTTCTTTCATCATGGCTATGTAGGATTATAGGTACCCTTTAAAAAGGGGATATTCTTGCTAAAATGTAAATGTGTATTCTAATGCATCTTATAGACTATCAAAACCATTAAGTCTATTTTCGTTCTACTGGTTTGAGTGTTGCAGGGGTAAAAGAGAAAATAGATTATTTTAGATTAGATACCGTTGCAGTGGTCTTTTGACTTGGCCTGTGCTAGGTAAAAAAATCAAATTTACTAGATATTGTTGGGCCTTATGAGGGGCGGGATAAGAATTCCGACATGCTTAACTCAATCATTGAAGTTAATGAAGAGTCCACACACTGAGTGTGTGAGTAGATCCATACGCAACAGATTATGGGCATCAATGATGGTGCACCAGGGATATGGCAAGGTAGCGTGGTGCAAGACGGTCAATGATATTGGCAAGTACATCTTCAGGTAGCAGGTATGTCATGCTCTTATATATATATATATATACATACATACATATATATATACATTGTTCTAAATTCTCTTAAGATGAAGCCCCACCTCTACCTGCAAAGTGAAAAACAAAAGCAAAAACATATTTATCTAAGAAGGAAGTAAAAACAATTAAAGTAAGAAATGTCAACATGAGTACGCCAGTACAGGTGTTGTCATGGAGGATTTAATAATATGTTCATTATTCACCAATATGCGACCAGTAAAAATTGGTAGCTATTTATGCAGTGTGTGATGTTTTAGTTGAGTGATTGAACCAATTGATCGAAAGAATTCAGATTGTTATTAAAACTTTAATTTGTGATAACATTCGTTTTGTATGTTTTTGGTGAATTGGATTGGCCAAAAGAATCAGATTGATGATGGTATGTGTTCATTATGCTCAGTGCTTTACTTTCTGATTTGTTGATAGGTTATATACTTAAGAGCATAAATGATTGTTAATTTGGGCCTATATTTATAGCTAAAGTTGCTGCAATGAAGCATATTGTGCTTGCACGCTTTATGAAAGCAACAAATCCTAACCATCCACTGAACAACTTGGGTAATGGTAATATACTGCTAGGCTGAAATTTTACTCTTCCATTAGGAAACTACTATTCACAAACTATAAAAGTGGGATTTTGATTATTCCACTCCATGTTGCTGTAGGTATGGAAGCGCAAGGAAGAACAATATTTAGCATATAGTGGAATCCTTTATACAGTCATAAGGTACATAGTAGTATAGCACACAATATTATAATAATAGGTAAAATTCTACTCCTATGTTATGTTATGGTAGTCTTGATTTAGTAGATTACTACTTTCTTTGTCCTGTGAAGTATAAATAGAATGATAGTTGCATCTACCAATCAAACTACTCTCTTTGTCCCTGGTTTGCACCGACTTTAATTTGGACCGACTTCAATAAATAGTAAATATAGGAAAGTCAGTATCTCGTCTCATTTCTCCTTCCTTACCGCTTTCCCACATCTCATTTTACAAAGAGCTCGGAGCAAGTCGACGACGCGGCACCTAACCGCTTCTTCCTCCTCTCTGGCAACATAGAGCGCCCGACACTGGAATCCCTGATTGGCAAGCCCCTTCTCCCGCCACCCCTGGCGCCCGGGCGACAGCCACCAAGGTCGACGCGGCGCTCGACCGCTTCTTCCTCCTCTCTGGCAACATGGAGCGCCCGACAATGGAATCCCTTATTGGCAAGCCCACTCCTGCTGCCACCCTTGGCGCCCAAGCGGCAGCCGCCAAGGACTACACGGCGCTCGACCGCTTCTTCCTCCTCTCTGGCAACATGGAGCGCCCGGCAATGGAATCCCTGATCGGCAAGCCCCCTCTTCCCACCACCCCTAGCGCCCGGGCGACAGCCACGGCCGCTGAGGTCTACGCGGCGCTCGACCGCTTCTTCCTCCTCTCTAGCAACATGGAGCGCCCGACAATGGAATCCCTGATTGGCAAGCCCCCTCCTCCCGCCACCCCTGGCGCCCGGGCGACAGCCGCGGCCGTCATGGTCTACGCAGTGCTTGACCGCTTCATCCTCCTCTCTGGCAACATGGAGCGCCCAACACTAGAATCCATGATGTTTGGCAAGCCCACTTCTCCCGCCAACCCTGGCGCCCGGGCGACAGCCTCAGCCACCGAGGTCTACGCGGCGCTCGATCGCTTCTTCCTCCTCTCTAGCAACATGGAGCGCCCGACACTAGAATCCATGATGATTGGCAAGCCCACTTTTCCCGCCACCCCTGGCGCCCGGGCGACAGTCGTCGAGGTCTACGGGGCGCTCGACCGCTTCTTCCTCCGCTCTGGCAACATGGAGCGCCCGGCACTAGAATCCCTGATGATTGACAAGCCCACTCCTCCCGCCACCCTGGCCCCCGGGCGACAGCCGCCGAGGTCTACGCGGCGCTTGAACGCTTCTTCCTCCTCTCTGGCAACATGGAGCGCCCGACACTGGAATCCCTAATGATTGGCAAGCCCACTCCTCCCGCCACCCCTGGCGCCCGGGCGACAGCCGGCGATGTCTACGCGACGCTCGCTCGCTTCTTCCTCCTCTCTGGCAACATGGAGCGTCCGGCACTAGAATCCCTGATGATTGGCAAGCCCACTCCTCCTGCCTCCCCTGGCGCCTGGGCGACAGCCGTTGAGGTCTATGCGGCGCTCGACCGCTTCTTCCTCCTCTATGGCAACATGGAGCGCCTAGCACTGGAATCCCTGATGATTGGCAATCCCCCTCCTCCGGCCACCCCTAGCGCCCGGGCGACAGCCGCCAAGGTCGACGTGGCACTCGACCGCTTTTTCCTCGCTCGCACCGACCTCCTGGGCATCGTTTCCCAGGTCGCCCCCTCCTTTAGGAACCCTTGCTCTCTGATCTTCATCTCATTTGGTCTATTTATGATTTCGTGATGTTGGAACTGTGAACCTGATCTGGCATATGCTGTCTTAAAAGCAGAGCAATAAAAAAGCTTGTTTCAAAAAAACTCATTCGCTTGCGGACAAATCAATTAGTGGCTCGCCGAGGCCTCAATTAGTTCTCATATGAAGGATTATATATGCTCCAAAACTGTTCTGAATAAGTCAAATTTTCTGTTTGTGTAACATAAACATAATCTTCTAATGTTCTAACATTCTTTTTGTTGGTCAGATTGACGAATTGATCTCAGATGCCTTTAAATGCCAAACCGTGTCCAAAAGAGCAACAAAAGAGATAAAGTTCTTTAGTGGCTTCTTAAAGGATACTAAGGCTTCCTTCAAGGTGTGTACTGCAAACAAATCTTCCATTATCCTCTATATATGAGCCCTTGGCATTGCAGTTCGCTTTACCATCATGCTTTTCCTTTTGTAATTAGCACTGGTCTTCTAGACTGAAGAAAGCACTAGAGACTGGTCTAGTGAAAACCGAGGCTTTCTCAAAAAACACACCTGGGATGTGCTTAAATACTGCTGCAAAAGGTAATGTCAAGTTGATCAGCTGTAGCAGCAAGCTCCCTTATACAGATCCTCTATAGTGGTTTCTATCACCACTCAAGATTATGGTCTTAACAGACCCATCAGACACTCTAGTTCCAAGTCCAGCTATGAGTGAAAGTTATAAAATCTTAAAGGATCTGTCATCAAGATATGATATTTATGGGCTCAATGAATCCAACACCGAAGATCCTCTCGAGTGGTTTCTGTCACCACTCAATACTATGGTCTTATCAGATCCATGTCCAGTGAGGAGTGACATGGAGGGAGATGAAAACCCCATCCAAATCCCTGCTGTGCATAGCAATACCTTGCTTGTCACCCCTTGGGAAAGCATGGAAAGCACTAAGCGGAAGGAAAGATTGGCCGGGAAAGTACCCTCAAGAAAGAACTGTGGACTCGATTTGATGCGGCTTCGGCCAATGAGTTGTACTTTTGATAAGATATGCTTAAAATGTTTTCTAGACAAGCTTGAATAGGTCTCTTTTAGGCGCTTGGATTAGGTTTTTTTATTTTTATAGATCTAGATATGCCAACATCTGAGCGGTGCCAAAGTGTAGTTACGACGGAGCTTGTGATGAATGGCCTCAAAGTGTTGCAACTGTAGGCCCTTTTTTGTTCTTTATAGCACATTACCTTCATATCCCTCGGTTTTTCTCGAGCAAGGCTGGGATGACCTGGTCGTGCTAGGTAGTCCTCGCCGTCCGCCAACGAGCCCTGGCTGGGTGCGCCCCCAGCGCTTTGCAATGGGGGGCCCCGGTTGGGTCAGGCAGCTCTGCCTTGGACTTCTCCGATGGTCTTCGCTTCCAGGAGTGGATCTTCAACAAGTTCAATTGCCCGATCAACTATCTCCAGGGCGATAGCCGCCGAGGTCTACACAGCAATCGACCGCTTCTTCCTCCTCTCTAGCAACATGGAGCGCCAGGCACTGGAATTCATGATGATTGGCAAGCCCACTTCTCCCGCCACCCCGGGCGCCCGGGTGACAGCCGCCAAGGTCTACGTGGCGCTCGACCACTTCTTCCTCCTCTCTGGCAACATGGAGCGCCCGGCAGTGGAATCCCTGATGATTGACAAGCCCACTCCTTTGCCACCCCTGGCGCCCACCGACAGCCACTGAGGTCTACACGGCGCTCGACTGCTTCTTCCTCCTTTCTGGCAACATAGAGCGCACGACACTGGAATCCCTGATGATTGGCAAGCCCACTCCTCCCGCCACCCCTGGCGCCCGAGCGACAGGCGCCAATGTCTACGAGGCGCTCAACCGCTTCTTCCTCCTCTCTGGCAACATGGAGCGCCCGACGTTGGAATCCCTGATGATTGGCAAGCCCACTCCTCTCGCCACCCCTGGCGCCCGGGCGACAGCCGTCGAGGTCTATGCGGCGCTCGACAGCTTCTTCCTCCTCTCTGGCAACATGGAGTGTCCAACACTGGAATCCCTGATGATGGCAATCCCCCTCCTCCTGCCACCCCTGGCGCCCGGGCGACAGCCACCGAGGTTGACGTGGCGCTCGACCGCTTCTTCCTCGCCCGCACCGACCTCCTGGGCATTGTTTCCCAGGTCGCCCCTCCTTTAGGAACCCTTGCTCTCTGATCTTCATCTCATTTGGTCTATTTATGATTTCGTGATGTTGGAATTGTGAACCTGATCTGGCATATACTTTCTTAAAAGTAGAGCAATAAAAAAGCTCGTTTAAAAAAATCCATTCGCTTGCGGACAAATCAATTAGTGGCTCGCCGAGGCCTGAATTAGTTCTCATATGAAGGATTATATATGCTCCAAAACTGTTATGAATAAGTCAAATTTTCTGTTTGTGTAACATAAACATAATCTTCTAACGTTCTGACATTCTTTTTGTTGGTCAGATTGACGAATTGATCTCAGATGTCTTTAAATGCCAAACCGTGTCCAAAAGAGCAACAGAAGAGATAGAGTTCTTCAGTGCCTTCTTAACAGATACAAAGGCTTCCTTCAAGGTGTGTACTGCAAACAAATCTTTCATTATCCTCTATATATGAGCCCTTGGCATTGACGTTCGCTTTACCATCATGCTTTTCCTTTTGTAATTAGCACTGGTCTTCCAGTCTGAAGCAAGCACTAGAGACCGGTCTAGTGAAAACCGAGGCTTTCTCAAAAAACACACCCGATATGTGCATAAATACTGCTGCAAAAGGTAATGACAAGTTGATCAGCTGCAGCAGCAAGCTCCCTGATACAGATCCTCTTCAGTGGTTTCTATCGCCACTCAAGACTATGGTCTTAACAGACCCATCAGACAGTCCAGTTCCAAGTCCAGCTATGAGTGACACTAAAGAAATCTTAAAGGATGTGTCATCAAGATATGATATTTATGGACTCAATGAATCCAACACTGAAGATCCTCTTGAGTGGTTTCTGTCACCACTCAATACTATGGTCTTATCATATACTTGTCCAGTGAGGAGTGACATGGAGGGAGATGAAAAACCCATCCAAACCCCTGCGGTGCATAGCAAGACCTTGCTTGTCACCCCTTGGGAAAGCATGGAAAGCACGAAGCAGAAGAGAAGATTGGCCGGAGAAAGTACCCTCAAGAAAGAACTGTGAACTCGATTTGATGCGACTTCGACCAATGAGTTGTACTTTTGATAGGACATGCTTAAAATGTTTTCTAGACAAGCTTGAATAGGTCTCTTGTAGGCGCTTGGATTAGGTTTTTTTATTTTTATAGATCTAGATATGCCGACATCTGAGCGGTGCCAAAGTGCAGTTACGACAGAGCTTGTGATGAATGGCCTCAAAGTGTTGCAACTGTAGTCCCTTTTTTGTTCTTTATAGCACATTACCTTCCTATCCCTCGATTTTTTCTCGAGCAAGGCTGGGATGACCCGGTCGTGCTAGGTAGTCCTTGTCGTCTGCCGACGAGCCGTGGCTGGGTGCGCCCCCAACGCTTTGCAATGGGACCCCCGGTTGGTTCGGGCAGCTCTGCCTTGGACTTCTCCGTTGGTATTTGCTTCCAGGAGTGGATCTTCAACAAGTTCAATTGCTCGATAACCTATCTCCCAGGCGACAGCCGCCGAGGTCTACGAGGTGCTCGACCGCTTCTTCCTCCTCTCTGGCAACATGGAGCGCCCGACACTGGAATCCATGATGATTGGCAAGCCCACTTCTCCCGCCACCCCTGGCGCCCACTTCTGTAGACTCCTTGATTCATGTGATGGTCTTCGATCAGACCATATGTCTGCAAAACTACTTAAACAGGCAAATTCTTCCAGTTCTGGTAGTCAATAGCAAATTGTAGATGCTACAATTGCTACTTCTCCTTTATGGCATTCAATTATTGTTTTTCCGATATTGTCATCCCAGAAAAAAAGATTGAACTAGTGACTTTTGTTGTTGCATCTTATCAGGACAACTTTTACTTTTTCCAAACTTCAATAACACCGCCTAAAATTGCCTTGACAAGAAGTCAAGAAGCTATATTTAGCATGCATCTGCACTACAATATGTTACTTGATTTTCTTTCATCATGGCTATGTAGGATTATAGGTACCCTTTAAAAAAGGGGGATATTCTTGCTAAAATGTAAATGTGTATTCTAATGCATCTTATAGAATGTCAGAATCATTAAGTCTATTTTTGTTCTACTGGTTTGAGTGTTGCAGGGATAAAAGAGAAAATAGACTATTTTGGATTAGATATCGTTGCAATGGTCTTTTGACTTGGCCTGTGCTAGGTAAAAAATTAAATTTACTAGATATTGTTGGGCCTTATGAGGGGTGGGATAAGAATTCCGACATGCTTAACTCAATCATTGAAGTTAATGAAGAGTCCACACACTGAGTGTGTGAGTAGATCCATACGCAACAGATTATGGGCATCAATGATGGTGCACCAGGGATATGGCAAGGTAGCGTGGTGCAAGACAATCAATGATATTGGCAAGTACATCTTCAGGTAGCAGGTCTGTCATGCTCTTATATATACATTGTTCTAAATTCTCTTAAGATGAAGCCTCGCCTCTACCTGCAAAGTGAAAAACAAAAGCAAAAACATATTTCTCTAAGAAGCAAGTAAAAAAATGAAAGTAAGAAATGTCAACATGAGTACGCCAGTACAAGTGTTGTCATGGAAGATTTAATAATATGTTCATTATTCACCAATATGCGACCAGTAAAAATTGGCAGCTATTTATGCAGTCTGTGATGTTTTAGTTGAGTCAATGGCGGACCATCAGATTGAACCAATTGATCGAAAGTATTCAGATTGTTATTGAAACTTTAATTTGTGATAACATTCGTTTTGTATGTTTTTGGTGAATTGGATTGGCCAAAAGAATCAGGTATGTGTTCATTATGCTCAGTGCTTTACTTTCTGATTTGTTGATAGGTTATATACTTAAGAGCATAAATGATTGTTAATTTGGGCCTATATTTATAGCTATATAAAGTTGCTGCAATGAAGCATATTGTGCTTGCAGGCTTT
This sequence comes from Zea mays, assembly GCF_902167145.1. NCBI lineage: Eukaryota > Viridiplantae > Streptophyta > Magnoliopsida > Poales > Poaceae > Zea > Zea mays. The sequence goes on along the minus strand of NC_050098.1, from coordinate 4,801,551 downwards.
ATGAAAGCAACAAATTAATCCTAACCATCCGCTGAACAACTTGGGTAATGGTAATATACTAGGCTGAAATTTGACTCTTCCATTAGGAAACTACTATTCACAAACTATAAAAGTGGGATTTTGATTATTGTACTCCATGTTGCTATAGGTATGGAAGCGCAAGGCAGAACAATATTTAGCAAACAGTGGAATCCTTTATACAGTCATAAGGTACATAGTAGTATAGCACATAATATTATAATAATAGATAAAATTCTACTGCTATGTTTTGTTATGGTAGTCTTGATTTAGTAGATTAGTACTCTCTTTGTCCTGTGCAGTATAAATAGCAAGACAGCTGCATCTACCAATCAAACTACTCTCTTTGTCCCTCGTTTGCACCGACTTTAATTTGGACCGACTTCAATAAATAGTAAATATAGGAAAGTCGGTATCTCGTCTCATTTCTCCTTCATTACCCCTTTCCCACATCTCACTTTACAAAGAGCTCAGAGCAAGTCGACGGTGCGGCACCTAACCGCTTCTTCCTCCTCTCTGGCAACATGGAGCGCCCGGCACTGGAATCCCTGATTGGCAAGCCCCCTCCTCCCGCCACCCCTAGTGCCCGAGCGATAGCCGTCGAGGTCGATGCGGCGCTCAACCGCTTCTTCCTCCTCTCTGGCAACATGGAGCTCCTGATAATGGAATCCCTGATTGGCAAGCCCACTCCTCCCGCCACCCCTGGCGCCCGGGCGGCAGCCGCCGAGGTCTACGCGGCGCTTGACCGCTTCTTCCTCCTCTCTGGCAACATGGAGCACGAGGCAATGGAATCCCTGATTGGCAAGCCCCCTCTTCCCGCCACCTCTACGTCGGGCGACAACCGCGGCCGCTGAGGTCTTCGCGGCGCTCGACCGCTTCTTCCTCCTCTCTAGCAACATGGAGCGCCCGACAATGGAATCCCTGATTGGCAAGTCCCCTTTTCCCGCCACCCCTGGCGCCCGGGCAACAGCCGCGGCCGCCGATGTCTATGTGGCGCTCGACCGCTTCTTCCTCATCTCTGGCAACATGGAGCGCCTGACACTGGAATCCATGATGATTGGCAAGCCCACTTCTCCCACCACCCCTGGCGCCCGGGCGACAGCCACGGCCGCTGAGGTCTATGCGACGCTCGACCGCTTCTTGATCCTCTCTAGCAACATGGAGCGCCCGACACTGGAATCCATGATGATTGGCAAGCCCACTTCTCCCGCCACCCCTGGCGCCCGGGCGACAGCCGCCGAGGTCTACGTGGCGCTATACCGTTTTTTCCTCCTCTCTGGCAACATGGAGCACCTGGCACTAGAATCCCCGATGATTGACAAGCCCACTCCTCCCGCCACCCCTGGCGCCCGGGCGATAGCCGTCGAGGTCTACACGGCGCTTGACCGCATCTTCCACCTCTCTGGCAACATGGAGCGCCCGACACTGGAATCCCTGATGATTGGCAAGCCCATTCCTCCTGCCACCCCTGGCGCCCTGGCGACACCCGCCGATGTCTACGCGGCGCTCGACCGCTTCTTCCTCCTCTTTGGCAACATGGAGCGCCCGACACTGGAATCCCTGATGATTGGCAAGCCCACTCCTCCTGCCACCCCTGGCGCCTGGGCGACAGCCTTCGAGGTCTATGCGGCGCTCGACCGCTTCTTCCTCCTCTCTAGCAACATGGAGCGCCCAGCACCGGAATCCCTGATGATTGGTAATCCCTCTCCTCCCGCCACCCCTGGCGCTGCCTGGGCGACAGCCGCCGAGGTCGACGCGGCGCTCGACCGCTTCTTCCTCGCCCGCACCGACCTCCTGGGCATCGTTTCCCAGGTCGCCCCCTCCTTTAGGAACCCTTGCTCTCTGATCTCCATATCATTTGGTCTATTATGATTTCGTGATGTTGGAACTGTGAACCTAATCGGTCATATACTTTCTTAAAAGCATAGCAATAAAAAAGCTCGTTTCAAAAAAAAACTCATTCGCTTGCGGACAAATCAATTAGTGGCTCGCCGAGGCATGAATTAGTTCTCATATGAAGGATTATATATGCTCCAAAAATGTTCGGAATAAGTCAAATTTTATGTTTGTGTAACATAAACATAATCTTCTAATGTTCTGACATTCTTTTTGTTGGTCAGATTGATGAATTGATATCAGATGCCTTTAAATGCCAAACCGTGTCCGAAAGAGCAACAAAAGAGATAGAGTTCTTCAGTGGCTTCTTAACGGATACTAAGGCTTCCTTCAAGGTGTGTACTGCAAACAAATCTTTCATTATCCTCTATATATGAGCCCTTGGCATTGCAGTTCGCTTTACCATCATGCTTTTCCTTTTGTAATTAGCACTGGTCTTCCAGACTGAAGCAAGCACTAGAGACCGGTCTAGTGAAAACCGAGGCTTTCTCAAAAAACACACCCGGGATGTGCTTAAATATTGCTGCAAAAGGTAATGTCAAGTTGATCAGTTGTAGCAGCAAGCTCCCTGATACAGATCCTCTCCAATGGTTTCTATCGCCACTCAAGACTATGGTCTTAACAGACCCATCAGACAGTCCAGTTCCAAGTCCAGCTATGAGTGACAGTGATGAAATCTTAAAGGATCTGTCATCAAGATATGATATTTATGGGCTCAATGAATCCAACACTGAAGATCCTCTCGAGTGGTTTCTGTCACCACTCAATACTATGGTCTTATCATATCCATGTCCAGTGAGGAGTGACATGGAGGGAGATGAAAACCCCATCCAAACCCCTGCTGTGCATAGAAAGACCTTGCTTGCCACCCCTTGGGAAAGCATGGAAAGCACGAAGTAGAAGGGAAGATTGGCCGGAGAAAGTACCCTCAAGAAAGAACTGTGGACTTGATTTGAGGCGGCTTCGGCCAATGAGTTGTACTTTTGATAAGACATGCTTAAAATGTTTTCTAGACAAGCTTGAATAGGTCTCTTTGTAGGAACTTGGATTAGGTTTTTTTTATTTTTATAGATCAAGATATGCCAACATCTGGGCGGTGCCAAAATGTAGTTACGGTAGAGCTTGTGATGAATGGCCTCAAAGTGTTGCAACTGTAGGCCCTTTCTTTGTTCTTTATGGCCTCAAAGTGTCGAGGTCTATGCGGCGCTCGACCGCTTCTTCCTCCTCTCTGGCAACATGGAGCGCCCAGCACTGGAATCCCTAATGATTCACAATCCCCCTCCTTCCGCCACCCCTGGCACCTGGGCGACAGCCGCAGAGGTCAACGCGATGCTCGACCGTTTCTTCCTCGCCCGCACCGACCTCCTGGGCATCGCTTCCCAGGTTGCCCCTCCTTTAGGAACCCTTGCTCTATGATCTTCATCTTATTTGGTCTATTTATGATTTCGTGATGTTGGAACTGTGAACCTGATCTGGCATATACTTTCTTAAAAGAAGAGCAATAAAAAAGCTCGTTTCAAAAAAACTCATTCGCTTCCATACAAATCATTTAGTGGATCGCCGAGGCATGAATTAGTTCTCATATGAAGGATTATATATGCTCCAGAACTGTTCTGAATAAGTCAAATTTTCTATTTGTTTAACATAAACATAATCTTCTAACGTTCTGACATTCTTTTTGTTGGTCAGATTGACGAATTGATCTCAGATGCCTTTAAATGCCAAACCATGTCCAAAAGGGCAACAGAAGAGATAGAGTTCTTCAGTGCCTTCTTAACAGATACTAAGGCTTATTTCAAGGTGTGTACTGCAAACAAAGCTTTAATTATCCTCTATATATGAGCCCTTGGCATTGCGGTTCGCTTTACCATCATGCTTTTCCTTTTGTAATTAGCACTGGTCTTCCGGACTGAAGCAAAGCACTAGAGACCGGTCTAGTGAAAACCGAGGCTTTCTCAAAAAACACACCCAGGATGTGCTTAAATACTGCTGCAAAAGGTAATGACAAGTAGATCAGCTGCAATAGCAAGCTCCCTGATACAGATCCTCTCTAGTGGTTTTTGTCGCCACTCAAGACTATGGTCTTAACAGACCCATCAGACAATCCAGTTCCAAGTCCAGCTATGAGTGACACTGGAAATCTTAAAGGATCTGTCATCAATATATGATATTTATGGGTTGAATGAATCCAACACCGAAGATCCTCTCGAGTGGTTTCTGTCACCACTCAATACTATGGTCTTATCAGATCCATGTCCAGTGAGGAGTGACATGGAGGGAGATGAAAACCCCATCCAAACCCCTGCTGTGCATAGAAAGACCTTGCTTGCCACCCCTTGTGAAAGCATGGAAAGCACGAAGCAGAAGGGAAGATTGGCCGGAGAAAGTACCCTCAAGAAAGAACTGTGGACTCGATTTGAGGCGGCTTCGGCCAATGAGTTCTACTTTTGATAAGACATGCTTAAAATGTTTTCTAGACAAGCTTGAATAGGTCTCTTGTAGGAACTTGGATTAGTTTTTTTATTTTTATAGATCTAGATATGCCAACATCTGAGCGGTTCCAAAGTGTAGTTACGACGGAGCTTGCAATGAATGGCCTCAAAGTGTTGCAACTGTAGGCCCTTTTTTGTTCTTTATAGCACATTGCCTTCCTATCCCTCGGTTTTTATCGAGCAAGGCTGGGATGACCCGGTCGTGCTAGGTAGTCCTCGTCGTCTGCCGATGAGCCGTGGCTGGGAGCGCCCCCAGCGCTTTGCAATGGGCGGCCCCGGTTGGGTCGAGCAGCTCTGCCTTGGACTTCTCCGATGGTCTTCGCTTCCAGGAGTGGATCTTCAACAAGTTCAATTGCCCGATCAACTATCTCCCGGGCGACAGCCGCTGAGGTCTACGAGGTGCTCGACCGCTTCTTCCTCCTCTCTAGCAACATGGAGCGCCTGACACTGGAATCCATGATGATTGGCAAGCCCACTTCTCCCGCCACCCCTGGTGCCCAGGCGACAGCTACCGAGGTCTACACGGCGCTCGACTACTTCTTCCTCCTATCTGGCAACATGGAGCGCCCGACACTGCAATCCCTGATGATTGACAAGCCCACTCCTCCCACACCCCTGGCGCCCGGGCGACAGCCGCCGAGGTCTACGTGGTGCTCGACCGCTTCTTTCTCCTCTATGGCAACATGGAGCGCTTGGCACTGGAATCCCTGATGATTGGCAAGCACACTCCTCCCGCCACCCCTCGCGCCCGGGCGACAGGCGCCTATGTCTACATGACACTCGACCGCTTCTTCCTCCTCTCTGACAACATGGAGCGTCCGGCACTAGAATCCCTGATGATTGGCAAGCCCACTCCTCCCACCACCCCTGGCGCCCGGGCAACAGCCGTTGAGGTCTACGCGGTGCTCGCTCGCTTCTTCCTCCTCTCTGGCAACATGGAGCGTCCGGCACTGGAATCCCTGATGATTGGCAAGCCCACTCCTCCCACCACCCATGGTGCCCGGGCAACAGCCGTCGAGGTCTATGAGGCGCTCGACCGCTTCTTCCTCCTCTCTGGCAACATGGAGTGCCCAGCACTAGAATCCCTGATGATTGGCAATCCCCTCCTCCCGCCACCCCTAGCGCTCGGGCGACAGCCGCCAAGGTCGACACGACGCTCGACCGCTTCTTCCTCGCCCGCACCGACCTCCTGGGCATTGTTTCTCATGTTGCCCCCTCCTTTAGGATCCCTTGCTCTCTAATCTTCATCTCATTTGGTCTATTTATGATTTCATGATGTTGGAACTATGAACCTGATATTGCATATACTTTCTTAAAAGCAGATCAATAAAAAAGCTCGTTTCAAAAAAAACTCATTCGCTTGTGGACAAATCAATTAGTGGCTTGTCGAGGCCTGAATTAGTTCTCATATGAAGGATTATATATGCTCCAAAACTGTTCTGAATAAGTCAAATTTTCTGTTTGTCTAACATAGACATAATCTTCTAATGTTTTGACATTCTTTTTGTTGGTCAGATTGACGAATTGATCTCAGATGCCTTTAAATGCCAAACCATGTCCAAAAGAGCAACAGAAGAGATAGAGTTCTTCAGAGGCTTCTTAATGGATACTAAGGCTTCCTTCAAGGTGTGTACTGCAAACAAATCTTTCATTATCCTCTATATATGAGCCCTTGGCATTGTAGTTCGCTTTACCATCATGTTTTTCCTTTTGTAATTAGCATTGGTCTTCCAGACTGAAGCAAGCACTAGAGACTGGTCTAGTGAAAACCGAGGCTTTCTCAAAAAACACACCCGAGATGTGCTTAAATACTGTTGCAAAAGGTAATGTCAAGTTGATCGGCTGCAGCAGCAAGCTCCCTGATACAGATCCTCTCCAGTGGTTTATGTCGCCACTCAAGACTATGGTCTTAACAGACCCATCAGACAGTCCAGTTCCAAGTCTAGCCATGAGTGACACTGATGAAATCTTAAAGGATCTGTTATCAAGATATGATATTTATGGGCTCAATGAATCCAACATCGAAGATCCTCTCGAATGGTTTCTGTCACCACTCAATACTATGGTCTTATCAGATCCATGTCCAGTGAGGAGTGACATGGAGGGAGATGAAAACCCCATCCAAACCCCTGTTGTGCATAGCAAGACCTTGCTTGCCACCCATTTGGAAAGCATGGAAAGCACGAAGCAGAAGGGAAGATTGGCCGGAGAAAGTACCCTCAAGAAAGAACTGTGGACTCGATTTGAGGCGGCTTCGGCCAATGAGTTGTAGTTTTGATAAGACATGCTTAAAATGTTTTCTAGACAAGCTTGAATAGGTCTCTTGTAGGCACTTGGATTAGGTTTTTTTATTTTTATTGATCTAGATATGCCAACATCTGAGCGGTGTCAAAGTGTAGTTACGACAGAGCTTGTGATGAATGGCCACAAAGTGTTGCAACTGTAGGCCCTTTTTTGTTCTTTATAGAACATTACCTTCCTATCCCTCGATTTTCTCGAGCAAGGCTGGGATGACCCGGTCATGCTAAGTAGTCATCTTCGTCCGTCGACGAGCCGTGGCTGGGTGCGCCCCCAGCGCTTTGCAATGGGGGGCCCTCGGTTGGGTCGGGCAGCTCTGCCTTGGACTTCTCCGGTGGTCTTCGCTTCCAGGAGTGGATCTTCAACAAGTTCAATTGCCTAATCAACTATCTCCTGGGTAAATCTGATCGCCCTGAGTTCTTTTTAGTCATCTCCTTCGGAAGGTGCTCCTTGTGCCTGAGCGCGGAGTTAGTGGGGTTTCTTCTTCAATCCTTCATTTGTGAAGAAGCGGACTTATTCAGGGTTACTCTTCTGTCGGATCGGGTCTTTTGATTCTCGCTTTCTTGCAAGAATGTGGGTTTCACAGTTTATCGGCTTCGTTCTTATGTCTGTCCATCGTTCAAAGCTTACCCGCACTTGTGGAATTCTGGTGGCCCAAATTGGATCAATGAATGGCACCTTTAATTGATGAAGAATCAAAGTCATTGAAACTAGTTTCCCGTCATCGTAATAAGTCTATTTCGTTTGCTGACATTGTCTGTAAGCCTGCTTTATCAGGTTCAAACTCTATGCCTTTGGGACATCCGGCTAGTTCTGGACCACCTTCTTCAAGCTTGTGGCAGAGGCCTTCAGTTTTCAATCAGATTTCTTATCCAATGTATCCCTCCAAAGATCGGTTGGAATTTCGGCCAAATTACTCTTCAAGTTCTTCGATGAATTCGGCGGTGAATTTGGGCTGGGGTGGCAGAGGTTTTTCTGGGCGTTCGCAATTTCAAAATTATTCAAATTCCAGTAACGAGCGCTTTGAGGGCCTTAACATTCGGGCACCATTAAGTGACTCCCGCGCTTGTCCTTGGGCTCCACGGAAGTTAATTTGGCGGCCCAAGGAGAATTTGGGCCAGTGCCCTTTGCCTCCGGGGGATGTTGGACAAGCTTTTGGTACCAACAATGCTGCTCCCTTCGGCCCAGCGGTGCGGGATTTTCGTCATATCTTGGGACATTCTATTTCGGGCAATAACCTGCAAATTTTCGGGATTTTCTGGTCAGAATTGTAGGTGGTCTTTTGATTCCTTCCCTAGTAAGTTTGAGAATGCAATTTGGGCGTCTTCTCCGCGATTGTGGTTCAGGCCCCCTTGCTCTCACTTACTGGCCTGGTGCGCCGTCTCCCCCGCCTTGTTATAATTGTTTTGGTGAGTTCGTGCAGGAGGTTCTCTCGAGAACTGGCTCTTCGCCTTCCACGTAACTTACACTGTTCACGAAACCCTCTTCCACAAATATAATCCACACAGTTAGGCAAAAGAACACAAATGTCTTTATATTTTATACTCTATATTTATAAATAGAAACCGTAGCAATGTGTACATGTATATTTTGCTAATAATTTAGTAAAGCAGGGGTACATATAACCATGTCCAAAAGAGCAACAGAAGAGATAGAGTTCTTCAGTGGCTTCTTAATGGATACTAAGGCTTCCTTCAAGGTGTGTACTGCAAACAAATCTTTCATTGTCCTCTATATATGAGCCCTTGGCATTGCAGTTCGCTTTACCATCATGTTTTTCCTTTTGTAATTAGCATTGGTCTTCCAGACTGAAGCAAGCACTAGAGACTGGTCTAGTGAAAACCGAGGCTTTCTCAAAAAACACACCCGAGATGTGCTTAAATACTGTTGCAAAAGCTAATGTCAAGTTGATCGGCTGCAGCAGCAAGCTCCCTGATATAGATCCTCTCCAGTGGTTTATGTCGCCACTCAAGACTATGGTCTTAACAGACCCATCAGACAGTCCAGTTCCAAGTCTAGCCATGAGTGACACTGATGAAATCTTAAAGTATCTGTTATCAAGATATGATATTTATGGGCTCAATGAATCCAACATCGAAGATCCTCTCGAATGGTTTCTGTCACCACTCAATACTATGGTCTTATCAGATCCATGTCCAGTGAGGAGTGACATGGAGGGAGATGAAAACCCCATCCAAACCCCTGTTGTGCATAGCAAGACCTTGCTTGCCACCCATTTGGAAAGCATGGAAAGCACGAAGCAGAAGGGAAGATTGGCCGGAGAAAGTACCCTCAAGAAAGAACTGTGGACTCGATTTGAGGCGGCTTCGGCCAATGAGTTGTAGTTTTGATAAGACATGCTTAAAATGTTTTCTAAACAAGCTTGAATAGGTCTCTTGTAGGCACTTGGATTAGGTTTTTTTATTTTTATTGATCTAGATATGCCAACATCTGAGCGGTGTCAAAGTGTAGTTACGACAGAGCTTGTGATGAATGGCCACAAAGTGTTGCAACTGTAGGCCCTTTTTTGTTCTTTATAGAACATTACCTTCCTATCCCTCGATTTTCTCGAGCAAGGCTGGGATGACCCGGTCGTGCTAGGTAGTCATCGTCGTCCGCCGACGAGCCGTGGCTGGGTGCGCCCCCAGCGCTTTGCAATGGGGGGCCCTCGGTTGGGTCGGGCAGCTCTACCTTGGACTTCTCCGGTGGTCTTCGCTTCCAGGAGTGGATCTTCAACAAGTCCAATTGCCTAATCAACTATCTCCTGGGTAAATCTGATCGCCCTGAGTTCTTTTTAGTCATCTCCTTCGGAAGGTGCTCCTTGTGCCTGAGCGCGGAGTTAGTGGGGTTTCTTCTTCAATCCTTCATTGGTGGAGAAGCGGACTTATTCAGGGTTACTCTTCTGTCGGATCAGGTCTTTTGCTTCTCGCTTTCTTGCAAGAATGTGGGTTTCATAGTTTATCGGCTTCGTTCTTATGTCTGTCCATCGTTCAAAGCTTACATGCACTTATGGAATTCTGGTGGCCCAAATTGGATCAATGAATGGCACCTTTAATTGATGAAGAATCAAAGTCATTGAAACTGGTTTCCCGTCATCGTAATAAGTCTGTTTCGTTTGCTGACATTGTCCGTAAGCCTGCTTTATCAGGTTCAAACTCTATGCCTTTGGGACGTCCGGCTAGTTCTAGACCATCTTCTTCAAGCTTGCGGCAGAGGCCTTCGATTTTCAATCAGATTTCTTATCCAATGTATCCCTCCAAAGATCGGTTGGAATTTCGGCCAAATTACTCTTCAAGTTCTTCGATGAACTCGGCGGTGAATCTGTGCTGGGGTGGCAGAGGGTTTTCTGGGCGTTCGCAATTTCAAAATTATTCAAATTCTAGTAACGGGCGCTTTGAGGGCCTTAACATTCGGGCATCATTAAGTGACTCCCGCGCTCGTCCTTGGGCTCCACGGAAGTTAATTTGGCGGCCCAAGAAGAATTTGGGTCAGTGCCCTTTGCCTCCGGGGGATGTTGGACAAGCTTTTGGTACCAACAATGCTGCTCCCTTCGGCCCAGCGGTGCGGGATATTCGTCATATCTTGGGACATTCTATTTCGGGCAATAACCTGCAAATTTTCGTGATTTTCTGGTCAGAATTGCAGGCGGTCTTTTGATTCCTTCCCTAGTAAGTTTGAGAATGCAATTTGGGCGTCTTCTCCGCGATTGTGGTTCAGGCCCCCTTGCTCTCACTTACTGGTGGGCCGTCTCCCCTGCCTTGTTATAATTGTTTTGGTGAGTTCGTGCAGGCGGTTCTCTCGAGAAGTGGCTCTTCGCCTTCCACGGAACTTACACTGTTCACGAAACCCTCTTCCACAAATATAATTCACTCAGTTAGCCAAAAGAACACAAATGTCTTTAAATTTTATACTCTATACTCATAAATAGAAACCGTAGCAATGTGTACCTGTATAATTTGCTAATAATTTAGTAAAACAGGGGTACATATATTAAGCTCCACCGTCATTATTTGGCAGCGCTGCGATAAGGAAAACCGTGTCCTTGCATGGCATGGCATGACATGGCAGGCAGGCAGTTCGGTTCTAGGCTTCTAGCTATGTCGCTGCCGAATGTTAAGGCCTATGCAATGTCAGATCAGGCGTATGTCGCTTCTGTCTGACTAATTAAGGATCCAATTCTTGTAGTGAGAAGTTAAAGGATTTAAAGTTACTTATCATGAGTTTGCTTGTAGCACTTGTTGCAGGTGATTCAGTACAACGTGGATGAAGTGACCCCTAATGTTACGTACGTACGCTTGTCGTACTTGTAATAATAATTGTTGTATAGGAGTACTGTCAGTGTGGGGGTGGGCTACCTAGGCCATGCACCCTAGCTACGTACAAAACCTCGCTCGTTGTTTCGCCGGCGGTGGCTCGTGGCATGGCATGACGGCGGCTGACGGCGACAGCGAGGGACGACGGCCGCGGCAGCCGCCGGGGACCTGAACAGAACATCTCTGCGCGGCAGATCCTCTTGTCGGCGCCAGGGCCGCGCAAGTTCAGAGCCCCACCACCACTCCCAGTCCCAGCAGCAGTTCCAGTCGGTAGGCTAGTATTTGTTCCCGCGTGCTGGCCTGCGCTGCAAAGTGTTCACATTTTCCCGGCGTCTTGTATGACATGCAGTGCAGGAGTTGGTTGTCTTGTTCACAGACAGAGCACCTCAATCAGGGCTCATATTTATCGTTTACTTTGTTTCAGCTATGTTTGCTAGCCTAGCCCTCTGTTTTTATATATCTAGCCCCAACAAAAAGTCACTGATAAATGGAACCCACATATCATGCCATGAGCTCTCTCGCCCGTCCTCTCCCTCTCCCTTCTCGTGCTCTTGCTTCTATCACTAGCGAGTAGCGACCCGCCGGAGCTCACTACCGCACGGGAGTGGAGAGAGAGAGAGAGGGAGCCGCGCCGCCGCCCGCCGAAGCTCGGCGTTGGCGTGGTGGTCAGGTCAGACTAGAGAGTCCGGCGGCGGGGAATGGAGTAAAGAAAGGAAAGCAGCTGTACTACCCACATGCGGCGGGAGAGGCTGGTCCCTTTGCCCCAACCCGATGGCATGGCACAGCCGCCGCAAAAGTCAAATTACACAGTGGCGCGCGTTGAAAATGATGGTACGGGGGCCAGGTCCTTCACCTCACCTCTTCTTGTCCATCTCAACACATGCTACTCGATCAGTCGATCTGCCACTACCACAGCGTTGGTAGGATTTGGAGGAGACGGAGCCCGGCAGAAATCACAGGTGCACAATGCTCTCCAGCAGAAACCACAGGTCCCCTGTCTACATTATTTGTACAGTACTAGGTGAAAGATGTGACGATCAGCGGCATTTTTAAAAATAAAAAAACTTTGGCTGCAAAGAAAGGCCATCCAAACAGGCATGCTGCTGCATTTAATTAGGTCTTCACGCGGCTCATACACAAAACAACCCAAGACATGGGAAAGTCACATCGTTGTTGTTGTCGTGTGCGCATGTTTGATTAAGCAGGTGGAGAAATGTCATCCAAAGCTCCAATAAAAAAAGATCCAAGTTTGTAAGTATTGCTAAAACAAAAGTAAACATTTTCTCTTTTTTAAAGAGAACACTGAATACACTTCGAACTCAATTTTGTTCGTCAACACTGTGCTCCCTTTGTATCGACTCATATACACATTGCATCCCCACCCCCACCCACAACAGGAAGAAAAGAAAAAACTACACTTTTTCTCCAACTCGAACACAAGATGGCAAAACAAACATCCCCAGAAATAGAGTTCCCTAAAATCCCTACGAAAGATGGTCAGAAAGCCAAAGCCTAGAACCGGAGTGGTACATCTAAATCAAAACCTGTAGAGCTTTCCTCCCTTTCATGTTCCAACGCAAAGTGGTAGTACATCCACGGGACGGAAGGAGGACAGAATCTACATGAAATTCAAAAACACATCCATCCAGCTCACCCTCACCTGCAGCGTCGTCCGTGCACAATTCCTTGCCCCCTCCTGTTCTCTCTCTCTTTTCAAATGAGCATCGTGCACAACTTGACCTACTGGTACAGGTCTTCGAGCCAGTGGCCACACCGCACAATATTTAATTCCTATTCCGGAGTATCCACACAGCCTGTGTGAAGCTAGCTGAAACAAAGCAAAGCAACACGAGCACAGCAAGCAGCCAAGCACTCAACTCATCACCCGAAGCAGAGTTTAAATTCCAGATCCCAAGCTCCAAAATTTCCACACCCCGAAAAGCCCACAATAAAACCCCCCTGTCTCTCTCAGACTCACACACACACATCCTGCCTTCCTCAGTCCTCACTCGGTCACTCCCCCCAAGAAGAGAAGCCAAGCCAAACCTGCCAAAGACGACATTTTTCATGGACGCCGGCGCAGCAACCGCCGCCCGGGAGCGCCCGGCGCCGCCCTCGCCGGTGCCGGTGCCGCAGGCGTCGCCGGACCCGTCCAACCCCTTCCCCACCACGTTCGTGCAGGCCGACACCACCTCCTTCAAGCAGGTGGTCCAGATCCTGACCGGCACTCCGGAGACCGCGGCGGCCGCGGCGTCGGGCGGGACGCAGGCGTCGCCGCCGGCCCCGCAGAAGGCGGCGCCGGCGCCCCCGGGCCCCAAGAAGCCGGCTTTCAAGCTCTACGAGCGGCGGAGCAGCATGAGGAGCCTCAAGATGCTCTGCCCCCTGCTCCCGGCCGCCGCCGCCTTCGCCGCCGCGGGCGGCTCCGCCGGCGCCGGATTCTCCCCGCGTGGGTTCTCGCCGCGCGGGCTCGAGGTGCTGTCGCCCAGCATGCTGGATCTCCCGTCGCTCGCGCTCGGGAGCCCCGTCACGCCGCTGCCGCCGCTGCCGGGCTCCCAGGAGGCCGCCGCCGCCGAGGACCGCGCCATCGCCGAGAAGGGGTTCTACCTCCACCCGTCCCCGCGCGGCAATGCCGGCGCCGGCGCCGACCTGCAGCCGCCTCCCAGGCTGCTCCCGCTCTTCCCCGTGCAGTCGCCGTCGCCGACCGGCCGGTCGTGAGTCCGTGTGACGGCATCTTGGCTTCCCCCCTCCCCTTGCTCTAGGCTGGCCTGCTCGGTACGCTCTGCTGCTTGTCGCGGCGCTCCTCAAGCTGGAGGCCGACCCGATCTGCGGATGATTTGCTCCTACCTCTCGTCAGCTCTGGGACGATGTTTCCTGTATCTTCAGTCCCCATGTTGTAATCTTGGTGTTTGTAACAGTGATTCGGCGCATAAGAGAGGGATTAATTGATCACCGAATTCCAGTGCTCTTGCTAGTCCCTGATGAACTGTATGTAGCAGATTTTAGCTTGGCATTTTCACCTTTCCTTGCTTTATCCATGTGCTTGCTTTTGACATGGTTTGGTGGGGGCAAGCTTGTAGATGAAGCTGTCAAAACTCAGCTCGGCGTGAGCCAAGCCAAGTGGACACTGAAGTTGACATTGTCTATTGCAGGTAAAACATCAAAAGAGAGAAAAAAAAGAAAATGGTGGACATGGACCAAGTGGCTAGAACTGAGAACTAGACTGACTGGTTTTACATGTCTACAGAGGTTTGGTTAGAGAAAGGTGTCATTTCTATCAGATGAAACACTAAACAGTGGGGGTGGATGCCACTGAAACTCAGACAGTGGATAAACTGATCAAGTAGGCGGTCAGTCCAGTGGTTGATCAGAACAGGAGGGCCCCTTGTTTGGAGAGAGTGGCGGCAGCTTATTATGCCTATCCAGGGAATGGAACGGAAGAAGGCAGACATGCTCGGAACAGAGCACCCAATAATTGCCGCCCTCTTTCTACCGAAAATCTGCTTCGAACCTGAAGCGGTAACATTTTCGATCTTGCGTTGGACCCTGGCATAGTAGATAGAACAACAAGAGGGGGGGGCCACCCCTATTAAAGGCGGCATCTTTTTTCGTAGTAGAGGGAAACCAAAGCGAAATGCCCTGCATATATTTTTCTCATCATGTTGGCTACTGCTACTGGTGGTGGTGGAGGAGGAGGAAGGGGAGGGAGTGGAATATGGGAGTGATCAAAAGGAGTAGAAAGACAATGCTGTTCCGGTGGTGGAGTGGTGAGCTCCACCATTCGCACTGGGGCAGTATTATTTTTTTGTTGTTGAGAAAATAGATATGAATCGGAGCAAAAGCTAGCAGCTTTTGAGGCAAAGCTGGGATTTTTTTTCTTTGTGTGTTTTTTTTTTTTTGGAGGGGAGAGGAGGAAACTTGTGAATGTGTTGAGGCATGAGAGCTAGTGAGAGTGACCCACTTCAGTGCCTACTCCATCAGCCCATCATGCAGCGCATACTCCTGCATGATGGATATGGATCCTGTAGCAGCAGCGGGGAGCTCAGCTCAGCTTGCCTGCTCTGGCTTGTCAGGCTAATGAGCGCCTACCCGTCAGGGCTCATCAGATCTGTTGCCCTCACACAGACATCCACTGGCAACTGGGGACAGGGTCGCCAGCAGGTCACGGTCACGGTCACTCACCCCCTTGGTGGATCCATGCATCTGCTCATCAGATTTCAGTTTCATCAGTGGCTTCCTGCAGAGAGATGTTTTCGTCGTCCTCCAACTCAGCCTTTCGCGTTTTGCTGAGAGCGTGGGCTGAAACGACGCGAAGTAGCGGTTAAGACGTTACGTTTCGATCCAAGTAAAGCTGAGTGAAATCGAGCGCTTTTTTGTCAATCGCTGAGGAAAAGGAGACGCTAACTGGTCCTCACGCGTTCTTTCTCTTCTCTGTGGAAAAAAAAAAGAATTCAAGGTAGTACTGACTATTTTGCGACACGTTGTAAGGTAGTGCTCTCCGTCCTCTTGGTACTTGGTAGTCAGGAATCAGGGCCGTCCCGGCATAAATGGAGGCCCTGTTCGTAATTATAGATTGGGCCTACTAAGTAGAAAAAAATAGACTAGCAAAACTTCCAATGCCTCTAGGAAACCTATTTCCCTGTACCTTTTGAAGGAAGAAATCAGCCCTTCCACTTTATCAATAGCAACATCTATAAGCATATCCTTTGTTTGCAAGTGTTTGCTTATTACTAAGTTAATAGCATATAATACTTCATACCAAATGACAATTGATACTATAAATTTGTACTCTCCAAGTTCATTATCTGCCAAACCTGTTACCTTCATTGCTATTTTTTACATCGTTATCAATATCAGATAATGAATATGAGTTTCTTCGTTTGTAATACGACGAACGTGCTCTTGAATAACCGGGTTAAATTCAGCCAACATCTCTACCAAACCTAAAAAATCTCATTGTTATCATCATACAGTTTGCTATTAGTACCACGAAATGCTAAATTATGCTTGGCAATCAATTTTACAATGCCAACACTTCTGAACAAAAACTTTTCTCCACTGGTCCTTTTCTTTCTCAAGTTGACCCTGAGCAATTTTATCAATTGCCCGGTCCTTTTGCAATCTACTACGCAACTCATATGGAGTAGTCGTATTCAAAACATGATCAGCACTTGGCTCGTGCTCTTTAATTGTACTACCAAGATGTATCCAATCATTGAACCCTTAATTTACCAATTGACCTTTTCGACATCCTTTTGTAAGTAATTTACAACCATCGAAGCTCGAAGGGAGAAGAACATATGTAGCGAAGCCCCACGTACCGTTTGGAGGAATAAGAACTGTTGGAGTTGGAGGGAGAACAACCATGCGGAGTTGTTAGGGGGGACTGATCGAGGGGAGCGAGGTCCACCGTCATCATCTTCAGGCAGGCCCACTTCTAGCCAGATCAAAGAGGCAGGCAGTCTAAGCGGATTCAAAATTATTTGCAGGGTGTGTGGAAATTACCTAGTTTTGGAGTTTGAGTATGAAAAAAATTTATAGAGTTAGACAACAACTCAGGAATGTAATAAGATGTATTTTTTTCGAAGGAAAAAAGAGAAAAAGAATAACAGGGAGGATAACCGGCAGGCCTACTCCTACAGAAGATGACATGCACTATGAGTTAAAACCTGTCGAGATCACAGTCACCGCGCATGCATGCTGACACGGTTTCACTGACGGCGGCACGCTTGCGCAGCTAGCAGCGCCGTGCACAACGAAAAGCGCCGCCGCCGACGACGACGCTGACGCGACGGCCAATATATATAGCTGCGGCCGGCAGGTGTGTAACGTGATGTCCGCTTTGCATGCATGGCTTTGGCCTTCGCAGGTCAGAGCCTCTGCAGGCCGGAAGCAGAAGAACACAGCATGAACATGAACAATGCATTATTGTACTGCATGCACGTACGTACCGTACTCCGACCGATCCGTAGAATACAAGTGCAGGCGCCACGGCATGCATGCATTATTGTACAGTTGTACATCGACCCGCAGATCATCTCGGTGCTCCGCGCCAACGGCACGTCCGGCCTGGAGGTCGCGCTGCGGGACGGCGCCTGGGCCTCCGTCCCGCTCGACGGGGACGCCTTCTTCGTCAACGTCGGCGACACCCTGCAGTTTGTACTGCATGCTAGCTAATATAAACTGGTCGTGCTATCAATGGCTGCTAGTAATTAAAATTGGTCGGAATGATCGCGAGATGGATCGAGCCGGTGCTGTTACACGATTTATTAACGACGACGGGCATCTGATCCGGCGGGTTTCCCATTCCATCGCAGCCAAATGAGGGGACAGAAAACACCCTGCAAAGGCAAACCAAAGCTCTGTCCTTTCCACAGGACACCCATCCACATCTTCTTGCAGCATATATAGTGCATTGCTGCGTGCTGATGCGCCGTGATGCGATGCGATGTATCCACCGGCCAGAATCTACAGTATGTCAGTATCAACCCACAACAGCGAGATGAATGCACGCAGAAACTCGACAAGAGAGCTACCACCCTTTAGAAGTCTTAGCTTTAATTTGTACCGACTTTTACTGATTCTATTAATTACAGCTACATCAAACTTTTAGATCGGGATAGACATCATCTTTTGGTGTTCTATGTTTGAGACAATTGTGATTATACCCTTCATGGACCTTGTAATTGTGACTTTACCCCCGTTTTTTCAACCTTGTGATTTTACCCTTCTATTTTGAAAACAAAGCCGCTAGTGAAAATCAGAATTAGTGATTAAAATTTTAAAAATGTGAAAACAAACGAATGAAAAGTCCAAACTAGCCTTCTTCTTTTCTTAGAGACGCAACCCAACAAGGGTAAAAATCACAATTACATAATATAATGTCGAATAAAATCATAATAAATCGCATAGGCATTTTTTTTCTTTGAGCACCAGGTTTAACATCGTCAACTGCACTGCATGCATGTAACGACGACTTGTTTTCAAAACAAAGAGTTAAAATCACAAAGTTAAAAAACGATGAATAAAATCACATTTTGCAAAGCCAGAGAAGGGTATTATCACAAATGCCCTTTTATGTTTTAGGTTTGCATAAACCTCATCTAAAATAGAGTGCATACATTAACCGCTAAATTAGGCCAGACTAGTTTTAAGAGACCCATGATTAGCTTTGGCCCAATTGAAGACAAACTTTATAATGTCCCTAGAATAACATGACCAACTGTAGGTCGATATAAATGAACCGTCGTGTAGTGAAAATACTCCTTTTCATTAAAAAAAATTCAACCTCATTATTATATTTAGGCTTGTTGATCGACCTAGGACAGTTGACCGATTTCTTTACCTTGATGGGGTCTCTTGGGGTTGAGAACTTCATGGCTCCTTTACTAGCTCTCATGTAAATCTCTAGGATTAGTTGCCCTAGCAAGTGTGATCCTCGCTGCATTATTTATTTTGTGGCTTTGACTAGATGATGTGTAATTGTTCTTTGCGTCAACAATGTACATATATCATTTGAACATTTTTTTTCTGAATTATCTCAAAAATTTGTATTGTAGGAGAAGGACCCGAGAGAGTATAGCCCTCGTACACCTAACAGTTGAGCAGGAGGCAGCTGTCAGCACCAGCCAATCAACGAGTTCTGGGCCGGGCCTGCGTATCCAACAGAACAAGAAGCATACCATGGCCCACCATTAGCAGAGAAGAATATTGGGCCAGTCCTGAAGACTTACCGGATGTCAACGTGTTCTATGCGCACTCTCTTGACGTTACTTGTAAAATTCTTTTAATAACAGGAAGAAAAAAAAAAGGCCAACTAAACTTTATAAGGCAGAGAGATCTGAAAACAAACGTTTTAGTTTAAACTCTGTTATTTAAGATTTGTTCACGTGGTTGTACGAAAGCAACGTGCGGGATCTGAGGTCGTAAGGTTGAATTCTCGCGGCCTCACGTGGTGGCTACTGGCTACGTTTAGGAGAGATTGCTGTTTTTTTAGTCGATTTATGAACTTCTAAAAGATTTCCTAGAGGCGGTCGACGTAGAAACCGTTGTTTTTTCAAGACTAAGACACACATGTAGAGTGG
The DNA here is from genome assembly GCF_902167145.1 of Zea mays. NCBI lineage: Eukaryota > Viridiplantae > Streptophyta > Magnoliopsida > Poales > Poaceae > Zea > Zea mays. The sequence continues at coordinate 4,782,453 of NC_050098.1, read as the reverse complement.
CTCTGTCTAGAAGTCATGTGTACAATAGCAGTGGGGTGAACTGGCTTGTTTAGGAGCAAAGCGTAACGAAGTGAACATTGGGTGGGGTCTAGAATCCCTTACTACTATTCGAGATTTAATTCGTCTCGCTAAACGATAGGGCGAGATGAGTCTAAAATCGCTAATTTAATAATTCAGGGTAGAATAAAAGAGAGGACTATATATATATATATATATATATATTGTCCTACCCAAACGGAGTTTGTTGGGCTGGGCCACGACGTCTCGAAGCCCTAGATCGGTCCACATTTCCTCATAGTTGTTAGCACACGGAGGGTTTAAACTTTGAAGTTTCATTAATAATAATCTGTGTTTGTTTTGGCGGGTCACGTATTCTGGAACTGTCAAGATCCATCAGTCGTCTTTTTGGCACAGCCTGCACTGCAGACTAGTTGACGGCCATTTGAGGCGAGACAGGGGCCATAGAAGAACGGCTCTCGGCGAGGTGAGATGGTAAGGGAAAAGCCAAAGTCAAACGGAGGAGCTGGGATCTCGAGTGGCATGAACCTTGAGGGCTTGAGGTGTGTGTGTGTATGAACGATGAAGCACGAATCTCTCTGGATAAGAGTCTGGCCAGGCTGCTGAGCTCCGAGCCCCAACAGTTTTGGGGATCCCTAAAACAAAGCATCGTACTACTGTACTATGGTTGAGCAACTGATTAGAGGACATCGTATGATTGAGCAATTAATTAAGGATCATGTGACTGTCAGGCAGAATCACTCCCTACACACACAGAGACAAAAACAAAACAAAAAAAAACTTGCTTTTAACAGGACCCCTACCGAACAGGCCACAAAAATATGTGTATTTTTGGGAGGAGGAGGAGGAGGAGAAATCCAATGGTTTCAGTTTCCAAAGAAAACCCCAACCAGAACAAAAGATGCTCGAGCGGATTAAAAAGAAAATGCATTATTAGTACAAAGCGTGAGAAGGGACAACAACATAAATCCTAGCCATGGTGGATCCCTACCTAAGCTAAGCAGCGGCAATAATAAGCGTAAAGAATGTGGAAAAGGAGAGGTCAGGAGAACCAAAAGAAACTTTTTTCCACCTCTCCTGTGATCGTGATGAAAAGCTTGGCATTCTGCAGTCCCTCCCCCCCCCCCCCCCACACACACACACACACTCTCCACTCCACAACAGAAACACAGCAGCCAGCCAGCTTCCCATTCCACTCGGCCATTGACTCTGGAATCTCACCGCACGTCGCACCCTTCAAATTCTCTGTATTTACACACCAATGCCCTCGCCTGCCTGCGCTTCCGTATTTGCGCAGGCGGGCCCAGCAAGAGAAGAAAGGAAACCCGCGGCGCTCTCGAATTCTGATTTCTGCAGCCTGCGCCGCCCTTTGCTTTGCTGCCGTAATCTCCTCCTCGTCGTCTTCTTCCGATTCGCATACGTCTACGATACGCCCCCTCCCCCTCCCCCGCCGCGCTTCGCTACATTCTAAACTTTGCGTCCGTTATACAGATCGGTGGAAGAGATAGAGAGAGAGAGAACAAAGGGGAGCGGCAGGCGGCAGGCAGCCCGTACGGCGGTGCGGGGGGAGCGGCGTACTACCGTATCCCACCACCACCCCCACCGGCACGGGGCCGCGTTTACCGGGTGCGCGGCACTACCACGCACGGGCCCTTTTTTCTGGTGCGCGCCCTCAATGCGCTATTGATACACCCCCTGGGCTCTGGCTGGCTAGCTGGCTGGCCAGGCTCCTCCTCCTCGGCCTCGATCCGCTTCTCCTCCTCTGCCCGCCTACCTGGAGCGGGGAGCGGGAAGAGCGGCGGCGGGAGCCCGGCATTCTGATCCGCTTCTCCGCGCGCAACACCGGCCTGCCGCAAATGTTAGTTTCTCGCAGCTCTGACCTCTCTCTCTCTCTCTCTCTCTCTCTCTCTCTCTCTCTCTCTCTCTCTCTCTCTCTCTCTCTCTCTCTCTCTCTCTCTCTCTCTCTCTCTCTCTCTGGCGCCAGCGCGCAGGATTTTTCTTCTTCTTCTTCTTCTTTTGGCATGGGGGTGGGGGTTCATCGGTCTTCCCGAACCGCTCCAGGTGTTTCAGTACTCTGCGACGTACCAGCTTAGTTCTTCAGGGCTGGGGTTTTGGTCGATCCGCTTCTCTCCTCAAAAGGAAGGCAAGTAGTCCCTTGGACGACGATCCATCGCACCTTGGCGTCGCGACCTCGTTGTTGCTTGCTTGGCCGTCGTCAAAGTTTCCGCCTCTGTGCTCCGGATCGGTTTTCCTTTGGGCGGCAATCGCGTTCGCACTCCTCCTCGCTTTTCCCCATGCCATTTGTGCGCAGCTCCGTTCGAGGTTTGCGTTTGGTTCGTGCTTTCGATCGGCGCAAGTATTACCTTTCCCCCCCTCTTCTCGTTCGATTCGATCGAAATGTTTTCGATTTGCCCGTCGATTTTACATTTGAGGTGAGACGTGTCTCAGGCAGGCTGGCAGGCTTGTGGAGAAGCCGCAACCCTTCTCACTTTTTTCTTTCCTTTCCCTTATGGAAAGAATATAAAAGCCGCGATCGTCTTGATTGGATGCGACTTTTTGGATAAGATGAGGAGATGTTCTTTGTTCGTGCATTCGTGTTCTTCTCGACCATTTAGGGCATGTACAGTGGGTGTTTTAAGTTGTGTCTTACAGCGTGTCTAGGGGGGTGAATGTAAAAAAACTCAAGACATGTATCTTGACGAAGACACAGTGTCTTAGCTCTATGTTCGAGACAGGAGACTAGCTGATTGGTCACTTTAATTTATTGAATGCTCTGATTGGTACAATGAATATCGTAAGACACATGTTTTAGACATGACCACTGTATTATGTTGTGTTTTAGTTGTATCTTGTACTTGGAGTACCGTGCAGCAGTATCTGGGTTGTACATGCCCTTACTGCTAAAATTGCTCCCTGTTTGATGCGGCGTCCCCTGAGAAGTCACGGACAAACTTGGCAGCGATAGATCTTTCATCTTCGTACGCAGTGGGGGGCGATTGGTCAAATCGCAGACAGTGTCTCGGACGTCGCCGTGCTTGGTCCGGTCATCCTCATACTGTTGCAGCTTCTCATGGTTAAACGCGTATATATTTGTCAAAAGCCGCGCGTCTGCACCCCCCGTTTCACACCTGTTTTTTTTTGCTCCCCCACCCCGATGACATTGGAAAGAGTCAAAGGCCCTCAATTTTGAATTGCTGGTGGTGTCTATTATTTCAATCGTGTTTCGGTCACTACTTGCTATGGTTGAAGTTGAACTAGCCCTTTTTCTAGTGCAATAATTGCCAATATAATAGTTAGCCGTTGCGCAGCCTGTTATGTTTACAATTTCGCCTCCATTGTTGCTCTATTTTAGGATTCTTGGGAAGCCCTGTACCTGACTACTGGATCCACTACCAAGCTCTTCAAGTTCCAGGATCCATTCCTCTTTGTCGGGCAAGAGCTCTTGGCCTCTGTGGATTATCAGCCTGATTCACAACTCTCTGCAAGAATTCGAGCGCAGATGGGCCAAGAAAGCGCGGCTGACGCGATTCCTGGTTTGATGGTTTCTGTTGGTGTTTCGGGCTAACAGACTCTCTTTTTTTTGTTTACTTCCTCAAAGTTCCACTTCAACATATGGATCCGGGCTTCCCGAGTTGGAATCTGATCACTCGCGTCAGTGCTTCTTAGCTTCCTTCATTTGCCGTCATGGAGGAGCAGAACTCATGGCTTATTAGGACCAAGTTCTCCCATACTGTCTACACTAGAGTGGATCCACGAAGAGTAGCAGCTGTTGCTCCGGTGGGCAAAGATGTGGTGCTGCCTTTTGCTCCGCTTAGTAAGGATGTTGAGCGGAAGCTGCAGAAAATTTTCAGTATGAAGAAGTCTGCATCGATGCCTGTTGATCGGGATGATGAAGACACAGGGACTGCATTCAAGCACTGCGCTAGCTTGCCGCTAGTCCGGTCCTCGCCTCAGCTTGATAGGGACAAGGTCAACAAGCCCAGGAGGGCGGGCCTGGAGGTTCCTGCAAGCCCCCCGATGAACTCAGAGAGTTGCAAGACACCAAAGGCAAGGAGCCTGGTCAAGAGCCCAAGTTCGATGATGCTCCTGAGCTACTTGAACAAGGCACCATCAAACCAAGGCTACAGTCCGCAAAAGGCTTATGGATCTCGGCCCAGACCGAGATCAAAGTCCCCCCTTCCCAGTATCGCGCCTTCGGAAGTGTTCAGGGAAGCGAAGTCTACCAGCAAGAGGTTTGCAAGCCCTCCTCCACAGCGAAGAGGATCTGAAAAGAGTATCTATGGCAAATCGTTTGCTAGACAGGTGTCGGATATTGGTCAGAGTCCTGATTGGTGTTCAACTCCAGTGGTATCTGGTAAGCACAAGTCTCAAAAGAATAGTGCTTGGTCAAGGAAATCCAGCGGTGGAAGGAGGATTAGCGCAGTAAACCCTGCGGATGATCGTAGGGCGCAGATGGTTAGAATGAATCAGGCGGTGCAGACGACGTTCGATTGGACGCTCGATCCATCCAAGCTGCTTGTTGGGCACAGGTTTGCTAGTGGAGCGTGTAGCCGGCTGTACAAGGGGTTCTATGATGAGAAGCCAGTTGCAATTAAATTTATCCGCCAACCTGATGATGACGACAATGGGAAGACGGCTGCAAAGCTTGAGAAGCAGTATAACAGTGAGATCAATTCGTTGTCTCACCTGTACCATAGGAACGTGATCAAGGTAACGGTTAACAAGAATATGTGATCAGTTTTGTCAGTCACTACATCGTGCCTTTAGTCTTAACTTATGTCTCCTGCTCTGCTAAATGGTTGGTTATATACAAGTGCATGCGCTGATTTTACGTTACATTCTTATAACCATTTTATTGGGAGCAGTTTAAGTTAGTGCTACTGATTATGGATTGTCAAGCTGCCCCCACTGTTTCTATAAAACAAATTAAGCTTGTGAACATTGAAACGAACCGTGTTAGTGTGCTCTACTGCTCAGAGTATTGATCAATATGTTTCTCTTTGCGTGGATTGTTTGTAATGAGCTGAGGTTACCAGTTACGCATAACCCCATTACAACTGCATGTAGTGTCGATTGCTTGCTTTGTAATGCAGCCACCTTTCTCTGATCAATTTTCCTGCTAATGCAGCTTGTAGCAGCCTACAAATGCCCACCGGTTTTTTACATCATCACCGAGTTCCTTCCCGGAGGCTCGTTAAGGTCATACCTAAACAACACGGAGAACCACCCAATCCCTCTGGAGAAGACCATATCCATCGCTCTCGACATCGCTCGAGGTCTGGAGTACGTACACTCTCAAGGGATCGTTCACCGCGACATCAAGCCCGAGAACATCCTCTTCGACGAGGACTCGTGCGTGAAGGTCGCTGATTTCGGTATCGCCTGCGAGGAGACCTTGTGTGACGTGCTTGTGGAGGATGAAGGCACCTACAGGTGGATGGCGCCTGAGATGATCAAGCAGAAGGCGTACAACCGGAAGGTGGACGTCTACAGCTTCGGGCTGGTCATGTGGGAGATGGTGTCCGGTAGAGTTCCTTACGAGAACCTGACCCCTTTCCAGGTGGCTTACGCAGTGGCCAACAGGGTAAATGATCTGTTCGATTTACTTCTTGCTTTGGTTACAACTGAAGTGGATCCCTTCTCTTGCGTGATTGGAGTTTTATTTTTTTCTTCTTCCACAGAACTTGAGGCCAACGATTTCTCCAGAATGCCCATCGGCCCTCGGGCCCCTGATCGAGCAGTGCTGCGCCTTGCAGCCTGACAAGAGGCCCGACTTCTGGCAGATCGTCAAAGTCCTGGAGCAGTCCCACTCCATCCTCTCGCAGGGTGGCTGCCTCGACGCGCAGAAGAGCGGCACCTGCCAGGACCCCAAGAAGCGGCTCATGCAGTGGATCCAGAAGCTGAAACCAACGCATGGCGCCTGAGTAACCGAGTTCTTACAGGCTATAGCATCGTTTCAGCCGCAGTTTTTTTTTTCTTTTCTGTCTAGTTGGGTATGCTCTCAGTAGTTTAGACCTGTTAAGGAGGATCCTTGGTTTAAGGAACCAGCGTTCTAAGGCGGATGCTCGTAGCTGTGTGACCAACCACTGGTCTGCGAGCATAGATCTTGCAGTAGCTGTACATGGTTATGCTTTTGCATCTCGTCTCCCCATCATGTTAAAACTTCCCTGCAGGTTGTTCTCATGGATGGTACCATAGTGTGTGCGGTGTGCGGTGTGCCCCCTCACTCGTTGAGCTGAAAGCGAGAGGAAAATCATACGACGCAGAGTTGACTCCTGAGGCCGTCTTTCGGGAAAGGGTCGTATGCTAACACAATTATTGCGCCTTTCCCTTCTATTGTTAGCAGCTGCCCTGCCGTGCTTATTGTCATCATGATGCTGATATCTGAGACAGCAACATCTGATGGCTGCTTGTCTAAAGGCTCCATTATCCTCGACGTCACACAAAGTATAGTGTTTTTTTTCACGCAAAGTGTAGTGTTTGGATGAAACAAACTTTATAGATTTCGAAACCATGATAATGTTTATTACTAAAAACAAGAGTTTTTTGGAGTTCTAAATACTCTACTATTATATGGCTCTCTTTCTTCTTTTTTTTTAAAAAATATACAAACTCTACTGTGGACTCTCTTTTTTAAAAATAAAAAAATACCATGGTCTTAAAACCACAACCTTCAAACAGGTTAACAGGGCCTAGTCGAAAGAGAAGAAACTGAGTCCAAAACCAGAGTGAGCATCGCTCTCTGTCAGTACACCCTTTCAGAGTTGAAGAAAAGAAATGCATGCCATGGGTCATTCAGTAGTCTTATACAGACATTCCAAGATGTTTCTTGATTCTGAAATTCGCTAACACTAGCATGTTTTATGTGTGTATTGTTGTTATATGAAAAGTGAAGTATGATCATCTCCAGTGTCCACTACATGAGTACAACAAACCGTCTGGTGTTTTTTTTCCTGTACACACACAAACACAACCACACACATGATGACGACGAGGACGCTACTTGCACTGCCTGTTGGGGAAGGCCTCTGACCTGACGATCCTGTCGATGAGCCTCCGGAAGCGCTGGGCTCCGGGCCCAGGCCTGAGCACCCAGTCGTTGTCGACGGCGCGGCACTCGGCGTCGGCGCCGCACCAGCCGCCGGGCACGAAGGCCGCGGTGGCGTTGGCGGTGCGCGGGCGCGCGAGGAGGCCGTCGTCGATGGCGTCGAGCACGGGGTCGTCCCGCGGGAACTTGCGGGCGAAGGGCGCGCCGCTGGCGAGCATGGCGGGCATGTCGGCGAGCGCGAGCGGGTGCGGGTGCTGGCGCGGCGGCACGTCCCACTGGATGTGGTGCAGGTCGTGGTTGGCGACGGTGGGCACGAAGCGGGGCGCGTTGCAGAGCAGCGTCTGGAAGTAGCCCTCCGGGGAGGAGACGAAGTTGGCGTAGTACATGAGCAGGGTGCGCGGCAGGTTATCCCACCCCCACACCGTGTACTCCACGAAGTCCCGCGTCAGCGCCACCCAGGCGGAGCCCGTGAAGAGCTTGAACGCCGTCGGCAGCTCCCGCTTCTGCGACACCCAGAAGATGTCCTGCTTCTTGGAGCCGTACAGCCCCGGGTCCACGATCAGAGGCCGAGCACGCTGCCCCCTGCGGGAGAAAAAAAAGGGAAAGGAAAGGAATTCCCATGGCAGTCAGCTTCTTCCGCCTTTGGGCTTGCTTTGCTCTGCATTTCATCAAACGGCTTGAGCTACTCACTCCTTCCAGCCTAGGTAGCCGGTGTGCTCGATGAAGTTGACGTTCCTGGGCACCGTGGAGAATACGTGCAGGATGTCTGCCAACCAAACCAGTCAATTCAGCATTCAATCCGTTGATAAAGAAATCGTCAACACAGAATGCACAGCGTAGTGTACTCCTAGCCTAGGTGAACCCGTTTGACCGTGTGTCCGCGTGCGTGCGTGTACTCGATCACGCGGCGCGGGCACGGACGAGACGAGGCGTGGTTACATTATTAAATAAAAAAAACAGAGAGAAACGATGTGCACACGTACCGTCCTGCGTCATGAGCGGGTAGTCGGAGGCGGAGAGGTTGATAAACCAGTCCCAGGCTCCGCCGCGGCGGAGGAGGACGGCGCAGGCGTGCAGCGTGTTGGACACCATGGTGGGGCCGCGGTAGGTGACCATGTTGGCGCGGCGGATGACGTGGACGTTGCCGGCGCGGCGGAAGACGGTGGCGTTGGCGACGCGGGCCGCCAGCTCCAGGCGCTCCGCCACGGGGGCCTCGCGGTCCAGGTGCACCACGTACTGGTTGCGCGGGTGGTACAGCGCGTGCAGCGCGCGCCACAGGCGGTCCAGGTCGCCCTTGGAGCCGGAGATGAGGTAGGCCAGCCGCGGCACGCCGGCGCCGGGGGGAGGAGGCGGCGACTGGGACTGGGAGTGGTTGGCGGCGGCGGCGCGGCTGGCGGGGACGGGGACGGGGAGGGAGGAGAAGAAGGACGACGGGGAGACGATGTAGGGCGACGAGGAGGAGGAGAAGGACGTGACGGCGAGCGCGACGGCCAGGAACAGCAGCAGGCTCAGCGCGGCCGACAGCGCCCAGCGGCTGTCCACCAGCCAGGCCGCCGCGCTGCTCGGGAGCTTCGCCGCTCCGCCGCCGCCGCCCCCGCCGCGCGGGGACGCCGACGACTTGGGCGACCTCGGCGAGTGCTGCTCGCCGCTGCCGTTGTTGCCGTGCATGCTGGCGCCCAGCCGCGCGCGATCTCTGCCTGCCGCCGGTGCAACGTGCAAGTGCAAGGCCACCACCACCAGCAGCTAGCGATCGGCCGTCGGCGTCAGCGGATCGACCGCGCGGGATCGATCTGTGGGGTCGACGCGACGGACGGACGGACGGACGGTACAGCGCTTGCCCGCGCGCCCTGGACGATGGAAGCTATCTACTAGCTTGCAATCGAGGAACTGGTCGTAGGGACGGGAGGCGGGACAGGCGGACGGCCAATGGCAACAAGGGGATTCTTTGGATGGGCCGATGGGGGCTGGTCACTAACGTACATGCAGGCAATGGCAACAAAAGAGATTGGGATGATAGATCGGACGAAGACGCCGACGCCGCCGCCGCCGCCGATGCAGGCGGAAGCGAGAAGACCGGCCGCGCGCGCGTATATAAACACACGACACGGCGGAAACTGTTGCCCGCCTGCTGTACGTTGACCAGGTAGCTGGGAGCTAGCGACCGATCGATCGCGAGGACCCGTTAAACAAGCTGGAGGGAGGAAGGAAAAGCTGAGGCAGAGATCGAGAGATAGATCCAAGAGACCACTTCAACGGATGAACAGATAGCCCGGACACCCCCCACCAACTGAGACAGACGATGCAGATCGAGCGAGCCAGGGAGGGAGAGGACGACGACGATAGGCGTGTGGAGAGGCGAGGCGAGCAGGTTTCTCGGAAAAACGGTTGGCGGTTGCAGGGATACAGATGTGGTCGGGGCAAGCAAAGCACGCGATATATAGGGAGGCCCCCCTTGCCTTGTTGTATGGGAGAGGAGGAAGAAGATAAAGAAATGAAATGGCGCAACGGCCCCGGCAACGCGGCCAGCCAGCGTCACGTTTACCCTCCTCCCCTCCGGTCGTCACGCGCCCGTCCCTCTCCTCTCCTCTCCTGCTCCGATCCGTACGCAAACGCAACGCCGCCCGCTTCGCCTTGCATGCAATGCACCGCCGTTAACGCAGGAACACTTTTTTTTTTTTTTTGCATCGACGACGACCTGCTGTCAGCATCGCCATGGGCTCGCTCGATCATGCGTAGTATGCAAGCATAAACATGTTTTGCTTTTGCCCTGTGCCGCCTGAGATGCATGGACGATGATTTGGCATGTATTTGTTAGCCGTCGTTTCTAGGGCACCGTCTATATTATTATGTGCCTGCCAAAGAGGAAGATCTGAGAGTGGCAGCTGCTAGAAGGGGGGATGGAGGGGGGCGGACGGGACGTGTCTGCCACGCTACTGGTCACCTGTGCGTGTCTAGCTATGCGGCGGCGGATTATTGGCACGCTCAAAGTGTGCACGCCAGTCCAATGGAGTTTCTGCTACTGCTGGCGACACACGCGAATCATCAGCTATCACAACCGGAGACTGAGATTTCGTCATTCCGGTCGTTGTTTCAAAATCCATAGTTATACAAGCGTCGGTAATGCATGGTTTCAAATAAATATTGAGTCCGTGAAGAGAACATGGTTACCGCAGTTATTGCTGTCTCTAATCAATACTAATATATCAGGTCTTTCATACCGGCAGAAGACACCAAAATGATACTAAAAGATATCTTTAGTACCGGAAACAATAACCGGTACGGTACTAAAATATTTCCAACTTGGCGCAAGAAATAATTAGCCTGCTGTACCGACTCTTACAAAGAACTAGTACTTTGAGGCTATTTTCCATCGTCCCCGCAACAAGTTTTAGGTTCACGTCTAAACTACTTTAGTATCAATTATTAAAAAGAACCGCTACTAAAAGTGAAGTGATTAGCACCGGTTTTCGTACTAAAGATATTCCTATTCCCGCCACAGCTTTCGCTCCCCTATAACTATAAATTCATCTTTCCCCAAGCCTACCTCTCCAGCGAGGACATCCGAAACTCATGCATTATTTTTTTATGTTTCTTCACCATAGAGTTTGCATTTTTCACACACTCGCAAAATGATGTTTCTCCATTTTTTTCCTATTTGTTTATTGTCCATAATGCTTATATTGTTTGTTTTAAACTCTACCTTTTTCCTTTTAATATGTTTTTATAGAAATCCTGCTAATATTGATCCCATGAACTAATCCTTAGACAGAAAATAAGAAAATACATTCAACTACCAACAAGCCGTCGCGCTAAGGGCTAGTTGTCGGCTAAGAGCATCTTCATCTCTCGCCATAGACCTCTAGCCAGAGACAAAGAAGGAACTGCGACGAAAAAGGAAGTAGGGTTAGGGATGTGATCAGATCAGATATGGACGGATATTATTCGTCTCATATTTATTTTTATATTTTCTCTTCAGATCAAATCGGATACGGATATTACCGAGTTGTGTCGGATAATTTTTGAATGCTTTACCATCTTAAATATCCAACTTTGAATATATGGATACAAATATAAATTGGATAGTATATGGATCAGATCTCGATCCTCTTAGACCAATCGAATTCGAATACGGATGGATATTATCCGTACCATTTACATCTCCAAGTAGGGATGAAGAAGAACGGAGATGGAGAAGGAACTGATGCGAAAAATAAGGATTGAAGAAGAAACTAAGACAAAACAAACTTTCTTGTCTATTTGTACTGAAAAATATGTAATACTTTTTTTGATTTAATAAAGTGTCTTAACTTTAAGAAGAAAAAAGAAACTACATGTACATTTGTATGTGCAAAAAAAAGGGAACAAACCTCTTTAGTCCTGGACAACAAGTTTAGTCCATTGAAAAGTACTTTTTTTTTTACATTTGTATGTTTATATATTAATTAATTTTATAGCCATGAAAAACAAAATCTCATTTTAGTATTGGTTATTGTCTAAAACCGGTCTAAAGGTATCTCTTTAGTAAAGATTCTTGGCTATAACCGATGTTAAGATCTCTTTTTAGTACCCATTCTAGTTAAAAATTGGTACTAGATGTAGGGACCTTTAGAACCGTGAAAACACCATATATTCCAATTTGTTTTAGAATCGAACTCCGTAGCATATTTGGAGACACTACTCAAACTTACTCCACCCCTGGAGAGATTGAGTCTGTTAGATCCTATCGAGTGGTTGTGAATGATGGAGAAACTTTTGGCTATCTGACAATTTTATTTTTACAGTTTTGGTATATATTTAATGGTGACTATATTATGGTACTAAAAGGGAATAGGAAATCCAGATTAGTTAGAGCTATGTATATATGAACCATTAGGACCTCATCAACACGCATTCACCAACAAATAAACTAATTGTTAGCATCTTCGCTTGTTAATAATTAGCAAGTATCACATGTTTGGATCTCTATCCCTAAAAGCTTTTGTTTTAGTTTTTTCGTCCTAACTCAAACTATCATAAGTGTGATCAAATCTATAGAAAAGATTGCTAACATTTATGACGCTAAATAGGGTATATTGATCTAACGATATTATACTCATTTGGTGCTATAAATATTAGTATTCTAGTGTATAAATTTGGTTGATTTTTTTAATGGTCTAAGTTTGGACAAAACTAAAATGAGTTTTTAGGATGGACGAGCATTGTAGCCAATGGATCTAAGACTATCTCTCCTGCAGCTCTCCTATCTCATTCTCTATCTCTGTTGGTTACCTGTTTTCGATTCCTTCGAGAGACCAAAAACAAGGCAACGTAGTTATATAAAGCTTCATATATGTTCTTCACTTTATTTATCCCCAAAGAGAGATAAGATGAAGGACGAAGATGTTTAGAGATTAACAGATGACAAAGTGAACACAATAAAATACTAAGATGAATCATATGATTTAATCCCATTAATTTTACTTAATTACAAGAATGTCTTCGGTTTCTTGAAGGTACAAGGTGAAGATAGAAAGAAATACAACTTCATAGACAGAGTAAATAAATTCTTTCAAGCCAAAAAAAAACGTAAACAATACATGGCATTGTTCCTCACATGCACGCCGTCAATCCGAAGTCGGTGCCTTCGTCTCCGCAATTGTGATGGCCCCAACCGAATGTGCTCTTCGGCATTTTTTATGTTGCACTTGAAACGGGCTAAAAAGTAACTTGTTAAAATAGTGTTTTAAGAACCTTTGGAAGAATATGGTCTCCAACAATCTCGTCTCATATTTTAAATTGTACTCTGCAAGTATAAAACAATGTTTTGTATGACTATGTGCACGATCTACTGAAGACATGCTAAAATATAGATCCTTGTAGTAGTGGCATATAGCACGTGACTGAATAGCCCCTCGTACTGTGGGGAGTGAAGAAAAAACGAGCATGCTGACCTCTGCACTACACGGCTCCTTCCACGCGCGTCTTCGTCTCCTATGACCCTTGCACGCTAAGCCTTGCAGCCCCGGCCCCCTTGCGCGCTAAGCAGGGACGTCTGCATGGCGTCCGCCGGTTCGTGGACCGGCCGGGCGGGTCCAGAATCCAGACACGAATTGGAACTGTGACGATACGTACGTGTACCTTACCGTGGCCGGCGTCGCTTGGTCGCCGTCCGACGCGCTGGTTGACGCAACTCATGCGACGCCGAGGCGGAGGCTGCGGACAGGCGCCGCAGCGTGGTCGTCGGAGCCGGAAAGCTTCAGCCTCCAGCCATAGCGTAACGTGCGTACAGACGAGACGAGTCCACCGGCTGTCCGGCTCGTGCACGGTCGCCGTAGCTCAGGTAGCTGGAAGCTTCTTCCACCATAGCGTAGATCGAGTGCGTACAGACGCGTCCGGCTTGTGCACGGCAGGACGGCACAGGACGGGCGTGCAGCTTGACCTGTAAGGCCTCGGACTGCCCCGTGAATGATCGTTCAGTTCAGAGTTGGTGACGCCGGCCACTATAGGAAACGACTAAATTTTCGTGGGCCGTGCTATTTTCGTCGGCCGACCCACGAAAATAACAATGTATTTTCGTGGGCCAGCGTGACCGACGAATATGTTGTCTATTTTCGTGGGCCAGTAAATATTTTCGTCGGTAGGCCCACGGGAATACGAAAGATATTTTCGTCGGCCTCAAGACCGACGAAAATGTGAGATATGTTCGTCGGCCTTAGCCAGACCGACGAAAATACGTGGATTATTTTCGTCGGCCTCAGTCAGGCCGACGAAAATATGTCAGTAACCGACCTCTATTTTCGTCGGTCTTACTGAGGCCGACGAAAATAAAGAACTTTAATCGTCCATCCGGCCTCCGCGCGCATCTTCTCGCTCTCTCTCGCTCGTCCATCTCTAGCAGCGCCGCCGCCCGCCCGCCGTCGCCGAGCTCGCCGCGCCGCGCCCGCCCGCCCGCCCGCCCGAGCTGGCCGCGCCCGCACGCCCGAGCTCGCCGCGCCCGCCCGGCCGCCCGCCCGAGCTCGCCGCGCCGCGCCTGCCCGTCCTTGCCCCGCGCTCGCCGCGCGCTCACCCCGCACACCCCGCGACGCGCCCGCCCGCCCTCGCCCCGCGCTCGCCGCGCTAGCCGCGCCGCCTGCGGCCCTCACGCCCTTGACGCGCTCCGCCCGCCGGCGAAGAAGTTAGCGCTCCGCCGCACGCAGCCCACGCGCCTTCGCCGCGCCGCCAGCAACACGCCCGCCCGCGAAGAAGGGAGACTGTGGCCGTCGTCGAGAAGAAGGGAGCCTGCCGTCCATCCACGCCACGCCCGACATCCGTCGACGCCGCCCTCGTTCCCCGCGGTGAGCCTCCACGTCTCCCTTCTTCATTTGATGCACATGGCGGCCATGGCGTGCCGTGCGCCATTCTTCATTAGTAATCTCATTGTGATACAGTTGCTTAATTGGTTTTGTATAGTGAAGAGTGCATGCTAGATCAGTGGTGATCAGTGATCATCAGTGATCAGTACCTTATTATCCTCAATGTCTCATTCTATTATCTTAATTTTAGAGTTTAGTTTAATGTTTAGAGTTTAGTTTTAATCGTTAACCGTAGCGAACCGTATGCGTCACCCGTTCGGGAACGGCGAACGTCACATTGGATTGTGAGGTTCGTCGTTCCGGAATTGTCCACGTATTTTGGACAGCCTAAGAGTGTAGGTCGATGCTTGTGATTTATGACATGTGCCTTACGATTGACGCGGAATTTCGGTTGTGTAACCCAGTTGTTCTCCAACACACCATGTTCGGGCGTGTGCTTGGAGAGCAGCGGGGTTATGCTGCCGAAATTTCGTGGCAATCGTAGGCTACACGTCATAAATCACAAGCATCGGTCTACACTCTTGGGTGGGTTTAGGGCCTTTACCTAATAGGGAGTTCACCTAAGCCACGGACGATCGTTGATGTTCTTTGTCTTTTGTTTAGCCTTTGAAATGGACGGTGATCGGATGGTGATGTATGACGGGTGGAGAAAAGATGGGGCACATTCGAATGAATGGATGGTTGTAACAAAGGCTTTTCTTGACCACGCTTTCAAAGATGCAACTGGTCGTCTAGTGAAGTGTCCTTGCAATCGCTGCGAGAACAAGTGGCCTCAGAAGAAGGAAGAAATGGAGAAACACCTTTGCAAAAGTGGGTTTATGCCGAACTACCTTGTATGGTACCGGCATGGAGAGTCTATTAGACACGTTGACGCGGAGGTGGAGCTTGATGACGATCATGATAGGATGGACGACATGTTGCATGATCTTGGTAGGGAGGTTGAAATGAACGCTGAGGAGCCGGGGCAGCTTCCACGCGATGCTCAGGAATTCTTTCGGCTACTCACCGCGGGAGAAGAGAGATTGCACGAGCACACTCAGATGTCAGTTCTTGGGACTCTCACAAGACTAATGGCGATAAAGTCGAAGCACAACATTTCAAACAGTGCTTACAACGACATCGTCCAACTGATGGGCGAGGTTCTCCCGGAGAATCATAAGTTGCCAAAGAATATGTACTTCGCAAAGAAGATGTTGGCTGGTCTTGGGATGACATATGAGAAGATCGACGTGTGTCCCAACAGTTGCATGCTATTCTTTGAGGAGGATGACAAGCTGGACCGTTGTAAGCATTGCGAAGCTTCTAGATATGTCGAGGTGACAAATGATGAGGGTGAATTGGTAGTTACGAAGGTCGCAGCTAAGCAACTTCGTCGGTTGCCCATCATTCCTCGGCTTTCAAGGTTGTTCCTCAACAAGGAAATAGCTCTGCATATGACGTGGCCAAAGAATGGTGTACGTCTCGTCACTGATCCAGACATAATGGTCCATCCGTCGGACGGTGATGCGTGGAAGGCATTTGACGAGTTTGATCCCGAATTTGCAAACGACCCTAGGAGTGTACGGCTTGGTCTATCGACGGACGGATTCACACCTTTCAATAGCAGTGCAAGCCCTTACTCGTGTTGGCCTGTCTTCATTGTGCCATATAATCTTCCTCCTGAGTTGGTCAATAAAGAAGAGTTCATGTTCCTTGCACTAGTCATCCCAGGCCCCGAGCATCCAGGGCCAAAGCTGAATATGTTTGTTCGTCCTTTAATTGAAGAGCTGAAACAATTGTGGAGAGGTGTGAAGGCTTATGACAGCCATACTGAAAAGGAGTTTACCATGCGCGCTGCTTATTTGTGGTCAGTGCATGATCTGCTGGCGTATGGAGATTGGTCTGGATGGTGTGTTCATGGACGGTTGTGCTGTCCCATATGTATGAATGATACAGATGCATTCAGATTGAAGTATGGTGGGAAAGTGTCATTCTTTGATGCTCATCGACGTTGGACTCCATTCAAGCATGATTTCAGGAGTTCGCTTACTGCATTCAGAAGTGGAGCCAAAATCAGAAATGGGCCACCAAAGAGGCAAACTGCACCGCAGATAATGGCATGGCATGCTTGTCTGAAGCAAGGAGAAAATGATAGGTTCCAAGGCTACGGGGAGGACCACAACTGGACCCATATTTCATCAATATGGGAGCTTCCGTATGCAAAAGCCTTGATCATGCCGCACAACATAGACTTGATGCACCAAGAGCGTAACGTTGCTGAAAGCATCATAAGCACATGTTTCGATGTGACTGATAAAACGAAAGATAATATGAAGGCAAGAAAAGACATGGCTGAAATTTGTAAGAGGCCGATGCTCGAGTTGAAAGTAAGCGATAAAGGGCATGAGAGTAGGCCGCGAGCTGATTACTGCCTCAAGCCGGATGAAAGGAAAGAAATATTTAAGTGGTTGAAGAATCTGAAATTTCCAGATCGGTATGCGGCAAATCTGAAACGGGCAGTCAATCTGAAGACCGATAAATTGATCGGTTTGAAAAGCCATGACTACCATATTATTATGGAGAGGCTGATGCCCGTGATGTTTCGAGGCTATTTTAAGGATGAGCTTTGGAGCATATTTGCAGAGCTGAGTTACTTCTATAGGGAAGTATGCGCAAAGACGGTATCTAAGAGGTTGATGCAGAAATTTGAGAAAGAAATTCCAATTCTTATTTGTAAATTTGAAAAGGTTTTCCCGCCAGGATTCTTCAATGTGATGCAACATCTAATTGTGCATTTGCCTTGGGAAGCTTTGGTAGGCGGACCAGTGCAATTCAGGTGGATGTATCCTATAGAAAGGGCGTTGAAAAAGCTCAGGGCGTCTGTTCGCAACAAGGCTAGAGTCGAAGGGTGTATTGCGGAGGCTTTTGCCCTTAAGGAGATATCTCAATTCTCAACCAGGTATTTCGCTCGAGCCAACAATGTGTTTGCTCCTTCAGTGCGACTTCATGTCGAAAATGAATCGCCCCAAAGCACCCTTCAAATTTTTGCGAATCCGGGTAAAGCAGTTGGAAAAGGGAGTGTACGTCACATTGAAGGATCAGATTTGAACACGCTAATGCTATATATGTATAGCAATATTGACAGCACACAGGAGGCGTTCGAGTAAGTTTTCCTCATAGTTACTTCCATTTTCTCATCTCATAATTTCTATAGTGTGTAATCTCCATGTTTCCAATATGTCCAGCATGTTTGATGAAGAATGTTGGAAATCTACTAGTAAACCTACGGCCATCCAATTAGAAAATCTTCGACGTGATGGGTTGAAAGGTGGACCAAACTTCGTGCAGTGGTTTCGTAATTATGTTAGTAATTGTCGTTCTCTCATTGTCCATACTTAATCTTTGAATTTTGGACTTGGAAGATATAATGCATATACTAATTCCTTGTATAGGTTTCCAAAAACTCTGTGCACCCGGACTTGCAGCAAATGGCACATACCTCTGTGTCCGTCCGGAACTATACTCGCTATGATGTAAATGGATATCGCTTCCGAACCGCGAAATTGGAGAAGAGTCGACCATTGGCAGCCACCACCAATAGTGGTGTGTTGGCAAGTTCATATGTTGACGATGACAAAGTAGTGGACTATTACGGTGTTCTTCAAAACATTGTAGAGTTGATTTTCGATGGCCCCAAGGAACTTAAAGTCGTGTTTTTCGAGTGCGACTGGTTTGATGCTCATAGTGGGACTCCTGTCGACAAGTATGGTAATGTCGAGGTGAAGCATAGCTCTAGGATTCCGAGCAGTATGAGTGATGTTGTCCTTGCAAATCAGGCAAAACAGGTGTACTACCTGTCATATCCTCACCCAAGCCTTAGGGCTTGGTGGGTTGCAATCAAAGTCAACCCACAAGTCGTCGCTCCAGAGAGTGCTGACTACGTGAGTACGAGCAGGGACAACGATGATGCTGTTTTTCAACCAGAAGCGGCGTCAAATCAAGACATAGCTCACCGATTCCATGTGACCAATGGAGAAGGACTTGAAAATCTCTGTTCCAATTCAAGCGACTTAATTGAAGAACCTAGGTCAAAGCGCAAACGACCTGTCGTCGTTAGAAGATCAGTAAGGATCCAACGAAATCAAGAGCGTATGAATAAACAACGAGCCGAAGAAGCATCATCGAATGCGGATGACTTTTGATTAGTATGTTTCTTTTAGTTAATCAATTAAGCTATGTATTCCAATTTTCACATTATTAATTTTCATATTATATGTTTCATATACTGTGGTTTGACATTAATTTATCTACAGTTGAACATGTTCAAGCATAGGAGATCGAGGAGGAGTGGGGGCAGCGCGGCCAGCGAGGACAGCTCGGGCAGTGGGCTTTTTCAGGGCACCTCACAGAGCCGACAGAGGCAGCAGCAACTTCTCGACTGTCTAGACGAAGTGCAGGGTGAGGAGGGTGAGCAGGAGGCTCCTCAGCAGGATGCTCATGTGCAGGGTGACGAGGGTGAGCATGATGAGGAGGGTGAGCAGGATGAGGAGGTTGACCCTATGGGGGCAGGCAGCGCGGGCGACGCGTCAGATGGTTCTACGTCCTTCAGGTATTATTATGCATATTAGTTTAATTGATATTAGTTTTTAATCATTTCATCATATTGAATTTACTTGTATACTTAGGTATAAGAAGAGCAATGCGCTTGGTCCGAGACCTGCCGAGAGGAGGCTCATCCGGCCGCATGGAGAATGGTGGGGCTTATTTCTGTTGTGTTAATTTTTTAATGTGAACGTGATTGCACTGGTTTACTTGTTTTATTAATGTTTGTAGGTCATGGGAAGACTTGACTTGGGACGGTACAGGCAGACGTCCCAAGGTGAACGCGGTGTTGGGTAGCCTCTGTCGCTTCTACTACCCTGGCATGGTGGAGCTCAATGGCGAGAGGTTCGCGGCTATGCAGTGGGCTGACTGGGGTCTAAAGGACTATGTCCAGCCAGGGGAGGAGTCAGGGGAAAGCAGTAGTGTCGGTGTTTCGAGATAGGGGGGTCCCTAAGCCGACGAGTGAGTGTGCTGCGTGCCCCAGCCCAGATGGGTCGAGCGCGTGGGCGAGCGCGAAGGGGGGAGAGGCAAGGTGGCCGGAGTCGAGCGTGAGAGAGGTGGAAGTCCCGCGGCCTTCGTGTTCGTCCCGCGCCCAGGTCAGGTGCGCTTGCAGTAGGGGGGTTACAAGCGTCCACGCGGGTGAGGGAAGCGAGCGGCCCCAAGAGAGCGCCTGTCCCGTCCTCGGTCCCGCGCGGCCAACCTTCTCTAAGAAGGCCCTGGTCCTCCCTTTTATAGTCGTAAGGAGAGGATCCAGGTGTACAATGGGGGGTGTAGCAGAGTGGTACGTGTCTAGCGGAGGGAGAGCTAGCGCCCTAGGTACATGCCAATGTGGCAGCCGGAGAGATCTGGGCACCCTGCTGGCGTGATGTCGTGGCTGTCGGAGGTGCGGTGGAGCCTGGCGGAGGGACAGCTGTTGGAGCGGTCGAGTCCCTGCTGACGTCGTCCTGCTTCCGTAAGAGAGCTGGGGGCCGCCGTCGTCATAGAGCTTGTGGAGCGCCATCATTGCCCCTCCGGCGGAGCTGGCCGGATGGGACGCCGGTCTTGTTCTCCGTGACCCGAGTCGATTCGGGGTAGGATGATGATGGCGCTTCCTGTTGACGTGGCGGTCTGTGCCCTAGGCAGGGCGACGTGGGGGTTCCTCCGAAGCCGAGGTTGAGTCTGTCTTCCGTTGCCGTGGCCGAGCCCAAGCCATGGGGTCGGGCGAGGCGGAAGTCGTTCGGCCGAGGCCAGAGAGGAGTCCGAGCCCTGGGGTCGGGCGAGGCGGAGTTTCGTCGTCTTCCGGGTCTTAGCCCGAGTCCGAGCCCTGGGGTCGGGCGGAGCGGAGTTCGCCGTCTTCCGGGTCTTAGCCCGAGTCCGAGCCCTGGGGTCGGGCGGAGCGGAGTTCGCCGTCTTCCGGGTCTTAGCCCGAGTCCGAGCCCTGGGGTCGGGCGGAGCGGAGTTCGCCGTCTTCCGGGTCTTAGCCCGAGTCCGAGCCCTGGGGTCGGGCGGAGCGGAGTTCGCCGTCTTCCGGGTCTTAGCCCGAGTCCGAGCCCTGGGGTCGGGCGGAGCGGAGTTCGCCGTCTTTCGGGTCTTAGCCCGAGTCCGAGCCCTAGGGTCGGGCGGAGCGGAGTTCGCCGTGGCGCCTTTGGCAAGGCCTGACTGCCTGTCAGACTCACTCTGTCGAGTGGCACTGCAGTCGGAGTGGCGCAGGCGGCGCTGTCCTTCTGTCAGACTGGCCAGTGGAGCGGTGGAGTGACAGCGGTCACTTCGGCTCTGCCGGGGGCGCGTGTCAGGATAAAGGTGTCAGGCCACCTTTGCGTTAAATGCCCCTGCAATTTGGTCAGTCGGTGCGGCGATTTAGTCAAGGTTGCTTCTGAGCGAAGCCAAAGCCTCGGGCGAGCCGGTGATGTGTCCGCCATAAAAAGGGGGCCTCGGGCGAGACGGAAGTCTCTCGAGGTCGGCTGCCCTTGGCCGAGGCTAGGCTCGGGTGAAGCGTGATCGAGTCACTCGTGTGGACTGATCCCTGACTTAATCGTACCCATCAGGCCTTTGCAGCTTTATGCTGATGGGGGTTACCAGCTGAGAATTAGGCGTCTTGAGGGTACCCCTAATTATGGTCCCCGACAGTAGCCCCCGAGCCTCGAAGGGAGTGTTAGCACTCGCTTGGAGGCTTTTGTCGCACTTTTTTGCAAGGGGACCAGCCTTTCTCGGTTGCATTTCGTTCCGGTGGGTGCGCGCGAGCGCACCCGCCGGGTGTAGCCCCCGAGGCCTCGGAGGAGTGGTTACACTCCTTCGAGGTCTTAATACCTCGCGTAACGCTTCGGCTGGTCTGGTCGTTCCCTCATGCGAACTGGCCGTAGCCCGGGTGCACGGTCGGGGCCCAAGCTCTCGGGCTGGTATGTTGACGCCGTCAACGATTTGGCCGGAGCCGGTTTTTGCGAGAGCAGCCCCCGAGCCTCTGCACAGGGCGAGAGGACGATCAGGGACAGACTCGACTTTTTACATACGCCCCTACGTCGCCTTTCCGCATGGAGGAGGGGGGGAGTGCGCCATGTTACCCTCGATGGGCACCGAACATGGTGTCTCCGGTGAGCTGCAAGCGGGTAATCCGAGTGGACGTCCGTGCCCCGTTCGTTGGGGGTCGGCTAGGGTCCCAGAGGCACGCCCAAAAGTACCCGCGGGTGATTTGCCGGACCCGGTCCCCTGGCGACGGGGTCCGAGGGCTCGATGCCTCCCTCCGATGGGATTCCGTTACAAGATCGTTCCCGCTGGTCTCGGAAATGTCCTAGGGTACCTCGGGAGCGCAGCCCGAGCCTCGGTTATGTATCGAACGTACCCCTGGTCATCCCTCGCTCGGTGTCTGAGGCGACTGTGAACCCTTCGGGGGCCAGCCTTCGAACCCCTGATCAGTAATAGGCGCGGAGCCCGAGTAGCCTGAGGCGGCCATGGAACCCTTCGGGGGGCTGGCCTTCGAACCCCTGACCAGTAGTGGGTGTCGGGCCCACGCGATCTGAGGCGACTGTTGAACCCTTCGGAGGGCCAGCCTTCGAACCCCTGATCAATAGTGGGGGGCTCGGAGCCCGGTTCCTTCGCGGAGAAGGATCCCTTTCGGGGTATCCCCCTTTCCCGGTCCCTGTTGCAAGAGATAGAGAAAGAGGAAAACGGAAAAGGATACGAAATCGAATGACGTGGCGTACCTTTTCTGACGCGGTTATTACGGCGAAGGTGAAGCGTCGCGCGCTCCTCCTGCCAGAGGCGCCGCGTGTCCCGCCGCGGAGTTAATGCGACGGGGCGAGTGGTTGGCGGGGCGGCCGTCGCGCGCGTGCGATCCGTTCGAGGAACGGGTCACGGGTGCACCGTCTCCACGCCGTGAGAGGAGGCTCTCTTGCTGTCCCAGGATGGGACGTGAGCCTGGCTGACGACGTGACCGCTGCGCCCGCCCGCCTGCCACCGCTATTACTGCCGGCCCACTTTCGGTCGCTTTGACCGACGCGCCAGGCTGGCGCTGTTGGGTCGCCTCGAGTCGCGGCATAGGCTCCGCAACCGAAGAGGCGCAATGGTGGCACAAGTGGCGGTGCGGTTGCTTGCATGCAGCAACTGGCGCGCCGGTTGCTCGACGCGTGGGCCTGGGTTCCCAAGCTGGCATGTCAGAAGTCGGAGAAGCGCGTCCATCTGGCGCGGTTGCATGCCGCCTGCATGGCTGCCCGCCCCTTCTGCCCGTTGGTCTGGGCGAAAATGGGGGGTCGCTTGTAACCGCTGGACGGTCGTGCGCGCCATGCGCGGCGGTTTGGCTTCTTCTACCCTGAGCCGGCTTGCATGACATGCGGGACCCAGCCCCCGAGTCGCAGGGGAGGGCCTTGGAGCGTGTCGGAGAAGACTCAGCCCGCGGCGCCTGGGGGCGCACGTAGGGAGAGTTGCCTTTAAAAGGAGGGAGACTCCTTTCGGAAGGCAACCATGTCTTCTTCCTCCCTTAAGCGTCGTGTCTTCCCATCTTCCAAGCCCCCGGATGGGGGGTATCCGCCGCCTTTCCGCCTCCTCGTTGGAGGAACGCAACTCCATGGGAGTTGGTACCTCTCAACCATCGTTCGGCTTCAAGGATTTTCATCAGCCGGCCCGGCCGTACCCCCATGCCGACGATCACCCAGGATGGTGACCGCCGGTTTCTGGGTGGGGAAGAGCAAGCCGGGCTGCGATCTTGGTCCCACCCTCAGCTTCAAGGATGTTCATCATCCCCGCTGGGGCGGGAGCCACGCTGAGCCGGCGCTCTACCTTCCACGCGGGTCCGCGGGTCGCCCTTTCCCGCGGCGTTTGGGGGTGGAGGCGCTCGCTGGCCCTGCGGACGGCGCGGACTTAGACAACGTGGGGCTGATCGACGGAGGGCGTCGTCACCTCCAGCGTGTCGGAGTCGTCGGCCGGGCTTCCGGCGGCCCCTCCTGCCGGAGGGTGACCGCCGCATCGTGTGCACGGGAGGACCACCCACGATTCCGCGCGCCGTTAGGGCGGCGTTCGTGTTCTGGGGTGGTCCTGCTTTTGCACTGGGACGGCGCCCTTGCGCAGAGGCCGGCGCCCCACTCGTCTGGGAGGATTTGAGTGGGGATCTGCCGGGGGGCTGGTGTCCCCTGCCATCGGCGCCGAGGCGGAGGCGGCTCGAGAAGTCCTCGTCACCGACGGGGTCACTGCCACCACCCGCGCCTCGGGCCACCGTGCCGGCGTGCTTGTCCTCGCCCCTCGAGCGTCGACGGGGGCGAGGGCAAGATCGCAGCAGCGCCGGCCCACCGTCGTCGTAGTCAGGATGGGCGGCGGCGAGCCGGCCGTCGGTCTTCTGTTGCTCCGCAGGCCTTCCCCATGGAGTGGGGTCGTTCGTACCTGCGGAGGGGGGAACCGGAGTTCCGTTCGTAATGGCACTTCGAATGCCAGTGTTTTTTGTTCATTGTGGCTGTCGGGGCCTGAACATGTATGTAATTTCGGCACGGAGCCGTGTTTTTTTCTCATTTTCGAGCACTAAGTCTCGCCTGTTGATTATCTGAACCGCTTTACCAAGCATGAGTCGCCCCGTGTCAAGGTGACGGGTGAGGTATCCGTATCCCGGAGGCGTAGGAATCCCTCGGCCCGTTCGGCCTTGTTGTCTGGGGCTCCTCTAGCTTAGTTAAAGAGACCCCTCGGCCGCCCTTCGGTGGACCGAGGCCAGGGGTAGCGATATCAGTATGAACAGAGGCGGAGTTGGCTCGAGAATGGGAACCTGGTTGGCCGGAGCCTAGCCGTGTTGTCCGTCAGCGGAGCCGACGCCAAAGTCGATCAGTCGAGGTCTCGGGTCGGGCTGGCGCCCTTGGAAGCCGGTTGACCGAGGCCCCAGGGGTAACCGGTTGAGCCGCCTGCTCGGGCCGGATTCCCGGAGGAGTCCCTGGACCGCGTCGCCGCCCGAGGCTGGGTCGGACTTTGCTGAAGACGTCGTCGATGCCGAGGGTGCTACGGCTCCCTTCAGCGTGAAGACCCGAGCCTGTAGGATCAGATCATCTTGTAGCGTGTGCTTTCTGTGGCCGCCGAGGCCAGAAAAACACACCCTCGCCGCGCTTGCGAAGCTGCGTCTTTTTCCTCTTGTTTCGAGCATCTGGACTCTGTCGGTAACAGGGATGTTTGTGTGAGCGAGAGTTGCTTTTCGCGGAAGGGACGAGTGAGGTATCTGTATCCCAGAGGCGTGGGAATCCCTCGGCTCGGTCGGCCTTGCCGCTTACGCGTACTTTCACCCGTCCATGAGGCCATGTCCCCGACTTAGTCGAGAAAGCTTGAAGGACTGCTTCGGCAGGAGAGCTTCCGAACGTGAAGACTTGTTCGGTCCACGGAGTCGCTTTATCCGAGCGCAAGTTACTTATCGCAGAAGGTGATGAGTGAGGTATCCGTATCCCGGAGGCGTAGGAGTCCCTCGGCTCGGTCAGCCTTGGCTGCTTACGTGTACTCCGTCGTTTCCAGGATCCGCTTTCCGAAGTAGTCAAGAAGCACGAAAGAAATCCTGCTAAAAAGAGATCCTTTTTCGAGGAAAAATTCGACGCAGAGGGGGTCTCCCCCCTTTTAGCCCCCGAGGGAGGGTCGGGCTTTGCCGAGGCTAGGCCGACCCTTCCTTGACGACTAAACTTTGCGTAGGTGCGAGGTATATGAACAACTTGAAAACATCTTAAGGGTAGAAGCGACGTAGTTGTTTGATGTTCCAAGCGTTGCCGTAGATCTCGCCTTGATTGTTGGCCAGCTTGTATGTTCCGGGCTTCAGAACTTTGGCGATGACGAACGGCCCTTCCTAGGGGGGCGTGAGCTTGTGCCTCCCTCGGGCGTCTTGCCGCAGCCGAAGCACCAGGTCGCCCACCTGAAGTTCTCGGGACCGGACCCGTCGGGCGTGGTAGCGTCGCAGGGACTGTTGGTACCGCGCCGAGTGTAGTAAGGCCCTGTCCCGAGCTTCCTCCAGCTGGTCCAGCGATTCCTCTTGGCTAGCTTGGTTGCTTTGTTCGGTGTAGGCCCTCGCCCTCGGGGAGCCGTATTCCAGGTCAGTGGGCAAGATAGCTTCAGCCCCGTAGACCAGGAAAAACGGCGTGAAGCCCGTGGCACGACTCAGCGTCGTCCTTAGGCTCCAGACCACCGAGGGGAGTTCCTTCATCCATCGCTTGCCAAACTTGTTGAGGTCGTTGTAGATCCGAGGCTTGAGCCCTTGTAGAATCATGCCGTTGGCACGCTCTACTTGCCCATTTGACATGGGATGAGCCACGGCGGCCCAGTCCACCCGGATATGGTGATCCTCGCAAAAATCCAAGAATTTTTTGCTGGTGAACTGGGTGCCGTTGTCGGTGATGATGGAGTTCGGGACCCCGAAGCGATGGATGATGTTGGTGAAGAACGCCACCGCCTGCTCGGACATGATGCTGTTCAGAGGTCGGACCTCGATCCGCTTGGAGAATTTGTCGATGGCGACCAGCAGGTGCGTGTAACCCCCGGGTGCCTTCTGCAAGGGACCGACGAGGTCCAGACCCCATATAGCGAAGGGCCAGGTGATGGGTATTGTCTGCAGAGCCTGAGCGGGCAGGTGTGTCCGCTTCACATAGAATTGGCACCCTTCGCAGGTGCGGACGATTCTAGTGGCGTCAGCCACCGCCGTTGGCCAGTAGAAGCCTTGCCGGAAAGCATTTCCGACAAGGGCTCGGGGCGCCGCGTGGTGGCCGCAAGCCCCCGAGTGTATTTCTTGCAGCAGTTCCCGACCTTCGGCGATGGAGATGCATCGCTGGAGGATGCCCGAGGGGCTGCGATGGTAGAGCTCCTCTTCGTCGCCCAGCAAGACGAATGACTTGGCGCGTCGCGCTACCCGCCGAGCCTCGACTTGGTCGAGGGGTAGCTCTCCTCGACGGAGATATTGCAGGTACGGGGCCTGCCAATCTTGATCTGGCGTGGCCCCGCTCTGCCCTTCCTCGACGTTCAGTGCCTCGCCCTCGGGGGCCGAGGGTACCTCGGGCTGTGCCGAGGATACCTCGGGCTGAGCCGAGGGTACCTCGGGCTCGGGCGCGTCGTCGAGCTTGACGGAGGGTTGATGCAGATCCCGGGAGAAGACGTCCGGGGGGACTGTCGTTCGCCCCGAGGCTATCTTAGCCAGCTCGTCTGCGGTTTCGTTGTAGCGCCGAGCGATGTGGTTGAGCTCGAGCCCGAAGAACTTGTCTTCCAGGCGCCGAACCTCATCACAGTAGGCCTCCTTCTTCGGGTCGCGGCAGTGGGAGTTCTTCATGACTTGGTCGATGACGAGCTGCGAATCACCGCGGGCGTCGAGGCGTCTGACCCCTAGCTCGATGGCGACCCGCAACCCGTTGACCAGAGCTTCGTACTCGGCCACATTGTTGGACGCCGGGAAATGGAGGCGCAGCACGTAGCGCAAGTGCTTTCCGAGGGGCGAGATGAAGAGCAGGCCCGCGCCGGCCCCCGTCTTCATCAGCGATCCGTCGAAAAACATGGTCCAGAGCTCCGGTTGGATCGGAGTCGTTGGCAGCTGGGTGTCGACCCATTCGGCCACGAAATCCGCCAACACCTGGGACTTGATGGCCTTCCGAGGGGCGAACGAGATCGTTTCGCCCATGATTTCCACCGCCCACTTTGCGATCCTGCCCGAGGCCTCTCGGCACTGGATGATCTCCCCCAGGGGGAAGGATGACACCACAGTTACCGGATGAGATTCGAAGTAGTGTCGCAGCTTCCGCCTTGTCAGGATCACAGCATACATCAGCTTTTGAACTTGTGGGTAGCGGATCTTAGTCTCGGACAGCACTTCGCTGATGAAGTAGACCGGCCTCTGAACGGGCAATGCATGCCCTTCCTCTTGCCTTTCGACCACAATCGCGGCGCTAACCACCTGAGTGGTCGCGGCGACGTAGACCAAGAGGGCTTCTCCGTCCGCCGGGGGCACCAAGACAGGCGCCTTTGTAAGGAGCGCCTTCAGGTTGCCGAGGGCTTCCTCGGCCTCAGGGGTCCAAGCGAAACACTCGGCCTTCCTTAAGAGGCGGTACAGAGGCAGACCTCTTTCGCCGAGGCGTGAGATGAAGCGGCTCAGGGCCGCGAGGCATCCCATGACCCTCTGCACCCCTTTTAAGTCCTTGATGGGTCCCATGCTGGTGACGGCCGCGATCTTCTCCGGGTTGGCTTCGATGCCTCGCTCGGAGACGATGAACCCTAGGAGCATGCCTCGGGGCACCCCGAAGACACGCTTCTCAGGATTAAGCTTGACTCCTTTCGCCTTGAGACACCGGAATGTCACTTCAAGGTCGGAGAGGAGGTCGGAAGCCTTCCTTGTCTTGACTACGATGTCATCGACGTAGGCCTCGACTGTGCGACCGATGTGTTCGCCGAACACATGGTTCATG
This sequence comes from Zea mays, assembly GCF_902167145.1. NCBI lineage: Eukaryota > Viridiplantae > Streptophyta > Magnoliopsida > Poales > Poaceae > Zea > Zea mays. The sequence continues at coordinate 4,754,614 of NC_050098.1, read as the reverse complement.
CACCGCTGGTACGTCGTGCCCGCATTCCTCAAACCGAACGGCATGGTGACATAGCAGTACATGCCGAACGGCGTGATGAAAGAAGTCGCGAGCTGGTCGGACTCTTTCATCCGGATCTGGTGATACCCTGAGTAGGCGTCGAGGAAGGACAGGGTTTCGCACCCAGCGGTGGAATCCACGATTTGGTCGATGCGAGGCAGAGGGTAGGGAACCTTCGGACATGCTTTGTTAAGACCAGTGTAGTCTACACACATCCGCCATTTCCCCCCTTTCTTCCTCACAAGCACAGGGTTGGCAAGCCATTTGGGATGGAATACCTCTTTGATGAACCCTGCTGCCATTAGCTTGTGGATCTCTTCGCCAATCACTCTGCGCTTCTCCTCGTCGAATCGGCGCAGAGGCTGCCTGACGGGTCGGGCTCCGGCCCGAATATCCAGCAAGTGCTCGGCGACGTCCCTCGGCATGCCGGGCATGTCCGAGGGACTCCACGCAAAGACGTCGGCGTTTGCGCGGAGAAAGTCGACGAGCACTGCTTCCTATTTGGGGTCGAGCCCGGAACCGATCCGGACCTGCTTGGTGGTGTCGCCACTGGGGTCGAGAGGGACGGCCTTGACCGTCTCCGCTGGCTCGAAGTTGCCGGCATGGCGCTTCACGTCTGGCACCTCCTTGGAGAGGTTCTCCAGGTCGGCGATGAGGGCCTCGGACTCGGCGAGGGCCTCGGCGTACTCCACGCACTCCACGTCGCATTCGAACGCGTGTTTGTACGTGGGGCCGACGGTGATGACCCCGTTGGGGCCCGACATCTTGAGCTTCAGGTAGGTGTAGTTGGGGACGGCTATGAACTTCGCGTAGCATGGCCTCCCTAGCACGGCGTGGTAGGTTCCTCGGAACCCGACCACTTCGAACGTCAGGGTCTCCCTTCGGAAGTTGGAGGGTGTCCCGAAGCAGACGGGGAGGTCGAGTCGCCCGAGGGGCTGGACGCGCTTCCCAGGGATGATCCCGTGGAAGGGCGCAGCGCCTGCTCGGACGGAGGACGGATCGACGCGCAGGAGCTTGAGGGTCTCGGCGTAGATGATGTTGAGGCAGCTGCCCCCATCCATCAGGACCTTGGTGAGCCTGACATCACCGACAACGGGGTCGACGACGAGCGGGTATTTCCCCGGGCTCGGCACATGGTCGGGGTGGTCGGCCTGGTCGAAAGTGATGGGCTTGTCGGACCAGTCTAGGTAGACTGGCGCCGCCACCTTCACCGAGCAGACCTCCCGGCGCTCTTGCTTGCGGTGCCGAGCCGAGGTATTCGCCGCATGCCCTCCACAGATCATGAAGCAGTCGCGGACCTCGGGGAATTCTCCTGCTAGGTGATCTTCGTTCTTGTCGTCGTCGCGGGCCCTGCCACCCTCGGCGGGTGGCCCGGCCCTGTGGAAGTGACGCCGAAGCATAACGCACTCCTCGAGGGTGTGCTTGACGGGCCCCTGATGGTAGGGGCACGGCTCCTTGAGCATCTTGTCGAAGAGGTTTGCACCTCTGGGGGGCTTCCGAGGGTTCTTATACTCGGCGGCGGCGACAAGGTCCGCGTCAGCGGCGTCGCGTTTCGATTGCGACTTCTTCTTGCCTTTCTTCTTGGCGCCGCGCGGAGCAGACGCCTCGGGAGCTTCTTCCGATGGGCGGCCCTGGGGCTGCTTGTCCTTTCGGAAGATAGCCTCGACCGCCTCCTGGCCAGAGGCGAACTTGGTGGCGATGTCCATCAGCTTGCTCGCCCTGGTGGGGGTTTTGCGACCCAGCTTGCTCACCAGGTCGCGGCAAGTGGTGCCGGCGAGGAACGCGCTGATGACATCCGAGTCGGTGATGTTGGGCAGCTCGGTGCGCTGCTTCGAGAATCGCCGGATGTAGTCCCGGAGCGACTCCCCCGGCTGTTGCCGGCAGCTTCGAAGGTCCCAGGAATTCCCGGGGCGCACGTATGTGCCCTGGAAATTGCCAGCGAAGGCTTGGACCAAGTCGTCCCAGTTGGAGATCTGCCCCGGAGGCAGGTGCTCCAACCAGGCGCGAGCAGTGTCGGAGAGGAACAGGGGGAGGTTACGGATGATGAGGTTGTCGTCGTCCGTTCCACCCAGTTGGCAGGCAAGGCGGTAGTCTGCGAGCCACAGTTCCGGTCTCGTTTCCCCCGAGTACTTCGTGATAGTAGTCGGGGGTCGGAACCGGGTCGGGAATGGCGCCCGTCGGATGGCCCGACTGAAGGCCTGCGGACCGGGTGGTTCGGGCGAGGGACTCCGATCCTCCCCGCTGTCGTAGCGCCCCCCACGCCTGGGGTGGTAGCCTCGGCGCACCCTTTCGTCGAGGTGAGCCCGACGGTCGCGTCGATGGTGCTCGTTGCCGAGGTGGCCCGGGGCCGCAGGCGCGGTGTTGCGCGTGCGCCCGGTGTAGACCGAGGCTTCCCGCATGAATCGGGAAGTCGCGGCATGAGGTTCCGAGGGATATCCTTGCCTTCGGGAGGCAGTGCTCTCGGCCCGCCGGGCCGCAGCGCCTTCCAGGAGATTCTTGAGTTCTCCCTGGATTCGCCGACCCTCGGTGGTTGACGGCTCCGGCATCGCGCGGATGAGCATTGCTGTGGTTGCCAGGTTCTGACCAACCCCGCTGGATGCGGGCGGTGGCCTGATCCTGACAACGTTGGCGACGCGGTGCTGGAGACCTTGGGGCAGGTGACATATTTCTCCGGCTAGGGGTTGGCCCACCCATGCCTGTCCGACGTCCCGACGGATCGGCTCAAGCGCTCCTGTTCCCTCGTTGAGCCTGGCCTGCGCCTCGCGGACTTGCTCGAGTTGTGGGTCGTAACCCCCCGCCGGAGCGGGGACCACAGCTAGCTCCCGTGGGATGTCGGCGCGAGGCACCGGCCTAGGGAGATCACCGTCCTCCGGCATGCCAAGATGGTTGCCTTCGGAGGGATCCCCTAGCTCGATGTGGAAACATTCGTGGCTTGGGCCGCAGCTCTCGTCGCCAAGGCTGTGGCTTCCATCGGAACAGTCGGATAGGCAGTAGTCACATGCGGTCATGAAGTCCCGCACGGCACTGGGGTTGCCAAGTCCGGAGAAATCCCAACCGATGCTGGGATCGTCATCTTCCTCGGACCCAGAGGGCCCGTAGGTCGAGACGTCCGTCAGTCGGTCCCAAGGCGACCGCATACGGAACCTCAGTGGGGTTGCACTCGCCTCAATGAGAGCGCCCGCCAAAACGAGGTCGTTTGGCGGGTTGAGGCCGAGTCGAAATGACGCAAGATGGGAGTTAGTCGGTACCTTTTGGTCGACGAGGAGCGACGTAGTCACATCGGGGACTGGTTGCACCGTCATCTCTGGTTCGAGGGCGACGTCCTGTAGGCTTTCCGCGAGCGTGCCGGCGTCGTCTTCTTGCTCGGGGTCAGCGTGCCGCGGGGGGACGGCGCTTGCCTCCGTCTTGAACGCGAGGTCGACGTCTGGCGTGCCTTCCGTCGGGGCGTCGGGGGCGTCGATTCGCTCGACGGCCGACGAAGCGCGGCCTCCCATCTGGCCTTGACGGCCCCGCCTCCTCCTCCGTTGGCGGGGGAGAGAACGGAGCGAGCCCGAATGTTGCCCTTCCACCACGCGGGGAAGACGTCGTCGATTCCGCCGCCGGCGGGCGGGTTGTCGGCCGCCATTGTCGTAGTCGCGCGGCGGTGGAAGAAGTATCATGTCGTAGCTGCCGTCGAAGGACATGAACTCAAGAGTCCCGAAACGAAGCACCGTCCCGGGCCGGAGAGGTTGCTGGAGACTGCCCATCTGGAGCTTGACGGGGAGCTGTTCGTCAGCACGCAGCAGGCCCCTACCTGGCGCGCCAACTGTCGGCGTTTCGAGACAGGGGGGTCCCTAAGCCGACGAGTGAGTGTGCTGCGTGCCCCAGCCCAGATGGGTCGAGCGCGTGGGCGAGCGCGAAGGGGGGAGAGGCGAGGTGGCCGGAGTCGAGCGTGAGAGAGGTGGAAGTCCCGCGGCCTTCGTGTTCGTCCCGCGCCCAGGTCAGGTGCGCTTGCAGTAGGGGGGTTACAAGCGTCCACGCGGGTGAGGGAAGCGAGCGGCCCCAAGAGAGCGCCTGTCCCGTCCTCGGTCCCGCGCGGCCAACCTTCTCTAAGAAGGCCCTGGTCCTCCCTTTTATAGTCGTAAGGAGAGGATCCAGGTGTACAATGGGGGGTGTAGCAGAGTGCTACGTGTCTAGCGGAGGGAGAGCTAGCGCCCTAGGTACATGCCAATGTGGCAGCCGGAGAGATCTGGGCACCCTGCTGGCGTGATGTCGTGGCTGTCGGAGGTGCGGTGGAGCCTGGCGGAGGGACAGCTGTTGGAGCGGTCGAGTCCCTGCTGACGTCGTCCTGCTTCCGTAAGAGAGCTGGGGGCCGCCGTCGTCATAGAGCTTGTGGAGCGCCATCATTGCCCCTCCGGCGGAGCTGGCCGGATGGGACGCCGGTCTTGTTCTCCGTGACCCGAGTCGATTCGGGGTAGGATGATGATGGCGCTTCCTGTTGACGTGGCGGTCTGTGCCCTAGGCAGGGCGACGTGGGGGTTCCTCCGAAGCCGAGGTTGAGTCTGTCTTCCGTTGCCGTTGCCGAGCCCGAGCCATGGGGTCGGGCGAGGCGGAAGTCGTTCGGCCGAGGCCAGGGCAGAGTCCGAGCCCTGGGGTCGGGCGAGGCGGAGTTTCGTCGTCTTCCGGGTCTTAGCCCGAGTCCGAGCCCTGGGGTCGGGCGGAGCGGAGTTCGCCGTCTTCCGGGTCTTAGCCCGAGTCCGAGCCCTGGGGTCGGGCGGAGCGGAGTTCGCCGTCTTCCGGGTCTTAGCCCGAGTCCGAGCTCTGGGGTCGGGCGGAGCGGAGTTCGCCGTCTTCCGGGTCTTAGCCCGAGTCCGAGCCCTGGGGTCGGGCGGAGCGGAGTTCGCCGTCTTCCGGGTCTTAGCCCGAGTCCGAGCCCTGGGGTCGGGCGGAGCGGAGTTCGCCGTCTTCCGGGTCTTAGCCCGAGTCCGAGCCCTGGGGTCGGGCGGAGCGGAGTTCGCCGTGGCGCCTTTGGCAAGGCCTGACTGCCTGTCAGACTCACTCTGTCGAGTGGCACTGCAGGCGGCGCTGTCCTTCTGTCAGACTGGCCAGTGGAGCGGTGGAGTGACAGCGGTCACTTCGGCTCTGCCGGGGGCGCGTGTCAGGATAAAGGTGTTAGGCCACCTTTGCGTTAAATGCCCCTGCAATTTGGTCAGTCGGTGCGGTGATTTAGTCAAGGTTGCTTCTGAGCGAAGCCAAAGCCTCGGGCGAGCCGGTGATGTGTCCGCCATAAAAAGGGGGCCTCGGGCGAGACGGAAGTCTCTCGAGGTCGGCTGCCCTTGGCCGAGGCTAGGCTCGGGTGAAGCGTGATCGAGTCACTCGTGTGGACTGATCCCTGACTTAATCGTACCCATCAGGCCTTTGCAGCTTTATGCTGATGGGGGTTACCAGCTGAGAATTAGGCGTCTTGAGGGTACCCCTAATTATGGTCCCCGACAAGTAGCGGAGGGGGAAGTTCGGAAAAAAAACGAAGGACTTGTCAGGTGGCTGTGTGGGACGAGTTCTGGGTGAGTTTACTTTCGTATATAAGCAATTCACTGAATTATTGCTTCTCCTAATTTTACTTTAACTTAACTTCTCCATTGATATGTAGGGGAGGTTCCAATTGCCGGATGACATCGAGGAGGATCATGCTCAGTGGACACGTGTGAAGAGGCACTTTCGGAAGTGCGCTGATAAGGTAATCAAGGATGCCATGTACAATGCTCGCATCGCGGCCGTCAACTACTACTACAAGAAGATAAAGGGACAGAAAATGAGCAAAGCATTAGGGGCCAATGAGATCTACCTCACAGAGGAGCAGTACCTGGAGAGCGTTGTGGATTGGCTGGCGAAGGACATGGAAGCCTGGAGGTGGTTGGCTAAGAGATGGGCGTCGCCTGAGTGGATTGCAGAGTCCAACAAGCACCGTGCCAACCGTGGCACTGAAGGACCTGGGCACAGGTACGGCGCCAATGGACACCTTGGTACCGCACGCCGCATGGTAAGTATATAAATCAAACTTGTATGTTACATCTATGAAAATTATATGGTTTAACTCTTCTTTTTCATGCAGGAAGCTGAAAGTGGAGTTGCTCCAAGTTTTATGGAGGTTTACGTCCGTGGTCACCGTGGCCCTGATCCGGCGAACCCTGATGTGCTATGCAGCGAGGCGGCAAGGGAGAAAATGGTAAACAAGTTTGTATTTACGAATTAAATTGCATGTTTTGTGTCTAACTCCAACTCTAACTTTCTTTGCAGAATGCATATGGGGAGGAAATGACTCAACGCCATGGGCCTGACTTCGACTGGATGCATTCAGACTTAGATGCCTCGGCGTTGTACCACAGTGGTGGGGGTAGAAAGCATGGCAGGTGAGGTGTTTGTGTTTGATTCGACGATTTCATTAACAAGAATGTGTCCACTTAATGGCTCAACTATGTGTATCATGCAGGTTTGCCTTTGGCACCGGCGTTGTGGAGTATAACAGGACAATAGGTCAAGGGAAGGCATCGTCTTCGGGAGGGAGTTCTCGCTCCTCCAGGTCTGCTCGAGAGGCTCAGCTGGAGGAGGAGACTCGGGCAGCACAAGAGCAGGCTCGAGCAGCACAGGAGCAGGCTCGAGCAGCGCAGGAGCAGGTTGGACAGCTGACGCAATATATGGCTTCTTATTTTCAGGTAATCCGTCTATCTCATCATGTGTCGTGATTGAATTCAAAGTATAATGTTGTGATTCTAACGTTGCATCCATTTGCAGGAAATGACTACTCGACTCGGCCCTGATATGAACTTGCCCGCTTTTCGCCCTCCCCAGGTAACACTATCTGAACACTTCAATTCCATAGCAACTCTTTTTTTATTATAAAAAATGGCTCACAGGCACAAGGATGGGGACAGTGGCCAGGACAAGCTCCAGCGTCGCAGCCACAGTGGACCGGTGTTGGGTGGACGCAGCCACCTCCAGGCACTTGGACGCCTCCACCACCCCAAGGATCGCAGCAAGTCCCGGGATGGGTGCCACCGGTCTCCTAGCCACCGGCGGGCTCTCAGCCATTTCAAGCGTGGATGGCACCGCCACCGACGGGGTGGGTGCCACCACCACTGGGGTGGCCAGCACAACAGTACCCGTGGATGCATGCACAGCCTCCTCCTCACCATGGATCACAGGTGACGTTCCATGTTTAGTTTTATGCAAATATTGACCAAACACAACAATGTATAGGTATAGGGATAGCAAAATATAGCCTTATTTGAATGATTGATGAATTGCAGGGTTCAGCGTCACATGCTCATGGATCGGAGGGTGGTGTCAACGTCCAAGACTTCCTCGTCCATGGTGCTGGAGGGAGTGGCCACCTTCCTGGTGGCGGAGGAGGGAGTGGCCAAAACTCCCACAGCCCGCCGGAGTGAGGAGTGAGTAGTGAGTGTGTACTATGGACTGTTTATGGACTTATGGACTATTTATGGACTCTGGACTGGACTTATTTGAATGGACTATGGAATGTGTTTTGTGAATTATGTGAATGTGTTTTGTGAATTATGTATTTTGCTTGTGAATGTGTATATGTTAATTGTGATAATGTTTATTTTGCTGTGAATTATTAATAGGTGCAGAAAAATCTGTTTTGGGGGGGAAACATCAATTTTTGTCGGCCTCGGTAGTGGCCGACGAAAATAAGTTCCCAGGCTATTTTCGTCGGCCTCAGTGGTGGCCGACGAAAATAGCCTGGGAACTTATTTTCGTCGGCCACCATCGGGCCCACGAAAATAGTTGGTCCACTCACTATGTTCGTCGGCATTGGGAAAGCCGACGAAAATAGATATTTTTCGTCGGGACCGACGAAAATAGTTGCCTAATTTCGTCGAATTTATTTTCGGCGGCTATTTTCGTCGGTTTAGGCTTATTTTCGTGGGTTTTTGGCCCACGAAAATTTAGGCGTTTCCTGTAGTGGGCAGTCAGATCGAGACAGCTCCCAGGTCCCAGCTTGCAACAAACACACTAGCAAAGACATATTCTACTCGGAAACCAATGACACGCGGGAAGGAACCAAACCTTGCAGCTTGCAACATAGCAAACCACGAGGTCCCTTCCCTTGCCCCCCAGTCACTGAGCATCTCATGGAAAAGGTCAGCACATATATTTGTGTACCTACCACAAATCTACCAAGCTAAGACTTCTTCCATCCACCCCGACTAGAGATGGCCAAATGGGCCGTCCAGCCTGGTCCGGTGAAGCCCGGCCCGTTTTGAGCCCGGCCCCCAGACACGATTAGAAAACTGGGTTGGGCCATCTAAACACGCGGGCTCAATTTTCTGACCGAGCCCGGCCTGCAGCAGGCCTGCCGGCCCGTTTAGCACGAAAATAGCGGGACGAAAAGCAAGTTATACGGACCGGTAAGCACATTTTAGTGTAAAAAAGCGGATTTAACGGACTTAAAGGTAAACAGAGCATGCCGGACTAGCCCATCTTACCTAATTTTCTGTTTGAGCCTAATCCGCTTCGCTTATTCGTGCCGGGCTCAGACCGAGCCCAATCAGCAGGCTTCGTGCTAGGCTCGTGGGCCTCGTGTTTATTGGCCATCTATAACCCCGACCAAGATCACAAGAACAGGTGCTTCAACAAAGCTCCCAAGTCTCAGCATGGGTTTGAAAGATTTGATGCCATCACAGTGAAAATGCTCTTGGTGGCCAACTTCGTCTTGGCGAGCTGAGACTGAGATACACACACCATATTGCATTGCAGTTGCAGCGAACATCTCAAAACTACCTGACGATACACGAGTTTGGTCACCGAGACACTCGAATCGCCGCCAATAAACAAATCACCTCCCCCTCTCCTCACCTTCAGAGTCTCTACACGGCTGCTGCTGCTGCCTCCCTGTCCCTGTACATAGCATAGCATAGCGTATGCTACACATCCCCTCCCGGAAAAAGCGTGGGACCGAAACACATCGGAGGTTCCAACGCCAACCGATCTTGTTCGAGCGCCGGCCTTACTGCTGCACAGCCTGATAGCTGGAGCGGCTGGAAGGGAAGACTGGGATGGCGCCGAAATCGCCAGGTCTTATACCGCCCTGGTGATGTCCATGGTCCCTCCTCGCTCGCGACTTCTCCACCCGGGTTCGCCGGAACACTTCTTGGATTTGCCGGTCGTTCTCCTTCAGCATCTCGTCGACGTTGCTGCCTGAAGGACAGGTCAGGGGCCCAGAGTGGTGGATCTTGCTGCCTTTGGATCCGTAGCCCTGTTTCGTCAAGAGCCAGAAAATGGTCAGTTTTTTTTTCTTCCAAAAGTACTGGTAATGAACTAAGAATAGATGGGGTTGGTTTCGGTTTTGCCCCCTTTTTCATGTTTCATTGACCTAATACCTGGGTTTGCTAACCTATAATTTTTTTTTAGCTTGGCGATGCATGTTAAAATACAGTTCTGAACTAACATTGCAGTAACCATGGCTGAAACAGGACAATCAAGCTTTTCACCCTTTTGCATTTCAGGTAGGACGTTACTTACAATAGCTCCATCAGCCCTAATGTTCCTGTCATCCTTCTTCGGGAACACTTGATCGTACTTCCCACTGTTACTGAAATGCTCATTGATGGACTCCGACAGCCTCCGCCCATGAGCAAATGCTTCAGCTTGAGCGACCATTGTCCGGCCGCTATCGTCTGCCCGGGGACCTGATCTTGTCGACAAAACCACAGGGTGATTCGCAACACCAGGGACCTGAGGTTCACCATTTTTGCCGCCTCCAGCCTTTGATGGCTGGCTCTGGTTAACTAGAGGCCCAGAATGGAAGATCCTGGTTGGGTAGGCACGTTGTGGGTCTTCAGAAGACTCGGTAACAGGAGTTGGCCGGGGTGGTTCGATTCGGAATCCGGACGCGGAGTCTTCTTTGCAGGGATTGAACATTTCGCTCCTGCTCCTGGTATTAGCTTGGGCTTGCCTTTTCTGAGGTCAAAGATATTCATACAGCAAGCAACACAGGTTATGTATGGTTTGAAATGATAAAAAAAACAAGTAGTACATGTGCATCTCCAAAGCTAAAGATAAAGGAAGTGTCAACTGTCAACAAGTGGAGAATTACCTGCAATGATGATACTAATTCTGCATTTGCCTCAGGGGCAGGGACTGCTCTTGATTCTCTGGTTCTTCTTTCAGGGTCATGTTTATGTTGCTTTCCTCCAGTAACACCTTGCCTAAAAAGTGCATGACTATGATTTGTAAAAAAAAAATCAAATGTATGACAACAATGCTGGTTGCCTTTTGCTTGAGTATTGAAATTTAAATAGCACAAATGGAGCAGGCAATGAACTAAAGGAAATAGAAAGAAAAATGAAACAAGTAGTGCAGGTCTAATAAACAGGACATGCTAATACATGAAAAAGGAAAATAAATGTTATAATTCTGTGTAGGTGTAGGGGAAGCAGCATCCATGTATGGCATTGTATGCAATGTTGTGTAATATATAAAGAAAGAGGGGATTGACAGATTCACCTCATCACTCTGTTTCACAACATCTATCCCTTGGGCACAGAGAACGACAATCAAGGAAGAAAAGATAACAATTGCTGTCCTCTGTTACATGACTCACACCAGTAACTCAATTTTTCAACTATCACAGTGTGAGTACAAATGGCAAAAGGTGCACAAAGATATCGTGGACGATGGATCTTTTGAAATGGAGATAGTATATGTTCATGTGATTCTGAAAAACATAATAATATTCATCTAAGTTTGATGGGCTCGACAAAGATAGATTTGGTGCACCATGGCCTAGTGAAGTGCTTATATCATTGCCTCATTAAGAATTGTTTTTGATCGATAGATAAAATGCGAGCACCAAGTTGGATGTGCTTACCTTCGAGCTTCCTCCTCCCGACGTTTTGCATCAAACTCTTTGCTTGGGGGGTACCTAGGCAAGCTTGAAGGATTGCAGGCATATGGTTTTGTTGTAAAAAACTACAGACACAACAGTAAGTTCAAAGTCAATTATTTAAGGCGAGATGAATGAAATAGAAAGGAAACAATGCCATTTTTGGGCATATTACTTGATAATAGAAGGAGAAAAGTGGCTATTCCAATAAGATTAAAAGCATGACATCGAAATGTACGGTGCTACCCCTTCTTCCTGATTGCCAGACTATCGTCTATCGAGTATAGACTGGCAACTGGTAAGCACAAAATAGTTCGTTTTGCCATGTTCAAACTCAAATTATAAAATATTTCAAGTAATGCAAAAAATGAGTATTGAAACAACATGTCTCATAAAAAAGAATGACCAGTTCGAAAACAAAGACAAATGTCTTGTGTTGCTGGAGATAGGTTTAAGAGGGAAATTGTATACCTCACTTTGCAATGCAGAAGACGCAGTTCCACGATCAGCTGGGTCTACTGAAAGAAGAACATCTACTAATGCCAGAGCAGGAACAGGGAACTCTTTAAATGTTTCTGGTACACGCCTTGCATACGGGTGTTGCGGTTTGAAAATGGTGGCATGGGGAAGCTTAGATTTCCTCCAATAATCCTCTGACGGTGAACCACAGAGTTTAAATATTTTATGCAACTGCTCAACCTAGAAACAGTGGAGAAGCTTTACAACTTAGTTTTATAAACAAATATAACTGCTGGAGAGATTCTCTTGCAGTATTTACTTAGTGTGAGGGAAGCTTGTTAGCATACCTCTGTTCTACCAGGCATGATAGGCTTGCCAGCATATAGCTCGGCAAGAATGCAGCCAGCACTCCAGAGGTCTACAGCAACACCATAATTGGTGGCACCAAGCAAGAGCTCTGGTGGCCTATACCATAGCGTGACAACACGACTAGTCAAAGGGTGTCGTTGTTCAGGATCAAAGAAACTTGCTAATCCAAAATCTGCTATCTTCAATATGCCTCGGTTATCAATCAAGAGATTTGAACCCTTAATGTCACGGTGCAGAATGTGACGGCTGTGGCAATGCTCAAGACCACGGAGGAGCTGTTGCATGTAACACTTTACCTGGACAACAATGGTGCTTATCATCAGCATGTTCTGATCATAGTTTATACAAATAGCTAGTTCATTTCAAGAATGCTATACTGGATACCAGGCGATTTTGTCAACTCTTTTATTTCTCTGGGACTGATACATGCACATCTAGTGATGCTTACTGTCAGCATGTACTGACCATAGTTCATGCAGTAGCTAGTTCTCACCTCGTTTCTAAAATGGTACTAACTACCACTGTACCAGGCAATGTTGATAACTCTTTTCTCTCTCCAGAACTAAGGTAGTAGCAGGAATATTGACAGGTGAATACAATAAAAAAAACTCGACCTGCGGGGGTAAGACAACCTCCGGGTATTGTATTAAGAAGACCTTCTCGCACAGGTCAAGAAAACCCCCGAACCCTAGCCTCACCCATACACAGCGGCACTATAGCCCATGTGAGCATGACCGCGACCGGGGCCAGATCTTAGACTTATGCTTTGGCGTGGAACATAAGGGGATTTTTTTTAACCACAGCCTTAAATTCGCTCTCACGGGGAGTCGAACTTAGGACCTGAGGAGTGCTACTCAATACTCATACCACTTAACCAACTCAACTACAGGCCCTTTCACAGGTGAATACAATAAGAACCACAACAATATGACTACATACCTGAGACTCAGTAAATTTTACTCCAGGGAAAGAAGCTAGTCCGGCTAGATCATGCTCCATGTACTCAAAAACAAGATATAAGCTGCAGGACATTCTTGATGTTACTAGACCCTCTAGTTTGATAACATTTGGATGATCAAGTCGGCGCAAAATGAGGATTTCCCTTGCCATAAATTTCACGCTCTCAGGTTCCAAATTATCAAACCGCACTTTCTTCAAAGCAACAATCTTCTCCTTTTCGAGGTCACGAGCTCTGTAAACATTACTGTATGTACCCTGACCAATCTGAATAAACACGAACCATTATTGAAGAAAATTCCCCAGGCAATAAAATTTAGAGGTATCAGTCTTCACAGTGAATTAATTCCACCAAAACTGCACACGATTTCAACAACTCAGTCCAAACCTAAGTTCTAGAAATGGTTTGAAGTATTTCAGCAAAATATCAGTGCCTGCCTTCACAGTCATTCCCCTTCATTCCAAACTGTAAGTTGTTTTAGTTTTTCTAGGTACATAGTTTTTGCTATAAGTCTATATGTACATTATGTCTACAAACATAATAAAATCTATGGATTTGAAAAAAGCCTAACCGACTTACAATTTAGAATGAAAGGAGTATAAACCTAAAGTATCAATCCAGAACAGAGTAAACAGAACACTACTCTTTGTTATACCGATTCAGCAGAAGTGATCAGTCTGTCTCTTTGCCGCTCTTAGCAGAATATTTCACTATTTCTAATTAAACAACATTTGCCTTGGTGAGGTGGTCAGGAACATGCTGGAGACCTGAACTACCACACTCTGTAATTTCGTTGCAGAAGTAATGAAATTCGGTTGTTTAACCGTTGTGGAAAAGAATAACTACATTTGCAGGAAAAAGGCAGAACAAATTCGAAGAGCAGTAGTCGTACAATTTTAATTTCATTCCTGGTACAAAAGACCAAACTTTGTCACATTCTTACCAAAAGCTTGCTAGCAATGCCTACTATTCGTAGGTTCCACGGTCCACTAAAACAAACAAAAATGTCCAAAAGAAAGGAAATGCCACAGCGTTTTCGCATCCAACACAAAAGGCACCCCCCACTGATAACGGGATGATGTCATTTCCTATCGTCCCCAGCTGCCATCGCCAGACAACAAAAACGAATCCAAGAAATGAAAATATCTCGCGACATCAAATCCTTTCCGCGTCGCTGGAAATATTCCATGTATAACGTAACGTTTCCTCATTTACCGCGCAATGTTACTGATCCCCATCTGTTCACAGAGAGCAGTAACTCAACTTATCTTCTCATCTAGCAATAGAAATCCCAAAAAAAACTTAAAATTTACAGCATAATTTCACATATTATTAATGTTATGAGATTCCGGCACGGGCGAAAGGCAAGAGCAAAATGGGAAGATAACGAAGTAACATGGGCGAAGCAACGAAGAAGGTCCTACCTTGTCGAGCTTCTCGAACGACTCGGCGCGGCGGGGCACCCATCCGCGCACGGCCTCCGGGGCGACGGCGACGAGCCACGGCGGCCACCCCACGGCCACATGCTCCGCCTCAACCGCCCTCGGCACCGGGCTCCTCACCTGGCACACCGCCGCCATCGCCATCATTGCTCGCCTCCTCTCGAGCGCCTCCTCCCTTCCGCTTCCTGCCCTCACATGCTGCTGAAGCTGGAGCTGCTGCTGTTTCCGTGCTTCCTCCTTGCTCCTCACCGCCGCCGAGAGCTTCGCGGCCGGCGGAGGCGTCGCGCGGCACTGGCCGTCGTCAAAGGCGGAGGGGCGGCCGCAGACGCAGCCCATGGCGCCGGCTGTGACAGCAACGGCGCCGGGGCGTCGAAGGGAGTTACCTGTCCGGCTCAGCTTAGCCGGCGCTGCCGCCGGGAAGGGAGAGGCATGCGGCGAATGGATCTTGCGGCTAAGATTTGGCTCGCGCGGATTAGGGTTAGGAGTGGTGTGGCACTGTGGTGGTGGCGGAGGAAGGGGGCAAACGGTGGCGCGGGCGCGGTGAAAGTAGTGGAACTGTGGGAGTGGAAGGGGAGCAGCAACCAGCAACGGCCACTGGGCAGTGGGCACTGGCCACTCGCAGTGGCAGGACGGCAGGAGGCGGCGGCTTCGAGAGAGGATGGACGTATCTGTAAATTTGGTTTATGCAAGGGTGTCTTTGGAGGTGTTTAAATACAGGGACTAAACTTTAGTACCTATTGCGACATATGTTTGTATGGTAGTTAGAAAATTAAATATAATCTGACTATAAAGCTAAATATACAGATTTTTTATTATAAAAATGTTCCAGCCTTCTACATACATGTATTACAAATTGATAATTAATTGAACACCCACAATAGAATGAATGTAAACTCCCTTAGGAGGAACACATTAATGCTTCAAGTGTCCTCCAATCTAATATTAGACTTTCATCCATGCCTTGTGAAGATCTCCACGGCTACTTACTTTAATGCTCGACACACTAAAAAACCTCAAGTTAATCTTCTTCTTTTTGCAATAATCTCTGAAATCTGAACCAATATGTCCCCTGAAAAGAACTAATTTTCAAATTTCACCTTGAAACTAGGTGTTAGGCGTTGCTAGGGATGTCCTCATCAGATACACCCTTTTACCTGAGAACTAATTATACATATAAGTATTAAATTGTAAGACAAACATATTAAAAAATAATTATTCCATTATTAGCCCATGATATGAGTTGCTCGGTACAAATTTGCTAATTATGGATTAGTTATGTTTAATAAATGTGTCTTATCGTTTAGTCTTCATTTATATAATTAGTTTTGAAATTACACTATATTTAATACTCCTAGTTGATATCCAAACATTTGATATTCAATATGATATGGACTAAACTTTAGTCAGAAAAATCAAACACTACTTTGTTATTTGGATGTATTTTTTTGCACGTGAGGACTTCAAAGCTCTACAATTTCTGGAGGTGGAGAAATAGTCAAATAGAATGAGATTCGAGGTTTTGTTAGTATTTTAGAAACGGCATGGGGAAATTCCGTGCCACCCCTTTCACTTTGGATTTGGGTTTGGCTTTACCATGAAATTTCACTTTGAATGATGAAATTAGGTATTTTCATACAAAAAAAATGTGTAGAACTTAAATAACACTTTAATAGCTTGTTTGGATGCATGTGATTCGAAAGGATTGAGGGGCGTATAGTCTCTTGCTATTCTATTTTAACTAGTAATGGATTATATGTCCCTCGATTCCCTATGCATCTAAATAAGCCCTAAGTGATTTCGGACAATGGTTTTAGCCTTAAAAAAGAAAGACTAGTGGTGAGACCAAACATCTCGAAGGCGTTGCACATGTTACAAAAAAATCATATGCAATATGCTACATTATGGATCTTGAGATTTTAGACGCCCGAGACAATATTTAAAATAAAGGCACTTCTTATTTTTTATATTTAAATATTGCCAATATAAGCATTTGATATATATCTAAAAATATTCATATGAAACAACAACTAAATAAAAAGATGCATATTATAATATTACCTTAAAATTTTCTTTTAACTCGCTTAAATATCGCTAAGTTGTGGTCAAGTCACGATTACCAACTCTTCGACGCTTCGCTACTGAATATTGGACCATTATTGATAGTCTAACTACTGTATATATACTTAGGCTCGAGCTCTATGGCCTTGGGGGCTCGCCGCGGTGGACCCTCTGTCCCACCCTTAGGGCTGACACTCATGCTGGATGCACATTATTGCTTTACCAACCGTGCCAAGAAAACATAGTGAGTGACTTAATTTTTTAGCAAGGCTTGTGGCTTGGGCTCTCATCAGTAATATCACAGGTTGTGAGTATGTTATTTACAAGTATCATCAGTGTTTTTGTGTGAAAATGTTCGTATCTAAAGTTTATAATTTCAGGTTTTGCTCCACCCCTGTAGGTGACTTTTAGTACCCAAATTTTGTAGCGTGAACGAAGCTAGTCCCTCTTGGGGGCGCGGTCCTGAAATACCACCTGTATTTTGTCAACACCATTTATTGTCACCGGTAGAGTAAAATGCTATGTGGAACAATATTGTTAGATAGTAGCCAGGAACCCCTTGAGCATTCAACGCCATTATATTTCCTAAAAGGGGAAAGAATGAAATCATAAGGAAAAATAAATGGTATATTACTTCGAACTTCATTGTACGGGATTAGAACAATGTTTGATTCATGATCATAACTCGCCACATCATAAACCTAGCTAGACGTGCCACTGTTTGCTTAGACATATGTTTTTGGTCCATGCTACGACTACTACGGCGTGTGTTATTATTAATCTTTCTTAAACTTGGTTGACCGATCCTCCTGAATCCTGCCTGCGGTAGAGGGGGGGG
The DNA here is from genome assembly GCF_902167145.1 of Zea mays. NCBI lineage: Eukaryota > Viridiplantae > Streptophyta > Magnoliopsida > Poales > Poaceae > Zea > Zea mays. Next base: position 4,737,566 of record NC_050098.1, on the reverse strand, counting down.
GGGGGGGGGGGGGGGGGCGGGGGGCGGTCAAGTCAAGTGCATCTGCACTGCAGACATACACGTACAGAATTAAACACGGAAGCTGTGCTGTTGTTCGCTGCAGTGTCCCTGCGCCTGGGGGCCCTTCGCGCAGGCTACCAACTACCATCTCTCTCGCTGCGCAGGCGCAGCTGGAGCAAGCTTGCTGACGCCGCGGGGCCGGCCGCCTCACCCTCCCTGCCCGGTTAAAAAGAAAATTTGGCGGGTAACGGCAGGCTCGTTCCCGCCTCCACCGCGGCGCCGGCGCGCACCTCGATGGACTTTTTATGTTTGTTTAAAAAGCAAAGCAAAAAAATAAAAAAAGAAGAAGGTGGCGTTATCTATTTGATGGCATCCATCGCTTATTGTACTGCAAAGCCTTCCTTTATTAGCAGTGCCTTATTACTAGCTTACTTGGATTTGGATGCATGCGACTGGCTGGTAGTAGTAGGATCAAACGAAAGGCCAACGACATTAGTCTAGCTAGGAGAGAGAGCCAGCATCATCAGAGCATCAGAGACAGGTCATGTATATGCAGCAAAATCTGATACCGTTGTGGATGGATCGATCGATAGGATAAAACAGGATAACATGGGTCCGTACGTCCAACATCACCAGCGGCTGCGGCTGCTGCTGCTGCGAGATTAATTAGAGCCGCAACAGCCGAATGAATCATCACTTGCGTACGTAATTGCTTCCACACGACATGAGATCATATATTTGGCCCATGTGTGTGGCTTGTCGTGTACCAACAAGCATGTAGCTAGGCCAGGGGTGGCTTACCTTGGAGCACATGGAGATGGATGGATATATGAATGGAGCAGCGCTGGAGCCTGGAGCCTGGAGCCTGCAGGCCGGCCGGATTGGATTGGATCTATGGAATTGGCTAGCTGCATTCGCATTGCAGAGCGACCAGGCCAGCCAGTACTGGCCCCCCTCGCCTAGTAGGCGGCCCTCAAGCTCGAGCACGGAGCACATGCATGTCTGCTTCGGCTTCGGACGATATATACGTAGATGATTATTGCATATTATGGTTACGTAGTCGTAGTCTCGTCGATCGTAGGGTATTAACCTCAGTTCTAACAAACTGTCGATCGAGGAGGCCAGACGAAGAAGAAGACAAGCAAAACAAGGTGGCAGAACAAGAGACAAACAACTTTGTTGCTCCAGACTCGCCCGCGCGCGGCGGCATGCACACACACAGCGAACGGTACGTTACTTTGAAGTCCAAGTCGTCCTCCTACGTACGAGTACGACTGTACGAGTAGAGGGCTAGAGGCCGGAGGTATCAGACGAAGAGAAGCATGCATGTGATGAGAGAGAGTCAGAGAGACTGTGTGCCATCGCTCGTCAGTGTCTGCTGGGATCCGTCGTCGTCCACGAGACGACCATGCCATCGTCCTCGTCCTCGTCCATGCATGCACGAGAGAGAGAGAGACGACATATATGCATGCACGTGAGAGAGAGACGACATGAGACCGAGACCGAGCGAATCAAGTTTGGCTAGCTAAGGACGCGCGCTCTCGTCCGATGCCCGATCCCTTCCGATCCGGCCGCGCGCGAGCGAGCAGGCGCCGCATGCAGCAGCAGCAGCACTAGTGCACTGCAGTGTGCAGTGCAGTCGTAGTAGCTACTCGCCTGCTCGTTCTTGCATTGTCACGCGGTGCAGAGAGCAGGCAGCAGCAGCGAGGTTGCATGCAGCATGCATGTGCAACGCTCCCGGTCCTCCCGTGAAATATACACGCAGGACGCAGCTTCCAGCTCAAAGCTCATACAGGTCTGCACTAATAACTCCATCCAACACTGGCCTCTCGAGTTCTCTTGCACGTTGCTGCAACTCCATTGACCTTCAATCCTTCATCAGTCCCGGGTTTGTTTGGAAAACAGTCCGGTAGGCTAAGCCTTTGTTTAGATGTATAGACATATAGGTGTTGTTTGGTTCATGAAATGTAACGTAAAGGGTAACGGTAACGGTTTACACTTGATTACTGTCTGTAACAAGTTTGAATAGTCCGATATCAATTTTTAGTATGGTATCTGATTACGGTTGGACTAAAACAAACATGATGTAACGTTATCACTTACCTATTACGTTACAAATATGTGAACCAAACAGTACCATATATCTTAGGGTGTTGTTTGTATGCGATGGTAATGGTTCACACTTCAGTACTGGCGCTAATAAGTTTGAATAGTCCAGTATCAATTACTATTATTGCGGTATATGATTACGATTGAACTTAAACAAACATGATTTAACGTTATCAGTTACCCATTATGTTACAAATATGTGATTCAAACGACACCTAAGCCCTTTACCTTATGGTGGCTCTCGTTCATATCACTTATCGACCACTAGTTGCTCGTCGGCGTCGGAGACCATCCTTTGTCGACTACTTTTTATGATCCATATATCTTTATATATCTCAATTACTTTTAGGCTAAAAATATATTAGAACTCTAGTATATCAAATAGACGGGTATGGGGCATGCTAAAATACTGAATCCGCCCCCATGCCGTTAGCACGTCACGACTCTCGGTGTCCTTCCACGACATTGGCTCACTATCGGAACAGAGTTCTTTGCCGAGTGCCTGCGATATGGAAAAAACACACAAAAAAAAAGTTGTAGGTCTTGAAAAGTTATGAAACTTTGTAGTTGACAATGTTTTGGTTTGAAATTATCTTGTCATGCAAAACTATGCTTGAATTTTAAAATTTGAATTTTTTAAACTACCTCGGATGGGAAAAAACATCAAAATAAAAGTGGTAGGTCTTCAAATTTAATGAAACTTTGTAATTGAAATTTTTTTATTTGAAATAATCTTATCATTGAAAAATTCGTGTGAAGTTTTCAAATTTGAAATTCAAATTTCATAAACGTCCTCGGATGTAGAAACTATCGAAATAGAACTTGTAGATCAAATTTGAAATTCAAATTTTCAAATGAATTAATTCAGTACATCAAATAATCAAATTACTCTCGGTTTGTTATAGTACATGAGGAATGAAAACGTAATATAGACACAGTTGATAAAATAGTGTAGTTAATGGGTATGTTAATGAGTAGTGGTTGGAAAGTTGTTCCCCATAATATAAAATAAAAAACGTTATGCTATTTTTGGGTTTTTTTTGTGAATCTTAATTTGCCGAGTGTTTTTCGACGCTCGGCAAAGTTTTTGCCGAGTGCTCGAAAAAAATTAATCGTTAAAGAACTCTTTACCGATAAAATATTTGTCGAGTGTAACACTCGACATAGAACGCGAGTCCGGTAGTGTTAGGTTTGCAACAATGTTGTGACATGGTAAACATATTCTATGGTGATAGAACTTTGTCATGGCTCTCCTAGCAATATTTTCTCGGACATCTTTGATACCCAGATGTCCTTGCTGTGGCCCTATTAAACTAACTAAATTCTACATAATAATACATCTAACTACCTACCTACCTACCTGCCTAAGTAAAAACCTCTCTATCTCTATACATGGAGGGAAGTTGGGCCGCACGATTATGGGCCCGGGAAAAGCAGGATCACGTCTGGGCTTCCAAACCAGCTCTGGCAGTTGCAGTTTGGTGCGCGGGCGTCAAAAGAGGCTGGGTGGAGTAGTACCCGACTAGTAGGCGGGTGTCGCCAAAAGAGTCTTGGAGTACTGGACGGGCCTGGAAATGAAAGCCCACGAGACACGCGTGCAGCCGCAGATGCTATGGCTCGGCGCGCGGTTTCAGCTCCTATCGGTCCTACCTACCCACCTACCTACCGGGAGACTCCTGTTGATAACTCCAGCCACCAGGAGAGACAGACAGCTGAGCTGAGATGAGCAGTGCACTGCACTGCACGCGGCGCCGCCCGCACCTGCACCTGCACCTGCACCTGCATGCGTTCGTGTCTCTGCATGCGCTCCGCCGGCCGGCGCCGGCCGCCAGATGCGTTTGCCTGCGCGCTGATGCCTTGACCTTGATGGGCGGCGCGCTGTCCGCCATGCATGCATGCGGGCGGGTGCGTGTCCTGTACTCCTGTGTCCACTGTCCGTGCATGCATCTTCTAGCTAGCTGAGCCTGAACGGATGCCTGCCTGCCTGCTGGTGACGCTGTTAATGGCACGGCATGGGGGGACATCCATTTCCATTGCGGTCGTGCATGCACGTACGCGGGCGGAGGAATTAAAGCCCGCAACAACTTGGATCAACTACATACAACGATACAAAGCTAGGTATAGTAGGCGCACATGCTCGGCGGTCGGCGCTCGATCGATCAGCGCTCAGAGCGGTGGTTTTTGTCGATCGCGAAACCAGCATGTATGTCACACTGTTACCACCATGCAAAAGCCCAAGCAGCAGCCGCATGTCAAGTTAACCACTGCACAGTGCACATGCTATATAGCTGCAACATGCACGCAGGAACTGGCCGGCGGCGAATATATAATGTATGCAGCGCAGTTGATCGTCGTCCCTGTCCTGTCACAGTCCACTAACGCACGCACAGGCCTGGCCGTCCATGGATCGAACCCGTAGACCGCTAGTTTAGCTGTGCCCGTGAAGAGCTGCTACTATATCTGAGAGTTTGGTGCCCGAATCGATGGCCGCGTGTGTGCCCTGAATGCAAAGCTTCCCAACTGTTCTGTTCACGGCCTGAAAGGCGTCACTCACGCGCGTGCGTGCGTGCAAGTGCATGCCGCATGCACGTGGTGTCCATGCATGCAGTAGATCGTCGTTCCCGCGCTTTTGCACCGATCGTGCCTGTGCGTACTTTGCGTTGCGGGCGCCCTTCGTCCTTCCACGCAAATCCAAAGGCATGTTAGATAGAGGAAGACGTACACTATGCATGGCAATATGGCATGGCAATGGCACACCCTATACATGACCCGAATACCCGATGCAAACGCACAAGAGATGTATAGAGGGTTCCGGAAATCGATGTCCGTATCTTTGCTCCAACGACCGCAGCATGCATGAAGCAGCTAGGTCTCCCATCATTTTCATCAGGCTATCCCATACCTAACTTCCTAATAACTACCCGACACTGTGTGCATGGGATACGCAAATGCAATTATGAAATGCAATGGGTAGTTGCGTACGTGCTGTAATGATGATGTTCTCTCCCGATCTTTCTCAGCTCTTCGATCTGGTCGTCGTCACAACAACCGGATTCCGCTCATGCACAATGCTGCATGTGTGATGTGTGTTCTCCTTTTTATTTATTTAACTGCTATACAATCGGTTTCTGCTGACGCACGGTACTAATTCTTCTACTCAGGATGATTATTAGTAATATATATACTCCTACATGTCAGTAGAAGTAACAATATAGAGCATGCATGGTTATGAGAGGTCAATAGAATAATTCATGTATGTACATTGACGTTTTTTAAAAGAAAATGTCAGCAAAAAAAAGAACAGATTTTTACTAGTGATTTTCTTCACAAATATCGCAAGTGAAGGCACGGACGGTTTTCTTATTAGCCTAGCACCTCTACAGATAATTAGAAATTGAATCTTCTGAACTTTTACTCCCTATATATAGTCGAATGTTCAGTCCTCCAATATATAGCAAATTGCAGGAGAGGTTTAATGTATGCCCTGATATAGCTGAACTCCAGATGAGACTGCTATATGCTGTACGGTTCATGGAAGGCAGCATATATATATAGATACACGTTGCCTGCAGAAATTAATTAATTAGTTAATTAATCGAATGCATGTAATCATGCGCAGCGCCGCCGTGGCAAGTGCCAATGATCGCAAAAGCAACCGATTATTTCAGGGATTGATGGATCGACGCTGACGCACGGTTGGCTCGTCCATTTCCGCATCATGGCGACAACTATATATGTACAAGCAGGCCTGGTTGGTTCAGAGTTTAAAGTTCAGACTTCAGATAAGTTCAGTCCGGTTCGGACTTCGTTCAGAGTGAACGCAAAGCCTCTCTGGCTCATTGGGAAGCCAAAGGCGTTGGCTGGCCTGGCCTGGCCATGCGAGCGTCGTCATGCCATGCGAACCATGCATTGCACTTGCATGGGCGACGCATGCCACTGCTCTCACAAACAGTTTACCTCTGGTCGTCGACGACTCGTCGTCGTCCGTCAGAGTTAATTAAATAATAATGGTGTGGACCGATCCCGCGAGCGGCGTCAATTTCTGCTGGGCATGTTTTTTCTTATATATAGAAAAGACGAGTGAGATGTTCGATCGAGATGTGGAATCCCGGCCGGCCTCCATGATCTTCAACTCTGTCAGGGGTTACCCATGCCTGATTAAGCAACAGTCCATGTCCATATGTGTATCGGCAATAGTAGTAATGGCCATATTGGCGAGGGCAGCGCTGTTCGCTGCAACGTCGCTGTTGCCACTGCATGCTGTTACGCGTCGCGCGGGTCTTCCTCCCCCCTACTTATACACCCGCCGGCCCAGCAACGCCCCCGTCCTCTCTCTACAGCTAGCTACCTAGCTAGAGCTAGTATCTACCCGCCATTGCATTGCACCACCTCTGTCCTCGATCTCTATTGCTCGACCATACACACACACACACACACGATCGACTGCTCCAGCTCGCGCGGGAGAAGCTCGCCGGCGGTCGATCAGCTACAGCTAGTAGCTTGGACTAATAACTCTGCTGTATCTGTATGGATATGGCAATGAGCCAGCACAGCTCCGACACCTCGTCCACGTCCTCCTACTCGTCCGACCCCTCCTCCACGTCGTCCACCAGCCCGCGCGCCGCCGCCGGCACCAGCAACGGCAAGAAGCGCCCGCACGACGGCGCCGCCGCCGCCGCCCCGGCGTACCGCGGCGTCCGCATGCGCGCGTGGGGCAAGTGGGTGTCGGAGATCAGGGAGCCCCGCAAGAAGTCGCGCATCTGGCTGGGCACCTTCCCGCGCCCGGAGATGGCGGCGCGCGCGCCGTGCTCAACTTCCCGGCCCTCGCGCGCCACCTCCCGCGCCCGGCCTCCCTGGCGCCGCGCGACGTCCAGGCCGCCGCCGCGCGCGCCGCCGTCATGCACGAGCCAGAGCCTCAACGACCTGATGAGCCCGGACGGCAGCCCGTGGAGGAGGTGGCCCTGGCCGCCGAGCTGGTGTTCGACGACCTGGCGCCTCTGTGGGTGGAGGACGTGGTGGAGTTGGGCCCGTGCCCGTCCCAGCATAGCTCGTGGACGCCGTGCGATGGGCTCGACGCCGCCGCCGCCTGTCTCCACTCTCTCCCTCTCTTGTGGGACTACTAGCTGCTACTAGGCTCCTTGCTCCGTTTGTACATGGCCTTGAACCATTTTCGTTTCCGCTTGTTTTTTTTTTTTTGGTTTTCACTTGTTTTCATATATCCACCGGAGCTACCTACAAAGAGTAAATCCCTACTCGCACTGTACTACTTCTCGTATATTTGGACTAAATTTTGGCGGGTAGCCATCGCTTAAACCAATCATTATGTGCAGCACATGTCTGTTCGGGCACCGGGCAGACATGTCGAGGGCGGCTTGTTTGGAGTTCGGACAGGGCAGGGACATGCAAACCACACACCTGTATGTGCAGCACCGTGTTAACGGTCTTGAAAACTACTAGCGTGTTTTTTTTGACTGGGTGCGTACTATCTATTTTGCTGTGCGGCAGCAGGCTTTTAGTACACACATGCATGCATCGAGACGCTGCCAAAAACGATACTTCCTCCGTTTCATTTTAGTTCATCAGTTTCGTTTTAGTTATGGCTGAATAGTGTAAAATTAAATTATCTAACGATAATGAAAACGAAACAAAGAGAGTATCTCTGATCCGTTAGCTACAAAAACAAACGACAATAACGGATCAACTAAACAGGTGGCATGACAACAATGCACCAGCTAGCTTTCCTGGGAGGTGAAAGGTTTTAATGCTGATGGGTATTGCAGCCGCCGTCAGACGCCGGCCGGCTCTATCAACGAGAAAAGCATAATGGTTGGAGCTACTGCTACCAACTGTTTGAGATCTGCATCCAAATGCTTAGATTCCGGCTTCATAGTAGTCTTTAGAGCATCTTCAAAAGATTAGCTATAAATGTCCAGCCAAGCTAAATTTTATCTACTTAATATCAGCAAAATAACTTTCTAACATATTAGCCATCTAACTTGCTAAATTATCTCTCTCACTAGTTAAACTTGGCTAGCTACTCTGACTAGCCAAACTAGATAGATGGACCGTTAAAGTAAGATGTTACGTATAAAATATAATTTTTATGAAAATGTGTACGAGGACATATCCGGTGCACATATAGTGCACATGCACCAACAACATTTACAAAAAATTCTGAAAAAATTGATACATATTCTTTCCATCCTACTCTAATTATATATAAAATTTTTAAGTTCAAATTTGCTATACTTTGTCTGTAATAAAAAAACATTTTAGACGGTTTTTTTTCTAATTTAAAATTATTAGAAATTTTATCTTTTTTGTTACTGCTAAATGATGACGAATTTAAACTGAAAAAGATTGTATATAATTAGAGTAAGGTTAAAAGAATATGTATGAATTTTTTAGATTTTTTCTGAACTTTATTAGTTCATATACACCAGATATGTTTCTAATAAGGTGAATAGAAAAAATGAAGAGTCCTTGAAGATGGCCACAATGGACGTGCCGTGCAGCCGTGCTTTTAGTAACAGCTAGTTTTATTCCTTCGCGCGGCGGCACTAAACTATACTACGGCTGAGGCACGTGCTCGAACTGTCTCCACATGTTTAAGCAATTGCTAGTTATGCATGTACTGGTAACAAGGCAAAACAGGCTACGTGTTGGATCTATAAAAAAACAAAGCTGCCGTTGTACGGTGTCCGAACACTTGACAGCGCTGCTGCGCTGGGGCTTCATATGTGCAGTGCAGGGCACTTCTTTCTCGCTGTCTTACTGATCTAGTTGTGGAGTTTGAAGAGTGTTTGAATGCACTAAAGCTAATAGTTAGTGACTAAAGTTAGTTGAGATATCAAAACACGTTAGCTAATAGTTCAGCTATTAGCTATTTTTAGTAAATTAGTTAATAGTTGGATAGATATTTGTTACCTATCTAATTTTACTAACAATTTTTAGTCAACTAACTATTAGTTCTATTGCATTCAAACACCCCCTAGAGCTAATAGTTAGTTGCTAAAATTAGTTAAAGTCATCCAAACAGTTTAGGTAATAGTTCAACTATTAGCTATTTGTTAGTTGGAAACAACTAATATGCAATCAGGTCTTATGTACAAGCGTGCAAACGAGCCTCTTGGTCCATTAGATCATGATCTAATTGTAGACATAATTATGGTTTGTTAGAGGTTTTCTATAAATCTACACGAGCCGGTGATGGAAGTGTTTAAGTATTAAATGTGATACTGCCTCCATTCACAAATATATGACACCGTTGACTTTTTTCGAAAACTTCGACCACTCGTCTTATTCAAAATATTTATTCAAAAATATAAAATTTTAAGTCAAGCACAAACTACCTTAATTGATAAAACCAATCACAAAAAATAAATGATAACTCATTATTTTTTTTTGAATATAACGAGTGGTCAAAATCTTTAAAAAATCAATGGTGTCATATTTATGAATGGAGGGACTATATGGTTAGATCATAATCTAACGAACTAGGAACCTGGTTTGCACGCTTGCATATAAGACCTGATTGTATATTAGTTGTTGCCTTGTTAGCTAGCTAATTTCATTAGCAAATTTTTAGTCAATTAACTATTAGTTTTAGTACATTCAAACACTCCTAAATGAACCAAGTATATAATATTTATGTACATGGGAAACTATACATATTCCAGCTTGCACGTATTCTTGTCTTCCTATTTAATGACAGCATTACTATTTAGTTCGCAGATTAAAGGCATTATGTTTCTTTTTTTCTTCTTCTTCATAGAGGCACTCGTGTGGTTCGTTGACATCTAGTAATTCTAATTTCTTTGCGCGAGCATGGGGCAGGTTTTTGTGATGCTGTTTAACAGTTGTTTTATTTCCACATCTCTTGTACTCTATTTGTCGTTGACCTGTTCAAAAAATACGTTGTCGTTAGAGAGGATGGTTTGCCCTGTGCACGTTGAGCATTGCAAGACTATAATTTGGATCCCGGTGAGCTTTGACCATTCATTTGTTCTAATTCTTAATGCTTGCTTACAGTTTCAATGTTTCATTATCTTGTTCCCCCTTGCGGTTGTCTGCGGAAACTCTACGCCGACCTGACAGAAAAGAAGAAGAGAGGCTCAAACCCTATCAAATCAAAACAAAACAAAACGAAAGGTCCAACCCAGCAAGATGCAGAGAACAGCGCAAGAGAGGAGGGCCTACATTCGTTGTTTCCGCGAGGGGAACAGTTCAGATTCCATTTCCAATTTTGACTTTAGAAGACAGCATGGCATTCCCTAGCTAAGTTCAAACCCTTTAGGCCGCGTTCGTTTATATCAGACTGAGACCAAAAACTATTCTAACTAATCAATGTTTAATACTACAAATTAACATACCATTTCACAGTTGGAAGGAACCGTTCCGGAGCAAGTGAATGGGGTCTTATAAAGGATGCGGGCCATGTCTAACTAAATACACAAGTCATGTCCATGAGATTTCATTATCCATCTCACATAATTTGCACAATTGCACTGCATCAACACAACCGTCAGACCGTGGCCTACACTAGAATTTACCAAAAAAAAAAGGGGGGGGGGGGGGGGGCAAGATGCAGAGAACAGCAAGAGACCGAGAGCTTAGAGCCTTAGACCATCTCCAACCGTTTCTCCACATTTCTTTCCATATCTGTATTTTCTATCGTATTTTACTATACCACCCTAAAAGATACTCACTACACATCTATAACTTCTCCAATCATTCACCCCATCTAGCTCCACCTATATACTGCAATTCAGTTATTTGACATTTTTTCATCAGTTTTTAAATATTTAAAAAATCATACACTATTTATATTACCATAATACACATGATTTTCATGTTACTGCACTTAAAAAGTGTTAATACCACAAAGAAATTGAGTGATTAAAGTATGAGGAGAGATTTGAACTCACCCTATATGTGGGGAGAGTTTCAATATGGGGTGGATGGTGGGGGAGCTGTTGGAGGGCTTGCTTGCTCCAGGTGAGTGGGGGTGGTTGGAGGCGGCCTTAGATTCGTTGTTTCCAGTTTGAATTTAGAAGACATCATAGCATTCAACTAGCTAGCTCAAATCCTTTATAAAGGATGCGGGAGCATGTCATGCACAAGTCATGATCATGAGATCTCATTATCCATCTGACATAATTTGCTCTGCATCAATTCAACCGTCTGAACTTGGCTACTCTGCTACCATGCAGCATCATATCGTTTTAGCCTACATTTGAATTGCCAAAAGGGGCAAAGCAAAAAAAAAAAAAAAATTGTTGCCACCCTTCGAGTGAACAATGGAACTCAAAGGCCAAACATCAAGTCCATAAGCTTTGGACAAGACGGACTTTGTAGATGAAGCGATGGCCCGCCCAGATGCTCTCATTGCAGCTGCCGTTTGGCAGAGAGTTGCTACTTGCTAGGCAGAGGCGCTAGTGCAGCGTTCCTGGTTGCAAAGCCACTTGATGGTGCTACGGGCTGTGATGGAAACATGACCGCACCACTCCCCTGTCAGTTCTCGTTCAGGTACTGCCGCTGCCATGCGTCGTGCCGGCTCTGAACGTAACGAACAACAGGACACACAAGTCAGCCAAGATAGTTGCGCTTATAACAGCAAAGATGACCGCCCTTAAGCAGAGTGAGTCCAGCAGCGTGAGGACACTGTTGCTTGGTATGGCATTGGTATACATGTACATGTGAGCTGTGAGCTGCCCTGGCCCGGCAAACATAATCACATATCTAATTATGTGTCGTGCCGTACCACCATGTGGGCCCAGCCATCGGCCCACGACACGGCCAACAATTAGTTATGTGTGTCAGACCGATCCAAATAGGTCAGAATGCTTTTGTGTGCCAGACCGGTCCATATATATACAGTAATAATATATAAACATAAAGTACATAATATATATGTGACCAAAATAAAGCTAAGATGTTTTGTGGCTGTCACATTAAAAACCTTTGGAAAGGATAAAAAAAGAGTACAACTAGCTCAAAAATAATATTTAGTTCTATGTTCAGTATTTAGTTGAGTACTATACAAACATAGAGGATACATATACAATGTATACGATCATCATCGCTATCCACTATCCTCGTCTAGGTATTGGTTCTCGAAGGCCTGTTGAAGCTATGGATTCTCCAAGTTGTGCTGGTTCTGTGGGCTTTGACGGGTCTTAGTTAAATACTGATTCTACATTTGGTGGGTTTCGATAGACCTTAGTTAAATGGGTCGTGAGAGGCCGACCCGCGGGTTTGACTTGAGGCCTAGATACGGCCCACATATTTTACTGTGTCGGCTCATATCCACAATTAGGTTGGACCGTGCCAGACCTGGGTCGTGCCTGGAATTATGTGCTTTCGGCCGACCTATTAAGCACATCACAAATATACACCTATATATTGGTACCATAACACAGAATAAACTTTGTAATATGACCCGAAAGTACACGATGATAAGATGGGAAGTCTGAGTAAAAAACCTCCCAACATATGGGAATTTTTATTGTCTTGTACTCAGCAATCTGATGTGGATCAACAAAATAACTCCCTCTTTCGCAGTTGTAATCAGATCACATTATATTTCACCGAACCAAACAACACCATAGTATATATAGGGTATATTAGAAGCCATGTGCTTCCAAATGCTAGAGGAAGCCTTCGACGACCACCTCTGACTTGCCTGGACCACACCAGCGCGCCCACCTACACGGCTACACCCCACGCAAGGTTGTTAGGTGCATCCCCTCGCCTATGCACCGGGTCAAGCTCCCCACGCGCGTCAGTCAAACTCTCGATCTAATAACAAACCTCCCGCGTGTGACACAAGCCATAAATTGTGGTTCTATTTATTTTTTTTGCGCAGAAAGCGTAAATAGTTCACATAAATAGCGTAAGTAGTTCATAGAGATAGTATAAATATAGGATCGCTCCAACAGCCATGCAACTAGACTCGTTAGAACCAGCTTATGATATTTGTTGTTACTAATTATGCTACACGGTGTATGTATTTTTGCAATTTGGTACACTGCGTAAAAATATGATTCCTACTACATGTGCACAAATTTAGGATGACATGGATGTGCGATGAAAGGAAATTGATTGCTTGCATGAAAAGAATAAAATCTTATTTTATATGTTATATTTACTTCATAAATATAGGATCGCTCTAACAGTCATGCAGCTAGGCTCGTTACAACCAATTTATGATATATACTGATACTAATTATGATACACTGTCTTGGTATTTATACAATACGGAACGTTGCATAAAAAACTGCCACGTGGTACACTGGTAGACGCATCTCTAGGTTCGAGCGTAAAACCTTAAGTTTTGAGTATAAAACCCTCAGTTATGTGTGTAAACGCCGAGCCATGTGAGAGATGTTGATAACTCTGGTGTGTTGTATTCCCGATCCTATTTTTATGATAGATCCAAAAATTGCAGACGTAAAATCGTATTCATCATCGTAAAAATCATCACTGGAATGCATAAATAGTGTAAGTAGCAGGTATAACACATAATTATCGATGGCATAACATGGATCAGATAGTTCGTCACCGTAGGATGATCCCCGAGGCCGCTAGATCAAAGGACGGCTCAGAGGCCATCTGTCGGCGTTTCGGACCCGCGAGGACCGTCAACCGACCAGTGAATTTGTTGCTGCGTGCCCCTGCACAGATGGGTTGATGCAAGATGGAACACAAGCGGGGGAATGAGGCTTATATTATCTTGCACCGGGGTGCTCGTAGTAGGGGTTACAAGCGTCGCGAGAGAGCGAGGGCGAGAGCGAGAGATAGAGAGAGAGTCTCTGCGTGCGTCCGTCTCTGCCTATCTCGTCTGCCCCGCCTCCCTCTATATCAACGTCTCTGTGTGTGTGTGTGTCAACGTCCGTTTTTCCCCTGTGTCAACGTGTGTTCCAACCCCCCTTAGGAAGGCCATGGACATCCCCTTTTATAGATACAAGGGGATGCCCAGCTGTACAATGGTGTAGCTATGTGCTAACGTGGCTGGCGGAGAAGTGCCTTGAGCCCTGTACATGCGCTAACATGGCCGTTGGAGAAGTGCCTTGAGCCCTGTAGAAGCATAGCTGGCGGTGCGGCATGGATGCTGCTGACGTTTCCTTGCTTCCGTAGGAGGTTGAGAGCAATCCGACGTCATGGGCGCACGCGAGGAGCCATCATTACCTGTTGCCGGAGTAACCTTAGATGGGACACCGATCTTGTTCCTTCATAGCCTGAGGCAACTAGCTAGGAGTAGGATAATGATGCATCCCCTGTAGCGTAGTCGGTCCGAGGCTGAGGTCGGGCGAGGATGTGACTCCTGCCGAGGCCGAGGCTGAGGCCGAGGCCTGGGGTCGGGCGAGGCGGAGACCTTCTCTCGAGGCCGAGGCCTGAGGTCGGGCGAGGCGGAGCTCCCTGTTGCGCCCGAGGCCGAACTCGTGGGAGATCGTGACTCAGTTTTACCCTGGTGGTTGTCACAGTAGCCGGAGCGGGGCGAACAATGCTGTTTTCCTGTCAGAACGGTCAGTAAAGGGGCCAAGTGACTGCGGTCACTTCAACCTTGCCGACTGAGGCACGCGTGTCAGGATAAGGTGTCAGGCGATCTCCGTATTAAATGCGCATGCGATACGGTCGGTTGGTAGGGCGATCCGGCCGAGGTCGTTGCACGACAAAGTTCGCCCAAGCTGGGCTTCAGGCGAGCCGAGGGTGCGCTCACTGCCTGAGGAGGCCCCCGGGCGAGGCGTGAATCCGCCCGGGACTACTGTTCCCGCCCGAGGTCGAGGCTGGGCTCGGATGAGGTTGTGTCCCTTGGTAGACGAGGCCCTGACTTGAACCGTGCTTTATCAGCTGTTTATGGTTTGTTCTGAAGATATTTTCCAGCCGCGTTTAGGAGCATTGGGGGTACCCCTAATTACGGTCTCCGACACCATCGGGTCGAAGGTGGTCGTCGGAGGAACACGCCCTCCGATGTGTCGTATTGGAGATCGTTGTCTTCGGATGCTACCACAGAAGGTCACCACAACCATCACCGCTCGTGCCTCGAAAGGTCACCGCCACAGATCGCGCCTCGGGAGGTTGAGGTCACCGCAACCACTCGCGCCTTGGGCAAACGCAACCGTCGCCGCTCGCACCTAGGGCAAACACGGTCGTCACGGCGCGCGCGTCTCGGGCCGCCACTTGCCGACATCGTCGGTGCCACCGCTCGCGTACGTCGCCTGGGACCGCCGCTCACGTCTCGCGCCACAAGAAGTCGTCGTCGACGTCTAGACATCGCTCGCACCTCACGCGGTTCCAGTCACCGCCAGGTCCCAAAACCCTAATCCCTAGAGGTCTGAGGTGTTTTTATAGACGCCCGAACCTGGTCTAGCTCAACCGAATGTCACGTGTGGCGTAGACTTCCTTTAGCTTTTGGAAGACCAAGGCTTATTATATATATATATATATATATATATATATATATATATATATATATATATATATATATATATATATATATATATATATATTCCGATGGCTGAGATTATGGTAAAAAAAGATCACCTATCGGCTTTTTGGTACATGTATAATGGGCTTAATGTTTTACACTATAAAATTTAAGGATCAGATCAAATTATGATTAAACTCTATTTTTATTCATTTTTAAACTATAAATAATTTATGGTCCTAATAAATTGTGAAGAAACCACCCCTGGGTACATGCAACTGGTCCATGATTCTCTGTGCTGCAAGTGTGAGAAGCTTGCGAGCAGCGTGACAAACATGGTTTGCCTTTTTCTTGGTGAAGCAAATTAAAGCTAGTCACAAGCGGAAACTAAAGCATGCATGGCCACTAGGACGACAACAGTGCGATAGCTAATAGAGTGGCATTTGTAGTGTGTCCGAGATCAGTAGGTCACTGGCATCAGTCCTAATGACGTGTTGGTATGATGACCGATGAGTAAGATGGTGGTTGTTTGAGGCAACGGTGCTTCGTGAAACAGACATGAATAGCCTGGTGGCGAATTGTTATGATATATAAAAACACGAATTGGATGGCAGGCATATATAAATCAACTGCTCGGTTTATTCAGCTAGCTGCTCGGTTATCGATGATGACCTGATCAAGTATATACTGAATGACAAATTAAGTGAAGACGGCACAAGTACAGTGAACACACGCATACATACATAAGTATCGAAATGCTTCAATGGTGAGCTGCAAGAGAAAAACATATACCATATACTCAGTACAGTACTCACACACACATACATACATACATGAGCACTAAAATGCTTCAAAGGTGAGCTATGAGCGAAATATCACTACGCCAAAAACATGTCTTTAGAGTGATGCGTTTTTAACAAGTGTCACTGATGGTCACGTTCACTTTAAGCCTTTTTACACACACAAGGAGGTAGGACTCCTACCGTAGGAGTATCTACTGATTAAGCATGTAGCTAGCTCCAACGAAAGGCCAACGTATAACGAGGTAGTCGTAGTGTAGTACAAGCACGCATATGGTCGACCGATCACCTCCAGCGATCCCCGGCAGCAGCAGCGTCGACGGCGTCGCCGAGGAGCTGCGGGTGGCAGCTGGCCGACCTGGTGAGCGCCGCCGCGGCGCGGGTCGCCGACGACGCATCGAGGCTGCTCCTCCGCTCCTGGCACGACGCCGTCCTCCGGTCCAAGCTCCGGCGCGCGATGCGGCGCATGGACCCCGCCAGCGACAGCGTCGGGTTGAGCCTCGTGGTGGCGTTGAAGTCCCGGCACTCGGCCCCGTGCGCGCCCAGCGCCGCCGCCACGCCGCTGCCCGCCGGGCCCTGCCGCCGCACCCGCTCCTTCACCGCCTCCGCGCACAGCCCGCAGAGCCAGTCGCCGCAGAAGGACGCGCGCACGCCGCGGATGTACGCCGCCGTGCAGTCCTCGCCCACGCCGCAGCACGCGCAGCGCACGGTCTCTACCTGCTGGTCGGAGCCGCTCGAGGCCACGACGTCGGCGGGGCGTGGGTTGCTACCGCCGATGATGACGAGTTTCTCCAGCTTGCTTGCGATCTCTGAGCAGGCTCGTCGCAGGTCTTGGCTCTCCATAATCTGAATACAAGTAATGATCGCGCTCTGTTATTAATTAAGCACGTACGTATACTACTAATCGCTCCCTCGTATTGATCTTATGTATTTATACCCTGCATGCGATGCATCTTAGAGTATATACTATATGATGTCACTGGCAGGGTTTCTAGCTCACGTACACATTACTGTCGTCAACAAGTACCCCGCCCGGCCCGTTGCATGCCAATTTGCAAGTGTTGTTTTAGCTTTTCTTATCCTAACAATGTATCTACGTACTAGACAGCTGAGTGTATATATATAGAGATGCATAGCAAAAACTAGCTATGTACCTGAAAAAATTAAACGTCCTATGACGTACGTAAGTGCAACAACTTAGAACGAACATATTATTTATTTAAATAGTAAAGTATATGTTAGTTGTATATGAAGATAGAATTTACCTTTGCAGGGAGCTGGCTCGCTAGCTCTTTTGGGTCGTCTCGATGATATACTTGTTTTGTATCTTCCTCTATCTCTCTCGTTCCTAGCTAGGATGGAAGCAATATATGGACAGAGCAGGCGATCCTGCGTCGTATTTATAGGGATAGATGGCATGCCCGCACAAGTAGTGCATGCCCAAAGGAAGCACAACTTGGATGGCCTTTTCTTGCAACTTGTACACGATCGAGATCACCGGCAGCGCGCTATTGCAACAGGCAGCTAGCTTAGTTGCACCACAAAATGTATAAAGAATTTTATTTGCACAGACGAGTACATACATAGGTAGGTACCCGAGAACATTTATGAAAGGAGGATAGAGCAAGGGAAGCAGGGTGAAGGTACACTGATCTTGGATATTGTCTGACTATTCTCATATTAGAAAATGATAGAGTTTTGGGGAGGCTCATGGCCGTCTAGCTCTCCCTTCCTTTTGACTATATATGATGATAGTTCTAGACTGGTCTCTATATCACATATGTGTATCTTTTAGTTTGGAAACAACAAACAAAGTAGCTAGATGCCAAATGCTAATAGGTTCGAAGATATAAAGGCCTCTTCTACGCTGCTCTACCCTCCCTTTTACCGCTTAAGGACGGAGAGAGGTATAGTGTGTCTTGTCCAGCAAAGGCTATATACACATTTACATTGAGAAATTTACTTCAAAGTATTTGCTTTATTAGAATTGTCGTGCTAATATATGGTTGAAAGTTAGGACGCAAAACTCTCTACCATATATTAGACACCAGGGTTAAGTTAGGTTTGCATTTAGGATTAATTTAAGCAAAAAAAATAGAAAAACCCAATTCGTCCTCTTCTTAAACATCGTGTTTCTTTCACCGTGGTCAGAGTGGGATAGGGCCACCATCAGGGTGGGAGAAGGTGTCGGGGTCGTCATCAACATGAGGGGAGGTTGTGGGTCGGGCCATGGGCTACCACTGATTGTGGTCCTCCATCAGTCAGGGAGCGGAGCCACCACCGATGGCGATGGGAGGGGAGCGATGTGAATGATAGAGAATAACGAAATGGGTGAAATGTAGGGTTATTTATATGGTAAGAAATGTATTTTACATCTACAACACACCATATTGTGTTGATGGGATACATTTTAGGGTGATTGTGGCGGATTGGTTTGGAAGATACATGTTTTTGGTTATGTGATATACTTTAACAATTGTGGACGATTCATTGGTTGATTAGTGTGTGTTCAATAACTATTCACCACCCTGGTTGTTAAATAATACATATACTAACTGTATAAAAAAATTAAACGAGATATATATATATATATATATATATATATATATATCTTTATCTTTTAATATAATACTATGATATTATAAAGAAATATATGAAATAAGTGCAGCCATATACTTTGTGTGTATTTGTATACTCAACCTATATCATCTTAGATGACTAAGTCATATTTGAATGTACTAGAGCTTATAGTTAGCTGCTACAATTAGCTTAAGACATTCAAACAGTCTAACTAATAGTTTAGATATTATTTACTTTTATTATAGACATCCAAGCACCCACATCTAATAATCTAGCTAACTATTGGACCCCCAACTACCCATTTAACATAGCTAAAATTAGCTAATAGTTAATCAGCTATTTGTTAGTTAGCTAGTTCTACTAGTAAATATTTTAGCTAGTTAACTATTAGCTCTAGCGCATTTAAATGGGTCCTTAGCATGATCACATATTTTATATATATATTTATATATATATATATATATATATATATATATATATATATATATATATATATATATATACACTTTAGGCCCGTTTGGCTTGGGGTGACTAAAGTTTAGTGACTAAAATTTAGTCGCTTTAGTCTCTAAAGAAGCAAACATGGTGACTAAGGCCCCATTTCAATCTCACGGGATAAACTTTAGCTTCCTGCTAAACTTTAGCTATATGAATTGAAGTGCTAAAGTTTAGCTTCAATTACCACCATTAGCTCTCCTGTTTAGATTACAAATGGCTAAAAGTAGCTAAAAAAGCTGCTAAAGTTTATCTCGCGAGATTGGAACAGGGCCTAAAGTGTGGTGACTAAACTTTAGTTCTTTAGTCACCCAGTGAGTGACTAAAAGGGACTAAAGTAGTATTTTTACCTTATTTGCTCTCTCCACTTTCTTCTTATAGCAAATATGTATTAATTAATAGTGGTAAAACCATCATTATTCACAGTAATTAATGTTTTTAGTCCAGTTTAGTCATTGAAACCAAACGGGATACTTTAGCAACTAAACTTTAGTCACTAAATTATCGAGTGACTAAAGGAACCAAACATAACCTTTGTCTAATCATATACATCCCACATTTTAAGACAGACGTAGAAATAGTTGCTACCAGAAATAGAAAGGTATTTTGTTATATATAGGGAGATAGAGAGCGCAACGTCTCTTGCATGTGAAAGAGAGATGATGATGCTTGTGTTGATAGAGCATGCATGTAGGCATGCCATTAATTGTGACTTTTGTAAGTGTGGCGCCAACAACACACCAACTAGTTGCGGTGGCGCCGCAAAGCAAGGAGATAGTATACGTAGGATCGCTAAAAAGGGCAGCACTTGTAGATGTAGTTCATGCATCGCATGCAAACTATTTCACCAGCCGTTTTCATCACTAGGAGTGCAATCATGGTTCTTGCAAAAAAGGAGTGAAAAAGAACGTGAAAAGGGCAAAAGGCGGCGTTCATATTTTGCAAATGGATAATGGGTGATTGGGTGATGTGGGGATCGTCCGGCACCTCTTATTTGTGTGTAGGGATGTTATATAGATCACGATCTAAATATTTCTTCATAAGAAGCTAGAGCCCTCAATTAGTTTTAGTTCAAAAATAAATAGAATAGAGTCTGATCCCAATTCAATTTAATCTTTAAATTTTATTGTGTAAAATCCAATGTCAACTACCACCCCTGTTTGTGCCCCCGGCCAGACTAGGCTCGTCTATGGGCCTATTTGGTTTAGCTTTTTTAGGAGATTTCAGAGAATTTAGTCATGAAGAGAATCTGGTTGTGCAGAGAATCTGAGTATTCTTAAGATTATGTGCAGAGAAAGATAAAAAGTCCATATGGTTTAGGATGTAGAAAGTGATGATTTCCTACTATCACAACGATTCGACCGATTCTGTGTTCATATTTTTTGGATGATTTTAACTAAGTGATTCTCATAGAAGCGGGCTGAAAAATTAAACGTTTGGCAGTCTACAGCAGCTTCTAGTGGCCAAAAGCTACAAATATAGCTGAAACAAACGGAACCTTTATGATCACATGACATGTCCTAGATAGAGTACTTTCGCTTTGCCCTCAGGTAACTCCTATTCTGTGTGAATGTCCATTCACACAGATTCACACAGCCCACACAAAAGGATAGTTTAATTTTCCAAAGAGTCAAATGATTTTAAGTTTAATTGAAGTTAATATAAAAAATGCTAACATTTATGATATAAGATAAGTAATTTAAATTAATTAAAAGATACATATCTTTGTAGTAACATTGTTGGATACATAAATATCAAAACTATTCACATACTATAAACTTGATCAAACATAACATGTTTTGACTTGCGCAAAATTTCATATAGTTACGTACTTTTGTGAATAGAGGGAGTATTAACATCTATATGTTTAATTTATTGCTCTACCGCAAGTTAATTATACTTTATGAGGAGAAATTTAATAAAGCCAATCTTAGGTTGTACTTCCTCTGGTTTTTTACATACTATATTAGCTTTGTGCTAAGGTCATTCTCAATGGAAGATTCATACTCATTAAATGCGATTGCATATCACCATACTTGGTGACATGGCAGTGCAATTAAGAGGAGAGATATAGAGAATTTTATGGGAGATGGTAGAGTTTCATGGGGATGAAACTCTGCATACACGGTTATTTAGTTTAAATTTGATGTGGTAGCATTGAAACTTATCACTGAGAATGGCCTAAGGACATGTTTGGTTCCTTTTAGTCTCAGGACTAAAGTTTAATTCCTATTATGTTTAGTTTCAGAGACTAAAAGTGTTTAGAACTCATTAAATGACTTGTTGTAAGAAGAGCAGAATACACTTTACCATTCTTTCGCCACTACCCTTCTCACGTGGCAAAGGAAATAAAGAAAGGGCAACAGGTGGAATATGCATGGTTTAGTCTCTTTTAGTTATCCCTTGAGAGACTACAGACTAAAGCAGTTTAGTCCCTCCTTTAGTCCCGCTGTTTGGCAATTTATGATATTTTTTAGTACCTAGAACTAAGCAGACCTTAAGTTAAATATTATTGTCTTTAATAATCCATTTTAAAAATTAATAAACTTATAATGTATAAGATAATAAAAGGATTTTTCATAGTGAATCTAAAACATAAATCTTATGCATGAACGTATATAAACCTTTGAAATTGATAGCCAAAGATATAAACATTTGGCTTAGAACAAAGTTAATACAACATGTAAACCAACAGATGTCGTTGGAGCATTTTTTTTCTTAGAACTATAGCCAAAAAAACAAAATAAAGATTGAAAATGATCTACCTTTTAAATCGGCACGAGATGGATCAGATAATAACTGAATGCACTAGCCACCGGCTCTTCCATCGGTACCTCGGGTGGGGGTCGCCGTTGAGGTCGGCCACTGTGGCTTACCTCTCGACGGGGGCCGGTCTGGGGTCAGTATCATGCGACAGTACGCGCGAAAGGGTTGTCGCCGGAAAACGCTTGCGCCTTCGGAAGCAGATGACATTCGTGCTTTGGTGGTGAAAGCGGAAAATTTGTTGCTTCCGGAAAATGTTGCTGACGCTCATCATGGGGAGGTCACCAGTATGTTTTCTTCGCCGACGTGTTCTGCATCTCCGCTGCATGATCTGGGTAAGGTTTCTGCGGCTGGAGGTGGTGGCTGTAAACTGGGATGGGACTCAGCTCCGGCAAAGTCCGAGTGGATGGAGGCGTTACAGTCCGTTGGTGAAGGCGCAATGGGGGTCTACAGGTCGGGACCTGTGCGGACGCCTGTTCATAGTCCGCTTCACCCTCCTCCTTTGACACCTTCTTCTAGGAGTAAGGTGAAGCCATGGCAGGGCAAGTTGCCGTCGCCACGGTGTTCGCCGAAGCTCACGCTTGGAGATGTCCTATCAATGGTGCAAGAGCGCCGGAAACCAAATTACGACGAGGGGCGTTGTGTTCAGGGGAGGAAGAAGGCGGAATGTACGGCTGGGTTAGTGGGGCAGCCGGAGGCAGTTTCAAATTTGCTTCCTTGTTTATTTGGAAAGGATGGAGATCGGGAAAATCGGCAGGAATCGCTCACATCTTCATTTCCGGATACAAGGAGACATAGTACGTATGTGTATGGTAGGCGTAGATTTGGGAGAGCCCAGCAGCTGAAACTCAGCCCTGGGATTCCTTACAGACCTACGCCAGGGCTAGCTTCCCTTTTTGCACGTACGGGCACATGGGTGACTAGTGCCCGGGCAGTTCATTCAACTCTCAGGAAGTCAGCCACCATCTCATACGTGGACGCAGCGAGGAATACAATGGTGCTTGGCGGTGATCAGGGAGGCCGGGGCGGTGGTAGAGGCCATCAGCAATCCGGGGGTGCAGGCGGGTATGCTTCAGGTCATCAACAGCACAGTGGAGGAGGTGGCTTTGTCGCTGGTCAGGGACAGGGATCCGGATATGGCCGGGGCGGAAATCAGCCAATGTTCCACCCCGGTTATGGAGGAGGTGACCGGTCCTTGATGCGTCGTGGAGGAGGTCGTGGACGTCATAGCTTTTGGCGCGGTGGAAGAGGAACATCGACCGGGGGTCGGATCATCGGGGATAGAGCTGCTCAGGTTCAAATCAGAGATGGAGGGAGCCACGGAAGGTCTGTACCGGGAGGGGTGGTGTCAACCTGCGCTGCTGGTAAGCGTCAAGGGGCTTTGGTAAGTTCTCCGGTAGTACCTGATGTCTCCAAGGCTGTCGATTTGCTTCATCAAGCTTTTGCAACGGCAAATGGTAGCGGGAGTGCAGCTAATCATGTCCCGGACAGTACGTGGGATCAAATTGTATCGCTATTACAGCTCCCTGATGGGAGGAGTAATGCCTCTGCCAGTACCAGATGGGATGCAGTGGGCTCGAATCTGGGGCCTCACCGTAGTTCAAAACTTGAGACGATCAATGAGATTTCTAAGCCATCCCATTTTGATGACCAGGTGGGATCCTCAGCACTTCAAGTGGCCAAAGAAAAGGTGCCGTTTTGTTTCAGGTGTAAAACAAAAGGTCACCAGCTGAGTGAATGCAATATTGAGCTGTTTTGTGAAGTGTGTGATGTCAAGACCCACTTAACTTCGAAATGTCCGGTGGTTCGTACTTGCAAAACTTTTGCAGTTCCTTGTGGGTATGCGGTAGATGGTTTGGGGTTTTACTATATACCTCAGCCTACTCCTGTCAAATCAAAGCAAGGTAGCTGTGTTGGTACAGTGACTGTTGTGGAGGGCTCAATGACAGAGGAGCAGATCACTAGTGAGCTGAAAAGGTTGGTTGCTACAGAGTGGGATTGGAGTGTGAAGGGCTGTGGAAATAATGTGTTCTCCACGGGTTTTCCTTCAATGGGTGAACTGCAGCGAATGATTGAATGGGGAACAGTTCATACTAAATTTGGTGCCAAAATGCATGTCAAGGATGAGGGATCTGGAGAAGAAATAAAATATGTGATGCCAAAGGTATGGGTGCAATTCACTGGATTACCTAAGGAATTGAGAGAATACCCGGTAATTTGGGCGGTTGGCTCCATGCTAGGCATCTCAAAAGAGGTAGATATGGTATTTACTCGGAAGTTTGACAGGGCAAGACTGCAGGTGGCAGTGCTTGACCCGAATCTAATCCCACAATATGTTGATGTTGTAATTGGAGATTATGTTTATGAGCTGAAATTCAAGGTTGAATTGGCAGTCGATGGCGATCTGCCTTTGCCGATGGATATGGATGACTCGGGGGCAAACGATGATGATGAGTTTCAGGATCAAAACAAGGAAGGCAGTTTGGGCGAAAAAGGGAGTAGGGGATCGGTGCTGCTGGATCAGTCAAATGGTTCTACTGGTGCTGTTGACATGGCATCATCCGCACAGCAAAACAACAAGGTTGGGACTAAATCTGGGAGAGATGGGGGTCCGGTTGCCACTCACTGTCTTGCTCGGGTGGATTTGGCGCAGCCACAGGAGACCGGGTCTGATGTTGGCATTGTCAACGTTGAAGCTCTAGGTGGTATTCAGGAAGTGACAGGAATTGTGCATGATCTCCGTCGCAGTAAGCGTCGCGCCGACTCGGTGAGCGAACACTCGCTTGATCGGGCGGAAAAACTTAAGGCGGGAAACAATCTGGACGATCTGCCTTCTAAAGGTAACAGTGATACTTTTGTTGATTTCCCAGATAATATTATTTCTGAGTCCCTTAAATCCATTGGTATTCTGGCGGGTAGCAATCCCGGTTCAGTTTCAATGTCTATTAGTATGCTAAAACAATTAGAGACTAATAGAGGTAAAGATCAACGAAAAAGTAATTACAAAAACGCTTTAGCTGATCTGTTGGAAAAGGAAGTAGAAGAGGAGGAAGAGTTAGATAGCTTCATTTTAAATAACTTGTGCGGGGATAGTATGCAAGCTGTGATGGATGGTAATGATGAGCTGATTATTTCAGCACGTACAAAACCACCTAGTCACGGCCCACAGCTTTCAAAGAGGAGGTCGGGTTCGAACATTTATTAATTGTTTCCCAATGAAAGGAATCTTTTGGAATAGTAATGGGTTTAAAGATGTTAAGAAACACAGATTTGTTACGGATCTTACCAAGGAGCATAATCTTTGTTTCATTGCGATTTCTGAAACAGGACGCAAAACCTTTTCAGATCATCTACTAAGGAATTTGTGTGCTGGGAAGAATTTCCTTTGGCACTGCAAAGAACCTCATGGTAGATCTGGGGGGATGCTTCTAGGAGTTGATCTTGATGTGTTTGATATAGGTGCCATTGAGGAAGGTGATTTCTTTATAAAGTTTAAATTACTTAATAAGGAGGATGGTTTCAAGTGGGCTCTGGTTTTTGTATATGGACCTGCTCAGGATTGCCTCAAACAAAGCTTCCTATCAGAGGTAGTTCGTTTGAGTAATACGGAGACATCACCTATTCTCATTGGGGGAGACTTTAATATTCTAAGATCTCCATCTGAGAAAAATAATGATAGATTTGACCATCGATGGCCATTTTTATTCAACGCCGTAATTGATGGTCTTGATCTGAGAGAGATGGACATGTCTGGGCGAAGGTTCACTTGGGCTAACTCTAGGGATAACCCGACTTATGAGAAATTGGATCGGATCCTAGTAGCCACAGAGTGGGAGGAAAAATATCCTAGAGCCGCAGTGCTTGCCCTTTCTAGAAATATCTCTGACCATACCCCTTTGCTTCTTAGTACGGGAATAAGATCTGTTCAAACAATACCTCCTTTCAAGTTTGAATTAGGATGGTTCTTTCGGGATGGATTTGTGGATATGGTTAAAGATATATGGATTAACGAGGCAGGGGGATCGAATCCGTTAGAGAAATGGCAAGCCAAGATTAGGAAAGTGCGTCAGTACTTAAGGGGATGGGCGCAGCATACCTCTGGTATTTTAAAAAAGGAAAAGAAGGAGATTATTTCCAAGCTTGATGAAATTGATAAGCGAGCTGAATCGGTTCCATTGAGTACATCAGAGTTGGATCTTCGCAATTTCCTTCAGAGTAGGCTAGCTCAGCTTCTCCGTGAAGAGGAAATAAAGTGGTACCAAAGGGCGAAGGTCAAGGAGCTCCTTGAGGGTGACAGTAACACCAAATATTTTCACATGGTCGCCAATGGGAAGCATAGAAAGAATCGTATCTTCCAAATGCATAATGGTGATCGTATGTTATATGAGGATAGGGACTTAAAAAGTCATATAACTAGGTATTATAAAGATCTATTTGGCCCACCAGAAAGGTCGTCTTTTACTCTGGATGAGGATCTTAGAGATGATATAATACAAGTCACCCAGGCCGAGAATGAAGAGCTCATTAAGACTTTTTCAGAGGAAGAAGTCAAGGCGGCGGTGTTTAGTATGGAACATAACAAGGCACCTGGGCCTGATGGATTCCCAGTGGAATTTTATCAAGTCTGTTGGGATGTTATAAAAAATGATCTTATGGCTTTGTTCCATCTGTTCCATGTTGGGAACCTTCCCTTGTACAGTCTTAACTTTGGGACTATAGTCTTGCTTCCTAAGAGTAATGGGGTGATTACTGTTCAACAATATCGACCGATATGTCTCCTAAATGTTAGCTTCAAAATTTTCACAAAAGTGGCGACTAAGAGGATCACGGTGGTTGCGCAAAATGTAATCAGCCCATCGCAGACGGC
Source organism: Zea mays (assembly GCF_902167145.1). Classification (NCBI taxonomy): domain Eukaryota; kingdom Viridiplantae; phylum Streptophyta; class Magnoliopsida; order Poales; family Poaceae; genus Zea; species Zea mays. The sequence goes on along the minus strand of NC_050098.1, from coordinate 4,710,523 downwards.
TTTTCTTCCTGGAAGAAATATCATGGAGGGTGTGGTGGTCCTGCATGAAACCTTACATGAGCTTCACACCAAGAAAAGAGATGGGGTCATTTTCAAAATTGACTTTGAGAAAGCGTACGATAAGGTGAAGTGGAGCTTTGTCCAGCAAGTCCTTCGTATGAAAGGATTCTCAGATACGTGGTGTAGTTGGATTAAGACTTTTATGGAAGGGGGTCATGTGGCGGTTAAAGTTAATGATCAGATGGGTCCGTTTTTTCAGACTCAAAGAGGGGTTAGACAGGGTGACCCGTTGTCACCCATAATCTTTAATTTGGTAGCAGATATGCTTGCCACTTTGATTAAGAGAGCAAAGGTGAACGGGCAAGTAGTGGGTTTGGTACCGCACTTGGTAGATGGAGGGCTTTCCATTCTACAATATGCAGATGATACAATCTTGTTTATGGAGCACAACTTGGACAAGGCAACGAATATGAAACTCATATTATGTGCCTTTGAGCAGCTGTCTGGTCTGAAAATAAATTTCCACAAGAGTGAGGTCTTCTGCTATGGGAAGGCCAAAGAGGAGGAAGGGAGGTACACAAGATTGTTTAGCTGTAAAAGTGGAGGCATGCCTTTCAGATATCTTGGAATCCCTATGCACCATCGCAGGTTGGCTAATGGTGATTGGAAAACAGTGGAAACCAAATTTGAGAGAAAGCTAAGTAGTTGGAAAGGAAAGCTTATGTCCGTGGGAGGGCGGTTAGTGTTAATTAATTCTGTTCTAACCAGTCTTGCGATTTTTATGATGTCTTTCTTTGAAGTACCAAAAGGGGTGCTAGAGAAAATAGATTATTTCAGATCACGTTTTTTTTGGCAAGGTGATGGCCATAAGAAAAAATATAGGTTGGCAAGATGGGATGTACTTTGCCAACCTAAAGAGTTAGGCGGGTTAGGCATTTTGAATTTAGAGATTCAAAATAAATGCCTCTTAAGTAAATGGTTGTATAAACTTCTCAATGAAGAAGGAATGTGGCAATCGTTGCTGAGACGGAAATATTTGGCCAATCGAACTCTATCCCAAGCACAACGTCGGGCTTCGGATTCTCACTTTTGGAGTGGCCTTATGAAGATTAAGGATCTATTCATGAGTAAAGGTACCTTTCAGGTAAAAGATGGGTCCCAAACGCGTTTCTGGGAGGACAATTGGCTTGGGTTGGGAGCGCTAAAATTTCGATTTCCTCGTTTGTATAATCTTGCAAGGAGGAAGAATTCAACTGTTGCCTTTGTCTTCTCCATAGTACCCTTAAACATATCATTCCGTAGGGGATTGGTGCACCAGTTGAGGGCTCAATGGTTTCAACTAGTGACGTTGGTGGCGTATACCAATTTGACTACTAACAGGGATTCATTCAGATGGGACCTCACTGCCAATGGGTTGTTCTCTGTTCAGTCCCTGTATCAGGCAATTCTTAACAATGGGGCGGTTAGGGATAACAAGGACCTTTGGAAGCTTAAGATACCTCTGAAAATAAAAGTTTTTATGTGGTACCTCAAAAGAGGTGTAACTTTAACAAAGGATAACTTGGCCAGGAGGAATTGGCCTGGTAATCAGACCTGTTGCTTTTGTAGCAGACTGGAGACAATAAATCACCTGTTTTTCAGGTGTACTTATGCGTCTTTCATCTGGCGTTTGGTTCAGATAAGCACAGGGTTGAGACCACCTCGGGATGCAAACGATTTGTTTGGGGACTGGGCAAGGGTGCTATCAGTCAAATCACGTCGTTTACTACTAACTGCAGCATCTGCAATTTGCTGGGCTATTTGGTTAAGCAGGAATGATGTGACTTTCAATAAATCTTCTCCTAAATCTTGTCTGCAGGTAACCTTCAGGGCAACATATTGGTGTCGCTTCTGGGCACAGCTACAGCTTAAGATGGAGGACCAAGAGTTAATAAAATCTTCATGTCGCAAGATGGAGATGGTGCTACTAAAGTTTTTTCGCAATTTCGGATGGGGAGCTGCTTGGCGATTAACGTTGTAGTACCTTTGGTCTTGTCATAGGTGGTCTTGGGTGCAGTCATGTGTTTTGTCAAGGCAGTAAGCTGCCTTCAGTTGTAAACGTTGGCCGTAGCCTCTCTAGAGGTCAAGGTCGGACTATGTTTCCATTATCAAAAAAAAAAACCTCTTTCCCAATTAACGATCAATCGGCGACAAGAAATAAAACATCAACGAGTCGTCATCGGAGAGTAAATGAAGTACCCAAATGGAGCTAGCAAGCAGCAACGCATGCACGATGCCCTCGTGCATGCTACGGCCGGCCGGGAGATGTGCATGTGTTACTGTAAAGTTGTGTCCACACCACCCCACACGCGATCGAGACGGCGCAAGTAAAGCAATGCCAGGCATGCAATAACACGTGCACCTGTAGGAGCACTCTGTAGGAGCGGCAATGTGGTTGGAGCCATCTGGCTAGGTGCTGCCGCGGAGTCGCAACGACGTGTGGTTTTCTTGGAGGCACACGTCAGCTATCAGAGCTAACATAACATGTAGTTGCACCACAAAGGTAGATAATGAGTAAAATACACAATGGTTCCTAAATTTGTAGATGTATCATTCTGATTCCTAAACTCTCAAAATAGACATCCAGAACCATAAATTTAATTATAAAATTGTATCATCCGGATCTCTAAATTTCTAATGTACACATTTTACTCCTTATACTTGTAAGGTTATATCCAAGACATTATAGTGTCTTTTTTATTTATATATTCTGATGTTATGTGATTCTATAATCAGTTGAAATTAATTGTAGTCAAGATAATCTAGAATGCGTTTAGAAATTTCTAGTTTGGAAATCTGGTTCGTTTCGGTTATTCTTTACCATCAAAGAGACTTGCATGTTACATGCATTCCGCAATGTTACATGTATGCCGCCAGCTATGCCTATGACGCTGGATAGGCTATCCGTACCTCTAAAATTCTTTCTCTATATCACTTTTTACGTCACATCGTCAACATTTCTGGTCTATTATAACTCCTACTACGGTTCCCTATAAATTCTTCTCCTATATCCATTACAATCATAAAATATTATTTTCTATACATACTTTTTTCTACTATTAATTTTTTTTCAACTAATAATTTGAAGCGGATTAATTTTTCTTCTACTAATAATTAAAGGCGGACCATATAAACAGTGCTACAGCGGGAGAGACAAGTGGGCGAGCACTTGAGGACGCTAAGGGGGCCTCGCTGCGGGCTTCCTCGTGCCGCTGCAGCCGGCATGGAGGGGGTGAGAGCGCAGCGGCAGTCCCATGACATGCCGCGCTCCGCCTCTTCACCGGTGCTATATTTTTTAGCAAACAAGAGAGCTGAATAGTCTGCAGGCTACTGTGGAGCCTAGGAATAAGACTCCACACCTAAATCAATACTTTCATTTCGATAAGTTTTGAATGCTAAAACAACACTTTAGAGCTTGTTCGGTTAACTCTCAATTCATATGAATTGAGTGAAATTAGATAGATTTAAATCTCAAACAAGTCAAACTTCTTAATTTTTTATAATCTCATTCAATCCATGTGCAATGATAATAACCAAATCCAATCCATGAACAATGGTAATAACCAAACAAGGCCTTATTTAGAACGGAGGGAATATGTACAATTACTTGACTCAAAGCAACTTGTGCGGCTGAAAAATCCAGGCATGTTTTTTACGTTACTCGAACCGTTTTATTTTTCGTACGTACAACGTTTACTCCCATTCTTTTTTCCCCCTCTAAACCCAAAATTCATACCCTATATTAGAAGGGAAAAGGGCATGTTGAGATGGGTTAAGATAGCACAATTATCAAAAAAGAATTGTAAGGAAAATCGAATGCAGCCGAGCCTATTAAAGTATCTTCTTGATGACTCCCCATCTTAAACCATAATCGAGTGGACAGTGAGTTATCGCCGACCCATAATACACTCGTATTCCTCCCAGGCCCCAGAGCCAGGGCTTCAAAAGGGGTCAATCCATTCCCTTCAGAAATTCCTCCGGGCCTTGGTCCTCCAGCCTTTCTGCCGTCTCCAAAACCATGTCCCTCAGATCATCCTGGTACTTAGTTACCCTGCAAGAATAAAATGCCACAACAGTACAGTGTGACGGCCTGGAAACTTGATAGAGATATGACTGCTACGCGCATTATGAACATGAAGCAGCTATGGAAGGTTAAACTGCAAAGGCTGATTCTTAAAGATATTAAAAATTGGCAACTTACACCATATAACATACGGCTAATTTCGAGCGAGTTCAATGTTCTATCTGAATAAAGAATAGTATTTTAAATTGTTCTTGTAAAGAAAACAATACAACAAACCGGCCTATGCCTTCATTTATTAGCTTGTTCCTAGATAAACCAACCATATAAGTAATAAAAGGGAAACCACAAGTGACTTAAGTGAGGCTTTTGAAATTCTATAGGGAGAGTGGTACATAATTTGGAGGGGGGGGGGTATTCAAGACCGATCCAAAACAGGCTCTCAACGCCACAATGCAAATTTTCCTTAGGACTTATTCGGTTATTCCCAGTCCATGGGGATTGGATGGGATTGGATAAAATTTAGGAAGGATTTTGACTTGCTAGGGATTAAAACCTCACTCTCTCCCGTCCAATCCCACATGGACTGGGAAGGAAACGAAGAGGCCCTAAGGACATATTCGGTTAGGAGTGGATTGAAAGGGATTAAATCCCTTGCTAGTCAAAATTAAACAGAAGATGATTTAATCCATCTCTGGGCTTGTTCGGTTAGGCCAATCCTCCTCAATACACCCCTAACCGAACAAGCCCTCAATCTCCTACTATCCTCATGCAACCGAACAAGATCTAAGGGAGAAATTAATATGGCAAACAGTTACTCTTGCCCCGTTCAGAACTAAGAATTTGAATGCAAAAGTAACACTAGCAAAGAACCATACCTGTCCTGGAGCTCAGGATCTCTTGCAGCCAGAATCCTAGCTGCCAGCAAACCTGCATTTTCTGCAATCCCGATAGCAACAGTCGCAACAGGAATACCTTTTGGCATCTGCAAGGGTAAGATTATCAATACAACAATTAACTTCATCCATAAGAGATCAGTGGCGAAAACAACGGGCGGTCATGCATGCATTGATGATGGCATGATGAATTCTTCTAGAGCTAATTGGTGGACATTTCATTTCTGTGGGTGCTCTGCAACACTGTTCAATAGCAAAACGTGCATTGTGGTTGTTGTGCCTACACTGTGAGGTGATTATCATTCTTGTATTGGCTGAAAGGTGTAAGATGTGCCAGTGAGACCACATAGGTGCCTAAGTGGAAGCTTCAAAACATCTCACTCAACAGTGAGGTAACAGAAGATTTGTACAGTTCTAACATGCTGCTTACCAAAGAAAGTATCAAGCTTGAAAAATCCATGTCATCACAATGGGAATGCCTAGCAAAAAATGTTCTAGAATGCAACTGCCACTAAAACACTCTATGCTTGCACTGATAAAAGAAATTTGTTCATGTAATGAGCAATGAAAACGCAGAAACTGAAACCATTAATGTCATCTTTCAGAGGGGAAAATTCAGGCAACAAATAAAGCAAATGCAAGGAATCGTAAATGTAAGAGAAGCACTAGCCATCAAAGAACTGCTAGAATTATTAACAAATGTGGTTATACTACAATCTGATTTTTGAATAACAGAATTCTTAGAACACTAACTTGCACAATAGATAGGAGGGAATCAAATCCTGATAGTGTTGAAGTCTTAATGGGAACTCCGATTACAGGAAGAGGAGTCAATGAAGCCACCATCCCTGCAATAAACAAAAGTGTGTTATCCTTAATTAAAAACCAAAATTTATTAGGTGTTTGTGTTCCATAAACTTTAAATAAATATACGAATCTGGTCAGCGGTTTAAAGGTAAACCTATTTCATCCAGAAACACTGCTATGTTCAGCATCACGCTACATAAACTAAACTTAGTGGTGGTGGGATAGAAAACAATGAGGCTACATCATGAAAATGAAGTAGAGTGTTAAATCCTAAAAACTAAAATGCTTCTAAAAACTAAATTACTTCAATGTCGATAAAATATAAGTGCACCTAATACGCACGCAACATGACTTGAAATTTACTTTGAAACATAATATTTGTGTAATTTTATACTTGCCTGGTAAATGAGCTGCTCCGCCTGCACCTGCAATTATGACCTCGAAACCCCTGTCTTTAGCAGACTTCGCATAATCATACATCCGCTCTGGTGTACGATGTGCAGAAACAATAGTTAACTGAAAAATTTAGGCATTCACAATGTTACACTCTTCTCAAGCTTGACTTGGCACGTGAGCAGAGGTTTCAGATATCAAACCTCACAAGGTATGTCGAACTCTTTCAAAACCCTCTCAGCATCTTTCATCACAGGAAGATCAGATTGGGACCCCATTATAATAGCAACACGAGGGCTAACTGCAGCAAAGATTACATCATTTCAGTATATCCACAAATCAACTGAAACGGAAAAAAAGTAAGTGCTGTTTCAAATAAAGATGTGAAATCAGGTCAAAAGCGTGAATAGTTTCATAGTGACAGATGTAAATTGTAAAGAAATTAGCATTGCCCACCACAACCATCAACAAAGTAGTGATGATGATGACAAGAACAACAAAATGAAGCCTTTCAATCCCTACCAAGCTAGGACATATAAAACGATAGCAATGAACTGTTATATACGATTCAGAGCGACCAAAAGATTTGCTGCAAGCATGGGCATTGATCCAAACAAATTCTGATAATATTTAATAGTGAATCAATACCTTCCTTGGGATCAGACGAGTTTCTTTGCAGCAAGTTGTCCAAGCGTGATTTTACACTTATCTTAGAAGGCCCCACAATTGTAATATGACCCATCTTCCTTTGCTTCCGCATCTCTGGAAAAAAAATCTGAATGATATTTTCTAACACAAGGAAGCAAGAATGTTTTGCATGGAGTAAGCTAACCTGGCTTTGCGTACCAATGGACCGATGTGCCTGGAATGGTTAGTGCCCTACTGATAAGCTGATGAGCCAGAAAGAACCCTGCTTCACCCTACAGCACAATCAAGTCTGATATATTAAACTCTAACTGAATTACTACAATAACTAAAATATAAACATGGAGGCACGCCAACAAAACCCGACCATCAGCCTATTATTGCATACAGTATATTCAAAATGTAATCATAAGCACAGAAGAAAACAGCATTCATTACCTCATCCTCGCCCAGGATGTTGTACATTATTGCTGCAGGTGCTTTCATTGAGGGATCACCAAGAGGAAGGCCAAGAATAGCGCGTATATGCTGCTCATATTGTGAGGTGTAGCATGACTCTATTGTGTGATGCCCACTATTGTGAGGCCTAGGGGCTACCTCATTCAATAAAATCTAGAGAAAGAACAACACAAGGATAATGATGTAAACACCACTCCAAGAGGAATAAATTTTGAAAAAATATGTAGATGGTCCAAAAAAACCTGATCATCTTCTGTTAAAAACAACTCTACAGCAAAGACACCAGCTCCTTCTAATGATTTGATAGCTTTTTCAGCCACGCTAGTAGCTAACTTCTTTATTTTGTTAGATACATCAGCAGGAGCTTCAACAACATGGCATATATTTTCCCTGAACGTTCACACACATTATTTCTGTTTTCGAAATTTAAAAGTATAGAGAAAAATGTAGTTCAAATAATAAACAAGAATAAATAACAACTTATCATTAAAAAACAGTCTTACTTGTGAACTGTTTCCACAACAGGATAGCAGACAGTAGAGTTGTCTCTGCTCCTTGCCACAATTACAGAAAGCTCCTAAATACAAAAGATAGAAAATAAAATAAACTGTGATTGTAATTAAAATAAGTACCTAGAAAGTCCTAATAATATAACGAAAATTGTTGTTGGATAGGATCATGATTAAGAGAAGGTATTATAACACATACAGCCAGGATACCCTATAGCCTACTTTTTTTCAACTTTTTTTCAACGAAGAGCAAATAATTCTAGTCAACATGCAAAGCACATCCTATATACATATCAGCTACATGAAAATATCATGAACACAGGCATAAAGAATAATTGACAGATAGATAGCAGGCCACTAGCATAATTTACAAAATTATTATGAGAAAGAAAAATAATGTTGTGCCTAAAACATCAATTTATTGAGCATAAGTTGAGGCAAGAAATAAAAATGAAAAAATAAGAAGACAATAAACCACAGGATTTGAACTTAAATTTAACAGACTAAGAAGAGTCATTCAGTACATGCATACTAAACTGAATTTTAACTAACCTTTACGAAAGGAGTCCATCTCTCAACATACAAGCCCCGCTCAAACCCACCCAGTGCTGCACGAAAAAATGGAGAAAACAATAGATTAAAAAATATGGACCTTCGAGTAGTTTTATCTACTTACAAGCTAATTTTCAGAGAAAAATGAGCAATCAGCACAAAAACCATGTGATTTTAAGAATTCAAAAAGAGAATCTAAATTATTTTCCAATCTACTTACAAGCAACAACAGAAGATAGCTCCTCTTTGTTCTTGGCTACAGCATTTCCTCGACCATCATATGCTAATCTCTTGCTTTTGACCATTAGGGGATAGCCAAACTTTTCCCCAGCCTCCTCTATACTGCGTAAAGTATCTACCTGTAAATCAGAACTATTACACTGTGTATACACGTAAGATACAATACTAGCTCACAGGTTAGAAGTTTGGGCATTACTTCCATGAAGTCAGGCAATGGGATCTCGTATCTTGAGAAATGCTTTTTCTGCCTGTACTTGTCCTGCAATTGATTACCGATACACAACAAACTATCAGTGAGACAATTTGTTAAAGTGTTACAGTTGGCGTAACAAAATCAGATGAATAAGTAGCAGTGATCAGCTTACCTGAATAATCGTGATTGTGGAGGCTTTAGGCTCGCAGTCAACGCCCTGTTTTTCCAGCTTCTCCAGTGTGGCGGCATCAACATGCTCAATCTCCACTGTTAGGACCCCACACCTAATAACAGAACTCAAAAAAATTAACGGGAGCAGCCGACGGGCATTGCATATATACGGCCTCTAAACAATCGTAAAAGGATTGCAACTCAGGCTACCTCTTGGCGAACTCCCGGACCGTGTCCCCATCGTTGAAGCTCCCGATGACGTGCTCATCGCAAACCGAGCTCGCGGGGCAGCCGGGAAGAGGGTCGAGGATGACAATTCTAATCCCCATCTGACTCGCTGCATGGCAGAGCATCTTCCCGAGCTGACCGCCCCCCAGGACCCCGATGACGGTGTTGGAGACGCCGTGCACCGGCGGACCACCATGCCTGGAACACAGCACAGCCCAAGCATCCATCAGGCGCAGGAACGGACGGACTATCACACGCCCTGGCCATCGCGATCGGCGCAAATTGGTAGGATAGGGCACGTAGAGACTCCGCTCGGTGCTCACCCGTCGTGCGCGGGAGAGGCGGGCTGCATGGAGGCCCGGGCGCACAGCGAGTGGAGAGGCCGAGGCGGCGGCGCGGACGCGGACGCGGGGCCTCGCGGCTTCCAACACGCGCGGCGCGGGAGGGCGCCCGTGAAGGCCAAGCGAACGTACGGGGAGGGGGCGGCGGAGGCAGGGGACGGCGCGCTGAGGAACCTGGCGTGCATGCTCTCTACCTCCCGGAGGCGGGCGGTGTCTAGGGCTCAAGCAGGGTTTAGCCGGGAACGGGGGGACGATGGGTGCGGCGGGAGAGGTGAGGAGCGCCGGTCGGCGGCGCGGCGGCGGCGCGGAAAGCGATTTGTGTTTTTTGAGCGTAGGCCGTCGCTCGATAGGCTATGCAATGGGCTGTTAAAAAACCCTACCAGGCCTTCTTCAACGATTTCCCACCTTAAATTCCCTTTTCGTACTCTAGTCATAATTAAATATCTTTCCTTAAGTACTGAAAAAAATTGTACGCAAACTAGAACCTTTGTAGCCCCTCACAATCTAAAGAAAGGCCTTACTTAATCTCTAAGGCTCTAAAAATGTTAAGAAAATTGATAGACATGATTTGGCACCTAATAAACACAAAAAAACATATTTAGAACTTTTGAGAATGTTTTTAAGTACCTCACATAAATAGATTTTGAATTTCGAAAAATAGAAGAAAAAAATCAGAAAAAATACAAAATTTTACGAGCGACTTCTGCAAGACATATTGACATGATTCAAACAGCTCTTGCACTTGAAAACACTATGCAGCAGCGTGAGTGCAACAATCATGACACTTCTAGAGCTCCTACTATCGTAGAACCAAAATAATTCTCTACCGTTTTGATAAAGGAAAAAAAGTGAATAAAAAAAGGGTAACACCTGAAGTTTCGCGGGTGTGGGTGTAGGTTTCTATTTCAACCCGCGAGTGACCCGCACCGAACCGAAATTTGGTTTATTCTTTGTTTTGCATAAAATAATTAAGATACAACAGTAATTATTTTGTATAAGTAGCTTGTCCAATGTGTCGGCGTTTCGACCCCGGGGGGTCCCTGGACCGACGAGTAAATTGTCGTCGCGTGTCCCAGCCCAGATGGGTCGGCGCGAGACAGAGCACGAAGGGGGGAAAGGAGACAGGCAAAAGGGGAAACCCGCGGCCTTCGTGTTGTCCTGCGCCCAGGTCGGGTGCGCTTGCAGTAGGGGGTTACAAGCGTCCGCGTGGGAGAGAGAGAGAGAGATAGCCCTACACGTCGGCTCGTTCTCCCGCGCGGCCAACCTTCTCGTACGAGAGCCCTGGACCTTCCTTTTATAGGCATAAGGAGAGGGTCCAGGTGTACAATGGGGGGTGTAGCAGTGTGCTAACGTGTCTAGCAGAGAGGAGCTATAGCCCTAAGTACATGCTGTCGTGGCAGCCGGAGAGGTTTTGGCACCCTATTCATGTGATGTCGTGGTCGTCGGAGGAGCGCTGGAGCCTTGCGGAAGGACAACTGCCGGGGCTGTCGAGTCCTTGCTGACGTCTCCTTGCTTCCGTAAGGGGCTGAGAGCCGCCGTCGTCATGGAGCACGCGGGGCGCCATCATTATTTGTTTACCGGGGCGAGCCAGATGGGACGCCGGTCTTGTTTCCCGTAGCCTGAGCTAGCTAGGGGTAGGGTAATGATGGCCCCCTGTGACGTGGTCGGTCCGAGCCCTGGGTCGGGCGTGGCGGAGGCTCCTCCGAGGTCGAGGTCGAGTCCGTCTTCCGAGGTCGAGGTCGAGTCCGAGCCCCGGGTCGGGCAAGGCGGAGACCGTCATCCGAGGCCAAGGCTGAGTCCGAGCCCTGGGCTCGGGCGAGGCGGAGTTCGTCGTCTTCCGGAGCCGAGGCTGAGTCCGAGCCCTGGGGTCGGGCGAGGCGGAGTTCGTCGTCTTCCGGAGCCGAGGCTGAGCCCGAGCCCTGGGGTCGGGCGAGGCGGAGTCCATCGTCCGAGGCCGAGACGGGGGCCGAGCCCTGGGGTCGGGCGAGGCGGAGCTTCCTATGGCGCCCGAGGCCGGATTTGGCTGCTGTCAGCCTCACTCTGTCGAGTGGCACAGCAGTCGGAGCGATGCAGGCGGCGCTGTCTTCTTGTCAGGTCGGTCAGTGGAGCGGCGAAGTGACTGCGATCACTTCGGCTCTGTCGACTGAAGAGCGCTCGTCAGGATAAGGTGTCAGGCGATCCTTGCATTAAATGCTCCTGCGATACGGTCGGTCGGCGTGGTGATCTGGCCAAGGTTGCTTCTCGGCGAAGACTGGGCCTTGGGCGAGCCGAAGGTGTGTTCGTTGCTTGAGGGGGCCCTCGGGCGAGACGTGAATCCTCCGGGGTCGGCTGCCCTTGCCCGAGGCTGGGCTCGGGCGAGATCGTGTCCCTTGAGTGGACTGAGCCTTGACTTAATCGCACCCATCAGGCCTCTGCAGCTTTGTGCTGATGGGGGTTACCAGCTGAGATTAGGAGTCTTGGGGGTACCCCTAATTATGGTCCCCGACAGTAGCCCCCGAGCCTCGAAGGGAGTGTTGATACTCGCTTAGAGGCTTTTGTCGCACTTTTTTGCAAGGGGACCGGCCTTTCTCGGTTGCGTTTCATTCCGGTGGGTGCGCGTGAGCGCACCCGCCGGGTGTAGCCCCCGAGGCCTCGGAGGAGTGATTTGACTCCTTCGAGGTCTTAGCGCGTTTCGTGATGCTTCGGCCGGTCTGGTTGTTCCCTCATGCGAACTGGTCGTAGCTCGGGTGCATAATCGAGTCCCAAGTTCTCGGGCTGGTATGTTGACGCTGTCAACGGTTTGGCCGGAGCCGGGTTTGCGAGAGCAGCCCCCGAGCCTCCGCATAGAGCGAGAGGACGGTCAAGGACAGACTCGGTTTTTTTACATACGCCCCTGCGTCGCCTTTCCGCAAGGAGGAGGGGGGAAAGCGCCATGTTGCCCTCGGAGGGCGCCGAACATGGTGCCTCCAGTGAGTTGCTAACGGGTAATCCGAGTGGACGCCCGTGTCCCATTCGTTAGGGGTCAGCTAGTGGTCCGGAGGCGTGCTCCAAAAGTACCTGCGGGTGATTTGTCGGACCCGGACCCCTTTTGACGGGGTCCGAGGGCTCAATGCCTCCCTCTGGTGGGATTCCGTTACAAAAATCGTTCCCGTTGGTCTCGGAAATGTCCTAGGGTACCTCGGGAGCGTAGCCCGAGCCTTGGTTATGTATCAAACGTACCCAGGGTCATCCCTCGCTCTGCATGCTCTGAGGCGGCTGTCAGAACCCTTCGGGGGCCAGCCTACAAACCCCTGATCAGTAGTGGGCGCGGAGCCCGAGTGGCCTGAGGCGGACGTTGAACCCTTCCGAGGGGCCAGCCTTCGAACCTCTGACTAGTAGTGGGCGCGGAGCCCGAGTGCTCTGAGGCGGCTGTTGAACCCTTCCGAGGGGCCAGCCTTCGAACCTCTGATCAGTAGGGGGCTCGGGGCCCGCTTCCTTCGCGGAGAAGGATCCCTTTCGGAGTATCCCCTTTCCCGGTCCCTGTGGCAAGAGAGAGAAAGAGGAAGTGGAAAAGGAAAAGGATACGAAATCGAATGACGTGGCACACCTTTTTTAACGTGGTCATCATGGCGGAGGTGAAGTGTCGCCTGCTTCGCCTGCCAAAGGTGCCGCCTGTCCTGCCGTAGAGTTAATGCGACGGGACGAGTGGCTCGTGGGGCGGCCGTTGTGCGTGCGCGAGCCGTTCGGGGAACGGAACACGGGCGCGTCGTCTTCACGTCGTGGGAGAGGGCTCTCTCGCTGTCCCAGGAGGGGACATGAGCTTGCTGACGACTTGACTGCTGCTTCCGCCCGCCTGCCACAGCCATTACTGCCGGCCCATTTCTAGCTGTATCGATCGTCGCGCCTTCTCCCGCGGCTGACTGACCCGTGACCGATGTGCTCGGTTGGCACTGTCGGGTCATGCGCAGGGTCGCCTCGAGTCGCGGCACCGGTTCCGCAGTCGAGAAGGCGCGGTACTGGCGCGAGTGGCGGTGCAGTTTCTCGCACGTAGTAACCGGCGCGCCGGTTACATGACGTGTGGGCCTGGGCCTCCATGTTGGACGCGTCAAAGTCGAAAGGGTGCGCCCCCTTGGTGCGGTTGCATGCCGCCTGCATGGCGGTCCGCTCTTTCACCCGCCGGTCTGGGCGAAAGTGGAGAAGCGCTTGTAATCGCTGGGCAGTTACGCGCACCGCGCACGACGGTTTGCTTCTTCCGCCTTGGGCCAGCTTGCATGACGCGTGGGGCCCAGCCCCCGTGTCGTAGGGGGAGGACCTTGGAGCGTGTTGGAGAAGACTCGGTTCGCGCCGGCTGAGGGCGCAAGTGGGGAGAGTTGCCTTTAAAAGGAGGGTGACCCCCTTGGAAGGCAACCATGTCTTCGCACTCCCTTCATGCATCGCGTCCTTCCACCTTCCGAGCCCCCGGATGGGGAGCGCCCGCGGTCCTTCCGCCTTGTCGTCGTTGGAGGAATGCAACTTTGCGGAAGTTGGTACCTTTCAGCCATCGTTTGGCTTCAAGGATTTTCATCAGGCAGCCCGGCTGCATCCCCTCGCCGGTGGTCACCCAAGACGGTGACCACCAGTTCGATGGTGGGGAGAAGCAAATCGGGCTGCGCCCTCTGCCCCGCCCTCAGCTTCAAGGATCTTCATCATCCTGGCTGGGGCGGAGGGCGAGGCGAGCTGGAGATCCAGCTCCCGCGCGGGGCGGCGGACCACCTCTTCTTCCAGCTTCTGGGGGTGGAAACCATCCCCCAGCTCTGCGGAGGAGGCGCCCTCCAGCCATGCCGGGGAAGGCGAACTGTTGCTGCCCAGCTAGGATGCAACATTCTGTCCTCTATCCTTGCTTTCGTGGTGAGGACGGGTGTGAGGACCTGCCGGTGCGCTTTGGAGCGGCCTGCGCTCGCTGGTGCGGCGTTGGTGGACAGGCGGACGCCGCCGTCGGTGCTGACGTGGTGGCAGCTGGAGAAAGCTTCTTCGCCGTCGAGGCCGTCAGCGCCACCTACGGACCGACCTCCGGCTCTTTGGCTTTAATGTCTGGTTCGCGTCCCTTGAGTGGGGACGTGAACGAGAGCCTTCCGGTGGCTGCGTCTGTCCTGGGACCATGGCTGCTGCTGCAGAGGTCGCTGGCGAGTCGCCCCGCAGGCTATCCGGTGTGGAGGTTGTTCATACCCGCAGGGGCGGAACCGGAGTTCCGTTTGTAATGGCACCTTGAGTGCCAATGTTTGTTCATTGTGGCTGTCGGGGCCTGAACATGTATGTATTTTGGCGTGAAGCCGTGTTTTTTCTCATTTCGAGCACTAGGACTCGCCTGTCGGCTAACTGAACCGCTTCACCAAGCGTGAGTTGCCTCGTGCGAAGGTGACGAGTGAGGTATCCGTATCCCGGAGGCGTAGGAGTCCCTCGGCTCGGTCGGCCTTGCCGCCCGAGGCTTCTCTTGCTTAGTTAAAGGAACCCTCGGCCGCTCTTCGATGAGCCGGAGCCGGAGGCAGCGGCGTCAGTGTGGACAGAGGCAGAGTTGGCACGAAAAGAAGACTTCGTCGGCCGGAGCCTGGCCGGACCGTCCACTGGCGGGACCAGCGCCGGAGTCGGGTTGCCGAGGCCATGAGTCAGGCTGGTGTCCTCGGGGGACAGCTGGCTGAGGCTTCGGGGCGGCCGGCCGAGCCGTCTGCTCGGGCCGGGTCCCTGGAGGAGACCCTGGCGGTGATGGCCCGGGCGTGGTGCTGACGTCGTCCTTCGGAGCGGAGATCCTTCGCCCGTGTTGCCGTCCGAGGCTCGGTCGAACTTCACCGAAGGTGGAGTTGACGCCGAGGGTGCTGCTGCTCCCCCTCCGTCGACGTCTGAGCCTGCAGGATCGGTTCGCCTATAGTATGCATATGTTTTTTGCGGCCACCGAGGCCCAAACATACTGTCGTTGTGTTGTAAAGTTGCGTTTCTTTTCCCCTCGTTTCGAGTATCTGGACTTATTTGTTGGTAACAGAATTGTTTGTCTGAGGGAGAGTTACTTTTCACGGAAGGTGATGAGTGAGGTATCTGTATCCCGGAGGCGTAGGAGTCCCTCGGCTCGGTCGGCCTTGCTGCTTACGTGTACTCTTACTCGTCCGTAGGATTCTGTTATCGATATAGTCGAGAAGGCCCAAAAAATTGTTTCGGCAGAAAAGTTTCCGAGCATTAAGACTTGTTCGGTCGGCGGAATCGCTTATCCGAGCATGAGTTACTTATCGCAGAAGGTGATGAGTGAGGTATCCGTATCTCGGAGGCGTAGGAGTCCCTTTGCTCGGTCGTCCTTGGCTGCTTATAGGGCTGGAAACGAGCCGAGCCGAGCCAGGCTCGGCTCGGCTCGGTGAGGCTCGGTGGAATAGCGAGCCGAGCCAGGCTCGGCTCGGTCACTTCGCGAGCTCGGTAATGAGGCTCGGCTCGCGAGCCTGTACACTCAAGTACTCAACAACAGTAATTACAATCATTAGCTTAAATTTGAAGCACAATATGTTCCATATAATAAAAATTATGTCCCTGCACTCTAGTTCTTTGTGAGTTGTGACCAAAACAACACACTGGTCACTGGTAAACAAACTGACAACTCACAAGTGATAGGTACAGTAGTTTGGACCGAGCCTCGAGCCGGCTCGCGAGCCTCACCGAGCCGGCTCGGCTCGGCTCGTTAGTGTAGCGAGCCGTGGAATTAGGCTCGGCTCGGGCTCGTTTAGGCTTGCGAGCCTCACCGAGCCGAGCCGAGCCTGATCGAGCCCGAGCCGGCTCGCGAGCCTCGAGCTTTTTTTCTAGCCCTAGCTGCTTACGTGTACTCCGTCGTTTTCAGGATCCCACTTTCGAAGTAGTCGAAAAGCACAAAAGACGTTCTGGCAGAAAGACCTTTTGCGAGGAAAATTTTGACGCAGAGGGGGTTCCCCCCTTCTAGCCCCCGAGGGAGGGTCGAGCTTTGCCGAGGCAAGGCTGACCCTTCGTTGATGGTTAGACTTCATATGTAAACGAGGTATATGAACAGCTTGAAAACATCTTAAGGGTAGAAGCGACGTAGCTGTCGAATGTTCCAAGCGTTGCTGTAGACATCGCCTTGACTGTTGGCAGCTTGTACGTCTCGGGCTTCAGAACCTTGGTGATGACGAACGGCCCTTCCCAGGGAGGCGTGAGCTTGTGCCGCCCTCGGGCGTCTTGTCGTAGTCGAAGCACCAAGTCGCCCACCTGGAGGTCTCGGGACCGAACCCCTCGGGCGTGGTAGCGTCGCAGGGACTGCTGATACCGCGCCGAGCGTAGTAAGGCCATGTCCCGAGCCTCTTCCAGCTGGTCCAGTGAGTCTTCTCGGTTTGTTCGATTGCTTTGGTCGTCGTAGGCCCTCGCCCTCGGGGAACCGTATTCTAAGTCTGTGGGCAAGATGGCCTCGGCCCCATAGACTAGAAAGAACGGTGTGAAGCCCGTGGCTCGGCTCAGCGTTGTCCTCAGACTCCAGACCACCGAGGGGAGCTCCTTTATCCATCTCCTGCCGAACTTGTTGCGGTCGTTGTAGATCCTCGGCTTGAGTCCTTGCAGAATCATGTCGTTGGCACGTTCTACCTGCCCATTCGTCATGGGGTGAGCCACGGCGGCTCAGTCCACCCGGATGTGGTGATCCTCGCAGAAGTCCAGGAACTTTCTGCCAGTGAACTGGGTGCCATTGTCGGTGATGATGGAGTTCGGGACCCCAAAGCGATGGATGATGTTGGTGAAGAACGCCACCGCCTGTTCGGACCTGATGCTGTTTAGGGGTCGGACCTCGATCCACTTGGAGAATTTGTCGATGGCGACCAGCAGGTGCGTGTAGCCCCCGGGTGCCTTCTGCAAGGGACCGACGAGGTCCAGACCCCACACAGCAAACGGCCAGGTGATGGGTATTGTCTGCAGAGCCTGAGCGGGCAGGTGGGTCTGCCTAGCGTAGAATGGACACCCTTGGCAGATGCGGACAATTCTAGTGGCGTCGGCCACCGCGGTCGGCCAGTAGAAACCTTGTCGGAAAGCGTTTCCAACAAGGGCTCGAGACGCTGCGTGATGACCGCAAGCCCCCGAGTGTATTTCTTGTAAGAGCTCCTAGCCTTCAGCGATGGATATGCATCGCTGGAGGATGTCGGAGGGGATGCGATGGTAGAGCTCCTTCCCGTCCCCCAGCAAGACGAACGACTTGGCGCGCCGCGCCAGTCGCCGAGCTTCGGCTCGGTCGAGGGGCAGCTCTCCTCGGTGGAGATATTGCAGGTACGGGGTCTGCCAGTCTCGATTAGGCGGGACCCCATTCCGCTCTTCCTCGACGCGTAGTGCCTCACCCTCGGGGGCCGAGGGTGCCTCGGGCTGAGCCGAGGGCACCCCGGGCTGAGCCGAGGGTGCCTCGGGCAGGGCCGAGGCCTTCTCGGGCTCGGGCGTGTCGTCGGTCTTGACGGAGGGTTGATGTAGGTCTCGGGAGAAGACGTCTGGGGGAACCGTTGTCCGCCCCGAGGCTATCTTAGCCAGCTCGTCTGTAGTCTCGTTGTATCGCCGGGCGATGTGGTTGAGCTCGAGCCCGTAGAAGTTCCTCCAGGTGCCGAACCTCGTCGCAGTAGGCTTCCATCTTCGGGTCGCGGCAGTGGGAGTTCTTCATGACTTGGTCGATGACAAGCTGCGAGTCAACGCGAGCGTCGAGGCATCGGACCCCTAGCTCGATGGCGATGCGCAACCCGTTGACCAGAGCCTCATACTCAGCCACGTTGTTGGACGCCGAGAAATGGAGGCGCAGCACGTAGCGGAGGTGCTTCCCGAGGGGCGACATGAAGAGCAGGCCCACGTCTGCCCCTGTTTTCATCAGCGACCCGTCGAAAAACATGGTCCAGAGTTCCGGTTGGATCGGAGCTGCCGGGAGCTGGGTGTCGACCCATTCAGCCACAAAGTCCGCCAAGACTTGGGACTTGATGGCCTTCCGAGGGGCGAACGAGATTGTCTCGCCCATGATTTCCACCGCCCACTTTGCAATCCTACCCGAGGCCTCTCGGCACTGGATGATCTCCCCCAGGGGGAAGGATGACACCACAGTCACCGGATGAGACTCGAAGTAGTGTCGTAACTTCCGCCGCGTCAGAATCACCGCGTACAGTAGCTTCTGAATTTGTGGGTAGCGGATCTTGGTCTCAGACAGTACCTCACTGACGAAGTAGACCGACCTCTGGACGGGCAATGCATTCCCTTCTTCTCGTCTCTCAACCACGATCGCGGCGCTAACCACCTGAGTGGTAGCGGCGACGTAGATCAAGAGGGCTTCTCCGGCAGCGGGGGGCACCAAAATGGGCACGCTGGTGAGGAGCGTTTTTAGGTTCCCGAGGGCTTCCTCGGCCTCGGGGGTCCAAGTGAAGCGCTCGGTCTTCCTTAAGATGCGGTACAGAGGTAGGCCTCTTTCACCGAGGCGCGAGATGAAGCGGCTCAGAGCCGCAAGGCATCCCATGACCCTCTGTACGCCTTTTAAGTCCTTGATGGGCCCCATGTTGGTGATGGCCGCGATTTTCTCCGGGTTGGCCTCGATCCCCCTCGCGGAGACGATGAACCCCAAGAGCATGCCTCGGGGGACTCCGAAGACGCACTTCTCGGGATTGAGTTTTATGCCTTTCGCCTTGAGACACCGGAATGTCGTTTCAAGGTCGGAGAGGAGGTCGGAGGCTTTCCTCGTCTTAACTACGATGTCATCGACGTAAGCCTCGACCGTTCGACCAATGTGTTCGCCAAACACGTGGTTCATGCACCTTTGGTATGTCGCACCCGCATTCCTCAAACCAAATGGCATAGTGACATAGCAGTACATGCCAAAAGGTGTGATGAAAGAAGTCGCAAGCTGGTCGGACTCTTTCATCCTGATTTGGTGACACCCTGAGTAGGCATCGAGGAAAGACAGGGTTTCGCACCCAGCAGTGGAATCCACGATTTGATCGATGCGAGGCAGAGGGTAAAGAACCTTCGGACATGCTTTGTTTAGACCAGCGTAGTCTACACACATCCGCCATTTCCCTCCTTTCTTTCTCACAAGCACAGGGTTGGCAAGCCATTCGGGATGGAATACCTCTTTGATGAACCCTGCAGCCATCAGCTTCTGGATCTCCTCGCCTATGGCTCTGCGCTTTTCTTCGTCGAATCGGCGCAGAGGCTGCTTCACGGGTCGGGCTCCAGCTCGGATATCCAGCGAGTGCTCGGCGACATCCCTCGGTATGCCAGGCATGTCCGAGGAACTCCACGCAAAAGACTTCGGCGTTCGCGCAGAGAAAGTCGACGAGCACTGCTTCCTATTTTGGGTCCAGCTCAGAGCCGATCCGGATCTGCTTGGAGGCATCGTTGCTGGGGTCGAGAGGGACGGACTTAACCGTCTTTGCTGGCTCGAAGTTGCCGGCATGGCGCTTCACATCTGGCGTCTCCTTGGAGAGGCTCTCCAGGTCGGCGATGAGGGCCTCAGCGTACTCCACGCACTCCACGTCGCATTCGTACGCGTGTCGGTACGTGGGGCCGACAGTGATGACCCCGTTGGGGCCCGACATCTTGAGCTTGAGGTAGGTGTAGTTGGGGACATCCATGAACTTGGCATAGCATGGCCTCCTCAGCACTGCGTGGTAGGTTCCTCGGAACCCGACCACTTCGAACGTGAGGGTTTCCCTTCTGAAGTTGGAGGGAGTCCCGAAGCAGACGGGCAGATCGAGTTGTCCGAGGGGTTGGACGCGTTTTCCGGGGATGATCCCGTGAAAAGGCGTCGCGCCTGCCCGGACCGAGGACAGATCGATCCGCAGGAGCCCGAGGGTCTCGGTGTAGATGATGTTGAGGCTGCTGCCTCCATCCATGAGGACCTTGGTGAGCCTGACGTTGCCGATGACGGGGTCGACAACGAGCGGATATTTCCCCGGGCTCGGCACGCGGTCGCCCTGGTCGAAGGTGATGGGCTTGTCGGACCAGTCTAGGTAGACTGGTGCCGCCACCTTTACCGAGCAGACCTCCCGACGCTCTTGCTTGCGGTGCCGAGCCGAGGCATTCGCCACTTGCCCACCGTAGATCATGAAGCAGTCGTGGGCCTCGGGGAACTCCTCTGTTTTGTGATCCTCCTTCTTGTCGTTGTTGTGGGCCCTGCCACCTTCCGCAGGTGACCCGACCTTGTGAAAGTGGCGCCGAAGCATGACACACTCCTCAAGGGTGTGCTTGACGGCCCCCTGATGATAGGGGCACAGCTCCTTGAGCATCTTGTCGAAGAGATATGGCACCTCCGGGAGGTTTCCGAGGGTTCTTGTACTCAGCGGCGGCGACAAGGTCCGCGTCGGCGGCGTCGCGTTTCGCTTGCGACTTCTTCTTGCCTTTCTTCTTGGTGCCGCGCTGAGTGGACGCCTCGGGGACATCTTCCGGCTGGCAGTCCTGGGGCTGCTTGTCCTTTCGGAAGATGGCCTCAACCGCCTCCTGGCCAGAGGCGAACTTGGTGGCGATGTCCATCAGCTCGCTCGCCCTGGTGGGAGTCTTGCGACCCAGCTTGCTCACCAGGTCGCGGCAGGTGGTGCCGGCGAGGAACGCGCCGATGACATCCGAGTCAGTGACGTTGGGCAGCTCGGTGCGCTGCTTCGAGAATCGCCGGTTGTAGTCCCGGAGAGACTCTTTCGGCTGCTGGCGGCAGCTTCGGAGATCCCAGGAGTTCCCAGGGCGTACGTACGTGCCTTGGAATATGCCGGCGAAGGCTTGGACCAGGTCGTCCCAGTTGGAGATCTGCCCCAGAGGCAGGTGCTCCAGCCAGGCTCGAGCGGTGTCGGAGAGGAACAGGGGGAGGTTGCGGATGATGAGGTTGTCATCGTCCGTTCCACCCAACTGGCAGGCCAGTCGGTAGTCCGCGAGCCACAGTTCCGGCCTCGTCTCCCTCGAGTGCTTTGTGATAGTAGTCAGGGTTCGGAACCGGGACGGAAACGGCGCCCGTCATATGGCCCGGCTGAAAGCCTGCGGACCAGGTGGTTCGGGCTAGGGACTCCGATCCTCCCCGCTGTCGTAGCGTCCCCCACGCCTGGGGTGGTAGCCTCGGCGCACCTTTTCGTCGAGGTGGTCTCGACGGTCGCGGCGGTGGTGCTCGTTGCCGAGGCGACCCGGGGCCGCAGGCGCCGTGTTGCGCGTGCGCCCGGTGTGGACCGAGGCTTCCCGCATGAATCGGGAAGTCGCGGCGCGATGCTCTGAGGGGTACCCCTGCCTTCAGGAGGCAGAGCTTTCGGCCCGTCGGACCGCGGCATCCTCCAGGAGATTCTTGAGCTCTCCCTGGATGTGCCGCCCTTCGGTGGTCGATGGTTCCGACATCGCGCGGAGAAGTATTGCTGCTGCAGCCAGGTTCTGGCCGACCCCACTAGAAGCCGGTGGCGGCCTTGCCCTGACGTCGTCGGCAATGCGGAGCTGGATGCCCTGGGGAAGATGACGCGCTTCTCCGGCCGGAGCTCGGTCTGCCCATTCATGCCCGATGTTCCGCCGGAACTGCTCAAGTGTTCCTGCTCCCTCGTCGAGCCTGGCCTGCACCTCGCGGATTTGCTCGAGCTGTGCGTCCTGACCCCCCGCAGGGACTGGGACCACAGCTACCTCCCGAAGGATGTCAACGCGAGGCGCAGGCCTAGGGGGATCGCCGTTTTCCGGCATACCAAGATGGTTGCCTTCGCCGGGACCCCCTAGATCGACGTGGAAACATTCACGACTTGGGCCGCAATCCTCGTCGCCGAAGCTGCGGCTACCATCGGAACAATCGGAGAGGTAGTAGTCGCATGCGGTCATGAAGTCCCGCATGGCACAGGGGTTACCGAGCCCGGAGAAATCCCAACAAAAGTCGGGCTCGTCATCTTCCTCGGAACCCGAGGGCCCGTAGGTCGAGACGGCCGTCATTCTATCCTAGGGCGACCGCATATGGTACCCCGGAGGGTTGGTACATGCCTCTATGAAGGATTCCACCGAAGCGAGGTCGCTTGGTGGGTCGAAGCTGGATCTAAAACGCATGAGATGGGAACCGGTCGGTACCTCTTGGTCGATAGGCGGTGACGAAGTCGCGTCAGGGGTGAACTGCACCGTCGTCTCAAGTACGAGGGTGACGCCCAGCAAGTCCCTCGCGAGCGTGCTGGCGTCGTTCGTTCGCTTGGAGTTGGCGTGTTGCGGGGAAACGACGCTCGTCTTCGTCTCATACGCGAGGTCGTCGCCCGACGTGTCCCCCATTGGGGCGCCGGCGCCGTTGACTCGCTCGACAGCCGACGAGGTGCCGCCTCCTGCTTGGCCATGGTTGCCCCGCCTCCTCCTCCATCGGCGGGGGAGGCGACGGGACAAACCCGAATGTTGTTCTTCCGCCACGTGGGGAAGACGTCGTCGATTCCGCCGCCGGCGGGCAGGCTGTCGGCTGCCATTGTCGCTGTTGCGCGGCGGAGGAAGGAGTATCTGAGAGCACCTAGAGGGGGGGGGGGTGAATAGGTGATCCTGTAAAACTTAAACTTATAGCCACCAAAAAGTTGTTAAGTGTTAGCACAATTATTGCCAAGTGGCTAGAGAGGAGCCAAAACACAATAACCACAAGAAAGCAATCACAGAGATGACACGGTGGTTATCCCGTGGTTCGGCCAAGTACAAAACTTGCCTACTCCACGTTGTGGCGTCCCAACGGACGAGAGTTGCACTCAACTCCTCTCAAGTGATCCAATGATCAACTTGAATACCACGGTGTTCTTCTTTTCTTTGCTCTTTTCCCGTTTGCAAGGAATCTCCACAACTTGGAGTCTCTCGCCCTTACAATTGAGTTTCACAAAGAAGCACGGAGTAAGGGAGGGAAGCAACACACACAAATCCACAGCAAAATGCGCACACACACGGCCAAGAATCGAGCTCAAAAGACTATATCGAAGTTCTCACTAGAACGGAGCTCGAATCACTTAGAATGACAAACGAATGCGCAAAGACTGAGTGTGGATGATCAAGATTGCTCTTAGGTTGCTTGTTGTACTCCTCCATGCGCCTAGGGGTCCCTTTTATAGCCCCATGGTAGCTAGGAGCCGTTGAGAATAAATCTGGAAGGTCATCCTTGCCTTCTGTCGTCGGGTGCACCGGACAGTCCGGTGCACACCGGACACTGTCCGGTGCCCGATTTATTTCCATAAACAGCGCAGCCGACCGTTGCTGACTGTTGGAGATCTGGGAGCCGTTGGCGCACCGAACATGTCCGGTGCACACCGGACAGTCCGGTGCCCCCTTCCGACCGTTGGGCCAGCCACGTGTAGCGCGCAGATTCCGCTGCCGACCGTTGGCTCAGCCGACCGTTGGCTCACCGGACAGTCCGGTGCACACCGGACAGTCCGGTGAATTATAGCCGTACGCCGTCGGCAAATTCCCGAGAGCGGGCAGTTCGCGTCGAGGCAGCCTGGCGCACCGGACACTGTCCGGTGCACCACCGGACAGTCCAGTGCTCCAGACCGAGCTGAGTCTTGGCTGCACACAGCCAAGTCTTTCTCTTTTCTTTTTCTTTCTGTTTCCAACACTTAGACAAGTATATTAGTACACAAAACCAATGTACTAGGACTTAGAAACATACCTTTGCTCTTGATTTGCACTTTGTTCATCCATGAGCATAAATTTACATTTAAGCACTTGTGTTGGCACCCAATCACCAAAATACTTAGAAATGGCCCATGGGCACATTTCCCTTTCAGTATCATGTCGTAGCCGCCGTCGAGGGACATGAACTCAAGACTCCCGAAACGGAGAATCGTCCCAGGTTGGAAAGGTTGCTGAAGACTACCCATCTGGAGCTTGACAGGAAGTTGTTCGTCAACACGCAGCAGGCCCCTACCTGGCGCGCCAACTATCGGCGTTTCGACCCCGGGGGGTCCCTGGACCGACGAGTAAATTGTCGCTGCGTGTCCCAGCCCAGATGGGTCGGCGCGAGACGGAGGACGAAGGGGGGAAAGGAGACATGCAAAAGGGGAAACTCGCGGCCTTCGTGTTGTCCTGCGCCCAGGTCGGGTGTGCTTGCAGTAGGGGGTTACAAGCGTCCGCGTGGGAGAGAGAGAGAACCCTACGCGCCGGCCCGTTCTCCCGCACGGCCAACCTTCTCGTACGAGAGCCCTGAACCTTCCTTTTATAGGCGTAAGGAGAGGGTCCAGGTGTACAATGGGGGTGTAGCAGTGTGCTAACGTGTCTAGCAGAGAGGAGCTAGAGCCCTAAGTACATGCCGTCATGGCAGCCGGAGAGGTTTTGGCACCCTGTTCATGTGATGTCGTGGTCGTCGGAGGAGCGCTGGAGCTTTGCGGAAGGACAGCTGTCGGGGCTGTCGAGTCCTTGCTGACGTCTCCTTGCTTCCGTAAGGGGCTGAGAGCCGCCGTCGTCATGGAGCACGCGGGGCACCATCATTATTTGTTTACCGGGGCGAGCCAGATGGGACGCCGGTCTTGTTCCCCGTAGCCTGAGCTAGCTAGGGGTAGGGTAATGATGGCCCCCCTGTGACGTGGTTGGTCCGAGCCCTGGGTCGGGCGTGGCGGAGGCTCCTCCGAGGTCGAGGTCGAGTCCGTCTTCTGAGGTCGAGGTCGAGTCCGAGCCTCGGGTCGGGCGAGGCGGAGACCGTCGTCCGAGGCCAAGGCTGAGTCCGAGCCCTGGGCTCAGGCGAGGCGGAGTTCGTCGTCTTCCGGAGCCGAGGCTGAGTCCGAGCCCTGGGGTCGGGCGAGGCGGAGTTCGTCGTTTTCCGGAGCCGAGGCTGAGTCCGAGCCCTAGGGTCGGGTGAGGCGGAGTTTGTCGTCTTCCGGAGCCGAGGCTGAGTCCGAGCCCTGGGGTCGGGCGAGACGGAGTTCGTCGTCTTCCGGAGCCGAGGAGTAAAAGGGGAAACCCGCGGCCTTCGTGTTTGTCCCGCGCCCAGGTCGGGTGCGCTTGCAGTAGGGGGTTACAAGCGTCCGTGTGGGAGGGAGTGAGAGGCCTGCACGCGCCGTCTCGTCCTCCTCGCGCGGCCAACCCTCCGTACGAGTGCCCTGGCCCTTCCTTTTATAGGCGTAAGGAGAGGGCCCAGGTGTACAATGGGAGGTGTAGCAGTGTGCTAACGTGTCTAGCAGAGAGGAGCTAGCGCCCTAAGTACATGTCGTCGTGGCAGCCGGAGAGGTTTTGGCACCCTGTTCATGAGTTGTCGTCATCATCGGAGGAGCGCTGGAGCCTGGCGGAAGGACAGCTGTCGGGGCTGTCGAGTCCTTGCTGACGTCTCCTTGCTTCCGTAAGGGGCTGAGAGCCGCCGTCGTCATGGAGCACGCGGGGCACCATCATTACTTGTTTACCGGGGCGAGCCAGATGGGACGCCGGTCTTGTTCCCCGTAGCCCGGGCTGGCTAGGGGTAGGGTAATGATGGCCCCCCTGTGACGGGGTCGGTCCGAGCCCTGGGCGAGGCGGAGGCTCCTCCGAGGTCGAGGTCGAGTCTGTCTTCCGTGGTCGAGGTCGAGTCCGAGCCTCGGGGTCGGGCGAGGCGGAGCTTCCTATGGCGCCCGAGGCCGGACTTGGCTGCTGTCAGCCTCACTCTGTCGAGTGGCACAGCAGTCGGAGCGGCACAGGCGACGCTGTCCTCTCGTCAAGCCGGTCAATGGAGCGGCGAAGTGACTGCGGTCACTTCGGCTCTATCGACTGGAGGGCGTGTGTCAGGTGTGGCGATCTGGCCAAGGTTGCTTCTTGGCGAAGACTGGGCCTCGGGCGAGCCGAAGGTGTGTCCGTTGCTCGAGGGGGGCCTCGGGCGAGACGTGAACCTTCCGGGGTCGGCTGCCCTTGCCCGAGGTTGGGCTCGGGCGAGGCGAGATCGTGTCCCTTGAGTGGACCGAGCCTTTACTTAATCGCACCCATCAGGCCTTTGCAGCTTTGTGCTGATGGGGGTTACAAGCTGAGATTAGGAGTCTTGGAGGTACCCCTAATTATGGTCCCCGACAGTAGCCCCCGAGCCTCAAAGGGAGTGTTAATACTCGCTTGGAGGCTTTTGTCGCACTTTTTTGCAAGGGGACCGGCCTTTCTCGGTTGCGTTTCGTTCCGGTGGGTGCGCGCGAGCGCACTCGCCGGGTGTAGCCCCCGAGGCCTCGGAGGAGTGGTTTGACTCCTTCGAGGTCTTAATGCGTTTCGCGATGCTTCAGTCGGTCTGGTTGTTCCCTCATGCGAACTGGTCGTAGCCCGGGTGCACAGTCGAGTCCCAAGTTCTCGGGCTGGTATGTTGACGTTGTCAACGGTTTGGCCGGAGCCGGGTTTGCGAGAGCAGCCCCCGAGCCCCCGCACAGAGCGAGAGGACGGTCAAGGACAAACTCGACTTTTTTACATACGCCCCTGCGTCGCCTTTCCGCAAGGAGGAGGGGGGAAAGCGCCATGTTGCCCTCGGAGGGCGCCGAACATGGTGTCTCCAGTGAGTTGCTAACGGGTAATCCGAGTGGACGCCCGTGCCCCATTTGTTAGGGGTCGGCTAGTGGCCCGGAGGCGCGCTCCAAAAGTACCTGCGGGTGATTTGCCGGACCCGGTCCCCTTTTGACGGGGTCCGAGGGCTCGATGCCTCCCTTTGGTGGGATTCCGTTACAAAATCGTTCCCGTTGGTCTCGGAAATGTCCTAGGGTACCTCGGGAGCGTAGCCCGAGCCTTGGTTATGTATCGAACGTACCCAGGGTCATCCCTCGCTCTGCGTCTGAGGCGGCTGTCGAACCCTTCGGGGGCCAGCCTATGAACCCCTGATCAGTAATGGGCGCAGAGCCCGAGTGGCCTGAGGCGGCCGTTGAACCCTTCGGAGGGGCTAGCCTTCGAACCTCTGACCAGTAGTGGGCGCGGAGCCCGAGTGCTCTAAGGCGGCTGTTGAACCCTTCCGAGGGGCCAGCCTTTGAACCTCTGATCAGTAGGGGGGCTCGGGGCCCGCTTCCTTCGCGAAGAAGGATCCCTTTCGGGGTATCCCCTTTCCCGGTTGTTGGTACTTGCTCTCAGTCGCAAGGAGGCCAACAAGGGTGAACAGTGATGACAACAGGGTTCCGTGCTAGAAGGCAATAGCTCTGTTTATCCCGCCTCCCACGGGCACTGTGCGGGGGTATTTATAGGTACCTGAGCACCCAACGCCTTGTGCTAAGGACGCATGTGCCCTCAGCTACCTAGATTATCCCTAGAATATTCCCATAAAGCGGGGTTACAGACTGTAATTACAGGGATGCCTTTACAAATTAGGCCCGTAACGCGCGGCGGCCACGCAGGGCCCGTTACGTTGGGCCGGTTCGCACGTGGGCCTCTGAGCTGGACGAGGCCGCATTGTGGGATGACGTCATCGCAAGTCTTCGTCTGGTGCCGATCAGGCGAAGGGTGTGCCTGCCTGTTTTGGCTGTCAGACCAGCGGCTGCAGCGAAGACTTCGAGCGAAGGGTGGCGTCTTTGCCTTCGCCCCAACATTTGCCCTCCGAGGGACCAGTTCGACAAAGTCACCTGGTGCCGAAGACGTCGCTAGATGGCGGAGACGCTGCCCTCGCTCGAAGTGGTTCCGCGGGGGGTTTTGATGTGACCGTTGATTGACGGCGTACTGTTGGATTGCGGGTTTCCCGAAGAGCCGCGCCCTGCCTATAAAAGGGGGCGGGAGTCGGCGCTTTTTGAACTTCACTTTCCGCGCTCCGTGAAAACCCTAGCCGCCCGCCGTCTTGCTGCTCGTCTGCCCGCCGTGCTCTTGTTCGCCGGAGATCTGGCTCGAGTGAAGCAGACCGCCCGCCGCCGCCGACGGTACGTAGCGATGCCGACCACCTCTTCTTCCGCTGCCGCCACGCCGCCGGCCGATCCCTCGCCGCCGGCCGCCGCCTCGTCTGAGGAGACGCTGAGTAGTTTGATGGCGGAGGAGTTGCGCGCCGGCGATTCTGTTGATTTTGGCGTGTCGCGGATGTCGTCGGTCCGCGTGCAAGATATGCAGCGGTTGGGTTACTTCGGCGGCGGAGTTGCTCGTGTCCCGGGGACGGAGGAAGTCCCCGAGCCGGAGGGCGAGTTGGTTGTTTTCGAGGCGTTCTTCGCCGCCGGTCTCCGCTTGCCTGCGCACCGATTTGTTGGCGAAGTCCTGCGCAGGTTCAACGTTCAGATACATCAGCTGACACCGAATGTCGTGGTGGCTCTGTCAAAGTATGTCTGGGCGACGACTTCGTACGGCGGACAGCCATCGGTCGAAGTTTTTGCGAAGTATTATTGTTTGCACTGGCAGAAGAGGATGATTGGAGACGAAGTTGCTCAGTTTGGGTCCTGCACATTCACGCCGAAGACCGGCAAGACCACGATGCAGGTAGTCGAGTTGGTTCCTTGCGCCCGCAACAAGTGGGGCAACTGGAATGAATTTTGGTTTTACGTTGCTGAGGGTACCGTCGAAGGCCATGAGGGACTCCCCGTGTCCGAGATGTGTTCTCATTTTTACTCAGCGTACCCGCCCTTTGAAGTGGCAGAGGAGGATGTGAACGAAGGGGCCCTTCGATGCGCCGCCGGCCAGAGCAGTGGGCGCGACTTGGTTGAAGAATTTGTGGCGTACGGGGTATGGCCCTTGGCGCATGGCTGGGTGTTGGGCGAAGTGTGCCCTCGCCAGATGCCTTTCCATGGTGGAAGGGTGGTGCAGAGTCCCGCCTTCGCGCTAAATCTGCAAAACCGTGATCCGGCCGCCTTTGTGCGTGAGGCGGAGGATGGGGCGGTGCGGCTCGTTGGACGTTATGTGCCGAGGACAGAGGGCCAGCGCAGCTGGGAAATCCGCGGGTCGAACGACCGTCTGAACAGGGTTTTCGAATTGAATCAACTGTCGTATGACGGCTATCCCGGTCAAGACGATGCGGACCGCCGTGGGAAGAAGCCGGTGGTGGAGACTAGAGACGACCCTGCGCCGGCGGCCGCCCCATCCTCTAGGAAGAGGAAACTAGGTACTGCCATGGGAAGACTTGGGGTTTCCGATGGCTTTGCTAGAGAGTTAATGAGGACATGCGTGGCTCCGGGGGAAAGGATGTCTTCGCCCGAGCTCCGGGAGTCTTCGGCTCGGATGTTGAGGGTTACCGGGGGTTGTTGGCCTAGAAATGTTCCTATCCCCCGCGCGGCTAGCGGGGACGTTTTTACATCTCGCATGGTTCGCAAATGGAGGGTTTTTCCTTACGGGCGGAATATTGCTGCTGTTGTGTCGGCAGTGATGGACAAGGATCGCCAGGGAGCTGCACAAAAGCGCCAGGCGGTTGTCAGGCTTGTTGAAGCCAGGCCGAAGAGGCAGCGGGGGACGGCGAAGGCTGCGGCCCCCGGCGGAAGCAGGCCGCCGCTGGCGGCGAAGTCGGGCGTCCTTGCATCTAGCAAGGCGCCGGAGGCAACGGCAGACGCCGGAGGCTCCAAACCAGCGAAAGCTGTGCCGCCTTCCAGCAGAGTGGCGGAGGTCGCGAAGGCGGCCCGAGCGTTGCCATCGTCAGGCAGGCGTGTCGCCGACTTCGCCACCGATATTAGTGTGGACGACTATCTTGGTGGTAAGACGTTGGCTCGTTTTTTTTATTCGTTGATACGTCGCAGGGTCGGACGAAGGCCAACTTGCTATAGTTGCGCCTGCCGCGGCGACAACGACGACTGCCGTAGCGCCGAAGGCGAAGGGCGGGGCTCTTAGCGCCAGAGGCGAGGTGGCGGCCCTCGCGGCTGTCAGGGATGAGGCGGGCGCTGCATCCCGCGCGGCTGAAGGAGGTGGTGGAGTCGCTAAGTCAGGTCCGCTAAGCCGGACTTCGTTTTTTTATGCTATTTGCCGGGGCCGCGGGTCTTTTGTGTGTTGTGCAGGTGGCTGACTTCGCCAACCGCACGGCGTCGGGGGCCCTCACGGCAGTTGTGTCTGCCGAAGTCGAGAGACTTCGGACACAACATGCTGACTCCGTCCGAGAGAAATCGGCCACCGACAGCAAGTGCCGCAAGCTGGCGGACAAGGTGGTCGCGCTGGAGGGAGAGAAGGCTGACCTCCGGCGCCAATTGGCGGGGGAGAGGAGGGAGACCAATGAGGCCCTCGTCAAGGTGCAGGCTGCGCAGGCGGAGGCCAATCTGGCACGAGCGGAGGGCAATCTTGCCAGGGAGCGCGCCGAGCAGCTGCAGGAGCGGCTCATCGCCGTGGAGAGCCGCGTGGAGCGGGCCGAGGCCGCGACGCGCGCGGAGGCCGAACGGACGCGCACACAGCTTATGGATACATATTGTGAGCTGGGTGCGCGGACCGGTGACTTCGAAGTGCCGGACCGAGAGCCCGGACTTCGCTGTCTGGAATGGGTGCAGGAGGAGCTGCAGGCA
This sequence comes from Zea mays, assembly GCF_902167145.1. Taxonomy (NCBI): domain Eukaryota; kingdom Viridiplantae; phylum Streptophyta; class Magnoliopsida; order Poales; family Poaceae; genus Zea; species Zea mays. Next base: position 4,679,784 of record NC_050098.1, on the reverse strand, counting down.
CTGCCCACTATTGTGGAGGGGTTTATGCCGTACGCCTCCCTGGTCACCTGCGAGGGGGCGATGAACGCGCTCTCCCGCGAAGGGTGTCGGCACTTCGAGGTCTTCGACCAGGCCGATGAAGATTTTGAGCGAGATATCTATAAGGTTGAAGACCACGTAGTGAAGGAGTCCGCCGGGGCCATCTACGACCGGATGTGGGGTCCGCACGGTCGCGAGGTGGTCAGAGAGCGGGCCGATACGGCGAGGGCTCAGGTAACGTTTTCGTTTGTTTGGCGTTCGCTGGGTGTGGGCTGTGTGTGGGTTTGCTGAATTTTGTGTGTTGTGTCTTAGGCGGCGCGTGGCGAGAGGGTGGACGACTTCGGGGCGCTGAACAGCGCGCTGTCTGACCCGGAGCCGAAGCCGGCGGAGGCCGTGTCCGGGGTCGTCCTGGAGCCGCCTCCGGAGGCTGCGGCAGACGCACCGGATGCCCCCGCATCCGCTGCGGCCGGCGAAGACTTGCCCCTAGAGACCGTCGAAGGCGCGCCTGATGCCCCCGCGGCTGCTGCGCCGAGTGCTGAAGATCCCGCGGCGGTGGCGGCGGAGACAACAGCGGAGGCAACGGCGGAGCCAACGACGGAGGCTCCCGCAACGACAGGGTCTTCGCAGGTGGCGTAGTGGGTGTAGATAGTTAGGGAATTTTGGATATGTTGCTGAATTTTGGTTGCTGCACAGGTTCAAGATTTTGGGCCTGCGCACGCAACCGCCACTACTAAATTTTTGGCGGCTTCGACCGTGGATGGTGGTAATAAATGTGATGGTTCTGCATCTGAGTTTTCTGATTTTGCTGACTCTGGGAGCTCGGTTGAGTGGACTGAGGAGTCGTCGGAGGAGGATTTGGACTATTTTGTGGCCTTGGATGTGGCTGCGGCGGAGACCTCGCCGCACGCTGCGGACACAGAAGATGCGCCTGGTCCCAGTACTGGGCGTCGGCGACGAAGGGCGGTTGCGAAACGCAGAGTGAGTGAAGCGGAGGGAGGTCGGCTTCGCGTGAGTAGGGCTGGCCGGCAGGAACTATTGTCCTTGCCAGCCGCCGGGAGTACAGGTGAAGGGGAATTGCGAAGTCTTTTTGCGGGTGAAGAGCTTAGGATAATGTTATTTAATTATAGTGAGATGGGAATTATTCCTAAGGTTGAGCCGATGTAGTGTGTGGTGCCCTCGCTTGTACATGTGTAAAGGCTTGTATGATGAGGTTGTGTGCCCCCGCACATTCGGCTATGTTTGCGAAGGCTTTATTCCTCTGGTGTGTTTTGTTATGCTGGTCCGGCTGTACCCTTAGGCGACTTCTGCACGGATAGTTTTTGCGGTAGACTTCGATTTTTCGCACTTGTTGTGCTACTCCGGCTGCACCCTTAGGCGACTTCTGCGCGGATAGTCTTCGCGGAAGACTTTGATTTTTCGCACTTGTTGTGCTAGTCCGGCTGCACCCTTAGGCGACTTCTGCGCGGGTAGTCTTCGCGGAAGACTTTGATTTTTTGCACTTGTTGTGCTACTCCGGCTGCACCCTTAGGCGACTTCTGCGCGGATAGTCTTCGCGGAAGACTTCGATTTTTCGCACTTGTTGTGCTAGTCCGGCTGCACCCTTAGGCGACTTCTGCGCGGGTAGTCTTGGCGGAAGACTTTGATTTTTCGCACTTGTTGTGCTACTCCGGCTGCACCCTTAGGTGACTTCTGCGCGGATAGTCTTCGCGGAAGACTTCGATTTTTCGCACTTGTTGTGCTACTCCGGCTGCACCCTTAGGCGACTTCTGCGCGGATTTGTCGCACGCGAGGGTGGCTAGCGCTGAGCCTCGCGGTGACCTCGTGGTGGTCGAATGTCGAAGGCCGTTGTCGCGGTCTTTTTTCGACGCATGTTTTTGCAGGGGATTTTTTACTTGTATATTACATGGCTCCGCCTCGTTAAAAACCTCACCCCCCGGGAGGAAAAGAGCGCGGGCCAGAATAAAATTGTTTTTACAAATTACAAGGGCGAATCGGCCCTGATGAGTCAAACAAAAAAATTGCGGAGGTTGTCGATATTCCAGGAGTGTTCCAGGTCTTCGCCATTTGGCGTCGCGAGCCTGTAAGCGCTGGGGGAAGCTTTTGTCTTGACAATGAAGGGGCCCTCCCACTTGGGCTCTAGCTTGCCCCTGGACTCTGTCCAAGCTGTGCGGACGAGTACGAGGTCTCCTTCGCTGAATTCCCTCGGGATGACTGAGTGGTCGCGCCATGCTTTTGTCTGGGCTTGGTATTTGTTTAGTGCCTGTAAGACGAAGACTCGGTCTCCGCCGATGAGATCCTTTGAAGTTGGCTCGTCCACGTCGGGGACGGCTGACGGAACTGTTCGCGGGGACCCATGCTTTATTTCTTGCGGGGTCATGGCCTCCGATCCGTATAGAAGGCGGAAGGGAGTAAACCCAGTCGCCCTGCACTCAGTCGTGTTTAGGGCCCAGACCGCCTCAGGTAACAAATCGGTCCATCTGCCCTTCTTTTCATCAAGGAGCATCTTCTTGACAGTTGTGAAGATTTTCCCATTGGCGCGTTCCACGACCCCGTTGGACTGCGGATGATAAACTGAAGCGAAGGCGAGCTTGGTGCCAATGGAGAAACAAAAATCCTTGAAGTCTTGGCTGTCAAACTGCTTGTCGTTGTCAACTGTTAGTTCGTACGGTACTCCGAAGCGGCAAACAATGTTCTGCCAGAAGAATTTTTGAGCAGTCTTTGATGTTATTGTAGAAACAGCCCTCGCCTCGATCCATTTGGTGAAGTACTCGACGGCGACGAAGGCGAACTTAAGGTTCCCCTGAGCGGTGGGCAGGGGTCCGACAATGTCCAGGCCCCAGCGCTGGAGAGGCCATGTATGGGCGATCAGCTTTGTATACTGCGAGGGGCTGCCTGACCAAGGAGAAAACTTCTGGCAGGCTTCGCAGGACCTTGTGACCCGATTTGCGGCGCAGATCATTGCGGGCCAGTAAAAGCCCTGGCGGATCACCTTGGCAGCTAGGGCCCTTGGCCCTGCGTGTGAGCCGCACGTGCCACTGTGGACTTCACGTAGGATCTGCATGCCTTCGGTTTCGGTGACGCACTTAAGCATTGGCTGACTGACCCCTTTCTTGTAGAGTTGGCCTTCAATCAGTGCGAAGTCTCGGCTTCGATGTCTGAGGCGCTTGGCCTCGCTGACGTCGGTTGGATGATAGTACCCCTGTAGGAACAGGGTTATTGGTGCCCGCCAGTCCTCGGTCATGATTAGGTTGACTATGCGGTGGCCCTCGCTGTCATTGGTTATTTGGAGCCCTTCGGGGCTCCGGACGGCTGGCGTGCCGATGATATGAAAGAACACGTGGGAGGGCAGGGACTCGCCCCTGGCGGCGGCCTTGGCCAATGCGTCGACCTCCTCGTTCTTGGCCCTATCCACATGCTGCAAGGTGAATCCCTTGAATTGTCTCTCGAGACTTCGGATGGCTGCGAGGTATTGCATAAGTGCGGGGTCCTTTGCTGCGTAGTCTTTCTCGACCTGGCCGACGACTACCTTGGAGTATGTTTTGATGATACAGGTGGTGACTCCGAGGGCCCTTAGCTTGCGGAGGCCGAGGATGACTGCTTCATATTCTGCTATATTGTCTGTGCATCTGTCGGATTCCAGAGCGAAGCTGAGGCGTACTGCATATCTGTGCTTGACTCCGGCTGGTGAGGTGACGACTGCAGCGGCGCCTGCCCCCGCGTGGCACCATGCGCCGTCGCAATGGATCGTCCAGACCTTCTCTGTGGACGGGTCTGGTTGTGTTATTGGCCCAGTCCAGTCGACGACGAAGTCTGCCAGGACTTGTGACTTGATGGCTGTCCTGGGCTCGAAGCTGATGTGGTAGCCGGATAATTCGGCTGCCCACTTGGCAATCCTCACCGATGCCTCCTGGTTTCTGAATAATTCGCCGAGTCCCCTGTCTGAGGTGACTCGGACCTTGAATGATTCAAAGTAGTGGCGCAGTTTGCGCGAAGACATAACGACTGCGTAGGCAATCTTCTCCAGCTCTGTCATGTTGCACTTGGACGGTGTCAGTACCTCGGAGACATAGTAAACAGGGCACTGCCTGACCACGCCCTCAACTGTCTGCTCCTGCACTAGTGCCGCGCTGACAGCGTGCGGCGAAGCCGCGACGTAGAGCAATAGGGGGAGCGAGGAGTCGGGGCTTGTGAGGATGGCCAGCTCCGACAGGTACTGTTTTAGTGAGGCGAAGGCCGCTGCCTGCTCCGGTCCCCAAACGAAGTCCTTTGCACCGTGGAGTGTTTTTAGGAAGGGGAGACTTCGCTCGGCGGACCTGGAGATGAATCTGTTGAGAGCGGCCAGTCTGCCTGTCAGACGCTGGACGTCCCTGGCGGACTGCGGAGGCGACATATCTACGATGTCCTAGATCTTGGTTGGGTTGGCCTCGATGCCGCGGTGTGATACCAGGTAGCCCAATATTTTGCCCTGGCGAACGCCGAAGACGCACTTTTCCGGGTTTAGGCGGAGTCGTGCGTCTCGCATGTTCGCGAATGTCTCGGCGAGGTCGGCGAGATGGTCCTCCTTGTTCTTGCTGGCGACGATGATGTCGTCCACATATGTAAATATATTTCTGCCGACCTGCCCTTCGAGTACTGTTTTAGTGAGTCTGGAGAAGGTGGACCCGACGTTCTTGAGTCCCTCCGGCATTCTGATGAAGCAATATGTGCCGAAGGGTGTTATAAAGCTGGTGCTAGCCTTGTCTTCCTCCTTCATGTATATCTGGTGGTAACCGGAGAAGCAGTCGAGGAGTGACATGACCTCGCATCCGGCCGCGCTATCGACTATTTTGTCGATCCGCGGCAACGGGAAATTGTCCTTTGGGCAGGCCTTGTTGAGACTGGTGAAGTCTATGCACATTCGCCATTTCCCGCTTTTTTCTGCACCATTACGACATTGGAGAGCCACGTGGGGTAAGCCACCGGCTCGATGAATTTAGCCTCTAGGAGGCGGTGCACCTCCGCCTTGGCGGCCTCTGTTTTTTCGTCGGACGTTTTGCGAAGCCTCTGCTTTTTTGGTCGCACCGAAGGGTCAATTCCCAAGCTGTGCTCAATTATGGATCGGCTGACTCCGACCAGGTCGAGGGCGGACCAGGCGAAGACATCTTTATTCTTGGACAGGCAACAGAGGAGTTTCTCTTCGTCATGCGAGGTGAGGTCTTCGCTGATAGTTACTGTCTGTTTGGGCGTGGCCTGATCGAGGGGGACAGTCTTGGTCCCGTCTTGGCTCTGCAGCTGTGCCTTGTCGTGCTGTTTATCGGTTGGGCTGGCGGGCGCAGGGGCCTCGCGCTGGGTCGTGAGGCAGTGCACGTTTCTTTGACTGGGCACGAAGTCCCGCTCTATGTTGCGCGCCGTCTGTTGATTGCCGAAGACTGTAATAACGCCTAGCGGACCTGGTATCTTCATACATAAGTACAGTCCGTGAATGGCGGCTTCGAACTTATTGATGGAGCCCCGGCCCATGATGGCGTTGTATGGATATACCATATCCACGATATCGAAAGTCACTTGCTCACTTCGGGCATTGGGTGCTACACCGAAGGAGAGGGGCAACTCTATTTTGCCGACGGGAAAGGTGCCCTTGCCGCCGAAGCCATACAACGGGTTGTCCGAAGGCTTGAGCAGGCTGTGGCTTATACCCATGCGGTCGAAGGCGTGGAGGAAGATGATGTCCGCCTGACTGCCGTTGTCAACTAGGACTTTGTGTAGGTCCCAGCCTGCCACGCTGCAATTGATGACCATAGCGTCGATGTGGGGGGCGCTGCGCAGGTCGACGTCTCGTGCGTCGAAGGTTAGCAGTATGTGGGACCACTTTGTCTGCACGACTGGGCCAGTGACGGCAACATGGTTGATGCTGCGGTAGTGGTCCCGCTTCTGTCGCTTGGTGTCGAAATCAGTGTTGGACCCCCTAGTTATCATGTGAATGACTCCGCGATATGGTTGATCGGCGAAGTCTTCCTGCTTTGGGGCATGGGGGATGTTTTGATGTTGCTGGTGTGGTGGTGGGGGTGGAGGAGGTACGATTTGTACTTCCTGATGGTGTTGGTAAGCGTGGTGCGGTGGATGCGGGGCGGGAGCGTGGATATATGGTGGAGGGGGTTGCTGGTAATTGTGCGCGACAATTCTGGGGTTGTCGGCTGGCTGCGCCCGTGCCATTCTGTCTCTGATGGCCTTCGTTTCGGGGCAGTCTTTGGTTTGGTGGGCGCAGTCTTCGCCATGGAAAAGGCAGTAGAAACGGTGCGGCGGCTGCGCACGCCCTCGGCCCCTACCACGAGTTCCATTTCCGCGGCCCTAGGGGGGATATTCCTGGCGACGAGGGGGGTCAGCTGCGGGGTGCTGGTTGGCGATGTTGTGCACTTGCTGCTGACTGCGGCCGTCTCGACCGGAGTCTGGCTGCGGAGTCCTCGTCCACGTGCGGCTGGACTGTGGGACATCTTTGGGTTTCCGCTGTGACTCAACTTTGCGTTGGTGGAGCTCTTCGGATTTGGCATATTTTTCAAAGAGCTGATATAGTTCCTGGAGGTTCTTGGGCGGATCTCTGATACAGTGGCTGTATAGGACGCCGGCACGAAGGCCGCTGATGGCGTAGTGGATAGCGATCTGATCATCAACGGAGGGCAGCTGGGACTTGAGTGTTAAGAATTTGCGGTAATACTCCCGCAGAGTCTCCTTTTCCAGCTGCTTGCAAAGCGAGAGCTCGGCGAAGGCGTCGGTGTCTGGGCGGTACCCTTGGAAGTTGAGTAGAAACTTGTCCCTGAGACTTCTCCAGGAATCAATGGACAGCGGAGGCAATCTGGTGAACCAGGTGAGAGCTGGGCCCTCTAGGGCGATGATGAAAGACTTCGCCATTGTGGCGTCGTCCCCACCGGCGGATGCGACGGCGACCTGATAACTCATTATGTATTGCGCCGGGTCGGTGCTGCCGTTGTACTTGGGATAGGTCCCTGCTCGGAAGTTAGCTGGCCACGGCGTCACTTGCAGGTGTGGCGCCAAGGGACTTCGCTCGTCGAGGTAGTTGACCCCTTGGAATGGCGCGGCGTGCTGGAAGGTGTGGTCGCGCTGGGGGAAACGCGGGTCTTCCGGTTGTGCTCGGTGTTGCAGGGGTGGCCCTTGCTGCAGGCCAAGGTGGCCTTCGCGCTGCATCAGCGCGATCTCCCGCTCGAGGTCTTGGGCCTTCTGCTCTTCGTCGCGTATCATTTGCCGCACTTTGGCTAGTGCGGACACATGCTGGCGCTTGGCCTCCAGTATCTCTTTCTGCCTCTGGAGATTGCGGTTCTTGAGGCGCAGGGCGCGCAGCTGTAGCTGTTCTTCCGCTGAGACGCCGAGGACTTCACCATCCTCGGTGAGGTCCGCGCCTTCCAGTGGGGCGAAGCCTGGGGGTGGCTGCGATTGTCCTTCAGGGCCACAGGTGCGGAAAGTGTCGTCTTCGCAGGTGCGGGGAACATTGTCTTCAGTGGTCTCTTGGTGGGTGGATTGGGTGAGGGCGAGGGCCTTGCCCTTTCTTGCGGCGAGCAGTGCTGCCTTCGCAGCCTCGTCAGCCTTCGGGTTAGCTCTCTTGGGTGCCATCGCGGGTGGTTTTCTCGTAGCACGAACGGTGGGCACCATATGTTGGTACTTGCTCTCAGTCGCAAGGAGGCCAACAAGGGTGAACAGTGATGACAACAGGGTTCCGTGCTAGAAGGCAATAGCTCTGTTTATCCCGCCTCCCACGGGCGCTGTGCGGGGGTATTTATAGGTACCTGAGCACCCAGCGCCTTGTGCTAAGGACGCATGTGCCCTCAGCTACCTAGATTATCCCCAGAATATTCCCATAAAGCGGGGTTACAGACTCTAATTACAGGGATGCCTTTACAAATTAGGCTCGTAACGCGCGGCGGCCACGCAGGGCCCGTTACGTTGGGCCGGATCGCACGTGGGCCTCTGAGCTAGACGAGGCCGCACTGTGGGATGACGTCATCGCAAGTCTTCGTCTGGTGCCGATCAGGCGAAGGGTGTGCCTGCCTGTTTTGGCTGTCAGACCAGCGGCTGCAGCGAAGACTTCGAGCGAAGGATGGCGTCTTTGCCTTCGCCCCAACACCGGTCCCTGTTGTAAGAGAGAGAAAGAGGAAAAGGGAAAGGATACGAAATCGAACGACGCGACGCACCTTTTTTGACGCGGTCATTATGGCTGAAGCGAAGCGTCGCCTGCTTCGCTTGCCAAAGGTGCCGCCTGTCCTGCCGCAGAGTTAATGCGACGGGACGAGTGGTTCGCGGGGCAGCCGTTGCGCGCGCGCGAGCCGTTTGAGAAACGGAACACGGGTGCGCCGTCTTCACGCCGTGAGAGAGGGTTCTCTCGCTGTCCCAGGAGGGGACGTGAGCTTGGCTGACGACTTGACCGCTGCTTCCGCCCGCCTGCCACAACCATTACTGCCGGCCCATTTCTGGTCGTATCGACCGTCGCGCCTTCTCCCGCGGCTGATTGACCCGTGACCGATGTGCCTGGTTGGCACTGTTGGGCCATGCACAGGGTTGCCTCGAGTCGCGGTACTGGTTCCGCAGTCGAGGAGGCACGGTAGTGGCGAGAGTGGCGGTGCAGTTTTTGCACGTAGCAACCGGCGCGTCGGTTACATGACGTGTGGGCCTGGGCCTCCATGCTGGACGCGTCGAAGTCAAAAGGGTGTGCCCCCCCTTGGTGCGGTTGCATGCCGCCTGCATGGCGGTCCGCCCTTTCACCCGCTGGTCTGGGCGAAAGTGGAGGAATGCTCGTAACCGCTGGGCAGTTGCGCGCACCGCGCGCGGCGGTTTGGCTTCTTCTGCCCTGGGCCAGCTTGCATGGCGCGTGGGACCCAGCCCCCGTGTCATAGGGGGAGGACCTTGGAGCGTGTTGGAGAAGACTCAGCCCGCGATGGCTGAAGACACAAGTGGGGAGAGTTGCCTTTAAAAGGAGGGTGACCCTCTTGAAAGGCAACCATGTGCTCGTGCTCCCCTTATGCATCGCGTCTTTCCACCTTCCGAGCCCCCGGATGGGGAGCACTCGCATTCCTTCCACCTTGTCGTTGGAGGAACGCAACTTCGCGGAAGTTGGTACCTTTCAGCCATCGTTCGGCTTCAAGGATTTTCATCAGGCAGCCCGACCGCATCCCCTCGCTGGTGGTCACCCAAGATGGTGACCACCAGTTCGATGGTGGAGAGAAGCGAGCCGGGCTGCGATCTTGGTCCCACCCTCAGCTTCAAGGATCTTCATCATCCTGGCTGGGGCGGAGAGCAGGTGAGCCGGGGCTCTACCTCCCACACGGGTCGGCAGCCCACCTCTTCTTCCAGCTTCTGGTGGTGGAAACCATCCTCCAGCTCTGCGGAGGAGGCATCCTCCAGCCATGCCGGGGAAGGCAAACTGTTGCTGCCCAGCTAGGATGCAACATTCCGTCCTCTATCCTCGCTTTCATGGCGAGGACGGGAGCGGGGACCTGCCGGTGCGCTTTGGAGCGGCCTGCGCTTGCTGGTGCATCGTTGGTGGACAGGCGGACGCCGCCGTCAGTGCTGACGTGGTGGCAGCTGGAGAAAGCTTCTCCGCCGTCAAGGCCGTCAGCGCCGCCTACGGACCGACCTCCGGCTCTTTGGCTTTAATGTATGGTTCGCGTCCCTTGAGTGGGGACGCGAACGAGAGCCTTCCGGTGGCTGCGTCCGTCCTCGGACCATGACTGCTGCTGCAGAGGTCGCTGGCGAGTAGCCCGGAGCTTGTCGCCCCGCAGGCTCCCCGGTGTGGAGGTTGTTCATACCCGCGGGGACGGAACCGGAGTTCCGTTTGTAATGGCACCTTGAGTGCCGGTGTCTGTTCATGGTGGCTGTCGGGGCCTGAACATGTATGTATTTTTTGGCACGGAGCCATGTTTTTTCCTCATTTTGAGCACTAGGACTCGCCTGTCGGCTAACTGAACCGCTTAACCAAATGTGAGTTGCCTCGTGCGAAGGTGACGAGTGAGGTATCCGTATCCCGGAGGCGTAGGAGTCCCTCGACTCGGTCGGCCTTGCCGCCCGAGGCTTCTCTTCCTTAGTTAAAGGATCCCTCGGTCGCTCTTCGATGAGCCGAAGCTGGAGGCAGCGGTGTCAGCATGGACAGAGGCAGAGTTGGCTCGAAAAGAAGACTTCGTCGGCCGGAGCCTGGCCGGGCCGTCCACTGGTGGGACCGACGCCGGAGTCGAGTTGTTGAAACAACGAGCCGGGCTGATGTCCCCGAGGGACAGCTGGCTGAGGCTTCGGGGTGACCGGCCGAGCCGTCTGCTCTGGCCGGGTTCCCGGAGGAGACCTTGGCGGCGATGGCCCGGGCGCAGTGCTGACGTCGTCCTTCAGAGTGGAGATCCTCCGACCGTGTTGCCGTCCGAAGCTCGGTCGGACTTCGCCAGAGGTGGGGTTGACGCCGAGGGTGCGGCTGCTCCCCTTCCGTCGACGTCTGAGCTTGCAGGATTGGTTCATCTTGTAGTGTGCGTATGTTTTCTGCGGCCGCCGAGGCCCAAACATACTGTCGTCGTGTTGTAAAGCTGCGTTTCTTTTCCTCTTGCTTCGAGTATCTAGACTCATTCGTCGGTAACAGAATTGTTTGTCCGAGCGAGAGTTACTTTTCACGGAAGGTGATGAGTGAGGTATCCGTATCCCGGAGGCGTAGGAGTCCCTCGGCTCGGTCGGCCTTGCCGCTTATGTGTACTCTTACTTGTCCGTAGGATTCTGCTATCGATATAGTCGAGAAGGCCCGAAAAATTGTTTCGGCAGAAGAGTTTTCGAGCGTGAAGACTTGTTTGATCCGCAGAATCGCTTATCCGAGCGTGAGTTACTTATCGCAGAAGGTGATGAGTGAGGTATCCGTATCCCGGAGGAGTAGGAGTCCCTCGGCTCGGTCAGCCTTGGCTGCTTACGTGTACTCCGTCGTTTTCAGGATCCCACTTTCGAAGTAGTCGAGAAGCACGAAAGACGTTCTGGCAGAAAAGATCTTTTCCGAGGAAAATTTTGATGCAGAGGGGGTTCCCTCCTTCTAGCCCCCGAGGGAGGGTCGGGCTTTGCCGAGGCAAGGCTGAACATTCCTTGATGGTTAGACTTGGTGTGTGAACGGGGTGTACGAACGACTTGAAAGCATCTTAAGGGTAGAAGCGACGTAGCTGTCGGATGTTCCAAGCGTTGCTGTAGACCTCGCCTTGACTGTTGGCCAGCTTGTACGTCCCGAGCTTCAGAACCTTGGCGATGACGAACGGCCCTTCCCAGGGAGGCGTGAGCTTGTTCCGCCCTCGGGCGTCTTGTTGCAGCCGAAGCACCAAGTCGCCCACCGCGGTCGGCCAGTAGAAACCTTGTCAAAAGGTGTTTCCAACAAGGGCTCGGGGCGCTGCGTGATGACCGCAAGCCCCCGAGTGTATTTCTTGTAAGAGCTCCTGGCCTTCGGCGATGGATATGCATCGCTGGAGGATGCCTGAGGGGCAGCGGTGGTAGAGCTCCTTCCCGTCCCCCAGCAAGACGAACGACTTGGCGCGTCGCGCCAATCGCCGAGCTTCGGCTCGGTCGAGGGGCAGCTCTCCTCGGCGGAGATATTGCAGGTACGGGGTCTACCAGTTTCGGTAAGGCGTGACCCCGCTCCGCTCTTCCTCGACGCACAGTGCCTCACCCTCGGGGGCCGAGGGTGCCTCGGGCGTGTCATCGGTCTTGATTGAGGGCTGATGTAGGTCTCGGGAGAAGACGTCCGGGGGAACCGTTGTTCGCCCCGAGGCTATCTTAGCCAGCTCGTCTGCAGTCTCGTTGTATCGTCGGACGATGTGGTTGAGCTCGAGCCCATAGAACTTGTCCTCCAGGCGCCGAACCTCACCGCAGTAGGCTTCCATCTTCAGGTCGCGGCAGTGGGAGTTCTTCATGACTTGGTCAATGACGAGCTGCGAGTCACCGTGAGCGTCGAGGCGTCGGACCCCTAGCTCGATGGCGATGCGCAACCCGTTGACCAGAGCCTCATACTCGGCCACATTGTTGGACGCGGGGAAGTGGAGGCGTAGCACGTAGCGTAGGTGCTTCCCGAGGGGCGAGATGAAGAGCAGGCCTGCGCCTGCCCCTGTCTTCATCATCGACCCGTCGAAAAACATGGTCCAGAGTTCCGGTTAGATCGGAGCTGTTGGGAGCTGGGTGTCGACCCATTCAGCCACAAAGTCCGCCAAGACTTGGGACTTGATGGCCTTCCGAGGGGCGAACGAGATTGTCTCGCCCATGATTTCCACCGCCCACTTCGCAATTATACCCGAGGCCTCTCGGCACTAGATGATCTCCCGCAGGGGGAAGGATGACACCACAGTCACTGGATGAGACTCGAAGTAGTGTCGCAACTTCCGCCGCGTCAGAATCACCGCGTATAGCAGCTTCTAAATTTGTGGGTAGCGAATCTTGATCTCGGACAGTACCTCACTGATGAAGTAGACCGGCCTCTGGACGGGCAATGCATGCCCCTCTTCTCGTCTCTCAACCACGATCGCGGCGTTGACCACCTGAGTGGTAGCGGCGACGTAGATCAAGAGGGCTTCTCCGGCAGCGGGGGGCACCAAGATGGGCGCGTTCGTGAGGAGCGCCTCCAGGTTCCCGAGGGCTTCCTCAGCCTCAGGGGTCCAAGTGAAGCACTCGACCTTTCTTAAGAGGCGGTACAAGGGTAGACCTCTTTCGCCGAGGCACGAGATGAAGCGGCTCAGAGCCGCAAGGCATCCCATGACCCTCTGTACGCCTTTCAAGTCCTTGATGGGCCCCATGTTGGTGATGGCCGCGATTTTCTCCGGGTTGGCCTCGATGCCCCGCTGGGAGACGATGAACCCCAAGAGCATGCCTCGGGGACCCCAAAGACGCCTTTCTCACGATTGAGTTTTACGCCTTTCGCCTTGAGACACCGGAATGTCGCTTCAAGGTCGGAAAGGAGGTCGGAGGCTTTCCTCGTCTTGACTACGATGTCATCGACGTAAGGCTCGACCGTTCGACCAATGTGTTCGCCGAACACGTGGTTCATGCACCTTTGGTATGTCGCACCCGCATTCCTCAAACCAAACGGCATGGTAACATAGCAGTACATGCCGAAAGGTGTGGTGAAAGAAGTCGCGAGCTGGTCGGATTCTTTCATCCTGATTTGGTGATACCCTGAGTAGGCATCGAGGAAAGACAGGGTTTCGCACCCAGTAGTGGAATCCACGATTTGATCGATGCGAGGCAGAGGGTAGGGAACCTTCGGACATGCTTTGTTTAGACCAGTGTAGTCTACACACATCCGCCATTTCCCTCCTTTCTTTCTCACAAGCACAGGGTTGGCAAGCCATTCGGGATGGAATACCTCTTTGATGAACCCTGCCGCCATTAGCTTGTGGATCTCCTCACCTATGGCTCTGCGCTTTTCTTCGTCGAATCAGCGCAGATGCTGCTTCACGGGTCGGGCTCCAGCTCGGATATCCAGCGAGTGCTCGGCGACATCCCTCGGTATGCCGGGCATGTCCGAGGGACTCCATGCGAAAACGTCGGCGTTTGCGCGGAGAAAGTCGACGAGCACTGCTTCCTATTTGGGGTCGAGCTCGGAGCCGATCCGGATCTGCTTGGAGGCGTCGTTGCTGGGATCGAAGTTGCCGGCATGGCTCTTCACGTCTGGCGCCTCCTTGGAGAGGCTCTCCAGGTCGGCGATGAGGGCCTCGGATTCGGCGAGGGCCTCGGCGTACTCCACGCACTCCATATCGCATTCGTACACGTGTTGATACGTGGGGCCGACGGTGATGACCCCGTTGGGGCCCGACATCTTGAGCTTGAGGTAGGTGTAGTTGGGGACGGCCATGAACTTGGCGTAGCATGGCCTCCCCAGCACTGCGTGGTAGGTTCCTCGGAACCCGACCACCTCAAACGTGAGGGTTTCCCTTCGGAAGTTGGAGGGAGTCCCAAAGCAGACTGGTAGATCGAGTTGTCCGAGGGGCTGAACACGTTTTGATAGTCGCCTAGAGGGGGGTGAATAGGGCGAAACTGAAATTTACAAATATAAACACAACTACAAGCCGGGTTAGCGTTAGTAAAATAATCGAGTCCGGAAAAGAGGGTGTAAAACAAATCTCAAGCAAATAAGAGATGTGACACGCGGATTTGTTTTACCGAGGTTCGGTTCTTGCAAACCTACTCCCCGTTGAGGTGGTCACAAAGACCGGGTCTCTTTCAACCCTTTCTCTCTCTCAAACGGTCCCTCCGACCGAGTGAGCTTCTCTTCTCAAATCAAAGCCGGGAACAAAACTTCCCCGCAAGGGCCACCACACAATTGGTGCCTCTTGCCTTGATTACAATGGAGTTTTGATCACAAGAACAAGTGAGAAAGAAAAGAAGCAATCCAAGCGCAAGAGCTCAAAAGAACACGACAAATATCTCTCGCTAATCACTAAAGCCTTGTGTGGAATTGGAGAGGATTTGATCTCTTTTGGTGTGCCTAGAATTGAATGCCTAGCTCTTGTAAGTGGTTGAGAAGTGGAAAACTTGGATGCAATGAATGGTGGGGTGGTTGGGGTATTTATAGCCCCAACCACCAAACATGACCGTTGGTGGAGGCTGTCTGTCGTATGGTGCACCGGACAGTCCGGTGCACACCGGACATGTCCGGTGCGCCAGCCACGTCACCAAAGCCGTTGGATTCCGACCGTTGGAGCTCTGTCTTCTGGGCCCGCCTGGATGTCCGGTGCACACCGGACATGTACTGTAGAATGTCCGGTGTGCCAGCGCGCGCGTGTCTGACTTCTGCGCGCTTCTGGCGCGCATTAAATGCGCCTGCAGGTGACCGTTGGCGCGAAGTAGCCGTTGCTCCGGAGTTACACCGGACATGTCCGGTGAATTATAGCGGAGCAGCCGCAACGAATTCCCGAGGCTGCCAAGTTCCAGAGCCGCGTCCCCTTGGAGCACCGGACACTGTCCGGTGTACACCAGACAGTCCGGTGAATTATAGCGCACCGGCTCTGAGAATTCCCGAGGCTGAGGAGTTCTGCGTGATGTCCCCTGGTGCACCGGACACTGTCCGGTGCGCCACCGGACAGTCCGGTGCGCCAGACCAGGGAGCCTTTCGGGATGCCTTTAGCTCTCTATTTTGAACCCAACTTTGGTCTTTTTGATTGGCTTGTTGTGAACCTTTGACACTTGTATAACTTATACACTAGAGCAAACTAGTTAGTCCAATTATTTGTGTTGGGCAATTCAACCACCAAAATTATTTAGGAACTAGGTGTAAGCCTAATTCCCTTTCACGTTTCCCGGGGATGATCCGTGAAAAGGCGCCGCGCCCACCCGGACCGAGGATAGATCGATCCGCAGGAGCCCGAGGGTCTCGGCGTAGATGATGTTGAGGCTGCTGCCTCCGTCCATGAGGACCTTGGTGAGCCTGACGTTGTCGATGACGGGGTCGACAACGAGCGGGTATTTCCCCGGGCTCGGCACACGGTCGGGATGGTCGCCCTGGTCGAAGGTGATGGGCTTGTCGGACCAGTCTAGGTAGACTGGTGCCGCCACCTTTACCGAGCAGACCTCCCGACGCTCTTGCTTGCGGTGCCGAGCCGAGGTGTTCGCCACTTGCCCACCGTAGATCATGAAGCAGTCGTGGACCTCGGGGAACTCCCGTGCCTTGTGATCCTCCTTCTTATCATCGTCGCGGGCCCTACCACCCTCTGCAGGTGGCCCGGCCTTGTGAAAGTGGCGTCGAAGCATGACGCATTCCTCAAGGGTGTGCTTGACGGGGCCCTGATGATAGGGCACGACTCCTTGAGCATCTTGTCGAAGATATTGGCGCCTCCGGGAGGTTTCCGAGGGTTCTTGTACTCAGCCGCGGTGACAAGGTCCACGTCGGCGGCGTCGCGTTTCGCTTGCGACTTCTTCTTGCCTTTCTTCTTGGTGCCGCGCTGAGTGGACGCCTCGGGGACATCTTCCGGCTGGCGGCCCTGGGGCTGCTTGTCCTTCCGGAAGATGGCCTCAACTGCCTCCTGGCCAGAGGCGAACTTGGTGGCGATGTCCATCAGCTCGCTCGCCCTGGTGGGGGTCTTGCGACCCAGCTTGCTCACCAGGTCGCGGCAGGTGGTGCCGGCGAGGAACGCGTCGATGACATCCGAGTCGGTGACGTTGGGCAGCTCGGTGCGCTGCTTCGAGAATCACCGGATGTAGTCACTGAGAGACTCTCCCGCCTGCTGGCGGCAGCTTCGGAGATCCCAAAAGTTCCCAGGGCGCAGGTACGTGCCCTAGAAGTTGCCGGCGAAGGCTTGGACCAGGTCGTCCCAGTTGGAGATTTGCCCCGGAGGCAGGTGCTCCAGCCAGGCTCGAGCGGTGTCGGAGAGGAACAGGGGGAGGTTGCGGATGATGAGGTTGTCATCGTTCGTTCCACCCAGGTGGCAGGCCAGCCGGTAGTCCGCGAGCCACAGTTCCGGCCTCGTCTCTCCCGAGTACTTTGTGATAGTAGTCGGGGTTCGGAACCGGGTCGGGAACGCGCACCCGTCGTATGGCCCGGCTGAAAGCCTGCGGACCGGGTGGTTCGGGCGAGGGACTCCGATCCTCCCCGCTGTCGTAGCGTCCCCCACGCGTGGGGTGGTAGCCTCGACGCACCCTCTCGTCGAGGTGGGTTCGACGGTTGCGGTGGTGGTGCTCGTTGCCGAGGCGACCCGGGGCCGCAGACGCTGTGTTGCACGTGCGCCCGGTGTGGACCGAGGCTTCTCGCATGAATCGGGAAGTCGCGGCGCGATGCTCCGAGGGGTATCCCTGCCTTCGGGAGGCAGAGCTTTTGGCCCGTCGGACCGCGGCATCCTCCAGGAGATTCTTGAGCTCCCCCTGGATACGCCGCCCATCGGTGGTTGATGGTTCCGGCATCGCGCGAAGTAGTATCGCTGCCGCAGCCAGGTTCTGGCGGACCCCACTAGAAGCCGGTGGTGGCCTTGCCTTGACGTCATCGGCGATGCGGTGCTGGATGCCCTGGGGTAGATGACGCGCTTCTCCAGCCGGAGGTTGGCCTGCCCATTCCTGCCCGATGTCCCGGCGGAATGGCTCAAGTGTTCCTGTTCCCTCGTCGAGCCTGGCCTGCATCTCGCGGATTTGCTCGAGCTGTGAGTCCTGACCCCCCGCAGGGACTGGGACCACAGCTAGCTCCCGAAGGATGTCAACGCGAGGCGCAGGCCTAGGGGGATCACCGTTTTCCGGTATACCAAGATGGTTGCCTTCGCCGGGACCCCCTAGATCGACGTGGAAACATTCACGACTTGGGCCGTAGTCCTCGTCGCTGAAGCTGCGGCTACCGTCAGAACAATCGGAAAGGCAGTAGTCGCATGCGGTCATGAAGTCCCGCATGGCACTGGGGTTACCGAGTCCGGAGAAATCCCAACAAAAGTCGGGCTCGTCATCTTCCTCGGAACCCGAGGGTCCGTAGGTCGAGACGACCGTCAGCCGGTCCCAGGGTGACCGCATACGATACCCCGGAGGGTTTGGACTCGCCTCTATGAAAGCGTCCACCGAAGCGAAGTCGCTTGGTGGGTCGAGGCTGAATCCAAAAGGCACGAGATGGGAATCGGTCGGTACCTCTTGGTCGACGGGCGGTGACGAAGTCACGTCAGGGGTAGACTGCACCGTCGTCTCAGGTACGAGGGTGACGCCCAGCAAGTCCCTTGCGAGCGTGCCGACGTCGTTCGTTTGCTTGGAGTTGGCATGTTGCGGGGAAACGGTGCTCGTCTTCGTCTCAGACGCGAGGTCGATGCCCGACGCGTCCCCCGTTGGGGCGCCGGCGCCGTCGACTCGCTCGACAGCCGACGAGGTGCCGCCTCCTGCTTGGCCTTGGTTGCCCCGCCTCCTCCTCCGTCGGCGGGGGAGGCGACGGGACAAACCCGAATGTTGTTCTTCCGCCACGTGGGGAAGACGTCGTCGATTCCGCCGCCGGCGGGCGGGTTGTCGGCCGCCATTGTCGCTGTCGCGCGACGGAGGAAGGAGTATCATGTCGTAGCTGTCGTCGAGGGACATGAACTCAAGAATCCCGAAACGGAGCACCGTCCTGGGCTGGAAAGGTTGCTGGAGACTACCCATCTGGAGCTTGACGGGAAGTTGTTCGTCAACACGCAACATGCCCCTACCGGGCGCGCCAACTGTCGGCGTTTCGACCCCGGGGGGTCCCTGGACCGACGAGTAAATTGTCGCCGCGTGCCCCAGCCCAGATGGGTCGGCGCGAGACGGAGCGCGAAGGGGGGAAAACCAGAGGGAGACAGGCGTAAAAGGGGAAACCCGCGTCCTTCGTGTTTGTCCCGCGCCTAGGTCGGGTGCGCTTGCAGTAGGGGGTTACAAGCGTCCGCGTGGGAGGGAGCGAGAGGCCTGCACGCGCCGTCCCGTCCTCCCCGCGCGGCCAACCCTCCGTACGAGTGCCCTGGCCCTTCCTTTTATAGGCGTAAGGAGAGGGCCCAGGTGTACAATGGGAGGTGTAGCAGTGTGCTAACGTGTCTAGCAGAGAGGAGCTAGCGCCCTAAGTACATGCTGTCGTGGCAGCCGGAGAGGTTTTGGCACCCTGTTCATGAGTTGTCGTGGCCGTCGGAGGAGCGCTGGAGCCTGGCGGAAGGACAGCTGTCGGGGCTGTCGAGTCCTTGCTGACGTCTCCTTGCTTCCGTAAGGGGCTGAGAGCCGCCGTCGTCATGGAGCACGCGGGGCGCCATCATTACTTGTTTACCGGGGCGAGCCAGATGAGACGCCAGTCTTGTTCCCCGTAGCCCGAGCTGGCTAGGGGTAGGGTAATGATGCCCCCCCTGTGACGTGGTCGGTCCGAGCCCTGGGCGAGGCGGAGGCTCCTCCGAGGTCGAGGTCGAGTCTGTCTTCCGTGGTCGAGGTCGAGTCCGAGCCCCGGGGTCGGGCGAGGCGGAGCTTCCTATGGCGCCCGAGGCCGGACTTGGCTGCTGTCAGCCTCACTCTGTCGAGTGGCACAGCAGTCGGAGCGGCGCAGGCGGCACTGTCCTCTCGTCAGGCCGGTCAGTGGAGCGGCGAAGTGACTGCGGTCACTTCGGCTCTATCGACTGGAGGGCGCGTGTCAGGATAAGGTGTCAGGCCATCCTCGCATTAAATGCTTCTGCGGTGCGGTCGGTCGGTGTGGCGATCTGGCCAAGGTTGCTTCTTGGCGAAGACTGGGCCTCGGGCGAGCCGAAGGTGTGTCCGTTGCTTGAGGGGGCCCTCGGGCGAGACGTGAACCCTCCGGGGTCGGCTGCCCTTGCCCGAGGTTGGGCTCGGGCGAGGCGAGATCGTGTCCCTTGAGTGGACCGAGCCTTGACTTAATCGCACCCATCAGGCCTTTGCAACTTTGTGCTGATGGGGTTACCAGCTGAAATTAGGAGTCTTGGGGTACCCCTAATTATGGTCCCCGAGACCAGCTGAGATTAGGAGTCTTGGGGGTACCCCTAATTATGGTCCCCGACACAATGATTCATGAAATGTTTATTTGTTGCTCAATGTGAAAAGGTTTAAAATCCGTACATATAACTCAGCTATTATTGCTAAGTTATTGTTTAAAAGCGTACAATCAGTAAAAACTCGGGTGATCGAAAATACACTCAAAACTCGACGGGTTCGGTGCATGTTTGGAATGGCAGGGGTGGGTTTCCGTAGTCTTTACGGGTGCTCTCACGGACATGTTTTTCTCCACCCGATCCAATCCTGGTCTATTGTTATTCCTACTTTTAGGTTGTGTTTGATTGATATATCTCTACTACTAATTATGTTTGTATCGTAGGCGTCCACAGGCTGCATGGCGCACGGTTCTGCCGTCGCGCTCCCTCCGCGCTCCCTCCCGAGTCCCAAGCGGGTATCCGCGCCCCCTCTCCCTGACGCCGCGATGGCCGCGCCCCTCTCCCTCCCCGCGGCGTGATGCCCGCAGCCCCCCTCCCCTGGTGCCCTCGCCCCCGCGCCCCCTCTCCGTGACGCTGCGATGGCCGCGCCCCCTCTCCCTCCCCCGGCGTGAAGCCCGCAGCCCCCTCCCCCGGTGCCATGGTGCCCTCGCCTCTGCCCCCGAGATTGTCGCCGAGCGCCCACCCCTCATTCCCGTACCCTCGCCCAAGATCGCGGATCTACGCCCGATGTGGGCGTGGGGCTGCGTCCGAGATCGTGAAGCCCCATCGTGCCCTCGCTCGAGATCTCCCCCTCGCCGGTCCTGCTCGCGAAGCCCTGCCGTGATAGTCGCGCCCACTTCACCCGTCGTGACAGCCGCCTCCACGTCCACACCCATGGGGAGCGGATGCGGGCCACAGATCTCCTTCCAAACTGCCAAACTCGGAGGCGACAGCCCGACAAGGGCCGACCTTCCATGGTAGGCGGGCCCCTTCCATGGTAGGCGAGATCTGCGGCCATGGTAGGCAGCCCCCTTCCATATTTGACTGACATGGCACGCACTGCAGCCCCTTCCCCGCCCCCATTCCAAAATCAGCCCTCAACCACGCATGCACCCACATCAATGGATTGTTATTGTCTGCATTAGCAGCGCTATTGTTCTGGTTGGCTGGAACATGGGGAGGTGTGCAGAGGTGGTGGTGGTGAGTTCGTTGTTCATTTTTCTGTAGGTCAAAGGGCCGTTGGGGCTGGATTTCGCAGTCGCAACACTGAACTACTGGGTGCACAAGGGCATTGCCTTCATCTGCGAGATTAGGTTTTCTTCCCTCTCCTGTTTTGATTAATCTGCGCATTCATTCTATCATTTTTTAGCTTTAAGATTGGAAGCTAATATCAAGTGTCTGTGTACACAATTTTGCTAGGAATCGGATCCTGTTTAATATATAAGCTACTGGCCAATGATTATGGATCTTGCTGGTAGAACGATATGATCCGCGCGTCTGTATTCCGTAAAGTTCTTACGATGATTTTTATTTTGTGTATCTGATGCCACATTATGGGTAAATCCGGAGATCTATTTTGTAAAAAGTAGTAATATGGTCTGGTGCTGCTGGGTAAATCTGGAGATCTATTTTGTAAAAAGTAGTAATCTGAACACCTTTTTGGACTGTCTTATAAGTGGCTTCTATATTTCACTGCACATTTCAACTAATGGAACCAGGGAAACAGATAAAGGTCATGAAAGGATTCTAGAAACGATCAACACAGTTGGACATGATGGTAATAACATTGACACTGCTGATTTTTGTTTATGTTACTTGAAAGTTTAAAGATCTCCTGTGTCATATAATTTATGCTATAGACATGAATTATTGGCTGCCTTTTCCCCCTGCCCCTGCCTTTTCAAATCCTTTTTGTTGAGCCACTTCCCTAGCTTGACAATCTATTGTTACCTCCGGCAAAAGGTGAGTTCTTGGCTGCCTTTTCCCCCCGCCCCTGCCTTTTCAACCTATGTTCTTTTCATGGGTAGCTTGATTCAGTCGGTGAATTGAGCTTCCGGCTTCGACAGGAGACTCAGAGCACACTCACGGCTGCTTTGTTGTTTAATCACACCGCTAATCGTGTTATGAAGAGAACACATGGAAAGCATACCAACTCAATTCTTGAGACTTCTATTGTAAATGCTTCTTTTTGAAGATCTCAGGTGAGCTGTGTACATGTAATTTGTTTTTGTTTTTAAGTGTTTTCAATCTTAAGCGAAGTACTTATCAATTTGTTATTATCTTGTTTAATCACACCGCCAATCGTGTTCTGAAGGGAACTAGACCATCAGAGCATCCACTGTATTTGGACTTGTTCACATTTAACTTCCGTCTGCTAGATTTTTGGTATAACATGTGTTCTCTGCAACAATTACTTTATACCTACGTACCATAACATGAGATCGAAAAGATTTATTTTCACAACTATATAGATTTGTAAAGAGTTTCATGAGAAAGGTGGTTACCTTTCTGCCCAGCTCCTCTTAGTGGCCTCCTTTCCATTTCCCACATCTTTGCACTGCTGCTGCTGACTGAATTTCATCCACGTATAATTCACTGTTTCACTACTTCCTCACTATGATTCACCTGCTGGTGCTGCTGCAATCTACATTCAGTGGACACAAACCAGACAATTCACCTGGACACAAAACTACAGCAACAACAACAGTGAACCATTCATTTCAATTTAGACAAAGCAGCAACAGTTTTAGTCGATCATTCTAACTCAAACCAAGCAGCAGCAGCAGCAGTGTCGACCATTCTTACAAATTCAGAGCAAGCAGCCTCAGTGCCGACCATCGTTTCCACTTTAGACCAAGAAGCAGCAGTGTCAACCATTCTTTCAAATTCAGAGCAATCAACCTCAGTGTCGACCATTATTTCCAATTTAGACCAACATGCAGCAGTGTCAACCATTCTTTCCCCAAGGTTCTCTTCTTTTCTTTTATTAATCGTTTGATTACTGTTTGTTTCAGCTATTTACGTGGCAACAAACTCACTAGACATATAACCCAGGACTAGGGAACATGAGTAAACTTAGCTACTTGTAAGTTATTGTTAACTAAATAATTGTGTGTTGTTGTTGTCCGTAATTTTAATGAAGGTTAATATTTGTTCCATCCAGGTAGCTGGATGACTAGATGGGCAATTAGCAGGAGCAGAAGGATCCCACATCGCTAATCATGTTGTTAGCCTTTTTTATTCTTTGCTCCAGAAATTTGTTATCACCTTTCTTTTGCCTTAAAACTTGAATAAACCTTCTTGTAGCAATTGCTGATGCTAGAGGCTAAGCTATTTTTGGGTGCTTTTTCCTCCTATGATCGGCATAGAGACATGCAGATGGATATTGATAATATGTCTTATGAGGTACTATCTTTTATCATATTTTATCATATCCACTGTTCATCCATTCTCAAGTATACTCTTTGATCTTTTGATATGTGTGCAGGCCCAGAACATCTGCAATTTAGTTTTTGATAAGTCCTCCAAGATTTGGTTAGTTGCTTCATGCTTTCTCTTTTTCTCTCTTAATACTTAGCTCAATTTTGTTCATACTGGTATGTTTGATCTGTGCTATAATGCTATGTGCTATTTTATTTCAGTCTAGGAGGTTACGACAGAGTCTCATTCGATTTTCAGTGATTCAGTTTTCAGTGAAAATACTACTAAACTGAATTGTCTATTCTCCTCCTTGTTCTGGTGCTTGTTTCTAGAATCTCTATTTGCAAGGATATCTTTTGAGACTATGTTTCTGCTAACCCCAGGTTTCTTTTCAGCACCACAAATTTTCTTATTAGTCTTCTTCACTATATTCTTTTTTAGCAATGCTAGATCATCCTTCAATATAGAGCTAATGAAGCACCTGGTTTAGTATTATTAAGTTTAGATGAGTGACCCATATTTTGAAACTATTCTTGGAAAACTGCACCAATAGCCAGTCTCGTTAGGAGAAACATAGACCGAGTCTTCATAATCTTTGTTTTTCCTCTGCCTTATGTCAATTTTCACCCAATATCTAAAAGCAAATGTTTTATCTTGTTACTGAGATCCTACTTATGTTTGTTCAGGGGTCCTCCCCTTGGCTTCTTCATTTCAACCTTGTTGAGCACATGGCCAGATGTGGCTTGCAGATCAACCACCTTAGTGTTCTTCATTGAAATCCTATCGTCCCCAGTGTCTTCATCCACCTTGCAATCATTACTCTCCATCACAACGCCATTGTTCTTCGGCAGGAGCTTTAAAACACCTCTTTATTGGAATCCTACCATTACCAGCCTTCCCATCCACCTCAGTTTGACTTGACAGAATCTTACCATCACCGGTAATACCCCTTTTCCCTTGCAACCTTAAAACCTCCTATTGGCTAGAATCAGTTGCTTTGCCCTGATCAGTCTCGAAAACATGCTACTGCTAAACTGAAACATGCTACTACTAAGCAACTTGCTTAACTGATACTGCTAAGCCACTACTACTTGCTAATTAGAACTTGTTCAAACTTGTTAAACTGCTATTTGCTAGCTGAAGCCACTGGTAACTAAAAACTGCTATTGCTAAGCCACTGCTACCTACTAACTGAGGTCAACCTTAGCTGTTTCTTCTCAGTTTTGGCTGACTCAATTTTCTAAACCCAACCTTTCATTATCTCAATTTCTCATGAGGATATTACCTGATGTTGTGCAAACATACACTAGAGACTAATCAATATCGCTAAAAAAGAATAGATTAGTGTACGGTCGTCAAAAGAGTCTATATTGATTCTTTAGAAATAATTTGTGCGATATTGATAATGTTTGTTCGACATCAATTAAGTCTATTTAGATTGGCATATTTATAATAATATTATGGCGCATTTTGTCCAACAAATTTTGCATATAATAGTATTGTTTGTCGTACCATATATATTTTATACTACAACTGATATGATTATTTAACTTGCAGTATTCTAGAATTTGCTACCCTACAACTCATATGATTATTTGACTATGCACATGTCTCCAAGAATATTGTAGGGAAACTACAACAGATTTGTGCCATGTTTTACTCTGATTTTGGAGTTTTCTGCTTAACTGAGGCGAAGCGCAACCACCAGGTTGGCTGTTTTAGATCTGTCTCCTAGACTGCCCTTTGCTCAAGGGAAATCCCTCCTTTTCATTTAACGCAAAAGAAACTTATTCTATTTATTTGTATCTACGAAATCTGGCGTCAAATGTTCAGTTGAACTCAGATGTGTGAGACTCAACTGAAGATCCCAAATCATCACATTATTTCCCCGTCGAAATCATTTGTGTTTCTTAGAGAGAAAAAATGTTTTATGCTTCTGTCTCCTAGACTGACCTTTGCTCAAGGGCAATCCCTCCTTTTCATTTAACGCAAAAGAAATTTATTCTGTTGAACAGTATTTTCATCTTTATACTTATTTGGTACTGCAACAGCAATGAGAGGAGCAATATCCTTGACACCTTAATTTTGTATTGCCTTACAAAGGATTTTTTAGCTGTCGCTTGCCAAGTATAGGTCGTATTGTGGGTAGTCACACCAAAACTAAAACTAATGGCAATTGGTTTGCAATAGGCAGTGCTCTTTCTGTTAGCTCTGGATGTCAGGGCAATGAACAAACACGTTGAGTATGATAGTGATGCTAAAATTACTGCAATGGGTTGAAGCCCTACCATGTGGCAACCATTGATCCATGCCCAAAATGTGCCTGCCACTGGTGTTCCTGTCCCAACACTCGATCAACATGCAAGTAAAAAATGAAGCATAGAGCCAAACGATGCGAGAGAAGGTACATTACTTGATGGATTGTTTTAGCATTATGATTATGACATGCTTTGTTCTATTCTCTTGATGATTATTATATTTGCACCTAAAATGCAGTATGGTCTACACATGAGCCAGTTCACATAAACCCTTCAGACCCAAGCAGGTACCAGCAGAATGGCACGCCAGCTAAAGAAAGGAGTCAATGCACTGTAATGCGAAGAATTCTTCATGACATCCTATGAGATAATGGTTTTCTTGAATGGGCTAGCTCAAGTTGTGCGGTTTGGTGTCATGGTGTTGTTCAAACTTCGCAGTGGTGTGTGAAATAGAAGAATCCCAATTCCCAAGCATATTATTTGTCACGCTTGGTATGTCTTCTCTATAATTGTTCTATGCACCTGTAATTTTATTGTGAATGAGGAACTGTTAGCCATTGACATCATTTATTTGTGTTTTTAGGGAGTTTGTTTATTGTTGTCAATCTCAACCTTTTTTCATGTAGCTCCATTTAACCTTGATGATTTACTCAAATATATGTAAGATTTGGTTGTGCCATGAAGTGAGATGTGATTGATAGATCTCTTTTGCTTTGTGTACATTGGAAATGAATTAGATTCTAGATTTCTTGAGATGGCAAAACTTCCCATTGGGTTTTCAGCCAATGTGAAAAGAATAAGCTGGTGTTCCACTGGTGTTAAATGGCAGTGACTCTGTGATTCAATTTTATGTGCCATACCTTTCTGCTATCCAACTATTTGCAGATATATTGAGACCTGCCACAAGAAATAGTTTATTTAGAGCAACTAAACCAGCCAGATTAGTGTCTGCTACCAATATGTGCCTTTTCCCCATGACAGATATGAGACCAGTTTTGATTGAATCACCTCATATTTTCATCTAAATCATTTTTTGGTGTATCTCTCTACCTGTTTGAGTTTGCCGGCAGGTACAGGGGAAATACGACAGCATCATCGTGGAGGTGAAGAGCTACTACATGTCGATGAGCAGGTACAGGGATGATAAAAAAAGAAAGGTATATCTTCACGTCGATGAGCGGGTACAGGGATGACAAAAAAAGAAAGGTATATCTTCACATCATGTGCTATACATTCTTTAATGGCTTTCTATTGTTTCTTTTTTTGTTGGATTCGATAGCTTGGTCAGTTTTTTCTTGTATATTAGATTAGATGGTGGTATATGCAGATGCGCTTTTGGTTATAATTCATAGCGCAACTCATTAGCTATATGCTGGTAGTAGGGTGCTAACACAACTGATGGTTTAAAATATTTTCTCTTGCTCTAGGGTGAGATTATGAAGGTTTATGCCAATGATCAAATAAAAACATGTGTTGAGTTTCCAGAGTGTTTTGTATGTAAGTAGTGCACATTATATTTTCTTTTCATTTTTGCACCTTGTATGTTTTAAAATTTAAAAATGATTGGGTATCTGAGCTCCATGCCTTCTATAGAGGATTGCTGGTCAAACATGAGCTGTTAGTGAGAGAAGAATTGTGCCCTCTTCCCTCTGGTTCTCCCTGATTCTCACAGGTGTGTTTTGCACTGGCACACTTACATTGGTGCTCTTTCTTTTTGCTGCTAGCATAAGTACTATACTACTATGGCCTACTTAAGAACTAGGAAAGTTTATGTTATCGAATCATCAAACATGTTAGCATCTTGTTAGTATTAAGAAGTAGTAGTGAATCATTTACATATATTTCTAATTTGTCAATAGCAGATGAACAATCTTCTACATGCAAATTTCTGTTATGCGCGCTTGTGGTCATTGGCAGGAAGACTCATGTGGTCGGAAGAGGGCTGATGAGCACGATCACCATGGATGTGGACACCACGGCAAGGGTGGACGAGTTCTTGGTTACCACCTTTGTAGGCCCATTGGTGGAGGAAGACTTGACGAGAGGTGTGTGGTGATCACCATCTGAATGTGGGCGTCCAAGCTTCTTTGATGCCGGGTGTATTGTCCTAATTGTGACTATCGTCGCTGGTCGAACATTTGGCTAGCATCGATGATGTATACTGCAATGTGAATCCAATAATTGGCTTGGCTCTCCATACAACCAATAACTAGGAGATCAGGTGATTGCTAATTGGACAATAGGGGTGCTCGTGTTGTAATGGTGTAATAGGTTCAATGCCGTCGTTTTTACAGTCACAGTAGTCGTGTGTTAAGTGTCCAAGGTGATTTACCTCTGCCCTGTTTCCGGTGTCTTAGCCTGATTGGATAGCTTCTGGGGTGCGGGATGTGATGGAGCAAAGGGATTAAAACATGCTGATTTATGTTGCCCAAGGAATTCGCCAGTTGCTTAACATTTTGTTTTTGGCATACTTCGTAGTCAATTACTGTCCACGGATTCTTGCATATGTGAAACTGAGGAACATTTACTTCAAATATCATTATTGGCTTGGCTCTGATTATTCCTGTTTTCTGGTTCTCGTTAGGACCAATGAATACTCTCTTTTAAGAATCTTAATAAGCCACGGGAGCAAAGCTGGATGGTATACATAAGTCTTTTCACCGTAACCAACAACAACGGCCTCATCGTCACGCGCCACCAACCGAAGAGCAAGGTGTGAGGATGTGTCATCCTGGAAATGCCTGCTGCTCCCAGTAGAAAATTAGAATATACTCTCTCTGTTCTTTTTTTATTTGTCGTGGTTTAGTTCAAAAATAAACTAGCGGATGATAAATATTCGAGAATGTAGATAAAAACCTTTAGTACTAATGTTTTAAAAAAGCATCCTTACATGAGTGGTGAGTTCAAACGACTTCGGATCTAGCTGTGAACAACCGTGCACAGCCGCTCGCCCGTCGCCCTGCATCACCGGAGGTCATCGCCAGCGATCCATCATGGATTTTGTCGTCACCATTATACTCACGTCGTCCATCTCCAGGGCCCTGAGCCGTTGAAGGCTCGTCAATTTGTGTTCCGTGGCATCGCACGGTCACGTACCTAGTAGAGAGATGAAAAGGGGTGGCCACAGTTTTAACAGTGTTTTGATGAGAGTCACGTAGAAACGTGGTAAACAACGGAACAGTTTTTGTGGCGGCGTGGTCAAAAAATCGAGGGGACGGTATCATCTCCGCCTTATCTCACTTTGATTTCAAACTAAACACATTCTTAGGTGCGCTCGGGGGCGGGGTTTTCTCGACCCGTTCCAACCCTGACCTATTGCTAAACCCTGCTTTCGACTTGACGTGCAAATAACGTGGCCGTAGAGAGCCTTCTCCGAGAAGCTGAGCTAGAATCCAGCCGAACCAAACACGGGGAGCACGACGCGCGCATGGGACTGGGATGGCCGGAGGTGTGCTGCGTTGCGCGGGCACAGCACATCCACATACCACAGCCCCGCAATCATCCGCGCGCATGGGACGGACGGCGGATGTGCCGGCGTCGCCCAAACAACACATCCCGTGACCGACCCTGGCCTGTCCCCGGCCACTGCTCCGTCTCCGTCTCCGTCGTTTTCACGCAATGATGCGGTTCCGAGAACTTGCGGTAGCGCCGCCGCCGAGTCACCAGCAGGAAGAAGCTTGTGGATCTCGTTGCACTTGGACGACAGTGCTACGCTACGGTATATGGACACAGCAGCAGCGCCCGTGCTTGATGCCTTGATCTCGAGAAGCCACCTTTCCTTTTTCCCTTGTGCCTCGTTTATCAATGTTAATTAACCTGGCCGATGTGCTTTGTCACGTAGTAAAATTTTACAGTTTACATTGGCACGTACCACCAGAGACGTAGCTCGTGACTCGTCCCATCCATCACCCAACTTTCACTGCACGTTGGCACGCCATCCAAATGTAATAAATCGCATGCGCTTAGTTAGTTCGATGCTCGCTCACCGGTTGGATTTTCAGCTAACTAAACACGTACTGTCAGTTAATACCTTTGCAAAAGAAATCTCCAACGTGGTAATATCACTACACACGCACATTCTCCAACTTAGGCTCGGTTACACAGGGATTGAGAGATATTAGATCTATCTATATTCAATTTTAATTAGGAAGAGATTTTTTTTCTTCAATCTCCTTCAATCCCTTCGCAACCGAACATGCCCTCTCTTAAGGGATTGAAGTTAGTTTGGAAAGTCAGATCCTCTCGGGGTCCCTCTCATTTCACAGTATTAAGTAAACATTTGAATAAGATATTAAGTTTAGATCTCTTTTCTCTCAAACTAGTTACGAGAGGGATTCAATCTCCTTCTATTTAATTTTGATTAGAAAGAGATTTAATCACATTCGATCTAGATCTAGACGCTATCGAACAAAGCCTAATATAAATCAAATGGGATTGAGCGGGATTAAATCTATTTCTATTTATTTTTTAGAATGATTTAATTCCTTCGGTCCCCTATCGATACAAACGCAATAGAATAAACCTTAAAGGCCTGTTCGGTTAGAGGTGGAATGAGAGGAATTGAGGGGAATAAATCCTTTGCTATTCAAAATTCAATAGGAGGGGATCAAAATCCCCTCTATTTCTCAATGCAAACGAACATGCATGGCCTAAGGGGGGAAACAATATGTAACCATCTCACTTCAATATGTCCATACTAAATTACTTCAACGTACAGATTAAGACCACCCCACCCACACACAGCAACTGATCGATCAGATCAGCAGTAATACTGTTGCTCCCCAATCCCCATGCATGGAGATGGAAGGCACTGTCTCGCTCACGAGCATGCAAGGCACGCTGGCGTGGACACAGCGAAACACGTCCGATCCGGCCCGGCCGGAACCAGCCAAGCCAGCCGACGGTTTAATTTGATCCCAGCCGCAGATCTGGAGTGATCTGGGGCTTTCGGGCCCTCTCCTCCCCTTGCTTATCCAGCTCCCCTCCATCTCCGTGGACGCATCATGTCACGAGCTAACGACGCATCTGCACCACTAATTAATCTACACTACACTTTTCCAAACTGCATGCAACCGGCCCAGGGGCACCACACCACTGTGTATATAAAGTGCCTCCTGTGCGTTACCACACACTCCACATTCAAGCAAAGATCGAGTTGATGAATTGCTAGATACCAAAAAAACAACAACATAGAATTGTTGTCATCATCTTTCACTCAATTAATCAGCTCTTAGTTTTAGTACCAAGCTAGAGTACGTTCCCATTAGCTAGCTGTTCTTTCCCTGTAGCGATACAAGAACAGATACAGCAGAGAGTTCGTTCACCAACTCTTTGGTTAATTCGATTCTTCATGGCGCCTACTGGAGACGCAGCGGCCGCACAGGCGCCGGCACCGAAGAAGCAGTCGGCGAAGTCGAGGAGGATCTCGATTGAGGGGCTGCAGCGCGCCATGTCCGACCTGGCCCTGGAGCTGGCCAGGGACAGCAAGAAGCAGGCCGCCACGCCCGCCGACGCCGACGCCGACGCCGCCAAGCTGCAGCAGCTGCCGGCGATCGCGGAGCAGCAGCAGCAGCAGCAGCAGACGGCTGAGGAGGAGGAGGAGGAGCTGGCGCGGTGCGAGTGCTGCGGCATGCAGGAGGTGTGCACGCCCCAGTACGTGCGCCGCGTCCGCGACCGCTACTGCGGGCGCTGGGTGTGCGGGCTGTGCGCGGCGGCCGTCAGCGCCGAGGCCGAGGGCGGCCGCGCGACGACGGAGGCCGCGCTCGCGGCGCACATGGCCGTGTGCGGGCGGTTCAACCGCGTGGGGCGCGCCAACCCCGTGCTCCTGCAGACGGAGGCCATGCGGCAGATCCTCAGGAAGCGGGGCGCCAGGTGCGACAGCCCCCGGGTCCGGGACCGCGGCGCCCGCCCCGCCGCCGCCGCCGCGCTCGCCAGGAGCTCCAGCTGCATCCCCGCCATAACCAAGGACTTCAACTGACGAGCTAGATGAGAGGACGACACCGACACCGGCCTTCTTCGATCCATCTCTAGCGTTTGTTTGCTTGGAGCGCTGCATCTCGGTGCATCTGCGTGCATGCATGAGACTGAAAGGCCTCGGCATGGATGGGCAATGGGCATGTATCTTATATATGTATGTTGTTTATTTCAGTATATTATATTTTAGGTGTCTAAAATTTAAGTTGATTTTGTAACACTCTTGTACCATAAAATAGTATAAGTAAAATATTGCTTTTGTGATTTGATTTTTTTGTATTTATGGTATGACATACTAAATTTCGATCTTGTCTTGTACCAACTTTTTTTAGGTTCACCTAAGGATCAGCTTTTCCTTTTCTTCTTAAAACGTCGAAATGACCGTTTTGGGTAAAAGCCACTCTAAGCCCAGTAACGAGCATAGCGCAGACCAACACTGGCCGACCACATGGTTTTTGGTGGAAGTTGAGCCCGTTGGCCCATTTCTGAATGCTGCAAAGGAATGTGCTGCCAAAGTGCAAACAGGCATAGCTGCCAGACAGACTCCTCTGAACCGGCACAACCAAACTTTTAAAAAGTCCCCTCCTTTTCCGGCCCTAGTGTTCTTAATTTATTCGATGCAAGCAACCCAGTATGCATACTACACGCTTGTTCACGACAAAGGATATACTACTTGTACCAACCAACCAGTACATGCGCCGGTTATTGGGACGGAGCTGCACATGCGCCGCTCGGGTATCCATTGGTCGGCCGGTTCAGATGGCGCCGACACCGTACGTGGTCTCCCGGCCGGCCTCACCTGTTGCCGTCCAAATGGTGTCTATAGGGCCGATTCGTAAGAAGTTGTCGCTCACCCTCCATTCACGCTAGAGCCAAGTGGTGTCTAGGGGCCGATTCTTCACCACTCCACCCACAATCATTTACATCCGACCGTCCACAAGCTGTTCACTTTATATTAAAGTCAGCTATTTAAACTATTGTAATAAAAGGCTCTTTGTAATGTAATTATTAAACTTTTGATCGCCAAGTTATATAGGCGTTGCCGATCACAAGCACATACTCTCATTTGACTAAAAAGGGCATCAATCTCCTTATCACCGTCAAACCACCTGGATAATGTCAATTATCAAGATTAACAAGCACAAATTCGCACCTGACCAAACAATTAAAGGCTAACAAGAATGGCATGTATATGCAAACTTGCTTCTCCATCAAAGGTCGTTTGCAAAATTTGCATTTTTTAATTTGATAGATTTTAATGCAATTTTTGAGAGTCTAGATGATTTCAAATAAAAAAATTATCAATTACAAAGTTTGGTAACTTCTTGAGATATACAACTTTTATTCGGGTAGTTTTATCATCCAAGATCGTTTGAAAAACTCAAAAAATAAGGATATAAATGATTTCTAGTGGCATTGATTTATAGTGGCGGTTTTTTTAAGAAATCGTCACTAAAAATATCACTGGCGGTTGATAACCGAATCCGTCTGTAAAAATTAGGTCTTACTGTAGACTTAGAGTTTTTTTTCTACTAGTGCAATACACTAATGAGGTACTAGTCTCATGACTTTTAAATCTCAATGACCTCGCTAGGTAAATGCCATAAAGAGGACCACCATAAAAGAGATCACGTCCATCATATATAGGAGGAGCACCATAAAAAAGGAGGGAACATATGAGAGCATCATAAAGAGAAACATATGAAAGAGAGAAGTGTCCGTCGTTAGAGACCCAGTAGTCGGAAGGACCATGAACAGTTGGTTGCTACATATATGGAGGAGGAGCATACATATAAAAAAACAAATGTTGGGAAGTAAGGGAACGGGTATGAGTAGGAACGTCCTTTTACCGATGATGAACGTGAGAAAAGACCATCGGATAAGATTTACCCTGCACGACAGAGTTCTTAGTACGTTGCAGAGATTGCTTGTTGAACAAGTCCGTAAACATATCAAAGTTAGGACTCTATCTAGGATCCATGTTAAGATGGAGATTGAAAAGCTACTAAATCAAAACTGATAGTGAAAAGCTACCAATGAAGGAGATGACTTATAAATTAAAGTTAGTTGAGTGTGAATGAACCCAAGCCCCTCCTATATTTATAGAGTGAATTTAGAATTTTTTATACTTTATTTCTTAAATTGAAACGAATAAAATAGCGTCGACGAATCATAGTGTGCCACATTAGCAAACGCCAACCGGTAGGATGGTTGATATCAGACCCGCTCCAATGTACCGATCGGTATCGACTAGCCCAATTCCATCGTAGATGTCATCGCTTGACCTAGTCGATTGGCGACCGACTAACCGACCAAATCTAGCGTCAGTCGGTTTAACCTGCATTAGAGCATGGGTAGTAATGCAATCCGTTGTGAGCTTTAAGAAGTGGCCATGTCATCTTTAGCAAACTAAAAGTTTAGTCATATAATAACTATATCATAGTACAAGATATATATCTAATACTTGGTTCATCTTTTCCTCCCACAGAGTGTTTTACTGACTGTTTGGTCTATCGGTGCAGTGCACCGTGGAGTCCTCAAGCATCTCATGTTTGGTTCATGTGTGTAGCTATGGAGGATCAGCCGATGCAAAATTGGTCACCCGTCTAGGCTCCGTCGAGACGACGCGAGCATCTCCGCGCATGCAGGATACAAGCACGCCGACCACATGTAGGCACGCAATACAAAATGTTATACGAAATGTTATTTCATTTTGTTTTTTATTATATTTTAAGCAAAAGATTTAATTATTGAATCGATTTTATATTTATGTATCTAAATGTAATAAATCGCATGCGCTTAGTTAGTTCGGTGCTCGCTCACCGGTTGGATTTTCAGCTAACTAAACACGTACGGTCAGTTAATACCTTTGCAAAAGAAATCTCCAACGTGGTAATATCACTACATACGCACATTCTCCAACTTAGGCTCGGTTACACAGGGATTGAGAGATATTAGATCTATCTATATTCAATTTTAATTAGGAAGAGATTTTTTTTCTTCAATCTCCTTCGATCCCTTCGCAACCGAACATGCCCTCTCTTAAGGGATTGAAGTTAGTTTGGAAAGTCAGATCCTCTCGGGGTCCCTCTCATTTCACAGTATTAAGTAAACATTTGAATAAGATATTAAGTTTAGATCTCTTTTCTCTCAAACTAGTTACGAGAGGGATTCAATCTCCTTCTATTTAATTTTGATTAGAAAGAGATTTAATCACATTCGATCTAGATCTAGACGCTATCGAACAAAGCCTAATATAAATCAAATGGGATTGAGCGGGATTAAATCTATTTCTATTTATTTTTTAGAATGATTTAATTCCTTCGGTCCCCTATCGATACAAACGCAATAGAATAAACCTTAAAGGCCTGTTCGGTTAGAGGTGGAATGAGAGGAATTGAGGGGAATAAATCCTTTGCTATTCAAAATTCAATAGGAGGGGATCAAAATCCCCTCTATTTCTCAATGCAAACGAACATGCATGGCCTAAGGGGGGAAACAATATGTAACCATCTCACTTCAATATGTCCATACTAAATTACTTCAACGTACAGATTAAGACCACCCCACCCACACACAGCAACTGATCGATCAGATCAGCAGTAATACTGTTGCTCCCCAATCCCCATGCATGGAGATGGAAGGCACTGTCTCGCTCACGAGCATGCAAGGCACGCTGGCGTGGACACAGCGAAACACGTCCGATCCGGCCCGGCCGGAACCAGCCAAGCCAGCCGACGGTTTAATTTGATCCCAGCCGCAGATCTGGAGTGATCTGGGGCTTTCGGGCCCTCCCCTCCCCTTGCTTTTCCAGCTCCCCTCCATCTCCATGGACGCATCATGTCACGAGCTAACGACGCATCTGCACCACTAATTAATCTACACTACACTTTTCCGAACTGCATACACCCGGCCCAGGGGCACCACACCACTGTGTATATAAAGTACCTCCTGTGCGTTACCACACACTCCACACATTCAAGCAAGGATCGAGTTGATGAATTGCTAGATACCAAAAAAACAACAACATAGAATTGTTGTCATCATCTTTCACTCAATCAGCTCGTAGTTTTAGCACCAAACTAGAGTTCCCATTAGCTAGCTGTTCTTTCCCTGTAGCGATACAACAACAGATCGATACAGCAGAGAGTCCGTTCACCAACTCTTTGGTTAATTCGATTCTTCATGGCGCCTACTGGAGACGCAGCGGCCGCACAGGCGCCGGCACCGAAGAAGCAGTCGGCGAAGCCGAGGAGGATCTCGATTGAGGGGCTGCAGCGCGCCATGTCCGACCTGGCCCTGGAGCTGGCCAGGGACAGCAAGAAGCAGGCCGCCACGCCCGCCGACGCCGACGCCGCCAAGCTGCAGCAGCTGCCGGCGATCGCGGAGCAGCAGCAGCAGCAGCAGACGGCGGAGGAGGAGGAGGAGGAGCTGGCGCGGTGCGAGTGCTGCGGCATGCAGGAGGAGTGCACGCCCCAGTACGTGCGCCGCGTCCGCGACCGCTACTGCGGGCGCTGGGTGTGCGGGCTGTGCGCGGCGGCCGTCAGCGCCGAGGCCGAGGGCGGCCGCGCGACGACGGAGGCCGCGCTCGCGGCGCACATGGCCGTGTGCGGGCGGTTCAACCGCGTGGGGCGCGCCAACCCCGTGCTCCTGCAGACGGAGGCCATGCGGCAGATCCTCAGGAAGCGGGGCGCCAGGTGCGACAGCCCCCGGGTCCGGGACCGCGGCGCCCGCCCCGCCGCCGCCGCCGCGCTCGCCAGGAGCTCCAGCTGCATCCCCGCCATAACCAAGGACTTCAACTGACGAGCTAGATGAGAGGACCACACCGACACCGGCCTTCTTCGATCCATCTCTAGCGTTTGGTTGCTTGGAGCGCTGCATCTCGGTGCATCTGCGTGCATGCATGAGACTGAAAGGTCTCGGCATGGATGGGCAATGGGCATGTATCTTATATATGTATGTTGTTTATTTCAGTATATTATATTTTAGGTGTCTAAAATTTAAGATGATTTTGTAACACTCTTGTACCACCGAATAGTACAAGTAAAATATTGCTTTTGTGATTTATTATTTTGTATTTATGGTATGACATATTAAATTTTGATCTCCATTAAACTATAAAAATAATCATAAGGTATTAATTATCTTGTACCAACTTTTTTTTAAGTTAACCTAAGGGTCAGTTTTTCCTTTTCTTAAAACGTCGAAATGGCCGTTTTGGGTAAAAGCCACTCTGAGCCCGGTAACGAGCATTAGCGCTATAGATGTACATTTGGGCCGGGTTTGATGGGCCGGTCCGAAGCACGGAAAAAAGCACGGCCCAGGCACGGTACGGCCCGAAATAATTTAGTGTCGGCCTGACACGGCCCGTTATATCGGGCCGGGTTTGGGCCGAGGTCACGGCCCATGAGCGGACACGAGCACGGCCCTTTTAAGGCAGACACGAAATGACCCATTTAGAGACACGAAAAGGTCCATATATTTATTAAAACCACACTTCATTTCACACTTTCATATACTTGATAAAGAACACAAAGCTAGAGATAATGCTAGTTAGATGTTTTTTGTAGCTTTGAATTAGAGTGTGTGATGTAATTTTACTTTTGTTATGAACATTAGACAATAAACTGAACTTACGAACTTTGTATATAGCTGATTATACTATTTTCCTTCTAACAAAATGATTTATAAACGAGGTAGTCATTGCATAGCTGTGGTAACTTTAATACAAATATGAAGTTTGATTTTGTTCAAATTTATTTGTCTTATATTATTTGTTTTATTTTTTTTTAATTTAGGGCTCTAATGTGAATTTTGGGCAAAAAACTGAATTTTGGGCCCTAATGTGAATTTCGGGCCAAAATTTTAATTTCGGGCTTTTATAATTTTGGGCCGCCCGAAATAAGCCCGGCACGTTTAAGCAATTACGGGCCGGGTCGTGGGCCGAGGGCTAGGCCCATGGGCCGGCCCGACACGATCCGAAATTCAAATGAGCCGGACCGACCCGAAATTCAAATAATACGGGTATTTTCGGGCTTGGACCGGGCCGGGCGACCCGAATGTACACCTTGCAGACCAAAAGTGCCAACCACATGGTTTTTTGTGGAAGTTGGGCCCGTTGGCCCATTTCTAAATGCTGCAAAGGAATGTGCTGCCAAATTGCAAAC
This sequence comes from Zea mays, assembly GCF_902167145.1. Lineage (NCBI taxonomy): Eukaryota > Viridiplantae > Streptophyta > Magnoliopsida > Poales > Poaceae > Zea > Zea mays. Next base: position 4,642,596 of record NC_050098.1, on the reverse strand, counting down.
AGGCATAGCTGCCACTCTGCCAGACAGACTCCCCTGAACCGGCACAACCAAACTTTAAAAAAGTCCCCTCCTTTTGCGGCCCTCGTATAATTTATTCGATGCAAGCAACCCAGTATGCATACTACACGCTTGTTCACGGCAAAGGATATACTCCCTCCGTTTCTTTTTATTTGTCGCCGGATAGTGCAATTTTACACTATCCAGCGACAAATAAAAAGAAACGGAGGGAGTACATATACTACTTGTACCAACCAACCAGTACATGCGCCGGTTATTGGGACGGAGCTGCACATGCGCCGCTCGGGTATCCATTGGCCGGCCGGTTCAGATGGCGCCGACACCGTACGTGGTCTCCCGGCCGGCCTCACCTGTTGCCGTCCAAATCTATTACTACTCTATAAGGACCGAGGGAGGGCGTCCACACACACCATGCCCCCGCCTCCGTGACTGTCGCGCTCCCTGCCCCTACGCAGGTCCGTGACCGTCGCGCTCCCACCCCCAATGCGCACGCTACCCCCACCCACCTCCCATTCCGCTGCCAGGATCATGCAGCTCTGCGCCGCCACGCCCGAGCGTACTGGGGCGCTGGCGCCGCCGCGTTCCCGCAGACGCCCGAGCGGAGCCCGAGGTTCACGGGCGACGCCCGACTGGGGCACTGCGTTCATGATGTCGCCGAGCGCTACGGCTGCGCCGAGGACGCCGGAGAGGTGGCCCGCGCTGCCCGCACTCTGGAGTACGCGCCTGCGCCGAGGCGAGAGCAGGCGAGGTGGGGCGGCGAATCTGAGGCAGAAGCGCCTGCGCTTTATGAATCCGGAGCCGAATCGCTCCGTCCAGCTTGCCTCCTCACCGTTGCTTTTGCGCTCTGCTTTTCACTTGCCTTGCGTGGATCTGCTCAACGCACGAACCACCGCCTCGCCGAGAAGGAGATCGTCATCGTCCTCTCCTCTGCCTCCGCGGTCCCCGTCGAGAGCAGTGTTGCTGTCTTCGACTAGCACAAGGTAATCCCCCTCCTCCCCTCCAAAATCTCACACCCGCTTCCTCCTCTTCTTGCAGATTCAAATCATACATGGCCTAGAGAAGATCTAGGGATTTGATTTATCGTGTCTTTGTGGTGTTCCCTTAGCGATGTGTTGGGTTTTTATGCCTTCCAGATGGAGGAGGGAGGACGGACAGAGGAATTGCCTGTGCAATGGTGTGCATTTCCAAATGCAGCAGATATTGCATTTATTTTAAGAAATTGTAACTCCACGCTACAGACATGATGAACATTTAAGAAAGAAAACATCATTTCTCATAATAAAAAATATCCTAAATAGGTGTAGTTGGCATATCTTTAGTAGCAAGGTTTGTTTAGTATGTTTGCTTGTCGTGAGTCTAACTGGGTAGCTTGCTAGGTGATCCATTTTGAATTGCATCCTTTGCGTCGACATAGGAGGCGTCGACATTATGCAACTCTTCAGTTTGCCCTTAAGTGGACTGATCTCATAAATAAAAACCTCACTCGTTCAACAATACTATGAGGATCAGTTGCTTGTCCACGACGAGCCCTTACTCGTGGTTTCACACCAACACCATTACCAGCTGAATTTGGTTGAGTTTGTACATCAGAAGGATGGCTAATAGGACCCTCACTTTTATTATCATTGATCCGTGAAGGAATCTAAACATTTGAAAGAAGAACCCCATGTCAGGTAGAATTTGATGAAAGACAACATAAAAGGAACATGGCTACCGTGCAGAAATATATGCTTTTAAGGAACCTAAAAACCTTTTGAGGGACCAGTGCTCCTTGCATTGCAGCAACTAACATTTGATTCCGTGCAGTGAAAGTAGGGATATTGCACACTGCATTTTGCTCCTGCAGTATGAAAGCTGACTTTTACTGGCACAGTTCAAATTAACAGTAAGATTGATGTCACCCATTTCAGTAGCATGGTTGTGTAACCATTTTGCCTATGTACAACAGAGAGTTGTGTCCTTGTAGTGTATAGCATAATGTGTTTGTTCATGTGCAGTAAACATTTCTTCTTTGTCTATATCATCAGGAAGCAATGTTGAGGCGGCTAAGCGATGCTACAATGGAACAATCCAATAACAGTGATTCGTCTATTGACGAGAGGTCCATCCAGCCTCGAAAGAATATGAACCCCCTACCTCAATAAAGGCAAAGACCACAACTCCAAAAATCACATTTTCACTGTCCTAAATGGACTGATGGCAGCATTCCTTTGGATGTACTTTCTGATAAACTCACAAAAATAAGCAAGGTAAGCAATTGTAGTTTTACTTTATTGGCTCCCAGTCTTCATTTAGTGATGCTGACTTTACCAGAGTTTCTAATACAATTTCTACCAAGTTTCAGGAAGCTTTTGAACGAAGAGATTTCATAGCAACTGTTGTAGCTAGCGCCCTGCAAGAGGCGTTGATCTCTGTATCTGTGATCAGGAACATATATAAATTGATGTTGCGATTACTAATCCGATATTAACAAGATTTTTTCTAAAGGCATCACAAACTTGCTATGTTTTGTTCTGAATGAGTGAATATCATGTGCAGCTTTAAAGTTACCATCTATCTTCATCTCATTTTCTTTCCAATTATAGGTCTGGGATGCAACTATTGCAGATCCAAAATTGCATTATCCTTTTGAGCTCAACCTGTCATCTATGATATGTATTGTAACTGATCATGTTTTTACTACTTCATGATTCAGATCGCTGCTAGCAAGACCAAGATTTACATGGTGCTTCAGCTTGTCAATGGGGGCGAACTGTTCGACGGGATTGTAAGCCCACAAATGGAACTCCTTTTACTTATTTTATCCATTCATTTTTATCTAATTCTTCACCCCTCCTGTATGAACCATATTAATCATTAATCACAAATCAAACATGAAGCTTATGGTGTCTCAGTTCACTATTTGGTTTTAACCTCTTTCTTTGCTAAGTTTTAGCTTTGATCACACCACTTGATATTTCAATTAATTATATTAGATGTTTTGCGTAACAGTGAACTATTTCAATCGTTAGTGAATTATAAACTGATAGTGTTTGATGCCTTGTTTCGCGCCGTGATTAGTGAATTATACTTTTATGATATTACAGTGAACTATTAAACATGTACTCAAAGGCTCGCTGACAAATTAATTCACTAACTATTAATTATAGTTCACTGTTACATGCTTAGTGTACTCAATCGTTAGTGAAACATCTAACAGTGATTGGAATAGTGAATTACAGTGAACTATTAAAAATCTAACCCTGAAAATTGAGTACATGCTTAGTGAATTACAGTGAACTATTAATTGTGTTCGAGGCTATGACTGAAACTGAAACAGGTGATCCTTTTATGATATTTTAGTGAGGTACAAATGCTAATACCAATATGTCTAACTCTGACTCTCAACCCTGCAGAAAACATACAAGATGCAAATATGGAGGAACAACAATCTTCCTTGGTGGATGGTCTTAAAACTCCCACTACTGTGGCTGGTATGTCCAATCATGAGCATCAATTGGTAGATAACCATGTAGTTCAAAATATGATCAGGTAAACTTTTTCTACTGAAGATCAAGAATCCACAGCCGTGGAGTGCTTGTCCAATCATGAGTATCACTCGCAGACTCTTGGATATGTAATTGGTGGCACTAACATGAGAAGCGACACCAACCATCTCACAGAAGGGATCAATATCTTAATTGTCACACTGGACAGGCTTTTGGACCATCTGCAAAATACCGGTAGTTTCAAATACAAAGAGCTAAAGGTAAAGACTTTCTCGTTAGTATCATTTTTTTTCCAAATTCCTAGGGTGTGTTAAATATTCGTGTATGATTACAGAGTACCAAAAAGGTCATGCCCGACGACAAGCTCGCTGAGTTCGCGCTCCTCGACCCCAAGCCACCAAGAGGTGAGCAGGTGCTATCCTAAAATTGAGAAGAGCCAGGCTACTAGAAAAAGAAGAAGAGCATTCTTCAAGATCTAGATTATGTCGCCCCTGCCTTTTTTGGTGGATGCTTCTCGTGATTATACAAAAAATGATATTTAGGGGTTTTAGGGAACCATGTAAAATACCATTAGTTTATTTCAAAATATGGGGTATAGTGACATGTTTCATATCTAGATGGTTAGTATCATCCTTTGTATACTCGTGCAGGTTTCCATTAAAGTTGAAAAAACTCATCTCCCACAATATCACATTTTTGAAACGATTGTAGTTTAACTGTTCAAGTGTGCATAGGCTGCTCATTTGGAAAAACTGACTTGTCTATTATTTAAATTGTCTATATGCATAAAGAGTGTGAAAATCACTAGGATCTATGATGAGAAGTTTGCTGATTTGGGATGGGGAAGAGGCGAAAATGAGATTGAGGATGTGTTTATCATTGTTTTGTAGGTGAGAAGTGCTTATCAATTGCTATGAGCTACTAGCTTACCACTTCTCGTAGTTTAGGTGTTTGATAAAATGCATATTTAAGGACAGATTAGTTATTATTCAATTCTTGGGTAATGGAGTGCCACTGGTTGGTCCCTACATAGCATGGTATTGGTTCTATAGATCTAAATGAGTGTCAAGACAGACAAGATTGACCTAAATCCGTTGTTAAATCTGAAAATAGAGGTGATCCAATGTCCTATGTGTCTCGGTTGATAGTCGTCGAGAGTGTTTTGTCATGTTTCCTTTGCTAAAAATGTAGTTATCTGGTTAATACCAAGCATTATTTGTTTTCTTTTGAGATAAATATTTTGTTACTGATTTTACCTTTTGTCTCCTCTTCTTGTTTTTGTTCTAGAATCTATAGAAAATGGCTAACGACGAGGACATCCATCACTTTGTTTATGACAATGGAACTGATATGTTTAAAATTCCGTAGCAAGCACGTGCATCCAACTAGCTTAATTTTGTGGTAGCTGAGATCATGGTCCTTTGTTTATGACGAGGAGATCATGGTCCTCTTCTTCGTGAGTGTTCGCATGAAGGCATGCAGGCCGTCACCCGTCAGCAAATTAATTGTTACAACATGCGCCTTCCGTCACCCGGATTCGGATTCGTGGCGCATGATATGATATTCTGAAATCTGGGGCGATCCGATGAGCAGGCAGAAAGCAGCCGCGCAGAGGAGTACAACGCGCGCGCGCTGCACCGAAGAAATCCCCCCAGATAGACAGACAGGACCTCACACGGCACTGCATCTGGCTGCTGCATGCACCTGCACGCCGCCCGTTCTGCGTCCCTCGAGTCAGCTGGTTGTTATCGTGACAGGACGACGCGCGGTGAGCAGTTCACAGTAGTCCGAGAAAGAGAAAGAGAAACACACATCCAATTCCTGGATCCATCGATGGAGCGATCGATCGAGCGAGCTAGAGAGCTGCCTAGGGCCGGTACAGTTCACCTCACGTCGACCTCGGCCGGCCGATGCGCACGTACGCAAGTGCTACGCAGGATACGATGATGTGATTGGGCGCGGCGTCTGAACAACTCTCCATCCATCATACATGGCTAGCTACTGCGTATATATAATATACGGGAACATGATAGGCACACTTTGTAGCACGAGGATAACGTCTACTGAGCTCTAATGCAGACGTTCGCGGGGCCACTCAACGCTCTGCCTCGCCTACCTATTGTCTCGAGTCAATGCCCTTCTTTGCTTTTCGATCAATTTCACAAGCAAGAAGCAACCTAACCAATAATTTGTTGCCCTTCTGAAGGACTCGATCCACTTTCTGATTTGTGCCTCTTCTGAATTGTTCCTAGACATTGGAGCTTCTGGCCCCGTTGCAAGTGGAAAATCCTTGTACTTAAAGGTTGCAATGTAGTGGTCCCGTTGCAACGCACGGGCACTCACCTAGTGGTGTCTATAGGGCCGATTCGTAAGAAGTTGTCGCTCACCCTCGATTCACGCTAGAGCCAAGTGGTGTCTAGGGGCCGATTCTTCACCACTCCACCCACGATCATTTATAATGTAATTACATCCGGCCGTCCGCAAGCCGTTCGTTTTTTTATTACAGTCATACTACAATGAACAAGCTCTCTATAATGTAACTATTAAACTTTTGATCACCGAGTTATATAGGTGATGCCGATCACAAGCACATACCAGTGGCGGACCCAGGATTTGAAGACAGCCTAGGCGAAATTACACTGTTATACTCTACGCCTGTGCCTAGACCCTTTGCTGCTCTGCTTGCTTGCTTGTGGGTATGATGTTTGCTTGCTTCTGTCCATTGTCGCAGCCGAGGCAGCCCAGGCCACCGCCTGTGGTGCCTGGACGGTAAGTCCGCCACTGGCACATACTCTCATTTGACTAAAAAGGGTATCAAACTCCTCATCGCCATCAAACCATTCGGATAACGTCAATTACCAAGATTAACAAACACAAATTCGAAGTTGACCTAACAAAGGCTAACAAGAATGGCATGTATATGCATACTTGATTTTCCCAACAGTAGTACATAGAAGCTCTATAAAGACGGTTGTGAACGTATTTATACTAGACAGTGCTAGGGGATATTAGAAATACTAGTTTTCACGGACGATTAATTCAAAACCTTCATTGAAAATCGATTTCCACTTATGATCAACGTAATAAAACCGTTATTACTAATAAATTTCGGTAATAATTTCCAGAAAACATATAATGAGTTTTAAAATAGAAAAAAAAATTAATTCAGGGAGCTCTCGCCCATCTTTTTAGAAAAAGCACAGCTACACGGCGGCCGGGAATTGAGAACCCACCAAACCTCACCCTCGCGTGAAGCCTCCCATACCACTCCATCTATGACATGTATTGTGCTCAGGTTACAATTATGTTGCCCGCATATTATAAATAACTGAGCGTAAATTGAGTATTTGATTACGTAAATGAATTCAAACAAAAAAAAGTTGTCAACTACAAAGTTGAATAACTTTTGAAGTTCTACAACTTTTGTTTTGATACATTTTCCATTCAAGGCCGTTTGCAAAATTTTCATTTTGGATTTAATAAATTTTAATGCAATTTTTTAGTCTAGATGGTTTCAAATTAAAAACTTGTCAACTACAAAGTTTCGTAATTTTTTAGATCTACAACTTTTATTTTGATAATTTAATCATCCAAGCTCGTTTGAAAAAACTCAAAAAAGGATAAAAATGATTTCTAGTGGCATTGATTTATAGTGACGGTTTTCTTAAGGAATCACCACTAGAAATAGCACTAGCAGTTGATAACCAAATCTATATATAAAAATTATGTCTTACCACAGGCTAGAGTTTTTTTTCTACTAGTGCAATACACTAACGAGGTACTAGTCTCGTAATTTTTAAATCACAATGACCTCGCTAAGTAAATGCCATAAAGAGGAGCACCATAAGGGAGATCAGGTCCATCATATATACATATATAGGAGGAGCACCATAGAAGGAGGGAACATATGAGAGCACCATAAAGAGAAGCATACGAGAGAGAAGTGTCAGTCGTTAGAAACCCAATAGTCGGAAGGACCATGAATATTTGGTTGCTACATATATGGAGGAGGAGCATACATATAAAAGAGATGTTGGGAAGTAAGGGAGCCGGTATGAACAGGAACGTCCTTTTATCGATGATGAATGTGAGAAAGACCATCGAATAAGATTTACTCTCTGCTCGACAGGGTTCTGGACGTTACATAGATTGCTCGCTGAACAAGTCCGTAAACATATCAAAGTTAATACTCTATCTAGGATCCATGTTAAAATGGAGATTGAAAAGCTACTAAATCAAAACTGATAGTGAAAAGCTACCAATGGAGGAGATGACTTACAAATTAAAGTTAATCGAGTGTGAATGAACCCAAGCCCCTCCTCTATTTATAGAGTGAATTTAGAATTTTTATACTTTATCTCTTAAATTCAAACAAATAAAATAGCGTCGACGAATCAAAGTGTGCCACATTAACAAACGCCAACCGGTAGGCTGGTCGATATCAGACCCGTTCCAATGTACCGAGCGGTATCGACTAGCCCAATCCCATCACGACCGTTATCGCTTGACCTAATCGATTGGTGACCGACTGACCGACCAAGTCTAGCGTCCGTTGCGCCAACCTGCATTAGAGCATGGGTAGTAATACAGTGGGTTGTCGGCTTTAAGAAGTGGCCATGCCATCTTTAGCCAACTAAAATTTTAGTCATATACTAACTATATCATAGTATAAGCTATATATTTAATGCTTGGTCCATCTTTTCTTCTCACAAAGTGTCTTACTACTGTTTGGTTCGCATCTCTATCGGTGCAGTGCACCGCGAAGTCCTCAAGCATCTCATGTTTGGTTCATGTGTGTAGCTATGGAGGATCAACGGATGCAAAATCGGTCACCCGTCTAGGCTCCGTCGAGACGACGCGAGCATCTCCGCACATGCAGGATACAGGCACGCCGACCACATATAGGCACCCAATACGAAATGTTATTTCATTTTATTTTTATTATATTTTAAGTAAAAAATTTAATCATTGAATCGATTTTATATTTGTGTATCTAAAATTTTTACGAACAAGATTTATTTATATACTCTTACCTAGTACACATCTGTATACGACCAATCAAACAAAATCTCTATCTAGTTTATATAAGTGTGTGAAAGCAACCAAATAAATATATCTTGTATGAGCTCAACCTGATGCTACTTATTTTGGCTTGGTTCGGGCATTCTAGTTAGACTGATACGGAAACCAATTCGACGTTTAGAGTTCAAGAATAATCTGTTTTTAGCTAGCTACCACTACCAGTGAGCAGTATGTTTTTCCTTTTTTTTCCGCTTCTCTTTCTTTTATGTAACCACGCAAATCTATATTCTATACGACATCTCTTAGGGACCGTCTACGTCACTTTAATTGTTACTAGGTATATGCCCGTGCGTTGCAACGGAAGACACTTATGTATACATAGATCATTTTTTAGTAATGCTATCAAGAATCAACTCATAAACCATAACAAATGTTGAAGTCTATCATTTAAAACAACCAAAATTTGACTCAATGCCATTATTAATCGAAATAGGCAAATCCTAGGTTGATAATACAAGATATGATGATGTACCATGGCCTTCATAGAATAATTTTGTATTGTAGGGTGAAAAATTATAAAAGCTATATTCTAAGCATATTGAAAGGGATGGTGAGTTGTGATTATCAAAATTCATGTTCAACTCAAGTTCACACAATTGTCAAGCCTCTATTGTACATACTCGTTCTCAAGCAACAAAATATATATATATACTCAGGTTAGACAGGGATCAACTCAAGTTCACACAATTGACAAGCTTCTATGTATGTACATACATGTTCTCAAGCAACAAAAAGTATATATACTCCAAATACATGAAAAAACACATACTTAGCCCATGCAGTCTTTTATACATCCTTGGATTGGAATTGCAAGACACTTCCAACAAGAATGGATACATACTCAACACATACAATCTTTAACTTTAATATATTAATAAATCAATCTGCAAATACTCAAAGTTCTCATGGGACTGCATAAATAAAACATATAATAATTAGAGACAAATCCTCTCTTAGTCTATTATCATGGTCTTATACCGTGTCTTGGCAACTCTTCTAGGATAAAAGGGGTAAAAATTGGTTATAACTGCATATTCAACTCCAGAGGGGCCACTCCTGCAAAGCATTATAAAAGCGAAAGATTCTAATCAGTAATATTTTTAGAAATGATGTCAGTTCACATATGGTGTGGATAATTTCAGCTACAAATTTCTACAATCTTGAAAACACATTTGTAACTAAAATACAGTTGGTCTTGAAGTAGTAACTAAATACAGTGGGCATCAGCATATGTTCTTAAAAGTTCTTGTGCCACAATATGAAACATGTAGCTAGAATCAGGTTTAAGAAACTACCAGTAGTTGTACTAAGTTGTAGCTAGAATCAGGTTTAAGAAACTACCTGCAGGTTTAAGATGCTATATTTCCAATTTATTGATTTAGATGTCTCATTATTTTTTCACCCATATGGCAACAACAAAATGAACTAAGCTAATTTTCTCCCTTGGTAATTAGACATATGAGATGCGATTGAACTAAGCTAATTTTCTCCCCTAGTAGTATAAAAGATTTACAAAAACAAACACAACTGATATGTTTCAGGATCACAGTGAGTTTATTTCATAGTGCCGAAATAAAATATCCATTTCAGTTTCACAAATCAATCAAACCGGAAGCATATATTTGGCTTTAGCAAATCATTTGAATAAGAACCTGGTATGCACCATAGCACCACCACTGCCTACTTATGAATTATTTTCAGCATATATTTCTATTTTTATCGGTTTCTGCAATCAAACAGATTCAGTTTTTGTTTGTGCTCTTAAACAGCTTGTGTTTGCCCCAATTTTCTGATTCTGCCAGATTAAGTGCTAGATGTAGCATTGCAGTATCTGTTTCTACACTCAAACATAATAGATTCAGTTCTATTTGTGGAGTTCACTGAAACCAGAACAGAACAATTCCTGTTTGTGCACTCAAACATATTCAGATCTAGTTCCGTTGAGTTTTGTTTGTGCACTCAAACAAAATAGAACAATTTCTATTTTTGCAGTTCAGTTCAACAGATTCATTGAAAACAGAAATGGTGGTTTCATCAGTGAAAACAGAAATGCACTGACAACAAAAAACAGAAACACACATTCACTTAAACAAGTAGTTCACAACCAAAATTCAGTTTACTTTTCACAAGCAGTACTCATACCAGAATTCCACTGATAACATGAGTTGAATACAATAACACAAGTGCACTACAAATCATAAGTTCACAACCACAACTCACTACGAATGTCACATAGTATAATCCCACCACTCTTCGAAGCGAATGAGGTGATGGAACAATGGAAATGACGATCGAGTTGTGTGTGCAAAATGCAAAGCAGAGTCAAAAAACAAACCTTCTAGAGCGAGGCGAGTCGATCCACGATGAGGGCATCAGCCTGGACGTCGTCGCAGTCAAGCAGGACCTTGTGGATGTGGAGGCTATGGGAGGCGCTCTTGGATTCTCGGTGGTGAAGACAAAACAATAAAATGTTCTGTGTAGAGTACTAAGCAAGTATATAAATATCATTCAGTAACGAAATTAAATAAAGGAAATTCAGACGCTCCCAATCTTATGATTTTACCTTCTAAACAATTATGACCTGACCTTGCAACACAGAACAGTCCAGATATTTGATGCAGTGATCTGCCTCCTTAGTAGCAGCCATGGTGACAAAACCAAACATCCGTGATTCCCTTGTCCAAGGATCATACACAATGCTTGCATCAATCACCTATAGCACAATCAGTAAGCAAAGTGAATTGTTCAATAATTATATTTTGACTTCTCAGAAATGACACTTTAAAGTTGCAGATATTTTATTATATTCTTTAATGATTACCTACCCTCCCTCAGTGGGGGTCAGCCAGCTTTTGTGGTGTAATACTACAAATAAGGCCGTGTGCGACCACATAAAACAGAGAAGCTAACTCCCAAGGAAAACGAGAAACAAGCAGAGGACCAATAAAACCATGGCAGGGGGGTAAGTTGGCATCACGACGCTGCCCACTTTTACTTTTCAGTTAGACGTCTCCCCGTTCTAAGCATCCTCCAACTTTGGTTCAAGTTCATCAGAGAGATGGTTTGGCTCTACTGACAAAGAGCTTCCTATTTTCCTCTTCCGGGTTAGCACTACTTCTGATGCAAGTGTCTCATCGGCGAGAGAAGCTTCTTCACTGGCATCGCCCTCATGTTTTGTAGGAACTGCCCAGGCTATAGGGTTCACTGAAAAAAATGTTTAATCAGAAAAGTATAGTGAGTCTAGCAGTGTACATACTACTGCAATACAACAACACCATGACATAGTTAATTAAGTTTCTTATTAAAATGTAGAAGAGAACTTGCTGCACAATCTAACACTTAGCAGTAAGTAACCATGATGAAAAAAATTGTTTGTCTTAGTCTCTACTCCATCCATTCCAAATTATTAGATATTTTGACTTTTCTAGATACATAGCTTTTACCATGCACCTAGATATACACTGTTTAGATACATAGTAAAATTAATGTGTCTAGAAAAGACAAAATCTTTTTATTTGGAACGGAGAGAGTACAATAGAGATGCCAGGACATTAAAGGATATTTTCTAGTACACATACCCAACATACGGCAGTTAGCAAGGCCTGTTTATATAGTTTTTTGGGGGATTTGGGGGGGGTGGAAAAAGTTTTCCCAACAAATCCCATAACCCAAATAACCTCACAAAAAAATCATTTGAATTATTATGTACCACAAAAGCATTTCAACAGGTTAAATAAATTCACTACTCCCATATCTAACCAGGGCTTCATACTAATCAAGTAGTAAGAGGCCGGATAGCTACATCATCCTAGCCAATCATATTCCAAACCTCTGCTTGTCTGCCCATGTGTTTCAAGCTATATCATTCATGGATTAACATGGAAATTGGAGAACTTCATCAAAGAATCAATAGTTCATGCATTACACTGGAAAACAATCATTAGTTTGCTGATACCGAATTAGAGACCTTCGTCTGGTTCAGAAGACTTAGAGGTAATTGTACTTGCTTCATCACTTGCATTTATCAACTTCGGTTTCTTTTTGACATAGTCCTGCCGCAGAGGTATAGGTATCTGGAACGAAAACTGAGCTAAAGTTACACCCTGTGCAACATACTCTGGATTCTCTTGGAGGAACCTGCCAAAAGTAAGACATGGAGGCTTTAAGACAGACAGGTTGAAGCATATGTATACAATTCAGAAATATAAGGAATAAAGGCAGTGCATAACTGGTACAGTTAACATCTGCATACTATTTATTCGTAATATGTCATTAAAGGCCTTACAACATACAAGAAAGTAACTCTTGGACAATTCTATCCTCCATGATGGAATTTTTCTTAACTTGTTTACTGGCATTTACTTTAACTTAATTACTGGAACGAGCAGATAGTTATGAGACTGGCCCTGCTTCTACACCACTATGTACCCAACAGGAATTCTTTCAAAAATTCTTTAAAAAAACATATACCATCTGCATAGTATCAGAAGGTGTCTGTTACACTAAAATTCTTTCGAAAAACATATACCACCTGCAAAATGAAGGGGCCAAGAGCCACTACCGATTTCTTTTCCTTTCTTCGTAGCATTATGTGCCACTTTCCTCTTCTTTGTCAGTGTGCCCTTAATATTTGTGTTAACATTAACACCATTTGTTCTCACTGCCTGGTAAACGCACCTCTTTGCAAGCTCAAATACCTATGGCTTGGATCAGCAAGTATCCAAATTGATCAGACACCTTCTAATACTCTCAATGTGTCAAGGTACTTAAAGTATGTAAGAACGTCGTACCTACAGGCCAGTAAAGAAACATATAACCAAACCTAAGTTTTGCAGGTCGTAATACCAACCTACCACTAAATTCAGTATAACAATTTCTCAACATAATTCACTGGATTTGTCCGATTGGTAAAAATCCGAGGACCGAAATCCATCACTATTTTGAGAGGAATAGATAAGCAAGTGGGGAGGAATACAACAGCTCCGAAGACGGGTGGGCGGTTGTAGATCCAAAGACAGGTGGGGGAAGAAGGGGCAGCGCCGTACTAATCTGAGCTGCCACCGCCGCTGCTAGCCAGAGTGGGGTACTTCTTCCCTCCGCCGCTGCTAGCCAGGCTGGGGAGGTGGAAGTGGTGAGGGCGCTAAGCGCATCGCAGAGACAGAGGACAGGAATGGGTGCGGGATGGGAGAGGGTCCGGACGACGGTTCCCAGTGGTGATGGACCTCGGCATTGCTGGCTGGGCTATGCTGCGGCCCGCAGTGGTGAGGGACGCACGGCGATGGCCTCCACCGCCGCCGTCATCGCCTCGCCGGCCCCCGGCACCGCCGTGGCCGAGCCCGTCGCCTGGCTCGTCGACGAGCGCGATGGCTTCATCACCTGGCTGCGCTGCGAGTTCGCCGCCGCGAACACCATTGTCGACCACCTTAGCTGCAAAAATAGCACTCTAAAGAATTGTATTTGTTTTTAAAAATACCAAAAAGTTGTACTTAGACCACATTCCAACAGGGGATGTACAAACACAAAATATCAAGCCGCTGCATGATAGATTTCTTCATATCAATTCCAAACTTTCAAAATAACATCTTATTAACCTGAATTGTCTAATGGGGTATAGCATACGATTTAACATATAAGATGAAAAATATCATCTCTAAGTTCAATCCTTTAAAGTTGAAATCAAGAACTGGAGATAGCAGGAAATAATCTGGTTCACAGATGCGAATGCTTGAAATTGCAACTATATTCACTCTATGAAAACCAGTTAAAAATGAAAACCAGATACATACATCACAGCATAATAAGTATTTCAAATGCCCAACCAAAATGTTTGTATACATATTTGAATTTTCATTCATAATCGGTCCATCTTGTGTATGGTACAGAGTTCAGACCTTAAGCGAGTTCAGATTTCAGACCATAAGCGAGTTCAGACTATAAGCATACCTTGCATTGCACCCGAGGTAGCAGAAGAAGATGGTGTCAATGAGGCTACGCTCGTCGGCGATGTCCAAGACCTTCTGAATCTCTGACACCCGGATCACGTTGCAATCTTTTAAAAAGAACCATTTCAACATATATCTTTGTTTTTTAGGTGAAGGTCTCCTCTGCCAGAGATTAAAAACAAGGTGCACAAAAAGAGCATACTGACAAGAATATATCATCAATTGAAGCTTCACCTAACAATAATAAAACAAGTTCAAAACATGCAAAAAAACAAGCAAACAAAGTGGCAAACCAGAAATATATCAAAAATCTATCACCAAAGCTTCTCACAACTGAAATTCCAATTGTCAGAGATGATATAGTCACCTTCTGACACAAAATTGATCCATGGTAACTTATTTGCTTTATAGAAGACATGACACAAAAACAACTAAAACAACTAATCTCCAAAACTGAGCTAGTCCATAAGTACATATCCGTCCAACACTTGAATTCCATAGAAATCAAGGATCAACCTAGCAAGTGCAAATACTGATGCATAACTGAAATATAATGAACATGACTGTTCTGCTTCAGGGAAGCATTCTTTAGAAAACATATAACATGACAGAAGTGCCATAGTATCAAAATAACAGTATACGGTATACCCAAGTTTTTTTTAAAAAGAACGTTTTATTTTGTGTTAGTCATAGTAACCAGTAGTTTTCTTGCCATCAATTTTACTACATAATCACCATACAAGATGACAACATGTATATTTAAGATCATCTTTCCACTTGACTCCACCTCACATAACACAAAAAGTGCGGATATATTACTATTGTGAATCTTAATTTATTTTCAAACATTTGTTTCTCAAAAAACAGAAATACCTTTTTCTGCATATTTATCCACCAATGAAGGTCGGTCAGATTTAGGTCTCCATCCTCTAAACAAAGATCCCTTGAGTGTTTTTCCAGATAGAAGAAATACATAATGAGTAGACTCCCAAATGTTCCATCACTAATTGAATTACATTGAGGTCACCTCCAGACTATATTTTTTTAGCTGCAAAAATAGCAAACAGTTCAAATTATTTGAGAGCATAATCTTTAATATATTAAACAAATTTTGGAGTGCAGCAATTGGCCAGAATTAGAAAGATAGCACTGATGAGATATAAAAGTCTGCAAGCATAAGAATCGAGGTGTTATGGTAAATTATGAGTTATGACTATGGCATATACAAAGAAGGGAAACTATCAGAATATAAGTATTATGCATAAAAACAAATTGTGAATGGAACCTTCGCTTTACCATTCCATGAATGTAATCTTGCAAGCATTCCAATTATCACATTCTCAGTTCCTAAGCATTAGCAGTAAGCAATAGAAGGACAGAGGACCACTAACCATTGTACCAGTAGATGTTATTGCAAAAAACATTTCCATCTCACAAAAATATTAAAGGGAAAGTGAACGATCATGGTAAATACACAATGCTTTGTGTAAACAACTTCACTATCAGTGCAGAAAATCTCTGGCAGAGAACATAATATTACTGTGTGTCCCTGGTTCGCCCGGATCAACAGCTCGCCATCTTCCTCCAACAGACTAAACCTCTGCTTGTTATCCCGCCTGACTGCCTGCACGCCAGCCAAAATGTCACAAGTTCTCTCATCAAACTGAATACTGCTCACAATTCACTGCAAATTTCATAATCCAAAGAAATCAACAGCACATTGATATTCCAAAAGGCGAGATTACATCTTGACACTTCGATTCAGTGCCCCTATATGCCTTACTCATGCAAACAACGAACATTGGATTTGGATTTGGATCTGGACCTCACCTGGGAAAACCATACACACCCAAAAAACGATAGGGTTGGGAAAGCGAGAAATTCAGCGCATGCTTGTGTGAGGCGCGTATAACCGTTCTAGGGATCATGCAGTAGAACAATCATTCAGTAGTTTTAACATTTTATCAAACATAAGGGGCTCGAGAGCAGCAAGGGCAGCGAGGTTTCACCGGAGTTTGTGACGTCGCGCAGGGGCTGCGTAGATCCGACAAGCGGCTGGGCATTCCATCGAGTAGGTAGCTTGCCGCAGGGGCTGGGCTTTCGCTGCCAGAAACAGGACGGAGGGGCTCGGCGCTGAGGATAGAGGAGCAGGGGGTCGTGCGTCCTGGGCGCTAGCGCTAGACGTCCCTGGTTGGAGCTCGGTCGCCGGAGCTGGGGACGAAGGGAGCAATGGCTAGAAGCCTCAAACGATGTCGACTAAGTTGCACTGGCATAAGATGATTAAATAGCAAAATCTGAAGAGTAGTAGTGGCTCACCAGGAGAGGTGCCCAATCATACCAGACACCTTGGTGAAGTACTGGCCGAGGTGCACCAGGGTGAGGTCGAAGAACAGCATGAACCCGAGCAGGTCTCTGCACCCACAAGAGCATCTGTTTTAGGCTTCGGTAGCGATACGCAGGAAACCACATGAACAAAGAAATGTCGGCTCAGGAGATGAGCAGAGGCGAGCCGACAGTGGATCCGTACATGAACATCCAGACGTTGATGGTCTCGTTGAGCCAGGAGGAGAGGATGAGGACGACTTTGAAGACAGGCCACTCGGTGTGGGTGCTGCGGGACACCGACCGCGCAGGCATGCGCGGCGGGGCGGGGCATGCTACGGCCGAGGCCCTCCGCACCGCTACGACGTCCGAGCTCGACCCTTGTGTGCAAGTACCTCCAAGCCGGCGTCCTGGTGCGCTCGTGGGAGCGGCACCAACATAAATGTAGGCAGTTCCAACATAAAAAATGCTATCATACATCAATTTCCAGATTAGTAGTACATTATACACAGTAAATTGAGAGAGATAATAGGGAAAAACAGCTATATAATTAGTAAACCGATAATGAATTCCCACCTGTACACATTAATCTATAGCCTTTCACAATTCACATAGCATGCTAGAATGTCCCATTTCCTCAATTCTCATTATGCACCAAACACATTAAACTTCGTGTTCTCTATATGCATCCAAACACACTGAATGAAATGCAGCATAAACTTATTGAAATCAGTTATAGGCCTGAAAGAAAATCAATATATTATTTGTATCCAGCATTGCAATAATCATTTAGCCTAAACAAAATTATTGGTAGGAATGTGCTTCACCTATTCCTGTAGAAAGGAATGGCACGTGAGACCATCGAGATGTTCGGCTACAGGATTTTGCAGGTTTGAGTGGGGGATGGGATCATGGTGAATTGTGCCTGTGTCGCTCAATCATCGTGAGGAAAATGTTGATCGACTCTTGCTCTGACTCCGTCCAGGGCACGACGGTCTCCTTGACGGGACAGACTCCTTGACGGGAACTTCCACCCGCTGCTGAGCGCCTCCACACCAAGCCTCCTGCACAGTCCCAGGTTATTATGGGAGAACATCGTAGGTACACTGTGGGGGGGATAGAAGGAGCATGCGAGCTACGGTTGGTGCGGCGTACCACACGGCGACTACGACGATGGAGACAAAGGCGTGGTGCACAGCTGTGATGGCTAGGGAGAGCGAGGAACCTAGAATCCCAAACTCAACAATCCTCTACCAGAATCCCGCTCACCTAATCCACTGCAGCCGAGCAGACGACCGGCGCAGATGATGTTCACGGAGGGCCTCGATGAGTCAGCCATCTACTGGATCTAGCAGGGAACAGACTCCCCAGCCGCCGCGCCCGCACCGCCATGGTCGCCGTTGTCGGAGCGTGCCGCTGCTGGGGCAGGTGGTGGCGGCGTCGTGGAGCACTGCTCTGCACGCCAGTTCGGGCAGGGCCGACGCAGGCGTCGTGGGTCGTCGTGGGTGAACAGGACGCACCACTTGGGCCTGCTCGGCTGCTAGCGAACGGCCGAAGAAGAAGACTGCTTCCTGCTGTCGCGCGACTATGGGCCGCACCAAAAAATCAGCCCAAAACGCCTGCACTGCTGTGTTGTTGTATTGTCTTGCAATAACTTAGTACCATACTGGCTAGTAAAGGAGACAAGGAGCGGCTTATAAGTGTTGGCGCGGACTTAACAGTAAGAACTCTGTTGGTGGCTGAACTGGTCAGGTTCAACTCGTGCGGGCATGATAATTTTTGCTGGACACATGCGTGTACGGCCTGTGGGGGCACGTAGATGGTAGAACCAGAGCCATGGCAGAACAGGTCAAAGGCAGAACAAGTTAATGGCAGACTACTATTGCTTACTTAATAAGTAGTACAGATTTCTGTTAGGCTTGGGCGGTGTGCCTGTGCCCTGGCTTTTGCTCGTGTACTCAACGGCGTTGCTGGCCGTCCACGTACCTGATCGGGTATATTCGCCTCGCATCGTCATAGGTCCACACCTCCTGTCAATTTCTATTGCAGAAATAATAGATCGACTAGGCTGCGCCTGCGCTAGGTAGCGGCGGCGAGAGGGAGCTCCGCTGACGTGCGGAGCCGCTTTCCGACGGCCACGTACGTACGCATCATCGTCCCCGGATGGACGGGCCATGGCGACGTCGAGACGTGCATGGACATGGAGGCTGTGTGCGCCAGTGGATCGGACTCGCCATCACCGTCGCTTTATATCGGCTATAGTAGATCACCGCACCGCGCGTCGTCTCGTCTTGTCTGCCTGTGTACCTGTGATGAAAGGCTGTTCAGTTGGATTTATCTATACCGGCTTCTTCCACTTTAGGGCTAGTTTGATAACCCCGTTTTTTTAATAGGATTCTTCTATCTTCGGAAAATAAAAAACTCTTACAAAAAAATAGAGTTACCAAACTAACTTTTATAGTGTTTTTTTATTTATATAAATTATAGTTACAACAACGAACAATCTCGAAAATGAATATGCAGATGCATGCATATGCATAGAAATTTCCCATTGCCATCTGGTGACCGTATCCGGTGGTTGGGCGTCAGACGCGCGCGTCGCCTGCGCATATGCATTTGCAGATGCATGCAACGCAGACGATCGTCCATCTATCGGTGCTGCCCATCGACGCTATTGTACAGGCCCGGACCTGAGGGTATACAGGGTATACAACCGCTAAGAGCCTCCAAAGTCTATAGGCCCCCCGTTTATTCAGTTTATATCTAAATATATATACGTTACAGATAAATCTCTATTCTCGTTCTTTTGTTGGGTCTATTTGATTTTCTGACAATCATCTCTTCGAGGTCGCACAACAGTCTGCTTGATTACGAATACTAAATATTGATTGACGTGGGAAGGACGGAAGATATTGTACACTTATGTCTGTCGCGTTGCTTAATTCTAGCTTACCGGAGGGCCGACTCTAATAACCTATGTTGCTTAATCATTGTTTAGTTTGTTGAACTTTGTTTTCAGAAAATTTGCTCTAACGTATTAAGATTTGGTTTACTGTGTATTTTAAGGTTTATGTTAGTTTGACAAATTAAAAGTAAAAAATACTCGCTCTCAAAAGTCAAAACAAATGCAGAGTTATATTACATAATTTGTATAATTTTACGACTCATAAAATATTATAAAGTTTCTCCAGTCATGTTATTTTAAATAAAATTGTGTAAATAATTAAAAAATAGATATTATTTAAAAGTTAAAAAATAGTAGATTCAAATCTTCATATAGGGCCTCCATATAGATTTTTAGTTAGGGCCTCCGAAATGCCAGGACCGGCCCTGTGTACTGCCTAGCCAGTTGATGGAGCACACGCCACGCATCGATCGATCTTCGTTCGTCGTTGGCTCGTTGCCGCCGCCGAAAAATTAAACTCGTGACCTCGAGTTCTCTGGGACGAAGACGAGGACGTATCGCTCGCCATCTTGAGAGATGACGGTGTCATTATGGGTTGCTATTGGTCGATATCTAACGTCCGAACTGATTAGTACCGAGCGAATTGGAAGTCACGACATAAAACAAACCTGCCAGTACTGACCATTTTTCTTCTTTCGATACAAATCTATAAGCACATGTTGTAACTAAAGAAACCCAATTAAATTTAATAATAGGTGATCGTATAATAATAAGCTATATTTATATGTTCCGCTGCAAAGTTGTATGTTATTAGACCATATGTGTGTTTTATTGTGTGTATTTTCAATGGTGCGGTATCGGCTTTACATATGTTTTTTTGGGTTTATGATGATAAAATTCCATCTCTCAATAGGTGATCTCATGTTTATTTTCCTCTAAAATTGCTATGAAGGATGTCATGTCATAGGAAGTTTAAAGGAATTGATACGATTCAATCCTTTGTTGCAAAGGCTTTTCTAGAAAAACTTTGCACATACATTGAATTCTCTAAAATTCCTTTGTTTTTTCCTACGTTTGAAAGGAGTCCTTACATTTTTTATACGGGTGTGTGCCGTGACAAGGGACATGGGTCCATGATCTTCATGAGTCGTGACATGGAATGAGAGCAGGACTGAAGGAGCAGTGCCGTGGTGGTGTGTCGGGCCCACTGGCCAGCCGAAGACTTCAACAACTGCCCATCACGAGAGAGGCCAGAGCAGAGGAGACGGCAACCCACTCCAGGTCTCCACCCCAGCCAGAGAGCCCTGGAGCCTGGAGGGACGGGGTCGGAGCAAGGCTGAATTCCAGGAAGAAGCCATCCCAGCCGCGTGTCGCCTCCTTCCACACCTCAGTCACCCGTTCTATAAATACGCGCCACCGCGTAAACCGCGAAGAAAAAGTAAAAGGGAGGAAAAGGGTCCGGTGTGGCGACGATGGAGAGGGGCGGCGGCGGCGGAGACGAGATGATGATGACCTCGGGCGCGACGGGCCGGATCGTGCCGGTGTTCCGCTCCGTGCTGTCGCGGCGCGCTCTGCTCCGCGTCGCCGTGGCGCTGCACTCGCTCTTCCTCTGGCTGCTGCTCCTCGCCCGCGGCCTCCGCCGGCACCGGGCGGGGACCGGCGCCGACGCGTCGGCGTCGGAGGCGGGGGCTGGGGCCGGGACCTGGAGCGCGCGGCGGTGGCGGCTGCGGCTGCAGGCCGCGGAGGAGGAGGACGTGCGCCGCCGCAGGGCGCTCGCGGAGGAGGTGCCCATGGAGGAGGACCGGGGCACTAGGTGGGCCACCTTCCTCGTCACCGGGGCCAGGAGGAACGCGCTTTTCTGCCGCCTCTGGGCGCCGGCCGTCGACGAGATGAGGTGAGCCGTGAGCGCGCCGCCGGCGTTTTCGATTAATCGTGTCTTGGGTTCCTTGGAGTTTCCGTTCGGCCTTTGATGGCGACTGGTTATTTGGGCCTAGGCATTTTGCTTCCGATCTATTCCATGCACAAACAGCAACGAGCGATGAACAGTAACACACCTGTCTAGGGTTTTGATCACCCAAGAAGAAGAGTGTTTTACTTCACACGACACCAGATGTCATCAGCCAATCCTGTAGCGCTCTGCTGCGGTTGATTCTATCCTAGCCTCGCAAAAGTCAGAACGAAGACGTGCCGTGCAATTCACGTCGAGTACATCCGCCTTTGCATAGCGTCAGTGCTGTTACATTCACCGCACCGCGACTTGCATAGGGTGGGATTGCATTGAATCATCGCCACGCGATCTCTCTATCTTCAATTACTGGTTCTGTTTTGGTCGGTTGCCGTTGGGTTGCTGGTTGGTTGTGAGGTCAAATGGATTGGCTGTCTGCCACCCTTCAGGCTTCGGCATGTGAGTTGTAGTTGTCATTTAAAAACCGAACTGTTTGACTATATCTGTCATGGGTTCTTATTCCCAGCAGAGCATATGGGCTAAACTTGTGATGGCCAACTAAAGTGCAATTGATTAGCATAAAGCAGTGCCCTGTCTTTAGCTTTTTTTCCGTTCATAGAAGAGAAAAATAGTTTTTAAATGCTAGTTGCTCAGAACAGCTTGGCTTTTAAGATAAGGGGTACAACTCTTCTCTGTTCTTAATAGTTAATAATACCCTGAGTTGTGCAACGAAAATTTGGGTGATGCTATCCTATCCTTTATCCGCGTCATCTGCTGGACTTGTTCTTGTGATGCCTCTGTGACGAGTTTGCGTGCTCTCTGTTCTCAGTTTAATATCGTCATAGTCAGATGTCCACCAAACAAAAATTGAAAAAAAAAGAAAGGTAGGAAACCAGTTTTAGGTAACCCACCACTCCTACCGCTTCTTATTAGATGTAAGTTAGTCTTTGGTTTACACCTTCTCAGAATGTGGTTCTGTACGAGTCTTTTATCCTCTTTGTCGTACATTGGAAATGTTGAATATAATTTGGACCTTTGAATGCGCATTTCTCCTCTAATTCAGAACTCAGCTTTGACACTGTTATTCAATAGCTTCTCACTGATTATTTTCCTCCTACTTCAGGGGCATTTTGGTCATCATACATGGCTTGAATGAGCACAGGTTAGGAAGTTCCGTTAAGTTCTCTCATCATCATCATTTTTTTTTTTGAGGAATCTCCAACAGCTTGCTGATGTATTTCTATGCACTTGATCCTGCTGTTCCAGTGGAAGGTACGTGCACTTTGCTGAGCAGCTGACAGCATGTGGTTTCGGAGTATACGCAATGGATTGGATAGGTAAAGAGCACTGTTTTCGGTTTTTCTGAACATACATTAGAATTGTGCTGCATTTAGAAAAAAGGAAGAACGGAACGTTGTATCTCACCTAATTATTTTCACCAAAAAAGAGACTTGTCCCTCCTGTTTCCCTAAAAAAAGGATTTGCACAGCAATTTCTATCAACTTTTAGTTTTTAATTTCATTCAGCGAGAGTGCATTTTATGTTGTGGGTCATGTAATTTAATTTAACTAACAGTGTGTTAGTTATTCGGTATTGGCAATGTCCTGTCGATCTATTTACAGCCAAAATACTAGTAGCTTTTATTTTAACCGTGTTCAGTATACTTAATGTTGTTGGGTAAAGTCTCCATTCTTGGTAAACTATTCACACTTGCTAGTAACTTTAAGAGGGCAGATTTTTGCAATCTGTGTTTCCATTTGAGCATGTATGTTTAGTTCTTTTTTTTCAATACTCAAGACTGAAGATGCTAACTCTTGTTTCTTATGGCATATGACAGGGCATGGTGGAAGCGATGGCCTGCACGGCTATGTGCCTTCACTAGATTACGTCATCGAAGACATCGTGAGTTTATACTTGTGAAAAAAGATTAGTTCTTTCTTTATCACCGCTGTAATGCCTGATTAACATTTTTATCTGGAAAACAGGAAGTGCTTGTTGACAGAATTCTGATGGAGAATCCAGGGGTCCCTTGTTTCCTCCTCGGCCACTCCACCGGTGGGGCTGTCGTCCTGAAGGTATGGCAATGCGAAGCTTTCCATCAGCATATTCAGGCCGGGTTTAGACACTGACCCCCTACTTCTCTGGGCCCTGTGAACGAACGAACGGATACCCTGACGGCCGGGCAGAGAAATGGTGCAAAAACGTTAGCGAAGTAGCCTGGTCGTTGAAACCTGAAAAATGGTCTGGCTGCTGCTGCTGCTGCTGCATGGTTGCATAAGCTCGTTTTCATTTCACATGCCTGGTGGCTGTATTCTCCTGGTTTGCTGTGCTCATTCCACTGGCCATTTACAACTTGGCATGCAGGCATCTCTGTACCCTCACATCAGGGAGAAACTGGAAGGCATCGTTCTGACATCGCCCGCGCTGCGTGTGAAGCCTGCGCATCCTATTGTTGGGGCTGTGGCGCCGATCTTCTCTCTGGTGGCGCCCAGGTTCCAGTTCAAGGGCGCCAACAAGAGGGGCATCCCGGTGTCCCGCGACCCCGCGGCGCTGCTGGCCAAGTACTCGGACCCGCTGGTGTACACGGGGCCGATCAGGGTGCGGACGGGGCACGAGATCCTGCGCATCTCCTCCCACCTGCTGCACCGCCTGGAGAAGGTCACCGTCCCGTTCCTGGTGCTGCACGGCACCGCCGACCGGGTCACGGACCCGCTGGCGTCGCGCGAGCTCTACGGCGCGGCGGCGTCCGCGCACAAGGACCTGCGCCTGTACGACGGGTTCCTGCACGACCTGCTCTTCGAGCCCGAGCGCGACGAGGTCGGCGCCGAGATCGTCGCCTGGATGGACGGGATGCTCCGGCTCCGGCGGCAGGCTGGATGAAGGGATGGCCGTGCTGCTTCTCTCCTTCTAGGTGGTGTTCCTCTCCAAAGTATAATAATAGATTTGTGTGCCAAGATAAGATGGATGCATTTGTGCTGTGGAACTACGTTACGTATCTATTTATATTTATAACAGCGGGGTAAAAGGGTCGTTTTGTTTTGGTGCCCGGTTTTTTTTGTCAGTATTATTCTGCTAGGCTGTTCTAGCAAAACTGTCAGTGTCATTGCGTTGAGCTGGTGACCGTTGTCAAATTGGGTTTAGCATTATGGGCTGTGATATGAAACTGACTTGTTGCAGGTGTAATTAAGGGACTCTGACAGGAGACCGTCCCATTCAGAGCCTGGACAGCTAGAATAGCTTTTTCAGGGCTTGTTTCGTTTTGCGATTGGCTGGAATTGAGTAGATTTAAATACTAAATAAAAGTTAACAAATTTTATAACTTTTTCGAATCTTTCGTGGAAGTTAAAATCTTTATAATTTTTTTGAATCTTTCGATCCACGTGTGATAGAAATAACTGAACATCAATAGAACGGCCAACGCTGCACGATCAAAACTTCCAAAGCAGGTACATCATTCGTTATTCCCCAACGGCCCAACGGGTCATTTAGCACCTCTGCCTCACGCAGGCCCATCGTCAGGCTGACCAGATATTACGAAGACAGTGCGATTAAGGATTTACATTTTATTTTAGAAACCGGATAGAATACGGGACTAGCAGGATTAGGTAAGGTAAACGAACCAAAACATATGGATCAAAATCAGACGTAAAAATCAGAAACATTATTACATAGAGTATAAAAATAAAGTAGTATTGTGATGAATTAAAATGTCTCATCTAGACATATGGAAGCAATATATTATAATATACACAAGTGACCGACTGCATTAACTACGTCTGACGCTGAGACAGCGGAGGCACTGGTCTGTCTCCCACCATAGCCTATGAGCCCCTCAGACCACAGACCACTCATGACCTACAAAACCCTCGGACTATGACACATTTATGGACTGCGCACCTCTCGACTTACGTCACATTCATGACCTACCGGGAATAGGCCTGAGTGCAGACCTCCGATAGGGCGCAATAAGACAAACCGCGTCGAGCCCCAGGCTACGAAGGACAGGAGTCAGTATAGCCCGAATGATGGCGCTCAACCCCCACGTTGCCCACGCCGTCCGCCATAAAGAATACAAGACAGCCAGATGATCACAAGCACACATCTCTTTACCCCATGGTAGAACGCTCAGTTGTACCATCGCCTTGTAGCTCCTACCTAAGGAAGCCACCGCTGACCCACCCTCCTCCTCGAACTATAAAAGGAGGAGGTCGGACCACGGTCTAAGGGATTCGAACCCCCGAACACACGACAGACGTAAGGACGGACCCTAGACGATAAGGCGTTGTGAAGGACTGACAAACAAGAGGAGGGCCTAGAGACCGGAACCCCGTCGCCAAGCCAAGACTTAGCTAGGACTCCACTTGTAACCACCTCCACCACGAATAAGAGACTTGGGAGCCTCTCCTCCCTCTCTCGCCCGCTTGTGATGCGTACTACGAGTTTTGATCATCAATGGTGTTGTTAGCGCAAGCCGCCGATGACTAGAAGTAGGGATGTTCTGACCGAACCAGTATAAATCTTGCGTCCACCACGCACACCGTCCGGAGCCTGAGGTGCCCACAGTAAATTTACTTGTCAGAGCGAGGTTCGAAACATCGATATGTGTGCACTTAAGGCATGTATAAGACTATATCCATCAGTTTACCCAAAAACACTGTTTTTACACTATATTATGCATTATAGACTGCACTATTCGTAGAGTCGAGTTTGAATATGGGGGATGAGGATGGGTAAGCTGATGGAGATAGTTTAAGGGAATGTGCAAGCCAATTAAATTAAATGAGAAGTCTCTTATACAGTCTCTAGAGGGCTAAGTGAAAAAAAGTAAAAGACGAGCTCTTCGTGAAGAGTATGTTTCTACACGACTCTCTATGTATATTGTGTCTTAGCTGCATTTATAATTAGGAGGCTCAGTGTTGTATCATTCAGTCTCTTAGTTGTCTCTTATACTTGGAAAACGATCCAAAGGCTCAGGGTTGTAAATGCCCTAACTCTCAGTTTTTATCGACTATTTTATGTATAAGAGATAGTTGAAAGACTACATGATATAACTCTGAGCTTGTAAATCATAAATATAGTGAAAAGAAAATATACATAGGGAGTCATGTAAGGACATGCTTTTCGCAAAGAACCTATATCTTATACTCCCTCCGTTTCTTTTTATTAGTCGCTGGATAGTGCAATTTTGCACTATCCAGCGACTAATAAAAAGAAACGGAGGGAGTACTTCTTTTCAGTTAACCATAAAGATCTCTAAAAGACCTTATATTAAATGACGTTGTACATGTAAGCTAGAGTATACAACAGGGTATTAGCTCTTACTCGGTTACTCCTTCCATTCCAAATTACAATACATCTTGGCCTCTCTAGATATATGATTTTACTATGCTATCAGTCTCTCGCGCGCACTCTCTCTATATATCTAATAAAAGTAAACTATCTAGTAAAAATATAAAAAGTATAATTTTGGAACGGGGCGTAGGGAATTTGATTTAGTGGTATTGTGTTTTCGGACATAGGCAATACTTCCAAATCGATTGGCTGCCAAAAGAAAAAAAAAAACAGGCGATAGAGTTGGTCTCTGACAGACTTGCTCATATTGGAGGGCTCCAAAGAATCTCATCGACGACACGCTTCAAAGCCGCAGCATCTGAGACAACGCCAGCGTGAGACGTGCCGGCAAGCTTGATAGACTTGTAGTACTCCTGCCTCGGGTCACCACCGATGACGGTGTCGAGGGCCACTATGCTCGCCACGGGTAAGAATCCATCGCCGTCGCCGTACACCACCTGCGGCGTCTCGCTGAAGTTGCCGTCCCAGTACACGAGCTGCTCCATCGTGGGCTGGCCGACGCCGTTGATGCAGGTCGTGGGCACCACCGGCGCCCGGAAGCCGAGCTGCAGGGGGAGCGCCCGCGTCTCGTACAGCGTGACCCCGAGCGGGGGCACTCCGATCGCCGCCAGGAACTCCGGGATGTCCCGCGCCGTGTAGTTCCTGGCGCGCGTGACGACCAGCGGCGGCGTGCCGGGACCGAACACCGCCGGCGACGGCAGCGCCACGAGCGCGTCGGGGGCCTCCAGCGCGTCGCGGGGCACGGACGCGAGGTTCCGCAGGGGGAGCAGGAACCCGCCGGCGCCCGTGGACGCCATGACGTAGTGCTTGACGTACCTCCGGCGCCAGGGCAGCGGGCTCCGGTTCAGGAACTCCAGCGCGAAGTAGCCGCCCTGGCTGTGCGACACGATGACGACGGGCCTGCCGCCGTTCTCCCTGCTGGCGCGCTCCACGAGCGCCCTGAGCCGCCGGGTGAACCGCGCGAAGGCACGGCACGGCTGCCCCCGCGCCGCGGGAGCCTGGCGGAAGTCGTACGGCGCGCCGAACAGCGTCTCTCCGTCGCGGTACCCGGCCTGCTGCAGCGCCTCGACGAGCCTCCCCATGCAGAGGTCTCTGACGTCGGTACACACGTCTGGCTGGTCAGCACGTACGACGGTACGCGTTCGTGACACTGTAGGTAGGTAGATGTAGGCCGGCGACGGCGGCCGGGCTCGGTGCTTACTTGTTGGCTTCGGTGTCGGCGAGGAAGTCGGCGGTGGAGCCAAAGCCGAGGACGCGGGTCTCCACGCCCGGCTCATTGCGGAAGTCGCGGGCGGCGGGGTCGTAGACGACGCGGAGCTGGTCGGCGAGGCACGGCGCGACGGCGGGGTCGTCCATGGCCGTGGCGTTCCTCCACAGGCGGAACCAGCGGCCGCGCTCGTTGCTGCCCGCGCCGCATTGCGGCGACTCCGGCGGCGGCTCGTACGCGTCCGTGAGGCGCGCCTCGAGCTGGCTGCAGGTGTTGCCCGGGAGCAGCACGACAGGGTACAGGGCGTCGGGAGGCTGCGCGCCGCGGCGGGAGAGGAGGGCCCAAGGGAGGAAGAGCAGCAGCAGCCAGTGGCGGTGTGTGGCCATGGTAGCTAGGCAGGAAAAGCCGTTACAGATGCTGTGAATGGATTGGGTTGTAACGGTGGAAAATCGGAGTGGCGGCTTACCGCAACAGGAGACAGATAACTACTCCGGATTATTTGCGTGGACAGGAGCAATGGCGCGTATGATTCGGCAACCTTTAGCCTGGTTGAACTTTTTTTTCTAATCAGCTTTTCTGATAATTCAGGAGTGGAGAAAATCTAACTGTAAAAATAATCTTGAGCATCGTAAAGATTACGTGCGAAAGAAGATAGAGTTGTTCAAATAGTTCAGGATCTAGAAAACGATGGATTCCTAATATTATGATGACTCAAGCGATTTTATGTTTATATTGATTTTGTATGATTTTTACTAAAACGAGTCTTATAAAAACATGCTGCGGGACATTTGACAGTCCGCAACAACTTTTAATGCTAAGAAAAACTCAAACAAACAGGTCCTGCTCCCTCCCCTTCCAGTTCCTCCCGGAAAAGGCCGAAAGCACTAGGAGCAAGCAGCCCAATAGCAAGTCCGGTCAATCCTGCATGGGCCGAGGAGGCTGATAAAGCGATTGCAGCTATCGTGGAGCCGAGATGGCCGACCGACCGACCACCTGTGGGCTGTGGGGGATGAAAACTGTTTCCGAAAATTCCGTAACCTGGACTTTATAATCGTATCGTTACTGTAGATACAATATCGTTTTCGAAAATTACCATTTTAAAAATTTAAATTTTATATATCTATCAACATTGTATTATACACGTCAGCATAGATTAATTATAAAATCGATTAAATTTCCGACCGCAATCATTTTCTATAGATGATATCGTTTCTGACCAGCTGTGGGTGTCATTTTTTCTGAAAAACAAAAAACAAAAGAAAAAAAGCACCTGTGCCTGCCCATAGTACGGTGATGGTGGCCAGGCATCATATCGGCAACACGACGATGGAACGAAGCTGGAGGCGCCGGCGGTGGGCTGGGCAGCAAGACACCGCAACGACATGGCAAAGCTGGACTGGATCGGCGGATTGGTTGGATGTGTGTACTGCTACTGCAGACAGGCAGGCAGGCAGCTGCACGCGCGCATGTGGTTTTTTGCAGGACGGGATGGGCGGGACGACGGCGACGGCGACACTCACTTGCCATTGCCGTCGTGTCGGTTGATCTGGCCGGAGCCGGACCCGCCAGCAGCGGCACGAGCACGATGCAGGAGGAACGAGGTGGGCCGGGTTTTTAAAACCAATATATCCGGATAAAAACTTCATCAGTGGACACTTGGGATCGCCATGGCCCAACATTATTGTCAATTGCCAGAGGATAAACGACTCAGCCAAGCCGACCTCCCGTTGGGAGCCTCTGCAAGATGCCAAGATGGCTAGGCCAAGATAAAATGCTGATGCTGAGGTCCAGACATGCCGAAGTGAAAATGAGAGCCGTAGTCAGGGATAGGGTGGGAAATGAGTCCAGCTGGCTTGGCTCGCCTACTCAATAAATTGAAGGAGGAGATTTGGCTCGACTCCGCTCATGAGTTACACCTTAATTAATATATAATATTACATTATATGGTGACTTAATAATATGTAAATGTAAAAATATAATTATTATTCAACACCAATTCAATGTTTAATCCGATGCACAACCATTTCGGTGTTAATGAATAACCTGATTTATTTGTTAATTCCTTCGTATTTATTTATTCAGACTTTTTCTATCTTTGGAACCTGATTTATTTATTAATTCCTTCGTATTTATTTATTCGGACTTTTTCTATCTTTGGAACCTGATTTATTTGTTAATTCCTTTGTATTTATTTATTCAGACTTTTTCTATCTTTGGAACCTGATTTATTTGTTAACTTCTTCGTATTTCTTTATTTGAACTTTGTCTTATGTCTTAGACTCCAATTTGAGGTGTTGTTCTTCTCGATCATTACTTTGCTTTCCTCTAAATTCATGTTGCATCATTTCAAGTAAATCTATAAATACTATTAAACACCATTAGCCATTAATTAAATGTGCTTGAGTCCATTTTTCTTACCCGCGACATCGCGGCGTTCCTCATAGGACTAGTGATAAAGTTGAGCTAATCAGAAAAGTTAGAGAAAAATGCACTTTGATAGATGAAAGTAGACCCCAAATATAAGGGTTGAAGATTAAAATGGTCACTTTGATAGTCTTAGAAGCCTAGAATTAAAATTTAAAGACGACAACACAAGTTTTGAGAATTTAGGGGCCACAATCAATGCACTAAAATGAATATTTTAATGTTACCTATTATATCATTCTCAGAAGATAGTTTTATTCTATTGCTTCTAAGAACATAGAATAAAATGAAACATAGCTGAAACTATCACTTTCAAATATAGTTTCGTTCTTTTGTTTTATAGACATTTAATTATGTGACTCGTATTGAGGTTATAACCAAGCCAAAAGAGTTTTATCTATCTACGATACTCACTTACAACACTGTCATATAACACTTTGGTATAACTGGAGGAGATTTAAGGGCATATACAAACCATATCTATTGAGGAGTCATTACAGGGTTAAATGAAAAAAAAATACAAGAAATTGTCTCCTCACGAGAAGTCCATATATATCTATATGACTCTCTATACGTACTATCTCTTGAGGCTATTTCTAACGGGTAGTATCGTGACCATCAATGAGATACCACATATGATTTTCACTCATGTGACTAGACATTTAACACTAGGGAGAAAAAGGTTGTATCTTAAGTAAGACACTGTTTTAGCACGACGATTTTGGTTATGACACAAAAAAATGTTTGAGTCTACTAGATACAACATCACACCAAATAATCAATTTAAATATATATAAGAATGATATTATACACGGACATGACGTAAGGTGTATCTTTTTAGTAGTGTTTCCTCCGTTTCTTTTTAGTTGTCGCTGGATAGTGCAAAATTGAACTATCCAGCGACAACTAAAAAGAAATAGAGAGAGTATCATACTTTTGTATCCTATGTGTCATTATTGGATATTGAAGTATGATACTTTGCAATGTGAATAGCCTAACTAGTAACTACATCTGAGATGTAACGGGTTTAAATACATTTCATATCATGCAGTTTTCTTAAATATCTCTTGTAATTGGAAAAGCCGATGATCTGAAGTAAAAGCATCCAAAGGCACAAGCAATGAAACCTACGTCGACATTAAAAAAAACTGTCTAGACAAGTGAACCGGTTGCATGCACGCAAGGTGGTCAGGACCCAGGACCAGGAGACACTAGAACTGTCAACTGCATATGCCGTTTCATATATAACGAAGCGCCATCTCTCTAGTTGACCGCCGTTTTTTCTATGGTTCGTTGGTTATTACAGGCGATCCGGCCGTCTGCAGTTGACTGGATCTGATCATCTGAGATCTTCTTCGTCGTCATCATCACATGATCGAGCACATGCTAGCTACCTAGAGTAGCAGAGTACCAGGATGCATGCATGATTGATTCTGAAGAATGAATCGACAGCCTGCGGATGGATCTGACATTCACAGTCACTCGGTCAGGTAAAAGCACCCGCAGTCATTAGATAAAAAAACATCATTAGTCTATTAGGCTACACAGGTAAGCCGCCCTTTTTTCTCAAGTGGTGCCAGCAGCAGCTATCTATTTTTTAGTTCTAAATTATTGAATACTACGAAAAACTCTATTTTAGTTTCTGTATTTAGTAATTTAGGAGAGTAAAATAAAATAAAATAAGACAATGCAAATTAGTCTTTAAAAATTAAACACCACCTAACAGTGGACCAAGACCCAGCAACCGCTAGGCTGCATCCTGCAGCAACAGCAGCCCAACCAAAAAAAGAAAAAAAAAAGTCAGCCGATCAGGCTGGTTTATTCCGGCCAAGGTACAGCAATACTAGTACAACACACGTACCAGGGTAATTAATAAAATGCACAAGAGGGTAAGAGGATAAAAGCAGTGGAGTACACGGTTATACTACATGCATACAATATCTATGCAGGGACGGATAAATTATGGAGACGAGACAGCAGCACACAAGCCACAGACAAAGGGCTAAAAACCACGACGACGAGGAGATAGGAAACGGAAACACGATGGGCAGCGACAGCGTGGCGCGCGTGAGCAGACAGAGGAGAGAGCACCAGCGAACGGCGGTCTCTTCGTTGATACGTGTTGGATCGCCGTCGACGCCGCGCCGGCCAGTGATCAGACGGCGGCGATGGAGCTGTCGAGCTTGACGACGACGAGCTCACCAGCTGCACCGGCGGGCACCACGGCAGGGGCGGCGCGAGCGGCGAGGACGTGGTCACGCACGCGCGCCGCCATGCCGTCGAGCCCGGCCTGCAGGCGCGCCACGAGCGCGTCCCTGGGCGTGCCGCGCACGGGCTCGCACTCGAACTCCCAGCGCAGCTCGCACCCGCCGGCGGCGGCGGCGGCCGGGACGACGCGGAACGTGGCGAAGAAGAGGCCGAAGCCCATGTTGTTGTCGTTCATCTCGTAGCGGAAGAAGCGGCGCTCGGCGTCGTGCTCCAGCAGCGTCTCGTGCGCCCAGTCGGGCGCCGGCTCGCCGCCGGCGGTGGTGCCCTCGCAGTAGCGCACGCAGCCCGGCGCGCGCGGGGTGCCGGACGCGAGGCGGCACGCGGCCACGCGCGGGTGCCACCGGTGGAACGCCAGGAAGTCCGACAGCAGCGCCCACGCCTCGTCCGCCGTCGCCTCGGCCACCGCCGACGCCACCTTCCCCTCCCACTCCCACACCCTGCTAGCGACCGCCGGTGCCGCCGCCGCCGTCATCGTTGGGGAGGCTGGGTGGTGGTGTGGTGTGGTGTGCAAGTACAAGCCAGCACGGACGGACGTGTCGGGCCGTCTGGGGGTGCGGTGAGTACGTGCTGGAACGAAGGGGTGTGTTGGGGGTACGCAATATATAGACCACGGACGGACGGGCGGGCCGTGGTTGGATTCGTTAGCGGGTTAGTTTAGCTCGTTCTATCTTAGTACACCGTAGGTCTGCTGCAGCTGTTTTACGCTGCCTCATTCGATACGTAGCATACTACTACGTACGATGCATGGGCCCGGCCGATCCTCGAGTTTGTACGTGCGCCGCGACATGTGGGTGTAGGATGCCGTACGGTACATACGCACGTACATTTTTGCATTCGTAGTGTTGCCAACTAATCGCCATGCGTGGTACAGTGCACAGTGCAGCCAGGGAGCAGCGGAGCAGGACAACGCGGCGAACGAGGCGAAGTTTTGGAGGCGGCCGGAGCACGGGCGGGGCAGCTGGCCGACCAACTGAGCAAGCCCCACGGAACGGTGAGCGCATCGGCGCAGCGCAGCAGAGGCAGGCACAGTAGCCAGTAGACACTGTTATTAGGTGTGTCTTCTGAGCCGGTTAACAGGAATCGGAGTATAGTTAATTCTAACCATTTAGGGCTTATTCGGTTGCTAGAGTATTAGAGGGGATTGAAAAGTATTAAATCCCCTCATATTCAATTTTAAATAGGAGAGGATTTAATCCCTTCAATCCCCCTCAAACCACTAGTAACTGAACATTGCCTTAACTGTTTCTTTATCCGAGGGCACCTAACCTTATCGTTACAGCCTCCAATTCATCATGCACATTAGGAGCTAGCAGGACTCAAGCCAACGCTAATCCTCGCGTCGAAAACCCTAAACCCGCGTTCCTAGAGGGCCCCGAACTACCTAGGTGCTAGAGTGTCCGGAATCGCTGTGATTGATGTCGTCGACTCCCGTGATTACTTCAACAGGAATGGGATCATTCTGGTTCGACATCTGGAATGATAAGTTGCTACAGGAAACCTATCTTATACTCTTCTCTTATGCCGCCAAGAACAAAAACATATGTCTCCAAGTCCATCTCATCACACAGTCTTAGGAGGAGCACTTCTATTTACCCCTGTCTTCACAAGCATATCAGTAATTTCAAGATCTCCGTGCAATGCTTGCAACTGAACAGACCCTTAACAACATCCTAAACCCTATATCTCAGCAAGGGAGACCCTCGTTGTTTCCCCTAAAAACGGGTAACGGATCCGACCCTCCACTTGCATGGTAGAATCTAACACACCAGCTGTGTGCGGTGTTGGGGGTCGGATCTGATCGATCGGCTAGCGCAGCTACGTCCAGCAGCCAGCACTCCAGCAGCGCCGGAGCCTGCCTGCGCCAGCGACATGGCGGGCCGCGGGCATGGGTGCGTGGGCAAGCGCGACGCGCGGCCCCTCCCCTGGCTTGGCTGGTTCCGGGGGGCAAGCTGGGCAGCCGTGGGCGTGGCCAGGCCAGGCCGGCCGGCTCCCCCTCCCGTCCCCGCGCATCGCAGCGCGACCGTCCGTCCGTCCACCGGTTGTCGTCGTCGTACGCGCCGCGCCGCGCCGCACTGCCCCTGCCAGAAACTGGGCCGGGCGGGGGCGTCTCTGTCGCTGGCCGTGGCCTATGGACGGATGATTAGCGTGTAACGGCCTAACGGGGGACCTCCCTCATGAACCGCAGCGACGACATGCGGACGATGCCACTGCGACAATAATGAGGGCGATTGGTTGGGCCAAGCAGCCAGCGCCCGGTCGCCATGCACGGATGGTCCAGGAAGCCTATCTCTCTCGCGGCCGGTCCGTCGCCTAGCTTGTAGGGAGGCCCCCCCATCTCTCTCGCTCTCGGGATCTCGCGACGGCCGGCGCGCGCTGGTCCTGGTCCAAGCCGGGCTTTCGTCGCTGCCTGCCGACTGCCGCGCTGCGCTGGTGGACCGGCCCGGCCGGCCGGCTGGCATGGGCAGGGTCCGCACGGTGGAAGAGGCGGGCGGCCGTGGCCCACGCTAGCTAGTCTCTAGCGCTGCCGTTCTGCAAGTGCACCACGTTGTACCGCTGCTGGAGGCAACGGCGTCGTCGCTTCCGTCGTCGTACCGGCCGCGGCCGGGAAGGAATCGGTCGGTCTGCCTTCAACGGGTTGCAGCAGGGCGCATGCATGCAGGTAACGAATGCCCCGGCGCCGCGGGCTGGCCGTTGCTGGCATCCTGCTGACACTGACAGCGCAGCGTACGGCCGGGGGGATCGGGGTATTTAATCGAGTTCCGTACTACGTGTAGATGACAGTCGACCCTCTCGGTTGCGACGTCACTCTCTACATCTGCTGAAAATAACAGGTAACAGCCACCACCGTGTAGTAGTAGTATACATTAAGAAAACAGGAAAGCAGTTAGTTGTCCACGACTGAGAGCCTAGTCTCACGTACGGCGGATCAAAACGACACTGTGTTAAGTTGCACGTGTGTGTCTCCGTGAAATCCATGGGGTTTCCACTTTCCGGACACAGCAGGTTCCAACTTCCAACCAAGCGGCCAGCGCGCGTGCAAAGCAAACCCTCCTACTCTCCTAGAGTACTGTGAGACTCGATCGGCCTGCTGTGCATGCATGCATGGGCGCAAGCTCGGACTCGGACACGCATGCATCGCGGTTTGCGCTAGCTGAGCACGGACACGGACGGAGCATGCAAGCTGTAGCTGGAGGAGTAGTACTACAAGCTACTTAGCTGTCTGCGGACGCCTCGTTTTCGGTGCATGTGGTGGTGGTGGTGGTGGCCCCCTGCATTCAATCCCTGATGGGCGCACCCGGTACTGCCTGTCTGCAGTTGCTGATTGAGCGCAATTAAATCCGGCATCGCTTCCTTAGCAGCTCCCCGTCTCGTCCGCCTCCACTGTACTGTACTACTAGCGGACTGCCAGTGGCCTGCAACGGCCGTGCCGTACCAGTACCACACCGCGCCTGGCAACAGACCAAACAGTGCGCCCCTTTGCCTGCCCATGCATAACATATCACTGGCTACCTTGTAAGGGCATGTACAGTGGAGAGACACCAAAACGGTTCTCCAAGCACATGAGATAACTAAGAGACTCTATTGTACAATGGAGTGTCTCTAAACGTAGTCTATTAATAAATACAGAATTAAATGTATTTGTATAGCATCAGATCGATAGAACAGACGACAAATTCGTACAGTGGGAAGTGAGGCGTCTGTTGTTACTTGGTTTACGAGCCAGAGACGTCTCTTCACGGAGAGACGGCTCTAAGATTTTTTTGCAAATAACCCCCTAAAACACCTTAAGAGCCCCCACATTAAACACCACTGTACATGCCCTAAAGACACCAGACTTATTCGGTTATTTTCAATCTATATATATTGGTGTGGATTAATACGGATTGACAGATATTTTAACTCCTAAATCTCCATTAATTTATATGGATTGGGGTAGAACCGAATAAGCCCTAATACGATAAAAACCATTCCCTGAGACGTTCACAAGCTATTAGAGAGCTAGTTTTGTTTCCGTACCACATCTTTTTCCTTTCTTTCTTTATAATTTGATATACGCAGATCTAAAATGTTACTAGTAGTAGCTAGTAGTATTTTGGATGGAAGGACCGAAGGAGGGAAACAACAGAACATGCATGCATGGTGGGTGGCACAGGCATGTACAGTACAGTGCGAGTGTCCATCACGCAGGAAACCGATCGCCGGGTGGTGACTGGCGAACGCTGTAGATGATATCGGCATCAGACCGGGACCGAGGAGGCAGGCACTGTGCTCGATTCAAGCGCTTGCTGCCTGTCGCGCCTTCTCCAGGGACAAGCTAGCTAGATCACGGTCATGGTCATGTCTCTCTCGCCAATAAATCGCCACGGGTCGGGGCCTATATACTCTTCTTTCTTCTTTTTTTAGGAACAATTGCATCTATACCATTAAAAGATCCAAACTTTAGATATATACCATGGATCCCACATGTCATTGACTCATGTGGACCCACATGTAAGTGAGATAGTAATGGTATGGATCTAAAGTGGTGATCTTTTAATGGTATGGATCCAAATTTCCTTTTTTTTTAATATCTAATGCGGGACTCAGCCAACTGAAGGCCGGCCCAATAGGCGATGCTGCCTGCAAGTAGTAGCAGATTTGCTCGGGGCCATCGGCAAGCCCAACAGTGGTTGCCACCACAGCATTTCCTCAAGGCCAGCCTCGCGCGAAACGAACATTGTATCACAAGCCTTACCATGTGCCAAAAAAGCTATAAGAAAAATTATATATATTAATCTCTACTACTATTAAGGCTGTAAGAGTAGTATGTCATTCCCGTATTCTGCCCTCTCATTCCACCTCCCGTAAAGCTCATTCTCATTCCCATCCCGCCGTACAGCCCACGTCTAGCTAAAATTAAAAAAACACACATGTCTTTAAGGGGATTTGAACCCATGACCTCTCAAGCAAAGGCCAAGAGTAGCTACCGCTACACCACATGTGTGTTCATGTCTACATCTATGACAGAAAACATATCTACTACATCTCTCACCAAGCTCACTTGCTACCCTTGCATAATGCGTAGTAGTAGATAAATATCACCAAGATTCTTGAATTATATTTTTGGATGGAGGTAATATTATTTAAAGAAGAGCTTTGCATGCAATTTCTTTTGTTTGAATAATGTATTATGCTTAAATTCCCATTTTTACATGCGTGACATTTTTCTTCGTAATATTTTTTCCATAGATCAGACTTGTGAGTCATTTTCATAAACCAACGCCAAGCATGAATCCATATTTCTTACTTGAAACCCCGAGCAAACACCATAAGCAGAAGGCACTCGCGTTGGCGTCGCTCATCGATGACGAGAAAAAGCTTGACGACTGTCAGTTCGACCTCTAGAAGCAGTCCTACGTGGTCGCATACGCCGCTATGTATGACAAGCTCCCGCGAAGCCACCACTTGGACGTGGTCCAGAGCAGCTGCATCACGCTGTCCATCGTTAAGCAGAGGGTCTCATGATTGTTGCCAACGTCGACGACTCTCGGGTTGTTCTGGACACCGCATCCGACGACGACGCCATCACGCCGTCCAGCTCATTGTCCACCTGAAGCCCAACCTACCACGTAAGTCGCTACTGACCAGACATGAATTCTTGTGCGCTGGGATGATAGATGTTGCTGACGTTGTGTGAGTGTCCTCGAACATGATGTATGTAGTGGAGTAGCGCATCTGGTGGTGCAACGACCAGGGGTACTACCTCGCTGATGAGCCCGGGGTGCACTTCGTTTTGCAGCCCAACCAAGAGTCATCGGTACTCGTCATGTCGCACGCGTTCGACGACTACTATATCGAGGATTGTGGCGTCATCTTGGCGTCGGAGGTGACGCAGAGGAGGATCAACAACAGTGACCAGTTTGTCATCCTTGCCACCGTCAGGGTAGCTTTTGCGTCGGCCTGTCTTTAATTCTCTTCGCAAACACACACTTACCTTTTCGTTTAAGTAAGAGCGTATGGTGGTGCGTGTCTGATGACTAACGATGTACGAGAAAATTTCTTCCAGCATGTGTGGAACGTGCTCTCCAATGATGAGACCATACAAATCGTGGCGTGGCATATATCGAAGTCTGCATGATACTGATGGTTGCAATGTAGTGGTGAAACAACTAGATTAAAATAACAAAATTTATGTATGGCTAGAATCATAAATTGATTATGAAACATTTTCTCATAACAATATAACACACATTTTGTATATAAGTTATCGTAGTATACTGATATTATATATTACCGTTGCAACGCACGGGCACTCAGCTAGTATATTATGAAACATATAATCCCAATGCGACGACGTGGCTTGTGAGCCGCCACGGATGGATATGGTCCCCTCCCGTGCCCGGTCCGGCGACGGAAAGACGAAGGGGGCCGCAGCGGTGCACGTACGGCGCGCCGCTTTCCGCCCTCCCTCCCTGGCCCCTGGCCCTGCCCTTTCTTCTTGTATCCATGTGTCACACCCGGGTTTCGGGGCACCAAGACCCGGGCGGGAACATAATCACCAGGTGTGCTGGGACCAAGTCTCACACATATGATGAATCATGGCACATGATCGAATGTCACATCTTTACTACATAACATGAGTTCTATACAAAAATAAATAAATAATTACATTATAAGGAGACAACGGTCCAGCAATCCAAAGTTGACTGGGAGACGACGGCCTAGACCTCTCACGAACACACCGCAGCATCCTCCATGCACATCATCCTGTGGTACCTGCTCTTGACCTGTGGGGGGGTGTGAGACAGCAAGAGTGAGCTCACATACGTTCATTGCTCAACAAGTTGTGGGGAATAATGTGCATGAACTCGCCAAAGGTGGGAGCTCACGTGAAGTGTAAGGCTTACCAAAGAGGATGGTTAGAGCTGAGCATTGCTTTTAAAGTTGGTCAAAATTTTATTAGCAATTACTAAGTATAAGTAAATACCAACCCAATTAAGTAGTAGAACAAAAGTAACAACATCACCTGCGATGCAATGCATATGACAAATTGAATTTAGTTCCATAATTTAATCATCAGAGAGTCCTGAGCTGCTCATGACCGTGAGCTCGGCTAGTATACCGGTTTTACACTCTGCAGAGGTGGTACAAGATTAATTGGGTTTTGTACAAGATTAATTGGGTGTCAATTTTCATATGGCTTTCATGTCGAAACAGTGGCACTAATTGATAAACAATAATATTATAAAATTATAGAAATTGAAATGGATTGATTTGGACTTCATATGAATTTTATATGAATTAAACAAGTGTATGGATTTATTTTGATACTAAAAACCTAGTTCTTTATAATTTCTGAATTTCCTAAGTGTTCTGGACCGAGGACATCATTACCAGAGAGTCCAGGGGCTTCAGCGCAAGTGTTCCTAAGACACAGAGTACTGTTATGTGAACTGCGGGTTGATTCACAGTTTTTCCCAGGGTTTCTTTTGTGAACTTGCAACGGCGAAGGGGTATCTTGAGTCTACAGTCGTATGATTATAAATGAACGGTCCAGATTTAATTATTAATTCACCCACTACAGACCGCCCGATCTCAGATCTAGGCACCAGATTGATTTCACCAAATCGCTATACCGATTCTAATCTCATCCGCTGGAAACTAATCCGATGGCACAAGTGCCTCCTTCCTCCCACACGCCGGACAGCGGCGGCAGCGCCATGGCTGATGCGCGCCCACCGGAGTGATATCAAGGTGCCGAGGTTAGCACCCACCCTACGCAAGCACTACCGCCAGGAAGGTAAGGGCGAGGGAGCCCAGGGGCACAAGACTTACCGTGGCACTGCGCAGGCACGAGCTGATACGCTCCGCGGCCGCCCGACGGGATCAAGCGCTGCGACCCTGTGTCCCATCCGCCTTGGTTTCTCTCCCTCACATGCGTGGCGGCTCGTGGTCTCGTGGGCATGCATATATACCCCGGTAGGATCGGACTTCAAATGAAACGATGGGTACTAGGTACGCGAATCTCGGATGGTTATAACGTCCCAAGTTTTTTTGCTTCAGTTAATTACGAAGATCGCGTCTGTTACGTGAAAGCTCCCAAGAAATAATGGCAACGACAACATACGGCCTCAAATACGAGATACAGGTGCGTACAGAGCAGAACGTGGGCTTATGCGATGTGAACATAGGGCGGGCAGGCTGGTCTAGGGAAGCTACGTAATTACTTCTTCTTTTTTTTTCCTTTTTGTTTTCTATTTATATTTTCTTATATATATATATCATTTAAAATCAACATCCACGTAGTGTTTTGAACTCCAAATCAAATACAGAATCAGAATTCTAGCACGATGCACAACTATGTTCTATTCATTTATTTTACACAAATGTTTTTTCTACATGCAATTCGCGCACACCAATTCGCCCCCCCCCCCCCCCCCCCCCCCCTATTTCCGGAGCTCCAACGCGGAAACGCCCACGTGATCGACAGGACCGGCCGGCCAGAGGAGAGCTAGCTAGCTTTCCAGCCAGCCATGGCGACGGTACGGTGAGCTAGGTTTGGTGGTGTGGGGGTGCTGCGTGCCGTCGACGCCTAGCCTGGTCTCATTTCGTTCCACCCCCGGCTTCTGGCGGCTGCCGTCCGTACGGTCGCTGGCCGGAGTGTACGTCGACAGACCACGGCTCAGCCTCAGCGCACCCTCTCTGTCCCGTAGCTCCAAACTTAACCTTTGTCCAGCATCCCAACATATAATTAATTCCCCACCGTATTATCATCATCATCCTCTTTTCTTAATATAATTAAAGAATCTTTTAGTCTAGATAGACTGGTGTTATCAACTAGGACTAATCGGTCATCCACGGGTTTCTTGGAGAGAGGAAGGGCATAGGCAGGAGATATGTTGAACATACGCACGATCCGAAACCAGCACATAAGGACGTGTTTGGTTAATCCCGTTACCCATGAATTGGATGAGATTGGAAAAAATTAAGAATAAGTTTGACTTACTTAGAATTTAAACCTACCCAATCCCACTCAATCCACATGAATTTAGAGATAACCGAGCAAGCCTTAAGTGGTTTTAGAGATGTTCGGGCCACAGCGCCTGTAATGCCCGCTCTCCCTACTCAACGATTGGTGAACGCAAATGTTAATATGATTACAAGTTCATAACAGAACCGAGCGTTTCAAAGTCGCCGTTTGTAAGTATGGGATGTAAATGGAGATCTTCAGACATGAAGGCGTACATGGATGATCATTCCGAGCCTGGTAGCTGGAAATGCGTACATGGATGAACGCAAATGTGAATATGATTACAAGTTTGGTGAAAGTCGCTAGCTAGAAGCATGGGTGACGCTAACAGTCATATACCCATTTCCCTTTCATCGTCAAACTCTAAATACGTCGGGATGTAGCTCTGCAAGACTTAGATGGAAGATAACTCGCCGTAGAAATTGGGAGCAGTCGCGCAAAGAAGCACTTTCTAAAAAAGCCGTATTCATCTGGGTGCAAGATTGCAAGGAAGAGAGTTCTTACACGCCTAGCTAATAACCCACGCGCTACAACTAGCACCACCACCACCGGAGCATTCTTAGCAGCGAAGCTATCTTTTCATTTCAGCATGCTTCTCTCTCGCTCTCTCTCTCTTCCTCTTGCTTTGTGGGTGGAGGCCGGAGGGAGACCAGCAAAAAAAAAAAAGTTGACCAAATCATGGAGAGCTGTCTGTTTGGAGTTTTCCATGGAAAACGGCAAGCGTGGAGGGCTGCGAGTCCAAGCAAAAAAAAATCCTCTTTGAGCTGTTTCATGGCGCTGCCTTTTGGAAAGGGGCGGGCGGGCGGGGGCGCGGGGCGCAGACGATAGTGGCTCACAGTTTGACAATTCAAGCCTTCCAATAATTACGTGCGGGTGCGGCAGCAGGACCCCAGCTGCTAAACCTGCGTCGATCGCTGCTTTCTTCTTCAGGTTATATTACCAAGCAAGGCGAAGCATGCACGTGTGATTGTGGCTAATAAACAGCACCTGGTAATTGCAACTCTGAAGCGTGATGCACTGACGATGCGGCGGTCTCGTCCCAAAAAAAAATTTAAAGGGTGGCAAAAAATGATCTGAGCTGCTCCTGCTAGCTGCTAATTAAAGAACTAACCTGGAATTGAAAAGAACTGACGATAATAAAGAAAACTCGAGCCGGAATCAGAAAAGGCTGCTTATATATTGTTCGAATGCTTCAATCATTCGAGTATTATCTCCCAAACAAAATGGAGTCTTTCAAAATTCAAAGAATGGTAACTGGTGTGTACGTACGGTGTACGTAGTACCGATCTACTGTATGTGTGTGCGCGCGCCAGGGAAAAGCAGACGCCAGCAAGCGGGTAGCTATATAGGCATGTTTGGTTCATCTTTTTTCTGACCAGCTTTTCCGAAAATCTAGCTGTGGGAAGAATCTGGCTGTGTACAGAATCTGAGTATCATTAGGATTACGTGTGGATGAAGATAAAGTTGTCCATGGGACTCAGGATATATAAAGTGACGGATTATTACTATTGCGACGACTCAACCGATTATATGTTTATGTTGTTGATTTTGAATGGTTTTTACACAAACGAATTTTATAGAAGCTGAGTGTTTGGTAGTCCGCAGCAGCTTTTAGTGGCCAAAAGCTGCGAAAAGCCGAAACAAACGGGGGCTATATATCATGGATATACTTAAAAAAAAGATGAGTTAAAAGAGGGAGATCGATGAGGGCCCAAAGTGCGCTGAAGTCCTACTATATATAATTGATAAACCAGGGTCGTTGTTGCTTTTGTTTGTCTCTTTGATGCATGTAATTAAGTAATGGAGGAACAGCTTGCATAACCCCCATATATCTCACATCTCATCCCCCCCCCCTCCTCTATACTGCTCATACGTATATGGTTTTGGTATGTTCTTTTTTTATTTCCTCCGCATCTCAACAACAAATTCCTTTTTCCCTAATGAATTTCCTAACAGAAAAGCATGCGAACACATGCATGGAGACGAATTGTTTACTCCAAATTAAGTAGTGAAGTACGTAAACGTAAAGTACATGCATCCATGCATGCATACGAACGACATTATTGTT
This sequence comes from Zea mays, assembly GCF_902167145.1. Taxonomy (NCBI): domain Eukaryota; kingdom Viridiplantae; phylum Streptophyta; class Magnoliopsida; order Poales; family Poaceae; genus Zea; species Zea mays. The sequence goes on along the minus strand of NC_050098.1, from coordinate 4,598,565 downwards.
AAATCAGCTTGCCGGCCGCAGCAGCATCCGTAGCATGCTGGCTCGGTCGATCGTCCTACTGGCCAAGACATGCACTTGTGTGTCGGAAGCTTCCTGGAAGGCGATCGACGACCTTGTTAATTATAACAGCCGTACCGCACGTTCGCTACCTGCTATGGATCCACCATGCATCAGCGGAGTCAAATCATTAACCATCCACTCTTATATTAGCAACGCTTTAGTTTGCCCCCCCCCCCCCCCCCCCCCCAGCATACGACGTGACACGTAAATAAAATAGAATAGATGTGTGTGTATATATATATATATATATATATATATATATATATATATATATATATATATATATATATAGTATATGTATTTAGAGCCCTAGGCTCTATTTAACTATAGGAAGCCCCGACCACGTACCGACCAGGTGCGCGACCGCACCGGACCCTTTTTGGCTTATTGTACCTAACTGCTTACGCCAAAATATAATACGAGTTATGCTGATGTGTGTATCAGTTTATGCAAATATAGTCTGCGCATATTACGTGCATCGTGCCCACGATCCGGCCCACGCCACCACTATAAAAACACCCCCACGCCGCCAGGAATTAGGTTTTAGCGGCGGCGGCGGTTCTCTAGGGCGTGCGAGCGGCGGTGATCCTGGGGGCCAGCAGCGGTGTCACCTCGAGGCAGGCGACCGACGGCCGCGCTCCACCAGGAACGAGCGACAACGACGCTCCGAGGCAGGCGAGCAAGCGGTGACGGCGCTCTTGAAGCGGACGGACGACGGCAGCGCACCCTAGGCCCGGTGACAATGGCGGTTGTCCCGTCCGTCTCTGCGATGGCCACCGCCACCGCCGCTCCAGCATCTGTGGCGCGACGACGGATCTGGGGACACGCTCGCGACGGCGGATCCCTGAGGCGCGACGGCGGATCTGGGGACACGCTCGCGATGGCGGATTCCTGTGGCGCGACGGCGAATCTAGGGACACGCTGCGGCATCGGATCCCGAGGGCACGCACGCGGCGGCGGCCCCATGAGGTGCGCACGACGGCGATGTGCCAGCGGTCGCGACGGCGGATTTCCCTAGGCGCTAGTAATGACGGCATCCTGCCCTAGGCACGAAGTGGTGGCGCATCCCAGATGCGAGGCGCTGGTTCCGCAGGACGGCGATCATATTTTTATGCTATTTTGTATACATATTTATGCCAATGTCAATAGGATTTTATGACCTATATTTCAGTTCATGGATCCGCTTTCTGTTTCTGATATTTCTATTCATTTACGCTAAAATTTATACTCATTTACGCTGTTTTGGTTCACGATTTACACTTAAATCCGCTCGAGCCAGAACCCGTCATTTACGCTGTTTTGGTTCACGATTTACACTTAAATCCGCTCGAGCCAGAACCCGCGCACGATTTTTACGCCGTAATTTGTCCCCATTTGCCGTTACGAAATCAATCGATAATTTACGCTAAAATTCATACTCATTTACGCTGTTTTGGTTCACGTTTTATGCCGAAATCCGCCCGAGACAGCGCCTGTGGCGATTTTCATGCCGTAATTCGAGACCCATTTGTCGTTACGAAACAGATCGATGATTTACGATAAAATTTGTACTCATTTACGCTGTTTTGGTTCACGTTTTACGCTAAAATCCACCCGATCCAGAACCCGCGCACGATCGGGTGCACACGATTTTTACGCCGTAATTTTAGGCTCCGTTTGCTGTTACAAAACAGATATAGGAATTACGCTAAATTTCGTACTCATTTACGCTGTTTTAGCTCACGTTTTACGCTGGAATCCGCCCGAGCCAGAACCCGCGCACGATCGCTGCATGCGATTTTTACGCCGTAATTTTAGGCCCCGTTTGCTGTTACAAAACAGATATAAAATTTACGCTAAATTTCGTACTCATTTACGCTGTTTTAGGTCACGTTTTACGCTGCAATCCGCTCGAGCCAGAACCAGAACCAGATCGAGCGCGCGTAGATATACCTGACTAGGGCTTCCCATACTAATGGAAGCCCAGGGCTCCCATTACCATCACCCTATATATATATATATATATATATATATATATATATATATATATATATATATATATATATATATATATATATATATATATATATATATATATGTGTGTGTGTGTGTGTGTGTGTGTGTGTGTGTGTGTGTGTGTCAGCGACGGCCCTGAGGGGGGGCGCGCGGGGCGGTCGCTCCGGGCCCCCGGAATGATAGGGCCCCACCCCTAAGACTATATTAGTACACATATCAATTAAATCATCAACACATATTGAGTTCCATTATCAGAATCAAAACGACAGACGCTTGCTTTCCTGCCGAGGCCTTGCTTTGCTTCTTTAGGAGCACAAACCGCCAGGAACAGACCACGGAAACAAAACAGCAATCTCGCGTCGGCCATCGCGTTTGCTTGTCAAAGTCTGCACGGCACACATCGCTTGCCTCCGTCTTCGCCTCTGCTCATCGCGGCCACATCGGCGCCAAAATGACTTCTTGTAACTAAGTTTATTCTTGTAACTAAGCGATAACTTCAATTCAGAATTATTTGAGGTCCAAAATGTCTCAAGAAAGACTAAATGGTTTGGCTATTTTATGCATCGAGAAAATATTATTAGATGAAATTAGTACCGATGCTATCATCAATGACTTCGCTTCGAAACATGTTAGAAGACAATTTTAAGGTTATCACATATTTATATTTTTTCTTACGCTGAATAATTTTTTGATGTATTTTTAAATGTTTATTACCAATATGTATTATATATTATTATTGTAAGGCCCCTATATTAAATCTGGCCTCGGGCCCCTAATTTGTCAGGACCGTCGCTGGTGTGTGTGTGTGTGTGTCGTCTGTGTGTAACGTAAAAGCCGGCCGGCCGCCCGCCCTGCACCAACTTTTACTTTGGCAATGCTGCAGATGGACAAACACGTCCGGCCCAATTAACCCCTCATCCCTCAGCCTCCTCCTCATCCACTCCCTTTCTTTCTTAGCCACCAAGAGATCAAGAAAAAGCGTTCGTTACTTCCCGCCGGCCGGGCCCAGCTAACGGCGGTTCAACAAGCTAACGGCGGCGGCACGTGGCTCTGTAGGAATGTTTCCCAAAACATTTCATTTATACGACAAATCTAATATCTTAACATAGGTAAATATAGAATTTAAAGTTAATTTTTAGCTATGTTATTAAGAATACTGTGAAGTACACGAATAAAAATTTTGTGTTCATTATTTTCTTCGTACAACAGAAAAATGAGAGAAAAAACTTTCGAATCCCTATTCGTATCTATCCGTATTCGAATTTTATATATATATTTTTTTAAAATGGAACGAGACTGAGGTTTATTTTTTATAAAAATTTTTAGGCTCACTGCTACAAAAATAACATAGATGTATATAGAAAAATCTATATATTTTTTGTTTACAATCTATAAAATAAGACAAAAAACTTAAGATCCAAATCCATCCCTTCATCTCCCCGGCACCGTGCCACCGTCACTTGCTGTTTCTTTTTTTTTCTCGCTCGCTCTCTCGCGCGCAGACAGTGACAGACGCGCCAACGCCGAGGCAAAGCTAGGCGGCCTCGATCGTCGCTGGCCAGTCATCACTCGCGTCACGCTTGATCCCTCCCTCCTCCTCTCTTTCCTTAGTTCTTAAGTCCTCTCTGCCAGTGGGCTCCACTCCGCACCCCGGCCGGGCCCCGGGGCCGCCTTTAAATACCACCCCGACCTCCTCGTCCCATTCGTTCCATTCCATTCCCAACACCCACAGCCAGATCGAGCTAGCAAAACACAGCCAGAGAGCAAAAGGCCACGTGAGATAAAGGACCGTTAGCTGACTCGACCGCCACCACGCCACTAGCAGCAGCAGATAATGGCGGTAGCAGCAGTGGAGCTCGACAGCAGCGGCCGGGCGGTGCAGCCCGCGCCCGCCGCGGCGGGGCGCGCCGGCGGCAGCACGGAGCCAGGGCTCGGGAAGCGCCTCATGACCGTGCTCCGCGCCGTCTACCACATGCTGCGGCGGGGCCGCAAGCGCCTCACGATGGACGCGCGCCTCCTGCTCGGCAGGGGCAACAAGCTCGCCGGTAAGGCGCTCCACGACCTTCTGGCCGCCGCCGCGCACCACCACCACCACCAGCACCAGCACCAAATGGTCGAGCCGTCCACCTCCCACGCCGCCGCCCCGGCCTCGTCGTCGGGCCTCTCGTTCGTCCCGCCGTACGGCACCGGGGACGTGGAGTTCAGCTGCACCACCACGCCGTCCTACTCGTTCGGCTTCGGCGCCGGCGCCGGCGCCGCGGCGCACCCGGGCACCGGCCGGGCGCTGTTCCCCTTCAGGATCCGCCGCCGCGGCGCCGCCGCACGGGCCAGCGGTGGCGGTGGCGCCGGCCTCGTCGACTTCGTCGAGGTGGCGCGCGAGCTCCAGATGCTGCAGGCCGCCGACGCGGCCGCCGGATCCGATTCCGACCATCAGGCGCTCTCGCCGTCGTCAGGCGCCTGGGCCACGCCCTCGCCCATGCTGGGGCTCAGCCTCGGCCGCAGCCCCGCCGGGGTCCGCCGCCTGCGCGTCACCGACTCGCCCTTCCCGCTCGACCCGCCCGAGGGCCTCGCCCGCTCCGACTCCTCCTTCGAGGCCTTCATCAGCAGCTTCCACGAGAACCTCCGCAAGCAACCGGCCGAGGCTGCCACGCCCGACAACCGCCGAGACTAGCACGGACGGCTACGCCGTGCATGGGCGCGGATTCCAAAACACGGGGAGGGGCCTATAAATAATGTATACTCCTGATATGTCAGCCACTGTCTTGCGGGCCCGTACGTAGTTTCACTGCCTGCATGTGTAATTTTCTATTTCCTTTTTTTTTTTTTACTTTCCTCGTCCGTGATAACCGATCTCGAATCATATATACGGTCGGTCGGTGGCGAGGAGACGAGATCAATGTCCATCTCATACTATATATCCGTCTTCAGATGCATAGGAGATGAAATGGTACAAGTTTTGAATATTTCAGTCAACATATATATGTTATACTACTTGTGTGGGGAACAATAATATGCATGGCTACGAATTGTTTTTTCTTCTTCTAAAGGCACTGTGGCAATCTTCATGGCGCTAGAAGTGGACTTGGCAACATTTCAGCGGACATTCCATTCTTTTTTTTAAGCATCTCCAACAATGCCTTAAACTAGTGCCTTAAATTGAAATATAGGGCTCTACCTCTACACAGTAAAAACCACTCCAACAGTGCCTCAATTCAACAAATTTTGTCAAAAAACTATAGGGCTGAGAGCACCTAGAGGGGGGTGAATAGGTGATCCTGTGAAACTTAAACTTATAGCCACAAAAACTTGTTAAGTGTTAGCACAATAATCGCCAAGTGGCTAGAGATGAGTCTCAACAAATCACAATACCACAAAAGATCAACACAGAGAAGACACAGTGGTTTATCCCGTGGTTCGGCCAAGTACAAAACTTGCCTACTCCACGTTGTGGCGTCCCAACGGACGAGAGTTGCACTCAACTCCTCTCAAGTGATCCAATGATCAACTTGAATACCACAGTGTTATGTTTTTCCTTTCAATATCCCGTTTGCGAGGAATCTCCACAACTTGGAGTCTCTCGCCCTTACACTTGAGATTCACAAAGAAGTACGGAGTAAGGGAGGGAAGCAACACACACAAATCCACAGCAAAATGCTCACACACACGGCCAAGAATCGAGCTCAAAAGACTATCTCAAAGTTCTCACTAGAACGGAGCTCGAATCACTGAGAATGACAAACGAATGCGCAAAGACTGAGTGTGGATGATCAAGAATGCTCTAAGGTTGCTTGGTGTTCTCCTCCATGCGCCTAGGGGTCCCTTTTATAGCCCCAAGGCAGCTAAGAGCCGTTGAGAGCAAATTTAGAAGGCCATCTTTGCCTTCTGTCGTCTGGCGCACCGGACAGTCCGGTGCACACCGGACACTGTCCGGTGCCCGATTTCTTTCCTTAAATGGCGCAGCCGACCGTTGCAGATCTGGGAGCCGTTGGCGCACCGGACAGTCCGGTGCACACCGGACAGTCCGGTGTCCCCTTCCGACCGTTGGCCCGGCCACGTGTCGCGCGCAGATTCCACGGCCGACCGTTGGCCCGGCCGACCGTTGGCTCACCGGACAGTCCGGTGCACACCGGACAGTCCGGTGAATTTTAGCCGTACCCCATCGGCGAATTCCCGAGAGCGGCCACTTCGCTCGAGGCAGCCTGGCGCACCGGACACTGTCCGGTGCACCACCGGACAGTCTGGTGCTCCAGACCGAACAGCCTTTTGGCTGTACACAGCCAACTTTACTTTGACTCTATTTCTCCTGTTTCAAGCATTTAGACACAATACATTAGTCTTCAAAACAATGTACTAAGGCTTAGAAACATACCTTTACTCTTGATTTGCACTGTGTCCATCCATGGGTATAGATTCACATTTAAGCACTTGTGTTGGCACTCAATCACCAAAATACTTAGAAATGGCCCAAGGGCACATTTCCCTTTCAATCTCCCCCTTTTTGGTGATTTATGCCAACACAGCATAAAGCAACTAGAACAAGTGCAATATCACTTCAAATAAAACTCAAATTTATTTTGATTCAATTTTGGCATATATGGATCATCCTTTGCCACCACTTGGTTTGTTTTTGCAAATCAAACTCAAATCTCTATCTCTAAGTCAAACACACATGTTGAAGCATAAAGAGAGTCATTCCAAAAGAGATTGATTAAAGATTTCAAAAACTCCCCCTTTTCCCATAATCAACACTTCTCCCCACAAGAAGCCAACTTTTGACAAGAGAGACAACAAAAGAGTTTTGACAAACCAAAAGCTCTATTCTACTGTTTTCAAAATCTCTCAAGTGGTAGCTGATCCATTTATCGCTTTGGCCTTTATTTTCTCCCCCTTTGGCATCAAGCACTAAAACAGGATCAATCTTGGCCAAAATCTTCAATTAAGAGCAAATGGCAATAAGAGTTCATGAGATGAACTTGGAATAAGTTACCCTCTCATCGGAGTGCAGTGGAAGTCTTTCATGGTCCAAGTCCACCTTTTCCCTTTCAATTCTCCTTCGAGACTAAATCAAGTAAACTCAAGCATATGGTTAGTCTCAAAGGGTCAAGTTGTAACACAACTCCCCCTAAATATGTGCATCACTTACACAAGGACTTGTGAGGTCCAGAGAATGTTTGTACAACTTGAGCACCACAATAAGCAACAAAATGCAGAATGAACATGATCAAAGGCATAAACACATGTATGCTACAAATCAATCCAGGTTCCGCGAATCTAAGACATTTAGCTCACTACGCAACCTGCAAAAGGTCTTCTCATCTAGAGGCTTGGTAAAGATATCGGCTAGCTGGTTCTCGGTGCTAACATGAAACACTTCGATATCTCCCTTTTGCTGGTGGTCTCTCAAAAAGTGATGCCGGATGTCTATGTGCTTTGTGCGGCTGTGTTCAACAGGATTTTCCGCCATGCGGATAGCACTCTCATTATCACATAGGAGTGGGACTTTGCTCAGATTGTAGCCAAAGTCCCGGAGGGTTTGCCTCATCCAAAGTAGTTGCGCGCAACACTGTCCTGCGGCAACATACTCGGCCTCAGCGGTGGATAGGGCAACGGAGGTTTGTTTCTTAGAGTTCCATGACACCAGGGACCTTCCTAAGAATTGGCACGTCCCTGATGTACTCTTCCTATCGACCTTACATCCAGCATAGTCGGAATCTGAGTATCCAACCAAGTCAAAGGTAGACCCCTTTGGATACCAGAGCCCGAAGCAAGGCGTAGCAACCAAATATCTAAGAATTCGCTTCACCGCCACTAAGTGACACTCCTTAGGATTGGATTGAAATCTAGCACACATGCATACGCTAAGCATAATATCCGGTCTACTAGCACATAAATAAAGTAGAGACCCTATCATTGACCGGTTTGCTTTTTGATCAACGGACTTACCTCCTTTGTTGAGATCGGTGTGTCCGTCGGTTCCCATCGTAGTTTTTGCGGGCTTGGCATCCTTCATCCCAAACCGCTTTAGCAGATCTTGCGTGTACTTCGTTTGGGAGATGAAGGTGTCGTCCTTGAGTTGCTTCACTTGGAACCCAAGGAAGTAGTTCAACTCGCCCATCATCGACATCTCGAATTTCTACGTCATCACCCTGCTAAACTCTTCACAAGACTTTTGGTTAGTAGAACCAAATATTATGTCATCGACATAAATTTGGCACACAAACAAATCACCATCACATGTCTTAGTAAAGAGAGTAGGATCGGCTTTCCCAACCTTGAAAGCATTAACAATTAGAAAGTCTCTAAGGCATTCATACCATGCTCTTGGGGCTTGCTTAAGTCCATAGAGCGCCTTAGAGAGCTTACACACGTGGTCGGGGTACCGTTCATCCTCGAAGCCAGGGGGTTGCTCCACGTACACCTCCTCCTTGATTGGCCCGTTGAGGAAAGCGCTCTTCACATCCATTTGGAACAACCTGAAAGAATGGTGAGCGGCATATGCTAGCAAGATACGAATTGATTCTAGCCTAGCCACAGGAGCAAACGTCTCCTCAAAGTCCAAACCTGCGACTTGGGCATAACCTTTTGCCACAAGTCGAGCCTTGTTCCTCGTCACCACCCCGTGCTCGTCCTGTTTGTTGCGGAACACCCACTTGGTTCCCACAACATTTTGCTTGGGACGAGGCACCAGTGTCCAGACTTCATTGCGCTTGAAGTTGTTGAGTTCCTCCTGCATGGCCAATACCCAATCCGGATCTAGCAAGGCCTCCTCTACCTTGAAAGGCTCAATAGAAGAGACAAAGGAGTAATGCTCACAAAAATTAACTAATCGAGATCGAGTAGTTACTCCCTTACTAATGTCACCCAAAATTTGGTCGACGGGATGATCCCTTTGAATCACCACTCGAACTTGGGTTGGAGGTGCCGGTTGCGCTTCTTCCTCCATCACGTGATCATCTTGTGCTCCCCCTTGATCACACGCCTCCTTTTGATGAACCTGTTCATCGTCTTGAGTTGAGGGATGCACCGTTGTTGAGGAGGAAGGTTGATCTCGTTCATCTTGTTCCCGTGGCCGCACTTCTCCAATCGCCATGGTTCGTATAGCTGCCGTCGGAACATCTTCTTCATCTACATCATCACAATCAACAACTTGCTCTCTTGGAGAGCCATTAGTCTCATCAAATACAACGTCGCTAGAGACTTCAACCAAACCCGATGATTTGTTGAAGACTTTATACGCCTTTGTATTTGAGTCATAACCTAACAAAAACCCTTCTACAGCTTTGGGAGCAAACTTAGAATTTCTACCCTTCTTTACTAGAATGTAGCACTTGCTCCCAAATACACGAAAGTAAGATACATTGAGTTTGTTACCGGTTAGTAGCTCATACGAAGTCTTCTTGAGGAGGCGATGAAGGTAGACCCTGTTGATGGCGTGGCAAGCCGTGTTCACGGCTTCCGACCAGAAATACTCGGGGGTCTTGAATTCTCCAAGCATCGTCCTCGCCATATCGATTAGCGTCCTGTTCTTCCTCTCTACCACACCATTTTGCTGTGGTGTGTAGGGAGCGGAGAACTCGTGCTTGATCCCTTCCTCCTCAAGGAACTCCTCCACTTGAAGGTTCTTGAACTCGGACCCGTTGTCGCTCCTTATCTTCTTCACCTTGAGCTCAAACTCATTTTGAGCTCTCCTGAGGAAGCGCTTGAGGGTCCCTTGGGTTTCAGACTTATCCTGCAAAAAGAACACCCAAGTGAAGCGGGAAAAGTCATCAACAATAACTAGACCATACTTACTCCCTCCTATGCTCAGATAGGCGACAGGTCCGAAGAGGTCCATATGCAGCAGCTCCAGGGGTCTTGAAGTGGTCATCACATTCTTGTTGTGATGCGCTCCTCCCACTTGTTTACCTGCTTGACAAGCTGCACAAGGTCTATCTTTTTCGAATTGCACGTTAGTCAAACCTATCACGTGTTCTCCCTTTAGAAGCTTGTGAAGGTTCTTCATCCCCACATGTGCTAAGCGGCGATGCCACAGCCAGCCCATGCTAGTCTTAGCTATTAAGCATGCATCTAGACCGGCCTCTTCTTTTGCAAAATCAACTAAATAAAGTTTGCCGTCTAATACACCCTTAAAAGCTAGTGAACCATCACTTCTTCTAAAGACAGACACATCTACATTTGTAAATAGACAGTTATACCCCATGTTGCATAATTGACTAACAGATAACAAATTATATCCAAGAGACTCTACTAAAAACACATTAGATATGGAGTGCTCATTAGAAATTGCAATTTTACCTAACCCTTTTACCTTGCCTTGATTCCCATCACCGAATATAATTGAATCTTGGGAATCCTTATTCTTGACGTAGGAGGTGAACATCTTCTTCTCCCCCGTCATATGGTTTGTGCATCCGCTGTCGATAATCCAGCTTGAACCCCCGGATGCATAAACCTGCAAGGCAAATTTAGGCTTGGGTCTTAGGTACCCAACTCATGTTGGGTCCTACAAGGTTAGTGCAAATATCCTTAGGGACCCAAATGCAAGTTTTGTCTCCCTTGCATTTTGCCCCTAACTTCCTAGCAACTATTTTCCTATCCTTTCTACAAATAGCAAAGGAAGCATTTAAAGCACAATAAATTGTAGAAGGTTCATTCACTACTTTCCTAGGAGCATGAATAATATTCTTTTTAGGCACATGATGAATAGCATTTCTCCTAGACATATTTCTACCATGCATATAGGAAGAACTAGAAGCAAACATGGCATGAGAGTCAAAATCATCATAAGCATTATAATTCCTATAAGCATTTCTAGTTTGTCTCCTATCATGATACATAAAAGCATGGTTCCTTTTAGTACTACTTGCCATAGGGGCCTTCCCTTTCTCCTTGGCGGAGGTGGGAGCCTTATGGCTTGTTAAGTTCTTGGCTTCCCTCTTGAAGCCAAGTCCATCCTTAATTGAGGGGTGTCTACCAATCGTGTAGGCATCCCTTGCAAATTTTAGCTTATCAAAATCATTCTTGCTAGTCTTAAGTTGAGCATTAAGACTAGCCAATTCATCATTAAGCTTGGAAATTGAAACTAGGTGTTCACTGCACGCATCAATGTCAAAGTCTTTACACCTAGTACAAATTACAACATGTTCTACACAAGAATTAGATTTATTTGCCATTTCTAATTTAGCATTTAAATCATTGTTGAGACCTTCTAAAGTAGAAATGGTTTTATGACAAGTAGATAATTCACTAGAGAGCATTTCATTCCTTTTAATTTCTAGAGCAAGAGAATTTTGTGCACTAACAAATTTATCATGCTCCTCATATAAAAGATCTTCTTGTTTTTCTAGTAATCTATTCTTGTCATTCAAAGCATCAATCAACTCATTAATCTTATCTATCTTAGATCTATCTAAGCCCTTGAATAAGCATGAATAGTCTATGTCATCATCATCACTAGACTCATTATCACTAGAAGAAGCATAAGTGGAGTCTCGAGTACTCACCTTCTTCTCCCTTGCCATAAGGCATGTGTGACGCTCGTTGGGGAAGAGGGATGACTTGTTGAAGGCGGTGGCGGCGAGTCCTTCATTGTCGGAGTCGGAAGAGGAGCAGTCCGAGTCCCACTCCTTGCCTAGATGCGCCTCGCCCTTTGCCTTCTTATAGTTCTTCTTCTTCTCCCTCTTGTTCCCTTGATCCTGATCACTATCATTGTCGGGACAGTTAGCAATAAAATGACCAAGCTTACCACATTTGAAGCATGAGCGCTTCCCCTTTGTCTTGGTCTTGCTTGGTTGCCCCTTGCGGCCTTTTAGTGCCGTCTTGAATCTCTTGATGATGAGAGCCATCTCTTCATCATTAAGTCCGGCCGCCTCAATTTGTGCCACCTTGCTAGGTAGCATTTCCTTGCTTCTTGTTGCCTTGAGAGCAAGAGGTTGAGGCTCATTGATTGGACCGTTTAGAGCGTCGTCGACGTATCTCGCCTCCTTGATCATCATCCGCTCGCTTACGAATTTTCCGAGTACCTCCTCGGGCGTCATCATCGTGTACCTGGGATTCTCACGAATATTGTTTACGAGATGAGGATCAAGAACGGTAAAGGACCTTAGCATTAGGCGGACGACGTCGTGGTCCGTCCATCGCGTGCTTCCGTAGCTCCTTATTTTGTTGATAAGGGTCTTGAGCCGGTTGTAAGTTTGGGTTGGCTCCTCTCCCCTTATCATTGCGAATCGTCCAAGCTCGCCCTCCACCAACTCCATTTTAGTGAGCATGGTGATGTCGTTCCCCTCGTGAGAGATCTTGAGGGTGTCCCATATCTGCTTGGCGTTGTCCAGGCCGCTCACCTTATTGTACTCTTCCCTGCACAAAGATGCTAATAGAACAGTAGTAGCTTGTGCATTTCTATGGATTTGTTCATTTATAAGCATAGGGCTATCCGAGCTATCAAATTTCATTCCATTCTCTACAATCTCCCATATGCTTGGATGGAGAGAGAATAAGTGACTACGCATTTTGTGACTCCAAAATCCGTAGTCTTCCCCATCGAAGTGTGGAGGTTTGCCAAGAGGAATGGAAAGCAAATGCGAATTCGAACTATGTGGAATACGAGAATAATCAAATGAAAAGTTCGAATTGACCGTCTTCCTGTAGTCGTTGTCGTCGTCCTTTTGGGAAGAAGTAGACTCATCGCTATCGTCGTAGTAGACGATCTCCTTGATGCGCCTTGTCTTCTTCTTCTTCCCATCTTTACGCTTGTGGCCCGAGCCCGAGTCAGTAGGCTTGTCATCCTTCGGCTCGTTGACGAAGGACTCCTTCTCCTTGTCGTTGATCACGATTCCCTTCCCCTTAGGATCCATCTCTTCGGGCGATTAGTCCCTTCTTGAAGAGAACGACTCTGATACCAATTGAGAGCACCTAGAGGGGGGGTGAATAGGTGATCCTGTGAAACTTAAACTTATAGCCATAAAAACTTGTTAAGTGTTAGCACAATAATCGCCAAGTGGCTAGAGATGAGTCTCAACAAATCACAATACCACAAAAGATCAACACAGAGAAGACACGGTGGTTTATCCCGTGGTTCGGCCAAGTACAAAACTTGCCTACTCCACGTTGTGGCGTCCCAACGGACGAGAGTTGCACTCAACTCCTCTCAAGTGATCCAATGATCAACTTGAATACCACAATGTTATGCTTTTCCTTTCAATATCCCGTTTGCGAGGAATCTCCACAACTTGGAGTCTCTCGCCCTTACACTTGAGATTCACAAAGAAGTACGGAGTATGGGAGGGAAGCAACACACACAAATCCACAGCAAAATGCTCACACACACGGCCAAGAATCGAGCTCAAAAGACTATCTCAAAGTTCTCACTAGAACGGTGCTCGAATCACTGAGAATGACAAACGAATGCGCAAAGACTGAGTGTGGATGATCAAGAATGCTCTAAGGTTGCTTGGTGTTCTCCTCCATGCGCCTAGGGATCCCTTTTATAGCCCCAAGGCAGCTAGGAGCCGTTGAGAGCAAATTTAGAAGGCCATCCTTGCCTTCTGTCGTCTGGCGCACCGGACAGTTCGGTGCACACCGGACATTGTCCGGTGCCCGATTTCTTTCCTTAAATGGCGCAGCCGACCGTTGCAGATCTGGGAGCCGTTGGCGCACCGGACAGTCCGGTGCACACCGGACAGTCCGGTGTCCCCTTCCGACCGTTGGCCCGGCCACGTGTCGCGCGCAGATTCCGCGGCCGACCGTTGGCCCGGCCAACCATTGGCTCACCGGACAGTCCGGTGCACACCGGACAGTCCGGTGAATTTTAGCCGTACCCCATCGGCGAATTCCCGAGAGCGGCCACTTCGCTCGAGGCAGCCTGGCGCACCGGACACTGTCCGGTGCACCACCGGACACTGTCCGGTGCACCACCGGACAGTCCGGTGCTCCAGACCGAACAACCTTTTGGCTGTACACAGCCAACTTTACTTTGACTCTATTTCTCCTGTTTCAAGCACTTAGACACAATACATTAGTCTTCAAAACAATGTACTAAGGCTTAGAAACATACCTTTACTCTTGATTTGCACCGTGTCCATCCATGGGTATAGATTCACATTTAAGCACTTGTGTTGGCACTCAATCACCAAAATACTTAGAAATGGCCCAAGGGCACATTTCCCTTTCAAGGGCACCCTCTCAAGTGCCTCAAATATACTACACCGTAGTGGGCTGCCCTATTATCTAGATTTAGGGCTTTACTGTTGGAGCGGGGTGTTTTATTGGTGCCCTAAGTTCTATAAAATTTACTTATTTTTAAATTATAAGGCATTTTTATAGGTCACGTTATTGGAGATGCTCTTATGTATACATATATAAAAAAGGAGATAACAACGTAGATCAAGGACATGTCATTCTAATTGATTGTGAATTGTGATTATTTACGATTTAAGCATAAAAAATCCACTTTATAATGGCATACATGTTTAAGTTTTAAAATTATATATGATATTAAAGATCTTCTATGTTTTTTGAGCTCTCAAAGTAAAATAGCCCTGACACAGGCACTATTAGGTGTTAGTGTCATATAGACCAAATATCATAAGTATCCTAGATAAAATAGAGGATTTCAACATTTCAATTAGACTTTCCATTCGACCATTGTAATGATTGATTGAGTCTCTAGTTGTTGTTTGTCTAGAAGACTTAATAAACCTAGGATAAGCGTCAGACTCACCAAAGTATAGAGGTAGATCCTCTCTAGTTGTCAAACAACATAGTTCAGTTCGCGCAACTGAAAAATAATACTCCCAACGTTGCACAGAGCCATCGAGATTATACTTAAGTATGGAATAAATAATGTCCGCTCGATCATGTTTGATCTTAGCTTTATAATATTCTTGGTGTTGTAGCAAGTGTCTAATACTAGAGGAAGATCTAGCAGATAGGGTACTCTTGCATGGTTTGTTGATATCAAAGATCCTTACCTTTTACCTTTACCGTCGAACGCCGTCACCTTGTTAAAGTTAGCCTAGAGTCTAGATTTTGGTAGTCTCTTCCTCATATGCGACTGTCACAAGTAGCGATGCTAGCAATGGCCATGGGCTCAAGGAGCCCATCGTCGTCATGGTCCTACTCGGCGGCACAACATCGACGTTGGTAACCATGTCTACATTGCCGTCGAACAGGGCCATGGCATCCAGAGCCTCATTGTGTGCCTCAATCTCATGCCTTGCATACTCGGCAACTAGATAAAGATCCGTCTGAAATTTGTGACTGGCCCCTCCACGACGTCTCTGGCTCCTCAATGACATTCAAAACACATTAAGTAAAAAAGGCTAACAATCGAGAGTTCACCTGACCAACCAAAGCACCGGAGTCACCGGCAAGGGGCCACCAGAGGAGATCTAACTTGAGGGAGGACTAGAGGAGAATGGAAATCTTGCTCGAGACAGTCGAGAGGGGAAGGGATTAGGGTTAGTGCTATAGACTTATAGTGAGAAAGAGGCACAATGGGGTTGAAGAACACTGTTGAGAGAGCAAACAGGTTGATTCGTGCCGTCACGACAGCGATGGCTAATCGTCATCGGCTCGTCGCTGACTCGACGGGAGGCCCTACGCCTAGAGCAAGAGCAAGAATAGAGTGACGAATAGAGAGAATATCTGGAGAGGCATAGTCGCGCGAAGACATAGTAGAAAGAAAATATCTAGAGAGGCATAATCACGCGTAGATAGAGAGAGGCAAAGATAGAGAGGCGTCCGCCGGGGGAGGGATATCCCACCCACGGATAGTGGGTTGAGGTATGGCCGATCCCTTATATGAATCGTGCTTAGACCTAGCACAGTGTGCCCCCCTTGCGGCTCAAGCACGACACGATTATCGTGTCGACCTGGCATGGGCTCACCTCCTCCGCGCCGTGGCGTACTCGTGCTAGTTTAAATCTATGTCGGGCTTTGGGCCGCTCGTATGGCAATGACCGTTTAGACATATGTATATAGATAAAGATGCATGGACGATCAGGTGGAGCACCGGCTGGTTGAGACATGTTAAGTTACTAGAACTGCCAGGTAGGCAATGTCAAGGTTGGTTGGTGTGGAGAGAATCTAACGGGAGAGGTCACTCTGAGTTCTAGTTTGGATAACCTAGTATTGATCACAACATACATGTATTAAGATGGATTGAGGTGTAACCTAAACTAATTTACACCATAATACACTTCAACACATATGGATTACTCAAACAAAGCCTGATGTGGATGGTCCACCAGCCGCACTCGCTGTCCGTCTGGGCCCCACCGGCCACCGCCATCGGCACTCGGCAGCCAGCAGCAGCACGCGCGCGCGGGCAAGGAGCCGCCCAGCCGCCCTGGCCAGGAGGCGATTACCTTACCTCCCATACTAAGCAAACGCGCGCGCGCGGTGGGGCTAGCCTTTTCCTGCGTTGGCCCGCGCTGGACTGGACGCCGCGCCCGCGGGCACTGCGAGTGCGGTGCGGGGCTGCCTGGTCCTGCTCTCGTCTTCGTCTTCGTGACGTCGCCGCCGTCTCCGTTCGTTCCATCACGCACGCGAGCCGGCGACGCTTTTTTGCTTTGCTTTCCGCCGTCGCGCGTCCTTCTCCCTTCACCTGCCGTGTAGGTGTAGCCCATGGTCATGGTCAGCTCGGTCCTAATAGGGGCATGTGCATAATACATTGTCTAGCATCCAGTCTACTACTTACTTTATCAACCAAACTGCAAAAGCTACTCTATGCAATGTTGTACTGATACCTGCTAAAAAAATGCACCATCACTTGGACGAACACAATATCACCATGGTGACCAGGTTCTCCGTCAATGATGTTTTGAGAAACAAAAAAAACAGCTTGAAAAATTGCTAAATGATGGGCTTGTGAATTAGAAGTGGACAGAATAGCAAGTCCCAGCCAGTCCACAAAAGCTCGAGCACGATGAACAGAATTACCAAGTTCTCTAATAATTACCACAAATAAGTTTCAAGTACCACAAACAAGTTCGAGTGTGCTATCGCTAGACCTACTTCGATAATTAATTTGTATATATGCGGCTGCAGCATAATGAACAGAATTGCTATTGTATAGGCTAGGCTTAAAGTAATGCTTCAAACGGATATATGGAAGAATTGAAAAGAATATGCTTCAAAATTATTAACTAGCGTGATGCAAAATATAATTGTAGCAGAATTGAAAAGCCAGAAAAGCATGAAATATGCGCAGTTGTGCCTACAGGCTTTGCGGAAGTGAAAAAAAATGCTACAATTAGCAGATACATGGTCGAAGAACGATACTTTTACCTTCATCAGAAACTAGAAGATCATGAAATATGCACAACTGTGCCTACAGGCTTTGCTGAAGTGAAAATGCTATAATTAACAGGCAGATGGTCAAAGAGCGACACTTTTACCTTGATATCCCTGTTGGATAATCCAACTATCAGCCTTTCATCCCAGGGCAGTAGTATCGAAGTTATAATCGAGTCACAAGTAATGGAAGTGACATCTCGGAGTTCTACCTCTGACTCATCATCTAGTAACTCCTATGAAGTTAACAAAAGGGAAAGGAACCAGATCGTACCCATTACATGTAACCAAGACCTTTTCATAGAAAGATTATATATCCAGAAAGCAAGTAAACGTTCCTGAATATTTATAACTTTATCCCATCCACCAGTGTATGGCCATTTGCATGCCACTCAATTTAACCCCATAAACAGCACCATTTTGAAACTTCTCTGATTTGACAAACACATTGTTCTTCCGGATCTGATTTCGGAGAGAGGGCAACAAAACACTCTAGATTTGGGGGGGAAAACGCCATCAAGGGGAAAAGAATATGCCGGAAATTTTGGGATGCAAAAGTCTAAGATTCATGATTCATGTCAACCTTAAAATAGCCATTCTCAATCTCATATGATGAAGCGACAAAAATTGGCTTCCTCTGAAATTGACATTACATGGGCTATGCTTCCTTCTGTATCATCTTCCAGTACAGACAATGGTGTATAGTCATTAGTCAGTGAGCCACCATAAACGAACGGTACCATCCCAACTTCCACTGTAAAGAATACCACTGGCCACTACAAGGCAAGCCACAATTGATTGATGACCTGTCATAGTGCAGCGAAGTGAATAATCCTGCCAAAGTAGCATACTGAATTAACTTCATATAACATGGTTGAATTATACTCCCTCTGTTCCAAAACAGTAGTCGTTTTAGCTCTTAGTTTTTATGTCTATATTTAAATGAGTGAGGATGAATCTTGACACATATATAAAATACATCCATTGAATCCACCATTGGCCTGAAATGAATTTTATTTTGGTACATAAGGGAGTATTGAATTGACAACAAACTTAGTAAAAAATATATGGAAGCCAAAAAATGGGCATAACTGTTATTTGTATTAGATATAAAAGCAAAAGGCACAATGACACAAGGAAATATGAGCAATCATTATGAAAACACATTCCAGTACAAGGCCATCGCCTGATTGAAATCAAGCAGACAGTGTCCAAACTCCAAAGCGAACGAGGCAGAAACAGTCCAGACCGAGGGTCCGAGGCACCCCAACACCAGCCCCTCGCTGTGCAACCCCATGATCACTTCACATGCCTCCATTACAAAGAATCTGGTCTGCACCATCGTCTTCTCCCTACTGATAATCTCCACTTCCAACAATTGGAAAATCGTACATAACTGTCGTTCAGAGACCATCCACAGTGGCGACGCGTAAGCCGCAGGGGACATCCAGACCCCATAGAGCCTGCACACCAGCAGCGCCAACCGCGTGGAAGAGGCGGATCAGACCGGCCAGCTCCTCCTTGGTCGCGTCGCTGAGCGCGTCGATCGCGGCGAGCAACCATGCCGCGTGGTTGGGCCAGTAGAACTCAGCTTTCTGCTTCGCAGTGGGGATGGGTTGGGCCTCGATCGGGAGGAGGCTCACGCTCACGGGACGCCCCCACGCGTACAACTGTGGCGCGCCGAGGTCGGAATCGAGGGATCCGAACGCGAGGTGGACGGGGCCTGGCTCGGAGTGGAGCGGGGAGGCGGACTCAGTGAGGATGACATGACTGGAAGCGAGAAAGAAGGCATAAGTAGGACTGGGAATTAAGCTCGAGGCTCGCGAGCCGGCTCGGAGCGGCTCGCGAGCCTCAACGAGCCGAGCGGAGCCCCTTTTTTGAGCTCATTTTTCTAGCGAGCCGAGCTGAGCCGGCTCGTTCCAGCTCGCGAACCTTGCAAAAATAATCAATTTATGGAATAATAATGAATATTATATAATTTTATGGATAATAGCTCATTTTTTAGTCTTTGATGATAAATATATTACACTTTATAATCTAAATTACTCATAATGTTGAATGATGATTCTATATTTCAAATTTATATAATGTTAATCTACCAAATAATGCAACGATAAATACCAAAATATGGCTCGCGAGTCGAACCGAGCCTCTTTCGTCAGCTCGTGGAATAGACGAGCCGAGCCGAGCTTGTTCAGTCACCGAGCCGCACCGAGCCGAGCCGAGCCGTCGTTTCCAGCCCTACATAAGTGGATGACGTGGAGCGGGAGCTGGCGAGGACGGCGAGGCGGTGCGAAGCCGGGGTGGTGGCGAGAGCGTGGGATGGGGAAGAGAGAAGCGTGAGGAGGGCGAGGTTTTCAGGGAGGGAGGGCGAAAGGGATGCATTAGGAGCACAGGTGGCAGCGAAGGGAGGAGGCACCTGCGACTAGTGCTGGCAATTGGGCTGGGTCAGGCCAGTCCGGCCTAGGCTGATCGTGTTTCGTGCCAAACGGGTTCTGTCGGGGACCGTAATTAGGGGTACCCCCAAGGCTCCTAATCTCAGCTGGTAACCCCCATCAGCACAAAGTTGCAAAGGCCTGATGGGCGCAATTCAGGTCAAGGCTCCGTCCACTCAAGGGACACGATCTCGCCTCACCCGAGCCCAGCCTCGGGCAGGAACGGTAGACCAAGGCAGATTCACGCCTCGCCCGAGGGTCCCCTCAAGCAACGGGCGCACCTTCGACTCGCCCGAGGCCCAGCTCGGGCAGGCTTCAAGGAGAAGCAACCTTGGCCAGATCGCCTCGCCAGCCGACCGGATCGCAGGAGCATTCAATGCAAGGGTCGCCTGACACCTTATCGTGACGCGCGCTCTCCAGTCGACAAGGCCGAAGTGACCGCAGTCACTTCGCCCCTCCACTGACTGACCTGACAGGAAAACAGCTGT
This sequence comes from Zea mays, assembly GCF_902167145.1. Lineage (NCBI taxonomy): Eukaryota > Viridiplantae > Streptophyta > Magnoliopsida > Poales > Poaceae > Zea > Zea mays. Next base: position 4,578,293 of record NC_050098.1, on the reverse strand, counting down.
GAATCATCTAGGCCCCTTTGATAATGTTTTGGTAATTAATGACAACTACTTGTGGACTAACGATTCTTGGAGAAATAAGAATGCAGGGTTGGACCACATAGAAATGAAATGTTGAAGAGTCATACGCATTGGTTGTGGATCAGATGAAGGCAAAGGTATAATATAGGTTTTACTTTTGCCGGTCTTGAGGAGTTTAGAGAAGATACCTGACCGGATTAGTAGGCTAGATAGTCGTACTATTAAGAGGGGTCAATGACTTAGATCTGTGTAAAACTTAGTGCCTCATAGAGCATCAAGTAGTTGCATTTGCATGAGGACTAACAGCGCTTCTCATTTCGTAAGTTAAAAAGTTCATTCAAAAGCTTGTTTGAAACTTGAGTAGTCTTGGTCGCGCGGACTGTCCGGCCCTTGGGGGCGGACCGTCCGCGATCCTCCAGAGGGTCCGAGGTTTGACCATTTGTATTGACTCTATGCTCTTTTGCACTGCGGACCGTCCGGGCCTTAGGGCCGGACCGTCCGCAGTCCTGACCAGAGGAAGGTGGCTTCGGGTCAGTCCCTGAATTATAGCCGGACGGTCCGCCTGTGAGGCGCGGACGGTCCGCATGTGTCTAACTCGTTTTTGGACAGGGACTGTGTGTTTTTATAGATTTGTACTACGGACGGTCCGGGGGACCAGTCCGGACAGTACTGTCTCAGGTCGCGGACGGTTCGGGATTTATAGCCGGACGGTCCGCGTGTGTTAACTCCGTTTGATCCGAGGCTCGGGTGTTTGAAATTGCCAGGTCGCGGACGGTCCGGCCTTGATGGGCGGACTGTCCGGACCCACCTTTTTGAGTCTGCTCTGACATGTTTCAACGGTCATTATAGCCGTTATGGTGTACGGCGGACCGTCCGGCCCTAGGGCGCGGACGGTCCGCGTGTGCGCAGAACTGCCCCCTTTTGCACATAACGGTTGGTTTTAGATGGGGGACTATAAATAGAAGGGTTGCTCGTGTGTGAGACCTCTCTTGGCCATTCCTTGCACACATTGAGCTCATTTGTGATCCTCCAACTCACTCTCTCACACTCTTTGCTTGAGATTGCATTCTAGTGAGAGATTGAGGGTTCCTAGTGCATTTGCATCATTTGGTGATTCTTGAGGCACTAGGTGGTACACCGAGCAAGCGTCGTTGGCTTGTTACTCTTGGAGGTTGCCGCCTCCTAGACGGCTCGGGTGATTGTCTCCGTCGAGCTCTCCAAGAAGATTGTGGAGAAGCCGCGGTGTTGATTGTGAGGGGTTCGCGCCTACCTCGCCGGAGCGGCAAAGGTGACATTAGTGGAATCGAGGTATTGAGTGATTTCTTGTCCACTTGGCTCAAAGATCAAGTCGTGTCTTGATAGAGGAGCAAGTGAGAGCTTGAAGTCCACCTCAACGTGGATTAGGGGTGATCGGCAAATCACCGATACCACGGGATAAATTTCGGTGTCTATTCCTTCTAGCATTACTTATTGCCTTGCAATTGATTAGAGTTTTGCTTATTGTTCTTCAAGTATTCAATCTCCGTAGTTGTCTTTCATACATTGTTTACTTATTGACACTAGTAAATTTATTCCTCTTGTTGTATTGATTAAATTTACTTAGTATTGTTGTTTTTAGTCACAACCGTCTATTCACCCCCCCTCTAGCCGGTGTCCTAGATCCTACAAGTGGTATCGGAGCCGAGGACTCCATTGTTTGTGGATCTAATCATCCCGGAGTGGGACAAAATGGCTAGTAACAACAATGTGCACATTGGGAAGCCACCGCACTTTGATGGAAACAATTATGATTATTGGAAAATAAGAATGTCAATGCATCTTAGAGCAATGGGTGGAAAAATTTGGCCAATTGTTAGAGATGGATTCGTTGTATTGAAGGAAGATGAACCATCCGCTAGTGATAATGAGAATATCCTCACAAATGATCAAGCCATGAATGTCTTTTATGATGCTCTTGATATAAATGAGTTCAATCGTATCAAGAATCTCACAACCGCTCATGAGATTTGGGTAAAACTAATGGAAATTCATGAAGGAACTACAATTGTGAAGAGTGCCAAACTATATGTGTGCAAAGGGAAGTTTGAGCAATTTATTATGAAAGAAGATGAGAGTGTATCCGATATGTTCAATCGATTGAATGAGATTGTAAATGAACTCAAAGGACTTGGTTTTAATGTACCGGATGTGGATTTCACACACAAGTTCCTTAGATCACTTCCGGAGAAATATGAGACTATTGTGACAATGCTAGTAAGGAGTGATCTATCTACAACCTCTCCAACCGAAGTATTGGGAGAAATTCTCACTCAAGATATATTTAAGAAGTCACAAGCCGATGCTTTAAGTTTGGCAAAGAAGGTGAAAAATGAATCTATTGCTCTCAAAGCCAAGGCCTCAAAGGCAATTGAAAAGGAAGATAGCAATGATGAAGAAAATGGAAGTGAGAGTGATGGTGACATGGCTTTATTTGTAAGGAAATTCAATAAATTCATGAAGATGAAAAGAGGTCAACCTAGAAGAGGTCAAACATCTAGAAGAAATGCTTTCAATGATAGAAAATGTTTTGAGTGTGGGGAACCCGGTCACATTGCCATGAATTGTCCAAGCAAGAAGAAGAAGGGCAAAGATGAAAGTGACAAGAAGAAAAAGAAATACTATAACAAGAAGAAAGATGGCAAAGCCTACTTAGTTGAATGGGACTCGGATGATAGCTCGGATGATGATGATGATGACACCTCATCCAAGCTTAATGCCGGAATTGCCATCAAGGAAGCTCCCTCACTCTTCTCATCTCCCCATTGTCTCATGGCAAAGGGAGATGCTAAGGTAAAAATCATCACCGATTTAAATGATATAAATGATGATGATGATATCGATGATGTTGATGATGATGGCTATTCATATGATGATCTTGTTAGAATGTTAGGTGAGGCCGATGACTACATGCACAAAGAAAAAGAAAAATTTAAGGCCTTGAAGGAATTGTATAAAAACCTCCAAGTGTCTTTTGAGGAGCTCAAGACCTCTCACAATGACCTCAAAGAAAATTGTGAGAAGCTTGCGGATGCTCAAAAATCATCTATTGTGCATGAAGTTGAGGTGGTCACTAAGGATGTTGGAGTCACTTGTGACTTACTTGATAGTCTTACAAGTGAACCACTACCTACTAACTCTATTTGTGATAAATGCAAAATCTCTCTCAATGATAATATTGCTCTTGATGAATCAAAAATTATTGTTGAGAATGAAGTGTTAGTGGATAGAATAAGTACTCTAACTCATGACCTAGAAAAGGCATATGGTGGTAAGAAGAATTTGGATTTCATATTGGGAAGTCAACGATGCTCTCTTAACCGTGAAGGTCTTGGATATGTTCCCAAGAAAGGAAAGAATGCTTTTGTAAAGCAAAAGACATTGTTTGTGAAAGAATGTGACAAAGTGTGTCACAAGTGTCACAAAAAAGGACATGTTAAGAAAAATTGTCCCAAGTTCAAACATGTATCCTCCACTTGTTTTGAGCATTGTTATGTTCTTTCTCATAATGCAAAAGGTGTTCATGCTAAATTTGTTGGTACTTCAATTGTTGGAAACAAAAAGAAAGCTATTTGGGTGCCAAAGACCTTGGTCACTAACATCCAAGGACCCAAGCAAGTTTGGGTACCTAAAAGAGATTGATTTCCTTTTGTAGGTAAACTACAAGGCGGGAGGGAATCATTGGGTGTTGGATAGTGGATGTACTCAACACATGACCGGGGATATGAAGATGTTTACCCAAATGAGTGATGAAGATTGCTCAAATTTTGATAGTATCACATTTGGAGATAATCGTAAAGGAAAGGTTAAAGGTTTGGGTAAAATTGCTATTTCAAATGATCATTCTATATCAAATGTGCTATTGGTTGAGTCTTTAAATTTTAATTTACTTTCCGTAGCTCAATTATGTGATTTAGGATTTTGTTGCAATTTCACGGTTGAAGATGTTATTATCTCTAGTGTTGATGGTAGCAATCTTAAATTTAAAGGTTTTAGACATGAAAATCTTTATCTTGTTGATTTCTCATCTAATGAGGCAAAGCTCACAACTTGCTTATTTTCAAAAGCTTCACTAGGTTGGTTATGGCATAGAAGACTTGGTCATGTTGGGATGAAGCAACTCAATCGGTTAACCAAGCATGACTTAGTTCGAGGCTTAAAAGATGTGAAGTTTGAAAAGAACAAATTGTGTAGCTCTTGTCAAGCCGGTAAGCAAGTGGCAAATACTCATCCAAATAAAAGTCAAATGTCCACTCATCGACCTTTGGAATTACTTCACATGGATTTATTTGGGCCCACATCTTTTGTAAGTATTGGTGGTAATTCTTATTGTCTTGTGATTGTGGATGACTATTCAAGATTTACTTGGGTTTATTTTCTACGAGACAAATCCAATGTGTTTGAAACATTCAAGTCATTTGCTATATTGGCTCAAAATCAATTTGATTTCGACATCAAAAAGGTTAGAAGTGACAATGGGTCGGAATTCAAAAACGCAAGAATTGATCAATATTGTGAGGACAAGGGTATCAAACATGAATTCTCTTCCAAATATACCCCGGAACAAAACGGTATTGTTGAAAGAAAGAATAGAACTCTTATTGATATGGCAAGGTCTATGTTAGCGGAATATAATATATCGGATTCTTATTGGGCCGAGGCAATAAATACCGCTTGTCATTCATCAAATAGACTATATTGTCACAAGCTCTTGAAGAAAACTCCATATGAATTGCTCATTGGTAGAAAGCCAAATATCTCATATTTTAGAGTATTCGGTTGCAAATGTTATATTTTAAGAAAGGGAAGCCGGCTTTCTAAATTTGAGAAGAAATGTGATGAGGGTTTTCTTCTTGGATATTCATCAAATAGTAAGGCTTATAGAGTCTTCAACAAAACTCATGGTATTATTGAGGAAGCATATGATGTTGAATTCGATGAAACAAATGGGTCTCAAGATGAGAGTGAAAATCTCGATGATGTTGGGGGAACTCAATTGATAAATGCAATGAAAACAATGGCCATTGGTGAAATAAAACCAAAAGAAGATGATGATGAAAATAGTGTGGTTGTCATTCCCTCATCTTCAACTATAAATGAGGAAGATCACCAAAGCCAACAACTCAATGAAACCATTGATACTCATGATCAAGGTACTTCAAGACCTCCAATTCCTCCTAATGCTTCAACAAGCAATTATCAAACGGTATCAAGAATTCATCATTCCATTGTGAAGGATCACCCGGTTGATCAAATTGTGGGTGATATTAGTAAGGGTGTTCAAACTCGCTCTCGCATAGCTTCGTTTTGTGAACATTTCTCTTTTGTATCTTGTGTGGAACCTAACCGTGTAGATGAAGCTCTACTTGATGTTGATTGGGTGAATGCAATGCATGAAGAATTAAATAACTTCGCTCGAAATGAAGTTTGGGAGCTTGTTGAGAGACCAAAGAACCACAATGTTATTGGTACAAAATGGGTATTTCGCAACAAGCACAATGAAGATGGTGTGGTAGTAAGAAACAAGGCAAGATTAGTTGCACAAGGATATACTCAAATTGAAGGATTGGATTTTGGGGAGACATTTGCTCCCGTAGCAAGATTAGAAGCAATCCGGATTCTACTTGCTTATGCTTGTGCACACAATATCAAGCTCTACCAAATGGATGTAAAGAGTGCCTTTCTAAATGGTAAGATTAGTGAACTAGTGTATGTTGAACAACCTCCCGGTTTTGAGGACCCCAAAAGACCTAACCATGTGTTCAAGCTTTCTAAAGCTCTCTATGGGCTTAAGCAAGCTCCACGCGCTTGGTATGAAAGGCTTAGGGATTTCTTGCTTTCCAAAGACTTCAAAATTGGGAAGGTTGACACTACTCTATTTACTAAAAGAATTGGCAAAGATTTATTTGTTTGTCAAATCTACGTTGATGATATCATTTTTGGATCTACTAATGATTTATTTTGTGAGGAGTTCGGAAAAATGATGTCAAAGGAATTTGAAATGTCTATGATAGGAGAATTGAGCTTCTTTCTTGGCCTTCAAATCAAACAATTGAAAGATGGAATTTTTATAAGTCAATCAAAATATTTGAAGGACATGCTCAAGAAGTTTGGTTTAGAAAATGCTAAGCCTATCAAGACTCCAATGGCAACAAATGGTCATCTAGACTTAGATGAAGGAGGTACTATAGTTGATCAAAAACTTTATCTTTCAATAATTGGTAGTTTGCTTTATATTACCGCATCTAGGCCCGATGTTATGTTTAGTGTATGCATGTGTGCTCGATTTCAAGATTCTCCTAGAGAGATTCACTTGAAGGCCGCTAAAAGAATTCTAAGATATTTGAAGTATACTCCCAATATTGGTCTATGGTATCCCAAAGGTGCTCAATTTGAATTAATTGGATATTTGAAAGGGAATTAGGCTTACACCTAGTTCCTAAATAATTTTGGTGGTTGAATTGCCCAACACAAATCTTTGGACTAACTAGCTTGCCCAAGTGTATAGATTATACAGGTGTAAAAGGTTCACACTCAGCCAATAAAAAGACCAAGTTTTGGATTCAATAAAGGAGCAAAGGGGCAACCGAGGGCACCCCTGGTCTGGCGCACCGGACTGTCCGGTGTGCCACCGGACAGTAAACAGTACCTGTCCGGTGCACCAGGGGACTCAGACTCAAACTCTTCACTCTCGGGAATTCTCGGAAGCCGGCGCGCTATAATTCACCGGACTGTCCGGTGTGCACCGGACATGTCCGGTGCTCCAAGGAAGCTCGGCCTCCTGAACTCGCCAGCCTCGGGTTCGCGCGGCAGCCGCTCCGCTAAAATTCACCGGACTGTCCGGTGTGCACCGGACTGTCCGGTGTGCCAGCGGAGCAACGGCTCCCTGCGGCGCCAACGGCTCCCTGCGGTGCATTAATTGCGCGCGCAGCGCGCGCAGACGTCAGACTTGCCCATACCGGTGCACCGGACATCAAACAGTACATGTCCGGTGTGCACCGGACACCCAGGCGGGCCCACAAGTCAGAAGCTCCAACGGCTAGAATCCAACGGCAGTGATGACGTGGCAGGGGGCACCGGACTGTCCGGTGTGCACCGGACTGTCCGGTGCGCCATCGCGCAGACGCCTCCAGCCAACGGTCAAGTTTGGTGGTTGGGGCTATAAATACCCCAACCACCCCACCATTCATTGCATCCAAGTTTCTACTTCTCAACTACTACAAGAGCTCTAGCATTCAATTCTAGACACACTAAAGAGATCAAATCCTCTCCAATTTCACACTAAGCCCTAGTGACTAGTGAGAGTGATTTGCCGTGTTCATTTGAGCTCTTGCGCTTGGATTGCTTCTTTTCTTTCTCACTTGTTCTTGAGATCACAACTCCATTGTAATCAAGGCAAGAGGCACCAATTGTGTGGTGGCCCTTGCGGGGAAGTTTTGTTCCCGGCTTTGATTTGAGAAGAGAAGCTCACTCGGTCCGAGGGACCGTTTGAGAGAGGGAAGGGTTGAAAGAGACCCGGCCTTTGTGGCCTCCTCAACGGGGAGTAGGTTTGCAAGAACCGAACCTCGGTAAAACAAATCTCCGTGTCTCACTTGCTTATTCGCTTGGGATTTGTTTTGCACCCTCTCTCTCGGACTCGTTTATATTTCTAACGCTAACCCGGCTTGTAGTTGTGTTTATATTTGTAAATTTCAGCTTCGCCCTATTCACCCCCCCCTCTAGGCGACTATCAATTGGTATCAGAGCCCGGTGCTTCATTAGAGCCTAACCGCTCAAAGTGATGTCGGGAGATCACGCCAAGAAGGAGATGGAGACCGGCGAAAAGCCCACTACAAGCCACGGGAGCACTTCATCGGAAGAGTCCCGCACCAAAAGGAGGGGGAAGAAGAAGAGCTCCTCCAACAAAGGGAAGGAGAAGAAATCTTCTTCTCACCACAAAGAGAAGAAGAAATCTTCTTCCCACAAGCCGCATCGGAAAGGAGACAAGCACAAGAGGATGAGGAAGGTGGTCTACTACGAGACCGACACTTCATCAACATCGACCTCCGACTCCGATGCGCCCTCCGTCACTTCTAAGCGCCAAGAGCGCAAGAAGTATAGTAAGATCCCCCTACGCTACCCTCGCATTTCCAAACATACACCTTTACTTTCCGTCCCGTTAGGCAAACCACCAACTTTTGATGGTGAAGATTACGCTAGGTGGAGCGATTTAATGCAATTTCATCTAATCTCGCTCCACAAAGGTATATGGGATGTTGTTGAGTTTTGTGTACAGGTACCGTCGATAGGGGATGAGAACTATGATGAGGATGAGGTAGCCCAAATCGAGCACTTCAACTCACAAGCCACAACAATTCTCCTCGCCTCACTAAGCAAAGAGGAATATAACAAAGTACAAGGGTTGAAGAACGCCAAGGAGATTTGGGATGTACTCAAAACCGCGCACGAGGGAGATGAGCTCACCAAGATCACCAAGCGGGAAACGATCGAGGGGGAGCTCGGTCGGTTCCGGCTTCACAAAGGGGAGGAGCCACAACATATGTACAACCGGCTCAAGACTTTGGTGAACCAAGTGCGCAACCTCGGGAGCAAGAAGTGGGATGACCACGAAGTGGTAAATGTTATTTTAAGATCTCTCATTTTTCTAAATCCCACTCAAGTTCAATTGATTCGTGGTAATCCTAGATATACTAAAATGACCCCCGAGGAAGTTATCGGGCATTTTGTAAGTTTTGAGTGCATGATAGAAGGCTCGAGGAAAATCAACGAGCTTGGCGAGCCATCCGAAGCTCAACCCGTTGCATTCAAGGCGACGGAAGAAAAGAAGGAGGAGTCTACACCAAGCCGACAACCAATAGACGCCTCCAAGCTTGACAATGAGGAGATGACGCTCGTCATCAAGAGCTTCCGCCAAATCCTCAAACAAAGGAGGGGGAAAGACTACAAGTCCCGCTCCAAGAAGGTTTGCTACAAATGTGGTAAGCCCGGTCATTTCATTGCTAAATGTCCTATGTCTAGTGACAGTGACCGAGGCGACGACAAGAAGGGGAGAAGAAAGGAGAAGAAAAGGTACTACAAGAAGAAGGGCGGCGATGCCCATGTTTGTCGGGAATGGGATTCCGACGAAAGCTCTAGCGACTCCTCCGACGACGAGGACGCCGCCAACATCGCCGTCACCAAGGGACTCCTCTTCCCAAACGTCGGCCACAAGTGCCTCATGGCAAAGGACGGCAAAAAGAAGAAGGTTAAATCTAACTCCTCCGCTAAATATGAATCTTCTAGTGATGATAATGCTAGTGATGAGGAGGATAATTTGCGTTCCCTTTTTGCCAACCTTAACATAGCTCAAAAAGAAAAGTTAAATGAATTAGTTAGTGCTATTCATGAAAAGGACGACCTTTTGGACTCCCAAGAGGATTGTCTAATTAAAGAAAACAAGAAACATGTTAAGGTTAAAAAGGCTTATGCTCTAGAAGTAGAAAAATGTGAAAAACTGTCTAGTGAGCTAAGCACTTGTCGTGAGATGATTGACAACCTTAGAAATGAAAATGCTATTTTAAATGCTAAGGTTGATTCACATGTTTGTAATGTTTCAATTCCCAATCTTAGAGATGATAACATTGACTTGCTTGCTAAGATTGATGAATTGAATGCATCTCTTGCTAGCCTTAGATTAAAGAATGAAAATTTAATTGCTAAGGCTAAAGATTTTGATGTTTGCAATGCTACTATTTCCGACCTTAGAACTAAGAATGAAATGTTGCATGCTAAGGTTGTAGAACTTAAATCTTGCAAACCCTCTACATCTAATCTTGAGCATGTTTCTATTTGCACTAGATGTAGAGATATTGATGTTAATGCTATTCTTGATCATATGGCTTTAATTAAACAACAAAATGATCATATAGCAAAATTAGATGCAAAAATTGCCGAGCATAACTTAGAAAATGAAAAATTTAAATTTGCTAGAAGTATGCTCTATAATGGGAGACGCCCTGGCATCAAGGATGGCATTGGCTTCCAAAGGGGAGACAATATCAAACTTAATGCCCCTCCAAAGAACTTATCTAACTTTGTTAAGGGCAAGGCTCCCATGCCTCAGGATAACGAGGGTTACATTTTGTACCCTGCCGGCTATCCTGAGAGCAAAATTAGAAAGATTCATTCTAGGAAGTCTCACTCTGGCCCTAATCATGCTTATATGTATAAGGGTGAGACATCTAGTTCTAGGCAACCAACCCATGCTAAGTTGCCTAAGAAGAAAATTCCTAATGCATCAAATGATCATGCCATTTCATTTAAAACTTTTGATGCATCTTATGTGCTTACTAGTAAATCCGGCAAAGTAGTTGCCAAATATGTTGGGGGCAAGCACAAGGGGTCAAGGACTTGTGTTTGGGTACCCAAAGTTCTTGTTTCTAATGCCAAAGGACCCAAAACCGTTTGGGTACCTAAAGTCAAGAACTAAAATTGTTTTGTAGGTTTATGCATCCGGAGGCTCAAGTTGGATACTCGACAGCGGGTGCACAAACCACATGACCGGGGAGAAAAGGATGTTCTCCTCATATGAGAAAAACAAAGATCCCCAACGAGCTATCACATTCGGGGATGGAAATCAAGGTTTGGTCAAAGGATTGGGTAAAATTGCTATATCTCCTGACCATTCCATTTCTAATGTTTTCCTTGTTGATTCATTAGATTACAACTTGCTTTCTGTTTCCCAATTATGTCAAATGGGCTACAACTGTCTATTCACTGATATAGGTGTCACTGTCTTTAGAAGAAGTGATGATTCAATAGCATTTAAGGGAGTGTTAGAAGGTCAGCTATACTTGGTAGATTTTGATAGAGCTGAACTCGACACTTGCTTAATTACTAAGACTAACATGGGTTGGCTCTGGCATCGCCGACTAGCCCATGTCGGGATGAAGAATCTTCATAAGCTTTTAAAGGGAGAGCACATTTTAGGATTAACAAATGTTCATTTTGAGAAAGACAGGATTTGTAGCGCATGCCAGGCAGGGAAGCAAGTTGGAGTCCATCATCCACACAAGAACATCATGACGACCGAAAGGCCGCTTGAGCTACTCCACATGGATCTATTCGGCCCGATAGCTTACATAAGCATCGGCGGGAGTAAGTATTGTCTTGTAATAGTGGATGATTATTCTCGCTTCACTTGGGTATTCTTTTTACAGGAAAAATCTCAAACCCAAGAGACCTTAAAAGGATTCTTAAGACGGGCTCAAAATGAGTTCGCCTTAAGGATCAAGAAAATAAGAAGCGACAACGGGACGGAGTTCAAGAACTCTCAAATTGAAAGCTTCCTTGAGGAGGAGGGCATCAAGCATGAGTTCTCTTCTCCCTACACACCTCAGCAAAATGGTGTAGTGGAGAGGAAGAATAGAACTCTATTGGACATGGCAAGGACCATGCTTGATGAGTACAAGACACCGGACCGGTTTTGGGCCGAAGCGGTCAACACCGCCTGCTACGCCATCAATCGGTTATATCTTCACCGAATCCTCAAGAAGACATCATATGAACTCCTAACCGGTAAAAAGCCCAACATTTCATACTTTAGAGTTTTTGGTAGCAAATGCTTTATTCTTGTTAAACGAGGTAGAAAATCTAAATTTGCTCCGAAAACTGTAGAAGGTTTTTTACTTGGTTATGACTCAAACACAAGGGCATATAGGGTCTTTAACAAGTCCACTGGACTAGTTGAAGTCTCATGTGACGTTGTGTTTGATGAAACTAACGGCTCTCAAGTAGAGCAAGTTGATCTTGATGAGATAGGTGAAGAACAGGCTCCATGCATAGCGCTAAGGAACATGTCCATTGGGGATGTGTGTCCTAAGGAATCCGAAGAGCCTCCACATGCACAAGATCAACCATCCTCCTCCACGCAAGCATCTCCACCGACTCAAAATGAGGTTGAAGCTCAAGTTGATGAAGTAGAAGATCAAGCAAATGAGCCACCTCAAGATGATGGCAGTAATCAAGGGGGAGATGCAAATGATCAAGAAAAGGGGGATGAGCAAGACCCAAGGCCGCCACACCCAAGAGTCCACCAAGCAATCCAACGAGATCACCCCGTCGACACTATCCTCGGAGACATTCATAAGGGGGTAACTACTCGATCTCGGGTTGCTCATTTTTGTGAACATTACTCTTTTGTTTCCTCTATTGAGCCACACAGGGTAGAGGAAGCACTTCAAGACTCGGATTGGGTGGTGGCGATGCAAGAGGAGCTCAACAACTTCACCAGAAATGAGGTATGGCATTTAGTTCCACGTCCTAACCAAAATGTTGTAGGAACCAAATGGGTCTTCCGCAACAAGCAAGATGAGCATGGTGTGGTGACAAGGAACAAAGCTCGACTCGTGGCCAAAGGGTATTCACAAGTCGAAGGTTTGGATTTCGGTGAAACCTATGCACCTGTAGCTAGGCTTGAGTCAATTCGCATATTATTGGCCTATGCTACTTACCATGGCTTTAAGCTCTATCAAATGGACGTGAAAAGTGCCTTCCTCAATGGACCGATCAAGGAAGAGGTCTATGTTGAGCAACCTCCCGGCTTTGAAGACAGTGAGTATCCTAACCATGTTTATAGGCTCTCTAAGGCGCTTTATGGGCTCAAGCAAGCCCCAAGAGCATGGTATGAATGCCTTAGAGATTTCCTTATTGCTAATGGCTTCAAAGTCGGAAAAGCCGATCCTACACTCTTTACTAAAATTCTTAAAAATGACTTGTTTGTATGCCAAATTTATGTTGATGATATTATATTTGGGTCTACTAACGAGTCTACATGTGAAGAGTTTAGTAGGATCATGACACAGAAATTCGAGATGTCAATGATGGGGGAGTTGAAGTATTTTCTGGGATTCCAAGTCAAGCAACTCCAAGAGGGCACCTTCATTAGCCAAACGAAGTACACTCAAGACATTCTAACCAAGTTTGGGATGAAGGATGCCAAACCCATCAAGACACCCATGGGAACTAATGGGCATCTCGACCTCGACACGGGAGGTAAGTCCGTGGATCAAAAGGTATACCGGTCGATGATTGGTTCATTGCTTTATTTATGTGCATCTCGACCGGACATTATGCTTTCCGTTTGCATGTGTGCAAGATTTCAATCCGACCCTAAGGAATCACACCTTACGGCCGTAAAACGAATCTTGAGATATTTGGCTTACACACCTAAGTTTGGGCTTTGGTACCCTCGGGGATCCACATTTGATTTGATTGGTTATTCGGATGCCGATTGGGCGGGGTGCAAAATTAATAGGAAGAGCACATCGGGGACTTGCCAGTTCTTGGGAAGATCCTTGGTGTCTTGGGCTTCAAAGAAGCAAAATTCGGTCGCTCTTTCCACCGCCGAAGCCGAGTACATTGCCGCAGGACATTGTTGCGCGCAATTGCTTTGGATGAGGCAAACCCTGCGGGACTACGGTTACAAATTAACCAAAGTCCCTTTGCTATGTGATAATGAGAGTGCAATCAAAATGGCCGACAATCCCGTCGAGCATAGCCGCACTAAGCACATAGCCATTCGGTATCATTTTCTTAGGGATCACCAACAAAAGGGAGATATCGAGATTTCTTACATTAACACTAAAGATCAATTAGCCGATATTTTTACCAAGCCACTTGATGAACAATCTTTTACCAGACTTAGGCATGAGCTCAATATTCTTGATTCTAGAAATTTCTTTTGCTAGCTTGCACACATAGCTCACTTGAATACCTTTGATCATATCTCTTTTATATGCTATGACTAATGTGTTTTCAAGTCTATTTCAAACCAAGTCATAGGTATATTGAAAGGGAATTGGAGTCTTCGGCGAAGAAAAAGGCTTCCACTCCGTAACTCATACTTCGCCATCACTCCGAGCAACTCTCTATTCCTTGGGGAGAAATGAGCATCAAAGAAAAGGACTTCATCCTTGGGGGAGAGAGTAAAAGCTCAAAAGCAAAAGGACCGGACTTCGTCCTTGGTATAATCTTAACTCATTTACTTATGACCAAAGGGAAGAAATTACTTCGAGGGCTCTAATGATTCCGTTTTTGGCGATTCATGCCAAAAAGGGGGAGAAAGGAGCCCAAAGCAAAAGGACCGCACCACCACCACCAAATTCAAAAACTTAGTGCTTTCCCAAAGTATTTATCATTTGGTATCCTATTGTGTTCAAAAGGGGGAGAAAGTAGTATTTCAAAAATGGTATATCAAAACCCTCTTGAACACTAAGAGGTGGATCTCTTTTAGGGAGAGTTTTGTTAAGTCAAAAGAAAAGCATTTGAAACAGGGGGAGAAAATTTCTTGAAAATGCTTTACAAACTCTTATTCATTTACCTTTGACCATTTGCAAAAGATCTTTGAAATGGATTTACAAAAAGAATTTGCAAAAACAAAACATGTGGTGCAAACGTGGCCCAAAATGCTAAATAAAGAAAGAAACATTCCATGCATATCTTGTAAGTAGTTATATTGGCTCAATTCCAAGCAACCTTTACACTTACATTATGCAAACTAGTTCAATTATGCACATCTCTGTTTGCTTTGGTTTGTGTTGGCATCAATCACCAAAAAGGGGGAGATTGAAAGGGAATTAGGCTTACACCTAGTTCCTAAATAATTTTGGTGGTTGAATTGCCCAACACAAATCTTTGGACTAACTAGCTTGCCCAAGTGTATAGATTATACAGGTGTAAAAGGTTCACACTCAGCCAATAAAAAGACCAAGTTTTGGATTCAATAAAGGAGCAAAGGGGCAACCGAGGGCACCCCTGGTCTGGCGCACCGGACTGTCCGGTGTGCCACCGGACAGTAAACAGTACCTGTCCGGTGCACCAGGGGACTCAGACTCAAACTCTTCACTCTCGGGAATTCTCGGAAGCCGGCGCGCTATAATTCACCGGACTGTCCGGTGTGCACCGGACATGTCCGGTGCTCCAAGGAAGCTCGGCCTCCTGAACTCGCCAGCCTCGGGTTCGCGCGGCAGCCGCTCCGCTAAAATTCACCGGACTGTCCGGTGTGCACCGGACTGTCCGGTGTGCCAGCGGAGCAACGGCTCCCTGCGGCGCCAACGGCTCCCTGCGGTGCATTAATTGCGCGCGCAGCGCGCGCAGACGTCAGACTTGCCCATACCGGTGCACCGGACATCAAACAGTACATGTCCGGTGTGCACCGGACACCCAGGCGGGCCCACAAGTCAGAAGCTCCAACGGCTAGAATCCAACGGCAGTGATGACGTGGCAGGGGGCACCGGACTGTCCGGTGTGCACCGGACTGTCCGGTGCGCCATCGCGCAGACGCCTCCAGCCAACGGTCAAGTTTGGTGGTTGGGGCTATAAATACCCCAACCACCCCACCATTCATTGCATCCAAGTTTCTACTTCTCAACTACTACAAGAGCTCTAGCATTCAATTCTAGACACACTAAAGAGATCAAATCCTCTCCAATTTCACACTAAGCCCTAGTGACTAGTGAGAGTGATTTGCCGTGTTCATTTGAGCTCTTGCGCTTGGATTGCTTCTTTTCTTTCTCACTTGTTCTTGAGATCACAACTCCATTGTAATCAAGGCAAGAGGCACCAATTGTGTGGTGGCCCTTGCGGGGAAGTTTTGTTCCCGGCTTTGATTTGAGAAGAGAAGCTCACTCGGTCCGAGGGACCGTTTGAGAGAGGGAAGGGTTGAAAGAGACCCGGCCTTTGTGGCCTCCTCAACGGGGAGTAGGTTTGCAAGAACCGAACCTCGGTAAAACAAATCTCCGTGTCTCACTTGCTTATTCGCTTGGGATTTGTTTTGCACCCTCTCTCTCGGACTCGTTTATATTTCTAACGCTAACCCGGCTTGTAGTTGTGTTTATATTTGTAAATTTCAGCTTCGCCCTATTCACCCCCCCCTCTAGGCGACTATCAATATTCGGATTCGGACTATGCGGGGTGCAAAGTTGATAGAAAAAGCACCTCCGGTTGTTGTCAATTTCTTGGTAGATCTCTTGTTTCATGGTCTTCTAAGAAACAAAATTCGGTTGCTCTATCTACCGCCGAGGCGGAATATATATCGGCCGGAAATTGTTGTGCTCAACTATTATGGATGAAACAAACCTTATTGGACTATGGAATTATTTTCAAGAACGTGCCTCTCATGTGTGATAATGAGAGTGCGGTAAAATTGGCTACCAATCCGGTCCAACACTCAAGAACCAAGCATATTGATATACGGCATCACTTCTTAAGAGATCATGTTGGCAAGGGAGATATCTCTATTTATTCCATTGGCACCGATGATCAATTAGCAGACATTTTTACAAAACCATTGGATGAAACAAGATTTTGTTCTCTAAGAAGTGAAATGAATGTGATCGATATCTCAAATGTGACTTGAAGTTGATCACACATGTGTCGTCTTGCATCTCGGGTCTAAGTATGCTCTTTATGCTATTTATTTGGTATTATTTGTGCATTTTTCATTTCTAATTGCTCTAGATAGTTTAATTCAAAAATCTTACATTACTCCATTACATCATATGTATATGCATGCATACCAACTCTTGGATTGGTCAAAATGTCCATATATGAGCACCAATTCGGATTCGGAATTCAAAATCAGAAAGTGGGCAGAGATTGGCAAAATGAGTATCAGGCCGCGGACCGTCCGCCCATGGACCGCGGACCGTCCGCAGCATCAGGCAATGGACAGCCCGAGCAGCCTCGCAGACTGTCTGAGGTCATCAGGGCGCGGACCGTCCGCCGCCCCCGCGCGGACCGTCCGCGACAGGGCAGAAAAAGGAACAGAGCCCGCAGACTTGCCAGTTGTGCCTATTCGGTTGTTCTCTCTTGCTCTCCACTCGCTATATCCTCTCTTGTGTCGAGTGTGCGCGGACCGTGAAGTGAAGTTGCGTGCGGACAGTCCGACAGCTTGCAGCAACATTCCCTCAACATGTCTTCATCACGGTATCTTCAAATCTTGTGGATTTAATCAAATTTCATCAACTTTGAGATTATTTGGGTTTCTTCTCTGATCTAAAATTGAGCAGTGGATTTCAAAATCTGATTGGTGGGATTGATAGTTCTCCCCAATATCAATGTATGCAAAATTTTGAACTTGTTTTGCTGGGTATTATCTGCGAAAACATCAAATTGAACTCTTGTGGCGGCTAGGGTTCTTGGAGTCGCCCCTGGTCGGTCGCGGACCGTCCGCCCGGTGGACGCGGACCGTCCGGGCCTTTGGCGCGGACAGTCCGGCCCCCTAGCGCGGACCGTCCGGACCCTGGCAGAGCATTACCATTCCATTCCTTTTTATAAGTGGTGTTTGGTAGCAATTATTTATCTATGGATGTCTGTCACCTTGTTGCAGTGGTTTTGGTGGTCTCCGCAAGAAACTTGCAGGTCGCTTTAAATCCAAGCGCCCTCGTGGCAATGATGATGACTATACACCGACCACTGATTCAGAGGCCCAATCCTCAGCTGGGGGCACTGAATCCATGGATGCTGAAGATTTTCTTCATGTTCACCCTGATTATCCCATTGATATCCAAGGATGGACTTACCCCAAGCGGAGATTTTCTATGGCTGAGTACTGCTCTAGACGGACTGTGAACCAGTATGCTCTGCCATCAGATACAAATATTCAGTTTTTCCACACTCAGCTGCAGTTTGATGTCTTTTGGGGCACCCTGGTGGATACCAACTTTCATAAGCATCAGGTGATTGATTGGTCCTTCTTGCTCAGTCAATCAGTCATGGAGGGTCTCATTCCCAAATTTGAAACATGTGGGTTATATCACAATATGCAGCAAGGGCTGGAGACTCATATTGATGCTCGCTTTGATGGCCTGATGTCACATGTGGATCACCGCCTTGATGACATGCAGTCTCGCTTTGACAGCAACTGGGATGCGCTGAACTCTGAATTTTCTGACTTTCGTGATCAAATTCACACTAATGTCACTGATCCCATCATGTCAAGGCTGAATAATATGCAACAAAGTTTTCAAGATAACATGGGTGCTCTCTCCGGTCAGTTTGACAATCTTTCTACAACTGACAACCTGCATGATATAAGTCAGAGGCAGCAGCAGCTCCAGCAGGACTTTGGCCAGTTCTCCTCCTTGTTTGACACCTTCAGCACTCATTATTACAACATGCATCCTCCGCCGAGTGATCAGTAAGGCCTCTCCTTTGTGGCAATTGATGCCAAAGGGGGAGAGAAGAAGTGATGAGAAGTTGTCAGGCGTCTCCTTCAGGGGGAGTTGGTGGTTCTATGTGGACATTAAGATCATGCACATGCATTTTATTTTTTCATGCCGCTTTAGTTTATGTCTTATGCATTTGGAACTTGGTTTGATCTATTAACTCTATGTCGTATGTCTGTGGACTATTATCTGTAATATTCTGTGGGATGAACTATGTTTTAGTTCAAATTACTCTGTGTGTGGTTTATCGAGATGTGATTATAATTACTGCGCTCATTCTACGAATCATCTCTTGTATGCCTCGATAACCATGATTGTAGGAAAGTCTCCATCAAGCTCAAATATATTATGTGTGTTATATCTTCAACTTCAAATAATCCTGCACACACTTAGGGGGAGTCTTTCTTGCATACTGAGTTTTTATTGGGATTTATCTATCTTTTGGACAGAACTTCAAATCAAGATAAGTCCTATGAAACTCATCTCCAAAATCTATCATATACCTTTGGTATGAGAGAGATTTGGAAAAACTAAACTTCTCTTTAATAGACTATGTGGTGTTGTCATCAATTACCAAAAAGGGGGAGATTGTGAATCATCTAGGCCCCTTTGATAATGTTTTGGTAATTAATGACAACTACTTGTGGACTAACGATTCTTGGAGAAATAAGAATGCAGGGTTGGACCACATAGAAATGAAATGTTGAAGAGTCATACGCATTGGTTGTGGATCAGATGAAGGCAAAGGTATAATATAGGTTTTACTTTTGCCGGTCTTGAGGAGTTTAGAGAAGATACCTGACCGGATTAGTAGGCTAGATAGTCGTACTATTAAGAGGGGTCAATGACTTAGATCTGTGTAAAACTTAGTGCCTCATAGAGCATCAAGTAGTTGCATTTGCATGAGGACTAACAGCGCTTCTCATTTCGTAAGTTAAAAAGTTCATTCAAAAGCTTGTTTGAAACTTGAGTAGTCTTGGTCGCGCGGACTGTCCAGCCCTTGGGGGCGGACCGTCCGCGATCCTCCAGAGGGTCCGAGGTTTGACCATTTGTATTGACTCTATGCTCTTTTGCACTGCGGACCGTCCGGGCCTTAGGGCCGGACCGTCCGCAGTCCTGACCAGAGGAAGGTGGCTTCGGGTCAGTCCCTGAATTATAGCCGGACGGTCCGCCTGTGAGGCGCGGACGGTCCGCATGTGTCTAACTCGTTTTTGGACAGGGACTGTGTGTTTTTATAGATTTGTACTACGGACGGTCCGGGGGACCAGTCCGGACAGTACTGTCTCAGGTCGCGGACGGTCCGGGATTTATAGCCGGACGGTCCACGTGTGTTAACTCCGTTTGATCCGAGGCTCGGGTGTTTGAAATTGCCAGGTCGCGGACGGTCCGGCCTTGATGGGCGGACTGTCCGGACCCACCTTTTTGAGTCTGCTCTGACATGTTTCAACGGTCATTATAGCCGTTATGGTGTACGGCGGACCGTCCGGCCCTAGGGCGCGGACGGTCCGCGTGTGCGCAGAACTGCCCCCTTTTGCACATAACGGTTGGTTTTAGATGGGGGACTATAAATAGAAGGGTTGCTCGTGTGTGAGACCTCTCTTGGCCATTCCTTGCACACATTGAGCTCATTTGTGATCCTCCAACTCACTCTCTCACACTCTTTGCTTGAGATTGCATTCTAGTGAGAGATTGAGGGTTCCTAGTGCATTTGCATCATTTGGTGATTCTTGAGGCACTAGGTGGTACACCGAGCAAGCATCGTTGGCTTGTTACTCTTGGAGGTTGCCGCCTCCTAGACGGCTCGGGTGATTGTCTCCGTCGAGCTCTCCAAGAAGATTGTGGAGAAGCCGCGGTGTTGATTGTGAGGGGTTCGCGCCTACCTCGCCGGAGCGGCAAAGGTGACATTAGTGGAATCGAGGTATTGAGTGATTTCTTGTCCACTTGGCTCAAAGATCAAGTCGTGTCTTGATAGAGGAGCAAGTGAGAGCTTGAAGTCCACCTCAACGTGGATTAGGGGTGATCGGCAAATCACCGATACCACGGGATAAATTTCGGTGTCTATTCCTTCTAGCATTACTTATTGCCTTGCAATTGATTAGAGTTTTGCTTATTGTTCTTCAAGTATTCAATCTCCGTAGTTGTCTTTCATACATTGTTTACTTATTGACACTAGTAAATTTATTCCTCTTGTTGTATTGATTAAATTTACTTAGTATTGTTGTTTTTAGTCACAACCGTCTATTCACCCCCCCTCTAGCCGGTGTCCTAGATCCTACAACAGCGCCGCCTGCGCTGCTCCGACTGCTGTGCCACCTGCCAGGGTGAGGCTGACAGCAGCCAAGTCCAGCCTCGGGCGCCATAGGAATCTCCGCCTCGCCCGACCCCAGGGCTCGGACTCGACCTCGCCTCGGAAGACGGTCTCCGCCTCGCCTAACCCCAGGGCTCAGACTCCACCTCGACTCCGGAAGATGGTCTCCACCTCGCCCGACCCCAGGGCTCGGACTCAACCTCGACCTCGGAAGACGATCTCCGCCTCGCCCGACCCCCGGGCCCGGGCTCAGCCTCGACCTCGGAGGAGCCACCGCCTCGCCCGACCTCGGGCTCGGACCGACCACGCCACAAGGGGGGCCATCATTACCCTACCCCTAGCTAGCCCAGGCTAGCCCAGGCTACGGGGAACAAGACCGGCGTCCCATCTGGCTCGCCTCGGTAAAACAAGTAATGATGCCACCCCGCGTGCTCCATGACGACGGCGGTTCTCAGCCCCCTACGGAAGCAAGGAGACGTCAGCAAGGATCCGACAGCCCCGACAGCTGTGCTTCTACAGGACTCAAGCGCTCCTCCGACGGCCACGACGCCACATGAACAGGGCTCCAGCACCTCTCCGACAGCCACGTCGGCATGTACATGGGGATTTGGCTCCCCTCTGCTAGACACGTTAGCACGCTGCTACACCCCCCGTTGTACACCTGGACCCTCTCCTTACGTCTATAAAAGGAAGGTCCAGGGCTCTCGTACGAAAAGGTGGCCACGCGGGAGAACGGGCTGACGCACAGTCTCACGCCCTCTCTCTCTCCCTCGCGAACGCTTGTAACCCCCTACTGCAAGTGCATCTGCCCTGGGCGCAAGACAACACGAGGCCGCGGTTTCCCCTCACTGGTTTTCCCCCCTTGTGCTCCGTCTCGCGCCGACCCATCTGGGCTGGGACACGCAGCGACAATTTACTCGTCGGTCCAGGGACCCCCCGGGGTCGAAACGCCGACAGTTGGCGCGCTAGGTAGGGGACTGCTGCGTGTTGACGAACAGCTTCCCGTCAAGCTCCAGATGGGGAGTCTCCAGCGACCTCTCCAACCCGGGACGAAGCTCCGTTTCGGGAGTCTCGAGTTCATGTCCCCCGACGGCAGCTACGACATGATACTCCTTCCTCCGCCGCGCGACAACGACAATGGCGGCAGTCAGCCTGCCCGCCGGCGGCGGAATCGACGACGTCTTCCCCGCGTGGCGGAAGAACAGCATCCGAGTCTGTCCCATCACCTTCCTCATCGACGGGGAAGGAGGCGGGGCAACCATGGCCAAGCAGGAGGCGGCACCTCGTCGGCTGTCGAGCGAGTCGACGGTGCCGGCGCCCCAGCGGGGGACACGTCGGGCGTTGACCTCGCGTCTGAGATGAAGACGAGCGTCGTTTCCCCGCGACACGCCAACCCCAAGTAGACGAACGACGCCAGCACGCTCGTGAAGGACTTGCTGGGCGTTAGCCTCATACCTGAGATAACAGTGCAGTCCGTCCCTGATGCGACTTCGTCACTGTCCGTCGATCAAGAGATTGACAGCCGTCTCGACCTACGGGCCCCCGGGTTCCGAGGAAGACGACGAGCCCGACTCTGGTTGGGATTTCTCCGGGCTCGATAACCCTAGTGCCATGCGGGACTTCATGACCGCATGCGACTACTGCCTCTCCGATTGCTCCGATGATAGCCACAACCTTGGCGACGAGGATTGTGGCCCAAGTCGCGAATGTTTCCACGTCGATCTAGAGGGTCTCGACGAAGGCAACCACCTTGGTATGCCGGAGAACGGCGATACCCCTAGGCCTGCGCCTCGCGTTGACATCCTTCGGGAGCTAGCTGTGGTCCCAGTCCCTGTGGGGGTCAGGACGCACAGCTCGAGCAAATCCGCGAGATGCAGGCCAGGCTCGACGAGAGAGCAGGACAACTTGTGCAGCTCCGGCCGAACATCGGGCAGGAGCGGGCAGGCCGAGCACCGGCCGGAGAAGTGCGTCATCTGGCCCAGGATGTCCAGCACCGCATCACCGACAATGTCAGGGCAAGGCTGCCCCCGGCTTCCAGTGGGGTCGGCCAGAACCTGGCTGCAGTAGCAATACTACTCCGAGCGATGCCGGAACCATCCACCACCGAGGGACGGCGTATCCAGGGAGAACTCAAGAATCTCCTGGAGGATGCCGCGGTCCGACAGGCCGAAAGCTCTACCTCCCGGAGGCAGGGGTACCCCCGGA
This sequence comes from Zea mays, assembly GCF_902167145.1. Classification (NCBI taxonomy): domain Eukaryota; kingdom Viridiplantae; phylum Streptophyta; class Magnoliopsida; order Poales; family Poaceae; genus Zea; species Zea mays. The sequence continues at coordinate 4,555,520 of NC_050098.1, read as the reverse complement.
GCATCGCGCCGCGACTTCCCGATTCATGCGGGAAGCCTCGGTCCACACCGGGCGCACGCGGGACACAGTGCCTGCGGCCCCGGGCCGCCTCGGCAACGAGCACCATCGCCACGACCGTCGAGCCCACCTCGATGAGAGGGTGCGCCGAGGCTACCACCCCAGGCGTGGGGGACGCTACGACAACGAGGAGGATCGGAGCCCTTCGCTCGAACCACCTGGTCTGCAAGCTTTCAGCCGGGCCATACGACGGGCGCCGTTCCCGACCCGGTTCCGGGCCCCGACTACCATCACCAAGTACTCGGGGGAGACGAGATCGGAACTGTGGCTCACGGACTACCGGCTGGCCTGCTAGCTGGTTGGAACGAACGATGACAACCTCATCATCCGCAACCTCCCCCTGTTTCTCTCTGACGCCGCTCGAGCCTGGCTGGAGCATCTGCCTCCTGCGCAGATCTCCAACTGGGACGACCTGGTCAAAGCCATCGTCGGCAACTTCCAGGGCACATACGTGTGCCCTGGGAACTCCTGGGATCTCCGAAGCTGCCGCCAGCAGCCGGGAGAATCCCTGCAGGACTACATCTAGCGATTCTCGAAGCAGCGCACCGAGCTGCCCAACATCACCGACTCAGATGTCATCGGCGCGTTCCTCATCGGCACCACTTGCCGCGACCTGGTGAGCAAGCTAGGTCGCAAGACTCCCACCAGGGCGAGCGAGCTGATGGACATCGCCACCAAGTTCGCCTCTGGCCAGGAGGCGGTCGAGGCCATCTTTTGGAAGGACAAGCAGCCTCAGGGGCGCCAGCCGGATGACGTCCCCGAGGCGTCCGCTCAGCGCGGCGTGAAGAAGAAGGGCAAGAAGAAGTCGCAAGCGAAACGCGACGCCGCCGATGCAGACCTTGTCGCCGCCGCCGAGCACAAGAACCCTCGGAAGCCTCCCGGAGGCGCCAACTTGTTCGACAAGATGCTCAATGAGTCGTGCCCCTACCATCAGGGTCCCGTCAGGCACACCCTTGAGGAGTGCGTCATGCTTCGGCGCTACTTCCACAAGGCCAGGCCACCAGCGGAAGGTGGCAAAGCCCACGACAACGACAGGAAGGAGGGTCACAAGGCAGAGGAGTTCCCCGAGGTCCATGACTGCTTCATGATCTATGGTGGGCGGGTGACGAACGCCTCGGCTCGGCATCGCAAGCAAGAGCGTCGGGAGGTCTGCTCGGTGAAGGTGGCGGCGCCAGTCTACCTAGACTGGTCCGACAAGCCCATCACCTTCGACCAAGGCGACCACCCCGACCGCGTGCCGAGCCCGGGGAAGTACCCGCTCGTTGTTGATCCCGTCATCGGCAACGTCAGGCTTACCAAGGTCCTCATGGACGGAGGCAGCAGCCTCAACATCATCTACGCCGACACCCTCGGGCTCCTGCAGATCGATCTGTCCTCGATCCGGGCCGGCACGGCGCCCTTTCATGGGATCATTCCTAGGAAGCGCGTCCAGCCCCTTGGACAACTCGATCTGCCCATCTGCTTCGGGACCCCCTCCAACTTCCGAAAGGAAACCCTCACGTTCGAGGTGGTCGGGTTCCGAGGAACCTACCACGCAGTGCTGGGGAGACCATGCTACGCCAAGTTCATGGCCGTCCCCAACTACACCTACCTCAAGCTCAAGATGTCAGGCCCCAACGGGGTCATCACCGTCGGCCCCACGTACCGACACGCGTACGAATGCGACGTGGAGTGCGTGGAGTATGCCGAGGCCCTCTCCGAATCCGAGGCCCTCATCGCCGACCTGGAAAACCTCCCCAAGGAGGTGCCAGATGCGAAGCGCCACGCCAGCAACTTCGAACCAGCAGAGGCGGTTAAGTCCGTCCCTCTCGACCCCAGCAACGACACCTCCAAGCAGATCCGGATCGGCTCCGAGCTCGACCTCAAATAGGAAGCAGTGCTCGTCGACTTTCTCGATGCAAACACCGAGGTTTTTGCATGGAGTCCCTCGGACATGCCAGGCATACCGAGGGATGTCGCCGAGCACTCACTGGATATCCGAGCTGAAGCCCGACCCGTGGCAGCCTCTGTGCCGATTCGACGAAGAAAAGCGCAGAGTCATAGGCGAGGAGATCCACAAGCTGATGGCTGCTGGGTTCATCAAAGAGGTATTCCATCCCGAATGGCTAGCCAACCCTGTGCTTGTGAGAAAGAAAGGTGGGAAATGGCGGATGTGTGTAGACTACACTGGTCTAAACAAAGCATGTCCGAAAGTTCCCTACCCCCTGCCTCGCATCGATAAAATCGTGGATTCCACTGCTGGGTGCGAAACCCTGTCATTCCTCGATGCCTACTCAGGGTATCACCAAATCAGGATGAAAGAATCTGACCAGCTCGCGACTTCTTTCATCACACCTTTTGGCATGTACTGCTACATTACTATGCCATTTGGTTTGAGGAATGCGGGTGCGACATACCAAAGGTGCATGAACCACGTGTTCGAACAGCACATTGGCCGAACGGTCGAGGCTTACGTCGATGACATGGTAGTCAAGACGAGGAAAGCCTCCGACCTCCTCACCGACCTTGAAACGACATTCAAGTGTCTCAAAGCGAAAGGCGTAAAGCTCAATCCCGAGAAGTGTGTCTTCAAAGTCCCCCGAGGCATGCTCCTGGGGTTCATCGTCTCCGAGCGGGGCATCGAGGCCAACCCGGAGAAAATCGCGGCCATCACCAACATGGGTCCCATCAAGGACTTGAAAGGAGTACAGAGGGTCATGGGATGCCTTGCGGCTCTGAGCCGCTTCATCTCGCGCCTCGGCGAAAGAGGCCTGCCCCTGTATCGCCTCTTAAGGAAGACCGAGCACTTCACTTGGACCCCCGAGGCCGAGGAAGCCCTCAGGAACTTGAAGGCGCTCCTTACAAGCGTGCCCATCCTGGTGCCCCCCGCTGCCGGAGAAGCCCTCTTGATCTACGTTGCCTCTACCACTCAGGTGGTCAGAGCCGCGATCGTGGTCGAGAGACGAGAAGAAGGGCACGCATTGCCCGTCCAGAGGCCGGTCTACTTCATCAGTGAGGTACTGTCCGAGACCAAAATCCGCTACCCGCAAATTCAGAAGCTACTGTACGCGGTAATTCTGACACGGCGAAAGTTGCGACACTACTTCGAGTCGCATTCGGTGACTGTGGTGTCATCCTTCCCCCTGGGGGAGATCATCCAGTGCTGAGAGGCCTCGGGTAGGATTGCAAAGTGGGCGGTGGAGATCATGGACGAGATGATGTCGTTCGCCCCTCGGAAGGCCATCAAGTCCCAAGTCTTGGCAGACTTTGTGGCTGAATGGGTCGACACCCAGCTTCCAGCAGCTCTAATCCAACCGGAACTCTGGACCATGTATTTCGATGGGTCGCTGATGAAAACAGGAGCGGGCGCGGGCCTGCTCTTCATCTCACCCCTCGGGAAGCACCTCCGCTACGTGTTGCGCCTCCATTTCCCAGTGTCCAACAACGTGGTCGAGTATGAGGCTCTGGTTAATGGGTTGCTCATCGCCATCAAGCTAGGGGTCCGGCGCCTCGACGCTCGTGGCGACTCGCAGCTTGTCATCGACCAAGTCATGAAGAACTCCCACTGTCGTTACCCGAAGATGGAAGCCTACTGCGACGAGGTTCGGCGCCCGTAGGACAAGTTCTATGGGCTCGAGCTCAACCACGTCGCTCGACGATAAAACGAGACTGCAGACGAGCTGGCTAAGATAGCCTCGGGGCGGACAACGGTTCCTCCGGACGTCTTCTCCCGAGACATACATCAACCCTCCGTCGAGACCGACGACACGCCCGAGCCCGAGAAGGCCTCGGCTCTGGCCGAGGCAGCCTCGGCCCCGCCTGAGGCACCCTTGGCCCCCGAGGGTGAGGCACTGCGCGTCGAGGAAGAGCGGAATGGGGTCACGCCTAATCGAAACTGGCAAACCCCATACCTGCAATATCTCCACCGAGGAGAGCTGCCCCTCGACAGAGCCGAAGCTCGGCGACTGGCGCGGCGCGCCAAGTCGTTCATCTTGCTGGGTGACGAAAAGGAGCTCTACCACCGCAGCCCCTCAGGCATCCTCCAGCGGTGCATATCCATCGCCGAAGGTCAGGAGTTATTGCAAGAAATACACTCGGGGTCTTGCGGTCACCATGCAGCACCTCGAGCCCTCGTGGGAAACGCCTTCCGACAAGGTTTCGACTGGCCAACCGCGGTGGCCGACGCCACTAGGATTGTACGCACCTGCCAAGGGTGTCAATTCTATGCAAGGCAGACGCACCTGCCCGCTCAGGCCTTGCAAACAATACCCATCACCTGGGCGTTTGCTGTGTGGGGTCTGGACCTCGTCGGTCCCTTGTAGAAGGCACTCGGGGGCTTCACGCACCTGCTGGTCGCCATCGAAAAATTCTCCAAGTGGATCGAGGTCCGACCCCTAAACGGCATCAGATCCGAACAGGCGGTGGCGTTCTTCACCAACATCATCCATCGCTTCGGGGTCCCGAACTCCATCATCACCGACAACGGCACCCAGTTCACCGGCAGGAAGTTCCTGGACTTCTGCGAGGACCACCACATCCGGGTGGACTGGGCCGCCATAGCTCACCCCATGACGAATGGGTAGGTAGAGCGTGCCAACGGCATGATCCTGCAAGGACTCAAGCCGAGGATCTACAACAACCTCAACAAGTTCGGCAGGCGATGGATGAAGGAACTCCCCTCGGTGGTCTGGAGTTTGAGGACGACGCCAAGCCGAGCCACGGGCTTCATGCCGTTTTTTCTAGTCTATGGGGCCGAGGCTATCTTGCCCACAGACTTAGAATACGGCTCCCCGAGGACAAGGGCATATGACGCCCGAAGCAACCGGACAAACCGAGAAGACTCACTTGACCAGCTGGAAGAGGCTCGGGACATGGCCTTACTACACTCGGCGCGGTATCAGCGGTCCCTGTGACGCCACCACGCCCGAGGGGTTCGGTCCCGAGATCTCCAGGTGGGCGACTTGGTGCTTCGGCTACGACAAGACACCCGAGGGCGCCATAAGCTCACGCCTCCCTGGGAAGGGCCGTTCATCATCGCCAAGATTCTGAAGCCCAGAACATACAAGCTGGCCAACAGTCAAGGCGAGGTCTACAGCAACGCTTGGAACATCCGACAGCTACGTCGCTTCTACCCTTAAGATGTTTTCAAGTTGTTCATGTACCTCGTTTACATACCCAAGAAAAGTCTAACCATCAAAGAAGGGTCAGCCTTGCCCCGGCAAAGCCTGACCCTCCCTCGGGGGCTAGAAGGGGGGAACCCCCTCTGCGTCAAAATTTTCCTCGGAAAAAGTCTTTCGCCAAAACGACTTTTGTGTTTCCCGGCTATATCAGTAACAGAACCCCGAGAAACGAATAAGAGTGCATGTAAGCAGCAAGGCCGACCGAGCCGAAGGACTCCTACACCCTTGGGATACGGATACCTCACTCGTCACCTACCGCGAAAAATAACTCTTACTTGGGTAAGCGATCCTGCTACTGACGAACAAGTCCGGATACGCGAAACAAGAGGGAAAGAGACACAACTTTATATCACGACGACAAAGTGTTCAGGCCTCGGCGGCCGCGAAAGACACATACATATTCAGAATAAATTGCTCCGGCAGAATCAGGCATCGCCCGGGGGAGGAGCTGCACCCTCGGCTTCGCTTCCACCCTCGGCGAGATCCGCCCCACCCTCGGACGGCGGCGCAGGCGGAAGGATCTCCACCTCGAAGGTGGACGCCAGCACCGCGCTTGGGCCCACGGTGGCCGCGTCAAGCCTCTGAACTTCGGCCAGGGCAGCTTCGTCTTTGTCGGGAAGGCAATACCCCTCGCTGACCCGCTCCAGATCCACATCATAGTGGGAAGTGAGCACGACGAAGGCCCGCCTAACGCCGTGATGCAGCGCCTCGAGGAGTCTGCCGCGCGCGTGGTCGCCCAAGGCCTGCAGGCGACTCTGAGGGGAGCTTCCCGAGGGGACGTCGTCAAGGCCAAAGATCTGGCAAAAGGCCGAGATAGCCTCGGACATGGCCGCGCGGTCGGCCTCCTTCTGCTCAGCCGCCTGGGCAAGTGCCTTGGCAGACTCGCTGAGGGCAAACTCGAGCTCTGCAAACAACCAAAGCAGAAGTCTTCAAACGCAAGTTGAAGAATGAAGCTGAATCAAAATCTCAAAATAGCCAAGACATACCTTCAGCCCGGACACGCTGCTCCGAGGCTGCGGCTTGGGTGGACTGAGCAGACCCGATGGCCACGGCCAGGTCCACCGCGAGGGCTCCGGCCCGAGCAGACGCCTCGACTAGCTGGCCTCCAAAGGCCTCAGCCCGGCTTCCAGCCTCGGCGGCCCAGTCCCGAGATTGATCCCGCTCACCGATGACCTGGCCAAGCTCCAACTGCCACCGCTGCGCCTCTGCGCGTGCCGCCGCTGCCTCTGCCCCCAGCTCGTCACGAAGCAAACAAAGGTCCGCCGCCTCGGCGCTCCGTTGGGAGAGGCGCTCGGTAGCCTCGGCAAGCGCGGTCCTCAGAAACTGCAGCGAACCCCAGACGTCGGCCTCGCAGTGAATGAACGATGACTTGGCGGCGCTCAAATTCGTCAGATCCTGAGGAAGGGAAGCGGGGCGTCACGAAGAATGCCTTGATCACGTGAAAGGTATGTCTGAAATCCTTACCTAGAGGATCCTGGGAACGTCCCTAGAAAGGACCTCCAGGGTCGACCGAAGTGACCCCACCGTTGCCTCGGCACGCTCATGAAGCTCGTCCCAAGACTGCTCCTCTCGCTCATTGTCAAGAACGAAGAGGGGTTTCGAAGCACCAGGGGCCCAGAACCGGAGCGGTTGACGCCGCTCGCTGGGACTGCGCCGCATGAGGACGACATCGCCGCTCCCCAGGATGGGCCGCGGTTCTGCGCCCCCCTTCTCCAAGGCATCGGCACCCCCTGCAGTCGGCGCATAGGGAACCTCCTCGGCTAAGGGGGCAGATTTCCGATCGCCGACCTCGAGTAGCGGTGCCTCGTCCATCTCAGCATCGGCGGCGACGGGTGGCTCCACAGCCAGAGCAGCAACAGCCTTGACAGAAGCCGGTGCCAGCACCGGCAACATGACTGGTGGGCTCAAGGCCGCGCCGTGCCAGCAGTCTCCCTCGACTCGACGGCCGCCTCAACGGAGGGGTCAGCCTCGGGAGCTCACCCCACGGCAACTTGTGCCGCCTGAGCCCCCTGCTCGGGGGCACCTTGTGCAGAGGCCAGCCGGCCAGCGAGGCCCGGTGCGACACCAGCTGCAGAAGCTGGCGCCGTCTTAAGGGCCTTCCGGGGAGCCAGACCGGTCGAACCGTGCCTCCGTTTGCTGGGAAGAAAGGGAAGAGCAGGATCAGGACACACAAAGAAGGAGCCAGGACAGAGGTATCCTCAGATACTTACCCACTCCGGGCCACGACCAATCGTGCCTGCGGGGAGGCCCCTCGAGCCTCGGTCCTCGCGGGCACCACCAAGGTTTGCCCCGCTACCGGCTTCGGCACCATCCCTGCCTCGGGCGCCCAGGGCGCCGAAGGGACGGTCCACCCAGGCGCGGACACGGCGACCTCAGGATCAGCCTCCTCTGCTGCTGGCACGGGCAATGGCTCTTGGGGAACAGGTGGGACGGCCTGACTCCCCGGGGTCACCTCAACTACCTTGGCCAAGGGGTCAAGTACCCCCTCGGCCTGCCCCTGTTCTTCGGATCGGGACCCTGATGTCCCGGCCCCGGATACCAACGGCGCCGGCCCACTCGGGGGCTGGCTCGACGACCCCTGGCCCAGCCTCAGATCTGGGCTGAGGCCAAGGCGGGCGGCCATGTCATCGTCTTCATCATCATCGTCGTCGTCGTCATCGTCAGGCGTCTCCGGCGACGGCTCCCTCGGGAGCCCATCCCTCTCCTGCCGCCGACGACGTTTCTCCAAGGCGTCCCGAGCCCACACCCGCTCACGGGCCCGAGCCTTCTTCGCGTCCTTCTTCTCCTTCTTCTTCTCCGCAGCAACCCTCCACGTGGCTCGGTCCACCGCGTCCTCCGGGACCGGTGGCAGGGAAGGCTTGTGAGATCCCAGCTCCTGGAGACGGACGAAAGGTCTCGACTGTGAGAACCAAGGGCAATCTGACACAAGAAAGAAGAAGGAGCGGACACTCACCAGGGACATGCACCCGTGCTCGGGACGCATCGGGAGCTGGGTAAGGGCGCCGACGTCTAGCTTCCCTACCGTGCCGGCTACCCGCCTGTGGAGGTCATCGGCGGGAAGGGGGTCCGAGGACATCTGCGAACCCTCCAAGTCGACCCCCGGTGTCATCTCCGAAAGCAGCAGCCGCCGCTCCGCCAAGGGGAGCACCCTCCGGCGATGGATGGCGGCAACCACCCCCGCGGCGGTGAGCCCTCCATCTCGCAGCACCTGCAAAGCCTCCAGAAGGGGCTGGAGATTCTTCTGTCTCTCGCGCGGGGCCCCATAGCGCCAGATGCTGCCGACGGTGGTCACCACTCGTTGAGAAAACGATGGGAGCCTCCCATCGTCATTCCGGAGGTAAAACCACCGGCGCTGCCACCCCTTGTTCGAAGACACAAGGATGGCGGGGATGTACTGTTGCGCACGCGCCTGCCTCAACTGGAGGATGTAGCCACCGGCCCGCACCGCCATGCGGACTCTCTTCTCCCCCGTCGTCGAGGCAAAAGGCTCCGCGGAGAAGAGGTGGGTCCACAGATCCCAGTGGGGGTCAATCCCCAAAAATCCTTCGCAAACCGCGCGCGAAGATGGCTGCTTGTGCGATGGAGTTGGGGTTGAGATTGTGCAGCTCCACCCCACAGAAATGCAGAATCGCCCGCATGAAATGACTTGCTGGCACTCCAAACCCCCGCTCATGGAAAGAGACGAAACTCAGCACATACCCCGACGGCGGGGACGGGGCGGCTCCGCTCGGAGGAGCCATCCACTCCGGTTGTGGGTCACCGGAGAGGGGACGAAGCAAGCCGTCGGCAACAAGGGCCTCCACAGCGTCCGCCGTGATGGTGGAGAAAGGCCACGGGTCGCGCGGCGGAACGACGGTTACCCGGTCGACCATCACCAAGCGAAGAAGGTGGCGGCGGGGCTGTCGGTGTTTTGGGTCCGACCGCACACCCGGGGTTGCCCCTCAAGGTGTTTTTAGGAGTAGGACGGTGTCAACGACTGTAGCAAAATGGTTCGTGCCGATCGCACGAGAGACAGTGGGCAAGATTTTCAGGTTCGGGCCGCTTAGAGATGCGTAACACCCTACGTCCTGGTGAGTATGCGAAGGTGGTTACAAGAGGGCTCTCTGGGTTGAAGGCGCAGAGAGCTTACGTGGGTGGCTAAGTAAGATAGGGTCGATCGTTCTGAAGGGGTGCCCCCTACGCCTTATATACTCGACCGTGGGGCAATACATGTGGATATGATAACAGCAAGTAGCTAAAAGATAGTAAACCTCTTGAGTTTATCCTACGTAATCCTCGCCGACTTATCCTCGCATGGCTTCGTTGCATGGGGGCTCCAGCGCGGGAAAATCGGGTCTCTGTTGCGATCATTCGCTCGACGATGTGGGTCGTTCGGGTTTGCACCAATCCGGCCTCATGTCGCTCTCCCTTGCTGATTGTTTCTCCCCAGGCCCACGAAAGAATGACCTCACGAGTTATTGGGCCCTTGGGCCTTTCGTGAGGTCTTTTACTCTTTTAGTGGACCCGGGGGATATCTATCCCCCACAAGCCCCCGATCTTTGGGTTAATTTAGAGGTAATCAACCCGAAGATCCCAGGTCCAGCTTGCAGATGATTCGAAGAAAAATGTCTTCCTGTTGTCTCCTTCTGCCTCGATCATTCGTTAACCGAAGCTTAGTTTCGTGCCCGTGCCTTAGAGGTCGGCATTTCTAGTTGTAAGATTCTAAACTTCATTGGGCGCACCGAAGGTGCACCCAATGGGTGTAGCCCCCGAGCTTCGAGTAGATTTTAGAAAATAATCTACTCGAAGGTCTTCCTCAAAGATTATCTCCATTGGTGCTCCTGCGTTTTGGTTGAGGGTTGGCCTTTTAATCTTGTCTCACGCCTTAGAAGTCGGCACTATCTCGGTTTGAAACGATAATCCATGGGGTGCACCGGAGGTGCACCCAATGGGTGTAGCCCCCGACCTTCAAATGGATTTTTTAAGGATAATCCGTTCGAAGGTCTTCCTTTCGCTTGTAAAAGTTGGCATGAAGCTATTCGCATTATGCTTTGGAGGTCAGCATTATGTCATCAATATTTTGCTGCAGAGGTCAGCATATATTTTGTCTTTAGCAGCCGAGTTTGCAATCCATCCATATCTTACTAGGTGATGCAATTTATTTGCTTCTGCGACTTGATTGGACGTTTGATGGACGTTCTCTGTCTAGTCATTGCGTCGCTTCTGTCGGCCACATCTTGTACTTTGCTGGCTATATTTGGCTTTCCTCTGATCCTTACTGGTATCTCATTTTTGTCTTGGGGTATTCACTGCGTGCCCTGCACAGATGTGACCGTTTTGAAAAATATACTGATAATTCCTGGGCGTCCCCCCCCCAATGGGTGTGGGCAAGGGACGTCTTGGTACGCTGAGTGTTTTAACCGGTTGCTTCTGAGTAGTAATGTGACGGGACGGCGAGTGTAATCATATCCTTTGCGCTGTTGACTGGAGACCCAATGGGTGTAGAGTTGCATGAAACGGTGTCAGCCGCCCGACGTGTCTTCAGACGGGTGGAAGTGCTTATTGAATGCTTTGCGACTGTTCAGTGACCGCGGTTGGAGGTGAGCGGTTGCCTTCTCCCTTTATAAATAACGGCGCTGCCTTTCTGGTTTTTTCACATCTCCTCGCTGTTCCTTACTGCTTCCTTCTCTTCTTTCTCGTCTGCTTCCACCATGGGCAAAAGTAACAAACGCAAGCGCGAGCCGACTCCTCCATCGGAGGATTTCGGTGACTCGGAATACTCGGAGGAGGAATTCTCCTCCGAGTCCGAGGGGTCTCCGGCTCCCGTCTCTCCTCCGGCGTCGTCCGATGACTCGGACGACTCACAGGGATTAGCCGCGGAGGTCTGGACATATATCCGGGCCGTCGAGCGCTCCGGGCTCGAGGGCTCGGATGAGTCGGAGTACTCCTCGGATGAGGAGGACTCGGACGGCGGCGGCGAGGATGAGGACGACGACGACGACGGCGACGACGGTGGCGATGGCGACGGCAGCGGCAGCGACAGGGGCAGCGGCGACGGCGGCAGCAGCAGGGGCAGCACCAAGGGCGGCAGCAGCAAGGGCAGCACCAAGGGCGGCGGCGGCGGCAACAGGGGCAAGGCCAGTGGCTAGACGCCACTGGTCTTCTTAGATATTAGTATAGTGTAGTATAGTTAGAATAATGTAGTAGTAATGTAGAGTAGTATAGCGTAGTATAATAGTAGTAATAGGGAAGTATCAACTCATAATGAGTTGATTTGTAAGTTTACTATCTTCCCTTAATGAAAGAATGACGTTGATCTCTTCTGAATGACTCATTGGGTTTGTTTATAAAACCAATTCCTTCAAGGCAGTGAATGAAATACTTGGGAGTCACATTGACGCTTCCTGAAGTGGCTGCCGAGTGATTTTGTAGACGGTGTCGGCGTTTTTAGAGGTAGCACCGAGCGGCTGATCATTATGTCGGCGTTTTAGAGGCAACGCCGAGTGATTGGAGGGCGACGTCGGCATTTTTAGAAGTAATGTCGAGCGACTGAACCTAAAAACAGCATTTTAGAGGCGACGCCAAGTGACTGGAGGACGACGTCGGCATTTTAGAAGTAATGCCGAGCGACTGAACCTGAAAACAACATTTTAGAGGCAACGCCGAGTGACTGGAGGACGACGTCGGCATTTTAGAAGTAATGCCGAGCGACTGAACCTGAAAACAGCATTTTAGAGGCAACGCCGAGTGACTGGAGGGCGACGTCGGCTTTTTAGAAGTAATGCCGAGCGACTGAACCTGAAAACAGCGTTTTAGAGGCAACGCCGAGTGACTGGAGGACGACGTCGGCATTTTAGAAGTAATGTCGAGCGACTGAACCTGAAAACAGCGTTTTAGAGGCAACGCCGAGTGACTGGAGGACGACGTCGGCATTTTAGAAGTAATGCCGAGCGACTGAACCTGAAAACAGCATTTTAGAGGCAACGCCGAGTGACTGGAGGGCGACGTCAGTCATTTTAGAAGTAATGTCGGGTGATGACTGGGCACTTTTTGAAACGGTATCTGGCTCGAGAATATCCATAAGAGCTGCGCTTTTAGCCGCCTTTGCTTTCTGTGCCCTAGTTCTTGCATTCCTGCACCCGAATCCTCTCTGCTGCTCGCCTCCACTCTGCCTGCTAGTAGAATCGATATGGCGCCCAAGAGAAAAACCGCGAATTCATCTGCTGCGGTGATCCCACCAATCGACCCCAACAGCCAGTTGCCTTTCGCAGGTAACCATATGTCCATAATTTCTGAAGCTGAGCTCCTTCACCTCGTATCCATCGGGGTTCTTCCTCCGCGGGAACTCTGTTCCTGGTGGATTTGTCACGGGACCACTGTTCCGACAGAGGATACCCATGAATTTGTAGTTTACGCCCCTTTTCTTCTCCGCGGCCTTGGCCTTCCCATCTCTCCCTTTTTCCGAGGCCTTCTTGATTTCTACCACATAAACCTGACCCATCTGAACCCTAACTCAATTCTGCTAATATCCATCTTCGTTCACTTGTGCGAAGCCTTCCTTGGCGTGCTGCCGCATTTCGGTCTGTGGAAATATCTGTATCATTGCCGCCCTGGGATGGTTGGAGGACAGCATCAGTTGGTTGGAGGTGCCAGTTTGGAGATGCGCCGCGGGCGGAAGACTGAGTACCTTGAGATTCCTCTTAAGGACAGTATCAAGGGATGGCGTCTAGAGTGGTTCATAGTTGACAATTATGGAAATTCTCTCCCTTCCCGGTCGGGAAGACAGCCAGACGTTCGCACTCCAAGTTGGACCGAGTCTCCCACGGACGAGGAGGTAGCTGAGGCAAGTGTATTGCTAGCTGAAGTTGGACTGCTGAAAGAAAGAGGTCTAACTGCTGAAGCTGTGGTCACTGACTTTGTTTTCAAGAACATTCAGCCATTGAAAGACAGGGCCTACCCAGCCTATCTGTATCGAGGGCTAGCCGACTCAACTCGGGTTACCAACAGGAGAATCCCTTCAGCAGACTTGGTGAGCCGTCTAGAAATGATCCTTAGGGGCAAGGTGTCCAATGTTGGTGCTCCAGCGGCATACTCGGCCTGGAACCTGCCTCCTCCCAAAGCCTTCACCCTATTTGTATCAAATCCACCTGTTACTGATGGCAGTCTGGGCCTTAGAGTGCGACCCTCTGCTGAAGAAGTCAGTGCTTTGGTTGCTTCGCTTGGGGAGATTCCTGCTGATGAACGAGAGGTCTATTTCGAGGTGCCCTTGAACCCTAGTGATGCAGATATAAATGCCATGCTTGATCTGCTAGCTGAGGATTCTTCCGACGCTGCTCCTGCTGGTACGTTGGCAGTGGTGCTTCTCCCAGAAGTTGATACAATTTTGGACGTTCAGAAACCTGTCAGTACTCGCCCAAGGCGCCCTAGCCGAACCATTCAGCCCGAGCCTTCTGCTGATGAGCAAAAGAAGAAGAGAAGACGCCTCCGGCGAGTATCCAGCTTTGATGAAGACGTCGGTACCTTAGCTCCTGCTGCTGAAGAAGTGCCTGCAACTGGACCTACTGACGCTGATCCCAATGGGTGTACCCAGACTGCTACTGATCCCAATGGGGGTGCTGCTTGTGTTGTCACTGTGGAGGATGAGGAGGAAGAGGATGAAGTTCCTTTGACTCGGAAAAACAGTCGGCAGCTCATCGCCGGCGGTGGGAGTAGTGGAGTTCCTTCTCCTGCTCTGTCTGCCCTCATTGGTCTGCAAGAACTGTCTCTGGCCAATTTCGATCAAACTCTTGAGGATATGGTCCCAGAAGACTTGCTATCAGAGCCAGTGGGTGATGATGCAACAGAGGCTTGTGCTGCCGTGCCTGATGCTGGGTTGAGGTCATCCCGTGCCTCGTCGACCTTAGAGCGCGATCTCGAGGGTCGGGAGACTGACTTGGATCGTCCTGGTCCCATGGAAGTAGTTGAGGGCCCATCAACCTTAGAAGTGGTTACTGCAGAGAGCCTGGACCTCAAGAATGGTGCTAACGCATGCCCAGCCCCCGAGGATGTCGCCGGGGATGACTTAGCTCGGGTGAAGAGTATAAGCCACTGCCCAGCCCCCGAGGGTACTGCCGGGGATGATCCGGCTCAAGTGGGCAGCACCAACTATGACCCAGCCCCCGAGGGTGCCCGAGCAGGGTCTCCTTCCTGTACTTCCATGGACGTTCACGCAGGATCTCCTCCACACTCTGGCTGCATGGTGGTAGCCCAAACTTTGGGTCAGGAGGTCGCTTTAGAGGGCAGCGTCCCTGCCGACCGAGTGTTGGGCTCTGTTGAAGGCGCTGAGCTGATTTCTGCTGGTTTATTGCAAGCTACTCCGGGTGGCGGTCTTACATCTGCCTATCAACTGATTTCTCCTGACTTGGGAATACCTTCGTTCTTTTCCAACCTCCAGGTATTGTGATGTGTTTTAGCTTGATTTTTATGCTGTATGAACTTATGTCATTATACTCACTTGTTCTCCTTATCAGGCTTTGGTGGATGGGATGGCTGGCCAGCTAAGGTTGCAGGGTGCTTCTGTCCCAGAAGTGGCCTCGTCTCTTGCGTGCTGGAGCCCAGTTGAGAGCACCTAGAGGGGGGGGTGAATAGGTGATCCTGTAAAACTTCAAAACTTAAGCCACAAAAACTTGTCAAGTGTTAGCACAATTATGGCCAAGTGGCTAGAGAGGAGTCAAAACACAATAACCACAAGAATTCAATCACAGAGATGACACGATGGTTATCCCGTGGTTCGGCCAAGTACAAAACTTGCCTACTCCACGTTGTGGCGTCCCAACGGACGAGAGTTGCACTCAACTCCTCTCAAGTGATCCAATGATCAACTTGAATACCACGGTGTTTTTCTTTCCTTTGATCTTTTCCCGTTTGCGAGGAATCTCCACAACTTGGAGTCTCTCGCCCTTACAATTGAGTTCACAAAGAAATACGGAGTAAGGTGGGAATGAGCAACGCACACAAGACTCGAAAATCAGAGCAACAACACGCACACAAGTCGCAACAAGAGCTCGCAACGCAACACAAAGAGTTCACAACTCCACAAGAGCTCTATATGCTATCACAATGAAACGAATGCGTGAGATTGATGTCTTGGTGCTTAGAAGAGTTGTAGGAATGCTTGGTGTACTCCTCCATGCGCCTAGGGGTCCCTTTTATAGCCCCAAGGCAGCTAGGAGCCGTTGGGAACAAATCTGGAAGGCCATCTTTGCCTTCTGTCTCGTGGCGCACCGGACAGTCCGGTGCACACCGGACACTGTCCGGTGCCCGATTTGTTTCCTTAAATGGCGAAGCCGACCGTTGCCGACCGTTGCAGATCTGGCGCACCGGACAGTCCGGTGCACACCGGACAGTCCGGTGCTTCCTTCCGACCGTTGGCTCAGCCACGTGTCGCGCGCCGATCGCGCGGCCGACCGTTGGCCCGGCCGACCGTTGGCTCACCGGACAGTCCGGTGCACACCGGACAGTCCGGTGAATTTTAGCCGAAGTCGCCGGAGAAAAACCCGAGAGCGGCCTCTTCGGCCGAGGCAGCCTGGCGCACCGGACACTGTCCGGTGCACCACCGGACACTGTCCGGTGCACCACCGGACAGTCCGGTGCCCCAGACCGAAGCAGCCCCTTGGCTGTACACAGCCAAGTCTTCTCTTCTCTTCTTCTATCTGTTTCTAACACTTAGACAAGAATATTAGTACACAAAACCAATGTACTAAGACTTAGAAACATACCTTTTCTCTAGATTTGCACTTTGTTCATCCATGAGCATATTTTCACATTTAAGCCCTTGTGTTTGCACTCAATCACCAAAATACTTAGAAATGGCCCAAGGGCACATTTCCCTTTCAATCTCCCCCTTTTTGGTGATTTATGCCAACACAACATAAAGCAACTAGAACAAGTGCAAAATCACTTCAAATAAAACTCAAATTGGTTTTGATTCAATTTTGGCATATATGGATCATCCTTTGCCACCACTTGGTTTGTTTTTGCAAATCAAACTCAAACCTCTATCTCTAAGTCAAACACACATGTTGAAGCATAAAGAGAGTCATTCCAAAAGAGATTGATCAAAGATTTCAAAAACTCCCCCTATTTCCCATAATCAATACTTCTCCCCACAAGAAGCCAACTTTTGACAATAGAGACAATAAAAGACAATAAAAGCTTTTGACACAACAAAAACTCTATTCTACTATTTTCAAAATCTCTCAAGTGGTAGCTGATCCATTTATCACTTTGGCCTTTATTTTCTCCCCCTTTGGCATCAAGCACCAAAACGGGATTAATCTTGGCCTTTTAACCCCATTGCCTCACCAAAGTCTTCAATTAAGAGCAAATGGCAATAAGATTTCATGAGATGAACTTGGAATTAGTTACCCTCTCATCGGAGTGCAGTGGAAGTCTTTCATGGTCCAAGTCCACCTTTTCCCTTTCAATCCTCCTTCGAGACTAAATCAAGCAAACTCAAGCAAATGGTTAGTCTCAAAGGGTCAAGTTGTAACACATCTCCCCCTAAACATGTGCATCACTTTGCAACGGACTTGTGAGGTCCAGGGAGTGTTGGTACAACTTGAGCACCACAATAAGCAACAAAATGCAGAATGAACCTGATCAAATGCATAAACACATGTATGCTACAATTCAATCCAAGTTCCGCGAATCTAAGACATTTAGCTCACTACGCAACCTGCAAAAGGCCTTCTCATCTAGAGGCTTAGTGAAGATATCGGCTAGCTGGTTCTCGGTGCTAACATGAAACACTTCGATATCTCCCTTTTGCTGGTGGTCTCTCAAAAAGTGATGCCGGATGTCTATGTGCTTTGTGCGGCTGTGTTCAACAGGATTTTCCGCCATGCGGATAGCACTCTCATTGTCACATAGGAGTGGGACTTTGCTCAGATTGTAGCCAAAGTCCCTGAGGGTTTGCCTCATCCAAAGTAGTTGCGCGCAACACTGTCCTGCGGCAACATACTCGGCCTCAGCGGTGGATAGGGCAACGGATGTTTGTTTCTTAGAGTTCCATGACACCAGGGACCTTCCTAAGAATTGGCACGTCCCCGATGTACTCTTCCTATCGACCTTACATCCAGCATAGTCGGAGTCTGAGTATCCAACTAAGTCAAAGGTAGACCCCTTTGGATACCAGAGCCCGAAGCAAGGCGTAGCAACTAAATATCTAAGAATTCGCTTCACCGCCACTAAGTGACACTCCTTAGGATCGGATTGAAATCTAGCACACATGCATACGCTAAGCATGATATCCGGTCTACTAGCACATAAGTAAAGCAAAGAACCTATCATTGACCGGTATGCTTTTTGATCAACGGACTTACCTCCTTTGTTGAGGTCGGTGTGTCCGTCGGTCCCCATCGGAGTCTTTGCGGGCTTGGCGTCCTTCATCCCAAACCGCTTTAGCAGATCTTGCGTGTACTTCGTTTGGGAGATGAAGGTGCCGTCCTTGAGTTGCTTCACTTGGAACCCAAGGAAGTAGTTCAACTCGCCCATCATCGACATCTCGAATTTCTGCGTCATCACCCTGCTAAACTCTTCACAAGACTTTTGGTTAGTAGAACCAAATATTATGTCATCGACATAAATTTGGCACACAAACAAATCACCATCACACGTCTTTGTAAAAAGAGTTGGATCAGCCTTCCCAACCTTGAAAGCATTAGCAAGTAAAAAGTCTCTAAGGCATTCATACCATGCTCTTGGGGCTTGCTTAAGTCCATAGAGCGCCTTAGAGAGCTTACACACATGGTCGGGGTACCGTTCATCCTCGAAGCCAGGGGGTTGCTCCACGTACACCTCCTCCTTGATTGGCCCGTTGAGGAAAGCGCTCTTCACATCCATTTGAAACAACCTGAAAGAATGGTGAGCGGCATATGCTAGCAAGATTCGAATTGACTCTAGCCTAGCCACAGGAGCAAAGGTCTCCTCGAAATCCAAACCTGCGACTTGGGCATAACCTTTTGCCACAAGTCGAGCCTTGTTCCTCGTCACCACCCCGTGCTCGTCCTGTTTGTTGCGGAACACCCACTTGGTTCCCACAACATTTTGCTTCGGACGAGGCACCAGTGTCCAAACTTCATTGCGCTTGAAGTTGTTTAACTCCTCTTGCATGGCCAACACCCAGTCCGGATCTAGCAAGGCCTCTTCTACCCTGAAAGGCTCAATAGAAGAGACAAAGGAGTAATGCTCACAAAAATTAACTAATCGAGATCGAGTAGTTACTCCCTTGCTAATGTCACCCAGAATTTGGTCGACGGGATGATCCCTTTGAATCATCGCTCGAACTTGGGTTGGAGGTGCCGGTTGCGCTTCTTCCTCCATCACTTGATCATCTTGCGCTCCCCCTTGATCAAGCGCCTCCACTTGAGTTGGGGGCTGCACCATTGTTGAGGAAGATGATTGATCTCGTTCATCTTGTTCCGGTGGCCGCACTTCTCCAATCGCCATGGTTCGTATAGCAGCCGTCGGAACATCTTCTTCATCTACATCATCACAATCAACAACTTGCTCTCTTGGAGAGCCATTAGTCTCATCAAATACAACGTCGCTAGAGACTTCAACCAAACCCGATGATTTGTTGAAGACTCTATACGCCTTTGTATTTGAGTCATAACCTAATAAAAACCCTTCTACAGCTTTGGGAGCAAACTTAGAATTTCTACCCTTCTTCACTAGAATGTAGCATTTACTCCCAAATACACGAAAGTACGATACATTGGGTTTGTTACCGGTTAGTAGCTCATACGACGTCTTCTTGAGGAGGCGATGAAGGTAGACCCTGTTGATGGCGTGGCAAGCAGTGTTAACGGCTTCCGTCCAAAAGCACTCGGGGGTCTTGAACTCCCCTAGCATCGTCCTCGCCATGTCGATGAGCGTCCTGTTCTTCCTCTCTACCACACCATTTTGCTGTGGTGTGTAGGGAGCGGAGAACTCGTGCTTGATCCCTTCATCTTCAAGGAACTCCTCCACTTGAAGGTTCTTGAACTCGGACCCGTTGTCGCTCCTTATCTTCTTCACCTTGAGCTCAAACTCATTTTGAGCTCTCCTGAGAAAGCGCTTGAGGGTCCCTTGGGTTTCAGACTTATCCTGCAAAAAGAACACCCAAGTGAAGCGGGAAAAATCATCTACAATGACTAGACCATACTTACTTCCCCCTATGCTTAGATAGGCGACGGGTCCGAAGAGGTCCATATGCAGCAGCTCCAGGGGTCTTGAAGTGGTCATCACATTCTTGCTGTGATGCGCTCCTCCCACCTGTTTCCCTGCTTGACAAGCTGCACAAGGTCTATCTTTTTCGAATTGAACATTGGTTAGACCTATCACGTGTTCTCCCTTTAGAAGCTTGTGAAGGTTCTTCATCCCCACATGTGCTAAGCGGCGATGCCACAGCCAGCCCATGCAAGTCTTAGCCATTAAGCATGCATCTAGACCGGCCTCTTCTTTTGCAAAATCAACTAAATAAAGTTTGCCGTCTAATACACCCTTAAAAGCTAGTGAACCATCACTTCTTCTAAAGACAAACACATCTATATTTGTAAACAGACAGTTATATCCCATATTGCACAATTGACTAACAGATAGTAAATTATATCCTAGTGACTCTACTAAAAACACATTAGAGATAGAGTGCTCATTAGAAATTGCAATTTTACCTAACCCTTTTACCTTGCCTTGATTCCCATCACCGAATATGATTGAATCTTGGGAATCCTTATTCTTGACGTAGGAGGTGAACATCTTCTTCTCCCCCGTCATATGGTTTGTGCATCCGCTATCAATAATCCAGCTTGAACCCCCGAATGCATAAACCTGCAAGGCAAATTTAGGCTTGGGACTTAGGTACCCAACTCTTGTTGGGTCCTACAAGGTTAGTCACAATTTCCTTAGGGACCCAAATGCAAGTTTTATCACCTTTGCATTTTGCCCCTAACTTCCTAGCAATTACTTTTCTATCCTTTCTACAAATTGCAAATGAAGCATTCAAAGCACAATAAATTGTAGAAGGTTCATTCACTACTTTCCTAGGAGCATGAATAACATTCCTTCTAGGCACATGATGAATAGCATTTCTTTTAGGAACAACATTTCTCCTAGTAACATTTCTATCATACACATAAGAGGAACTAGGAGCAAACATGGCATGAGAATCATAAACATATGAATCAAAAGCATCATGACTTACATTTCTAGTTTGTCTTCTATCATGATACAAAAATGCATGGTTCCTTTTAGCACTAGTAGCCATAGGGGCCTTCCCTTTCTCCTTGGCGGGAATGGGAGCCTTATGGCTTGTTAAGTTCTTGGCTTCCCTCTTGAAGCCAAGTCCATCCTTAATTGAGGGGTGTCTACCAACCGTGTAGGCATCCCTAGCAAATTTTAGTTTTTCAAAATCACTTTTGCTAGTCTTAAGTTGAGCATTAAGACTAGCCACTTCATCACTCAATTTTGAAATGGAAACTAAGTGTTCACTACAGGCATTAATATCAACATCCTTACACCTAGTGCAAATTTCAACATGTTCAACACAAGAGTTGGATTTATTTGCTTCTACTAGTTTAGCATTTAAATCATCGTTTATGCTCTTTAAGTTAGAAATAGAATCATGGCATGTTGACACTTCACAAGCAAGCATTTCATTCCTCTTAATTTCTAATGCAAGAGATTTTTGAGCCTCTACAAACTTATCATGTTCTTCATACAACAAATCTTCTTGCTTTTCTAAAAGTATATTCTTTTCATTCAAGGCATCAATTAATTCATTAATTTTGTCTATCTTAGATCTATCTAAGCCCTTGAACAAACATGAATAATCTACTTCATCCTCATCACTAGATTCGTCCTCACTTGAAGAAGCATAGGTAGAGTTGCGAGTACATACCTTCTTCTCCCTTGCCATAAGGCATGTGTGACGCTCGTTGGGGAAGAGGGTTGATTTGTTGAAGGCGGTGGCGGCGAGTCCTTCATTGTCGGAGTCGGACGAGGAGCAATCCGAGTCCCACTCCTTGCCTAGATGCGCCTCGCCCTTTGCCTTCTTATAATGCTTCTTCTTTTCCCTCTTGTTTCCCTTTTCCTGGTCACTTTCATTATCAGGACAGTTAGCAATAAAATGACCAAGCTTACTGCATTTGAAGCATGATCGCTTCCCCTTGGTCTTAGTCTTGCTCGGCTGTCCATTTCGACCCTTTAGCACCGTCTTGAATCGCTTAATGATGAGAGCCATTTCTTCATCATTAAGCCCGGCCGCCTCAATTTGCGCCACCTTGCTTGGTAGTGCCTCCTTGCTCCTCGATGCCTTGAGAGCAATGGGTTGAGGCTCGTGGATTGGACCGTTCAACGCGTCATCGACGTACCTTGCCTCCTTGATCATCATCCGCCCGCTTACAAATTTTCCAAGAATTTCTTCGGGCGACATTTTGGTGTACCTGGGATTCTCACGAATATTATTCACCAAATGAGGATCAAGAACAGTAAAGGACCTTAGCATTAGGCGGACGACGTCGTGGTCCGTCCATCGCGTGCTTCCATAGCTCCTTATCTTGTTGACAAGGGTCTTGAGCCGGTTGTATGTTTGAGTTGGCTCCTCGCCCCTTATCATCGCGAACCGTCCAAGCTCGCCCTCTACCAACTCCATTTTGGTGAGCAAGGTAGCGTCATTTCCCTCATGAGAGATCTTGAGGGTATCCCAGATTTGCTTGGCGTTATCCAAGCCACTCACTTTATTATATTCATCCCTGCACAATGAGGCTAGAAGAACAGTAGTAGCTTGTGCATTCTTATGGATTTGCTCATTAATGAATATAGGACTATCCGAACTATTAAAGTGCATTCCACTATCTACAATCTCCCATATGCTAGGATGGAGAGAGAATAGGTGACTACGCATTTTGTGGCTCCAAAATCCGTAGTCCTCCCCATCAAAGTGTGGGGGCTTGCCGAGTGGAATGGAAAGCAAATGTGAATTTGAATTTTGCGGAATACGAGAGTAGTCAAAAGAAAAGTTAGAATTAACCGGTTTCCTTTGTTTGTCGTGGTCGTCGTCCTTTTGGGAAGAAGAGGACTCATCGCTGTCGTAGTAGACGATCTCCTTGATGCGTCTTGTCTTCTTCTTCTTCCCATCTCTTCGCTTGTGGCCCGAGCCCGAGTCATTGGACTTGTCATCCCTTGGCTCGTTGACGAAGGACTCTTTCTCCTTGTCGTTGATCACAATTCCCTTCCCCTTAGGATCCATCTCTTCGGGCGGTTAGTCCCTTTTTGAAGAGAACGGCTCCGATACCAATTGAGAGCACCTAGAGGGGGGGGGTGAATAGGTGATCCTGTAAAACTTCAAAACTTAAGCCACAAAAACTTGTCAAGTGTTAGCACAATTATGGCCAAGTGGCTAGAGAGGAGTCAAAACACAATAACCACAAGAATTCAATCACAGAGATGACACGATGGTTATCCCGTGGTTCGGCCAAGTACAAAACTTGCCTACTCCACGTTGTGGCGTCCCAACGGACGAGAGTTGCACTCAACTCCTCTCAAGTGATCCAATGATCAACTTGAATACCATGGTGTTTTTCTTTCCTTTGATCTTTTCCCGTTTGCGAGGAATCTCCACAACTTGGAGTCTCTCGCCCTTACAATTGAGTTCACAAAGAAATACGGAGTAAGGTGGGAATGAGCAACGCACACAAGACTCGAAAATCAGAGCAACAACACGCACACAAGTCGCAACAAGAGCTCGCAACGCAACACAAAGAGTTCACAACTCCACAAGAGCTCTATATGCTATCACAATGAAACGAATGCGTGAGATTGATGTCTTGGTGCTTAGAAGAGTTGTAGGAATGCTTGGTGTACTCCTCCATGCGCCTAGGGGTCCCTTTTATAGCCCCAAGGCAGCTAGGAGCCGTTGGGAACAAATCTGGAAGGCCATCTTTGCCTTCTGTCTCGTGGCGCACCGGACAGTCCGGTGCACACCGGACACTGTCCGGTGCCCGATTTGTTTCCTTAAATGGCGAAGCCGACCGTTGCCGACCGTTGCAGATCTGGCGCACCGGACAGTCCGGTGCACACCGGACAGTCCGGTGCTTCCTTCCGACCGTTGGCTCAGCCACGTGTCGCGCGCCGATCGCGCGGCCGACCGTTGGCCCGGCCGACCGTTGGCTCACCGGACAGTCCGGTGCACACCGGACAGTCCGGTGAATTTTAGCCGAAGTCGCCGGAGAAAAACCCGAGAGCGGCCTCTTCGGCCGAGGCAGCCTGGCGCACCGGACACTGTCCGGTGCACCACCGGACAGTCCGGTGCCCCAGACCGAAGCAGCCCCTTGGCTGTACACAGCCAAGTCTTCTCTTCTCTTCTTCTATCTGTTTCTAACACTTAGACAAGAATATTAGTACACAAAACCAATGTACTAAGACTTAGAAACATACCTTTTCTCTAGATTTGCACTTTGTTCATCCATGAGCATATTTTCACATTTAAGCCCTTGTGTTTGCACTCAATCACCAAAATACTTAGAAATGGCCCAAGGGCACATTTCCCTTTCACCAGTGTCACTCCAGCGCCGTGTATCCGAATTGGAGACAACCAACGCTGGTTAGTGCCCCTTTTTTCTTTCTCTTTGCCTTGGTTGTGGACTATTTTACCTTTTGACCTCGTTTTGTTTGATTACCTCTTGCTAGGAATGACTCGGCAAATTGCAACTCTTGAGGAAAAACATTCCCGAGATCAAGCTGAAATGGCTCGACGGTGCACTAACTTCGAGGAGAAGTACTTTCAGAGCCAAACTGAGTTGAATCAGGTCTCTGCTGCCTTGGATGACGCCAATGCCCTTAGTTCTTCTCTCCATGCTCGGCTCGACTCTAAAAAGGTGACTTACAAAACTGTGCCTTGCCTTGCTGTGTTCCTATCACTTGTTTAGTTTCTGAAGGGGTTGATTTTTGTTTGCAGGAAGAAAAGCGTATCCTTATTGCTTCTCGTGACAATCTTGACAGATTGTATCGTGATTCCAGTAACTCGCTAACCATCTTGGAGAGGAGTCATCGCTTCACAATGGAGGAGTTGGACAATCAGCGTGGTAAGCTGCAGGAATCTTCAGATGAAGTGACTCGCCTCAAGCAGTTGATATCAGCAAAGGATGCTACTATTAAAGAACTCCGAGCTTCCAAGAAATCCATCGCCCAGGAGTTAGAGACCGCTCGACTGGCTGCTAAAGTTGCTGAGGAGACTGCTGTTACTCTCAAAGCCCAGCGCGACAAAGCCATGGACAAGGCTATTCGGGCAGGACGAATCTTGATGAGGAGACCCGGTGTGGTTGTTCCTGAGGACATAAGGGCTGACGTGATCGCTGCCCCTGATTCCTCGAGTCGCCCTTCTTCGTCGGTCGCTCCTGAGAAAGATATTGCCAAATAGAAAACATTTTGCGTGCTTTGAGCGCGCAGTTAGTATGATCGAGTTAGAGGACCGCAGTTTAGTATTCAGACGATATAACTACTCTCTTATTGTATCAGAATTCATTAGTTCGTAATTTTGCAGTAATGAAACGACGCACGATGATTGTGAGATTTGTTTGCGGGATATAGAAGTCATCCCCTTAATTGCATGGGCATGAGCATGTTGCACCGGCTTTTAGTCGCCACTGACTTTAGCTGATTGCTCCGTTAGCAGGGCATAGTGGTCACCCCAAGTTAAGTAAGCGTGAGCATGTTGCACCGCCTTAAGTCGTCGCCGACTTAAGTCGATTGCTCCGTTAGCAGGGCATAGTGGTCACCCCGAGTTAAGTAAGCGTGAGCATGTTGCACCGCCTTAAGTCGTCGCCGACTTAAGTCGATTGCTCCGTTAGCAGGGCATAGTGGTCACCCCGAGTGAAGTAAGCGTGAGCATGTTGCACCGCCTTAAGTCGTCGCCGACTTAAGTCGATTGCTCCGTTAGCAGGGCATAGTGGTCACCCCGAGTTAAGTAAGAATGCAAGTCAATCGTAGATGAGCCGAGTATCTTTGAAAACCTCTTTTTTTATTGATGACATATTTCCACTTTACAGATTACATCGTTGTCCCAGCAGTTTTGAGATACAGCTAGGGATAAAACTTTCTGAGGTGTTCTATATTCCAGGAGTTCCCAACTTCTGTGCCATCCATCTGAGTGAGACGATACGATCCGGGTCGAGTGACTTCTGCTACCACAAAGGGTCCTTCTCATAAGGGTGATAACTTGTGCCGTCCCTCCCCCGTTAGAATTCGGCGGAGGACGAGATCTCCTACTGAGAAGAATCGTTGCCGCACGGCCTTGTCGTGATAGCGTCTTAGAGTCTGCTGGTACCGTGCTGATTGGATCACTGCATTTAGCCGTTTCTCCTCGAGTACATCAATATCCTCTAGTCTGGTGGCCTCAGCTTCTGCTATACTGTCGAAGATCAACCTTGGCGCCCCAAACTTGAGATCAGCAGGTAGCACTGCCTCCGACCCATAGACCATGAAGAAAGGGGTGTTCCCATGCAGGGCTCGGCTAGGTTGGGTTCTTAGGCTCCAAACAACATAAGGCAATTCCCTTATCCACTTTCCTGCGAATTTTTCATTCTTATCGAAGACTTTTTTCCTGAGCGCCTTCAATATCATTCCGTTGGCTCGCTCAACCTGCCCGTTGGCTCTTGGATGTGCTACAGATGCGTACTTGATCTGAATGCTCTTTTGCTCGCAGAAATCGAAGAATTCTGAACTAGTGAAGTTGGATCCTAAGTCAGTGATGATGCTGTTTGGTATCCCGAATCTGAATATTATGTCCTGTATGAATTCCACGGCCTTAGCAGAGGTTAAAGAAGCAATGGGCTTGAACTCTATCCATTTAGTGAATTTGTCAATCGCCACCAATACATGAGTATATCCCCCTTGAGCTTTCTTGAAAGGTCCAATCATATCCAGTCCCCAGCATGCGAAAGGCCAGGTTACTGGTATGGTCTGTAGTTGCTGTGCGGGCATGTGCTGTTGCTTTGACAAGTATTGGCAAGCTTCACACCTCTGAACTAACTCGGCTGCATCGTTCTTCGCTGTCGGCCAATAGAATCCTGACCTGAAAACCTTCCCGACTAGTGTTCTGGATGCTGCATGTATTCCACATTGCCCAGCATGAACCTCCTTCAGAAGTTGCTTCCCAGTGGATGGGAGAACGCACTTCATGAGGACGCCCGATGCACCCCTTCTGTATAATGTCTCCCCAATGAGTGTATAGTGAGCCGACTGCCTGGCAATACGCTCTGCCGAGTTCTTGTCGTCTGGTTCTTCTTCATTCTTTATATACTTAATGATCGGCCTTCTCCAGTCATCAGAGTCTGACTCGGGTTGATCTACGATGTTGCACTCTTCTGTTTGATCCATTGAGATACTCGGCTGCATAATTTCTTGCATGAAAACTCCGGGTGGGACCTGAGTTCGACTGGATTCGAGCTTGGACAATATATCAGCTGTTGTGTTCCGATCTCTTTCCACGTGATGAAATTCTAGACCCTCGAATTTATCTTCCAGCTTTCGAACGGCAGCGCAGTATTTTCCCATTGAATCACTTGAACAATCCCACTCCTTGTTTATCTGGCTGATGACTACTAAAGAATCTTCGTATACCATCAATCTCTTGACGCCTAACGATATGGCAATGTTTAATCCATGGATCAGAGCTTCATACTCGGCTGCATTGTTGGAGGCCGGGAATAGTAACTGGAGGGCGTACTTGAGGTGTTCGCCTCCAGGTGCAGTGAAGAGAATCCCTGCTCCTGCTCCCTGCAGCTTCAGCGAGCCATCAAAATACATTCGTCATACTTCTGCAGTCTCTGGATTATCTGGTACTTGCTGTTCGGTCCATTCTGATACGAAATCAACCAGTGCTTGGGTTTTGATGGCGGTGCGAGGTCGGAACTCGATGTCGTGGGATCCCAACTCGCAAGCCCACTTGGCTATTCGGCCAATAGCTTCCTTGTTGTGAAGAATGTCCCCTATTGGAAAACCAGTGACTACTATGACTTTGTGGTCGTCAAAGTAGTGACGCAGCTTGCGGGCAGTTAGAAGTACTGCGTATAATAGCTTCTGAACTTGAGGGTACTTTTTCTTTGAGGGGCCCAGAACTTCACTGATGAAGTAAACAGGATGTTGTACCGGGTAGGCATGTCCTTCTTCTACTCGCTCGACTACCAACGCGGTGCTTACCACGTGAGTCGTGCAAGAGATGTACAACAGCAAATCTTCAGCCGGTTGAGTTGATGTAGCTCGCCGAGGTGGTTTCAGTACTGGTGGTGTTGTTAAGAATTTTTTCAATGCATCTAGAGCTTCTTGTGCTTCTGAAGTCCATTGAAACTTATCCACCTTCTTAAGCAGCTTGTAAAACGGCAAGCCTTTCTCCCCCAGCCTGGATATAAATCTGCTTAGAGCTGCCATACATCCAGTGAGTCGCTGAACCTTCTTTTGTGATCGAGGAGCTTCCATTTTCATGATAGCTTCAATCTTATCTGGATTAGCTTCAATTCCCCGGTGGCTGACGATAAACCAGAGCAACTTTCCTGCTGGTACCCCAAAAACACATTTTTCGGGATTGAGCTTCCATCTATATCGTCTTAGGCTATTGAAAACCAGCTGTAAGTCTTCGATGAAGTTTTCCGAATTCTCTGTTTTGATTACCACATCATCTACGTAGGCCTCCACACGCTTGCCCCAGTGATCGGCTAAGCATGTTTGAATGGCTCTCTGATAAGTTGCTACAGCGTTTTTGAGGCCGAACGACATGGGGGTATAACAGAAAGCACCAAACGGAGTAATGAACGCTGTTTTTTCCTCATCTTCTTTTGCCAGACTAATCTGGTGATACCCGGAATAGCAATCTAAGAAAGACAACATAGAACATCCAGCGGTGGAATCCACCACCTGATCTATCCTCGGGAGCCCGAAGGGATCCTTCGGACAGTGTTTGTTGAGATCGGTATAGTCGACGCACATGCGCCAATCCACTTTATTCTTTTTGAGTACAAGAACAGGATTGGCTAACCACTCAGGGTGTAATACTTCTCTAATAAATCCAGCCGCGACCAGGTGAAAGGGAAATGTGCCCTTGGGCCATTTCTAAGTATTTTGGTGATTGAGTGTCAACACAAGTGCTTAAATGTGATTCATGCCCATGGATGAACAAAGTGCAAATCTAGAGCAAAGGTATGTTTCTAAGTCTTAGTACATTGGTTTTGTGTACTAATATATTTGTCTAAGTGTTAGAAACAGAGAGAAGAAGAAAAGGAGAATGTTAGCTGTGTACAGCCAACAGGCTGGTTCGGTCTGGGGGCACCGGACTGTCCGGTGGTGCACCGGACAGTGTCCGGTGGTGCACCGGACAGTGTCCGGTGCGCCAGGCTGCCTCGGCCGAAGAGGCCGCTCTCGGGAATTCGCCGACGGCGTACGGCTAAAATTCACCGGACTGTCCGGTGTGCACCGGACTGTCCGGTGAGCCAACGGTCGGCCAGGGCCAACGGTCGGCCACGGATTCTGCGCGTGACACGTGGTCTGGCCAACGGTCGGAAGGAGGCACCGGACTGTCCGGTGTGCACCGGACTGTCCGGTGCGCCAGATCTGCAACAGACAGCAACGGTCGGATGCGCTGTTTATGGAAATAAATCGGGCACCGGACAGTGTCCGGTGTGCACCGGACTGTCCGGTGCGCCCGACGACAGAAGGCAAGGATAGCCTTCCAGATGTGTTCTCAACGGCTCCTAGCTGCCTTGGGGCTATAAAAGGGACCCCTAGGCGCATGGAGGAGAATACCAAGCATTCCTACAACACTCCTAAGCACCAAGACATCGATCCCGCGCATTTGTTTCATTGTGATAGCATATAGAGCTCTTGTGGAGTTGTGAACTCCTTGAGTTGTGTTGCGAGCTCTTGTTGCGACTTGTGTGCGTGCTGTTGCTCTGATCTTTTGAAGTCTTGTGTGTGTTGCTCATCCCCTTCCTTACTCTGTGATTCTTTGTGAACATCAAAAGTGTAAGGGCGAGAGGCTCCAAGTTGTGGAGATTCCTCGCAAACGGGATAAGAAAAGAAAAGCATAACACTGTGGTATTCAAGTTGATCATTGGATCACTTGAGAGGAGTTGAGTGCAACTCTCGTCCGTTGGGACGCCACAACGTGGAGTAGGCGAGTATTTGTGCTTGGCCGAACCACGGGATAAACCACTGTGTCTTCTCTGTGTTTGATCTTTTGTGGTTATCGTATTGTGCAAGACTTTCTCTAGCCACTTGGCATTATTACGCTAACTCTTAACAAGTTTTTGTGGCTATAAGTTTAAGTTTTACAGGATCACCTATTCACCCCCCCCCCCCTCTAGGTGCTCTCACCAGGCGAGCTAATTCGGCGCGAATGGCCTCTCTTTTATCGGGCGTGAAGCTACGTAGCTTTTGTCGAATCGGCCTCGCCTGTGGGTAGACTTTCAGTTTGTGCTCGGCCAGTTCTCTTGGGACTCCCGGCATATCCGCAGGTTGCCATGCGAATACGTCTCGGTTATCTTGCAGAAACTAGACGAGCGCGCTTTCCTATTTGTCGTCCAAGCTGGAGCTGATGATAGCCGTCTTGCGCTCGTCAGTGAACCCCAGGTTGATTCTTTTGGTTTCTTCAGTCGGCCGCATAGAGGTCGCGGCCTGAGCTTCATTCGCCGGTACCGTGAGGTCCTCCTCAGGCTTAGAGTTCGCCGGTGTAGAAGGAACCGTCGACGGCTTGGTGGTGAGGGCTGCTTGAATGGCCACTCGGAAACACTCTGCGGCGCCTTGGAAGTCGGCGCGCACAGTTATGATTCCTCGCGGTCCTGGCATCTTCAGTATCATATATGTGTAATGTGGAATGGCCATGAACTTGGCCAATCCCGGCCTTCCGATGATGGCGTTGTACCCGCAGTCGAAGTTCGCCACTTCAAACCTCAGGAACTCGGTTCTGTAGTTCTCCGGAGTTCCAAAGGTGACCGGCATGTAAATGTGGCCCAGCGGGTATTCCCCTTCAGTCGGCACGATGCCGAAGAAAGGAGTGTCTGACTTGTGAAGCTCTTTGAGGTGAGCTCCCAAGCCTTGGAGTGTCCGGGGGAAGGTGACGTTGATGCTGCTCCCCCCGTCCACTAGCACCTTCTTCACCCGGCTCTCTCGGATCACCGGATCGACGAGGAGCGGGTATTTGCCGGGGTGGTCGAAGTTGAGCCATTGATCCTCCCGAGTGAAGGTGATCGGATGTTCTGACCACCGGTATGGGGCGGGAGGGCCGGTGGTTGCCACCAGTATCTGGCGGTCGTTGAGCTTTTGTTGTCTTTTGTTCTCCTGCGACCCGTGTCCGCCGAAGATGACGTTGACCTCCCTGTCAACGCGCGGAAAAGCTCCTCCTTCTCCCTCCTCCTGCCGATGAGGTTGT
The DNA here is from genome assembly GCF_902167145.1 of Zea mays. Lineage (NCBI taxonomy): Eukaryota > Viridiplantae > Streptophyta > Magnoliopsida > Poales > Poaceae > Zea > Zea mays. Next base: position 4,524,887 of record NC_050098.1, on the reverse strand, counting down.
CGTGGTTCGTCCGGTCCTCCCCTCGGCGGAGGAGGAGGTAGAGGTTGGAAGGGTCGGCCATGCCCGACGGAGTGCTTGAAGTCCCGGCAGTTGCGAAGAGTGTGGCGCATGTCCTTGTGGTATGGGCACTGGGCGTCGAGGATGTCGTCCAGCGTGCGTTCGCCTCCGTGAGGCCCTCCTCGGGCGCGAGAGGCAGGTGGTCCGGCGGCGTGTACTTCTTCGCGAGGCCTTTTCTCCCAGCGTTTGTCGGTCGGCTGGTTCGTGTCGCGTCGTGGTGCCGCCGGTGCGGGCTTCGCTCCTCCGATGAGGTCCTGAGCTCGCTCGTCGGTGGTGATGTAGAGGTCGGCTTCCCGGAACAGCTCCTCGGAGGTATTTGGCGCCTTCTGTAGTATGGCTCGGACAAAAGCCGAGTCGTTGGATCCTCTGTAGAAGTCCTCGATCACGGCCGCCTCCGTGACCTCGGGGATGCGGTTTCTCATGGTCTGGAACCTTTTGAGGTATGACCGAAGAGTCTCATCCCCCCGGCGCTTGATGGATTTGAGGTCCCATGGTTGCGCCGGCTTGTCGGAGAGGGACTGGAAGTTGGCGGTGAAGCGTCGACTGAAGTCTCCCCAGTCGTCGATGCAGTGTCGGGGTAAGTGTCGTAGCCACTGCAGCGCATCTTGCCCAAGGACGATGGGCAAATACGTGGTCATAACGTCCTCGGATGCTCCGGCAGCTCGAGCAGCGGTGGTGTAGACGGCCAGCCAACCCCCTGGATCCTGCTTAGGTTCATATTTATCAACGTTGGATACCTTGAAGTTGGGAGGCCACTGAATGGCCCTAAGGCGCGGAGTAAGGGCAGACACTCCGCACGTGTCCTCCTGTCGTCGGGGACGATGTCTGTCCCAGGGAGGGGAGTTGTGATTGTAGTTCCTCGACCGTCCCCGGGTGGTACCGCCAGTTGAAGCTGTTGCCGACTCAGTCCTGGTGGCCTGGCTCTGAGTCGGGATGCCATGATCCCTGTTATACTCCTCCCGACGGCGAATCTCATTCTCATGTCGCCGTTCGCGTGAAGCATTGATGGAGCTTCGCGCGTCCCGGCGGCTGTTGATGGCGTGTCGCAGATCGTTCGGCGGATGAGCAAGTGGTAGAAGATGGTTGGCCGCTTGGGTGAACAAGCGTCGATAGCCCTCAGCGTCGGGAGTCCGAGGAAGTCCATCTGCTATCCGAGCTAGTACCCCTCCGACTTCGCTTGGCGTGTTCATAGCTCGGACGAAGTCGGGATTCAGGTTGCGTCCGAAGAGTGGATTCTCCCGGCGTTGCCTTGCATCTTGTTCGGCTTGTTCCTGAGCTCGCCGGCGATCACGTCGTCGAGAGTTCCTTCGTTCTCTAAAGACGCGTTCTTCCGGAGTTTCTCCTATCTCTGAGACCTCGTCTCGCGAGACAGGCTGCTCCGGATCTCGCTCTCCGGCCGCGTGATGTCATCGAACGTTCCTGCGCCGGTTCCTCCGTCGGCGGGATTCTCGTTGAGGTGGTTCTTCTCCGGGTGCGGTTGGTTCGTCGTCGGAGACGGCAGGCGACTCCACTCTCCCGATGAAGAGGACGTCGGGGTAGAATGGCGTTGCTGTCGTGGCGACTTTCTTCCCGTTCTCCTTTGAGGCCGGAGGAACAGAAAGAACGACTTGCTTCTCCCCAGTCTTCTTCTTCCCTGCGATCTGTGTCCATTCTGTTGTCGGAGAAGTAGACAGTGGAGTCCTCCGGTTCAGCGGGCCCTCAGCCCCTGACCTTCCGGAGGCGATCTTTTTCCGAAGAGCAGGAGGTTGCGTTGTTCCGGCATTCTCGGGGTTTGTTGGAGGAGACTTCTTTTCCGGCGGATCCGCGATACGGTGTAGAGTTCCCTCTTCATCCGCTATAGACGAGATCGTCCCGAAGCGGAACACGGATCCGGGGCGCATGGTGATCTTGCTGTAGAAGGTGACGACCATTGAGCTAGCTTGGATCGTCGACACACCCCCTACCTGGCGCGCCAGCTGTCGGTGTTTTGGGTCCGACCGCACACCCGGGGTTGCCCCTCAAGGTGTTTTTAGGAGTAGGACGGTGTCAACGACTGTAGCAAAATGGTTCGTGCCGATCGCACGAGAGACAGTGGGCAAGATTTTCAGGTTCGGGCCGCTTAGAGATGCGTAACACCCTACGTCCTGGTGAGTATGCGAAGGTGGTTACAAGAGGGCTCTCTGGGTTGAAGGCGCAGAGAGCTTACGTGGGTGGCTAAGTAAGATAGGGTCGATCGTTCTGAAGGGGTGCCCCCTAGGCCTTATATACTCGACCGTGGGGCAATACATGTGGATATGATAACAGCAAGTAGCTAAAAGATAGTAAACCTCTTGAGTTTATCCTACGTAATCCTCGCCGACTTATCCTCGCATGGCTCCGTTGCATGGGGGCTCCAGCGCGGGAAAATCGGGTCTCTGTTGCGATCATTCGCTCGACGATGTGGGCCGTTCGGGTTTGCACCAATCCGACCTCATGTCGCTCTCCCTTGCTGATTGTTTCTCCCCAGGCCCACGAAAGAATGACCTCACGAGTTATTGGGCCCTTGGGCCTTTCGTGAGGTCTTTTACTCTTTTAGTGGACCCAGGGGATATCTATCCCCCACAGGGGCAGACAAGGTGCGAGGTTTTCTTTCTCTGGCTATTCCCTCAGGTTGCGGAAACCTAAGCAGAGGCGAGCAGCAGAGCAAAGAACCACCACCAGACCCTCTTCCGAATATATAAAGGTCCGGGCAAGACTCGTTCAACACTCCGCCCGAACCCGCCGCGAAATCCAAAACTCGAAGGCGAAACGCCCGTTCCTCGAACGGCTCACGCATGCACAACGGCTGCCCCGCGAACCACTCGTCCCGTCACATTAACTCTGCGACAGGGCAGGCGACACCTTTGGCAGGAGAAGCGGGCGACGCTTTACCTCCGCCATAATGACCGCGTCAAAAAAGGTACGCCACGTCGTTCAATTTAGTATCCTTTTCTTCTTCCCCTTTCTCTCTCTTGCTACAGGGACCGGGAAAAGAGGATACTCTGAAAGGGATCCTTCTCCGTGAAGGCTGGCCCCGGAAGGGTTCGACAGTCGCCTCAGAGCACTCGGGCTCCGCGCCCACTACTGGTCAGAGGTTCGAAGGCTGGCCCCTCGGAAGGGTTCGACAGCCGCCTCAGGCCACTCGGGCTCTGCGCCCACTACTGATCAAGGGTTCGCAGGCTGGCCCCCCGATGAGTTCGACAGCCGCCCCAGAGCACGCGGAGTGAGGGATGACTCTGGGTACGTTCGATACATAACCAAGGCTCGGGATACGCTCCCGAGGTACCCTAGGACATTTCCGAGACCAACAGGAGCGATTCTATAACGGAATCCCATCAGAGGGAGGCATCGAGCCCTCGGACCCTATAGAACGGGACCGGGTCCGGCAAATCACCTGCAGGTACTTTTGGAGCGCGCCTCTGGGCCACTAGCCGACCCTTATCGAATGGGGCACGAGCGTCCACTCGGATCACCCGTTAGCAACTCACTGGAGACACCATGTTCGGCGCCCTCCGAGGGCAACATGGCGCTTCCCCCTCCTCCTTGCGGAAAGGCGACGAAGGGGCGTATGAAAAAAGCCGAGTCAGTCCTTGACCGTCCTCTCGCCCTGTGCAGAGGCTCGGGGGCTGCTCTCACAAACCCGAATTCGGCCAACCCGTTGACAACGTCAACATACCAACCCGAGAACTCGGAACCTGACTATGCACCCGGACAACGACCAGTTCGCATGAGGGAACAACCAGACCGGCTGAGGCATCACGAAAGGCATTAAGACCTCGAAGGAGTCAAACCACTCCTCCGAGGCCTCGGGGGCTACACCCGGCGGGTGCGCTCGCGCGCACCCACCGGAACAAAATGCAACCGAGAAAGGCCGGTCCCCTTGCAAAAAAGTGCGGCAAAGCCTCCAAGCGAGTACCCACACTCCCTTTGAGGCTCGGGGGCTACTGTCGGGGACCGTAATTAGGGGTACCCCCAAGGCTCCTAATCGCAGCTGGTAACCCCCATCAGCACAAAGCTGCAAAGGCCTGATGGGCGCAATTCAGGTCAAGGCTCCGTCCACTCAAGGGACACGATCTCGCCTCACCCGAGCCCAGCCTCGGGCAGGAACGGTAGACCAAGGCAGATTCACGCCTCGCCCGAGGGTCCCCTCAAGCAACGGGCGCACCTTCGACTCGCCCGAGGCCCAGCTCGGGCAGGCTTCACAGAGAAGCAACCTTGGCCAGATCGCCTCGCCAGCCGACCGGATCGCAGGAGCATTCAATGCAAGGGTCGTCTGACACCTTATCCTGACGCGCGCTCTCCAGACGACAAGGCCGAAGTGACCACAGTCACTTTGCCCCTCCACTGACTGACCTGATAGGAAAACAGCGCCGCCTGCGCTGCTCCGACTGCTGTGCCACCTGTCAGGGTGAGGCTGACAGCAAGTCCAGCCTTGGGCGCCATAGGAATCTCCACCTCGCCCGACCCCAGGGCTCGGACTCAACCTCGCCTCGGAAGACGGTCTCCGCCTCGCCCGACCCCAGGGCTCGGACTCAACCTCAACTCCGGAAGACGGTCTCCGCCTCGCCCGACCCCAGGGCTCGGGCTCAACCTTGACTCGGAAGACAGTCTCCGCCTCGCCCGACCCTAGGGCTCAGACTCAACCTCGACCTCGGAAGACAATCTCCGCCTCGCCCGACCCCCGGGCCCGGGCTCAGCCTCGACCTCGGAGGAGCCACCGCCTCGCCCGACCTCGGGCTCGGACCGACCACGTCACAAGGGGGGCCATCATTACCCTACCCCTAGCTAGCCCAGGCTACGGGGAACAAGACCGGCGTCCTATCTGGCTCGCCCCGGTAAAACAAGTAATGATGGCACCCCGCGTGCTCCATGACGACGACGGTTCTCAGCCCCCTACGGAAGCAAGGAGACGTCAGCAAGGATCCGACAGCCCCGACAGCTGTGCTTCTATAGGACTCAAGCGCTCCTCCGACGGCCACGACGCCACAAGAACAGGGCTCCAACACCTCTCCGACAGCTAGGGGTGAAAACGGGTAGGGTACCCGAAACGGGTAGGGTACCCGAAACGGGTACCGGATACGGGTACTGATTCGGGATCATTTTTCGGATACAGATACATGTATTTTTTATATTCGGGACGGATACGGTTAATACCCGGATAGTACAGCTTCGGATTCGGGTCGGATACGGAGCAAGTACTACCCGGTAAATACCCGGATATTCGGGTCGGATACGGGTACCCGGAATTCGGGTACCCGTTTTTTCTTTTTCTGCACAATAATATAGTTATAAAATCATAACTTTTACATATGAAATCAGATGAAGATAAAGTTTATATGAAAATTGTAGAGCTCGAAGAGATCTATAACTTTGTAGTACAACACATTTTTGTTTAAACATATCTTTAGGCCAAAATCATTGAAATAATGTCTAAATTTATATCAAAATAATAAACTTTATCATTTTCATGTGGGGACTTAAGATTATATCCATGTGGGAACTTAGGATTATCTTTTTATAAACTATTTATTAATATTGGTAACTTATTTGCAATTTCCGGTCGACGATACAATATTTTTATGAATTTAATTGTATTTTAATGATTTTCTACAACAAGAAATTAATAATACACCAAATAGTCTAAAAATTTTATGAATTTTTACGGGGACACAACATATATCCACATATAGTTTTCAAAAACATTTGGACTATAAAATCTACAAGATGTTGGTGTTTCTTCCATTCCGCTCCGACTTATTGCGTGAGTTACACGTGAAATCATTTTATGTATCGAAGTTTCAACATAATTAATATTTCACTTACCATTTTCATGTGGCGACTTGAGGTTTTATTTGAATAGAATGTTTATTTGTTTTGATAAGTTTTTTTGCAATTTTGGATCAAAACTAGTGTATATGAATTTTAATTATATTTTGATGATTTTATGTAGAAAGAAATTAATAATGTATAGATAGCCTCAGAAATCTATGAAATTATACGAAGGTACAATATATGGCCACATATAGTCATAAAAAATAATGGGACCATAAAATCCACAGGATGTCAACGTTTCTTCTATTTTATTTCCACTTATTGCGTGAGTTACACGTGAAATCACTCTAAGTATCCAAGTTTTAACATAATCAATACTTCACTTTACCATTTTTATGTGGAAACTTGAGATTATCTTCTATTAAATGTTTATTAGTATTAATTTACTTGCAATTTCGTGGTCGAACAAGAATATTTTTTATAACCAATTAATGTATTATCCGACAAGTATCCGATATCCGATCAAATAATATCCGTATCCGTCACTTATCCGACCGGATAAATATCCGGTCACTGTATCCGTATCCGTCCCGTTTCTAACTATCCGTATCCGATCCCGAATCCGTTTTAAATACATTAGGGTAGGATACAGGATGAGCTAATATCCGTCCGTATCCGCCCGTTTTCACCCCTACCGACAGCCACGTCGGCATGTACATGGTGTTGACGCCTTTTCGGAGCGCCAAACACTCAAGAAGAACCGGTGGCGGTGCCCTCTGCACAGGGGCGGACGGTCCGCGCGCGGGGCCGGACGGTCCGCGGCCTGGTGCGAGGCGCGGTGATACTCTCTGCGCAGGGGCGGACTGTCCGCGGCCTGGGGCCGGACGGTCCGCGGCCTGGCGCGCAGCTAGGGTTCCCTGCCTGACGGCCGGACGGTCCGCGCCCTAGGGCCGGACGGTCCGCGCGTGCGCAGGGGCGGCGGAAGATCGCCGGCGGCGCCTGGATCTCGCTCCCGGGAGGGACCCCATCGGGGAGGAGAGATCCTAGGGGTTGTCTAGGCTCGGGTAGATCGACCTAGACTCCTCTAATCGACGTAGAGTCGAGGAGAGGCGGAGAATTTGGGGATCGAGAGGCTAAACCTAAACTAGACTAGAACTACTCCTAGGATAAAATGCGAAATAGAAGTTGTATTGATTCGATTGATGATTACAAATCGGCCGTATACCTCTCTATTTATAGAGGAGGGGGGCTGGACCCTTTACAAACTAATTCCCGAGCTTATCCCGTGATTTTAGCTAACAACCGTAGCACAAAACTCGGAACCCTAATCTGCTCTGCGCACGCGCGGACCGTCCGGCCCACAGGCGCGGACCGTCCGGACCGCGGACCGTCCGGCCTCAGGGCCGGACAGTCCGCCGGCTCATTTTGGTGTCAAACATATGCCCCCCTGCCTTTTGGTGGAGCTGAGCGAACCAAAAGCAACTAACTTGATGTGATCACATCAGTTTTCTTAGGCATCTTGACACTTGCTAGGATGATACGTAGTGGCCTTAGTCCCGATGGTTGACTCAACAGACGTGACTCTTTTAGCTTTGATCGAACTGTCAGTCCCAACACCGTCGAGCGTCATAGCGATCCTGACCAATCTGTCACCTTACTTTTTCTAATTTTCCAAGTGTTCTGGCGTAGCTTCGTAGTCGACCAGGTCTTCCCCTTGTAGGTCATCTTCCTCCATGGGTGTCGGTACATCGTTGGTGGTGTCTTGGTGTAGTGCGGATGGTTCGGCCTCAGGGGTCGGATGGTCTGCGCCCTGTACGGTTGGTCTGGTCTTTATAGCCGGACTGTCTGCTATACCTGCAAAGAGCTGCACAGTTGCTGTTTTATTTTCTGTCTTTATGGCCGTTTGATTTTCCTCAACGACCTTTGGTCTCCATCTCTTTTGTGGTGGCGGATACTGCGGATGTGTGCCATTAAATATTTTTTCCGCCTCCTTCTCCTGATTCTCCTTTGCTCTAAGGCGTTGTAATTTTCGCTTTTGCGATCGTGTCAATCCCGATGGGCACCATCGGGGCATGGAGTATTTTGGATCGGCTATTTTATTGACAATCGTACTTTCTTTTTTGTTTGTGTTGGCCGATTCACCAAAAATCATCGGCCCTTCGTTATTTTGTTGTACGACGACATCTGTCGCTCCTATTTTAAAGACCTCTCCCTTTTTCGTACTGTTGGAGGTTATAGCTGTATGCCCCCCTGCCGGATTAGTCAGCCTTTGGGGCTGAGTTGTTCGGCAATCTTGCGAGGCCTGTGCTCGTGGACCAGATTGAGGGGCTCTCAATCGGTCTTGTACTGGAGGTGTCAACCTATTGAATACAGATGTTTGGGGTGCCCCCCAAGCGGGGTACTGTGGCATCCCAAATGGGTATGGTGGCATGCCCCACATTTGATTTGGGACATATGGTGGAGGTATGTATGTGTATGGATATGGCATAGGTGGATATGGTGGTGGAGGTGTCCATGCAGGTACGTTAGGTCTTAATTGAACATTATGACCTTCCGTCCTTTCCGATTGGTGTGGTGGTCCAATCGGCCTAACCTGTCGTCGCACCTGGGTGGGTAAGCGAGGTCCCTTTGGTGGCCGGTCGCTGGAGCCAGCCTTCTTTTTCACATATTTAGACAATAATTGATCAAAGGTCGGGCTAGATTTTACCAACCGACCAGATGCCTTGAACGTGTTACTTTTCCACGTACCTATTTCTGGTCGTCGTGGTTTGAAGGTACGTGGTTGCCGCGGCTCTTCGACGTTGCCGGACCGTCCGTCGGAACGCTTCGGACCGTCCGGTGATGTTACGGACCGTCCGCGCCTAGACACCGGACCGTCCGCGATGCGTAGTATGGGTTCTCGCGCATATCCCCTTGCCTGTGCTTGCCCCCCAGCGCTGGAGTTTGTGATGGTTACCTTCAGTGTCTCCCCTCCATCAGGAGTCTTCTCGGCCATCACTTTTCTGCAAGAAATTTTGTTGTTTCCATCGGCCTCCCGTGCGTTGCCGATGATGACTTCTTTGTCTTTGCCCTTATCGGCTGTGTTGGGCCGAATTAGGACCTTTTTGCCATTAAAGTCGATCACATTCATTGGGAAGGGCTCCGTGTCCTCCTGAAATTTCAATTGTCCCTCATTAATGGCCGATTGAATTTGTCGTCGGAACACATTACAATCATTAGTGGCATGGGAAAATGAGTTGTGCCACTTGCAGTATGCGCGACGCTTTAGTTCGTCGGCAGGTGGAACGATATAATCAATTTTAATGTTACCATTTTTTAGTAATTCATCGAATATCTTATCACATTTGACGACATTAAATGTAAACTTAACCTCCTCTTGTCGTTCCTTTTGAACTGACTGCAAGGAGTAGCAAGTCGAAGATTTGGCCTGCTCGGACCAAACTATTTCGGCAGTGTAAACTTTCTTTGGTTCATCGTCCGAACTACTTTGATTGTGTTCTACTATAGGGACATTATGATGAATCGTTCTGACTAGTTCTTTGCTTTGGCTTTCACAAGCCGAAGCTCTCTGATGTAATTGTGCTAGAGTAAAGAACTGGATGCCTTCTAATCTCTCTTTTAAATAATAGCGCAATCCATCAAAGGCTATTCCCGCCAGTTGTTTATCTGTTAAATGAATTTGAAAGCATCGGTTTCTCGTATCCTGGAATCTCCGGATGTAATCACTAACCGATTCATCCTTTTCTTGTCGTAGGGTCACTAAGTCTACTAAATCTAGCTCATAATCACCAGAGAAGAAGTGTTCATGAAATTTTTGCTCTAAGTCTCCCCATGACAAAATGGAATTAGGAGGGAGCGTGGCATACCATGTGAATGCAGTCCCTGTTAAGGATAATAAAAATAAACGCACACGGAATGCTTCGGTGTCGGCCAATTCTCCTAATTGTGCTAGGAACTGGCCTATGTGCTCACGCGTGCTCTTTCCTTGGTCACCCGAAAACTTTGCAAACTCGGGTATCCTAGTTCCCTGTGGGTATGGGTGGTGATCAAATCGGCTGTCATAAGGCTTCCGATATGATTGCCTCCCAGGGATTATGCTTACTCCGAGCTTATCTCGGAACGCCCCGGCTATTTCTTCCCTCACTATACCAATGGCAGCCGGTGCAAGACCACCGACTCTCTGGTCAAACATAGGTGGGGTTGGTTGCATGTTAGTATGTTGTCGTTCCCCCCATTGATTTGAGCTACGTGGTGCATTTCCATTTGCGCTATATGGCTCATATGTTTGATCGTTTCTTTCCGGCCTTCTAGGTAGGGCCGGGAAGCTTTCCTGGGCTCTGGATCCTAAATTAATGGGCTGGTGCATTGCATAATGTGATGGGAAGTGTTGTTGGGACGGGCGAGGATTCAGGTAATAATCCCCCTCAAAAGACTCATGCGCGGACTGTCCGGATACGTACCCGGACCGTCCGTGATTATATGCGGACCGTCCGTCGTTGTATGCGGACCGTCCGACTGGATAGTTTAAATTCGGTGCCCTATGTGGTGGCTCGGGTGCGTGTCTAGGTAACTCATTAAAAATGGACCCGACTGTGGCTGACCCGGACGGTCCGCGCTCGCGAGCGGACGGTCCGAACATGTGTAGATCGGCTGGTTTACTGCCGATTTGCGTTTGCTCAGGGTACGTGTCCATCGGCATCCCATAAGGGGGTTGTGACTGGTCGTGACAACCTTTAACCGATGTATTACGTGTATTATCTCCTAATTCAACCTCGTGTGAAGGAAAATTTGCTATACTAGATTTATCAAATGCACGTACTAGTCTCCTACAATCGTTTTGCATAACCCCTATGATATTTTGCATCTGTTCTCGCTGTTCGTCCATGTAAGCTTTAAGAGATTGGAGTTCGTTGGTGCTACTTACATTTGGGGTAATCGTAGTAGGTCGGAGCGAAGCCAGATCTGTCGCCCGTTGCCGAACGACTTTGTTGTTCCTGTCCACTTTGAAGTCAGCCAGGAACTTCACCTTTGCTTCTTGGATCAGCTGCTCCTGGCGCTCCTCGAACAGAAGCTGTTCTTCAGCCGGCAAGGCTTCCCATGTCGGTGTGATGATATTGTTGGTGAAAACCTCAGAGCTATCTTTTGAACCGGCCATTGAGGACCGATTTGATAGGTCTATATGTGTTTTCCCCAGCGGAGTCGCCAAAAAGTATGTTGACGCCTTTTCGGAGCGCCAAACACTCAAGAAGAACCGGTGGCGGTGCCCTCTGCACAGGGGCGGACGGTCCGCGCGCGGGGCCGGACGGTCCGCGGCCTGGTGCGAGGCGCGGTGATACTCTCTGCGCAGGGGCGGACTGTCCGCGGCCTGGCGCGCAGCTAGGGTTCCCTGCCTGACGGCCGGACGGTCCGCGCCCTAGGGCCGGACGGTCCGCGCGTGCGCAGGGGCGGCGGAAGATCGCCGGCGACGCCTGGATCTCGCTCCCGGGAGGGACCCCGTCGGGGAGGAGAGATCCTAGGGGTTGTCTAGGCTCGGGTAGATCGACCTAGACTCCTCTAATCGACGTAGAGTCGAGGAGAGGCGGAGAATTTGGGGATCGAGAGGCTAAACCTAAACTAGACTAGAACTACTCCTAGGATAAAATGCGAAATAGAAGTTGCATTGATTCGATTGATGATTACAAATCGGCCGTATACCTCTCTATTTATAGAGGAGGGGGGCTGGACCCTTTACAAACTAATTCCCGAGCTTATCCCGTGATTTTAGCTAACAACCGTAGCACAAAACTCGGAACCCTAATCTGCTCTGCGCACGCGCGGACCGTCCGGCCCACAGGCGCGGACCGTCCGGACCGCGGACCGTCCGGCCTCAGGGCCGGACAGTCTGCCGGCTCATTTTGGTGTCAAACACATGGGCTCTGGCTCCCCTCTGCTAGACACGTTAGCACGCTGCTACACCCCCGTTGTACACCTGGACCCTCTCCTTACGTCTATAGAAGGAACACACTTGTGAACGAAGTTACGATTTTTTTCTTTGGGCGAGGATCATCTAGTGGTTTCGCTTAACTTACATAATGGAGTACTATTTGTTGAGGAAGTAACCTTAAGTTTTTTGACCTTAAACAAAGGAACAAATTAAATTTGTCTCATCTTTGGTCTTCGTAAAAGCTATCTATGATACTTCCTCTTCCAACACAAAGCGAATGTGATCAAATGGTTATGATCTGTCTTTGTGCTCAAGTGAATTAAGACGTTTATCTTATACCTTTTTCTTTGTTCCAGTATGAACTTGATCCCAAAACAAAACATTGATTAAAAGAATGATTAATCGTTAATTACGTTCGAAACATCAGGAGTTTGTTTGTTCAAGATTAAATTCCCGATAATAGTTGAAAAGGAAAAAAGAAAATGCTGTTCTCCTTTTATTAGCATGCAAATAGCAGCAAAACAAGACCAGACCAGACCAGACCAGACTTTGCGAGCAGTGGAGCAAAGGCTGTTTTCCGTGGGTGCTTGAGGCTTAAGCAAGAGGCTCATTGAGATTTGAGACCAGGAGAGATGTCTGGTCTCCGCGGATCCGACGGTAGCAAATGAACCTCACTCAGATCGGAGGGGAGAAACTAGGCTAGTTGGTCTGGTGCCCCTGGCACTCGCTGCACCTGCAGTTTCCTTCTCCGGGATCTCAATTCTCATCTGGGAGAGGGCGGGCGAGATCCATTCCAGTCGCCCCCATTCACTCCCCTTCCTCGTCCGTCCTCTTCCTCCCTCCGATCCACCGCTCCCCCTACCCGCCGGGCCGCCGCTACCTCGAGCGAGCGGAGATCTCTCTCCTCGAACGGGGGGGGAGGAAGATGCTCACCAAGTTCGAGACCAAGAGCAACCGGGTCAAGGGCCTCGCCTTCCACCCGCGCCGCCCATGGATCCTGTCCAGCCTCCATAGCGGAGTCGTTCAGATGTGGGACTACCGCATGGGCACCCTCCTCAACCGCTTCGACGAGCACGACGGGCCCGTCAGGGGCGTCCACTTTCACGCCACGCAGCCGCTCTTCGTGTCCGGAGGTACTATTCCTTGTCTTCTCCACTCGGGCGCTCTACCGGATCGTCCTCACCTCACCTGGATCGTCCCTTCGCCTCACCTCACTTCACCTGGATCGTCGGTCGGTCTTTTTGTGCGTTTATTAGTTCCGATGTCGTTTCTGGAGGAGGCTTCCAGCTTCGAATGATACGTTTCAGTATCGATACGAATTCTTAATCAAGTTCCTAAGTTCCAATGTAAATCATGATACCCAGATCTTTGGACTCAGCTCAGCTTATTTTGATACCACGTTCAGTGTAACGTGAAGTCGATGGCTGAATTTACTTGCCAAAGGACACGAATAGTTTTTTTCCCTAGAAAATGTGCATACTGGCAGGTTGTTTGCTGTCTATGCCTGAAGCAAATGCATGGGATCTCATTTTCTTTTTGAGTTTTGCTGCATGTGATTTCGGTGTGGATAGGGAAGTTGCTCTGCGGTGCCTATCTGGCTAGTTCAAATGTAAATGATGGGTGTGTGGTTAAACTTGAACACGTAAAACTCTGGAGCGTTAGCTTCCTGTTTACCGTGGTGGCAATCTAGTTAGACTTTGACATTTCACGATTGAGCTTACAGATCTTCTAAGATCCTAGTTACTGTGATGTAATGCAGGTGACGATTACAAGATTAAGGTCTGGAATTACAAGACTCAACGCTGCCTATTCACACTTCATGGGCACCTCGACTACATTCGCACTGTGCAATTCCACCATGAGTGCCCATGGATCGTAAGTGCTAGCGACGATCAGACAATCCGGATCTGGAATTGGCAGTCACGCACATGTGTGGCCGTGCTAACTGGGCATAACCACTATGTCATGTGTGCCTCCTTCCATCCCAAAGAGGATCTGGTTGTATCGGCATCACTTGATCAGACCGTGCGTGTCTGGGATATTGGGGCTCTGAGAAAGAAGTCAGCATCACCTGCCGATGACATCCTCCGCCTCACTCAGATGAACACAGATCTATTTGGAGGTATTGATGCTGTAGTCAAATATGTCTTGGAAGGCCATGACCGCGGGGTCAACTGGGCCTCATTTCATCCCACTTTGCCTCTCATTGTTTCCGGGGCAGATGACCGGCAGGTGAAGATATGGAGAATGAACGGTAATAGTCCTATTACTAAATGGTCTGCACTTCACATGCTTTTGGTACTATTCTTTTGTGTAGCTGAGCCATAACTATTTCAAGCAATGTTGTATGTATGTATGTTTTTGAATCTCCCACATGGTATAATTTACTAGTAATATATGTTTTCTGGTCACAGATCGTTTCTTCCATTCTGTTCAGCAAATCTTGCCTTTACAGAACTGTATATCACTTAATCCTTAGTATGCATATTGCTGGGTAATGTAACTTGCTGCTGAATACAAGAGGCATGTTCACTAATTTTTATGTGTTGGATTTGTTAATTTTAACATTGCATGTAAAATGACTCTTGAAGGTGAAGTTTAGTGCACAAAATTTTGCTGCTCTTTAGTACCTTACTTGTATGAAAGAAAAACTGTATTCATTCTTACAAAGGAAATATTTGAAATGCAATAATCTGTATCTGCTCTTTACGGACAGATACCAAGGCTTGGGAAGTTGATACGTTGAGGGGCCACATGAATAATGTGTCTTGTGTGATGTTTCATGCGAAGCAAGACATCATCGTGTCTAACTCAGAAGACAAAAGCATTCGTGTTTGGGATGCCACAAAGAGAACTGGCATTCAAACATTTAGGCGGGAACATGACCGTTTCTGGATTCTTGCTGCTCACCCTGAAATGAACCTTCTTGCTGCTGGTCATGACAGTGGCATGATTGTTTTCAAATTAGAGAGGGAACGCCCGGCCTTCTGTGTCAGTGGTGACACAGTTTTTTATGTGAAGGACCGGTTTCTAAAGTTCTTTGAATACTCCACACAGAAGGAAGTTCAGTTGGCTCCAATAAGAAGACCTGGGTCAGTCAGCTTGAACCAGTCACCCAGGACACTATCGTATAGTCCAACTGAAAATGCTGTCTTGATTTGCTTTGATGCTGATGGGGGTTCATATGAACTCTACATTGCTCCCAAGGATTCTGCTGGCAAGGCTGATTACTTGCAAGAGGCAAAGAAGGGAGCTGGTGGTTCTGCTGTATTTGTGGCACGCAACAGGTTTGCAGTCCTTGAGAGGAGTAGCAATCAAGTTTTGGTGAAGAATCTGAAGAATGAAATCATGAAGAAAAGCCCCCTTCCTATTGCGACAGATGCAATATATTATGCTGGGACAGGTAACTTGCTGTGCAAGGCTGAAGACCGGGTGGCCATCTTTGATCTTCAGCAAAGGCTAGTTCTTGGTGAGCTACAGACACCTGCTGTCAAATATATTGTTTGGTCCAGTGATATGGAATCTGTTGCATTCCTGAGCAAGCATGTTGTGGTTATAGCCAGCAAGAAGCTTGTCCATCAATGCACACTGCATGAAACCACCCGTGTGAAAAGTGGTGCTTGGGATGAGAATGGCGTGTTCATCTACACCACACTGAACCATATGAAGTACTGCCTTCCCAATGGCGACAGTGGGATCATAAAAACCCTTGATGTTCCTATTTACATAACAAGGGTTATCGGGAATAACATTTTCTGCCTAGACCGTGATGGAAAGAACAAGCTGATTGCAGTTGATGCAACAGAGTACATTTTCAAGCTCGCTCTTCTCAGAAAACGCTATGATCATGTTATGAGTATGATCAAGAACTCCCAGTTGTGTGGGCAGGCTGTGATTTCTTATTTACAACAGAAAGGTTTTCCAGAAGTTGCTCTTCACTTTGTGAAGGATGAGAAGACCAGATTTAACTTGGCCCTTGAGAGTGGTAACATTCAAATTGCAGTTGCTTCTGCAAAGGAGATTGATGACAAGGATCACTGGTACAGGTTGGGAATTGAGGCCCTGAGGCAAGGAAATGTTGGTATCGTGGAATATGCATACCAACGAACAAAAAGTTTTGAGAGGCTTGCTTTTCTGTATCTCATTACTGGTTACTTGGACAAGGTGGGCTTCATGTACAAAATTGCTGGACAGAATAATAATTTGATGGGACAATTTCACAATGCATTGTATCTTGGGCATGTTAATAAGAGAGTTGAGATCTTGGAAAATGCTGGGCAGCTGCCTCTTGCTTATGTTCTTGCTGTCACACATGGGCTCACTGAAATTGCTGAGAGGATTGCTGCTGAATTAGGCGAGCATGTTCCTTTGCTGCCTGAAGGAAAATCACACTCGTTACTGATCCCCCCTGCACCTCTCACAGCCTGTGGTGATTGGCCATTGCTGAGGGTAGTGCGTGGTATTTTTGAAGGTGGACTGGATTCTACTGGAAGGGCAGAGCTTGAGGAAGATGATGAAGCTTCTGGTGCTGACTGGGGTGATGAGGACTTGGATATTGTTGATGCAAGTGAGGTGGTGGCAAATGGTGGCGATTATTTTGATGCAGAGGGTGAACCAAACGAGGAGGAGGGTGAGGAAGGTGGCTGGGACCTGGAAGATCTGGAACTTCCACCTGATACAGAGACTCCAAAATCTGCTGGCAATGCTCGCTCTCCTGTATTTGTCACTCCAACAGCAGGCATCCCTGTCAGCCAAATTTGGACTCAAAAATCTTCTCTGGCTGGGGAGCATGCGGCTGCAGGGAACTTTGATACAGCAATGAGGTTGCTTAGCCGACAATTGGGCATCAAGAACTTTGCTCCGCTGAAGCCCTTGTTTCTTGATCTGCATATGGGCAGTCATTCATATCTGCGTGCCCTTGCTGCTGCTCCAGTTATATCAGTTGCTGTAGAGAAAGGTTGGAATGAGTCCGCAAGTCCTAATGTAAGAGGCCCTCCTGCACTTATTTTCAGCTTCTCACAAATGGAAGACAGACTCAAGGCTGCCTACAAAGCCACAACTGAGGGCAGGTTCCCAGAAGCACTGAGGCAGTTCCTTAGCATCTTACATACGATTCCTGTAATCGTTGTAGACTCACGGAGAGAAGTTGATGAAGTGAAGGAATTAATTGAGATAGTGAGGGAGTATATTCTTGGTCTGAAGATGGAACTCAAGAGAAAGGAATTGAGGGATGATGTGACCCGCCAACAGGAGTTGGCCGCTTACTTCACAAATTGCAAGCTTCAGAGAATTCATATGAGGCTTGTGCTTTCTAGCGCCATGGCTCTTTGCTTCAAGCAGAAAAACTATGCTACTGCAGCACACTTTGCAAGGATGCTTCTTGAGAACAGCCCTCAAGAGGCTCAAGCAAGGAAGGCTCGACAGGTGCTGCAAGCTTGTCAGGATAAGGATGATTCTCACCAACTGAACTATGACTTTAGAAATCCATTTATTGTTTGCGGTGCTACATATGTTCCAATCTACCGTGGCCAAAAGGATATTTCTTGCCCATACTGTGGATCCCGGTTTGCTCCTTCCATCGAAGGGCAGCTTTGTACCATATGTGAGCTTGCCATAGTTGGGGCAGACGCCTCAGGCCTGGTCTGCTCCCCTACGCAGATGAAGTAGACGGTAGGTCTCCTATATTCTTTCTACTGTCTTAAAGATCTAAGACTATCATATATTTTACATGGAAGTTCAGTGATTATAATGAATAAGTATATAAATGGTTTTACCAAATTGTTCTTTTTTCGTTTTTGGTTGCCTAGTCTGCTGTTATCACTTGCTATATGCTCCAGGAGTCAGGACTGTTGAGTGACCCATGGAAGCTATGCTGCGTATGAGATGTTTCTTTCACACTTCACAATTCCTTTTGGCTATCTTAGGGCAATCTATAATCCGGTTCTAACCTTTGCTTGATAGTAGCTTTTATGTGATACTATATTAAACTTTATGGTAATTGCATGGTTGCAAATGTAACAGAAGTCATGTATGTCTGATGAACCATTGCACTGTTTTGTTGGGGCTGAAAGAATTTGTTGATGAACATCAGGTGACAAGCAGTAGATCGCTTCAATGTTCTTTTACTACCTTGAATTATGAATGCGAAGTTTCTTATGTATGTCTGATGAACCATTGCACTGTTTTGTTGGGGCTGAAAGAATTTGTTGATGAACATCAGGTGACAAGCAGTAGATCGCTTCAATGTTCTTTTACTACCTTGAATTATGAACGCGAAGTTTCTTAATTGGCAATATATTTAAATTGTCTGCTGGCTTTGTTTGGTTAAGCTAGATCTCTCCTACTACCTGGCTCTTTATGACTAATTTCCAGAAGGCACTCTGTTGCACACCTATTGTTTGATTTAATTGCTCTGTGGGACTTGTTTGCTTAGTGGCATGAGTGATAGATGAGGATTGTTTGTATCTTAAAAACTCGGCCGGTAGGGGAAAGACCGTCCCCACGGTATTTATATTAAGAAGAAGCTCAATCGGAACCCCGACCGAAAAAGGTCACGAAAGCTGCCCCCTCGTGCAACAAGAGGGTCCACCCCCTATAGGTCAGATCTTTACTCGTGTTTTGAGCCCTCCCAGCCCCTACACGAGGATCTGTCCCCATAGGTCAGTCCATCTCATGTGCACAGAACTAGAAGAACCAGCAAGTGTGAGCTTTTTTAACCTTAGCCTGAAATTCGCTCACACTGGAATTCGAACTCATGACCTAAGGACTGCTACTCATACCGCCTAACCAACTCGGCTAGAGGCCCTTGCGTAAGGATTGTTTGTATCTTATAATGCTAATTACCTTCAAATTTTATCTGGTTTACTCAGTTTGCATATCCAATTAATCTCTTTAGATTGTTGTACTTGCTGATATTAGCATTCTGCCCTCATAGCTATTTGATGTGACACTTACAATTTAATTTTATATTCTTAGTTTTTATGAAAGTAAGCGTCTATTTTGTACTGTCTTGACTCTTGCACTTTTTTATCCTAGTTTAGAATACTAGAATTATATGTCGTAGCTATCATGCAGTTTGCATCTCCATTTCTAAAATTTGTTTAGGATGTAATTAGAAACTCTAAAGTGCATCTCGTGTATTGTTCTGCAAAGCTGATCATGGTTTTAGCTGATTGCTTTATCCTAATCCTAGAATTTACTAGTAATTCCTTGTCTAGAGTACATTCTACGTTTAGGATAAAATTTATAGAATGTACTCTAATTCCTTATCGTACAAGGAAAAAAATGTCATAGTTATCTTGCAGTTTGTTGGATTTGTGACTATTGTTGAATTGTGTTGTATTACTGTTTGCTAACTTCATTTACTAGCCTGTACAGATTGATGTGAGATTATTAGCACAAGTAGCTCTTTTTTTTTCCAAGTATGAAATGTTGATCTATTTATGTTACGACCAATATTGGATATGACACTGTACTGGATTGGAAGAATGCTTCGTAGTGTTGATATAAGTGCATGCCTGCTTATCTTTTTGTTTATGTTTAGCTAGTAATTCCTTTCCTCTTCAGCCAAGTGTCTAACATTAACTTTTACAGTTTGAATTTGCAATCAATCGACATTAGGTGACGGAATGCGGTTGATGATTTTTTTTATGCTGATTGCAGATGTTATCTTACCTCCTGCTGTCCGCATCTTCAGCAGCACCATCTCGCAATGATGCCTGGATGTCTTGATTTGGAGGGGATGAAACAATTCACCGAACACCAAACTTATCAACGCCCTCCATGTCATTCCAAATTTTCGTCTGGAGGGGATTCATCTTGGTCTTGTCTCAATTATCGCAGCTGCGTTTTCAGCTCTATTTTGTAAACATATTGATGTACGATAGCTGATGTGAGTGCTGGTTCACTGAAACGATTTTCTGTTATGGCATATGCCATTTTAATCTCTACAGTTTCAGTATATTGCACAGTAGATTGTACTCAAACATTTAAAATTTGATTGTACCAAGGATTGAGACCAGTGTTTTAACACTGAAAAATTATGATTGATACACAACCTTTTGTCACTGAATTGATGGGTAGTAATTGCAATATCAATATATTTTTTGTCCACTTTATATGATGGCCAAGTCATTCGTGGGTGTGCTTCATTTTGCAGTGCCACTGCTGAGCTGTCAGCGGCATTTCATTTAGTTGCTTTAATTGATGGACGTTGAGTATGCGATACCAATTTGACCATTTCTTTGGCATAGATGAATTAGCAACTGCAATGATATTCTAATGCTTGTGGCTTTTCTGGTTTCGTGCCAATGAAACGTGTCTATTTCAAAGCCAAGTCTACCGGTATGCGTGTATTGTCAGCTCATGGAGAAGGCTATACCTAGCAATACGTCTTTCGAATATCCTGTCAGTACATGTACATAGAGGTGGTAATGAATCGTGATCCAAATGCTTCTTCACAAAATGGTAGAGCTCTAAATAAATTTTAGTTTAAAAATGAATAAAAATAGAGCTTAATCCTAATCCAATTTGATCCTTAGATTTTATAGTGTAAAATTAAGAGCCTATTGTCACCTCTATATGTACATTGCTAGCGTCTAAAGAAGATTAGATTTCTGATACTAGCAATACGCCTTTCAAAGATCTAAGTCGTGGCAATGTCTTTCGAAGATCTTGTCAGCAGAACAAAACTCAAAGTGGGCTTGGTTGATACTAGCCAGGTACCCCCATGATCTGCGCCTAGAAGATTATGCCTTGCTTCGGCGGAGTCCAGAACCCTATAGATTAAAGTAGCTCTTTTGGCTCCCGAGGCTCTCCCAACCTCTGGCGCTCTCCAGGTCAAGTAACCAAATCCTGAAACCCTCGTAGCCCATAGGGCTCCCTAGATCGAGGACCAAACCCTCAGTTTGGCCCAGATTAGAGATGGCAATGGGTACCCGCGATCAGATACCCGATGGGTATTTACTCCATTAGGGTATGTATATGGGCTAAATATTCTACCCGTGAATCTGTTATTGGGAAAAAATCTTCACCCAATGGGTAAACAGGTATTAGAACATTCTGCCTTTACCCATACCCATTAACCCATGGGTATAAAATACCCAATATAAACTTAGCTCAAGCATGAACTTTGATTTTAGTCATCATCTTTTTTACTATTTAACAACCTTTTAGGCCACAATGTCATAAAAGGCTTAACGACAATTTAATGACCATGTAATGGAACATATAATGTGCTATGTAGTACTATCCTAGTGTTACTACTTTATCCAATTATATTTGGTGTGTTGAATGGATGGTTAAATGATGCTAGAAATTTTGTAATGGTATTTAGATGGATATACTTGACATTTGTATCATATAATATTTTGATAGATGTTTAGCTTTTGTGGGTACGGGTAACCCGATGGGTGACCCATACCCACATGGGTATGGGTATGGGGGTAAATCCATACCCGCCAGTGTATATGGGTGACCCGATAGGGTTATTTTTATGTCGTGGGTATGGGTATGGGGTAGTAATACCCGGTGGGTATTTACCCATTGCCATCTCTAGCCAAGATTGGGGCCTTGCAAGTTATAACATTCTTCAAGACGTCCAGGGGCGGGACTTTGCTGAGCAAGAGCACCCTCAGGGTAGGACGACTTGGGTGATATGGCCCTCATGCCAAGTGCATCTTAACACAGGATGACCATGTGGTATAAGGCAGTTGAGATAAGACTTTCGTTCGTCATTGTTGGTGCCAAGCGCCAAACTGAACGTCAATCACTAGGGATGTACAGTCTGACGATGCCCTCTGCGACGGTGCGGACGGTCCACGACCTCGCTGCAGGGACGACACCTTCCCTACGTCGCTCTAGACGGTTCGTGCTGTAGGTCGGGCTGTTCGCAATGGCGCGGGGTCCTCTTCCCTCTCACGGGGCTTCAGGTCGGTAGGTCACCCAGGGTTCCCCTAGACGACGTAGAGTCGCCTAGGGACAATTGACGAGGATAATGTAAGAGATGGGTGGATCTTTTCCCTCGGGAAGGATAGATCCTGGTGTCGTCTTGGAGTCGGCAGGCCACCCAAGACGAATCTAGACGACGTAGAGTAAAATTTGGGTGGAGATGGATATGCGAAAAGCTATAACTAGGACTATGCTACATATACTTCTAGGACAGAAATGGTAAAAAGGTAAATTGATTCGATTGGAATATGTCCGGAGGTTCTCAATTGGCCGTACCCCTCATATATATAGGGGAGGTCTGGACCCGTTCCTAGGCGATAGCCAACAAATCCCAAGTGATTAGATGGATAACCACTCACAAGATAAGGATAATCGCCCGAGTTAATCTGATCACGGGGGCTCGGACCATCCGAGCCTTCGGGCCAGACCGTCCACCACTTTTGGTGTTCAATAGTCGTATTAAATAAGATAGGCGATGTTGCGTTCAAGGAAGTGCGCTATCGACTATCGCCACGTCCAAAACAACATGTGTACCCATGCCCAATGTGCAATGTGTGCCACTATCTATGTAGTCACGCTGGAATGTGTAGACATACCCATAGGCATTATAAAGTATAGGAAGATAGACCATTTACTAACTGTTGCACTCACCAGCGTGGAACCAAGTACTTTTCACTATGATATGACATAATGTCACTCTTGCAAGACATACTCAACACAGTGGCACATTCAAGATGTGCAATGTGCACACATTCATGTCCAGGATAAGGTATGTGTAGTTGAAACTCTGTTAGGCATGGCCCACTGTCTAGCAGACATATAACCCTCTCCTCATGTTACAAGAGAGGAGTAGATCAGCGTACAATGGATTGGACCCGGACTTCATTAGGTTGATTCCGATCTAGGGATCCAGAGTTGATTCAATTCCATAAGCTAGGATAAACCAACAGTTTATAGACAAAGGTGGACTAGAGATCAGTAGGTTCAGATCTCTCACCATAACTAAAAGGAAAGGAAGAGCTAGTCGACCATCTAGCTCAGGTGACATTTAAACATGTAATCTTCTTTAGCACTACAAGAATCAATCAACCAAACATAGGCAGGACATACAATATTATGCATTTGTGGATTGAATCTCTATAAATCACTTGTGTGTTGGTGCCATAGCAGTACCCTAGATCCAGTGAGCCTCCTTCCTATGACCCTCACTCTATCCCTAACTCTATGATCTTCTTAGGGTACTTACGGTAACCTCTAGTGTCACTATGCAATGATATTTGACGTTCCAAATAGGTGCTCTTATTGGTACTGTTTGTCGTGTTGTGCTGCTCTGGCGTCACTAGCATACCCACTCTATGGTGCAGTGTCCCCTAACTCTGGCTCTAGCAACTTTGATTATGAGCCATGACATAGACAATGCCATAATCCTGCTCAGTCTTGTTCTCAGTTGCCTCAAGCAACATGACACCACTTAGTGGGGTTACGCAATGTTGCCTCCACTGATCTTGCTTCAGTTCATGCTCCTTTTAGAGTATGCAACGCCTAGAGGCATCATAGCGTGTGCCTCCAAGCAGATGGGAGAACACAGCCATCCGACACATACCTCCTAGCTTCGCTTATCAATAGGTAGAAAAAATGTTACAACTGCAAACTGTCGTTTATAGGACTTTATATGTATTTGAAACCATTTAACAAAACTACTTCTAAGAATTTTGTCTAGATTAATAAATCGCATATTTTCATAGCTAAGAAATATATTATGATATTTACTGTGTCATTCGTGCACACGAAACCACTAATTAGTTTGAGTAACATCTAGATTATAGTATTATGATAAAATAACTTTAGGTGATCAAACAATTAAGAAAATTGGTTAAATTATAATAATCTAACCAACATATTATTAGGATAAAAATATTATATGTGAGATGTGTCAAGTACGGAGGAACGGGGTACCCAAGATAAGACACATAACCTCTTTTTGGCTCGTTTGCCGAGCAAGTCCGCGAGGTGAGCGGACGACCAAGTCCATGCCGAGTAAGTTTGCGAGGCGGAGCGGACGACCAAGTCCCCGCCGAGCAAATCCGCGAGGCGAGGCGGACGACCAAGTCCTCGAGGATCAAGTCTGCGAAGCAGAGCGGACGACTAAATCCCCGCCGAGCAAGTCTGCGAGCCGGAGCAGACGACCAAATCCTCGCCAAGCAAGTATGCGATGCGAAGCGGACGACCAAGTCCCTACCAAGTGGGCTTCCAAGGAAGGAACCCCAACCCGACGCAACTGGCCCACGCCAGCTAAAACGGGACGCACCATCCTTAGGCCACGTCCAGACAAAACGACGACACACTAAGTAGTTGCCATCGAGGCACGTACCGTGCGCCCGCACTTACGGACTCAGACGCGCCGCCACTACGTTGTGGGGCCAGTCAAACCCGGTCGTTGGATGACCTCAGTATCGGACTCCCTGCAATAACCCAAATACCCAGAAGGTCGGACGAGCTCTTTTAGGGTTGACGTATCTATCTCTCCCAACTGACTAACGACCCTAGCGAGTAGCGACCAAAGACCTTTCCCTCAGCGCACTCCTGACCGACGGGTCCTAGGGACTGAAGATCATTTTCTCAAAATCTAGTATAAGTAGAATTGCGGGTTGCTTTATCGCCTTTTATTTGAAATCCTTATTTTTATATTGTTTTGAACTAAATATCCACATCAACATCATAGCCAAGCGTAAATCTTGACAGGCCCGTTCGTTTCTCCGGCTAAATTTTAGCACCTATTACATCTAATATTTTGATGCTATTTAGAGGTATTAAATAAAATTTAATCATAAAACTCTTATATAGATAAAAATTAAACGACAAGACTAATTTATTAAACCTAATTAGTTCATGATTTGTTAATGTGATGCTACAATAAACATTTATTAATCATGAATTAATTAGGTTCTAAAAACTTATCTTATTATTTAGTCCTTATCTATATAATTATTTTATAATTATACTATATTTAATTGAAAGTCGCCTAGAGGGGGGCGAATAGGCGAAATCTGAAAATTATAAACTTAAGCACAACTACAAGCCGGGGTTAGCGTTAGAAATATAAACGAGTCCGAAAGAGAGGGCGAAAACAAATCACAAGCAAATAAGGCGGATGGCACAATGATTTGTTTTACCGAGGTTCGGTTCTTGCAAACCTACTCCCCGTCGAGGTGGTCACAAAGACCGGGTCTCTTTCAACCCTTTCCCTCTCTCAAACGGTCACTTAGACCGAGTGAGCTTCTCTTCTCAATCAATCGGGACACTAAGTCCCCACAAGGACCACCACACAATTGGTGTCTCTTGCCTTGATTACAATTGAGTTGGGAACAAGAAAGAAAGAAGAAGAAAAGCGATCCAAGCGCAAGAACTCAAATGAACACAATTGTCTCTCTCACTAGTCACTATTTGATTGGAATGATCTTTGGACTTGGGAGAGGATTTGATCCCTTTGTTTGTGTCTTGGAGTGAAGTATAGAGCTCTTGTATTGAATGCAATGGCTGAAAACTTGGATACCTCGAATGAGTGGTGGTTGGGGGTATTTATAGCCCCAACCACCAAAGTGGCCATTGGGGATGGCTGCAGTCGTATGGCACACCAGACAGTCCGGTGCGCCACCGGACACTGTCCGGTGCGACAGCCACATCACCCAACCGTTAGGGTTCGACCGTTGGAGCTCTGACATGTGGGGCCAACGGACAGTCCGGTGGTGCACCGGACAGGTCCTGTTCACTGTCCGGTGCGCCTTCTGGCGCTGCTCTGACTTCTGCGCGCAAGCACGCACTGTTCACTTTTACTGTTCCTTTGCAGACGACCGTTGGCGCGAAGTAGCCGTTGCTCCGCTGGCACACCAGACAGTCTGGTGTTACACCAGACAGTCCGGTGAATTATAGCGGAGCGGCTTCCCCAAATTCCCGAAGCTAGCAAGTTCGAGTTGATCCACCCTAGTACACCGAACACTATCCGGTGGTGCACCGGACAGTCCGGTGCGCTAGACCAGGGCAGCCTTCGGTTTAACTTTGCTCATTTGTTTTGAACCCTTTCTTTTATTTTTGTATTGGTTTGTTGTGAACCTTTGGCACCTGTAGAACATATATTCTAGAGCAAACTAGTTAGTTCAATGATTTGTGTTGGGCAATTCAACCACCAAAATTCATATGGAAAAGGTTTGACCCTATTTCCCTTTCAATCTCCCCCTTTTTGGTGATTGATGCCAACACAAACCAAAGCAAATATAGAAGTGCATAATTGAACTAGTTTGCATAATGTAAGTGCAAAGGTTACTTGGAATTGAAACCAATAAAATTATTTCAATAGATATGCATGGATTGTTTTCTTCTTATTTAAAATTTTGGACCACACTTGCACCACTAGTTTTGTTTTTGCAAATCCTTTGTAAAATTCTTTTCAAAAACTTTTGAAAATAGTCAAAGGTACATGAATAAGATTGAAAGAAGCATTTTCAAGATTTGAAAATTTCTCCCCCTGTTTCAAATGCTTCTCCTTTGACTTAAACAAAACTCCCTGTTGGGGGCCTTCGTCTTCCGAAGATCCTCAAAAACATGATTTAACAATGTTTCCGGAGTTGTAATGCATGAACAGGTACCTTCGGATTCGAATCAGAACCACAGTGGGAGAAGCACGAACAATACGAAGATTGATGCAGCGTCGAAGCTACGCGCAAGGGAGCTTCGGCATGACAACAGGAAAGGGAACCGACTTAAAGGGGAAAAGGCTATTTAGACCCCGATGAGTTACCTTATAGTCATTAGCAAATGTAAAGGGCATGAATGTAATTTCACGTGGGTTGCGTCCCATGCCTATAAATAGATGAACAGTACCCCCGTACTGTTCACGCTGACTTGGCATTTGCTTTTGCATCACGCTCGTACCTTTGCTGTCTATCAAGTCAAAGGTATCAAATGTAATTCAATATTGTTTTTATTTTCTCATGACAATATAATGAAGATGAATTTATAATGCTATATGATTGTTTATGTCATCTTTTGTATTTTACACGCTTCTTCTATTACCATCTTACCTTCGATATTCGAAGGTATGTCTTTCATGACCTTCGTCTGAGGATCATTATATCCTAAGGGAAATAATGTTTCGAAGGACGAATGGCGTTAATATTTAACATTTTATGTTGCCTTGTTCTTGATTCATAGCATTTGAGAACAAGTCACCAACATTGGCGCCCACCTCCGGTGAATCCTTTTCGACCACCTTCGGCAAGCACTGACCTTTGTCATGCCACCGAAGAAAGCTTCAGCGATAGGGGTTGCCGCTCTGCAGCCACTGAACCCAAACCAGGAGACCCTTTCTCTTCGAGAGGCCCGAAGCCAGAAGAGGAAGGCCACTAGTCCAACACTCCAGGAGGAGGAGTTGGACCAAGAAATCAGAAACATGGAGATGCTTCATCAACAAGTACAAAGGAAGAAGGAGAAGATGGCTCGACTAGCCGATCTTCAAAGGCAGATTGACGAAGCCACTGAAGAAGTACGCCATCTTGCCCAAGACGAACAAGAGCGAAGGCCCCAACATAGGGAGCTTCACTAAGAAGGCTTCTTCAATGAGGATGGATGGTATGATGATTTTAATCATGATACCTTTACCTTTGACGATGCTTCTCCCTTGGCAGCAGAACTGCAGGCTATTCCATGGCCTCCATCATACAAGCCACCTCAGCTCCCCATGTATGATGGACATTCAGATCCGAAGCAGTTTTTGATGAGTTATGAAGCAACTATATCTTCATACGGAGGTAATGCAGCTGTCATGGCCAAGTCCTTCGTCATGGCAATTAAGAATGTGGCCCAAACGTGGTATTCTTCTCTTCGGCCAGGAACTATTACTTCATGGCAGAAGCTCAAGGATATGCTGGTGACAAGTTTCCAGGGCTTTTAGACGAAGCCAGTCACAGCTCAGGCTCTCTTTCAATGTACACAAGATCATGAGGAGTATCTTCAGGCATACGTCCGAAGGTTCTTGCGTCTGAGAGCACAAGCGCCTACAGTGCCCAATGAAATTGTCATTGAGGCCATGATTAAGGGGCTTCGTCCAGGACCTACTGCCCAGTATTTTGCTAGAAAGCCTCCATAGACTCTGGAGAAGCTGCTTCAAAAGATGGATGAATACATTCGGGCTGACAATGACTTTCGCCAAAGAAGAGAGGAAGCCTACAGGTTCTCTGAGATGACCAGGGGCTTCGGGGGAAGAATCCACCCAAGACATGTCAGGTCAATTCACTCCACCCAGAGTGACGACAGAGGAAGCCAACAACAGAGGCCACAGTATTCCTTGCACGCTTCGGGGCAGCAACAAAGCTCTTTCCGACCGCCAGCTCCAAGAGGCAGAGGTGCCAGGGGCTTTGGAGGAAGGTTTGGGGATCAACCTAGAAAAATTTATTGTTTATTCTGTGGTGAGGATAAAGGCCATACTAAAAGGATGTGCCATGTCACCATTCAGAAACAAAAGGAAATAGCAGAAGCCGCAGCTCAGCAGAACCAGCCAAAGCAGGTCATGCATACTGCTTCGTATCACTCACCCTACATACCAGAGTATGTGGGTAACCATCCTGCAGCATCTGTCGCTTCGGCTAATCAGCCACAGGCATTTTGGCAACAACCTCCACCTCCGCCACCACTACAGCCTGTGTATTCACGAGGCCAACAGCCAGAAGGGAGCCAACAGACCCATCAGCAGCGAGATTTCAGGGAGGAGTCCAAAGCTCGCACAGTCAATAGTACTGTGCCAGAATCGAAGCATATCTATTAAGAGATATCCTACCCCTGAAACAGTTTTTACATTCATTGTCATTTTCTTTTTTAATAAGGAACAAGTATTGAAAACCTATTCTCTTGTCATTTTCAATTTCCTATAATAGCTTCGTTCTTGTCATAGCGAAATATATCTTCTTCACAGACTCACGAAGTCCAAAAAGTCGCTGAAGCACAAAAGTCGTTCCTAAGGGAACGTAGGCCTAAAAATCACATTACAAGTATCCCCGAAGCTAAAAAAAGTCGTTCTAAGGAACGCAGCGTAAGTTTGCCGAAGATACAAAAAGTCGTTCCTAAGGGAGCACATAGTAAGTTTTCTGCTCAAAAGTCGTTCCAAAGGGAATGCAGAGCCAAATACCGCCAAAATATAAGGCGAAGTGCGAAAAGTCAACGCGAATACCGACGAAATAGAAGGCGAAGAAGTTCAAAAGACGTTCCTAAGGGAATGCCGAACTTACAGCGAAAAGTCAGCGCTGATACACCGAAAAATAAGCGGTGAAGCCGAAAAATAAGCGGCAAAGAGATTGTGTATTCCACTATGGGGGTGTGAGTGTGTGTCTTCGACATAAATATCATTTTGCATAACATAACATCATCACATCATTTCGCATAACATAACATCATACTTCATATTGCATCAATGGCACAAAAAGGGGATACAATGTTGACCTTCGGAGAATGCTTCGAAAAAATGAAATTGTGCTAAGGCACAAAATAAGCTTTGAAGAAATACAGCTTCATCAGCTCTGATGTGGAGGAACAAATCTATTGTCGACGAAGCATTAATATTTTTGCGACGCTTGGAGGATTTTTTACGAAGCGTAGAAGCTCTTCTTTACGAAGCGTGAAAAGAATGGAAGGTGTTTTTTCGCCAAAGGCTCAAAAACGGTATGTACATAAAAGTTTCATGCATCGCAAATAAATAAATTGCAAAACCATTCATATATTACATTCAAAACCTACGATCACCGAATATTACAAGCATGTTCCAGCAAATGTTACATTAATATTCTAGCAATGTTTTTACAAATAGCTATTCTTTTTCCTTTAGGACTTCTTCTACAGCTTCGGTTACTAATTTCGTGACAACTTCGTCCACAATAGCTTCGGCCATATTAATAATTTCTATTGTCTTCTTTGTTTCTGGGTCGGCCAGCGAGTCAAAGGGCTCTGGGGGAGGAGATAGTTCAGCTGCAATAGAAGATATAACTTAGTTCGAAATCACAAAAATAAGCAATAAAGTTAAAAGCCATTAAGTAATACCTATCCGTTTTCAAGTTCCGCAGCTTTTTCAGCTGCTTTTGTTGCTTCTCGAGTGTCATGGATGTCTTTTTCACTCTTTTTCATTATTTCATGCGCCATTCCTCGGCCGCCATTTTCCCAAATATCAGTGAAAAATTTTCCACCTATTAAGCTTGCTTCGGTCGAGGGGTCCTTCGTATCATCAATAGACAAAGCAGCTTCGGCCTGGACCAAAGTTTTAACATGATCGCACCCTGCTTTCTCCAAAATAGCCGCAACTCCCCTCGCACCAGAGAACGCGCATACGTCCCCGCGGTCGCTTAGAATTTCTTCAAAAGCTTCGGCTTCGCTGCTGATCCACTCAATTACGCCCTCATGGTCGCCTCTTATGAAGTTGTCTTCGCTTGAGTATGCGCCCACATTGGCGAAGCTAGTTTTTATCTTTTTGACGCATTCTACAGATTTTTCAAGACATCTTCTTTCGATGAGCGAAGCTCTGCAACTGTTTTTTTCCAGTACTCACTGGCATCTCGGTCAGCTTCGGTAATAGCGCATTTCAATTTGGCTTCAGCCAGTTGTTTTTGAAGGTTTTCAATCTCATTCCTTTGGATTTCATATTGAGCCTTGAAGTTAGCTTCATTCTCCTTTACTTTGTCTACCAATGTAAGTAGAATTTTGTCTTTCTCCAAAGCTTCATTCCTCAGCTTGATAACCTCTGTTCGAAGGTTGTTGAGAGCAATAGTGCAACTCTCGTCTTCGGCATTCTTTTGCGCCCTTAAGGCGTTGCTAAGTATTAAACCCTATATGAAAAAATGAATGGGTTAATATAAGAACAAAAAAATTCATAAACTTCCAAATACACAATTTTTGTACCTTCAGACTGTTATATGCAAGGCTATCCGCAAGATCCTCCTTCGTCATGGCGCAGAGGCTAGCTTCAAGCTTCGGGAACCCCATACTTCTGGCCATCTCCCGGCAGACAGATAATTCTTTATTCTCTGGGAGGCAGTACAAGAAGTCATCTTCATCTGTGCCATTAAACACTAAGGCCCCTTTCGGGTACTTCAGTTATCGGGCATAGTGTTTAGCTTCAAAAATTTCTTCTTCAGATAATCTTTTTCCCGAAGCATGTCGAATAATATAATCAAGGACTTCGGAAGACGCTTCGGGAGTATGTGCGACAGCTTTTTCAAGCAAAATCTGTTTTATAGCTTCTTCTCCCGCCGCCTTTTCTCCAGTTTCTGAGGATTTCTCCTTGACGGGCTCTGAAGGCCTAGCTTTGGCATCGGCCTGGCTCATTATAGCTTCGTCTTCGGTTACCTTTGCCTCGGTTTCAATCTGCCCCTTCGAAGCCTTGGCAATTTACCCTGGAGTAGAGCTTGAAGCTTTTATGTCTCCAGCACATCTAGTACACTAGCCATCCTTTTTCTCTTGGGGGTCGCTACCAGACCTTTTTGTGTCTTTGGCACCTCCACTCCTGCCGAAGGGCTTAGAACTTCTAATGTTTTCATCTCTTTGATTCTCGGTTCTTCAATTTTGTCAGTCTTCGGCATTGCAGCCGACTCTTCAATCCTCTGCGTAAGAGCAGATTCTTTGGCTTCAATAGCTGAAGAAGTCTCACCGCCAAATTCAGGCACCATGGCCGGTTCAATGTAGCGCGGTCGGTGAGTAAGGACCTTCAACTTTTTCCTCTTCGGTGCCGGCTTGCTTGAGGTAGCCAAAGCAGCAGCTCTCTCAGAGGTTGCACCCTTTCTTTTCTGCCCCCGTGGCAGGTAGCGATAGTCAGGGTACACAAATCCGATAGCATCAAAAACTCTATTTAGCCTTTTCTTTTTTCGGCTCTGAAAGGGAAATGTGCCCTTTGGCCATTTCTAAGTATTTTGGTGATTGAGTGCCAACACAAGTGCTTTTGTGTTAATCTATGCAAAGTGGTGGACAAGTGCAAATCAAGTCAAAAGGTATGTTTCTAGACTTAGTACATTGTTTTATGGACTAATGTATTGTGTCTAAGTGCTGGAAACAGGAGAAATCGAATTGGAAAAGAGATGGCTTTGTTCAGCCAAAGTCTGCGCAGTCTGGGTGCACCGGACTGTCTGGTGCGCCAGGCTGGCTCTGGTGAACTTGCTGCTCTCGGGACTTCGACGGCGGTGTACGGTATAAATCATCGGACTGTCCGGTGGTGCATCGGACTGTCCGGTGAGCCGTTCACAGGCGAAGTCGTCGGCCTAGGGAAGCCATCAACGGCGTATGGCTATAATTCACCGGACTGTCCGGTGAGGCACCGGACTGTCCGGTGAGCCAACGGTCAGCCGGGGCAACGGTCGGCCGAGGATTCCGCGCGTGACGCGTGGCCGAGCCAACGGTCACATTGGGGCACCGGACTGTCTGGTGTGCACCGGACAGTGTCTGGTGCGCCAACGGCTCTCAATCTGTAATGGTCGGCTTCGCCAAATAAGGAAACAAATCCGCACCGGACAGTGTCCGGTGGTGCACCGGACTGTCCGGTGCGCCAGGCGATAGAAGGCAAGATCTGCCTTCCTACAATGCTCTCAACGGCTCCTAGCTGCCTTGGGGCTATAAAAAGGACCCCTTAGCGCATGGAGAAGACAACCAAGCATTCTTTGAGCATAGTTGATCACTCAAACTTCGTTCTTGCGCACTTGTTCGACATTCTTAGTGATTTGAGCTCCATTCTAGTGAGAAACTCGTGATAGTCTCTTGAGCTCAAGTCTGGGTCTTGTGTGTGTGTATTTGCTGTGATCTTTGTGTCTTGTGTGAGTTGCTTATCCCTCCCTTACTCCGTGCTTCTTTGTGAACTTCAAGTGTAAGGGCGAGAGACTCCAAGTTGTGGAGATTCCTCGCAAGCGGGATAAAGAAAAGCAAAGCAAAACACCGTGGTATTCAAGTGGGTCTTTGGACTGCTTGAGAGGGGTTGATTGCAACCCTCGTCCGTTGGGACGCCACAACGTGGAAGTAGGCAAGTTTTGTACTTGGCCGAACCACGGGATAAACCACTATGTCTATCTGTGTTGATTCTCTTGTGGTTATCGTGTCTTGCAAAAACTCCTCTCTAGCCACTTGGCTTCATTGCGCTAACTCCTAACCAAGTTTTGTGGCATTATGTTTCAAGTTTTACAGGATCACCTATTCACCCCCTCCTCTAGGTGCTCTCAATTGGTATCAGAGCCATTCTCTTCACAAAGGGACTAATCGCCCGAAGAGATGGATCCTAAGGGGAAGGGAATTGTGATCAACGATAAGGAGAAGGAGTCCTTCGTCAACGAGCCGAAGGATGACAAGCCTACCGACTCGGGCTTGGGCCACAAACGCAAAGATGGGAAGAAGAAGAAGACGAGACGCATCAAGGAGATCGTCTACTACGATGACAGCGATGAGTCCACTTCTTCCCAAAAGGACAACGACGACAACGACTACGACAAAATAAAGACGGTTAATTCGAACTTTTCTTTCGATTACTCTCGTATTCCGCAGAGTTCAAATGCACATTTGCTTTCCATCCCTCTTGGCAAACCTCCACACTTTGATGGGGAGGACTACAGATTTTGGAGTCACAAAATGCGTAGTCACTTGTTCTCTCTCCATCCAAGCATATGGGAGATTGTTGAGAATGGAATGAAATTTGATAGCTCGGATAGTCCTATATTTATTAATGAACAGATTCATAAAAATGCACAAGCTACTATGGTGTTGTTAGCCTCCTTATGCAGGGACGAGTACCATAAGGTGAGCGGCTTGGACAATGCCAAGCAGATCTGGGACACCCTCAAGATTTCTCATGAGGGGAACGACGTCACCTTGCTCACCAAGATGGAGTTGGTGGAAGGCGAGCTTGGAAGATTCGCGATGATAAGGGGCGAGGAGCCAACCCAAACATACAACCGGCTCAAGACCCTCATCAATAAAATAAGGAGCTACGGAAGCACGCGATGGACGGACCACGACGTCGTTCGTCTAATGCTAAGGCCTTTACTGTACTTGATCCACATCTGGTGAACAATATTCGTGAAAATCCTAGGTACACCAAGTTGTCGCCTGAAGAAGTTCTTGGGAAGTTCGTAAGCGAACGAATGATGATCAAGGAGGCGAGATACGTCGACGATGCACTAAATGGACCAATCCAAGAGCCTCAAACTATTGCTCTCAAGGCAACGAGGAGCAATGAGGCGCTACCTAGCAAGGTGGCACAAGTAGAGGCGGCCAGACTTAATGATGAAGAGATGGCCCTCATCATCAAGCGCTTCAAGACGACGCTAAAGGGTCGCAAGGGACAGCCAAGCAAGACCAAGACAAAGGGGAAGCGCTCATGCTTCAAATGTGGTAAGATTGGTCATTTTATTGCTAACTGTCCCGATAATGATAGTGACCAGGAAAAAGGGAACAAAAGGGAAAAGAAGAAGAATTACAAGAAGGCCAAGGGCGAGGCACATCTCGGAAAGGAGTGGAATTCGGATTGCTCCTCTTCCGACTCCAACAATGAAGGACTCGCCGCCACCGCCTTCAACAAGTCATCCCTCTTCCCAAACGAGCATCACACGTGCCTCATGGCGAAGGAGAAGAAGGTATGCACTCGGAATACCACTTATACTTCTTCAAGTGATGAGGAGTCTAGTGATGACGATGAAATAGACTATTCTAGTTTATTTAAAGGTTTAGATTGAAATAAAATTGATAAAATCAATGAATTGATTGATGCTTTAAATGATAAGAATAAATTATTAGAAAAGCAAGAGGATCTTTTGTACGAAGAACATGATAAGTTTGTAGAGGCTCAAAAATCCCTTGCTTTAGAAATTAAAAGAAATGAAATGCTTTCTAGTGAACTATCTACTTGTCATGAAACCATTTCTACTTTAAAAGGTGTTAATGATAATTTAAATGCTAAACTAGAAGTAGCAAGTAAATCTAACTCTTGTGTAGAACATGTTATGATTTGCAATAGGTGCAAAGATTTTAATGTTGATGCTTGTAGTGAACACCTAGTTTGCATTTCTAAATTAAATGATGAAGTGGCTAGTCTTAATGCCCAACTTAAGACTAGCAAGAATGAATTTGACAAGCTAAAATTTGCAAGGGATGCCTACACGATTGGTAGACACCCCTCAATTAATGATGGTCTTGGCTTCAAGAGAGAGGTCAAGAACTTAACAAGCCATAAGGCTCCCATCTCCGCCAAGGAGAAAGGGAAGGCCCCTATGGCTAGTAGTGCTAAAAAGAACCATGCTTTCATGTATCATGATAGGAGACATTCTAGGAATGCCTATAGATGTTATGATGCTTTTGATTCTCATGACATGCTTGCTTCTAGTTCTTCCTATATGCAAGGTAGAAATGTTGTTCATCATATGCCTAGGAGAAATGTTGTTAATGTTCCTAGGAAAATAAATGAACCTTCTACAATTTATTATGCTTGCAATGCTTCCTTTGCTATTTGTAGAAAGGGTAAGAAGGTAATTGCTAAGAAGTTAGGGGCCAAATGTAAGAGAGACAAAACTTGCATTTGGGTCCCTAAGACTATTGTAACTAACCTTGTAGGACCCAACATGAGTTGGGTACCTAAGACCCAAGCCTAAATTTGCCTTGCAGGTTTATGTATCCGGGGGCTCAAGCTGGATTATCGACAGCGGATGCACAAACCATATGACGGGGGAGAAGAAGATGTTCACTTCCTACGTCAAGAACAAGGATCCCCAAGATTCAATAATATTCGGTGATGGGAACCAAGGCAAGGTGAAAGGGTTAGGCAAAATTGCTATTTCGTCCGAGCACTCTATTTCTAATGTGTTTTTAGTTGAGTTCACTAGCTTTTAAGGGTGTACTAGACGACAAACTTTATTTAGTTGATTTTGCAAAAGAGGAGGCCGGTCTAGATGCATGCTTAATTGCTAAGACTTGCATGGGCTGGCTGTGGCATCGCCGTTTAGCACATGTGGGATGAAGAACCTTCACAAGCTTCTAAAGGGAGAACACGTGATAGGTCTAACTAATGTGCATTTCGAAAAAGATAGACCTTGTGCAGCTTGTCAAGCAGGCAAACAGGTGGGAAGCTCTCATCACACCAAAAATGTGATGACCACATCAAGACCTTTGGAGATGCTTCATATGGACCTCTTCGGACCCGTCGCCTATCTGAGTATAGGAGGAAGTAAGTATGGTCTTGTTATAGTTGATGATTTTTTCCGCTTCACTTGGGTATTCTTTTTGCAGGATAAATCTGAAACCCAAGGGACCCTCAAGCGCTTCCTAAGGAGAGCTCAAAATGAGTTTGAGCTCAAGGTGAAGAAGATAAGGAGCGACAACGAGTCCGAGTTCAAGAACCTTCAAGTGGAGGAATACCTTGAGGAGGAAGGGATCAGGCACGAGTTCTCCGCTCCCTACACACCACAACAAAATGATGTGGTAGAGAGGAAGAACAGGACGCTCATCGATATGGCGAGGACAATGCTTGGAGAGTTCAAGACCCCCGAGCGCTTTTGGTCGGAAGCCGTGAACACGGCTTGCCACGCCATCAACAGGGTCTACCTTCACCGCCTCCTCAAGAAGACTTCGTATGAGCTACTAACCGGTAACAAACCCAATGTTTCATATTTTCGAGTTTTTGGGAGTAAATGCTACATTCTAGTGAAGAAGGATAGGAATTCTAAATTTGCTCCCAAAGCTGTAGAAGGGTTTTTGTTAGGTTATGACTCAAATACAAAGGCGTATAGGGTCTTCAACAAATCATCGGGTCTGGTTGAAGTCTCTAGCGATGTTGTATTTGATGAGACTAATGGCTCTCCAAGAGAGCAAGTTGTTGATCTTGATGATATAGATGAAGAAGACGTTCCAACGGCCGCAATGCGCACCATGGCGATTGGAGATGTGAGGCCACTGGAACAAAAGGAGCAAGATCAACCTTCTTCCTCAACAATGGTGCATCCCCCAACCCAAGATGACGAACAGGTACCTCAAGTGGAGGCGCGTGATCAAGGGGGAGCACAGGATGTCCAAGTTGAAGAGGAAGAAGCACCTCAGGCACCTCCGACCCAAGTTCGAGCAACGATTCAAAGGAATCATCCCATCGACCAAATTTTGGGTGACATTAGCAAGGGAGTAACTACTCGTTCTAGATTAGTTAATTTTTGTGAGCATTACTCCTTTGTCTCTTCTATTGAGCCTTTCAGGGTAGAAGAGGCCTTGCTAGATCCGGACTGGGTGTTGGCCATGCAGGAAGAGCTCAACAACTTTAAGAGGAATGAAGTTTGGACACTGGTGCCTTGTCCCAAGCAAAATGTTGTGGGAACCAAGTGGGTGTTCCGCAACAAACAAGACGAGCACGGGGTGGTGACAAGGAACAAGGCTTGACTTGTGGCAAAAGGTTATGCCCAAGTCGCAGGTTTGGACTTTGAGGAGACTTTCGCTCCTGTGGCTAGACTAGAATCAATTCGTATTTTGCTAGCATATGCCGCTCACTATTCTTTCAGGCTATTCCAAATGGATGTGAAGAGCGCTTTCCTCAACGGGCCGATCAAGGAGGAGGTGTACGTGGAGCAACCCCCTGGCTTCGAGGATGAACGGTACCCCGACCACGTGTGTAAGCTCTCTAAGGCGCTCTATGGACTTAAGCAAGCCCCAAGAGCATGGTATGAATGCCTTAGAGACTTTTTAATTGCTAATGCTTTCAAGGTTGGGAAAGTCGATCCAACTCTTTTCACTAAGACTTGCGATGGTGATCTTTTTGTGTGCCAAATTTATGTCGATGACATAATATTTGGTTCTACTAACCAAAAGTCTTGTGAAGAGTTTAGCAGGGTGATGACGCAAAAATTCGAGATGTTGATGATGGGCGAGTTGAACTACTTCCTTGGGTTCCAAGTGAAGCAACTCAAGGACGACACCTTCATCTCCCAAACGAAGTACACGCAAGACTTGCTAAAGCGGTTTGGGATGAAGGACGCCAAGCCCGCATAGACTCCGATGGGAACCGACGGACACACCGACCTCAACAAAGGAGGTAAGTCCGTTGATCAAAAAGCATACCGGTCCATGATAGGTTCTTTGCTTTACTTATGTGCTAGTAGACCGGATATTATGCTTAGCGTATGCATGTGTGCTAGATTTCAATCTGATCCAAGGGAGTGTCACCTTGTGGCTGTGAAGCGAATCCTTAGATATTTAGTAGCTATGCCTTGCTTCGGGATCTGGTATCCAAAGGGGTCTAACTTTGACTTGATTGGATATTCAGACTCCGACTATGCTGTATGTAAGGTCGATAGGAAGAGTACATCGGGGACGTGCCAATTCTTAGGAAGGTCCCTAGTGTCATGGAACTCTAAGAAACAAACTTCAGTTGCCCTATCCACTGCTGAGGCCGAGTACGTTGTCGCAGGACAGTGTTGCGTGCAACTACTTTGGATGAGGCAAACCCTCCGGGACTTTGGCTACAATCTGAGCAAAGTCCCACTCCTATGTGACAATGAGAGTGCTATCCGAATAGCAGAAAATCCTGTTGAGCACAGCCGCACAAAGCACATTGACATCCGGCATCACTTTTTGAGAGACCACCAGCAAAAGGGAGATATCGAAGTGTTTTATGTTAGCACCGAGAACCAGCTAGCTGATATCTTTACCAAGCCCTTAGATGAGAAGACCTTTTGCAGGCTGCGTAGTGAGCTAAATGTTTTAGATTCGCGGAACTTGGATTGATTTATAGCATACATGTGTTTATGCCTTGATCATGTTCCTTATGCATTTTGTTGTTTACTTGTGGTGCTCAAGTTGTACAAACACTCCTCGGACCTCACAAGTCCTTTTGCAAGTGATGCACATATTTAGGGGGAGTTGTGCTACAACTTGACCCTTTGAGACTAACCTTGTGCTTGAGTTTGCTTGATTTAGTCTCAAAGGAGGTTTGAAAGGGAAAAGGTGGACTTGGACCATGAAAGACTTCCACTGGACTCCGATGAGAGGGTAACTTATTCCAAGTTCATCTCATGTACTCCTATTGCCTTTGTATTCTTATTTGAAGATTTTGGTGAGGCAATGGGGTTAAAGGGCCAAGATTGATCCCATTTTGGTGCTTGATGCCAAAGGGGGAGAAAATAAGGCCAAAGCAATAAATGGATCAGCTACCACTTGAGAATTTTGAAAATAATAGAATAGAGCTTTTGTTTTGTCAAAATACTCTTATTGGTTCTTTTTGTCAAAAGTTGGTCTCTTGTGGGGAGAATGGTTGATTATGGGAAATAGGGGGAGTTTTTGATACTGTGATCAATTTCTATTGGAACAACTTGAAAGCTCTCTTGTGAGTTTTGGTGTTTGGATGACAACTCAATTAAAGGACTAACAAGTGAACTAAGTGTTGAACAGGTGCTTAAAGTAAAGCCTACAGGGTTCAACACAAGAGAACAAATGTGATGGTCCAAGAACTGGATTATGGATACATAATGGACATCACAAGTAAGATGGACATTGCATAAAGTGAGACTCGGGTGCGAAGCTCGGAGACAACTGATCAAGCCAAGGACGGAGGCAAGAGAAGCTTCGAGGTACCAAGTGCACGGGAGAAGGTCAAGGAGGCTGAGGAACCCAAAGCCAAGGGTGAAGAAGAAGGCTTGCAAAGTCAAGGGTGATCGAGTTGAGGAGAGCTATAACACACCAAGGATCACTACATAAGGATGTGACTTACAGCCAATAAAGTAACAGCTACAGTTATGTGGTGTAAGTCATAAGGCTCAAGATCAAGCTCTAAGAAGGAGATCAAGGTCACTAGAAGGAGAACAAGTGTCAAAACTAGAACTGGAAGCAGCCCAAAAGAGCTAAGTTCACCTTTATCTTTAGTTTGGGTTGTTCCTATGTTTGGAGATGTTCTATGTGACCTTTGCAGGATGTTGGAGCTAAGAAATGTCAATCTAGATCAAGTCAAACCGACTTGATGATTTATGAGTCCAACATCAAAGCTCAAGCATGTGAAATGCTATGGATGTAATAATTAAGAGAAGGTATGTTTCTACACTTAGTACATTGGTTTTGTGTACTAATATACTTGTCCAAGTATCAGAAACAGGAAGAAGAAGAAAAGAGAAGAGTTGGCTGTGTACAGCCAAGAGGCTGTTTCGGTCTGGGGCACCGGACTGTCCGGTGGTACACCGGACAGTGTCCGGTGGTGCACCGGACCGTGTCCGGTGCGCCAGGCTGGCTCGAGCGAAGTGGCCGCTCTCGGGAAATCGCCGACGACGTACGGCTAAAATTCACCGGACTGTCCGGTGTGCACCGGACTGCCCGGTGAGCCAACGGTCGGCCGGGCCAACGGTCGGCCGCGCGATCTGCGCGGGACACGTGGCTGAGCCAACGGCTAGATGGAGGCACCGGACTGTCCGGTGTGCACCGGACATGTCCGGTGCGCCAACGGCTCCAAGACTCCCAACGGTCGGCTTCGCCATAGAAGGAAAGAAATCGGGCACCGGACAGTGTCCGGTGTGCACCGGACTGTCCGGTGCGCCACCCGACAGAAAGCTGATATTGCCTTCCAAATGAAGTCCAACGGCTCCTAGGCCCCTTGGGTCTATAAAAGGGACTCCTAGGCGCCTCCAAGAAGAGGAGATGTGCAGCCAACAAGTGTAGACTTCACTCGAATCAATTCTCACTCTCCCTCTTGTGTGTAACTCTATAGTTTGTGTAGAAGGCACAGCTATAAGCCTTAAGAGAGAGGAGAAGTGCTGCTTAGAGCTAGAGCAAGGTCTTGAGCGTATCGTTACTCTGCCGGGGTGCTGCCAAGAAGTTTGTAAGCAGCCGCGGTTCTGTTGTAACCTCACTCAATAGTGAAAGGCTCTATCTGTCATACTGACAGATCTGAGCAA
Source organism: Zea mays (assembly GCF_902167145.1). Lineage (NCBI taxonomy): Eukaryota > Viridiplantae > Streptophyta > Magnoliopsida > Poales > Poaceae > Zea > Zea mays. The sequence continues at coordinate 4,484,273 of NC_050098.1, read as the reverse complement.
ACGGAGGAAGGAGTTGAAATAGACTCCAAGCCCAGGTGTGGCTAACTCCAACGAGGACTAGGCAAGCATTTCAGGCTTGGCCGAACCTCGGGATAAACCCTTGCGTCTGTGTGCTCTGTTCTATCCTGACTCTCTGCCTTACTCGTTTTTATATCTGCACTTCAATACTTATCTGTGTCATAAGCTTGATTTGAAGTGCAGGACATTTTGAGACAGGATCTTCCATTCCGCTGCAACCTACTCGAAGAGTCTTCTCACTCCACTGCGTACTAAGTCTTCGAGTAGAGTAAGAATTTAAGTTTTAAAGTAATAAGTTTTATTCGCCTATTCACCCCCCTCTAGGCGACATCCAGATCCTGTTCTCGGGTCAAAGGGAACTTTCAATTGGTATCAGAGCTAGGCCTCTCCAGTGTGGGCTTAGCCGTCCGGAGATAACGATGTCGTCACAAGAGGTAACTGTAGAAATTCTTTTAGGCGATGGCTCTAATTACAAATCTTGGTCTGTCTCTATTTATAATGCTTTCATGAGTGTTGATTCTGATTTGAGACAGATCTTCAGTAGAAGTATTTTTCCATCGGATATTATTAAAAATCCCTCTAATGATGAACTAAGATGTTTATCTCTCAATCACCGTGCTTGCAACATCTTAGTTGAGTCTCTTTCTAGAAGTGCCTATTTTGCCATCATGAGTAGTGATAATGATTTGGTTGTTGATGCTCATGATTTATGGAATAGAATTAAAGTAAAATATTTTGTGACAAATTGTACTACTTCTACTCCCTATATTGCTTGTGATGCTAACCATTCAAAGGGAGAAGATCAAGAACGATGGACACCCAACGATGAATCTACCTCGTCGACAGGTTTGGTCTCCACTAATAATAAGTGTTTTATTGCTAACAATGACGGTGGAGACAAAAGCCATGATGAGGAGGAGTATGAGGATGATAGCGAGGATGATTCTTCATCATCACAAGGTACATTTTCCTATATTGCTTCCACTGACATTAATGACAGGGAAAATGAGACCGATGATGTGGAAGAAGAGGAGATTCGCCGTTTCTACAACCATCTCAACAAAGCGGACAAAGCTCTCTTGGTTAAGCTGTTGAGAAGGAACAAGGAACAAGGCGAGACGCTTCTCAGGCTAGAGGAGACTCTCATCAAAACAAACAACAGCCTGGAGAAAATGACCAAAGAACATGAGGAGCTGAGGTGCTCTCATGATGTCTTGGTCCAACGGTATGATTCAATGTTAATTGAGCAAAGTAATAATTATGACGCTCTATCTAATGTTGCTCAACTTAAAACTGAAAATTCTATGCTTAGAAGTCAAGTAGAAACAATGAATTTAGAAAAGCTTGCTCTTAGTGAAAAGTATGATATGTTGTCATACTCTCATAGTAAACTAGTTGATGATCATATCATGCTCGATATTGCTCATGAGGTAGTAATTACTAGTTTAAACTCATATGAACCTCATTCTTGCACTAGTAATCAATTGGTCAAAATATTATCATGTGCTGACCTCCACCGCCCCAAGAAAGGCCAATCCTTGTTTGAGAAACAAGTTGCAGGATCAAAAAGAAAATTGCGTGGGAACAAGAAGCAAAGACAGCTAAGGAGAAGACACATTGCTCAACTCTCTCAAGATATTCACGGGCGCGTGGTGAAGAAGCTTGAGAAAGGAAAAACTGCAGCAAGTGTTAAGCTCAACAAGAAGAATGTTCCCAACACTATAAATGAAGAAATCAACATGAACGAGGAAAAAGGTAAAAATTCAATTAGTCATGTTGTTTGTACTAATCATCTCTCCATGTCCTTCAAGCACAAAAAGGGAAGAGGAAAAAGGAGGTGTTTCAAATGCAAGGAGATAGGCCACCTCATCGCGTCTTGTCCGTACAAAGACAAAAATGAAGGGACAAGGAGTTGCTTTAGATGCAACAATAAGGACCACTTTATCACTTCATGTCCGGTCATGAAGAATCAAGGTTGTGCATCCTCCAAGATGACCCTCTCCAAGGAAAATGACAAACAGCAAGCGTCATGTCAGGTTGAGCAACGCTTCTGCTACAAGTGTGGTGAGCAGGGTCATATATCAAAGGTATGTTATAAAGGTAAGATTCCTAAAGAAGTGAATGTGTGTCAATCTCATTCGCTTAGGAGACCCAAATCATACACTTGTGCTAGATCTATAACGAGATCACCTAGAACTAGCACAAAGGCAATTTGGGTACCAAAAGCGCATTTAGATGATCATTATGGACCCATCCCGAGATGGGTATCAAACTGTGCTAACTAGACCATGCAGGTGCCTTGAGATGGACTGGAGACCATGGGAGAGCTTAAGACGGTTATCTAAAACTCTATACTTAAGTTGTTAATTGTTTTGGTGTTTATTGACCCAAGGTTGAATTATTGTGAAACACTAATCCCATGTTCATCTCAAGTGAAATAAGGTGTATAGGTCCTGAATTATTATTGGTGAATCCAGTAAAGGACCTTGATGAAAATCTACAACCTGCTCTCCAAAGGACGGTACCCATGTTGTTAAGTATATAATTGCAATTTAGTATTGCTCTTAAGTTGGTTTATTGTGCTATCTGTCCTTAGAGTAGTTATGCTTTATGATTGGCTGTGTTAAATGAATCATAATGATGTTTGTTTAATCATGACTGGTGCTCTATATGATATATCTCTTGAATCATTCATGGGTAGCTCTTTCATTTGTTATATCCACAACGATTAACTCTCTTGGTGTATATGGATAAACCTGTAACTCTTTTGCAAGTCATGCTATGTGCAATTTTGACATTTTGTTTAGTCCATGTTCACATGATTACCCTAGTTTAGTATTGTGTGAATTTCAAATCCATGAGCTATGAGGTGCGTGAGCAAAAGGAGCCCTGAATTGGTGATAACAAGTGCTCTCATAAAGGCAAGGTATGGAAAATGGAGCTATACAATTTCATTAAATATTCTTGAAATTCCATCCATTGTGATCATAGCTATGTTCTTGTCTTTCAATTGGTAATATCTTGGTTTAAGTAATTTATGCCTTTAAAATGTTGTTTCTTTTGTGCACCTAAGAAACCTTCTTAATCATGACATGCTTAGATATTTCGCTTTATATACATGATTGTGTTGATCTTCATTTGGTATATGCAATGATAGTTAAATATGAAGCATGTACAGGTTGAGTAAATGTTAGACTTCCTTGAGTATTGAATTGGCTTAGGTGCCACTGAGGCATGCATTGTTGAATTTAGTCAACCTTTCATTTAGCCTTAAATTGGTGTTAAGTAGTTTTACAATTGATATTCAAATTGGCATCCTTGTGTGATGAAAGTGATAGAGTATGCCTTGACCAAGGTATGTTGTGATCCCCTCTAGTTCTAAGGAAGCTAGAAAGTGCAAAGTGCAAGTCATTCAAATACTTGATGCAAAACTTGAGGGGGAGCACACATAACTTGTGTCTTTTGAGACTAACTGTTTCTTGAGCGATCTTGTATAGTCTCTAGGTGGAAAAGAGAAGATAAGCAAGAAATGAAGCTATCTGGACTTGGGTACCTCTGTAAGTCAAGAAATTGGTATCTCAAGTTGTGAGTAAGTGCATATCCTTAGATTGCTCATGCTCTATAATATCTGGTGATAATAGATGGAGCCATGATAATAAATGAACTTTGCAATTGGTATCTTTCAATTGATAGCCGTAATAGTTCGCTTCAATTGACATCTTTTGATAATCATGAGAATAGAAGTTTCTTCTTGTGCCCAATACTATAACTTGTTCTAAGTTTGATGTCTTAGCAACAAAAAAAGTAAGGATAAAGAATCAGGCACAAGTGTGAAGAAGCTCTTGAGAGATTAGATACTTTCAAGATGGGAAGTACACTACAACATGGTAAAGGTACAAAGGGAGTATTAATCTTTTTGCATATATGTATCTTACCTAAATGTTGATAGTGCATATGCTCAATTAGTAAGGGGGAGTTTTGATAGTCCCTTGACATCATCATATGTTCTTGCTTGAGTATGGTTTTTGGTGTTTGATGTCAAAGGGGGAGAATTTGTGTATTAAAGCTTATCTCAACCTGAGAGGAAAGCTTATCCTAATGGGTGATGTGTTAGTTTGAGCTAGCTTATCCTAATGGGTGATGTGTTAGTTTGAGCTTTGCCAAGTGTGATATTCATATGTTTCCTGCAATGTTGCTCATATGGACTAGTGTTTCCGCTGCGATGAATTATTTGGCTTCTATAGTGTAATAGATAGTCATGTGGTTAATGGTGCTTTAAGATTGTCTTAAATTAGATTGTCTTAAATTAGTGTCTTAGTTTAAATTGGTATTAGGTTGAATTGGTATCTTAATGATGAATAGTGGTAGGTTGATATTCCTGTGATATATCCACTATTTTGAATGGTGTTTAACTCTGATTATGTGCATTTGTGTGTTATAGCATCATGGTTTGAATCTTGTCTCAATGCTTCCTAAAAGGTGCTAAGATGTAGAAATGTTTCGAACTGCCTAAGTATGTGCAAATTGGCGTCTGAGGCCAAAATTAGGTTCTTGAAGTAAGCACATATTTAGGGGGAGCATTCTATAATCTTAGAATTCAAATTTGTGCTTCAAATCTTATTCTTATGTAAGCTTTAATTGTGTTGCCATCAATCACCAAAAAGGGGGAGATTGAAAGCTCTCTTGTGAGTTTTGGTGTTTGGATGACAACTCAATTAAAGGACTAACAAGTGAACTAAGTGTTGAACAGGTGCTTAAAGTAAAGCCTACAGGGTTCAACACAAGAGAACAAATGTGATGGTCCAAGAACTGGATTATGGATACATAATGGACATCACAAGTAAGATGGACATTGCATAAAGTGAGACTCGGGTGCGAAGCTCGGAGACAACTGATCAAGCCAAGGACGGAGGCAAGAGAAGCTTCGAGGTACCAAGTGCACGGGAGAAGGTCAAGGAGGCTGAGGAACCCAAAGCCAAGGGTGAAGAAGAAGGCTTGCAAAGTCAAGGGTGATCGAGTTGAGGAGAGCTATAACACACCAAGGATCACTACATAAGGATGTGACTTACAGCCAATAAAGTAACAGCTACAGTTATGTGGTGTAAGTCATAAGGCTCAAGATCAAGCTCTAAGAAGGAGATCAAGGTCGCTAGAAGGAGAACAAGTGTCAAAACCAGAACTGGAAGCAGCCCAAAAGAGCTAAGTTCACCTTTATCTTTAGTTTGGGTTGTTCCTATGTTTGGAGATGTTCTATGTGACCTTTGCAGGATGTTGGAGCTAAGAAATGTCAATCTAGATCAAGTCAAACCGACTTGATGATTTATGAGTCCAACATCAAAGCTCAAGCATGTGAAATGCTATGGATGTAATAATTAAGAGAAGGTATGTTTCTATACTTAGTACATTGGTTTTGTGTACTAATATACTTGTCTAAGTATCAGAAACAGGAAGAAGAAGAAAAGAGAAGAGTTGGTTGTGTACAACCAAGAGGATGTTTCGGTCTGGGGCACCGGACTGTCCGGTGGTACACCGGACAGTGTCCGGTGGTGCACCGGACCGTGTCCGGTGCGCCAGGCTGGCTCGAGCGAAGTGGCCGCTCTCGGGAAATCGCCGACGACGTATGGCTAAAATTCACCGGACTGTCCGGTGTGCACCGGACTGCCCGGTGAGCCAACGGTCGGCCGGGCCAACGGTCGGCCGCGCGATCTGCGCGGGACACGTGGCCGAGCCAACGACTAGATGGAGGCACCGGACTGTCCGGTGTGCACCGGACATGTCCGGTGCGCCAACGGCTCCAAGACTCCCAACGGTTGGCTTCACCATAGAAGGAAAGAAATCGGGCACCGGACAGTGTCCGGTGTGCACCGGACTGTCCGGTGCGCCACCCGACAGAAAGCTGATATTGCCTTCCAAATGAAGTCCAACGGCTCCTAGGCCCCTTGGGTCTATAAAAGGGACTCCTAGGCGCCTCCAAGAAGAGGAGATGTGCAGCCAACAAGTGTAGACTTCACTCGAATCAATTCTCACTCTCCCTCTTGTGTGTAACTCTATAGTTTGTGTAGAAGGCACAGCTATAAGCCTTAAGAGAGAGGAGAAGTGCTGCTTAGAGCTAGAGCAAGGTCTTGAGCGTATCGTTACTCTGCCGGGGTGCTGCCAAGAAGTTTGTAAGCAGCCGCGGTTCTGTTGTAACCTCACTCAATAGTGAAAGGCTCTATCTGTCATACTGACAGATCTGAGCAAACGGAGGAAGGAGTTGAAATAGACTCCAAGCCCAGGTGTGGCTAACTCCAACGAGGACTAGGCAAGCATTTCAGGCTTGGCCGAACCTCGGGATAAACCCTTGCGTCTGTGTGCTCTGTTCTATCCTGACTCTCTGCCTTACTCGTTTTTATATCTGCACTTCAATACTTATCTGTGTCATAAGCTTGATTTGAAGTGCAGGACATTTTGAGACAGGATCTTCCATTCCGCTGCAACCTACTCGAAGAGTCTTCTCACTCCACTGCGTACTAAGTCTTCGAGTAGAGTAAGAATTTAAGTTTTAAAGTAATAAGTTTTATTCGCCTATTCACCCCCCTCTAGGCGACATCCAGATCCTGTTCTCGGGTCAAAGGGAACTTTCAATTGGTATCGGAGCTAGGCCTCTCCAGTGTGGGCTTAGCCGTCCGGAGATAACGATGTCGTCACAAGAGGTAACTGTAGAAATTCTTTTAGGCGATGGCTCTAATTACAAATCTTGGTCTGTCTCTATTTATAATGCTTTCATGAGTGTTGATTCTGATTTGAGACAGATCTTCAGTAGAAGTATTTTTCCATCGGATATTATTAAAAATCCCTCTAATGATGAACTAAGATGTTTATCTCTCAATCACCGTGCTTGCAACATCTTAGTTGAGTCTCTTTCTAGAAGTGCCTATTTTGCCATCATGAGTAGTGATAATGATTTGGTTGTTGATGCTCATGATTTATGGAATAGAATTAAAGTAAAATATTTTGTGACAAATTGTACTACTTCTACTCCCTATATTGCTTGTGATGCTAACCATTCAAAGGGAGAAGATCAAGAACGATGGACACCCAACGATGAATCTACCTCGTCGACAGGTTTGGTCTCCACTAATAATAAGTGTTTTATTGCTAACAATGACGGTGGAGACAAAAGCCATGATGAGGAGGAGTATGAGGATGATAGCGAGGATGATTCTTCATCATCACAAGGTACATTTTCCTATATTGCTTCCACTGACATTAATGACAGGGAAAATGAGACCGATGATGTGGAAGAAGAGGAGATTCGCCGTTTCTACAACCATCTCAACAAAGCGGACAAAGCTCTCTTGGTTAAGCTGTTGAGAAGGAACAAGGAACAAGGCGAGACGCTTCTCAGGCTAGAGGAGACTCTCATCAAAACAAACAACAGCCTGGAGAAAATGACCAAAGAACATGAGGAGCTGAGGTGCTCTCATGATGTCTTGGTCCAACGGTATGATTCAATGTTAATTGAGCAAAGTAATAATTATGACGCTCTATCTAATGTTGCTCAACTTAAAACTGAAAATTCTATGCTTAGAAGTCAAGTAGAAACAATGAATTTAGAAAAGCTTGCTCTTAGTAAAAAGTATGATATGTTGTCATACTCTCATAGTAAACTAGTTGATGATCATATCATGCTCGATATTGCTCATGAGGTAGTAATTACTAGTTTAAACTCATATGAACCTCATTCTTGCACTAGTAATCAATTGGTCAAAATATTATCATGTGCTGACCTCCACCGCCCCAAGAAAGGCCAATCCTTGTTTGAGAAACAAGTTGCAGGATCAAAAAGAAAATTGCGTGGGAACAAGAAGCAAAGACAGCTAAGGAGAAGACACATTGCTCAACTCTCTCAAGATATTCACGGGCGCGTGGTGAAGAAGCTTGAGAAAGGAAAAACTGCAGCAAGTGTTAAGCTCAACAAGAAGAATGTTCCCAACACTATAAATGAAGAAATCAACATGAACGAGGAAAAAGGTAAAAATTCAATTAGTCATGTTGTTTGTACTAATCATCTCTCCATGTCCTTCAAGCACAAAAAGGGAAGAGGAAAAAGGAGGTGTTTCAAATGCAAGGAGATAGGCCACCTCATCGCGTCTTGTCCGTACAAAGACAAAAATGAAGGGACAAGGAGTTGCTTTAGATGCAACAATAAGGACCACTTTATCACTTCATGTCCGGTCATGAAGAATCAAGGTTGTGCATCCTCCAAGATGACCCTCTCCAAGGAAAATGACAAACAGCAAGCGTCATGTCAGGTTGAGCAACGCTTCTGCTACAAGTGTGGTGAGCAGGGTCATATATCAAAGGTATGTTATAAAGGTAAGATTCCTAAAGAAGTGAATGTGTGTCAATCTCATTCGCTTAGGAGACCCAAATCATACACTTGTGCTAGATCTATAACGAGATCACCTAGAACTAGCACAAAGGCAATTTGGGTACCAAAAGCGCATTTAGATGATCATTATGGACCCATCCCGAGATGGGTATCAAACTGTGCTAACTAGACCATGCAGGTGCCTTGAGATGGACTGGAGACCATGGGAGAGCTTAAGACGGTTATCTAAAACTCTATACTTAAGTTGTTAATTGTTTTGGTGTTTATTGACCCAAGGTTGAATTATTGTGAAACACTAATCCCATGTTCATCTCAAGTGAAATAAGGTGTATAGGTCCTGAATTATTATTGGTGAATCCAGTAAAGGACCTTGATGAAAATCTACAACCTGCTCTCCAAAGGACGGTACCCATGTTGTTAAGTATATAATTGCAATTTAGTATTGCTCTTAAGTTGGTTTATTGTGCTATCTGTCCTTAGAGTAGTTATGCTTTATGATTGGCTGTGTTAAATGAATCATAATGATGTTTGTTTAATCATGACTGGTGCTCTATATGATATATCTCTTGAATCATTCATGGGTAGCTCTTTCATTTGTTATATCCACAACGATTAACTCTCTTGGTGTATATGGATAAACCTGTAACTCTTTTGCAAGTCATGCTATGTGCAATTTTGACATTTTGTTTAGTCCATGTTCACATGATTACCCTAGTTTAGTATTGTGTGAATTTCAAATCCATGAGCTATGAGGTGCGTGAGCAAAAGGAGCCCTGAATTGGTGATAACAAGTGCTCTCATAAAGGCAAGGTATGGAAAATGGAGCTATACAATTTCATTAAATATTCTTGAAATTCCATCCATTGTGATCATAGCTATGTTCTTGTCTTTCAATTGGTAATATCTTGGTTTAAGTAATTTATGCCTTTAAAATGTTGTTTCTTTTGTGCACCTAAGAAACCTTCTTAATCATGACATGCTTAGATATTTCGCTTTATATACATGATTGTGTTGATCTTCATTTGGTATATGCAATGATAGTTAAATATGAAGCATGTACAGGTTGAGTAAATGTTAGACTTCCTTGAGTATTGAATTGGCTTAGGTGCCACTGAGGCATGCATTGTTGAATTTAGTCAACCTTTCATTTAGCCTTAAATTGGTGTTAAGTAGTTTTACAATTGATATTCAAATTGGCATCCTTGTGTGATGAAAGTGATAGAGTATGCCTTGACCAAGGTATGTTGTGATCCCCTCTAGTTCTAAGGAAGCTAGAAAGTGCAAAGTGCAAGTCATTCAAATACTTGATGCAAAACTTGAGGGGGAGCACACATAACTTGTGTCTTTTGAGACTAACTGTTTCTTGAGCGATCTTGTATAGTCTCTAGGTGGAAAAGAGAAGATAAGCAAGAAATGAAGCTATCTGGACTTGGGTACCTCTGTAAGTCAAGAAATTGGTATCTCAAGTTGTGAGTAAGTGCATATCCTTAGATTGCTCATGCTCTATAATATCTGGTGATAATAGATGGAGCCATGATAATAAATGAACTTTGCAATTGGTATCTTTCAATTGATAGCCGTAATAGTTCGCTTCAATTGACATCTTTTGATAATCATGAGAATAGAAGTTTCTTCTTGTGCCCAATACTATAACTTGTTCTAAGTTTGATGTCTTAGCAACAAAAAAAGTAAGGATAAAGAATCAGGCACAAGTGTGAAGAAGCTCTTGAGAGATTAGATACTTTCAAGATGGGAAGTACACTACAACATGGTAAAGGTACAAAGGGAGTATTAATCTTTTTGCATATATGTATCTTACCTAAATGTTGATAGTGCATATGCTCAATTAGTAAGGGGGAGTTTTGATAGTCCCTTGACATCATCATATGTTCTTGCTTGAGTATGGTTTTTGGTGTTTGATGTCAAAGGGGGAGAATTTGTGTATTAAAGCTTATCTCAACCTGAGAGGAAAGCTTATCCTAATGGGTGATGTGTTAGTTTGAGCTAGCTTATCCTAATGGGTGATGTGTTAGTTTGAGCTTTGCCAAGTGTGATATTCATATGTTTCCTGCAATGTTGCTCATATGGACTAGTGTTTCCGCTGCGATGAATTATTTGGCTTCTATAGTGTAATAGATAGTCATGTGGTTAATGGTGCTTTAAGATTGTCTTAAATTAGATTGTCTTAAATTAGTGTCTTAGTTTAAATTGGTATTAGGTTGAATTGGTATCTTAATGATGAATAGTGGTAGGTTGATATTCCTGTGATATATCCACTATTTTGAATGGTGTTTAACTCTGATTATGTGCATTTGTGTGTTATAGCATCATGGTTTGAATCTTGTCTCAATGCTTCCTAAAAGGTGCTAAGATGTAGAAATGTTTCGAACTGCCTAAGTATGTGCAAATTGGCGTCTGAGGCCAAAATTAGGTTCTTGAAGTAAGCACATATTTAGGGGGAGCATTCTATAATCTTAGAATTCAAATTTGTGCTTCAAATCTTATTCTTATGTAAGCTTTAATTGTGTTGCCATCAATCACCAAAAAGGGGGAGATTGAAAGCTCTCTTGTGAGTTTTGGTGTTTGGATGACAACTCAATTAAAGGACTAACAAGTGAACTAAGTGTTGAACAGGTGCTTAAAGTAAAGCCTACAGGGTTCAACACAAGAGAACAAATGTGATGGTCCAAGAACTGGATTATGGATACATAATGGACATCACAAGTAAGATGGACATTGCATAAAGTGAGACTCGGGTGCGAAGCTCGGAGACAACTGATCAAGCCAAGGATGGAGGCAAGAGAAGCTTCGAGGTACCAAGTGCACGGGAGAAGGTCAAGGAGGCTGAGGAACCCAAAGCCAAGGGTGAAGAAGAAGGCTTGCAAAGTCAAGGGTGATCGAGTTGAGGAGAGCTATAACACACCAAGGATCACTACATAAGGATGTGACTTACAGCCAATAAAGTAACAGCTACAGTTATGTGGTGTAAGTCATAAGGCTCAAGATCAAGCTCTAAGAAGGAGATCAAGGTCACTAGAAGGAGAACAAGTGTCAAAACCAGAACTGGAAGCAGCCCAAAAGAGCTAAGTTCACCTTTATCTTTAGTTTGGGTTGTTCCTATGTTTGGAGATGTTCTATGTGACCTTTGCAGGATGTTGGAGCTAAGAAATGTCAATCTAGATCAAGTCAAACCGACTTGATGATTTATGAGTCCAACATCAAAGCTCAAGCATGTGAAATGCTATGGATGTAATAATTAAGAGAAGGTATGTTTCTATACTTAGTACATTGGTTTTGTGTACTAATATACTTGTCTAAGTATCAGAAACAGGAAGAAGAAGAAAAGAGAAGAGTTGGTTGTGTACAACCAAGAGGATGTTTCGGTCTGGGGCACCGGACTGTCCGGTGGTACACCGGACAGTGTCCGGTGGTGCACCGGACCGTGTCCGGTGCGCCAGGCTGGCTCGAGCGAAGTGGCCGCTCTCGGGAAATCGCCGACGACGTACGGCTAAAATTCACCGGACTGTCCGGTGTGCACCGGACTGCCCGGTGAGCCAACGGTCGGCCGGGCCAACGGTCGGCCGCGCGATCTGCGCGGGACACGTGGCCGAGCCAACGGCTAGATGGAGGCACCGGACTGTCCGGTGTGCACCGGACATGTCCGGTGCGCCAACGGCTCCAAGACTCCCAACGGTTGGCTTCGCCATAGAAGGAAAGAAATCGGGCACCGGACAGTGTCCGGTGTGCACCGGACTGTCTGGTGCGCCACCCGACAGAAAGCTGATATTGCCTTCCAAATGAAGTCCAACGGCTCCTAGGCCCCTTGGGTCTATAAAAGGGACTCCTAGGCGCCTCCAAGAAGAGGAGATGTGCAGCCAACAAGTGTAGACTTCACTCGAATCAATTCTCACTCTCCCTCTTGTGTGTAACTCTATAGTTTGTGTAGAAGGCACAACTATAAGCCTTAAGAGAGAGGAGAAGTGCTGCTTAGAGCTAGAGCAAGGTCTTGAGCGTATCGTTACTCTGCCGGGGTGCTGCCAAGAAGTTTGTAAGCAGCCGCGGTTCTGTTGTAACCTCACTCAATAGTGAAAGGCTCTATCTGTCATACTGACAGATCTGAGCAAACGGAGGAAGGAGTTGAAATAGACTCCAAGCCCAGGTGTGGCTAACTCCAACGAGGACTAGGCAAGCATTTCAGGCTTGGCCGAACCTCGGGATAAACCCTTGCGTCTGTGTGCTCTGTTCTATCCTGACTCTCTGCCTTACTCGTTTTTATATCTGCACTTCAATACTTATCTGTGTCATAAGCTTGATTTGAAGTGCAGGACATTTTGAGACAGGATCTTCCATTCCGCTGCAACCTACTCGAAGAGTCTTCTCACTCCACTGCGTACTAAGTCTTCGAGTAGAGTAAGAATTTAAGTTTTAAAGTAATAAGTTTTATTCGCCTATTCACCCCCCCTCTAGGCGACATCCAGATCCTGTTCCCGGGTCAAAGGGAACTTTCACAACTCTCTTTATGTCTCCACAAGTGTGTTTGACTTAGAGATAGGAAATTGAGGTTGATTTGCAAAAACAAACCAAGTGGTGGCAAAGTATGATCCATATATGCCAAATTTGAATCAAAACAATTTTGAGTTTTCATTTGCATTGATATTGCACTTGTTCTATTTGCTTTTTGTTGTGTTGGCATAAATCACCAAAAAGGGGGAGATTGAAAGGGAAATGTGCCCTTTGGCCATTTCTAAGTATTTTGGTGATTGAGTGCCAACACAAGTGCTTTTGTGTTAATCTATGCAAAGTGGTGGACAAGTGCAAATCAAGTCAAAAGGTATGTTTCTAGACTTAGTACATTGTTTTATGGACTAATGTATTGTGTCTAAGTGCTGGAAACAGGAGAAATCGAATTGGAAAAGAGATGGCTTTGTTCAGCCAAAGTCTGCGCAGTCTGGGTGCACCGGACGTGTCCGGTGCGCCAGGCTGGCTCTAGCGAACTTGCTGCTCTCGGGACTTCGACGGCGGTGTACGGTATAAATCACTGGACTGTCCGGTGGTGCACCGGACTGTCCGGTGAGCCGTTCACAGGAGAAGTCGTCGGCCTCGGGAAGCCATCAACGGCGTACGGCTATAATTCACCGGACTGTCCGGTGAGGCACCGGACTGTCCGGTGAGCCAACGGTCAGCCGGGGCAACGGTCGGCCGAGGATTCCGCGCGTGACGCGTGGCCGAGCCAACGGTCACATTGGGGCACCGGACTGTCCGATGTGCACCGGACAGTGTCCGGTGCGCCAACGGCTCTCAATCTGCAACGGTCGGCTTCGCTAAATAAGGAAACAAATCCGCACCGGACAGTATCCGGTGGTGCACCGGACTGTCCGGTGCGCCAGGCGACAGAAGGCAAGATCTGCCTTCCTACAATGCTCTCAACGGCTCCTAGCTGCCTTGGGGCTATAAAAAGGACCCCTTGGCGCATGGAGAAGACAACCAAGCATTCTTTGAGCATAGTTGATCACTCACACTTCGTTCTTGCGCACTTGTTTGACATTCTTAGTGATTTGAGCTCCGTTCTAGTGAGAAACTCGTGATAGTCTCTTGAGCTCAAGTCTGGGTCTTGTGTGTGCGTATTTGCTGTGATCTTTGTGTCTTGTGTGAGTTGCTTATCCCTCCCTTACTCCGTGCTTCTTTGTGAACTTCAAGTGTAAGGGCGAGAGACTCCAAGTTGTGGAGATTCCTCGCAAGCGGGATAAAGAAAAGCAAAGCAAAACACCGTGGTATTCAAGTGGGTCTTTGGACCGCTTGAGAGGGGTTGATTGCAACCCTCGTCCGTTGGGACGCCACAACGTGGAAGTAGGCAAGTTTTGTACTTGGCCGAACCATGGGATAAACCACTGTGTCTATTTGTGTTGATTCTCTTGTGGTTATCGTGTCTTGCAAAAACTCCTCTCTAGCCACTTGGCTTCATTGCGCTAACTCCTAACCAAGTTTTGTGGCATTAAGTTTCAAGTTTTACAGGATCACCTATTCACCCCCCCCCTCTAGGTGCTCTCAGGCTCCCGAAGGCCGCAGATAGTGCATTATCTTCAGACTTGGAGTATGCTCCAAGTAGTTCATCACTAGTATTTTCAACACACTTCAGCCAGTCATCGGCTGGTTCGATAAATTGGTCTCCAAACCTAAAAGTATATTTCAATCGAACCAAACCACCTTCGCTAGGGTTAGTGATGGTTTCCCTTGGCATTTCCCAGCTGTCTATCAGTGGCCATATTCTGAAGGCTATATGCTCTTGAAGCAAGTCCCTTGTCCCAACAAAAGAGCAAACTATGCTGAAAGCCCTTCGGCATGCTTCGGCTGCCTCGTCAATTTCAACCTTCGGCTTCCGGAGGCCGAAGAGGGACCAAATGGGGCACATGATGATCTCTTTATTATCTTCTCTCACCTTTAAATCATTCTTTACATAGAACCATTCTTTCATCCAGTCTCCGGGCCACCTCTTCCGGAATGTTGGCACTAGGTAACTTGCGCCGGAGCGGGCAACAAAGCTGTAGCAGCTGAAATTGTTGTGATATTGTTCTTTACCCCAGGCATTCGTCTCATATGAGAGCTCGTGCATACTGCAAAAACATCTTGTGCTCGGCTCCAGACCTTGACTTGTCATAGCCCAGACGAAAATCCTGAAAGGGAAATAGGGTCAAACCTTTTCCATATGAATTTTGGTGGTTGAATTGCCCAACACAAATTATTGGACTAACTAGTTTGCTCTAGAATATATGTTCTATAGGTGCCAAAGGTTCACAACAAACCAATAAAAAGACTAAGAAAGGGTTCAAATAAAGAGAGCAAAAGACAACCGAAGTGTACCCTGGTCTGGCACACCGGACTGTCCGGTGTGCCACCGGACAGTGTCCGGTGCACCAGGGAACCTGACTCCAAACTTGCCACCTTCGGTAATTCTGGGAGCCGCTCCGCTATAATTCACCGGAGTGTCCGGTGTGCCAGCGGAGTAATGGCTACACAGTGCCAACGGTCGTCTACAACGAGCAGTTAATGCGCTACAGTGCGCGCAGAAGTCAGAGCAGAGCCAGTAGGCGCACCGGACAGTGAATAGTGCCTGTTCGGTGCACCACCAGACTGTCCGGTGGCCCAGAAGTCAGAAGCTCCAACGGTCAAAATCCAACGGCTGGGGTGACGTGGCTAGTGCACCGAACAGTGTCCGGTGGCGCACCGGACTGTCCGGTGCGCCATGCGACAGCAGCCTTCACCAACGGCTATTTTGGTGGTTGGGGTTATAAATACCCCCAACCACCCACCATTCATTGCATCCAAGTTTTCAGACTTCAAACCTCATACAAGAGCTATAGCATTCAATACAAGACACAAACAAAGAGATCAAATCCTCTCCCAAGTCCGGAATCACTCCAAACAAATTAGTGACTAGAGAGAGAGACTTTTGTGTTCTTTTGAGCTCTTGCGCTTGGATTGCTTTTCTTCTTCCTCATTCTTGTTTCCATAACACTTGTAATCAAAACAAGAGACACCAATTGTGTGGTGGTCCTTGTAGTGGACTTAGTGTCCCATTTGATTGAGAAGAGAAGCTCACTCTGTCTAAGTGACCGCTTGAGAGAGGGAAGGGTTGAAAGAGACACGGTCTTTATGACCACCTCAACAGGGAGTAGGTTCGCAAGAACCAAACCTCGGTAAAACAAATCATCATGCCATCCATTCTTATTTGCTTGCGATTTGTTTTTGCCCTCTCTTTCGGACTCGTTTATATTTCTAACGCTAACCCCGGCTTGTAGTTGTGCTTAAGTTTGTAATTTTCAGATTCCGCCTATTCACCCCCTCTATGCGACTTTCAATTGGTATCAGAGCCTGGTGCTTCATTAGAGCTTAACCGCTCGAAGTGATGTCGGGAGATCACACCAAGAAGGAGATGGTGACCGGCGAGAAGCCCGTTACAAGCCACGGGAAGGCTCCATTGGGGGAGTCCCGCAACAAGGGGAAGGAGAAGGAATCCCCTTCACACAAGTCGCATTGGAGTGGCGAAAAGAAAAAGAAGATGAGGAAGGTGGTCTACTACGAGACCGACTCTTCATCACCATCCACCTCCGGCTCCAACACGCCGTCCGTAACTTCTAAGCGCCATGAGCGCAAGAAGTTTAGTAAGATTCCCCTACACTACCCTCGCATTTCTAAACGTACTCCATTACTTTCCGTTCCATTAGGCAAACCACCGGTTTTTGACGGTGAATATTATAACATGTGGAGTGATAAAATGAGGCATCGCCTAACCTCACTCCACACTAGTATTTGGAACGTTGTTGAGTTTGGTGTATATGTACCATCCGTAGGGGATGAGGACTATGATTCGGACGAAGTTGCCCAAATACGGCACTTCAACTCACAAGTCACCACAATACTCCTCGCCTCTCTAAGTCGAGAGGAGTATAACAAGGTGCAAGGGTTGAAGAGCGCCAAGGAGATTTGGGACGTGCTCAAAACGGCGCACGAAGGAGACGAGGTGACAAAGATCACCAAGAGGGAAACGATCGAGGGGGAGCTCGGTCGCTTCATGCTCAACCAAGGAGAAGACCCGCAAGCCATGTACAACCGGCTAAAGCCGTTGGTGAACCAAGTGTGCAACCTCGGGAGCACCAAGTGGGATGACCATGAAATGGTCAAGGTTATTCTTAGATCACTCGTATTTCTTAACCCCACTCAAGTTCAATTGATTCGTGATGATCCAAGATATAAACTAATGTCTCCCGAGGAAGTGATAGGTAAATTTGTGAGCTTTGAACTAATGATCAAAGGCTCCAAAAAGAACATCGAGCAAGGCGCATCCTCCTCCGTACACGAAGCACAACCCGTTGCATTCAAGGCAACGGAGGAGAAGAAAGAAGACACTACACCAAGTAGGGTCCCCATCGACGCCTCCAAGCTCAACAATGAGGAGATGGCGCTCATCATCAAGAGCTTCCGCCAAATCCTCAAACAAAGGAAGGGGAAAGATTACAAGCCCCATTCCAAGAAAGTTTGCTACAAGTATGGTAAGCCCGGTCATTTCATTGCTAAATGTCCATTATCTAGTGATAGTGACAGGGGTGACGACAAGAAGGGAAAGAGGAGAGAAAAGAAGAGATACTACAAGAAGAAGGGCGGCGATGCCCATGTTTGCCGGGAGTGGGACTCCGACGAGAGCTCCACCGACTCCTCCTCCGACGAGGACGCCGCCAACATCACCGTCAACAAAGGGCTCCTCTTCCCCAACGTCGGCCACAAATGCTTCATGGCAAAGGATGGCAAGAAGAAGGTAAAATCAAGATCCTCAACTAAATATGCAACATCAAGCGATGAGGCTAATTCTAGTGATGATGAGGATGACTTGTTTACTCTTTTTGCCAACTTAAACATGCAACAAAAGGAAAAATTAAATGAATTGATTAGCGCTATTCATGAGAAGGATGAACTCTTGGATAGCCAAGAGGACTTCCTAATTAAAGAAAACAAAAAGCATGTTAAGGTGAAAAATGCTTATGCTCTAGAAGTAGAAAAATGTGAAAAATTAACTAGTGAGCTAAGCACTTGCCATGATATTATTTCCAACCTTAGAAATGAGAATGCCAATTTAATTGCTAAGGTTGGGAAGCTTGATGTTTGTGATGATTCAATTGTTAGTCTTAGAAATGATAATGCCAATTTAATTGCTAAGATTGACAAATTGAATGCTTCTCTTGCTAGCCTTAAGAATGAGAATGAAAAATTAATTGCTAAGGCTAGAGAATGAGATGTTTGCAATGTTTCCATTTCCAATCTTAGAAATGAAAATGATATTTTATATGCTAAGATTATTGAATTAGACACTTGCAAACCCTCTACATCTTCTGTTGAGCATGTTACTATTTGCACTAGATGTAGAGATATTAATGTTGATGCTATTCATGATCACCTAGCTTTAATTAAACAACAAAATGATCACATAGCTCAACTTAGTGCCAAAATTAATGAGCATGACTTAGAAAATGAGAAATTTAAATTTGCTAGAAGCATGCTCTATAATGGGAGACGCCCTGGTATTAAGGATGGCATTGGCTTCCAACAGGGGGACAATGTCAAGCTTAATGCCCCTCCTAAAAGATTGTCTAACTTTGTTAAGGGCAAAGCTCTCATGGTTCAGGATAACGAGGGTTACATTTTGTACCCTGCCGGCTATCCCGAACACAAGATTAGGAGAATTCATTCTAGGAAGTCTCACTCTGGATCTCATCATGCCTTTATGTATAAGAGTGAGACATCTAGTTCTAGGCAATCCACTCATGCTAAATTGCCTAAGAAGAAAACTCCTGCTGCATCTAATGATCATAATGTTTCATTCAAAACTTTTGATGCTTCTTATGTGCTAACTAACAAATCAGGCAAGGTAGTTGCCAAATATGTTGGGGGCAAACACAAGGGATCAAAGACTTGTGTTTGGGTACCCAAAGTTCTTATATCTAATGTCAAAAGACCCAAAACTGTTTGGGTACCTAAAATCAAGAACTAAATTTGTTTTGTAGGTTTATGCATCCGGGGGCTCAAGTTGGATCATCGACAGCGGGTGCACAAACCACATGACTGGGGAGAAAAGAATGTTCTCCTACGAGAAAAACCAAGATCCCCAAAGAGCTATCACATTCGGGGATGGAAATCAAGGTTTGGTCAAAGGATTGGGTAAAATTGCTATATCACCTGACCATTCTATTTCCAATGTTTTTCTTGTAGATTCTTTAGATTACAACTTGCTTTCTGTTTCTCAATTATGCAAAATGGGTTACAACTGTCTTTTTACGGATACAGGTGTTACTGTCTTTAGAAGAAGTGATGATTCAGTAGATTTTAAGGGAGTATTAGAGGGTCAGCTATACTTAGTTGATTTCAATAGAGCTGAACTCGATACCTGCTTGATTGCTAAGATTAACATGGGTTGGCTCTGGCACCGCCGACTAGCCCATGTTGGGATGAAGAATCTTCACAAGCTTCTAAGGGAGAGCACATTTTAGGACTAACAAATGTTCATTTTGAGAAAGATAGGAATTGTAGCGCATGCCAAGCAGAGAAGCAAGTTGGTGTTCATCATCCACATAAGAACATCATGACGACTGACAGGCCACTTGAGCTACTCCACATGGATTTATTTGGCCCGATAGCTTACATAAGCATCGATGGGAGTAAGTACTGTCTAGTTATTGTGGATGATTATTCTCGCTTCACTTGGGTATTCTTTTTACAGGAAAAATCTCAAACCCAAGAAACTTTGAAGGGATTCTTGAGACGGGCTCAAAATGAGTTCGGCTTAAGGATCAAGAAAATAAGAAGCGATAATGGGACGGAGTTCAAGAACTCACAAATAGAAGGCTTTCTTGAGGAGGAGGGCATCAAGCATGAGTTCTCCTCTCCCTACACGCCACTATAAAATGGTGTAGTGGAGAGGAAGAATAGAACTCTATTGGACATGGCAAGGACCATGCTTGATGAGTACAAGACTTCGGATCGGTTTTGGGCCGAGGCGGTTAACACCGCTTGCTACGCCATCAACCGGTTATATCTACACCGAATCCTCAAGAAGACATTTTATGAACTCCTCACCGGTAAAAAGCCCAATGTTTCATATTTTAGAGTTTTTGGTAGCAAATGCTTTATTCTTGTTAAAAGAGGTAGAAAATCAAAATTTGCTCCTAAGGTTGTAGAAGGCTTTTTACTCGGTTATGATTCAAACACAAGGGCATATAGAGTCTTTAACAAGTCCACTGGACTAGTTGAAGTTTCTTGTGACATTGTGTTTGATGAGACTAACGGCTCTCAAGTAGAGCAAGTTGATCTTGATGAATTAGATGATGAAGAGGCTCCATGCGTCGCGCTAAGGAACATGTCCATTGGGGATGTGTGTCCTAAGGAATCCAAAGAGCCATTCAAGCACAAGATCAACCATCTTCCTCCACACAAGCATCTTCACCAACTCAAGATGAGGATGAGGCTCAAGATGATGAAGGAGAAGATTAAGAAGATGAGCCACCTCAAGAAGACGACAATGATCAAGGGGGAGATACAAATGATCAAGACAAGGAGGATGAACAAAATCCAAGGCCGCCACACCCAAGAGTCCACCAAGCAATCAAACGAGATCACCCTGTGAACAGCATCCTAGGAGACATTAATAAGGGGGTAACTACTCGATCTCGTGTTGCTCATTTTTATGAACATTACTCTTTTGTTTTCTCTATTGAGCCACACAGGGTATAGGAAGCACTTCAAGATTCGGATTGGGTGTTGGCGATGCAAGAGGAGCTCAACAACTTCAAGAGGAATGAGGTATGGCATTTAGTTCCACGTCCTAACCAAAATATTGTAGGAACCAAGTGGGTCTTCCGCAACAAACAAGATGAGCATGGTGTGGTGACAAGGAACAAGGCACGACTTGTGGCCAAAGGGTATTCACAAGTCGAAGGTTTGGATTTTGGTGAAACCTATGCACCCATAGCTAGGCTTGAGTCAATTCGTATATTACTTGCCTATGCTACTCACCATGGCTTTAAGCTTTACCAAATGGACGTGAAGAGTGCCTTCCTCAATGGACCGATCAAGGAAGAGGTCTATGTTGAGCAACCTCCCGGCTTTGAAGATAGTGAGTATCCTAACCACGTGTATAAACTCTCTAAGGCGCTTTATGGGCTCAAGCAAGCCCCAAGAGCATGGTATGAATGCCTAAGAGATTTTCTTATCACTAATGGGTTCAAAGTCGGTAAAGCTGATCCTACTTTATTCACTAAAACTATTGCAAAAGATTTGTTTGTATGCCAAATTTATGTTCACGATATCATATTTGGGTCTACTAACAAATCTATATGTGAAGAGTTTAGTAGGATCATGATTCAAAAATTCAAGATGTCTATGATGGGGGAGTTGAAGTATTTTCTAGGATTTCAAGTGAAGCAACTCCAAGAGGGCACCTTCATCAGCCAAACGAAGTATATTCAAGATATTCTCACCAAGTTTGGAATGAAGGATGCTAAGCCCATCAAGACACCCATGGGAACCAATGGCCATCTAGATCTCGACACGGGAGGTAAATCTGTAGATCAAAAGGTATACCGGTCGATGATAGGATCTTTACTCTATTTATGTGCATCTCGACCGGATATTATGCTTTCTGTATGCATGTGTGCAAGGTTCCAAGCCGACCCTAAGGAAGTTCACCTTAGGGCCGTAAAGCGAATCATGAGATATTTAGTTTATACACCTAAGTTTGGTCTTTGGTACCCTAAGGGATCCTCATTTGATTTATTAGGATATTTCGATGCTGATTGGGCAGGGTGTAAGATTGATAGGAAGAGCACATCAGGGACTTGTCAGTTTCTGGGGAGATCCCTGGTGTCTTGGGCTTCGAAGAAACAAAACTCAGTAGCTCTTTCTACCGCCGAAGCCGAGTACATTGCCGCAGGCCATTGTTGCGCGCAATTGCTTTGGATGAGGCAAACCCTTAGGGACTATGGCTACAAGTTTAGCAAAGTCCCTCTCCTATGTGACAATGAGAGTGCAATCCACATGGCGGATAATCCCGTTGAACACAGCCGCACTAAGCACATAGCCATTCAGTATCACTTTCTGAGAGATCACCAACAAAAGGGGGATATCGAGATAGCCTATATAAACACCAAAGATCAATTGGCTGATATCTTTACCAAGCCACTAGATGAGAAAACCTTTACCAAACTTAGGAATGAGCTAAATATTCTTGGTTCTAGGAATTTTGATTGATTCTTTGCACACATAGCTCATTTATATAACTTTTATCATATCTCTTTTATGTCTATGACTAATGTGTTTTCAAGTATATTATTATGCTTAGTCGTAGATATTGAAAGGGAAATGGAGTATTCGGCAACAACGACGCTTCCACTCAACTCCATTGGTATTTGCCAATACTCCGCATCATTCTCCACTATGGTATAATCTTCACTCATATCTATTTGTTTGCCATTGGGGAGAAAGTTAAAAGGGCTTATATTTTACTCACAATTATCCGTTTTTGGCGATTCATGCCAAAGGGGGAGAAAGTATGAGCCCAAAGCAAAAGGACCGCACCACCACCGAATTTTAAAAATGAAGTTTTTTTTCAAATTGATATCTTATTGTGTTCAAAAGAGGGAAAAATTAGTATTTTCAAAACTTGCAAAACCCTCTTGAACACTAAGAGGAGAATTTTATCTAGGGGGAGTATTTGTTTAAGTCAAAGGAAAAGCATTTGAAACAGGGGGAGAAAATTTCAAATCTTAAAAATGCTTCTTTCAATATTATTCATGTACCTTTGACTATTTGCAAAATGTTTTGAAAAGATTTTCCAAAAGATTTGCAAAAACAAAACCCGTGGTTCAAATGTGGTCCAAAATTTTAAATAAGAAGAAAAACATCCATGCACATCTATTGAGATAAGTATATTGGTTTCAATTCCAAGCAACCTTTTCACTTACATTATGCAAACTAGTTCAATTCTGCACTTTTATACTTGCTTTGGTTTGTGTTGGCATCAATCACCAAAAAGGGGGAGATTGAAAGGGAAATAGGGTCAAACCTTTTCCATATGAATTTTGGTGGTTGAATTGCCCAACACAAATTATTGGACTAACTAGTCTGCTCTAGAATATATGTTCTACAGGTGCCAAAGGTTCACAATAAACCAATAAAAAGACCAAGAAAGGGTTCAAATAAAGAGAGCAAAAGACAACCGAAGTGTACCCTGGTCTAGCGCACCGGACTGTCCGGTGCACAGTGTCCGGCGCACCAGGGAACCTGACTCCGAACTTGCCACCTTCGGGAATTCTAGGAGCCGCTCCGCTATAATTCACCGGACTGTCCGGTGCACCATCGGACTGTCCGGTGTGCCAGCGGAGTAATGGCTAGACAGTGCCAATGGTCGTCTGCAACGAGCAGTTAATGCGCTACAGTGCGCACAGAAGTCAGAGCAGAGCCAGCAGGCGCACCGGACAGTGAATAGTGCCTGTTCGGTGCACCACTAGACTGTCCGGTGGCCCAGAAGTCAGAAGCTCCAACGGTCAGAATCCAACGCCCGGGTGACGTGGCTGGCGCACGGGACAGTGTTCGGTGGCGCACCGAACTGTCCGGTGCGCCATGCGACAGCAGCCTTCACCAATGGCTATTTTGGTGGTTGGGGTTATAAATACCCCCAACTATTAGAATACCTGTCTAGGGTTTGGGGTCTTCCCCGTGTAATGACCATCTCACCCCTCTGTAATGGGTCTGGCCCAGTTTACTCAGCCTATTAATATATCACCCAACCCCTGTTAGGGTTAAGGTTCACATTCCAATATGGTATCAGCCTAGGTTTAGGTTTTTCTCCACTCCTGCAGCCGCCGACCCATCTCCCCCAGCCGCAACCGCGCCCCTCTCTCTCTTCTCCCTGCCGCGCCGCCGCACACTGCGTTCCCCAGGGCACCGCGCTCCCCTAGGCACCGCCGTTCCCTGCTCGGACCACGCCGAAGGCGCCCCTGCACGAAGCCGCTCTTCGAGCCCTCGTGCTCGTCCAGGTGGTGTCGTCCCAAGCGCCGAACTCCCTGCGCTCTCTCAGTCTTCACAAGCGTGTCGCCTCCCCTGGTATCGGTACCGACCGCCGGCGTCGTTTCCCAGCCACCGGCCTTCAACCCGAAGAGTCCCAGCCGTCGCGCCAGGAAGCCGCCCAGCCAGGGCCGCGCGCCGCCCCGCGCCCCGACGTGACTCCGCGCCTTCTCCCTCTCTTCATCTCTTCAGGGTCGCCGCCGGCCAACTCCTGTCTGCGCCAGCCGCCTCCCTCTGCTCCCACCGGACCGCGCACCTGCGCCGTCTCCTCCAGCCTCCAGTGCCGCGCGCGCCCTGTCCTGTCGCGTCGCTCCGCCGGACCCCCTCCCGTCGCGCCTGCACCGCCGGATCTGTCTCCTTCCGCGCCAGCGCCACCGGATCCGTCCCGTCCGGCTTCTCCCTGCCACCTTCTCTTCACTTGCCGTCAGGCGCTGTCGGCCCCAACTCCCAGCCAAGCCGCCCGACTCGATCCTACTGGCAGCGTGCGCCCTTCTGGACGGCTAACTCCTCGCTACTCGCGCAGTTGCGCCTCTCCTACCAGTGTTGTCCCCACCCCCACCCATTTCATGGCGTCACCCCCGCTGTACATGAGCTTTCCCTCGCTCGTCGCTCCTGTGACTGTGCGTGCCCTCCTCCACAACGGCCAGCTCATCCGGGGCATGTTCGTGTCCTTCGATCCAGTCTGGAACCTTATTCTCCAGGACTGCGTCGAGATCCACCCTCAGGTGGGCCGTCACGTGCTTGGACCGCTTGTCTTCCCATGTGTTGCGATCGCCTCCCTAGCAGTTGAGCCTGTGTCATCTCCCTCCCTCCCTAGCACCTCTATCGGGGCACCTTCTTTAGCCCTCTCCGCTCACACCGTACCTTCGCCACCACCACCCCCCCTCCCACCACCGATTGGGTGGTTGACTCCGGGGCCTCCTTCCACACTACCCCCACAACTAGTTCGTTACTCCACTCCCATCCACCACACTCCTCACATCCTTCCTCCATCATCGTTGGCAACGGTTCCACCCTCCCAGTCACCTCAGTAGGTGCATCGGTTCTTCCAGGGCCATTCTGCCTTAATGATGTCCTTGTTGCTCCTGGACTGACTCATCCCCTCCTCTCGGTTCGTCGCTTCACTAGTGACAACCAGTGCTCTATGGAGTTCTACCCCTGGGGTCTCACCATACGCCACCTTCCCACACATGTTGTGCTCGCTCGCTGTGATAGCTCTGGCCCCCTCTATTCCCTTCACTTGCCCACCACTCCCCACACCAGAGTAGCCTCATCTCCTGCCCTTACTACTACCACCACATCACATGCTCTTGCTACTACCACCACCTCCTCCGCCATTTGGCACCGTCGCCTCGAGCACCCTGGACCTGATGTCATGTCCCAGCTTGCCGGCCACTTTGACATATCCTATACTCGGGGCTCCTCTGAGCACCTCTGTCATGCTTGTCAGCTTGGTCGTCACTCTCGTCTTCCTTTTTCCACCTCCACGTCCAGGGCTGTTCAGGCCTTTGACCTTGTCCACTGTGATCTCTGGACGTCTTCTGTCCTTAGCCTCTCTGGCTACAAATACTACCTGGTCATTCTGGACGACTACTCCCATTTCCTTTGGAATTTCCCCCTTCGGCTAAAGTCCGACACGTTCACCACCCTCACTCACTTCTTCGCCTGGGTATCCACCCAGTTCCGGTGCCCGGTTCGTGCCTTGCAGTGTGACAATGGCCGCGATTTCGACAACAATGCCTCTCGTTCATTCTTCCTCACTCATGGTGTCCAGTTGCGTCTCTCGTGCCCCTACACCTCTGCTCAGAACGGTCGGGCCGAGCGCATGATTCGCACCACCACCAACATGATCCGCTGCCTTCTCTTTCAGGCGTCTCTCCCTGCCACCTACTGGGCAGAGGCCCTTCACACCGCCACGCATCTCCTCAACCGTCTTCCCTCGAAGGCGGTGAGCCACCCTACACCTCACTTCGCCCTATACGGCACAGCCCCTTCCTATGACCACCTGCGCGTGTTCGGCTGTGCCTGCTACCCTAACACTTCCGCTACCGCCCCTAACAAGCTCTCTCCTCGCTCCACTCGCTGCCTCTTCCTCGGCTACTCCCCTGACCACAAGGGGTATCGGTGTCTGGACCTCACCTCCCACCGTATCATCATCTCTCGCCACGTTGTCTTCGATGAAGATGTGTTTCCCCTTGCAGGCTCCACCACACCCACCAATCTCGACTCACTCCTCAAGTCCGATCCGGTTCCCCCCATCCCCGGCGCCCCGCCTTGCGCCGTTACCTGCTCCTCGTGCAGCCACGACGCCATAGCTCGCGTCCATCTCCACGCCACGCGCGGCGCCGTCGACCCCGCCTGTGCCACATGAGGCCACATCGATCATGCCTGCGTCATACGCGGCCCCGTCGATCCTGCCTGCGCCACGCGTGGCCTCGTCGACCCCGCCTGTGCCACGCGTGGCCCCGTCGACCACGCTTGCGCCACGCGCGGCCCCGTCGATCCTGCCTGCGCCACGCACGGCCCCGTCGACCCCGGCTCGCTTCGCCAACCCCACACTCGTCTACCACCGCCGCGGCCACGACACTACCTCCGCGCCCCCCGACTCGGGCCCATCGACGAGCGTGACCCGCTTCACCGACCCCGCCATCGTCTATCACCGCCGCGAGTCGGTCACACCTGCCGCTCACGAGGTTCCGGTGGTCCGCTCCGAGCCGTCCGTATACCACCCGGTCGCCATCCACCGTGACCCCGGACACGTCCACCCGATGGTGACTCGGCGCGCCGCTGGCGTTCTTCGCCCTGTCGACCGGCTGATCCTGGCAGCTGATACGTCCAGCACTCCACCCGACGCTTCCCCGGTGCCCTCCTCCGTTCGCACTGCCCTCGCCGACCCACATTGGCGTCGTGCTATGGAGGAGGAGAACGTGGCCCTCTTGGCCAACCACACCTGGGACCTGGTGCCATGTCCACCAGGCACCAACGTGGTCATCGGCAAGTGGCTATTTCGCCACAAGCTGACCTCGGATGGCTCCCTCGCCCGCTACAAGGCCCGTTGGGTCCTTCGGGGCTTCACACAGCGCCCCGGAGTGGACTACGACGAGACCTTCAGCCCCATCGTCAAGTTCGCCACTATTCGTGCCGTCCTCTCCCTCGCCCTCTCCCGCGACTGGGTGATCCATCAGCTCGATGTCAAGAATGCCTTCCTCCATGGCACTCTGACGGAGACTGTCTACTGCAGCCAGCCCACCGGCTTCGTCGACGCTGACCGTCCGGATCTGGTCTGCCGGCTGAACCGGTCCTTATACGGCCTCAAGCAGGCACCACGGGCATGGTACAGTCGCTTCGCCTCCTACCTAAGAGCACCTAGAGGGGGGGTGAATAGGTGATCCTGTGAAACTTGAAAACTTAATGCCACAAAACTTGATTAGATGTTAGCACAATAAAGCCAAGTGGCTAGAGAGGAGTTCTTGCAAAACACAACAACTACAAAAGGATCAACACAGATAGACACAGGGTTTATCCCGTGGTTCGGCCAAGTACAACACTTGCCTACTCCACGTTGTGGCGTCCCAACGGACGAGGGTTGCAATCAACCCCTCTCAAGCGGTCCAAAGACCCACTTGAATACCACGGTGTTTTGCTTTGCTTTACTATATCCCGCTTGCGAGGAATCTCCACAACTTGGAGCCTCTCGCCCTTACACTTTGATGTTCACAAAGAAGCATGGAGTAAGGGAGGGATGAGCAACGCACACAAGACACAAAATCAGAGCGACAACACGCACACAAGTCGCAACAAGAGCTCACAACACAATCCGACGAGTTCACAACTCAAATAGAGCTCTAGATGCTATCACAAAGAATCAAATGCGCGGAACCGAAGTCTTGGTGCTTAGGAATGCTTAGAGAATGCTTGGTGTGCTCCTCCATGCGCCTAGGGGTCCCTTTTATAGCCCCAAGGCAGCTAGGAGCCGTTGAGAGCATTCCAGGAAGGCAATTCTTGCCTTTAGTCGCCTGGCGCACCGGACAGTCCGGTGCACCACCGGACACTGTCCGGTGCGGATTTCTTTCCTTATTTGGCGAAGCCGACCGTTGCAGATTGAGAGCCATTGGCGCACCGGACACTGTCCGGTGCACACCGGACAGTCCGGTGCCCCATTATAGCCGTTGGCTCGGCCACGTGTCATGCGCGGAATCCTCGGCTGACCGTTGGCCCGGTTGACTGTTGGATCATCGGACAGTCCGGTGCACCACCGGACAGTCCGGTGAATTATAGTCGTACGCCGTTAATCATCTCCCGAGAGCGACGAGTTCGCCTGTGAATGGCTCACCGGACAGTCCGGTGATTTATAGCCGTACACCGTCGTCGAAGTCCCGAGAGCAGTAAGTTCGCCAGAGCCAGCCTGGCGCACCGGACACTATCCGGTGCACCACCGGACAGTCCGGTGCACCCAGACTGAGCAGACTTTGGCTGAACAAAGCTAAGTCTTTTCCAATTCGATTTCTCCTGTTTCCAGCACTTAGACACAATACATTAGTTCTAAAAACAATGTACTAAGTCTAGAAACATACCTTTAGACTTGATTTGCACTTTGTCCATCAATTGGCATAGATTTACACTTAAGCACTTGTGTTGGCACTCAATCACCAAAATACTTAGAAATGGCCCAATGGCACATTTCCCTTTCAATCTCCCCCTTTTTGGTGATTTATGCCAACACAACAAAAAGCAACTAGAACAAGTGCAATATCAATGCAAATGAGAACTCAAAATTGTTTTGATTCAAAATTGGCATATATGGATCGTACTTTGCCACCACTTGGTTTGTTTTTGCAAATCAAACTCAATTTCCTATCTCTAAGTCAAATTCACTTGTAGAGACATAAAGAGAGATATTCCAAGAGAAATTGATCAAAGATTCACAAACTCCCCATTTTTCCCATAATCAACTACTCTCCCATAAGAAGCCAACTTTTGACAGTAGAGACAACAAGAGAGTTTTGACAAACCAAAAGCTCTATTCTACTATTTTCAAAATTTCTCAAGTGGTAGCTGATCCATTTATTGCTTTGGCCTTATTTTCTCCCCCTTTGGCATCAAGCACCAAAATGGGATCAATTTTGGCCCTTTAACCCCATTGTCTTACCAAAATCTTCAAATAAGAGTACAAAGGCAATAAGGATATTGAGATGGACTTGGAGTGAGTTACCCTCTCATCGGAGTGCAGTGGAAGTCTTTCATGGTCCAAGTCCACCTTTCCCTTTCAATCCACCTTTGAGACTAAATCAAGCAAACTCAAGCACACGGTTAGTCTCAAAGGGTCAAGTTGTAGCACATCTCCCCTAAATATGTGCATCACGTGCAAAAGGACTTGTGAGGTCCGGGGAGTGTTTGTACAACTTGGGCACCATAAGTAAACAACAAAATGCATAAGGAACATGATCAAAGGCATAAACACATGTATGCTATAAATCAATCCAAGTTCTGCGAATCTAAGACATTTAGCTCACTACGCAGCCTGCAAAAGGTCTTCTCATCTAGAGGCTTGGTAAAGATATCGGCTAGCTGGTTCTCGGTGCTAATATAAAACACTTCGATATCTCCCTTTTGCTGGTGGTCTCTCAAAAAGTGATGTCGGATGTCAATGTGCTTTGTGCGGCTGTGCTCAACAGGATTGTCCGCTATGCGGATAGCACTCTCATTATCACATAGGAGTGGGACTTTGCTCAGATTGTAGCCAAAGTCCCGGAGGGTTTGCCTCATCCAAAGTAGTTGTGCGCAACACTGTCCTGCGGCAACATACTCGGCCTCAGCGGTGGATAGGGCAACGGAGGTTTGTTTTTTAGAACTCCATGACGCCAGGGACCTTCCTAAGAATTGGCATGTCCCCGATGTACTCTTCCTATCGACCTTACATCCAGCATAATCGGAGTCTAAGTATATAATTAAGTCAAAGGTAGACCCCTTTGGATACCAGATCCCGAAGCAAGGCGTAGCGACTAAATATCTAAGAATTCGCTTCACGGCCACTAAGTGACACTCCCTTGGATCGGATTGAAATCTAGCACACATGCATACACTAAGCATAATATCCGGTCTACTAGCACATAAGTAAAGTAAAGACCCTATCATTGACCGGTATGCCTTTTGATCGACGGACTTACCTCCTTTGTTGAGGTCGGTGTGTCCGTCGGTTCCCATTGGAGTCTTTGCGGGCTTGGCGTCCTTCATCCCAAACCGCTTTAGCAAGTCTTGCATGTACTTCGTTTGGGAGATGAAGGTGCCGTACTTGAGTTGCTTCACTTAGAACCCAAGGAAGTAGTTCAACTCGCCCATCATCGACATCTCGAATTTCTGCGTCATCACCCTGCTAAACTCTTCACAAGACTTTTGATTAGTAGAACCAAATATTATGTCATCGACATAAATTTGGCACACAAAAAGATCACCATCGCAAGTCTTAGTGAATAAAGTTGGATCGGCTTTCCCAACCTTGAAAGCATTAGCAATTAAAAGTCTCTAAGGCATTCATACCATGCTCTTGGGGCTTGCTTAAGTCCATAGAGCGCCTTAGAGAGCTTACATACATGGTTGGGGTACCGTTCATCCTCGAAGCCAGGGGGTTGCTCCACGTACACCTCCTCCTTGATTGGCCCGTTGAGGAAAGCGTTCTTCACATCCATTTGGAACAACCTAAAAGAATGGTGAGCGACATATGCTAGCAAAATACGAATGGACTCTAGCCTAGCCACAGGAGCAAAAGTCTCCTCAAAGTCCAAACCTGCGACTTGGGCATAACCTTTTGCCACAAGTCGAGCCTTGTTCCTCGTCACCACCCCGTGCTCGTCTTGTTTATTGCGGAACACCCACTTGGTTCCCACAACATTTTGCTTAGGACGAGGCATCAGTGTCCAAACTTCATTTCTCTTGAAGTTGTTGAGCTCCTCCTGCATGGCCAACACCCAGTCCGGATCTAGCAGGGCCTCTTCTACCCTGAAAGACTCAATAGAAGAGACAAAAGAGTAATGCTCACAGAAGTTAGCTAATCTAGAGCGAGTAGTTACTCCCTTGCTGATGTCACCCAAAATTTGGTCGACTGGATGATTCCTTTGAATCATCGCTCGAACTTGGGTTGGAGGTGCCGGTTGTGCTTCTTCCTCCATCACATGATCATCTTGTGCTCCCCCTTGATCACATGCCTCTTCTTGATGAACCTGTTCATCGTCTTGAGTTGGGGGATTCACCATTGTTGAGGAAGAAGGTTGATCTTGCTCCTTTTGTTCCTGTGGCCGCACATCTCCAATCGCCATGGTGCGTATTGCGACCGTTGGAACGTCTTCTTCATCTACATCATCAAGATCAACAACTTGCTCTCTTGGAGAGCCATTAGTCTCATCAAATACAACGTCGCTAGAGACTTCAACCAAACCCGATGATTTGTTGAAGACCCTATACGCCTTTGTATTTGAGTCATAACCTAACAAAAACCCTTCTATAGCTTTGGGAGCAAACTTAGAATTTCTACCTTTCTTCACTAGAATGTAACATTTGCTCCCAAATACACGAAAGTAAGATACATTGGGTTTGTTACCGGTTAGAAGCTCATACGAAGTCTTCTTGAGGAGGCGATGAAGATACACCCGGTTGATGGCGTGACAAGCCGTGTTCACGGCTTCCGACCAAAAGCACTCGGGAGTCTTGAACTCTCCAAGCATCGTCCTCGCCATATCGATGAGCGTCCTGTTCTTCCTCTCTACCACACCATTTTGTTGTGGTGTGTAGGGAGCGGAGAACTCGTGCTTGATCCCTTCCTCCTCAAGATACTCCTCCACTTGAAGGTTATTGAACTCGGACCCGTTGTCGCTCCTTATCTTCTTCACCTTGAGCTCAAACTCATTTTGAGCTCTCCTGAGGAAGCGCTTGAGGGTCCCTTGGGTTTCAGATTTATCCTGCAAAAAGAATACCCAAGTGAAGCGGGAAAAGTCATCAACTATAACAAGACCATACTTACTTCCTCCTGCTTAGATAGGCGACGGGTCCGAAGAGGTCCATATGAAGTAACTCCAGGGGTCTTGATGTAGTCATCACATTTTTGGCATGATGAGAGCTTCCCACCTGTTTACCTGCTTGACAAGCTGCACAAGGTCTATCTTTTTCGAAATGCACGTTAGTTAGACCTATCACGTGTTCTCCCTTTAGAAGCTTGTGAAGGTTCTTCATCCCCACATGTGCTAAACGGCGATGCCACAGCCAGCCCATGCAAGTCTTAGCAATTAAGCATGCATCTAGACCGGCCTCTTCTTTTGCAAAATCAACTAAATAAAGTTTGCCGTCTAGTACACCCTTAAAAGCTAGTGAACCATCACACCTTCTAAAGACAGACACATCTACATTTGTGAATAAACAATTATATCCCATATTGCATAATTGACTAACGGATAACAAATTATATCCAAGTGACTCAACTAAAAACACATTAGAAATAGAGTGCTCGGATGAAATAGCAATTTTTCCTAACCCTTTCACTTTGCCTTGGTTCCCATCACTGAATATAATTGAATCTTGGGGATCCTTGTTCTTGACATAGGAAGAGAACATCCTCTTTTCCCCCGTCATGTGGTTTGTGCATCCGCTGTCGATAATCCAGCTTGAGCCCCCGGATGCATAAACCTGCAAGGCAAATTTAGGCTTGGGTCTTAGGTACCCAACTCATGTTGGGTCCTACAAGGTTAGTTACAATAGTCTTAGGGACCCAAATGCAAGTTTTGTCTCCCTTACATTTGGCCTCTAACTTCCTAGCAATTACCTTTTTATCCTTTCTACAAATAGCAAAGGAAGCATTGCAAGCATAATAAATTGTAGAAGGTTCATTCATTACTTTCCTAGGAGCATGAACAATATTTCTTCTAGGCACATGATGAACAACATTTTTCCTAGTCAAGTTTCTATCATACATAATAGAAGAACTAGAAGCAATCATGGCATGTGAGTTAAAAACATCATAACTCCTATAAACATTCCTAGGATGTCTCCTGTCATGATACATGAAAGCATGGTTCTTTTTAGCACTACTAGCCATAGAGGCCTTCCCTTTCTCCTTGGCGGGAATGGAAGCTTTATGACTAGTTAAGTTCTTGGCTTCCCTCTTGAAACCAAGCCCATCCTTAATTGAGGGGTGTCTACCAATCGTGTAGGCATCCCTTGCAAATTTTAGTTTATCAAATTCATTTTTGCTAGTCTTAAGTTGGGCATTAAGACTAGCCACTTCATCGTTTAACTTTGCAATAGACACTAGGTGTTCACTACAAGCATCAACATTAAAATCTTTACACCTAGTGCAAATCACAACATGTTCTACACAAGAGTTAGATCTATTTGCTACTTCTAGTTTAGCATTTAAATCATTGTTAACATCTTTTAAACTAGAAATTGTCTCATGGCAAGTAGATAGTTCACAAGAAAGCATTTCATTCCTTTTAACTTCTAAAGCATGAGATTTTTGTGCCTCTACAAATTTGTCATGTTCTTCATACAAAAGATCCTCTTGTTTTTCTAAAAGTCTATCCTTTTCATTCAAGGCATCAATCAGTTCATTAATCTTATCTATTTTAGTTCTATCCAATCCCTTGAACAAACTAGAGTAATCTATTTCATCATCATCACTAGACTCATCATCACTTGAAGAAGCATAAGTGGTATTGTTTCGAGTACATACCTTCTTCTCCTTCGCCATGAGGCATGTGTGACGCTCGTTGGGGAAGAGGGATGATTTGTCGAAGGCTGAGGCGGCAAGTCCTTCGTCGTCGGATGAGGAGCAATCCGAGTCCCACTCCTTGCCAAGATGTGCCTCGCCCTTAGCCTTCTTGTACTTCTTCTTCTTTTCCCCCTTTCTTCTCTTGTTCCTGGTCACTATTATTATCGGGACAATTAGCGATAAAATGACCAATCTTACCGCACTTGAAGCAGGAGCGCTTTCCCTTTGTCTTGTTCTTCTTGGGATGCTCCTTGTGGCCCTTTAGCGCCGTCTTGAAGCGCTTGATGATGAGGGCCATCTCTTCCTCATTTAGTCCTGCCGCCTCAACTTGCGCCACCTTGCTACTCGTTGCCTTGAGAGCAACGGGTTGAGGCTCATGGATTGGACCATTCAACGCGTCGTCCACGTATCTCGCCTCCTTGATCATCATTCTCCCGCTTACAAACTTCCCAAGTACTTCTTCGGGTGACATCTTGGTGTACCTAGGATTTTCACGAATATTGTTCACAAGATGTGGATCAAGGACAGTAAAAGACCTTAGCATTAGGCGAACGACGTCGTGGTCCGTCCATCGCGTGCTTCCGTAGCTCCTTATTTTGTTGATGAGGGTCTTGAGCCGGTTGTATGTTTGGGTTGGCTCCTCTCCCCTTATCATTGCAAATCTCCCAAGCTCGCCCTCCACCAACTCCATCTTGGTGAGCATGGTGATGTCGTTCCCCTCATGTGAGATCCTGAGGGTGTCCCAGATCTGCTTGGATTTGTCCAAGCCGCTCACCTTATTGTACTCTTCCCTGCACAAAGATGCTAAAAGGACAGTAGTAGCTTGTGCATTTTTATGGATTTGTTCATTTATAAACATGGGACTATCCGAGCTATCAAATTTCATTACACTCTCTACAATCTCCCATATGCTTGGATGGAGAGAGAACAAGTGACTACGCATTTTGTGACTCCAAAATCCGTAGTCCTCCCCATCAAAGTGTGGAGGTTTGCCAAGAGGAATGGAAAGCAAATGTGTATTTGAACTATGCGGAATACGAGAATAATCGAAAGAGAAGTTTGAGTTAATCGTCTTCTTTTTCTCGTAGTCGTTGTCGTCGTCCTTTTGGGAAGAAGAGGACTCGTCGGTGTCGTCGTAGTAGATGATCTCCTTGATGCGCCTCGTCTTCTTCTTCCCATCTTTTCATTTGTGGCCCGAGCCCGAGTTGGTAGGCTTGTCATCTTTCGACTCGTTGACGAAAGACTCCTTCTCCTTATCATTGATCACAATCCCCTTGCCCTTAGGATCCATCTCTTCGGGCGATTAGTCCCTTCGTGAAGAGAACGGCTCCGATATCAATTGAGAGCACCTAGAGGGGGGTGAATAGGTGATCCTGTGAAACTTGAAAACTTAATGCCACAAAACTTGATTAGATGTTAGCACAATAAAGCCAAGTGGCTAGAGAGGAGTTCTTGCAAAACACAACAACCACAAAAGGATCAACAAGATAGACACAGGGGTTTATCCCATGGTTCGTCCAAGTACAACACTTGCCTACTCCACGTTGTGGCGTCCTAACGGACGAGGGTTGCAATCAACCCCTCTCAAGCGGTCCAAAGACCCACTTGAATACCACGGTGTTTTGCTTTGCTTTACTATATCCCGCTTGCGAGGAATCTCCACAATTTGGAGCCTCTCGCCCTTACACTTTGATGTTCACAAAGAAGCACGGAGTAAGGGAGGGATGAGCAACGCACACAAGACACAAAATCAGAGCGACAACACGCACACAAGTCGCAACAAGAGCTCACAACACAATCCGACGAGTTCACAACTCAAATAGAGCTCTAGATGCTATCACAAAGAATCAAATGCGCGGAATCGAAGTCTTGGTGCTTAGGAATGCTTAGAGAATGCTTGGTGTGCTCCTCCATGCGCCTAGGGGTCCCTTTTATAGCCCCAAGGCAGCTAGGAGCCGTTGAGAGCATTCCAGGAAAGCAATTCTTGCCTTTAGTCGCCTGGCGCACCGGACAGTCCGGTGCACCACCGGACACTGTCCGGTGCGGATTTCTTTCCTTATTTGGCGAAGCCGACCATTGCAGATTGAGAGCCGTTGGCGCACTGGACACTGTCCGGTGCACACTGGATAGTCCGGTGCCCCATTCTAGCCGTTGGCTCGGCCACGTGTCACGCGCGGAATCCTCGGCCGACCGTTAGCCCGGCTGACCGTTGGATCACCGGACAGTCCGGTGCACCACCGGACAGTCCGGTGCACCACCGGACAGTCCGGTGAATTATAGTCGTACGCCGTTAATCATCTCCCGAGAGCGACGAGTTCGCCTGTGAATGGCTCACTGGACAGTCCGGTGTACCACCGGACAGTCCAGTGATTTATAGCCGTACACCGCCGTCGAAGTCCTGAAAGCAGTAAGTTTGCCAGAGCCAGCCTGGCGCACCGGACACTGTCCGGTGCACCACCGGACAGTCCGGTGCATCCAGACTGAGCAGACTTTGGCTGAACAAAGCTAAGTCTTTTCCAATTCGATTTCTCCTGTTTCCAGCACTTAGACACAATACATTAGTTCTAAAAACAATGTACTAAGTCTAGAAACATACCTTTAGACTTGATTTGCACTTTGTCCATCAATTGGCATAGATTTACACTTAAGCACTTGTGTTGGCACTCAATCACCAAAATACTTAGAAATGGCCCAAGGGCACATTTCCCTTTCACTACCTAGCCTCCATCGGCTTCGTTGAGGCCAAGTCGGACACGTCCCTATTCATCTACCGGCGCGGCGACGACACCGTCTACCTCCTGCTCTACGTCGACGACATTGTGCTCACGGCATCCACCGCCGACCTTCTACACCACACGATCGTTGCCCTTTAGTGGGAGTTCGCGATGAAGGACCTGGGGCCCCTACACCACTTCCTTGGCATCACCACCGAGCGTCGGCCATAGGGTCTCTTCCTCCACCAGCGCCAGTACGCTATCGACATCCTGGAGCAGGCTGGCATGTCTGACTGCAAGCCCTGCTCCACGCCTGTCGACACTCAGGCGAAGCTCTCTAAGGACGACGGGCCTCCGATCGCCGACGCGACGTCCAACCGGAGCCTGACCGGCGCACTCCAGTACCTCACCTTCTCTAGGCCCGACATCGCATACGCCGTCCAGCAGGTGTGCCTGCATATGCACACTCCGCGGGAGCTTCATCTCACCGCGCTCAAGCGGATTCTGCGCTACCTCCGCGGCTCCCTCGACTACGGCCTCCTTCTCCGACCATCCCCGACGCTGACTGGGTTGGCTGTCCCGACACGCGCCGATCCACCTCCGGTTACGCCGTGTTCCTGGGCGCCAACCTCGTCTCTTGGGCCGCCAAGCGTCAGCCCGTTGTCTCTCGCTCCAGCGCTGAGGCCGAGTACCGTGCCGTGGCCAACGGCATGGCAGAGGCCTCCTGGCTGCGCCAGCTCCTCCACGAGCTCCACAGTCCCCTCCAGCGTGCCACCCTCGTCTACTGCGACAACGTCAGCGTGGTCTACCTCTCCACCAACCCCGTGCAGCATCAGCGCACGAAGCATGTGGAGATCGACCTGCACTTTGTCCACGAGCGTGTCGCTGCCGGTGACATTCGGGTTCTTAGCGTCCCCACCACGCTGCAGTTCGCCGACATCTTCACCAAGGGGTTACCGTCGAGTGTATTTTTAGACTTTCAATCTAGTCTCAACATCTATATAGGATAGAGTTGTGACTGCGGGGGGGGGGGGGGGGGGGGTATTAGAATACCCGTCTAGGGTTTGGGGTCTTCTCCATGTAATGACCATCTCACCCCTCTGTAATGGGCCTGGCCCAGTTTACTCAGCCTATTAATATATCACCCAACCCCTGTTAGGGTTAAGGTTCACATTCCAACACCAACCACCCACCATTCATTGCATCCAAGTTTTCAGACTTCAAACCTCATACAAGAGCTATAGCATTCAATACAAGACACAAACAAAGAGATCAAATCCTCTCCCAAATCCGGAATCACTCCAAACAAATTAGTGACTAGAGAGAGAGACTTTTGTGTTCTTTTGAGCTCTTGCGCTTGGATTGCTTTTCTTCTTCCTCATTCTTGTTTCCATAACACTTGTAATCAAAACAACAGACACCAATTGTGTGGTGGTCCTTGTAGTGGACTTAGTGTCCCATTTGATTGAGAAGAGAAGCTCACTCGGTCTAAGTGACCGTTTGAGAGAGGGAAAGGGTTGAAAGAGACCCGGTCTTTGTGACCACCTCAAACGGGAGTAGGTTCGCAAGAACCAAACCCCGGTAAAACAAATCACCATGCCATCCATTCTTATTTGCTTGCGATTTGTTTTTGCCCTCTCTTTCGGACTCGTTTATATTTCTAACGCTAACCCCGGCTTGTAGTTGTGCTTAAGTTTGTAATTTTCAGATTCCGCCTATTCACCCCCCTCTAGGCAACTTTCAAATCCCCATCCTAATAATCGCTTCGGGAGTAATCTGATGAAGGTAGATCTGGTATGTCTTCAAAACTTCAACCACAAATCTACTCAACGGGAACCGAAGTCCGGCTTTGAAGAAGCTTTGGAAGATCACAACTTCATTTTCTTCGGGAGCAGGAACAACCCTGTCTACGTCGGCCCTCGCAATAGAAATATCTCGAAAGTACCTTCCTCTCATATTATCAAGATGACTCTGTTTGATAGTTGATTTCCCGAAGACTGTGTGACTTGGTCGCCAAGGGCGATCTTCCGAGTCTTCGCCTCCACTCTCCATATCATAGCTGTCGCTATCATCAGTATCTTCAGACAAACCTTCTAATATCTCTTTAGTTATCTTCTCTGTGTTTGTTTTTGCAACTGACTCAATAAATCCAGCAGTCTTCTCCTCAAGGAGCTTCTCCTCCTCGCTCAGCTTCGTCTCAGCAACAACTTTTTTGTCTTGAGACATCTCTTCTTTGGAAATGGCGAAAATGTGTCCTTAGAACCGAAACTTAGAAAATCTAAGAAACTAAGCAACTGTTGGTAAGCAAGGGCCAAGAAATTGAGCAAAGCAAAGCAGGTGGCAAGTAACGTACCAAATGTGCTTGGGGTGAGTTCTTATTTATACGCCTAGCGTGCTCCAAGTTGGAGGGCCCCGTCTGTCATTGACTGTTGCTATTCTAGCAAAGTGAAGGTGTTTTTTCGGACCTTCGGCTTAGGGCCTTCGTCCATATCACAATCTGAATTCGTTATTCTAACAAATTAACCTTGCGAGGGGCTACTATTGGGGGCCTTCGTCTTCCGAAGGTCCTCAAAAACATGATTTAACAATGTTTCCGGAGTTGTAATGCATGAACAGGTACCTTCGGATTCGAATCAGAACCACAGTGGGAGAAGCACGAACAATACGAAGATTGATGCAGCGTCGAAGCTACGCGCAAGGGAGCTTCGGTATGACAACAGGAAAGGGAACCGACTTAAAGGGGAAAAGGCTATTTAGACCCTGATGAGTTACCTTATAGTCATTAGCAAATGTAAAGGGCATGAATGTAATTTCACGTGGGCTGCGTCCCATGCCTATAAATAAATGAACAGTACCCCCGTACTGTTCACGCTGACTTGGCATTTGCTTTTGCATCACGCTCGTACCTTTGCTGTCTATCAAGTCGAAGGTATCAAATGTAATTCAGTATTGTTTTTATTTTCTCATGACAATATAATGGAGATGAATTTATAATGCTATATGATTGTTTATGTCATCTTTTGTATTTTACACGCTTCTTCTATTACCATCTTACCTTCGATATTCGAAGGTATGTCTTTCATGACCTTCGTCTGAGGATCATTATATCCTAAGGGAAATAATGTTTCGAAGGATGAAGGGCGTTAATATTTAACATTTTATGTTGCCTTGTTCTTGATTCATAGCATTTGAGAACAAGTCACCAACACTCCCCCTCAATGAAATTCTCCTCTTAGTGTTCAAGAGGGTTTTACAAATTTTTTAAGATACTTTCTCCCCCTTTTTGAACATAATAAGATATCAATTTGAAAACTTCATTTTTAAAATTCGGTGGTGGTGCGGTCCTTTTGCTTTGGGCTCATACTTTCTCCTCCTTTGGCATGAATCGCTAAAAACAGATACTTGTGAGTGAAATACAAGCCCTTTTTACTTTCTCCCAAATGGCAAACAAATAGATGTGAGTGAAGATTATACCAAAGTGGAGAATGATGCGGAATACCGGCAAATACCAATGGAGTTGAGTGGAAGCATCGTCTTTGCCGAATACTCCATTTCCTTTTCAATTCTATGACTAAGCATGAGAATACACTTGAAAACACATTAGTCATAGACATAAAAGAGATATGATCAATGGTATATAAATGAGCTATGTGTGCAATTAATCAAAATTCCTAGAATCAAGAATATTTAGCTCATTCCTAAGTTTGGTAAAGGTTTTCTCATCTAGAGGTTTGGTAAAGATATCGGCAAATTGATCTTTGGTGTTTATATAGGCTATCTCGATATCCCCCTTTGTTGGTGATCTCTCAAAAAGTGATACTGAATGGCTATGTGCTTAGTGCGACTGTGTTCAACGGGATTATCCGCCATGCGGATTGCACTCTCATTATCACATAGGAGAGGGACTTTGCTAAATTTGTAGCCTTAGTCCCTAAGGGTTTGCTGAAGCGCCCCAATCCTCTAGGACTCAAATGTGATACAATTACTAGTCCCAGGAGGCTAGTAAACACATTTATACATCAGATGATTACAGATCTGCTTAAACGACAAACCTATAAAGGTGGCGAACAACTTTAAGAGTTGGTCCACAACTCGGGACATATCATCAGAGTGGGGCTGAAGCAGCCCGATATACGCAGCGAAGCAAATCAGCGGTCCAACAGCCACAGGCAAGGTTGGGAACAGTCGTAACTCTTACCCGATCTCCTTTTTCTGAAAAAAAATAAATAAGCAAGGGTGAGTACAAACGTACTCAGCAGCCCACCTTCACCCGCGGAATGGGGAAATCAGATATAATGCATGGAATATGTGGAGCTCAGGATATTTTGCAAAAACATCAATATTTTATGCAGGGTTGTTTTGAAAAACATTTTGTATTTTGCAAAGCGCATCCTCTCCCAAAGGAGCAGAAAGTTTTTCAATATTAGAACAAAAATCCCCTGAACTAAACCATCTAGGTATCTCAGCAGTTTCCCACTGGTTTTCATTTTCAAAAATAGCTACTGGACTTCCCGTCCACCATAGCTCACGGCTCAACCGCCGAACCTTTAAAAAAACATTTTTCTCAAACGCACCCCTTTTTTTGAAAACAAAACATTAATTGCCATACCATACCAGACTCGTCCATTCCTGTGGACACAGACTATTCGAATAGGTTTTCAAACTCTGCGCAGAGGTGTACACTTTACCCACTAGTCCGGCTCTGCGATCTCATGATCAGTGAGATCTGAATCCGAATCTCTTTCTTTCCCCGCACGTCCTAACCTTAATGGTTATCCGGAAGGAGTCAGGCCACCACCATGTCCAAACCGGACAAAACGTTCCCCCTCCTTATCCTCCCGGTGCTCCCCAGCCTTCATAACCCTGGGGTTTGACCGTACGAGTTCAGATTGAGTGACTACCCACACAGTCTCGAGTGGTTGTACTTGTCATGAGTACAGGTAGTGAAAGATGACAAACCGGTCCTTATACGAGGGGACAATCCTTTTGCTCACGCCTAAACCAGCTGAGCCATCACCTTAGGCCCTCCCCTAAACCAGGGAGTCCCTGATTATCCCACTCACAAGGTGATAAGGGTGAAAACCCTTCATCATACACATTTTGAAAAGCATTTTCTTTTGAAAACTCACACCTTTCCTCAAATCATTTGTAACAAATATATCAGGGATTGATTGCGGCAAGCGGCTGGGTGGCCATAATAACTTGTCTCAAAATCATCTCATGCATAAAATAACAGGCTGAGGGTTGTGGTTGAAAAATCATAGGTAATTTATGCATCAAAGGGATCCAGTGAGCTTGCCGTGCTTATCCGGCGAAGGGGAAAGAGAGCTCGCGGAACTGGCTTCTGGCTCCTGGCGTAGACTTGTAGATCTGGCCTCCACGAGACGGTACGAACGCTCCGATAACTATGCAACATGAACAAGCAAACATACAAACCAACAAGTATACCAACAAATATTTAGTATAGTGGTCAGAATAGTGATATATGGATGGGTAGAGTCTTGAGTAGAATATGTGTCATGTGGTGTTGAGATACTGCTGGTGGTGGAGCGAAGGTGCTTACCAGGAGGGTGGACTGGAGACGAAGCGACACTATGCGTGTAGCTGGCAGAGCGGAGTAACTGAGTGAGTGGGGTGTTTGCCTTGGCTGAGGGTGTTGCGTGTGTGTGGAGAGGGAGAGGGTAGCTGGGTGTATTTATAGCTGGGTGTATGTGGTGTAGCACAGCGAAGTTCACCGTTGGTGAGAATAGTGACGAATGAATCGTCTGACTTAAT
Organism: Zea mays; assembly: GCF_902167145.1. Taxonomy (NCBI): domain Eukaryota; kingdom Viridiplantae; phylum Streptophyta; class Magnoliopsida; order Poales; family Poaceae; genus Zea; species Zea mays. The sequence goes on along the minus strand of NC_050098.1, from coordinate 4,442,029 downwards.
ATGAACAGGAGAGTTATAGGCAGAATATGGGACGAGAGTATTTTGGGATTTTTCTGGAACATGAACCATGCTTAAGGGATGACATGGTTGGATAGGGAATAGTTTGATAAGAATTTAGAAACGAGAATTATTGGAATCTGAGTTTGGAAGCCTGGTTCGAAGGAATCTCAAGTTAAGCGTGCTCAACTTGGAGAAACCTAGGATGGGTGACCAGATTGGAAGTTCCCACTGGAAGAAAAATCACAGTCACCGGAGTTTGTATAACTAGAATATGGGTCTGGCTGGTCTTAGGTGGACTGGACAGCATGATGGATGAGTAGTTGAAATTTGGGGTGATCGGATGATCGATGAATAGTAACGGTGAATAGTAACGGTAAATAGTAACGGTAAAAAGTAACGGTAAAAAGTAACGGTAAAAAGTAACGGTAAAAAGTAACGGTAAAAAGTAACGGTAAATAGTAATGGTAAAAAGTAACGGTAAAAAATAACGGTAAATAGTAACGGTAAAAAGTAACGGTAAAAAGTAACGGTAAAAAGTAACGGTAAACGGTAAAAAGTAACGGTAAACGGTAAAAAGTAACGGTAAATAGTGACGGTAAATAGTGATGGAAAATAGTGACGATGTACGAACGATGAACGATGAATAGGAACTATGAACGAACGATGAACGATCGAATGATCGAACAAACGAATGAACGGAATTTTGGCAGCATAACGGCAGGAAAAGGATTATTTGGACGAACGAACGGACGAACGATCGAACGATCGGACGAACGGACGAACGAACCATGAACGATCGGACGAACGATCAAACGATCAGACGAACGAACGATCGGAATTTCGGCAGCATAACGGCAGGAAAAAGATTATTTGGACGAACGAACGGACGAACGATCGAACGATCGGGCGAACGGACGAACGAACCATGAACGATCGGACGAACGATCGAATGATCGGACGAACAAACGAACAAACTAAGAACAGGGGGACGAACGATCGAAGAACGATCAAACAATCCTTGTGCTAGTGTGTGCTTGTGTGGAAGGTGGAGTGGGAGTGGGCGTGTGGGTGTGAGGGGGGGGGAGTTGCCATGAAATGGCTTGGGGTGGGATGAGAGGAGGCCCTTGCCCCTCTATTTATAGCCATGGTGGGGGGATTAGGGGGAGGGATGAGAGAATTAGTGGGAGGATGAGAGGATTAGTGGGAGATTAGCATGGATTTGTCTTATATGAGTGTAATTAGCTTGTAGAGCTCACCGTATGACACCGGAGGCATACGTATACGTATGAGCATGAAGAAAGTTATGAAGAAAATATTTGTAGGGACTTGAAAAATGATTCTGAAGGTATTTCTCAAGAGGAAAATACTTGGACATATATCGGTGGAATATTTGGGCAGTATTTCTGAAAAAGTTTGAGGGTGATCACTGGGGAAATATTTGTAGGATATTTTGAGGAGGATTTTAGAGAGAATATAGACCACTATATTTTATTTGTTGATATCGACTCGCAAACAAACATTTTGAAACGAAATTTGAAATTCATTTTGAATTTTAGGGCAAGTTTGAGAAAATTTCAGGATTTGAATTTTTGGGATGCTACAAATCTACCCCACTTAAAAGGAATCTCGTCCTCGAGATTCGGCTTAGAAGGGTTATGGGTATAGCTTTACTTCAGCTACATATCTTCACTTTGCAGACTCTTCGAGGAGATGGAGCTTCAACAAAATCTAGCCTTTGAGGAGCATCCGGCTGCTAATTGCAAACGCTGATTCTGGCTACTCAAAGATCATCTTCAGGCTTCTAGGTTTCACTTGGCAGCTAGCTTATTGAAGAAGCAACGATGCCAACACGCAAACCTTCCTCTTACAAACTTCCACATGGATTTCTTCTTTGATTGGTCTTCTAGTGCTTCATCAATGGAACTTGGGTGACCACTTCTCATCCAGAACCTCATAAGCTTTGATGATCTGGTCCTCCACAAGCTTGCTACAGGCCTTCTTCTTTTTCTCCATGGCAGGAACCTTACTGGAACACTACCCCACTTAAAAAGAATGAGGGTAGATCTCTTAAATCTTGGGAATTTGAACTCTTTGAAGTACCTCATAACAAGGGTGTTACAGGGCCTTCTTCTACTGTTGCTGCTTGAGCAGGCTGCGAAGAAATGACTGACACAGGGTTGATTCTGGGAGAACTTTCTTCTCATCTTCTCTTCACTATCTTCTTTTCACTGACCCTTTCCTTCTATTTGCTCTTCCCACTGGAAGATTCTATCAAAGAGTATTACCATCATATAGAGGAGGAAACCGAAGATGTTGAACCATGTACAACAGTCTTCAACCCATGAATCACCAAGCATTGTGATCTTAGGGGCGAGGGAGTGGAAAATGGAGTTGCTTGCGATTTGGCAGAGGGGATTTATCTGGAGTGTGCTTTGCTTTGAGCGAGATGGGAGTTGAGGGAGCTGGTGGGGGAATTTATAAGCGAGTGGGGGTGCTTGGGCATGGAGTGGCGATGACGGAGCAGGTGACATGCGGCAGCAGGTGCGACAAGGGGTGGGGGGCTGTTGCCGGCGACGATGGTGGTGGTGGGTGCGCTGCAAAGGGAGGTGGGCGGCGGTAGTGCGCTGCAAAGGGGGGCATGGGCGGTGGTGGTGCGCATGGAGGCGGGCACGCGTGCGGGGGTACGAGTGAGTGGTGGGGTCGATGACCCTGATGTTTGTGGTCTCTGGTTCCAAGAATCTTTGCCTCTCTGTATGGTAATAACTCCTTCTGTCCTCTTTTTCTGCTCACTTTGACTTAGGGGCAGTGCTTTGATTCTCACGGTCTGTCTTTTTGACTGAGCGGCTGGATAGGTTTCTTCTGTAGCTTATTCTAGGCTTCAAGGGTAAGCTTCCCGGTATCTTCTTGGGTAAGGCACTTTTCTCTTGAGATGGGTTAAGATGAGAATGGAAGCATAAGGTGAGGATTAGCTCTAATTTGTTATCTATGTTTTTAGAGAAAACCTTTTTAAAAAAGAAAACACACAAGCTCAGCAATGATAAGCACAAACAAATCAAATGTTTTGAATAAGGGAAGAATAGAGTTTCTTCAAAGCACGAACTACTCAGATTCAGGGGCTAAGCATAACTACTATTGCTCGGCACTGAATTGAGAACTATGCTAAATGCAACTTATGAGCACTAACGTTAAAGCATCACATATGCACTCCAAAGGGGAGAAAACATCAAGCGAAATTCATTTTGAAATGCCCTAGGGGGCCACACAATTAGAGTTCTTCGAAACACGAGACTACGCGATTACCTCTCATACATGCAGGGCTCTAGCCAAAGTGAAGAAAAACTTCACTACCCAATGCATGCAGAGGACTGGGCATAACTAACTCAGATCTGGCAACTTCTCTTCTGGCAAGGCTTGCACACAACTTCAATTTGAGACATCTCCTGGATGGGTCAAGAGGGAGCTGATATTGATGGCTTCTTCTGGCGGCGACTAAGATGGCAACACGGGGTCGAACTCTTCTTGAAGCGGGACAGGCTCTTGTAGTTCCTCAGAGGGCGGCGGTGCTGGCGGGGTGCTTGCAGCTTCTTCCTTGACTTCAAGGGATGGTGCTGGAATCTTCTTCATGGTGAGGGGCTCAAACAACTCCGGCGGGGGATTTTGGGAGGACTCGGGGTTCTCTTGCTTATTCATAGCCTGAGGGAAGACTGGAATTCCTTCCAAGACTATGGCTCCTTCGGGGAGTTCCCAAGCCTTCTTCTCTCCTCTGATAGAGACCGGGTGACCTTCAAGAATCTGGGGGTCTTCAGCTCTGATGGGTTGAACTGGGTTTGATGAAGCGGGCTCTTGGATCCGCAGGGCTCTACGTTGGTTATGGGTTACCAAGTAGGCATCCATCAACTTCTAGATGTGCTCATCCTTGGCTTGCTTCAGGGCTTCAACAGCAATGGCTTCACGACTTTCCAAGGCAGCTACATGGGCTTGAGCTGTGGTGAGATCCACATGGAGCTTACTGTTGAGCTTCTCTGTATCTTCTGCTCGGGCAATCATCTGACGGTGGTGCCGAGCCAAGAAATCATACTGTGCATCCAGGGTGAGCAGGTATGCAGTGAGGTACACGATTGTGGGGTCGTCCTCAAGCAGCTGCTTCCCTTCCAATGCACGCATCCTGGCCATCCAAACTGGACGGTCTCTCTGAAAGGGCGGAAAGAATCTGAGCGGGGTGTCGGCCACTTCTTCTTCATAGATCTGACACAAGGCCCTCAATGCCTTGCGAGCGACGACTTGGCAGGTGTCTTTGAATCTGTGCCCCGCAGCAGTGACACTCCATTCCACATGGTGCGGACTGGATCCAATGTATACAGTCACGACACACTTCTCCGTGCCATGCTCGATGAATTCACGACCATCATACTTTGGCTGGCTCCTGATTCCGAGGCGGACTGTGCATGCTCTCAGCAACTTGGGGAAACCATCTTCATTCTGGCAAAAGCTGGTTTGGCAGCGAACCTCCATCTGACTTCTGAGAGAAGGAAAGGAGGAAACCATTTTTGAAATGAAGGGATAAGAGCAAGAATTTTTTTAAGAAAATAGTTTTGACTCAAAAACTTTTGGATCAGGCTAAGGGTTACGTCCTGCGGCCAACCTAACAGTTCTGATACCACCTGAAGCGCCCCAATCCTCTGGGACTCAAATGTGATACAATTACTAGTCCTAGGAGGCTAGTAAACACATTTATACATCAGATGATTACAGATCTGCTTAAACGACAAACCTATAAAGGTGGCGAACAACTTTAAGAGTTGGTCCACAACTCGGGACATATCATCAGAGTGGGGCTGAAGCAGCCCGATATACGCAGCGAAGCAAATCAGCGGTCCAACAGCCACAGGCAAGGTTGGGAATAGTCGTAACTCTTACCCGATCTCCTTTTTCTGAAAAAAATAAATAAGCAAGGGTGAGTACAAACGTACTCAGCAGCCCACCTTCACCCGCGGAATGGGGAAATCAGATATAATGCATGGAATATGTGGAGCTCAGGATATTTTGCAAAAACATCAATATTTTATGCAGGGTTGTTTTGAAAAACATTTTGTATTTTGCAAAGCGCATCCTCTCCCAAAGGAGCAGGAAGTTTTTCAATATTAGAACAAAAATCCCCTGGACTAAACCATCCAGGTATCTCAGCAGTTTCCCACTGGTTTTCATTTTCAAAAATAGCTACTGGACTTCCCGTCCACCATAGCTCACGGCTCAACCGTCGAACCTTTAAAAAACATTTTTCTCAAACGCACCCCTTTTTTTGAAAACAAAACATTAATTGCCATACCATACCAGACTCGTCCATTCCTGTGGACACAGACTATTCGAATAGGTTTTCAAACTCTGCACAGAGGTGTACACTTTACCCACTAGTCCGGCTCTGCGATCTCATGATCAGTGAGATCTGAATCCGAATCTCTTTCTTTCCCCGCACGTCCTAACCTTAACGGTTATCCAGAAGGAGTCAGGCCACCACCATGTCCAAACCGGACAAAACTTTCCCCCTCCTTATCCTCCCGGTGCTCCCTAGCCTTCATAACCCTGGGGTTGGACCGTATGAGTTCAGATTGAGTGACTGCCCACACAGTCTCGAGTGGTTGTACTTGTCATGAGTACATGTAGTGAAAGATGACAAACCGGTCCTTATACGAGGGGACAATCCTTCTGCTCACGCCTAAACCAGCTGAGCCATCACCTTAGGCCCTCCCCTAAACCAGGGAGTCCCTGATTATCCCACTCACAAGGTGATAAGGGTGAAAACCCTTCATCATACACATTTTGAAAAGCATTTTCTTTTGAAAACTCACACCTTTCCTCAAATCATTTGTAACAAATATATCAGGGATTGATTGCGGCAAGCGGCTGGGTGGCCATAATAACTTGTCTCAAAATCATATCATGCATAAAATAACAGGCTGAGGGTTGTGGTTGAAAAATCATAGGTAATTTATGCATCAAAGGGATCCAGTGAGATTGCCGTGCTTATCCGGCGAAGGGGAAAGAGAGCTCGCGGAACTGGCTTCTGGCTCCTGGCGTAGACTTGTAGATCTGGCCTCCACGAGACGGTACGAACGCTCCGATAACTATGCAACATGAACAAGCAAACATACAAACCAACAAGTATACCAACAAATATTTAGTATAGTGGTCAGAATAGTGATATATGGATGGGTAGAGTCTTGAGTAGAATATGTGTCATGTGGTGTTGAGATACTGCTGGTGGTGGAGCGAAGGTGCTTACCAGGAGGGTGGACTGGAGACGAAGCGACACTATGCGTGTAGCTGGCAGAGCGGAGTAACTGAGTGAGTGGGGTGTTTGTCTTGGCTGAGGGTGTTGCGTGTGTGTGGAGAGGGAGAGGGTAGCTGGGTGTATTTATAGCTGGGTGTATGTGGTGTAGCACAGCGAAGTTCACCGTTGGTGAGAATAGTGACGAATGAATCGTCTGACTTAATACGAACAGGAGAGTTATAGGCAGAATATGAGACGAGAGTATTTTGGGATTTTTCTGGAACATGAACCATGCTTAAGGGATGGCATGGTTGGATAGGGAATAGTTTGATAAGAATTTAGAAACGAGAATTATTGGAATCTGAGTTTGGAAGCCTGGTTCGAAGGAATCTCAAGTTAAGCGTGCTCAACTTGGAGAAACCTAGGATGAGTGACCAGATTGGAAGTTCCCACTGGAAGAAAAATCACAGTCACCGGAGTTTGTATAACTGGAATATGGGTCTGGCTGGTCTTAGGTGGACTGGACAGCATGATGGATGAGTAGTTGAAATTTGGGGTGATCGGATGATCGATGAATAGTAACGGTGAATAGTAACGGTAAATAGTAACGGTAAAAAGTAACGGTAAATAGTAACGGTAAAAAGTAACGGTAAAAAGCAACGGTAAATAGTAACGGTAAAAAGTAACGGTAAAAAGTAACGGTAAATAGTAACGGTAAATAGTAACAGTAAAAAGTAACGGTAAAAAGTAACGGTAAACGGTAAAAAGTAACGGTAAATAGTGATGGTAAATAGTGACAATGAACGGACGATGAACGATGAATAGGAACTATGAACGAACGATGAACGATCGAATGATCGAACGAACGAACGATCGGAATTTTGGCAGCATAACGGCAGGAAAAGGATTATTTGGACGAATGAACGGACGAACGATCGAACGATCGGACGAACGAACCATGAACGATCGAACGAACGATCAAACGATCGGACGAACGAACGATCGGAATTTCGGCAGCATAACGGCAGGAAAAAGATTATTTGGACGAACGAACGGACGAACGATCGAACGATCGGACGAACGGACGAACGAACCATGAACGATCGGACGAACGATCGAACGATCAGACGAACGATCGAACAAACTAAGAACAGGGGGACGAACGATCGAACGATCCTTGTGCTAGTGTGTGCTTGTGTGGAAGGTGGAGTGGGAGTGGGCGTGTGGGTGTGGGGGGAGTTGCCATGAAATGGCTTGGGGTGGGATGAGAGGAGGCCCTTGCCCCTCTATTTATAGCCATGGTGGGGGGATTAGGGGGCGAGATGAGAGGATTAGTGGGAGGATGAGAGGATTAGTGGGAGATTAGCTTGGATTTGTCTTATATGAGTGTAATTAGCTTGTAGAGCTCACCGTATGACACCGGAGGCATACGTATACGTATGAGCATGAAGAAAGTTATGAAGAAAATATTTGTAGGGACTTGAAAAATGATTCTGGAGGTATTTCTCAAGAGGAAAATACTTGGACATATATCGGTGGAATATTTAGGCAGTATTTCTGAAAGAGTTTGAGGGTGATCACTGGGGAAATATTTGTAGGATATTTTGAGGAGGATTTTAGAGAGAATATAGACCACTATATTTTATTTGTTGATATCGACTCGCAAACAAACATTTTGAAACGAAATTTGAAATTCATTTTGAATTTTAGGGCAAGTTTGAGAAAATTTCAGGATTTGAATTTTTGGGATGCTACATTTGCCTTATCCAAAGCATTTGCACACAACAATGGCCTATGGCAATATACTCGACTTCGGTGGTAGAAAGAGCTACTAAGTTTTGTTTCTTTGAAGCCTAAGACACCAGGGATCTCCCTAGAAACTGACAAGTCCCTGATGTGCTCTTCCTATCAATTTTACACCCTGCCCAATCAGCATCGGAATATCCTAATAAATCAAATGAAGATCCCTTGGGGTACCAAAGACCAAACTTAGGTGTATGAACTAAATATCTCAAGATTCTCTTCACGGCCCTAAGGTGAACTTCCTTAGGATCGGCTTGGAACCTTGCACATATGCATACAGAAAGCATAATATCCGGTCGAGATGTACATAAATAGAGTAAGGATCCTATCATTGACCGGTATACCTTTTAATCTACGGATTTACCTCCCATGTCGAGGTCGAGATGCCCATTGGTTCCCATGGGTGTCTTGATGGGCTTGGCATCTTCATTCCAAACTTGGTGAGTATATATTGAATGTATTTCGTTTGGCTGATGAAGGTGCCTTCTTGGAGTTGCTTCACTTGATATCCTAGAAAATACTTCAACTCCCCCATCATAGACATCTCGAATTTTTGTATCATGATCCTACTAAACTCTTCACAAATAGATTTGTTAGTAGATCCAAATATGATATCATCAACATAAATTTGGCATACAAACAAATCATTTTCAATTGTTTTAGTAAAGAGAGTAGGATCGGCCTTTCCGACTTTGAAGCCATTAGTGATAAGAAAATCTCTTAGGCATTCATACCATGCTCTTGGGGCTTGCTTGAGCCCATAAAGCGCCTTAGAGAGCTTATACACATGGTTAGGATACTCACTATCTTCGAAGCCTGGAGGTTGCTCAATATAGACCTCTTCCTTGATAGGTCCATTGAGGAAGGCACTCTTCACGTCCATTTGATAAAGCTTAAAGCCATGGTAAGTAGCATAGGCAAGTAATATACGAATTGACTCAAGTCTAGATACGGATGCATAGGTTTCACCAAAATCCAAACCTTCGACTTGTGAATACCCCTTGGCCATAAGTCGGGCTTTGTTCCTTGTCACCACACCATTCTCATCTTGCTTGTTGCGGAAGACCCACTTGGTTCCAACAACATTTTGGTTAGGACGTGGAACTAAATGCCATACCTCATTCCTCGTGAAGTTGTTGAGCTCCTCTTGCATCGCCAACACCCAATCCGAATCTTGAAGTGCTTCCTCTACCCTGTGTGGCTCAATGGAGGAAACAAAAGAGTAGTGTTCACAAAAATGAGCAACACGAGATCGAGTGGTTACCCCCTTATGAATATCACCGAGGATGGTGTTCATGGGGTGATCTCGTTGGATTGCTTGGTGGACTCTTGGGTGTGGCGGCCTTGGATCTTCATCACCTTCCTTGTCTTGATCATTAGCATCCCCCCTTGATCATTGTCCTTCTCTTGAGGTGGCTCATCTTCTTGATCTTCATTTTCATCCTCTTGAGCTTGATCCTCATCTTGAGTTGGTGGAGATGCTTGCATGGAGGAAGATGGTTGATCTTGTGCTTGTGGAGGCTCTTCGGATTCCTTAGGACACACATCCCCAATGGACATGTTCCTTAGCGCGATGCACGGAGCCTCTTCATCATCTAGATCATCAAGATCAACTTGCTCTACTTGAGAGTCGTTAGTCTCATCAAACACAATGTCACATGAGACTTCAACTAGTCCAGTGGACTTGTTAAAGACTCTATATGCCCTTGTGTTTGAGTCATAACCAAGTAAAAAGCCTTCTACAGCCTTAGGAGCAAATTTAGATTTTCTACCTCTTTTAACAAGAATAAAGCATTTGCTACCAAAGACTCTAAAATATGAAACATTGGGCTTTTTACCGGTGAGGAGTTCATAAGATGTCTTCTTGAGGATTCGGTGTAGATATAACCGGTTGATGGCGTAGCAAGCGGTGTTGACCGCCTCGGCCCAAAACCGATTCGAAGTCTTGTACTCATCAAGCATGGTCCTTGCCATGTCTAATAGAGTTCTATTCTTCCTCTCCACTACACCATTTTGTTGTGGCGTGTAGGGAGAAGAGAACTCATGCTTGATGCCCTCCTCCTCAAGAAAGTCTTCAATTTGAGAATTTTTGAACTCCATTCCATTGTCGCTTCTTATTTTCTTGATCCTTAAACCGAACTCATTTTGAGCCCGTCTCAAGAATCCCTTTAATGTCTCTTGGGTTTGAGATTTTTTCTGCAAAAAGAATACCCAAGTGAAGTGAGAATAATCATCCACAATAACTAGACAGTACTTACTCCCACTGATGCTTATGTAAGCTATCGGGCCGAATAAATCCATGTGGAGTAGCTCCGGTGGCCTGTCAGTCGTCATGATGTTCTTGTGTGGATGATGAACACCAACTTGCTTCCCTGCTTGACATGCGCTACAAATCCTGTCTTTCTTAAAATGAACATTGGTTAGTCCCAAAATGTGCTCTCCCTTTAGAAGCTTGTGGAGATTCTTCATCCCAACGTGGGCTAGTCGGCGGTGTCAGAGCCAACCCATGTTAGTCTTAGAAATTAAGCAAGTATCGAGTTTAGCTCTATTGAAATCAACTAAGTATAGCTGACCCTCTAATACTCCCTTAAAAGCTACTGAATCATCACTTCTTCTAAAGACAGTAACACCTGTATCCGTAAAAAGACAGTTGTAACCCATTTTACATAATTGAGAAACAGAAAGCAAGTTGTAATCTAAAGAATCTACAAGAAAAACATTGGAAATAGAATGGTCAGGTGATATTGCAATTTCACCAAGTCCTTTGACCAAACCTTGATTTCCATCCCTGAATGTGATAGCTCGTTGGGGATCTTGGTTTTTCTCATAGGAGGAGAACATTCTTTTCTCCCCAGTCATGTGGTCTGTGCACCCGCTGTCGATGATCCAACTTAAGCCTTCGGATGCATAAACCTACAAAACAAATTTAGGCCTTGTTCTTAGGTACCCAAACGGTCTTGGGTCCTTTTACATTAGAAACAAGCACCTTGGGTACCCAAACACAAGTCTTTGACCCCTTGTGTTTGCCCCCAACATATTTGGCAACTACTTTGCCTGATTTGTTAGTAAGCACATATGAAGCATCAAAGGTCTTGAATGAAATATTATGATCATTTGATGCAATAGGAGTTTTATTCTTAGGCATTTTAACATGTGTAGAACGCCTAGAGCTAGAAGCCTCATTCTTATAAATAAAAGCATGGTGAGAATGAGTCTTCTTTGCATGAATTCTCTTAATCTTATCCTCAGGATAACCAGCAGGATATAAAATGTTACCCTCATTATCCTGAGGCATGGGAGCCTTGCCCTTAACAAAATTAGATAATCTTTTAGGAGGGGCATTAAGCTTGACATTGTCTCCCTGTTGGAAGCCAATGCCATCCTTAATGCCAGGGCATCTCCCACTATAAAGCATGCTACGAGCAAATTTAAAATTTTCATTTTCTAGTTCATGCTCGGCAATTTTAGCATCTAATTTAGCTATATGATCATTTTGTTGTTTAATCATAGCAAGGTGATCATGAATAGCATCAACATTAATATCTCTACATCTAGTACAAATAGAAACATGCTCAACGGTAGATGTAGAGGGGTTGCAATTATTTAATTCAACAATCTTAGCATGTAAAATAGTATTCTCATCTCTAAGATTAGAAATAGAAACATTGCAAACATCTAATTCCTTAGCCTTAGTAATTAATTTATCATTCTCAAACTTAAGGCTAGTAAGAGAGGCATTCAATTTTTCAATCTTAGCAATTAGACTAGCATTATCATTTCTAAGATTGGTAATTGAATCATCACAAATATTTGACTTCTCAACCTTAGCAATCAAATTAGCATTCTCAATTCTAAGGTTGGAGATAGTGTCATGTCAAGTGCTAAGCTCACTAGTTAATTTTTCATTTTTTTCTCTACCTCCCGAGCATAAGCATTTTTAGTCTTAACATGCTTTTTGTTTTCCTTAATAAGGAAGTCCTCTTGGCTATCCGAGAGTTCATCCTTCTCATGAATAGCACTAATCAATTCATTCAATTTCTCTTTTTGTTGCATGTTAAGATTGGCAAAAAGAGTAAGCAAGTTGTCCTCATCATCACTAGAATTATCCTCATCACTAGAAGTTGCATACTTAGTGGAGGATCTTGATTTTACCTTCTTCTTCTTGCCGTCCTTTGCCACGAGGCACTTGTGGCCGACGTTGGGGAAGAGAAGACCCTTGTTGACAGTGATGTTTGCGGCATCCTCATCGGAGGAGTCGGTGGAGCTCTCGTCGGAGTCCCACTCCCGGCAAACATGGGCATCGCTGCCTTTCTTCTTGTAATATCTCTTCTTCTCCTTCTTCCCCCTCTTGTCGTTATCCCTGTCACTATCACTAGACAAAAGACATTTAGCAATAAAATGACCGAGCTTACCATATTTGTAGCATACTTTCTTAGAGTGGGGCTTGTAGTCTTTCCCCCTTCTTTGCTTGAGGATTTGGCGGAAGCTCTTGATGATGAGCGCCATTTCCTCATTGTCGAGCTTGGAGGCATCGATGGGGACCCTACTCGGTGTAGAGTCTTCTTTCTTCTCCTCCATTGCCTTGAATGCAACGGGTTGTGCCTCGGGTACGGAAGAGGAGGCGCCTTGCTCGATGATCTTCTTGGAGCCTTTGATCATCAATTCAAAGCTCACAAATTTTCCTATTACTTCCTCGGGAGACATTAGTTTATATCTTGGATCACCATGAATTAGTTGAACTTGAGTAGGGTTAAGAAATACGAGTGATCTAAGAATAACCTTGACCATCTCATGGTCATCCCATTTGGTGCTCCCGAGGTTGCGCACTTGGTTAACCAAGGTTTTTAGCTGGTTGTACATGGCTTGCGGGTCTTCTCCTTGGTTGAGCATAAAACGACCGAGCTCCCCTCGATCGTTTTCCTCTTGGTGATCTTTGTCACCTCGTCTCCTTCGTGCGCAGTCTTGAGCACGTCCCAAATCTCTTTGGCGCTCTTCAACCCTTGCACCTTATTATACTCCTCTCGACTTAGAGAGGCGAGGAGTATAGTGGTGGCTTGGGAGTTGAAGTGCTGGATTTGGGCAACCTCGTCCGAATCATAGTCTTCATCCCCTACGGATGGTACCTGCACTCCAAACTCAACAATGTCCCAAATACTAGTGTGGAGTGAGGTTAGGTGATGCCTCATTTTATCACTCCACATGTTATAATCTTCACCGTCAAAAACCGGTGGTTTGCCTAATAGAACGGAAAGTAATGGAGTACGTTTAGAAATGCGAGGGTAGCGTAGGGGAATCTTACTAAACTTCTTGCGCTCATGGCGCTTAGAAGTTACGGACGGCGCGTCGGAGCCGGAGGTGGATGGCGACGAAAGAATCGGTCTCATAGTAGACCACCTTCTTCATCTTCTTCTTCTTGTCGCCATTCCGATGCGACTTGTTGTGGGAGTGTGATTCTCCCTTTCCTTTGGAGCCGGACTCCCTTGATGGAGCCTTCCCGAGACTTGTAGCGGGCTTCTCGCCGGTCATCATCTCCTTCTTAACATGATCTCCCAACATCACTTCGAGCGGTTAGGCTCTAATGAAGCACCAGGCTATGATACCAATTGAAAGTCACCTAGAGGGGGGTGAATAGGCAGAATCTAAAAATTATAAACTTAAGCACAACTACAAGCCAAGATTAGCATTAGAAATATAAACGAGTCCGAAAGAGAGGGCGAAAACAAATCACAAGAAAATAAGGCGGATGACACAGTGACTTGTTTTACCGAGGTTCGGTTCTTGCAAACCTACTCCCCGTTGAGGTGGTCACAAAGACCGGGTCTCTTTCAACCCTTTCCCTCTCTCAAACGATCACTTAGACCGAGTGAGCTTCTCTTCTCAATCAATCGGGACATTAAGTCCCCACAAGGACCACCACACAATTAGTGTCTCTTGCCTTGAATACAATTGAGTTGGGAACAAGAAAGAAAGAAGAAGAAAGGCGATCCAAGCGCAAGAACTCAAATGAACACAATTGTCTCTCTCACTAGTCACTATTTGATTGGAATGATCTTTGGACTTGGGAGAGGATTTGATCCCTTTGTTTGTGTCTTGGAGTGAAGTCTAGAGCTCTTGTATTGAATGCAATGGCTGAAAACTTGGATACCTTGAATGAGTGGTGGTTGGGGGTATTTATAGCCCCAACCACCAAAGTGGTCGTTGGGGATGGTTGCAGTCGTATGGCACACCAGACAGTCCGGTGCGCCACCGGACACTGTCCGGTGCGCCAGCCACGTCACCCAATCGTTAGGGTTCGACCGTTGGAGCTCTGACATGTGGGGCCAACGGACAGTCCGGTGGTGCACCGGACAGGTCCTGTTCACTGTCCGGTGCGCCTTCTGGCACTGCTCTGACTTCTGCGCGCAGGCGCGCACTGTTCACTTTTACTGTTCCTTTGCAGACGACTGTTGGCGCGAAGTAGCCGTTGCTCCGCTGGCACACCGGACAGTCCGGTGAATTATAGCGGAGTGGCTTCCCCAAATTCCCGAAGCTAGCAAGTTTGAGTTGATCCACCCTGGTGCACCGGACACTGTTCGGTGGCACACCGGACAGTCCGGTGCGCCAGACCAGGGCAGCCTTCGGTTTAACTTTCCTCATTTGTTTTGAACCCTTTCTTTTATCTTTGTATTGGTTTGTTGTGAACCTTTGGCACCTGTAGAACATATATTCTAGAGCAAACTAGTTAGTTCAATGATTTGTGTTGGGCAATTCAACCACCAAAATTCATATGAAAAAGGTTTGACCCTATTTCCCTTTCATTAATAGTCATTTTTCGCATTCAAACGTTCGATATGACATATATTAAGGTCTTGTTTAGGAGAGCTTTACTTAAAAAAATTTAAGTCTGTTTCAGTTTTTTCTATCTAAACAAGTCCAGCTTTACGAGAGGTCAATTTCATAAATTTTTAGAAACTATAGGCCAGTTTCATAATTTTTTGAAACTCTTCAATGGGTGCTTCAAAACATTATTTTTATACCTCATTATGGCGGTGCACCAAAATTACCCACCATGTCATCAATAACATGACCTATCGATGTATGTCTATTTTTTCGTCTGCTAATTATCAAGGTTAATTAAGAAAATTTATAGAAATTAATTGTATTACAGAAGCTGAAGTCTATGTGCTAGCCAAACGTTCTTAAATCCTATATTATCAATCTTTTTTGAAGTTATTTATTGATAAAGGTGAAAACTGAAATTGTAATTTTTAAAGTGAATCTCTACTTACCTCATAGCCAAGCTCCTGGGCCAGGCGGAACTGCAGAAAGCACAAAACAGCGCGTGGAATAGTAGTAGTCGGGAAGTATTTTTTTTCCCACACCACATTCCCCGTGCGTCTGCGGCTGCGCCGTCCCGTGCGCTCGTGCTTCCTCCTTTGCTCTCCTCGTCCTCGACCACCGTCCCCATCGCCGCCCTCCCGCCGACCGCCTCATCCGCCGCCGGGGACTAAACCCTAGCCCAGCGTGCCCGCGTCTCTGCCGGTATCGGCTCGCCGCTCGGCCCGATCTCCTCTCCGGACGCGGGCCGGTCGTGGGGCTGAGTCCGTGACGGATGCTAGCGCCCCGCGGTTGCTCGTGCCGAGGCGTGGAGGGCGGCCGCAGCGGAATCCAGTACTCGGACCGCGACCCACGTGGTGTCTGGTGCTGTAGCAGCAGCGCAGTCGCAGCGACAGCAGCGGAGGTGGGGGCGGGGCGAAGGGATGGACGAGTTTGACAGCGGCGGGCGGAGCGGGGACAGGGCGGGCGCCGCCGCCGCCGCCGCCGCAGGAGACGACGGGGCCACTCCTCCGTTGCCCCAGACGGTAAGCTCTAGAATGCCCCTGGTCTCTCCCTTCGTAGATGCTTATTATGGAAATTTCGGGGCCCTTAGTGTTCTGTTGCTTGATTAAACGCTGAGGACTGCGGACTGCGACCAGATTCGGTTCGATTGATAACCCAAGGATGGCGAGATACTGAGATGGTATGTTTGTTGCACACTGAGTTGGTTAGGTGGTTGTTGCTAGGCAAATTAACACCTGTGAGAAGTTGAGAACCTAAAAGGGAAGCAAACATAGCTGCCAAGACAACAAATGTATACATGCACAGTTTCCCGAACTATTTTGATCCTAGATAGAACAATTCTGAAGCTAGGGTAGGATTCAAGTTTCTGTACTGCCTAGAGATCTGACTGGTGAACTATATATAAATGGTGTATCATTAGAATTGCAATTTGAACTGCTGGATTTTGCGTGGAAAGTGTTTGCTAGTTTGAAGTACCTCTATAAATGGTCTCTGGTCAATTGCAGTAGTTGTAGGAGATGTTAGACTCTCTTCAAAGGTTTACTCTATATTGCTCCCCGCCCCCTATGTCCCACTATCCCACGTCGCCAATCTCTTTCCCCTATATCTCTACCCTCTGCAGCGGTTCCCCCCTAAATTTTCCCCCTATACCCCACTACAACCATAAAATATCATTTTCCATACCTATTCATCATTCTTTATCTATTTTTCCTCAACTAACAAGTAACAAATATTGTCTTGCACACAAATCGACGCAAGGGGTCCGGCTGCCGCACCCCTTCATCTGGCGATTCACTGTGTGTCGTGGTTTCAGAAATCAGGGAGAATTTGTGTTCGGTGGGGGTGCTAGCACGGACTCACTTCGAATGATGAATTGCAGAGATTCGAGAAGAGGGTTTGAGACCGAGAGTTATACTGGTTCAGGCTCGCGCCCTAGCCCAGTTTAGTGTATTGCTTGGGGACTGTGTTACAGCTGGTGTGTGTGTGAAGGAGAGGGTCCTGCACTTTTATAACTCAATGGTAGGACCTTATAGTGGGGACTTGTATTCTACTGATGGGAGCGTGGTCTGTTGCCCTTGAATGGCGTTGTCCTTCTGACGTCTCTCGTAGGGTCGTGCGTAGCCGCACTCCCGGTATGGCGTACCGCTTCATCCGTGTGGTATGTAGGTTCCTGTAGCGAGTCCAATGCTGACATAGTGGCACTTGGCAGGCCCCGCAGGGTAGACTTACAGTATGCTTCGGGGTCGTGTGTGGAGCAGCTTCGTCTTCTGTCATGAGCCTTGCATCACCTTCATGCGTGCGTAGGCATACACCCGGTATGGTGTATCGTCTCGTCCTTTCTGGTATGTGGGTTACTGTAGAGACTCTAGTGCTGAGGTCCCCCATGACTGGGGTTGATCGGCCCCACAAGGCAGTGGGGATGCGCCTGAGATCGTACGCGGCGGCATACAATCATGTTGGTCGTGACCTCTCGGCGCCCTTCGGTATGCCGTGCCTATGGTCTGGACGTGGGAGAGGTCTTGTCGTGCTAACGTGGGTCAGCAGTACTGGATCGGCCCTTCCGCCTTGCAGGGTTGCTCGAAGGAGTGATGGTCGGCGGCTCCGCCTCGCAGGGTTGCTCGAAGGAGGGATGATCGGCCGCTCCGCCTCGCAGGGTTGCTCGAAGGAGGGATGATCGGCTGCTCCGCCTTGCAGGGTTGCTCGGCAAGGAGTTGGTCGGTCGCTCCGTCTTGCTAGGTTGCTCGGCGAATGTTTGGTCGGTCGCTCCGTCTCGTAGGGTTGCTTGGCAGAGGGTTGGTCGGCCGCTCCGCCTCGCAGGGTTGCTCGGCAGAGGGTTGGTCGGCTGTTCTGCCTCGCTGGGTTGCTTGGCGGAGGTTGGTCGGCAACTGGGCCGTTAAAAGGCTTTGGGCCTACTTTGGGCACTTGGTTCCTGGGTACCCGACACTGTGCGCTCCCCTAGGACTGTAGCACATAGAGGAGCAGATAGCGATAGCTGTTGCGGTGTTTAGCATTGTCCTGTTGCCGCTGCAGTAGCGTAGGGGGAGGGACGATAGCTGTTGCGGTGTTTAGCATTGTCTTGTTGCCGCTGCAGTAGCGTAGGGGGAGGGGGCGCGGGAAGCGCTGCAGTTAGTCTTACTCACGCGGATGAATTTAATGAATCCGTTATTTTGGAAATTGATATGTATTGTGCACGGGCCTTTTTGTCATTGCTCATTTATTTTAGTTTGTCTCGAGTGGGGTGAATTCTGCTTCATCATGTTCCAATATGTCATTATTTTAATAGTTTCCGTTTGCCACTTTCTATGGACTTATATGGATTATGGAGTTTACTATTGATTACGACTGAAGGAGATGATTGTCTATTAACTGGTAGACTTGGGGTGGGGGGGGGGGGGGGTTAAGGTTCTAACAATAAATGTCATTATTTGTAGTTTCAGAACCTTTTCCATGCCGTAGATGTACTGATCATGTTGTATGTGTGTTGATAGTGAGTGAAATTTGGTAATTTATCTTTTCATTTTTTTGTTTCTTTGTGTTCTTTCTTCTATGTATAGCTGGACTCACATATCTCTGCAGTCTGTAAAACTAGAGTGGTTAAATGAACATTCTAGATTGCCATGCATGCCAATGTTAGCAGCATTTATAGTTTTATGCAACATCAATACTCTATATTTCCGCATGCCATTGGACATTGTATTTAACAATTTAGAAAACAAAAACAGAGAAATGGCTGTGTTGGGCATCATTTTGTCCATGGTTATTAAAGCGGTAAAACGTTAAAACGTTATGAACCAACTTTTCAACGTTTAAACGTTTAAACGAACGTTGAAACGTCTTTTCAGACTTGACATAGAATTTCAAATATAGAATAAGTTCATACATAAGTTGAAATTGAAATTCACTCTCAGCAAATAGAGATTGATTCAATGTGAGCAAAATCAACAAATCTTGGGGCTGGCGCAGAGGTGAGGCAGAGTGGCTGGCGCAGAGGTTACAGGTTAGTCCCTCAGCTGCTGGTCTGTGAAGCAATGGGCACTGGCGGCTGGAGCACTGGGCAGCCACACTGGCGGCTGGCGCAGAGGTAGCGTGTGGAGCACTGGAGCAGAGGCGGCTGGTGCACTGGCCTGTGGAGCAATGGAGCAGTGGCGCAGAGGCGGCTGGCGCACTGGCCTGTGGAGCACTGGAGCGGCGGTGACGCACTGGCCTGTGAAGCAATGGAGTGGCAGCGCACTGCCCTATGGGCGGAGGGAAGAGGGAGGAGGGAGCGCACTGCCCTATGGGCGTGAGAGCTCTGCGCGTTCTGCGGCGCAGCGGCTGGGCTGAGGACGGCGGTAGCTGGCGGGAGCGACTAAAGGCCCAGGAAGGCCCACTAGCACATAGAACGTCCGTAGAACGCTTAAAACGTCATAGAACGTCCGTAGAACGCTTACACGACGCTTAAACGTCCGAAACGGACGTTCAACACCAGTTTTTTTAGAACGTGCGGACGTTTTAGATTCTAATCACGTTCTACCGCTTAAACGACGCTTAAACGTCGTTTAAACGACGTTTTAATAACAATGATTTTGTCTGCAGGATATGCTTCTAAAAAAATGTTACTGTACACTACCATCACAATATATAAGCAATTTGCACATATTTTAGGAGACTTGGTTTCCCTAGTCTCAAAGTGCTGTTTTCTCTGCCTTGTCCTGTGATGAATCTTTGTTACATTCATCATTTCTCGTTTTCAGAGGTAGTAGTATGCCCTTGAATTGGGGGCTCTGCTGTTTTGATTATTTCACTCTGTTCTCAGTGGAATTTCTTTTGATTTGTGCCAGAAATATACCATCCTTTGAAATTCCTGCATTTCAATCCATACATTGATATGCTGGTAGAACATAGAAGGTATTTTTGGGCTAAATGGGTTTGTTGCGTGCCATGGGGAGGCACACTGTAGCAGTTTTTGTAGGCACAGATTAAATATATTAGTATGATTCCAAATATCAATCTAATATATTCTCAATTGATTCCATGTATATCTTCATTATATATTGTATCATGCTATATAATGTTACCTGGATTTAAATTTGGGGTAGATAGTTCAGTTATTGGTGTGTTTTATTTGTGGTTGCATGATTTGTTCAGCTATCTGCTCATTTGCTCCAGATGCTCACACACATGCTTGAAACAGGTACACATTGGGAATTCACCAACCTATAGACTTGAAAGGAAGCTTGGAAAGGGAGGATTTGGACAAGTATACGTTGGTCGACGTATTTCAGCTCCTCGTCTCAGTGACCGTAACCCTGGTTCAAATGCTTTAGAGGTCACTATATCTCCATAAATGATTAGTGTTGGAACTGGAAAAAACGTAGTTCCATCAATTTTCATGCTTCTATATTTGTTAGGTTGCACTGAAATTTGAACACCAATCCAGCAAAGGTTGCAACTTTGGAGCTCCTTATGAGTGGCAAGTTTACAAGTAAGTATTGAGTTGATAATATCCTTTCAATTCGTGTAATACTTTATGGTTCTAGTTATTTCTTGGGGTACATTTAACCTGTGTTGCTTATGTGCCCCTTTGGCAGCACTCTTAGTGGGAACCATGGTGTCCCACGGGTACACTACAAAGGAAAGCAGGGAGAGTTTTACATCATGGTTTGGGCAATGAACCTTCTTATATTTGTTTCACTTGTTATGCACATGTTAATATAGATATTAGATAGGCAGATGGTATTGGTGCAAATCTTCTTTTGGTCCTCTTTCGTTGACAACTATTAACAAACTTGGTTCTTGTTAATCCGATTTGGTTTGCATGTAGGTTATGGATATTTTGGGACCAAGCCTATGGGATGTTTGGAATAATAATTCCCACTCGTGGGTATCTGCACATTCTTTGCAATTACACTTCACTGTTTCTATTTGATCTTTCCAATCATTCCTGAGCTTGTCTTTTACAGGATGTCTGTTGAGATGGTTGCTTGCATAGGTATAGAGGCAATCTCCATACTGGAAAAGATGCACTCTAAAGGGTGATCTGCTTTCTGTTGTTGAGATGGAACTTTTTTTCTTATATGGTTGTTTTAAAAGTGGATCTCATAAGATGCGTATATGACACAGGTATGTCCATGGTGATGTGAAGCCTGAGAACTTCTTGCTTGGTCCTCCTGGTACCCCAGAGGAGAAGAAGCTTTTTCTTGTTGACCTTGGATTGGGTAAGTTGTAATTAGATTCAACTTATGTACTAGGTCTATTTGGTGTCGGATATTTATGTCGTTTCTTTTTAATATATTATTTTGTATACTATTGCAGCAACTAAATGGAAGGATGCTGGTACGGGGCACCATGTTGAATATGATCAGAGACCTGATATTTTTAGGTTCGGTTGGGAATATTAGTATGATATGCTTTACCACTCACGTTATTTCATTGAATACTTTTGACATTTGTGTTTGCTTCATAAACAGGGGAACTGTTCGCTATGCTAGCGTGCATGCCCACTTGGGAAGAACTGGGAGTAGGAGAGATGATCTTGAATCCCTCGCATACACTCTTATTTTTCTTCTCCGTGGCCGCCTCCCTTGGCAAGGATACCAAGTTAGTGTAGTTGATGTTCTGCTCACCTTTTTCTTACTCCTACTCTTTTTTTGTTTTTATTTAAATACTCACAAATTTTTTATCTGTTATTCTTCAATCAATTTAGGGAGAGAACAAAGGTTTTCTTGTCTGCAAGAAAAAGATGGCGACATCTCCGGAGTCTCTGTGTGGAATCTGTCCACAACCTTTCCGGAATTTTGTTGAGTATGTCGTGAACTTGAAATTTGATGAAGAACCAAATTATGCTAGGTGCATCTCTCTTTTTGATGGTATTGTTGGCCCAAATCCAGACATAAGACCGATAAACACTGATGGTGCCCAAAAGGTACATTAATCCTCTGAACTGTGATCTCTTTATTTTTGTTAGCTCTAAGGACTTGCAACCATGCCCTCAGTATTTGCTGAGATATTCATGATTCCATTAGCTACGTAGCAATATATGTTAAAAACCATTATTCGCCAAGAATCTCTGTTGTCTGTTCACTACGTTGGTATAACCCTGTGGCTTAAACTTTAGGGCGGGGGAATATGCATATCATACATATAAAATCAATTTTGATCTGATGTCGATAGTGTGATGTGCTAAATACTGTCTATGGCTTACGTGATAATGAAAATATAGTATTGCTATTATGGGCCATATGGAGTCATTTGCCTTTTAGAGTAAAGGGCAATCTCTTTCAGTGCCTAACATGTCATGTAATTGAAAAGATAATGAATTGGCAAAACATACAATAGTTTATCCTGCATTTTCAATTTCAATTGCATGTTATAAATCATATCCTTCTACATCCATGCAACAAAAGTTATCTGCCTAATGCCTATGCTTGGTCGGATATCTGCCAGCTAGTATATCAGGTTGGGCAGAAGAGAGGTCGCTTAATAGTGGACGAAAATGATGATGAGCAACCTAAGAAAAAGATCAGAATGGGGATGCCGGCAACTCAGTGGATTAGTGTCTACAATGCCCGTCGACCTATGAAACAGAGGTCAGCATGATGCACATATCTGCATAATGGCAGTAACATGAATTTTCCATTGTCTTGCCACATTTGTTTATCAGGTACCACTACAACGTAGCCGATAATAGATTGGTGCAGCATATTCAAAAGGGGAACGAAGATGGCTTGTTTATTAGTTCAGTTGCCTCCAGCTCAAACCTGTGGGCTTTAATTATGGATGCTGGCACTGGTTTTACATCTCAAGTATACGAACTTTCTAGTTACTTTCTTCACAAGGTAAGTGATCAATTTTGTTGACTTCAAAGATCTGTAAGGGTTCTTTCTTTTTTTTCTTAATATAATGATATTCAGCTCTCCTGCTTGTTTTAGAGAAAAAACCTTCAAAGGTTTACTGTTCTTTGTTTATGATTGTACGTCAACACTTTACTGATTATATATCATCAATGATGTCTCATTGTCATTTGCATAGTGGTGTTTTATGCTGTTACAGTTTTTAACTTGCTTGTACTGTGTTAGGAATGGATAATGGAACAGTGGGAGAGAAATTTCTATATCACTGCACTGGCTGGTGCGAATAATGGAAGCTCTTTGGTGATTATGTCAAGAGGTAATTACATGGTATCATCCAGGTTGCCTTCCGTTTGTTTCATCTGCCCTAGCCTCTTTCCCGTGCTGCGGATTCCACGGCTGTGCGTTCACAACACCCGCGTGTGTGCCTGCTCCTCCGCGTCTTCTCCTGCGTGCTTGCCTGCTTGAGTGTGTCCTCGTCCGTGGATCCCTCCCTCTGTGCGCGCGCGTCCTCAGCTTCCCACATGGATCCTCGTGATTCCACAATGGGTATGAGGTGTTCCCCTAATTCTCTACACCTAGAGTGCAGAACATACTTGGTGACAGGAAATTCATTGCATATTATCTAGTGTCAAGAATCATCTCACAAATCTCCTGTGGAAACAGCATCTCATAAATATTAGAGGGGGCCACGAGTGCTAAAATAGCTCAATTAGCAATGTTTAAACATGGTTAAGTATAGAACTTCAAAGCAATATGGAAAATTAAGGAGGGCCATGGCACACCTCAATGAAGCTTCACCAGTGTGTCGAAATATGGCACCACATCCATCCCTCAACTTTTTAACACCTTTCTTTTGTGATCATGGTTTTCAAAGCATCGCTTAAGCGATGAGGCATGCTAGGATTCTGGGCTTTCTGTCCGCCACGACAAAAAAAATATCAGAAAAACAGAGGGAGGGAGATGGGGAGAACAATTTTTTTTTAACGGAAGAAGAACGGTTGGGGACTGGCCAGCAAGGCCAAGAACCTGCAGCCCCCGGTCAGCTGTGGCATGGTCGATCTGGGGAAGGGGGCAGCTGCAGCAGTGGATCTTAGAGCGCAGAGCAGTGATGAAAGGGAATGACGCAGGGGGAGTTGTGGGCGTCATATGTGTTTTGTAAGATCCGAGAGGAGCAAAGGCGTGGAGAGAGTGCACTGTGCATAGGAGGGGGCGAGGGGCTGAGGGGGAGTGGTGGCTCTGGATGGTGAATTGGGGGAACCACAGGGAGGTTAATCAATGGGAGAGGTGTATGAGCTGTTTAGTGGGCCGGGCCAGTCCCCTTCTTATCCTCTTCACCTTCATTTTTTTCTTTTTCCTTATCCTTTTTTCTTTCTACTCCACGTTGGGGTCTAAATTGGAAGGGGGTGACTAGCCACCTCTTGTCTTGCTGCCATAATAACCTTGTTTCTGATCCTTGGCATCTAAACCTTGAAGTTAATCCTTTAGCATCTACTGTAAGAACCATGGTAACAACTGCCTCATGACGGAGTTGCTTAAGCTTTCATCCTGATAAGCTCGATCTTTTCTTGACAGTAACTGATAAACTATAGGAATCTGTACTACGCATATTTGCCTTTTGGTTTGATGCTATCTAATGTGGGAATGGGAACCCTAGGATATTGTTGTTGCTATTGGTATATAAGGGCTAGTTTGGAAACTTAAATCCCCTCTGGAATTACCGGTGTTTGTCGGAAAATGAGCTACTCAATCCCCGGGAATCCCAGAGGGGATTTAAGTTTCCAAACTAGCCCTAAATAAACAAGTAATGACTCTGGTTTTCTGTTCTCCAGGAACACAATATGCCCAGCAGTCCTACAAAGTAAGTGATACATTTCCTTTCAAATGGATAAACAAAAAGTGGAAGGAGGGCTTCTATGTCACTGCTATGGCAACAGCTGGAAGCCGATGGGCAGTTGTCATGTCCCGCAATGCTGGTTTCACTTCTCAGGTATATGTGTTACTGTGCCCTTGGTCTTAAGTGTCCACAACCTTACAGTGGAATGAAATAGATCGGTAGATCTGCTGAAATTAATCTGAAAGAATTTAAGATCGTATGGATATGCGAATTGAGAATCACAAAAGTTCCATTACTGAAACACTATACCGAACGCACCAATTTATTTTGTAGGTAGTGGAGCTTGATTTCTTATATCCAAGTGAGGGCATCCACATGCGTTGGGACAATGGCTATCGCATTACGGCAACGGCTGCCACATGGGACCAGGCGGCCTTTATCTTGAGCATACCAAGGAGAAAGCCTACTGATGAAACACAGGAGACCCTGAGAACATCTGCTTTTCCTAGCCAGCATGTGAAGGTAGCTTACCTTTCTCACTCCTTTTTCGATGTGAATTTTGTGAGCTCTAGGTAAGGGGTTTTGTATTTATTATACCTCCTGATCAATCTATTTACAGGACAAATGGTCCAACAACCTATACCTAGCTTCCATCTGTTATGGAAGATCGGTGTCCTGAAGCCCGTTTTCACGATTTGGTCTGGTTGCTGAGAGGTATATTGATATCAAATACAGGTGGTTTTATGATATCAATGGGGCATTTTGAAGCTGAAAACTCTGCTAACCTACTTACCTGCAACTAACAAAAGGTAACCTATATATGAGGAAAAAAGAAAGCAAAGTCTGTTGTGTTTCGCTAATCTCTACCATGGAGCAAAAGAACATTGCGGTATGCCTTTTTTTTTAATTGGGCTGTGTATAAATTATCCAAAGTATTAGGTTGTGCTGTAAAGAATGTAGAAGTGTACCTGCTGGACGGTTGCCATGTATATAAAGTCGAATTTTTTACAATGTTGTTTCGAATTACAAAGATGGAATTTGTAGCTTTTTCTTCATTCATCTATTCAAGTTACAGATCAATAGCTACTCCCCTCCCCCCAAATTATAAAAGGTTCTTGTCTTTTGAAGATCATTGCTTTTGTAATGTATCTAGATATATGCTATGTTGAGATATATAGCAAAAAACTATCTAAAAAAAGTAGAACGTCTTACATTTTTAAAAAAAAGATGTGGTATGATGTAGTTCGTTTGGGTACATCACCCAGGATACAAAAAAATGCTTGTATGTATGTCGTTGATGGTCCGACAAGTTCGCTTTCTCTCTTCGATCCCAGAACTAGAGTTGGACTGCTATAGCAATACCTAAAAGCAGTATGATAGCAACACACACAAAAGGAAGTCTTGTTTTTCACTATGAATCAATTGTCCTGTTGTTCCATTGGACATCTACAGTGTTGCTGCATTTGCTGCAAAACACAGAACAGTCAGAAAGAAAAAAACGAAGAAACAAGGGGCGCCTTCTCGTTGGGCTTGGGCAGGAGGTTCGGAGAGTGCTTTTTCTCGCCGAACCGGCTTGTGGGAGATGGGCAAGAGGGAAGGACCGGATCCGTCTTGGGAAAATGGTTTATCTACGTATTTATATATATATTTATTCAGCCACTACTATTTGATCTGCTTAGTGCAGCCGAACAGTTTTAAAATCTCATGAACCACTCCACGCTAGATGATCCATGAAGAATTACATCCTTCTTCCAGTTTTATATCGTATCGCGGGAAAGTTAGCCGCCATATGCATCACATAGGACGCTCGTCTCAAACTCTGGTCGATTAAAAAACTGATCCCAAAGACATACTTAAAAAGCAAATAGCGTAGAGTTGTCCGAACGCAGTCTCGTCACGGCTGCTGCGTCGTGGTCCCCAAATCAGCAATGGAGAGCAGCAGCAAGGGCATGTGCACCGTCGAGAGGCGCGGCCGCGTGCACCTCATCACCATGACCGGCGCCGGCGAGCACCGCCTCAACCCGGACCTCCTCGCGGCGCTCCGCTCCGCTGTGGCCGCCTCCGCTGGCGCCGGCGCGCTGGTGCTGGCCGCGGAGGGGAAGTTCTTCTCCAACGGGTTCGACCTGGCGTGGGCGCGCGCGGCGCCGCCCGGCCTGCACGGCGCCATGGACGGCGGGCTCCGCGCGCTGCTGGCCGACCTGCTGGCGCTGCGCGTGCCCACGGTGGCGGCGGTGACGGGCCACGCGGCGGCGGCCGGGTGCGCGCTGGCGCTCGCGCACGACGCCGCGCTCATGCGCGCCTCCCGCGGGCTCCTGTACATGAGCGAGGTCGACGTCGGCATCAAGTTCGTCGACTTCGTGGCCGCCGTGCTCCGCGACAAGGTCCCCGACGCCGCGGCCCGGCGCGACCTGGTGCTGCGCGGGGACCGGGTGGCCGCGGCCGAGGCCGTGCGCCGGGGCCTCGTGGACGCCGCCGTGGACGGCGGCCCCGAGGACGTGGTGGCCGCGGCCGTCGCTGAGGCCGAGAGGCTGGCCGCCAGGGGCTGGGACGGGGAGGCCGTCGCCGAGATCAGGAAGGCCGCGTGGCCCCAGCTGTGGGCCCAGGTCAAGGACCACGGCGCCGGGCCGGCGCCGGCGCGGCCGCGGCTCTAGTCGTGCGCTCCGCCTGGTGCACTGGTTGGTTGCCCGATAGGTACGACCGAATTGCTCCAAGCTACAGCGACTTGCGAGTCACATCAAGAATGTGTAGCGACGCACTTGTGCCCGGTCAAATAAATCGCAAAAACTAGACTGTATCTATTAATTATTCCCGTTTCTATGCCTTGAACTGACTCGATGCGGAAGAAATGATACCAACCCGCGTTGCCTGTGATTTTCGATATATCTCTGTGTAAGAACAAAATCAAACTACGATTTTAAGAAGCCACTGTTCGTGTAAAGCCCACTACAATCCGAGAGCATTTGTGGCCTTGGGAGTTGGGAATGAACATTTGCGATTGAACCGCTCATCAGATAACTTCCAAGTTCCAACCGATAGAATAGTCTGTATTGGCATGCAAAATTTCGATACAACTTCACCGTAGTTTCACACCGGCAGCGATTCCTATTTCGGGAGCCGGAAGTTCTTCCGACTTTCCTGCCTCAGACTCTGAGCTTCATCACAGCAGGCATCAGGACTACGAAACGATCAGAGAGAACATGCATTACAGTTGGGCGATGATCATTTACATCATGGCGGACGAACAAAACGTGGCCAGCTACACTACTGCTGGAAGTACCGACGAACATTACAACAAAATGGTAGTAATATCAAAACAAAACAAAAAAAACGACCCTACACATTAACCAGTCTCCACCTCCTACATTCTTACCATAACTACTGGACGAACATGCGCCAGTTACTGGCGGTAGTACTCCTTCACGGTCAGATAATTTACACGGTTTCACTACTTTTCTCAGGTACTGCTTGAGCCCCTCCCACTCTCCAGAAGGGGAAACCAAGACCGAAAACTTCGACCATCACAGCGCCTGCCCTCCTAGCTGCTCCCGAAGTTGACACCGATCTGCCGTCTAATGTGCTCCGGCACAAGCCTGCTGACGAGGTCCGGAGAGGCATTTGCTAGCTGCGCACGGCAGAAAAGGGGATGGTCGAAGAGTGATAAGCGAAACAGCAGATCAAGAACTGAAGCACGTGGCTTGAATTAACTGCTTGAACTTCGCACTGTGTTTAGTCTGCTTACTTCGTGCTTGAAGTTAAAGAGCGGAGGGAACGGGCGGCCGTTTGGTAGGCGTGCGTTCGGTGTCCGCAGCTCATCGAAGAAGGGATGAGCACATGCGTCAAGCTGTATAGAATACATGAAACGCATGAGAACATTTCTAACCAACAGACTGGTACATTAAAAGATTATGTTGTATTGTTGCGTGCCACCTACAGCATGAGCACTAGCACTACACCTTTTAGATGGGCCACTAGCTAGTACACTTAACAAGCACATGTGACTATAAAGTTGCACCCACTCTTCATCAGCTAACATGCATGGAACTCTTGGTTCTAGCCTTCTGGACCACTGGGCAGCATAATTATCATATCCATGCAGGACCATTTAAGCTAAGGTTTGGGAGGACATACTTCCACATGGACTTGGCCACTTTTAATTGGTCACGGTCTACAAGACTGCGAATAATTGACAACATTGGAAAGCTTTGGAACAGGTACAGCCAAGTAAAATGGACCATGCACAACACAACCACCTTAGTCTGTCTAGTTTCATTGTCTATTATCTCAAACTATTAGCTTCAAAGCCAACTCTAATCTAAATTAACAAAGTAAACAAAAAGTACTCACAGCAGAGCAGCGAAGACTTGGTGAATACTGAAGGAGACGAGAAGCAAGGTCTATGGCTTCAGGAGGCATTCTCTTGTGGAAAATCTGGAGGATAAAACGGAAAGTAGAGGCATCAGTTAGTAATTGATGCATTCTGAGCTCAAAGTTTCGATATGATCTGCAAACAAGTTCTTCAGCGCCCTTTGAAAACATTTTGGACTGTGGACTACAAGTATACAACTACAGTACCTGCAGGTAAAATGGATAATAGATGTGAACAGAAACATGATTTAACATATGAATACCTTGTGCCATGGATGAGCCTTTATCTGAGGAAACCTGAACTCAGTATAGTTGGGATTCATGCACCGTATCTCCTCACGGGTTGGAGTACCAAGAACCTACAGGCATATCACATACCAATAAGTAACGTCGCGGCAGAGGAATAGAATTTCTATTTGGAACATTTTGCAATACCTTGATGATCTCTACCAACTGATCAACAGCGCTCTCTCCTGGAAATAGTGGCTGATACATACACAAGATCCAAGAGGTTAGAATCACATCATACATTATATTAGGTGAATCATTATATGAAGGCAACCAACCTGTCCAAGAAGCAACTCAGCTAGAACACAACCAGCTGACCATATGTCTATTGAACTTGTATACTCCGTCGCACCAAATATGAGCTCAGGGGCACGATAGTAACGAGAGCATATGTAAGATATGTTCGGTTCACCAGGAATCTGACAAAGCAGCATAAGGAACTGATTAACATGTGGATCAAAGATTTACGGTATACAAGTAAAGAGTCCAATTATTATAACACATGAATTACAGTCAAGTTCAAGATTGGAATTTCACACAGAAGTAAAAGAACTAATGATAATACAGACTAACACAGCTCCGCAAACCGTTGAATAAGTCTTAGCTCAAATAGGATAAAGGTAACTGCACATGATTAAACCTTTGATAACAATATTTTTAAAAAAGAGCATAAAACAAAAGGATGTGACTACAGATCCTCGAGGAAAGAAAAACAACATACCAGAACTTTTGCACTACCAAAGTCACAGAGCTTGACCTGGTGGGTGAGAGGATCAACCTGTACATCAAAGAGAGACGACGAGACCAATTCAGAACTAATTACCAAATCAAAGGAAGAACAAATCCTTGTCCACATGACACATACCAAAACGTTTTGTGGCTTCACATCCCTATGGCAGACTCCTGGTACATTATGAATATAAGCTAGGCCTCTAAAAAGCTGCAAACATCACAAAAAAGAAGAAGACAATTAGCAAAACAATGAGAGCACGCATTGGCAGTCTCACAAGAGTTAAGCTGCTGGTTGACAAACCTGATACATGTAGAGCTTGACGTAGATAAGAGGCATCCTCTGGTTCGCATTGCTGTAGTGCTTCAGGACTCGGTATAGAGTCTCAGGGACGAATTCCATGACAAGGTTTAAAAACAATTCGTCCCTGCTCGTTGTCGAGAAGAAGCAGTGCTTCAGGCAGATGACGTTGGGGTGCTCCATGGCACGCATAAGTTGCAGCTCCCGGTTCTTGTAACGCCGATCTTGCAGCACCTTCTTGATGGCGAAGGTCTCTCCTGTTTCCAGACACTTAGCCTACATGCCAGAACCAATTCAGTGCACGTTGCATCAACCAGTGTTAGGCGCAGCCACAAAGAAGAGCCCCCTCCCCCATGGCCGAGCACCATACCTGGAAGACGATCCCAAATGAGCCTGTGCCCACGACACGTTCTGCCATGTAACTGATGGTCTGCGATTAAGGCCGGAATAAGAACAGCACGTGAGTAACTGAGGACGAGATGAGGCTAACCGGACTCTAGAAGTAGGCTGGCATCAGACAGAGTATCTGAGCAGGCAGGAATTCAGATCCTCACACATGTAACTAATCTAATAGGCAGCATTTCTATTGCGAACACAACAAAACTAGACACGGAACTGGTCGACCATGCTTCCTATAAATGCGTGCTAGAGCCTTGGAAACTCGAAGCAACGGAGCACAAATTGAAGCAGTCAGGCACATAATTCAGCTTGGAGCACTAAAGCAGCGAAGAGCGCTATTGTCTGCACAGCCAGCCAGAATCCGCAAAGCGGTGGGAACAGCATAATTCATCACCAAAATCAGAACTAAAGCCGCTACAGATTTCACCAGCATGCTGGCTCTAGCTACCTAGCAGCTAAACGAGAGGCACGAAACACGGACCCATGCGCAAGCGCAAACCACCAGATCAAGTTCGGGTCCCCGACCGCAAAAGCCGCTACAGCACAATCGGAACCAGTTGAAGCGCAATAGCCGCGCGCAGCAGCATTGACGCACGCAACGGCACGACAGGCAGAGGCAGGACAGACAGCGAGAGAAGTGGTAGCTTACCCGCTTGGGCTCGCCGTTCTTCCCGCCGATGGTGGTGGAGATGATATGGCCCGTCACAGCGTCTCCCCCTTCCCCGTCCTTGTGCTGCGGCAAACACGGAAAGGTGAAAGGGCGCCATTAGCACAACATGCATCACCCCGCAGGCGCAGCCCGCAGGAAGCAGCAGATCGGGCGGCGCCAGGCCGCGCCCGCCACCGCCAGACCCAGATCTGGGCCACCCGCTCACCTTGTCGCTGCCGGCGGGAGGAATCGCCGCGGCGGCGGCGGCGGGAGGTGGGGCGTCCAGCTCCATGGGCCCCGGTCCCGGCGGCGCCTCCATGGTGGGGTGAACGGAACGGAACGGTCGGTCGGTCGGTCGGTTCAGAGTTCAGACGCCGCTGCCGAGAGGCACGAGTTGGCGGCTCCCGCTTGCTTGCCTGGTTGCGGCTGCGGGCGGGATGGCTCTCGGCTTTGGGGGTTGGGGAACGGGGATGGTGGTGGGTTGGGGTGGGGCAGCAGTGCTTTTGACCGGTCGGCTCGGCCCTGCTGCGACTGCGAGGAGAGGACTGCCGCCGCGCCGCGCTTGGCTTGGCTTTGGACAGCTTGGGACAGCCGCTGCTGGCTGGCTGGCTGGCTGGCTTTGCGATAAGTGTGCCGCTGACTGCCGTGTTTTATTATCGGAGACGGATTCTACTTTGGCAGCGACGGTGAGCCGTTTCCTGTCTCCGCGCACGATTTCGGATTCGGAGAGCCTGGTTTTGGTAATCAGGAGGTGCTAAACCGCGGGAGTAATGAACTGCTTGTGGATCTTATCTTGGCTGCTCTAGCAGCGTTACGTTACACATCTTGAAAACAAAAAAAGGCGTGATGGAGAATCTTTCCCATCTCCATCCTCTAAGGGCTAGACGAGGATTAAGGCGTGAGACGCAGGGGAACGGAGCACGAGCAGCAGCGTAGCACCGAACGTAGTTTGGTTGGTCACACGTTTCGCCGCCCCCCTGTCACGTAGCATGTGCCGGCCGATCTGTAGTGTAGCAGCGTTGCGTTGCATCTCCGGCGCTGTTGCTGTGTACCTGCATGGATCTGGAGGACTGGATGGTGTGGTGTGGTCGGTCGGTCAAAGCTGTAGTGTGGCTGCTGGGGTTGGATTGGACGCCGACGTGGTTGGAGGTATAAACCCGGCTATATATTTCTTGTCTGTCACTGCTCCGCGCTGGCAGCCAAATCCGCTTCCGGCGGCCTCAATCATGCAGTCAAACTTGGTTTGGGGACATCTCCGCCTGCTCTATTGTAAGTATATTATACTTACATTTGCTATGCATTATCTTTACTACGTATGGTTGTAAGTTCATTTCCCACTTTCCAGTCCCAAGCTACGCCCAAAACGCCATGCACGTTGGAAAAGCGTCGCGCTGGTACTCGCTAAACAAAATCCCGGCCTCCCATGCAGAAACAAATTTGTTGCAGCTCCTCACAAAAAAGGAGGATAAACTTTACCTGCATGTCTACTAGATAACGTTTTAGTTGTATTATTGGTCTACAGATGAAGCATATCCTCTTTTTTGTGAGGGGCTGCAGCAAATTTTTTTCCGCGTAAAAAAAGCCCGGACCTTCCGGGAGACCCGGAGCCGCTGCCGCCTCCTCCCTCCGTTGCGTTGCCACAGTGCCAGCCACAAACAGCATCCACCAATCCATCGCATTATAACCCCCAGCGGGCAGTAGGCAAGTGGAACAGACAGCAGCACAGCTCGCCCGGCAGCTCCTCCTGCTGCTGCTACACGGGCTACGCCATGACCGGCCGGCGAGTAGCCTTTGACTGCTCTGCTTCCGGTACAGTGCGGTGCTGTGCAGGCAAGGCCTGCAGGAGCGGCGGCATTCTTTTTCTCCTGCCGCCTCTGGGTTTGCTTGCTGCAACCTGCAAACCGCACCGCCGCTGCCGTCCGGGAGTACTTGCACTGGTCGCGAGCGGAGCGGCCGCCGGCCGGGCAGGCAAAGCTACGGACCATTTATTATTCCGTGATGTGAATGACCAAGACAAAAAAAAACACTATACAGTACGTCTCCTGGCATTGACCGGAACAGGGGCCTGGGCGTCTCCTGACCCCTCGGCGCCGATGTGCAGAGCGACGATGTGCTCGCTTCAGAAGCGGGCGGGCGAGCGACGGACCAGATTCTTGCCAGTTGCCAGCACCATATGGGCCGAACTGAACATATGGCTCAACTTGAGCTACCATCGCACGCAGAGGAAACACTGATGGTAAGTGAGTGGCAACTGGGAACGCCAGCTATTTGTTTTATTTCTATACAGTCACACGAGTTTGGGATTACAGATATTTATACAAGTCACTGTATTTCCCCTCCTTGATAAAGATCAGCATGTACATGAGTTACATCATCAATCGCATTTTTTCACAACGTCTCTCTCTCTCTCTCTCTCTCTCTCTGCATAAATTACGACCGCTTACGGCCAGTACAAATGTCGGTAGCATCAGCAGCACGAATTGAAGCCCCTATACGAATCCTGTTAGAGCTCAGCTAGAGGAGCGTTGGAACATGTTGGTACAGTATCAGTATACACAGCGTTCTCCACACTAGGTTGACTTCACCGACAGCAGCTCCAGCTCCGCCCACCAGAGCGGCGACAGCCGCGGCGCCGCCGCCTCGGGCGAGATGCCGAGAGCGTCTCGCAGCTTGCCCACGACGTCTCTCATCGACGGCCGCCGCGTCGGGTCAGGGTCGATGCACTCTTGGATCACCTCGCAGACGGCCTCCAGCTCGCTTTCCTTGTGCTCCTTCAGCGACGCGTCCACGAGCTTGCCGTAGTTCTTGTCTTTCAGATGCTCAGAAGCCTGTGGCGAAGAGAGAGAGAGAGAGCTTCAGAGGTGCAACCCTGCACAAGCACATTTCGAGGAGCTGAGACTGGAGATTTCGTACCCAGCTGCATATGGGTTTGTGATCATACGGGTCAGGAACCCTCCCGGATATGGTCTCGATCATGAGCGCGCCGAAGCAGTAGGCGTTGCTTGGGAGATCCGGAGGAGCTTCAGCACGGCTGCTGCCGTCCTCCTTTCCAGCCTTCGCTTTGGCAGCAAGCTCGTTCCATACACCAACATCTGCAATCTGCGCCAGTAGAACACATTACACTAAGTTCGCTCAAGCAACCGTCTGTAATTAGCTCAAGGAAACAGCCGTACACAGGTTAATTGAGCAAAATATCCATGCACGTTCCTTCTCTGGAAATTTATGACAGTATTGTTACTGAAAGTAGCATAGCTAGCTCAAGCTGTACCTTGGCAGCATAATCATCTGAAATGAAGGTTGTGTCAGACCGCACGTCGTGGATCGCCATAGGTGGACTGAGCTCATGGTGCATGTATTGAAGGCAGTATGCGACGCCCATGATGACCCTCATCCTCGCAGCCCAGTCCAGATGCTCAAACTCTTTGACTGCAAAAACCGGTGCATTCAACTTGCAGACGAACACATATGCATATGAGTTAGGAGGTTTATGTGCAAGCAAAATCACTTACCGTGAAGGTGCTGTGAGAGACTACCATGTGGAGCGAACTCAAACACCATCATTCTCGTGAAAGGCTCATTTTCTAGGCAATAGCCAAGGAGGTTGATGAAGTTCTTGTGGTTGACCCTTGACAGTCTATCTATCTACACGGAGGGGAGGATTATCGACGATGAATTAGTATTGAAGGATATTTTTATTCTCAGGTAGTTTGGGTAGAGAACAAGATGTTGCTAGACACAAACCTTTTTCTTGAAGCATGATTCCGCACTCCTGGACCAGTCTTTGCTCGACGATATGGTAGTGGAGACAACACCAATCTCAACCCCGCTTGACAATATGCCCTTGAATACAGTACAGGTAGGAAAAGTATTGATGATGTTGCTAAAATCTTCACAGGCAACTTCGAGTTCAGCTCTGTTCAGTTTTTGGGCACCTGGACACAAGAAACAGAAAACGCATTGAGGCACCTGGATTGGATGCTCAGACGTAGTTATGAGAGGTAAGGAACTGGGGATATAAAAGTGTAGCTCGAAACACAAATAGAGCTCCCGAACTGGCCATATCTGAACCCACAAAGAAAACCTGGGAGCCTCAATGACTAAAGCCTCACAAAAGTAGAACAGACTAGTGATCTCTGTATAATTGCCAACGCAGAATGTCAATCTTTTCAAGCATTCACTCCCCAGGTGTAAAATTAAATAGACTAATAACAAATTTTCACCTGTTACGAGGGCCTTCTGAATAGGGCCACTTAGCCCTGTTTTCCAAGGGGCTACTGGTGCACGCCCTCGCTTCCGCAAAACCAAAATCAGAACTATGAGACTAATGAGCAATATTGCAGCAGGAATTGTGATAATATATGCCCACTTGCTGTACGTTGTACCAGACATCTCTACATTAGTGGTCTGGGTCACATCTGTAGACAGCTGCTGAACTGTGGTAGCATCAATATCTTCAGGAAGCAAAGGTGCCAGAGCTTGGCCATATATTCCCGGAAATGCAGAGAACGAGCCACTTCCTACAGAATTCACGTCAACAGATCTCTGAATTTCTTTTAGGTTTTGCAGATCAGAAGATTTGTCATCATTTCCCAAAAGAGCAGCCAGGTTGTCATTTTCACTAAGAAGCCTGCGGCGCATGACACTTGCAAATGACTGCAAATTATGCATTACGTCTGCCTCACTGAAATCTGAAAGATGTACAAGGATGATGTTAAATGCAGCGTATATAACATGAAAGCACAAGTGCTGATTTTGCTGCGTGAAAAATGCAAAATTACTTGGTACATTGGTGTTATCTTTCTCTCGGAGACCACCGAGAGAGATCCAATCCTTAAAGTCCCACTTGTACAGCAAAGACCTTTACAAGAGGTGAAATATTTAAGACTGGAAAATGCTGGAAGCTAAAATGGAGCGCAGACAGAAGTAACACCAAGTATATTCCCTCACCAGCACCCTAGTTTTCTGCTCAAGCATCCTGCCTGATCATCAGCTATTGCTTGGACGCCTTCTTGGAGCTGATTATCATGAAGGGATCTGAGACATAAGAGCCCTTCATTATACCAAGGAATGAACAGGATAACAGGGGGCATAAGAAGTCTTACAGTTGTTTGAGCAGTGGCATAGCCCATAGTTCTTCTGGAACTGTTCCATCCAGGTTGTTGCTGCTCAGATCTAGCACTTCTAGAGCAGACAGCCCTCCAAATTCTCTGGGGATTTGCCCGCGGAAGTTGTTCTTTGGAAGTAAACTAGACAGCATAAGGAGTAAGAAAAATATCATCCCACAACGAGGATTTGCGGTACATAGTACATTGCACGAGAGCTAAGAAATGACTTGAATGTGGAGATGGGTGTAGAAGAGCCAGCTCACAGGGATTTTAGACCTCGGAGGCTCCCGATCTCGGGTGCGAGAGTTCCAGCCAATTGCCGGCCTGTTAAGTTCCTGTGCATGAGAAAAGAAATAAGAATCCAATGTGCATGATTTGTGTAAAACGTGAAGACACAAATAAACAATAGCAGCAAATCAAATCGGCACAGCAGCTCTGTAAAAAGTTCATGCTAACTACAAGAAAGGAACAACATAAATTGGTTCTTTCAATTCCTTCCTCTGTTGTCCTCTTAATGGACAGAGGTAGCAAACTATTAGAAACGGAAGTTCAAAAATCATCAAGAGATCATTAGCGAGCTATTAAAATGGAACTTCAAGAATCATCAGGAGGCTGTTCATGGCATCAATCTGGATGGAAATAAATGAAAACCACACTTACAGAATCTCTACTTTATCGT
The DNA here is from genome assembly GCF_902167145.1 of Zea mays. NCBI lineage: Eukaryota > Viridiplantae > Streptophyta > Magnoliopsida > Poales > Poaceae > Zea > Zea mays. Next base: position 4,404,958 of record NC_050098.1, on the reverse strand, counting down.
CAAAGCATCGCACGCCAGACCAGCTGCATGGGCTGCTGTCCATGGGGTCCCAATCCTGGAATACGCCATGGGGATCAGCTTCCACCCTCACCTTCAGTTCCAGCAACGCCAATCCTAACATACAGTTACACAAACAGGACTCGACCGTCACAAATCACAAAAACCGAATCCACCGAACACGACCGCGCCACCAATGCCATGTCCCATAAGCAGACTGCCCTCTGCAAAACAGGACGTTATTACCTTCACCGTTGATCGAAGCCGCGCCGACGCTGGCCTGTGCCTGGAGCAGCAGCACGAGGAAGGAAAACAGCAGCTGGAGCCGTCCAGAGCCCTGGCGAAGCCGCCGCCGCGCACCCATGGCAACGGGAGCGCCTCCTCCCGGAGAATAGCAACCCGGGAACCAGGCGCCAGTTCGCTACCCACCGTCGCTGGCCGAGCCTCTGCCTCTCAGGTTCCCAATGCCTTGGAGGACGAGACGGGACCACCGCTGCGTTCAACGACCGGGCACGGAAATGTTGGGTCGGCTTGGAGATCCGTTGCCTGTCCCCTGCATCGCCATCACGCCGGGGAGAACAGACGCCGCGCCGCCTCGGTTGTTTCCGGCGAGCTCGAGGTGCTCGAGCTATTCGCCGGAGCCCATTGGTCCCGCCGCACCGGAATGGGGTCCTGTCCTTTGTTCCCCGCCCGGCGTTTCTCGCGCCGAGAAGATTAGGTTCCTGACGGATCAGCCGGATGGGGAGCCCTTGTCGCCGGGATGGGTGGTGGTCGGCGGCGGCGGCGCGAATGGGAGGGGGGGAGTTTTCGCGCGCGAAGGTGGCGGACGGCGGTTAGATTGGGTTCAGAGGTGAGCAGGGACAGGGAAGCGAGGGAGCGTGCCCGTCGCCGCCGCGCGCGCCAAGCCACTGCCTCCGTGGGCCCTCGTGGGGAAAAGGCATCACCACAACCACCACCACGGCACCACCCCATCGTCTATGCACCGACGCACGATACCCATCGCAACCGTCCGTTCCTCTATTCGACGTCCAGCCATGGTTTTCATCCCTTATTTTTCACCCACCATTCTTAGCGCCACGAATTTTTGGATTTGTAAGCTGATGCCCTCAGTTTTGCTCGTGTCCTGATTTTTACCTTTAGCCGTATTTTTTTATTCGATTTTGTCTTTCTAGTGCTATAGAGCAGAATAAAAAAACTGAGAAAAAACACAAATAAGAATAAAAATGAGGACATCATCAAAACTAAGTACACAAATTTAAATAGATTGATAGTCAAAAGTGTGCAAATCACCGAAAATGACAAACAAACCCATAAAAAATAAGTTTAACTTAAAATATAATAAAACATATGTTTACGTAGCTTAACAGGAGAAGTATTTTTTTTAGGTAAGACAACTTTAATTACATGGTAAATAGCAATATGATGCGAGTATATTTTACCTATGGATATACGAGTATGGGTAGTACTTACCCATACACGTACTTGTCTACCCGACGGGTAGAGGTTCTCATCCATTAACATATCCATGGATAAAGAAATCATCTCATATTTATCTTTATTACTAGTTTGAGAATTCCATTTTTCCAAGTGATTTTTATTCTTTCAAGAGAAAATAAACTAATTTCCTTTTGGAAAATGAAAAACCCTTAGTAAAATGTGGATCCCAAACTAGCTTATATCGGATAAAATTCGTCATGTATTCAAGTTTCAGAAACCAGTGCCATGTCTAGTCACATCGGACCGTCCAACGAGGCGTGCGCCAAGAGGCCGTCACGACGGCGCTAGGGGCGGCGTCTAGAGCAGACAGGCTGGGCTGGTACGGAACTGAAACGTATATAGGCCCAATTATAAAGAAGCAGCTTTCTCCCTGTACAGATTTAAACGCAACCGCATAGGAACTTCTTTTTACCGGCTCTAGGATTGACGTTTTCGTGAAAATTACACTCATAACTGGTTATGATGGGCACTGGTTTTCTGTGATATCCGATGGATTATCACCAGCAATCACCGGAGAGAAGAGAGAAGAAGGGAAAAGAACATAGGCAAAGAGAAGTAGATAGAGGTATGGATATTTGGTTTCTGTTCTTCGATGCCTTCTTCAGTTCAGACATTTGCCTCTTATACGCGTGGCCAACTCGCCCGCGAATACACGACCACATTACGACCTAATACCAGAGATTAACGAAGTCTAACAACTGAGTTTACAAGGCCAAATCCGGCCCAATGGTATCCACTAAAAACAAACCTTGTCAGTAAACCTCTCCTACCGCCTCCTCTGTCATCAGCGGCGATGTTTGCGTGATCCTGATGCAGCACCGATGTGACAGTGCCCCCTCCAGAAGCACCAGTTGGTCCCGAGATGGACGAATTAGGGAATCTGGATTGCAGCAATGTATAATCTTCCCAGGAAACCATCTCAACTGGAATTCCCTCCCATTTGATCAAAATTTGAGTAATTGTCGTTGATCCTTTCTTTACCAACCTCCTATCCAAAATCCTTTTTGGATTGGGAGTCACATTTTCAGGAAAAACTGTCGGTGACAACTCAGTAAACACCGGAGTATAATCTGGAACATGTGTCTTGAGTTGAGACACATGAAACACTGGATGTATATTAGCAGATTCAGGCAACAACAGCTTGTAGGCAGCAGATCCCACTTTAACCACTACAAGCCTGTTATTCTTGTAAATCAGCCCATTCTTCAATTCAAACCCTTGCTCATTTGGACTAGAGACAACCAATTCCGCCAATAAACTTTGGGCATAAGTATCCAACTCATAAGAATTTGTTATCTCCTGAAGTCACACATGAGTAGTTGCAGAAATGGTAGACACCATATTATTGGCCACTCTAGAAAGGGCATCCGCTGCTTTATTTTTTGTCCCCTTTTTATATTGTACTGAAAATTGTAGTCCAGCCAATTTGGTCATTGCTTTCTTTTGCATATCAGTTGCCAAAGTCTGATCCTGAATGTGACACAGATTTATGTGATCAGTCCGAATCACAAAAGGTCCTCTACTCAAATAACATCTCCACTTCTCTACTGCCATTAATATTGCAAGACATTCCTTCTCATAAGTTGACAGTTGGCTGTTTTTGCTCCTAAAGCTTTACTATAAAAAGCCACAGGATTCCCCTTTTGTGACAACACTGCTCCAATGCCAGTGTCACAAGCGTCAGTTTCAATGACAAATGTCTCACTGAAATTAGGTAAGGCAAGAACATGAGTGGTAATCATAGCAGCCTTCAAAGCCTCAAAGGCAGTTTGTGCTGATGATGGCCATCCAAACTATTTTTGTTGCAGTAGTACTGTCAGAAGTTTTGCCAGTATCCCATACCCCTTGACAAACTTCCTGTAATAGCATGTGAGTCCCAAAAATCCCCTAAGTTTCGTGTGTGACTTTGGAGTAGGCCACCTTCTCATTGATTCTGTCTTAGCAGGGTCAGTTGATACCCCTTTGTCTAAAATAATATGCCCTAAGTATTCTATTTGAGTGATAGCAAAAGCACATTTGCTCCTTTTTGCATACAACTGATGTGTTTCCAATACTTGAAAAACTTGTTGGAGATGAACAACATGTGTCTCTAGTGAAGGACTATACACCAATATATCATCCATAAAGATCAAGACACACTTCCTCATGAGTTGCTGAAATACTGCATTCATCAAACATTGAAATATAGCCGGTGCATTTGTGAGACCAAATGGCATAACTCTAAATTGGAAGTGTCCATGGTGAGTCTTAAATGTTGTCTTCATTTCATCTTGGTCTACCATCCTTATCTGATGAAAACCAACAACCATATCCAGTTTAGAGAACACATTGGCTCCTGCTAACTCATCCATAAATTCATCTATAATAGGCATAGGGAATTTGTTCTTCACTGCAATATCATTCAATTTTCTATAGTCCACACAAAATCTCCAACTCACATCCTTCTTCTTAACCAACAAAACAAGAGAAGCAAAGGGGCTTACACTTCTAGTGATTGTTCCTGCTTGCATCATTTCTTGGACTTGCCTCTCAATCTCATCATTCTGTAATGGTGAATATCTATAGGGCCTTACATTCAAAGGTGTAGTTCCAGGCAATAGAGAGATAGTATGATCATATTCTCTTGAGGGTGGTAAAGAATCTGGGGGTTTTAAACACTTCCTTAAATTGGTCCAACACCTCTTGAACACACTCAGGGACTTGTTCAGTGACTACCTTCAACTCTGGTGTCACCTGTTGTAGCAGTGCAACTGCCCAAATTTCATTTCCCTGGCGCCACCTCTGGATTTGCTCATGGGATGCTTCTGGCAATAGAGCTGCATATTTATTACTGAAAGGGAAATGAGCCCTTGGGCCATTTCTAAGGATTTTGGTGATTGAGTGCCAACACAAGTGCTTTTGTGTTGATCTATGCAAAGTGGTGAACAAAGTGCAAATCATGTCAAAAGGTATGTTTCTCAGACTTAGTACATTGTTTTAGAGACTAATGTACTGTGTATAAGTGCTGGAAACAGGAAAAGAACAATTGGAAATGTCTTGGCTCGAGCAGCCAAGACTCTGCTCAGTCTGGGAGCACCGGACTGTCCGGTGGTGCACCGGACAGTGTCCGGTGCGCCAGGCTGGCTCGAGCGAACTGGCCGCTCTCGGGAATTCATCGGCGACGTACGACTATAATTCACCGGACTGTCCGGTGTGCACCTGTCGGGGACCATAATTAGGGGTACCCTCAAGACTCCTAATTCTCAGCTGGTAACCCCCATCAGCATAAAGCTGCAAAGGCCTGATGGGTGCGATTAAGTCAGGGATCAGTCCATTCGAGCGACTCGATCATGCCTCGCTCGAGCCTAGCCTCGGACAAGGGCAGCCGACCTCGGAGGATTTCCGTCTCGCCCGAGGCCCCCCTCCAACGGCGGACACATCTCCGGCTCGCCCGAGGCCCTGCCTTCGCTAAGAAGCAACCCTGACTAAATCGCCGCACCGACCGACCGAATCGCAGGAGCATTTAACGCGAAGGTGGCCTGACACCTTTATCCTGACACACGCCCCCCGGCAGAGCCGAAGTGACCGCCGTCACTTCGCCGCTCCACTGACCGGCCTGTCAAAAGGACAGCGCCGCCTGCGCCACTCCGACTGCAGTGCCACATGACAGAGTGAGACTGACAGGCAGTCAGGCCCTGCCAAAGGCACCATAGGAAGCTCCGCCCGACCCCAGGGCTCGGACTCGGGCTAAGTCCCGGAAGACGGCGAACTCTGCTCCGCCCGACCCAGGGCTCGGACTCGGGCTAGGTCCCGGAAGACGGCGAACTCCGCTCCGCCCGACCCAGGGCTCGGACTCGGGCTAGGTCCCGGAAGACGGCAAACTCCGCTCCGCCCGACCCAGGGCTCGGACTCGGGCTAGGTCCCGGAAGACGGCGAACTCCGCTCCGCCCGACCCAGGGCTCGGACTCGGGCTAGGTCCCGGAAGACGGCAAACTCCGCTCCGCCCGACCCAGGGCTCAGACTCGGGCTAGGTCCCGGAAGACGGCGAACTACGCTCCGCCCGACCTAGGGCTCGGACTCGGGCTAGGTCCCGGAAGACGGCGAACTCCGCTCCGCCCGACCCAGGGCTCGAACTCGGGCTAGGTCCCGAAAGACGGCGAACTCCGCTCCGCCCGACCCAGGGCTCGGACTCGGGCTAAGTCCTGGAAGACGGCGAACTCCGCTCCGCCCGACCCCAGGGCTCGGACTCAGGCTCAGCCCCAGAAGACGACGAACTCCGCTTCGCCCGACCCCAGGGCTCGGACTCCGCCCTGGCCTCTGCCGAACGACCTCCGCCTCGCCCGACCCAGGGGCTCGGGCTCGGCCTCGGCCATGGAAGACAGACTCGACCTCGGCTTCGGAGGAGCCTCCACGTCGCCCAACCTAGGGCGTAAGCCAGCCACGTCAACAGGAAGCGCCATCATCACCCTACCCCGAGCTGACTCTGGCCGCAGAGAACAAGACCGGTGTCCCATCTGGCTAGCTCCGCCAGATAGGCAATGATGGCGCCCCGCGTGCTCTGTGACGACGGCGGCTCTCAGCTCTCTTACGGAAGCAGGAGGACGTCAGCAAGGACTCAACCGCTCCGACAGCTGTCCCTCCGCCAGGCTCCGTCGCTCCTCCGACGGCCACGACATCACACCAGCTGGGTGCCAAGATCTCTCCGGCTGCCACATCGGCATGTACTTAGGGCGCTAGCTCTCCCCCGCTAGACACGTAGCACTCTGCTACACCCCCATTGTACACCTGGATCCTCTCCTTACGCCTATAAAAGGAAGGACCAGGGCCCTCTTAGAGAGGGTTGGCCGCGCGGGGACGAGGACGGGACAGACGCTCTCTTGGGGCCGCTCGCTTCCCTCTCCCGCGTGGACGCTTGTAACCCCCTACTGCAAGCGCACCCGACCTGGGCGCGGGACGAACACGAAGGCCGCGGGATTTCCACCTCTCTCACGCCCATCTCCGGCCACCTCACTTCCCCCCTTCGCGCTCGGCCTCGCGTCGACCCATCTGGGCTGGGGCACGCGGCGACATTCACTCGTCGGCTTAGGGACCCCCCGGTCTCGAAACGCCGACAGTTGGCGCGCCAGGTAGGGGACTGCTGCGTGTTGACGAACAGCTTCCCGTCAAGCTCCAGATGGGCAGTCTCCAGCAACCTCTCCAACCCGGGACGGTGCTCCGTTTCGGGAGTCTTGAGTTCATGTCCTTCGACGGCAGCTACGACATGATACTCCTTCCACCGCCGCGCGACAACGACAATGGCGGCCGACAGCCCGCCCGCCGGCGGCGGGATCGACGACGTCTTCCCCGCGTGGTGGAAGAACAACATTCGAGCTCGCCCCGCCCTCTCCCCCGCCAACAGAGGAGGAGGCGGGGCAACCAAGGCCAAGCGGGAAGCCGCGCCTCGTCGGCTGTCGAGCGAGTCGACGTCCCTAGCGCCCCAACGGGGGGCGCGTCGGGCGTCGACCTCGCGTTTGAGACGAAGGCGAGTGCCGTCTCCCCGCGACACGCCAATCCCGAGCAAGCGGACGACGCCAGTGCGCTCGCGGAGGGCTTGCAGGACGTCGCCCTCGTACCTGAGACGACGGTGCAATCAGTCCCCGACGTGACTATGTCGCTGCTCGTCGACCGAAAGGTACCGACCGATTCCCATCCTACGTCATTTGGACTCAGCCTCAACCCGCCTAGCGACCTTGCTTTGGCGGGCGCTCTCGTAGAGGCGAGTTCAAACCCTCTGGGGTTTCGCATGCGGTCGCCTTGGGACCGGCTGACGGACGTCTCGACCTACGGGCCCTCTGGGTCCGAGGAAGATGACGACCCCAACATCTGTTGGGATTTCTCTGGATTTGGCAACCCCAGTGCCATGCGGGACTTCATGACCGCATGTGACTACTGCCTCTCCGACTGTTCTGACGGTAGCCGCAGCCTCGACGACGAGGACTGCGGCCCAAGCCGCGAATGTTTCCACGTCGATCTAGGGGATCCCTCCGAAGGCAATCATCTCGGCATGCCGGAGGACGGTGATCTCCCTAGGCCGGTGCCTCGCGCTGACATCCCGCGGGAGCTAGCTGTGGTCCCCGTTCCGGCGGGGGGTCACGACCCACAGCTCGAGCAAGTCCGCGGGGCGCAGGCCAGGCTCGACGAGGGAGCAGGAGCGCTTGAGCCAATCCGCCGGGACGTCGGGCAGGCGTGGGCGGGCCAACCCCCGGCCGGAGAAATACGTCACCTGCCCCAGGGTCTCCAGCACCGCGTCGCCGACGGCGTCAGGCTCAGGCCACCGCCCGCATCCAGTGGGGTCGGTCAGAACCTGGCTGCAGCAGCGATGCTTCTCCGCGCGATGCTGGAGCCATCAACCACCGAGGGTCGGCGAATCCAGGGAGAGCTCAAGAATCTCCTGGAAGGCGCTGCGGTCCGATGGGCCGAGAGCTCTGCCTCCCGAAGGCAGGGATACCCCTCGGAACCTCATGCCGCGACTTCCCGATTCATGCGGGAAGCCTCGGTCTACACCGAGCGCACGCGCAACACCGCGCCTGCGGCCCCGGGCCACCTCGGCAACGAGCACCATCATCGTGACCGTCGGGCCCACCTTGACGAAAGGGTGCGCCGAGGTTACCACCCCAGGCGTGGGGGACGCTACGACAGCAGGGAGGATCGGAGTCCCTCGCCCGAACCACCCGGTCCGCAGGCCTTCAGCCGGGCCATCCGACGGGCACCGTTCCCGACCCGGTTCCGACCCCCGACTACTATCACAAAGTACTCGGGGGAAACGAGACCGGAACTGTGGCTCGCGGACTACCGCCTGGCCTGCCAACTGGGTGGAACGGACGACGACAACCTCATCATCCGCAACCTCCCCCTGTTCCTCTCCGACACCGCTCGCGCCTGGTTGGAGCACCTGCCTCCGGGGCAGATCTCCAACTGGGATGACCTGGTCCAAGCCTTCGCCGGCAATTTCCAGGGCACGTACGTGCGCCTCGGGAATTCCTGGGACCTTCGAAGCTGCCGGCAGCAGCCGGGAGAGTCTCTCCGGGACTACATCCGGCGATTCTCGAAGCAGCGCACCGAGCTGCCCAACATCACCGACTCAGATGTCATCGGCGCGTTCCTTGCCGGCACCACCTGCCGCGACCTGGTGAGTAAGTTGGGTCGCAAGACCCCCACCAGGGCGAGCAAGCTGATGGACATCGCCACCAAGTTCGCCTCTGGCCAGGAGGCGGTCGAAGCTATCTTCCGAAAGGACAAGCAGCCCCAGGGCCGCCCATCGGAAGATGCTCCCGAGGCGTCTACTCCGCGCGGCACCAAGAAGAAAGGCAAGAAGAAGTCGCAAGCGAAACGCGACGCCGCCGACGCGGACCTTGTCGCCGCTGCCGAGTACAAGAACCCTCGGAAGCCCCCCGGAGGTGCCAACCTCTTCGACAAGATGCTCAAGGAGCCGTGCCCCTGTCATCAGGGGCCCGTCAAGCACACCCTTGAGGAGTGCGTCATGCTTCGGCGCCACTTCCACAGGGCCGGGCCACCCGCGGAGGGTGGCGAGGCCCGCGACAACGACAAGAAGGAAGATCACCAAGCAGGAGAGTTCCCCGAGGTCCGCGACTGCTTCATGATCTACGGTGGGCATACGACGAATGCCTCGGCTCGGCATCGCAAGCAAGAGCGCCGGGAGGTCTGCTCGGTGAAGGTGGCGGTGCCAGTCTACCTAGACTGGTCCGACAAGCCCATCACCTTCGACCGAGCTGACCACCCCGACCACGTGCCGAGCCCGGGGAAATACCCGCTCGTCGTCGACCCCGTCGTCGGCGACGTCAGGCTCACCATGGTCCTTATGGACGGGGCAGCTGCCTCAACATCATCTACGCCGAGACCCTCAGGCTCCTGCGCGTTGATCTGTCCTCCGTCCGAGCAGGCGCTGCGCCCTTCCACGGGATCATTCCCTGGAAGCGCGTCCAGCCCCTCGGACGACTCGACCTTCCTGTCTGTTTCGGAACGCCCTCCAACTTCCGAAGGGAGACTCTGACGTTCGAGGTGGTCGGGTTCCGAGGAACCTACCACGCGGTACTGGGGAGGCCATGCTACGCGAAGTTCATGGTCGTCCCCAACTACACCTACCTGAAGCTCAAGATGCCGGGCCCCAACGGGGTCATCACCGTCGGCCCCACGTACAAACACGCGTTCGAATGCGACGTGGAGTGCGTGGAGTACGCCGAGGCCCTCGCCGAGTCCGAGGCCCTCATCGCCGACCTGGAAAGCCTCTCCAAAGAGGTGCCAGACGTGAAGCGCCATGCCGGCAACTTCGAGCCAGTGGAGACGGTCAAGGCCGTCCCTCTCGACCCCAGTGGCGACACCTCCAAGCAGATCCGGATCGGTTCCGGGCTCGACCCCAAATAGGAAGCAGTGCTCGTCGACTTTCTCCGCGCAAACGCCGACGTCTTTGCGTGGAGTCCCTCGGACATGCCCGGCATACCGAGGGATGTCGCCGAGCACTCGCTGGATATTCGGGCCGGAGCCTGACTCGTCAAGCAGCCTCTGCGCCGATTCGACGAGGAGAAGCGCAGAGTGATAGACGAGGAGATCCACAAGCTAATGGCAGCAGGGTTCATCAAAGAGGTATTCCATCCCGAATGGCTTGCCAACCCTGTGCTTGTGAGAAAGAAAGGGGGGAAATGGCGGATGTGTGTAGACTACACTGGTCTCAACAAAGCATGTCCGAAGGTTCCCTACCCTCTGCCTCGCATCGATCAAATCGTGGATTCCACTACTGGGTGCGAAACCCTGTCTTTCCTCGACGCCTACTCAGGGTATCACCAAATCAGGATGAAAGAGTCCGACCAGCTCGCGACTTCTTTCATCACGCCCTTCGGCATGTACTGCTATGTCACCATGCCGTTCGGTTTGAGGAATGCGGGCGCGACGTATCAGCGATGCATGAACCATGTGTTCGGTGAACACATCGGTCGCACGGTCGAGGCCTACGTCGATGACATCATAGTCAAGACGAGGAAGGCTTTCGACCTCCTCTCCGACCTTGAAGTGACATTCCGATGTCTCAAAGCGAAAGGCGTCAAGCTCAATCCCGAGAAGTGTGTCTTCGGGGTGCCCCGGGGCATGCTCTTGGGGTTCATTGTCTCCGAGCGGGGCATCGAAGCCAACCCGGAGAAGATCGCAGCCATCACTAGCATGGGGCCCATCAAGGACTTAAAAGGCGTACAGAGGGTCATGGGATGTCTCGCGGCCCTGAGCCGCTTCATCTCACGCCTCGGCGAAAGAGGTCTGCCTCTGTACCGCCTCTTAAGGAAGGCCGAGTGTTTCGCTTGGACCCCTGAGGCCGAGGAAGCTCTCGGGAACCTGAAGGCGCTCCTCACAAAGGCGCCTATCTTGGTGCCTCCAGCTGACGGAGAAGCCCTCTTGGTCTACGTCACCGCGACCACTCAGGTGGTTAGCGCCGCGATTGTGGTCGAGAGGCAAGAAGAGGGGCATGCCTTGCCCGTTCAGAGGCCAGTTTACTTCGTCAGCGAGGTACTGTCCGAGACCAAGATCCGCTACCCACAAGTTCAGAAGCTGCTATATGCAGTGATCCTGACGAGGCGGAAGTTGCGACACTACTTCGAGTCTCATCCGGTAACTGTGGTGTCATCCTTCCCCCTGGGGGAGATCATCCAGTGCCGAGAGGCCTCGGGCAGGATTGCAAAGTGGGCGGTGGAAATCATGGGCGAGACAATCTCGTTCGCCCCTCGGAAGGCCATCAAGTCCCAGGTATTGGCGGACTTCGTAGCCGAATGGGTCGACACCCAGCTATCGACGGCTCCGATCCAACCGGAGCTCTGGACCATGTTTTTCGACGGGTCGCTGATGAAGACGGGAGCCGGCGTGGGCCTACTCTTCATCTCGCCCCTCGGGAAACACCTACGCTATGTGCTACGCCTCCATTTCCCGGTGTCCAACAATGTGGCTGAGTACGAGGCTCTGGTCGACGGGTTGCGGATCGCCATCGAGCTAGGGGTCAGGCGCCTCGACGCCCGCGGCGACTCGCAGCTCGTCATTGACCAAGTCATGAAGAACTCCCACTGCCGCGACCCGAAGATGGAGGCCTACTGCGATGAGGTTCGGCGCCTGGAAGACAAGTTCTACGGGCTCGAGCTTAACCACATCGCTCGGCGCTACAACGAGACTGCAGACGAGCTGGCAAAAATAGCCTCGGGGCGAACAACGGTTCCCCCGGACGTCTTCTCCCGGGATCTGCATCAACCCTCCGTCAAGATCGACGACTCGCCCGAGCCTGAGGCGCCCTCGGTCCAGCCCGAGGTACCCTTGGCACAGCCCGAGGCACCCTCAGCTCGGCCCGAGGCGCCCTTGGTTCAGCCCGAGGTACCATCGGCTTCCGAGGGCGAGGCATTGCGCATCGAGGAGGAGCGGAGCGGGGCCACGCCTGATCGGAATTGACAGACCCCGTACCTACAGTATCTCCGCCAAGGAGAGCTACCCCTCGACCGAGCCGAGGCTCGGCGGGTAGCGCGACGCGCCAAGTCGTTCGTCTTGCTGGGCGATGAGAAGGAGCTCTACCACCGCAGCCCCTCGGGCATCCTCCAGCGATGCATCTCCATCGCCGAAGGTCAGGAACTCCTGCAAGAGATACACTCGGGGGCTTGCGGCCATCACGCAGCGCCTCGAGCCCTTGTCGGGAATGCTTTCCGGCAAGGCTTCTACTGGCCAACGGCGGTGGCTGACGCCACTAGAATTGTCCGCACCTGCGAAGGGTGCCAATTCTATGCGAAGCAGACCCACCTGCCCGCTCAGGCTCTACAGACGATACCCATCACCTGGCCCTTTGCTGTGTGGGGTCTGTACCTCGTCGGCCCCTTGCAGAAGGCGCCCGGGGGCTACACGCACCTGCTGGTCGCCATCGACAAATTCTCCAAGTGGGTCGAGGTCCGACCTCTGAACAGCATCAGGTCCGAGCAGGCGGTGACGTTCTTCACCAACATCATCCATCGCTTCGGGGTCCCGAACTCCATCATCACCGACAACGGTACCCAGTTCACCGGCAGAAAATTCTTGGACTTCTGCGAGGATCACCACATCCGGGTGGACTGGGCCGCCGTGGCTCATCCCATGTCGAATGGGCAAGTAGAGCGTGCCAACGGCATGATTCTACAAGGGCTCAAGCCTCGGATTTACAACGACCTCAACAAGTTCGGCAAGCGATGGATGAAGGAACTCCCCTCGGTGGTCTGGAGCCTGAGGACAACGCCGAGCCGAGCCACGGGTTTCACGCCGTTCTTCCTGGTCTACGGGGCCGAGGCCGTCTTGCCCACTGACCTGGAATACGGCTCCCCGAGGACGAGGGCCTACAACGATCAAAGCAACCAAGTTAGCCGAGAAGACTCGCTGGACCAGCTGGAAGAAGCTCGGGACAAGGCCTTACTACACTCGGCGCGGTACCAGCAGTCCCTGCGACGCTACCACGCCCGAGGGGTCCGGCCCCGAGACCTCCAGGTGGGCGACCTGGTGCTTCGGCTGTGGCAAGACGCCCGAGGGAGGCACAAGCTCACGCCCCCCTGGGAGGGGCCATTCGTCATCGTCAGAGTTCTGAAGCCCGGAACGTACAAGCTGGCCAACAGTCAAGGCGAGGTCTACGACAACGCTTGGAACATCCAACAGCTACGTCGCTTCTACCCTTAAGATGTTTTCAAGTTGTTCATATACCTCGCACCCACGCAAAGTTTAGTCATCAAGGAAGGGTCGGCCTCGCCTCGGCAAAGCCCGACCCTCCCTCGGGGGCTAAAAAGGGGGGGACCCCCCCCTGCGTTGAAATTTTCCTCAAAAAAAGATCTCTTCTGCCAGAATATCTTTCGTGCTTTCTGACTACTTCGAAAAGTGGATCCTGAAAACGACGGAGTACACGTAAGCAGCCAAGGCTGACCGAGCCGAGGGACTCCTACGCCTCCGGGATACAGATACCTCACTCATCACCTTCTGCGATAAGTAACTCGCGTTCGGATAAAGTGATTCCGCGGACCGAACAAGTCTTCACGTTCGGAAGCTCTTCTGCCGAAGCGATCCTTCGAGCCTTCTCGACTGAGTCGGTGACAGGGCCTCATGGACGGGTGAAAGTGCGCGTAAGCGGCAAGGCCGACCGAGCCGAGGGACTCCCACGCCTCCGGGATACGGATACCTCTCTCATCACCTTCCGCGAGAAGCAACTCTCGCTCGCACAAACATCCCTGTTACCGACAAAAAAGTCCAGATACTCGAAACAAGAGGAAAGGAGACACAACTTTACAACGCAGCGAGGGTGTGTGTTCTGGCCTCGACGGCCGCAGAAGGCACACGCTACAAGACAATCTGATCCTGCAGGCTTGGGTCTTGACGCTGGAAGGGGGCAGCAGCACCCTTGGCATCGACGACAACTTCGGCGAGGTTCGACCTAGCCTCGGACGGCGAAGCGGTCCGAAGACCTCCACTCCGAAGGACGACGTCATCACCACGCCCGGGCCATCGCCGCCAGGGTCTTCTCCGGGAATCCGGCCCGAGCAGGCGGCTCGGCCGGTCACCTCTGGGGCCTCAGCCAACCATCTTCCAAGGGCGCCAGCCCGACTCGAGGCCTCGGCTGGTCAACTCCGGCGTCGGTCCCGCTAACGGACAGCCCGGCTAGGCTCCGGCCAACCAGGTTTCATTTTCGAACCAACTCCGCCTCTGTTCATGCTGATATCGCTACCCCTGGCCTCGGCTCGTCGAAGAGCGGCCAAGGGGTCCCTTTAACTAAGCTAGAGGAGCCTCAGACAACAAGGCCGACCGAGCCGAGGGACTCCTACGCCTCCGGGATACGGATACCTCACTCGTCACCTTGACACGGGGCGACTCATGCTTGGTGAAGCGGTTCAGATAATCAACAGGCGAGTCTTAGTGCTCGAAAATGAGGAAAAAACACGGCTCCGTGCCAAAATTACATACATGTTCAGGCCTCGACAGCCATAATGAACAAAAACACTGGCATTCAAAGTGCTATTACAAACGGAACTCCGGTTCCCCCTCCGCAGGTACGAACAACCCCACTCGATAGGGGTGGGCCTGCGGAGCAACAGAAGACCGACGAACGGTGCGCCGTCACCTGCTCCAGCAGCAGCGACGACGACGACTTCTGCTCCGGGGGGCCGAACAGCGGCAGCACTGACCTCAGGGCGGGTGCTGCTGCTAGGAGGCCCCCGCCCATGCCCAAACTTGTGAGGCAAGGACGGGCAGAAGGCCGTAGAGTTGGAGGTCGGTCCGTGGGCGGCCCTGGCTATCTCGTCGGTGGAGGAACCTCTTCCAGCTGCCGTGGCAGACGCCGGCGCCGCGAGCGGCTCCGAAGCCACTCGCGTCTGAGAGCCAGGCACGGTGCAGCTGCCGGCGCCACGGACGACGACCGCCCTTCCCTCCGATCACTGAGTGAAGGAGCGGGCCGCTGCCCGTGCAGGGGCCGACCCCAGCTCGGCACACTCCCCTCCCCAGCCCTGGTGATGAAAATCCTTGAGGCTGAGGGAGGGGCAGAGGCTGCAGCCCGGCTCGCTTTCCCCCACCATCAAGCTAGAGGTCACCATCTTGGGTGACCGCCGGTGGAGGGGTGCAGCCGGGCTGCATGATGAAAATCCTTGAAGCCGAACGATGGCTGAAAGGTACCAACTCCCATGGAGTTGCGTTCCTCCAACGATGAGGCGAAAAGACGACGGGTATCCCCCATCCGGGGGCTTGGAAGGTGGAAAGACGCGATGCATAAGGGAGCGAGAAGACATGGTCGCCTTCCGAAAGGGGTCGCCCTCCTTTTAAAGGCAACTCTCCCTACTTGCGCCCCCAACCGTCACGGGCTGAGTCTTCTCCAACACGCTCCAAGGCCCTCCCCTGCGGCGCGGGGGCTGGGTCCCGCATGTCATGCAAACCGGCTCAGAGCAGAAGAAGCCAAACCGCCGCGCGTGGTGCACACAACCACCCAGCGGTTACAAGTGACCCTCCACTTTTGCCCAGACCAACGGGCGAAAGAGGCGGGCAGCCATGCAGGCGGCATGCAACCGCGCCGAGTGGACGCGCTTCTCCGACTCCCAACGCGCCCAGCCTGGAGGCCCAGGCCCACGCGTCACGCAACCGGCGCGCCGGATGCTGCATGCAAGCAACTGCACCGCCACTTGCGCCACCACCGTGCCTCCTGGATTGCGGAACCAATACCGCGACTCGAGGCAACCCAGCGCACGACCCAGCAGCGCCAGCCGGACGCGGCGGTCAAAGCGGCCAAAAGTGGGCCGGCAGTAATGACGGTGGCAGGCGGGCGGGAGCAGCGGTCGCGTCGTCAACCAAGCTCACGTCCCATCCGGGGGCAGCAAGAGAACCTCCTCTCACGGCGTGAAGACGACGCGCCCGTGATCCGTTCCTCGAACGGCTCACGCACGCGCGACGACCGCCCTACCAACAACTCGCCCCGTCGCATTAACTCCGCGGCGGGACAGACGACGCTTCTGGCAGGAGGAGCGGGCGACGCTTCGCCTTCGCCGTAATAACCGCGCCAAAAAAGGTACGCCGCGTCGTTCGATTTCGTATCCTTTTCCGTTTTTTCTCTTTCTCTATCTCTTGCAACAGGGACCGGGAAAGGGGGATACCCCGAAAAAGATCCTTCCCCGTGAAGGAACCAGGCTCCGAGCCTCCTTACTGATCAGAGGTTCGAAGGCTGGCCCCCCGAAGGGTTTCAACAGCCGCCTCAGATCGCGTGGGCCCTACACCCACTACTGGTCAGAGGTTCGAAGGCCGGCCCCCCGAAGGGTTCCACGGCCGCCTCAGGCTACTCGGGCTCCGCGCCCATTACTGATCAGGGGTTCGAAGGCTGGCCCCCGAAGGGTTCACAGCCGCCTCAGACGCCGAGCGAGGGATGACCAGGGGTACGTTCGATACATAACCAAGGCTCGGGCTGCGCTCCCGAGGTACCCTAGGACATTTTCGAGACCAGCGGGAGCGATCTTGTAACGGAATCCCATCAGAGGGAGGCATCGAGCCCTCAGACCCCGTCGCCAGGGGACCGGGTCCGGCAGATCACCCGCAGGTACTTTTGGGCGTGCCTCTGGGCCCCTAGCCGACCCCTAACGAACGGGGCACGGACGTCCACTCGGATTACCCGCTTGCAGCTCACCGGAGACACCATGTTCGGCGCCCATCGAGGGTAACATGGCGCTTTCCCCCCTCCTCCTTGCGGAAAGGCGATGCAGGGGCGTATGTAAAAAAGCCGAGTCTGTCCCTGATCGCCCTCTCGCCCTGTGCGGAGGCTCGGGGGCTGCTCTCGCAAACCCGGCTCCGGCCGAACCGTTGACAGCGTCAACATACGAGCCCGAGAACTTGGGCCCCGACCGTACACCCGGGCTACGACCAGTTCGCATGAGGGAACGACCAGACCAGCCGAAGCATTACACAAGGCATTAAGACCTCGAAGGAGTGAAACCACTCCTCCGAGGCCTCGGGGGCTACACCCGGCGGGTGCGCTCGCGCGCACCCACCGGAACAAAATGCAACCGAGAAAGGCTGGTCCCCTTGCAAAAAAGTGCGACGAAAGCCTCCAAGCGAGTGCTAACACTCCCTTCGAGGCTCGGGGGCTACTGTCGGGGACCATAATTAGGGGTACCCTCAAGACTCCTAATTCTCAGCTGGTAACCCCCATCAGCATAAAGCTGCAAAGGCCTGATGGGTGCGATTAAGTCAGGGACCAGTCCATTCGAGCGACTCGATCATGCCTCGCCCGAGCCTAGCCTCGGACAAGGGCAGCCGACCCCGGAGGATTTCCGTCTCGCCCGAGGCCCCCCTCCAACGGCGGACACATCTCCGGCTCGCCCGAGGCCCTGCCTTCGCTAAGAAGCAACCCTGACTAAATCGCCGCACCAACCGACCGAATCGCAGGAGCATTTAACGCGAAGGTGGCCTGACACCTTTATCCTGACACACGCCCCCGGCAGAGCCGAAGTGACCGCCGTCACTTCGCTGCTTCACTGACCGGCCTGTCAAAAGGACAGCGCCGCCTGCGCCACTCCGACTGCAGTGCCACATGACAGAGTGAGACTGACAGGCAGTCAGGCCCTGCCAAAGGCACCATAGGAAGCTCCGCCCGACCCCAGGGCTCGGACTCGGGCTAAGTCCCGGAAGACGGCGAACTCTGCTCCGCCCGACCCAGGGCTCGGACTCGGGCTAGGTCCCGGAAGACGGCGAACTCCGCTCCGCCCGACCCAGGGCTCGGACTCGGGCTAGGTCCCGGAAGACGGCGAACTCCGCTCCGCCCGACCCAGGGCTCGGACTCGGGCTAGGTCCCGGAAGACGGCGAACTCCGCTCCGCCCGACCCAGGGCTCGGACTCGGGCTAGGTCCCGGAAGACGGCGAACTCCGCTCCGCCCGACCCAGGGCTCGGACTCGGGCTAAGTCCCGGAAGACGGCGAACTCCGCTCCGCCCGACCCAGGGCTCGGACTCGGGCTAAGTCCCGGAAGACGGCGAACTCCGCTCCGCCCGACCCTAGGGCTCAGACTCAGGCTTAGCCCCGGAAGACGGCGAACTCCGCTTCGCCCGACCCCAGGGCTCGGACTCCGCCCTGGCCTCTGCCGAACGACCTCCGCCTCGCCCGACCCAGGGGCTCGGGCTCGGCCTCGGCCATGGAAGACAGACTCGACCTCGGCTTCGGAGGAGCCTCCACGTCGCCCAACCTAGGGCGCAAGCCAGCCACGTCAACAGGAAGCGCCATCATCACCCTACCCCGAGCTGACTCAGGCCACAGAGAACAAGACCAGTGTCCCATCTGGCTAGCTCCGCCAGATAGGCAATGATGGCGCCCCGCGTGCTCTGTGACGACGGCGGCTCTCAGCTCTCTTACGGAAGCAGGAGGACGTCAGCAAGGACTCAACCGCTCCGACAGCTGTCCCTCCGCCAGGCTCTGTCGCTCCTCCGACGGCCACGACATCACACCAGCTGGGTGCCAAGATCTCTCCGGCTGCCACATCGGCATGTACTTAGGGCACTAGCTCTCCCCCGCTAGACACGTAGCACTCTGCTACACCCCCATTGTACACTTGGATCCTCTCCTTACGCCTATAAAAGGAAGGACCAGGGCCCTCTTAGAGAGGGTTGGCCGCGCGGGGACGAGGACGGGACAGGCGCTCTCTTGGGGCCGCTCGCTTCCCTCTCCCGCGTGGACGCTTGTAACCCCCTACTGCAAGCGCACCCGACCTGGGCGCGGGACGAACACGAAGGCCGCGGGATTTCCACCTCTCTCACGCCCATCTCCGGCCACCTCACTTCCCCCCTTCGCGCTCGGCCTCGCGTCGACCCATCTGGGCTGGGGCACGCGGCGACATTCACTCGTCGTCTTAGGGACCCCTCGGTCTCGAAACGCCGACAGCACCAGACTGTCCGGTGAGCCAACGGTCGGCCGGGCCAACGGTCGGCCGCGCGATCTGCGCGGGACACGTGGCTGAGCCATCGGCTAGAAGGGGGCACCGGACTGTCCGGTGTGCACCGGACATGTCCGGTGCGCCAATGGCTCTCTGGCTGCCAACGGTCGGTTTCGCCGTAGAAGGAAAGAAATCGGGCACCAGACACTGTCCGGTGTGCACCGGACTGTCCGGTGCGCCAGGCGACAGAAGGCAAGAATTGCCTTCCCAGATTGCTCTCAATGGCTCCTAGCTGCCTTGGGGCTATAAAAGGGACCCCTAGGCGCATGGAGGATAATACCAAGCATTCCTTGAGCACTTTTGATCACTCACGCTCCATTCCTGCGCACTTGTTCGACATTCTAGTGATTTGAGCTCCGTTCTAGTGTGCTAGTCTTTTGAGCTTAAGTCTGGGTCTTGTGTGTGCGTATTTGCTGTGATCTTTGTGACTTGTGTGAGTTGCTAATCCCTCCCTTACTCCGTGCTTCTTTATGAACATCTTTGTAAGGGCGAGAGACTCCAAGTTGTGGAGATTCCTCGCGAACGGGATTAAGAAAAGCAAAGCAAAACACCGTGGTATTCAAGCGAGTCTTTGGACCGCTTGAGAGGGGTTGATTGCAACCCTCGTCCGTTGGGACACCACAACGTGGAGTAGGCAAGCATTGGTCTTGGCCGAACCACGGGATAAACCACTGTGCCATCTCTGTGATTGATCTCGTGTGGTTATTGTGTTTTGTTGAGACTCCTCTTTAGCCACTTGGTGATTATTGAGCTAACACTTAACCAAGTTTTGTGGCTTAAGTTTTTAAGTTTTACAGGATCACCTATTCACCCCCCTCTAGGTGCTCTCAATTGGTATCAGAGCCGTTCTCTTCAAGAAGGGACTAATCGCCCGAAGAGATGGATCCTAAGGGAAAGGGGATGGTGGTCAACAACGAGAAGGAGTCTATCTTCAATGAGTCGAAAGATGACAAGCCTACGGACTCAGGCTCGAGCCACAAAAGAAGAGACGGGAAGAAGAAGAAGACAAGGCGCATCAAGGAGATCATCTACTACGACGACAGCGACGAATCCACTTCTTCCCAAAAGGATGACGACGACTACGAGAAAAAGAAAACAGTCAATTCGAACTTTTCTTTTGATTACTCTCGTATTCCTCAAAGTACAAATGCTCATTTATTATCTATTCCACTTGGTAAACCTCCTCATTTTGATGGAGAGGACTACGGATTTTGGAGTCACAAAATGCGTAGTCACTTGTTCTCTCTCCATCCTAGTATATGGGAGATTGTAGAGAGTGGAATGCACTTTGATAGTACAGATAGTACCATGTTCATTAATGAGCAAATTCATAAAAATGCACAAGCTACTACTGTTCTTCTAGCTTCATTGTGCAGGGATGAATACCACAAAGTGAGCGGCTTGGATAACGCCAAGCAAATTTGGGACACCCTCAAGATCTCTCATGAGGGGAATGACGTCACAATGCTCACCAAGATGGAGTTGGTGGAGGGCGAACTCGGGAGATTCGCTATGATAAGAGGAGAAGAGCCAACTCAAACGTACAACCGGCTCAAGACCCTTGTCAACAAGATAAGAAGCTATGGAAGCACGCGATGGACGGACCACGACGTCGTCCGCCTAATGCTAAGGTCTTTTACTGTCCTTGATCCTCATATTGTAAACAATATTCGTGAGAATCCTAGGTACACCAAGATGACGCCCGAGGAGATACTTGGAAAGTTCGTGAGCGGGCGAATGATGATCAAGGAAGCAAGATATGTGGACGACGCATTGAATGGTCCAATCAATGAGCCTCAACCTCTTGCTCTCAAGGCAACAAGAAGCAAGGAGACGCTACCTAGCAAGGTGGCACAAATTGAGGCGGCCGGACTTAATGATGAAGATCTGGCTCTCATCATCAAGAGATTCAAGACGGCGCTAAAAGGTCGCAAGGGGCAGCCAAGCAAGACCAAGACAAAGGGGAAGCGCTCATGCTTCAAATGTGGTAAGCTTGGTCATTTTATTGCTAACTGTCCCGACAATGATAGTGATCAGGATCAAGGGAACAAGAGGGAGAAGAAGAACTATAAGAAGGCAAAGGGCGAGGTGCATCTAGGCAAGGAGTGGGATTCGGATTGCTCCTCTTCCGACTCCGACAATGAAGGACTCGCCGCCACCGCCTTCAACAAGTCATCCCTCTTCCCCAACGAGCGTCACACATGCCTTATGGCAAGGGAGAAGAAGGTATGTACTCGGAACTCTACTTATGCTTCTTCAAGTGAGGACGAATCTAGTGATGAGGATGAAATAGATTATTCATGTTTATTTAAGGGCCTAGATAGAACCAAGGTAGATAAAATTAATGAATTGATTGATGCCTTGAATGATAAGAATAGGCTTTTAGAAAAGCAAGAGGATTTGTTGTATGAAGAACATGACAAATTTGTAGAAGCACAAAAATCTCATGCTCTAGAAGTTAAAAGAAATGAAATGCTTTCTTGTGAATTATCTTCTTGCCATGAGACAATTTCTAACTTAAGGAGCATTAATGATGATTTGAATGCTAAGTTAGAAATAGCTAGTAAATCAACATCTTGTGTAGAAATTGTTGCAACTTGCAATAGGTGTAAAGATTTTGACATTGATGCTTGTAGTGAACACCTAGTTTCAATTTCCAAACTTAATAATGAATTGGCTAGTCTTAATGCTCAACTTAAGACTAGCAAGAGCGAATTTGATAAGCTAAAATTTGCGAGGGATGCCTACACGATTGGTAGACACCCCTCAATTAAGGATGGACTTGGCTTCAAGAGGGAAGCCAAGAACTTAACAAGCCATAAGGTTCCCATTCCCGCCAAGGAGAAAGGGAAGGCTCCTATGGCAAGTACTACTAAAAAGAACCATGCTTTTATGTATCATAATAGGAGACATACTAGAAATGACTATAGAAGTTATGATTCACATGCTTATGATTCACATGCTATGTTTGCTTCTAGTTCTTCTTATATGCATGATAGAGATATGTCTAGGAGATATGTTCATCATGTGCCTAGAAAGAATATTGTTCATGTTTCTAGGAAAGTTATGGATGATCCTTCTACAATATATCATGCTTTAAATACTTCCTTTGCTATTTGTAGAAAGGATAGGAAGATAGTTGCTAGGAAATTAGGGGCAAAATGCAAGGGTGATAAAACTTGCATTTGGGTCCCTAAGACAATTGTGACTAACCTTGTAGGACCCAACAAGAGTTGGGTACCTAAGTCCCAAGCCTAAATTTGCCTTGTAGGTTTATGCATCCGGGGGTTCAAGCTGGATTATCGACAGCGGATGCACAAACCATATGACGGGGGAGAAGAAGATGTTCACCTCCTACGTCAAAAACAAGGATTCCCAAGATTCAATCATATTTGGTGATGGGAACCAAGGCAAGGTGAAAGGCTTAGGCAAGATTGCAATTTCAAATGAGCACTCTATCTCTAATGTGTTTTTAGTTGAGTCCCTTGGATATAATTTGCTATCTGTTAGTCAATTATGTAATATGGGATATAATTGTCTATTTACAAATGTAGATGTGTCTGTCTTTAGAAGAAGTGATGGTTCATTAGCTTTTAAGGGTGTATTAGACGGCAAACTTTATTTAGTTGACTTTGCAAAAGAGGAGGCCGGTCTAGATGCATGCTTAATAGCTAAGACTAGCATGGGCTGGCTGTGGCATCGCCGCTTAGCACATGTAGGGATGAAGAACCTTCACAAGCTTCTAAAGGGAGAACACGTGATAGGTTTGACTAACGTGCAATTCGAAAAAATAGACCTTGTACAACTTGTCAAGCAGGTAAACAAGTGGGAGGAGTGCATCACAGCAAGAATGTGATGACCACATCAAGACCCCTGGAGCTGCTACACATGGACCTCTTCGGACCCGTCGCCTATCTAAGCATAGGAGGAAGTAAGTATGGTCTAGTTATTGTTGATGACTTTTCCCGCTTCACTTGGGTATTCTTTTTGCAGGATAAGTCTGAAACCCAAGGGACCCTCAAGCGCTTCCTAAGGAGAGCTCAAAATGAGTTTGAGCTCAAAGTGAAGAAGATAAGAAGCGACAACGGGTCCGAATTCAAGAACCTTCAAGTGGAGGAGTTTCTTGAGGAGGAAGGAATCAAGCACGAGTTCTCCGCTCCCTACACACCACAACAAAATGGTGTGGTAGAGAGGAAGAACAGGACGCTCATCGATATGGCGAGGACGATGCTTGGAGAGTTCAAGACCCCCGAGTGCTTTTGGTCGGAAGCCGTGAACACGGCTTGCCACACCATCAACCGGGTCTACCTTCATCGCCTCCTCAAGAAGACGTCATATGAGCTTCTAACCGGTAACAAACCCAATGTATCCTACTTTCATGTATTTGGGAGCAAATGCTACATTCTAGTGAAGAAGGGTAGAATTTCTAAGTTTGCTCCCAAAGCTGTAGAAGGGTTTTTGTTAGGTTATGACTCAAATACAAAGGCGTATAGAGTCTTCAACAAATCATCGGGTTTGGTTGAAGTCTCTAGTGACGTTGTATTTGATGAAACTAATGGCTCTCCAAGAGAGCAAGTTGTTGATCTTGATGATGTAGATGAAGAAGACGTTCCAACGGCCGCAATACGCACCATGGCGATTGGAGATGTGCGGCCACAGGAACAACATGAGCAAGATCAACCTTCCTCCTCAACTATGGTGCATCCCCCAACTCAAGACGATGAACAGGTTCATCAAAAGGAGGCGTGTGATCAAGGGGGAGCACAAGATGATCATGTGATGGAGGAAGAAGCGCAACCGGCACCTCCAACCCAAGTTCGAGCGATGATTCAAAGGGATCATCCCGTCGACCAAATTCTGGGTGATATTAGCAAGGGAGTAACTACTCGATCTCGTTTGGTTAATTTTTGTGAGCATTACTCCTTTGTCTCTTCTATTGAGCCTTTCAGGGTAGAAGAGGCCTTGCTAGATTCGGACTGGGTGTTGGCCATGCAAGAGGAGCTCAACAACTTCAAGCGCAATGAAGTTTGGACACTGGTGCCTCGTCCCAAGCAAAACGTTGTGGGAACCAAGTGGGTGTTCCACAACAAACAGGACGAGCACGGGGTGGTGACGAGGAACAAAGCTCGACTTGTGGCAAAAGGTTATGCCCAAGTCGCAGGTTTGGACTTTGAGGAGACTTTTGCTCCTGTGGCTAGGCTAGAGTCCATTCGTATCTTGCTAGCATATGCCGCTCACCATTCTTTCAGGTTGTTCCAAATGGATGTGAAGAGCGCTTTCCTCAACGGGCCAATCAAGGAGGAGGTGTACGTGGAGCAACCCCCTGGCTTCGAGGATGAACGGTACCCCAACCACGTATGTAAGCTCTCTAAGGCGCTCTATGGACTTAAGCAAGCCCCAAGAGCATGGTATGAATGCCTTAGAGACTTTTTAATCGCTAATGCTTTCAAGGTTGGGAAAGCCGATCCAACTCTTTTTACTAAGACTTGTGATGGTGATCTTTTTGTGTGCCAAATTTATGTCGATGACATAATATTTGGTTCTACTAATCAAAAGTCTTGTGAAGAGTTTAGCAGGGTAATGACTCAGAAATTTGAGATGTCGATGATGGGCGAGTTAAGCTACTTCCTTGGGTTCCAAGTGAGGCAACTCAAGGATGGAACCTTCATCTCTCAAACCAAGTACACGCAAGACTTGATCAAGAGGTTTGGGATGAAGGACGCCAAGCCCGCAAAGACTCCGATGGGAACCGACGGACACACCGACCTCAACAAAGGAGGTAAATCCGTTGATCAAAAAGCATACCGGTCTATGATAGGGTCTTTACTTTATTTGTGTGCTAGTAGACCGGATATTATGCTTAGTGTATGCATGTGTGCTAGATTTCAATCTGATCCTAAGGAGTGTCACTTAGTGGCTGTGAAGCGGATTCTTAGATATTTAGTCGCTACGCCTTGTTTCGGGATCTGGTATCCAAAGGGGTCTACCTTTGACTTGATTGGATATTCAGACTCCGACTATGCTGGATGTAAGGTCGATAGGAAGAGTACATCAGGGACGTGCCAATTCTTAGGAAGGTCCCTGGTGTCATGGAGTTCTAAGAAACAAACCTCCATTTCCCTATCCACCGCTGAGGCCGAGTACGTTGCCGCAGGACAATGTTGCACGCAACTACTTTGGATGAGGCAAACCCTCAGGGACTTTGGCTACAATCTAAGCAAAGTCCCACTCCTATGTGATAATGAGAGTGCTATCCGCATGGCGGATAATCCTGTTGAACACAGCCGCACAAAGCACATAGACATCCGGCATCACTTTTTGAGAGACCACCAGCAAAAGGGAGATATTGAAGTGTTTCATGTTAGCTCTGAGAACCAGCTAGCCGATATCTTTACCAAGCCTTTAGATGAGCAGACCTTTTGCAAGTTGCGTAGTGAGCTAAATGTCTTAGATTCGCAGAACTTGGATTGATTTATAGCATACTTGTGTTTATGCCTTTGATCATGTTTCTTATGTATTTTGTTGCTTATTGATGGTGCTCAAGTTGTACAAGCATTCCCCGGACCTCACAAATCCGTTGCAAAGTGATGCACATATTTAGGGGGAGATGTGTTACAACTTGACCCTTTGAGACTAACCGTGTGCTTGAGTTTATTTGTTTTAGTCTCAAAGGAGGTTTGAAAGGGAAAAGGTGGACTTGGACCATGAAAGACTTCCACTGCACTCCGATGAGAGGGTAACTTATTCCAAGTTCATCTCATATACTCTTATTGCCTTTATATTCTTATTGAAGATTTTGGTGAGGCAATGGGGTTCTAGGGCCAAGATTGATCCCGTTTTGGTGCTTGATGCCAAAGGTGGAGAAAATAAAGGCCAAAGCAATAAATGGATCAGCTATCACTTGAGAATTTTGAAAATAATAGAGCTTTTGTTTTGTCAAAATATTGTCAAAATACTCCTATTGGCTCTTTTTGTCAAAAGTTGGTTTCTTGTTGGGAGAATGGTTGATTATGGGAAATAGGAGGAGTTTTTGATACTGTGATCAATTTCTATTGGAACAACTCTCTTTATGTCTCTACAAGTGTGTTTGACTTAGAGTTAGGAAATTGAGGTTAATTTGCAAAAACAAACCAAGTGGTGGCAAAGAATGATCCATATATGCCAAATTTGATTCAAAACAAATTTGAGCTTTCATTTGCATTGATATTGCACTTGTTCTAGTTGCTTTATGTTGTGTTGGCATAAATCACCAAAAAGGGGGAGATTGAAAGGGAAATGAGCCCTTGGGCCATTTCTAAGGATTTTGGTGATTGAGTGCCAACACAAGTGCTTTTGTGTTGATCTATGCAAAGTGGTGAACAAAGTGCAAATCATGTCAAAAGGTATGTTTCTCAGACTTAGTATATTGTTTTAGAGACTAATGTACTGTGTATAAGTGCTGGAAACAGGAAAAGAACAATTGGAAATGTCTTGGCTCGAGCAGCCAAGACTCTGCTCAGTCTGGGAGCACCGGACTGTCCGGTGGTGCACCGGACAGTGTTCGGTGCGCCAGGCTGGCTCGAGCGAACTGGCCGCTCTCGGGAATTCATCGGCGACGTACGGCTATAATTCACCGGACTGTCCGGTGTGCACCAGACTGTCCGGTGAGCCAACGGTCGGCCGCGCGATCTGCGCGGGACACGTGGCTGAGCCAACGGCTAGAAGGGGGCACCGGACTGTCCGGTGTGCACCGGACATGTCCGGTGCGCCAATGGCTCTCTGGCTGCCAACGGTCGGTTTCGCCGTAGAAGGAAAGAAATCGGGCACCAGACACTGTCTGGTGTGCACCGGACTGTCCGGTGCGCCAGACGACAGAAGGCAAGAATTGCCTTCCCAGATTGCTCTCAACGGCTCCTAGCTGCCTTGGGGCTATAAAAGGGACCCCTAGGCGCATGGAGGATAATACCAAGAATTCCTTGAGCACTTTTGATCACTCACACTCCATTCCTGTGCACTTGTTCGACATTCTAGTGATTTGAGCTCCGTTCTAGTGTGCTAGTCTTTTGAGCTTAAGTCTGGGTCTTGTGTGTGCGTATTTGCTGTGATCTTTGTGACTTGTGTGAGTTGCTAATCCCTCCCTTACTCTGTGCTTCTTTGTGAACATCTTTGTAAGGGCGAGAGACTCCAAGTTGTGGAGATTCCTCGCGAACGGGATTAAGAAAAGCAAAGCAAAACACCGTGGTATTCAAGCGGGTCTTTGGACCGCTTGAGAGGGGTTGATTGCAACCCTCGTCTGTTGGGACGCCACAACGTGGAGTAGGCAAGCGTTGGTCTTGGCCGAACCACGGGATAAACCACTGTGCCATCTCTGTGATTGATCTCGTGTGGTTATTGTGTTTTGTTGAGACTCCTCTTTAGCCACTTGGTGATTATTGAGCTAACACTTAACCAAGTTTTGTGGCTTAAGTTTTTAAGTTTTACAGGATCACCTATTCACCCCCCCTCTAGGTGCTCTCAATTACCCACCCCTTGCAGCCTGATTCTCACTCCTTCATAACTGAATTCCACCCATTTTCTGTCCCAATCACATAACATGGGACTAAACTTTTCCAGCCAATCCATTCCTGGTACCATATCATATGCAGTGACTGGTAACACAAATGCATTTGCAGTAAAGGTTTTTCCACTACACCACCACTTCAATTGGACAACCTTCTTCTGACAGTATATGATCTGCTCATTTTCTACCTTCACTGCAACATGATCTATATTTTGAGTTTCACACCCAGTCCTAGAAGAGGCTAGCTCACTTATGAAAGTGTTAGAACTGTCTGAATCCAACAGCTAAAGGATTAACTGGTCCTTGATCAATGCTTGTATTCTCACACATCTTAGGCTGTTAGTGCCACTCATATCATTAAGGGATATAGTCATACCATCATCTGACTTATCTCCATTTGTCTCCAAATAATCCAATATCTCATCTGAAAGTAAAGGTCCTCCATCTCCACCCTCCTTCAAAGAGATGCAGTTCAACTGTGGTTGTACAGGAACCTTACACTTGTGGCCTGACATGTATTTCTCCCCACATTTAAAACAAAGTCCATTTGCCCTCCTATAGTCCTTCAACTGTTTGGCCTTCCATAATTCTCCTTGAGACTCTGTACCTTCTTTGAAGCCCACTGGAGGAACTGAAAGGGAAATAGGGTCAAACCTTTTCCTAAATAATTTTGGTGGTTGAATTTCCCAACACAAATAATTGGACTAACTAGTTTGCTCTAGATTATACATTCTACAGGTGCCAAAGGTTCAACACAAACCAGCAAAAAGAACAAGTTAGGCTTCAAAAGAAAGGAGCAAAAAGGAAACCGAAGTGCTCCCTGGTCTAGCGCACCGGACAGTGTCTGGTGTGCCACCGGACAGTGTCCGATGCACCAGGGGCCGTACACTCCAAACTCTTCAGCTTCGGGTTTTTAGGCGCAGCTCCGCTATAATGCACCGGACTGTCTGGTGTGCCATCGGACTGTCCGGTGCACCAGCGGAGCAACGGCTACCTGCGCGCAACGGTCGACTCTGACGGATGAACAGTGCAGCACAGTGTCGCGGCAGAAGTCAGAGCAGCAGGTCAGAGGGGCACCGGACTGTTCGGTGCCACATGAGGACAAAGCCTCCAACAGTCGACCAGCTCCAAGCCCTAACAACAGGGTGACGTGGCGGCGCACCGGACACTGTCCGGTGGCGCACCGGACTGTCCGGTGCATCCATCGCCAGCGGCCTTCTCCAACGGCTACAATTTGGTTGGTGACTATAAATACCACCCCAACCGGCAACTTCAAGGTGAGGGAGTCCAAGCAACATTCCAAGTCATATAGTTGACATATCCAAGCCCTCCCAACCACCTCTATTCATTGATCCATCCTATACACAAGATTTAGACCACTACAACCCACACAAGTGCCACAAAAGAGAGAGCAAGCAAAAGAAAGCTTCTCGTGTGAGTTTAGCAATAGTACCTTGTGAGATTCATCGAGAGAAAGTGTTGAAAGGGAAATGTGCCCATGGGCCATTTCTAAAGTGTTTTGGTGATTAAGTGCCCAACATATATTCTCTAAGTGTTAATTTGTGCCAAAGATTGAAGAAGTGCAAATCATGTGACAAGGTACGTTCTAGACTTAGTACTTTGATTTGGGTACTAATGTATTGTGTCTAAGTGCTAGAAACAGGAGAAAATAGATTGGAAAAGAGTTGGTTGTGTACAGCCAACTGCTGCTCGGTCTGGGTGCACCGGACTGTCCGGTGGTGCACCGGACAGTGTCCGGTGCGCCAGACGAGTCCAAGGTGAACCGGCCGCTCTCAGAACTCGACGACAGCGTGCGGCTATAATTCACCGGACTGTTCGGTGGTTCACCGGACTGTCCAGTGAGTCGTCCGCGGCGAAGTCGTCGCTCTCGGGAAAAGTTCAACGGCGTACGGCTAAAATTCATCGGACTGTCCCGTGGTGCACCGGACTGTCCGGTGAGCCAACGGTCGACTGCACAACTGTTGGCAGCAAAATCGTCGGGCGACACGTGGCCCGCACCAATGGTCGGAAGGGGGCATCGGACTGTCCGGTATGCACCGGATAGTGTCCGGTGCGCCAACCAGCCCGGAGTTGCAATAGTCGGCTGCGCCAAATTAGGAAGGAGATCCGCACCGGACATGCTACAATGACTGTTCGGTGCACCACCCGACAGAAGGAAACTTTGGCCTTCCTTGTTGGCTTCCAACGGCTCCTAGCTGCCTTGGGGCTATAAAAGGGACCCCTAGGCGCATGGAGGAGCAAACCAAGCATTCACTAAGCAATCTAATACTCCCACACTCCGTCTCCGCGCGCTTGATCGATCGTGTTAGTGATTTGAGCTTCGTTCTAGTTGTGAACTCTTTGTGTTTCATTTTGAGCTCAAGTCTTGGCTTGTGAGCGTGCGTGTGCTGCGGATTTGTGTGTGTTGCTCCCCAACCTTACTCCGTGCCTTCTTTGTGATCAATCTTGTAATGGCGAGAGGCTCCAACTTGCAGAGATTCCTCGCAAACGGGAAAAGATATAAGGAAGAATACCGTGGTATTCAAGTTGATCATTAGATCACTTGAAAGGGGTTGAGTGCAACCCTCGTCCATTGGGACGCCACAACGTGGAGGTAGGCAAGTGTTATACTTGGCCGAACCACGGGATAAACCACTGTGTCTCTTGTGTTGTATTTCTTTGTGATTATTGTGATTCGCAAGAGCTCGCTCTATAGCCACTTGGTTCTATTGCACTAACATCTTTATAACCAAGTTTTGTGGATATTAGTTGTTAATTTTTACAGGATCACCTATTCACCCCCCTCTAGGTGCTCTCAATTGGTATCAGAGCCATTCTCTTCACGTAAGGGACTAATCGCCCGAAGAGATGGATTCTAAGGGAAAGGGGATGGTGGTCAACGATAAGGAAAAAGAGTCCATCTTCAACGAGCCAAGAGATGACAAGCCCACTGACTCTGGCTGGAGTCACAAGAAGAAGGACGGGAAGAAGAAGAGACACATCAAGAAGATCGTCTACTACAATAGCGACAGATCTTCTTCTTCACCAAGAGACGACGACGACGAGAAAAAGAAACCGGTTAATTCAAATTTTTTATTTGATTATTCTCGTATTCCTTTCAATTCCAATGCTCATTTGCTTTCAATTCCTCTTGGTAAACCTCCACACTTTGATGGAGAGAAGTACTCTTTTTGGAGTCACAAAATGTGTAGTCATTTATTCTCTCTCCATCCTAGTATTTGGGAGATAGTTAAAAATGGAATGCAATTTGATAGTACGGATAACCCTATGTTTATTAACGAGCAAATTCATAAAAATGCACAAGCTACCACTGTTTTGCTAGCATCTTTGTGCAGGGACGAGTACAACAAGGTGAGCGGCTTGGACAACGGCAAGCAAATCTGGGACACCCTCAAAATATCACATGAGGGAAACGACGCCACCATGATCACCAAAATGGATTTGGTGGAAGGCGAGCTGGGAAGGTTCGCTATGATCAGGGGAGAGGAGCCAACACAGATGTACAACAGGCTCAAGACACTGGTCAACAAGATTAGGAGCTATGGGAGCACGAGATGGACGGACCACGACGTCGTCCGACTTATGCTCAGGTCTTTTACTGTTATTGACCCTCATCTTATGAACCTCATCTGTGAAAATCCTAGGTACACAAAGATGACACCCGAGGAGATACTCGAAAAATTGGTGAGCGGGTGCATGATGGTCAAGGAGGCAGGTATGTTGATGATGCATTAAACGGCCCCATGCCCATCTACGAGCCACAACCCGTTGCGCTCAAGGCAACAAGCAGCGAGGAGGTGCTACCAAGCAAGGTAGCACAAGTAGAGGCTGTCGGGCTCAACGAGAGTGAAATGGCGCTTATCATCAAGCGTTTCAAGACCGCTCTTAAAGGACGCAAGGAGTACCCCAACAAGAACAAAACAAGGGGAAGCGCTCCTGCTTCAAATGCGG
This sequence comes from Zea mays, assembly GCF_902167145.1. Classification (NCBI taxonomy): domain Eukaryota; kingdom Viridiplantae; phylum Streptophyta; class Magnoliopsida; order Poales; family Poaceae; genus Zea; species Zea mays. Next base: position 4,373,499 of record NC_050098.1, on the reverse strand, counting down.
TAAGACTGGTCACTTTATTGCAAACTGTGCCAATAATGATAGTGACCAGGGACAAGAAAAGAGCGGGAAGAGGGAGAAGAAGAAGGCCTACAAGAAGGCAAAGGGCGAGGCACCTCTTGGCAAAGAATGGGATTCAGACTGCTCTTCCTCTGACTCCGACGACGAAGGACTTGCTGCCTCGGCCTTCAACAAATCTTCTCTCTTCCCTAACGAACGCCACACTTGCCTCATGGCAAAGGAGAAAAAGGTAAGCGTTCGAGAAACCCTAAGTATACTACTTCAAGCGATGATGATTCTAGTGATGATGAAGTAGATTATTCTAGCTTATTCAAAGGTTTAGATAGAGCAAAGGTAGAAAAGATCAATGAATTTATTGATGCTTTAAATGAAAAGGATAGACTGCTAGAGAGGCAAGAGGACATTTTGTATGAGGAACATGACAAATTTGTTAGTGTTCAAAAGTCACTTGCCTTAGAGATTAAAAGAAATGAATTACTATCTTCTGAGTTATCCACTTGCAATGAATCTATCTCTAGTTTAAAGACTTTGAATGATGATTTAAGTGCTAAGCTAGAGGTAGCTAATAAATCAAGTTCATGTGTAGAACATGTTGTAATTTGCAATAGATGCAAGGATTTTGATATCAATGCTTGTGATGAACATCTTGCTTCTATTGCTAAATTAAATGATGAGGTTGCAAGTCTTAATGCATAACTTAATCTTGCAAGGTTGATTTTGATAAGCTAAAATTTGCTAGGGATGTCTACACTATTGGTAGACACCCATCAATTAAGGATGGACTTGGCTTTCGAAAGGAAGCCAAGAACTTAACAAACCAAAGGGCTCCCATTTCCAACAAAGAGAAAGGGAAGGCCCCTATGGCTAGTAGCGTTCAAAAGAATCATGCTTTCATGTATAATAGGAAAATTGCTAGTCATAATAAGAGATATGATTATGATGCTTATGATTCACATGCTATGTTCGCTTCAAGTTCCAATTTTAATGGTAGGCCTAGGAGAAATTTTGGGTCTCATGCTCCTAGGAAAATGTGTAATAGACCTACTACTGTCTTTCATGCTTGCAACACTACGTTTGTACTTTCATGTAAAAATGAAAAAAGTGGTTGCTAAAAAATTGGGACCCAAATGCAAAGGAGACAAGGCTTGCATTTGGGTACCAAAAGCTATTGTAACTAACCTTGTAGGACCCAACAAGAGTTGGGTACCTAAAACCCAAGCGTAAATTGTCTTGCAGGTTTATGCATACGGGGGCTCAAGCTGGATTATCGACAGCGGATGCACAAACCACATGACAGGAGAGAAGAAGATGTTCACCTCCTACGTCAAGAACAAGGATTCCTAGGATACGATTATCTTTGGAGATGGGAACCAAGGCAAGGTCAAAGGCTTAGGCAAGATTGCCATCACAAATGAGCACTCTATTTCTAATGTATTTTTAGTAGAGTCGCTAGGCTATAATCTCCTGTCTGTAAGTCAATTGTGCCACATGGGCTACAATTGTTTGTTTACAAATGTTGATGTATCTGTCTTTAGAAGGAGTGATGGTTCATTAGCGTTTAAGGGTGTACTAGATGGCAAACTCTACTTAGTTGATTTTTCGAAAGAGGAGGCCGATCTAGATGCATGCTTAATCGCTAAGACTAGTATGGGCTGGTTGTGGCATCGCCGTCTAGCACATGTTGGGATGAAGAACCTTCACAAACTTGTAAAGGGAGAGCATGTGTTAGGACTAACCAATGTATGTTTCGAAAAAGATAGACCTTGTGCAGCTTGTCAGGCAGGGAAACAGGTAGGAAGCACTCATCACGGCAAGAATGTGATGACTACATCAAGACCACTGGAGCTTCTCCACATGGACCACTTCGGACCCGTCGCCTACCTTAGCATCGGGGGAAGTAAGTATGGTTTAGTAATTGTTGATGATTTTTCCCGCTTCACTTGGGTATTCTTTTTGCAGGATAAAACAGAAACCCAAGGGACCCTTAAGCGCTTTCTAAGGCAGGCTCAAAACGAATTTGAGCTCAAGGTGAAAAAGATAAGAAGCGACAACGGGTCCGAGTTCAAGAATCTGCAAGTGGAGGAGTACCTTGAGGAGGAAGGCATCAAGCACGAGTTCTCCGCTCCCTACACACCACATCAAAATGGTGTGGTAGAGAGGAAGAACAGGACGCTTATCGACATGGCGAGGACGATGCTTGGAGAGTTCAAGACGCCTGAGCGGTTTTGGTCGGAAGCTGTGAACACAGCTTGCCACGCCATAAACCGGCTCTATCTTCATCGCCTCCTCAAGAAGACCTCGTATGAGCTTCTTATCGGTAACAAACCCAACGTATCATACTTTCATGTATTTGGGAGCAAATGTTACATTCTAGTGAAGAAAGGTAGAAATTCTAAATTTGCTCCCAAAGCTGTAGAAGGGTTTTTACTAGGATATGACTCAAATACAAAGGCGTATAGAGTCTTCAACAAATCATCGGGTTTGGTTGAAGTCTCTAGCGACGTTGTATTTGATGAGACTAATGGCTCTCCAAAAGAGCAAGTTGATCTTGATGGCATAGATGAAGATGATGTTCCGACGGCCGCAATACGTACCATGGTGATTGGAGATGTGCAGCCACAGCAACAACAAGAGCAAGATCAACCTTCTTCCTCAACAATGGTGTATCCCCCAACTCAAGATGATGAACAGGTCCCTCAAGAAGAGGCGTGTGATCAAGGGGGAGCACAAGAAGAACAAGTAATAGAGGAAGAAGCACCACGGGCCCCTCCAACTCAAGTCCGAGCGACGATTCAAAGGAATCACCCCGTTGACCAGATTCTGGGTGACATAAGCAAGGGAGTAATTACTCGCTCAAGATTAGCTAATTTTTGTGAGCATTACTCGTTCGTCTCTTCTATTGAGTCTTTCAGGGCAGAAGAGGCCTTGCAAGATCCGGACTGGGTGTTGGCCATGCAGGAAGAGCTCAACAACTTCAAGCGAAATGAAGTTTGGAGCCTGGTGCCACGTCCAAAGCAAAACGTTGTGGGAACCAAGTGGGTGTTCCGCAACAAGCAAGACAAGCACGGGGTGGTGGCAAAAGGTTATGCCCAAGTCGCAGGTTTGGATTTTGAGGAGACTTTTGCTCCTGTGGCTAGGCTAGAGTCAATTCACATTTTGTTAGCCTATGCCGCTCACCATTCTTTCAGGTTGTTTCAAATGGATGTAAAGAGCGCTATCCTCAACGGGCCAATCAAGGAGGAGGTGTACGTGGAACAACCCCCTGGCTTTGAGGATGACAGGTATCCCGACCACGTTTTTAGGTAGTGTTTGGTTGAAGAGCCAAGTAGAACGGAACCGTTCTGTCCCAGTTTTGTTGTTGTTTGGTTACAAAGGAACTAGAACGGAATGGCTCCAATTAGGGAATATTCTCCTCAGATCCAGAACCATTCCGCTCCAAAAAATCAACCGGACGGAGCCGCTCTGTTCCCATCCCGCTCTCACAGTCACGCTCCATTCCGTTCACTCTGCAACCAAACAAAAAACAGAGCCGCTCCGTTCCAGATTACCAAACACAGAACAGAGCGGCTCCATTCCTAGAATCAGGGATGGAATGACTCCGTTCTACTTGGCTCCTCAACCAAACACTACCTTAAGCTCTCTAAGGCGCTCTATGGACTTAAGCAAGCACCAAGAGCATGGTATGAATGCCTTAGAGATTTCTTAATTGCTAATGCTTTCAAGGTTGGGAAAGCCGATCCCACGCTTTTCACTAAGACTTGTGACGGTGACCTTTTTGTGTGCCAAATTTATGTCGATGACATAATATTTGGTTCTACTAATCAAAAGTCTTGTGAGGAGTTCAGCAGGGTGATGACACAGAAATTTGAGATGTCGATGATGGGCGAGTTGACATACTTTCTTGGGTTCCAAGTGAGACAACTCAAGGATGGCACCTTCCTCTCCCAAACGAAGTACACTCAAGATCTTCTCAAGAGGTTTGGGATGAAGGACGCCAAGCCCGCGAAGACACCGATGGGAACCGATGGACATGTCGACCTCAACAAAGGAGGTAAGTCCGTTGATCAAAAGGCATATCGGTCTATGATAGGGTCTTTGCTTTATTTATGTGCTAGTAGACCGGATATTATGCTTAGCGTATGCATGTGTGCTAGATTTTAATCTGATCCAAGGGAATGTCACCTTGTGGCTGTTAACCGAATTCGTAGATATTTAGTTGATACGCCTTGCTTCGGGATCTGGTATCCAAAGGGCTCTACCTTTGACTTGATTGGATACTCAGACTCCGATTATGCTGGATGCAAGGTTGATAGGAAGAGTACATCAGGGACGTGCCAATTCCTAGGAAGGTCCCTGGTGTCTTGGAGTTCTAAGAAACAAACCTCTGTTGCCCTATCCACCGCTGAGGCCGAGTATGTTGTCGTAGGATAGTGTTGCGCGCAACTACTTTGGATGAGGCAAACCCTCCGGGACTTTGGCTATAATCTGAGCAAAGTCCCACTCCTATGTGACAATGTGAGTGCAATCCGCATGGCGGATAATCCTGTTGAACACACCCGCACTAAGCACATAGACATCCAACATCACTTTTTGAGAGACCACCAGCAAAAGGGAGATATCGAAGTGTTATATATTAGCACCGAGAACTAGCTAGTCAATATATTTACCAAGCCTTTAGTTGAGAAAACCTTTTGCAGGCTGCGTAGTGAGCTAAATGTCTTAGATTCGCGTAACTTGGATTGATTTATATCATACATGTGTTTTATGCCTTTGATCATGTTACTTTATGCATCTATGAGATTTGTTGTTTATTTATGGTGCTCAAGTTGTGCAAGGGATCCCCGGACCTCACAAGTCCATGTGTGAGTAATGCACGTATTTAGGGGGAGAAGTGCTACAACTTGACCCTTTGAAGACTCACCTTTGTGTTTAAGTGTACTTGATACAGTCTCAAAGGTGGATTGAAAGGGAAAGGTGAACTTGGACCATGCAAAGACTTCCACTGCACTCCGGTATTGGTGTACTCACCTCCAAGTTCATTCTTATACTCGTATTGCCTTTTTGCTCTTAATTGACATTTTTGGTGAGGCAATGGGGTTAAAGGGCCAATAATAATCCCGTTTTGGTGCTTAATGCCAAAGGAGGAGAAATTAAGGCCAAAGCAAATGGATCAGCTACCACTTGAGAATTTTGAAAATAGTAAAGTTAGAATTTGATTTGTCAAAATACTCTTATTGTCAAAATTTGGTCTCTTGTGGGGAGAATTTATGATTATGAGAAAAAGGGGGAGTTTTTTGGATCTTGATCATTTTCACTCCTGAATTATCTCTCTTAATGCCCAAACAAGTGAGTTTTACTTAGAGATAGGAAAATGAATTTGATTTGCAAAAACAAACCAAGTGGTGGCAAAGTATGATCCAAATATGCCAAATTAGAGTCAAAAACAATTTGGTTCTCTTTTGCATTGATATTGCACTTCTTTTTATTGCTTTTGGATGTGTTGGCATAAATCACCAAAAAGGGGGAGATTGAAAGGGAAATGTGCCCATGGGCCATTTCTAAAGTGTTTTGGTGATTAAGTGCCCAACACATATTCTCTAAGTGTTAATTTGTGCCAAAGATTGAAGAAGTGCAAATCATGTGACAGGGTACGTTTCTAGACTTAGTACATTGACTTGGGTACTAATGTATTGTGTCTAAGTGATAGAAATAGGAGAAAATATATTGGAAAAGAGTTGGCTGTGTACAGCCAACTGCTGCTCGGTCTGGGTGCACCAGACTGTCCGGTGGTGCACTGGACAGTGTCCGGTGCGCCAGACGAGTCCAAGGTGAACCGGCCGCTCTCGGAACTCGACGGCGGCGTACGGCTATAATTCACCGGACTGTCCGGTGAGTCGTCCGCGGCGAAGTCGTCGCTCTCAGGAAAAGTTCAACAGCGTACGGCTAAAATTCACCGGACTGTCCGGTGGTGCACCGAACTGTCCGGTGAGCCAACGGTTGACTGCGCAATGGTCGGCAGCGAAATTGGCGGGCGACACGTGACCCGCACCAACGGTCGGAAGGGGGCACCGGACTATCCGGTATGCATCGGATAGTGTCCGGTGCGCCAACCAGCCCGGAGTTGCAACGGTCGGCTGCGCCAAATTAGGAAGGAGATCCGCACCGGACATGCTACAGTGACTGTCCGGTGCACCACCCGACAGAAGGAAACTTTGGCCTTCGTTGTTGGCTTCCAACGGCTCCTAGCTGCCTTGGGGCTATAAAAGGGACCCCTAGGCGCATGGAGGAGCAAACCAAGCATTCACTAAGCAATCTAATACTCCCACACTCCGTCTCCGCGCACTTGATCGATCATGTTAGTGATTTGAGCTCCGTTCTAGTTGTGAACTCTCTGTGTTTCATTTTGAGCTCAAGTCTTGGCTTGTGTGCGTGCGTGTGTTGTAGATTTGTGTGTGTTGCTCCCCAACCTTACTCCGTGCCTTCTTTGTGATCAATCTTGTAAGGGCGAGAGGCTCCAACTTGTGGAGATTCCTCGCAAACAGGAAAAGATATAAGGAAGAATACCGTGGTATTCAAGTTGATCATTGGATCACTTGAAAGGGGTTGAGTGCAACCCTCATCCATTGGGACACCACAACGTGGAGGTAGGCAAGTGTTATACTTGGCCGAACCACGGGATAAACCACTATGTCTCTTGTGTTGTCTTTCTTTGTGATTATTGTGATTCGCAAGAGCTCGCTCTATAGCCACTTGGTTCTATTGCACTAACATCTTTATAACCAAGTTTTGTGGATATTAGTTGTTAATTTTTACAGGATCACCTATTCACCCCCTCTAGGTGCTCTCAAGTGTGTGCTACATCTTGTGATCATTCGTGCGTGGAGTTTTGACTCCCATTGAACTTCCTCCAAAGTTTTGGAGGCTTGTAAAGCTAGCAAGAGACACCTAAGAGTGTGGTGATCCTTGCGGGGTCTTAAGTGATCCTTGACAAGAAGAAGAGCTCGCCGGTCTTGGTGATCGGTGGAGAGAGGGAAAGGGTTGAAAGAGACCCGTCCTTAGTTGTCTCCTCAACGGGGACTAGGCCTTCAAGGACCGAACCTCGGTAAAACAAATCACCCGTGTCTCTTGTGTTTATTGCTTGTGATTTGTTTGTTCTCTCCCTCTCTAAGTTCTCTTGCGCTACCCTTTGCTAATATTATTTTGTGTTGCTTCAAGTTAAATTCTCATTTAGAGAAGCAACTCTTTGCAAGAAAGAACTTGTGTTTAACCTCTTCTTATCTAAGCTCTCTTCCATTATTCTCCACTAACATTTCTAGTAGTATTACTATTGATTAAATTCCGCACTCTATAAAAACAATACTCGTTGCAAGCAAAGGACTTAGTTTTTATTCTCCGATAATTGTGAATCTTGTTCTAACCACTAATCAAGGGATCTAGTTTGGATTTAGAATTATAATTTTTAGGTTTCGCCTATCCACCCCCTCTAGGCGACTTTCAATTGGTATCAGCGCTAGGCACTTCATATTGAGTCTAACAACTCGAAGTGATGGCTCGTAGAAGATCCCAAAAGAACAAGAAGACACCTCCGAAGGAAAACGATGAGGTAACTCTTGAGATATTACTTTTCGATTGTTCTAATTATGATTCATGGTCTACTAGGGTAATAAATGCTTTTAGAACCGTAGATCCACAATTAGAACAAATTATAGACAAGAGTATCATACCCTCTAGTTATAATAGAGAAAATGCTTCCGAGGAAGATCAAAGATGTATGCGCTTAAACTATCTAGCTTATGACATCTTAAGTAATTCTCTTAGCAATGAAGATTATCGTGCCTTCATAATGAATTATAATGAATCTATTCATGATGCGCATGATATTTGGACTAAAATTAAAATTAAATTTGATGAGTCCAAACACAATGGTTCATTTTGTGCTTCTACTTCCTTTGGTTCTTATGAAACTAACCATTTGAAGGAAGAAGAAGAAAATGAACGATGGAGACCAAACGATGAATCCACCTCTCCAAAAGGTTTGTCTTCCCATTTCGATTCCCACATATGTTGTGTGGCTAATTAAAATGATAGCGGAAGCACAAATGAGGATGAGGAGGATGAAAGAAGCTTCATGCAACTCTAAGCTCATCTAAGCCTAGAAGATAAGGCGGTCATGCTCAAACTTCTAAAAAGAGCAAGAGAGCAAGGCAAAGCTCGTCAAATGCTAGAAGATATTCTCTCCATAAAAATGCTAAACTTTGACGAGTTGACTAAAGAACATGAGGAGCTAAAGTGCTCTCATGTTGATTTGGTCCAAAGGTATGAAACTATTTCAATTGAGCAAGATAACTCTTTACATTGTATCACTTAATTAGTAAATAGGAATGCCTTGCTTAAGGACCAAGTAGAAAAGCTAAAAGTTGAAAATCTAGCTTTTCAAGAAAAATATGATATGCTTCTATATTCTCATGAAAATCTTATGGATGATCATATCATATTAAACATTGCTCATGAGGTTGTAATAGAAAACTTAAAATCCCAACAACCTCATTCATGCACATGTATTCAAATTGAAACTATATTACCATGTGCTAATGCTTGTTGTCCGTCGACAAGCAAATCCTCCTTTGAGCTAGAATTTGCAGGAACAAAAGATGATACATATCAAAAGCTCAAAGAAGAAAATGAGAGGCTAAATATGAGCTTGACACAACTAAAAGGGAAGTGCATTGCTCAACCTTCTCAAGATAACCGTGATCACATGGTGAAGAAGCTTGAGATGGGAACAACCATAGCATGCACTAAATCCCTTAAAGAAAATGTCAAGGACTTGAGGATTGTCAAGAGGAAGGAACAAAAGAAGAAAATCAATACCTCTGCCAAAAGCCTCAACCATGCCTCCATGCAGGGTAACATCCAAGGTAATAATCAAGTCACACTTCACACTAATTGAAGTAAGAAGTGTAGTAAATGCTTTGAAAAGGGACACTCGATTAGGTCATGTCCCTATATTAAAAATGGCTTGATTATTAACAAGGATGATAAACTTTGTTTTAAATACTCAAAGAAGGGACACTTAATTAAGTCTTGTCCCTATTTGAAACAAAAAGGCATAGTATTAGAAAAGAAAATCTTAACTAACCATGTAGCAAGCAAGAAACAAAGAAAGAAGAAATCTTCAAGACTTGAAGATCGCCTTTGCTACATATGCCGAAAGAAGGGACATCAATGCAAGGATTGTCCCATTGGTAACTGTCGGTACCCTGAATCAGGGGTACCCTCTTCTACAGTATGAAAGCGTTGTACATGTGCAACATCTCTAGGTCACAGGGAGAACGACACCCGACCCCACCACATGGGCAGGTCTAAGGGCACCACGTGGCGAGGAAAGATAATACATCCCAGGATGCATTATTGGGTCTAGACCTCCGCAAAGGGACACCGGACCCCTGTGCGTACGAGTCCGGAGCTCCCAAGAATACATGTCGGGTCCCTCGGGAGGGCCCCAGGTCCCTCCGAGTAAGGTTCGGGCCTTAGCAAGGTCTCGAGACGGACAGGACCCCGACGCGAGCAAGGGTCCGGTGCTGACACGTGTCCAGGCCTTGCCCCACGCTCCCCGCTCAGGCGGAGACCCGCTACTGCCGCGTGGCTTGAGGCTCGTGACATAAGCCAACGGGCCGAGCCTGACGTAAGGCCCATACAGGCGTGCAGCCTCTGCATTTATTGCGGAGAGGACGTGCCGCCTGCCACCACACTGACGAGTGACGTGCCCTCTCAGCATTTAATGCGCCCTGTCCAATCTACAGGCAGACGACGTCAAGGTCATCCAGCAGACGGCTCACCTGTCCAGTCTGTTGGCAAACAGTGTGCCCATGCCGAGTGGCGCACTGTGTTCATCATCCCTTCTACAAGAAGCTTCCCCTGTACGCCGAGGATACAGAGATCTCGGGCGTTAGGGCACGAGAAGCTTGCCCCAGCAGCAAACATTTGTAGCTCCAAGCGCTATATTCTTTATGTCCCTGAGCCCACATGTCGGGCCCAGTGCCTTTGTGCATGCCCCCCTTCAGCTATAAAAGGGGAGGCATGCGACGTTACAAGTCAGATCCAATCTTAGACTCACAAGCTCATACAAGCCTACAAGCAATACATCACACAGTGGAGTAGGGTGTTACGCTCTGGCGGCCCAAACCACTCTAAACCCTTGTGTGTTCTTGTGTTCTTCCGGTTTTCCCAACTAACAAGCGAAACGCGTAGGCCCCTCCTCATCTTAGGATTTAGGGCGGGTGCACTCTGCCACCCGGCCGGAGATTTGCTCTCTGACATTTGGCGCGCCAGGTAGGGGGCTAGGCATCAGGTTTTTGCTTGTTTTCTTGCCCAAGCATGATGGTGCAAATCATTGAGCACCGCGCCGAGACTTCGGTAGATTTCACGGTGGAGGGAGAAGCTTCTTCCTCCACACCGCAGGTTCCCAATCGCCCAGTGCCAGGCACTGCTGCAGTGCACGCCGCACGGTAGCACACGGCTGTGCAAACGTCCTGGACTCCATCGAGAGCTTCTCCGGGGGCATTATCGGCAGCCAGGGAGTTGTTGCGACACCCTCCAAGCTCCACGACCTCACCGGGGGCCAAGAAGCAATGGCGGGACGATGTCGACCGACTACTCGGTATGGCACATTCTACCTCGACCAGGTCGAGGACGCGGTCATCCCGGTGCCAACATGAGACGTCAGTATCTGTGCGCTCACCCTCAGTAAGGGGCGCACAGACCAACGACCTCCGGGCAGAACTCAACCGCAGGCGTGCGAGAGAGGATGCCCGGGTCTCTTTGGAAAGGGCGCGCGAGCGCCGCCAAAACATAGATGGTCACAACCTCGATCAAGACTTCGCTGCGTTTGCACCACAGACGCCAATGGGCACCCGGTCCCAAACGGGTGTCCCCTTGGCCGGTGTGGGCTGCGCCGCTCTTGCGGATTATCTCCACGCGGCGTCATGGCCACCCAAGTTCTGGCCGCACCTGCCGAAAAAGTACGATGGAACATCGAACTCGTCGGAGTTCCTGCAGGTGTACGTCACCACCATCACGGCAGCAGGTGGAAACACCGCTGTGATGGCAACATATTTTCATGTAGCCCTGTCTGGATCTGCCCGGACCTGGCTCATGAACCTCACCCCGGGGTCAGTCTACTCCTGGGAGGAGCTCTGCACGCGGTTCGTTGCGAACTTCGCCAGTGCTTACCAGCAGCATGGTGTGGAGGCCCACCTCCATGCGGTGAGGCAGGAGCTCGGGGAGACCCTCCAAAAGTTCATCTCCCTCTTCACCAAGGTGTGAGGTACCATACCTCGTATTTCTGATGCTTCCATCATCATGGCCTTCCGATAAGGAGTACGTGATGAAAAAATGCTGGAGAAGTTGGCCACACATGACGTGGAAACTATCCCCACACTCTTCGCTCTGGCCGATAAATGCACCAGAGCCGTCGAGGGCCGTGCATGGCACTCAACCCCACAAACCGGAGATGCCCAGTCGGGTGGCTCGGGTGCCGTCCCCCAGGACGGAAAGAAGAAAAAGAAGAAGGACCGCGGCTACCAGAAGTCGCAGTCCACCGCTCTGGTGGTCGCAGCCACGACCGGAGGCCAGGGCGACCGCAACAAACGCCCACGGCCGCAGAGGGGTAATAGTGGCTCATGCCCTGTGCACCCTAATGGTCGCCACAGCGCCACGGAGTGTCGCGAGATCATTGACCTCACGAAACGCGTCAGTGAGCGGCGCGAGCAGTCTTCCAAAGACGGCTCTCCACCTCGCCGCCGACCTAGCAAAGAAAAGGTGGACGACGGCGAGGTGGCCGCGGCTGAGCGGGACCTCGGGTATCAGTTGCCCGAGGGGGACCTGAAGGATGTCTTTGCCGGAGGCTCCTACTCCGGTGAAACAACTAGACGGACCCTAGAGGGATCTCGTGCTCCCTGGTCTACGGAGCTGAAGCATGCCTTCCTCCAGAAACCCTTCTGGATTCCCCATGGGTCCAGGCTTCCGATAGGTACATGCAGGGATGGCCACAGCCAAAGACGTGGGCTCCCGTTTCAAATGCAGATGGGGACCCAGGGTCGGGACCTAGCCCTACGGCAAGTACCAAACCAAGAAGGGCTCCGCAACTCTCCCCCAGCTGGGAAGGACCCTTCAAGGTAATGGGAAAACACTGACCAAAGGGCAACCATCTAGCTACGACCGAAGGAGTGCCTTACCCCGATGCCGAAACATCTCTATAAGTTCTATCCATAAGGCAAGACTAAGGGGTCGAATCTGTTTCCCTTTTTGTAATTAGGTAACACATACGTGTACGACAACCCGGTGGGGTCTGTCCCCATAAACCCGGCCTATTGGTCTGCACACATGCAAGACGAGTTATAAAGAAAAACTACCCCCCTCAGTTGTGCCCCTATGATAGTTCCATCTTGCTGCTCCATGGTCCTACCTTGCAGTCTTTCAGATAGTACTTTTTGTCTAACCCACCCGTACGGTTTCCATCTGTCTGACATGACGATATCTGAATTGAGCAGCCAGGCTAGCAGTTTAGGGCCCCCGATACGAAAGTTGGGAGGTCCGACAGCCTGGGATCCGGCTCCAGAGAACGGGACCCCATTCCATGGGGTGGTCCGGAGCCTGTGTGGCCGCTTAGCCTGGTTCCGTACCCGAAAGGTTGCACACTCCACCACTCCATGACGGGTACCTAGTATTTGGGGCTATATGTCCTGTGGGTCCGACAACCTCGGGACCGGAACTAGAGAATGAACATTAGTCTCCTAGGGTGGTCCGGAGCCCGTGTAGCCGCTCAGCCTGGTCCCGTACCGTGGGCCTGCACGCTCCACCGCCCTGCGACAAGTGTCCTAGTATCTAGAGCCACGACCCAAGGGGGTTCGGACGCGCAACTTGTGTAATACCCACTTTGTAAAAAAACTAAAAGGAGAAAATCATATTCCTTTGAATACATGTGTGCCATCTCTAATTATCATTGCATGTGAACACCTCATAAAATAAACAAAGGATTAATAAAAATCATTAAATTGTGCATCATGCTGAGGTTTCATTGTGTGTGCATTTTTTTGTGACAATGTGACAATAATGTAGAAATAAATATGACAACACCTAAATTAGAATTTAAACCCTAAAGGGAATTCTAGAAATGTGGAGAAGAGAAAGAGATAAAGGATATGAATAACTAAATAATATATGTAAATAAATACCTCCAGAATTAGTATCTCTAAATTTTGCAAGTATAAATTGTAATAATGGGTCACAAGAGTTTGAATTAAATTTGAATACAACTTGAGTTTGAAAAGAGAGAGAAAAGAAAAGAAAAAGAAAAAAAAGACTAAAACCTAGTTTGGGCTGGCTTCACCCTATTCGGCCCAACAGGAGATGCAACCCGCGCGGCCCATTCCAGTCCTCGGTGCCGACATGTGGGCCCATCGTGGCAGCATCACAACCGCGCGCGCTCACCCTCACGACCTTTGCCTGCGGGACCCGCGCCCCAGCCGCTCGCTTCTCGCTCCACTCACTGATTCGCTGGCCCCACTGGCAGCCACTAACGACCGTGCACCGCGCGCGCCTGCTTTGCTTCCTGCTCCACCGCTTCACTTACATGTGGGACCATCCTGTCATTTCTCTCCTCCCAAACTGAACACCGCGCATGACGGACGTGCGCCGGGTCTGCGGGATCTGTTCATTTCGCCGGTAGCTTGCTTCCGCGATTGGGACTCGGCCGACTCGCTGTGCGGCGGGGCCCACATGGCGGCCACTCGGTCCGTGCTCGCGTCTCACCTCTCCCTGGCGCGTGGGCCCCACAGCAACTGCTCTTCTTCCCGGACGGAAGAATCGGCATGGTTGTTGCGCCGTGGCCGCCCCGGTCTATAGCTATAGGTCGGTAAGGTCGAGCCCGCCCATAAATTTGAGCTACGACAAAACCCCCTCACCCTTCTGTACACCGCAATCGCATTGCAACGCACGAACTACCAGCGAAACCATGGAGGCGGCAGCGGGGTGCTATCACGGTGCCGCTGCGGGGATACTTCGCCTCTGCTTCGACCGGACTATCGAGGTACTCTCTGAGCCTTCCCAAGGATTGATAGAAGGTAGTCAAAGTCGCGCCACGTAGGAAACATAGCTAACGCCTCCGGGATTCCTCGCCGGAAACATCCAGCCACCGTAAACCGCACTTCGCCGTGGATGGGAGCCCTTGTTGCATCACTACCGATAATAGGTTCACCTTAAAGTTCGCGGTCGATTGTATTTCCTGTAGAACTATTCGCATGGGAATTGAGTGCACTGGTGTGCCGGGGCGTGGTCTCCGGCGAACTCCGCCGCCGCGGGCTGGTGGGTGCCGTCAGGGGTGGTCATGAGATTGGTGATGGCTCAGGGACTGTCGATCCGGACTTCAACGGCTGGGATTAGTTGCCTTGTGTCGCGTTGACCGGCCAAATGGTGGTCATGGATGTGTGATCCTACGGTGGAAAACAACTTTAGGATTCATTAAACGCTTACCGTTAGATCGGGATCAGATGGGCATAGTTTCGTACCGACTCGTAAAGTGCGGGGTCTAATCTTGGTCCTCGGATTGGATCTGAACGGCCCTCATCTGAGCATACCCCTTCGCCATGCCACTTTGCAGAAAACCGCATATAATTTTAGAGAACCAACCCGCAGTCCACCCTGTACAACACTTTGAGTCATAGGAAGAATTACTCCGCGTCCCTGTGTTTTTCAGAAATAGGCGCCCAGTCCAGAGAACAGAAAAACCAGAGAAATGAATTTAGGAATAGATTTTTAGTATTAAATTAATTGCAGAAACTTGTTTAATTTGTAGAAAATGCATATGAACTCCAAATTGATCCATTCTAGTTCCTAAATTTTTGTAATATTATTTTATAACCATTAGTCTCACTGTTTTGACATGAAAACAATAGTAAAAATTTATGTCTCACTTAATCACACATCAAGCACATAAAACCTTGAAAAATTCATAACTCCAAATTTAACGATTCAAGTTCCTATGATCTTATTTTAATGTGTAGATTATTTTTATACATTTTGTTTACATGTTTGGTGTGATGTTAATTTTCCCTTTATACTATGTATGTTTGTATTGATGCGAGTAGACGAGCAAACTACAGAGGATCCTGAGGTTCAGCTGGTAGAGACTGCTGAGTAGGAGCTCGTGGAAGGCAAGTTGTGCCCTTGATCACTTCTTTTACCCATTCATGTTCTTATTAATCATAATGATCTGCATAGGTTAATTTTGCTGGGACCCAATAGGTTACCCTAGATTTTGACTATCTTTATACCTTGTTTCACCACTGGTTTTACTACTAAATTTTTGGGTAGTACATGCTATTGCTTTATGTGGCTTTGGGTATAAAGATAATTATCACTCATTGTTATACCTTTTTATTATCTGTTTACTATTACTATTCATGATAAGATCATTATGTTAATGGGAACATGGAGAACCACCCGGGAAAACAGTGCTACCACAAGGGTTTAATGGGACGCCCTTGGCTGATTAACTAGAAAAGCTAGTGGAGGGCTACCTTACCCGAAAGGGGCAAGGGCAGTAGGGGAGTGGTCAGTGTAGGGAGGTCCTTGGGTTGATTTTGCTGCGATGGCGGTCAGGCGAGGGATTCCTGCACTGGAGCTTCCTATAAACTGTAGCGGGTAGTCTGAAGCTAGTGGAACTTTGTAAAGGCCTCGTAGTGGTACCCTGCCTCGCTTCCTTGGTAGAGGTGTATGGGGTCTGATCAACTCCGTGGCAAACGGGTAACACGACTTGTGGGTAAAGATGTGCAACCTCTGCAGAGTGTAAAACTGGTATACTAGCCGTGCTCACGGTCATGAGCGGCTCGGACACTCACATGATTAATTTATGGAACTTAAACTTAATCTGTCATTTCATTGCATTTGGGATTATTTTATTATTACTTTTACTTATTATTATAATGGTTTGGTATTTACTTGCACTTAGTAATTGCTAATAAAATGTTGACCAACTTAAAAGCAATGCTCGGCTTCAGCCTTATATCATTGATGAGCCTTACACTTCATGAACTCCCACCTTTGGTGAGTTCATGCCACATTATTCCCCACAACTTGTTGAGCGATGAACATGTGTGAGCTCACTCTTGCTGTCTCACACCCCCACAGGAGAAGAGCAGGTGGTTCAGGAGGAGCCACAAGGCGAGGAGTATGATCTGATCTAGGTGGCGTTTCTCAGTTGACATTGGCGTCGACGATCCTTAGTTCGTTTTATATTTATTATTTTATTTTGTAATAAGTCTTCCGCTATGTAATAAATACTCTGATATTTTATGACATTTATCTCTATACACTCTGTTATTGTATATGTTGTCTTCTTGGCGCATGTATGAGATGCACCCGACTTTGTTCCTTAAAACCGGGTGTGACAACTTGGCCACCCGGACTGAAACCTGCGAGTCCCGAGCATGTATCAAAGGATGGCTAATGTCAGATAGGGGACCCTATGGGTGTACTACTAACGCTCCTTAGCTAAAGCTGTGTACAGATCCAGACCTCGGCGAAGCTGCCTCCCGAGAGTTGTTGACAACCTTTTCAGACACGCTGGTATCCAACCTCAACAAATCAAGCCTGCATCCTAGGCGGGGGGCCAGGTACTAGGGAGGAGTCAACAATATCGCACACAACAGAAACAAGTTGAAAATAGATAAGTGCTAATACTGCTTACTAAATAGTACCCTTGAGTACTGTTGGGGGCCTTCGGCTTCCGAAGGTCCTCAAAAACATGATTTAACAATGTTTCTGGAGTAAAGTACATGAACAGGTATCTTCGGACTCGGATCAGAGCCACAGTATGAAGAAGCACAAAGAACACGAAGGTTGGCGCAGAGCCGAAGCTATGTGCAGGAGAGCTTCGGCACGATAGCAGAAAAGGAAACCGACTTAAAAGGGAAAAGGCTATTCAGACCTCGACGGTTTACTATAGAGTCATTAGCAAATGTAAAGGGCATGGGTGTAATTTTACATGGGCTGCGTCCCGTGCCTATAAATAGATGAACAATGCCTTGGCATTTGCTTTTGCGTCACGCCTGTACTTTTACCTTCCCTCAAGCCGAAGGTACATTGTAATTTGATATCATTTCTATTTTTCCATAATAATGAAATAGAAATGAGTTAATAATAATATACTATTGTTCATGTTATCTCTTATACTTTATGTGGTTCCTTCTTCATTATTATGTGTTGTACTAATGATGGTATGTCCTTCATAACCTTCGTCCGAAAATCATTATATCCCAAGGGAAATAATGTTTCGAAGGACAAAGGACTTCAACGTTTAACAATTTTTGTGTTGCCTTGTTCTTAACTCATAGCATTTGAGAACAAGTCCCCAACATTGGCGCCCACCTCCGGTGAACTCTTTTCGACCACCTTCGGCAAGCATTGACCTTCGTCATGCCACCGAAGAAAGCTTCAACAACAGGGGCTGCCGCTTTGCAGCCGCTGGACCCGAACCAGGAGACCCTTTCTCTTCGAGAGGCCCGAAACCAGAAGAGGAAGGCCACTAGTCCAACACTCTAGGAGGACGAGTTGGACCAAGAAATTAGGAATATGGAGATGGTTCATCAACAAGTACAAAGGAAGAAGGAAAAGATGGCTAGACTAGCCGAACTTCAGAGGCAGATTGATGAAGCTACTGAAGAAGTACGCCACCTTGCTCAAGACGAGCAAGAGCGAAGGCCCCAACACAGGGAGCTTCATCAAGAAGGCTTCTTCAACGAGGATGAATGGTATGAGAATTTCCATCATGGAAATTTTGCTTTTGATGATGCTTCTCCTCTGTCAGCAGAACTGCATGCTACACCTTGGCCCCCATCTTACAAGCCACCCCAGCTCCCCATGTATGACGGGCACTCAGATCCGAAGCAGTTTCTGATGAGCTACGAAGCAACCATATCCTCATATGGAGGCAATACTGCAGTCATGGCGAAATCTTTCGTCATGGCAGTCAAGAATGTTGCGCAAACCTGGTACTCCTCTCTTCGGCCAGGAACAATCACATCATGGCAGAAGCTGAAAGACATGTTGATCACCAGTTTTCCAAGGGTTTCAGACGAAGCCAGTTACCGCTCAAGCTTTATTCCAGTGCACACAAGATCACGAAGAATACCTCCAGGCGTATGTCCGAAGGTTCTTGCGTCTGAGGGCACAAGCACCAACGGTGCCCAATGAGATTGTCATTGAGGCCATGATCAAGGGGCTTTGGCCGGGACCTACGGCCCAATACTTTGCCAGGAAACCCCCTCAGACCCTGGAGAAATTGCTTCAAAAGATGGATGAATACATCCGCGCTGATAATGACTTTCGTCAAAGAAGGGAGGAAGCCTACAGGTTCTCTGAGATGACCAGGGGCTTCGGAGGAAGAATCCACCCAAGGCATGTCAGATCAATCCACTCCTCCCAGAATGACGACAGAGGAAGTCAGCAACAGAGGCCATAGTATTCCTCGCAAGCTTCGGGGCAGCAACAAAACTATCTTCGGCCGCCAGCTCCAAGGGGCAGAGGCGCCAGGGGCTTCGGAGGAAGGTTTGGGGATCAGCCCAGGAAAATTTATTGCTTATTTTGTGGTGAGGACAAGGGCCATAATACAAGGATGTGCCATGTCACCATTCAGAAACAGAAGGAAATAGCAGAAGCTGCAGCTTAGCAGAACCAGCCGAAGCAGGTCATGCATACTGCTCCATATCACTCGCCCTACATACCAGAGTATGTGGGTAATCATCCTACAGCTTCTGTTGCTTCGGCTAGTCAGTCACATGCATCCTGGCCACAGCCTCCACCTCCGCCACCACTACAACCTGCATATTCGCGTGGCCAACAGCCAGAAGGGAGTCAACAGAACCTTCAGCAGAGAGACTTCAGGGAGGAGTCCGAAGCTCGCACAGTCAACAGTACTGTGCTAGAGTCGAAGCATATCTACTAAGAGATATCCTACCTCGGAATCAGTTTTTACATTTGTTGTCATTCTCTTTCTTACTAAAGAACAGTTGTTGAAAATTTAGTTTTCTTGGCGTTTTTAATTCCTTGTAATAGCTTCGTTTTTGCCATAATGAAAATATATCTTCTCCACAGACTTACAGAGTCCAAAAAGTCGCCGAGGCACAAAAAGTCGTTTCCAAGGCATAAATATCTTCGAAGCTACAAAAAGTCGTTCTACGGAACGCAGCGTAAGTTGCCGAAGCTACAAAAAGTCGTTCCTAAGGGAGCGCAGTGTAAGTTTTCTGCTCAAAAGTCGTTCCAAATGGAATGCAGAGTCAAATACCGCCAAAATATAAGGTGAAGCGCGAAAAGTCAACGCGAATACCGCCGAAATTGAAGGCAAAGAAGTTCAAAAGACGTTCCTAAGGGAATGCAGAACTTACAGCGAAAAGTCAGCGCTGATACACCGAAAAATAAGCGGTGAAGCCGAAAAATAAATGACAAAGAGATTGTGTATTCCATTGCGGGAATGTGTGTGTGTCTTCGACACAAATATCATCTTACACAGCATAACATCATCACATCATTCTGCATAACATAACATCATACATCATGTCGCATCAATGGCGCAAGAAGGGGGTACAATGTTAACCTTCGGAGAATGATTCGAAAAAGTGAAATTGTGCTAAGGCACAAAATAAGTTTTGAAGAGATACGGCTTTATCAGCTCCGAAGTGGAGAGGAAAGTCTTTTATTGACTAAGTATCAGTGTTATGGCGACGCTTGGAGCACTTTTGTAAAGCACTCTGACTTCAAGGAAGAAAGTCTATTACTGACGGAGTATTAATGTTTCTGCGACAATTGAAAGATTTTTCACGAAGCATGAAAGCTTTTCTTTACGAAGCATGAAAAGAAGGGAAGGTGTTTTTTCGCCGAAGGCTCAAAAACGGTATGTACAATAAAAATTTCATGCATCGCAAAGAAATAGATTACAAAGTCATATACACATTACATTAAGAGCTCATGAGTACCAAATATTACAAGCATAGCCTAGCAAATGTTACATTAATATTTTGGCAATATTTTTACAATATCTATTCTTCTTCTCTCAAAACTTTGTCTGCAGCTTCGGTCAGAAGTTGAGTAACGACTTCGTCCATAATGGTTTCAGCCATGCTAATAATCTCTAATGATTCTTTTGTCTCTGCTTCGGCCAGTGGCTCGAAAGGCTCCGGGGGAGGAGATAGCTCGGCTGTGGTAAAAAACGTAAATAAGTTTGAAGTCACAAAAATAAAAAATTAAAGTTAAAAGCTATTAAGCAATACCTATCCGTCTTTCGAGTTCTGCAGCTTTTTCAGCTGCCTTCGTTGCTTCCCTAGCATCGTGAGTATCTTTTTCGCTTTTCTTTATTATCTCGTGAGCCATCCCTCGGCCGCCATTTTCCCATATATCAGTAAAAAATTTTCCACCAACTAAGCTTGCTTCGGCCGAGGGGTCCTTCGTATCATCAATAGATAAGGTAGCTTTAGTTTGGGCCAAAGCTTTCACATGCTCGCATCCCGCTTTCTCCAAAATAGCTGCGACCCCTCTTGCACCAGAAAAGGCACAGACATCACCACGACCATTCAAAATCTCCTCAAAGGCGTCGGCCTCACCGCTGATCCATTCAATTGGACCTTTGGGATCGCCCAGTACAAAGTTGTCTTCGCTAG
The DNA here is from genome assembly GCF_902167145.1 of Zea mays. NCBI lineage: Eukaryota > Viridiplantae > Streptophyta > Magnoliopsida > Poales > Poaceae > Zea > Zea mays. The sequence continues at coordinate 4,352,770 of NC_050098.1, read as the reverse complement.
AATATGCGCCAATATTGGCGAAGCTAGTTTTTATCTTTTTTACACATGCTACAAATTTTTCATAGCATCTTTCTTTTAAGGATCGAAGCTCTACAACTGTTTTTTCCCAGTGATTTTTCTAGTAGTCACTAGCGTCTCGGTCAGCTTCAGCAATAGCACATTTCAATTTTGCTTCAGCTAGCTGTTTCCGAAGATCTTTAATTTCACATTTCTGAGTTTCAGCTTGGGTTTTGAAAGTAGCTTCATCTTCTTTTATTTTGTTCACCAATGAATTTAGGATTTTATCTTTTTCAAGACCTTTGTTCCTTAGTTCAATTACTTCGGAATGAAGGTTGTTCAGAGCTATAGTACATCCTTCGTCTTCGGCATTCTTCTGAGCCCTGAGGGCATTGCTAAGAATCAGGCCCTGCAAAAAGAAGCGTAGTATTAAGTATAAGCAAATAAAACAAATTTTTGTTTTAAAATACAAAAAATTCATTATCATACCTTTAAACTATTATATGCGAAGCTGTCCGCCAGTTCATCTTTCGATAATACCGAAAGCCCATCTTCTAGTGTCGGGAATTCGAAGCTTTTGCCCATCTCCCGGCAGACAGAAATCTCCTTGTTGTCTAGGAGATAATACAAGAAATCTTCTTCTCCGCTGCCGTTGAATATCAATGCCCCTTTTGGATATTTTAATTTCTGGGCGTAATATTGAGCTTCTCGCTTTTCTTCTTCAGATAACCTTTTTCCCGAAGCATGTCGTACAATATAATCAGGCACTTCGGAAGATGCTTCAGGAGTTGAAGTGACAGTTCTTTCAGGCAGAATTTGTCTTGCAGTTTCTTTTTCTCTGGTTTCCAAGGATTTCTCCTTGGCGGGCTTTGAAGGCCCAACTTCAGTTCCGGCCTGGCTCTTTGCAGCTTCGGCTTCAGTTAGTTTTGTTTCAGCCTGCGTTTTTGAAGCTTCGGTAGTTTTCCCTGGAGTAGAGCTTGAACTCTTTATTGTCTCTAGTACATCTAGTACATTGACCATTCTTTCCTCTTGGGGGTCGTTATAAGATCTTTTTGTGCCTTCGGCACTGTCACTTTTCCCGAAGGGCTCAGAACTGATATTTTTGTTTCTTCGATTCTAGGTTCTTCAATTTTGTTAACCTTCAGCATTGTGGCCGGTTCTTCAATCCTCTGTGTGAGGGCAGGTTCTTCTGCTTTAGTAGCCGAAGATGTTTCACCGCCGAATTCAGGCACTGTGGCCGGTTCAATGTAGCGCGGTCGGTAAGTAAGTACCTTTACTTTCCTCCTCTTCGGCGCGGGCTCACTCAGAGCAGCTGAAGTAACATCCTTCCCAGAAGTTGCACTTTTCCTCTTTTGCCCCTTCGGCGGGTAGCGGTAGTCTGGATACATAAACCCGATGGCATCAAAAACTCTATTTAGCCTCTTCTTTTTCTGGCTCCCGAAGGCCGTAGATAACGCATTATCTTCCGCTTTGGAGTACGGCCCAAGCAGTTCATCACTTGTAGCTTCGATACATTTGAGCCAGTCATCATTTGGCTCGTCAAATTTATCTCCATATTTGAAGCTGTATTTCAGTCGAACCATATCTCCTTCGCCAGTTTTAGTGTCAGTCTCCTTCAGCATTTCCCACTTCTCTAAAAGTGGCCATATTCTGAAGGCTATGTGCTCCTGGACTAGGTCCCTTGTCCCGATGAAAGAGCAAACCGTGTCGAAGGCCCTTCGGCATGCTTCGGCTGCCTCATCAATCTCTACCTTCGGTTTCCGAAGGCCGAAGCGTTGCCAGATAGGACGCACGATGATATCTTTAATGTTTTCTCGTACCTTTAAATCGTTTTTCACGTACAACCATTCCTTCATCCAGTCTCCAGGCCACCTCTTCCGAAAGGTTGTGTCGCACCCGGATTTCAGGGGCACTAAGACCCGGGCGCGAACATAATCACCAGGTGTGCTGGGACCAAGTCTCACACATATGATGAATAGCACAGGATCGAATGTCACATCTTTACTACATAACAGGAGTTCTATACAAAATAAATAAATAATTACATTATAAGGAGACAACGGTCCAGCAACCAAAAGTTGACTGGGAGAAGACGGCCTAGACCTCTCACGAACTCGCCACAACATCCTCCGTGCGCCTCATCCTGCGGTACCTGATCTTGACCTGTGGGGGGGTGTGAGACAACAAGAGTGAGCTCACATACGTTCATCGCTCAACAAGTTGTGGGGAATAATGTGAATGAACTCGCCAAAGGTGGGAGCTCACGTGAAGTGTAAGGCTTACCAAAGAGGATGGTTAGAGCTGAGCATTGCTTTTAAAGTTGGTCAAAATTTTATTAGCAGTTACTAAGTATAAGTAAATACCAGCCCAATTAAATAGTAGAACAGAAGTAACAACATCACCTGCGATGCAATGCATATGACAAATTGAATTTAGTTCCATAAGTTAATCATGTGAGGGTTCGAGCTGCTCATGACCGTGAGCACGGCTAGTATACCAGTTTTACACTCTGCAGAGGTTGCGCATCTTTACCCACAAGTCATGTTACCCATCTGCCAAGGGATCGCGACTTCCCATACACCTCTACCGAGGAGGCGAGGCAGGGTAACACTATGAGGCATTTACAAAGTTCCACTAGCTTCAGAAAACCCGCTACAGTTTGTAGGAAGCTCCAATGCAGGGATCCCTCGCATGACCGCCATCACAGCAAAATCATCCCAAGGACCTCCCTACACTGACCACTCCCCTACTTCCCTTGCCCCTTTCGGGTAAGGTAGTCTTCCACTAGCTTTCCTAATTAATCAGCTAAGGGCGTTCATAAACCCTTGTGGTAGCACTATTTTCCCGGGTGGTCGCTCCATGTTCCAATTAACATAATGATCTTATCATGAACAATAATAATAAATAGATAATAAAAGTGTGATCATGAATAATGTATCTTCATACCCAAAACCACATAAAGCACTAGCAAGTACTACCCAAAAAGTTCAGTGGTAAACAAGGTATAAAGATAATCAAACTAGGGTAACCTATTGGGTCCCATCAAAATTAACCTATGCAGATCATTATGATTAATTAGAACATGAGTGGGTAAAAAGAAGTGATCAAGGGCACAACTTGCCTGGGACTTGAGATTCTAGGTACCAGGATGATCTTCAGGTGACTCGTAACCTCGCGCTAGTCGTATCAATACAAACAAGCATGGTATAGGCAAAATTAACATCACACCAAACATAAGAATAAACTGCCTAATAATAATCTACGCGTTGCTACGAGATCGTAGAAACAAGAACCACTAAATTCGGAGCTACGGTTATTAAGTTATGAATTTCTAAAATTATTTAGTGCTTAGAATAGATTAATCCAAATGAACAATTTTATTTCAAGTTTCATGGCTAAACAGTGTTACTAGTTGATAGACAATATTAAAACAAAATTATAGAAACTGGAATGGGTTAAAAAAGAGTAAAAATGGAATTTCTATGAATTAAATAAGTTCTGGATATATTTTTATACATAAAAACCATTTCCTAAATTATTTTTCCTGAATTTCCAAGCTTCTGGTCTGGGCGCAAATAACAGAGAGACACAGGGGTTATTATGCAAAAATTCCTGAGACTCGGGATTCCCCCAGAGATGGACGGTGGGTTGATTTCTACTAAGTGCAGGGGCTCTTTTGTAAAAGAACCGATTGAAGGGGTAAGAACGTTTCGTGGCCGTTGGATCAACATCGGACGGCCCCAATAGATCAAAGTCTTTAATGAACCAGTATGCGCCATTGGCCATCAGATCCAAGATCCACGACCCATAATCGATCCGAGGGTTGGGGCAGGAGATCAGATCTCACCCACCGAATCCAAGATCGACGGTTACAAACGCCCCGAACTAACCGTTACCTCTTGAATCTATCACGGCCGTCAATATTTAGATCTACGGTTCCTGGTACCTCTCTTCGGCCGATGGCCAGGACGGTGGCGCAACGCGCACACGCGGCGGCGGACGAACGCTGTCGATGGATTCCACACGGCTCCGGAGTTCTACCCGTTGAATTGGTAGGAGGCGCAGCTCCACAACACCCAGGCGACCCAACAGAGTACCTTGCCGAGGCCTGGAAGACGACGAATCGCGCGACCGACGATGGCGAGGTGCGAAGGGCAAGGCGGCTCGGCACCAGGCGCACGGCAAGGAAGAATCCGGGGTCCCTGACGATGCAGTATCCCTGGCGCGGTGCCAACGCGGAGGTGAAAGGGACCCTGCCTCGGACCCCACGCACTAGCGCCCTTAACTGGTCACACCCCGGAGCAGCGCGTCGGCGATGAATCAACGTGCGACGGCAAGCAGCGCTCTCCCCTCAACTATGCTGCTCGCGGCGACTAAAGGAATATGGTGCGCAGGAATCTGTGATGGCGGCTGCGATCTCAATTTTTCTCTACACTTCCGTTGCGATCAATGGAGGTGCGCCAGACCCAAGCTTATATGCACAGGAGGAGCGGATTAGCTGCCATAGCCAACCGAACACCAGGGAGATCGGCGGAGTTTGTTGGAGTCCCCACGTTTGGGAGCTGGGAGGGGATCTCGGCCATGGGGACCACGTACTGGTGACGGCGTGCGCGGCGAGGAGCGCGGACTGTTACGGGGTCCGCGCGGGGAAGACGGAGAACAGAGACTGGCACGTGGGCCCGGCGTGCCAGCCCACGGTGGCCTCACGGGCATGGACGAGTGAGAGGCGAGCGGGTTGGGCCGATGGGGAAACACGTTCCAGCCCAACAGGTGAGGTGAGGGTAGAATGAGGTGGGCCGCGCGAAGGAAGTGAAGGTAGTGGAGGATGGGCCGGCTCGTGGAATTCAGCCCAAAGGAACAGATCTGTGGCTTCTTATTATTATTATCTTTTTTCTCTATTTTTCTTCCTTGAATTCAAATTTGAATATGAGTTTGAATCTTCTATCTCAAACAAAGTGCACAAGCAGAATCCAGCATGATGCAATATTCATTATATATATATATATTTATTCATTTATTATTCTACATAAGCAATTGCTTTTGAATATGTAGCACCCATGTAATCATTGTAAGAAAAATAGTTTATATTATATTATCTCTTATTAAAAAAATGTTCTCACATTAATACTTGTAAACTTCAATAAAGGCTTATTTTTATAAGAATCTTTTTATTGAATTTTTGTTATAAAACTTTTATTTAAGGAGATGTGACTTCAAATGTTATGAGAATTCTAAGGAAAGAAAAGAAAAAAATATTCTAATTCAAGATCTTTTAAAGAAAAAATACTATATTCTCAAAATGAGATTTAGGGTGTTACAAATTCTACCCCCCTTAACAGAAATCTCGTCCCCGAGATTTGTAAGAAAAGGGATACAATAGGTTTGGTTTAAAATTTTAGTTTCTCATTGGGTTTTGGAAATCAAAGTTTTGTTCAAGTTTTTACATAACAGTTAGTAGACGATTTGGAACATATGGATATTGTATGTCTAGCCATCTATTAGGTCAGATGAGGTACGGTTATGGCAAGTAGGGGTTGTGGCAAGGGTATAATAAGGAAATACTTCGTCCAGAATTATGGATCTTGATTCCGCTGACGATTCAACTTGATCTTTGAAAACTTGAGTTGATTCTTATCCTTTTTTGACGTGGTTGGTCTTCTTTGACATTTCTTCTTGGAGTTGCCATCCGAGTTAAGGACATATAGTTAGGATAGCCAGGGTACACGAGGTAGGTAGGTTTGAGCAGAGTTTTACTTTGCTTTTTTGAACAAATGATTAGGCAACCTATGATGTAGGTTAGGTTGTTGTTTACGGACGAGTTAGTCCAAGGTATTAGTTTAGGGTAAGATATGTTTATAGAATTAGGGCCTAATTTTTGTCGCTAACATTATCTAACTTATTTAAGTAACTCAAATTTGGATTAGATCATGGTCGTTATTCTAGAGTGGGATCAATATGCTAATTAGGGCAAGATGAATCCATAAGGATAAGGTAGAATCTTTTGAGGTCAGTTAGATCTATTAGGATAAGAAAGAATCTTTTAAGATAAGATGAATCTACAAAGGTAATAGAGTACCTTTTAAGATAAGATGGATCCATTACGCTAGATATGTTAGGATAAGTTAGGATCTTCTGGATGAGATGGATATTGTTATGCTAGATGCTTTAATGAGAGATAATCTAGTTTGTCTAGTTAGTTTTATAAGCATTATGTATATGCAGATGTAATCGTGGACATTACTCCACAACTCATCACACTCAATCAAAGATCCAAATCAGACAAATATCATAAGAACAAGCATTCAAGTTCATAGATATTTATATAAGAAAAATAGTTTTGTTTGTGTTCCTAAGAGAAGGTCTCCTATTCCTAAAGGTCACTTTAGGCACAGGATTTCAAAGTGTGAAATCCAAGTTTGTCTTTAGAAGGGAAAAGGTAAGAGTAATCAGAGTAAAGCGGAAATATATGAGAAATGATGAAGAAAAGTTTAGATAAGAATCAGAGTAGTAAAGGTAAGTAAGTATTGGTTGTCCAGTTCTATCTAGGTTTCGTCCTACAGTCAACATTCCTCTGATACCACTTCTGTCGCACCCGGATTTCAGGGGCACTAAGACCCGGGCGCGAACATAATCACCAGGTGTGCTAGGACCAAGTCTCACACATATGATGAATCATGGCACATGATCGAATGTCACATCTTTACTACATAACAGGAGTTCTATACAAAATAAATAAATAATTACATTATAAGGAGACAACGGTCCAGCAACCCAAAGTTGACTGGGAGACGACGGCCTAGACCTCTCACGAACTCGCCACAGCATCCTCCATGCGCCTCATCCTGCGGTACCTGATCTTGACCTGTGGGGGGTGTGAGACAGCAAGAGTGAGCTCACATACGTTCATCGCTCAACAAGTTGTGGGGAATAATGTGAATGAACTCGCTAAAGGTGGGAGCTCACGTGAAGTGTAAGGCTTACCAAAGAGGATGGTTAGAGCTGAGCATTGCTTTTAAAGTTGGTCAAAATTTTATTAGCAGTTACTAAGTATAAGTAAATACCAGCCCAATTAAATAGTAGAACAGAAGTAACAACATCACCTGCGATGCAATGCATATGACAAATTAAATTTAGTTCCATAAGTTAATCATGTGAGGGTCCGAGCTGCTCATGACCGTGATCATGGCTAGTATACTAGTTTTACACTCTGCAGAGGTTGCACATCTTTACCCACAAGTCATGTTACCCATCTGCCAAGGGATCGCGACTTCCCATACACCTCTACCGAGGAGGTGAGGCAGGGTAACACTACGAGGCATTTACAAAGTTCCACTAGCTTCAGAAACCCCGCTACAGTTTATAGGAAGCTCCAATGCAGGGATCCCTCGCATGACCGCCATCACAGCAAAATCATCCCAAGGACCTCCCTACACTGACCACTCCCCTACTGTAACACCCCTGGTGTTACTATAACTAAAACTTGAGCATGGCATCATGAGCATGGGCATTGCATATGTTTGACACACCTAGAGTGCATCCACTAGGCAAAAATTTCAAACAAGTTGTATTGTTTTAAGGTTTTACAAATAGGACCCTGGTTAAAGGACTTAACCCTAAATAGTGATTAAAGGGGTAAAACTTAACTTAAGTTGAGAAAACCTAAAAGCTTTAGGGTAAAAGTCATAAAATGACCCCAACAATAAAGTTGAATCACATTTATACCCCTGGGATCCCAGAAACCCTAATTGGAACCCTGGAAAACCCTAAACCAAACCCTAGGGGCTTATATGCAAAATTAGTCCACTTTTGGGCTAAAGTGCAAAAACCAAGTCAAATAGGTTTCTTAAGTCCTTTGGTTCACAAATATGTGAATTTACGAGCCAAACCCTGAGATTTGGACTTAAGTGCAAAATGGACCTCATTTGAGGTCTACACTAAGTCTGAAAATCAGTGAATGGGCTCAACTTTGGGACTTTGTAGCTTGCAAAGCATAGGGTTTTTGCCCTAGGTCACCACATCAAATTTGAAGATCTATCAAAGGAGAACAACTTTGCTTAAGGTGATAAGCATAGTTGTTAAGAGTATTTGAGAGATAATTAAGCTCAAAGTCGGGCTGTCAGTCCCTCCCTGAACTGAATTTCCAGGTGCAGTGTGATGGGGTAAACTTTGAGCCCGGTTTTGAATAGAATTTGGTAACTATTTTATGGTAAGCTCCATGGCAAAGTTGAAGATGGACTATAGGTCTATAAACTTGATGCAGAGAATTGAATCGGTTACCACAGCAAATTTGGAGAAAATTCAAGTTGAACATTGTCTGTCAGGTTGACTGAATGGCTATTGCCATGGTACAGTACCCGGCTGGGATCAGACCGACTGCGCCCTCAAAAGATCTCACCGCCGATGTGCCTCGCCGTGATTCGTGTCACCGGCGCCAGGATTCACGTGTGGGGTAGAAGGATAACGTCGCGGGGTAAAGGATCTTTGCCGCCGATGAGCTGGAGGTCACTCCGGTGACTCATCGTCGTAGCCCCCCTTGCTCTGCGGCTTGAGTAGATGCTCGCCGGTGATCACCGCCTCTCGGCCTTACGCCGCGTGTCCGAGCCTCGCCACCGCACCGCCACGATTCACTTTAGCTCCCCGTTGCTCACCGGAATAGCTGCCACGGCGTTGAACACGTATTCACTGCGCCGGTATTCTTCCTTATCTCCGGCCGCCTGCGTTGCTCGGCCAAATTGCACGCCACCGTCGAAGCTCACTATAAATTGAAGGCCGGGACTGCTGCGCTAGGTCATCACGAAGCCGACACACCCGTTCTTCCCCTCAATTGCTCACCATAGCTAGAGAATTTCCCTTTTCCCCCAAATTGGTCTCCGCCACCGCAAAGCACAACTTCACCGTGGCCAGCCCTCTCTGGTAAGGCCCTGTCCGATTCAAGCTTTGTTTTAGCAGTTCTGTGTATTCATGAAGCTCCTCGTAGTGGCCGTTTGACCCATCCGAGCGTAGATTATTGGGAACACAGGATCGCCACCACGGGTTCCACCCTGATCGTGGACAGATAGTTTCCAGTGGGGTTTGTGTCGATTAAATGGATGTTCCTAGGTCGCCTTAAGCCAGTGATGCTTCCCCGGTAGTTAGCCGTAGCAGTCGTCGCCGGCCATAGCCGGTACAGACCTCGTCCTGGACGATCGACCAGCACACCGCGGTCAGGGAGCGAGTTGGGGAAGAAAAGAAAGTTGAGGGACCTTTTCGTAAGCTGTCAGTAACCCTGAGAAACAGTGATTGAACCCACTTCCAGTTAGATAAAACTCCAAGGGCCTTCCTGCTAAGTTTCCACCGCGGGCGCGGGCGCAGCGCGCTTCTGCCCATTGTTGGGCCGCCTGATCCGGATTTGGCCCAACACTATTGCATCTTTTCTCTTTTCTTTTTCTGTCCAAGTTTAGAAATATGTAGAAAATTATAGAAAAATGCTAAAATTGTGAAACTAATTTTCCTAGGTTTGTTATTTTCCATAGTATTTAATAAAAATAAGTTGGTGATTTTTGGTGAAAATAAGAAATTTTAGGGTATTTAAAGTAGTTAAAAGTCTTGGTTATAGATTTTTAGAAAATAATTGATAAGTCCTAAAATGCCCAAAATTTTTATGTGAGTGTTATACAATATTTAGAGACCTTGGGTAGAGTTTGAATTGATTTGAACTTTGTTTGATCACCAAACCCCAAAACACCCCCCCTGCCCTATGAACTCCTTTACCGACTCCGGAAACCCTAAGTTCCCGGAACTCCGTGAAGGCAAGTTGTATTCAAGACGTAACTAATAAGTTTATGTTATCTTTGCATCCTCATGAGCATCCCATAGCATCCATTCTTATACCTATGCATGGTTATGGTTAGAACGTGAAGAAGAGGTAGAAGTCCCCGAAGAGCAAGTGCAACCACTTTGGACACTCAGGCCGGGAATAGTTTCTACTTCGACATTTGTGGATCCGAGCCTGAATCACCTGTTGACGAAGGCAAGCCCCGGTGCATTTGCCACCTCCCTTGATGTTTTTAAATCTTTCTCACTTGCTTGCTGCATTAAGTTATAGGAATTGATTGTTAAACAATTCCTGCATTACCTTCCTTGATTTTGATTACCCTCCTTGAAATCCTGTTTTTACAAAAAGGTTTTACTATGCTTAGTATTGCTTTAGAAAAACAAAAGGATTTGTTTTACAAAAGATGTTTGGCAAAAGTGGTTGGGATGTTTTCAAAAACAAAACTTGATGGTGGATCCATCATGGCCATGATGGGTCCAACATCGAAAAAGATGTACCTCTGTCAGGTACCAAACTTTGGGTTTGAAATGATTAAGCTGAGACCGGGCGGGTGACTTGCACGAGAAGAGAGTCTCGGTGTAGTGTCTCCGTCTGAGTCGATTAAGGACCTTGTCGATGTAGGCTTGATGATCGAGGACCCTTTAACTGGTCACATGCCTCGTCATGGGTAAGCCTTGCCTCGGGCAGACTAAGGCCGGAATAAGACAACACGAGATGGGCGTGGAGCGGTGGCGAGAGTAGCGTGTACCCTCCGTGGCAAGAGGCTGGACGGTGGTGTATCTGTGCTCTCGGTCTGCGTGAACCTGATCCGGTCTTAAGAACCCCGGTGGCGGGTTGACATATGCAAGGGTTAAGTGCTACATATGTCGTGTGATTGGAGATCCTCAGCTGAGTATAATCGATTCGGATCGCCGTACCTTCGCGGTTATGAAGACTTGGTCACTGACCTACACGTAGCATTCCACTAAAGATGATGGGTTTTTGTTAAAGAAATTGGCTAGTGCAGGACCAGTGATTGAACTAGGATAGAAAGAACTCTAGTGCAGGTAATTTTACTTAACTTGACAAATAAAACTGGATTTTTAAGGATCCACTTTAGTAAGCATTTCTGCAAAACAGAGTCTTGCTTATTGAAAAGCCTTACCTTGACTCCCCTATAACCAGCATACCCTTGAGAGTCTTTTCCTTAGTCGGGTAAGACTTGCTGAGTAATTCCATACTCAGGGTTTATCCCTTCGTTGTTTTTAGGTGAGGAAGTAGAAGACTTTTGCTACTTCTGTGCCAAGGTGGTTCCAAAAGAAGAAAATCAAGACTGAAGTGCGGGAGGACTCGGTCCTCCACCTAGGATCTTTTGCTTTTGTCTTCTCGGGAGGAGTTTTTGCCTCCCTGGTTTGTATAATATTACTCCTATGCACTCACTTTTAGGCTAGTCTGTAATAATATAACTCAAGCTTACTTTTAAAATAAATGTAAAGTTTATGTAATTCGCTTCCACATTTCTTTATCTCCGATGTTCTGTAATGTCTACAAGATGGGTGAGACGTTCCTGGTGAGGTAAGGAAGGATACCGAACTTGTCAAGTAGTTCAGGGGCACCTACAGGGTTGTCTGATGTCCGTTGGACAAGGACAACTGTAGGTGGGCCTAATTACTTGGGAGGTTCCGTCACAGCTGGTATCGGAGCGTAGCCCTTCTTGGCAGATATTATGAAGCATCTTCAAAAGAATTTTCAGAAGTCTTACCTAGAAATTCTTTTCTCTTCTTACCTAAGTATTCTGAAGAAGTCTATTTCAAAGACCAGATAGGAAGAGTGCAACGTATAGAAGGTTGAATCAACCAAGGTTGATTCTGTAATTATACATGCATCATGCTAAGAATCTTACTAATAACATTTTCCCCCTTAGAAAAGATGCCGCCACGTACCAGGCTAACGGCACGCAAGTCCACGGGACCTATTGGGGTGCCTCGGCATCAATTGGCTCCCCGACATGAAAGTAGCAGCAGTGGAAGCAACGACCCGATCGGAGACCTTGAAGCTCGTGTGAGTCGACTTCAAGCAGCACTTCAACATAGGACTGATGCATGGGTCGCTGACGGTGATAGGATCAACGAACTACGAAGGGACATCCGACATCTGCAGGATCAACTCGCTGATCGAGACTTAGCTCTTGACTGGGCCGTGCAGTCTCGTTTGCTAATGTGTGCTAAGGAAGCAAGGGCTCAGGCCCGAGTTAAAGAACTTAGCTCGACTGTTGATAACCTGCAGGTTTACTGCAACACTTTGCACGAGGAAGTCCATATATTATACTCACAACTACACCCAAGTGAGCCTGCACCACCTGCTGAGGCAGAAGCTGGACCATCTCATGTTGCAGGACGTGCGCTGGGTGGGGAGTTAGACCTTTTTGAGCCTCCTCCTTCCTTGAGGTTGGTAGATGTCTGGACTCCCACACCTGACGATGAAGCCGCCAAGACTGATGGCAAGCAGGAATAAGGGTGTAATAGAAGTAGAGTAGTGTATTGTAGGGTATTGTAGGGTGTATTGTTATATAATGGGTATTGTATCCTGTTAATAGGTTCAACTTTTGTAAAATGGGTAATGTATCCTGCTGTGTAATATTGAGTCTGTATCATTACTCTTCATAGTAATGTAAAACGGAAGGTTTCCTTGGGCATATGATGTTTATTCAAATGTTTTTGCCTCAGATGCCGACCAGGACTCGTGCACAGGATGCAGCTGGAACATCCGGGGGTCGGGACGTTACCCCGAATCCGCCTCCCGTTCCACCCACGCTTGCCGAGGCAATTGCTGCCTTGGTGAACGCCACAGCCGACAACACCCGCTTCCTGAGGGAGATGGCGGGTCAGCAACAACTTCAACAACAAGCCGGAAGAGGATTCCAACAAGGTCCCCGTGAGACCACTTATTTGGATTTCTCCGAGACTCGTCCGCCTCTCTTCGTCAAAGCAGAAGACCCGCTCGAGGCCGACGAATGGATACGGGTCATAGAGCAGAAGTTTGGCCTTCTACGCTGTTCGGAAGTACAGAAGCCACTATTTGCAGCACAGCAACTCCGAGGACCCGCCAGTACTTGGTGGGGAAACTTTGTGGCCATCCAGCCGGACAACCATCAAATTACATGGAACGAGTTCAAAGCAGCATTCCGCGAGCATTACATTCCTGAGGGAGTGCTACACATGAAACAAGAAGAGTTTATGAAACTGAAGCAAGGCGGAGATACCGTCACTCAATACCTCAACAAGTTCAATCACCTGTCACAGTACGCAATTGATCAGGTGAATACGGATTTGAAAAAGAAGAATTGTTTTATGAGAGGACTGAACGACCGGATGCAGCGAAAGATGGCTGCATGTATTGATCTTACTTATGGAAAGGCTGTCAGCACAGCCTTATCTGTGGAGGCCAAATATGCAAATTCTGGAAAGACTAAGGGATTCGGTGGTGAGCGGCCAAATCAGGGCCAGGCGAAGAAACCACGGTTTGTGATTCGACCCTCAAACCAAAATCGCCCTTTTTCTCGTCCACCTTCATTTCCCTTCAAGCAGCCTATTATTATCCGCCCCAGCAATGCCCCCACTACTCCAAAACAGCCGGGTGCCCCAGGCACTCGATTCCCTGCGCTGCCAAGTTCTTCAACTGGATGTTTTAACTGTGGCAAATCTGGGCATTTTATTAAAGATTGTCCCTATCCAAGGCAAAATCAGGCTAATAATCAGCAAGGATCGGGAAATTCAGCTCCAGGCAAGGGAAGTACTTCGGGCAAGAATACCAAGAAAACGGGGCGAGTATATTATACGCAAGTGGCTACCACACCGGAGGGAGAGCCGGTGATGATGGGTATGTTCCCTGTGGCCAGTCACCCAGCAATAATTCTTTTTGATTCTGGTGCTTCACATACATTTATTAGCAAGAAGTTTGTGGAACAACATCATATTGCATACCATGAATCAAAGGAGGGATTTAAAATTCATTCACCTGGGGGACACATTTATACTAAAGAAGTGGCCTATGGTGTGCCAGTAACAATGGCCGGACGGAACTTTCCTGCTAACATGATTGTTCTGAAGGGCCAGGATATAGATGTAATCTTGGGTATGAACTGGTTAACCCAACATAAGGCAATTCTCAACACTGAATTCAGAACCGTCAGGTTGAGTTATAACCAAGAAGAGATTTTCCTGACTCTCCCTGCAACCAATCCAGCCAAAGCTTCTGGTAGAGTCTATGAAGCCATTGTACCGGAGATCAAGAACATTCCGGTAGTATGTGAGTTTCCAGATGTATTTCCGGAAGATTTGCCTGGACTACCCCCTGAAAGAGATGTAGAATTCGTGATTGAGCTAAAGCCCGGTACGGCTCCGATTTCTCGAAGATCGTACCGTATGCCCCCAAATGAATTGGCAGAACTGAAGACTCAATTGCAAGATCTACTAAATAAAGGATTCATCCGGCCAAGCTCGTCCCCGTGGGGTTGTCCCGCCATCTTTGTGAAGAAGAAGGATCAAACCTTGCGCATGTGCGTGGACTATCGGCCCCTGAATGAGGTCACCATCAAGAATAAGTACCCTCTTCCAAGAATCGACATCTTATTTGATCAACTAACTGGGGCGAGGGTATTTTCTAAAATTGATCTCAGGTCGGGCTATCATCAGATCCGTATTCGGCCCGAGGATATACCGAAGACCGCGTTTACTACGCGATATGGATTGTTTGAATACTTGGTAATGTCTTTCGGGCTCACAAATGCTCCTGCCCATTTCACTTATTTAATGAACTCGATGTTCATGCCCGAGTTGGACAAATTCGTGGTAGTCTTCATCGATGATATCTTGATATATTCCAAGAATGAAGAAGACCATGCTCAGCATTTACGGATTGTATTGACGCGTCTAAGGGAACATCAGCTTTATGCCAAGTTCAGTAAGTGCGCGTTCTGGCTGGAAGAAATTCAATTTTTGGGGCACGTGTTATCGGCTCAAGGAATTGCGGTAGATCCTAACAAGGTCAAAGATATTCTGGAATGGAAACCCCCAACGACTGTTCACCAAGTCCGGAGTTTTCTTGGACTAGCTGGGTATTACCGCAGATTCATACCAGATTTTTCTAAGCTTGTGAAGCCAATCACAAGTTTGTTGAAGAATGATACTAAATTCAATTGGTCTTCTAAGTGCAATGAAGCCTTTGAGCAACTGAAGACATTATTGACCACTGCTCCGGTATTAGCTCAACCGGACATCACTAAACCTTTTGACGTATATTGTGATGCATCGGGCAGTGGGCTCGGCTGTGTACTGATGCAAGAGGGCCGAGTGATTGCGTATGCTTCAAGGCAGTTGCGCCGACATGAGGAGCACTATCCAACTCATGATCTGGAGCTAGCTGCTGTGGTTCATGCCCTAAAGATTTGGCGTCACTATCTGCTGGGAAATATCTGTCATATATATACAGATCATAAAAGTTTGAAGTACATCTTCACCCAGTCAGAGTTAAATATGAGGCAAAGGCGATGGCTTGAGCTCATCAAAGACTATGAACTGGAGATCCATTATCACCCAGGCAAGGCCAATGTGGTGGCAGATGCACTGAGCCGTAAGGTTGCCTGCCACTGTCTTATGGCGAAGACTTCCGAGAACACTTTGTGTCAGGAAATGGAAAAGCTAAACCTGGGGATCATCCAACAAGGGACTCTAAATCAACTAAAGCTTGAGTCAACCATTTTGCAAAAGATAATTGATGCTCAAAGGGATAATCTGGGCATGAAGCACATACGAGAGAAAATAAGGGCTGGAACAGCCAAGTGTTTCAAAGAAGACGATCAAGGTGTGTTATGGTTTAACAACCGCATAGTAGTGCCAAAGGATGAAGAACTCCGCCAGCAAATCTTAGATGAAGCGCATCTTAGTCGCTATTCTATTCATCCGGGAAGCACTAAGATGTACCAAGATTTAAAGCAACATTACTGGTGGACGAAGATGAAAATTGAAATTGCACGCTATGTGGCTAAGTGTGACACTTGCAGACGTGTCAAAGCCATACACATGAAAACTGCTGGTCCATTGCAATCTTTGCCAATCCCAACATGGAAATGGGAAGACATAAGCATGGACTTCATTGTGGGATTGCCCAGGACCGCAAAAGGGTATGACTCTATCTGGGTGATTGTTGATCGACTTACAAAGGTTGCTCATTTTCTGCCGGTCAAGACATATTACCCGGTACTTACCTATGCAGAGTTATACATTGCCCGTATTCTCAGTTTGCATGGTGTTCCAAAGACTATAGTGTCGGATCGTGGACCTCAGTTCGTATCCAAATTTTGGGAAGAACTTCATAAATCCCTGGGAACTAAGTTACTCCACAGTTCGGCCTATCATCCTCAAACCAGTGGACAGACTGAGAGAGTGAATCAGATACTCGAGGATATGTTGCGGGCATGTGTCCTGGATTTCTCGCAGAAATGGGATGAATGTTTACCTTTGGCGGAGTTTTCATACAATAACAGTTATCAGGAAAGTATCAAGATGGCACCTTTTGAAGCTTTATATGGGCGACGGTGTCGAGCTCCGCTAAATTGGTCTGAACCTGGTGAAAGGTATTTCTTTAGGCCTGATATGGTAAAAGAAACCGAAGAAAAGGTTCAGAATATAGTTCATAATATGAAGAAAGCACAGGCTCGTCAGAAAAGTTATGCAGACAAACGGCGAATGCCCTTATACTTCTTAGAAGGAGACTACGTCTACTTAAAGGTTTCACCAATGAAAGGCGTATCGCGTTTTGGGATTAAAGGAAAACTTGCACCCAGGTACATTGGTCCATTCCTGGTACTTCAGCAATGTGGACCAGTGGCATACCGACTTCAGCTCCCCGAAACATTGTCTGCTGTGCATAATGTGTTCCACGTGTCGCAATTGAAGAAGTGTCTTCGGATTCCCGATCGAACCATTGAAGTGACTGATGTTGTCCTGGAACCAGATTTAACATACTCGGAACATCCTATTCGAGTTCTGGATCAAAAGGACAGGGTTACCCGGAGAAAGACTCTTAAGTTTTATAAGATACAGTGGAACCAACATTCGGAAGATGAGGCTACATGGGAAACCCAAGACTTCTTAGATAAGAACTTCTCAGGCTTTCTAGCCTCTTGTAAGTTGTAAAGCCTGTATAGCTGTTGTAATAAAGAAGTAACCCCCACACCACCCCTGCCTTGTACCAAAAATAAGGAAATAAAAATGTGACACATTTCCTTTTCCATTACTCACCCTAGGATTTTAAATCTCGGGACGAGATTCTTTTATGGGGGAAAGGATGTAACACCCCTGGTGTTACTATAACTAAAACTTGAGCATGGCATCATGAGCATGGGCATTGCATATGTTTGACACACCTAGAGTGCATCCACTAGGCAAAAATTTCAAACAAGTTGTATTGTTTTAAGGTTTTACAAATAGGACCCTGGTTAAAGGACTTAACCCTAAATAGTGATTAAAGGGGTAAAACTTAACTTAAGTTGAGAAAACCTAAAAGCTTTAGGGTAAAAGTCATAAAATGACCCCAACAATAAAGTTGAATCACATTTATACCCCTGGGATCCCAGAAACCCTAATTGGAACCCTGGAAAACCCTAAACCAAACCCTAGGGGCTTATATGCAAAATTAGTCCACTTTTGGGCTAAAGTGCAAAAACCAAGTCAAATAGGTTTCTTAAGTCCTTTGGTTCACAAATATGTGAATTTACGAGCCAAACCCTGAGATTTGGACTTAAGTGCAAAATGGACCTCATTTGAGGTCTACACTAAGTCTGAAAATCAGTGAATGGGCTCAACTTTGGGACTTTGTAGCTTGCAAAGCATAGGGTTTTTGCCCTAGGTCACCACATCAAATTTGAAGATCTATCAAAGGAGAACAACTTTGCTTAAGGTGATAAGCATAGTTGTTAAGAGTATTTGAGAGATAATTAAGCTCAAAGTCGGGCTGTCAGTCCCTCCCTGAACTGAATTTCCAGGTGCAGTGTGATGGGGTAAACTTTGAGCCCGGTTTTGAATAGAATTTGGTAACTATTTTATGGTAAGCTCCATGGCAAAGTTGAAGATGGACTATAGGTCTATAAACTTGATGCAGAGAATTGAATCGGTTACCACAGCAAATTTGGAGAAAATTCAAGTTGAACATTGTCTGTCAGGTTGACTGAATGGCTATTGCCATGGTACAGTACCCGGCTGGGATCAGACCGACTGCGCCCTCAAAAGATCTCACCGCCGATGTGCCTCGCCGTGATTCGTGTCACCGGCGCCAGGATTCACGTGTGGGGTAGAAGGATAACGTCGCGGGGTAAAGGATCTTTGCCGCCGATGAGCTGGAGGTCACTCCGGTGACTCATCGTCGTAGCCCCCCTTGCTCTGCGGCTTGAGTAGATGCTCGCCGGTGATCACCGCCTCTCGGCCTTACGCCGCGTGTCCGAGCCTCGCCACCGCACCGCCACGATTCACTTTAGCTCCCCGTTGCTCACCGGAATAGCTGCCACGGCGTTGAACACGTATTCACTGCGCCGGTATTCTTCCTTATCTCCGGCCGCCTGCGTTGCTCGGCCAAATTGCACGCCACCGTCGAAGCTCACTATAAATTGAAGGCCGGGACTGCTGCGCTAGGTCATCACGAAGCCGACACACCCGTTCTTCCCCTCAATTGCTCACCATAGCTAGAGAATTTCCCTTTTCCCCCAAATTGGTCTCCGCCACCGCAAAGCACAACTTCACCGTGGCCAGCCCTCTCTGGTAAGGCCCTGTCCGATTCAAGCTTTGTTTTAGCAGTTCTGTGTATTCATGAAGCTCCTCGTAGTGGCCGTTTGACCCATCCGAGCGTAGATTATTGGGAACACAGGATCGCCACCACGGGTTCCACCCTGATCGTGGACAGATAGTTTCCAGTGGGGTTTGTGTCGATTAAATGGATGTTCCTAGGTCGCCTTAAGCCAGTGATGCTTCCCCGGTAGTTAGCCGTAGCAGTCGTCACCGGCCATAGCCGGTACAGACCTCGTCCTGGACGATCGACCAGCACACCGCGGTCAGGGAGCGAGTTGGGGAAGAAAAGAAAGTTGAGGGACCTTTTCGTAAGCTGTCAGTAACCCTGAGAAACAGTGATTGAACCCACTTCCAGTTAGATAAAACTCCAAGGGCCTTCCTGCTAAGTTTCCACCGCGGGCGCGGGCGCAGCGCGCTTCTGCCCATTGTTGGGCCGCCTGATCCGGATTTGGCCCAACACTATTGCATCTTTTCTCTTTTCTTTTTCTGTCCAAGTTTAGAAATATGTAGAAAATTATAGAAAAATGCTAAAATTGTGAAACTAATTTTCCTAGGTTTGTTATTTTCCATAGTATTTAATAAAAATAAGTTGGTGATTTTTGGTGAAAATAAGAAATTTTAGGGTATTTAAAGTAGTTAAAAGTCTTGGTTATAGATTTTTAGAAAATAATTGATAAGTCCTAAAATGCCCAAAATTTTTATGTGAGTGTTATACAATATTTAGAGACCTTGGGTAGAGTTTGAATTGATTTGAACTTTGTTTGATCACCAAACCCCAAAACACCCCCCCTGCCCTATGAACTCCTTTACCGACTCCGGAAACCCTAAGTTCCCGGAACTCCGTGAAGGCAAGTTGTATTCAAGACGTAACTAATAAGTTTATGTTATCTTTGCATCCTCATGAGCATCCCATAGCATCCATTCTTATACCTATGCATGGTTATGGTTAGAACGTGAAGAAGAGGTAGAAGTCCCCGAAGAGCAAGTGCAACCACTTTGGACACTCAGGCCGGGAATAGTTTCTACTTCGACATTTGTGGATCCGAGCCTGAATCACCTGTTAACGAAGGCAAGCCCCGGTGCATTTGCCACCTCCCTTGATGTTTTTAAATCTTTCTCACTTGCTTGCTGCATTAAGTTATAGGAATTGATTGTTAAACAATTCCTGCATTACCTTCCTTGATTTTGATTACCCTCCTTGAAATCCTGTTTTTACAAAAAGGTTTTACTATGCTTAGTATTGCTTTAGAAAAACAAAAGGATTTGTTTTACAAAAGATGTTTGGCAAAAGTGGTTGGGATGTTTTCAAAAACAAAACTTGATGGTGGATCCATAATGGCCATGATGGGTCCAACATCGAAAAAGATGTACCTCTGTCAGGTACCAAACTTTGGGTTTGAAATGATTAAGCTGAGACCGGGCGGGTGACTTGCACGAGAAGAGAGTCTCGGTGTAGTGTCTTCGTCTGAGTCGATTAAGGACCTTGTCGATGTAGGCTTGATGATCGAGGACCCTTTAACTGGTCACATGCCTCGTCATGGGTAAGCCTTGCCTCGGGCAGACTAAGGCCGGAATAAGACAACACGAGATGGGCGTGGAGCGGTGGCGAGAGTAGCGTGTACCCTCCGTGGCAAGAGGCTGGACGGTGGTGTATCTGTGCTCTCGGTCTGCGTGAACCTGATCCGGTCTTAAGAACCCCGGTGGCGGGTTGACATATGCAAGGGTTAAGTGCTACATATGTCGTGTGATTGGAGATCCTCAGCTGAGTATAATCGATTCGGATCGCCGTACCTTCGCGGTTATGAAGACTTGGTCACTGACCTACACGTAGCATTCCACTAAAGATGATGGGTTTTTGTTAAAGAAATTGGCTAGTGCAGGACCAGTGATTGAACTAGGATAGAAAGAACTCTAGTGCAGGTAATTTTACTTAACTTGACAAATAAAACTGGATTTTTAAGGATCCACTTTAGTAAGCATTTCTGCAAAACAGAGTCTTGCTTATTGAAAAGCCTTACCTTGACTCCCCTATAACCAGCATACCCTTGAGAGTCTTTTCCTTAGTCGGGTAAGACTTGCTGAGTAATTCCATACTCAGGGTTTATCCCTTCGTTGTTTTTAGGTGAGGAAGTAGCAGACTTTTGCTACTTCTGTGCCAAGGTGGTTCCAAAAGAAGAAAATCAAGACTGAAGTGCGGGAGGACTCGGTCCTCCACCTAGGATCTTTTGCTTTTGTCTTCTCGGGAGGAGTTTTTGCCTCCCTGGTTTGTATAATATTACTCCTATGCACTCACTTTTAGGCTGGTCTGTAATAATATAACTCAAGCTTACTTTTAAAATAAATGTAAAGTTTATGTAATTCGCTTCCACATTTCTTTATCTCCGATGTTCTGTAATGTCTACAAGATGGGTGAGACGTTCCTGGTGAGGTAAGGAAGGATACCGAACTTGTCAAGTAGTTCAGGGGCACCTACAGGGTTGTCTGATGTCCGTTGGATAAGGACAACTGTAGGTGGGCCTAATTACTTGGGAGGTTCCGTCACACCTACTGCCCTTGCCCCTTTCGGGTAAGGTAGTCTTCCACTAGCTTTCCTAATTAATCAGCCAAGGGCGTCCATAAACCATGGGGGTAGCACTGTTTTCCCGGGTGGTCGCTCCATGTTCCAATTAACATAATGATCTTATCATGAACAGTAATAATAAATAGATAATAAAAGTGTGATCATGAATAATGTATCTTCATACCCAAAACCACATAAAGCACTAGCAAGTACTACCCAAAAAGTTCAGTGGTAAACAAGGTATAAAGATAATCAAACTAGGGTAACCTATTGGGTCCCATCAAAATTAACCTATGCAGATCATTATGATTAATTAGAACATGAGTGGGTAAAAAGAAGTGATCAAGGGCACAACTTGCCTGGGACTTGAGATTCTAGGTACCAGGATGATCTTCAGGTGACTCGTAACCTCGCGCTAGTCGTAGCAATACAAACAAGCATGGTATAGGCAAAATTAACATCACACCAAACATAAGAATAAACTGCCTAATAATAATCTACGCGTTGCTACGAGATCGTAGAAACAAGAACCACTAAATTCGGAGCTACGATTATTAAGTTATGAATTTCTAAAATTATTTAGTGCTTAGAATAGATTAATCCAAATGAACAATTTTATTTCAAGTTTCATGGCTAAACAGTGTTACTAGTTGATAGACAATATTAAAACAAAATTATAGAAACTGGAATGGGTTAAAAAGGAGTAAAAATGGAATTTCTATGAATTAAATAAGTTCTAGATATATTTTTATACATAAAAACCATTTCCTAAATTATTTTTCCTGAATTTCCAAGCTTCTGATCTGGGCGCAAATAACAGAGAGACACAGGGGTTATTATGCAAACATTCCTGAGACTCAGGATTCCCCCAGAGATGGACGGTGGGTTGATTTCTACTAAGTGCAGGGGCTCTTTTGTAAAAGAACCGATCGAAGGGGTAAGAACGTTTCGTGGCCGTTGGATCAACATCGGACGACCCCAATAGATCAAAGTCTTTAATGAACCAGTATGCGCCATTGGCCATCGGATCCAAGATCCACGGCCCACAATCGATCCGAGGGTTGGGGCAGGAGATCAGATCTCGCCCACCGAATCCAAGATCGACGGTTACAAACGCCCCGAACTAACCGTTACCTCTTGAATCTATCACAGCCGTCAATATTTAGATCTACGGTTCCTGGTACCTCTCTTCGGCCGACGGCCAGGACGGTGGCGCAACGCGCACACGCGGCGGCGGACGAACGCCGTCGATGGATTCCACACGGCTCCGGAGTTCTACCCGTTGAATTGGTAGGAGGCGCAGCTCCACAACACCCAGGCGACCCAACAGAGTACCTTGCCGAGGCCTGGAAGACGACGAATCGCGCGGCCGACGACGGCGAGGTGCGAAGGGCAAGGCGTCTCGGCACCAGGCGCACGGCAAGGAAGAATCCGGGGTCCCTAACGATGCAGTATCCCTGGCGCGGTGCCAACGCGGAGGTGAAAGGGACCCTGCCTCGGACCCCACGCACTAGCGCCCCTAACTGGTCACACCCCAGAGCAGTGCGTCGGCGATGAATCAACGTGCGACGGCAAGCGGCGCTCTCCCCTCAACTATGCTGCCCGCGGCGACTAAAGGAATATGGTGCGCAGGAATCTGTGATGGCGGCTGCGATCTCAATTTTTCTCTACACTTCCGCTGCGATCAATGGAGGTGCGCCAGACCCAAGCTTATATGCACAGGAGGAGCGGATTAGCTGCCATAGCCAACCGAACACCAGGGAGATCGGCGGAGTTTGTTGGAGTCCCCACGTTTGGGAGCTGGGAGGAGATCTCGGCCATGGGGACCACGTACTGGTGACCGCGTGGAAAAATTGCTATTTTAGCCTTTTTAACGTGGGCTAAATGCTATTATGTGACCCTCTATCTATGACTTGTGGGACCATTTGTGTCTATGATTTGTGGGCCTGGGTCTAAAATAAAGAAGTTCACAACTGAGAGTGACAAAATAGCAAATTCCCCGACGGCGTGCGCGGTGAGGAGCGCAGACTGTTACGGGGTCCGCGCGGGGAAGACGGAGAACAGAGACTGGCACGTGGGCCCGGCGTGCCAGCCCACGGTGGCCTCACGGGCATGGACGAGCGAGGGGCGAGCGGGTTGGGCCGATGGGGAAACACGTTCCAGCCCAACAGGTGAGGTGAGGGTAGAATGAGGTGGGCCGCGCGAAGGAAGTGAAGGTAGTGGAGGATGGGCCGGCTCGTGGAATTCAGCCCAAAGGAACAGATCTGTGGCTTCTTATTATTATTATCTTTTTTTCTCTATTTTTCTTCCTTGAATTCAAATTTGAATATGAGTTTGAATCTTCTATCTCAAACAAAGTGCACAAGCAGAATCCAGCATGATGCAATATTCATTATATATATATATATATATTCATTTATTATTCTACATAAGCAATTGCTTTTGAATATGTAGCACCCATGTAATCATTGTAAGAAAAATAGTTTATATTATATTTCTCTTATTAAAAAAAATGTTCTCACATTAATACTTGTAAACTTCAATAAAGGCTTATTTTTATAAGAATCTTTTTATTGAATTTTTGTTATAAAACTTTTATTTAAGGAGATGTGACTTCAAATGTTATGGGAATTCTAAGGAAAGAAAAGAAAAAAATATTCTAATTCAAGATCTTTTAAAGAAAAATTACTATATTCTCAAAATGAGATTTAGGGTGTTACAGGTTGGCACTGGGCAGCTTGAGCCTTAGTGAGCGACGAAGCTATAGCAGCCAAAATTGTTATGATACTGTTCTTTACCCCAGGGCTTCATCTCGTATAAAAGTTTGTGCATGCTACAGAAACTTTTTGCACTTGGCTCCAAGCCCTGACTCCTTACGGCCCAGACGAAGATTCCCATTCTTATGATAGCTTCGGGAGTAATTTGGTGAAGGAAAATCTGATATATCTTCAAGACTTCAACCACAAATCTGCTTAAGGGGAGCCGAAGCCCAGCTTTCAAAAAGCTTCGGAAGATCATGACTTCATTCTCTTCGGGAGTAGGAGCAGTCTTGTCTCCATTGTTAGCCCTCACAATAGACATATCTCGAAAATCCCCTCATATTATCGAGATGACTCTGTTTAATGGTTGATTTCCCGAAAATTGCATGACTTGGTCGCCACGGTCGATCTTCGGAGTCTTCACCGCCACTTTCCACATCATAACTGTCGCTGTCGCCGGTGTCTTCAGATAAGCCTTCTAAGATCTCCCTATTAATCTTCTCTGTATTTGTTTTTGCTATTGATTCAATAAAGGCAGCATTCTTCTTCTCAGAGAGCTTCTCCTCCTCGCTCAGTTTCGTTTCAGCAACAGCTTTCTTATCTTGAGACATCTCTTCAGAAATGGTGAAAATGTGCTCCTAACGCCGAAGCTTAGAAAATATAAAAAGCCAAGCAAGCGTTTGTAGGCAAGGGCTAAAAATTGGGCAGATGGCAAAAAGCGTGCCAAATGAGCTCGTGGTGTGCTCTTATTTATACGCCTAGCGCGTCGCAAGATGGAGGGCCCCACTTGTCATTGGTTGTTGCTATTCTAGCAAAGGGAAGGTGTTTTTTCGGACCTTTGGCTTAGGGCCTTCGTCCATACCGCAATCTGAATTTATCATTCTAACAAATTAATATTGCGAGGGGCTACTGTTGGGGGCCTTCGGCTTCCGAAGGTCCTCAAAAACATGATTTAACAACGTTTCTAGAGTAAAGTACATGAACAGGTATCTTCGGACTCGGATCAGAGCCACAGTATGAAGAAGCACAAAGAACACGAAGGTTGGCGCAGAGTCGAAGCTATGTGCAGGAGAGCTTCGGCACGATAGCAGAAAAGGAAACCGACTTAAAAGGAAAAAGGCTATTCAGACCTCGATGGTTTACTATAGAGTCATTAGCAAATGTAAAGGGCATGGGTGTAATTTTACATGGGCTGCGTCCCGTGCCTATAAATAGATGAACAGTGCTCCCGTACTGTTCACGATTACTTGGCATTTGCTTTTGCGTCATGCCTGTACTTTTACCTTCCCTCAAGCCGAAGGTACATTGTAATTTGATATCATTTCTATTTTTCCATAATAATGAAATAGAAATGAGTTAATAATAATATACTATTGTTCATGTTATCTCTTATACTTTATGTGGTTCCTTCTTCATTATTATGTGTTGTACTGATGAAGGTATGTCCTTCATAACCTTCGTCCGAAAATCATTATATCCCAAGGGAAATAATGTTTCGAAGGACGAAGGACTTTAACGTTTAACAATTTTTGTGTTGCCTTGTTCTTAACTCATAGCATTTGAGAACAAGTCCCCAACAAGTACCTTACAAAAAGCGAAAGTATTACATCTGTTTCCAAGTGGAGCCCTAGTTCCATCTCTACTCTGCGGGTATGAACTACCTCCACACCAGTAGGGTCACGGGATAGCTAGCTCCGAGCGGCTCGCCAGCGGAGGCGACCACATCAGCACCGACGGCGACGGCCACCTCTGCACCAACGACTCGCCAGCAGTGGCGATTACCCCCGCTCGTACGCCACTGCGAAAAGGTCCTCACCCCCGTCTTCCTGTGGGGGGCGACAACGAGGCCATTAAAGCCAAAGATCCGGAGGTCCGACGGCAGGTGGCGCTGACGGTCTCGCCAGTGGAGGCAACCACCTCTACAGTGGGCAGCCTCACCAGCGGCGGCGACCGCCTCTGCATCGACGACAGCGGCCACCTCCGCACCAGTGCCGTACCGGCGAATGGCGGCCGCCCCAGCGCACGCGAAGAGGTTTTCGCTCCCGTCCTCACTGCGGGAGGGGGACAAGACCATCCAAGAACGCGGACGCCACCCCTGCGGCGTACGATGTCTAGTATGACCCCCCGGTGCGGCCGGCGGCGCAGGAGAAGCCATGGATGTGTCCGACCTG
Organism: Zea mays; assembly: GCF_902167145.1. Lineage (NCBI taxonomy): Eukaryota > Viridiplantae > Streptophyta > Magnoliopsida > Poales > Poaceae > Zea > Zea mays. The sequence continues at coordinate 4,326,650 of NC_050098.1, read as the reverse complement.
CGCACGACGCGACCGTCGCCCGTGCAGTGGACGGACAGCCACGCCCCGACCAAGCAGCAGGAGACAGCGTCGGAGGCGGCACCAAAGCCATCCAGGCCAAGGAGCCAGACACGCGGCAGCTGATGGCGCCGCAGCTGGCCGGCCCCGCGTAGCCGAAGTTCGCCTCCTCCGCAAGGCTGGTGAATGCCCTTCTCCCCTGAATGCTGGAGGAAGAAGCGGGTCGCCAGCCCATGCGGAGGGCAAGACCCCAACTCGGCTCGCCTTCCGCCCCAGCGAGGATGATGAACATCCTTGAAGCTGAGGGCAGGGGGGAGGCCGCAGCCCGACTCGCTTCTCTCCACCACAAGGCTGGTAGTCATCCTTGCGGATGACCACCGGCCGGAGGTTGAGGCCAGGCTGCATGATGAAAATCCTTGAAGCCGAGCGATGGCGGAAGTGCGCCAACCCCCACAGGGTTGTGCTCCTCTAACAGCAGCAAGAAGAAGACAAGATCGGCAGCACCACCACGAGCGCGAGCTCTCCGGCGGTGAGATCGCTGGAGGGGACGACCCTGACGCGGATCTCTCCAGAGAACACTGGCGCACCCCATCTGGAGGCCCGGAAGGTGGAAGGGCGCGATGAATGCAAGAGGAGCGAGGCATGGCTACTGCCTGGGAGGTCGACCCCTTTTTAAAGGCAGATCTCCCCACTCGCACCTCGAAGCGTCACGGGCGAAGTCTCCCCCGACGTGCACTAGGGTTCCCACCTTATGACACGTGTGCCAGGCCCCACATGTCATACAGTCTGACCCGAAGAAGGAGCGTGCAACTGCCCCGCGGTTATGCGCCCCTTCATTTTCGGGGCAACCAGCGGTCAAGAAGAAGAACCGCCGCACAAGGAGCATGCAACCGCCCCGCGGTTAAGCGCCCCTTTATCTTCACCATAACCAGCGGTCAAAAAGGCGAACCGCCACGCAAGAAGGGTACAACCGCCCTGCGGTTGTGTGCCCCTCAGCTTCAACCAGCGGTCCAACATGGGGGCCCAGGCCCACATGTCATACGACCGGCGCGTCGGTTACCGGGTGCGGAAAAATCGCACCGCCGCTCGCGCCAATGCCACGTCTTCTCGAGGCCGTCGCGGAAGACTGAAAAGATAAGTTTTTAGAACCAGTGCAGCGACTCGAGGCATCCCGCGCGTGGCCCAACAGTGGCATTAAGTACGAAGGTCACGGGTCAGTCAACCGTGGGAATAGGCGTGGCAGTCGGCATGACCATAGGCGGGCCGGCAGTAATCACGCCAGTAGGCACGCAGGAGCAGCGGACCAACCGCTAATCAAGCTTTGGCCCCACCTACAGGCTCGCATCCTCCCCTGAGGCGGGCCCGGGGGCCACTGTCGGTACCCTGAATCAGGGGTACCCTCTTCTACAGTATGAAGGCGCTATACATGTACAATGTCTCCAGGTCACACGGAGAACGGCACCCGACCCCACCACATGGGCAGGTCTAAGGGCACCACGTGGCGAGGAAAGATAATACATCCCACGATGCATTATTGGGTCTGGACCTCCGTAAAGGGACACCAAACCCCTGTGCGTACGAGTCCGGAGCTCCCAAGAAGACATGTCGGGTCCCTCAGGAGGGCCCCAGGTCCCTCCGAGTAAGGTTCGGGCCTTAGCAAGGTCCCAAGACGGAGAGGACCCCGGCGCGAGCAAGGGTCCGGTGCTGACACGTGTCTAGGCCTTGCCCTACGCTCCCCGCTCAGGCGGAGACCCGCTGCTGCCATGTGGCTTGAGGCTCGTGACATAAGCCAACGGGCTGAGCCTGACGTAAGGCCCATACAGGCGTGCAACCTCTGCATTTATTGCGAAGAGGACGCGCCGCCTGCCACCACGCTGACGGGCGACGTGCCCTCTCAGCATTTAATGCGCCCTGTCCAATCTACAGGCAGACGGTGTCAAGGTCATCCAGCAGACGGCGCGCCTGTCTAGTCTGTTGGCAAACAGTGCGCCCGTGCCGAGCGGCGCACTGTGTTCATCATCCCTTCTACAAGAAGCTTCTCCTGTACGCCGAGGATACAAGAAGCTTGCCCCAGCAGCAAACATTTGTAGCTCCAAGCGCTATATTCTTTATGTCCCTGGGCCCACATGTCAGGGCCCAGTGCCTTTGTGCAGGCCCCCCTTCAGCTATAAAAGGGGAGGCATGCGACGTTACAAGTCAGATCCAATCTTAGATTCACAAGCTCATACAAGCCTACAAGCAATACATCACACAGTGGAGTAGGGTGTTACGCTCCAGTGGCTCGAACTAGTCTAAACCCTTGTGTGTTCTTGTGTTTTTCCGTTTTTCCCAACTAACAAGCGAAACGCCTAGGCCCCTCCTCATCTTAGGATTTAGGGTGGGTGCACTCCGCCACCCGGATGGAGATTTGCTCTCCGATATTAACTATCCCACTTCTAGCTTGTCAATTATTTCACATGTAACTAGGCAACCCAAAATTGCAACTTGTGCTAGAAAGGTAATGAGTTTACCAAGCGCTAACACAAAGGACTTTTGGGTTCCTAGATCTTTGTTGACTAACCTTGATGGACCCATCAAGCGATGGGTACCAAAATGTGCTTGACAAGCTTTACAGGAGAAGGAGATGATATGAAGCTTTGGGGTGCTTGAGAGAGTCAATTCAATTTTTATTAACTCAAGCTATCAATCTTCAATGATCTATATATCCAAGATTGACCCAAAGTTGTCTTGAATTATTATGTCTAAAACTCATATCATCTCGGGAAAGGTATTGATGTTGTAGGAAATAAAGAATTATACTGTGCGGAAAAATCAAGACCTACAACATGGAGGAAAGCCAAAGGATGGTAACATTTTTGCTTTCAAATACAAGTATCTTAAATTACCATTTCTTATGTGTCTTATGTAGTCACATAGAAAAAGGAAGCACTTCAAATGTTTGTAAATTATGTCACCATTCTTTGAAGAAATTCCTCTCATGTGGTAGATTGCATATTCATCATTTCTATTCTATGGCAATCTACATGCTTGAAACTATTATAAAACCTCATGGCATGCTTTTCACTAATTATCCTATAATAGCCATGTTCTAGATATAGAGAGATATTCCAAGTTCTTAAAAGAATAAGGTGTCATGTAAGGAATTCAAATCCTTAGTACACTTATAAAGGAAATCTCTCTTTATATCTAGAATTATGAGACTAATGTTCTTATCTAAATAACCTAAGTAGTCTCACATGTAGAGCAGTAGAGAATAATTTTTTTCTCTATGGAAATGTGTAATCCAACATGCCAAAGGAAATCAATCCAATTATTTAAGTTGTATTTCTTCTTGCTTAAATTGGATATGATTCTTCTTCATTCGTCACTCTCCATGTTATGAATTAGACTTGTTCCCATAATCTTAAGGAATTAACTATTCTTGTTTTGTAAGTTAAAACTAAGCATACATCATGGAATAATCTAGTTCATATTATAAAAGTTTATGTGCTTTAGTAATCCACTTTTCATTAGGGGTACCCTCTTCTACAGTATGAAGGCGCTGCACCCGTACGACACCTCCAGGTCACACGGAGAGCGGCACCCGACCCCACCACATGGGCAGGCCTAAGGGCACCACGTGGCAAGGAAGGATAACACGTCCGAGGAAACACCGTTGGGTCCAGACCTCCGCAGAGGGACATCGGACCCCTGTAAGTATGAACCCGGAACTCCCGAGGAGACATGTCGGGTCCCCCTGAGTGAGGTCTGAGCCTTGGCAGGGTCCCGAGACGGAGGAGACCCCGGCGCAAGTAAGGGTCTGGTGCCGACACGTGTCCAGGCCTTGCCCTACGCTCCCCGCTCAGGCAGAAACCCACCACGGCAGCATGGCTTGTGGCCCGTAACGTAAGCCAACGGGCCGAGCCTGACGTAAGGCACATGCGGCTGTGCAGTCTTTGCATTTATTGCGGAGAGGACGCGCCGCCTGCCACCACGCTGACAGGCGACGCGCCCTCTCAGCATTTAATGTGTCATGTCCAATCCACCGGCAGGCGGCGTCAGGGTCACCTAGCAGACGGCGTGCCTGACCAGTCTGTTGGCGAACAGTGCACCCGTGCCGAGCAGCGCACAGTACCCATCATCCCTTCTACAAGAAGCTTCCCCTGCACGCCAAGGATACGGAGATCTCGGGCGTCAGGGCACAAGAAGATGGCCCCGGCAGCGAACATTGGTGGCTCCAAGCGCTATATTCTTTATGTCCCTGGGCCCACATGTCGGGGCCAAGCACCTTTGTGCATGCCCCCCTTCAGCTATAAAAGGGGAGGCATGCGACGTTACACACAGAGACAGGCTCACTCAGACACTCACTAGTTCATACAAGCTCTCAAGCAATACATCACACAGTGGAGTAGGGTGTTACGCTCTAGCGGCCCAAACCACTCTAAATACTTGTGTGTTCTTGTGTTCTTCCCACTTTTCCAACTAACAAGCAAAATGCTTAGGCCCCTCCTCTTCTTAGTATCTAGGGCGGGTGCACTCCGCCACCCGGCCGGAGATTTGCTCTCCAACATTTGGCGCGCCAGATAGGGGGCTAGGCATTAGGTTTTTGCTTGTTTTCCTTGTCCAAGCATGATGGTGCAGATCATTGAGCACCGCGCCGAGACTTTGGTGGATTTTGCGGTGGAGGAAGAAGCTACTTCCTCCACACCACAGGTTCCTAATCGCCCAGTGCTAGGCACTGCTGCTATGCACGCCGCACAGCAGCACACGGCAGCGCAAGCGTCCCGGACTCCGTCGAGGGCATCACCAGGGGCATTGTCAGCGGCCAGGGAGTTGTTGCGACACCCTCTAAGCTCCACGACCTCACCAGGAGCCATGAAGCAATGGTGGGACGACGTCGACCGACTTATCGGTATGGCACATTCTGCCTCGACCAGGTCGAGGACATGGTCATCACGGCGCCAACATGAGGTGTCGACATCTGTGCGTTCTCCCTCGGTAAGGGGCGCACAGACTAATGACCTCCGGGCTGAGCTCAACCGCAGACGCGCGGGAGAAGACGCCCGGATCTCTTTGGAAAAGGCGCGCGAGCGCCGCCAAAACGTCGAAGGCTGCAACCTCGAACAAGACTTCGCTACGGTTGCACCACAGACGCCAATGGGCACCCGGTCTCAAACGGGTGTCCCCTTGGCCAGGGTGGGCTGCGCTGCTCTTGCGGATCATCTCCGCGTGGCGTCATGGCCACCCAAGTTCTGGCCACACCTACCGGAAAAATATGACGGAACGTCGAACCCATCGGAGTTCCTGCAGGTGTACGTTACCGCCATCACGACAGCAGGTGGAAACACCGCTGTGATGGCAACATACTTTCATGTGGCCTTGTCTGGACCTGCCCGGACCTGGCTCATGGACCTCACCCCGGGGTCAATCTACTCCTAGGAGGAGCTCTGCGCGCGGTTCGTTGCGAACTTCGCTAGTACTTACCAGCAGCACGGTGTGGAGGCCCACCTCCATGCGGGGAGGCAGGAGCCCGGGGAGACTCTCCGGAAGTTCATCTCCCGCTTCACCAAGGTGCGAGGTATTATACCTTGCATTTTCGATGCTTCCATCATCACGGCCTTCCGTCAAGGAGTACGTGATGAGAAGATGTTGGAAAAGTTGGCCACACACGACATGGAAACTGTCCCCACACTCTTCGCTCTGGCCGATAAATGCGCCAGAGTCGCCGAGGGCCGTGCATGGCACTCAGCCCCACAAAACGGAGCTACCCAGTCGGGAGGCTCGGGTGCCGTCCCCCAGGACGGAAAGAAGAAAAAGAAGAAGGACCGCGACTACCAGAAGCCGTGGTCCACCGCTCTAGTGGTCGTAGCCGCGACCGGGGGCCAGGGCGACCGCAACAAACACCCACGGCCACAGAGGGGTAACAGCGGCTCATGCCCAGTGCACCCCAACGGTCGCCACAGCGCCGCAGAGTGTTGCGAGATCATTGACCTCGTGAAACGCGTCAGCAAGTGACGGGAGCAGTCATCCAAGGATGGCTCCCCACCTCGTCGCCGACCTGGCAAAGAAAAGGTCGACGACGGCGAGGTAGCCGCGGCTGAGCGGGACCTCAGGTTTCAATCGCCCGAAGGGGACCTGAAGGATGTTCTCGCCGGAGGCTCCTACTCCGATGAAGACAACTAGGCGGACCCCGCGCTCCTGAATCTATAGAGCTGAAGCATGCCTTCCTCCGGAAACCCTTCTGGATGCCCCGTAGATCTAGGCAGCCAACAGGTACACACGGAAGTGGCCACGACCAAAGATAAGGGCTCCTGTGTCAAATGTAGGTGGGGACCCAGGGTCGGGACCTAGCCCTACGACAAGTACCAAACCAAGAAGGGCTCTGTAACTCTCCCCCAGCTGGGAAGGACTCTTCAAGGTAACAGGAATACACCGACCCAGGGGCAGTCATCTAGCTATGACCGGAAGAGTACCTTACCCCGATGCCGAAACATCTCTGTAAGTTCTATCCATAAAGCAAGTCTGAGGGGTCGAATCTGTCTTTTGTAACTAGGTAACGCATACGTGTACGACAAACCGATGGGGTCTGTCCCCGTAAACCCGGCCTATTGGTCTGCACACATGCACAACGAAGTTATAAAGAGAAACTACCCCCTCAGTTGTGCTCTTGTGATAGTTCCATCTTGCTGCTCCAAGGTTCTACCTTGCAGTCTTTCAGATAGTACTTTTTAGCTAACCCACCCGTACGGTTTCCACCTGTCTAACATAACGACATCCGAATTGAGCAGCCAGGCTTGCAGTTTAGGGCCCCTGATACGAAAGTAGGGAGGTCCGACAGCCTGGGGGTCGGCTCTAGAGAACAGGACCACATTCCATGGGGTGGCCCGGAGCCCGTGTAGCCGCTTAGCCTGGTCCCGTACCGTGGGCCTACATGCTCCGCCACTCCGTGACGGGAACTTAGTATCTGGAGCTATAAGTCCTGCGGGTCCGACAACCTTGGGACCGGAGCTAGAGAATGGACATTGGTCTCCTGGGGTGGTCCGGAGCCCGTGCAGCCGCTCAGCCTGGTCCCGTACCATGGGCCTGCACGCTCCACCGCCCTGCAACAAGTGTCCTAGTATCTAGAACCGCGACCCAAGGAGGTCCGGACACGCAACTTGGCCACCCGGACTAAAACCTGCGAGTCCCAAGCATGTATCAAAGGACGACTAATGTCAGACGGGGAACCCTATGAGGTGTACTACTAATGCTTCTAGCTAAAAGTTGTGTACAGATTCAGATCCCGACGAGTTTGGCTCCCGAGGGTTGTTTACAATCTTTTCAGATGCGCTGGTATCCAACCTCAACACGTTAAGCCTGCATCCCAGGCAGGGGGCCAGGTACCAGGGAGGAGTCAACAATGTCACACACAATAGGAACAAGTTGAAAATAGATAAGTGCTAATACTGCTTAATAAATAGTAATCTTAAGTACCTTACAAAAAAGCAAAAGTATTACACCTATTTTCAAGTGGAACCCTAGTTCCATTTCTACTCTATAGGTATGAACTACGTCCACACCAGTAAGGGCCGCGGGATAGCTAGCTCTGAGCGGCTCGCCAGCGGAGGCGACCACACCAGCACCGAAAGCGACGGCCACCTCTGCATCGACGACTCGCCAGCAGAGGCAATTATCTCAGCATGTGCGCCGCTGCGAAAGGGTCCTCGCCCCCGTCTTCCTATGGGGGCGACACGAGGCCATTAAAGCCAAAAAGTCGGAGCTCCGGCGGCAGGTGGCATTGACGGTCTCGCCAGCGGAGGCAACCACCTCTGCAGTGGGGAGCCTCACCAGCGGCGGCGACCAACTCAGCACCGACGACAGTGGCCACCTGCGCCGTACCAGCGAACGTCGGCCGCCCCAGCGCGCGCCCGAAGAGGTCCTCGCTCCCGTCCTCACTGTGGGAGTGAGGACAAGACCATCCAAGAACGTCGTTGCCGCCCCCACGGCGTACGATGTCTTGTACGACCCCCCAGTGCGGCCGGCGACACGGGAGAAGCCGTGGGTGTGGCCGACCTGCGCACGGCGCGACCATCGCCCGTGCGGTGGACGCACAAACACGCCCAGCCCAAGCGGCAGGAGGCAGTGCCGGAGGCGGCACCAAAGCGACCCAGGCCGAGGAGCCAGACACGTGACAGCTAACAGCGCCTCAGACGGCCGAACCCGCGTAGCCGAAGTTCGCCTCCTTCGCAAGGCTGGCGAACGCCCTTCTCCCTCGAATGCTGGAGGAAGAAGCGGGCCGCCAGCCCGCGCGAAAGGCGGAGCCCCGACTCGGCTCGCCCTCCTCCCCAGCATGGATGATGAACATCCTTGAAGCTGAGGGCAGGAGGGAGGCCGCAAACCGGCTCGCTTCTCTCCACCACAAGGCTGGTAGTCATCCTTGAAACCGAGCGATGGCAGAAGAATGCCAACCCCCATGGGGTTGCACTCCTCTAACAACAACAAGAAGGAGACAAGATCGGTGGCACCGCCACGAGCGCGAGCTCTTCGGCGATGAGATCGCCGGAGGAGACGACCCTGATGCGGATCCCTCCAGAGAACACCGGCGCACCCCATCTGGGGGCCCAGAAGGTGGAAGGGCGCAGCGGATGCAAGTGGAGCGAGGCATGGCTACTACCCGGGAGATCGACCCCTTTTTAAAGGCAGATCTCCCCACTTGCGCCCCCGAAGCGTCACAGGCGAAGTCTCCCCCGACGTACATGAAGGTTCCCGCCTTATGACACGGGGGCCAGGCCCCACATGTCATACAGACTGACCCGAAGAAGGAGCGTGCAACTGCCCACAGTTATGCGCCCCTCCATTTTTGGGGCAACCAACGGACAGGAAGGCGAACCGCCGCACAAGGGGCATGCAACCGCCCCACGGTTAAGCGCCCCTTCATCTTCGCTGCAACCGGTGGCCAAAAAGGCGAACCTCCGCAGGAAGCGTACAACCGCCCCGTTGTGCGCCCCCTCAGCTTCGCTGCAACCGACGGTCCAACACGGGGGCCCAGGCCCACATGTCATGCAATCGGGCGCCGGTTACTGGGTGCAGGAAAACCGCACCGCCCCTTGCGCCAATGCCATGCCTTCTCGGGGCTGTAGCGGAAGTCTGAAAAGATAAGTTTTTCAGAACCAGTGCAGCGACTCGAGGCACCCCGCGCATGGCCCAACAGTGACATTAAGTATGATGGTCACGGGCCAGCCAGCCGTGGGAATAGGCGAAGCAGACGGCATGACCATAGGCGGGCTGGCAGTAATTGCATCAACTGGCGCACAGGAGCAGCAGGCCAACCGCAGATCAGACTCTGGCCCCACCTGCAGGCTCGCATCCTCCTCTAAGGCGAGCCCGGGGGCCACTGTCGGTACCCTGAATTAGGGGTGCCCTCTTCTACAGTATGAAGGCGCTGCACCCGTACGACACCTCCAGGTCACACGGAGAGCGGCACCCGACCCCACCACATGGGCAGGCCTAAGGGCACCACGTGGCAAGGAAGGATAACACGTCCGAGGAAACACCGTTGGGTCCGGACCTCCGCAGAGGGACATTGGACCCCTGTAAGTATGAACCCGAAGCTCCCGAGGAGACATGTCGGGTCCCCCTGAGTGAGGTCCGAGCCTTGGCAGGGTCCCGGGACGGAGGAGACCCCGGCGCAAGTAAGGGTCTGGTGCCGACACGTGTCCAGGCCTTGCCCTACGCTCCCCGCTCAGGCAGAAACCCACCACGGCAGCATGGCTTGTGGCCCGTAACGTAAGCCAACGGGCCGAGCCTGACATAAGGCTCATGCGACTGTGCAGTCTTTGCATTTATTGCGGAGAGGAAGCGCCGCCTGCCACCACGCTGACATGCGACACGCCCTCTCAGCATTTAATGCGTCCTGTCCAATCCGCCGGCAGGCGGCGTCAGGGTCACCCAGCAGACGGTGCGCCTGACCAGTCTGTTGGCGAACAGTGCGCCCGTACCGAGCAGCGCACAGTACCCATCATCCCTTCTATAAGAAGCTTCCCCTGCACGCCGAGGATACGGGGATCTCGGGCGTCAGGGCACAAGAAGATGGCCCCGACAGCGAACATTGGTGGCTCCAAATGCTATATTCTTTATGTCCCTGGGCCCACATATCGGGGCCCAAAACCTTTGTGCATGCCCCCTTCAGCTATAAAAGGGGAGGCATGCGACGTTACTGAAAGTCGCCTAGAGGGGGGTGAATAGGGCGAATCTGAAATTTACAAACTTAATCACAACTACAAGTCGGGTTAGCGTTAGAAATATAAACGAGTCCGAGAGAGGGTGCAAAACAAATCGTAAGCGAATAAAGAGTGTGACACACGGATTTGTTTTACCGAGGTTCGGTTCTTGCAAACCTACTCCCCGTTGAGGTGGTCACAAAGACCGGGTCTCTTTCAACCCTTTCCCTCTCTCAAACGGTCCCTCGGACCGAGTGAGCTTCTCTTCTCAATCAAACGGGAACAAAACTTCCCCGCAAGGACCACCACACAATTGGTGTCTCTTGCCTTGGTTACAATTGAGTTGTTCGCAAGAAAGAATGAAAGAAGGAAGCAATCCAAGCGCAAGAGCTCAAAAGAACACAACAAATCTCTCTCACTAATCACTAAAGCCTTGTGTGGAATTGGGAGAGGATTTGATCTGTTTGGTGTGTCTAGAATTGAATGCTAGAGCTCTTGTAAGTAGTTGGAAGGTGAAAACTTGGATGACTTGAAAGTGGGGTGGTTGGGGGTATTTATAGCCCCAACCACCAAACTAGCCACGTCACCCGGCCGTTAGGGTTCGACCGTTGGAGCTCTGACTGGTGGGGTCGCCTGGCTGTCCGGTGGTGCACCGGACAGGTACTGTAGACTGTCCGGTGCACCGTCTCGCGCGTGCCTAACTTCTGCGCGCTCTGGCGTGCATTAAATGCCTCTGCAGGTGACCGTTGGCGCCGTAGTAGCCGTTGCTCCGCTGGCACACCGGACAGTCTGGTGTGCACCGGACACTGTCTGGTGATTCACCGGACAGTCCGGTGTATTATAGCGGAGCGGATTCCCGAAGCTGGCGAGTTCAGAGTTGCTCTCCCTTGGGGCACCGGACACTGTCCGGTGGTGCACCGGACAGTCCAGTGAATTATAGCGGAGCTCCTCTAAAAATTCCCGAAGGTGAAGAGTTGGGCGTCGAGTTCCCTGGTGCACCGGACACTGTCCGGTGGCACACCGGACAGTCCGGTGCGCCAGACCAGGGCACACTTCGGTTATCCCTTGCTCTCTTTGTTGAACCCTTTTCTTGGTCTTTTTATTGGCTTTTTGTGAACCTTTGGCACCTGTAGAACTTATAGACTAGAGCAAACTAGTTAGTCCAATTATTTGTGTTGGGCAATTCAACCACCAAAATCAATTAGGAAATAGGTGTAAGCCTAATTCCCTTTCAATCTCCCCTTTTTGGTGATTGATGCCAACACAAACCAAAGCAAATACAGAAGTGCATAATTGAACTAGTTTGCATAATGTAGGTGTAAAGGTTACTTAGAATTGAGCCAATATTAGTTCTTATAAGATATGCATGGATTGTTTCTGTTTCTTATTTAATATTTTGGACCACGCTTGCACCACATGTTTTGTTTTTGCAAAGGTTTTGGAAATTCTTTTTCAAAGTCTTTTGCAAAGAGTCAAAGGTAAATGAATAAGATTCTTGAGAAGCATTTACAAGATTTGAAATTTTCTCCCCATGTTTCAAATGTTTTTCCTTTGACTAGACAAAACTCCCCCTTAATGAAATCCTCCTCTTAGTGTTCAAGAGGGTTTTGATGTTAATTTTGAAGAGGGTATACCAATTTGAAATTATATCACAAATAAGATACCAATTTGAATATACTTCTTTTAAAACCTAATTGAAAGACTAAAATTTTGAAATTGGTGGTGGTGCGGTCCTTTTGCTTTGGGCTCATGCTCTCTCCCCCTTTGGCATAAATCGCCAAAAACGGAATCATTAGAGCCCTTTAAAACTACTTTCTCCCCCTTTGGTAAATACCATATGAGTGAAGATTATACCAAAGACGGAGAGTTGCTCGGAGTGACGGCGAAGGGTGAATACTTAACAGAGTGGAAGCCTTTGTCTTCACCGAAGACTCCAATTCCCTTTCAATACACCTATGACTTGGTTTGAAATTTACTTGAAAACACATTAGTCATAGCATATAAAAGAGACATGATCAAGGGTATATTAATGAGCTATGTATGCAAGACATCAAAAGAAATTCCTAGAATCGAGAATATTTAGCTCATGCCTAAGTTTGTTAAAAGATTGTTCATCTAGTGGCTTGGTAAAGATATCGGCTAATTGTTCCTTAGTGTTAATATATGCAATCTCGATATCTCCCTTTTGTTGGTGATCCCTTAGAAAATGATACCGAATGGCTATGTGTTTAGTGCGGCTATGTTCGACGGGATTATCCGCCATGCGGATTGCACTCTCATTATCACATAGAAGAGGAACTTTGGTTAATTTGTAACCATAGTCCCTAAGGGTTTGCCTCATCCAAAGCAATTGCGCGCAACAATGGCCTGCGGCAATATACTCGGCTTCGGCGGTAGAAAGAGCTACGGAATTTTGCTTCTTTGAAGCCCAAGACACCAAGGATCTTCCCAAGAACTGGCAAGTCCCTGATGTGCTCTTTCTATTAATTTTACACCCTGCCCAATCGGCATCCGAATAACCAATTAAATCAAATGTGGATCCCCGAGGGTACCAAAGCCCAAACTTAGGAGTATGAACCAAATATCTCAAGATTCATTTTACGGCCGTAAGGTGAGCTTCCTTAGGGTCGGCTTGGAATCTTGCACACATGCATACGGAAAGCATAATGTCCGGTCGAGATGCACATAAATAGAGTAAAGAGCCTATCATCGACCGGTATACCTTTTGATCGACGGATTTACCTTCCGTGTCGAGGTCGAGATGCCCATTGGTTCCCATGGGTGTCTTGATGGGCTTGGCATCCTTCATCCCAAACTTGGTTAGAATATCTTGAATATACTTTGTTTGGCTAATGAAGGTGCCCTCTTGGAGTTGCTTTACTTGAAATCCTAAGAAATACTTCAACTCCCCCATCATTGACATCTCGAATTTTTGTGTCATGATCCTACTAAATTCTTCACAAGTAGATTCGTTAGTAGACCCAAATATAATATCATCAACATAAGTTTGGCATATAAACAAATCATTGTTAAGAGTTTTAGTAAATAAAGTAGGATCGGCCTTTCCGAATTTGAATTCATTAGTGATAAGATAATCTCTTAGGCATTCATACCATGCTCTTGGGGCTTGCTTGAGCCCATAAAGCGCCTTAGAGAGTTTATAAACATGGTTAGGGTACTCACTATCTTCAAAGGCGGGAGGTTGCTCAACATAGACCTCTTCCTTGATTGGTCCGTTGAGGAAGGCACTTTTCACGTCCATTTGATAAAGCTTAAAGCCATGGTAAGTAGCATAGGCAAGTAATATGCGAATTGACTCAAGCCTAGCTACAGGTGCATAGGTTTCATCGAAATCCAAACCTTCTACTTGTGAATATCCCTTTGCCACAAGTCGTGTTTTGTTCCTTGTCACCACACCATGCTCGTCTTGCTTGTTGCGGAAAACCCACTTGGTTCCTACAACATTTTGATTAGGACGTGGAACTAAATGCCATACCTCATTCCTAGTGAAGTTGTTGAGCTCCTCTTGCATCGCCACCACCCAATCCGAATCTTGTAGTGCTTCCTCTACCATGTGTGGCTCAATAGAGGAAACAAAAGAGTAATGCTCACAAAAATGTGCAACACGAGATCTAGTGGTTACCCCCTTATGAATGTCGCCAAGAATGGTGTCGACGGGGTGATCTCGTTGGATTGCTTGGTGGACTCTTGGGTGTGGCGGTCTCGGTTCTTCATCCTCCTTGTCTTGATCATTTGCATCTCCCCTTGATCATTGCCGTCATCTTGAGGTGGCTCATCTCTTTGATCTTCTCCTTCATCAACTTGAGCCTCATCCTCATTTTGAGTTGGTGGAGATGCTTGCGTGGAGGAGGATGGTTGATCTTGTGCATTTGAAGACTCTTCGGATTCCTTAGGACACACATCCCTAATGGACATGTTCCTAAGTGCAATGCATGGAGCCTCTTCGTCACCTATCTCATCAAGATCAACTTGCTCTACTTGAGAGCCGTTAGTCTCATCAAACACAACGTCACAAGAAACTTCAACTTGTCCAGAGGACTTGTTAAAGACTCTATATGCCCTTGTGTTTGAATCATATCCTAGTAAAAAGCCTTCTATAGTCTTAGGAGCAAATTTAGATTTTCTACCTCTTTTAACAAGAATAAAGCATTTGCTACCAAAGACTCTAAAATATGAAATATTGTGCTTTTTACTGGTTAGGAGTTCGTATGATGTCTTCTTGAGGATTCGGTGTAGATACAACTGGTTGATGGCGTAGCAGGCGGTGTTGACCGCCTCGACCCAAAACCGATCCGAAGTCTTGTATTCATCAAGCATGGTTCTTGCCATGTCCAATAGAGTTCGATTCTTCCTTTCCACTACACCATTTTGTTGTGGGGTGTAGGGAGAGGAGAACTCATGCTTGATGCCCTCCTCCTCAAGGAAGCCTTCAATTTGAGAGTTCTTGAACTCCATCCCGTTGTCGCTTCTAATTTTCTTGATCCTTAAGCCGAACTCATTTTGAGCCCGTCTCAAGAATCCTTTTAAGGTCTCTTGGGTATGAGATTTTTCCTGCAAAAAGAATACCCAAGTGAAGCGAGAATAATCATCCACAATAACTAGACAGTACTTACTCCCGCCGATGCTTATGTAAGCAATCGGGCCGAATAGATCCATGTGTAGGAGCTTGAGCGGCCTATCAGTCGACATGATGTTCTTGTGTGGATGATGAACACCAACTTGCTTCCCTGTTTGGCATGCGCTACAAATCCTGTCTTTCTCAAAATGAACATTTGTTAGTCCTAAAATGTGCTCTCCCTCACTACACGACGGTTCACTTACAGCGACCTACGGTTGGTTGCTAAAACGGCCTTCAGCGACCTACGGTTGGTCGCTAAAAACTTTTAGCGACCCGTAAGGATGGTCGTTGTAAGTGCCGTCGCTAAAGGCTTTAGCGACCGACATCTTTTTAGCGACCGACCGTCCGTTGCTAATATTGTATATTTAGCGACCAACCGTGAGTTGTTGTACTATAGATTTAGCAACCAATCGTGAGTCGTTATACTATACATTTAGCAACCAACAGAAAGTTGCCCCTAGTTATAGTCGTTAATAGTGATAATATACCATTAATTAGCATTAAACAACTGTTATATATAATCACATAGATATACAAATTTAATTAGTATTGCATAATAATAGATCCACATCACATAAACCATCAATAAGCACCACAACAAAATCATTCACAAAACCTACATATGTTATTATGTTTTGCACATATTTGCAAACACTTTACAAAATCATTCACAAAAGTCCTAACGCTTCAAGTGATTCGCAAAAGCCTTCACAAAAGCACTCCAACTTCTTATGTATCCTCTTGTTTTAAGGCACAAGCTTGTAGGGGTTGTGATGTCGCCACTTGATGCTAACAAGACATTTCCTTCACCAAAGCCATCTTCAACACTTCGCCCATAAAAAAAGATCAATTCTCTTTTTCAATTGTCTGTCTGCAAGACAAGTGATAATTGCAATAAGTAACATGATATGTTAACCAGAAGGTATGCTAGCACCAGAAACGACCAAAGAAGATGGTATGCTATGAAAGATATTATGAAGAAGACATTCGCCCGACTCAGGAAGGAATCGCTCCCCTAGTTTTCAGTCAAAATCACTTACTCGAGCAATCACTGATGGCGACGACGACATATAAGTTCTAGTTTACAACGAACAATTTAAAATTAAGCAACAATGATAATATATTCTGATGATATTGATCATTGCCAGATGATATTGACACAATAGCAGAAAATGAAGGAACCTCAGTAGTGCAGTTTCAAATGAGGCAGATAAAAAATTTGACGCTGTCATCAGATGTTAAATAAGAACAAGACACCACGGAGAAATCCACAAAGAGCAGTGTGCATAATCCGCTCTGGACGAACCACATTACCCAAATCGCTAGTTTCTGCGGTTGCGGTCTGATCCTCACGGGTTTCAAACGGTAACTATCTCAATTCGCCGGCAGCAGCGTGTCGGACGCGGACACGGATCAGATCGGGAAAGATTGAGAAAGCAAGAGAGCAGGAAGCAGAGGCGGGAGAAAATCGTCAGCTTGCGCGCACCTCAGTGCCACCACGATCGCGGGGATGGTTGTAACGGCAGCGGTCCCTGAAGCCGCAGGCGCCCGTGCAGAGGTAGTAGCCACAGTCCGCCTCGCTAGGCCGCTCCGGTATCCGTGCGTCCGCCTCCTGCCCTGCCCCCAGCTCCCCGTCCTCCCCTTCCCCACCGCCGTCCAGCCCCCGCCTAAGCACCGGCCCTGCAAAAAACGGGAAGCCACCAGAGATCCGCGCGGCCGTACGCCCAGCCGGAGATCTGAACGAAACAAAAAAATGTTAAGCAGGCAGCACCTTCGAGGCCGGTGCCCGGGCTTGCAGTGCCACCCTCTCCTCCTGCTGCTACAGCGGCGACGGCGTGCGGCGGCTCCATGGCGTCGTGGCGTCGCGGCGTCGCGGGGGCGGGGAGGGAACAGAGAAGCTCGGCGATCGGTCAGGCGATCAGAGTGGGAGGAGGAGATCGGGGGGCCTGGGGCGGTAGAGAGAGAAGAGAGAGAAAGGGGGAGGGAGAAGGAGTGGCGGCGGCTTGGGAGAGGGAGCAGGGTAGTGGCGGCTAGGGTTGGGGGCATGGCCGGTTTCATGGGCCCTGGTGGGCCGGCTAGATTAGGTTAGGTTATTTTTGTCGGCGTTTCGAGACCGGGGGGTCCCTCGGGCCGACGAGTGAGTGTCGCCGCGTGCCCCAGCCCAGATGGGTCGAGCGCGTGGGCGAGCGCGAAGGGGGGAAGGAGCGAGGCGTCCGGCGTCCGGCGTGAGAGAGGTGGGAATCCCGCGGCCTTCGTGTTCGTCCCGCGCCCAGGTCGGGTGCGCTTGCAGTAGGGGGTTACAAGCGTCCACGCGGGAGAGGGAAGCGAGCGGCCCCAAGAGAGCGCCTGTCCCGTCCTCGTCCCCGCGCGGCCAACCTTCTCTAAGAGGGCCCTGGTCCTTCCTTTTATAGGTGTAAGGAGAGGATCCAGGTGTACAATGGTGGTGTAGCAGAGTGCTACGTGTCTAGCGGGGGAGAGCTAGCGCCCTAAGTACATGCCGATGTGGCAGCCGGAGAGATTTTGGCACCCAGCTGGTGTGATGTCGTGGCCGTCGGAGGAGCGACAGAGCCTGGCGGAGGGACAGCTGTCGGAGCGGTTGAGTCCTTGCTGACGTCCTCCTGCTTCCGTAAGAGAGCTGAGAGCCGCCGTCGTCACAGAGCATGCGGGGCGCCATCATTGCCTATCTGGCGGAGCTAGCCAGATGGGACACCGGTCTTGTTCTCTGCGGCCCGAGTCAGCGCGGGGTAGGGTGATGATGGCGCTTCCTGTTGACGTGGCTGGCCTGCGCCCTAGGTTGGGCGACGTGGAGGCTCCTCCGAAGCCGAGGTCGAGTCAGTCTTCCATGGCCGAGGCCGAGCCCGAGCCTCTGGGTAGGGCGAGGCGGAGGTCGTTCGGCAGAGGCCAGGGCGGAGTCCGAGCCCTGGGGTCGGGCGAAGCGGAGTTCGTCGTCTTCCGGGGCTGAGCCCGAGTCCGAGCCCTGGGTCGGGCGGAGCGGAGTTCGTCGTCTTCCGGGGCTGAGCCCGAGTCCGAGCCCTGGGTCGGGCGGAGCGGAGTTCGTCGTCTTCTGGGGCTGAGCCCGAGTCCGAGCCCTGGGTCGGGCGGAGCGGAGTTCGCCGTCTTCCGGGACCTAGCCCGAGTCTGAGCCCTGGGTCGGGCGGAGCGGAGTTCGCCGTCTTCCGGGACTTAGCCCGAGTCCGAGCCCTGGGTCGGGCGGAGCGGAGTTCGCCGTCTTCCGGGACCTAGCCCGAGTCCGAGCCCTGGGTCGGGCGGAGCGGAGTTCGCCGTCTTCCGGGACCTAGCCCGAGTCCGAGCCCTGGGTCGGGCGGAGCGGAGCTTCCTATGGTGCCTTTGGCAGGGCCTGACTACCTGTCAGTCTCACTCTGTCAAGTGGCACTGCAGTCGGAGTGGCGCAGGCGGCGCTGTCCTTTTATCAGGCCGGTCAGTGGAGCGGCGAAGTGACGACGGTCACTTCGGCTCTGCCGGGGGGTGTGTGTCAGGATAAAGGTGTCAGGCCACCTTTGCGTTAAATGCTCCTGCGATTCGGTCGGTCAGTGCGGCGATTTAGTCAGGGTTGCTTCTTAGCGAAGGCAGGGCCTCGGGCGAGCCGGAGATGTGTCCGCCGTTGGAGGGGGGCCTCGGGCGAGACGGAAATCCTCCGTGGTCGGCTGCCCTTGTCCGAGGCTAGGCTCGGGCGAGGCATGATCGAGTCGCTCGAATGGACTGATCCCTGACTTAATCGCACCCATCAGGCCTTTGCAGCTTTATGCTGATGGGGGTTACCAGCTGAGAATTAGGAGTCTTGAGGGTACCCCTAATTATGGTCCCCGACAGTAGCCCCCGAGCCTCGAAGGGAGTGTTAGCACTCGCTTGGAGGCTTTCGTCGCACTTTTTTGCAAGGGGACCAGCCTTTCTCGGTTGCATTTTGTTCCGGTGGGTGCGCGCGAGCGCACCCGCCGGGTGTAGCCCCCGAGGCCTCGAAGGAGTGGTTTCACTCCTCCGAGGTCTTAATGCCTTGCGTAACGCTTCGGCCGGTCTGGTTGTTCCCTCATGCGAACTGGCCGTAGCCCGGGTGTACGGTCGGGGCCCAAGTTCTCGGGCTGGTACGTTGACGCTGTCAACGGTTCGGCCGGAGCCGGGTTTGCGAGAGCAGCCCCCGAGCCTCCGCACAGGGCGAGAGGGCGATCAGGGACAGACTCGGCTTTTTTACATACGCCCCTGCGTCGCCTTTCCACAAGGAGGAGGGGGGAAAGCGCCATGTTACCCTCGATGGGCGCCGAACATGGTGTCTCCGGTGAGCTGCAAGCGGGTAATCCGAGTGGACGTCCGTGCCCCGTTCGTTAGGGGTCGGCTAGGGGCCCAGAGGCACGCCCAAAAGTACCTGCGAGTGATCTGCCGGACCCGGTCCCCTAGCGACGGGGTCCGAGGGCTCGATGCCTCCCTCTGATGGGATTCCATTACAAGATCGCTCCCGCTGGTCTCGGAAATGTCCTAGGGTACCTCGGGAGCGCAGCCCGAGCCTTGGTTATGTATCGAACGTACCCCTGGTCATCCCTCGCTCGGCGTCTGAGGCGGCTGTGAACCCTTCGGGGGCCAGCCTTCGAACCCCTGATCAGTAATGGGCGCGGAGCCCGAGTAGCCTGAGGCGGCCGTGGAGCCCTTCGGGGGGCCAGCCTTCGAACCTCTGACCAGTAGTGGGTGTAGGGCCCACGCGATCTGAGGCGGCTGTTGAAACCCTTCGGGGGGCCAGCCTTCGAACCTCTGATCAGTAAGGAGGCTCAGAGCCTGGTTCCTTCACGGGGAAGGATCTTTTTCGAGGCATCCCCCTTTCCCGGTCCCTGTTGCAAGAGATAGAGAAAGAGGAAAAAAGGAAAAGGATACGAAATCGAACGACGCGGCGTACCTTTTTTGGCGCGGTTATTACGGCGAAGGCGAAGCGTCGCCCGCTTCTCCTGCCAGAAGCGCCGCCTGTCCCGCCGCGGAGTTAATGCGACGGGGCGAGTGGTTGGCGGGGCGGTCGTCGCGCGTGCGCGAGCCGTTCGAGGAATGGATCACGGACGCGTTGTCTTCACGCCGTGAGAGGGGGTTCTCCTGCTGCCCCGGATGGGACGTGAGCTAGGCTGACGACGTGACCGCTGCTCCCGCCCGCCTGCCACCGTCATTACTGCCGGCCCATTTTTGACCGCATTGACCGCCGTGCTAGGCTGGCGCTGCTGGGTCGTGCGCTGGGTCACCTCGAGTCGCGGTATTGGTTCCGCAATCGAGGAGGCGAGGTGGTGGCGCAAGTGGCGGTGCAGTTGCTTGCATGAAGCATCCGGCGCGCCGGTTGCATGACGCGTGGGCCTGGGCCTCCAGGCTAGGCGCGTTGGGAGTCGGAGAAGCGCGTCCACTTGGCGCGGTTGCATGCCGCCTGCATGGCTGCCTGCCTCTTTCGCCCGTTGGTCTGGGCAAAAGTGGAGGGTCACTTGTAACCGCTGGGCGGTCGTGTGTGCCGCGCGCGGCGGTTTGGCTTCCTCTGCTCTGAGCTGGTTTGTATGACATGCGGGACCCAGCCCCCGCGCCGCAGGGGAGGGCCTTGGAGCGTGTTGGAGAAGACTCAGCCCGTGACGGTTGGGGGCGCAAGTAGGGAGAGTTGCCTTTAAAAGGAGGGCGACCCCTTTCGGAAGGCGACCATGTCTTCTCGCTCCCTTATGCATCGCGTCTCTCCACCTTCCAAGCCCCCGGATGGGGGATACCCGCCGTCTTTTCGCCTCATCGTTGGAGGAACGCAACTCCATGGGAGTTGGTACCTTTCAGCCATCGTTCGGCTTCAAGGATTTTCATCATGCAGCCCGGCTGCACCCCTCCACCGGCGGTCACCCAAGATGGTGACCTCCAGCTTGATGGTGGGGGAAAGCGAGCCGGGCTGCGGCCTCTGCCCCTCCCTCAGCCTCAAGGATTTTCATCACCAGGGCTGGGGAGGGGAGTGTGCCGAGTTGGGGTCGGCCCCTGCGTGGGCGGCGGCCCGCTCCTTCACTCAGTGATCGGAGGGAAGGGCGGTCGTCGTCCGTGGCGCCGGCAGCTGCACCGTGCCTGGCTCTCGGACGCGAGTGGCTTCGGAGCCGCTCGTGGCGCCGGCGTCTGCCACGGCAGCTGGAAGAGGTTCTCCCACCGACGAGATAGCCAAGGCTGGCCACGGACCGACCTCCAACTCTACGGCCTTCTGCCCGTCCTTGCCTCACAAGTTTGGGCATGGGCGGGGGCCTCCTAGCAGCAGCATCCGCCCTGAGGTCAGTGTTGCCGCTGTTCGGCCCCCCGGAGCAGAAGTTGTCATCGTCGCCGCTGCAGGAGCGGGTGACGGCGCACCGTTCGTCGGTCTTCTGTTGCTCCACAGGCCCACCCCTATCGAGTGGGGTTGTTCGTACCTGCGGAGGGGGAACCGGAGTTTCGTTTGTAATGGCACTTTGAATGACAGTGTTTTTGTTCCTTATGGCTGTCGAGGCCTGAACATGTATGTAATTTTGGCACGGAGCCGTGTTTTTTCCTCATTTTCGAGCACTAAGACTTGCCTGTTGATTATCTGAACCGCTTCACCAAGCATGAGTCGCCCTGTGTCAAGGTGACGAGTGAGGTATCCGTATCCCGGAGGCGTAGGAGTCCCTCGGCTCGGTCGACCTTGTTGTTTGAGGCTCCTCTAGCTTAGTTAAAGGGTCCCCTTGGCCACTCTTCGACGAGCCGAGGCCAGGGATAGCGATATCAGCATGAACAGAGGCGGAGTTGGCTCGAAAATGAAAA
Source organism: Zea mays (assembly GCF_902167145.1). Lineage (NCBI taxonomy): Eukaryota > Viridiplantae > Streptophyta > Magnoliopsida > Poales > Poaceae > Zea > Zea mays. Next base: position 4,305,065 of record NC_050098.1, on the reverse strand, counting down.
CCTGGTTGGCCGGAGCCTAGCCGGGTTGTCCGTTAGCGGGACCGACGCCGGAGTTGACCAGCCGAGGCCTCGGGTCGGGCTGGCGCCCTTGGAAGATGGTTGGCCGAGGCCCCAGAGGTGACCGGCCGAGCCGCCTGCTCGAGCCGGATTCCCGGAGAAGACCCTGGTGGCGATGGCCCGGGCGTGGTGATGACGTCGTCCTTCAGAGTGGAGGTCTTCGGACCGCGTCGCCGTCCGAGGCTAGGTCGAACCTCGCCGAAGTTGTCGTCGATGCCGAGGGTGCTGCTGCCCCCTTCCAGCGTCAATACCCGAGCCTGCAGGATCAGATTGTCTTGTAGCGTGTGCCTTCTGCGGCCGCCGAGGCCAGAACACACACCCTCGCTGCGTTGTAAAGCTGCGTCTCCTTTCCTCTTGTTTCGAGTATCTGGACTTTTTTGTCGGTAACAGGGATGTTTGTGCGAGCGAGAGTTGCTTCTCTCGGAAGGTGATGAGTGAGGTATCCGTATCCCGGAGGCGTGGGAGTCCCTCGGCTCGGTCGGCCTTGCCGCTTACGCGCACTTTCACCCGTCCATGAGGCCCTGTCACCGACTCAGTCGAGAAGGCTCGAAGGATCGCTTCGGCAGAAGAGCTTCCGAACGTGAAGACTTGTCCGGTCCGCGGAATCACTTTATCCGAACGCGAGTTACTTATCGCAGAAGGTGATGAGTGAGGTATCCGTATCCCGGAGGCGTAGGAGTCCCTCGGCTCGGTCAGCCTTGGCTGCTTACGTGTACTCCGTCGTTTTCAGGATCCACTTTTCGAAGTAGTCAGAAAGCACGAAAGATATTCTGGCAGAAGAGATCTTTTCTCGAGGAAAATTTCAACGCAGAGGGGGTTCCCCCCCTTTTAGCCCCCGAGGGAGGGTCAGGCTTTGTCGAGGCGAGGCCGACCCTTCCTTGATGACTAAACTTTGCGTGGGTGCGAGGTATATGAACAACTTGAAAATATCTTAAGGGTAGAAGCGACGTAGCTGTTGGATGTTCCAAGCGTTGTCGTAGACCTCGCCTTGACTGTTGGCCAGCTTGTACGTTCCGGGCTTCAGAACTTTGGCGATGACGAATGGCCCCTCCCAGGGGGGCGTGAGCTTGTGCCTCCCTCGGGCGTCTTGCCGCAGCCGAAGCACCAGGTCGCCCACCTGGAGGTCTCGGGGCCGGACCCCTCGGGCGTGGTAGCGTCGCAGGGACTGCTGGTACCGCGCCGAGTGTAGTAAGGCCTTGTCCCGAGCCTCTTCCAGCTGGTCCAGCGAGTCTTCTCGGCTAGCTTGGTTGCTTTGATCGCTGTAGGCCCTCGTCCTCGGGGAGCCGTATTCCAGGTCAGTGGGCAAGACGGCCTCGGCCCCGTAGACCAGGAAGAACAGCGTGAAACCCGTGGCTCGGCTCGGCGTTGTCCTCAGGCTCCAGACCACCGAGGGGAGTTCCTTCATCCATCGCTTGCCGAACTTGTTGAGGTCGTTGTAAATCCGAGGCTTGAGCCCTTGTAGAATCATGTCGTTGGCACGCTCTACTTGCCCATTCGACATGGGATGAGCCACGGCGGCCCAGTCCACCCGGATGTGGTGATCCTCGCAGAAGTCCAAGAATTTTCTGCCGGTCAACTGGGTACCGTTGTCGGTGATGATGGAGTTCGGGACCCCGAAGCGATGGATGATGTTGGTGAAAAATGTCACCGCCTGCTCGGACCTGATGCTGTTCAGAGGTCGGACCTCGACCCACTTGGAGAATTTGTCGATGGCGACCAGCAGGTGCGTGTAGCCCCCGGGCGCCTTCTGCAAGGGGCCGACAAGGTCCAGACCCCACACAGCAAAGGGCCAGGTGATGGGTATCGTCTGCAGAGCCTGAGCGGGCAGGTGGGTCTGCTTCGCATAGAATTGGCACCCTTCACAGGTGTGGACAATTCTAGTGGCGTCAGCCACCGCCGTTGGCCAGTAGAAGCCTTGCCGGAAAGCATTCCCGACAAGGGCTCGAGGCGCTGCGTGATGGCCGCAAGCCCCCGAGTGTATCTCTTGCAGGAGTTCCTGACCTTCGGCGATGGAGATGCATCGCTGGAGGATGCCCGAGGGGCTGCAGTGGTAGAGCTCCTTCTCATCGCCCAGCAAGACGAACGACTTGGCGCGTCGCGCTACCCGCCGAGCCTCGGCTCGGTCGAGGGGTAGCTCTCCTTGGCGGAGATATTGTAGGTACGGGGTCTGCCAATTCCGATCAGGCGTGGCCCCGCTCCGCTCCTCCTCGATGTGCAGTGCCTCGCCCTCGGAGGCCGAGGGTACCTCGGGCTGAACCGAGGGCGCCTCGGGCCGAGCTGAGGGTGCCTCGGGCTGTGCCGAGGATACCTCGGGCTGGACCGAGGGCGCCTCAGACTCGGGCGAGTCATCGATCTTGACGGAGGGTTGATGCAGATCCCAGGAGAAGACGTCCGGGGGAACCGTTGTTCGCCCCGAGGCTATTTTTGCCAGCTCGTCCGCAGTCTCGTTGTAGCGCCGAGCGATGTGGTTAAGCTCGAGCCCGTAGAACTTGTCTTCCAGGCGCCGAACCTCATCGCAATAGGCCTCCATCTTCGGGTCGCGGCAGTGGGAGTTCTTCATGACTTGGTCGATGACGAGCTGCGAGTCACCGCGGGCGTTGAGGCGCCTGACCCCTAGCTCGATGGCGATCCGCAACCCGTTGACCAGAGCCTCGTACTCAGCCACATTGTTGGACGCCGGGAAATGGAGGCGTAGCACATAGCGTAGGTGTTTCCCGAGGGGCGAGATGAAGAGTAGGCCCGCGCCGGCTCCCGTCTTCATCAGCGACCCGTCGAAAAACATGGTCCAGAGCTCTGGTTGGATCGGAGCCGTCGGTAGCTGGGTGTCGACCCATTCGGCTATGAAGTCCGCCAATACCTGGGAATTGATGGCCTTCCGAGGGCGAACGAGATTGTCTCGCCCATGATTTCCACCGCCCACTTTGCAATCCTGCCCGAGGCCTCTCGGCACTGGATGATCTCCCCCAGGGGAAGGATGACACCACAGTTACCGGATGAGACTCGAAGTAGTGTCGCAACTTCCGCCTCGTCAGGATCACTGCATACAGCAGCTTCTGAACTTGTGGGTAGCGGATCTTGGTCTCGGACAGTACCTCGCTGACGAAGTAAACTGGCCTCTGAACGGGCAATGCATGCCCCTCTTCTTGCCTCTCGACCACAATCGCGGCGCTAACCACCTGAGTGGTCGCGGCGACGTAGACCAAGAGGGCTTCTCCGTCAGCTGGAGGCACCAAGATAGGCGCCTTTGTGAGGAGCGCCTTCAGGTTCCCGAGAGCTTCCTCGGCCTCAGGGGTCCAAGCGAAGCACTCGGCCTTCCTTAAGAGGCGGTACAGAGGCAGGCCTCTTTCGCCGAGGCGTGAGATGAAGCGGCTCAGTGCCGCGAGACATCCCATGACCCTCTGTACGCCTTTTAAGTCCTTGATGGGCCCCATGCTGGTGATGGCTGCGATCTTCTCTGGGTTAGCTTCGATGCCCCGCTCGGAGACGATGAACCCTAAGAGCATGCCCCGGGGGACCCCGAAGACACACTTCTCGGGATTGAGCTTGACGCCTTTCGCTCTGAGACATCGGAATGTCACTTCAAGGTCAGAGAGGAGGTCGGAAGCTTTCCTTGTCTTGACTACGATGTCATCGACGTAGGCCTCGACCGTGCGACCGATGTGTTCGCCGAACACATGGTTCATGCACCGTTGATACGTCGCGCCCGCATTCCTCAAACCGAACGGCATGGTGACATAGCAGTACATGCCGAAGGGCGTGATGAAAGAAGTCGCGAGCTGGTCGGACTCTTTCATCCTGATTTGGTGATACCCTGAGTAGGCGTCGAGGAAAGACAGGGTTTCGCACCCAGCAGTGGAATCCACGATTTGATCGATGCGAGGCAGAGGGTAGGGAACCTTCGGACATGCTTTGTTGAGACCAGTGTAGTCTACACACATCCGCCATTTCCCCCTTTCTTTCTCACAAGCACAGGGTTGGCAAGCCATTCGGGATGGAATACCTCTTTGATGAACCCGGCTGCCGTTAGCTTGTGGATCTCCTCGCCTATCACTCTGTGCTTCTCGTCGAATCGGCGCAGAGGCTGCTTGACGGGTCGGGATCCGGCCCGGATATCCAACGAGTGCTTGGCGACATCCCTTGGTATGTCGGGCATGTCCGAGGGACTCCACGCGAAGACGTCGGCGTTCGCGCGGAGAAAGTCGACGAGCACTGCTTCCTATTTGGGGTCGAGCCCGGAACCGATCCGGATCTGCCTGGAGGCGTCGCCACTAGGGTCGAGGGGGACGGCCTTGACCGTCTCCACTGGCTCGAAGTTGCTGGCATGGCGCTTCACGTCTGGCACCTCTTTGGAGAGGCTTTCCAGGTCGGCGATGAGGGCCTCGGACTCGGCGAGGGCCTCGGCGTACTCCACGCACTCCACGTCGCATTCGAACGCGTGTTTGTACGTGGGGCCGACGGTGATGACCCCGTTGGGGCCCGGCATCTTGAGCTTCAGGTAGGTGTAGTTGGGGACGGCCATAAACTTCGCGTAGCATGGCCTCCCTAGCACCGCGTGGTAGGTTCCTCGGAACCCGACCACCTTGAACGTCAGAGTCTCCCTTCGGAAGTTGGAGGGCGTTCCGAAGCAGACGGGAAGGTTGAGTCGTCCGAGGGGCTGGACGCGCTTCCCGGGAATGATCCCGTGGAAGGGCGCAGCGCCTGCTCGGACGGAGGACAGATCGACGCGCAGGAGCCTGAGGGTCTCGGCGTAGATGATGTTGAGGCAGCTGCCCCCGTCCATAAGGACCTTGGTGAGCTTGACGTCGCCGACGACGGGGTCGACGACGAGCGGGTATTTCCCCGGGCTCGGCACGTGGTCGGGGTGGTCAGCTTGGTCGAAGGTGATGGCCTTGTCGGACCAGTCTAGGTAGACTGGCGCCGCCACCTTCACCGAGCAGACCTCCCGGCGCTCTTGCTTGCGATGCCGAGCCGAGGCATTCGCCGCATGCCCTCCGTAGATCATGAAGCAGTCGCGGACCTCGGGGAACTCTCCTGCTTGGTGATCTTCCTTCTTGTCGTCGTCGTGGGCCCTGCCACCCTCCGCGGGTGGCCCGGCCCTGTGGAAGTGGCGCCGAAGCATGACGCACTCCTCAAGGGTGTGCTTGACGGGCCCCTGATGATAGGGGCACGACTCCTTGAGCATCTTGTCGAAGAGGTTAGCACCTCCGGGGGGCTTCCGAGGGTTCTTGTACTCGGCGGCGGCGACAAGGTCCGCGTCGGCGGCGTCGCGTTTCGCTTGCGACTTCTTCTTGCCTTTCTTATTGGCGCCGCGCGGAGTAGACGCCTTGGGAGCATCTTCCGATGGGCGGCCCTGGGGCTGCTTGTCCTTTCGGAAGATAGCCTCGACCGCCTCCTGGCCAGAGGCGAACTTGGTGGCGATGTCCATCAGCTCGCTCGCCCTGGTGGGGGTCTTGCGACCCAACTTACTCACCAGGTCGTGGCAGGTGGTGCCGGCAAGGAACGCGTCGATGACATCCGAGTCGGTGATATTGGGCAGCTCGGTGCGCTGCTTCGAGAATCGCCGGATGTAGTCCCGGAGAGACTCTCCCGGCTGCTGCCGGCAGCTTCGGAGGTCCCAGGAATTCCCGGGGCGCACGTACGTGCCCTGGAAATTGCCGGCGAAGGCTTGGACCAGGTCATCCCAGTTGGAGATCTGCCCCGGAGGCAGGTGCTCCAACCAGGCGCGAGCGGTGTCGGAGAGGAACAGGGGGAGGTTGCGGATGACGAGGTTGTCGTTGTCCGTTCCACCCAGTTGGCAGGCCAGGCGATAGTCCGCGAGCCACAGTTCCGGTCTCGTTTCCCCCGAGTACTTTGTGATTGTAGTCGGGGGTCGGAACCGGGTCGGGAACGGCGCCCGTCGGATGGCCCGGCTGAAGGCCTGCGGACCGGGTGGTTTGGGCGAGGGACTCCGATCCTCCCCGCTGTTGTAGCGTCCCCCACGCCTGGGGTGGTAGCCTCGGCGCACCCTCTCGTCGAGGTGGGCCTGACGGTCGCGATGATGGTGCTCGTTGCTGAGGTGGCCCGGGGCTGCAGGCGCGGTGTTGCGCGTGCGCCTGGTGTAGACCGAGGCTTCCCGCATGAATCGGGAAGTCGCGACATGAGGTTCCGAGGGGTATCCCTGCCTTCGGGAGGCAGAGCTCTCGGCCCGTCGGACCACAGCGCCTTCCAGGAGATTCTTGAGCTCTCCCTGGATTCGCCGACCCTCGGTGGTTGATGGCTCCGGCATCGCGCGGAGAAGCATCGCTGCTGCAGCCAGGTTCTGACCGACCCCACTGGATGCGGGTGGCGGCCTGACCCTAACGCCGTTGGCGACGCGGTGCTGGAGACCCTGGGGCAGGTGACGTATTTCTCCGGCCGGGGGTTGGCCCGCCCATGCCTGCCCGACGTCCCGGCGGATCGGCTCAAGCGCTCATGCTCCCTCGTCGAGCCTGGCCTGCGCCCCTCGGACTTGCTCGAGCTGTGGGTCGTAACCCCCCGCCGGAACGGGGACCACAGCTAGCTCCCGTGGGATGTCAGCGCGAGGCACCGGCCTAGGGAGATCACCGCCCTCCGGCATGCCGAGATGATTGCCTTCGGAGGGATCCCCTAGATCGACGTGGAAACATTCACGGCTTGGGCCGCAGTCCTCGTCGTCGAGGCTGCGGCTACCGTCGGAACAGTCGGAGAGGCAGTAGTCACATGCGGTCATGAAGTCCCGCATGGCACTGGGGTTGCCAAATCCAGAGAAATCCCAACAGATGTTGGGGTCGTCGTCTTCCTCAGACCCAGAGGGCCCGTAGGTCGAGACGTCTGTCAGCCGGTCCCAAGGCGACCGCATGCGAAACCCCAGAGGGTTTGATCTCGCCTTTACGAGAGAACCCGCCAAAGCAAGGTCGCTAGGCGGGTTGTGGCTGAGTCCAAATGACGTAGGATGGGAATCGGTCGGTACCTTTCGGTCGACGAGCGGCGAAATAGTCATGTCGGGGACTGATTGCACCGTCGTCTCAGGTACGAGGGCGACGTCCCGCAAGCTCTCCGCGAGCGCACTGGCGTCGTCCGCTTGCTTGGGACTGGCGTGTCGCGGGGAGACGGCGCTCGCCTTCGTCTCAAACGCGAGGTCGACGCCCGACGCGCCCCCCGTTGGGGCGCTGGGGACGTCGACTCGCTCGACAGCCGACGAGGCGCGGCCTCCCGCTTGGCCTTGGTTGCCCCGCCTCCTCCTCCGTTGGCGGGGGAGAGGACGGGGCGAGCTCGAATGTTGTTCTTCCACCATGCGGGGAAGACGTCGTCGATTCCGCCGCCGGCGGGCAGGCTGTCGGCCGCCATTGTCGTTGTCGCGCGGCGGTGGAAGGAGTATCATGTCGTAGCTGCCGTCGAAGGACATGAACTCAAGACTCCCGAAACGGAGCACCGTCCCGGGTCGGAGAGGTTGCTGGAGACTGCCCATCTGGAGCTTGACGGGAAGCTGTTCGTCAACACGCAGCAAGCCCCTACCTGGCGCGCCAACTGTCGGCGTTTCGAGACCGGGGGGTCCCTCGGGCCGACGAGTGAGTGTCGCCGCGTGCCCCAGCCCAGATGGGTCGAGCGCGTGGGCGAGCGCGAAGGGGGGAAGGAGCGAGGCGGCCGGCGTCCGGCGTGAGAGAGGTGGGAATCCCGCGGCCTTCGTGTTCGTCCCGCGCCCAGGTCGGGTGCGCTTGCAGTAGGGGGTTACAAGCGTCCACGCGGGAGAGGGAAGCGAGCGGCCCCAAGAGAGCGCCTGTCCCGTCCTCGTCCCCGCGCGGCCAACCTTCTCTAAGAGGGCCCTGGTCCTTCCTTTTATAGGCGTAAGGAGAGGATCCAGGTGTACAATGGGGGTGTAGCAGAGTGCTACGTGTCTAGCGGGGGAGAGCTAGCGCCCTAAGTACATGCCGATGTGGCAGCCGGAGAGATTTTGGCACCCAGCTGGTGTGATGTCGTGGCCGTCGGAGGAGCGACGGAGCCTGGCGGAGGGACAGCTGTCGGAGCGGTTGAGTCCTTGTTGACGTCCTCCTGCTTCCGTAAGAGAGCTGAGAGCCGCCGTCGTCACAGAGCATGCGGGGCGCCATCATTGCCTATCTGGCGGAGCTAGCCAGATGGGACACCGGTCTTGTTCTCTGCGGCCCGGGTCAGCGCGGGGTAGGGTGATGATGGCGCTTCCTGTTGACGTGGCTGACCTGCGCCCTAGGTTGGGCGACGTGGAGGCTCCTCCGAAGCCGAGGTCGAGTCAGTCTTCCATGGCCGAGGCCGAGCCCGAGCCTCTGGGTAGGGCGAGGCGGAGGTCGTTCGGCAGAGGCCAGGGCGGAGTCCGAGCCCTGGGGTCGGGCGAAGCGGAGTTCGTCGTCTTCCGGGGCTGAGCCCGAGTCCGAGCCCTGGGTCGGGCGGAGCGGAGTTCGTCGTCTTCCGGGGCTGAGCCCGAGTCCGAGCCCTGGGTCGGGCGGAGCGGAGTTTGTCGTCTTCTGGGGCTGAGCCCGAGTCCGAGCCCTGGGTCGGGCGGAGCGGAGTTCGCCGTCTTCCGGGACCTAGCCCGAGTCCGAGCCCTGGGTCGGGCGGAGCGGAGTTCGCTGTCTTCCGGGACTTAGCCCGAGTCCGAGCCCTGGGTCGGGCGGAGCGGAGTTCGCCGTCTTCCGGGACCTAGCCCGAGTCCGAGCCCTGGGTCGGGCGGAGCGGAGCTTCCTATGGTGCCTTTGGCAGGGCCTGACTACCTGTCAGTCTCACTCTGTCAAGTGGCACTGTAGTCGGAGTGGCGCAGGCGGCGCTGTCCTTTTGTCAGGCCGGTCAGTGGAGCGGCGAAGTGACGGCGGTCACTTCGGCTCTGCCGGGGGGCGTGTGTCAGGATAAAGGTGTCAGGCCACCTTTGCGTTAAATGCTCCTGCGATTCGGTCGGTCGGTGCGGCGATTTAGTCAGGGTTGCTTCTTAGCGAAGGCAGGGCCTCGTGCGAGCCGGAGATGTGTCCGCAGTTGGAGGGGGGCCTCGGGCGAGACGGAAATCCTCCGGGGTCGGCTGCCCTTGTCCGAGGCTAGGCTCGGGCGAGGCATGATCGAGTCGCTCGAATGGACTGATCCCTGACTTAATCGCACCCATCAGGCCTTTGCAGCTTTATGCTGATGGGGGTTACCAGCTAAGAATTAGGAGTCTTGAGGGTACCCCTAATTATGGTCCCCGACAATTTTTTATTTCTTTTCTAATTCCTCTCTAATTTCAAAATATAATTTTAAATAACCATAAAATTTATAACAATTAACTAAAAACTATTTATAAATAAAATATTTATTTTTGGGACTAATAATTATATTATTAATTTACTAGGATTTTTATTGAACAAGAAATGTTTATTAAATATCCAAAAAATCAATTATAAGCAATCAAAAATCATTCCAAAGGTAAATAAATAACAAGCACTTTTTTTAAAATTACTCAAAAATTCAAAAAAAGCTAGAAAATTGTTCACCCCTTATTTATAAACCTTTGTCTCCCTAGAAAAACATTCACTTGTGATCCATGATTTATCCATACTCTTTATGTAGGATTTGAAACGACTTTCAACTCGAATCTAATATCATATAAGCACAAAGAACATAATTGCTTACTATAGTCATGTCCATACATAAACAAATCATGAAATAAACATACAAGCAATATAAAAAAGAAATAAATCACCACGCAATTTAGCGATCAATGTTTACTTGTTTTAATTAATTTTTAGTCACTAACATCTATAGGTACGTTCAGGCTATAAGATTTGATAGTTATCCTTGCTCTATAGCGACCCACCGCTAGTCTCCGACGACATCTATAGCGACCAACCATAAGTTGTTAAATTTCTAAACTTTTAGCGACCAACCGACCGTTGCTACAAAAAGATTTAGCGACTGACCGTCGGTCCCTAACCTTTAGCAACCAACAGTTGGTACCTAATAAGGGTCGCTAAAGATCAACCGTCATGTAGTGCCTTTAGAAGCTTATGAAGATTCTTCATCCCAACATGGGCTAGTCGGCGGTGCCAGAGCCAACCCATGTTAGTCTTAGCAATTAAGCAAGTGTCGAGTTCAGCTCTATCAAAATCTACTAAGTATAGCTGACCCTCTAACACTCCCTTAAATGCTACTGAATCATCACTTCTTCTAAAGACAGTGACACCTACATCAGTAAATAGACAGTTGTAGCCCATTTGACACAATTGGGAAACGAAAAGCAAGTTATAATCTAAAGAATCTACAAGAAAAACATTGGAAATAGAATGGTCAGGAGATATAGCAATTTTACCCAATCCTTTGACCAAACCTTGATTTCCATCCCCGAATGTGATAGCTCGTTGGGGATCTTGGTTTTTCTCGTAGGAGGAGAACATCTTCTTCTCCCCTGTCATGTGGATTGTGCACCCGCTATCGATGATCCAACTTGAGCCCCCGGATGCATAACCCTACAAAACAAGTTTAGTTCTTGGTTTTAGGTACTGTTGGAGACTTGTTCTCAAATGCTCTGAAATAAGAACAAGGCAACATAAAATGTTAAATGTTAACGTCCTTCGTCCACGAAACATTATTCCCTTGAGGATAATGTACCTTGGACGAAGGTTAATGAGAATATGATTACGAAGGTTAAGCCTTCGTAATTGGATTTTGATAAATTGTATAAGATAACATAAAATAAAGGGTATCAAAAGTAAATAAATCATAAACGAATCATATTATATTTATTTACTATAGCGAATCATTGAATACAGTTATACCTCTGCCTTGGCAAAGATTGATTCCGGAATGATGCGATTGCAATTACCAGAATGCGTGAACAGTAAAGGAATACTGTTCACTATTTATAGGCACAGGACACAGCCTGTGAGGAATTACAATTATGCCCCTCATAAAAGTTTACAACATTGACTCAGACCTTTATGGACTAAAAGGTCATTCTATCTTTAAGTCGGTTTGTAATACCGAAGCTTCATGAAGAGGAACCTTCGGCCATCTCATACAAACAGCTTCAGCCGTAAACCGCTTCTTCCTAGAAGACCTTCGGCGACGAAGCATAGACCCAACAGTAGCCCCTTTCGCGGTGCTAGATCGTTTTTCGTAACGAGCTTGATCCGTGAAAAAAGTCTCTTAAGCTTCGGGGAGCCGAAGGTCCAAAAAACACCTTCCCTGAGCTCGTTGTCGAGAAACGATTCAGTTTCCCAGCGCGTAGCGGTCCCACCTTGCAGAGTTACTGTTTGGTCTCTGCGGTCCACCACGCAGCGAGTGCGAGCGGGTGTCCGCCTGGTGTAAAAATCCTGGCGCTTCGCCTTCTTACCTGCAGTACTATATAAACAGACGAGTAGGTGTGAAGTTACCACAGCATTCATTGCTATTTGCACTGTTCTGCTGCCAAAATTTTTAACCATCGCCGAAGCTTGACTCTCGGAATCGAACGAAGCTCCAGCTTGAATTCTGCTTCGTCAGAAGAAAAAACTTCGGAAGAAAAAAGTATTTAATTTCCACAAATTCAGAATTAAATGGCCAGAGTGCGTTCTACCGCTAGGGTTGAGCGTGAGGGGGCGAAGCTGAAGGTTCGGAGACTGTTCCTATCTCCGAAGCAATGCGACAATCCGGGCTGGTAACTTCGGAAAAGATCCCCAGTACTGATGCAGAACAAGCAATTGCCGAAGCAGAAGAAGAAGATATTGAGGAAACTGATCTCGAAGACGATTATCGTATTGCCATGCCAAGCAAGCCCAGCCACTTGGACTTCGGAAAGTCTACTGTTTCGAAGGCTGATCTCTCCAAAATGGTAAAGTCGGGCTTTTTTAATGAAAATCAGAAGAAGCTATTACGCTTCGGGGGAGAAGAGACTACCCCAAAGCCGGAGAAGGATGAAATTGTCATTTTCAAGAGCTTTCTAAAGGCTGGATTAAGATTCCCCTTACATGGGATTATTGCAGAGGTACTGAAGAGGTTTGGTATCTACTTTCATCAGTTGACTCCTAACGCTATCGTTAGGCTTAGCGTTTATATCTGGGCCCTCCGAAGCCAAGCGGTGGAGCCGTTTGCGGACAGCTTTTGCCGAGTTCATGAGCTGCACTATCAGACGAAGGCTAGAAAGGATGGATTGCATGACAATTTTGGTTGATATAATTTTGCTTATCGGAAAACCACAAAGTTTCCTGTAATCAGCTACCGAAGCAAATGGGCAGCAGGCTGGAAGTCGGAGTGGTTCTATGTCAAGGTTGATGACGACAAGGAGAAGCTTGTGCAAAGTCCACTTGAACTAATCTTCGGAGAAACCCGCCCCCATTGCAACATGACACCAGAAGGTCCAACTCAAAAAGCAATGAATGAATTCAGAATTATTGCAGAGCATATCAGTACAAGAGACCTGGTTCAGGAGTTTTTGGCTTTCAAGGTTTTTCCTAGTTTAAAAGAATGGGAAATGCCGAAGCTAAAGGGGGAAAAGAAAGAAGGTGAACTTGTGCGTTTACCTTACTATTTCAAGTTTAAGAAATACTTTAAAACACCTTGCCAAGAGTGGCTGGATACAATTGAAGTAATGTGTAATGAAATACTTGGCAACTACTCCAAAAAAGAAGATCAATTGATGACTGCAGCCTTCGGCACCCGTCCGAAGCGAAGATTGAACCGAGTGCTGGACGCCCTGGGTTTCGAATACCCTGACTATGAAAATCTGAACAAAGGTGTCGGGGGCCAGAAGAGGAAAAGGATAACTGAAGCCTTAAATGAAGATGAGAAAGATCCATCAAAGAAGAAAATTCCGAAGAAGAGGAAAGCGTCTTCTCCGAAGCAAAAAATGTCCGACGAAGAAGAAACCCCCGCATCACCCTCTGCCGCTGACGTGGAGGAAATTCTGAAGGTAATGACTGAATCCCTGCCTGCGAAGCTAAGTCCATTGGGGCCTCAACTGACAAAGTTTTTTCAGAAGGAAAAGGAGCCCGAAAAATCGAAGAAAACAACTAGAGCAAAGAGACAAAGAATTATTACTGTGACAGAGGTCATTGACAAGACACCACCAAGAGCTTCAGCTCAGAAGACACCAGCGGCTGAGGAAAAAACAAATATTGAAATCACACCTTCGGAGGTCGCGGCTGCCGAAGCTGCCTCAGTTGAAGATTTGAACCTGGAAAGCACAATCGAAGACATCGACAAAATGCTGCTAGACATGGCCACAGAAGAGGCTACCACTGCCGCCGAAGAGGCTATGGCCGCAGTGCCGGGGAAAGAAAAGGAAATTGTTGACGAAGCTTCGGAGGACGAAGCCTTCATGTTTCAAAATTTAGTTGGAGAAAAATTGTCAAAACCCGAAATAGAAGAGCTTAAAGAGTATGCCAAATCTTGCGGGTACAAACCAGGAGCACTCCTCTTCGGAGGTATTGATGATGAAAAATTAGATTGTATCCGAAACCAAACTGGAGCCAAAGTTATCGGTACTCTGTCAAAGAGTATCGGTTTTCCGAAGCTAGAAACGGACATTAGCCGCTACCGACGACAACATATCGTTGGTAGTTTATTTTATTCCAATTTCAAGGTGAACTACTTTTCCCTTAACTTTTATTGTTTTTAATAATGAAAACATGTCTAACGAAGGTTGTTTTCGTGCAGAGTATGCTGTTGAGCAAAGCCTTGAAAATGCAGCAAGATTTTGAAGACAAAAAACACGAAGTTTTAATTGAAAATTTAGAAAGCAAAATAAAGGAGCAATCAGCTGCTATCGAGAAGAAGAACTTTGAGCTCCAGGCAACTGAAGGTTTATTGGCAGAAGCTGAAGCAAAAATAACAGAACTGAACACGAAGCTTCTCCGCCAATCTGAGCAGTTTGAACAAGAAAAGCAAGAACTTAATACAAAACTTGAAGCCGAAGCTCAACAAAATTCAGATTTGAAAAAACTATTGGCGGGCCTTCAAGAAAAATGTTTGGAATTTGGCAGCAAATGCATTCAACGACTAAGAAAAATTTTCCACTCAGTTGGAGCCAGCAGTGAGAAATTCACTCCCTCAGCTGAAGATTTATCGAAGACCTTCGAACATATTGAAGGTGAAATTGACGAGCTCGACGAAGTTATAGCTGGGCATGGTGACTTCTGTGCCTGGGTAGCTTCTCGGGGCACTGCTGCAGCTTTCCTAAAAGCTGGCTGCGATCATGGAAAGATTGTCAATAGGCCCAATTTCACTTTATCACCATCAATCCTAGATGACATTCCTGATCTCGCCCGAAGTATTTCCAATAGATTTGTAAAAATGATATGGACAAAAGGCGGGCGAGAGAAGGCTGGAGACGAAGCTCGGAGTCATCTTGAACCAGTAAGAAATCATACCTTGTGCTTACCTCTTCCTTCAAGCTCAATTTTGACTTACAACAACTTAATTCATGTAGGATGACGAAGCCGAAGTCGATGATTGAAAAGAATGACGCCGAAGCTAAAATCCCCCGAAGATTAAGTAGGAGTAGACTGTAGACAGACTCAGGAAACTTTTGAGATAACTTTTGTAAATGTAAATAAACTTGTCTTTAATGAGTTCTGTTCATACCTTGTATCATGCTCTTACCCTTCCATTAATGTATGTGAAGTGCTTTGTTGTGGACGAAATTATCTTTTTTGAGCCGAAGGCGAAAAAACACCTTCCCTTCTTTTCGTACACAGCGAAGCATAGAAAACAACATTTCCCTTTCTTCCGAAGCTCTCCTTTTTGTACGCGAAGAAGCTCTTCTCTTATGCCGAAGCAACCACTTATGCCATGATGATGATTATCCTACATATGCCTGGATGAATGTTTATGAATGCAAATGCTATGATGTAATGTGATGTGCGAATGAATGTCCAAACACATATCCGAAGCCATACTGTCAGCCATTATTTTCTTAGAAACAATCACACATCAGCTCTGCATTCCCTTAGGAACGTCTTTGGAGCTTCTTCGCCTTTTACTTTCGGCGTAATCAGCGTTGACTTTTCGCTGTAAGCTCTGCATTCCCTTAGGAACGACTTTGGAGCTTCTTCGCCTTTTACTTTTGGCGGAATCAGCGTTGACTTTTCGCTGTAAGCTCTGCATTCTCTTAGGAACGACTTTGGAGCTTCTTCGCTTTTTACTTTTCGGCACTCGATGGTGCGTTCTCAGCTTTTACATTTACATTCTTTGGGGGATTTTGCTCTTATAGAACTAAAAAGGAAATTACATATGATGGCCCCATTAAAAACCTTTCTCCCCCTTTAGAAAGGAAAAGGGTGCCATGAAAAAGAAAAAACATAGAAAGTTACATCAAGTTACACATAATATCGCCGAAGCTCATCCGCATTCCAAGATCTAGGAATGTCGATGTCGTCCATATCCTTCAATCTGTATGAACCGGGTCTTGACGAAGATGCTACTAAGAAAGGTCCCTCCCATTTCAACTGCAACTTGCCCACTGTGTCTGGGTTGGCCACTCTCCGAAGCACCAAATGTCCTGGTTCAATATTCTTTAGCCGAACCTTTCTATCTCGCCATTTGATTGTTTCGGCTTGATATTTGTTGATATTCTCCACAGCTTGAAGCCTGATTCCTTCTAAAGCATCTTTTTCCACAGAACAAACATCTTCAGAACCTGATTCTGCCGAAGCTACTACTCTTATTGATCCAGTTTTAGCCTCCTCCGGAGTTATTGCTTCGTCACCAAACAATAGTTTGAATGGAGTAAAGCCTGTTGACCTTGATATTGTTGTGTTGTGGCTCCATACCACTTTGATTAATTGATCTGGCCACTTTTCCCTAGGTTGATTGAAGATTAACTTCATTATTCCTGTCATTATAATGCCATTGGCTCTTTCAACGAGTCCATTTGACTCCGGATGCCTGACTGATGCAAAATGGATCTTCGTACCAATTTGATCACAGAAATCTCTGAAAGCTTCGGAGTCGAACTGTGTTCCATTATCTACAGTGATGGCCTTTGGTACCCCGAAACGACAAACAATATTCTGCCAGAAAAACTTTTGGACGGTGGCCGAAGTTATTGTGGCTAAAGGCTTTGCCTCAATCCATTTAGAAAAATATTCCACAGCCACTACAACGTATCTTAAGTTCCCTTGGGCCGGTGGTAATGGACCTAACAAGTCAAGGCCCCACCTTTGCAATGGCCAGATGGGTTGTATGAGCTGTGTTAAGGACGAAGGTTGTTTTTGATCTCTTGCACATTTCTGACAACCTTCGCACTTTTGAACTAATTCCGCTGCATCCGAAGCTGCCTTCGGCCAATAAAACCCTTGGCGGAAAACTTTTCCAAGTAACAGCCTAGATCCAATGTGAGATCCACACAGGCCTGCATGTATTTCTTTCATCAACTCTATACCTTCGGTTCTAGATAAACACTTGAGTAGCGGAGCACAAACTCCATGCTTGTACAACTCCCCTTCTATCATGACATATGGACGAGCTCTTGCCTCTATCCTCCTGTTATAAGTTTCGTCATCTGAAAGGAATTTACCCTAAAGGTAGGAGATGATCTCGGTTCTCCAATCTTCGCTATAAACAGGAGATATATTGAGGACTGCTCTTTCAAGAAGTTCCACCGAAGGTGCTTTTATTGTTTCGAAGAACACATCCGAAGGTAAGGGCAGCCCCTGTGCCGCTGACTTAGCTAGCAAATCAGCATGCTCATTTTGCCCTCGAGGGATATTTTTGACAGAAAATCCTTCAAAGGAAGCTTCGACCCTTCGAACCATGTCCAGATATTTTTCAAGCTTCGGATCTTTAGCCTTGCAACTCTTGTCGATATGACCCGAAACAACCTGGGAATCAGTTTTAAGAATGGCCCTTCTGATTCCCATTGCTTTTAGCTTCCGAAGACCCAAAAGCAGGGCTTCGTACTCGGTAATATTGTTTGTACAACTGAAATCGAGTCTTGCCGCATAACAAGTTTTAACTTTGGATGGCGAGACCAACACAGCAGCTGCTCCTGCCCCGAAGGTTCCCCAAGACCCATCGCAAAACACTGTCCATACTTCGGCATCTTTATTTGTTTCTTCATCCTGAGCCCCTGGCGTCCAGTCAGCAATGAAATCTGCTAACGCCTGGGACTGGATCGAAGATCTATGCACATAATCAATGCAAAATTCATTGAGCTCTGCAGCCCATTTTCCAATCCGCCCAGTAGCTTCTCTATTTCTCATAATATCCTTCAACGGCTGCGAAGAAGGAACAACTATGTTGTATGCTTGAAAGTAATGCCGAAGCTTCCTGGATGCCATCAAAACAGCATATAACACCTTCTCTAATTCTGTATAGTTTTTCTTTGATATACTAAGAACTTCAGATACAAAATACACTGGGACCTGCTTCTTGACTTGGCCATCAAGCTTCTCCTGGACAAGTGTTGCACTTACCGCTGAGTGCGAAGCTGCCACATATAATAACAAAGGAGCCCCTGGCGTTGGTGGAGTTAATGTTGTTAAATCTATCAGATATTGCTTCAGTTCCTCGAAGGCTTTCTGTTGGCTTGGTCCCCATTGAAAGACTTCGGCTGATTTCAGCACTTCGAAGAATGGTAAATTTCTTTCTGCTGATCTTGATATAAATCTATTAAGAGATGCCAACCTCCCTGTTAATCTTTGGGCCCCCTTTTTTGTAGTTGGTGGTTCCATTCGAAGTATAGCTTCAATTTTACTTGGATTGGCTTCAATTCCCTTTGTTGAAACCAAGCATCCAAGAAATTTCCCCTTCTTTACTCCGAAGACACATTTTTCTGGATTCAACTTTAAGCCAGCTTGTCTGAAACTGGCGAAGGTCTCCTGCAAATCAGCAATATGATTTTCCTGTTTCGTGCTTTTTACAATGATGTCATCAACATAAGTTAGCACATTTTTGCCTATCTGAGACTGGAGAACCTTCGCAGCCATTCTGCTGAAACTTCCTCCAGCGTTTTTGAGCCCCTCAGGCATCCGAAGATAGCAATATGTGCCACTTGGGGTTATGAAGCTAGTCTTTGGCTCATCTTCCTTCTTCATCCAGATTTGGTGGTAGCCTGAGTAACAGTCTAGCAAACTCATGAGCTCTGAAGAAGCTGCTGCATCAACTAAAGAGTCTATCCTTGGCAATGGGAATTCGTCCTTCGGACAAGCCTTGTTGAGATCTGTAAAATTGATACACATTCGCCACTTGCCATTGGCCTTTTTTACCATAACAGTGTTAGCTAGCCATTCTGGGTACTTTACTTCTCTGATAACTCCTGCACTGAGGAGTCTTTTGACTTCATTACGAGCACCTTCGGCCTTATCATCAGACATTTTCCGAAGCCTCTGCTTTCTGGGTCTGAAGGATGGGTCAACATTGAGCGAGTGTTCAATAACATCCCTATTAACTCCGCAGAGATCATTGGCTGACCATGCAAAAACATCTTTGTTGTTGAACAAAAACCTTATCAAGGTTTTCTCCTGTTCTTCGGATAATTGAGAGCCCAACAGCACCTTCTGCTCTGCTATGTCTTCACATAAGAGCATGGGCTTCGGCTGATCTGCTGAAGCTGCTTTCTCCCTTCTGAATTTGTACTATTCACAAACTTCAGCTCCATCTATGTTATGGATTGCTTTTGAGTCAGTCCAGTTTCCTTCGGCCCTTCTGGCAGCTTCCTGACTTCCATGAATAGCGATGGGTCCTTGATTCGAAGGTATCTTCATGCAAAGATAAGCAGGATGAAGAATTGCTTCGAAAGCATTGAGGGTACCACGACCAATAATTGCATTGTAAGGGTATTCCATGTCAACAATGTCAAACACAACTTGCTCAGTTCTAGTGTTGTTGATGAACCCGAAGGTCACTGACATGGTGATCTTGCCCAGTGCTACAATCTGTCTTCCTCCGAAGCCACAGAGAGGATGTGTAGCATCATGAATCTTATCTTCTGGCTCTTGCATTTGTCTGAAGGCCTTAGCAAATATGATATCAGCTGCACTGCCTGTGTCAACCAAGACATTGTGAACCAGAAATCCTTTGATAACACAAGAGATAACCATGGCATCGTTGTGTGGGTAATCCTTGAGTTGAAGGTCCTCTTGGGAGAAGGTAATAGGAATGTGAGACCATCTTGACTTGATGAAGGGTCCCTGCACCCCAACATGTTGTACCCTTCTCTGCGCTTCCTTCTTCTGTTTCTTGTTGGCTGGCTCTGAACATGAACCGCCTGTTATCGGGAGTAGCAGCTTCGGAGCCGAAGCAGCTCCAGCTTGATCGTTGAACGAAGCCATCAGCTCAAAAAAAGTGGAAGTGAGTTCACCGGAGGTGGGCGCCAATGTTGGAGACTTGTTCTCAAATGCTCTGAAATAAGAACAAGGCAACATAAAATGTTAAATGTTAACGTCCTTCGTCCACGAAACATTATTCCCTTGAGGATAATGTACCTTGGACGAAGGTTAATGAGAATATGATTACGAAGGTTAAGCCTTCGTAATTGGATTTTGATAAATTGTATAAGATAACATAAAATAAAGGGTATCAAAAGTAAATAAATCATAAACGAATCATATTATATTTATTTACTATAGCGAATCATTGAATACAGTTATACCTCTGCCTTGGCAAAGATTGATTCCGGAATGATGCGATTGCAATTACCAGAATGCGTGAACAGTAAAGGAATACTGTTCACTATTTATAGGCACAGGACACAGCCTGTGAGGAATTACAATTATGCCCCTCATAAAAGTTTACAACATTAACTCAGACCTTTATGGACTAAAAGGTCATTCTATCTTTAAGTCGGTTTGTAATACCGAAGCTTCATGAAGAGGAACCTTCGGCCATCTCATACAAACAGCTTCAGCCGTAAACTGCTTCTTCCTAGAAGACCTTCGGCGACGAAGCATAGACCCAACAGGTACCCAAACGGTTTTGGGTCCTTTAGCATTAGAGACAAGAACTTTGGGTACCCAAACACAAGTCTTGGAGCTCTTGTGTTTGCCCCCAATATACTTGGCAACTACCTTGCCTGATTTGTTTGTTAGCACATAAGAAGCATCAAAAGTTTTAAATGAAATGCTATGATCATTTGATGCACTAGGAGTCTTCTTCTTAGGCAATTTTGCATGGGTTGATTGCCTAGAGCTAGATGTCTCACCCTTATACATAAAAGCATGATTAGGGCCAGAGTGAGACTTCCTAGAATGAATTCTCCTAATTTTGCTCTCGGGATAACCGGCAGGGTACAAAATGTAACCCTCGTTATCCTGAGGCATGGGAACCTTGCCCTTTACAAAGTTGGACAATTTCTTAGGAGGGGCATTAAGTTTGACATTGTCTCCCTTTTGGAAGCCAATGCCATCCTTGATGCTAGGGCGTCTCCCACCATAAAGCATGCTTCTAGCAAATTTAAATTTCTCATTTTCTAAGTCATGCTCATTAATTTTAGCATTAAGTTGAGCTATGTGATCATTTTGTTGTTTAATTAAAGCCATATGATCATGAATAGCATCAATGTTAATATCTCTACATCTAGTACAAATGGAAGTATGTTCAATGGTATATGTAGAGGGTTTGCAAGATTTTAATTCTACAACCTTAGCATGTAATATATCATTTTCACTTCTAAGGTTAGAAATAGTAACACCGCACAGTCCGGTGTGCACCGGACACTGTCCGGTGATTCACCGGACAGTCCGGTGAATTATAGCGGAGCGGATTCCCGAAGCTGGCGAGTTCAGAGTTGCTCTCCCTTGGGGCACCGGACACTGTCCGGTGGTGCACCAGACAGTCCGGTGAATTATAGCGGAGCTCCTCTGAAAATTCCCGAAGGTGAAGAGTTGGGCGTCGAGTTCCCTGGTGCACCGGACACTGTCCGGTGGCACACCGGACAGTCTGGTGCGCCAGACCAGGGCACACTTCGGTTATCCCTTGCTCTCTTTGTTGAACCCTTTTCTTGGTCTTTTTATTGGCTTTTTGTGAACCTTTGGCACCTGTAGAACTTATAGACTAGAGCAAACTAGTTAGTCCAATTATTTGTGTTGGGCAATTCAACCACCAAAATCAATTAGGAAATAGGTGTAAGCCTAATTCCCTTTCAGTTACACACAGAGACAGGCTCACTCAGACACTCACAAGTTCATACAAGCTCTCAAGCAATACATCACACAGTGGAGTAGGGTGTTACGCTCTGGCGACCCGAACCACTCTAAATCCTTGTGTGTTCTTGTGTTCTTCCCACTTTTCCAACTAACAAGCAAAACGCTTAGGCCCCTCCTCATCTTAGGATCTAGGGCGGGTGCACTCCGCCACCCGGCCCGAGATTTGCTCTCTGACACATTCCTTGTCAAAAATGATTACAAAAAGGGAAACTAGTGCTTGTGTTACTAATGACATATCTCTTGAGCTTACTTATGAAAATCTACGAAAAAGTAAGTGCAAGCCACAAGCCTCAAGGGTTACTCTTCACCCAAAGGAAGAAAGGAAAAAGCAAAGGTATGGAAACTCATCTTCTTAATCAAATATAGTTCCCATCAATGGTCATTTACTCTAAATTATCATATTCTACCTATGAAGAATAGATTCCTTATTGGACTTAAGTCAGCTAGCTGTGCATTCAATCTCAATCTCATTCTCATAAATGCACTTGTCCATTAGAATCTAATTCATGCCTTTGCTATATTTGTTCTCATATTGATATGCTTTTAAGTTGTGATAATAAAATCAATATGAAGAAGTAAATTTCCTATGATTGATCAAAATGTTTTAAAAGGTGCATATTCCTCATTTCTAATGATGTGCACTAATGATAAGGATTTTACTTCATGTCTGTGTGACGTATGGATGATGAATTGTTTATATTTCTTATCTAAGGAAATCATCATTCATCATATACTCTCTTGTGCTATTAACATCTCTCTTGAGTATTTTCAATAAGTTTGGAAGGAAAAAGAGACAACTATAAAGGGAGGACACTCAAATGAAAGAGAAAGACATCAAGAACAACAACACCTATTTGGACAATAAGGTCTTCACAACAATCAATGGTGTGGTTGTAAGCATTCTAAATCTTTTTTCATTGTGAGAATACTAGGCATAAGTTATTTATTGCAAATCTTATAAGCCTTGATCAAGATGAATAATGTTTCTCCCTATTTGTCTTTAAAAGTGAGTGCATCTGTCCAATTCTTTCAAACTTTGATGCATATCTTCAGGGGGAGCCTATTTTTATATCTTGATTATCTTAAGACTAATTCTTCATATTAGTAATCTCACATAGTCTCAAGTATGAGAATAAGTTTCTCATGAAGTATGCTTCTACATTTCAATCCATCTTGGTAAAGTAATATCACCTTTATCAAGGATTGTAACTTTCAATGTTAAAGTAGCATATTTACTGGATTCTCCTGTTTTAAGCTTGTTTGATAATATAATGCCTATGTTGTTCTTTTGATCGCATCTGTTGTTTGTTTGATCATTGAATAACTTCAATTAACACTTATGTTTCTTAGTGCCTCATATAATTTCAATCGATATCTCTCTTGATGTGCACTAAGTTAAAAGGAGAATTCATGATACATTTATGCAATTTGTGATCTACTTGATATATAATAACAATGACTTAGAAAAGGATCACTAGTT
This sequence comes from Zea mays, assembly GCF_902167145.1. NCBI lineage: Eukaryota > Viridiplantae > Streptophyta > Magnoliopsida > Poales > Poaceae > Zea > Zea mays. Next base: position 4,282,418 of record NC_050098.1, on the reverse strand, counting down.
GTAGAACTCTCTCTTGTGCAAAATATTTCCATACATTGTCTTGTATATAGGTCTTAAGTAACTAAGACTAAAGACAAAGCACAATGAAGAGAGCATCTCTATGTGAAGGTACAAAAAGGGTAAAACTACTTCCTCTCATTTACACATGTACCTAAATCTTCTATACATTCCTTGCATATCTTGTATAAAAGGAAGAGAAAGCATGTCTATGCATATCCCTGCTTCATACCTAGTTTAACCTCTCAAAAATTTCATTCATGCATTTATGCATTTTTGCTAAAACTAGGTGAAGTGATTTTATTGTCAAAGAGCTTAAAGCTTAACCTTGTAACGAGGATAAGGTACCTTTGTATCAAAGGTGGAAGGTCCTTAAGTCTCTTTGAAATCCTTAAGGGTAGTTGCTTAAAATGTTTCCAACATGCTTTCATAAGTGCATAGTCTGTCATGAGCATCACACTTTTATTATGACACATTCACTTCACAGTTTCTATGATATAGATATGTTCTCATTAACCTAATTATGTACACTTGGCATTTAAGGCCAAAATATGTATTCATTTCAAGGCACATATTCAGAGGGAGCAATCTATATTATATAGAACTGTTTGCGCTTAATTGACATATCCTTTTAACCATGTCTCTTTCCCTTGGTACATTTGCATATTTTCTATCTCTCTTGTGCCAAGGCTAAGACTAATATGTTTTCATGAGTATCTTGTGTATTAAGTCTTAGATTGAAAGGGAAATGGAGTATTCGACAAAGACATCGCTTCCACTCTACACCATCGGTATTATCTATCCTTTGCCGGTATTCCGCCATCTCTCAAAATTGGTATAATCTTCACTCATATTCATTTGTACCATTGGGGAGAAAGTAAAAAGGGCTCATATTTCACTCACAAAGTCTCCGTTTTTGGCGATTCATGCCAAAGGGGGAGAAAGTATTAGCCCAAAGCAAAAGGACCGCACCACCACCACCACCACCAATTTCAAAAATTGCTTAAATGAAGTCTTTCATTTTGTATTAAAGAAGTTTTTCAATTGGTATCTTATCCTTGATATAATTTAAAATTAGTATGACCTCTTTCAAAATTAATATCTAAAACCCTCTTGAACACTAAGAGGAGAATTTCATTGAGGGAGAGTTTTGTTTAGTCAAAGGAAAAGCATTTGAAACAGGGGGAGAAAATTTCAAATCTTGAAAATGCTTCTCGAAATCTTATTCATTTACCTTTGACTATTTGCAAAAGGACTCTGAAAAGAATTTCCAAAAGATTTTGCAAAAACAAAACAAGTGGTGCAAGCGTGGTCCAAAATGTTAAAATGAAGAAAGCAATTCATGCATATCCTATGAAAATATAAATTGGTTTAATTCCAAGCAACCTTTGCACTTGCCTTATGCAAACTAGTTCAATTATGCACTTATATATTTGCTTTGGTTTGTGTTGGCATCAATCACCAAAAAGGGGGAGATTGAAAGGGAAATAGGGTCAAACCTTTTCCTAAATAATTTTGGTGGTTGAATTGCCCAACACAAATAATTAGACTAACTAGTTTGCTCTAGATTATACATTCTACAGGTGCCAAAGGTTCAACACAAACCAGCAAAAAGAACAAGTTAGGCTTCAAAAGAAAGGAGCAAAAAGGAAACCGAAGTGCTCCCTGGTCTGGCGCACCGGACTGTCCGGTGGACCACCAAACAGTGTCCGGTGCACCAGAGGTCGTACACTCCAAACTCTTCAGCTTCGGGTTTTCAGGCGCAGCTTCGCTATAATTCATCGGACTGTCCGGTGTGCCACAGGACTGTCCGGTGCACCAGCGGAGCAACGGCTACCTGCGCACAACGGTCGACTCTGACAGATGAATAGTGCAGCACAGTGTCGCGACAGAAGTCAGAGCAGCAGGTCAGAGGGGCACCGGACTGTCCGGTTCCACATGAGGACAAAGCCTCCAACGGTCGACCAGCTCCAAGCCCTAACGACAGGGTGACGTGGCGGCGCACCAGACACTGTCTGGTGCGCCTATCGCCAGCGGCCTTCTCCAACGGCTACAATTTGTTTGGTGGCTATAAATACCACCCCAACCAGCCACTTCAAGGTGAGAGAGTCCAAGCAACATTCCAAGTCATATAGTTGACATATCCAAGCCCTCCCAACCACCTCTATTCATTGATCCATCCTATACACAAGATTTAGACCACTACAACCCACACAAGTGCCACAAAAGAGAGAGCAAGCAAAAGAAAGCTTCTCGTGTGAGTTTAGCAATAGTGCCTTGTGAGATTCATCGAGAGAAAGTGTGTGCTACATATTGTGATCATTCGTGCGTGGAGTTTTGACTCCTATTGAACTTCCTCCAAAGTTTTGGAGGCTTGTAAAGCTAGCAAGAGACACCTAAGAGTGTCGTGATCCTTGCGGGGTCTTAAGTGATCCTTGAGAACAAGAAGAGCTCGCCGGTCTTGGTGATCGGTGGAGAGAGGGAAAGGGTTGAAAGAGACTCGTCCTTAGTGGACTCCTCAATGGGGACTAGGCCTTCAAGGACCGAACCTCGATAAAACAAATCACCCGTGTCTCTTGTGTTTATTGCTTGTGATTTGTTTGTTCTCTCCCTCTCTAAGTTCTCTTGCGCTACCCTTTGCTAATATTATTTTGTGTTGCTTCAAGTTAAATTCTCATTTAGAGAAGCAACTCTTTGCAAGAAAGAACTTGTGTTTAACCTCTTCTTATCTAAGCTCTCTTCCATTATTCTCCACTAACATTTCTAGTAGTATTGCTATTGATTAAATTCCGCACTCTATAAAAACAATACTCGTTGCAAGCAAATGACTTAGTTTTTATTCTACGATAATTGTGAATCTTGTTCTAACCACTAATCAAGGGATCTAGTTTGGATTTAGAATTATAATTTTCAGGTTTCGCCTATCCACCCCCCCCCTCTAGGCGACTTTCAGGAACCCCCTTACTCCCACTGCCTTTCTTGTTCATGTAGTGTGTCTGCCATGCAAACTCTCATGTTTCAAAGCTAGTCGAGCGTCCATAGCCACCATTTTAGGAATTGCATCTCCACCCCAACCTTCAACTCGTGTTTGAGACCCAAAACAAATCGTGTCACCAAGAATGTCTCACTCATAGCCTTGTCAAACAACCTGATGTTGTAGACAAGTTTCTCAAATTGTGTCTTATATTCAAACATTGTCCCTGTCTGCCTTAGTGTTAACAATTCCAACATCTTGTCTGAATGTGTAGTCAGATCAAATTCATTCAGAATCTCCAACTTGAACTGAAACCAATCTACGAACCTGACAGAATCTCAAAATGATTGGTACCAACGAGCAGCAGGACCCTTAAGATGGAGAGAGACAATGCTTACTCTGAACTCCTCTGGAATCTGATACAGCAAGAATTAGGCTTCACAACTGTCTATCCATCCCTAGCTTCTTCCCCTTCAAATATCGTAAAATCCCACCTAGGTAGTCAAGTCCTTCGGTGATGGTGATCTGAATCTGTTCCTCTTCTATTAACTTCTTCTTGTCCCAATCTTGCCTCCTCACCTGACGAATGGTTCCTCGAACCTCCGATCGGATGAGACCCATGAGGGGCGGTCTGGGATGTCTGGAAACTGGGTGTTATTGCCTGTGGATGAGCTCCCATCATCCCGTCACCAGTTCCTCCCCTCTACGCGACGCTTCCTCATCGGTTTGCATTCGCCACCACATTTGACAGTCGTGCTTGATCCTGGGATAGCTATGCCAGAGGCTTCATGGAGAGATTCATTTTTGTTGGGCACTGGTTTTCTGTGATATCTGGTGGATTATCACCAGCAATCACCGGAGAGAAGAGATAAGAAGGGAAAAGAACACAGGCAAAGAGAAGCAGACAGAGGTCTGGATATTTGGTTTTTGTTCTTCAATGCCTTCTTCATTTCAGACATTTGCCTCTTATACGCGTGGCCAACTCGCCTGCGAATACACGACCACATTACGACCTAATACCAGAGATTAACAAAGTCTAACAACTGAGATTACAAGGCCAAATCCGGCCCAACAGGATCCACTAAAACCAAACCTTGTTAGTAAACCTCTCCCACCGCCTCCTCAGTCATCTGCGGCGATGTTTGTCTGATCCTGATGCAGTACCGATGTGACAATTTCTTCCTCGTGGTTCTCTCCCATCCGACCATCCGTGAGTACACGCTACACACGTGCTCATGAAAACACCATGCGTCTAGGGTTCGCAGACGGCCGCTGAAAACTATGTGTGGTTTTAGTACTTGAGATAACTAATGGACTAATGTCTATTCTCTCCATCCCATATTAAAATTTGTTGTAATTAATTAATAGGTTCTTCGTGTATGTGTTTTATGTGTGTTTAGATTCATCCTCATCCATTTGAATATAAACATAAAAATTAAGAACTAAAATGAATATTGTTTAAGGATAGAGGGGTACTTGAATATTGTGAATGCGTTTGATTAAGTTCGCATCTAGGATTGAGTAAGATGACAACCACATTTGGTCACAAAAGATATTCAAGCGCTCGACATGTAAAGACAACAATAGAAAGGATCGTTGTAGTAGTCGTTAAAGTGCAAGCTAAGAGTGTGTTTGTTTCCCTCCTAAATTATATAAATTGGATTATATTGAAAAGGTAGGAGGATAAAATATCACTTTGGAACTATAAATAAATTGAAATAAGTTAGTGTTGGGTAGCTTATATCAGCTTATTTGTTATCCAAAATGATATTTTACTCACCTACCCTTCTATCATAATCCAACTTATATAATTTAGGAGGGAAACAAACATGGCATAAGAGTATAGATGGCCGATAAGCACACGGCCCGCGAGCCCGGCACGAAGCCCACTATTTGGACCCAATCCGAGCCCGACACGGTTCGGTTCTATACGGGGTCGGGCCTAGCCCGGCACGGAAGGCGTGTCGGGCTCGTTCCGAGTTTTGGGCCCGCCGGGCTAGCCCAAGCATGAATCGTTTCTAAACGGACTAGGACTCGCCCCGTTTAACAAGGCAAACATACAAAATAGCTCTATTTTTTATTTAATGTCTATCGTTTATTTGTGAAATGTGTATTATTTGTAATATATGTTATTTTATTTAGTTATATCCTTCAATTATGATTTATAAATATGTTCAATTTTTTATGGTGATATAATTTTAAGCTTGATTTATGCGTTGGTGGGCTCGAGCAGGCACGGTGAATATTTTCGAGTCGGGCTTAAGGGGCAGAGTCGGTCCGGTTAGGCCTATCCCGTGCTGGGCTCGTTCGACGAGTTGAACCCGTCGGGCAGCCCGGATAATCAGACCTAATCGTGTTGTGCTTCAACGGGTTCGGGTCGGGCCAGGCAGCCCGTTTGGACATCTCTGCCTAAAGAGGTCATTCAATACGGATAGTTTCATACGCATCTCCCATCTATGCACCATCCGTCGAGGCTACACCACTTCGACGGTCTACACACCTTCGTGTCTCTATTTACCTTCCAGAAGGACAGTCTCCGGCATAGCAGAGAACCGCCTCACCAGCACCACATCCACTTGTTCCGCGAGAGGGACGAGTTTGAGGTACAAGTACAACAAATCCAGGACGACCGCTGGCGAAGGACATGTTATGGGGCCTGTTTGATTCGGCTTTTTTCTGAGAAGCTTTTCTGAAAAGCTGGCTGTGGGGAAAAGCTGGCTGTGGGGAGAAGCTTATGGTTAGAATCCGGGTGTTTGAATACGCAGATTATGAGATTATAGATTCTGATTGAAAAAAGGAAACAGATAAATACACACAAGCAACACATCATTACGGGCCTGTTTGGTTCGGCTTTTTTAGGTGCTTGGCCGACCGGATTATTAGATATCATAGCACTAACTTATAATGTAGTTAACACTTTATGATATATGAAAATACTTTAACTTAATTTAATGCATTACAGTACAACACGTCCTTCAGATGATACAATTCTAATATAAAACATTTTTACTTCCATAATTATTCAAAAACGCCATACAAAAACCAAATTATTACGTAATTTCACAAATAACGACGCATGCAACCTCGTAATTATCAATGATCCTATACTATATGTCAATTATCATGCTAATGATGTTTACAAAACAAAACAAATAAATTATGAATATGAATAAATAAACATGACTCGGGTAACTATGATGAGCACGCATGGCAAACAGGAGACGAGCAGTCAGCTTCCCTGAGACGCGCCTTGTTACCTGCTTCCGCGGTGGAGTTCAAATTCAGCGTCCACGAGAAGCGCCTTGTCTCAGAAGCAGCACGACAATCCGAGCGTTTGGTTGAGATAAGCAGCTTTTGATCGCCATAATCCGCAAAAAACAGATCCAAACGGGGCCATGATCTACTATGGCAGCTGCATTACCTTAAATTTTAAAATTAAAACAATGCATGCTTGACGCAGTGGTTGACTTGTTGTCCACCGAACGATCTTCAGCTATTGGATCTAGGGCTGAACATTCGGTCTACTAGAGTAATTTAGTTGATTAATCGGGTTTGTGAAATTTCAGAGTTCTGGAAAATGAGATCAGATCCCTGCATGGCGCTCAGTTGGCCATGGGGGAGGGAGGCCCAAAGACGATCAAAGCGATTGCCCTCCAGCTCCAAACAAACCCTTGTGGCTCACAGCACAGGCTGCTGATACCAGTAATAATCAGCTACACATGAGCGAAAAGTTGTAGAAACAATTGTTAGGAATGTCTGGTACAATGAAATGCCACTTCAAAACTAGCTCAAAATAGAAGGGCAGACAACATAAAGCAGAAAGGAACTGAATCTACTTTCTGATTTCCGATAACCTGATGTATGATACAACTCACCCTATACAGAGGCATAAACAACCAGCCAAGCCTCGTCGCCGCAAGGCAAACTGGAAGGTGAAACGTGTAAAACAATCCTCTTTTCCCTATAAATATGAGGCATGTATGAATAGAGCATCTCTACATCTGCAACGATGCAAAAAAATTGTGGCCAACACGGAAGACAGTTGCTGGCCCAGCCATTATGAAAATGGGCAGGAGAACTATCTTCAGATCAGCGAACCGTATCGCGCTATTCAAACGAACTGCGGCGTTCCCGGTAGAATGAGATAGGTATGTATGTCAGAAAATGATCTCCTTCAAAATCAGAAGGACTATCATGATGAAGATTAGAATGACAAGGACAGTGGCACACATCACCATGCCCCCTTTCTTCTGGGTCCTCTCAGCCTGCAGAACAGACGAACCAATATATTATTCGACTGCAAGCTTCTTGTACTGATGCAGCCAACTATTTTTTTCTCCATTTCAAGAAACGCTATTGAATTCTGCAAGCACACATGGCCTCCATGGAACCTCTAACATAATGTATATAGCTAACAGTAACAATCGAATGCAGAGATAGAGAGATCGTAAAGGCATAAGAAAGTGCCTGCGGACTGCGGTAAACAGTAAACTGGAGGGTCGGTTCAACATTTACTGCCCCAGTCGCGGGAAGTGTCATATTTTACAGACATGGAAATAAACAGGGTGTTATGTTTACTTGTTTAGTGACAATCAGGATATTTAGAGGTAAAGTACAAGCTAAAAAGGTGAAATGTTTGAATCGCATGATTTCACCAATGAAAAAGAAAAGTGTACCCTGAAGGCATATAACAAAAGACCAAATCATGCTACTCAAAAAAGCAATCAAGCACCATACAGCTTGGAGTCCTATCAGCAGCATAAAAGATTGGTTCACCATTACTAAAGGTCCACTCTACAGAAATGTGTATAGCGGGAACATTACTACCAGTGAGGGTAAATATGGTTTGAGAATGAAACCTTTTGCAATTGTTTGTAACCCTCCTCAACTGAAGCTGCAACATTCTGTATGTTGTAGTCTATCCGATCGATGATGGTTCCCTGTTTGAAGTAAGAAATCAAGAGTCTGGTCCCAACTAGTCATCTGAAACCAATATTGACAATCAATCAGGGTTTCATATACCTGATCAATCACGAGAACTGAAAGATCCTTCATGATCTGTGCAAGTTCGTTGACTGATTCAACAACCTTCAAGCCACAAACATACAACAATAATAAACAGACTTCAGAACATGTGCTGTCAAAAAAGAATGCATATGTGATTGACAGAACCATCAAAGAAATAAATAAAAACTCACCTGCTCAATTTCTCTCTCCCTTTCTCTAGTGAAGGCTTCGCTTTTCTTAAGTTTTGACATCTGAACCTCAGTGAAACCCTAGTAACAAAATACAATTATGAATTACACCGATAACCTAAACTTCAAAGAACTAAGTACATTTCTCATCATCTGCTGGCCTGGACCCCAACAAGAATGTTCTTAACACAATAGATTCAAAACCCAACCAAATCTATCATGCATGGATAAACAAAAATTCCAAACAAGGAAGAAATGAAATACTGACAAAATAAAGGATAGATTGTGCCGAAGAATTTCCTAAAGCATCTTTGCAGCAGTTTTAGTTTTAGTGAACCAACCATCTAACACTGTTAGTCCTTCTTTGCAGACTATAAACTGGATGGTGACTATGGTTGTACTGTTATGTTTAATTGGACCAATGTAGTTTGCTACAACAAGATAAGGAGGTAACACAAACTTATTGCATTTTACTCACATATATCATATACGATATATATTACTAGTCAAGTGTCCATCTCTTACGATAACACAGCATTTAATGAAACAGAGTGGACCATGCCCTTTTCAATCAGTTCGAAGTTCCTAGGTAAAAAGGACAGGGGATATTCTAGGATATCCATGGATAAAGAGTTAAACACCAGGTACTACTACCCTGGCGCTTGCCATAATATATAGCTTAGTATCCAATATTATCCTCCATTCATAATCAATTTTATGATATCCAAAGCAATGTGTTTGCAGCTAAAAAACAAAAGAAAAGGAAAAGGCAAAAGAAAGTTGCGTGTGTCAGTGTGTGGCAGGGTGGGAAGTGTTCTCCATACACAGATGTGGATATCAACAGTGCTAATATAAGAATTGAGGGAGGTATAATACAGAGTTATCCAACACCAATAAATGCAATACCAGCATCCAGCTCCAGCCACAACAAGCATCATGGAGGGGGAAAACTGAATTACCCATATCAAAAACCCAACTTCAAAAACTGGCTTATGAACTGTATAACTAACCCAAATAAACGGAAACACCAGTACCCCATAAGGCAGAACTTTGTCGTTATTATTTCATCCTTTACCTGCCATTTTCCGATTTCTGTTTATTATAGAGGCAAACATGTTCTATCAAGCAAATATTTATTTCACTAGTATGCAAGTCTCAAGGAGTCCTGGAAGCGGGCAAGTGTCAAACATACCACATCGTCAAACTCATCATCTTCAAATGTAGACTTTGCTCCGTTTATATTCATTTCCAAATCAACACCGTCCTGACCCTGCAAAGGTATTCGTAGATAAAGCATACCAGTCGGAGTTGGGCAACCATTCTATCAGTACCAAATTATCTGATGACAACAGAAAGGAACCTCTTTTTGTTGACGAAGCTGCTTTAGATACGACGACTGCTTTTTCCGGAACTCCATTGACAGGTTTTGCAGGTCTGTAGCAAGAGAACGCTGCACATAAACAGCCAGGGGTGTTTTGCCCATCAACCGGGGAACAAAGAAGCACGAACTGTCACTCTTAAACTTGTAACTGCCAATGCTAAATAAGGTTCTATTATTACCTGGACATTCTTCCGGACATTTGAGTCCTCTGACGAATCTTTCATGGACAGCTTCTGCAGCCTCTTCTCCGACCTCTTTAGCAAGTCCGTTACCTCGTGCGTGAGAACCTCAATGGCTCGTTGGTCGTCTCTGCCATCACCAAAGGACGGCATCAAGGCTTTGGCATGCGCCTTAGCCAGCTCCGCCATTTTCGTCCTTGCCCGCTGCATGTTTGCGGATATCTCTTCAGAGACATCCACCCAGGCTGGGGGTAGCCCGACCGTCGCAGCGCCTCTACTGCAACACAGAAACCAAATGTCAGTGCTGCGTTCGTTTCATCTCACCAGTGGGGTCCAACCAACCAACGCTAGTAGTTAACCTTTGCGTTTGCAAATCAGAACAGAGCACTACAGCTTTACTGCCTAAGCCACTGATCACCGTCGACCGACATGCTATGGCAAGCCTTACATTTGCTCGATCTAGTGGTGGAGATTCCCATCCCCAGTAAGGTTACACACGTCATTGCCTCGTAGTAATAAGCAAATACGCAAAGGCTTGACTAGATCAGACAATCTAATGGGCGAGTCTAGTGATCTGCAATTCAACCACTTCATTTGAGTCACCGGCCAATTAGCTCACTCTGTCTACTCGTTAGCACGGTCAGACGCCTCTCGATCTAGCTGAGAAACTCCCGTCTCGCAACTAGTTACCTTCACTGATATTCCCAAACGTCCGAGAGACCAGACGAGATGTGAGGAGGGCTGTGGAGAGTTGGAGGTGGTGGCACCTGGAGGCGGAGGGGTCGTCGGTGCTGAGGGGCGCGTAGGGGCGGTCGGAGCGCAGGAGTGAGGCCATCTCGATTACCGGCCCTCCCCCGCCGCCGCCGCCGCCGGACGACGACGGCGCCCCGGGCGGCGCGCGGACGTGCCGCAGCGCGTCGCGGTACTTGCGGTAGAGCGGCGTCCGGTTGCGCGTCGCCATGCCGCCGCGGGCGCGCGAGATCTCAACGGCCGAGGCGAGGCGTCGAGGTGGGTGGGGGCGCTCGGAGAGGAGGAATTGGAGTTGGTGCGCGACGCGGCTGTGGGCGGGGGAGGACACGGTGGCGTTGGGGCCTGGGGGAGTCGAGGGAGGGGGCGACTTCCGCTCCCTTCACCCCAAAGGAAAGCAATGGGGGCGCGTGTTGGGCTGTTTATTCGGGCCTTCGGCTGGATCGTGCACGTTCGCTGTTAAGCATTGGGCTGGGCCGTGATCGCACATCGCTTGCGGGCCTGCTGCGACAGTTGCAGCCTTTGCCTTTCAAATGCATTTGTGGACTAGGACGGTACCTCGGTAGCCGCCAACTTTTTTTTTGCAATTTAGCTATTTTATTTTATTTTCATAAATATGTCTTTTTGAGTTTCATTTTAAAAAATAAGTCCATGGATCGGCGCTAATAACATTGACGCCTATCTAACACGGACCAACGCCATTGCTATTGACGCCTATGTCTCGACGACGTGGATTGACGCGGTGCTTGCATGACGACCACGTGTCGGTAGGTCGGCGCCAACCCTTGACACCATAGATCTTGGCGTCAAACTCCGTATCTATGTTTACAGTCAAGGTTTAAATCTTCCTGATCTATATTTTTGTTTCCTTTTTTGATATTTGTAGCAGCTGGGTCTACCACTCCTTGTTCCCGTGTCGTAAATGCGGTGCGGCGCGGCCTACCCCGGTCCCATCCCGTCCGTCCTTCCTAGTACCACCACTGAACCACCGGTGACGTCACCGGATATTCTTCTTCTCAGCCGCGCAGCCCCATGCACCATGGTCACGCTCTTAAGTACCACCTGCTACGGGTCGTGGTCTCGTTTGAGATTGAGGCTGTCTCCAACAGCACCCTGTAAAGGGTCTTGTCCTCTAAATATAGAGGACTGTCAGGTCCCCTACGGCTCCAGCAAGGCACTCTATACCGTCCTCTAAATTTTAGAGGATGTGGCAGGCACTCTAAATGTGGAGGGCTCCGGGAGTGCGCTATCCGCGCTCTTCGTCCACCAGCCGCCGCCAGGAAACTTCCCCGCATTCCTACCCCGCGCTGGCGACTGCATCTTCCGGGGCCGAGCCCTCGATCCGGCGCGCTTCGCCGCCGGCATCGAGGCAGGAGGGCGAGAAGCGGCCGTGCGGAGGCGGGTCTGTCGGCGTAGAGCTCGCATCCCTTGGAACCGAGGCCGCGCGACCCCCCGTAACCGAAGATCCAAGCCAGCTTCCCCCTGTTCGTCGCCGGAGAGTCGCCATCGGCAAAAGGCTTCGTCGTCCGCCGACTTCGTCGAAGGCAGCCGACAAAAGGAAGAGAACCTCCTCGCCGCTGTCGTCTTCGTCTTCGATTCGGTCCACCAAGGCAGATCCGCGAACAGCGAGGTACGAACTACACAAATCCTTTTTTGTTTAGTACTTAATCATTACCGTATTGTATTGTTCGTATTCGGTAGTATGGATTAGGGTTTCTGGGCTGTTTAGGGTTTACGATCTTGAGCATTGTAAATAATGCGCATGAATTTCATGCATCAATGGCTTATTGTTGTGTCCGGATGCTTCAATTTAGACCGGATTTGCGGGATCCATTTCGGGTTTGGGGGGTTGTTCGTCCCCTATGATTCGGTTCTGTCCAGATTCAAATTACTCAACATGAATTTTGTATGCGACCATGGTAACCTAATCTGCAAATTTATAACAGGTTGACATAGATGCAACAGGTAACCTAATCTGCAAATTTGAACTCTGTACTCATAGTTTGGAATCCCTTCGATTGAGTAGTTTGTATAACATACTTAAATTGTAGTCGATGTTAACTAATTGAACACTGTGTTTGATGTAGCCATGGATTCGGAGAACGAAAAGCTCCGTAAAGCACTGGCTACTCTGCTCAGAGTTGTTCAAAAGCGTAGTTGTGACATCGTTGATGTCGTCAAATCAGCCTTCCAGCCTTTCAACTCACCTTTCCTCGACGAATTGAACCGAGCACTAGTTGAGATTGACGACCTCGCCAAGGATCTTGAAGACGTAGCAGTGCAAACTCAGTGGGAGGTAGAAAATATGGCTAAGAGTGAAGTGAAAGAACATCCACAACAAGAGGAAGCAGTAGAGGAGCTTCTCATACAAGATGATTCAGAAGACGAGCTGCTGATAGACGAAGAGTCACCAATTAAGTATGAAGACCTTGTGGGCTACGACGATGGTCGTGACTACTCAACCGACGACACATATCCGTACTAGTGTTCTAGGTTAAACTTCAGTACAAGTATTGTAGCATGTTTAGGTCTATGTTCAGGTGTACTTGTCGGTTGGTATGATCATGCTTTTGGGGGACTTTAATGTTCTGGTCTATGTAAACTGAATCCGATTCAGTTACTACAATAATTTATGTGTTTTCTTCGACTATGTTTGCCTTACTTTATACCATGTTACATGATGCCTACATACTCATTTATATCATGTTTCATCTGCCTGTATTGCATAGAATGGGGAGTGATTGGAACCAGGTGATGTCTCAATATGGAAGCTTCCTTAGCCAGATTGACGAGCAGCCTATCGGAACACAATACTCTGAATTTCCAGTTGATGGGCAACCCGAGGGATCAAGAACACCAGCTGTTACTAAAAAGCCAACTCAAAGAACTAAGCTAGCAAACTTCACTGCTGAAGAGGACACAAGGGTATGCCATGCATGGCTTGCTGTTAGTTGCGATCCCATTATTAACACAGGCCAGAAACGTCAAGGATTTTGGAGTAGAATTACTCAAGCATACAACTCAAGACGAGGAACATTGCCAGAAAGGTCCACAAAATCTTTGATGAGTAGATGGGATACTATCAAAACACAGTGTTCCACTTTTGCTGGATACATGATGGCAGTCCTCCGACAGAATCCTAGTGGACTCAGTGACGCGGACAAGGTAAATCTTTCATGTAACATTTTGACATCACTATTTAGAGGTTTGTTAGTAGGTTCCTGTTGTAACCATTTGTTATATGTGGCAGACATCACTGGCAGCTTCTAGGTTTGCAGCAATTGAGAAGAAGCCTTTCCACTTTTTACACTGTTGGGCCATTCTTAAGGACCAACCAAAATGGATGGACAACCACATGGGTCAACAACAACAGCAAGCCAACGCTAATCCCACACATTCTAACACTGTCGATTTGGATGCAGAAGAATCTGTACCATCAAGCTTCACATCCAAGAGGCCCCTTGGTCGAGATTCTTCGAAGGAAAAGGCAAAGAGGACTAAATCTGTGGACACATCTTCATCAGATTCTGAGTTTATGACACGCATGGGTGATCTTTCTTTGGAGCGCCTGTCAGTGTACAAAACAGCTGTTACAACTGAGGAAAAGAAGTTGGATTCAATGAACAGAAATGAGAGGCAGAAATTGCTCCTTGAAAAGAAGAAGTTGAACCTAGAGAAATTAAGGCTTGAAAGGCAGAAACTAAAGGAGGACAAGGAAGAGGAGATAATGATCTTAAGCATGGATTTGAGCAAATGTAACCCTCTCCTCCGCCAGTACTATGAAGCCAAGCAACAAGAGATACTGGCAAGGGTTACTGGGTCTACTTCATCTGGCCAGTGAAGGTTCCTTACTTAATATGTTTGTTTGTCGTTTATGAATGAGGCATACTCGGACTTGTTACTGTGAGGTTGCTGTCGTCAGATCGTAATCTGGTTTGTACCAGATTTTTAGGTCCTCTTTGAACTATTTGTTTTCAAGTTATTGTTTTGAACTATTTGTCATGGTTTGTACCTGAATGTTTTACTATATGTGTTGAACTATTTGGTTTCATGAACTGTGAGCTTGGTGCAGTTTTTGTTTAGCATTTGTACACACATGTGGTTGCATGACAGTAGTACTCCTTCTTATTGAATTCAAACACCAGCATGAGACACTACGACACTTGGACACTAAGACACACAGTACACACACTTGACACATGAAGTAGAACAGACATGACACTAACACAGACATTAGAACAATGAAAAGTAAACAAAGACAGTTCGATAGTAGATAAGAACAGCCATGACAGAACTTGTTTCATTGCGTCCTATGCAACTCCGGATCCATGTCGCGCCCAGTGATGGTGTATCAGATCTACCTGAAGCTGAGTATATTTGTTGCGGTCTTTCAGTTGGTTGTACCTTTGATTGACGAAGTCATTGCGCTCTTCCATTGAACCTTGAGTTGTGTCTGCCAGCACTCCGATGTTTTCAAAGGTTGTGTTGAAAGACAATGGACCTTCGTCTTCTACTATCATGTTGTGCAATATTATGCATGTTTTCATGATGTCCCCAATGTGTTCAGGACTCCAACCGTATGCAGGTCCACGGACCACACCCCATCTCTTCTGGAGTACACCGAAAGCTCGTTCTATATCTTTTCGAGCAGACTCTTGAATTGTTGCAAAGTGTTGGGTTCTAACGTCGTAGGGGTTACGGATTGTCTTCACAAATGCGGGCCAGTCAGGGTAAATCCCGTCTGCTAGGTAATATCCCATATTGTACGTGTGACCATTCACAGTGAATGAAACAGGAGGTGTGTCACCGCTCAGATGCCTTTCGAAAAGGTTTGAACGGTGAAGAACATTTATGTCGTTGCAACTACCTGACAGACCAAAATATGCATGCCATATCCACAGGTCATACGACGCAACAACTTCCAAGATCATGGTAGGATGTTTACCACGCCCTGTAAACATCCCCTTCCATGAACTTGGGCAGTTATGCCACTCCCAATGCATGCAATCAACACTACCAAGCATACCAGGAAACCCACGTGACTCGCCAACGATATTATACTATGTGGCGCGTTACCGACAACAATTACACAACAACAAAACAATCAATGTAATTATTATTGATATTTCGAATTTATTGCTTTCAAATTTAATAAATACAATTTTTTCGGATCATTTATATAGTGTCAAATGAGAAGAAAACAAAGAAAAATGAAAAAGAAATGGAAAATGTGAATCTGTTAACACTGTAGCTTTAGGGGATGGAATTTAGAGGACGCTGCTGGAGACGGAGAATATATAGAGGACAGAATCTTTTAGAGTGTTCTGTAAAGGACAGAGAATATTCCTTTAGGGGACGAAATTTAGGGGACGCTGCTGGAGACAGTCGACACGTGAAAAGTAGCTCCATACTGTATCAAGCACCCTTGCCAACTATGATAGCCTAATTTATTGTTCAAAATCAACTATGCAGTTAATAAAAGATATTAACCAGAAGATTTAAATGTGGTTTAGATAAATAGTCATGCTAATAAAAAAACTACGACTAGCTACTCTCTCGATTTTCGATCCATGGGATGTTTTGTCCGGATATGTAGTTTTTTCTATATAAAAATTAATTTATTGAGAGAAGGAGGTGGTGGCCTTTTTCTAGCTACTCTCTATGAAACTAGACTATAATCAAAATCTTACACTTCTAACGCAGAGCACCACCTATAAATCTAAACTCCAATTCATTAACATCCAAACAGTAGAATTAGAATTACATCCTATTTCAATATTATAGCCGATTTGATATTGACCCAGTTTAATTTCATATCCTAAATTATCGACATCCAAATGGAGCATTAACGGTTAGAAAAATGTGGCTCTTTGTAATGAATCCATGGGGTGTCTGCCAAGGGACACACCTCTTGAAATTGCACACTTTCATGTACATATAAACAGGAGCACTCATGCAATAAACAACATCTGCTGTCACTTTCTCCCTAATCTCGTTATCAGCACATGTTCGTGAGAACACTGGGAGAAGAAGAACACTCGTTGTTTTGGAGAAGAACGGAGGTACCAGCCTCCAAATCGTCAGGAAATGTATAGATGACCGATGCATGACCTAGGATGCATAAGGGGTTGTTTGGTTCCATGGCTAAATTTTAGTCTATCCTATCAAATATTTGATACCCGTTAGAAGGGGCCTTGAGTTCTAAGTGGGAGGTGTGGAGTGACTAGGAGTGATAATGATTTTTTACACTATAAAAATTAAGGATCTTGTTATAATAAGATCGGATCATAATAAAATTGACTAAATTTTTGTTTTAAACTAAAATTAATTAAGGGCTCAAACGAACCGCGAACTACTACCCTAGAAAGTGACTACTCAAATCCAATGTTACAATTGCTTAGGTAGTGTTTGGTTGAAGAGCCAAATAGAACGGAGCCGTTCTGTCCCAGTTTTGTTGTTGTTTGGTTACAAAGTAACTAGAACAGAATGGCTCCAATTAGGGAATATTCTTCTCAGATCCGGAACCATCCCGCTCCAAAAAATCAACCGGACGGAACCGCTCCGTTCCCAGCTCGCTCGCACAATCACGCTCTGTTCCGTTCACTCTCCAACCAAACAAAAAACAGAGCCGCTCCGTTCCAAATTACCAAACACAGAACAGACCGGCTCCGTTCCTAGAATCAGTGATGGAATGACTCCGTTCTATTTGGCTCCTCAACCAAACACTTAATGATCGAAGTTTTCCACTTTTACCCGAATATATGGATGGGTCATGGGTGCAAGTGTTTTTTTTTCAAATGAAAGATAGGCACGAAAAGCACGAACCATCTTCAAAAAAGAGTAAAAGCTACTCAGGGACCCACCTGCAATTGTGCTTTACTTCGCGCGAGCAAAGAGGGGAGCTGGGGAGGGCAAACACGCACTAGACCCAAATCCTCGTAGCTCCAGACATCCAGAACGGCAGAACCTTCTAGACCAAACCTTCGACCCATCACCTCGAGCTCCAGCCATGTCGCTCTCGTCGGCGCGCCAGCGCCGGGCCACTGCAGCGTCGCCACCGACAGATGATGGGTACGCCAAGGACGCCAAGGACAGGAGGCGGCGGCCCGGCGGAGACGGGGACAGCGAGGACGAGGGTATCAAGTGGTTCCTCCCGTTCCTGGCGCTCGGGCTCCTCCGCCACATGAGCGCGTCCTCCAACCTGATCCACGACTGCGACGAGGTCTTCAACTACTGGGAGCCCCTCCACTTCCTCCTCTACCGCTCCGGCTTCCAGACATGGGAGTACAGGTAGCCTCTCCGACCTCACCCCCATAGACCCGCCTGCGCCTGCCATTTCGGCTACTTGATGCTCCTGGGCGTACTGGCAGAGTTTGGACTTGTGCTCTGATTCGGAGTAGATGGTTTCCGGGGAAGCTTGGACAAGCAATCGTGAGTGGTTTGAGGGGCATTGGAAGATCTACGCCGTCATTAAACGTGTTTTGCTTTAGGCGGTGCGATTGGGTGGCTGTGGGTACACGAAGGATGGTTTGGCTTGGAGTATGTTGTAGATTTATCAGTGGAATGATTTGAATGTTAAAGGGCTTGTTTGGAAACATTGTTTATCTCCTTACAATCCATAGTTTTGGGAGGTATTGAGGTAGAATTAGGTCCTTTCCCACTCCAATCCACATGGATTGGAGAAATTTGGTGTAGACAAACAAACCCTAAGGCCTTGTTTGGCTGCACTCTAAATCTCTAATCCACACCAACCCACATGTATTGTACTTTTCGCCCCAGTTCAGGCCTTGTTTGGTTATTCCCTTTCCATGTGGATTGGATGAGATTGGAAAAAAATAAGAAGAATTTTGACTTGCTAGAAATTTAAACCCACTCAATTCCGTCCAATCCACATGGATTGAGATTAAAACGAACATGCCCTCATGTGGATTGAGGTCGATTTAAAGACCTTGTTAGGATGTAGTCCTATCCACTTCAACCTACTTGTGTTACGGTGGATTGGGGGTGGAAACTAAGCTAAGGTCCACCCCAATCCACTTCAACACATGGATTAAGGTCGATACCACTGCATCCAAACAAGGCCAAGGTGAAAAACACACACTGTTTATGGTTTTGAGGGATTGGTGAAGCAGTGGTAGTTTCTGTATTGTCTGTTGCTTGTGTATGATTCTTTTTTCTTGAGGAAAGGTGGTGAGTGTTCTACCAGTGATGATGGTGAGGTTTGAGGCTGGGCAAGTTTACAACGCGACCATTTTTAGAATTAAGGTAGGCTGCTAATAGTCGTACAGTCAAGCAGTGGCGGAGCTATGTGTAGGCCAAAGTGACCCTCCCCCCTGGCAATTGAATTTTTTTAGTTATGTCAATGGTTGATTGTTAGGACTTAGGAACTAATGTATATTTGCACACCAGAGATGACTTCTGTGCTATTGCCCTCCACTGCAACTGCAATCATGGGCACTAATGGTTTCAAAATAGGCTGCCTGGCCTGACTAGACTCGACTTTACTGCCTTACTTCTGATTGCCACCTACCTAATCTCTTTGCATGCCATCGTTTAGAACAGTCAGAGTCACAGTTGGTGCAACTGTACCATGATGACTTAAATTTGGATTGAGTTACCATAGATTATTTCTTTAATCATGTCATACAGTAAAGATATTTTATTGCGGAAGTTCTTCTGTGTTTAACGTTCAGATACTCTGTATTTTGTTTGAGTTTCTGCTGGAAATTGTATATTATGATATTCAGTAACATTTCTGGGACTAAAAAAAACTCGGCCGGGGAGGGAAAGACCGCCCTCCCGGTATTATATTAAGAAGAGACCGAAACAATGGTCCCGGCCGAGAAAATCCCCGAACCCTGGCCCCCCATCACTAACGGGCCGGCGTCAACTGTCCACTCTGGGACTAACGAGGCTCGTTTTAGCTCTTACCAATAGGGGGATTGCTGTATATTGTGGTTTGGACTGGAAGAGTGATATAACTATATATAAGACATCTACATGTCTTCTATAACTGTTGCTGAAACTATTTTTCAAATTAATAAGCGTCCCTTTGTCCCCACCCCCACCTCCCACATCTTAGGACTAAGCGGTTTATTCTATATGCTTAGGTACCTTATGTTGAATGTTGGCCTGATATTTTACTTTTAAATTGATCCAGCTTGCAAGTATTGCTGTGATAGCATCTTGATTTGATGTTTTCTTCATAGCATCTTGGAAGACTCTAGCCTTTTAGGGAAACCAAACCGATTAAATAATGTAATTTGTCTACAATGATTTTTTGTATATTATGTTCTGCATGGCACAAGAGGTTAGTAAATAGGACCTCGATTTTAACTTGGGACTAAAAGGCTTTGTTGTTTGATTTTGACTTCCTGCAAAAACGTTTATTGCAGTTCCGACTTTGCTCTTCGGTCATATTTGTACCTTTTCTTTCATGCTCTTGTAGCTGGGCCTGCTTCATTGATCTTTGGTGAGCATAAGGTTTGTGCTCTCTTACTCCTTTGGTTTCTTCACATCCTTATATGCTGGCTATCCCTTTACCTATTTGTGCTTACTAATGATATCTCACCTATTCTGCTGTGAAGGTTCGTGTGTTCTACTCAGTGAGAATCTTTCTTGGTCTCATTTCAACTATTACCGAAACTGTTCTGGTGGTTGCTCTTTCAAGAAGATATGGGAAGCGGCTTGCTTGTTATGTTCTTGCAATGCTATGCTTATCCAGCGGTTGCTTCTTTGCTAGTACCAGTATGTATCTTTGTAAATTCAGTTTTCTATTGTTGTTTGGAAATTATATTGCAGACGTGTGATTGCTCCAACTGGATGCTACCTTAATTATATTTACTTTGTTCCAGGTTTCTTGCCAAGTTCATTCTCCATGTATGCAGTAACACTTTCGTCTGCACTCTTCCTTCTTGAGAAATATGCTGGTGCAGTCTCAGTTGCAGCTGCTGGAGTGATCCTTGGTTGGCCTTTCTCAATTTTGGTCTTCCTCCCTGTTACCGTTTATTCTCTAATTAGAGGATCTTTTAGAAGGGTTTTTCTATCTGGATTTGTGACTTCACTGTGCTTTCTTGTAAGTAAATCCCTCACAATTGACTGTTTTACA
Source organism: Zea mays (assembly GCF_902167145.1). Classification (NCBI taxonomy): domain Eukaryota; kingdom Viridiplantae; phylum Streptophyta; class Magnoliopsida; order Poales; family Poaceae; genus Zea; species Zea mays. The sequence goes on along the minus strand of NC_050098.1, from coordinate 4,261,837 downwards.
ACATGTATGAGTTTGACTGATCATGACAAGTTTATGCTAGGTTCTTTCGTTTGTTGCTGATTATTACTGCTATGGTCGATTGACATTCTCGGTGTTCAATCTTCTGAAATATAACGTTATTGGTGGCGGCGAAAGTCACTTGTATGGAACCGAGGGGTTTTCATTTTACTTCAGGAATGGATTCAATAATTTCAATTTTGCCTTCATCCTGGCTCTTCTTTTCTTGGGGGTTGTACCATTTGCAAGAAAGAAATATGCTCCTGATCTCCTGATAGTTGTCTCTCCTGTCTATATCTGGTTGGCTTTCATGTCTTTGCAGGCACACAAAGAAGAAAGGTAAGAAGGAATTTCACAATATGCACATCTGATCAGTTGAACACTGGAGCATGCAATATAATATAGGAAAGAGTCTTCTTTTGATCTTTTTTGCAGAACATCTTGGCATCTTGCCACATGGAGATTATGTAGAGACTAGAAATGCCATTTCTGTTTGACTATGAACCTAGCATATAAGTAATTTAATTTGAACTATCTGGAGCACTTGCATGTATTGGAGATTATCTCTGTTCTCCCTTTAGACTCCATGAACTCCCTGAAGTAACCAGTTTGATTTAAACACAAAAATGAGGTGCCCTGTATTTTGTTTTGACCTACATCTTCCAAGTCGCTGATTTGTTTAGCTTACTTGTATTGCTGTTATCAAGTTTCATTTATAAGTCGAATTCACAGCATTTCTCACATGGTAGCCATGAAATTCACTTAAGGTCTTGTTTGGATGCCTATGTATCCACATCAATCCATATGTGTTGGTGTGGATTTGAGTTTAAATTACACAGCAACCCACCCCAACACACATGGATTGAGATGGATACATGGGCATCCAAACAAACCCCTAAATTAGCTAAATTACAACCAAATCAGCCATGTATCCTTTGTACTATGTTGCAACTAGTTATTGCTACTGACTAATGCTAAGAGTAATGGCCATGTTTTCTGTAGTCCTCATAATTGTATGAAAATAGTAGTGCTGTAATAGGCTATGAAAAGAATAACAGCTAGCTTTTGAAGAATCTTTTCTTATATTCATCCAGTCGACCAGTCCTTGTTAATGGCAACCTACAGATGGAACATACTGAGGCTGACTGGCCTTTATCTGTTTGTGCAGGTTTCTCTATCCAATTTATTCATTGATATGTGTTGCAGCTGCAGCTGTTATTGACAGTTTACCTGATTTTTTCCATGACAAATATTCATCTGATCAGTCTATTTTTGAAAAGGTTAGCTTGGAGAGTTTACTGACATTTGCACCTTCTTGTTTATTAACTGGGAATGATGGTAAAGTTGTTTCATAATGCTTGTGACAGATAGCGAAGGGTCTGCGTCCTTTGATACTTGGTTTTATTCTGTGTGCTTCCCACAGCCGAACATTTTCCATGTTAAATGGATATGGTGCTCCCCTGCAGATCTATCAGCATCTAGAACATCATGATGACACTGGACCCGGTAAAACTCTACAATCTATACCTGTCACAGCAATTGATTATGGTCTTGGTTGGTATGCTATAGTATTACGCCTGTCATGCTAGACGTGCCAGAGACCCAGAGCGTTGTCTTATGTCATTGATTCCATTTTTCTTGTTAAGGTACTTATATAAATGAAGATGCAAAACTGACTCTAAACAGATATTACCAGAAAAGAAGATGCTTGAATGAATTGTTGGTAGCTAATTTTGTGTACCTGTATGTTTGCAGGGTCTATTCTGTGTGTTGGAAGTGAGTGGCATCGCTATCCATCATCGTTCTTCATACCCTCTTATATCAGTGAAGTCCGGTGGATAGATGATGGCTTCCGTGGGTTACTTCCATTTCCCTTCAACGAGACACTGGGTGGGACCACTGCAGCTCCGTCCTACTTCAATAACAAGAACAAGGCGGCTGAAGGGCAATATGTAGTTTCCTTTTTCCCTGAACTTCAACAAGGCAATCGTCTAATAATACACTGAGTGCAACCTGTTTTTATTTTCCGGTGCAGCTGAAAGACATTGGAGCATGTAACTTACTGGTGGAACTTGATCTAAGACGGCCTTACCCCTCGCGCGGGAGTGACTTGTCGACATGGGAGGTAGATCAACACACAACACATAATCTGAATATAAACGCACATGATCCTACTAGTTCTGTTTTCACAATCTAACAACTCTTTGCAAACTGACAGGCATTGGCCGCACTGCCGTTCCTGGACAGAGAGCTTTCCCCTGCATTATATCGGTCCTTCTTCATACCATACCGATGGCAACAAAACAATGTGTTCGGCCTGTACAAGCTACTGAGGAGGTTGCATCCTGACCATGCGTAATCAAGGGAAATGTGGGGTTTGCTTCAATGAGCTTAATCACGTGATTTCTTTTAACAAACAGCTTGCAGATTTTTACTGCCATAGATTTTCTGATCCCAATGTGTAATGGCGTACCTATTTTTGTCCCACTGATCCTTCCATCATACAAATTCATCACGAGATGACGAGGATGAGAGTGCTCAACTGCTGATGTAGGGAGGGATGTTCGAGGAGAATCATGTTGTGAAACGGCTGCTTCGCCAGTTGTTACCTTTTTGGATTGTTTGTTGAATATTAGCCAATGACAGACTGATAGATCTATACCTTTTTATGTTGAGCATTTTTTTCCTCCTGCAAAATGCCTCTATTGTTTCTCCGCATATGCTGTGCAAAGTAGCCAATACCTGGTCCATGGGCCAACCGGCGCACGGCCCATCGTATTTAGGGACGCCTAGCAACCGTCTCCCTCGCGGTTTCCTTCGAAATCGCTGCCGTTTCACGCGCGAAAGCACACCAGGCACCGGCGCCCAACCATGGGCCGGGCGTCCGCCGATCCCTCCACCTCCCGCCACGGCACGCCTGCGCGCCGCCGGCGACACTTCTTCCGCCACCGCTCACCGACCCCCTCCATCGACGGAATGTCCCAAGAACTCAGCCCCTCGCACACCGCCACTTCATTCTTGGAGCAACCGTCCTTCATCCCCGCCCCCTACGACTACGACGACGGGGACGTCATGGGCTCCTACGTCGCGGTCGCGCCTCTCCCCGTCTTCCGCGGCGACCCCGGCGAGCGCCCCGACGTCCACCTCGCCCGCTTCGACCGCGTCCGCCTTGCCAACGGCGCCGCGACCCCGGCGGCCGCCGCCCGCATCTTCCCGGCGTCGCTAGACGCCGACGCCGCGCTGTGGTACGACATCAGGGTCTCCGGCGCCGATGTCAACTCGCCGGTACCGCCGTGGCACGCCGTCCGCGCCGCCTTCCTCGACTTCTTCCGCCCGCCGGGCGCCGCGGACCGCGCGCGCGCCGAGCTCGCGGCGCTGAGGCAGGGCCCCGGCGAGGCTGTCAACCGGTACCACCTCCGCCTGCAGGGGGTCCTCCGGCGGTGCTCAGGCGTCGGATTCGACGTGCCGAACGCGCTGTCGAAGGCCGCCTTCATCGACGGCCTCCTCGCCGAGTTCAAGGACTGGGTGAAGCCGCAGCATCCCGAGGAGCTGGACGACGCGGTGGCGCTGGCCCTAAGCTGGGAGCGCGCCGAGGGCGTGCGCGAGGCGTGGCGCGTGGCGAAGGCGGCCTGCGCCCCTGCCCCCGCCACACCCACCGTGGTAAGGTGCTCGTTGTGCGGTGCTGACGGGCACGAGGAAGCGCGGTGCGAGGCGCGGAGGAGCGGCGTCGTGGCGGAGGAGGAAGGAGGCGGGAGCGGGCCGCTGTCGCGACTCGGGAGCGCGGTGAGCACCCGCTCGGCGCAGTGCCAATGCAGGAGGCACCGGTGCGGGAAGAAGGCAGTGGCTCCGAGTGAGGTCGCCGGAGATGGCGACGCGAGCGGGGCACCTGCGGACAAGCCATCCAACCAACTGGCTGGCCTTGTGAATTTGATGCGTTCTTTACGCAGTTAATTGTTGTTTTCTTTGATGGAAGACTTCTAACGATCATGCGAATACTCCGTACTCCCTAACGGCATAACCATGATGTACTGTCAGCATTGCGTTCTACTAAGCACTCCCTCTACTCATATTATTAGACAGACGTTTTGATACATTGTTCATTAAGGGAAAATATCTTGTGCGATTAATTATATAGGTGCAACGTGCAATCAAGTGATCGGGTACATCTAATCTAGATCTAATGATGACTATTATTTTATATTTAACCCTTCTACCTAAAACCTAATAACTATTTTACTTGTACCTATTTTACTTTTAACTTCTTCCATATGAAACCGTTAGATTTAGATTGGATGTTTTTGATGGTTTGATTGCACGCTTGCACTAAATAATTGATTACACATAATATGTCTTTGTTAAGTAAAGACATATTTGGTTTGAGGGACTAAAGATTAATCCCTCCATTTTTATATTCATTTAGTCTCTAAATTGTTAAAAGTTGAGACTAAAATATGGATTAAATTGTTTTAATCCCTATCTCCTTAAAGGGTGACAAAAAGGACTAAATCATTGTTGGAACTTGCTCTCCCGAACAAGTTGATCCAACGGGGGAGTGAAAGGGATGCAAACAAGGTTTTAGCTCAAGAAGTGTCGGGGACCATAATTAGGGGTACCTTCAAGGCTCCTAATTCTCAGCTGGTAACCCTCATCAGCATAAAGCTGCAAAGGCCTGATGGGTGCGATTAAGTCAGGGATCAGTCCATTCGAGGCGATTACGCCTCGCCCGAGCCTAGCCTCGGACAAGGGCAGCCGACCCGGAGGATTTCCGTCTCGCCCGAGGCCCCCCTCCAGCGGCGAATATATTTCCGGCTCGCCCGAGGCCCTGTCTTCGCCAAGAAGCAACCCTGACCAAATCGCCGCACCGACCGACCAAATCGCAGGAGCATTTAATGCAAAGGTGGCCTGACACCTTTATCCTGACGCGCGCCCCCCAGCCGGCAGAGCCGAAGTGACCGCCGTCACTTCGCCGCTCCAATGACCGGCCTGGCAGAAGGACAGCGCCGCCTCGCCACTCCGACTGCGGTGCCACTTGACAGAGTGAGACTGACAGACAGTCATGCCCGGTCGAAGGCACCATAGGAAGCTCCGCTCCGCCCGACCCAGGGCTCGGACTCGGGCTAAGTCCCGGAAGACGGCGAACTCCGCTCCGCCCGACCCAGGGCTCGGACTCGGGCTAAGTCCCGGAAGACGACGAACTCCGCTCCGCCCGACCCAGGGCTCGGACTCGGGCTAAGTCCCGGAAGACGACGAACTCCGCTCCGCCCGACCTAGGGCTCGGACTCGGGCTAAGCCCCGGAAGACGGCGAACTCCGCTCCGTCCGACCCAGGGCTCGGACTCGGGCTAAGTCCCGGAAGACGGCGAACTCTGCTCCGCCCGACCCAGGGCTCGGACTCGGGCTAAGTCCCGGAAGACGACGAACTCCGCTCCGCCCGACCCAGGGCTCGGACTCGGGCTCAGCCCCAGAAGACGACGAACTCCGCTCCGCCCGACCCCAGGGCTCGGACTCCGCCCTGGCCTCAGCCGACGGTCTCCGCCTCGCCTGAACCAGGGACTCGGACTCGACCTCGACCACGGAAGACAGACTCGACCTCGGCCTCGGAGGAGCTTCCACATCGCCCAACCTAGGGCGCAGACCAACCACGTCAACAGGAGGCGCCATCATCACCCTACCCCGAGCTGACTCAGGCCACGGGGAACAAGACCGGCGTCTCATCTGGCTCGCTCCACCAGATGGGCAATGATGGCGCCCCGCATATTCTGTGACGACGGCGGCTCTCAGCCCCCTTACGGAAGCAAGAGGACGTCAGCAAGGACTCGACAGCCCCGACATCTGTCCCTCCGCCAGGCTCCAGCACTCCTCCGACGGCCATGACATCACACCAGCTGGGTGCCAAAATCTCTCCGGCTACCACGACAGCATGTACTTAGGGCGCTAGCTCTCCTCCGCTAGACACGTAGAACTCTGCTATACCCCCCATTGTACACCTGGATCCTCTCCTTACGCCTATAAAAGGAAGGACCAGGGCCCTCTTAGAGAGGGTTGGCCGCGCGGGGACGAGGACGAGACAGGCGCTCGCGTGAGGCCGCTCGCTCCCTCTCCCGCGTGGACGCTTGTAACCCCCTACTGCAAGCGCACCCGACCTGGGCGCGGGACGAACACGAAGGCCGCGGGATTCCCACCTCTCTCACGCCGGTCTCCGGCCGCCTCGCTTTCCCCCCTTCGCGCTCGCCCTCGCGCTCGACCCATCTGGGCTGGGGCACGCGGCGACATTCACTCGTCGGCTCAGAGACCCCCCGGTCTCGGAACACCGACAGTTGGCGCGCCAGGTAGGGGCATGCTGCGTGTTGACAAACAGCTTCCCGTCAAGCTCCAGATGGGCAGTCTCCAGCGACCTCTCCAACCTGGGACGGTGCTCCGTTTTGGGAGTCTCGATTTCATGTCCCTCGACGGCAGCTACGACATGATACTCATTCCACCGCCGGGCGGCAGCGGCAACGGCGGCCGACAGCCCGCCCGCCGGCGGCGGAATCGACGACGTCTTCTCCGCGTGGTGGAAGAACAACCTTCGAGCTCATCCCGCCCTCTTCCCCGCCAACGGAGGGGAAGGCGGGGCAACCAAGGCCAAGCAGGAGGCAGTGCCTCGTCGGCTGTCGAGCCAGTCGACAGCGCCGGCACCCCAACGGGGGCGCACCGGGTATCGACCTCACGCTTGAGACGAATACGAGCGCCGTCTCCCCGCGACACGCCAATCCCGAGCGAGCGGACGACGCCAGCACGCTCGCGAAAAGCTTGCTGGACGTCACCCTCGTACCTGAGACGACGGTGCATTCAGTCCCCGACGTGACTTCATCACCGCCCGTCGACCAAGAGGTACCGACCGATTCCCATCCCACATCTTTCGGATTCAGCCTCGACCCGCCTAGCGGCTTCGCTTTGGCGGGCGCTCTCGTAGAGGCGAGTCCAAACCCTCTGGGGTTTCGTATGCGGTCACCTTGGGACCGGCTGACGGACGTCTCGACCTACGGGCCATCTGGGTCCGAGAAAGACGACGAGCCCAGCTTCTGTTGGGATTTCTCAGGACTTGGCAACCCAAGTGCCATGCGGGACTTTATGACCGCATGCGACTACTGCCTTTCCGACTGTTCCGACGGTAGCCGTAGCCTCGGCGACGAGGACTGCGGCCCAAGTCGCGAATGCTTCCACGTCGATCTAGGGGGTCCCTCCGAAGGCAACCATCTCGGCATGCCGGAGGACGGTGATCTCCCTAGGCCGGTGCCTCGCGTTGACATCCCACGGGAGCTAGTTGTGGTCCCCGTTCAGGCGGGGGGCCATGACCCACAGCTCGAGCAAATCCGCGGGGTGCAGGCCAGGCTCGACGAGGGGACAGGAGCGCTTGAGCCGATCCGCCGGGACGTCGGGCAGGCAGGGGCGGGCCAACCTCCGGCCGGAGAAATACGTCATCTACCCCAGGACTTCCAGCACCGCATCGCCGACGATGTCAGGGTCAGGCCGCCACCCACATCCAGTGGGGTTGGCCAGAACCTGGCTGCAGCGGCAATGCTCCTCCGCGCGATGCCGGAGCCATCAACCACCGAGGGGCGGCGAATCTAGGGAGAGCTCAAAAATCTCCTGGAAGGTGCCACGGTCCGACGGGCCGAGAGCTCCGCCTCCCGAAGGCAGGGGTACCCCTCGGAACCTCATGCCGCGACTTCCCGATTCATGTGGGAAGCCTCGGTCTACACCGGGCGCACGCGCAACACCGCGCCTGCGGCCCCGGGTCGCCTCGGCAACGAGCACCATCACCACGACCGTCGGGCCCACCTCGACGAGAGGGTGCGCCGAGGCTACCACCCCAGGCGTGGGGGACGCTACGACAGCGGGGAGGATCGGAGTCCCTCGCCCGAACCACCAGGTCCGCAGGCCTTCAGCCGGGCCATCCGACGGGCGCCGTTCCCGACCCGGTTCCGACCCCCGACTACTATCACAAAGTACTCGGGGGAGACGAGACCAGAACTGTGGCTCGCGGACTACCGTCTGGCCTGCCAGCTGGGTGGGACGGACGATGATAACCTCATCATCCGCAACCTCCCCCTGTTTCTCTCCGACACCGCTCACGCCTGGTTGGAGCACCTGCCTCCGGGGCAGATCTCCAACTGGGACGACCTAGTCCAAGCTTTCGCCGCCAATTTCCAGGGCACGTACGTGCGCCCCGGGAATTCCTGGGACCTCCGAAGCTGCCAACAGCAGCCGGGAGAGTCTCTCCGGGACTACATTCGGCGTTTCTCGAAGCAGCGCACCGAGCTGCCCAACATCACCGACTCGGATGTCATCGGCGCGTTCCTCGCTGGCACCACCTGCCGCGACCTGGTGAGCAAGCTGGGTCGCAAGACCCCCACCAGGGCGAGCGAGCTGATGGACATCGCCACCAAGTTCGCCTCCGGCCAGGAGGCGGTCGAGGATATCTTCCGAAAGGACAAGCAGCCCCAGGGCCGCCCATCGGAAGATGCCCCCGAGGCGTCAACTCAGCGCGGCGCCAAGAAGAAGGGCAAGAAGAAGTCGCAAGCGAAACGCGACGCCGCCGACGCGGACCTTGTCACCGCCGCCGAGTACAAAAACCCTCGGAAACCCCCCGGAGGTGCCAACCTCTTCGACAATATGCTCAAGGAGCCGTGCCCCTATCACCAGGGGCCCGTCAAGCACACCCTTGAGGAGTGCGTCATGCTTCGGTGCCACTTCCACAGGGCCGGGCCACCCGCGGAGGGTGGCAGGGCCCACGACGCCGATAAGAAGGAAGATCACCAAGCAGGAGAGTTCCCCGAGGTCCGCGACTGCTTCATGATCTACGGTGGGCAAGCGGCTGAAAGTCGCCTAGAGGGGGGGGGGTGAATAGGGCGAAACTGAAAATCTCAAAAATAATCACAACTACAAGCCGGGTTAGCGTTAGAAATATAATAGAGTCCGTGAGAGAGGGTGCAAAACAAATCGCAAGCGAATAATGAAGTGAGACACGCGGATTTGTTTTACCGAGGTTCGGTTCTTTTAAACCTACTCCCCATTGAGGAGACCACAAAGGCCGGGTCTCTTTCAACCCTTTCCCTCTCTCAAACGGTCCCTCGGACCGAGTGAGCTTTCTCTTCTCAAATGCTTGGAACACGAAGTTCCCACAAGGACCACCACAAGATTGGTGTCTCTTGCCTCAATTACAAGTGAGTTTGATCGCAATGAAGATTGAAAGAAAGCACGATTGCAAAAACCAAGCGACAAGAGCGACAAATAACACACGGATCACTTTCTCTCTCAAGTCACTAATCACTAATGATCTCTTTTCTCAATTGTGAAACTTGGAGAGATGGAGGCTTTGAATGTGTCTTGGAATGGATTGCTAGCTCTTGTATTGAATGTTGAAGGTTGGAATGCTTGGATGAAGTGAATGGAGGTGGTTGGGGTTGTATTTATAGCCACCAACCACTTCCTAGCCGTTACTCCATTCTGCTGAGCGCGGACGGTCCGCCCGCCAGGTCCGGACGGTCCGCCCCTGTAGATCAACGGCTGAAAATGCAACGGTCAGCAGTAACGGCTATATCAACGGCTATATTGCATTTAATGCGTCGTCAGATGTCAGACAGACCCAGGCGCGGACGGTCCGGTCGTGCACCCCGGACGGTCCGCGAGGCCGCTATAATTCATTCTTCCGAACCCGTCACCTTCGGGTTTTTCGAATCCTTGCCTACCGGACGGTCCGCGCCTGAGGTCGGACGGTCCGAGCGAGATCTCAGACGGTCCGCGTTTATCCTCCGGACGGTCCATAGTGCAGACTCGGATTTTTGCATTGGTTCTGTCCGAGGGTCATCCTTGTGTCGCGGACGGTCCGCCGCAAGGGCCCGGACGGTCCGCGCTTGGCCTGTTTTTCCAAAAAGCTTCTCCTGTCCGGAATAATATACGGTATTCCGGACAGTCGATTTAGTATAGTTGTAGATGAACCTTTGACACCTGTAGAACATATAATCTAGAGCAAACTAGTTAGTCCAATTATTTGTGTTGGGCAATTCAACCACCAAAATCAATTAGGAAGAAGGTGTAAGCCTAATTCCCTTACAATCTCCCCCTTTTTGGTGATTGATGCCAACACAAACCAAAGCAAATATAAAAGTGCATATTTGAACTAGTTCGCATAATGTAAGTGCAAAGGTTGCTTGGAATTGAGCCAATAAGAATTCTTGCATGGATTGTTTCTTTATTTTTAACATTTTCGACCACGCTTGCACCACATGTTTTGTTTTTGCAAATTATTTTTGTAAATCCTTTTCAAAATTCCTTTTGCAAATAGTCAAAGGTAAATGAATAAGATTTTTTTGCGAAGCATTTACAAGATTTGAAATTTTGTCCCCTTGTTTCAAATGCTTTTCCTTTGACTAAACAAAACTCTCCCTCAAATAAATTCTCCTCTTAGTGTTCAAGAGGGTTTTGAGATATCAAGTTTTGAAAAAACTACTTGCTCCCCCTTTAGAACACAAAGAGATACCAATTTGAAATTTACCAATTGAAAATCATTAATTTTTTAAAAAATTAGGGTGGTGGTGCGGTCCTTTTGCTTTGGGCCAATACTTTCTCCCCCTTTGGCATGAATCGCCAAAAACGGATACTTTGAAATGAAATATAGGCCCTTTCTAGCTACTATCTCCCCTTTGGCAAATAAAACATTTAAGTGAAGATTATACCAAAGATGGAGAGTGATGCGGAGCGACGGCGAAGGATGAGTAGTAGAGTGGAGTGGAAGCCTTTGTCTTCTCCGAAGACTCCAATTCCCTTTCAATATACTTATGACTTGGTTTGAAATATACTTGAAAACACATTAGTCATAGCATATATCAAAGAGACATGATTAAAGGTATATTTATAAGCTATGTGTGCAAATTAGCAAAAGAAATTCCTAGAATCAAGAATATTGAGCTCATGCCTAAGTTTGGTAAAAGTTTGTTCATCAAGTGGTTTGGTAAAGATATCGGCTAATTGATCTTTAGTGTTAATGTATGAAATCTCGATATCCCCCTTTTGTTGGTGATCCCTAAGAAAATGATACCGAATGGCTATGTGTTTAGTGCGGCTATGCTCAACGGGATTATCCGCCATGCGGATTGCACTCTCATTATCACATAGAAGAGGAACTTTGGTTAATTTGTAACCGTAGTCCCGCAGGGTTTGCCTCATCCAAAGCAATTGCGCGCAACAATGGCCTGCGGCAATGTACTCGGCTTCGGCAGTAGAAAGAGCGACAGAATTTTGCTTCTTTGAAGCCCAAGACACCAAGGATCTTCCCAAGAACTGGCAAGTCCCCGATGTGCTCTTTCTATTAATTTTGCACCCCGCCCAATCGGCATCCGAATAACCAATCAAATCAAACGTGGATCCCCGAGGGTACCAAAGCCCAAACTTAGGTGTATAAGCCAAGTATCTCAAGATTCGTTTTACGGCCGTAAGGTGTGATTCCTTAGGGTCGGCTTGGAATCTTGCACACATGCAAACGGAAAGCATAATGTCCGGTCGAGATGCACATAAATAAAGCAATGAACCAATCATGGACCGGTATACCTTTTGATCGACGGATTTACCTCCTGTGTCGAGGTCGAGATGCCCATTGGTTCCCATGGGTGTCTTGATGGGTTTGGCATCCTTCATTCCAAACTTGGTTATAATGTCTTGAGTGTACTTCATTTGGCTAATGAAGGTGCCCTCTTGGAGTTGCTTGACTTGGAATCCTAGAAAATACTTCAACTCTCCCATCATCGACATCTCGAATTTCTGTGTCATGATCCTGCTAAATTCTTCACATGTAGATTCGTTAGTAGACCCAAATATGATATCATCAACATAAATTTGGCATACAAACAAATCATTTTCAAGAGTTTTAGTGAATAAAGTAGGATCGGCTTTGCCGACTTTGAAGCCATTAACAATAAGGAAATCTCTAAGGCATTCATACCATGCTCTTGGGGCTTGCTTGAGCCCATAAAGCGCCTTAGAGAGCCTATAGACATGGTTAGGGTACTCACTGTCTTCAAAGCCGGGAGGTTGCTCAACGTAGACCTCTTCCTTGATTGGTCCGTTGAGGAAGGCACTTTTCACGTCCATTTGATAAAGCTTGAAGCCATGGTAAGTAGCATAGGCCAATAATATACGAATTGACTCAAGCCTAGCTACGGGTGCATAGGTTTCACCAAAATCCAAACCTTCGACTTGTGAATACCCCTTGGCCACGAGCCGAGCTTTGTTCCTTGTCACCACACCATGCTCGTCTTGCTTGTTGCGGAAGACCCACTTGGTTCCTACAACATTTTGATTAGGACGTGGAACTAAATGTCATACCTCATTCCTCGTGAAGTTGTTAAGCTCCTCTTGCATCGCCATCACCCAATCCGAATCTTGAAGTGCTTCCTCTATCCTGTGTGGCTCAATAGAGGAAACAAAAGAGTAATGCTCACAAAAATGTGCAACCCGAGATCGAGTGGTTACCCCCTTATGAATGTCGCCGAGGATGGTGTCGACGGGGTGATCTCGTTGGATTGCTTGGTGGACTCTTGGGTGTGGCGGCCTTTGTTCATCATCCTCCTTGTCTTGATTATTTGCATCTCCCCCTTGATCATTGCCGTCATCTTGAGGTGTCTCATTTGCTTGATCTTCTATTTCATCAACTTGAGCTTCATCCTCATTTTGAGTCGGTGGAGATGCTTGCGTGGAGGAGGATGGTTGATCTTGTTCATTTGGAGGCTCTTCGGATTCCTTAGGACACACATCCCCAAGGGACATGTTCCTTAGCGTGATGCATGGAGCCTCTTCATTACCTATCTCATCAAGATCAACTTGCTCTACTTGAGAGCCGTTAGTCTCATCAAACACAACGTCACAAGAAACTTCAACTTGTCCAGAGGACTTGTTAAAGACTCTATATGCCCTTGTGTTTGAATCATATCCTAGTAAAAAGCCTTCTACAGTCTTAGGAGCAAATTTAGATTTTCTACCTCTTTTAACAAGAATAAAGCATTTGCTACCAAAGACTCTAAAATATGAAATATTGGGCTTTTTACCGATTAGGAGTTCATACGATGTCTTCTTGAGGATTCAGTGAAGATATAACCGGTTGATGGCGTAACAGGCGGTGTTGACCGCCTCGGCCCAAAACCGATCCGAAGTCTTATACTCATCAAGCATGGTCCTTGCCATGTCCAATAGAGTTCGATTCTTCCTCTCCACTACACCATTTTGTTGTGGCGTGTAGGGAGAAGAGAACTCATCTTTGATGCCCTCTTCCTCAAGGAAGCCTTCGATTTGAGAGTTCTTGAACTCAGTTCCGTTGTCGCTTCTAATTTTCTTGATCCTTAAGCCGAACTCATTTTGAGCCCGTCTCAAGAATCCCTTTAAGGTTTCTTGGGTATGAGATTTTTCCTGTAAAAAGAATACCCAAGTGAAGCGAGAATAATCATCCACAATAACTAGACAGTACTTACTCCCGCCGATGCTTATGTAAGCGATCGGGCCGAATAAATCCATGTGTAGGAGCTCCAGTGGCCTGTCACTTGTCATGATGTTCTTGTGTGGATGATGAGTGCCGACTTGCTTTCCTGCTTGGCATATATTTGTTAGTCCTAAAATATGTTCTCCCTTTAGAAGCTTATGAAGATTCTTCATCCCAACATGGGCTAGTCGGCGATGCCAGAGCCAACCCATGTTAGTCTTAGCAATTAAGCATGTGTCGAGTTCAGCTCTATCAAAATCTACCAAGTATAGCTGACCCTCCAACACACCCTTAAATGCTATTGAATCATCACTTCTTCTAAAGACAGTGACACCTACATCAGTAAATAGACAGTTGTAGCCCATTTGGCATAATTGGGATACGGAAAGCAAATTGTAATCTAATGAATCAACAAGAAAAACATTGGAAATGGAATGGTCTGGGGATATAGCTATTTTACCCAAACCTTGATTTCCATCCCCGAATGTGATAGCTCGATGGGGATCCGGGTTTTTCTCGTAGGAGGAGAACATCTTCTTTTCTCCTGTCATATGGTTTGTGCACCCGCTGTCGAGTATCCAACTTGAGCCCCCGGATGCATAAACCTACAAAACAATTTTAGTTCTTCACTTTAAGTACCCAAACGGTTTTGGGTCCTTTGGCATTAGAAACAAGAACTTTGGGTACCCAAACACAAGTCTTGGAACCCTTGTGTTTGCCCCCAACAAACTTGGCAACTACCTTGCCGGATTTGTTAGTCAAAACATAAGATGCATCAAAAGTCTTAAATGAAATATCATGATCATTTGATGCATTAGGAGTTTTCTTTCTAGGCAACTTGGCACGGGTTGGTTGCCTAGAGCTAGATGTCTCACCCTTATACATGAAAGCATGGTTAGGGCCAGAGTGAGACTTCCTAGAATGAGTTCTCCTAATTTTGCCCTCGGGATAACCGGCAGGGTACAAAATATAACCCTCGTTATCCTGAGGCATGGGAGCCTTGCCCTTAACAAAGTTAGACAAATTTCTAGGAGGGGCATTAAGTTTGACATTGTCTCCCCTTTGGAAGCCAATGCCATCCTTGATGCCAGGGCGTCTCCCATTATAGAGCATACTTCTAGCAAATTTAAACTTTTCATTTTCCAAGTTATGCTCGACAATTTTAGCATCTAATATTGCTATATGATCATTTTGTTGTTTGATTAAGGCCATGTGATCATGAATAGCATTGATATCAACATCTCTACATCTAGTACAAATAGAAGTGTGCTCAACGGTAGATGTAGAGGGTTTGCAAGATTTTAATTCAACAACCTTAGCATGCAACATATCATTCTTAGTTCTAAGGTCGGAAATAGTAGTATTGCAAACATCAAAATCTTTAGCCTTAGCAATCAAATTTTCATTTTCTACTCTAAGGCTAGCAAGAGAATCATTCAATTCCTTAATCTTAGCAAGCAAATCATCATTATCATTTCTAAGATTGGGAATTGAGACATCACAAACATGAGAATCAACCTTAGCAATTAGTCTAGCATTTTCATTTCTAAAGTTGTCAATAGTCTCATGGCAAGTGCTTAGCTCACTAGACAATTTTTCACATTTTTCAACTTGTAGAACATAAGCATTTTTAACCTTAACATGCTTTTTGTTTTCCTTAATAAGGAAGTCCTCTTGAGAGTCCAAGAGATCATCCTTCTCATGAATAGCACTAATCAATTCATTTAATTTTTCCTTTTGTTGCATGTTAAGATCGGCAAAGAGGGTACGCAAATTATTCTCCTCATCACTAGCATTATCATCACTAGGGGATTCATATTTAGTGGAGGATTTAGATTTAACCTTCTTCCTTTTGCCGTCCTTTGCCATGAGGCACTTGTGGCCGACGTTGGGGAAGAGGAGTCCCTTGGTGACGGCGATGTTGGCGGCGTCCTCGTCGGAAGAGGACTCGGTGGAGCTCTCGTCGGAGTCCCACTCCCGGCAAACATGGGCATCGCCGCCCTTCTTCTTGTAGTACTTCTTCTTTTCTCTCCTCTTTCCTTTCTTGTCGTCGCCCCTGTCACTGTCACTAGATATAGGACATTTTGCAATGAAATGACCGGGCTTACCACATTTGTAGCACACTTTCTTGGAGCGGAGTTTGTAGTCCTTCCCCCTCCGTTGCTTGAGGATTTGGCGAAAGCTTTTGATGATTAAAGCCATCTCCTCATTGTCGAGCTTGGAGGCGTCAATTGGTTGTCTACTTGGTGTAGACTCCTCCTTCTTCTCTTCCGTCGCCTTAAAAGCCACCGGTTGTGCTTCGGACATGGAGGGTTCGTCAAGCTCGTTGATCTTCTTTGATCCTTTAATCATGCATTCAAAGCTCACAAAATTCCCGATAACTTCCTCGGGGGTCATTAGTGGGTATCTAGGATTACCACGAATTAATTGAACTTGAGTGGGGTTAAGGAAAATGAGAGATCTTAGAATAACCTTAACCACCTCGTGGTCGTCCCACTTTTTGCTCCCGAGGTTGCGCACTTGGTTCACCAAGGTTTTGAGCCGGTTGTACATATCTTGTGGCTCCTCCCCTTGGCGAAGACGGAAGCGACCGAGCTCCCCCTCGATCGTTTCCCGCTTGGTGATCTTGGTGAGTTCATCACCCTCGTGCGCGGTCTTGAGTAGGTCCCAAATCTCTTTTGCATTCTTCAACCCTTGCACCTTGTTGTATTCCTCCTTGCTTAGAGAGGCGAGGAGTATGGTTGTAGCTTGGGAGTTGAAGTGCTCGATTTGGGCCACTTCGTCCGTATCATAATCCTCATCCCCTATGGATGGTACCTGTGCTCCAAACTCAACAACATTCCATATACTTTTGTGGAGTGAGGTTAGATGAAATTTCATTAAATCACTCCACCTAGCATAATCCTCGCCATCAAAAGTTGGCGGTTTGCCTAATGGAACGGAAAGTAATGGAGTATGTCTAGATGTACGGGGATAGTGTAAGGGGATCTTACTAAACTTCTTGCGCTCTTGGCGCTTAGAAGTTACGGACGGCGCATCGGAGTCGGAGGTCGATGTTGATGAAGTGTCGGTCTCGTAGTAGACCACCTTTCTCATCCTCTTGTGCTTGTCGCTTTTCCGATGCGACTTGTGGGAGGAAGATTTTTCTTTCTTCTCTTTGTGGTGTGAGGAAGAAGATCTTTTCTCCTTCCGTTTGGAGGAGTCCTTCTTCTTCTCCTTCCTCTTGGTGCGGGACTCTTCCGATGAAGTGCTCCCTTGGCTCGTAGTGGGCTTGTCGCCGGTCTCCATCTCCCTCTTGGTGTGATCTCCCGACATCACTTCGAGCGGTTAGGCTCTAATGAAGCACCGGGCTCTGATACCAATTGAAAGTCGCCTAGAGGGGGGGTGAATAGGGCGAAACTGAAAATCTCAAAAATAATCACAACTACAAGCCGGGTTAGCGTTAGAAATATAATAGAGTCCGTGAGAGAGGGTGCAAAACAAATCGCAAGCGAATAATGAAGTGAGACACGCGGATTTGTTTTACCGAGGTTCGGTTCTTTTAAACCTACTCCCCGTTGAGGAGACCACAAAGGCCGGGTCTCTTTCAACCCTTTCCCTCTCTCAAACGGTCCCTCGGACCGAGTGAGCTTTCTCTTCTCAAATGCTTGGAACACGAAGTTCCCACAAGGACCACCACAAGATTGGTTTCTCTTGCCTCAATTACAAGTGAGTTTGATCGCAATGAAGATTGAAAGAAAGCACGATTGCAAAAACCAAGCGACAAGAGCGACAAATAACACACGGATCACTTTCTCTCTCAAGTCACTAATCACTAATGATCTCTTTTCTCAATTGTGAAACTTGGAGAGATGGAGGCTTTGAATGTGTCTTGGAATGGATTGCTAGCTCTTGTATTGAATGTTGAAGGTTGGAATGCTTGGATGAAGTGAATGGAGGTGGTTGGGGTTGTATTTATAGCCACCAACCACTTCCTAGCCGTTACTCCATTCTGCTGAGCGCGGACGGTCCGCCCGCCAGGTCCGGACGGTCCGCCCCTGTAGATCAACGGCTGAAAATGCAACGGTCAGCAGTAACGGCTATATCAACGGCTATATTGCATTTAATGCGTCGTCAGATGTCAGACAGACCCAGGCGCGGACGGTCCGGTCGTGCACCCCGGACGGTCCACGAGGCCGCTATAATTCATTCTTCCAAACCCGTCACCTTCGGGTTTTTCGGATCCTTACCTACCGGACGGTCCGAGCGAGATCTCAGACGGTCCGCGCTTATCCTCCGGACGGTCCATAGTGCAGACTCGGATTTTTGCATTGGTTCTGTCCGAGGGTCATCCTTGTGTCGCGGACGGTCCGCCGCAAGGGCCCGGACGGTCCGCGCTTGGCCTGTTTTTCCAAAAAGCTTCTCCTGTCCGGAATAATCTACGGTATTCCGGACAGTCGATTTAGTATAGTTGTAGATGAACCTTTGACACCTGTAGAACATATAATCTAGAGCAAACTAGTTAGTCCAATTATTTGTGTTGGGCAATTCAACCACCAAAATCAATTAGGAAGAAGGTGTAAGCCTAATTCCCTTACAGCGGCGAATGCCTCGGCTCGGCACCGCAAGCAAGAGCGCCAGGAGGTCTGCTCGGTGAAGGTGGCGGCGCCAGTCTATCTAGACTGGTCCGACAAGCCCATCACTTTCGACCGAGCCGACCACCCCGACCATGTGTCGAGCCCGGGGAAATACCCACTCGTCGTCGACCCCGTCATCGGCGACGTCAGGCTCACCAAAGTCCTCATGGACGGAGGCAGCAGCCTCAACATCATCTACGCCGAGACCCTCGGGCTCCTGCGTGTCGATCTGTCCTCCATCCGAGCAGGCGCTGCGCCCTTCCATGGGATCTTTCCCGGGAAGCGCGTCCAGCCCCTCGGACAACTCGACCTTCCCGTCTGCTTCGGAACACCCTCCAACTTCCGAAGGGAGACCCTGACGTTCGAGGTGGTCGGGTTCCGAGGAACCTACCACGTGGTGCTGGGAAGACCATGCTACGCGAAGTTCATGGCCGTCCCCAACTACACCTGAAGCTCAAGATGCCGGGCCCCAACGGGGTCATCGCCGTCGGCCCCACGTACAAACACGCGTTCGAATGCGACGTGGAGTGCGTGGAGTACGCCGAGGCCCTCGCCGAGTCCGAGGCCCTCAACGCCGACCTGGAGAGCCTCTCTAAGGAGGTGCCAGACGTGAAGCGACATGCCGGCAACTTTGAGCCAGCGGAGACGGTTAACTCCATCCCCCTCGACCTCAGCGGCGACACCTCCAAGCAGATCCGGATCGGCTCCGGGCTCGATCCCAAATAGGAAGCAGTGCTCGTCGACTTCCTCCGTGCGAACGCCGACGTCTTCGCGTGGAGTCCCTCGGACATGCCCGGCATACCGAGGGATGTCGCCGAGCACTCGCTGGATATCCAAGCCGGAGCCCGACCCGTCAAGCAGCCTCTGCGCCGATTCGACGAGGAGAAGCGCAGAGCCATAGGCGAGGAGATCCACAAGCTAATGGCGGCAGGGTTCATCAAAGAGGTATTCCATCCTGAATGGCTTGCCAACCCTGTGCTTGTGAGAAAGAAAGGGGGGAAATGGCGGATGTGTGTAGACTACACTGGTCTAAACAAAGCATGTCCGAAGGTTCCCTACCCTCTGCCTCGCA
Organism: Zea mays; assembly: GCF_902167145.1. Lineage (NCBI taxonomy): Eukaryota > Viridiplantae > Streptophyta > Magnoliopsida > Poales > Poaceae > Zea > Zea mays. Next base: position 4,242,640 of record NC_050098.1, on the reverse strand, counting down.
TCGATCAAATCGTGGATTCCACTGCTGGGTGCGAAACCCTGTCTTTCCTCGATGCCTACTCAAGGTATCATCAAATCAGGATGAAAGAGTCCGACCAGCTCGCGACTTCTTTCATCACACCCTTCAGCATGTACTGCTATGTCACCATGCCGTTCGGCTTGAGAAATGCGGGCGCGACGTACCAGCGGTGCATGAACCATGTGTTCGGCGAACACATTGGCCGCACGGTCGAGGCCTACGTCGATGACATCGTAGTCAAGACGAGGAAAGCCTCCGACCTCCTTTCCGACCTTGAAGTGACATTCCGATGTCTCAAGGCGAAAGGCGTCAAACTCAATCTCGAGAAGTGTGTCTTTGGGGTGCCCCGAGGCATGCTCTTGGGGTTCATCGTCTCCGAGCGGAGCATCGAAGCCAACCTGGAGAAGATCGCAGCCATCACCAGCATGGGGCCCATCAAGGACTTGAAAGGCGTACAGAGGGTCATGGGATGTCTCGCGGCTCTGAGCCGCTTCATCTCACGCCTCGGCGAAAGAGGTCTACCTCTGTACCGCCTCTTGAGGAAGGCCGAGTGCTTCACTTGGACCCCTGAGGCCAAGGAAGCCCTCGGGAACCTGAAGGCGCTCCTCACGAAGGCGCCTATCTTGGTGCCCCCAGCTGCCGGAGAAGCCCTCTTGGTCTACGTCGCCACGACCACTCAAGTGGTTAGCGCCGCGATTGTGGTCGAGAGGCAAGAAGAGGGGCGTGCATTGCCCGTTCAGAGGCCAGTCTACTTCGTCAGCGAGGTACTGTCTGAAACCAAGATCCGCTACCCACAAGTTCAGAAGCTGCTGTACGCGGTGATCCTAACGCGGCGGAAGCTGCGACACTACTTCAAGTCTCATCCGGTAACTGTGGTGTCATCCTTCCCCCTGGGGGAGATCATCCAGTGCCGGGAGGCCTCGGGTAGGATTGCAAAAGTGGGCGATGGAAATCATGGGCGAGGCGATCTCGTTTGCTCCTCGGAAGGCCATCAAGTCCCAGGTCTTGGCGGACTTCGTGGCTGAATGGGTCGACACTCAGCTACCGACAGCTCCGATCCAACCGGAGCTCTGGATCATGTTCTTCGACGGGTCGCTGATGAAGGCAGGAGCAGGCGCAGACCTACTCTTCATCTCGCCCCTCGGGAAGCACCTACGCTATGTGCTACGCCTCCATTTCCCGGCGTCCAACAATGTGGCCGAGTATGAGGCTCTGGTCAACGGGTTGCGGATCGCCATCGAGCTAGGGGTCCGACGCCTCGACGCTCGCGGTGACTCGTAGCTCGTCATCGACCAAGTCATGAAGAACTCCCACTGCCGCGACCCGAAGATGGAGGCCTACTGCGATGATGTTCGGCGCCTGGAGGACAAGTTCTACGGGCTCGAGCTCAACCACATCGCCCGGCGCTACAACGAGACTGCGGATGAGCTGGCTAAAATAGCCTCGGGGCGAACAACGGTTCCCCCGGACGTCTTCTCCCGGGATCTGCATCAACCCTCCATCAAGATCGACGACACGCCCGAGCCTGAGGCACCCTCGGCACAGCCCGGGGCACCCTCGGCTCGGCCCGAGGCACCCTCGGCTCGGCCCGAGGCGCCCTCGGTTCAGCCCGAGGTACCCTCGGCCCCGAGGGCGAGACACTACACGTCGAGGGGGAGCAAAGCGGGGTCACGCCTGATCAAAACTGGCAGACCTCGTACCTGCAATATCTCCACCGAGGAGAGCTACCCCTCGACCGAGCCGAGGCCCGACGGGTGGCGCGGCGCGCCAAGTCGTTCGTCTTGCTGGGTGATGAGAAGGAGCTCTACCACCGCAGCCCCTCTGGCATCCTCCAGCGATGCATCTCCATCGCCGAAGGTCAGGAACTCCTGCGAGAGATACACTCGGGGGCTTGCGGCCATCACGCAGCGCCTCGAGCCCTTGTCGGGAATGCTTTCCGATAAGGCTTCTACTGGCCCACGGCTGTGGCCGACGCTACCAGAATTGTCCGCACCTGCGAAGGGTGTCAATTCTACGCAAGGCAGATCCACTTGCCCGCTCAGGCTCTGCAGACGATACCCATCACCTGGCCTTTTGCTGTGTGGGGTCTGGACCTAGTCGACCCCTTGTAGAAGGCACCCGAGGGCTACACGCACCGGTTGGTCGCCATCGACAAATTCTCCAAGTGGATCGAGGTCTGACCCCTAAACAGCATCAGGTCCGAGCAGGCGTTGGCGTTCTTCACCAACATCATCCATCGCTTCGGGGTCCCGAACTCCATCATCACCGACAACGGCACCCAGTTCACCGGTAGAAAGTTCCTGGACTTCTGCGAGGATCACTACATCCGGGTGGACTGGGCCGCCGTAGCTCACCCCATGTCAAATGGGCAAGTAGAGCGTGCCAACAGCATGATTCTACAAGGGCTCAAGCCTCGGATCTACAACGACCTCAACAAGTTCGGCAAGCGATGGATGAAGGAACTCCCCTCGGTGGTCTGGAGTCTGAGGACAACGCCGAGCCGAGCCACGGGCTTCACACCGTTCTTCCTAGTCTACGAGGCCGAGGCCGTCTTGCCCACAGACCTGGAATACGGCTCCCCGAGGACGAGGGCCTACACCGACCAAAGCAACCAAGCTAGCCGAGAAGACTCGCTGGACCAGCTGGAGGAGGCTCAGGATAGGGCCTTACTACACTCGGCGCGGTACCAGCAGTCCCTGCGACGCTACCACGCCCGAGGGGTCTGGTCCTGAGACCTCCAGGTGGGCGACCTGGTGCTTCGACTGCGACAAGACGCCCGAGGGCGGCACAAGCTCACGCCCCCCTGGGAGGGGCCGTTCGTCATCGCCAAAGTCCTGAAGCCCGGAACGTACAAGTTGGCCAACAGTCAAGGCGAGGTCTACGACAACGCTTGGAACATCCAACAGCTACGTCGCTTCTACCCTTAAGATGTTTTCAAGTTGTTCATATACCTCGCTCCCACGCAAAGTTTAGTCATCAAGGAAGGGTCGGCCTCGCCTCGGCAAAGCCCGACCCTCCCTCGGGGGCTAAAAGGGGGGAACCCCCTCTGCGTCGAAATTTTCCTCGAAAAAAGATCTTTTCTGCCAGAATGTCTTTCGTGCTTTTTGACTACTTCGAAAGTGGATCCTGAAAACGACGGAGTACACGTAAGCAGCCAAGGCTGACCGAGCCGAGGGACTCCTACGCCTCCGGGATACGGATACCTCACTCATCACCTTCTGCGATAAGTAACTCACGTTCGGATAAATGATTCCGCGGACCGAACAAGTCTTCACGCTCGGAAGCTCTTCTGCCGGAGCGATTCTTCGAGCCTTCTCGACTGCGTCGGTGACAGAGCCCCATGGACGGGTAAGAGTGCGCGTAAGCGGCAAGGCCGACCGAGCCGAGGGACTCCTACGCCTCCGGGATACGGATACCTCACTCATCACCTTCCGCGAGAAGCAACTCTCGCTCGCACAAACATTTCTGTTACCGACAAAAAAGTCCAGATACTCAAAACAAGAGGAAAAGAGACGCAGCTTTAGATCACGACGAGGGTGTGTTTTGGCCTCGGCGGCCGCAGGAAACACATGCTACAAGACAATCCGATCCTGCAGGCTCGGATCCTGACGCTTGAAGGGAGCAGCAGCACCCTCGGCGTCGACAACACCTTCGGCGAGGTCTGACCTAGCCTCGGACGGCGACGCGGTCCGAAGATCTCCACTCTAAAGGACGGCGTCATCACCAAGCCCGGGCCATCGCTGCCAGGGTCTTCTCCGGGAATCCGGCTCGGGCAGGCGGCTCGGCTGGTCACCCCGAGGCCTCGGCCGGCTGTCCACCGCGGACATCAGCCCGACCCGAGGCCTCGGCAGGTCAATTCCGGCGTCGGTCCCGCTAACGGGCAACCCGGTCAGGCTCCGGCCAACCAGGTTTTCTTTTCGAGCCAACTCTGCCTCTGTTCATGCTGACACCGCTACCCCTGGCCTCGGCTCATCGGAGAGCGGCCGAGGGGTTCCTTTAACTAAGCTAGAGAAGCCTCGGACAACAAGGCCGACCGAGCCGAGGGACTCCTACGCCTCCGGGATACGGATACCTCACTCGTCACCTTTACACGGGGCGACTCAGGCTTGGTGAAGCGGTTCAGACAACCAACAGGCGAGTCTTAGTGCTCGAAAATGAGGAAAAAACACGGCTCCGTGCCGAAATTACATACATGTTCAGGTCTCGACAGCCACAATGAACAAAAACACTGGCATTCAAAGTGCCATTACAAACGGAACTCCGGTTCCACCTCCGCAGGTACGAACAACCCCACTCGATGGGGGGGGGCTGCGGAGCAACAGAAGACCGACGAACGGCGCGCCGTCGCCCGCTCCAGCAGCGGCGACGACGACGACTTCTGCTCCGGGGGGCCGAACAGCGGCAGCGATGACCTCAGGGCGGATGCTGCTGCCAGGAGGCCCCCGCCCATGCCCAAACTCGTGAGGCAAGGACGGGCAGAAGGCCGTAGAGTTGGAGGTCGGTCCGTGGGCGGCCCTGGCTGTCTCGCTGGCGGGAGAACCTCTTCCAGCTGCCGTGGCAGAAGACGGCGCCGAGAGCGGCTCCGAAGCCACTCGCGTCCGAAGGCCAGGCACGCGGCAGCTGCCGGTGCCACGGACAACAACCGCCCTTCCCCCCGATCACTGAGGGAAGGAGCGGGCCGCCGCCCACGCAGGGGCCGACCCCAACTCGGCACACTCCCCTCCCCAGCCCTGGTGATGAAAATCCTTGAGGATGAGGGAGGGGCAGAGGCCGCAGCCCGGCTCGCTTTCCCCCACCATCAAACTGGAGGTCACCGTCTTGGGTGACCGCCGGCGGAGGGGTGCAGCCGGGCTGCATGATGAAAATCCTTGAAGCCGAACGATGGCTGAAAGGTACCAACTCCTATGGAGTTGCGTTCCTCCAACGACGAGGCGGAAAGACGGCGGGTATCCCCCATCCGGGGGCCTGGAAGGTGGAAAGACACGATGCATAAGGGAGCGCGAAGACATGGTCGCCTTCCAAGGGGGTCACCCTCCTTTTAAAAGGCGACTCTCCCTACTTGCGTCCCCAGCCGTCGCGGGCTGAGTCTTCTCCAACACGCTCCAAGGTCCTCCCCTGCGGCGCGGGGGCTGGGTCCCACACGTCATGCAAGTCGGCTCAGAGCAGAAGAAGCCAAACTGTCGTGCGCGGTGCGCACAACCGCCCAGCGGTTACAAGCGACTCTCCACTTTTGCCCAGACCAACGGGCGAAAGGGGCGGGCAGCCATGCAGGCGGCATGCAACCGCGCCAAGTGGGCGTGCTTCTCCGACTCCCAACACGCCCAGCATGGAGGCCCAGGCCCTCGCGTCATGCAACCGGCGCGCCGAATGCTTCGTGCATGCAACTACACCGCCACTTGCGCCACCATCGCGCCTCCTCGACTGTGTAACCAATACCGCGACTCGAGGTGACCCAGCGCACGACCCAGCAGAGCCAGCCTGGCGCGACGGTCAATGCGGCCAAAAACGGGCCGGCAGTAATGGCGGTGGCAGGCGGGCAGAAGCAGCGGTCATGTCGCCAGCCAAGCCTACGTCCCATCTGGGGGCAACGAGAGAACCCTCTCTCACGGCGTGAAGACAACGCGCCCGTGTTCCGTTCCTCGAACGGCTCGCGCACGCGCAACGGCCGCCCCGCCAACCACTCGCCCCGTCGCATTAACTCCGCGGCGGGACAGGCGGCGCCTCTGGCATGAGAAGCGGGCGACGCTTCGCCTTCGCCATAAAGACCGCGTCAGTAAAGGTACGCTGCGTCGTTCGATTTCGTATCCTTTTCCTTTTTCCTCTTTCTCTCTCTTGCAATAGGGAACGGGAAAGGGGGAAACCCCGAAAAGGATCCTTCCCCGTGAAGGAACCAGGCTCCGAGCCTCCCTACTGATCAGAGGTTCGAAGGCTGGCCCCTCAGAAGGGTTCGACAGCCGCCTCAGATCACGTGGGCCCTACACCCACTACTGGTCAGAGGTTCGAAGGCCGGCCCCTTGGAAGGTTTCAACGACCGCCTCAGGCTACTCGGGCTCCGCGCCCACTACTGATCAGGGGTTCGAAGGCTGGCCCCCGAAGGGTTCACAGCCGCCTCAGACACAGAGCGAGGGATGACCATGAGTACGTTCGATACATAACCAAGGCTCGGGCTGCGCTCCCGAGGTACCCTAGGACATTTCCGAGACCAGCGGGAACGATCTTGTAACGGAATCCCATCAGAGGGAGGCATCGAGCCCTCGGACCCCGTCGCCAGGGGACCGGGTCCGGCAGATCACCCGCAGGTACTTTTGGGCGTGCCTCTGGGCCCCTAGCTGACCCCTAACGAACGGGGCACGAACGTCCACTCGGATTACCCGCCTGCAGCTCACCGGAGACACCATGTTCGGCGCCCATCGAGGGCAACATGGCGCTTCCCCCCCCTCCTCCTTGCGGAAAGGCGACGCAGGGGCGTATATAAAAAAGTCGAGTCTGTCCCTGATCGCCCTCTCGCCCTGTGCAGAGGCTCGGGGGCTGCTCTCGCAAACCCGGCTCCGGCCGAACCGTTGACAGCGTCAACATACCAGCCCGAGAACTTGGGACCCGACCGTACACCCGGGCTACGGCCAGCTCGCATGAGGGAACGATCAGACCAGCCGAAGCGTTACGCGAGGCATTAAGACCTCGAAGGAGTGAAACCACTCCTCCGAGGCCTCGGGGGCTACACCCGGCGGGTGCGCTCGCGCGCACCCACCGGAACAAAACGCAACCGAGAAAGGCTGGTCCCCTTGCAAAAAAGTGCGATGAAAGCCTCCAAGCGAGTGCTAACACTCCCTTCGAGGCTCGGGGGCTACTGTCGGGGACCATAATTAGGGGTACCCTCAAGGCTCCTAATTCTCAGCTGGTAACCCCCATCAGCATAAAGTTGCAAAGGCCTGATGGGTGCGATTAAGTCAGGGATCAGTCCATTCGAGGGACTCGATCACGCCTCGCCCGAGCCTAGCCTCGGACAAGGGCAGCCGACCCCGGAGGATTTCCGTCTCGCCCGAGGCCCCCCTCCGGCGGCGAATATATTTTTGGCTCGCCCGAGGCCCTGTCTTCGCCAAGAAGCAACCCTGACCAAATCGCCGCACCGACCGACCAAATCGCAGGAGCATTTAATGCAAAGGTGGCCTGACACCTTTATCCTGACGCGCGCCCCCCAGCCGGCAGAGCCGAAGTGACCGCCGTCACTTCGCCGCTCCACTGACCGGCCTGACAGAAGGACAGCGCCGCCTGCGCCACTCCGACTGCGGTGCCACTTGACAGAGTGAGACTGACAGGCAGTCAGGCCCGGCCGAAGGCACCATAGGAAGCTCTGCTCCGCCCGACCCAGGGCTCGGACTCGGGCTAAGTCCCGAAAGACGGCGAACTCCGCTCCGCCCGACCCAGGGCTCGGACTCGGGCTAAGTCCCGGAAGACGACGAACTCCGCTCCGCCCGACCCTAGGGCTCGGACTCGGGCTAAGTCCCGGAAGACGACGAACTCCACTCCGCTCGACCCAGGGCTCGGACTCGGGCTTAGCCCCAGAAGACGACGAACTCCGCTCCGCCCGACCCAGGGCTCGGACTCGGGCTAAGCCCCGAAAGACAGCGAACTCCGCTCCGCCCGACCCAGGGCTCGGACTCGGGCTAAGTCCCGGAAGACGGCGAACTCCGCTCCGCCCGACCCAGGGCTCGGACTCGGGCTAAGTCCCGGAAGACGACGAACTCCACTCCGCCCGACCCAGGGCTCGGACTCGGGCTTAGCCCCAGAAGACGACGAACTCCGCTCTGCCCGACCCCAGGGCTCGGACTCCGCCCTGGCCTCAGTCGACGGTCTCCGCCTCGCCTGAACCAGGGACTCGGACTCGACCTCGACCACGGAAGACAGACTCGACCTCGGCCTCGGAGGAGCTTCCACATCGCCCAACCTAGGGCGCAGACCAGCCACGTCAACAGGAGGCGCCATCATCACCCTACCCCGAGCTGACTCGGGCCACGGGGAACAAGACCGACGTCCCATCTGGCTCGCTCCACCAGATGGGCAATTGATGGCGCCCCGCATATTCTGTGACGACGGCGGCTCTCAGCCCCCTTACGGAAGCAAGAGGACGTCAGCAAGGACTCGACAGCCCCGACAGCTGTCCCTCCGCCAGGCTCCAGCACTCCTCCGACGGCCACGACATCACACCAGCTGGGTGCCAAAATCTCTCCGGCTGCCACGACGGCATGTACTTAGGGCGCTAGCTCTCCTCCGCTAGACACGTAGCACTCTGCTATACCCCCCATTGTACACCTGGATCCTCTCCTTACGCCTATAAAAGGAAGGACGAGGGCCCTCTTAGAGAGGGTTGGCCGTGCGGGGACGAGGACGAGACAGGCGCTCGCGTGAGGCCGCTCGCTCCCTCTCCCGCGTGGACGCTTGTAACCCCCTACTGCAAGCGCACCCGACTTGGGCACGGGACGAACACGAAGGCCGCGGGATTCCCACCTCTCTCACGCCGGTCTCCGGCTGCCTCGCTTTCCCCCCTTCGCGCTCGCCCTCGCGCTCGACCCATCTGGGCTGGGGCACGCGGCGACATTCACTCGTCGGCTCAGGGACCCCCCGGTCTCGGAACGCCGACAAGAAGGCAATTGCTCTGTTAATCCAGCCTCTTAAGGGCACTGTGCGGGGTATTTATAGGTGCCAGAGTGCCCAACGTCATGGATTAAGGACGCATGTGCCCTCAGGCGCCTAGGTCATCCCCGGAATATTCCCATAAAGCAGGGTTACAAACTGTCATTACAGAAAAGCATTCACAAACCGGACCCGTAATGCGATCAGCCGCCCGGGGCCTGTTACAATGGGCCGAATTCTACGTGGGCCTTCTTGTTGGACGAGGTCGCGAGACGAAGCGACCTCGTCGTAGGCCTTCGTCTTGCAGCGTATTGGACGAATGGTGAAAGCTGCCAGCCGTTTAGCCTCCGTTGGTTTGGTGAGATCGGCGAAGGCATCGAGTGAAGGGTGGTGTCTTCGCCTTCGCCCCAACAATCATATTAATTCCACCCTTGCTCCTTATTTGTTTTAATTGTAAAAATAGTCAGAGAATGTTAATAGATATTTTTGACTTCTTACGAGTCATTTAATATATTCTGAATACTTTTAGTACCTATAATAACTAAATAAGGTATGGACTAAACTTTAGTATCTGGACTAAAGAAACCAAACGGACCCTAACTGTGATGATTCACATGTAAGACGTTTACACACCAATTAGCTTAACAACAAGGACATTAACAGAAGTTACTTTGATGGCTGATTGCCAAGATAGTCATCCTCAGTGGTTCCATCACGTCCAGTGAAACAGGAGAAACCGAAAGCTGGCTATAGAAGGGCCTGATCTAACCAGTTCCCTTCCAACAACAGGTTTGCAAAAGGGTACAAAGAAAACGTTTGTAAGAATGTGAGCAGACGCATCATGATGCACCGGACCGCGGAAGCCTTCAGCTTATGGCGACGCCTTCCCGTGAACAATCCAGTTCAGCTTGCGCAGAGTCAGTTAGATCCCACTCGATTTACACGGGGCTTCACCGGAGTCTTGGAAGGGCTCACCCTGGACATCCCACAGTTCCATCAGCATTGGCAGATACAAATATGTTCAGTTTTTCAGTCTAGATAACCTACAAATAAAGAGAAATGGAGAATGTGGCTAGAGGGGAGGTCATGCCTGACAGGCAGTGTTCCCAAAATCATCCCGCTGCAATTCAGAGCCATGATGGCACCCTCAGCCTGTGATTCAGAGTTCAAAAGTTAGAATCAATATCTCCATCTTAAGCGGATACTCAGTATGGAAGGAACAAATAGAAGGCATGCCTGTACGAGCACAATCATCTTGCAGGTCAATATACGATTAGGAAAAAAAAAGCACTGGGAGGAAAAATCTCAATTGTTTGAGCAAACTTATCAACTTATTGTCCCTAATCATTGCAGCGAGTGTCACAAGAATCTTTGATGCATATGCTGTTAAGAAATTACCAAACATGCACAAGTTGATAGAACATAGCTCCTCCAGGCTATGCAGCATACCCATTTTAGGGTAGCATCATAGCAAGAGCTTACTAGTGACATGAGTGGCGTAGCAAATGCTATGCAAAACAGACGAATTAAACTAGTCCATTGTTCTAGAGGATCTAACCAGCAAACATCACTTGCTAGTAAACTAAATGCAGGTAGGCATTAGAACATTATTTAACAATATAAACAGAACTAACCAGTGCGGAAAAAAAAGTTTTGTTCTTACATGGACAAATTCAACAAAAGCAATCCTTGTGGAATGTACATTATCCCCTAGAAGCCTCAACCGAGAGACCTGCAAAGGAAATATATTTAAGAGGCAAATTATATGACATATCAATCGGATTTTAATGTTCTTAAGAAACAGTATATTTGATAGTGGATTTGGCAAACCACAAAGTCCAATGCTCACCTCACCGCAAAGTTCTTCAAAGAATTTCTTTACATCTAACTGAGTAACCTACATGATGAAGAGGCAAATGAGATCACCAAAGCATCAAACTGATAGTGTTAGCTTCAGAAACTTGCACCCAAGATCTAGGACCATAAAATACTAAGCATCAATGAAAAAGCAATAAGTGAAAAGCAGTAAGCTTTATGGCATAGAAAAGAGACAGTACCATCTTATCTATGTTTGTACAATAGACAGTTCGCATGACCATTTCCTTCTCGTCATCCGTCTACGCGACAAACCCAACACCACCAGTATTAGCATATTGTGGAATAGTAGGATAATGATATCATGGCATGAAACAAGTGAAATACTGCTCACCCTGGGAAGAAACTTTGGATTAACAGGTAAGATAGCTGTCTTTGACGGCAAAACTCTAACAGGGTAGAAACCAAAAATTGTGCCTCCCAGGTTAAGCGCAGTTCTGGCGCCCTCTGCAGAAAAAAAACAGAACACAACATTCATCAAAAGAAGATTTGATTACATAAAAAAGGAATCTGAGTAGTAGGTCAATATGTAATACCTTCATCAGAGAACTCAATGAATGCAAACCTAAGAACTGAGTGGGGATCACCACAAATTCTGCAATCAACAACCTAACAGAGAGAAAGTTCATTATGATTTAGGAAAAAAACACCATTGTTCATTTGTTCATGTTGACAGAATAGACCAGTAAACATGATCACTTAATAAACTCTGCTTAATAACTTCTGTTGATCAGCACAAGCAATAAAGCACTGAAAATATCACATGTGCAGTACAATTTCAAGTAAGAATCGGTCTTTTCAGATGAAATAACTTACTTGCCCACAGGTGGTAAAGATATCAGCAAGTCTCTCCTCTGTCACCTAACAGACGGTCAACATCCTTAGATCTTATAACAACGCAAAAATATATAATATATAGCAACGAGTGCTGAAGCAAGCATCAAGTACTCACAGTATGGTCAAGTTCAGAGACATAAACAGTTCGCCTAATGCTGTCCTCTCTGTCTGCCCGCCTCACTCTACCATTTGTCCTCCTCCTTCCTTGGTTGATGTATCCATTCCCCCTCTGAAGATGGAAAAAAAACACTTGCATCATATACTTCTCAACGGGATCAACACGTCCAATATTAGCACTTACAAACATCTGATCATCTAGTAAGTCCTAGGAGTAATCTTAGGGGAAGCATGGCATAAAACTATAAAAGCAGATCAACTCAATAGAACAAAATTGTGCATCATCGGTCCCACTAAAGGTTGGCACTTCGTCAAGATCAAACCTTTACATTAAAAAGAGGGGGAACCTTCCCCTCCGCCAAAAGAGTAACGCCAACTACGGGAACCACCAACAGGTATCACAGTTAAACACAGACATAAGGAAGAAAACCCCAGCCTTTACCAAACAGACTATGAGAAAAGCAACCAAATCCTACACACAGCACCGATCCAAGCGCCCCCGCTCTCCGATGAAGAACCAAGTCAAGAAGAACAAAAGGAGCGCGTCACGAATCAAATCATACCGTGCGCGGCTGGTGCCCAAACCCAACGTAAAACGCAGCGTCGGTGGCCCCATTCCCGCCTCCGATGGAGTGGTAATCGAACACCGGCGCATCCGCCGACAGCGCCTTCTTGGGCGGAGACGCGGCCGCGGAGGGGACGAACTCCTTGGCGGCCGGGTTGAGGTTGGACAGCAGGTCCACCAGCTTCTGCACGCCCGCCTGGTACTCCACCTCCTTCGCCGCCGAAGAAGCCGATCCCTCTGCCACCGCCGCCGCCATACCTAGGTAGGACTGAGACGAGGCGGATCGAGCGAGCGAGACGCCGACGGCCGCCTGCCGATCTCGGTCAAACCCACCCGCGGCCGGATGGGTGGGGTAGAAAGTGCCGGGCGGATACTACTGGCGCGAGGCCATCCCGCGTCTCTGCCTGCACACCGGAGATGAGGACGGTGGTGTGTTGTGGGTGGCGGATGTGGTGCGACGCGCGCCTGTGCGCCCTCGCCAACGGCGTCGATGGATTGGGGGGCTGCTGGAGAGAGCCGCGGGCGGGTGGGTTCTAGTGCCTCAGGTTCTGGCCATTTCCGGGGTGGAGACTGGGAAATGTACGCGAGAGAGGATCGGGGGGCAGGAAGCGAAACGGAAACCGGAGAGAGCCAGCCCAGCCAGCCGCGTGGGCATGATCGAACGGATGGGTGTTTCTGCAGTCTGCACTGCACGGGGAGGCGTGAAGCACGTGCGTCCGGAACCACTGCTTGTGGTAAACGACACTTTTTGATAATCAGGCGTCTACTGCCTCCATATCCGACAGCAATAACAGTGAGCTCTTAAAATTCAGCCTATTTTGAGTTTTAAGGGGTGTTTAGAATTGCTCCAAATTACAGCTCTAGAGCTATAGTTTATAATATAAAATTAAATAGTTTTAAAATATATTTTTATTCTAAATAATAAATAAAATAATTTATCTAAATATTTTCTAAAGGTTCATAACTTTAGCTCCACAATTTTCTAAAAGCACATAATGATCTGCTTTAACAACTCCATCAAAATATACTAGAGTTGTAGCAGTAGCAAAGACGACATGTATCTATACATTTTTTACTTCGTGAAGACACTAACCACATTTTCTCTAAGGCTATCCCCACCAGGCCACAAGCTCTTTCATCTCATTCTCTATCACACCTTTTATTTTAAACTCCACTCACAAATAGCGTTGTCTACAGTGCAAAACAATATTTTATACGACCAGATACATGATCTATTAGACACAGTCTAAGTGAACTTTCGCTTGCCAATGCTGGAAACATGGGCGGAGGACCCAATATTTCTTGGTGTTGGTCAAGCAATACCTTGATTCAACCCAATAAAATACCAATAGAAAAATAAATCTCTATCCCTAACTTTATTGTTCCCAGTCGACTAGAACTGCCTCCGGTTAGCCCCACGCGCCTTCATTGTCTGCCCAATCGCATGCTACTCATGGTGCGTGCCTTAGCAACCCACCCAGCTCCAAAGCGTCTCCACCTAGGCCTAGCTTCACGCTCGTCGTTTGTCCTCACTTCACTCATCACCTAGCTCCACGTGCGCGTCGCGCCTCAACCTAGCCTAGCTCTATGGTTCACCCTTGACCCCTATTCCGCCCAACACTCAGCTCCGATTCTTGTTGTATTGCTGCCATTATCGCCATTCGCCCACCCTTGTTCTTATATCGGCGAGGAGGTCAAAGCAGATTATCACAGCAGCCTCCGCCTAGCTCCACGCATCAAGATGACCAATGATTAGTTAAATGATTTGATGATGTTCTATATCAAAAAGAGAAATCTTAAATGGACTTGATCTTCATAAAATTTTAAAAGACATTTCAAAGTAAGAAAAATATATAAATGCACTTGCCTAGGTATCCTAGAACTAGACTAAACTAGAGGTATATTCATATTTCAATTCTACTTCAATTTACCATTATTAACTCATTTTCTCTTTCTCCCGATTTTATTCGCTTTTATAACAATTGGTTGTAGATGGATTATTGACACGATGACCTTAATTAAAGTATTTCCAACATTTGTCACTTATTTTATAGATATAAATTACTTGTAAAATACTTTAAATTGTGTTGTAATTTTTTCTTTCGTCGTTGCGTTAGCAATACCTCAGTTTTAGCGCGTCCTCTCCAACATGTGAGAGGGAGGGAGGACTCCATGGCTGCTGTAGGTGAGCTCTCAACATAGTTTATTTGATTGGAACGATAACCAATTAATAGTTGGCTACTAAAATTAGCTATGATCATGTTTAAATTCTAAACTAATAAATCAGCTAGTATTTTTCATACTATCTAGCTAATATATAATGTTTTTATTTATCATCTAGCTAACAAACGATCCATACCAATATGGCTGGTTAATAGTTAGCTAGGTAGATCTAAGTGGTGCTGTAACCACTATTCTATCCAGTATAAATTCTATTTTATTTTAGTTGTTCAAATAAAATAATTTATGGTCTAGCACAGAGCAGTAGCTAAATAGTAGAGTTTTAGCGGCTAGGATCTCGTCCGTACAAAAGTCATTAGTGGTTTCAACCGTCAATACTAGAGTTTTTTTTTTTTTACCTCGTCAAAACATGTTGCAACAAAAGCATGAGAAGTTAGGTGCAACCGTGCAGGTCTAATCCGATGTGCATGCGAAGACAGACATGAACAGGATAAGCAAAGGAATAATCATTTGACACGTGTAAGAGAAATAAATGCTCATACCTGTCGGGGCGGTAGGAACAATAATTTGCCACGGTCTGGAGATGTATTTTTCTTTTAGTTCTCTTTTTTTTAACAAGAAACGGATTGTATGGTTTGATCCAAGAGACCAAGCACTTATGTGGACTTAACTATGCAAATGAAAAGTTAGGTACCAACTTTCAGGCTAAACAGACTCATTATTTTGCGAAATAAAGAATACAGACCAGGATGAAGCGGTCATGGTGGACTGCGTCACAACGCTTTAGGTCCTCTCCAATTGAAGCCCTGTTTGGTTCCCTTAGGCCCAGTTTAGTTTGGGATGACTAAAGTTTAGTGACTAAAGTTTAGTCATTTTTAGTCTCTAAAGAAGCAAACATGGTGACTAAAGTGAGGTGACTAAACTTTAGTTCTTTAGTCACTAAGTGGGTGACTAAAAGGGACTAAAGTAGTATTTTTACCTTATTTGCCCTCTCCACTTTCTTCTTATAGCAAACATCCATTAATTAATATGGGTAAAATAGTCATTATTCATAGCAATTAATGATCTTTAGTCCGGTTTAGTCACTGGAACCAAACGAGGTACTTTAGCGACTAAACTTTAGTCACTAAAATTTAGTCTAGCGACTAAGGAAACCAAACAGGGCCTTAGTCACTATACTAAAGTTTAGTGACTAAAGTTTAGTCGCTAAAGTACCCTGTTTGGTTCCAGTGACTAAACCGGACTAAAGAGCATTAATTGCTGTGAATAATGACTATTTTACCCCTATTAATTAATAGATGTTTGCTATAAGAAGAAAGTGTAGAGGACAAATAAGGTAAAAATACTACTTTAGTCCCTTTTAGTCACCCCCTTAGTGACTAAATAACTAAAGTTTAGTCATCCCACTTTAGTCACCATGTTTGCTTCTTTAGAGACTAAAAGTGACTAAACTTTAGTCACTAAACTTTAGTCGCCATAAACCAAACGGGGCCTGAATTGTTCAGGGCATGTTAGACTATCTCCATTATATCACTTATTTTATCATCTATCATATCTCTTGTTTCAAACTTCACTCTACAAAAAATATCAAAATAGTTATGTGTCCTCTATTTTACATTACCTCCTAGAGACGGTCTTAAATAAAAAGTAGGAGACAATAATACAACACCACTTAGAATAGGGGTGAAAACGGAAAGTATATGTAATTCAGTATCATACCCTAATATATTTCAATCGGATTCAAATAATTAGAAACGGGACAGATACGGATACAAAGACCGAATATTATTCGAGGGGATAAGTGATGAATACATATATTATTTGGTCGGATACATACGGATAATGAACACTTATCGGATAATGCATGATTGCTTATTATTTACTAGAATTCCATTCGTGTGTAAGACAGCTACACGTGATCAATGCATAGATCATATATCAACATGACAATATAGCACATTGAGATCATATATAATAGTCCAACACAGTTCGACTGTAATGTAAGATTTGAATCATACAATAGTCTAATACAATATAGGACGGTTTTTAAATGGCATAAGATAGTCTAATACAATACATTAGTCAAATACATGTGATTATAGTCTGTTAATAAGCTATGAAATATTGGAGTTACACATGTGATATATAGTCTATTACTTTATCTTCATCTGAGTTCATATGCAAACGAGAGAGGGACAAGATGCTCTCAAGTCTCTTATTCGTGATGGTGGTGGTTACAAGGTGGAGTCCTAGTTAGGTCTTAGCTTGGCGAGAGGCTCCGGCCTCATGGTGCTCCTCCTATTCGTCGGTCCTTCTAGGTGTCGTCTCCTCGCCTGGATCTGTCCTTGTGTCCGTCGTGTCTCCAGGATAAAAGAACCTCGTGTGTAAGGGAACCGACCTCCTCATTTTATAGGCCAAGGAGAGCGGTCAACCAGCGATGGCTTTCTTAGGAAGGAGCCACCAGGTGATGGTAAAATTAGGCGTTCTACCACAGGTAAAGCCACGAGTGCTTGCGGTTGCCTAACTGTCTTGTATTCTTTATTGCGGACGACATGGGCAGCGCGGGGCTCCGGCGCCATCATTCGATCTACGCTGACCCCTAGCCTTCGTAGCCTGGGGCTCGACGCAGTTCGTCGTGTTGTTCCCTCGGCCTGCACACTCAGGTCTAGTCCCTATAGGTCATGAGTGTGCCGCTGACCGAGGATGCGTGAGCCATAAATGCGTCACAAATCGAGGGGCTCGTATATCATGAGTGCTCTCTGACATGAGGGGTTCGTAGGTCACAAGTGAGAGGTGGATCGACACCTTCGCTGTGGCTTAGTGCCGGGTGCAGTTAATACTGTCGATCATTTATGACGTGTCGGTCTCGGGCCAGGCGCGTGATCCACTCAAGTGGTTTCCCTTCGACATGCCCAGCCCCCTTGTCAGGTCCCACCACGCCCGACCCCGGGCTCGATGCTCGGGGTTCATCCGAGGTGGGTTCTTTCAGGGTAGACGTTACCTATCTTCTCTAGCTAACCGATGGGCGCCGTATGCCAAGGCCCTTTCCCCTTGTGCTTGCTAACCGATGGGCCCCATCGACCGGGGATCGTATCCCCGACAAGACGTGTTTGTAGTAAGGGGGCAACTCCTTTACTATAATAGTTGAAGATTTGTCGCTAAGTCTCCAATAGACACATAAGCATGAGAGCTCTGAGTTCGCCATATATAACACATTGAAGTAACAACAATGGTTTCAATACCTTACTAGATGTAGGGACTTTTTGAACCAGTCTAAACTATCTCTCTCTCTCTCTCAAACTAATAGAGTAAGGCCATTGAAGCGGTAGCCCACATTATCCTCGTGTGACCTATAATATTACTTGTTGTGAGTTCAAAACCATGACACCTTGTGTTGGTACTTGAAATATGATCCAATAATATTTGAAAATGCATGTATGGTTGCAACCCTTGATCATGGACTATGAAACACACAAGAGTTGCTTTTTGGTGGGAGAAGCATTTGCTAGGCTATTGTCTAGGGTTGCAAGCAAACACCTAGGCATACTACATGTTGTAGATTGCCCAAGTAAAATTGTTCATCCATCATGAGGCCACATAATATTATCAAAATTAAAATTTAAACATAGAGATTCATAACAGGAACAATTGTTAGAGATTCATACCTCAGCATCCTAAAAAATGATAGGGTACAACCTAAACATGTAACCTTCTACTATACAACAAATAAAGGTATTATTTCTCTACATCCTAACAATGATAAGGTACAACAAACAAAAATCTTTCTGTACCGAGAAACTAAACCAAATAATAGAAGGTATCTAATATATAGATATATGCATCTCAAGATAGAAAGATTTATGTGTCCACACATCAGGAGTGCCATTAGTTGATGTCCATACATCAGCTACATATCATAATATACTCATCTGCTAGCTACCCAAAAGTTATCACAACCCTAGTAGATACATCATCACTGTGTTGTTTGCCTACATATCATCACTTATTGAGATTCTTTGGCATGGCATCCACCTTCTTCGTGAGGTCATCGACTTGCACAACCACAGTGTCAACCTGCATAGCCTTGGCATCCACCTGCTTGTTAAGTTGTTATGGATTCATTGATTTGCACGACTGTCGCGTACGTCCACCTTGTTCAGATAGCGCTTGATTGGTTTACTGCGAACGCACACCCTGTCCCACGCGAGCCTGGCCGGCCAGGTACGGCCATTTCTGGCGACATCAGAATAACTTATTTTGTATCCACTCATGCAGCCACCGTTCCTCGCGCACAGACAACCAAACAGACGCTCAACCAAAGTCAACGCACGCAACGATTCAGGATGGAATGGTACGGGTAACCAATCAGATGGATAGTGCATCTTTCTTGAAATACAAACGAGGACGCTCTTCTCACTCAATTCGATATCTCGCAGTTGTACCTTAATGTTTGCTATAGGTTATGTTTTGCATTTTTTGTAAGAACTTTGGGGGGGAGCATTTTCATTTAGCTGTCATTTGTTTTCATCGAAGATGTATTTTTACTGTATGTTTTGCCATTTTGTGATAATATTTCTTCAACCTTATCGAAAAAAATACAAGCAACTATAGCATCAAAATAATTTTATCGAATTCTCCAGGAATACATTTGGTAGGAATATAGTTCGATAGCGCATTTATTTAACGCTGCTGGTTTTTTTGTTGGAAATTTAGTTTATAGTAACGGAAGCTGGTTTTTTTTTTTTGGAAAGCTGGGGCTGGTGCCACAACGGCACTGGAAACCAGAGGCAGAAACGCACGCAACGCTACCTGGTGCATGGTGGAACAAGAAATTCAACAAGCGTCAAAACCGATGCCCCGTCTTGGACGGAATCGGACCAATTCCTGGCCATTTTCTCCCGTTCTCACATGACTCCAGTTTTGACAGCGCATCCGGCCGCGCAGGGACAGTTTAGTTAGTGTTGATCAGGTGGTTTATTACTGGTGGTTAGACAACGGTGAATATGTCGTATTTATATAGGAGTAATGATAAATGAACAGCTGTTTCATTTTCATCCACAGACCACCAGCTACTGGACGAGAGAGAGAGAGGTAAACAAAGACCAATTGCAATTGGTACAGCCGTGGAATCCAAGGCAGTCGTACAAGGAGGATTTGTGCTGTCACGTTCCCCCCCGCGAATTTCGCCAAATTTTACCGTGGTGGGCAACCGCAAGGGTGGTGCACCGTGCAAGACCTTCTCCTTGGCTCCTGATGACCAAAACGACCAAACCTGAGGGTGCCTACGACCTATAACACCGAGCCATGTAGTACCGGTGCCGTAGGCCATACCATTGACTTTAAGATTCAAACGCGGTTTTAATCCTACCAAACATTGTAAAGGGGTTTTTTTATAAGAAAGAGCTGAAATGCAGAAAAAAATGGCACAACCCTGCCGTGCTCCGTGCGGTCAGAGTTTGGGCCTCCAGGAAGCTTCCATTTTCTTCAGAGCTACAAAAAAATGCAAGCTGGGAACCATAGCGCCGTACTATGTTCGAGAACTTGCTTTGCGTCAGAACTCAGAAGCAAAGTATGCTTAGCCTTGCCACTGTGGTCTCTTGTGTTTTTTTTCTTTCTTTCTTCAATACAAAAAAAAACGAACTTGGACTTGAGTTGCACCAGCAAGCGAACAGCATGTCAAACTAGTCCTGTTGTACCCATTGCGCTGCATCATGCCACGTTTGACTTGGACGCAGGTCCTTCCGAATGCAGTACATACATTATCAAGATATTTCGATTTTTTTTTTCAGGATACGTTTCGTGCAGCGCTGGAAATTCCGTTGCAAGGCTATGGTATTTGCATTGTGCCCTTTTCTTTGAAGACACAAATAGTGTACAGCAGCATCTCTATTTGCTACTGGAGGACCGAAGGTTGAGGTGTATTTTACAGTGAATCTGACTAATACTGTACTATTTTCTTACTGAGAGCTTGTTAGCTCTTACCGTTTCACTTCAATTGAAGAACAGCGATTCTGTCGCCGAAAGGTGCTCTCTTTGCAAAGCAATTGGCTAATGAAAGGCCATGATTCCTGGCCTGGTTGACCAACCAAAAGGAACCTAAAAGATATGCGGTAGATTAAAGGCAAGCATCACTTCACTTTTTCTAGCCAAGTGTGCAGCAGTACCCTCGTCCTTCCTTGGGGCGAGGGATCTTTGTGCTCGTGAAAGCAACGGCTCGCATTGTTCGCTAATGGACGAATAAATTCCATCACAAAAACATTGAACTGTATGGAACATGCTATACTGAAAGCGTGGGGGCAAAAACAAAAAAAGAGGACAAGGAAACGAGAAGCGCCCGGCACCCACCTGGTACCCGGTCCGAGAGCGCAAATTCACATTTCACCCAAGCAAAGGCAAAGCAAATGCGTGAAAGAATGACTGTTTACCAAATGTTAAACCAAATACCCACCCCTGCAGTCTTTGTACATGAAGCTCCTCCATGTTTGATCTTTACAAGCTTTAGCAACAAACACGAAGCACTCCCTGACACCATTTTCGCCACCATCCATCATCTTGGCATCTACTAGGTTAGAAGGTATGACTTGTACATGTCTGTTGTTAGGGTCTAGGAAGCAGACCTCTCGCCCTGGTGCTAGAATAGGCTGTACATGCGGTACGAAATGTCAACCTGAGGGCAGTTCCTTCCAGAATCGCTGCTTCCATCAGTCCATCTATCATGAGTTGACATTATTGGCTGTTGGAGCAATGTGCCTGCCATACCACCCCTCATGTCTGAAGTTGTTCCCTGGGAAAATACTTTGTATCCCCCAGTAGCAGTAGCCATGTAACTAGTGGAAGTTCCATCCCAATTTTCAGCCTCTTGACGTGGATGTGACGAGCCACCAGGGTAAAATGAATACTGAGGGTCATTTGACCAACCAAAGAGGGTGCCTGGAAACTGTCTGTGACTCTGACTCCAGTTCCGGTTGGTATCGGTCAAACTGGGTGGTGAAGAGATGTTCATGCTTAGATTTTGTGTGACATCTCCATCATCTTTCAGGCAATCTGTAGTCAAGCTAGTAAAGTCTTGTTGATCTGGAATACCACAATCTTGTACCAGGGCATCAGGTGCAGAGCAATGTCCAGAGCAAGCTTTGCCTGAACCGGAGTACAGATGAGGCTTCTCAAATCCAGGAGGACAAGCTTGTCTCCTTTCCTTTCTATGCAGAGATGCCACATCAGTGGATGATACTGCACTGGCTGGTCTTGATAGCATAGTGCTATCTGAAGAATGAGAGGAAACAATATGACCAGACCGAATTGTGTCCCAGCGCCTATTGTGCGAGCTATCACCATCAGACAACGATGCATTCTTATTAAGAGTGCTGCAGCAGAAACTTGCTCTTGCTATACCTGTATTAGAAACTGAAACTGGTGCATTTTGTTGATTTACCAGCTGTGATCGATTCTTTGCTACAAGCTTCATGTTCAAATCTGAAAGATTGTGTGATCCAGCAGATCCTTGAGTTTTGGCATAAGATGCAGAAAGATTACTGGGAAGAGTTCCGCTGCTCATATTCTGTGATGCAGTCAATCTGTGTGACACAGTGCTCTCTGGTAGTTGCTTATAACCTCCAAGAACTATCTTTTCTTTGATATCTGAGCATTCATTCATTATCTCTACTCCAGCATGAGATTTAACACTAGCTGAAGCGAACAGATGCGCAGGTTCCTCTGGGATCTGGGGAACTGGATGGTTTCTAGGAATTGTAATGCAGCTCCCTTGTGCCTTTTGAACCAAAGTAAGTTTTGTGAAGCTTGTTGAAGTACCATTGACAACTTGTCCTGTTGCTTTAGGCCTAGTATCGCTAGAAGCAATTGACGGCCTGTTAAGTACAGTAAGACGCCGCACTGGTGCAACTTGTCCTTGAGAAACTACATCAGCATACTGTGGCTTTTGCTGCACGGTGTCAGATGTTCCATTTTCTGCTGAAGTAATTTGCTTGGGATTTGAATTATCGTTTCCTAACTGTGAAGATGCTTGAGATTTGTCGTTATTGGAGCCCAAATGCTCATTTGATGAGCTGTGCAACCAAGCACCCTCAATAGGCTGCATATGCTTTACTGATGTAGTCATTTCACTTGAACAGTTACGCCCTCCAGGTGGTATGTACCTTTGAGGTTTGAGGTCAGACAAATTTTGCTGATTATTGTGTAATCTCTCATGGTCATTCCTTTGATGAAGAACAATACTTGCCGGCGATGGAGGACTGCCAGAAGAAAGGCTTGAGTCCCTGCAACACAAAAAAGAAGGGTGGTCATCACTTATTGGTGAAGCACTGAAGGCTAATATACATCAGGATCTGGCCCTGGCAACAAAAGCATTTACCGTGGAGTGGTGACTGATGGTAAACTAGTATACTTGATAGCACCATTGGGTAGTAATCTGTCATCATTGATGCAAATCTTGGCATAAAAGGAATCCCAGTTAGTACAACAATGGGCAAGTAAATGCATACAAACTATAAACAAAACACATTTTTTCTATCCCTTTGCAGCAAAACCATAAAGTTGTATACGAAAACATAACCACAAGACAAATGTTAATGACATTGTGATCCTTACATCTTTGGAGATTCCACTGGCAGTTGTATTTCTTGAACTGCAGTCACATGGAGGGGGCAAAGTACGTCCCGAACGATGTTGGAGACACTTGGTACTCATTCCCATGGAGTGCTGCAGCCTGACCTCAGAAAGAAACAAAGGTGATATTAACATATTTATGTGGATGGTTTCCATGAATTCATATATCATTTGACCCCAAGGTTCCTGTGCAACCTAGCATCTATCAATCCAAATTGAGCATAGGAACATTGAATTTAAATGAGTTTGTAGTACAACTTCATCTTTTCAAAAGTCCAGATTCAGCTAATTATGCTACATGGCAGAACTGAAGAATTCAGTTCAGACATGCTAACTGCATCATCAGGAGCTGTCAAGGCAACACAAATCTCAAAGAGTCCAAATTAATGACACCTGCTGCACAAAGAATCCTATGAAGGTCATTTTTTTCTCGAACGATCTTACCAAGTCATTAGTGCTACAGGTTCAGCTGGACTGCTCATCTTCATACTCGGTTGGCCCCAGCAAAGGGTTTTAATAGATATAAGATATGACAGACAAAAGAGGTATATGAAAGTCTAATACTTTGTAGAAACATGATGGGCATTTATGCAATAAGTGCTGTTCAAATCTGCAACCTAACCAGCATATAGATAATCCAGGTAATGCAATAACAAGTGTTAACATCAACCAGTTGGATGACCCTTTCTCTTCTTGTTGTTTTGCTTTAGTTTGAGCAAAACATGTGGTACTTGATGTTTTACATTCATCATATTATAACGCCTGCTGCTTGTTCGCAGTTAGACACCCTTATATGAAATATAAGGGTATCTTTGAATCAGCCTATTATCCTAAGCGTATCAAGAAGTTTTGATATCCCAAAAGGGGAGATTAAGAAAACAACATAAGTGTGTCTTTTAAGATATTAAAATCTCTAGATGCCAGTGAATAAGTGTGGTTGTCCCAATTTAATTATGCTAAGTATTTGCTACTAATCAACAACAAATATAGGTCAAATAAAGAGGTTGACATATTCAATGCATGTATCTCAACAATCTACTAAGTACTCTAGTGTTGAATCCAATAGTCTAGATATGTATGGTATCCTGATATCAATTACTATGTTAATCATAACTGACCTGACCCTTTATATTGCCCTTCCACTAACTAATAATTACATTGCTTTCAGCCTTTTGTCCATTAAATGCGGATTCACAATGACTACTTGTATTACATAATAATAAATAATAATAAAACTATATAAAGCAACTAATTTCCACGGTTTCCACCATTGTCGACTTTTGCAAAGAAAAAACTATATAAAGCACCAGTTTCCACCGTCGCCGTGCGTCACGCGCGAAGCGCATAGGTTTGTTCCTCTCCACCGCATCTCGCCTAACAAGCAGAGAGGGATAATGACGCTGCCACCTGGATAAGTCTTATCAGAAGAAAAAAACGTCATTCGTTGACTCCCCACTCGATAAACTCATCTCAGATGGTGGCGCTGCAGGCACATGAGATTAGAGCCATTTTTTCTTGCCATTTTTGCTCCCTCACTCAGGTTCTATTTTTCTTGCCATTTTTGCTCCCTCGCTCAGGCCATCTCACCACTTCAAAACCCTCTCCTGTCTCATCCGCCTTCCTCGCGATTGCAACGACAAGGCGATTAGAGACGGCGGCGGCCATGGCCACCGCGCAGAAGGAGGACCTGCTCAGGGAGATTACCAAGAAGGAAGAAGAGAGCACTTGTTTCGAGTAGAGCACCTCCGCATGAGCGAGCAGAGGTGCACGAGTAGGCGGCACGGGTGCGCGGCTGCCAGGAGCGCTTGCGCGCTTGCATCAGATGGGAGCGCGGAAGCGCTTGCGGCTGCCGGGAGATGGAGTGAGGATGCCGTAATGTGTTGGGTGGCTGGAGGAACGTCATCAGAGATGGTCTCGCTTCCCTAGGTGATTATACTGTTACTCTAATTAATTTAGTTTCTTGCATCCTGCCCATGCTTGCGGCTGCTGGGAGATGAAGAGCGAGGATGCCGCAATGCGTTGGGTGGTTGGAGGAATGTCATCAGAGATGGTCTCGATTCCCTAGGTGATTATATTGTTACTCTAATTATTTCATTCTCTTGCATCCTGCTATGCTTTTTTTTAGAAACGAACCTACATCTTGGGAATAATGCTTGGCTCGTGATGTGATCGAAGTGGTCATGCAAGGATTATTCTTTAGTTCAATTTGTGGCTGGAGTTTTGCTATTGCCTGGACATGTGGTCCTTGATTGGGTAGGCGGCCCACGGCCATGTAGTTGTGTGGCAGACTTGAGAAGTCTGTCGACTGGATTGGATAGATGGGTGAGATTTTTTTTTTTGCTCCTGATAGTAAGGGGGAAATCAAAACAAAACTAGAAGAGAAAATCTATGTTGATTTAATTTATTATTATGCCATCGCAACATGCAGACATTGTACTAGTACATAATAAAATGTTAGTACTAAAAAAATATACCTTGCACACACCACAGAAACATCATCTTTTGTACAAATTTCTTCTGCTGGGGCTTTATAATGCACATACGAACAGTTTGGCTTGTAGCAGTCCTGAGCCAACGCACAACCAGTTATCAGAAAAGAAGCCAATGGCTCCAAGGAATTGAGTATATAAGACATACCTTATTGCTGAGCCATATATGACAATATCTTGTCACACCAAAGGTTGCTCTATATGGTAAGCATAAAAAGTGCAAGCCATACCATTAGAAAGACATAACAAAATGGATGATGGTTCATTTAAGTCGAATCACAGTATATATAGCGCCAACTTACTTCAAAGGTCGACCATCCAAGGAATAACCATCAACTGCCTGTATGCATCTGATAGCTTCTACTTCTTTTGCAAATGTAACATATCTAAAGAGATGTGTGCAAAGAGTTACACAATAAATAAGCATCTGATCTCAAACATACTATAAATAATTAAGTTTGCTAAGAGTAATTTCTGCTCTGTACAAAATGTATCTAGTAGGGATCAACAAGAAAAATTAGAACTGCAATCCCTGCAGCAAAATCATATCAAATGTCACAAACGAAAGTATTTTGCCCGCGTCATTACAAAACAGAAGGGCATGGAAGCAAATTTCCAAAGTGTGCAACTTTTGTTTGTGGCCATAGCAGCAAGATATGAAGAATTCTACCTATATAATAGGAGAAATTTCGATATTTGACATCCAATCCACGCGTCTGACTTCTTTTAACCCTCAATTCGTGCGTCTTTCGATAATTAACCATGTGGCTGCAAATTCTTTTCGATTCAAGGGTTTTCTCTCTTTTCTGTCCCTTTTCTATTTTCTTTACTTCTTCCCAGCCATATGCAATGACCAAACTGCCCCTATCGTTCCCTCCCTGACGATCATGGATGATCATGGCCGTTTGGTCATTTCATGTGGCCTGGAAAAAGAGAAGAAAAGATAGCAAAACTTTGAATCAAAAGAATTCACAGCCACAGGGTTAAATATCGTAAGGCGCATGAATTGAGGGTTAAAAGAAGTGAGGTAAGCGAATTGGATGTCAAATATCGAAACTTCTCATACAGTGGTGACCATATTACTGATCCCGACTTTGTATATCCAAATCACTTACACACGTCCAGAGTCAGGAACCTGTTGGTTAGCTCCAACATTATCAATGATAATGTTTTCTATCTTTCCATATTGTCCAAGGAAACTCTTCTGTCTCAGCAACTGCATGAGTAGCATACAGTTAGCATTTACCTTGGTGCATCAAGAGATCTTAAAGAGGAAATAAAGAACCAGGGTCATAATGCTTGCACTCTCGGTGCAAAGCATTTACCTTCTCGCTGGCGAACTCAGTTGGCATACCAACAATATAGACAAGCTTCCGTTGAATCACACGAATGCTATTTGGATCTTTTGGTTCTGACTGTCCCAACTGAACTTTTGCAGATGTTTGCTTATGAGACTTGACTTGTTCTTTTTGATAGTTGGACTTATCAGCACAAAGTTCCTTTAAACTGCACATTTGGGAAAATAAGGTAGAGAAAATTCAAGTAAATCAATTATTATTGCATTTCGTAATAAGAAGTTTGATGAGTTAGCGTCGAGAAATGAAAATGTGCATATAGTGCAGTGGATTTTTTACTGATAAAAACATTGAATCTTAGAGATAAAGCACATGCATTTGGTTCCTGGCGCTTGTCTCCAAGATCTTATCCTTGTTATATACAGAACGGCATCCAGGGCACCTCCCGCCAGATTCATCAATTATACGATGCCAACACCAAAGACATATCTACCAAGAAAAATGATGATTATAAATACACTAACTTAACAAGAAAGACAAGAAAAGCCATCATCTGAGCTGTACATATTTAACTAAACTATGATTTACTAAAAGCACAATACTGAATCATGAAGGTACAAATGGAAGAAGCATTTAATTTATTTCACTCACTGGGCCATGTTATCCAAAATAGAATACTACAGATACTTCTCGATGCTACAGCAAAACATATGATGTTCAGACTCTTACTGTCAAATTCTTAAAATATACTACATCAGCAATATTTCCAAAAAAAAGTGTAATAATGACATCTCTTGGTCTTTCCCGTTTTTTGAAAAATACAAAATAAGCTTCACAAACCATAAAGAGTGTAAGGAAAATGGACCCCGGCCCATTTGGCTAAGTGATTTTGGTGTTTGATGATCAACATAACCTGTGTAATAATGTGTTTGCTAGTGTTTGTGTTTATAGTTCATAGGATGCGAAGAGGATTGGATTGAGGCACTGAGGATGCAACACCTCAAAAGAAGACATAAAAGATGCGTAAAAGTCCAAGGCTCAAGAACAAAAGAAGCCCAAAATAAACAGTGAAGAAATCCATGAAGAGGGTAGTCAGTCAGCGCTCTGGTGGCGCACCAGACAGTGAACAGTACTTGTCCGGTGTGACACCGGGAAGTCTGTGCAGAGAGCCCACAACTAGGGACTCTGGGGCTGTAGCACCGGAATGTCCGGTGTGCACCAGACAGTCTGGGTAACGGTCGGATCCAACGGTCGACTGCTACAGACACCAACGGTCGGCTGACGTGGCCAGGGCACCAGACTGTCCGGTGCGCCCGACGACAGAGCAGTCAGCTTTCTGTCCAACGGCTAGAATTGTGGGGGAGGTTATAAATACTCCACCAACCGGCCATTTGAAGGTGTGGGAGCCCAAGCAACATATCAATACATGTTGTAGACATTTCCAAGTGCTCAAACACCCAAGTGCTTAATAAAATCACTCAGTGGTTAGTGTAGATGTTTTGCGAAGTGATTAGGTTAGTTAGACCGCTTATGCGCTTGCTTTAGGTGAATCCTAGTTAGTTGAGTGAGTTTAGAAAAACCCACAAAATCCCTCAACTCTTGTGCGAGCCGTTGTAATTGTATCGAGTGGGGCGAGAGTCTTGCGAGACTGTGACAACCGAGTTTGTGTCACGGCCGCCACCGTGTACTGAAGGGAATGAGGCCTGCGACGTTTCATCCGGAAGCTCGATAGTGGAGACGACGGGGAGCGTCGAGAGGAGCCAGAAGCGGAGCACCATTTGCGCGTGGAGAAGGCCCACGGCTCTCTACGGAGTTACTCGACTGTGGTGTTTGGCCCTCACGTGGGCTACCCTTTGTGCATGGGTACCAACGAGGATTAGTCGGGACCTTGCGTGGTTCCGAATACCTCGGTAAAAATACCGGCGTCATCCACGAGAGTTTGCATCTCTACCTTGATCTTTACCTTCCGCATTTATATTGAGTAATTAAGTTTCAATCTCCTCTTTCTATTTAGAATATTTAGGATTGAAACTTAGTTTTTGCGGTAGAGATAGCAACACTTAGATACAACCTAGTTTGCACATTCTAGACTGTTTATTTGCATAGGTTTTGTTCTAGTGATTTATTTGTGGCCTAGTTTAGAGAGAGTTATTAGAGGTCCTAATTCAACCACCCCCCTCTTAGGCATCACCGTTTCCTTCAAAGAGAACACATAACTAAAGGTATTTATTACCCATCTTTTCGCGTGACAAATGAAAATATAATCATATAAAATAATTGTTGTATAATAATGTATTTTTACAATTATTGAGAAAAGTCATAGCAAACAAAAGGTAGAGAACACAAAATTACAGGTATTTATTACCCATCTTTTAGCATGAGAAATGAAAATATAATCATATAAAATAATTGTTGTATAATAATGTATTTTTACAATTATTGAGAAAAGGCTTAGCAAACATAAGGTATGAAATACATCCAAATAAATAAAGAGCATGGAAAAAACAAAAAACAATGTGTGCACACCACAATGGTACTCAAGCAGTCAAGCCTTGGATGTTCACCTCATATCCACATTTACATGGCTTCAGTTGTTTATCTGTCAAATCCATCTTGTTCAAGCAAAGTGGACATTTTTCATTAGTTTGGTCGTTCATGGTGACTCCGCCTTAATAGTTGAAGCAAGATAACTGAAAATAGAAAAAAAGAGTTATCTTACCAGAATATGATACAGCATAAGGATGTACAGTTTCAGAACATGATTAATCTAAACACCATCTTAGAGATGTTGCAGAATGTAGAGATGTTGCAGAATATGAAGCTCGGTTGACATAGCAATGCATCTACCACTTCAGCAGGCATCATTGGCTTTGTTTCAGATATGTCAAAGGCATTGTTAAGAATAGCTGAATAAAATTATGAAATGACAAGAAGTTAAGCGTAACATTTGTGAGTAACCACGTGAGGATCCCTTAGTAAAGTATCCTTGCAAAAACACACAATTTAACCAAGTTTTTTTCCACATCGGTAGAAGTAGAACCTAATTTCATTACCAGAAAACAACAAATTAGAAGAGCTTTTATTAAAACAGCTAAAGAAAACTATGACTTATTAAACGCCAGCACCTCCGAACACAAACAACCTATGTCAGTTTAATCTGGGAATATGACAATATAGCTTTTAATATGCCAGTTAACTATTAAAGCTAGGCATAACTTTGGTATAGTAATAAACTGTCTGTTCTACCAAGAAGCGCTCTTTTTCCATCCATAATAATATCAAATATCCTGAGTATGTTTTGTCTATAAATTGGAATATTCCATAAGTAAGACACTATAAAGCAGGGGCCGCCGCAAGGGGTAGGCAAGGTGGGCCATGGCCCCACCTTTTTTTATAAACTCTTATACCTAGATTTAAATATACATCAAAATAAAACAAGAGCTATTATATATAGGTGGCCAAATCTAATGATTAACTTTTTTAGTGCTCCACTACTCAGCCCACTTCCCACCCAAGTTGTTTGATTCCCTCCCCTAGCGGCTAGCCCACTCGTGGGCTCGTGGCTCGCTTGCTCCTTTGGTAATTGACTGATCGGTTAGTGGGTGACTTAACCCGCCAGCTGCCAGTCCCACCTAGCCTCCACGTCACTCATCAGCTCGTCGCATCGTCAGGACCCCGCATGCAGTGACACTGCTTTGACTCTTAGTCCGCACTAGTGGGCGGACATAGGGTTGAAAACGGACGGAAAAATCTCGTCCCGATCCGTACCGTTTTCTACATTTGACCCGATCGTTTCCGTATTTACGGAAAAATATGGAAACGGGACGGAAACGGGAGAGGGCTTATCTCGTCCGTTTTTGCGGGATCCCGTTTTTTTTTCGGATTGAACCCGTATTTATTCCGTATTTGACAAATATGGGACGAGCCTAATATGCATTAGTATATAAACTAAATCCTCGTGTATTTATGTGACAAATTATAGCACAATTGGCCATTGTAATCACTAGCTCTTTTCAAATGGCAAGTGATCTAAAGTCTTAAACAACATCGGTTGTAGCTAAATGTACACATTTAGCAACCAAACAATAATAGAATGTTGCCTCTCTATATCTATTTGTTTTATGTTATTATTCTGCCAATCAATCACTAGTTAAACTGACATCAATAACATTTCTATTTTTATTAAATTATGAGTTTCCGTTAGTATTTCCGTTTCTGTTCGTTTTCGCAATTCCGTTTATCCCGCTCCCGTTTCCGTTCCCGACTATTCCAGACCCGATCCTGTTTCCGATGATAAAATACGGATATGGAAACGGGAGAGGGGTTTTCCGTCCGTCTCCGTCCGTTTTCATCCCTAGCGGACAGCCTGTCGGTGGCATCCTGCCTTGGCACCACAATACCACCGGCCCTCGCTATCTCACTGCGGTACCAACACACCCGTCAGACTGCAAGCTGTTGCCTCATTGTCGCCATCTCGCGTCAGACTCGCCGATGTGGCCGCTCCGCCCCACCCCACCCCCTCCCTCACTGGCCCGTTGCTTTCCCCTCTCCGGCTCTCCCCTAGGACAGCCAAAAAGGTTTTCCGGTATTCATGTCATTTTGAAACACTCCTAGTATTATCACCTAACCTTCACGTTATTATCATGAAGCTACTTTTATAAGTGGTCTAGTCTAGTGATTTTTCTCTTACGGTGTTGCCCCACCTAGAATTTTGTCATGCATCCGCCACTCCTAGGAACCATACTTCCTAATAGAAGCTTGCTTCAAATAATCGTAGTTATTCACATATTGCTTGCTTGTACAAAGCCTGGGATGTTTTCTTCAAAGGAAAGCAAATATTTAGGGCTTGTTTGGTTCGTGGCTAACTGTGCCACAGTTTGCTCCTAAGGTTAGTCGTCCGAATTGAAGAACTAACCTTAGACAGAAAAGTCAGGCAAAGTGTGGCAAGTTAAGCAGCGAACCAAACATGCTCTTAGTCAGCAACTATGAAAACTAACAAGTTGTTGTACTGTTAGAATCAACATGTCACATGTATCTATTCTTGACGTAATCATTATCACGCCAAGGGAAATATTGCGCCAAATCATCTCTGCACTACATTCCATCAATAAATCAAACGAGCAATTTCTACTGTGTACCAAAATCAGTACACACAGAACGCTTCTATTTGTTAGCTGGCACCAATAGAATTTTGTTGATCGGACTATTAATGGCAGTACAGCATCAGTTCCTGAGCTCCAGAAGCCTGAACGGAAGATGCACTAGGCTACATCATCATAGTGCACATGGCCACATGGGTACAAACCATAATCCAAATGCGCTAGTTGTGTGTTGTACTTTCCCGCTCACAGAATCTCCTACACAGCACATTAAGTTCCAGAACTTTGTAGGCTGCGTTGACTAAAAAAATGACGCATGCTTATCTACCATCGAGCCCTCAACAAAATCAGGGGTCCACATGCAAATCCTGAACTCTGAGAGGTGCATGCAGCAAAAGTACACCTAAACTGGAGGTCTGAAGCTCTAAAACCTAGTAACGATCTCTTAACCAGACCGTAATGCGAGTTAAGTAATGACAAAAAACAAGTAATCTTACACTCAAATTAAATTACTCTTCAATACCCCCGAGTGGCCGAGTCACAGACTTATCAGATAGTAAAAAGGAATAGCAGTTACCAATCCCACGAAAACCTCTCACTAAAATACCAAAACTCAAGACAACCGAGACATTCTCACTGAGAAGCATCAATTTGCAGACAAAACAAAACAATAGCTGATTAACAACAGACAAGCCTAATAAATTCGCAGATATTGCAGCCAAAGCCGACTCCCGTACTAGCCCTAAATAGTGAAATAAACACCAGAAAAGGGAGTAGCCGCCAAAGCATTCCACCGCCATCAAGTCCGCAGGAGTGATCGCGGCCACGGCCAAGCGGTGGGGTGAAAACTGAAAACCCAAACCTCGCACACAAAAAAATAATCACCAAAACCCCTGCCCGCCACAACAAAGCCCTAGAGGTTATAGCAATCAGCCACCACGCGGTGCTGGAAAACAGCGAGGCCGCCGATGAAACGCACCGAAACACCGTAAAACCGCGGCCAAATGCCCCCCGGAGCCCTACATTGCCAGGACCGGAAAGCCCTAGGCCCTAGCGCGAGGCGAAACGGGGGCGGTTTGCGATCGGAGCGGGTGGAGGGAACTCACGTCCAAGGAAGAGGAGGCGATCGCCGCCGCGGGCAGCCTCAGGATTAGGGTTTCGAGCTCCTGCGTCGTCTACCTCCAGAAACTCCGCCGCTCGGCTCCGGCCCCCCTATCCCCCTCCGCCGCTCCGGCCCCTCTTCACCCAATAAAAACTGAGAGGAGAGAGCCTTGGCGTCCTGGACTTTTTGTTTTTCCCCCCGAGTCGAAGCGAAGTCTTTAATAATTGGCACCACGACTCACCACCCCGGCCGGACCCGCGCTCACGGAGCGAGATACGCGGCCCCCCGCGCTGGCACGCCGACACGTGGGTCTAGGATATGCGTGGGGGCAAGCTCGCGGTGGCTCGGGCTAGTCGGTGCCCGGGCAGGTGCGGTTCGTCAGGTCCTTTCTTGATGCTCTCAGATGATCTGACGCGGCCGCGTACTTTTGGGCGATGCGCATTGCTTCATGCCCTCCTCGCGCGGGCGTGGGGCCCGTCGGCTGGAGGGACCACATGTCGGTCGCGGGGAGGCCGACTGCTCGTACGTACACGCGTGGCCCACAGGGGATGGCCCGTCCTTTCCGGGGCGCATCGCATCCACGTTCGGAAGTGAGAGACCCGCACGCAAGCGGCGTGGATGGGGGTTACTAACCACTGGAAACCGGGGCCGGTTGTGTCAGTGGGAGGGAGGGCTCGGGTGCGTAGACGCAACCGCCAACTGGGGCCAGTGGGCTGGCTTCCATTGAACTATACTGGGGATAGGATAACGCGGTGGGGTGGGGAAAGTGACGGCTCGCGGTCGCAGCCGCGGCGGCACTCTTTGGTGTGGGCCCGGATCGGGGTGTTGGACTCGTAGTCGTAGACTGGAGGGTTTAATACGGGGGCGGGCCCGTGCACAGCGGGATTGATGGGGGAGATTTGCACTCTGATCAGCAGCATACTTTCAGGATGCAGCAGCCTTGCAGAAGGCGTCCTCGTGGTCTCGATCGCACAGCTTGCGTTTGGAACCGGAATAGCAGAGAAGGGCTCTGGCAGCCTGTTCCCATTTATGCTGTGCTTGGCTTTGGCTGCTTCTCTACGATGGCATATCAGTGCAGTAAGGCCCGTTTAGACACAAATTAATTAAATTAATATATTTATATATGTAATGTATTTGTGTATTATTCTAAATTATATGAAAAAAATATACACTATACTTATGCTATCTCTACTACTTATTAAGGCTCTAAGAGTAGTCTGCCATTCCCATGTTCTGCCATTTCCGTGTTCTGCCATTTTCGTCATGAAACCCATTCCCATCTGCACACTCAACACACGCCCTGCACATGTGGGCCCACGTGACAGCCTCTGTCTCTTTTTTCCCGTCGCGGCTAGGCTAAACCCATTCCCATCGTGCAAACCCATCCCACGTGACAGTTATTCCATTCCCATGTTCTGCACACCGCATGCCCTACCATATGGGCACACGTGACAGTTATTTTTTCGTTGCAGCTCCGTGTCCTCTCGCGCAAAAAATGTTAGAAGTAGAGACCGTCAAGTGCACTTAAGCAGAATTACTTTCTCTGAAGCAGCACAGCTTATAAGCCGGTACCACAATTGTTGGCTGGCCAGTATGGTACTAAAATTTGCAAGTCATGGTCACGTGTTATTTGGTGCAGCTTGGTCGGCGTGGGCTATGTTATTTGGTGCGGCCCGTGTCGAATGCCCAGCACGCCTCTGGCCCTGGCCCAGCCTAGAGTTCGAGTCTTTCTCTGCAGCTCTCCCTGCCTAGCGGCCCCCTCCACCTCTCCCTGCAAGCGGCCCCTCGCATCGGTCTCCCGAGAGGCCGAGACGCAGCATCGCCTTCCTCCTTGCAGCCGCCGCACCATCTTCGGTCCACGCCCGCACGCTCCACCTCCATCCATTCTCTGGATGTCCCATGGAAATTCCAAATGCTAGAGCGGTTCTCCGTGTGAGATGCCCGAGGTGCCACTGCGTTCTCGAGGAGGCCGGCGCCCCTGTGTACCAGTGCGGTGGATGCGGTGCTAGCCTTCAAGGTAAACTCATGTCGTCCCACTCCGATTCATTTAGATGCTTGCTCGTATCAACACCCCCCGGCCCGTGTGCAGATGGGTCACCGGTGGAGAAGCTCCCCCTCCCCTCAAATCATGAATCTGTGCTCCGTCTACTCCTCCATCGCGAAGCCGCCGTGGGTTGGAACTTGGAACCAACCAGATCACACGAACCAAACCACCGCCTCCTCCCCCGAGCGAAGCCTCACCGCCGGCGCCCTTGGCGACACGCTACTGGATGATGTCGCTGCCCGTGCAGTCACGCGGCGCCGCCACCATAGCTCCCTGTGGTCGCACCTTCAGGACTCCATCTTCCACCACTCCTTATGTTCTTGTGTGTGCGCGAAACAAACCAGTTCTTGTGTGTGTGCGCGCGCGCGCTTTTCATGGTTCTCACAACGTTGGTTGGTTTCGTCCTCTCTTATGTTTCGATATAGTTTCGTGATAGTAACTGGTCGGAGCTTGTTTTGACCTGTCCAATCATTATCCTTAAAAATTAGGAGTTTAACTATGAGACGTACTGCTAATTAGCATGCATCAGTGTTATAACGAGTCACCGCCTCGCTGTCCAGAGATCTGGGATGCTCTGAGGGTTGCCGCAGAGTCCGATCTAGCCCTTGCCCAAACCATCGTGGACAGTGCTGGAATCATCGTCTCGAACCCTGACATGACGCTCTGCTACGACGAGAGAGGTGAGCAAGAACTTGCCCCCCCCCCCCCACCACCACACACACACACACATTTTCACGACTCTGTTTACCGTCCTGTTGTGCAAGACCAATGTCGAAAACTGAAGACTCCAAGTACGAGCTGCCCAAGTATGTCTTGAGCGAGCCAGCGAACCTGATCCGCGACGGGTGATTCTGGACCCCCAAAAGGTTTTGCAGCAGCACGAAACAGGGCCACGTGAATTTATGTGGATGGTTGATTCGGTCGCTGGTTCTGGATTGTAACTTTCAGGGACGCTGAAAGCTTGTTTCAGCGCTGTATGTTGTATAGTGATGTTATTGGACACGATGTGTAGTCTCTAGACCTGCTACTGCTGAACTCGGTCATTCAGGGACAGTGAATGCAGTGTCGTTTAGGCTAATATGCTGCAGCCTTATTCATCCCTCCTCCTATCCTATTTCAGACTCCACTATATCTATATAAATAGTGCAGTTTGCACTATCTCTACTAATCCTTAAGGGTGGACGGAGGGCGTCCACCACCGCACCGTGCCCCCGCCCGCGACTTTGACCCCCGCGCGCGTCTTCCTCCTGCCCGCGAATCACACCCGCTCGCGTCGCCCTCGCCGCCGGGTATCCCGCCCGCGCCAGGCACCCCTCCCCCGGCGCGCCGTGATGCCCGCCGTCGGGTATCCCGCCCTCGTCAGCGCACCCCTCGCCCTCACCCCCGTCTTCGAAGAGCCCTGCTTCCATCCTCAGCGCCGCCAGCTCGCCGGCATCCTCCTAATCCTTGCTCGATGCTAGATTCGCCAGACTACCGAGGCGCTGCTCCTCGGATCTCCGGAGAGGTGGCAGTTGTTTGCCGGTTATCGGCGCCGCATGTCTCAGATCTGAGATGGACAGAATCTGGGACGGCAGGAGGGGCGGGGTGTCGGTCTGAGGCGTTCCGCCGCCTCCGAGGAGGCGCCTCAGGAGCAACGGCGGAGGGGGCCCCAGGGACTCGCCTCGCTCCGAGCGCCGACGGGGCGAGCGCCTCATGCTCAACGGCGGGGGTGGCTGCGCCAGTCGGGACGACGACGACGATATCTTCGACGAGAGCCTCAGCGACGAAGACGACGCCGCCGAGCAGGAGCTCGCGCCACGGTACCACCACCAGCGGCGGTCACCGAACACGACGCCACATTCGCCGTCGCCACCTCCACCCAGCGGTGGCCACCACAGCAGTAGTAGCAGCGGTGGCGGGGGTTATCACAACCACCATCACGGCCAGCACCACCAGATGCAGTAGAAGTGCGGCGACTCCAATCCCATCGTGTCCAAGGCCGTAGACGAGATGATTGGTGTCCCTGTCCCGAGGAAACCCCGCTCCGGTTGGCACTCGTACCATGCTTAAAGAGCAGAGTTTTCACTCCGGCGGTTTCATCCGGATGGCTGATGATATTCTTGGCTGTGCTTTTGTGCTCTTGACAGCTTCAACGAAACGTTCTTCGCATGAGTGGCCTGTCCCCGGCGGCGGAACCAGTGGAGGCAGCACCGGCGCAGGAGACGGCTCGCAGATTGCAGATTCAACGGGCCTTTGTCACGGCCAATCTCTCCAGCGTCAGCCTCCACTACCGTCCCGGCTCGGAAGAAGCTTGTGAGTTTCCAAGCCCTCCGTTTCTCGCCAAAGAGGGCACGAGAACTACCTGGTGAGTCCGAACAGCACCTCGGCAACCTCGATTTCCTCAACTGCCTGGTGAGTCCGAACAGCACCTCGGCAACCTCTTGAATGAAAGAGGGCGACTTCGAAATCTTCGGGACTGTGGTGGCGGCTGTGGTTGTGGCGGGTTTGTTGATGGAGCTGGGGACAGTGATAGTCGCTGCTTTGACGCTCGCTCCTCGCCAGTTTGCTCGTCTTCTCCACGTTGCAGCCAGCAAAGTACTTTCCTGTCACTCCCTTGAGTTGAGGGCTCAGTCCTACGTAGCAAGTAGTCGCAGCTCCCTGAAGAAATGCATACACGAAATTTCAGAACACGAGTTTCGAGATAATAACGTCGCTATGAACAAGAATTGGCTACAAAAATGAAATACAAAGATCTGGCTCCAGACCTGGGGTACATTCTTCCACAGTATGTAAGTGGCAACCTAAAGCACCTCTGCAAGAGGAAACAAGGTGCTTCAGAACATTGTCAGAAGATAAGTGTTCCTAGCTAGAGCCTGAGAACATATATTCTATGTGAGAAAAAAAGGAAAAATAAAAAGAGAGCATACTCATGAGAACAAGGAGTGCCTCATCAAATTGGTCATGATCAATCCAGGATGGACACTGTTAACTGTGATGTTTGCTCCTTCTTCCTGTTTACGAACATTAACAATGTGTAAGAGCAGAATCCTGAAGGATGGCACATAATTTGAGAACCAGGAGTAGGTTTCAGAGTTTTAACCAGTGTAGGCATGCATCAGAACCATGGATTTTCATACATAGGTAAAAGGGAACGAGATCATATCATCTCTGCAAGTCACACTGATATGTATCAAGATCCCAAAGGTTCCGAAGTTATCTAAATCCCAAAGTTCGCAATGGCCATTGCTTACTGGGTGCCCCTTATATAGTTAGTGCGTCATGACAGTGAAGCAGGACAGAGCATTAGGGCCATGATGGACAAATTGTTTCTCTTCAGGTTTCTACCCTTCCCGAAAGAGTAACAGACATGGATAATACTATTAGGATACCCTGAAAAAAATACCTTCAGCCTTCTAGAGAGCTCCTTCGCATGCAGCAAGTTCGCCAGCTTAGACTGTCCATAAGCCATTTTGTCGTTGTATCTGCAAGTTAATAAAAGATCATTACTTGCAGTTCAATCAACAGACAATTCCTACAAAGCAGAACCATAAACGCACATACATTTTCTCATCATTGAGGTTATCGAAGTCAATTCCCTTCGGATACGTATGGTGGTGGGCGACTGATGACAAATTCACAATGCGGCCCTCAATACCCGTAGACTTGGCAGTGGCCTTCATGGTATCAAGGAGGAGATTGGTAAGCAGAAAGTGTCCTGATAAAAAAACAATTTCAAGCAAGTCATGCTGTCAGTGAGAGAATACCTAGATGATTTGTCGCAAACTGCATCTCGACCCCGTCTTTAGACAGCTGAAAAGGGCAAAACATGACGCCTGCATTATTTCTGTGGAACAGAAAAGGATTCCCTCAAGCCTTGATCCAGTGCAAAGAGGAAAGCGCTAAAATAGGCGGAAACTTTCATATATATGAAAGAAAAAACAAGCAAAGGAAACTTTCATATATATGAATGAAAAAAAACAAGCGCTAAAAGTAATAATACGTATATGCTGGAGATAGATTCAACGAAATCAAAGGAAACTTTCATATATATGAAAATAAAAAACAAGCATGAACAAGAGGTGAATAGGGTTACATCAGGATGTTCAGAGGGAGTTTGATCGAGTTGAACTGGTCCACAAAAGCCCTGACAGACTTGAGGGAGCTGAGGTCTAGCTTCAGAACATCAATACGTGCCGTTGGGTTCTTCTCCATGATGGTCTTTCTTGCTTCTGATGCAGCTTCTGTGTTTCTAGCAGCGATGACCACATGGGCTCCTCTCAGCGGAAGACTCTTGATGTCTCCAGACCAATGCCACTAGCTCCTCCTGGCATATGCAAAAAATTACAAGTTTCAGTAAAATTTGGAAAATAATAGATTTTTGACACCTTGGAATTGAGTTAAGCGAGCAACTGGACCCTCAAAATACTATAGTGAGATGAAAAAGACTGAAGATGATAGCTATCTAACTGGAAGGATCCAGCATCATTGACCTCAATAGATTATGGATAATCATAATCTCTGCGCGGCTGCTTGCTGATAGGTTCTACTAAGCATGGTTAATTGACTTGTATTTTCACCTAAATATAGATGACATGGAAGAAAAATGTTTTTATGTTCACCTTAGTAGATAAGTATCTTTTTTCTTGCTCCAATAATTATCATTAATCAATCTAGCATGGTATCTTTTGTTACTTGCATTTTGGAGCCTACCAGACATGATTCTATTTGTGTTAGTAATATCACTTCGTAACCCCTTAGAGCTAGGAGAGCTGCCTAGGGCCGGTACCCGTCAGCTCTCCTAGCAATATCACTTTGTAATTCCTTTCCCTAATCTATGTTCTTCGTGAGTGTTCGCATGAAGGCATGCAGGCCGTCACCCGTCAGCAAATTAATTGTTACAACATGCGTCTTCCATCACCCGGATTCGGATTCGTGGCGCATGATATGATATTCTGAAATCTGGGGCGATCCGATGAGCAGGCAGAAAGCAGCCGCGCAGAGGAGTACAACGCGCGCGCGCTGCACCGAAGAAATCCCCCCAGATAGACAGACAGGACCTCACACGGCACCGCACTGCATCGCATCGCATCATTCCTCCGCGCTAGCTAGCTGCTGGCCGTTCTGCGCCCCTCGAGTCAGCTGGTTGTTATCGTGACAGGACGACGCGCGGTGAGCAGTTCACAGTAGTCCGAGAAAGAGAAAGAGAAACACATCCAATTCCTGGATCCATCGATGGAGCGATCGATCGAGCGAGCTAGAGAGCTGCCTAGGGCCGGTACAGTTCACCTCACGTCGACCTCGGCCGGTCGACCTCGGCCGGCCGGTGCGCACGTACGCAAGTGCTACGCAGGATACGATGATGTGATTGGGCGCGGCGTCTGAGTTGTCTGAACAACTCTCCATCCATCATGCATGGCTAGCTGCTGTGTATATATAATATGCGGGAACATGATAGGCACACTTTGGAACATGATTGCCACTCAACGCTCTGCCTCGCCTTCCTATTGTCTCGAGTCAATGCCCTTCTTTGCTTTTCGATCAATTTCACAAACAAGAAGCAACCTAACCAATAATTTATTACCCTTCCGAAGGACTCGATCCACTTTCTGATTTCTGCCTCTTCTGAATTGGTCCTAGACATTGGAGCTTCTGGTCCCGTTGCAAGTGGAAAATCTTTGTACTTAAAGGTTGCAATATAGTGGTCCCGTTGCAACGCACGGGCACTCACCTAGTAAGAAAGTAAGTGGAAGAGTGTGTTATAAGTTGTATATTAAAAATTAGTATGCAAATCTATAGAACCAATTTCCACTCTCATCCCATGAAGTTAAAGTATGATTATATATAAACTTTGTAAAGTTGTGCAATGTCACATTCTAAAAAAATAGTCTACTCCAATAGTTAGATTCCAATTATCCAAAATCTATACTAGTTATTAAGGGTCTGTTTGGTTGGGTTGTGGCTGTAAAAAAAGTTGTTGTGGGCTGTGAGCTGTAAAAAAACTGTTGTAGGCTGTAAGCTGTTAAAAAGCTAAAAACTGTTTGGTGGAAACCACTAAAAGTCATTAAATTTTTTTTGATATATGTTTTCACAGTTCCATCTGAAAAGTCACTAAAAGCAGGTCCAGGGGTGCTTTCAGATTTGCACTGCGAGAAAGTCGGCTTTTAGAAAAAGCTGCTTCCTGGATCCAGCCATTTGGTTGGCTTTTGGCTTTTAGGGGGCAAAAGCCAAAGCCAAAAGTCAAACCAAACACACCCTAAGAAGGTAAGAGTAGTCGGCCGTTCTGCCCTCTCCCGTTCCGCGCGCAGAAAAAAAATCAAACTGTGGCTGCCCAGGGATCGAACCTTGGATCTATTGAGCAAAATGTCTAGTCTTTCACCCTCTAGCCAACATGACTCATGATGAATTGTGTACAACTTCAACTAAGACGTCTTTTGTGTTTAACCCACTGTCCACTCTGTATGCTCACTGGGTCTAGAAAAACATTTATACCTTGGCCCCTGATCTTTCTGGAATTTGGGACGCAGTCCAGAAAATAAAGAAAATATGGAAAAGGAGTTTAGAAATTGATTTTTAATTCATGGAAATTTCATATTAAATCCAAATGAGTTCATTCCAATTTCTATAATTCTATAATATTATTTTTATCACATAATACCTCTGTTTTGTCATGAAAACAACAATAAAATTGATTTCCTAATTAATCTTATATCAAATACATAGAAACTTTGGAAATTCGTAACTTCCCCATTTTAATTCCAAATTGAATCGTTCCAGTTGTGTTAGTCTCGTATGAATATTTACTACGTAGTAACAACATTGATTATACCATGTTTCATACTTTTATAATTAGATATTTATTTATCCTATGTTAATTGGGTTAATATATGTCTATTGGATTAATTTATTTAATATATTAATATAGTATTCTAACTTTATGGTTATACGATGTTTGACCATTAGTCTTGCAAACACACACTTACCTTTTTGTTTAAGCAAAAGCGTATGGTGGTACGTGTCCGATGACTAACGATGTACGAGAGAATTTCTTCCGGTATGTGTGAAACGTGCTCTCCAATAATGAGACCATACAAATCGTGATATATATCAAAGTCTGCATGATACTGATGGTTGCAATGTAGTGGTGAAACAGATAGATTATAAATAACAAAATTTATGTATGGCCAGAATCACAAATTGATTATGAAACATTTTCTCATAACGGTATAACACATATTTTGTATATAAGTTATCGTAGTATACTGGTATTATATATTCCCGTTGCAACGCACGGGCATTCAGCTATCATGTATAGAAGTCTGCACGGTACTGTTGGTTGCAATGTAGTGACGAAATAGTTAAATTGAAATAACAAAATTTATGTATGGCTAGGATCACAAATTAATTACGAAACATTTTCACATAACAGTATAACACACATTTGTTCATAAGTTATCATGATATTAAATGTTTCCGTTGCAACGCACGAGCACCCACCTATATGTGTTTATGTCTACATCTATGACAGGAAACACATCTACTACATCTCTCTCCAAGCTCACTTGCTACCATTGCACAATGCGTAGTAGTAGATAAGTATCACCGATATTTTTGAATTATATTTTTGGATAGAGGTAATATTATTTAAAGAAGAGCTTTGCATGCTATTTCTTTTGTTTGAATAATGTATTATACTTAAATTCCCTTTTTTGCATGTGTGAAATTTTTTCTTCATAATATTTTTTCCCATGGATCAGACTTGTGAGTCATTTTCATAAACCAACGCCAAGGATGAATCCATGTTTCCTACTTCAAACCCCGAACAAACTCCATGAGCAGGAGGCACTCGCGTTGTCGTCGCTCATCGATGACGAGAAGAAGTTTGGCGACTGTCAGTTCGACCTCTAAAAGCAGTCTTAAGTGGTCGCATGCGCCACTATGTACGACAAGCTCCCGCGAAGCTGCCGCTTGGACGCGGTCCAGAGCAGCTGCACCGCGCTGTCCATCGTTAAGAGGGGGGCCTCATGGTTGTCGCCAACGTCGACGACTCTCGAGTTGTTCTGGACACCGCATCCGACGACGACGCCATCATGCCGTCCAGCTCATCGTCCACCTGAAGCCCAACCTGCCACGTAAGTCGCTACTGACCGGACATGAATTCTTGTGCACTGGGACGATGGACGTTGTTGACGTTGTGTGAGTGTCCTCGAACATGATGTATGTAGTGGAATAGCGCATCCGGTGGTGCAACGGCCAGGGGTACTACCTCGCTGATGAGCCCGGGGTGCACTTCGTTTGGCAGCCCAACTAAGAGTCATCGGTACTCATCATGTCGTGTGCGTTCGACGACTACTATATCGAGGATTGTGGCGTCATCTTGGCGCCGGATGTGACAAAGAGGAGGATCGACAACAGTGACCAGTTCGTCATCCTCGCCACCGTCAGGGTAGCTTTTGTGCCGGCCTGTCTTTACTTCTCTTCGCAAACACATACACACTTACCTTTTTGTTTAAGCAAGAGCATATGGTGGTGCGTGTCTGATGACTAACGATGTACGAGGGAATTTTTCCGGTATGTGTGGAACGTGCTCTCCAATGATGAGACCATACAAATCGTGGCATATATCGAAGTCTGCATGATACTGATGGTTGCAATGTAGTGGTGAAATAACTAGATTAAAATAACAAAATTTATGTATGGCTAGGATCACAAAGTGATTATGAAACATTTTCTCATAACAATATAACACAGATTTTGTATATAAGTTATCGTAGTATACTGGTATTATATATTCCCGTTGCAACGCACGGGCATCCAGCTAGTGAATGAAAACAAACGGGACCTTAGAGTTATGGGCGTCCTGATGCGTCGAGTATAGAAAGGATGTACCACATCGTCAAGCAACAGGAAAAATTAACTATTTGCCACTATTTGGAGTGGGTGGCAATTTTTTGCCATAACAGTGACACATGAATACATGATTAGGAGGATTGCATAAGGATGTCAAATAGTTAAATGCCCCCAAGCACCATCAACATAACCATGTCCAGTACGTCGGAGGCATGACCCCTCCACCACTAGACATGTTTAAAGATCAGATCAAATTTGGGTCA
The DNA here is from genome assembly GCF_902167145.1 of Zea mays. Classification (NCBI taxonomy): domain Eukaryota; kingdom Viridiplantae; phylum Streptophyta; class Magnoliopsida; order Poales; family Poaceae; genus Zea; species Zea mays. The sequence continues at coordinate 4,198,676 of NC_050098.1, read as the reverse complement.
TCGGTCATTTAGCGTGACTCGTATCTGATTCATATGAAGTGTCGAATCAGGTCAGGTTGGTCCGTGTCTCCCCGTTTGACGTGTCGGTCGGATTTTTTAGGTTGGATCATATTTTTCGAGTTGGCTCGGGTTTTGAGTCAAAAATTATGGCATGTACCCGACCCGTGAATTATTGCGGGTCAAAAAATATGGCACATACGTGCCTGTTGCATTGGTCGGGTCGGGTCGATTCATGTTTTTCGGGCAGGTTGAGTCGGGTGACCCTCGACAGCCCATGTGTTCGTTATTTTCATAGATGTTAAACATCATTTCAACGAGTGACGGTCGAGGATTTAAAACTATGATAGACAAGGACAAAAAATAACATATAGCACTATCGGAGAGTGAACTCCATCCAGGTGCGGAATGCACCCGCCTAATCCTAAGAACATGGGGGCTGTCTAGGGTTTGTCTGATAAAATGGATGAATACAAGAACACATAAGGATTTGGATTTAGAGTTGTTCAGGCCGCCGGGACGTAATACCCTACTCCACTATGGTTTGTATTGCTGAGAGTTTAAGAAATCTTGGTCCTCGATTTCACAAATAAATTGTATTTATCCGTACCAGACTTATGAACAATCTCGAGTGGAGTACTTTCCACATTCCAATGATGTCAACCATCCGCAGTAGATCTTATAAAAACATACTTAATAGACTTTCCACCTTCCTTTGCAAACAAACTAGATCAGGCGGCGCCCATTCGGGCGCCCTATCCAACACAAGGTAAAACATGAGCAAGCAATTAATATGCTATATTAAAATTCAGCAAAGGATGATTGAGTCTCCAATAAAATCGTTTAGCGCGGGGAGCAACAAAGCAACTATGAGACCAAACATAGATAGACCGAACATAATCCACATTAAAGTTTTAGACCATACTTTAACGTGTTCCATAGTAAGACGACCGAGGCTATTATAGCCTGAAACTGATCCCAAATAAGATTATAGGATCGAAGTCTACGTTTAGGGGTCGCGAGTTAGGGATAGGTAGGCAGCTACGCGGGAGGTATATACATAGTACTGGGAGCTGATGCAACCCACATAGTTATGCACATAAATCTTACACAACTACAATTGCAACTTCACTCCATCTACAAAAGCCAACCACAAAAGCGACCAAGATGTCCATCCACAAAAGTAACCAAGATGTCATCTGTCATACGTTCAAACTTCAGGTTTGTCGAGGCTGCAAATAGATACAAGAATGTGAGTATAAAATTCATAAATATCCCATGTGGCATGTTTTGTCAACCCAAAAGAATTTGATACGGTTCATTTGTGCAAGTTGTATTCGAGCTGTAGCCCTCACATTGACGCTAATTTGGTTAGAAGGCCTGAATCGCCTAGTATTTTGATTCACGACTTCCTTTTAAGCACATTTATCACAAATTTATTTATTATCTATATTTCTATTATGAAATCAGAATGCCTACTAAACCTGTTGCTTTTGTCCTTCCTCCCAAAAAAGAACTGTAACCATCCAAAGCACAAGATCCATGTAATCCATACGGTTAGAGCTTATCTCCTCACAGAATCAAAACGAGGTTTATAGCTCTACGCTTATAATAGTCCTGAAGAAGTACACACAACTTCATCAGAAACAAAAATAAGTTTTCGTACAGATTGCTACTTCAAGAATTGAATCTACCACAAATTCAGTGAAGGGAAAACTAGACTAAACAATTATCCATGCCATATTCAAATTCAGTGAAGGGTTTCATAAATTATTCAGCACAATTGCTACTTTAGAAATTGAATCTACCACAAAACTAGTTAGTGCGAGACGTACAGAACAACAAAACAATGATCAGACCAAACACATAGAGAGGCTAAACATAATTTGTATTAAAGTTGCAGTTGTTTTCTGTTGTAGCACAAGTTACCATTCTTAGAGGTTTTCAACTCTATATCTTTGTATTTTTCACATAGTAATGTGCATGACAAACTTCTTCGGTGTGAGATCACATCTACATTTTTCTGTACAAGTTTAAGAGCCTATTCCTAACACTCCAACTTTAGAGAAAGTGCATAAACTCTTTTGAAAGAATAGCGCAAAACCTTCACCCAGACATCATGGTGTGAATTCCTTGATGTGAGGACCAATGAGGAACAATTTGACCAAAAAAATTCAGCCCAACTCCTACAACATCAGATGGATCTAGTTATTTTAAAAATAACAGAAATGTTGCTTAGAAATACTAACAGAACGACACGAATTGGATAGACCTGAATCAGGGGGCATAAACAAATTTACAAGGAATTTCCTCAATGATGGCAACATAATGCACCAGTTGGTAAAGTCTGATAACGACATACACTTCTCTGAGACCCCTTCAGCATCCAAAGAATAGACTGATGTTAATTATTTAGAGACAAAAAATATAAATGTTTCCTTTTTCCTTGTATATGCTTGCCTTGTGGGAACAAATATGAAAGTTAGTTGTTTGACATGCTTTAGATGCTAGCCGAGTAGCCATACTTCTTTTACTCCATCATATTATTCCTGATGCTTTTATATGCTAGGTTTTTGATTGAATACAATATTAGTAATAATCATTGTTGTAAGGTCTAAGCTTATGGGTTCCCATGTTACATCTATTCAGGTGATGTGTGTAGAACAAAAATACTAACTTGGTCTGCATTTTCATCAGATGTTAACACAATAATGGCCTGTGCTTTAGAAACAGAAACCTGGAAAGGGTCAATTATTTGAGATCTTATTGTGGAATGAGATGAAATCAAAGACCACTGCATATTACATGGAGCAAGGATAACAATAATTTATAAATATTATACCTTCCTCAAGTATGCTAGAATTAGAGGACCGTCACTCCTACATATTACAGATGTTTCCATGGAGCCAACTTCTAGCTTTGCTATGTCCATCTCCATCTCTTCCTTGTCCCTTTCAGCTAGAACAGCAGCTACACCACCACTGATACTCTTATTTGCTAGTTGCTTCAGAAGAGAGCCCTGGTCCACAGTGCAGATATCGTAAGCATGTTGAGTACACTGAATGACAATAGGATAGAACATGTTCGTACGATTTCAAAGTAACATTGTACACAAACATATTTAATTGTGAAAATTGAGTTAACAATCACCAACTAAACGATATTTAGGGGCAATACAGTCTGATAAGGTGATGAACCTTTTTTCAGGATAGGATATTTCAGCAATATTTCCCAGCACAATTGAAAAGAAGCATAACTAACTATGAACCTCTAATAGGTTGTTGTTCGGTGATGGTTTCCTAAATCCCTTCAATAATGTAGATCCATTTGCATCCCTGAATAAAAAAAAGTTCAACAAACCATTGCATAGAATAGAGATGATGGGATACATACCGGTGAATCTGCATGCCAGGATACATACCTGTGAATCTCCACGTGCTGATGGTGTTGGTCGACCCACTGCGGTGTCGATGGGTCACCACAGAAGAACATCGATGCCTCCCTCATCTACCTACACCACACGCCGACGCCCCCACCGACCACAGAGATAAAACATCAAGGTCGTCGCGAGCATTCAGGAGGATCATGTCGTGCAGCCCCTCGGCGGCGGCGTCCATGAAAGTGAATTAGGCTTACACCTATTCTCTAATTGATTTTGGTGGTTGAATTGCCCAACACAAATAATTGGACTAACTAGTTTGCTCTAGTCTATAAGTTCTACAGGTACCAAAGGTTCACAATGAGTCAATAAAAAGACCAAAGAATGGGTTCGAACAAAGTGAGCAAGGGTCAACCGAAGTGTGCCCTGGTCTGGCGCACCGGACTGTCCGGTGTGCCATCGGACAGTGTCCGGTGCAACAGGGGACTCCAAGCTGAACACTTCACCTTCGGGAATTCTCAGAGGCGCTTCGCTATAATCCGCCGGACTGTCCGGTGACCACCGGACTGTGTCCGTTGCCCCAGGGGAGAGCGACTCTGAACTCGCCAGCTTCGGGAATCCGCTCCGCTAAAATTCACCGGACATGTCCGGTGCACACCGGACTGTCCGGTGAGCCAGCGAAACAACAACTACTTCGCGCGCAACGGTCGACTGCAACGCATTAAATGCGCGCCTGCGCGCGCAGACAGTCTACAGGACTTGTCCGGTGCGCCACCGGACAGCCAGGCGGACCCACAAGACAGAGCTCCAACGGTCGGAACCCAACGCCCAGGTGACGTGGCTGGCGCACCAGACAGTGTCCGGTGGCGCACCGGACTGTCCGGTGCGCCCGTCGACAGCAGCCTTCACCAAACGGCTAGTTTGGTGGTTGGGGTTATAAATACCCCCAACCACCCCACATTCAAGTTATCCAAGTTTTCCACCTTCCAACTACTTACAAGAGCTAAGCATTCAATACAAGACACACCAAGTGATCAAATCCTCTCCCAATTCCACACAAGGCTTTAGTGATTAGTGAGAGAGATTTGTTGTGTTCTTTTGAGCTCTTGCGCTTGGATTGCTTCTTTCTCTCACTCTTTCTTGTGATCATCTCATTTGTAATCGAGGCAAGAGACACCAATTGTGTGGTGGTCCTTGCGGGAACTTTGTGTTCCGATTGATTGAGAAGAGAAGCTCACTCGGTCCGAGGGACCGTTTGAGAGAGGGAAAGGGTTGAAAGAGACCCGGTCTTTGTGACCACCTCAACGGGGAGTAGGTTTGCAAGAACCGAACCTCGGTAAAACAAATCCGTGTGTCACACTCTTTATTCTCTTGCGATTTGTTTTGCGCCCCTCTCTTGGACTCATTATTATTTCTAACGCTAACCCGACTTGTAGTTGTGATTAAGTTGTTAAATTCCAGATTCGCCCTATTCACCCCCCCTCTAGGCGACTTGCAATTGGTATCAGAACCTGATGCTTCATTAGAGCCTAACCGCTCGAAGTGATGTCGGGAGATCGCGCCAAGAAGGAGATGGAGACCGGCGACAAGCCCACTACAAGCCACGGGAAGGCTTCATCGAAAGAGTCCCGCAACAAAGGGAAGGGGAAGGAGAAGAAATCCTCTTCCCACAAGTCGCATCGGAGTGGCGACAAGAAAAAGAAGATGAGAAAGGTGGTCTACTACGAGACCGATACTTCATCACCTTCCACCTCCGGCTCCGACGCGTGTCGGCGTTTCGAGACCGGGGGGTCCCTAAGCCGATGAGTGAGTGTGCCGCGTGCCCCAGCCCAGATGGGTCGAGCGCGTGGGCGAGCGTGAAGGGGGGAAAGCGAGGTGGCCGGAGACGGGCGTGAGAGAGGTGGAAATCCCGCAGCCTTCGTGTTCGTCCCGCGCCCAGGTCGGGTGCGCTTGCAGTAGGGGGTTACAAGCGTCCACGTGGGTGAGGGAAGCGAGCGGCCCCAAGAGAGCGCATGTCCCGTCCTCGTCCCTGCGCGGCCAACCTTCTCTAAGAAGGCCCTGGTCCTTCCTTTTATAGTCGTAAGGAGAGGATCCAGGTGTACAATGGGGGTGTAGCAGAGTGCTACGTGTCTAGCGGAGGGAGAGCTAGCGCCCTAAGTACATGCCAATGTGGCAGCCGGAGAGATCTTGGCACCCTGCTGGTGTGATGTCGTGGCTGTCGGAGGAGCAACGGAGCTTGGCGGAGGTACAACTGTCGGAGCGGTCGAGTCCTTGCTGACGTCCCCCTGCTTCCGTAAGGGAGCTGAGAGCTGCCGTCGTCACGGGGCACGCGGGGCGCCATCATTGCCTATCTGGCGGAGCTAGCCAGATGGGACACCGGTCTTGTTCTCTGCGGCCCGAGTCGACTCGGGGTAGGGTGATGATGGCGCTCCCTGTTGACGTGGCGGGCCCGCGCCCAAGGCCGGGCGACGTGGGGGCTCCTCCGAAGCTGGGGTCGAGTCTGTCTTCCGTTGCCGAGGCCGAGCCCGAGCCCCTGGGTCGGGCGAGGCAGAGGTCGTTCGGCAGAGGCCAGGGCGGAGTCCGAGCCCTGGGGTCGGGCGGAGCGAAGTTTGCCGTCTTCCGGGTCTTAGCCCGAGTCCGAGCCCTGGGTCGGGCGGAGCGGAGTTCGCCGTCTTCCGGGTCTTAGCCCGAGTCCGAGCCCTGGGTCAGGCGGAACGGAGATCGCCGTCTTCCGGGCCTTAGCCCGAGTCCGAGCCCTGGGTCGGGCGGAGCGGAGATCGCCGTCTTCCGGGTCTTAGCCCGAGTCCGAGCCCTGGGTCGAGCGGAGCGGAGATCGCCGTCTTCCGGGTCTTAGCCCGAGTCCGAGCCCTGGGTCGGGCGGAGCGGAGTTTCCTATGGCGCCTTTGGCAGGGCCTGACTGCCTGTCAGTCTCACTCTGTCAAGTGGCACTGCAGTCGGAGTGGCGCAGGCGGCGCTGTCCTTCTGTCAGACCGGTCAGTGGAGCGGCGAAGTGACGGCGGTCACTTCGGCTCTGCCGGGGGGCGCGCGTCAGGATAAAGGTGTCAGGCCACCTTTGCGTTAAATGCTCCTGCGACTCGGTCGGTCGGTGCGGCGATTTAGTCAGGGTTGCTTCTTAGCGAAGGCAAGGCCTCGGGCGAGCCGGAGATGTGTCCGCCTTTAAAAGGGGGGCCTCGGGCGAGACGGAAATCCCTAGGGGTCGGCTGCCCTTGCCCGAGGCTAGGCTCGGGCGAGGCGTGATCGAGTCACTCGTACGGACTGATCCCTGACTTAATCGCACCCATCAGGCCTCTGCAGCTTTATGCTGATGGGGGTTACCAGCTGAGAATTAGGCGTCTTGAGGGTACCCCTAATTATGGTCCCCGACAGTAGCCCCCGAGCCTCGAAGGGAGTGTTAGCACTCGCTTGGAGGCTTTCGTCGCACTTTTTTGCAAGGGGACCAGCCTTTCTCGGTTGCATTTTGTTCCGGTGGGTGCGCGCGAGCGCACCCGCCGGGTGTAGCCCCCGAGGCCTCGGAGGAGTGGTTTCACTCCTTCGAGGTCTTAATGCCTTGCGTAATGCTTCAGCTGGTCTGGTGGTTCCCTCATGCGAACTGGTCGTAGCCCGGGTGCACGGTCGGGGCCCAAGCTCTCGGGCTGGTATGTTGACGCTGTCAACGGTTCGGCCGGAGCCGGGTTTGCGAGAGTAGCCCCCGAGCCTCCGCACAGGGCGAGAGGGCGATCAGGGACAGACTCGGCTTTTTTACATACGCCCCTACGTCGCCTTTCCGCAAGGAGGAGGGGGGAGTGCGCCATGTTACCCTCGATGGGCATCGAACATGGTGTCTCCGGTGAGCTGCAAGCGGGTAATCCGAGTGGACGTCCGTGCCCCGTTCGTTGGGGGTCGGCTAGGGGCCCAGAGGCACGCCCAAAAGTACCTGCGTGTGATCTGCCGGACCCGGTCCCCTGGCGACGGGGTCCGAGGGCTCGATGCCTCCCTCCGATGGGATTCCGTTACAAGATCGCTCCCGCTGGTCTCGGAAATGTCCTAGGGTACCTCGGGAGCGCAGCCCGAGCCTTGGTTATGTATCGAACGTACCCCTGGTCATCCCTCGCTCGGCGTCTGAGGTGACTGTGAACCCTTCGGGGGCCAGCCTTCGAACCCCTGATTAGTAATGGGCGCGGAGCCCGAGTAGCCTGAGGCGGCCGTGGAGCCCTTCGGGGGGCCGGCCTTCGAACCTCTGACCAGTAGTGGGTGTAGGGCCCACGCGATCTGAGGCGACTGTTGAACCCCTCGGAGGGCCAGCCTTCGAACCTCTGATCAGTAGGGGGGCTCGGAGCCCGGTTCCTTCACAGGGAAGGATCCTTTTCGGGGTATCCCCCTTTCCCGGTCCCTGTTGCAAGAGATAGAGAAAGATGAAAAAAGGAAAAGGATACAAAATCGAACGACGTGGCGTACCTTTTTCGGCGCGGTTATTACGGCGAAGGCGAAGCGTCGCCCGCTTCTCCTGCCAGAAGCGCCGCCTGTCCCGCCGCGGAGTCAATGCGACGGGGCGAGTGGTTGGTGGGGCGGCCGTTGCGTGTGCGCGAGCCGTTCGAGGAACGGTTGTTTCGCCTCGCGTTTTTTGAATCCCGCGTCCGGTCCGGGCGGAGCGCTGGAAACGGTCTCGCCCTGGTCTTTATATACTCGGGAGGGGGTCTGGTGACGGTTCTTCGCTCCGCTTCCTGCCTCTTCTTTTAGGTTTTCGCAACCCGAGAGACTTTAGCCAGCGAAGAGGGAAACCGCCCTTCCTGCCCCTTGCACCGCATCCCTTCCGTTTTGGTGATGGCTGATTGGGTGACCATCATCTCACCGCGCGATCCGTGGCCCTTTTCCACGGTGACGGCGAGCGATCTGGAGGAGCTGGTCGGCGAGGGTTTGCTTCGCCCTCTTACCGACGAGCAGCGACCAGAATGGATTCCTCCCATGGGCGGAGTCGCTCCATCCCCACCGTCGGGGTACGTCGTGAGTTTCATCTCCTTCCACGAGCGGGGATTCGGTGTGCCGACGGGCCGCTTTATGCGGGCAATCCTGTTCCACTATGGGGTGGAGTTGCACAACCTCACCCCCAACTCCATCTCACAGGCCGCTATCTTCGTCGCGGTGTGCGAAGGGTATTTGGGGATCGCCCCCCATTGGGATTTGTGGACTCATCTCTTCTTCGCTGAGCTTTTCGCCTTGCCGACGGGGGAGAGGAAGGTCCGTGCAGCGGTGCGGGCCGGCGACTGCACTCTCTTGCTGAGGCAGTCACGGGCGTTGCAGTACATTCCTGCCATCCTCGCGTCCTCGAACAAGGGGTGGCAGCGCCGGTGGTTCTACCTCCGGAATGACGGTGAGTTGCTCCCGCCGTTCTCCCAGCGAGTAGTCACCGCCGCCACCGACGCCTGGCGTCACGGGACCCCGCACGAGAGACAGAAGAACCTCGAACCCCTTCTCCAGGCCCTGAAGGCGTTGCGGGAGGGGGGACTCACCGCTGTGGGAGTGGTTGCCGCCATCCACCGTCGGAGGGTGCTTCCCTTGGCGGAGCGGCGGCTGCCGCTTTGGGAGATGACCCCGGAGGCTGACTGGGAGGGGTCACGAATGTCCCCTGATCCTCTTCCCTTCAACGCCCTCCAATGGCGGGTGTCGGCTGCGATGGGGAAGCCGGACTCCCACGCCTACTCCCAGCTTCGGATGCGCCCCGACCAGGGGTGTGTAACTCTGGTGAGTGTTCGCTCCTTCCTTCTTCATACATCGGGTTGCTCCTGGTTCTTATGATCGGGTTTCTTTCTCCCCTTCTTTAGGAGGTGGGGTGGCACAAGCCCTCCCTGCCACGGGTCCCAGAGGACGCGGTGGACCGAGCAGCGCGGCGGGTCGCCGCGGAGGAGAAGAAGAAGAAGGACGCGGAGAAGGCCCGGGCCCGCGAGCGGAGGCGGGCTCGGGACGCCTTGGAGAAGCGCCGTCGCCAGCAGGAGAGGGAAGGACTCCCGAGGGAGCCGTCGCCGGAGACGCCCGACGACGACGATGACGACGATGATGAGGAGGAGGACGACATGGCCGCCCGTCTCGGCCTCAGCCCCGGCTTGGGGTGTGGCCAGGAGCCGGCGAGCCAGCCCCCGAGTGGGCCGACACCGAGCCGAGTGTAGTAAGGCCTTGTCCCGAGCCTCTTCCAGCTGGTCCAGCGATTCTTCTCGGCTAGCTTGGTTGCTTTGATCGTTGTAGGCCCTCGTCCTCGGGGAGCCGTATTCCAGGTCAGTGGGCAAGATGGCCTCGGCCCCGTAGACCAGGAAGAACGGCGTGAAACCCGTGGCTCGGCTTGGCGTTGTCCTCAGGCTCCAGATCACCGAGGGGAGTTCCTTCATCCATCGCTTGCCGAACTTGTTGAGGTCGTTGTAAATCCGGGGCTTGAGCCCTTGTAGAATCATGCCGTTGGCACGCTCTACTTGCCCATTCGACATGGGATGAGCCACGACGGCCCAGTCCACCCGGATGTGGTGATCCTCGCAAAAATCCAAGAATTTTTTACCGGTGAACTGGGTACCGTTGTCAGTGATGATGGAGTTTGGGACCCCGAAGCGATGGATGATGTTGGTGAAGAACGCCACCGCCTGCTCGGACCTGATGCTGTTCAGGGGTCGGACCTCGATCCACTTGGAGAATTTGTCAATGGCGACCAGCAGGTGCGTGTAGCCCCCGGGCGCCTTCTGCAAGGGACCGACGAGGTCCAGACCCCATACAGCAAAGGGCCAGGTGATGGGTATCGTCTGCAGGGCCTGAGCGGGCAGGTGGGTCTGCTTCGCATAGAATTGGCACCCTTCGCAGGTGCGGACAATTCTAGTGGCGTCAGCCACCGCCGTTGGCCAGTAGAAGCCTTGCCGGAAAGCATTACCGACAAGGGCTCGAGGCGCTGCATGATGGCCGCAAGCCCCCGAGTGTATTTCTTGCAGGAGTTCCTGACCTTCGGTGATGAAGATGCATCGCTGAAGGATGCCCGAGGGGCTGCGGTGGTAGAGCTCCTCCTCATCGCCCAGCAAGACGAACGACTTGGCGCGTCGCGCTACCCGCCGAGCCTCGGCTTGGTCGAGGGGTAGCTCTCCTTGGCAGAGATATTGCAGGTACGGGGCCTGCCAATTTCGATCAGGCGTGGCCCCACTCTGCTCCTCCTCGACGTCAAGTGCCTCGCCCTCGGGGGCCAAGGGTACCTCGGGCTGAACCGAGGGCGCCTCGGGCCGAGCCGAGGGTGCCTCGGGCTGTGCCGAGGGTGCCTCGGGCTCGGGCGTGTCGTCGATCTTGACGGAGGGTTGATGCAGATCCCGGGAGAAGACGTCCGGGGGAACCGTTGTTCGCCCCGAGGCTATTTTAGCCAGCTCGTCCACAGTCTCGTTGTAGCGCCGAGCGATGTGGTTGAGCTCGAGCCCGTAGAACTTGTCTTCCAGGCGCCGAACCTCATCGCAGTAGGCCTCCATCTTCGGGTCGTGGCAGTGGGAGTTCTTCATGACTTGGTCGATGACGAGCTGCGAGTCACCGCGGGCGTCGAGGCGTCTGACCCCTAGCTCGATGGCGATCTGCAACCCGTTGACCAGAGCCTCATACTCAGCCACATTGTTGGACGCCGGGAAATGGAGGCGTAGCACGTAGCGTAGGTGTTTCCTGAGGGGCGAGATGAAGAGCAGGCCCGCGCCGGCTCCCGTCTTCATCAGCGACCCGTCGAAAAACATGGTCCAGAGCTCCGGTTGAATCGGAGCCGTCGGCAGCTGGGTGTCGACCCATTCAGCTACGAAGTTCGCCAACACCTGGGACTTGATGGCCTTCCGAGGGGCGAACGAGATTGTTTCGCCCATGATTTCCACCGCCCACTTTGCGATCTTGCCCGAGGCCTCTCGGCACTGGATGATCTCCCCCAGGGGGAAGGATGACACCACAGTTACCGGATGAGACTCGAAGTAATGTCGCAACTTTCGCCTCGTCAGGATCACGGCATACAGCAGCTTCTGAACTTGTGGGTAGCGGATCTTGGTCTCGGACAGCACCTCGCTGATGAAGTAGACTGGCCTCTGAACGGGCAATGCATGCCCCTCTTCTCGCCTCTCGACCATAATCGCGGCGCTAACCACCTGAGTGGTCGCGGCGACGTAGACCAAGAGGGCTTCTCCATCAGCTGGGGGCACCAAGATAGGCGCCTTTGTAAGGAGCGCCTTCAGGTTCCCGAGAGCTTCCTCAGCCTCAGGGGTCCAAGCGAAGCACTCGGCCTTCCTCAAGAGGCGGTACAGAGGCAGACCTCTTTCGCCGAGGCGTGAGATGAAGCGGCTCAGGGCCGCGAGACATCCCATGACCCTCTGTACGCCTTTTAAGTCCTTGATGGGCCCCATGCTGGTGATAGCTGCGATCTTCTCCGGGTTGGCTTCGATGCCTCGCTCGGAGACGATGAACCCCAAGAGCATGCCCCGGGGCACCCCGAAGACACACTTCTCAGGATTGAGCTTAACTCCTTTCGCCTTGAGACATCGGAATGTCACTTCAAGGTCGGAGAGGAGGTCGGAAACCTTCCTTGTCTTGACTACGATGTCATCGACGTAGGCCTCGACCGTGCGACCGATGTGTTCGCCGAACACATGGTTCATGCACCGCTGGTACGTCGCACCCGCATTCCTCAAGCCGAACGGCATGGTGACGTAGCAGTACATGCCGAAGGGCGTGATGAAAGAAGTCGCGAGCTGGTCGGACTCTTTCATCCGGATTTGGTGATACCCTGAGTAGGCATCAAGGAAGGACAGGGTTTCACACCCAGCAGTGGAATCCACGATTTGATCGATGCGAGGTAGAGGGTAGGGAACCTTCGGACATGCTTTGTTGAGACCAGTGTAGTCTACGCACATCCGCCATTTCCCCCCTTTCTTCCTCACAAGCACAGGGTTGGCAAGCCATTCGGGATGGAATACCTCTTTGATGAACCCTGATGCCATTAGCTTGTGGATCTCCTCGCCTATCACTCTGCGCTTCTCCTCGTCGAATCGGCGCAGAGGCTGCCTGACGGGTCGGGCTCCGGCCCGAATATCCAGCGAGTGCTCGGCGACATCCCTCGGTATGCCGGGCATGTCCGAGGGACTCTACGCAAAGACGTCGGCGTTTGAACGGAGAAAGTCGACGAGCACTGCTTCCTATTTGGGGTCGAGCCCGGAACCGATCCGGATCTGCTTGGAGGTGTCGCCACTGGGGTCGAGAGGGACGGCCTTAACCGTCTCCGCTGGCTCGAAGTTGCCGGCATGACGCTTCACGTCTGGCACCTCTTTGGAGAGGTTCTCCAGGTCGGCGATGAGGGCCTCGGACTCGGCGAGGGCCTCGGCGTACTCCACGCACTCCACGTCGCATTCGAACGCGTGTTTGTACGTGGGGCCGACGGTGATGACCCCGTTGGGGCCCGGCATCTTGAGCTTCAGGTAGGTGTAGTTGGGGACGGCCATGAACTTCGCGTAGCATGGCCTCCCCAGTACCGCGTGGTAGGTTCCTCGGAACCCGACCACCTCGAACGTCAAGGTCTCCCTTCGGAAGTTGGAGGGCGTTCCGAAGCAGACGGGAAGGTCGAGTCGTCCGAGGGGCTGGACGCGCTTCCCAGGGATGATCCCGTGGAAGGGCGCAGCGCCTGCTCGGACGGAGGACAGATCGACGCGCAGGAGCCTGAGGGTCTCGGCGTAGATGATGTTGAGGCAGCTGCCCCCGTCCATCAGGACCTTGGTGAGCCTGACGTCGCCGACGATGGGGTCGACGACGAGCGGGTATTTCCCCGGGCTCGGCACGTGGTCGGGGTGGTCAGCTTGGTCGAAGGTGATGGGCTTGTCGGACCAGTCTAGGTAGACTGGCGCCGCCACCTTCACCGAGCAGACCTCCCGGCGCTCTTGCTTGCGATGCCGAGCCGAGGCATTCGCCGCATGCCCACCGTAGATCATGAAGCAGTCGCGGACCTCGGGGTACTCTCCTGCTTGGTGATCTCCCTTTTTGTCGTCGTCGTGGGCCCTGCCACCCTCTGCGGGTGGCCCAGCCCTGTGGAAGTGGCGCCGAAGCATGACACACTCCTCGAGGGTGTGCTTGACGGGCCCCTGATGATAGGGGCACGGCTCCTTGAGCATCTTGTCAAAGAGGTTAGCACCTCCGGGGGGCTTCCGAGGGTTCTTGTACTCGGCGGCGGCGACAAGGTCCGCGTCGGCGGCGTCGCGTTTCGATTGCGACTTCTTCTTGCTTTTCTTCTTGGCGCCGCGCGGAGTAGACGCCTCGGGAGCCTCTTCCGATGGGCGGCCCTGGGGCAGCTTGTCCTTTCAGAAGATAGCCTCGACCGCCTCCTGGCCAGAGGCGAACTTGGTGGCGATGTCCATCAGCTCGCTCGCCCTGGTGGGGGTCTTGCGACCCAACTTACTCACCAGGTCGCGGCAGGTGGTGCCGGCAAGGAACGCGCCGATGACATCCGAGTCGGTGATGTTGGGCAGCTCGGTGCGCTGCTTCGAGAACCGTCGGATGTAGTCCCGGAGTGACTCTCCCGGCTGTTGACGGCAGCTTCGGAGGTCCCAGGAATTCCCGGGGCGCACGTACGTGCCCTGGAAATTGCCGGCGAAGGCTTGGACCAAGTCGTCCCAGTTGGAGATCTGCCCCGGAGGCAGGTGCTCCAACCAGGCGCGAGCGGTGTCGGAGAGGAACAGGGGGAGGTTACGGATGACGAGGTTGTCGTCGTCCGTTCCACCCAGTTGGCAGGCTAGGTGGTAGTCCGCGAGCCATAGTTCCGGTCTCGTTTCCCCCGAGTACTTTGTGATAGTAGTCGGGGGTCGGAACCGGGTCGGGAACGGCGCCCGTCGGATGGCCCGACTGAAGGCCTGCGGACCGGGTGGTTCGGGCGAGGGACTCCGATCCTCCCCGCTGTCATAGCGTCCCCCACGCCTGGGGTGGTAGCCTCGGCGCACCCTTTCGTCGAGGTGGGCCCGACGGTCGCGACGATGGTGCTCGTTGCCGAGGTGGCCCGGGGCCGCAGGCGCGGTGTTGTGCGTGCGCCCGGTGTAGACCGAGGCTTCCCGCATGAATCGGGAGGTCGCGGCATGAGGTTCCGAGGGGTATCCCTGCCTTCGGGAGGCAGAGCTCTCGGCCCGTCGGGCCGCAGCGCCTTCCAGGAGATTCTTAGCTCTCCCTGGATTCGCCGACCCTCGGTGGTTGATGGCTCCGGCATCGCGCGGAGGAGCATCGTTGCGGCTGCCAGGTTCTGACCGACCCCGCTGGATGCGGGCGGCGGCCTGACCCTGACGTCGTTGGCGACGCGGTGCTGGAGACCTTGGGGCAGGTGACGCATTTCTCCGGCCGGGGGTTGGCCCGCCCATACCTGCCCGATGTCCCGGCGGATCGGCTCAAGCGCTCCTGCTCCCTCGTCGAGCCTGGCCTGCGCCCCGTGGGCTTGCTCGAGCTATGGGTCGTGACCCCCCGCCGGAACGGGGACCACAGCTAGCTCCCGCGGGATGTCGGCGCGAGGCACCGGCCTAGGAAGATCACCGTCCTCCGGCATGCCGAGATGGTTGCCTTCGGAGGGATCCCCTAGCTCGACGTGGAAACATTCGTGGCTTGGGCCGCAGTCCTCATCGTCAAGGCTGCGGCTACCGTCGGAACAGTCGGAGAGGCAGTAGTCACATGCGGTCATAAAGTCCCGCATGGCACTGGGGTTGCCAAATCCGGAGAAATCCCAACAGATGCTGGGATCGTCATCTTCCTCGGACCCAGAGGGCCCGTAGGTCGAGACGTCCGTCAACCGGTCCCAAGGCGACCACATACGAAACCCCAGTGGGGTTGCACTCGCCTCAACGAGAGCGCCCGCCAACGCAAGGTCTCTAGGCGGGTTGAGGCCGAGTCGAAATGATGTAAGATGGGAATTAGTCGATACCTTTTGGTCGACGAGGAGCGACATAGTCACGTCGGGGACTGGTTGCACCGTCGTCTCAGGTACGAGGGCGACGTCCTGCAAGCTCTCCGCGAGTGCGCTGGCGTCGTCTTCTTGCTCGGGATCGGCGTGTCGCGGGGGGACGGCGCTTGCCTTCGTCTCGAACGCGAGATCGACGCCCGGCGTGCCTTCCGTTGGGGCGTCGGGGACGTCGATTCGCTCGACGGCCGACAAAGCGCGGCCTCCCGCTTGGCCTTGGTTGCCCCGCGTCCTCCTCCGTTGGCGGGGGAGAGGACGGGGCAAGCTCGAATGTTGTTCTTCCACCATGCGGGGAAGACGTCGTCGATTCCGCCGCCGGCGGGCGGGTTGTCGGCCGCCATTGTCGTTGTCGCGTGGCGGTGGAAGGAGTATCATGTCGTAGCTGCCGTCGAAGGACATGAACTCAAGACTCCCGAAACGGAGCACCGTCCCGGGCCGGAGAGGTTGCTGGAGACTGCCCATCTGGAGCTTGACGGGAAGCTGTTCGTCAGCACGCAGCAGGCCCCTACCTGGCGCGCCAACTGTCGGCGTTTCGAGACCGGGGGGTCCCTAAGCCGACGAGTGAGTGTGTCGCGTGCCCCAGCCCAGATGGGTCGAGCGCGTGGGCGAGCGCAAAGGGGGGAAAGCGAGGTGGCCGGAGACGGGCGTGAGAGAGGTGGAAATCCCGTGGCCTTCGTGTTCGTCCCGCGCCCAGGTCGGGTGCGCTTGCAGTAGGGGGTTACAAGCATCCACGCGGGTGAGGGAAGCGAGCGGCCCCAAGAGAGCGCCTGTCCCGTCCTCGTCCCCGCGCGGCCAACCTTCTTTAAGAAGGCCCTGGTCCTTCCTTTTATAGTCGTAAGGAGAGGATCCAGGTGTACAATGGGGGTGTAGCAGAGTGCTACGTGTCTAGCGGAGGGAGAGCTAGCGCCCTAAGTACATGCCAATGTGGCAGCCGGAGACATCTTGGCACCCTGCTGGTGTGATGTCGTGGCTGTCGGAGGAGCAACGGAGCTTGGCGGAGGGACAGCTGTCGGAGCGGTCGAGTCCTTGCTGACGTCCCCCTGCTTCCATAAGGGAGCTGAGAGCCGCCGTCGTCACGGGGCACGCGGGGCGCCATCATTGCCTATCTGGCGGAGCTAGCCAGATGGGACACCGGTCTTGTTCTCTGCGGCCCGAGTCGGCTCGGGGTAGGGTGATGATGGCGCTCCCTGTTGACGTGGCGGGCCCGCGCCCGAGGCCGGGCGACGTGGGGGCTCCTCCGAAGCTGGGGTCGAGTCTGTCTTCCGTTGCCGAGGCCGAGCCCGAGCCCCTGGGTCGGGCGAGGCGGAGGTCGTTCGGCAGAGGCCAGGGCGGAGTCCGAGCCCTGGGGTCGGGCGGAGCGGAGTTCGCCGTCTTCCGGGTCTTAGCCCGAGTCCGAGCCCTGGGTCGGGCGGAGCGGAGTTCGCCGTCTTCCGGGTCTTAGCCCGAGTCCGAGCCTTGGGTCGGGCGGAGCGGAGTTCGCCATCTTCCGGGTCTTAGCCCGAGTCCGAGCCCTGGGTCGGGCGGAGCGGAGATCGCCGTCTTCCGGGCCTTAGCCCGAGTCCGAGCCCTGGGTCGGGCGGAGCGGAGATCGCCGTCTTCCGGGTCTTAGCCCGAGTCCGAGCCCTGGGTTGGGCGGAGCGGAGATCGCCGTCTTCCGGGTCTTAGCCCGAGTCCGAGCCCTGGGTCGGGCGGAGCGGAGTTTCCTATGGCGCCTTTGGCAGGGCCTGACTGCCTGTCAGTCTCACTCTGTCAAGTGGCACTGCAGTCGGAGTGGCGCAGGCGGCGCTGTCCTTCTGTCAGACTGATCAGTGGAGCGGCGAAGTGACGACGGTCACTTCGGCTCTGCCGGGGGGCGCGCGTCAGGATAAAGGTGTCAGGCCACCTTTGCGTTAAATGCTCCTGCGACTCGGTCGGTCGGTGCGGCGATTTAGTCAGGGTTGCTTCTTAGCGAAGGCAAGGCCTCGGGCGAGCCGGAGATGTGTCCACCGTTAAAAGGGGGGCCTCGGGCGAGACGGAAATCCCTAGGGGTCGGCTGCCCTTGCCCGAGGCTAGGCTCGGGCGAGGCGTGATCGAGTCGCTCGTACGGACTGATCCCTGACTTAATCGCACCCATCAGGCCTCTGCAGCTTTATGCTGATGGGGGTTACCAGCTGAGAATTAGGCGTCTTGAGGGTACCCCTAATTATGGTCCCCGACAACGCGCCATCCATTACTTCTAAGCGCCATGAGCGCAAGAAGTTTAGTAAGATCCCCCTACGCTATCCTCGCATTCCTAAACATACACCTTTACTTTCCGTCCCATTAGGCAAACCACCAACGTTTGATGGTGAAGATTATGCTAGGTGGAGTGATTTGATGCGATTTCACCTAACCTCACTCCACAAAAGTATATGGGATGTTGTTGAGTTTGGTGTACAGGTACCATCTATAGGGGATGAAGATTATGATGAGGACGAAGTGGCCCAAATTCAACACTTCAACTCCCAAGCCTCAACTATACTCCTCGCCTCTCTAAGTCGAGAGGAGTATAATAAGGTGCAAGGGTTGAAAGGTGCTAAGGAGATTTGGGACACGCTAAAGACCGCGCACGAAGGAGACGAGGTGACCAAAATCACCAAGCGGGAAACGATCGAGGGGGAGCTCGGTCGCTTCCGACTTCGCCAAGGGGAGGAGCCACAAGACATGTACAACCGGCTCAAAACCTTGGTGAACCAAGTGCGCAACCTCGGGAGCAAAAATGGGATGACCACGAAATGGTTAAGGTTATTCTAAGATCACTTGTTTTCCTTAACCCTACTCAAGTTCAATTAATTCGTGGCAATCCTAGATATACACTAATTACTCCCAAGGAAGTAATCGGGAATTTTGTGAGCTTTGAATTGATGATCAAAGGCTCAAAGAAGATCAACGAGCTTGATGGACCCTCCACGTCCGAAGCACAACCGATCACATTTAAGGTGACAGAGGAGAAGAAGGAGGAGTCTACATCGAGTAAAACACCCATTGACGCCTCCAAGCTCGACAATGAGGAAATGGCGCTCATCATCAAGAGCTTCTGCCAAATCCTCAAGCAAAGGAGGGGGAAGGATTACAAACCCGCTCGAAGAAAGTTTGCTACAAGTGTGGTAAGCCCGGTCATTTTATTGCAAAATGTCCCATTTCTAGTGACAGTGACAGGGGCGACGACAAGAAGGGGAGAAGAAAGGAGAAGAAGAAGTATTACAAGAAGAAGGGCGGCGATGCCCATGTTTGCCGGGAGTGGGACTCCGACGAGAGCTCCACCGACTCCTCCTCCGACGAGGACGCCGCAAATATCGCCGTCACCAAGGGACTTCTCTTCCCCAACGTCGGCCACAAGTGCCTCATGGCAAAGGACGACAAAAGGAAGAAGGTAAAATCAAGATCCTCCACTAAATATGAAACCTCTAGTGATGAGGATAATGCTAGCAATGAGGAGGATAACTTACGCATTTTTTTTGCGAACCTAAACATGCAACAAAAAGAAAAATTAAATGAATTGATTAGTGCTATTCATGAGAAGGATGATCTCTTGGACACCCAAGAGGACTTCCTTATTAAAGAAAATAAGAAGCATGTTAAGGTTAAAAATGCTTATGCTCTAGAAGTAGAAAAATGTGAAAACTATCTAGTGAGCTAAGCACTTGCCGTGAGATTATTGACAACCTTAGAAATGAAAATGCTAGTTTGATTGCTAAGGTTGATACAAATGATTGTGATGTTTCAATTCCCAATCCTAGAAATGATAATGTTGATTTGCTTGCTAAGATTGAAGAATTGAACATTTCTCTTGTTAGCCTTAGAAATGAAAATGAAAAATTGCTTGCTAAGGCTAAAGAATTAGATGTTTGCAATGCTTCCGTTTCCTACCTTAGAAGTAAAAATGATATATTACATGCTAAGGTTGTAGAATTAAAATCTTGCAAACCCTCTACATCTACCGTTGAACATACTTCTATTTGCACTAGATGTAGAAATGTTAACATTGATGCTATTCATGATCACATGGCTTTAATTAAACAACAAAATGATCATATAGCAAAATTAGATGCTAAAATTGCCAAGCATGACTTAGAAAACGAAAAATTTAAATTTGCTAGAAGCATGCTCTATAGTGGGAGACGCCCTGGCATCAAGGATGGCATTGGCTTCCAAAAGGGAGACAATGTCAAACTTAATGCCCCTCCTAAAAGATTGTCCAATTTTGTTAAGGGCAAGGCTCTCATGCCTCAGGATAACGAGGGTTACATTTTGTACCCTGCCGGTTATCCCGAGAGCAAAATTAGGAGAATTCATTCTAGGAAGTCTCACTCTGGCCCTAACCATGCTTTTATATATAAGGGTGAGACATCTAGCTCTAGGCAACCAACCCATGCTAAGTTGCCTAAGAAGAAAACTCCTAATGCATCAAATTACCGTAGCATTTCATTTAAAACTTTTGATGCATCCTATGTGTTAACTAACAAATCCGGCAAGATAGTTGCCAAGTATGTTGGGGGCAAGCACAAGGGGTCAAAGACTTGTGTTTGGGTACCCAAAGTTCTTGTGTCTAATGCCAAAGGACCCAAAACCATTTGGGTACCTAAAGTCAAGAACTAAACTTGTTTTGTAGGTTTATACATCCGGGGGCTCAAGTTGGATCATCGACAGCGGGTGCACAAACCACATGACAGGGGAGAAGAAGATGTTCTCCTCCTACGAGAAAAACCAAGATCCCCAATGAGCTATCACATTCGGGGATGGAAACCAAGGTTTGGTCAAAGGATTGGGTAAAATTGCTATATCACCTGACCATTCCATTTCCAATGTTTTTCTTGTAAATTCTTTAGATTACAATTTGCTTTCCGTTTCTCAATTATGTCAAATGGGCTACAACTGTCTATTTACTGATGTAGGTGTCACTGTCTTTATAAAAAGTGATGATTCAATAGCATTTAAGGGAGTGTTAGAGGGTCAGCTATACTTGGTAGATTTTGATAGAGCTGAACTCGACACTTGCTTAATTGCTAAGACTAACATGGGTTGGATCTGGCACCGCCGACTAGCCCATGTTGGGATGAAGAATCTTCATAAGCTTCTAAAGGGAGAGCACATTTTAGGATTAACAAATGTTCATTTTGAGAAAGACGGGATTTGTAGCGTGTTGGGACCATGCTTCGTCGCCGAAGGTCCTGCAGGAAGAAACAGCTTCGGCTGAAGCTGTCCGCATGTGATGACCGAAGGTTCCTCTTCATGAAGCTTCGGAATTACAAACCGACTTAAAAGTAGAATGACCTTTTAGTCCATAAATGTTTGAGTCGTTGTTGTAAACTTTTATGAGGGGCATAATTGTAATTCCTCACAGGCTGTGTCCCGTGCCTATAAATAGTGAACAATATTCCTTTACTGTTCACGCATTCCGGTAATTGCAATCGCATCATTCTGGAATCAACCTTTGCCAAGGCAGAGGTATAATTGTATCTAATATTTGAATACATCAAGTTGATATAATGTGAAAGTAATGTTGTTCGTTCATAATTTATTTGTCTTTAATGCTTCATATTTCATATTACTTTATATAATTTATTAGAGTTCGATTACGAAGATTTAACCTTCGTAATTGTATCGTCTTAAACCTTCGTCCGAGGTGCATTAATCCTTAAAGGAATAATGCTTCATCGGACGAAGGGTATTAACATTTAACATTTTATGTTGCCTTGTTCTTAATTCATAGCATTTGAGAACGAGTCTCCAACATTGGCGCCCACCTCCGGTGAACTCACTTCCACTTTTCTGAGCTAATGGCTTCGTTCAATATTCGAGCTGGAGTTGCTTCGGTTCCAAAGCTGGTACTCCCGATAACGGGCGGTTCAAGTTCAGAACCAGCCAACAAGAAACAGAAGAAGGAAGCACAGAGAAGGGTACAACATGTCGGGGTGCAAGGACCCTTCGTCAAGTCAAGATGGTCTCACATTCCTATTACCTTTTCCCAAGAGGACCTTCAACTCAAGGACTACCCACACAATGATGCTATGGTTATCTCTTGTGTTATCAAAGGATTTCTGGTCCACAATGTTTTGGTTGATACAGGCAGTGCAGCTGATATCATATTTGCTAAGGCCTTCAGATAGATGCAAGAGCCCGAAGATAAAATTCTTGATGCCACACATCCCCTCTGCGGCTTCGGAGGAAGGCAGATTGTAGCACTTGGCAAAATCTCAGTGTCAGTGGCCTTCAGATTCATCAACAACACAAGGACTGAGCAAGTTATGTTTGATATTGTTGACATGGAGTACCCTTACAATGCAATCATTGGTCGTGGTACTCTTAATGCCTTCGAAGCAATTCTGCATCCAGCTTATCTTTGCATGAAGATACCTTCGGACCAAGGGCCCATTGCTATTCATGGAAGTCAAGAAGCTGCTAGAAGGGCCGAAGGAAATTGGACAGACTCAAAAGCAATCCATAATATAGATGGAACTGAAGCTTGTGAGCAGTACAAGTTCAGAAGGGAAAAAGCTGCTTCGGCTGATCAGCCGAAACCCATGCTCTTGTGTGAGGATATAGCAGACCAGAAGGTGCTATTGGGATCTCAATTGTCCGAAGAGCAGGAGAAAACCTTGATAAGGTTTTTGTTCAACAATAAAGATGTTTTTGCTTGGTCAGCTAATGATCTATGCGGAGTTAACAGGGATGTTATCGAGCACTCGCTCAATGTTGATCCATCCTTCAGACCCAGGAAGCAGAGGCTTCAGAAGATGTCTGATGATAAGGCCGAAGGTGCTCGGAATGAAGTGAAACGACTCCTCAGCGCCAGAGTTATTAGAGAGGTAAAATACCCAGAATGGTTAGCTAACACTGTTATGGTGAAGAAGGCCAATGGTAAATGGAGAATGTGCATCGATTTTACTGATCTCAATAAGGCCTGTCCGAAGGATGAGTTCCCACTGCCAAGGATAGATTCTTTAGTCGATGCAGCAGCTTCATCAGAACTTATGAGTTTGCTGGATTGCTATTCAGGCTATCATAAAATTTGGATGAAGAAGGAGGATGAGCCAAAAACCAGCTTCATAACCCCTAGTGGGACATACTGTTACCTTCGGATGCCTGAAGGGCTCAAGAATGCTGGAGGAAGCTTCAGCAGAATGACAGCAAAGGTTCTCCATTCTCAGATAGGCAGGAATGTCCTAACTTATGTTGATGATATCATTGTAAAGAGTACGAAGCAGGATAACCACATTGCTGATTTACAAGAGACCTTTGCTAATTTTAGACAGGCTGGTCTAAAGCTGAATCCAGAAAAATGTGTCTTCGGAGTAAAGAAGGGGAAATTTCTTGGTTGCTTAGTTTCAACAAAGGGAATTGAGGCCAACCCAAGTAAAATCAAAGCTATACTTCGAATGGAGCCACCAAGTACAAAAAAGGGGGCTCAAAGGTTGACAGGAAGGCTGGCATCTCTCAATAGATTCATATCCAGATCAGCAGAAAGAAATTTACCATTCTTCGAAGTACTGAAGTCAGCTGAAGTCTTTCAATGGGGACCAATCCAGCAGAAGGCCTTTGAAGAGCTGAAACAGTATTTGATAGATCTAACAACACTAACTCCACCTACGCCAGGGGCTCCTTTGTTATTATATGTGGCAGCTTCGCACTCAGCGGTAAGTGCAGCACTTGTTCAGGAGAAGCTTGAAGGCCAAGTTAAGAGGCAGGCCCCAATATATTTTGTATCTGAGGTTCTTAGTTTGTCAAAGAAAAATTATACAGAGTTGGAGAATGTACTGTATGCTGTCTTGATGGCCTCCAGGAAGCTTCGGCACTATTTTCAAGCTTACAACATAATTGTTCCTTCTTCACAACCTCTGAAGAATATTATGAGGAACCGAGAAGCCACAGGAAGGATTGGAAAATGGGCTGCAGAGCTCAATGAATTTTGTATTCAATATGTTCATAGATCTTCGATTCAGTCCCATGCGTTAGCAGACTTCATTGCTGACTGGACGCTAGGGGCTCAGCAGGAAGAAACAAATAAAGACGCCGAAGCATGGACAGTGTTTTGCGATGGGTCTTGGGGTACCTTCGGAGCAGGAGCGGTTGCTGTGTTGGTTTCACCTTCCAAAGTTAAAACTTGTTATGCGGCAAAACTTGATTTTAGTTGCACAAATAACATTGTCGAGTATGAAGCTCTGCTTTTGGGTCTTCGGAAATTAAAGGCAATGGGAATCAGAAGGGCCATCCTTAAAACTGATTCCCAAGTTATTTCTGGTCATATTGACAAAAGTTACAAAGCAAGTGACCCGAAGCTTGAAAAGTATCTAGATACAGTCCGAAGGGTTGAGGCTTCCTTCGAAGGTTTTTCTGTCAAAAATATTCCTCGTGGAGAAAATGAATACGCTGATCTATTAGCTAAGTCAGCAGCCCAGGGGCTGCCTGTACCTTCGGAAGTATTTTTTGAAACAATAAAAGCACCTTCGGTCGAGTTTCTTGAAAGAGCAATCCTTAACATATCCCCTGTTTATAGTGAAGATTGGAGAACTGAGATCATCTCTTTCCTTCAGGGTAATTTTCTTTCAGACGACGAAGCTTATAACAGGAGAATAGAAGCAAGAGCTCGACCATATGTTATAATAGAAGGGGAGTTATACAAGCGCGGGATCTGTTCCCCATTACTCAAGTGCTTATCCAGATCCAAAGGTATAGAGTTAATGAAGGACATACATGCAGGTCTGTGTGGATCTCACATTGGATCTAGGCTCTTGCTTGGGAAAGTTTTTCGCCAAGGATTTTATTGGCCAAAGGCAGCTTCGGATGCAGCGGATTTAGTTCAAAAGTGCGAAGGTTGTCAGAAATGTGCAAGAGATAAAAAACAACCTTCGTCTTTAACTCAATTAATACAACCCACTTGGTCGTTGCAAAGGTGGGGTCTGGATTTGTTAGGTCCATTACCACCAGCACAGGGGAACTTAAGATACGTGGTGGTGGCAGTGGAATATTTTTCCAAATGGATTGAGGCGAAGCCCTTAGCCACAATAACTTTGTTTACTATTCAAAAGTTTTTCTGGCAGAACATTGTTTGTCGCTTCGGAGTGCCGAAGGCTATCACTGTGGATAATGAGACACAATTCGATTATGAAGCATTCAGAGAATTTTGTAATCAAATCGACACGAAGATCCATTTTGCATCAGTCCGACACCCAGAATCAAATGGACTTGTTGAAAGAGCCAATGGGATCATAATGACAGGAATAATGAAGTCAATCTTCAATCAACCAAGGGGAAAGTGGCCAGACGAGTTAATCAAAGTGGTGTGGAGTCATAACACAACCATCTCAAGATCAACAGGCTTTACACCCTTTAAACTATTATTTGGTGACGAAGCAATAACCCCAGAAGAGGCTAAAAAAGGATCAATAAGGACAGTAGCTTCGGCAGAGGGCGAAAACGAAGCTGATTGTTCTGTAGAAAAAGATGCTATCGAAGGGATCAGACTCCAAGCTATGGAAAACATCAATAAATATCAAGCTGAAACAATAAAATGGCGTGATAGAAAGGTCAAGTTGAAGAATATTGAACCAGGACACTTGGTACTTCGAAGGGTAGCTAACCCTGAAACAGTAGGCAAATTACAGCTGAAGTGGGAGGGTCCCTTTTTGGTAGTATCTTCGTCAAGACCTGGTTCTTACAGGTTGAAGGATTTGGACGACAATGACATTCCCAGATCGTGGAATGCGGATGAGCTTCGGAGATATTATGTTTAGTTTGATGTAATTTTTTATATTCTTTTTCGTGGCACCCTTTTCCTTTCCAAAGGGGGAGAAAGGTTTTTAATGGGGCCACAACATGTAATTTTTCTTTTCCTTATTTCAATTCTATAAGAGTGATATCCCCCAAAAATGTAAATGTAAAAGCTGAGAACGCACCCTCGAGTGCAAAGAGAAAGAAAAGAAAACAGGGAGAAGCTCAAAAGTCGTTCCGAAGGGAATGCAGAGCTTACAGCGAAAAATAAACGCTGATTCCGCTGAAAGTAAAAGGCGAAGAAGCTCCTAAGGGAGGCTTACAGCGAAAAATAAACGCTGATTCCGCTGAAAGTAAAAGGCGAAGAAGCTCCTAAGGGAGGCTTACAGTGAAAAGTCAACGCTGATACACCGAAAAGTAAACGGTGAAGCCGAAAAGTAAACGGCAAAAAGATTTTTTGAGGGGACGAAGGGCCATGCTTATGGTTTTTTGAGCATGTGTCCTAATATTCATTTGCACATAACATATCATCATGTCATTTGCATTCATGAACATTTATTTAGACATATATAGAATCATCATCATGCTACACAAAAAAGATAGGTGCTTCAGAAAGAAAAGAAGGGAAAAGATTCGAAGGAAAAATTTTCTATGCTTCGTTGTGTACGAAAAGAAGGGAAGATGTTTTTCGCCTTCGGCTCAAAAGAGAAGTTTTCGTCCACAGCAAAGCAGACTGGATGCGGTTAAAGGAGACAAAATATATTACAAGGTATGTACAAATTTACATAAGTAACTCCATGTCTATATTACAAAAGTTTCTCCAAGAATTTGTGCAGGAAAGCACATTATAAGCAATTTTAAGCTTCAGCTAAAGCTTCGTCTTCAGTTTTGTCAAACTTCAGCACTGTCAATCTTCAGCTTCGTCATCCTGTATATATCAAACAGCACAATAAGAAAGGTACAAATTTCAAAGGAGAAGGTAAAAGTAACAAACATAAGTTTTATACCGGCTTAAGATGGCTTCGAGCTTCGTCGCCTACCGTTTTCCGCCCGCCACTTACCCAGATCTGGGTCATGAATCTATTTCCGATGCTTCTAGCTAAGCTTGGGATATCTAACAAATCTGAAGCTGACAGGCTGAAGTTTGGTCTGTTCACAGTGTTTCCATGTGTGCAGCTAGCCTTCAAAAAAGCAACAGTTGTGCCCCGAGAAGCTACCAGGGCGCAGAAGTCAGCGTGCCCACCAATAACTTCATCAAGGGCATCAACTTCGCCTTCAATGTGTTCTAATGTTCTTGGCAAGTTTTCAGCTGAAGGTGTAAATTTCGAAGAGCTAGCTCCGACAGAGTGAAATACGTCCTTCAGCCGTTGCACACATCGGATGCCGAAGCTTAAGCATTTTTCCTGAAGATCTGTAAAGGATTTCTGCAGAATTGAGTACTTATCCACTTCAGTCTTCAGGCTTGCTTCAAAATATTTCTTTTCTTGCTCGAATTTTTCTGATTGACGGAGCAATTCATTCTTTAATTTGTCATTTTCAGTTTGGACTTCAGCCAAAGAGCCTTCCATGGTCTGAATAATAAAATCCTTATTTTCTAGTGCACCTTCGTGCTCTTTGACCATGATTTCAAGATCTTGAATTGCGACGTCTTTCTTTTTCAGATTGGCTTCATGATTTTCAACTTTTTCAGCCAAATCTTGAATGACGGTTTTGTTTTTCTCGTCCTCCAGATCTTGTTGCATCTTCAGAACTTTGCTTAATAATATGCTCTGTCGAGATGATCTTCGTCAGAACACGACACAAAAGTTAAATAATAATAGTAATAAAATAATAAAAAAATATTCGTTACCTTGAAGTTAGCATAAAGCAAACTTCCGGCGATGTGTTGTCGTTGGTAACGGCATAAGTCCGCTTCCAGCTTCGGCAAGCCAATGCTTTTGGAAAGGGTTCTAACAATTTTGGCTTCGGTGCGGTTCCGAAGGCATCTTAATTTCCCTTCGTTGACCCCACCAAAAAGCATAGCCCCTGATTTGTATCCGCAAGATATGGCATATTTTTTCAATTCCTCCTTTTCGGCGTCCGATAATTCTTGTCTGAGCAAATCTTGAAAGTTAAAATCTTCTTCTTCTGAAATTTCATCAGTTTGTTCTTTCCCCTTCTCAGTTGCCGTATTCACTGTAGCCACGGTAGCCTCCTCTTCAGCCATTTTCAGCAGTATGTTGTCAATAACTTCAAGAGTGGTTTCCAGGTTCGACTCTTCGGTGGCCCCGACTTCAGCCCCGGTAGCTTCGGCTTCGCCGGATTCAGCTTCAGCAGTTTTCATTTCAGTGGCTTCGGCTTCGGCAGTTTCAGTAAAAACAATTTTTGACACCGTTTCCGGTGGCGGCGTCTGGTGGATCACATCTGTTACTTGAATAATTCTCCGCTATTTTGGCTTCGCAGGACTTTCTACTGCCGAAGCTGCCTTGTCCTTCTGAAAAAACCTCGTCAGTTCCAGTGCTAGCGGACTTAGCCTGAAAGGCAAAGGTTCAGTCATTACCTTCATAATTTCTTCTACTTCAACAACAGAAGGAGAAGCAGGAGTTTCTTCCTCTTGGACCGGCGTTTCCGGCTCTGGCGATGCACTTTTTCTCTTTTTTGTCGTAGCCACCTTCGGCTCAGGATTTAACTCTTCAGCACTAATGTTATCAGAATCTTTCTTTTTCTTTTTTGCTGCCTTGATGACTTCTTCGTCAGTAGTGCTAGCAATCCTTTTTCGCTTCGGGCCCCCAGCATCTCCGCCCAGTCGACCGTAGTCAGCATATTCAAATCCTATGGCATCAAGTACCCTGTTCAGCCTTCGTTTCGGCCGAGTGCCGAAGGCCGCTGTCATTAGTTGGTCCTCTTTCTTAGAGTAATTCCCAAGAATTTCATTGCTCATTATTTCAATTGTATCAAGCCATTCTTGGCAGGGTACTTTAAAGTATTTCTTGAATTTGTAATGATAGGGCAGTCAGACGAGTTCCCCCTTCTTCTTTTCCCCTTTAAGCTTCGACATTGTCCAATCTTTCATAGTTGGAAAAACCCTGAAGGCCAAGAATTCCTGCACTAAATCTCTAGTGCCAATATGTTCTGCAATAATTTTGAATTCGCCCAGAGCAGCCCAAGTTGGACCTTCTACTTCCATTCTGCATCGGGGTCTTGTTTCTCCGAAGGTTAGTTCAAGAGGGCTCTGAACCAGCTTCTCTTTGTCTTCGTCAACTTTGACATAAAACCATTCTGATTTCCAGCCAGACGGCCATTTGCTTCGGTAGCTGATCACGGGAAACTTCGTGGTTTTCCGATAAGCAAAGTTATAGCAACCAAAATTTTCGTGCAATCCATCTTTTCTGGCTTTTGTTTGGTAATAAAGCTCATGAGCTCGACAGAAGCTATCAGCAAATGGCTCCACCGCCTGGCTTCGGAGAGCCCAGATATAGACGCTGAGCCTGACAATCGCGTTGGGAGTCAGTTGGTGAAAATAGATGCCAAATCTTTGCAGCACATCAGAGATCATCCTATTCAAGGGAAATCTCAACCCAGCTTTTAGGAAGCTCTTGAAAATGACTATTTCATCCTTTCCTGGCTTCGGGGTAGTTTCTTCCCCCCCGAAGCGAAGTAGCTTCTTCTCATTCTCACTGAAATAACCTCACCTCACCATCTTGGAGAGATCAGCCTTGGAGACAGTCGACTTTCCGAAGTCCAAGTGGCTGGGTTTGCTTGGCACGGCAATATGGTAATCGTCATCGGGATCAGCTTCCTCAATATTTCCTTCTTCCACTTCGGCAACAACTTCTTCTGTCTCGACAACAATCTGCTCTGCCTCGGCAGTACGGATTGCTTCCGAGGTTACCAGCCCGGATCGTTGCATCGCTTCGGAGATAGGAACAGTCTCCGATCCTTCAGCTTCGCCTCCCTCACGCTCAACCCTAGCGGTAGAGCGCACTCTGGCCATTTAATTCTGAATTTTTTGGGAACTAAAAACTTTTTCTTCCGAAGTTTTTTCTTCTGACGAAGTAGGCTTTAAATTGGAGCTTCGTTTGATTGCGAGGGTCAAGCTTCGGCTATGGTTAAAATTTTGGCAGCAAAACAGTGCAATAGCAATGAATGTTGTGGTAACTTCACACCTACCCGTCTGTTTATATAGTGTTGCAGGTAAGAAGGTGAATCGTCAGGATTTTTACACCAAGCGAACAGTTGCTTGCACTCGCTGCGCGGTGGACCACAGAGACCAAATAGTAACTCTGCAGGGTGGGATCGCTATGCGCTCGGAAACTGAATCGTTTCTCGACAATGAGCTCAGGGAAGGTGTTTTTCGGACCTTCGGCTTCCTGAAGCCTAAGATACTTTTTTCACGGATCAAGCTCGTTACGAAAAACGATCTAGCACCGCGAAGGGGCTACTGTTGGGACCATGCTTCGTCGCCGAAGGTCCTGCAGGAAGAAACAGCTTCGGCTGAAGCTGTCCGCATGTGATGACCGAAGGTTCCTCTTCATGAAGCTTCGGAATTACAAACCGACTTAAAAGTAGAATGACCTTTTAGTCCATAAATATTTGAGTCGTTGTTGTAAACTTTTATGAGGGGCATAATTGTAATTCCTCACAGGCTATGTCCCGTACCTATAAATAGTGAACAATATTTCTTTACTGTTCACGCATTCCGGTAATTGCAATCGCATCATTCTAGAATCAACCTTTGCCAAGGCAGAGGTATAATTGTATCTAATATTTGAATACATCAAGTTGATATAATGTGAAAGTAATGTTGTTCGTTCATAATTTATTTGTCTTTAATGCTTCATATTTCATATTACTTTATATAATTTATTAGAGTTCGATTACGAAGATTTAACCTTCGTAATTGTATCGTCTTAAACCTTCGTCCGAGGTGCATTAATCCTTAAAGGAATAATGCTTCATCGGACGAAGGGTATTAACATTTAACATTTTATGTTGCCTTGTTCTTAATTCATAGCATTTGAGAACGAGTCTCCAACATAGCGCATGCCAAGCAGGAAAGCAAGTTGGTGCTCATCATCCACACAAGAATATCATGACGACTGACAGGCCGCTGGAGATCCTACACATGGACCTATTCGGTCTGATTGCTTACATAAGCATCGGTGGGAGTAAGTACTGTCTAGTTATTGTGGATGATTATTCTCGCTTCACTTGGGTGTTCTTTTTGCAGGAAAAATCTCATACCCAAGAAACCTTAAAGGGATTCTTGAGACGGGCTCAAAATGAGTTCGGCTTGAGGATCAAGAAAATTAGAAGCGACAACGGGACGGAGTTCAAGAACTCACAAATCGAAGGCTTCCTTGAGGAGGAGGGCATCAAGCATGAGTTCTCTTCTCCCTACACCCCACAACAAAATGGTGTAGTGGAGAGGAAGAATAGAACTCTATTGGACATGGCAAGAACCATGCTTGATGAGTACAAGACGTCGGATCGGTTTTGGGCGGAGGCGGTTAACACCGGTTGCTACGCTATCAACCGGTTGTATCTACACCGAATCCTCAAGAAGACATCATACGAACTCCTAACCAGTAAAAAGCCCAATATTTCATATTTTAGAGTCTTTGGTAGCAAATGCTTTATTCTTGTTAAAAGAGGTAGAAAATCTAAATTTGCTCCTAAGGCTGTAGAAGGCTTTTTACTAGGATATGATTCAAACACAAGGGCATATAGAGTCTTTAACAAGTCCTCAGGACTAGTTGAAGTTTCTTGTGACGTTGTGTTTGATGAGACTAACGACTCTCAAGTAGAGAAAGTTGATCTTGATGAGACAGGTGATGAAGAGGCTCCGTGCATCGCGCTAAGGAACATGTCCATTGGGTATGTGTGTCCTAAGGAATCCGAAGAGCCTCCAAATGCACAAGATCAACCATCCTCCTCCACGCAAGCATCTCCACCAACTCAAAATGAGGATGAGGCTCAAGTTGATGAAGGAGAATATCAAGGAGATGAGCCACCTCAAGATGACGACAATGATCAAGGGGGAGATGCAAATGATCAAGGCAAGGAGGATGAAGAACCAAGACCGCCACACCCAAGAGTCCACCAAGCAATCCAACGAGATCACCCCGTCGACACCATCCTTGGCGACATTCATAAGGGGGTAACCACTAGATCTCGTGTTGCACATTTTTGTGAACATTACTCTTTTGTTTCCTCTATTGAGCCACACAGGGTAGAGGAAGCACTTCAAGATTCGGATTGGGTGGTGGCGATGCAAGAGGAGCTCAACAACTTCACTAGGAATGAGGTATGGCATTTGGTTCCACGTCCTAATCAAAATGTTGTAGGAACCAAATGGGTCTTCCGCAACAAGCAAGATGAGCATGGTGTGGTGACAAGGAACAAAGCTCGACTTGTGGCCAAAGGATACTCCCAAGTCGAAGGTTTGGATTTCGGTGAAACCTATGCACCCGTAGCTAGGCTTGAGTCAATTCGTATATTATTGGCCTATGCTACTTACCATGGCTTCAAGCTTTATCAAATGGACATGAAGAGTGCCTTCCTCAATGGACCAATCAAGGAAGAGGTCTATGTTAAGCAACCTCCCGGCTTTGAAGATAGTGAGTGTCCTAATCACGTGTATAAACTCTCTAAGGCGCTTTATGGGCTCAAGCAAGCCCCAAGAGCATGGTATGAATGCCTTAGAGATTTCCTTATCACTAATGGATTCAAAGTCGGAAAGGCCGATCCTACACTCTTTACCAAAACACTTGAAAATGATTTGTTTGTATGCCAAATTTATGTTGATGTTATTATATTTGGGTCTACTAACGAATCTACATGTGAAGAGTCTAGTAGGATCATGACACAGAAATTCGAGATGTCTAAGATGGGGGAGTTGAAGTATTTCTTAGGATTTCAAGTAAAGCAACTCCAAGGGGGCACCTTCATTAGCCAAACAAAGTATACTCAAGATATTCTAAGCAAGTTTGGGATGAAGGATGTCAAACCCATCAAGACACCCATGGGAACCAATGGGCATCTCGACCTCGACACGGAAGGTAAATCCGTCGATCAAAAGGTATACCAGTCGATGATATGTTCACTACTCTATTTATGTGCATCTCGACCAGACATTATGCTTTCCGTATGCATGTGTGCAAGATTCCAAGCCGACCCTAAGGAAGCTCACCTTACGGCCGTAAAACGAATCTTGAGATATTTAGCTTATACTCCTAAGTTTGGGCTTTGGTATCCTCGGGGATCCACATTTGATTTAATTGGTTATTCGGATGCCAATTGGGCGGGGTGTAAAATTAATAGAAAGAGCACATCGGGGACTTGCCAGTTCTTGGGAAGATCCTTGGTGTCTTGGGCTTCGAAGAAGCAAAATTCCGTAGCTCTTTCTACCGCCGAAGCCGAGTATATTGCCGCATGCCATTGTTGCACGCAATTACTTTGGATGAGGCAAACCCTTAGGGACTATGGTTACAAATTGACCAAAGTTCCTCTTCTATGTGATAATGAGAGTGCAATCCGCATGGCGGATAATCCCGTTGAGCATAGCCGCACTAAACACATAGCCATTCGGTAGCATTTTCTTAGGGATCACCAACAAAAGGGAGATATCGAGATTGCATACATTAATACTAAGGATCAATTAGGTGATATCTTTACCAAGCCACTAGATGAACAAACCTTTAACAAACTTAGGCATGAGCTAAATATTCTTGATTCTAGGAATTTATTTTGATGTCTTGCACATATAGCTCATAAGTATACCTTTGATCATGTCTCTTTTATATATGCTATGACTAATGTGTTTTTAAGTCTATTTCAAACCAAGTCATAGGTGTATTAAAAGGGAATTGGAGTCTTCGGCAACGACAAAGGCTTCCACTCCGTAACTCATCCTTCGTCGTCGCTCCGAGCAACTCTCCATCTTTGGTATAATCTTCACTCATGTCTTTTTGCCAAAGGAGAGAAAGTAGTTTCCAAAGGGCTTATATCTCACTTAAAGTATCCGTTTTTGGCGATTCATGCCAAAGGGGGAGAAAGTATTAGCCCAAAGCAAAAGGACCGCACCACCACCTAATTTTAAAACTAATGATTTTCAAATTGGTATCCTTTTGTGTTCAAAAGGGGGAGAAAGTAGTATTTTCAAAATTGATATCTTAAAACCCTCTTGAACACTAAGAGGAGATTTCATTGAGGGGGAGTTTTGTTAAGTCAAAGGAAAAGCATTTGAAACA
Source organism: Zea mays (assembly GCF_902167145.1). Lineage (NCBI taxonomy): Eukaryota > Viridiplantae > Streptophyta > Magnoliopsida > Poales > Poaceae > Zea > Zea mays. The sequence continues at coordinate 4,165,381 of NC_050098.1, read as the reverse complement.
GGGAGAGAAAATTTTAAATCTCGAAAATGTTTCTCAAACTTTTATTCATTTACCTTTGACTATTTGCAAAAACAAAACAAGTGGTGCAAGCGTGATCCAAAATGTTAAAAAATAAAGAAACAATCCATGCGTATCTTATAAATATTTATATTGGCTCAATTCAAAAATAACCTTTGCTCTTACAATTTTGCAAATTAGTTCAATTATGCATTTCTATACTTGCTTTGGTTTGTGTTGGCATCAATCACAAAAAAGGGGGAGATTGAAAGGGAATTAGGTTTACACTTATTCTCTAATTGATTTTGGTGGTTGAATTGCCCAACACAAATAATTGGACTAACTAGTTTGCTCTAGTCTATAAGTTCTACAGGTGCCAAAGGTTCACAATGAGTCAATAAAAAGACCAAAGAATGGGTTCGAACAAAGTGAGCAATGGTCAACCGAAGTGTGCCCTGGTCGGCGCACCGGACAGTGTCCGGTGCACCAGGGGACTCCAAGCTGAACACTTCACATTCGGGAATTCTCAGAGGCGCTTCGCTATAATCCACCGGACAGTGTCCATTGCCCCAGGAGAGAGCGACTCTAAACTCGCCAGCTTCGGGAATCCGCTCCGCTAAAATTCATCGGACATGTCCGGTGCACACCAGACTGTCCGGTGAGCCAGCGGAGCAACGACTACTTCGCGCGCAACGGTCGACTGCAACGCATTAAATGCGCGCCTGCGCGTGCAGAGGAGCAGAGCACGCGCGGGTGGCACACCGGACAGTCTACAGGACTTGTCCGGTGCGCCACCGGACAGCCAGGCGGACCCACAAGACAGAGCTCCAACGGTCGGAACCCAACGGCCAGGTGACGTGGCTGGCGCACCGGACTGTCCGGTGCGCCCGTCGATAGCAGCCTTCACCAAACGACTAGTTTGGTGGTTGGGGTTATAAATACCCTCAACCACCCACATTCAAGTTATCCAAGTTTTCCACCTTTCAACTACTTACAAGAGCTAAGCATTCAATACAAGACACACCAAGTGATCAAATCCTCTCCCAATTCCACACAAGGCTTAAGTGATTAGTGAGAGAGATTTGTTGTGTTCTTTTGAGCTCTTGCGCTTGGATTGCTTCTTTCTCTCACTCTTTCTTGTGATCATCTCATTTGTAATCGAGGCAAGAGACACCAATTGTGTGGTGGTCCTTGCGGGAACTCTGTGTTCCGATTGATTGAGAAGAGAAGCTCACTCGGTCCGAGGGACCGTTTGAGAGAGGGAAAGGGTTGAAAGAGACCCGGTCTTTGTGACCACCTCAACGGGGAGTAGGTTTGCAAGAACCGAACCTCGGTAAAATAAATCCGTGTGTCACACTCTTTATTCGCTTGCGATTTGTTTTGCGCCCCTCTCTTGGACTCATTATTATTTCTAACGCTAACCCGGCTTGTAGTTGTGATTAAGTTGTTAAATTCCAGATTCGCCCTATTCACCCCCCCTCTAGGCGACTTTCAGTCCAGAGGTAACAAAAAGGACAGTGAGGCGTTGGGTTGCAGCTTCGCCATCTCGGAGACATTGACGAATCGCGGGGTGGTGTCCTTGGACTCTGAGACCATGGCATTCGGACACGTGAGCACCGAGCTCTCAATGCCACCGTTCACGCGGCAGAGGAACCCCGCCAGTGTTTGCACGAACCGCTAGCGGTGGAGCGGGTCAGTGAAGCCGCCGCACCATGCTTTGAAGACGCACTTGAAGCGGTGGAGGGAGTTGGCGAGGAGGAGGTCAAATATATCGATGAGCGCGTCGTCAGGGACGTAGGGGTCGGGCGCCACCGCCGTCGCGCGCAGCCTAGGGCCTGGGCCAGCCATGCCCTTCCGGTCGTCGGCCGCCTGGCAAGAAAACGATTGAAGCGAGGGGGTCAGATAAATACACGTCGCCCGCCGGTGTCCAGAGAGGGTGTGGAGCGTCGGCGGGTCGACACCGGTGAGTGATTGAGTCGGCTGTTAGCGAGAAAGAGAAGCAACTAGAGGGGAAAGGATGAAACAAAGCATCGAGACTCGAGAGAGAGTGTGAGTGCGAGGAGAAAAGACTTTATTTTTATTGCGACGAAGACATCGAGACTCAAGAGAGAGTGTGAGTGCGAGGAGAAAAGACTTTATTTTTATTGCGACGAAGACGTGCACTCCTAACTCCTCCATCACAAGACTATTGCGAGCTATTGCGTTGTACGATTTTCAGAAAAAAACGGAGTCAGACCGCATGCACGATGTGTCCTGTCTGCTAGGTGTCGCACATGGATAGGCTCTCGCCGGCGAAAACGCGGGGAGGGGCTCAAAATCTTGTGGGTTTTAAGACTTAAGATAACAAGTGAAACAATATGTTGCATCCTTATCAACAATATATTCTATCCAAGGGCACTTGTGAAAGCAAATAAGACTAAGGACGTAATTGGCATGGCTCTGATCCACCCCAAAGCAACCTACTCTAAAACTCTAGGTGGAGCAACTCTGCTCTAAAGTTTAGATTGATTTCTCATAACTAGTGGCAGTGATGGGTAAATAACTCTAAACTCCATGTCTAGGTTTTTTTAGAGATTTCAGGGCAGCAAAAGAGGTACTCCAATGTCACACCCGGATTTAAGGGCCAAACCTGGGCATGAATCAAATACGTGTTAGGATCAAGTCTCACACATATGATGACTCATGGTACAGAACATATGTCACATCTTTACTATATAATGGAGTTCTGTACAAAATAGTTAAATAATTATATCATAAGAAGACAACAATTCAACAACCATAGTTGACTCGGAGACGACGGCCTAGACCTCTCACGAACTCATCGTGACAACCTTCATGATCCTCATCTTGTAGTACCTGTCCTTGACCTGGGGGATGTGAGTACAACAAGGGTGATCTCACATACGTTCATCGCTCAACAAGTTGTGGGGAATAAATGTGCATGAGCTCACTTACAGTGGGGCTCATGCGAAATGTAAGGCTTACCAAAGGAGATGGTTAAAACTGAGCATTGCTTTTAAAGTTGGTCAAAGTTTTATTAGCAGATATTAGGTATAAGTAGATACCAACCCAAATAAATAAGAGATCACAATTAATAATAACACCCACAATGCAATGCATATTGAAAGGGAAATGGCCTCAACATTTTCAATAATCGATTTTGGTGTTTGACGTCCATCACAAACCATGTGGACTAACTAGTTTGCCTAGTTAACATTTTTTTCTCAGGTGCATAAAGTTCATATACGCATACAAATTAAAATTACCACGGGATAATTCTATAAGTTTGGAGCAAACAGCTTGCTGCAGCCACTAGCGCACCAGACTGTCCGGTGCCCTGGCCGGAGCACCTCGCGAACTGGCTACTCTCAGGTTCTCTCAGCGCTCGTCCACTAAAATTCACCGGACTATCCGGTGAGACAACGAGCAACAGTTAACTTCGCCCAACGGTCGACTGTGCGACTGCGCGTGCAGTCTGAAGCGACAGAAGTCAGAAGATAGTCTACGATGATTAGGCCTAGGCAAAAAGAACCAGAACCGAGGAACCGAACCGAAATAACCGAGAACCGAAACCGAACTAACCGAACCGAAGGAACCGTTATGAAATTCGGTTCTGGTTTTTTGAGAACCGAAATAAATGAGATATTTTCGGTTCTGCACTCCAAAGAACCGAAAGAACCAAAAAACCAAAATTATTAGATTCAATTTGTTACATGTGTTTGTAACTTCGGATGTTGTTTTATCGACTTATATTGAACCTCTAATCATCCATGTATTATCTATGGAATTATGGTTATTGTGCACTTGTGGTTGTTTGTGGGGAGATGTTGCTAAAATTTGTCACAAAAGCTGTCGTTATTCAGAATTTTAGAGTGCATGTTACAGTTCGGTTAGAACCGAGGAACCGAACTGAAGAACCGAGAACCGAACTAGTCGGTTCTGGTTTCTTTATCTTGCTATTTCGGTTCTAGTTTTTGAAGAACCGAATTTCTACAAGAACCGAGGAACCGAACCGAAGAACCGAACGCCCAGTCCTAACGATGATAGGCCGCACCGGACAAACGACTTCAACGGTCAATCGCTCAAACCCCAACAGTCAGTTGACGTGGCACACACTGGACAGTGAATAATACTGTGTTCGATGCACCACGACTAGAATAGTGGTTGGTGTTATAAATACCCCCAACCACCACCATTCAAACCATCCAAGCATCCCATTCTCTTCATTCAATACAAAAGCAAAAAATACACTCCAAAGACACATTCAAATCTTTCAATCATCTCCAACTTCCAAAATCAAGTCAAGTGTTCAAAACTGTTTAGTGACTTGAGAGGGTAATTTGTGTTTCCTTTGTCGCTCTTGTTGCTTGGTTGATTTCTTCTTCACCTTCTAAACTTTCCAAATGATTTGTAAAGCAAGCAAGAGACACCTAATTATGTGGTGATCCTTGCGTGATCTTTGTGACCCAAGTGTTTAAGAAGAAGCATTCTACCGGTCTAGGTGACCGATCGAGAGAGGGAAAGGGTTGAAATAAACCCGGACTTGTGGCCTCCTCAACGAGTAGTAGGTTCTTTGGAACCAAACCTTGGGAAACAATTGCCGTGCTCATTTATGTTGATCATCATCATTCATTTTGTTTCTCCCCTCCCCCTCTCTCTAAAGTTCTCTTGCTCACAACCTTTTGAGTTGGCTTTCAAAGTTATCCGCATTGATTGAGCAACTCATAGCAAGAAGAACTATCTTCTGCACTCCGCAATTCATTATTATTTTCTAAACATAACTCCGGGTGAAGTGCGCGTTCAAAATTTAGAATTTTCAGGTTTCACCTATTCACCCCCTCTAGGCGTATTTCACATATGACAAATTAAGTTTAGTTTCATAAATTACTTATGTGAGGGTCTGAGCTGCTCATAACCGTGAGCACGATTGATATGCCAGTTCTACACTCTGTAAACTTTACATATCTTTACTCACAAGTCGTGTTACCCATTTACCAAGGGATCAAGACTTTCCATTTATCTCTGCCGATGAGACAAGGCAATGTAGCACTACGAGACCTTTACAAAGTTCCACTAACTTAAGAAAACTCGCTATGATTTATGAGAAGGGCAATATAGGAATCCCTTGTCCAAAAAGCCATCGCAGCATGATCGACCCGAGAACCTATCTATAGCGTAGCTCCTCTACCGCCCTTGACCCTTTCGGGTAAGATAGTTCAGCACTAGCTTTCCTAATTAGTTAGCCAAGGGCGTCTAATACCACTCTTGTGATAACACTGTTTTCCTGGGTGGTCGCTTCATGTTCCAACTAACATAATGATCTTATCATGAACAATAATTAAAACAATAATAAAATTGGCACACGATCACAATATAAGATTAATTTTCCAAAACTAGGTAGAGCAATAGCAAATCTATCCAATAGTTCTTTTTGTTTGCAAGGTGTGGAATAAACAATGCTAGGAAAACCTATTGAGTCACGTCAAATTAACCTGAGTATGTCACAATGATTAAGATTGGCAACGGGGCAGGTTCGGGTCGGGTGCACTGTCCGCAACCCGCACCCGAAACCCGAATTACATACCCGACTCGAATCCTGTCGGCGTTTCGAGACCGGGGGGTCCCTAAGCCGACGAGTGAAATGTCGCCGCGTGTCCCAGCCCAGATGGGTCGGCGCAAGGCCGAGCGCGAAGGGGGGAAGTGAGGTGGCCGGAGATGGGCGAGAGAGAGGTAGAAATCCCACGGCCTTCGTGTTCGTCCCGCGCCCAGGTCGGGTGCGCTTGCAGTAGGGGGGTTACAAGCGTCCACACGGGAGAGGGAGCGAGCGGCCTTACGCGAGCGCCTGTCTCGTCCTCGTCCCCGTGCAGCCAACCCTCTCTAAGAGGGCCCTGGTCCTTCCTTTTATAGGCGTAAGGAGAGGATCCAAGTCTACAATGGGGGTGTAGCAGAGTGCTACGTGTCTAGCGGGGGAGAGCTAGCGCCCTAAGTACACGCCATCGTGGCGGCCGGAGAGATTTTGGCGTCCGGTTTGTGTGATATCGTGGCCGTCGGAGGAGCGCTGGAGCCTAGCGGAGGGACAGCTGTCGGGGCTGTCGAGTCCTTGCTGACGTCCTCTTGCTTCCGTAAGGGGGCCGAGAGCCGCCATCGTCAGGGAGCGTGCGGGGCGCCATCATTGCCCATCTGGCGAAGCGAGCCAGATGGGACGCCGGTCTTGTTCCCCGTAGCCTGAGTCAGCTTGGAGTAGGGTAATGATGGCGCCTCCCGTTGACGTGGCTGGCCCGCGCCCTAGGTTGGGCGATGCGAAGGCTCCTCCGAGGTCGAGGTCGAGTCCGTCTTCCATGGCCGAGGTCGAGTCCGAGCCCCTAGGTCGGGCGAGGCGGAGGCCGTTGGCTGAGTCCAGGGCGGAGTTCGAGTCCTGAGGTCGGGCAAAGCGGAGTTCGTCGTCTTCTGGGGCTGAGCCCAAGTCCGAGCCCTGGGTCGGGCGTAGCGGAATTCGTCGTCTTCTGGGGCTGAGCCCAAGTCCGAGCCCTGGGTCGGGCGGAGCGGAATTCGTCGTCTTCTGGGGCTGAGCCCAAGTCCGAGCCCTGGGTAGGGCGGAACGGAGTTCGCCGTCTTCCGGGGTCAAGCCCGAGTCCGAGCCCTGGGTCGGGCGGAGCGGAGTTCGCCGTCTTCCGGGGCTTAGCCCGAGTCCGAGCCCTGGGTCGGGCGAAGCGGAGCTTCCTATGGTGCCTGCGGCCGGGCCTGACTGCCTGTCAGCCTCACTCTGTCAAGTGGCACCGCAGTCGGAGCGGCGCAGGCGACGCTGTCTTTCTGTCAGACCGGTCAGTGGAGCGGCGAAGTGACGGCGGTCACTTCGGCTCTGTCGGCTGAGGGGCGTGCGTCAGGATAAAGGTGTCAGGTCACCTTTGCATTAAATGCTCCTGCGATTTGGTCGGTCGGTGCGGTGATTTGGTCAGGGTTGCTTCTTGGCGAAGACAGGGCCTCGGGCGAGCCGGAAATATGTTCGCCGCTGGAGGGGGGCCTTGGGCGAGGCGGAGATCCTCCGAGGTCGGCTGCCCTTGTCCGAGGCTAGGCTCGGGCGAGGCGTGAACGGGTCCCTCGAATGGACTGATCCCTGACTTAATCGCACCCATCAGGCATTTGCAGCTTTATGCTGATGGGGGTTACCAGCTGAGAATTAGGAGCCTTGAGGGTACCCCTAATTATGGTCCCCGACAGTAGCCCCCGAGCCTCGAAGGGAGTGTTAGCACTCGCTTGGAGGCTTTCGTTGCACTTTTTTTTGCAAGGGGACCAGCCTTTCTCGGTTGCGGTTTGTTCCGGCGGGTGCGCGCGAGCGCACCCGGCGGGTGTAGCCCCCGAGGCCTCGGAGGAGTGGTTTGACTCCTCCGAGGTCTTAATGCCTCGCGCAATGCTTCGGATGGTCTGGTCGTTCCCTCATGCGAGCTGGCCGTAGCCCGGGTGTACGGTCGAGTCCCAAGTTCTCGGGCTGGTATGTTGACGCTGTCAACGGCTTGGCCGGAGCCGGGTTTGTGAGAGTGAAAGGAAATTAGGCTTACACCTACTTCCTAATTGATTTTGGTGGTTGAATTGCCCAACACAAATAATTGGACTAACTAGTTTGCTCTAGATTATATGTTCTACAGGTGCCCAAGGTTTATCTACAACTATACTAAATCGGCTGTCCGGAATACCGTAGATTATTCCGGACAGGAGAAGCTTTTTGGAAAAACAGGCCAAGCGCGGACCGTCCGGGCCCTTGCGGCGGATCGTCTGCAACACCAGGATGACCCTCGGACACAACCAATGCAAAAATCCAAGTCTACACTACGGATTGTCCGGAGGAAAAGCAAGGACCGTCCGAGACCTCGCGCGGACCGTCTGGTAGGTGAGGAACCGAAAAACCCGAAGGTGACGGGTTCGTAAAATGAATTATAGCGTCCTTGCGGACCGTCCGGGGTGCACGACCGAACCGTCCGCGACTGGCTTTATCTGACATCTGACGACGCATTAAATGCAATATAGCCGTTGATATAGCCGTTACTGCTGACCGTTGCATTTCCAGCCGTTGATCTACAGGCGCGGACCGTCCGGGCCAGGCGAGCGGACCGTCCGCGGTCGGCAGAATGGAGCAACGGCTAGGAAGTGGTTGGTGGCTATAAATACAACCCCAACCACCTCCATTCACTTCACCCAAGCATTCCAACCTTCAACATTCAATACAAGAGCTAGCAATCCATTCCAAGACACATTCAAAGTCTCCATCTCTCCAAGTTTCACAATTGAGAAAAGAGATCATTAGTGATTAGCAACTTGAGAGAGAAAGTGATCCGTGTGTTATTTGTCGCTCTTGTCGCTTGGCTTTTGCAATCGTGCTTTCTTTCAATCTTTCTTGCGATCAACTCAATTGTAACCAAGGCAAGAGACACCAATTGTGTGGTGGTCCTTGCGGGGAAGTTTGTTCCCGTTTGATTGAGAAGAAGAAGCTCACTCGGTCCAAGGGACCGTTTGAGAGAGGGAAAGGGTTGAAAGAGACCCGGCCTTTGTGGCCTCCTCAACGGGGAGTAGGTTTGTGAGAACCGAACCTCGGTAAAACAAATCCGCGCGTCACACTTCACATTTGCTTGCGATTTGTTTTTCACCCTCTCTCGCGAACTCATTATATTTCTAACACTAACCCGGCTTGTAGTTTGTGATTAACTTTGTAAATTTCAGTTTCACCCTATTCACCCCCCCTCTAGGCGACTATCAATTGGTATCAGAGCCCGGTGCTTCATTAGAGCCTAACCGCTCGAAGTGATGTCAGGAGATCACGCCAAGAAGGAGATGGAGACCGGCGAAAAGCCTACTACAAGCCATGGGAGCACTTCATCGGAAGAGTCCCGCACCAAGAGGAAGGAGAAGAAGAAGGACTCCTCCAAAGGGAAGGAGAAGAGATCTTCTTCACACCACAAAGAGAAGAAGGAGAAATCCTCTTCCCACAAGCCGCATCGGAGTGGGGACAAGAAAAAGAGGATGAGGAAGGTGGTCTACTACGAGACCGATTCTTCATCAGCATCCACCTCCGGCTCCGACACGGCATCCGTCACTTCTAAGCGCCAAGAGCGTAAGAAGTATAGTAAGATTCCCCTACGCTACCCTCGCATTTCTAAACATACACCTTTACTTTCTGTCCCATTAGGCAAACCACCAACTTTTGATGGTGAAGATTACACTAGGTGGAGTGATTTAATGCGATTTCATCTAACCTCGCTCCACAAAAGTATATGGGATGTTGTTGAGTTTGGTGCACAGGTACCATCCGTAGGGGATGAAAACTATGATGAGGATGAAGTAGCCCAAATCGAGCACTTCAACTCCCAAGCCACAACCATACTCCTCGCCTCTCTAAGTAGAGAGGAATATAACAAGGTGCAAGGGTTGAAGAATGCGAAGGAGATTTGGGATCTACTCAAGACTGCGCACGAGGGTGATGAACTCACCAAGATCACCAAGCGAGAAACGATCGAGGGGGAGCTCGGTCGCTTCCGTCTTCGCCAAGGGGAGGAGCCACAAGATATGTACAACCGGCTCAAAACCTTGGTGAACCAAGTGCGCAACCTCGGGAGCAAAAAATGGGATGACCACGAGGTGGTTAAGGTTATTCTTAGATCACTCATCTTCCTTAACCCCACTCAAGTTCAATTAATTCGTGGTAATCCTAGATACACACTAATGAGTCCCGAGGAAGTTATCGGGAATTTTGTGAGCTTTGAATGTATGATCAAGGGCTCAAAGAAGATCAATGAGCTTGATGATCCCTCCACATCCGAAGCACAACCAGTGGCATTCAAGGCAACGGAGGAGAAGAAGGAGGAGTCTACACCAAGTAGACAACCAATCGACGCTTCAAAGCTCGACAACGAGGAGATGACTTTAATCATCAAAAGCTTTCGCCAAATCCTCAAGCAACGGAAGGGGAAGGATTACAAATCCCGTTCCAAGAAGGTTTGCTACAAGTGTGGTAAGCTCAGTCACTTTATTGCTAAATGTCCATTATCAAGTGACAGTGACAGGGATAACGACAAGAAGGGCAAGAGGAGAGAAAAGAAGAGGTACCACAAGAAGAGGGGCGGCGATTCCCACGTGTGCCGCGAGTGGGACTCCGACGAGAGCTCCACCGACTCCTCCTCCGACGAGGACGCCGCCAACATCGCCGTCACCAAGGGACTCCTCTTCCCCAACGTCGGCCACAAGTGCCTCATGGCAAAGGACGACAAGAGGAAGAAGGTTAAATCCAAATCATCCACTAAATATGAGTCTTCTAGTGATGATAATGCTAGTGATGAGGAGGATAACTTGCATACCCTTTTTACCAACCTTAACATGGAACAAAAGGAAAAATTAAATGAATTAATTAGTGCTATTCATGAAAAGGATGACCTTTTGGATTCCCAAGAGGACTTCCTAATTAAGGAAAATAAGAAACATGTTAAGGTTAAAAATGCTTATGCTCTAGAAGTAGAAAAATGTCAAAAACTATCTAGTGAGCTAAGCACTTGCCATGACACTATTGCCAACCTTAGAAATGAAAATGCGAAATTAATTGCTAAGGTTGATTCTAATGCTTGTAATGTTTCGATTCCCAATCTTAGAGATGATAATGTTAACTTGCTTGCTAAGATTGATGAATTGAATGCATCTCTTGCTAGCCTTAGAGTAAAGAATGAAAACTTGATTGCTAAGGCCAAAGAACTAGATGTTTGCAATGTTACAATTTCCGATCTTAGAGATAACAATGATATTTTGCGTGCTAAGATTGTTGAACTTAATTCATGCAAACCCTCTACATCTATTGTTGAGCATGTATCTATTTGTACTAGATGTAAAGATGTTGATATTAATGCTATTCATGATCACATGGCCTTAATTAAACAACAAAATGATCATATAGCAATATTAGATGCTAAAATTGCCGAGCATAACTTAGAAAATGAAAAGTTTAAATTTGCTAGAAGTATGCTCTATAATGGGAGACGCCCTGGCATTAAGGATGGCATCGGCTTCCAAAGGGGAGACAATGTCAAACTTAGTGCCCCTCCTAAGAAATTGTCAAACTTTGTTAAGGGCAAGGCTCCCATGCCTCAGGATAACGAGGGTTACATTTTATACCCTGCCGGTTATCCCGAGAGCAAAATTAGGAGAATTCATTCTAGGAAGTCTCACTCTGGCCCTAATCATGCATTTATGTATAAGGGTGAGACATCTAGCTCTAGGCAACCAACCAGTGCTAAGTTGCCTAAAAGGAAAACTCCTAGTGCATCAAATGATCATAGCATTTCATTTAAAACTTTTGATGCATCTTATGTTTTGACTAACAAATCCGGCAAAGTAGTTGCCAAGTTTGTTGGGGGCAAACACAAGGGATCAAAGACTTGTGTTTGGGTACCCAAAGTTCTTGTTTCTAATGCCAAAGGACCCAAAACAGTTTGGGTACCTAAAGTCAAGAACTAAAATTGTTTTGTAGGTTTATGCATCCGGGGGCTCTAGCTGGATAATCGACAGCGGGTGCACAAACCACATGACAGGGGAGAAAAAGATGTTCTCCTCCTATGAGAAAAACCAAGATCCCCAACGAGACATCACATTCGGGGATGGAAATCAAGGTTTGGTCAAAGGATTGGGTAAAATTGCTATATCCCCTGACCATTCTATTTCCAATGTTTTTCTTGTAGATTCTTTAGATTACAATTTGCTTTCTGTATCTCAATTATGCAAAATGGGCTACAACTGTCTTTTTACTGATATAGGTGTCACTGTCTTTAGAAGAAGTGATGATTCAATAGCATCTAAGGGTGTGTTAGAGGGTCAGCTATACTTGGTAGATTTTGATAGAGCTGAACTCGACACTTGCTTAATTGCTAAGACTAACATGGGTTGGCTCTGGCACCGCCGACTAGCCCATGTTGGGATGAAGAATCTTCATAAGCTTCTAAAGGGAGAACACATTTTAGGATTAACAAATGTTCATTTTGAGAAAGACAGGATTTGTAGCGCATGCCAAGCAGGGAAGCAAATTGGAGTCCATCATCCACACAAGAACATCATGACGACCGACAGACCGCTTGAGCTGCTCCACATGGATCTATTCGGGCTGATTGCTTATATAAGTATCGGCGGGAGTAAGTATTGTCTTGTAATAGTGGATGATTATTCTCGCTTCACTTGGGTGTTCTTTTTGCAGGAAAAATCTCATACCCAAGAGACCTTAAAGGGATTCTTGAGACGGGCTCAAAACGAGTTTGGCTTAAGGATCAAGAAAATTAGAAGCGACAACGGGACGGAGTTCAAGAACTCACAAATTGAAGGCTTCCTTGAGGAGGAGGAGGAGGGCATAAAGCATGAGTTCTCTTCTCCCTACACGCCACAACAAAATGGTATAGTGGAGAGGAAGAATAGAACTCTATTGGACATGGCAAGAACCATGCTTGATGAGTACAAGACTTCGGATCGGTTTTGGGCCGAGGCGATCAACACCGCTTGCTACGCCAACAACCGGTTGTATCTCCACCGAATCCTCAAGAAGACATCATACGAACTCCTAACCGGTAAAAAGCCAAATATTTCATATTTTAGAGTCTTTGGTAGCAAATGCTTTATTCTTGTTAAAAGAGGTAGAAAAACTAAATTTGCTCCTAAGACAGTAGAAGGCTTTTTACTAGGATATGATTCAAACACAAGGGCATATAGAGTCTTTAACAAGTCCTCCAGACAAGTTGAAGTTTCTTGTGACGTTGTGTTTGATGAGACTAATGGCTCTCAAGTAGAGCAAGTTGATCTTGATGAGATAGGTGATGAAGAGGCTCCGTGCATCGCGCTAAGGAACATGTCCATCGGGGATGTGTGTCCTAAGGAATCCGAAGAGCCTCCAAATGCACAAGATCAACCATCCTCCTCCACGCAAGCATCTCCACCGACTCAAAATGAGGATGAAGCTCAAGTTGATCAAGTAGAAAATCAAGCAAATGAGCCACCTCAAGATGACGACAATGATCAAGGGGGAGATGCAAATGATCAAGACAAGGAGGATGAAGAACAAAGGCCGCCACACCCAAGAGTCCACCAAGCAATCCAACGAGATCACCCCGTCGACACCATCCTCAGCGACATTCATAAGGGGGTAACTTCTAGATCTCGTGTTGCACATTTTTGTGAGCATTACTCTTTTGTTTCCTCCATTGAGCCACACAGGATAGAGGAAGCACTTCAAGATTCGGATTGGGTGGTGGCGATGCAAGAGGAGCTCAACAACTTCACTAGGAATGAGGTATGGCATTTAGTTCCACGTCCTAATCAAAATGTTGTAGGAACCAAATGGGTCTTCCGCAACAAGCAAGATGAGCATGGTGTGGTGACAAGGAACAAAGCTCGACTTGTGGCCAAGGGATACTCCCAAGTCGAAGGTTTGTATTTCGGTGAAACCTATGCACCCGTAGCTAGGCTTGAGTCAATTCGTATATTATTGGTCTATGCTACTTACCATAGCTTCAAGCTTTATCAAATGGACGTGAAGAGTGCCTTCCTCAACGGGCCAATCAAGGAAGAGGTCTATGTTGAGCAACCTCCCGGCTTTGAAGACAGTGAGTATCCTAACCATGTCTATAAGCTCTCTAAGGCGCTTTATGGGCTCAAGCAAGCCCCAAGAGCATGGTATGAATGCCTTAGAGATTTCCTCATCGCTAATGGCTTCAAAGTCGGAAAGGCCGATCCTACTTTATTCACTAAAACTCTTGAAAATGACTTGTTTGTATGCCAAATTTATGTTGATGATATTATATTTGGGTCTACTAACGAGTCTACTTGTGAAGAGTTTAGTAGGATCATGACACAAAAGTTCGAGATGTCTATGATTGGGGAGTTGAAGTACTTCTTAGGATTTCAAGTGAAGCAACTCCAAGAGGGTACCTTCATCAGCCAAACGAAGTATACTCAAGACATTCTAAACAAGTTTGGGATGAAGGACGCCAAACCCATCAAGACACCCATGGGAACCAATGGGCATCTCGACCTCGACACGGGAGGTAAATCTGTAGATCAAAAGGTATACCGGTCGATGATAGGATCTTTACTCTATCTTTGTGCATCTCGACCGGACATTATGCTTTCCGTATGCATGTGTGCAAGATTCCAAGCCGACCCTAAGGAAGCTCACCTTACGACCGTAAAACGAATCTTGAGATATTTGGCTTATACTCCTAAGTTTGGGCTTTGGTATCCTAGGGGATCCACATTTGATTTGATTGGTTATTCGGATGCCGATTGGGCGGGGTGTAAAATCAATAGAAAGAGCACATCGGGGACTTGCCAGTTCTTGGGAAGATCCTTGGTGTCTTGGGCTTCAAAGAAGCAAAATTCGGTAGCTCTTTCTACCGCCGAAGCCGAGTATATTGCCGCAGGCCATTGTTGCGCGCAATTACTTTGGATGAGGCAAACCCTGCGGGACTACGGTTACAAATTAACCAAAGTTCCTTTGCTATGTGATAATGAGAGTGCATTCAAAATGGCGGATAATCCCGTTGAGCATAGCCGCACTAAACACATAGCCATTCGGTATCACTTTCTTAGGGATCACCAACAAAAGGGAGATATCGAGATTTCATATATTAACACTAAAGATCAATTAGCTGATATCTTTACCAAGCCTTTTGATGAACAAACCTTTAACAAACTTAGGCATGAGCTAAATATTCTTGATTCTAGGAACTTCTTTTGTTGATTTGCACACATAGCTCTTTTATATACCTTTGATCATGTCTCTTTCCTATGCTATGACTAATGTGTTTTCAAGTCTATTTCAAACCAAGTCATAGGTGTATTGAAAGGGAATTGGAGTCTTCGGCGAAGACAAAGGCTTCCACTCCGTAACTCATCCCTCGTCGTCGCTCTGTGCAACTCTCTATCTTTGGGAAAAAGGACTCCGTCTTTGGTATCATCTTCACTCATTTATTTATGACCAAAGGGGGAGAGAGTAATTCAAAGGGCTCTAATGACTCCGTTTTTGGCGATTCATGCCAAAGGGGGAGAGAGTAATAGCCCAAAGCAAAAGGACCGCACCACCACCTATTTTTTTTTAAAAAAAGAGTTTTTTCAATTGGTATGATCTTCAATTGATAAATTTTAATTTGGTATCTTATTGTGTTCAAAAGGGGGAGAAAAGTAGTATTTCAAAATTGATTTTATCAAAACCCTCTTGAACACTAAGAGGAGAATTTTATTTAGGGGGAGTTTTGTTTAGTCAAAGGAAAAGCATTTGAAACAAGGGGAAAATTTCAAATCTTGAAAATGCTTCTCGGAATCTTATTCATTTACCTTTGACTATTTGCAAAAGGACTTTGAAAAGGATTTACAAAAGAATTTACAAAAACAAAACAAGTGGTGCATGCGTGGTCCAAAATGTTAAAAATAAAGAAACAATCCATGCAAGAATTTATATTGGCACAATTCTAAGTAACCTTTGCACTTACAATTATGCAAACTAGTTCAAATATGCACTTTTATATTTGCTTTGGTTTGTGTTGGCGTCAATCACCAAAAAGGGGAAGATTGAAAGGGAATTAGGCTTACACCTACTTCCTAATTGATTTTGGTGGTTGAATTGCCCAACACAAATAATTGGACTAACTAGTTTGCTCTAGATTATATGTTCTACAGGTGCCCAAGGTTCATCTACAACTATACTAAATCGATAGTCCGGAATACCATAGATTATTCCGGACAGGAGAAGCTTTTTTGGAAAAACAGGCCAAGCGCGGACCGTCCGGGCCCTTGCGGCGGACCGTCCGCAACACCAGGATGACCCTCGGACAGAACCAATGCAAAAATCCAAGTCTACACTACGGACTGTCCGGAGGAAAAGCAAGGACCGTCCGAGACCTCGCGCGGACCGTTCGGCCTCAGGCGCGGACCGTCCGGCCTCAGGCGCGGACCGTCCGGTAGGTGAGGAACCGAAAAACCCGAAGGTGACGGGTTCGGAAAATGAATTATAGCGTCCTTGCGGACCGTCCGGGGTGCACGACCGGACCGTCCGCGACTGGCTTTATCTGACATCTGACGACGCATTAAATGCAATATAGCCATTGATATAGCCATTACTGCTGACCGTTGCATTTTCAGCCGTTGATCTACAGGCGCGGACCGTCCGGGCCAGGCGAGCGGACCGTCCGCGGTCGGCAGAATGGAGCAACGGCTAGGAAGTGGTTGGTGGCTATAAATACAACCCCAACCACCTCCATTCACTTCACCCAAGCATTCCAACCTTCAACATTCAATACAAGAGCTAGCAATCCATTCCAAGACACATTCAAAGTCTCCATGTCTCTAAGTTTCACAATTGAGAAAAGAGATCGTTAGTGATTAGCAACTTGAGAGAGAAAGTGATCCGTGTGTTATTTGTCGCTCTTGTCGCTTGGCTTTTGCAATCGTGCTTTCTTTCAATCTTTCTTGCGATCAACTCAATTGTAACCAAGGCAAGAGACACCAATTGTGTGGTGGTCCTTGCGGGGAAGTTTGTTCCCGTTTGATTAAGAAGAAGAAGCTCACTCGGTCCAAGGGACCGTTTGAGAGAGGGAAAGGGTTGAAAGAGACCCGGCCTTTGTGGCCTCCTCAACGGGGAGTAGGTTTGCGAGAACCGAACCTCGGTAAAACAAATCCGCGCGTCACACTTCACATTTGCTTGCGATTTGTTTTTCACCCTCTCTCGTGGACTCATTATATTTCTAACACTAACCCGGCTTGTAGTTTGTGATTAACTTTGTAAATTTCAGTTTCGCCCTATTCACCCCCCCTCTAGGCGACTATCAGAGAGCAGCCCCCGAGCCTCTGCACAGGGCGAGAGGGCGATTAGGGACAGACTCGACTTTTTTACATACGCCCCTGCGTCGCCTTTCCGCAAGGAGGAGGGGGGAGAGCGCCATGTTGCCCTCGGTGGGCGCTGAACATGGTGTCTCCGATGAGCTGCAGGCGGGTGATCCGAGCGGACGTCCGTGCCCCATTCGTTAGGGGTCGGCTAGAGGCCCAGAGGCGCGCCCAAAAGTACCTGCGGGTGATCTGCCGGACCCGGTCCCCTGGCGACGGGGTCCGAGGGCTCGATGCCTCCCTCTGATGGGATTCCGTTACAAGATCGTTACCGTTGGTCTCGGAAATGTCCTAGGGTACCTCGGGAGCACAGCCCGAGCCTTGGTTATGTATCGAACGTACCCATGGTCATCCCTCGCTCTGTGTCTGAGGCGGCTGTGAACCCTTCGGGGGCCAGCCTTCGAACCCCTGATCAGCAGTGGGCGCGGAGCCCGAGTAGCCTGAGGCGGCCGTTGAACCCTTCCGAGGGGCCGGCCTTCGAACCTCTGACCAGTAGTGGGTGTGGAGCCCACGTGCTCTGAGGCGGCTGTTGAATCCTTCCGAGGGGCCAGCCTTCGAACCTCTGATCAGTAGGGAGGCTCGGAACCTGGTTCCTTCACGGGGAAGGATCCTTTTCGGGTTATCCCCCTTTCCCGGTCCCTGTTGCAAGAGAGAGAAAGAGGAAAAAGGAAAAGGATACGAAATCGAACGACGTGGCGTACCTTTTTTTTGACGCGGTCATTATGGCGAAGGCGAAGCGTCGCTCGCTTCTCTTGCCAGAGGCGCCGCCTGTCCCGCCGCGGAGTTAATGCGACGGGGCGAGTGGTTCGCGGGGCGGCCGTTGCGCGTGCGCGAGCCGTTTGAGGAATGGAACACGGGCGTGTTGTCTTCACGCCGTGAGAGAGGGTTCTCTCGCTGCCCCCGGATGAGACGTAAGCTTGGCTGACGACGTGACCGCTGCTCCTGCCCGCCTGCCACCGCCATTACTGCCGGCCCATTTTTGGCCGCATTGACCGTCGCGCCAGGCTGGCGCTGCTGGGTCGTGCGCTGGGTCGCCTCGAGTCACGGTATCGGTTCCGCAGTCGAGGAGGCGCGGTGGTGGCGCAAGTGGCGGTGCAGTTGCATGCACGAAGCATTCGGCGCGCCGGTTGCATGACGCGTGGGCCTGAGCCTCCATGCTGGGCGTGTTGGGAGTCGGAGAAGTGCGCCCACTTGGCGCGGTTGCATGCCGCCTGCATGGCTGCCCGCCCTTTCGCCTGCTGGTCTGGGCAAAAGTGGAGAGCCGCTTGTAACCGCTGGGCGGTTGCATGCACCGCGCACGGCGGTTTGGCTTCTTCTGCTCTGGGCCGGCTTGCATGACGTGTGGGACCCAGCCCCCGCGCCGTAGGGGAGGACCTTGGAGCGTGTTGGAGAAGACTCAGCCCACGACGGCTGGGGACGCAAGTAGGGAGAGTCGCCTTTAAAAGGAGGGTGACCCTCTTGGAAGGCGACCATGTCTTCACGCTTCCCTATGCATCGTGTCTTTCCACCTTCCAAGCCCCCGGATGGGGGATACCCGCCGTCTTTCCGCCTCGTCGTTGGAGGAACGCAACTCCACGGGAGTTGGTACCTTTCAGCCATCGTTCGGCCTCAAGGATTCTCATCATGCAGCCCGGTTGCACCCCTCCGCCGGCGGTCACCCAAGATGGTGACCTCCAGTTCGATAGCGGGGGAGAGTGAACCGGGCCGCGGCCTCTGCCCCTCCCTCAGCCTCAAGGATTTTCATCACCAGGGCTGGGGAGGGGAGTGTGCCGAGTTGGGGTCGGCCCCTGCGTGGGCGGTGGCCCGCTCCTTCCCTCAGTGATCGGGAGGAAGGGTGGTTGTCGTCCGTGGCGCTGGCAGCTGCCGCGTGCCTGGCTCTCGGACTCGAGTGGCTTCGGAGCCGTTCTCGGCGCAGGCTTCCGCCACGGCAGCTGGAAGAGGTTCTTCCGCCGACGAGACAGCCAGGGCCGCCCACGGACCGACCTCCAACTCTACGGCCTTCTGCCCGTCCTTGCCTCACGAGTTTGGGCATGGGCGGGGGCCTCCTGACAGCAGCATCCGCCTGAGGTCATCGCCGCCGCTGTTCGGCCCCCCAGAGCAGAAGTCGTCGTCGTCGTCGCTGCCGGAGCGGGCGACAGCGCGCCGTTCGTCGGTCTTCTGTTGCTCCGCAGGCCCCCCCATCGAGTGGGGTTGTTCGTACCCGCGGAGGTGGAACCGGAGTTCCGTTTGCAATGGCACTTCGAATGCCAGTGTTTTTGTTCATTTTGGCTGTCGAGGCCTGAACATGTATGTAATTTCGGCACGGAGCCGTGTTTTTTCCTCATTTTTGAGCACTAAGACTCGCCTGTTGGTTGTCTGAACCGCTTCACCAAGCGTGAGTCGCCCCGTGTAAAGGTGACGAGTGAGGTATCCGTATCCCGGAGGCGTAGGAGTCCCTCGACTCGATCAACCTTGTTGTCCGAGGCTTCCCTTGCTTAGTTAGATGAACCCCTCGACCGCTCTTCGATGAGCCAAGGCCAGGGGTAGCGGTGTCAACGCGAACAGAGGCAGAGTTGGCTCGATAAGAAGGTCTGGTCGGCTGGAGCCTGGCCGGGTCGTCCGTTAGTGGGACCGGCGCCGGAATTGATCTGTCGAGGCCTCGGGCCGGGCTGATGTCCTTGGGGGATAGCTGGCCGAGGCCCCGGGGTGACCGGCCGAGCCGCCTGCTCGGACCGGATTCTCGGAGAAGACCCTAGCGGCGATGGCCCGGGCTTGGTGATGACGTTGTCCTTCAGAGCGGAGACCCTTGGACCGCGTCGCCGTCCGAGGCTAGGTCGGACCTCGCCGAAGGTGTTGTTGACGTCGAGGGTGCTGCTGCTCCCTTTAGCCGTCAAGATCCGAGCCTGCAGGATCGGATTATCTTGTAGCGTGTGTTTTCTGCGGTCGCCGAGGCCAAAACACACCCTTGCCGTGTTGTAAAGCCGCGTCTCCTTTCCTCTTGTTTCGAGTATCTGGACTTTTCTGTCGGTAACAGAATTGTTTGTGCGAGCGAGAGTTGCTTCTCACGGAAGGTGATGAGTGAGGTATCCGTATCCCGGAGGCGTAGGAGTCCCTCGGCTCGGTTGGCCTTGCCGCTTACGCGCACTCTTTCCCGTCCATGGGGTTCTGTCATCGACGCAGTCGAGAAGGCTCGAAGAATCGCTCCGGCAGAAGGGCTTCTGAACGTGAAGACTTGTTCGGTCCGCGGAATCACTTATCCGAACGTGAGTTACTTATCGCAGAAGGTGATGAGTGAGGTATCCGTATCCTGGAGGCGTAGGAGTCCCTCGGCTCGGTCAGCCTTGGCTGCTTACGTGTACTCTGTCGTTTTCAGGATCCACTTTCGAAGTAGTCGAAAAGCACCAAAGACATTCTGGCAGAAAAGATCTTTTTTCGAGGAAAATTTCGACGCAGAGGGGGTTCCCCCCTTTTAGCCCCCGAGGGAGGGTCAGGCTTTGCCGAGGCAAGGCTGACCCTTCCTTGATGACTAAACTTTGCGTGGGAGCGAGGTATATGAACAACTTGAAAACATCTTAAGGGTCGAAGTGACGTAGCTGTTGGATGTTCCAAGCGTTGCTGTAGACCTCGCCTTGACTGTTGGCCAGCTTGTACGTTCCGGGCTTCAGAACTTTGGCGATGACGAACGGCCCCTCCCAGGGGGCGTGAGCTTGTGTCGACCTCGGGCGTCTTGTTGCAGCCGAAGCACCAGGTCGCCCACCTGGAGGTCTCGGGACCGGACCCCTCGGGCGTGGTAGCGTCGCATGGACTGCTGGTACCGTGCCGAGTGTAGTATGGCCTTGTCCCGAGCCTCTTCCAGCTGGTCCAGCGAGTCTTCTCGATTAGCTTGGTTGCTTTGGTCGGCATAGGCCCTCGTCCTCGGGGAACCGTATTCCAGGTCTGTGGGCAAGATGGCCTCGGCCCCATAGACTAGAAAGAACGGCGTGAAGCCCGTGGCTCGGCTCGGTGTTGTCCTCAGGCTCCAGACCACCGAGGGGAGTTCCTTCATCCATCGCTTGCCGAACTTGTTGAGGTTGTTGTAAATCCGAGGCTTGAGTCCTTGTAGAATCATGTCGTTGGCACGCTCTACTTGCCCATTCGTCATGGGACGAGCCACGGCGGCCCAGTCCACCCGGATGTGGAGATCCTCGCAGAAGTCCAGGAACTTTCTGCCGGTGAACTGGGTGCCGTTGTCGGTGATGATGGAGTTCGGGACCCCGAAACGATGGATGATGTTGGTGAAGAACGCCACCGCCTGCTCGGACCTGATGCTGTTTAGGGGTCAGACCTCGATCCACTTGGAGAATTTGTCGATGGCGACCAACAGGTGCGTGTAGCCCCCAGGTGCCTTCTGCAAGGGGCCGACGAGGTCCAGACCCCACACGGCAAAAGGCCAGGTGATGGGTATCGTCTGCAGAGCCTGAGCGGGCAGGTGGGTCTGCCTTGCGTAGAACTGACACCCTTCGCAGGCGCGGACAATTCTAGTGGCGTCGGCCACCGCCGTTGGCCAGTAGAAACCTTGTTGGAAAGCATTTCCGACAAGGGCTCGAGGTGCTGCGTGGTGGCCGCAAGCCCCTGAGTGTATTTCTCGGAGGAGTTCCTGACCTTCGGTGGTGGAGATGCATCGCTGGAGGATGCCTGAAGGGCTGCGGTGGTAGAGCTCCTTCCCTTCTCCCAGCAAGACGAACGACTTGGCGCGCCGTGCCAACCGCCGAGCTTCGGCTCGGTCGAGGGGTAGCTCTCCTCGGTGGAGGTATCGCAGGTACGGGGTCTGCCAGTTTTGATCAGGCGTGACCCCGCGTTGCTCCCCCTCGACGTGCAGCGTCTCGCCCTCGGGGGCCGAGGGTACCTCGGGCCGAACCGAGGGTGCCTCGGGCTGAGCCGAGGGTGCCTCGGACTGTGCCGAGGGTACCTCGGGCTGGGCCGAGGGTGCCTCAGGCTCGGGCGCGTCGTCGATCTTGACGGAGGGTTGATGCAGATCTCGGAAGAAGACGTCCGGGGGAACCGTCGTTCGCCCCGAGGCTATTTTAGCCAGCTCGTCCGCAGTCTCGTTGTATCGCCGAGCGATGTGGTTGAGCTCGAGCCCGTAGAACTTGTCTTCCAGGCGCCGGACCTCATCGCAGTAGGCTCCATCTTCGGGTCGCGGCAGTGGAAGTTCTCATGACTTGGTCGATGACGAGCTGCGAGTCACCACGAGCGTCGAGGCGTCAGACCCCTAGCTCGACGGCAATCCGCAACCCGTTGACCAGAGCCTCGTACTCAGCTACATTGTTGGACACCGGGAAATGGAGGCGTAGCACGTAGCGTAGGTGCTTCCCGAGGGGCGAGATGAAGATTAGGCCTGCGCCGGCTCCTGTCTTCATCAGCGACCCGTCGAAGAACAAGGTCCAGAGCTCCGGTTGGATCAGAGCTGTTGGTAGCTGAGTGTCGACCCATTCAGCCACGAAGTCCGCCAAGACCTGGGATTTGATGGCCTTCCGAGGGGCGAACGAGATTGTTTCGCCCATGATTTCCACCGCCCACTTTGCAATCCTACCCGAGGCCTCTTGGCAATGGATGATCTCCCCAGGGGGAAGGATGACACCACAGTTACCGGATGAGACTCGAAGTAGTGTCGCAACTTCCGCCATGTCAGGATCACCGCGTACAGCAGCTTCTGAACTTGTGGGTAGCGGATCTTGGTTTCGGACAGTACCTCGCTGACGAAGTAGACTGGCCTCTGAACGGGCAATGCATGTCCCTCTTCTTGCCTCTCGACCACAATCGCGGCGCTAACCACCTGAGTGGTCGCGACGACGTAGACCAAGAGGGCTTCTCCGGCAGCTGGGGGCACCAAGATAGGCGCCTTCGTGAGGAGCGCCTTCAGGTTCCCGAGGGCTTCCTCGTCCTCAGGGGTCCAAGTGAAGCACTCGGCCTTCCTTAAGAGGCGGTACAGAGGTAGACCTCTTTCGCCGAGGCGTGAGATGAAGCGGCTCAGAGCCGCGAGACATCCCATGACCCTCTGTACGCCTTTCAAGTCCTTGATGGGCCCCATGCTGGTGATGGCTGCGATCTTCTCCGGGTTGGCTTCGATGCCCCGCTCGGAGACGATGAACCCCAAGAGCATGCCTCGGGGTACCCCGAAGACACACTTTTCGGGATTGAGCTTGACGCCTTTCGCCTTGAGACATCGGAATGTCACTTCAAGGTCGGAAAGTAGGTCGGAGGCTTTCCTCGTCTTGACTACGATGTCATCGACGTAGGCCTCGACCGTGCGGTCAATGTGTTTGCCGAACACATGGTTCATGCACCGCTGGTACGTCGCGCCCGCATTCCTCAAGCCGAACGGCATGGTGACATAGCAGTACATGCCGAAGGGTGTGATGAAAGAAGTCGCGAGCTGGTCGGACTCTTTCATCCTGATTTGGTGATACCCTGAGTAGGCATCGAGGAAAGACAAGGTTTCGCACCTAGCAGTGGAATCCACGATTTGATCGATGCGAGGCAGAGGGTAGGGAACCTTTGGACATGCTTTGTTCAGACCAGTGTAGTCTACGCACATCCGCCATTTCCCCCCTTTCTTTCTCACAAGCACAGGGTTGGCAAGCCATTCGGGATGGAATACCTCTTTGATGAACCCTGCCGCCATTAGCTTTTGGATCTCCTCGCCTATAGCTCTGCGCTTTTCTTCGTCGAATCGGCGCAAAGGCTGCTTGACGGGTCAGGCTCCGGCTCGGATGTCCAGCGAGTGCTCGGCGACATCCCTCGGTATGTCGGGCATGTCCGAGGGACTCCACGCGAAGACGTCGGCGTTCGCGCGGAGAAAGTCGACGAGCACTGCTTCCTATTTGGGATCGAGCCCGGAGCCGATCCGGACTTGCTTGGAGGCGTCGCTGCTGGGGTCGAGGGGGACGGACTTGACCGTCTCCGCTGGCTCGAAGTTGCCGGCATGACGCTTCACGTCTGGCACCTCCTTAGAGAGGCTCTCCAGGTCGGCGATGAGGGCCTCGGACTCGGCGAGGGCCTCGGCGTACTCCACGCACTCCACGTCGCATTTGAACGCGTGTTTGTATGTGGGGCCGACGGTGATGACCCCGTTGGGGCCCGGCATCTTGAGCTTGAGGTAGGTGTAGTTGGGGACGGCCATGAACTTCGCGTAGCATGGCCTCCCCAGTACCGCGTGGTAGGTTCCTCGGAACCCGACCACCTCGAACGTCAGGGTCTCCCTTCGGAAGTTGGTGGGTGTTTCGAAGCAGACGGGAAGATCGAGTTGTCCGAGGGGCTGGACGCGCTTCCCGGGGATGATCACATGGAAAGGCGCAGCGCCCGCCTAGACCAAGGATAGATCGATACGCATAAGCCCGAAGGTCTCGGCGTAGATGATGTTGAGGCTGCTGCCTCCGTCCATGAGGACCTTGGTGAGCCTGACGTCGCCGATGACGGGGTCGACGACGAGCGGGTATTTCCCCGGGCTCGGCATGTGGTCGGGGTGGTCGGCTTGGTCGAAGATGATGGGCTTGTCGGACTAGTCTAGGTAGACTGGCGCCGCCACCTTCACCGAACAGACCTCCTGACGCTCTTGCTTGCGGTGCCGAGCCGAGGCGTTCGCCGCTTGCCCACTGTAGATCATGAAGCAGTCGCGGACCTCGGGTAACTCTCCTGCCTGGTGATCTTCCTTCTTGTCGTCGTCGCGGGCCCTGCCACCCTCCGCGGGTGGCCCGGCCCTGTGGAAGTGGCGCCGAAGCATGAAGCACTCCTCAAGGGTGTGCTTGACGGGCCCCTGGTGGTAGGGGCACGGCTCCTTGAGCATCTTGTCGAAGAGGTTGACACCTCCGGGGGGTTTCCGAGGGTTCTTGTACTCGGCGGCGGCGACAAGGTCCGCGTTGGCGGCGTCGCGTTTTGCTTGTGACTTCTTCTTGCCCTTTCTTCTTGGTGCCGCGCTGAGTTGACGCCTCGGGGGCATCTTTCGATGGGCGGCCCTGGGGCTGCTTGTCCTTCCGGAAGATAGCCTCGATCACCTCCTGGCCGGAGGCGAACTTGGTGGCGATGTCCATCAGCTCGCTCGCCCTGGTGGGGGTCTTGCGACCCAGCTTGCTCACCAGGTCGCGGCAGGTGGTGTCGGCGAGGAACGCGCCGATGACATCCGAGTCGGTGATGTTGGGCAGCTCGGTGCGCTGCTTCGAGAATCGCCGGATGTAGTCCCGGAGAGACTCTCCCGGCTGCTGTCGGCAGCTTCGGAGGTCCCAGGAATTCCCGGGCGCACGTACGTGCCCTGGAAATTGCCGGCGAAAGCTTGGACCAGGTCGTCCCAGTCGGAGATCTGCCCCGGAGGCAGGTGCTCCAACCAGGCGCGAGCGGTGTCGGAGAGGAACAGGGGGAGGTTGCGGATGATGAGGTTGTCATCGTTCGTTCCACCTAGTTGGCAAGCCAGACGGTAGTCCGCGAGCCACAGTTCTGGTTTCGTCTCCCCCGAGTACTTCGTGATAGTAGTCGGGGGTCGGAACCGGGTCGGGAACGGCGCCCGTCGTATGGCCCGGCTGAAGGCCTGTGGACCCGGTGGTTCGGGCGAGGGACTCCGATCCTCCCCGCTGTCGTAGCGTCCCCCACGCCTGGGGTGGTAGCCTCGGCGCACCCTCTCGTCGAGGTGGGCCCGACGGTCGCGATGATGGTGCTCGTTGCCGAGGCGTCCCGGGGCCGCAGGCGCTGTGTTGCGCGTGCGCCCGGTGTAGACCGAGGCTTCTCGCATGAATCGGGAAGTCGCGACATGATGCTCCGAGGGGTGCCCCTGCCTTCGGGAGGCGGAGCTCTCGGCCCGCCGGACCGCGACGCCTTCCAGGAGATTCTTGAGCTCTCCCTGAATTCGCCGCCCCTCGGTGGTTGATGGCTCTGGCATCGCACGAAGAAGCATTGCTGCTGCAGCTAGGTTCTGGCCGACCCCACTAGATGCGGGTGGTGGCCTGACCCTGACATCATCGACGATGCGGTGCTGGAAGCCCTGGGGTAGATGACGTATTTCTCTGGCCAGAGGTTGGCCCACCCATGCCTGCTCGACGTCCCGGCGGATTGGCTCAAGCGCTCCTGCTCCCTCGTCGAGCCTGGCTTGCACCCCGCGGATTTGCTCGAGCTGTGGGTCGTGATCCCCCGCCGGAACGGGGACCACAGCTAGCTCCCGTGGGATGTCAACGCGAGGCACCGACCTAGGGAGATCACCGTCCTCCGGCATGTCGAGATGGTTGCCTTCGGAGGGACCCCCTAGATCGACGTGGAAACATTCGCGGCTTGGGCCGCAGTCCTCGTCGCCGAGGCTGCGGCTACCGTCGGAACAGTCGGAAAGGCAGTAGTCGCATGCGGTCATAAAGTCCCGCATGGCACTGGGGTTGCCAAGTCCAGAGAAATCCCAGCAGAAGTCGGGCGCGTCGTCTTCCTCGGACCCAGAGGGCCCGTAGGTCGAGACGTCCGTCAGCCGGTCCCATGGTGACCGCACACGATACCCCAGAGGGTTTGGACTCGCCTCTACGAGAGCGTCCGCCAAAGCGAGGTCGCTTGACGGTTCGAGGCTGAATCTGAAAGGCGTGAGATGGGAATCGGTCGGTACCTCTTGGTCGACGGGCGGCGATGAAATCACGTCGGGGACTGACCGCACCGTCGTCTTAGGTACGAGGGTGACGTCCAGCAAGCCTTTCGCGAGCGCGCTGGCGTCGTCCGTTTGCCCGGAATCGGCGCGTTGCGGGGAGACGGCGCTCGTCCTCGTCTCAAACGCGAGGTCGATGCCCGACGCGCCCCCCGTTAGGGCGCTGGCGCCGTCGACTCGCTGGACAGCCGACGAGGCGCTGCCTCCTGCTTGGCCTTGGTTGCCCCTCCTACTCCTCCGTCGGCGGGGGAGAGGACGGGGTGAGCTCGAATGTTGTTCTTCCACCACGCGGGGAAGACGTCGTCGATTCCGCCGGCGGCGGGCGGGCTGTCGGCCGCCATTGTCGCTGTCGCACGGCGGTGGAATGATTATCATGTCGTAGCTGCCGTCGAGGGACATGAACTCAAGACTCCCGAAACGGAGCACCGTCCCGGGTTGGAGAGGTTGCTGGAGACTGCCCATCTGGAGCTTGACGGGAAGTTGTTCGTCAACACGCAGCAGGCCCCTACCTGGCGCGCCAACTGTCGGCGTTTCGAGACCGGGGGGTCCCTAAGCCGACGAGTGAAATGTCGCCGCGTGCCCCAGCCCAGATGGGTCGGCGCGAGGCCGAGCGCGAAGGGGGGAAGTGAGGTGGCCGGAGATGGGCGAGAGAGAGGTAGAAATTCCACGGCCTTCGTGTTCGTCCCGCGCCCAGGTCGGGTGCGCTTGCAGTAGGGGGGTTACAAGCGTCCACACGGGAGAGGGAGCGAGCGGCCTTACGCGAGCGCCTGTCTCGTCCTCGTCCCCGTGCGGCCAACCCTCTCTAAGAGGGCCCTGGTCCTTCCTTTTATAGGCGTAAGGAGAGGATCTAGGTGTACAATGGGGGTGTAGCAGAGTGCTACGTGTCTAGCGGGGGAGAGCTAGCGCCCTAAGTACACGCCATCGTGGCGGCCGGAGAGATTTTGGCGCCCGGTTTGTGTGATGTCGTGGCCGTCGGAGGAGCGCTGGAGCCTGGCGGAGGGACAGCTATCGGGGCTGTCGAGTCCTTGCTGACGTCCTCTTGCTTCCGTAAGGGGGCCGAGAGCCGCCATCGTCAGGGAGCGTGCGGGGCGCCATCATTGCCCATCTGGCTGAGTGAGCCAGATGGGACGCTGGTCTTGTTCCCCGTAGCCTGAGTCAGCTTGGAGTAGGGTAATGATGGCGCCTCCCGTTGACGTGGCCGGCCCGCGCCCTAGGTTGGGCGATGCGAAGGCTCCTCCGAGGTCGAGGTCGAGTCCGTCTTCCGTGGCCGAGGTCGAGTCCGAGCCCCTAGGTCGGGCGAGGCGGAGGCCGTTGGCTGAGGCCAGGGCGGAGTTCGAGTCCTGAGGTCGAGCGAAGCGGAGTTCGTCGTCTTCTCGGGCTGAGCCCAAGTCCGAGCCCTGGGTCGGGCGGAGCGGAATTCGTCGTCTTCTGGGGCTGAGCCCAAGTCCGAGCCCTGGGTCGGGCGGAACGGAGTTCGCCGTCTTCCGGGGCTTAGCCCGAGTCCGAGCCCTGGGTCGGGCGGTGCGGAGTTCGCCGTCTTCCGGGGCCTAGCCCGAGTTCGAGCCCTGGGTCGGGCGGTGCGGAGTTCGCCGTCTTCCGGGGCCTAGCCCGAGTCCGAGCCCTGGGTCGGGCGGAGTGGAGTTCGCCGTCTTCCGGGGTCTAGCCCGAGTCCGAGCCCTGGGTCGGGCGGAGCGGAGTTCGCCGTCTTCCGGGGCTTAGCCCGAGTCCGAGCCCTGGGTCGGGCGAAGCGGAGCTTCCTATGGTGCCTGCGGCCGGGCCTGACTGCCTGTCAGCCTCACTCTGTCAAGTGGCACCACAGTCGGAGAGGCGCAGGCGACGCTGTCTTTCTGTCAGACCGGTCAGTGGAGCGGCGAAGTGACGACGGTCACTTCGGCTCTGTCGGCTGAGGGACGTGCGTCAGGATAAAGGTGTCAGGCCACCTTTGCATTAAATGTTCCTGCGATTTGGTCGGTCGGTGCGACGATTTGGTCAGAGTTGCTTCTTGGCGATGACAGGGTCTCGGGTGAGCCGGAAATATGTTCGCCGCTGGAGGGGGGCCTCGGGCGAGGCGGAGATCCTCCGGGGTCGGCTGCCCTTGTCCGAGGCTAGGCTCGGGCGAGGCGTGATCGGGTCCCTCGAATGGACTGATCCCTGACTTAATCGCACCCATCAGGCCTTTGCAGCTTTATGCTGATGGGGTTACCAGCTGAGAATTAGAAGCCTTGAGGGTACCCCTAATTATGGTCCCCGACAAATCCTAAATGTGCTACGGGTGAAAACACGGATCCGGACCCTGAATCCGAAACATGCTAA
Organism: Zea mays; assembly: GCF_902167145.1. Classification (NCBI taxonomy): domain Eukaryota; kingdom Viridiplantae; phylum Streptophyta; class Magnoliopsida; order Poales; family Poaceae; genus Zea; species Zea mays. Next base: position 4,136,556 of record NC_050098.1, on the reverse strand, counting down.
TTTGGCTTGTGTACAGGGGCGGAGGGCCCAATATGGCCCAGTATTGCTTGGGCAATACCTTGGGCTGGCCCAGCAAGAGATTAGGGCAACAGGTGTAGAGCGCTAGCCGCCAGCTCGAGTGACCGAGTGGAACAGAAGCATAGGCAGTCGGTGTCTTGGCGAGCGACGAGGCGACAAGGCGTCGAATAGCGGGGCGGCGGCTGCCTGCGGCTTGCCCGCGCAGCCACGCTTGCCTGGCCACCTCCGCTGACCGCGGCTCCGCCCGACGCCCGACCGCTAGTCCGCCATGCGCGAGTCACGCCTCGGCGCCTGGCTGCTGGCCGGCTGGCCGCAGGCCGCACAACCATGCAACGCAGCCACACTGTCCACGCAGGAGAGCAACACATGTGCTGGACCGGTATGGTTTGGTAATTGATAGGGTTGTAATTATAAATTGTAATGTCTTCCAATTTTTAATATGCATATTTTTCAATTTGATTTTTCAATTTCAATAGAAACAAAACAACATGTCTAATCCAATAGATTTTTTAATGTGCAGATTTTCCAATTTCCAAATAGCAGACATGGATAGAAACAAAAACAAGACAAAGAATATGACCCAAAAAAGTATTTCTTGTTATTATGTGAACACTCCCTGTTGTAATGTCTTCTAGTTATTTAATACATGTTATATGCTTCATAAAATGACAGATTTGAAGAGTTATTTCAGTCAAACTTCTAGTAGAAGTATATAAGCACTCGCGCTAGTGGAGTTTGCAATGAACCCGAAATACATATGCAATTGCCTAGATCTCCTAGAACTAGACTCAACTAGAGGTATATTCTTATTTCACTTCTTCAACAATTTGTACTTCAATTTGCCATTAATAACTCATTTTTCTTTTTTCAGATTTTATTCGCTATATGACATTTGGTTGTAAATGAAGTATAATCAAGATGACTATTAAATTAGGTATTTTTCAATATCTATTACTTATTTTGTAGCTATAAATTGCTTTAATATGTGTCGTAATTTTTTATTTATCGCTACGTTAGCAATACCTAAATTTTCTAGCGTCCTCCGTCACTGCTTGTGTACGTTATAAAAAAGTCTTCCACCTTATACATAGGTTCTTCACATGAATCTTGTTTCGAGTACCACACCACATAGGACCACACTACAACCTCCCCGAGGATCTCCTTGCCTTTATCTTTATCGTGTGTCATCGCTAGCTAGCCGTAGAGGCTGCATCCCGTCCCAAACCCTGTTCCCTATGCGCGGTCTTCGACGATGGGTTTGGCGGGGTGAACAACGGTCGACGAAGGCCATAGATTTGACACGATTTTTTCAAAAATTACTGTAGAAGTTATTTTATCAAATAGTTTTTAAATAGTTCTCCTTTAGAAAAGCTTCTCTGGCTTAGAACCGGAGAATTTGTTATTTTGTCACTCTCAGTTGTGGATTTCTCTATTTTACCACAAGGCTCACAAATCATAGACACAAATGACCCACAAGTCATAGACAGAGGGTCATATAATATCAGATATCCCACGTTAGAAGGACTAAAATAGCAATTTTTCCTTAGAACCAAAGCCTGTAAAAGAGGCCAAAATTCGAGCCCAGCTACTCGCGGATGTATTCGGTCCACCAGGCCACGCACGCCCAGGCCAAAGCCCAACGGGAACAGTCCAAGCAGCCGCACCAGCTCGCAGTCTCCCACTTTTCGAAGTAGCAGCCCGGAACTCCGGATCCACCGCTACCGCCGCCGCGTCTAAACCCTCCACCGCCGCGGTGCGTCAGAGGCAGAGGCAGAGAGGCAGAGGCAGAGGCAGCCATGGGGAGCCGCCTCGGGCGCCGCGTGATCCACTTTGCCAACCTCCCGCTGAAGGTCATGCTGCCCCCCGCGCCGCTCTCCTCCGTGCAGGAGTTCGCCGTGCGGACCGTCCCCTCCGCTTCCAAGGTGGACATCCGGCGCTGCCTCGAGTCCATGTACGGTTTTTCCGTCGCCGAGGTCCGCACGCTTAACATGGAGGGCAAGAAGCTCCGCCGGGGCCCCTTTCTCTCCGCCAAGCCCGACTACAAGAAGGCCTACGTCACGCTCCGCGCCCCGCTCGCGGTCTCGCGCGACCTGTTCCCCATCGGGGCCATCCTCGCGGAGCGGGAGCGGAAAGCCAGCGCAGCCGCTGCGAGGAGGAAGGCGGTGGAGGGCGCCGAGGTGGAGGGGGAGAGCAAGGGGAAGCACTGGATGGAGGACGAGAGGGAGGGCTTCTCCAGGGCTGGCTGCGGGAAGGTCGTGTATGGGAACCCTGGGAGGCTGGGGAGGAAGAGGAGGGGAGGGGATAAGGTGAAGGAGCAAGCTGGGGACGAGGCGGCCAAGTTCCCGTGGTCCGGGATGCGCCTGGCTACCGAGAAACCGAGGTGAGGATCTCTGCACCTCTCGTCCTCTCCACTCTCATTAGTGATCAATAAAATGTTTGTGTGCGTAGAAATCTAGAATCTTATTAGGCCTTGTTTGGATGTTACGGAAATATATATACTCCTGCAAAGTGTCTACACACGTATTTTTGATATGCACAAGGAAACCATGTAAAATGCTGTTTGGAAGTGCAGTATCAGACTGCCTCGCCGAGGTTGCAAGAGTCACAGTTGGAGGCCATGTCACTTCAGCTAGTATTTCACTGCCAATAGGTGCTTAAACTTTGCAAGAAGATTAGTTTGAGTTTTGTATGAGGGGCAGTAACACTTGAGTTTACATCCTTGGGTCTGTTCTTTCAAGTATTATATTGAAACAACCATTAACTTAGTTTAAATGGCATCTACCTATTGTTGTTCTGCAAAGAACATGACTGCTTGTTGGGCCAGGCTTGGGCTTCACTTGACATGTTACATGTAGGAGGATGAGTTCGCAAGAACCATATATTTATGCCTTCATATTAAGCTGATGCAGAGTTTTTCCTTATTTTATTGCTGGATTTTTCACCGTCCGTGGCACGATGATTATCTAATATTAAGATTTAGTCCAAAATTCTACAAGGAAGTATAGCTCTTAGGTTTAAATTGTTTGATAACAGAACTGAACACGAGTTTTTGTAGTAGGTGTATTATGGTAATTTCCCCCCAGGCAGGAACGCTAGTTTCTTGCTTTGAATAGTTGGACGAAATTCAATAATGTAGCTGGGTAGAATCTCTGAGTATGTGCTAGTTGCACCATTTCACTGCACTGACAACCTAGGTAGAATTTCTGGTTTCTTGTAGTAGGTTGCGGTCCTGGTATTGACATCTTAGAAGATAACTGATTATAATGTTTGATACTCAGCAAGAGGGCACTTTTACATTTACATTGGTGTCTTTATGGAATATGACTTCTCTTCATACTCAGCAAGGGAGGCATCATATACGAGGCTCGAGTTTGGTTTACTTTTGGAATTAAAGAAAAATACAAAATTGCTATATTCTAATCCATGTTTGGTATTATTCTTTTTATTAGGAGGGTGAGACGCTCTCCATCGAAGAAGGGAATAGTCCTGAAGCAAAAATCACGGAAGGTATCCCTGCAGCACCGCTCAAAGAAGTTGAAAGCTTGATAGTACTTGACTTGAGCTGCTGTACCGAACCACTGGAGGATCCTGCCATCGAGCGTGGATGCAGGCCGTGGACCCATAAGTTCGCTGGCGGACCTGCCTTGTTTTTAAATTACCAAATAAACACCGAACGTTGAAGGACTTGTAAGGATTTTGTGCCTTTGATATGGGATTTAGAAGGCTGCATCGGGCATGTGTGCTGGAGGACCAGACCTGGAAGGGTTCATGGGCGTTCCCTATCCTATACTGTCCCTTCGTTTGATATGAGAATTGAGATTTGTTTAGTAATTAACTGACTACTAGCATTGCTGATTAGAGATCATGTACTGTTATTTTTCACTTGCTGTCCGACTCTGTTTATTTACCTGCTCCGATGATCCTTTTATAGCATCCTCATTTGTATCCGAATTTTTCACTTGCTGTCTGACCAGACACGACCCAGAGGAAGTATTTTTGCTCGGATGACTACGAAAGTAAATAGTATTCAATATCATGAGTGTGCTTGGGAGCTCACAGAGACTAAATTCTCTTATTATTTAAAATTGAATAAAAAGGAGATTTTAGACCTTTCAATTCTTTCAGGTTTTCTAGCTCCTAAACTAGCCCTTCTAAGTTAATTTAACTGCGTGATCATTGGATGACAGGAACACCAAGAACAGCGGAAGCGAATGCGCAGCAGATGTAGCATGAGCGCTGACACATTTTACCATGAGATCACCAAGGAATACAAACCTCCAACCTTTGCTCGGACTGCCAGATCCATGTCCTCGACCGTGACTCTGTCCTTCCATCCTCCTGCGTCGTTCAAAGCAGATATATGAACAAATGTTTTGAATAGTAAGATATTTTGAATAGTAAGAACAACGATGCTCAAAACCGGTTCTCTATTCAGTAACCAAAAGAAATTATAGATGCTGCTTGGTTCACAAACTTGTTTGTAACGTAAATGTCAATTGTAATGACCGACACTCGAGTGACAACGGTAATAAGTTTGAATAGACTGATTAATTTAGTGTGGGATCTAATTACGGTTAGACTTTAAACATGATTTAACGTTATCGGTTAATTATCACATTATAGTTATGTGAACCAAACAACACCATAGTTTTATTGAACCGTAGTTGCCTTCTTGTTCTCTGTGCCACCGTGTGGTATGGTGTATTGTGCCCATGAGCACTGTACTGTAGGATGCTTGCAATTTCATGTGGCATTGAGATGTGGCACATGGCCCCTTTGTTTTTCTCTATAGAAAGATTAGGAAACGGAGTAAGGATGGCAACTGGACGAGGCGGGGTCGAGGGCCATCCTCGTCACCACGTCGATCCCGTTATACATTCCCCGCTTTGTCCCTAAAATGGCTACGGGGATTTTTCCTCTCCCATCCCGGTCCTCGCCAGGGACATCTGGGGATCTCTTTACATACAAATAAGCGCAAAAAAATATACATGTATATACACACAAATCAACATAAAATATAGAACCAACAATATAATAATGCTTATCACAAATATACTAGCAGTAGCCACAAATATTGAAAATTGAAATTGAAAAATACTAGCTGACTGCCTGACTAGCTCACTAGCAGTAACACCCACACGCTTGCCCTTGTCGCCACTCGCCATCAGTATGTGCACACTAGCAGCAGCAGTAGCCAGCAGCACAAGCTAGGCGAAGTAGCAGCACAAGCTAGTCACAGTAGTAGTCCAGGAGCCATCACTAGTACACCAGCAGCATACAAGCACACAGGCTTAGTTTACAAATTACACAGTTGCAGACACACTCACATAGTCAGATAGACTGATATTCTTTAATGTAGGCTATCACTCGACTCACGATACATAGAACCTAACCCATATTCCGGCTTAGGTAGTAGTAGAAGGAGTAGGTAATTTATGCATCAAGGGTAGAATGAACTTGCCTTTGTCGAAGCTCTCTTGGCACGAAAGCTCTATTTCCGGGAGGTTGGGCTCATGCCCTTCTTCCGGAGCTACGTTTTCCGGAGGGTCGGACCCCTCTTCGCCATGCAAAAACAGGTAATAATAATACATCAAACATTGTTGGCTAATAAAGTGTGTCAAGTTCTAAGTATTATTATTTTGTGACTTAAAGAATATTTGGACTATTTTTTGTGCATAAAATATCAATATGTGTACACATATATATAAGAAAATGGGAAAAAGAGAGAAAAGGAAAAAGAAAAAGGATTTCTCGGTTAAACGGGCCGGGGGGATTTCGGCCCAGCCGAGCGCGCGGTCGCGCGCGCGACCAGCCAGCCCAGCTAGGCCCGCCAACGGGGCACGACGCGGGTCCACATGCCAGCGAGGGGGAAGGCGAACGACATCAGGGGGAAAACGACAGTCCGCCGGCGGTCTTGACGGCAATTCTTCGCCGGTGATCCGGTTCTGGGTGGTCGGGGTGGTGGCATAGCACAGCGGGGGTAGAGGGTCACGGTGGTGGGGTCTATTTGGCCGGTGGGGGCCTAGGACGGCCGGTCCGCGGTGAGGTGGCGGGCTCCCGCGACGGTGAGATCACCAGTGAGGCCTACGTGGTGTGATAGGTGAAGAAGGATGGTGCGTCGTGTTCATGGTGAAGTGGTGAAGCTTGTGAACCACATTAATTTGACGCTAGGACGTTGGAGAAAGGAGGGAGAGCTCACCGGAGCGGAGGGAGGCGGCGGCGCCGAGCTTGATTGAGTCGGAGGAAGGGAGGGGAAAGTGGCCGAGGCCAGTGCGAGGAGAGGTGGAGCTCGGGTTGTCCCTTTTATAGGCGCCCAGGGAGGGAAGCGGCCAAGTGAAAGTCGCCTAGAGGGGGGTGGATAGGCGGAATCTGAAAATTATAAACTTAGGTGAAAGGGAATTAGGCTTACACCTAGTTCCTAAATAATTTTGGTGGTTGAATTGCCCAACACAAATAATTGGACTAACTAGTTTGCTCTAGTGTATAAGTTATACAGGTGCCAAAGGTTCACAACAAGCCAATTAAAAAGACCAATGTTGGGTTCCAAGTAAAGAGCTAAAAGCATACCAAAGTGTGCCCTGGTCTGGCGCACCGGACATGTCCGGTGCACCACCGGACATTCTACAGTACCTGTCCGGTGCACCAGGGGACTCCGCGCTGAACTCCTCAGCTTTGGGAATTTTCAGAGCCAGCGCACTATAATTCATCGGACTGTCCGGTGTACACCGGACAGTGTCCGGTGCTCCAAAGGGACGCGGCTCTGGAACTTGGCAGCCTCGGGAAAATCAGAACGGCTGCTCCGCTATAATTCACCGGACTGTCCGGTGCATCAACGGCTACTTCGCGCCAACGGTCACCTGCAGGCGCATTCAATGAGCGCCAGAAGCGCGCAGAAGTCAGGCACGCCCATGCTGGCGCACAGGACACTGAACAGTACATGTCCGGTGTGCACCGGACATCCAGGCGGGCCCAGAAGTCAGAACTCCAACGGTCAAATTCCAATGGCATTGGTGACGTGGCTGGCGCACCGGACATGTCCGGTGTACACCGGACTGTCCGGTGCACCATACGACTGTCAGCCTCCACCAACGGCCATGTTTGGTGGTTGGGGCTATAAATACCCCAACCACCCCACCATTCATTGCATCCAAGTTTTCCAGCTTCCAACCACTATACAAGAGCTAGCATTCATTGCAAAGCACACCAAAAGAGATCAAATCCTCTCCCAACTCCATACAAAGCCTTAGTGACTAGAGAGAGTGATTTGTAGTGTTCATTTGAGCTCTTGCGCTTGGATCGCTTCTTTTCTTCCGCATTCTTTCTTGTGTTCAAACACTCACTTGTAATTGAGGCAAGAGACACCAATTGTGTGGTGGTCCTTGCGGGAAGTTTGATTCCCAAGTGATTTGAGAAGAGAAGCTCACTCGGTCCGAGGGACCGTTTGAGAGAGGGAAGGGTTGAAAGAGACCCGACCTTTGTGGCCTCCTCAACGGGGAGTAGGTTTGAGAGAACCGAACCTCGGTAAAACAAATCCACGTGTCTCACTTCATTATACGCTTGCGATTTGTTTTCACGCCCTCTCTCGGACTCGTTCTTATTTATAACGCTAACCCAACTTGTAGTTGTGTTTATATTTGTAAATTTCAGTTTCGCCCTATTCACCCCCCTCTAGGCGACTATCAATTGGTATCAGAGCCCGGTGCTTCATTAGAGCTTAACCGCTCGAAGTGATGTCGGGAGATCACGCCAAGAAGGAGATGGAGACCGGCGAAAAGCCCACTACAAGCCACGGGAGCACTTCATCGGAAGAGTCCCGCAACAAGAGGAAGGAGAAGAAAGACTCCTTCAAAGGGAAGGAGAAGAAGAAGGACTATTCCAAAGGGAAGGAGAAGAAATCTTCTTCACACAAAGAGAAGAAGGAGAAGTCTTCCTCCCACAAGCCGCAACAGAGTGGGGACAAGAAAAAGAGGATGAGGAAAGTGGTCTACTACGAGACCGACTCTTCATCAACATCCACCTCCGGCTCCAATGCGACGTCCGTCACTTCTAAACGCCAAGAGCGTAAGAAGTATAATAAGATTCCCCTACGCTATCCTCGCATTTCTAAACATACACCTCTACTTTCCGTCCCATTAGGCAAACCACCAACATTTGATGGTGAAGATTATGCTAGGTGGAGTGATTTAATGCGATTTCATCTAACTTCACTCCACAAAAGTATATGGGATGTTGTTGAGTTTGGTGCACAGGTACCATCCGTAGGGGATGAAGACTATGATGAGGATGAGGTGGCCCAAATCGAGCACTTCAATTCTCAAGCTACAACAATACTCCTCGCCTCTCTAAGTAGAGAAGAGTATAACAAAGTGCAAGGGTTGAAGAGCGCCAAGGAGGTTTGGGATGTGCTCAAAACCGCACACGAAGGAGATGAGCTCACAAAAATCACCAAGCGGGAGACGATCGAGGGGGAGCTCGGTCGGTTCCGGCTTCGCAAAGGGGAGGAGCCACAAAACATGTACAACCGGCTCAAGACCTTGGTGAATCAAGTGCGCAACCTCGGGAGCAAAAAGTGGGATGACCACGAGGTGGTTAAGGTTATTCTAAGATCTCTTATTTTCCTTAACCCTACTCAAGTTCAATTAATCCGTGGCAACCCAAGATATACACTAATGACCCCCGAGGAAGTAATCGGGAATTTTGTAAGTTTTGAGTGCATGATCGAAGGCTCGAGGAAGATCAACGAGCTTGATGATCCCTCCACATCCGAAGCTCAACCCGTCGCATTCAAGGCGATGGAGGAAAAGAAGGAGGAGTCTACACCAAGTAGACAACCAATCGACGCCTCCAAACTCGACAATGAGGAAATGGCGCTCGTCATCAAGAGCTTCTGCCAAATCCTCAAGCAAAGGAGGGGGAAAGACTACAAGTCCCGCTCCAAGAAGGTTTGCTACAAGTGTGGTAAGCCCGGTCACTTTATAGCTAAATGTCCATTATCAAGTGATAGTGACAGGGGCGACGACAAGAAGGGGAGAAGAAAGGAGAAGAAGAGGTACTACAAGAAGAAGGGCGACGATGCCCATGTTTGTCGGGAGTGGGACTCCGACGAAAGCTCTAGCGACTCCTCCGACGACGAGGACGCCGCCAACATCGCCGTCACCAAAGGACTTCTCTTCCCCAACGTCGGCCACAAGTGCCTCATGGCAAAGGACGACAAAAAGAAGGTTAAATCTAAATCCTCCACTAGATATGAATCCTCTAGTGATGATAATGCTAGTGATGAGGAAGATAATTTGCGTACCCTTTTTGCCAACCTTAACATGGAACAAAAAGAAAAATTAAATGAATTGATTAGTGCTATTCATGAAAAGGATGACCTTTTGGATTCTCAAGAGGACTTCCTTATTAAAGAAAATAAGAAGCATGTTAAGGTTAAAAATGCCTATGCTCTAGAAGTAGAAAAATGTGAAAAATTGTCTAGTGAGCTAAGCACTTGCCATGAGACTATAGACAACCTTAAAAATGAGAATTCTAATTTATTAGCTAAGGTTGATTCTATTGCTTGTAATGTTTCAATTCCCAATCTTAGAAATGATAATGATGATTTACTTGCTAAGATTGAAGAATTGAACTTATCTCTTGTTAGCCTTAAGAATGAAAATGAAAAATTAATTGCTAAGGCTAGAGATTTTGATGTTTGCAATGCTACCATTTCCGACCTTAGAACTAAGAATGATATGTTACATGCTAAGGTTGTAGAATTAAAATCTTGCAAACCCTCTACATCTATTGTTGAGCATGTATCTATTTGTACTAGATGTAGAGATGTTAACATTGATGCTATACATGATCACATGGCTTTAATTAAACAACAAAATGATCATATAGCTAAATTAGATGCTAAAATTGCCGAGCATAACTTAGAAAATGAAAAATTTAAAATTGCTAGAAGTATGCTCTATAATGGGAGACGCCCTGGCATCAAGGATGGCATTGGCTTCCAAAGGGGAGACAATGTCAAACTTAATGCCCCTCCTAAAAGATTGTCTAATTTTGTGAAGGGCAAGGCTCCCATGCCTCAGGATAACGAGGGTTACATTTTGTACCCTGCCGGTTATCCCGAGAGCAAAATTAGGAGGATTCACTCTAGGAAGTCTCACTCTGGCCCTAACCATGCCTTCATGTATAAGGGTGAGACATCTAGCTCTAGGCAACCAACCCAGGTTAAGTTGCCTAAGAAGAAAACTCCTAGTGCATCAAATGAACATAGCATTTCATTTAAGACTTTTGATGCATCTTATGTTTTGACTAACAAATCCGGCAAGGTAGTTGCCAAATATGTTGGGGGCAAGCACAAGGGGTCAAAGACTTGTGTTTGGGTACCCAAAGTTCTTGTGTCTAATGCCAAAGGACCCAAAACCATTTGGGTACCTAAAGTCAAGAACTAAACTTGTTTTGTAGGTTTATGCATCCGGGGGCTCAAGTTGGATCATCGACAGCGGGTGCACAAACCACATGACAGGGGAGAAGAAGATGTTCTCCTCCTACGAGAAAAACCAAGATCCCCAACGAGCGATCACATTCGGGGATGGAAACCAAGGTTTGGTCAAAGGATTGGGTAAAATAGCTATATCCCCTGACCATTCCATTTCCAATGTTTTTCTTGTTGATTCATTAGATTACAATTTGCTTTCTGTATCTCAATTATGCAAAATGGGCTACAACTGTCTTTTCACTGATATAGGTGTCACTGTCTTTAGAAGAAGTGATGATTCAATAGCATTTAAGGGAGTGTTAGAGGGTCAGCTATACTTGGTAGATTTTGATAGAGCTGAACTCGACACTTGCTTAATTGCTAAGACTAACATGGGCTGGCTCTGGCATCGCCGACTAGCACATGTTGGGATGAAGAATCTTCATAAGCTTCTAAAGGGAGAACACATTTTAGGACTAACAAATGTTCATTTTGAGAAAGACATGATTTGTAGCGCATGCCAAGCAGGAAAGCAAGTTGGTGCCCATCATCCACAAAGAACATCATGACGACCGACAGGCCGCTTGAGCTACTCCACATGGATCTATTCGGCCCGATTGCTTACATAAGCATCGGCGGGAGTAAGTATTGTCTTGTAATAGTGGATGATTATTCTCGCTTCACTTGGGTATTCTTTTTGCAGGAAAAATCTCAAACCCAAGAGACCTTAAAGGGATTCTTGAGATGGGCTCAAAATGAGTTCGGCTTAAGGATCAAGAAAATTAGAAGCGACAACGGGACGGAGTTCAAGAACTCACAAATTGAAGGCTTCCTTGAGGAGGAGGGCATCAAGCATGAGTTCTCTTCTCCCTACACGTCACAACAAAATGGTGTAGTGGAGAGGAAGAATCGAACTTTATTGGACATGGCAAGGACCATGCTTGATGAATACAAGACTTCAGATCGGTTTTGGGCCGAGGCGGTCAACACCGCCTGCTACGCCATCAACCGGTTATATCTACACCGAATCCTCAAGAAGACATCTTATGAACTCCTAACCGGTAAAAAGCCCAACATTTCATATTTTAGAGTCTTTGGTAGCAAATGCTTTATTCTTGTTAAAAGAGGTAGAAAATCTAAATTTGCTCCTAAGACTGTAGAAGGCTTTTTACTAGGATATGATTCAAACACAAGGGCATATAGAGTCTTTAACAAGTCCACTGGACAAGTTGAAGTTTCTTGTGACGTTGTGTTTGATGAGACTAACGGCTCTCAAGTAGAGCAAGTTGATCTTGATGAGATAGGTAATGAAGAGGCTCCATGCATCGCGCTAAGGAACATGTCCATTGGGGATGTGTGTCCTAAGGAATCCGAAGAGCCTCCAAATGCACAAGATCAACCGTCCTCCTCCACGCAAGCATCACCACCGACTCAAAATGAGGAAGAAGCTCAAGTTGATGAAGTAGAAGATCAAGCAAATGAGCCACCTCAAGATGATGGCAATGATAAAGAAGGAGATGCAAATGATCAAGACAAGGAGGATGAAGAACCAAGGCCTCCACACCCAAGAGTCCACCAAGCTATTCAACGAGATCACCCCGTCGACACCATCCTCGGCGACATTCATAAGGGGGTAACTACTAGATCTCGTGTTGCACATTTTTGTGAGCATTACTCTTTTGTTTCCTCTATTGAACCACACAGGGTAGAGGAAGCACTCCAAGATTCGGATTGGGTGGTGGCGATGCAAGAGGAGCTCAACAACTTCACTAGGAATGAGGTATGGCACTTAGTTCCACGTCCTAACCAAAATGTTGTAGGAACCAAATGGGTCTTCCGCAACAAGCAAGATGAGCATGGTGTGGTGACAAGGAACAAAGCTCGACTTGTGGCCAAGGGATACTCCCAAGTCGAAGGTTTGGATTTCGGTGAAACCTATGCACCCGTAGCTAGGCTTGAGTCAATTCGTATATTATTGGCCTATGCTACTTACCATGGCTTTAAGCTTTATCAAATGGACGTGAAAAGTGCCTTCCTCAATGGACCAATCAAGGAAGAGGTCTATGTTGAGCAACCTCCCGGCTTTGAAGATAGTGAGTACCCTAACCATGTTTACAAGCTCTCTAAGGCGCTTTATGGGCTCAAGCAAGCCCCAAGAGCATGGTATGAATGCCTTAGAGATTTCCTTATCGCTAATGGCTTCAAAGTCGGAAAGGCCGATCCTACTCTATTCACTAAAACTCTTGAAAATGACTTGTTTGTATGCCAAATTTATGTTGATGATATTATATTTGGGTCTACTAACGAGTCTACATGTGAAGAATTTAGTAGGATCATGACACAAAAATTCGAGATGTCTATGATGGGGGAGTTGAAGTACTTCTTGGGATTTCAAGTAAAGCAACTCCAAGAGGGCACCTTCATTAGCCAAACAAAGTATACTCAAGACATTCTAAACAAGTTTGGGATGAAGGATGCTAAGCCCATCAAGACACCCATGGGAACTAATGGGCATCTCGACCTCGACACGGGAGGTAAGTCCGTGGATCAAAAGGTATACCAGTCGATGATAGGTTCTTTACTCTATTTATGTGCATCTCGACCAGATATTATGCTTTCCGTATGCATGTGTGCAAGATTCCAAGCCGACCCTAAGGAAGCTCACCTTACGGCCGTAAAACGAATCTTGAGATATTTGGCTTACACTCCTAAGTTTGGGCTTTGGTATCCTAGGGGATCCACTTTTGATTTAATTGGTTATTCGGATGCCGATTGGGCAGGGTGCAAAATCAATAGGAAGAGCACATCGGGGACTTGCCAGTTCTTGGGAAGATCCTTGGTGTCTTGGGCTTCAAAGAAGCAAAATTCGGTTGCTCTTTCCACCGCCGAAGCCGAGTACATTGCCGCATGCCATTGTTGCGCGCAATTACTTTGGATGAGGCAAACCCTGCGGGACTATGGTTACAAATTAACCAAAGTCCCTTTACTATGTGATAATGAGAGTGCAATCAAGATGGCGGATAATCCCGTCGAGCATAGCCGCACTAAACACATAGCCATTCGGTATCATTTTCTTAGGGATCACCAACAAAAGGGAGATATCGAGATTTCATACATTAATACTAAAGATCAATTAGCCGATATCTTTACCAAGCCACTTGATGAACAAACTTTTAACAAACTTAGGCATGAGCTAAATATTCTTGATTCTAGGAACTTCTTTTGCTAACTTGCTCACATAGCTCATTTGTATACCTTTGATCATATCTCTTTCATATGCTATGACTAATATGTCTTTCAAGTCTATTTCAAACCAAGTCATAGGAGTATTGAAAGGGAATTGGAGTCTTCGGCGAAGACAAAGGCTTCCACTCCGTAACTCATCCTTCGCCGTCACTCCGAGCCACTCTCCATCTTTGGGGGAGAGAGCAAAAGGACTTCGTCTTTGGTATAATATTAACTCATTTATTTATGACCAAAGAGGAAGAAAGCACTTCAAGGGCTCTAATGATTCCGTTTTGGCGATTCATGCCAAAGGGGGAGAAAGTATGAGCCCAAAGCAAAAGGACCGCACCACCATCTATTTCAAAAACTTAGTTTTTTTTCAAAGAGTATTTTCAAATTGGTATCCTATTGTGTTCAAAAGGGGGAGAAAGTAGTATTTCAAAAATGATATATCAAAACCCTCTTGAACACTAAGAGGAGGATCTCATTTAGGGGGAGTTTTGTTTAGTCAAACGAAAAGCATTTGAAACAGGGGGAGAAAATTTCAAATCTTGAAAATGCTTTGCAAAATCTTATTCATTCACCTTTGACTATTTGCAAAAAGAACTTTGAAAAGGATTTACAAAAGAATTTGCAAAAACAAAACATGTGGTGCATGCGTGGTCCAAAATGTTCAATAAGGAAGAAACGATCCATGCATATCTTGCAAGTATTGGCTCAATTCCAAGCAACCTTTGCACTTACATTATGCAAACTAGTTCAATTATGCATCTCTATATTTGCTTTGGTTTGTGTTGGCATCAATCACTAAAAAGTGGGAGATTGAAAGGGAATTAGGCTTACACCTAGTTCCTAAATAATTTTGGTGGTTGAATTGCCCAACACAAATAATTGGACTAACTAGTTTGCTCTAGTGTATAAGTTATACAGGTGCCAAAGGTTCACAACAAGCCAATTAAAATGACCAATGTTGGGTTCCAAGTAAAGAGCTAAAAGCATACCGAAGTGTGCCCTGGTCTGGCGCACCGGACATGTCCGGTGCACCATCGGACATTCTACAGTACCTGTCCGGTGCACTAGGGGACTCCGCGCTGAACTCCTCAGCTTCGGGAATTTTCATAGCCGGCGCGCTATAATTCACCGGACTGTCCGATGTACACCGGACAGTGTCCAGTGCTCCAAAGGGACGCGGCTCTGGAACTTGGCAGCCTCGGGAAAATCAGAACGGCTGCTCCGCTATAATTCACCGGACTGTCCGGTGTACACCGGACTGTCCGGTGCATCAACGGCTACTTCGTGCCAACGGTCACCTGCAGGCGCATTCAATGCGCGCCAGAAGCGCGCAGAAGTCAGGCACGCCCATGCTGGCGCACCGGACATCCAGGCGGGCCCAGAAGTCAGAACTCCAACGGTCAAATTCCAACGACATTGGTGACGTGGCTGGCGCACCGGACATGTCCGGTGTACACCAGACTGTCCGGTGCACCATACGACTGTCAGCCTCCACCAACGGTCATGTTTGGTGGTTGGGGCTATAAATACCCCAACCACCCCACCATTCATTGCATCCAAGTTTTCCAGCTTCCAACCACTATACAAGAGTTAGCATTCATTGCAAAGCACACCAAAAGAGATCAAATCCTCTCCCAACTCCAAACAAAGCCTTAGTGACTAGAGAGAGTGATTTGTAGTGTTCATTTGAGCTCTTGCGCTTGGATCGCTTCTTTTCTTCCGCATTCTTTCTTGTGTTCAAACACTCACTTGTAATTGAGGCAAGAGACACCAATTGTGTGGTGGTCCTTGCGGGAAGTTTGATTCCCAAGTGATTTGAGAAGAGAAGCTCACTCGGTCTGAGGGACCGTTTGAGAGAGGGAAGGGTTGAAAGAGACCCGGCCTTTGTGGCCTCCTCAACGGGGAGTAGGTTTGAGAGAACCGAACCTCGGTAAAACAAATCCACGTGTCTCACTTCATTATTCGCTTGCGATTTGTTTTCACGCCCTCTCTCGGACTCGTTCTTATTTCTAACGCTAACCCAGCTTGTAGTTGTGTTTATATTTGTAAATTTCAGTTTCGCCCTATTCACCCCCCCAAAGTAACATGCCTCGTGATTACATGCCTTGTCTACAATCCTTCCTTTCTTACCTTGTATTTCTAACCTAGATGAGCTACCCCTATAGTGTTAGAAGAGAGCACTATAGACGTGATCCTTGGTATGTCATGGTTAAGAAAGGCAAAGGCAGTATATACACTGTGCTAAGGGGATCGTAGAACTCACCAGTTCCAAAGGACAAAGATTTGAAGTTGAAGTTGCAGTAACTAGCACCATCAGACTAGCGGCATTCTTAGTAGATGAGAAGTTTGTGGGTGACAACATCCGTGCAGTTAGGGATTTTCCGGATGTCTTTCTAGAAGAGTTACCAGGGATGCCACCAGATAGGGGCGTTGAGTTTGTTATTGATCTCTTACCTGGGACTGCTCCTATTTCTAAACGGCCATACAGGATGTCTGTAGAAGAGTTAAAGGGACTAAAGAAGCAGTTAATTGAGTTATAAGAGGCTGGGTACATTCGTCCGAGTTCCTCACCTTAGGGAGCACCGGTACTGTTTGTACAGAAGAAGGATGGTTCGCAACGGATGTGTGTGGATTATAGATCCCTTAATGATGTTACCGTGAAGAACAAGTATCTATTACCTCATGTTGATGATTCATTTGTTCAGAGGAGAGGTGCTAGGATATTCTCGAAGATTGATCTCCGATCGGGTTACCATCAAATGAAGATTAGACAATCGGATACTTCCAAGACGGCTTTCTCGACCCGATATGGTTTATATGAGTTCACCATTATGTCATTTGGACTAACTAGTGCACCAACCTAATTTATGGATCTGAAGAATAAGGTGTTCATGATCTGGACATATTCGTCGTGGTTTTCATCGACGATATTTTTATTTATTCCAAGAGTGACAGTGATCATGAAGAACATCTGAGATTGGTGCTACAGAAGCTACGAGATAATCAAATTTACGCCAAGTATAGCAAATACGAGTTTTGGATTGACGAGGTGCCATTCCTTCGACATATCATTTCTAATGGAGGGATATTAGTGGATCCTGCTAAAGTTAAGGAGATAGTGGTGTGAAGCATACCCACTACAGTTACTGAGGTTCGGAGTTTCTTAGGACTTGCAGGATATTATCAGAGATTTATTGAAGGATTCTCTAAGGTTGCCAAGCCTATGACCTCACTGCTGGAGAAAGGAAGAGAATTCAAGTGGGATGAGAAATGCCAAGAGAGCTTTGATCAATTGAAGGAGAGATTGATGTCACCACCAGTGTTGGTTATGCCAGATCTACAGAAGGGATTTGCCATTTATTGTGATGAATGTGGCCAAGGATTAGGATGTGTGCTAATGCAAGAAGGACATGTGATTGCCTACACGTCTCGTCAATTGCGAAAACACAAGTTGAACTACCCCACTCATGACTTGGAACTGGCAGTCGTTGTGCATGCGCTTAAGATTTGGAGACATTACATTATGGGGACTAAGTGCCAAGTATATACGGATCATAAGAGTTTGAAGTACATATTCACTCAGAAGGATCTCAACCTTAGGCAACACCGTTGGTTGAACCTTATTAAGGATTATGATTTGGAGATTCACTATCACCCAGACAAGGCAAATTTGGTTGCAGATGCCTTGAGTCGAAAGGAGCATGTTCATTCAGCTGTTGTTGCCCAGCTACCCGATGAGATTGTTGAGAATTTCAGGAGACTTAACCTGGGGATTGTTGCTACACTGAAGGAGTTACTATTGATGTGGAATCTACCTTGGAACAAGAAATCCACAAAGGACAAATTGGTGATGCTAAAATACAAGAGATTAAGGATATGATTACTGAAGGACGAGGTCCGGAATTCACGGAAGATGAGCAAGGCATCATATGGTTCAAGGACAGGATATGTGTTCCTGATATTGAAAGCCTTCGTGAGACTGTTTTAAAGGAGCCCCATGACTTGGATTATTCTATTCATCCTGGTAGTACCAAGATGTATCAGGATTTGAAGCGGAAGTATTGGTGGTATGGATTGAAGAGAGTTGTGGCTGCACATGTGGCTATGTGCGATGTATGCCAAAGAGTTAAGGCTGAACATCAGAGGCCAGCCGGACTACTGCACCCACTGAAGATACCTGAGTGGAAATGGGAAGAAATTGGCATGGACTTCATTGTTGGATTACCCCGCACGTCTGCTGGATATGATTCTATATGGGTGATTGTGGACAGGCTAACTAAGGTAGCCCACTTTATTCCAGTGAAGACCACGTATTCAGGAGCCAAATTGGCAGAGTTATATGTGGCTCGGATTGTGTCTCAACACGGTGTACCGAAGAAGATCATTTTGGATAAAGAATCACAGTTTACCCCCAGATTTTGGATAAGTTTTCAAGAGAATGTGGATACGGAGTTGAGTTTTAGTTTGGCCTACCATCCTTAGACTGATGGATAGACTTAAAGGACTAATCAAGTATTGGAGGACATGTTGAGTGCTTGTGCCCTTCAGCATGGTAGTAGTTGGGAAAAGAGTCTACCTTATGCTGAGTTCTCATATACTAGTTAACAGGCCAGTCTGAAGATGTTACCATTCGAGACTCGGTATGGCAGGAAATGCAGGACTCCTCTATATTGGATCAGACTAGAGGAAGACGATTCTTTGGGCCTGAACTTATACAAGAAGCAGAAGAACAAGTCTGTATAATTTGGAAGAATTGAGGGTTGCTCAGACCAGGCAAAAGAACTACGCTGATAATAGAAGAAGACCACTGAAATTTGAGGAAGAAGATCATGTGTACCTCAAGGTGTCACCACTCCGGGGTATGAGGAGATTTAAAGTTAAAGGAAAGCTGTCCCCTCGCTTTATTGGACCCTTCTTGATCTTAAAGCGAGTGGGTGAAGTTGCATATCAACTGGAGTTACCCGATCATCTGTCAGATGTACATGATGTATTTCATGTGTCTCAGCTAAAGAAGTGCCTCAGGGTACCTGAGGAGCAGTTACCAATGGAGGACCTTAGTGTTCAAGATGACCTGACTTATGCGGAGTACCCTACCAAGATTTTGGACACTTTGACTCGAGTTACAAGAAATAAGGTGATAAAGATGTGCAAAGTGCAATGGAGCCACCACGGTGAAGATGAAGCAACTTGGGAAAGAGAAGAAGAGCTTCGGATAGATTTTCCCCATCTTTTCCCTAGATCTTCTTAAATCTCGAGGACGAGATTATTTTTAAGGGGGGTAGGATTTGTAATACCCAAATTGTAAGGGAGAGTAAAAGGAGGAATTGTTTCCTTTGAATGTGAGTGCATCTCTATCATCATCACATGTGCCTGATCATGATAAAAAAATGAGTAAATCATTCATTACTAAGGCACAAATAAATCATTGCATCATATTGGATTTTTGTTTGTGCAATTAAAACAATGATAATATGAATAAATAAATAAAATAAATAATAATGAGAAGAGGATTAGAGGAAAGAAGGAAATAATATACAATATAAAATAATATTATAATTTCCTCATAATATGGTATGATCAATATGCATAGTTAACATGAGTTTAAATTTGCACCCAAGATTTAATTCAAATCTGGATTCAAAAGAATTATAAATAAAAGAAAACAGAAAATAAAACGAAAAAGGAAAAGAAAAGGGGATTTACCTGGGCCTCGTTACCACTTTTCGGCCCACTGTCACTTTGGCTCCCGCGCGCCAGCCCAAGACTACCGCGTGTGGATGTTATGCTCTGCGCTCCTCCCTATCACGCGAGCCCCGTATGTCAGGCGGGTTTCTGTAGATCTTCCCTGAACGCCGTACTTCGCCTACCTCCCAACGACCTCTGTATCCCTGGCCGTGCATGCCGGATGTGCATGGCGACTTCCAGACTCTTGATATAGGATGGATGTCGTCCCTTTCCTGTGCCCCTATCCAAACCGCGCAGGGCCCTCTCAACTCCACGGCGTTAGGGAAATAGCTGACTTGTTGACGCCGGATTGGAGCTCGGATTTGCCACCGCCGCCGTCGGGATTCCTCGGCGACTGCACTCGGCTGCGGGTGAATTGCGATGGCGGTGCTCGAGCGGTCATCGGAAGCGGGGTTGCAGCAGGTGGACCTTTCGGTAAGGAACCCCCCCCGTTCTCGCCCTACCTTTCCTTCATGGCGTTGCTCACTTAGACCGAAGTCGGGTCAGCATATTACTCGACATGGCTGGACGCGGCACCACCTTTGGTTTGACTTAGGATTGACGGGGTGGCGAGGGTGCGCGTCAGTGCGTATTTGATGGTGCCCTCGGTCGCTGGCGGAGCTGTGTCTCCCTGGCGCGCGCAGGTGGCGTTGTGCGCCATGGACAACGAGGTTAGGTACAAGTTTTAGGGACGATGATGGTATGCTAGGATTTGGAGCTTTCTCCGCATCGTGTCTCGCGTCTTGGTGTCGAGGATGAACTCCAGCATGTGGGATTTCAGTATCTAGCCATGGCGCTGCGCGGACTGGGGTGGGTGCGGCGCTGCTCCGGTGAGTCGGGTGTGGAAGATGAGCGGTGACCGTCGGATGGGAAGTGTGCGATCCCGATTAAGAGCTAGTTACCGGTTTGACGTGGGTCGTTGATTATGGATCCTAGGACGCAGAGTCGATCTCGGTTATGTAGAACGCGAACCGTAGATCTCTAATCCAACGGACGGCGTGGCGTACCGTTTCGCGGGGCTTCGATCTAATCTGGATCATCTAGTGGTGATCCAACGGCCATAATTCGCGAATACCTCTTCAGCTGAGCAGTTTCTCAAAAGAGACCCTGGGTTATTGAAAAATAAACCCTCCATCCCCCACGGGGAATGTCTAAGTCTTAAGCATTTTTGCGCTGGGGTCCCTGTACTTTCCAGAAAATAGTGCCCAGTCCAGATAATTAATAAAACCAGGGAAATCATTTAGAAAATGGTTTTTAGTACAAATTTAATTGCATAAACTTGTTTAATTGGTAGAAAATCCATATGAACTCCAATTTGGTCCATTCCAGTTCCTAAATTTTTTTAATATTATTGTCTAACCATTAGTGCCTCTGTTTTGGCATGAAAGACTCATTTAAATTTATCTAATACTTAATCTTGTATTAAGCGCATAAAACATTAGAAAATCCGTAACTTAAAATCTATACCTCCAAATTTAATGATTTCAGTTCCTGTAATTATATTTTAATGTCTAGTTTATTACTGTATATTCTATTTGCATGTTTGATGTGATGTTAATTTATGCTATGCTATGTATGTATTGTATTGATGCGAGTAGACGAGCAAGCCACTGTGGAATCTGGGGTTCATCAAGTTGAGATAGCTGAGCGGGAGCTCATTGAAGGCAAGTTGTGCCCTTGATCACTTCTTTTACCCATTCATGTTCTTATTATTCATAATGATCTGCATAGGTTAATTTTGATGGGACCCAATAGGTTACCCTAGATTTGACTATCTTTATACCTTGTTTCACCACTGGTTTTACTACTAAACTTTTGGGTAGTACATGCTATTGCTTTATATGGATTTGGGTATAGAGATATTCATCACTCATTTTTATACTTGTTATTATATGTTCATTATTTTATGTTCATGAGAAGATCATTATGTTAATGGGAACATGGAGAACCACTCGGGAAAACAGTGCTACCACAAGGGTTTAATGGGACGCCCTTGGCTGATTAACTAGGAAAGCTGGTGGAGGGCTACCTTACCCGAAAGGGGCAAGGGCAGTAGGGGAGTGGTCACTGTAGGGAGGTCCTTGGGTTGATTTTGCTGCGATGGCGGTCAGACAAGAACCCTGCACTGGAGCTTCCTATAAACTGTAGCGGATAGTCTGAAGCTAGTGGAACTTTGTAAAGGCCTCGTAGTGGTACCCTGCCTCGCTTCCTTGGTAGAGGTGTATGGAGTCTGATCAACTCCATGGCAAATGGGTAACACGACTTGTGGGTAAAGATGCGCAACCTCTGCAGAGTGTAAAACTGGTATACTAGCCGTGCTCACGGTCATGAGCGGCTCGGACACTCACATGATTAATTTATGGAACTTAAACTTAATTTGTCATATCATTGCATTTGGGATTATTTTATTATTACTTTTACTATTATTTCTAAGGTTTGGTATTTACTTACACTTAGTAACTGCTAATAAAATTTTGACCAACTTATAAAAGCAATGCTCAGCTTCAGCCTTTATTTCATTGATCAGCCTTACACTTCATGAACTCCCACCTTTGGTGAGATCATGCCACATTATTCCCCACGACTTGTTGAGCTATGAACGTATGTGAGCTCACTCTTGCTGTCTCACACCCCCCCACAGGAGAAGAACAGGTGGTTCAGGAGGAGCCACAAGGCGAGGAGTATGATCTGATCTAGGTGGCGTTTCTCAGTTGACATTGGCGCCGACGATCCTTAGTTCGTTTTATGTTTATTCTTTTATTTTGTATTAAGTCTTCCGCTATGTAATAAATACTCTGATGTTTTATGACATTTATCTCTATACACTCTGTTATTGTATATGTTGTCTTCTTGGCGCATGTATGAGATGCACCCGGCTTTGTCCTTTAAAACCGGGTGTGACAAAAGTGGTATCAGAGGAAATGTTGACTGTAGGACGAGACCTAGATAGAAATGGACAAACCCTTTCCTACTTACCTTACTCTGACTCATTCTATACTTATCTCATCTTGATCTTGTCTCACCTTCTGCTAATCTACTCTGGTTAATCTTATCTTTTCTACTCTAAGACAAGATGGATTTCACACCTTGGAATTCTACCCTTATGACATTTTTAAGAGATAGGGAACCTAAGACGAAATTAAAATTATTTTCTCTATTAAAAATGTTGGTTGATTGTTCTGATGATCAATGCCTGATTTGCTTCTTTGATTGATTGAAACATTATAGTTGGGCATCATAGCATGTACCACCATAAGGTAATGAATTAGCTTTAGTAGGCGACACACTCAGCTAATAAATCCCCCAAAGTAACATGCCTCGTGATTACATGCCTTGTCTACAATCCTTCCTTTCTTACCTTGTATTTCTAACCTAGATGAGCTACCCCTATAGTGTTAGAAGAGAGCACTATAGACTTGATCCTTGGTATGTCATGGTTAAGAAAGGCAAAGGCAGTATATACACTGTGCTAAGGGGACCGTAGAACTCACCAGTTCCAAAGGACAAAGATTTGAAGTTGAAGTTGCAGTAACTAGCACCATCAGACTAGCGGCATTCTTAGTAGATGAGAAGTTTGTGGGTGACAACATCCGTGCAGTTAGGGATTTTCCGGATGTCTTTCTAGAAGAGTTACCAGGGATGCCACCAGATAGGGGCGTTGAGTTTGTTATTGATCTCTTACCTGGGACTGCTCCTATTTCTAAACGGCCATACAGGATGTCTGTAGAAGAGTTAAAGGGACTAAAGAAGCAGTTAATTGAGTTATAAGAGGCTGGGTACATTCGTCCGAGTTCCTCACCTTGGGGAGCACCGGTACTGTTTGTACAGAAGAAGGATGGTTCGCAACGGATGTGTGTGGATTATAGATCCCTTAATGATGTTACCGTGAAGAACAAGTATCTATTACCTCATGTTGATGATTCATTTGTTCAGAGGAGAGGTGCTAGGATATTCTCGAAGATTGATCTCTGATCGGGTTACCATCAAATGAAGATTAGACAATCGGATACTTCCAAGACGGCTTTCTCGACCCGATATGGTTTATATGAGTTCACCATTATGTCATTTGGACTAACTAGTGCACCAACCTATTTTATGGATCTGAAGAATAAGGTGTTCATGATCTGGACATATTCGTCGTGGTTTTCATCGACGATATTTTTATTTATTCCAAGAGTGACAGTGATCATGAAGAACATCTGAGATTGGTGCTACAGAAGCTACGAGATAATCAAATTTACGCCAAGTATAGCAAATACGAGTTTTGGATTGACGAGGTGCCATTCCTTCGACATATCATTTCTAATGGAGGGATATTAGTGGATCCTGCTAAAGTTAAGGAGATAGTGGTGTGAAGCATACCCACTACAGTTACTGAGGTTCGGAGTTTCTTAGGACTTGCAGGATATTATCAGAGATTTATTGAAGGATTCTCTAAGGTTGCCAAGCCTATGACCTCACTGCTGGAGAAAGGAAGAGAATTCAAGTGGGATGAGAAATGCCAAG
Source organism: Zea mays (assembly GCF_902167145.1). Taxonomy (NCBI): domain Eukaryota; kingdom Viridiplantae; phylum Streptophyta; class Magnoliopsida; order Poales; family Poaceae; genus Zea; species Zea mays. The sequence continues at coordinate 4,112,600 of NC_050098.1, read as the reverse complement.
AGAGCTTTGATCAATTGAAGGAGAGATTGATGTCACCACCAGTGTTGGTTATGCCAGATCTACAGAAGGGATTTGCCATTTATTGTGATGAATGTGGCCAAGGATTAGGATGTGTGCTAATGCAAGAAGGACATGTGATTGCCTACACGTCTCGTCAATTGCGAAAACACAAGTTGAACTACCCCACTCATGACTTGGAACTGGCAGTCGTTGTGCATGCGCTTAAGATTTGGAGACATTACATTATGGGGACTAAGTGCCAAGTATATACGGATCATAAGAGTTTGAAGTACATATTCACTCAGAAGGATCTCAACCTTAGGCAACACCGTTGGTTGAACCTTATTAAGGATTATGATTTGGAGATTCACTATCACCCAGACAAGGCAAATTTGGTTGCAGATGCCTTGAGTCGAAAGGAGCATGTTCATTCAGCTGTTGTTGCCCAGCTACCCGATGAGATTGTTGAGAATTTCAGGAGACTTAACCTGGGGATTGTTGCTACACTGAAGGAGTTACTATTGATGTGGAATCTACCTTGGAACAAGAAATCCACAAAGGACAAATTGGTGATGCTAAAATACAAGAGATTAAGGATATGATTACTGAAGGACGAGGTCCGGAATTCACGGAAGATGAGCAAGGCATCATATGGTTCAAGGACAGGATATGTGTTCCTGATATTGAAAGCCTTCGTGAGACTGTTTTAAAGGAGCCCCATGACTTGGATTATTCTATTCATCCTGGTAGTACCAAGATGTATCAGGATTTGAAGCGGAAGTATTGGTGGTATGGATTGAAGAGAGTTGTGGCTGCACATGTGGCTATGTGCGATGTATGCCAAAGAGTTAAGGCTGAACATCAGAGGCCAGCCGGACTACTGCACCCACTGAAGATACCTGAGTGGAAATGGGAAGAAATTGGCATGGACTTCATTGTTGGATTACCCCGCACGTCTGCTGGATATGATTCTATATGGGTGATTGTGGACAGGCTAACTAAGGTAGCCCACTTTATTCCAGTGAAGACCACGTATTCAGGAGCCAAATTGGCAGAGTTATATGTGGCTCGGATTGTGTCTCAACACGGTGTACCGAAGAAGATCATTTTGGATAAAGAATCACAGTTTACCCCCAGATTTTGGATAAGTTTTCAAGAGAATGTGGATACGGAGTTGAGTTTTAGTTTGGCCTACCATCCTCAGACTGATGGATAGACTTAAAGGACTAATCAAGTATTGGAGGACATGTTGAGTGCTTGTGCCCTTCAGCATGGTAGTAGTTGGGAAAAGAGTCTACCTTATGCTGAGTTCTCATATACTAGTTAACAGGCCAGTCTGAAGATGTTACCATTCGAGACTCGGTATGGCAGGAAATGCAGGACTCCTCTATATTGGATCAGACTAGAGGAAGACGATTCTTTGGGCCTGAACTTATACAAGAAGCAGAAGAACAAGTCTGTATAATTTGGAAGAATTGAGGGTAGCTCAGACCAGGCAAAAGAGCTACGCTGATAATAGAAGAAGACCACTGAAATTTGAGGAAGAAGATCATGTGTACCTCAAGGTGTCACCACTCCGGGGTATGAGGAGATTTAAAGTTAAAGGAAAGCTGTCCCCTCGCTTTATTGGACCCTTCTTGATCTTAAAGCGAGTGGGTGAAGTTGCATATCAACTGGAGTTACCCGATCATCTGTCAGATGTACATGATGTATTTCATGTGTCTCAGCTAAAGAAGTGCCTCAGGGTACCTGAGGAGCAGTTACCAATGGAGGACCTTAGTGTTCAAGATGACCTGACTTATGCGGAGTACCCTACCAAGATTCTGGACACTTTGACTCGAGTTACAAGAAATAAGGTGATAAAGATGTGCAAAGTGCAATGGAGCCACCACGGTGAAGATGAAGCAACTTGGGAAAGAGAAGAAGAGCTTCGGATAGATTTTCCCCATCTTTTCCCTAGATCTTCTTAAATCTCGAGGACGAGATTATTTTTAAGGGGGGTAGGATTTGTAATACCCAAATTGTAAGGGAGAGTAAAAGGAGGAATTGTTTCCTTTGAATGTGAGTGCATCTCTATCATCATCACATGTGCCTGATCATGATAAAAAAAAATGAGTAAATCATTCATTACTAAGGCACAAATAAATCATTGCATCATATTGGATTTTTGTTTGTGCAATTAAAACAATGATAATATGAATAAATAAATAAATAAAATAAATAATAATGAGAAGAGGATTAGAGGAAAGAAGGAAATAATATACAATATAAAATAATATTATAATTTCCTCATAATATGGTATGATCAATATGCATAGTTAACATGAGTTTAAATTTGCACCCAAGATTTAATTCAAATCTGGATTCAAAAGAATTATAAATAAAAGAAAACAGAAAATAAAACGAAAAAGGAAAAGAAAAGGGGATTTACCTGGGCCTCGTTACCACTTTTCGGCCCACTGTCACTTTGGCTCCCGCGCGCCAGCCCAAGACTACCGCGTGTGGATGTTATGCTCTGCGCTCCTCCCTGTCACGCGAGCCCCGTATGTCAGGCGGGTTTCTGTAGATCTTCCCTGAACGCCGTACTTCGCCTACCTCCCAACGACCTCCGTATCCCTGGCCGTGCATGCCGGATGTGCATGGCGACTTCCAGACTCTTGATATAGGATGGATGTCGTCCCTTTCCTGTGCCCCTATCCAAACCGCGCAGGGCCCTCTCAACTCCACGGCGTTAGGGAAATAGCTGACTTGTTGACGCCGGATTGGAGCTCGGATTTGCCACCGCCGCCGTCGGGATTCCTCGGCGACTGCACTCGGCTGCGGGTGAATTGCGATGGCGGTGCTCGAGCGGTCATCGGAAGCGGGGTTGCAGCAGGTGGACCTTTCGGTAAGGAAACCCCCCCGTTCTCGCCCTACCTTTCCTTCATGGCGTTGCTCACTTAGACCGAAGTCGGGTCAGCATATTACTCGACATGGCTGGACGCGACACCACCTTTGGTTTGACTTAGGATTGACGGGGTGGCGAGGGTGCGCGTCAGTGCGTATTTGATGGTGCCCTCGGTCGCTGGCGGAGCTGTGTCTCCCTGGCGCGCGCAGGTGGCGTTGTGCGCCATGGACAGCGAGGTTAGGTACAAGTTTTAGGGACGATGATGGTATGCTAGGATTTGGAGCTTTCTCCGCATTGGGTCTCGCGTCTTGGTGTCGAGGATGAACTCCAGCATGTGGGATTTCAGTATCTAGCCATGGCGCTGCGCGGACTGGGGTGGGTGCAACGCTGCTCCGGTGAGTCGGGTGTGGAAGATGAGCGGTGACCGTCGGATGGGAAGTGTGCGATACCGATTAGGAGCTAGTTACCGGTTTGACGTGGGTCGTTGATTATGGATCCTAGGACGCAGAGTCGATCTCGGTTATGTAGAACGCGAACCGTAGATCTCCAATCCAACGGACGGCGTGGCGTACCATTTCGCGGGGCTTCGATCTAATCTGGATCATCTAGTGGTGATCCAACGGCCATAATTCGCGAATACCTCTTCAGCTGAGCAGTTTCTCAAAAGAGACCCTGGGTTATTGAAAAATAAACCCTCCATCCCCCACGGGGAATGTCTAAGTCTTGAGCATTTTTGCGCTGGGGTCCCTGTACTTTCCAGAAAATAGTGCCCAGTCCAGATAATTAATAAAACCAGGGAAATCATTTAGAAAATGGTTTTTAGTACAAATTTAATTGCATAAACTTGTTTAATTGGTAGAAAATCCATATGAACTCCAATTTGGTCCATTCCAGTTCCTAAATTTTTTTAATATTATTGTCTAACCATTAGTGCCTATGTTTTGGCATGAAAGACTCATTTAAATTTATCTAATACTTAATCTTGTATTAAGCGCATAAAACATTAGAAAATCCGTAACTTAAAATCTATACCTCCAAATTTAATGATTTCAGTTCCTGTAATTATATTTTAATGTCTAGTTTATTACTGTATATTCTATTTGCATGTTTGATGTGATGTTAATTTATGCTATGCTATGTATGTATTGTATTGATGCGAGTAGACGAGCAAGCCACTGTGGAATCTGGGGTTCATCAAGTTGAGATAGCTGAGCGGGAGCTCATTGAAGGCAAGTTGTGCCCTTGATCACTTCTTTTACCCATTCATGTTCTTATTATTCATAATGATCTGCATAGGTTAATTTTGATGGGACCCAATAGGTTACCCTAGATTTGACTATCTTTATACCTTGTTTCACCACTGGTTTTACTACTAAACTTTTGGGTAGTACATGCTATTGCTTTATATGGATTTGGGTATAGAGATATTCATCACTCATTTTTATACTTGTTATTATATGTTCATTATTTTATGTTCATGAGAAGATCATTATGTTAATGGGAACATGGAGAACCACCCGGGAAAACAGTGCTACCACAAGGGTTTAATGGGACGCCCTTGGCTGATTAACTAGGAAAGCTGGTGGAGGGCTACCTTACCCGAAAGGGGCAAGGGCAGTAGGGGAGTGGTCAGTGTAGGGAGGTCCTTGGGTTGATTTTGCTGCGATGGCGGTCAGACAAGAACCCTGCACTGGAGCTTCCTATAAACTGTAGCGGGTAGTCTGAAGCTAGTGGAACTTTGTAAAGGCCTCGTAGTGGTACCCTGCCTCGCTTCCTTGGTAGAGGTGTATGGAGTCTGATCAACTCCATGGCAAATGGGTAACACGACTTGTGGGTAAAGATGCGCAACCTCTGCAGAGTGTAAAACTGGTATACTAGTCGTGCTCACGGTCATGAGCGGCTCGGACACTCACATGATTAATTTATGGAACTTAAACTTAATTTGTCATATCATTGCATTTGGGATTATTTTATTATTACTTTTACTATTATTTCTAAGGTTTGGTATTTACTTACACTTAGTAACTGCTAATAAAATTTTGACCAACTTATAAAAGCAATGCTCAGCTTCAACCTTTATTTCATTGATCAGCCTTACACTTCATGAACTCCCACCTTTGGTGAGATCATGCCACATTATTCCCCATGACTTGTTGAGCTATGAACGTATGTGAGCTCACTCTTGCTGTCTCACACCCCCCCACAGGAGAAGAACAGGTGGTTCAGGAGGAGCCACAAGGCGAGGAGTATGATCTGATCTAGGTGGCGTTTCTCAGTTGACATTGGCGCCGACGATCCTTAGTTCGTTTTATGTTTATTCTTTTATTTTGTATTAAGTCTTCCACTATGTAATAAATACTCTGATGTTTTATGACATTTATCTCTATACACTCTGTTATTGTATATGTTGTCTTCTTGGCGCATGTATGAGATGCACCCGGCTTTGTCCTTTAAAACCGGGTGTGACAAGGTGTACAATGGGGGTGTAGCAGAGTGCTACGTGTCTAGCGGAGGGAGAGCTAGCGCCCTAAGTACATGCCAATGTGGCAGCCGGAGAGATCTTGGCACCCTGCTGGCGTGATGTCGTGGCTGTCGGGGGAGCAACGGAGCCTGGCGGAGGGACAGCTGTCGGAGCGGTTGAGTCCTTGCTGACGTCCCCCTGCTTCCGTAAGGGAGCTGAGAGCCGCCGTCGTCACAGGGCTAGCGGGGCGCCATCATTGCCTATCTGGCGGAGCTAGCCAGATGGGACACCGGTCTTGTTCTCTGCGGCCCGAGTCGGCTCGGGGTAGGGTGATGATGGCGCTTCCTGTTGACGTGGCTGGCCTGTGCCCTAGGTAGGGCGACGTGGAGGCTCCTCCGAAGCCGAGGTCGAATATGTCTTCCATGGCCGAGGCCGAGCCCGAGCCCCTGGGTCGGGCGAGGCGGAGGTTGCTCGGCAGAGGCCAGGGTGGAGTCCGAGCCCTGGGGTCGGGCGAAGCGGAGTTCGTCGTCTTCTGGGGCTGAGCCCGAGTCCGAGCCCTGGGTCGGGCGGAGCGGAGTTCGCCGTCTTCTGGGGCTTAGCCCGAGTCCGAGCCCTGGGTCGGGCGGAGCGGAGTTCGTCGTCTTCTGGGGCTGAGCCCGAGTCCGAGCCCTGGGTCGGGCGGAGCGGAGTTTGCCGTCTTCCGGGGCTTAGCCCGAGTCCGAGCCCTGGGTCGGGCGGAGCGGAGTTCGCCGTCTTCCGGGGCCTAGCCCGAGTCCGAGCCCTGGGTCGGGCGGAGCGGAGTTCGCCGTCTTCCGGGGCTTGGCCCGAGTCCAAGCCCCGGGTCGGGCGAAGCGGAGTTTCCTATGGCGCCTTTGGCAAGGCCTGACTGCCTGTCAGTCTCACTCTGTCAAGTGGCACTGCAGTCGGAGTGGCGCAGGCGGCACTGTCCTTCTGTCAGACCGGTCAGTGGAGCGGCGAAGTGACGGCGGTCACTTCGGCTTTGCCAGGGGGCGCGCGTCAGGATAAAGGTGTCAGGCCACCTTTGCGTTAAATGCTCCTGCGACTCGGTCGGTCGGTGCGGCGATTTAGCCAGGGTTGCTTCTTAGCGAAGGCAAGGCCTCGGGCGAGCCGGAGATGTGTCCGCCGTTAAAGGGGGGCCTCGGGCGAGACGGAAATCCCTCGGGGTCGGCTGCCCTTGTCCGAGGCTAGGCTCGGGCGAGGCGTGATCGAGTCGCTCGTATGGACTGATCCCTGACTTAATCGCACCCATCAGGCCTCTGCAACTTTATGCTGATGGGGGTTACCAGCTGAGAATTAGGCGTCTTGAGGGTACCCCTAATTATGGTCCCCGACAGTAGCCCCCGAGCCTCGAAGGGAGTGTTAGCACTCGCTTGGAGGCTTTCGTCGCACTTTTTTGCAAGGGGACCAGCCTTTCTCGGTTGCATTTTGTTCCGGTGGGTGCGCGCGAGCGCACCCGCCGGGTGTAGCCCCTGAGGCCTCGGAGGAGTGGTTTCACTCCCCCGAGGTCTTAATGCCTTACGTAATGCTTCGGCTGGTCTGGTTGTTCCCTCATGCGAACTGGCCATAGCCCGGGTGCACGGTCGGGGCCCAAGCTCTCGGGCTGGTATGTTGACGCTGTCAACGGTTCGGCCGGAGCCGGTTTTGCGAGAGCAGCCCCCGAGCCTCCGCACAGAGCCGGTTTTGTGACAGACTCGGCTTTTTTACATACGCCCCTACGTCGCCTTTCCGCAAGGAGGAGGGGGGGGGAGAGCGCCATGTTACCCTCGATGGGCACCAAACATGGTGTCTCCGGTGAGCTGCAAGCGGGTAATCCGAGTGGACGTCCGTGCCCCGTTCGTTGGGGTCGGCTAGGGGCCCAGAGGCACGCCCAAAAGTACATGCGGGTGATCTGCCGGACCCGGTCCCCTGGCGACGGGGTCCGAGGGCTCGATGCCTCCTGAAAGTCGCCTAGAGGGGGGGGGGTGAATAGGGCGAAACTGAAATTCTCAAAAACAATCACAACTACAAGCCGGGTTAGCGTTAGAAATATAATCGAGTCCGCGAGAGAGGGCGCAAAACAAATCGCAAGCGAATAATGAGGTGAGACACGCGGATTTGTTTTACCGAGGTTCGGTTCTCTCAAACCTACTCCCCGTTGAGGAGGCCACAAAGGCCGGGTCTCTTTCAACCCTTCCCTCTCTCAAACGGTCCCTTGGACCGAGTGAGCTTCTCTTCTCAAATCACTTGGGAATCAAACTTCCCGCAAGGACCACCACACAATTGGTGTCTCTTGCCTCAATTACAAGTGAGTGTTTGATTACAAGAAAGAATGCGAAAGAAAAGAAGCGATCCAAGCGCAAGAGCTCAAATGAACACTACAAATCACTCTCTCTCTAGCCACTAGGGCTTTGAATGAAGTTGGGAGAGGATTTGATCTCTTTTGGTGTGCCTTGCAATGAAAGCTAGCTCTTGTAAGGTGGTTGGAAGGTGAAAACTTGGATGCCATGAATGGTGGGGTGGTTGGGGTATTTATAGCCCCAACCACCAAACATGACCGTTGGTGGAGGCTGTCTGTTCGATGGCGCACCGGACAGTCCGGTGCACACCGGACAGTCCGGTGCCCCAGCCACGTCACCAGTTCCGTTGGATTCCGACCGTTGGAGCTTCTGACTTCTGGGCCCGCCTTGATGTCCGGTGCACATCGGACATGTACTGTTCAATGTCCGGTGCGCCTGCTCCCGCGTGCCTGACGACTGTGCACTTCTGGCGCGCATTAAATGCGCCTGCAGGTGACCGTTGGCGCGAAGTAGCCGTTGCCCCGAGGATGCACCGGACAGTCCGGTGAATTTTAGCGGAGCAGCCGAAGTGAAAACCCGAGGCTGGCGAGTTCCGGAGACCGCTCTTCCTTGGAGCACCGGACATGTCCGGTGTACACCGGACAGTCCGGTGAATTATAGCGGAGTGGCCTTTGGAAATTCCCGAAAGCGAAGAGTTTGAAGTCGGAGTCCCCTGGTGCACCGGACATGTCCGGTGGCACACCGGACAGTCCGATGCGCCAGACCAGAGGTGCTTTCGGTTGACCTTTGCTCCTTTATTTGAACCCAATACTTGGTCTTTTTATTGGCTAAGTGTGAACCTTTTGCACCTGTATAACTTACACACTAGAGCAAACTAGTTAGTCCAATATTTGTGTTGGGCAATTCAACCACCAAAATTATTTAGGAACTAGGTGTAAGCCTAATTCCCTTTCAATCTCCCCCTTTTTGGTGATTGATGCCAACACAAACCAAAGTAAATGTAAAAGTGCATAATCTGAACTAGTTTGCATAATGTAAGTGCAAAGGTTGCTTGGAATTGAGCCAATGTAAATACTTACATGATGCGCATGGATTGTTCTTTGTTTTTGACATATTGGACCACATTTGCACCACATGTTTTGTTTTTGCAAATCTTTTGTAAATTCCTTTTGCAAGATAATCACAGGTAAATGAATAAGATTTTTGCAAAGCATTTTTAAGATTTGAAATTTTCTCCCCTTGATCCAACTGCTTTTCCTTTGACTAAACAAAACTCCCCCTAAATGAGATTCTCCTCTTAGTGTTCAAGAGGGTTTTGATTTATCATTTTTGAAATACTTCTTCCTCCCCCTTTAGAACATAATAAGATACCAATTTGAAATTGACCAATTGAAAATCTCCAAATTTGTTTTAAAAAAAAATTAGGTGGTGATGCGGTCCTTTTGCTTTGGGCTCATACTCTCTCCCCCTTTGGCATGAATCGCCAAAAACGGAATCATTAGAGCCCTCTAAGTAATTTCTTCCCCTTTGGTCATAAACAAATGAGTTAAGATTATACCAAAGATGAAGTCCTTTTTGCTCTCTCCCCCAAAGATGGAGCGACGACGAAGGATGAGTTACGGAGTGGAAGCCTTTGTCTTCGCCGAAGACTCCAATTCCCTTTCAATACACCTACGACTTGGTTTGAAATAGACTTGAAAACACATTAGTCATAGCATATGAAAGAGATATGATCAAAAGTATATAAATGAGCTATGTGTGCAATCTAGCAAAAGAAGTTGCGAGAATCAAGAATATTGAGCTCATGCCTAAGTTTGGTAAAAGTTTGTTCATCAAGAGGCTTGGTAAAGATATCGGCTAATTGATCTTTAGTGTTAATGTAAGAAATTTCGATATCCCCCCTTTTGTTGGTGATCCCTAAGAAAATGATACCGGATGGCTATGTGTTTAGTGCGGCTATGCTCGACAGGATTGTCGGCCATTTTGATTGCACTTTCATTATCACATAGCAAAGGGACTTTGGTTAATTTGTAACCGTAGTCCCGCAGGGTTTGCCTCATCCAAAGTAGTTGCGCGCAACAATGACCTGCGGCAATGTACTCGGCTTCGGCGGTGGAAAGAGCGACCGAATTTTGCTTCTTTGAAGCCCAAGACACCAAGGATCTCCCCAAGAACTGGCAAGTCCCCGATGTGCTCTTCCTATTAATTTTACACCCCGCCCAATCGGCATCCGAATAACCAATCAAATCAAATGTGGATCCCCGAGGGTACCAAAGCCCAAACTTAGGAGTATAAGCTAAATATCTCAAGATTCGTTTTACGGCCGTAAGGTGGGATTCCTTAGGGTCGGATTGGAATCTTGCACACATGCAAACGGAAAGCATAATATCCGGTCGAGATGCACACAAATAGAGTAATGAACCTATCATCGATCGGTATACCTTTTGATCCACGGACTTACCTCCCGTGTCGAGGTCGAGATGCCCATTTGTTCCCATGGGAGTCTTGATGGGCTTGGAATCCTTCATTCCAAACTTGGTTAGAATATCTTGAGTGTACTTCGTTTGGCTTAGGAAGGTGCCCTCTTGGAGTTGCTTAACTTGAAATCCTAGAAAATACTTCAACTCCCCCATCATAGACATCTCGAATTTTTGTGTCATGATTCTACTAAATTCCTCACAAGTAGATTCGTTAGTAGACCCAAATATGATATCATCAACATAAATTTGGCATACAAACAAATCATTGTCAAGAGTTTTAGTGAATAGAGTAGGATCGGCTTTTCCGATTTTGAAGCCATTAGCAATAAGGAAATCTCTAAGGCATTCATACCATGCTCTTGGGGCTTGCTTGAGCCCATAAAGCGCCTTAGAGAGCCTATATACATGGTTAGGGTACTCACTATCTTCAAAGCCGGGAGGTTGCTCAACATAGACCTCTTCCTTGATTGGTCCATTGAGGAAGGCACTTTTCACGTCCATTTGATAAAGCTTAAAGCCATGGTAAGTAGCATAGGCTAATAATATGCGAATTGACTCAAGTCTAGCTACGGGTGCATAGGTTTCACCGAAATCCAAACCTTCGACTTGGGAGTATCCCTTGGCCACAAGTCGTGCTTTGTTCCTTGTCACCACACCATGCTCGTCTTTCTTGTTGTGGAAGACCCACTTGGTTCCTACAACATTTTGATTAGGACGTGGAACTAAATGCCATACCTCGTTTCTAGTGAAGTTGTTGAGCTCCTCTTGCATCGCCATCACCCAATCCGCATCTTGGAGTGCTTCCTCTACCCTGTGTGGCTCAATAGAGGAAACAAAAGAGTAATGTTCACAAAAATGTGCAACCCGAGATCGAGTGGTTACCCCCTTATGAATGTCGCCAAGGATGGTGTCGACGGGGTGATCTCGTTGTATTGCTTGGTGCACTCTTGGGTGTGGCGGCCTTGGTTCTTGCTCATCCTCCTTCTCTTGATCATTTGCATCTCCCCCTTGATCGTTGCCGTCATTTTGAGGTGGCTTATCTTCTTGATCTTCTTGTTCTTCATCAACTTGAGCCTCATCCTCATTTTGAGTTGGTGGAGATGCTTGCGTGGAGGAGGATGGTTGATCTTGTGCATGTGGAGGCTCTTTGGATTCCTTAGGACACACATCACCAATGGACATGTTCCTTAGCGCTATGCATGGAGCCTGTTCTTCACCTATCTCATCAAGATCAACATGCTCTACTTGAGAGCCATTAGTTTCATCAAACACAACGTCACAAGAAACTTCAACAAGTCCTGAGGACTTGTTAAAGACTCTATATGCCCTTGTGTTTGAGTCATATCCTAGTAAAAAGCCTTCTACAGTTTTGGGAGCAAATTTAGATTTTCTGCCTCTTTTAACAAGTATAAAACATTTGCTACCAAAAACTCTAAAATATGAAATATTTGGCTTTTTACCGGTTAGGAGTTCATAGGATGTCTTCTTGAGGATTCGGTGAAGATATAACCAGTTGATAGCATAACAGGCGGTGTTGACCGCCTCGGCCCAAAACCGATCCGGTGTCTTGTACTCATCAAGCATGGTTCTTGCCATGTCCAATAGAGTTCGATTCTTCCTCTCCACTACACCATTTTGTTGTGGAGTGTAGGGAGAAGAGAACTCATGCTTGATGCCCTCCTCCTCAAGGAAGCCTTCAATTTGAGAGTTCTTGAACTCCGTCCCATTGTCGCTTCTAATTTTCTTGATCCTTAAGCCGAACTCATTTTGAGCCCGTCTCAAGAATCCCTTTAAGGTTTCTTGGGTATGAGACTTTTCCTGCAAAAAGAACACCCAAGTGAAGCGAGAATAATCATCCACAATAACTAGACAGTACTTACTCCCGCCGATGCTTATGTAAGCGATTGGGCCGAATAGATCCATGTGAAGGAGCTCCAGTGGCCTGTCACTTGTCATAATGTTCTTGTGTGGATGATGTGTGCCAACTTGCTTCCCGGCTTGGCATGCGCTACAAATCCTGTCTTTCTCAAAATGAACATTTGTTAGTCCCAAAATGTGCTCTCCCTTTAGAAGCTTATGAAGATTCTTTATTCCAACATGGGCTAGTCGGCGATGCCAGAGCCAACCCAAGTTAGTCTTAGCAACCAAGCAAGTGTCGAGTTCAGCTCTATCAAAATCTACTAAGTAGAGCTGACCTTCTAACACTCCCTTGAATGCTATTGAATCATCACTTCTTCTAAAGACAGTAACACCAACATCAGTAAATAGACAGTTGTAGCCCATTTGACATAATTGGGATACGGAAAGCAAATTGTAATCTAATGAATCTACAAGAAAAACATTGGAAATAGTATGGTCAGGTGATATAGCAATTTTACCCAGTCCTTTGACCAAACCTTGATTTCCATCCCCGAATGTGATAGCTCGTTGGGGATCTTGGTTTTTCTCATATGAGGAGAACATCTTTTTCTCCCCTGTCATGTGGTTTGTGCACCCGCTGTCGAGTATCCAACTTGAGCCCCCGGATGCATAAACCTACAAAACAATTTTAGTTCTTGACTTTAGGTACCCAAACAGTTTTGGGTCCTTTGGCATTAGAAACAAGAACTTTGGGTACCCAAACACAAGTCTTGGAGCCCTTGTGTTTGCCCCCAACAAATTTGGCAACTACCTTGCCGGATTTATTAGTCAAAACATAAGATGCATCAAAAGTTTTAAATGAAATGTCATGATCATTTGATGCATTAGGAGTCTTCTTCTTAGGCAACTTAGCACGGGTTGGTTGCCTAGAACTAGATGTCTCACCCTTATATATAAAAGCATGATTAGGGCCAGAGTGAGACTTCCTAGAGTGAATTCTCCTTATTTTGCTCTCGGGATAACCGGCAGGGTACAAAATGTAACCCTCGTTATCCTGAGGCATGGGAGCTTTGCCCTTAACAAAGTTAGACAAATTTTTAGGAGGGGCATTAAGTTTGACATTGTCTCCCCTTTGGAAGCCAATGCCATCCTTGATGCCCGGGCGTCTCCCATTATAGAGCATACTTCTAGCAAATTTAAACTTTTCATTTTCCAAGTTATGCTCGGCAATTTTTGCATCTAATAATGCTATATGATCATTTTGTTGTTTAATTAAAGACATGTGATCATGAATAGCATTGATATCAACATCTCTACATCTAGTACAAATAGAAACATGCTCAACATTAGATGTAGAGGGTTTGCAAGATTTTAATTCAACAACCTTAGCATGTAACATATCATTCTCAGTTCTAAGGTCGGAAATAATAGAATTGCAAACATCAAAATCTTTAGCCTTAGCAATCAAATTTTCATTTTCTACTCTAAGGCTAGCAAGAGAATCATTCAATTCCTTAATCTTAGCAAGCAAGTCATCATTATTATTTCTAAGATTGGGAATTGAAGCATCACAAACATGAGACTCAACCTTAGCAATTAAATAGCATTTTTCATTTCTAAGGTTGACAATGGTGTCATGGCAAGTGCTTAACTCACTAGATAGTTTTTGACATTTTTCTACTTCTAGAGCATAAGCATTTTTAACCTTAACATGTTTCTTGTTTTCTTTAATTAGAAAATCCTCTTGGGAATCCAAAAGGTCATCTTTTTCATGAATAGCACTAATCAATTCATTTAATTTTTCCTTTTGTTCCATGTTAAGATTGGCAAAAAGGGTAAGCAAGTTATCCTCCTCATCACTAGCATTATCATCACTAGAGGACTCATATTTTGTGGAGGATTTAGATTTAACCTTTTTCCTTTTGCCGTCCTTTGCCATGAGGCACTTGTGGCCGACGTTGGGGAAGAGAAGCCCCTTGGTGACGGCGATGTTGGCGGCGTCCTCGTCGGAGGAGGACTCGGTGGAGCTCTCGTCGGAGTCCCATGCGCGGCACACGTGGGCATCGCCGCCCTTCTTCTTGTGGTACCTCTTCTTCTCTCTTCTCTTGCCCTTCTTGTCGTTGTCCCTGTCACTGTCACTTGATAATGGACATTTAGCGATAAAGTGACCGGGCTTACCACACTTGTAGCAAACCTTCTTGGAACGGGATTTGTAATCCTTTCCCTTCCGTTGCTTAAGGATTTGCCGAAAGCTTTTGATGATTAAGGCCATCTCTTCATTGTCGAGCTTGGAGGCGTCAATTGGTTGTCTACTTGGTGTAGACTCCTCCTTCTTCTCCTCCGACGCCTTAAATGCCACCGGTTGCGCCTCGGACGTGGAGGGTTCGTCAAGCTCGTTGATCTTCTTTGAACCTTTAATCATACATTCAAAGCTCACAAAATTCCCGATAACTTCCTCGGGTGTCATTAGTGGGTATCTCGGATTACCACGAATTAATTGAACTTGAGTGGGGTTAAAGAAGATGAGAGCTCTTAGAATAACCTTAACCACCTCGTGGTCGTCCCACTTTTTGCTCCCGAGGTTGCGCACTTGGTTCACCAAGGTTTTGAGCCGGTTGTACATATCTTGTGGCTCCTCCCCTTGGCGAAGACGGAAGCGACCGAGCTCCCCCTCGATTGTTTCCCACTTGGTGATCTTGGTGAGTTCATCACCCTCGTGCGCGGTCTTGAGTAGGTCCCAAATCTCCTTTGCATTCTTCAACCCTTGCACTTTGTTGTATTCCTCCTTGCTTAAAGAGGCGAGGAGTATGGTTGTAGCTTGGGAGTTGAAGTGCTCAATTTGGGCCACTTCGTCCGTATCATAATCCTCATCCCCTATGGATGGTACCTGTGCTCCAAACTCAACAACATTCCATATACTTTTGTGGAGTGAGGTTAGATGGAATTTCATTAAATCACTCCACATAGCATAATCTTCGCCATTAAAGGTTGGCGGTTTGCCTAATGGAACGGAAAGTAATGGAGTATGTCTAGATGTACGAGGATAGTGTAAGGGGATCTTACTAAACTTCTTACGCTCTTGGCGTTTAGAAGTTACGGAGGGCGCATCGGAGTCGGAGGTCGATGTTGATGAAGTGTCGGTCTCGTAGTAGACCACTTTCCTCATTCTCTTGTGCTTGTCCCCACTCCGATGCGGCTTGTGGGAAGAAGATTTTTCCTTCTTCTCTTTGTGGTGAGAAGAAGATTTCTTCTCCTTTCCTTTGTTGGAGGAGCTCTTCTTCTTATCCTTACTCTTGGTGCGGGACTCTTCCGATGAGGTGCTCCCGTGGCTTGTAGTGGGCTTTTAGCCGGTCTCCATCTCCTTCTTGGCGTGATCTCCCGACATCACTTCGAGCGGTTAGGCTCTAATGAAGCACCAGGCTTTGATACCAATTGAAAGTCGCCTAGAGGGGGGGGTGAATAGGGCGAAACTGAAATTCTCAAAAACAATCACAACTACAAGCCGGGTTAGCGTTAGAAATATAATCGAGTCCGCGAGAGAGGGCGCAAAACAAATCGCAAGCGAATAATGAGGTGAGACACGCGGATTTGTTTTACCGAGGTTCGGTTCTCTCAAACCTACTCCCCGTTGAGGAGGCCACAAAGGCCGGGTCTCTTTCAACCCTTCCCTCTCTCAAACGGTCCCTTGGACCGAGTGAGCTTCTCTTCTCAAATCACTTGGGAATCAAACTTCCCGCAAGGACCACCACACAATTGGTGTCTCTTGCCTCAATTACAAGTGAGTGTTTGATCACAAGAAAGAATGCGAAAGAAAAGAAGCGATCCAAGCGCAAGAGCTCAAATGAACACTACAAATCACTCTCTCTCTAGTCACTAGGGCTTTGAATGAAGTTGGGAGAGGATTTGATCTCTTTTGGTGTGCCTTGCAATGAAAGCTAGCTCTTGTAAGGTGGTTGGAAGGTGAAAACTTGGATGCCATGAATGGTGGGGTGGTTGGGGTATTTATAGCCCCAACCACCAAACATGAACGTTGGTGGAGGCTGTCTGTTCGATGGCGCACCGGACAGTCCGGTGCACACCGGACAGTCCGGTGCACACCGGACAGTCCGGTGCCCCAGCCACGTCACCAGTTCCGTTGGATTCCGACCGTTGGAGCTTCTGACTTCTGGGCCCGCCTTGATGTCCGGTGCACACCGGACATGTACTGTTCAATGTCCGGTGCGCCTGCTCCCGCGTGCCTGACGACTGTGCACTTCTGGCGCGCATTAAATGCGCCTGCAGGTGACCGTTGGCGCGAAGTAGCCGTTGCCCCGAGGATGCACCGGACAGTCCGGTGCACACCGGACAGTCCGGTGCACACTGGACAGTCCGGTGAATTTTAGCGGAGCACACGAAGTGAAAACCCGAGGCTGGCGAGTTCCGGAGACCGCTCTTCCTTGGAGCACCGGACATGTCCGGTGTACACCGGACAGTCTGGTGAATTATAGCGGAGTGGCCTTTGGAAATTCCCGAAAGCGAAGAGTTTGAAGTCGGAGTCCCCTGGTGCACCGGACATGTCCGGTGGCACACCGGACAGTCCGGTGCGCCAGACCAGAGGTGCTTTCGGTTGAACTTTGCTCCTTTATTTGAACCCAATACTTGGTCTTTTTATTGGCTAAGTGTGAACCTTTTGCACCTGTATAACTTACACACTAGAGCAAACTAGTTAGTCCAATATTTGTGTTGGGCAATTCAACCACCAAAATTATTTAGGAACTAGGTGTAAGCCTAATTCCCTTTCACCTCCCTCTGGTGGGATTCCGTTACAAGACCGCTCCCGCTGGTCTCGGAAATGTCCTAGGGTACCTCGGGAGCGCAGCCCGAGCCTCGGTTATGTATCGAACGTACCCCTGGTCATCCCTCGCTCGGCGTCTGAGGCGACTGTGAACCCTTCGGGGGCCAGCCTTCGAACCCCTGATCAGTAATGGGCGCGGAGCCCGAGTAGCCTGAGGCGGCCGTGGAGCCCTTCGGGGGGCCGGCCTTCGAACCTCTGACCAGTAGTGGGTGTAGGGCCCACGCGATCTGAGGCGACTGTTGAACCCCTCGGAGGGCCAGCCTTCGAACCTCTGATCAGTGGGGGGGGCTCGGAGCCCGGTTCCTTCGCAGGGAAGGATCCTTTTCGGGGTATCCCCCTTTCCCGGTCCCTGTTGCAAGAGATAGAGAAAGAGGAAAAAAAGGAAAAGGATACGAAATCGAACGACGTGGCGTACCTTTTTTGGCGTGGTTATTACGGCGAAGGCGAAGCGTCGCCCGCTTCTCCTGCCAGAAGCGCCGCCTGTCCCGCCGCGGAGTTAATGCGACGGGGCGAGTGGTTGGCGGGGCGGCCGTTGCGCGTGCGCGAGCCGTTCGAGGAACGGATCACGGGCGCCCTATCTTCTCATCCTCGGGGAGCCGTATTCCAGGTCAGTGGGCAAGATGGCCTCGGCCCCGTAGACCAGGAAGAACGGCGTGAAACCCGTGGCTCGGCTCGGCGTTGTCCTCAGGCTCCAGACCACCGAGGGGAGTTCCTTCATCCATCGCTTGCCGAATTTGTTGAGGTCGTTGTAAGTCTAGGGCTTGAGCCCTTGTAGAATCATGCCGTTGGCACGCTCTACTTGCCCATTCGACATGGGATGAGCCACGGTGGCCCAGTCCACCCGGATGTGGTGATCCTCGCAAAAATCCAAGAATTTTCTGCCGGTGAACTGGGTGCCGTTGTCGGTGATGATGGAGTTTGGGACCCCAAAGCGATGGATGATGTTGGTGAAGAACGCCACCGCTTGCTCGGACCTGATGCTGTTCAGGGGTCGGACCTCGATCCACTTGGAGAATTTGTCGATGGCGACCAACAGGTGCGTGTAGCCCCCGGGCGCCTTCTGCAAGGGACCGACGAGGTCCAGACCCCATACAGCAAAGGGCCAGGTGATGGGTATCGTCTGCAGAGCCTGAGCGGGCAGGTGGGTCTGCTTCGCATAGAATTGGCACCCTTCGCAGGTGCGGACAATTCTAGTGGCGTCAGCCACCGCCGCTGGCCAGTAGAAGCCTTGCCGGAAAGCATTCCCGACAAGTGCTCGAGGCGCTGCATGATGGCCGCAAGCCCCCGAGTGTATTTCTTGCAGGAGTTCCTGACCTTCGGCGACGGAGATGCATCGCTGGAGGATGCCCGAGGGGCTGCGGTGGTAGAGCTCCTCCTTATCGCCCAGCAAGACGAACGACTTGGCGCGTCGCGCTACCCACCGAGCCTCGGCTTGGTCGAGGGGTAGCTCTCCTTGGCGGAGATATTGCAGGTACGGGGTCTGCCAATTTCGATCAGGCGTGGCCCCGTTCTGCTCCTCCTCGACGTGCAGTGCCTCGCCCTCGGGGGCCGAGGGTACCTCGGGCTGGACCGAGGGTGCCTCGGGCTCGAGCGTGTCGTTGATCTTGACGGAGGGTTGATGCAGATCCTGGGAAAAGACGCCCGGGGGAACCGTCGTTCGCCCCGAGGCTATTTTCGCCAGCTCGTCCGCAGTCTCGTTGTAGCGCCGAGCGATGTGGTTAAGCTCGAGCCCGTAGAACTTTTCTTCCAGGCGCCGAACCTCATCGCAGTAAGCCTCCATCTTCGGGTCGCGGCAGTGGGAGTTCTTCATGACTTGGTCGATGACGAGCTGCGAGTCACCGCGAGCGTCAAGGCGTCTGACCCCTAGCTCGATGGCGATCCGCAACCCGTTGACCAGAGCCTCGTACTCAGCCACATTGTTGGACGCCGGGAAATGGAGGCGTAGCACGTAGCGTAGGTGTTTCCCGAGGGGCGAGATGAAGAGCAGGCCCGCGCCGGCTCCCGTCTTCATCAGTGACCCGTCGAAAAACATGGTCCAGAGCTCCGGTCGGATCGGAGCCATCGGCAGCTGGGTGTCGACCCATTCGGCTACGAAGTCCGCCAACACCTGGGACTTGATGGCCTTCCGAGGGGCGAACGAGATTGTTTCGCCCATGATTTCCACCGCCCACTTTGCGATCCTGCCCGAGGCCTCTCGGCACTGGATGATCTCCCCCAGGGGGAAGGATGACACCACAGTTACCGGATGAGACTCGAAGTAATGTCGCAACTTTCGCCTCGTCAGGATCACTGCATACAGCAGCTTCTGAACTTGTGGGTAGTGGATCTTGGTCTCGGACAGTACCTCGCTGACGAAGTAGACTAGCCTCTGAACGGGCAATGCATGCCCTTCTTCTTGCCTCTCGACCACAATCGCGGCGCTAACCACCTGAGTGGTCGCGGCGACGTAGACCAAGAGGGCTTCTCCATCAGCTGGGGGCACCAAGATAGGCGCCTTTTATAGGAGCGCCTTCAGGTTCCCGAGAGCTTCCTCGGCCTCAGGGGTCCAAGCGAAACACTCGGTCTTCCTTAAGAGGCGGCACAGAGGCAGACCTCTTTCGCCGAGGCGTGAGATGAAGCGGCTCAGGGCCGCGAGACATCCCATGACCCTCTGTACGCCTTTTAAGTCCTTGATGGGCCCCATGCTGGTGATAGCTGCGATCTTCTCCGGGTTGGCTTCGATGCCTCGCTCGGAGACGATGAACCCCAAGAGCATGCCCCGGGGCACCCCGAAGACACACTTCTCGGGGTTGAGCTTGACGCCTTTCACTTTGAGACATCGGAATGTCACTTCAAGGTCGGAGAGGAGGTCGGAAGCCTTCCTTGTCTTGACTACGATGTCATCGACGTAGGCCTCGACCGTGCGACCGATGTGTTCGCCGAACACATGGTTCATGCACCGCTGGTACGTCGCGCCCGCATTCCTCAAACCGAACGGCATGGTGACATAGCAGTACATGCCGAAGGGTGTGATGAAAAAAGTCGCGAGCTGGTCGGACTCTTTCATCCGGATTTGGTGATACCCTGAGTAGGCATCGAGGAAGGACAGGGTTTCGCACCCAGCAGTGGAATCCACGATTTGATCGATGCGAGGTAGAGGGTAGGGAACCTTCGGACATGCTTTGTTGAGACCAGTGTAGTCTACACACATCCGCCATTTCCCCCCTTTCTTCCTCACAAGCACAGGGTTGGCAAGCCATTCGGGATGGAATACCTCTTTGATGAACCCTGCTGCCATTAGCTTGTGGATCTCCTCGCCTATCACTCTGCGCTTCTCCTCGTCGAATCGGCGCAGAGGCTGCCTGACGGGTCGGGCTCTGGCCCGAATATCCAACGAGTGCTCGGCGACATCCCTCGGTATGCCGGGCATGTCCGAGGGACTCCACGCAAAGACGTCGGCGTTTGCGCGGAGAAAGTCGACGAGCACTGCTTCCTATTTGGGGTCGAGCCCGGAACCGATCCGGATCTGCTTGGAGGTGTCGCCACTGGGGTCGAGAGGGACGGCCTTAACCGTCTCCGCCGGCTCGAAGTTGCTGGCATGACGCTTCACGTCTGGCACCTCTTTGGAGAGGTTCTCCAGGTCGGCGATGAGGGCCTCGGACTCGGCGAGGGCCTCGGCGTACTCCACGCACTCCACGTCGCATTCGAACGCGTGTTTGTACGTGGGGCCGACGGTGATGACCCCGTTGGGGCCCGGCATCTTGAGCTTTAGGTAGGTGTAGTTGGGGACGGCCATGAACTTCGCGTAGCATGGCCTCCCCAGCACCGCGTGGTAGGTTCCTCGGAACCCGACCACCTCAAACGTCAAAGTCTCCCTTCGGAAGTTGGAGGGCGTTCCGAAGCAGACGGGAAGGTCGAGTCGTCCGAGGGGCTAGACGCGCTTCCTAGGAATGATCCCGTGGAAGGGCGCAGCGCCTGCTCGGACGGAGGACAGATTGACGCGCAGGAGCCTGAGGGTCTCGGTGTAGATGATGTTGAGGCAGCTGCCCCCGTCCATCAGGACCTTGGTGAGCCTGACGTTGCCGACGATGGGGTCGACGACGAGCGGGTATTTCCCCAGGCTCGGCACGTGGTCGGGGTGGTCAGCTTGGTCGAAGGTGATGGGCTTGTCGGACCAGTCTAGGTAGACTGGCGCCGCCACCTTCACCGAGCAGATCTCCCGGCGCTCTTGCTTGCGATGCCGAGCCGAGGCATTCGCCACATGCCCACCATAGATCATGAAGCAGTCGCGGACCTCGGGGAACTCTCCTGCTTGGTGATCTTCCTTCTTGTCGTCGTCGCGGGCCCTGCCACCCTCTGCGGGCGGCCCGGCCCTGTGGAAGTGGCGCCGAAGCATGACGCACTCCTCGAGGGTGTGCTTGACGGGCCCCTGATGGTAGGGGCACGGCTCCTTGAGCATCTTGTCGAAGAGGTTAGCACCTCCGGGGGGCTTCCGAGGGTTCTTGTACTCGGCGGCGGCGACAAGGTCCGCGTCGGCGGCGTCGCGTTTCGATTGCGACTTCTTCTTGCCTTTCTTCTTGGCGCCGCGCGGAGTAGACGCCTCGGGAGCCTCTTCCGATGGGCGGCCCTGGGGCTGCTTGTCCTTTCGGAAGATAGCCTCGACCGCCTCCTGGCCAGAGGCGAACTTGGTGGCGATGTCCATCAGCTCGCTCGCCCTGGTGGGGGTCTTGCGACCCAACTTACTCACCAGGTCACGGCAGGTGGTGCCGGCAAGGAACGCGCCGATGACATCCGAGTCGGTGATGTTGGGCAGCTCGGTGCGCTGCTTCGAGAATCGCCGGATGTAGTCCCGGAGTGACTCTCCCGGCTGTTGCCGGCAGCTTCGGAGGTCCCAGGAATTCCCGGGGCGCACGTACGTGCCCTGGAAATTGCCGGTGAAGGCTTGGACCAAGTCATCCCAGCTGGAGATCTGCCCCGGAGGCAGGTGCTCCAACCAGGCGCGAGCAGTGTCGGAGAGGAACAGGGGAAGGTTGCGGATGATGAGGTTGTCGTCGTCCGTTCCACCCAGTTGGCAGGCTAGGCGGTAGTCTGCGAGCCACAGTTCCGGTCTCGTTTCCCCCGAGTACTTTGTGATTGTAGTCGGGGGTCGGAACCGGGTCGGGAACGGCGCCCGTCGGATGGCCCGACTGAAGGCCTGCGGACCGGGTGGTTCGGGCGAGGGACTCCGATCCTCCCCGCTGTCATAGCGTCCCCCACGCCTGGGGTGGTAGCCTCGGCGCACCCTTTCGTCGAGGTGGGCCCGACGGTCGCGACGATGGTGCTCGTTGCCGAGGTGGCCCGGGGCCGCAGGCGCGGTGTTGCGCGTGCGCCCGGTGTAGACCGAGGCTTCCCGCATGAATCGGGAAGTCGCGGCGTGAGGTTCCGAGGGGTATCCCTGCCTTCGGGAGGCAGAGCTCTCGGCCCGTCGGGCCGCAGCGCCTTCCAGGAGATTCTTGAGCTCTCCCTGGATTCGCCGACCCTCGGTGGTTGATGGCTCCGGCATCGCGCGGAGGAGCATCGCTGCGGCTGCCAGGTTCTGACCGACCCCGCTGGATGCGGGTGGCGGCCTGACCCTAACGTCGTTGGCGACGCGGTGCTGGAAACCCTGGGGCAGGTGACGTATTTCTCCGGCCGGGGGTTGGCCTGCCCATACCTGCCCGACGTCCCGGCGGATCGACTCAAGCGCTCCTGCTCCCTCGTCGAGCCTGGCCTGCGCCCCGCGGACTTGCTCGAGCTGTGGGTCGTGACCCCCCGCCGGAACGGGGACCACAGCTAGCTCCCGCGGGATGTCAGCGTGAGGCACCGGCCTAGGGAGATCACCGTCCTCCGGCATGCCGAGATGGTTGCCTTCGGAGGGATCCCCTAGCTCGACGTGGAAACATTCGCGGCTTGGGCCGCAGTCCTCGTCGTCAAGGCTGCGGCTACCGTCGGAACAGTCGGAGAGGCAGTAGTCACATGCGGTCATAAAGTCCCGCATGGCACTGGGGTTGCCAAATCCAGAGAAATCCCAACAGATGCTGGGATCGTCGTCTTCCTCGGACCCAGAGGGCCCGTAGGTCGAGACGTCCGTCAATCGGTCCCAAGGCGACCGCATACGAAACCCCAGAGGGGTTGCACTCGCCTCAACGAGAGCGCCCGCCAAAGCAAGGTCGCTAGGCGGGTTGAGGCCGAGTCGAAATGACGTAGGATGGGAGTTAGTCAGTACCTTTTGGTCGACGAGGAGCGACATAGTCACGTCGGGGACTGGTTGCACCGTCGTCTTAGGTACGAGGGCGACGTCCTGCAAGCCCTCCGCGAGCGCGCTGGCGTCGTCCGCTTGCTCGGGATTGGTGTGTCGCGGGGGGACGGCGCTCGCCTTCGTCTCAAATGCGAGGTCGACGCCTGACGCGCCCCCCGTTGGGGCGCTGGGGACGTCGATTCGCTCGACAGTCGACGAAGCGCGGCCTCCCGCTTGGCCTTGGTTGCCTCGCCTCCTCCTCCGTTGGCGGGGGAGAGGACGGGGCGAGCTCGAATGTTGTTCTTCCACCATGCGGGGAAGATGTCGTCGATTCTGCCGCCGGCGGGCGGGTTGTCGGCCGCCATTGTCGTTGTCGCGCGGCGGTGGAAGGAGTATCATGTCGTAGCTGCCGTCGAAGGACATGAACTCAAGACTCCCGAAATGGAGCACCGTCCCGGGCCGGAGAGGTTGCTGGAGACTGCCCATCTGGAGCTTGACGGGAAGCTGTTCGTCAGCACGCAGCAGGCCCCTACCTGGCGCGCCAACTGTCGGCGTTTCGAGACCGGGGGTCCCTAAGCCGACGAGTGAGTGTGCCGCGTGCCCCAGCCCAGATGGGTCGAGCGCGTGGGCGAGCGCGAAGGGGGAAAGCGAGGTGGCCGGAGACGGGCGTGAGAGAGGTGGAAATCCCGCGGCCTTCATGTTCGTCCCGCGCCCAGGTCGGGTGCGCTTGCAGTAGGGGGTTACAAGCGTCCACGCGGGTGAGGGAAGCGAGCGGCCCCAAGAGAGCGCCTGTCCCGTCCTCGTCCCCGCGCGACCAACCCTCTCTAAGAAGGCCCTGGTCCTTCCTTTTATAGGCGTAAGGAGAGGATCCAGGTGTACAATGGGGGTGTAGCAGAGTGCTACGTGTCTAGCGGAGGGAGAGCTAGCGCCCTAAGTACATGCCAATGTGGCAGCCGGAGAGATCTTGGCACCCTGCTGGCGTGATGTCGTGGCTGTCGGGGGAGCAACGGAGCCTGGCGGAGGGACAGCTGTCGGAGCGGTTGAGTCCTTGCTGACGTCCCCCTGCTTCCGTAAGGGAGCTGAGAGCCGCCGTCGTCATAGGGCTAGCGGGGCGCCATCATTGCCTATCTGGCGGAGCTAGCCAGATGGGACACCGGTCTTGTTCTCTGCGGCCCGAGTCGGCTCGGGGTAGGGTGATGATGGCGCTTCCTGTTGACGTGGCTGGCCTGTGCCCTAGGTACGGCGACGTGGAGGCTCCTCCGAAGCCGAGGTCGAATCTGTCTTCCATGGCCGAGGCCGAGCCCGAGCCCCTGGGTCGGGCGAGGCGGAGGTTGCTCGGCAGAGGCCAGGGCGGAGTCCGAGCCCTGGGGTCGGGCGAAACGGAGTTCGTCGTCTTCTGGGGCTGAGCCCGAGTCCGAGCCCTGGGTCGGGCGGAGCGGAGTTCGCCGTCTTCCGGGGCTTAGCCCGAGTCCGAGCCCTGGGTCGGGCGGAGCAGAGTTCATCGTCTTCTGGGGCTGAGCCCGAGTCCGAGCCCTGGGTCGGGCGGAGCGGAGTTCGCCGTCTTCCGGGGCTTAGCCCGAGTCCGAGCCCTGGGTCGGGCGGAGCGGAGTTCGCCGTCTTCCGGGGCCTAGCCCGAGTCCAAGTCCTGGGTCGGGCGGAGCGGAGTTCGCCGTCTTCCGGGGCTTAGCCCGAGTCCGAGCCCTGGGTCGGGCGAAGCGGAGTTTCCTATGGCGCCTTTGGCAAGGCCTGACTGCCTGTCAGTCTCACTCTGTCAAGTGGCACTGCAGTCGGAGTGGCGCAGGCGGCGCTGTCCTTCTGTCAGACCGGTCAGTGGAGCGGCGAAGTGACGGCGGTCACTTCGGCTCTGCCGGGGGGCGCGCGTCAGGATAAAGGTGTCAGGCCACCTTTGCGTTAAATGCTCCTGCGACTCGGTCGGTCGGTGCGACGATTTAGTCAGGGTTGCTTCTTAGCGAAGGCAAGGCCTCGGGCGAGCCGGAGATGTGTCCGCCGTTAAAGGGGGGCCTCGGGCGAGACGGAAATCCCTCGGGGTCGGCTGCCCTTGTCCGAGGCTAGGCTCGGGCGAGTCGTGATCGAGTCGCTCGTATGGACTGATCCCTGACTTAATCGCACCCATCAGGCCTCTGCAGCTTTATGCTGATGGGGGTTACCAGCTGAGAATTAGGCGTCTTGAGGGTATCCCTAATTATGGTCCCCGACAGCATTCAACCACCAAAATTATTTATTGGAAAAGGTTAAACCCTATTTCCCTTTCACCAAGGCCAGCGGGCGCCGGTGAGGTGCACAACGGCGGCGATAATGGCGCACAGCGCCAGGGATGAGACCGCTCGGGGCGGGCTGGCGTGTGAGGGTGCGAGCACAATGCACATGGGGCGCGAAGCGGTGCCTAACTCCACTGGAGCGGAGTAATGGCGGTGAGAGAGAGAGAGATGGAGGGTGGCGGTCGACGGGGATTGCGTCGGTGAGGTCACAGACAAGGAGAAAGGGCTGACGGGCGGGGCCCATTTGCTAGAGGGGGGGGGAGCGGGTTCGAGAGAGCGGGGCGGGGCGCGTGGGCCAGAATCGGCCCAGCCAAGGAGGGGGAAGGACTTTTCCTTTTTCTTTTTATTTTCTCTTTTCTTTTTGCTTAATTCCTTTTCTTCTTTATACAAATATTTATTTATGTTTCCTAGGTGCCAAAATGAAATACTATATGTGAAGTGCTACTAGCAATCATGGTGCATGCATATGATGAATGAAATACTCATGATATGAGGTCTTAAGAGGAATAATGGGGGGTAGAAGTTTAGGGTTTCTAACGTTGGGATCAAAAACTGGGATGTTACATAAGACTAGCCTCCCTATATTCAAGCAACATTATCTCAAGCTCTCGTCCCTCACTAAATAACCCAAGGGCAGACACAGCATGAAAAGCACGACTACCTCTAACAACCCCTACCAAAACTCGACGGGTGCCTAAATCAACATCTCCAAGTCCGTTGGCCTTAATACGCACATCTTTTCTCGACAAGGGATCAACTAAATTGAACTAATTCTGGCATCGACCCCCACTTCGTCTTCGGATCGACGGACCATAACCAACCACTCGTGAACGGGCCCCTAACTCAGAGGCACCAGCACGAGTTCGACGCACATCGTCCACCTCAACAATTGAAGGGCCCCCTACAACCCCGAAGGCCTCCAAGGACACGACATCCACCACGACAAAAAAGTCAAGTCCTCATCGGATGACTAAACCATTTCCATGAAAGAACCTAAGTCATCGTCATCCATTGACGACTGAGAATCAAAACTATCAGAATCCGAGGGACTCCAGCAAGCCAAAGGGGTATCACATAGCACGTTGTCCAACAGGTCCTGTTCCTTGATCAAGACGACTCTAGAATCGCTTTGTGCAGCCCCCGCAGAGGAACCTGTGCAAAAGCATTATTTTCAAAATATCAGTCAACCTTCGCAACACAATTAAGCTAAACAAAGCCTATCAACAAGTCTACACCTTGCCCTCATTCAAAGTTGCACCAGGTGGGGCCCCATCGCTTGCACTCATGCCACAGGAGCATCCGATCCCATGGGCGGTGGTGTCGCGGTATCCGGCAATAGCACCATCGCTACATCAGAGTCAGCCCTCGCAGCAGCAGCATTCGAAGATTCAGTTCTAGCTCTCTCATACGCCACACTAGCCTGCACAAGCAGAAGTAAGAAAGATGACCAGACACAAACACAAAAACACATAAACGCGGAAACCGTTACCTGCTCCAACTCAACTATAGAACGCTTGCAGTTAGTGAGAGCACCTAGAGGGGGGGTGAATAGGTGATCCTGTATACTTCAAAAACTTAAGCCACAAAACTTTGATTAAGTGTTAGCACAGTTAATGCCAAGTGGCTAGAGAGAAGATCTTGCACAATATGATAACCACAAGGAGTTCAACACAGAGTAGACACAGTGATTTATCCCGTGGTTCGGCCAAGTACAAAACTTGCCTACTCCACGTTGTGGCGTCCCAACGGACGAGAGTTGCACTCAACTCCTCTCAAGTGATCCAATGATCAACTTGAATACCACAGTGTTATGCTTTTCCTTTCAATTTCCCGTTTGCGAGGAATCTCCACAACTTGGAGTCTCTCGCCCTTACACTTGAGATTCACAAAGAAATACGGAGTAAGGGAGGGAAGCAACACACACAAATCCACAGCAAAAATGCGCACACACACGGCCAAGAATCGAGCTCAAAAGACTATCTCAAAGTTCTCACTAGAACGGAGCTCGAATCACTTAGAATGACAAACGAATGCGCAAAGAATGAGTGTGGATGATCAAGAATGCTCTTAGGTTGCTTGGTGTTCTCCTCCATGCGCCTAGGGGTCCCTTTTATAGCCCCAAGGCAGCTAGGAGCCGTTGAGAGCAATTCTGGAAGGCTGATCTTGCCTTCTGTCATCGGGCGCACCGGACAGTCCGGTGCACACCGGACACTGTCCGGTGCCCGATTTCCTTCCTTAAACAGCGCAGTCGACCGTTGCAGATCTAGGAGCCGTTGGCGCACCGGACATGTCCGGTGCACACCGGACAGTCCGGTGCCCCCTTCCGACCGTTGGCTTGGCCACGTGTCGCGCGCGGAATCCGCGACCGACCGTTGGCCCTAGCTGACCGTTGGCTCACCGGACAGTCCGGTGCACACCGGACAGTCCGGTGCACACCGGACAGTCCGGTGAATTTTAGCCGTACGCCGTCGGCGAATTCCCGAGAGCGGCCACTTCGGCCGAGGCAGCCTGGCGCACCGGACACTGTCCGGTGCACCACCGGACAGTCCGGTGCCCCAGACCGAAACAGCCCCTTGGCTGTACACAGCCACCTCATTCCTTTTCTTTTTCTTCCTGTTTCCAATACTTAGACAAGTATATTAGTACACAAAAACAATGTACTAAGACATAGAAACATACCTTTGCTTGTGATTTGCACTTTGTTCATCCATGAGCATAGATTCACATTTAAGCACTTGTGTTTGCACTCAATCACCAAAATACTTAGAAATGGCCCGAGGGCACATTTCCCTTTCAATCTCCCCCTTTTTGGTGATTTATGCCAACACAACATAAAGCAACTAGAACAAGTGCAAAATCACTTCAAATAGAACTCAAATCTATTTTGATTCATTTTTGGCATATATGGATCATCCTTTGCCACCACTTGGTTTGTTTTTGCAAATCAAACCCAAATCTCTATCTCTAAGTTAACCACACACGTTGAAGCATAGAGAGAGTCATTCCAAAAGAGATTGATCAAAGATTTCAAAAAAAACTCCCCCTATTTCCCATAATCAACACTTCTCCCCACAAGAAGCCAACTTTTGACAAGAGAGACGATAAAAGAGTTTAACAAAACAAAAACTCTATTCTACTATTTTCAAAATCTCTCAAGTGGTAGCTGATCCATTTATCGCTTTGGCCTTTATTTTCTCCCCCTTTGGCATCAAGCACCAAAACGGGATCAATCTTGGCCTTTTAACCCCATTGCCTCACCAAAATCTTCATAAGAATACAAAGGCAATAAGAGTCTAAAGATGAACTTGGAATAAGTTACCCTCTCATCGGAGTGCAGTGGAAGTCTTTCATGGTCCAAGTCCACCTTTTCCCTTTCAATCCTTCTTCGAGACTAAATCATCAAACTCAAGCACATGGTTAGTCTCAAAGGGTCAAGTTGTAACACATCTCCCCCTAAACATGTGCATCACTTTGCAACGGACTTGTGAGGTCCAGGGAGTGTTTGTACAACTTGAGCACCATAATAAGCAACAAAATGCAAAAAGGAACATGATCAAAAGCATAAATACATGTATGCTACAATTCAATCCAGGTTCCGCGAATCTAAGACATTTAGCTCACTACGCAATCTGCAAAAGGTCTTCTCATCTAGAGGCTTAGTGAAGATATCGGCTAGCTGGTTCTCGGTGCTAACATGAAACACTTCGATATCTCCCTTTTGCTGGTGGTCTCTCAAAAAGTGATGCCGGATGTCTATGTGCTTTGTGCGGCTGTGCTCAACAGGATTCTCCGCCATGCGGATAGCACTCTCATTATCACATAGGAGTGGGACTTTGCTCAGATTGTAGCCAAAGTCCCGGAGGGCTTGCCTCATCCAAAGCAGTTGCGCGCAACACTGACCTGCGGCAACGTACTCGGCCTCAGCGGTGGATAGGGCAACAGAGGTTTGTTTCTTAGAGTTCCATGACACCAGGGACCTTCCTAAGAATTGGCACGTCCCCGATGTACTCTTCCTATCGACCTTACATCCAGCATAGTCGGAGTCTGAGTATCCAACTAAGTCAAAGGTAGACCCCTTTGGATACCAGAGCCCGAAGCAAGGCGTAGCAACCAAGTATCTAAGAATTCGCTTCACCGCCACTAAGTGACACTCCTTAGGATCGGATTGAAATCTAGCACACATGCATACGCTAAGCATAATATCCGGTCTACTAGCACATAAGTAAAGCAAAGAACCTATCATTGATCGGTATGCTTTTTGATCAACAGACTTACCTCCTTTGTTGAGGTCGGTGTGTCCGTCGGTCCCCATCGGAGTCTTTGCGGGCTTGGCGTCCTTCATCCCAAACCGCTTTAGCAGATCTTGCGTGTACTTCGTTTGGGAGATGAAGGTGTCGTCCTTGAGTTGCTTCACTTGGAACCCAAGGAAGTAGTTCAACTCGCCCATCATCGACATCTCGAATTTCTGCGTCATCACCCTGCTAAACTCTTCACAAGACTTTTGGTTAGTAGAACCAAATATTATGTCATCGACATAAATTTGGCACACAAACAAATCACCATTACAAGTCTTAGTAAAAAGAGTTGGATCGGCTTTCCCAACCTTGAAAGCATTAGCAACTAAGAAATCTCTAAGGCATTCATACCATGCTCTTGGGGCTTGCTTAAGTCCATAGAGCGCCTTAGAGAGCTTACACACATGGTCGGGGAACCGATCATCCTCGAAGCCAGGGGGTTGCTCTACGTACACCTCCTCCTTGATCGGCCCGTTGAGGAAAGCGCTCTTCACATCCATTTGGTACAACCTGAAAGAATGGTGAGCGGCATATGCTAGCAAGATTCGAATTGACTCTAGCCTAGCCACAGGAGCAAAAGTCTCCTCGAAATCCAAACCTGCGACTTGGGCATAACCTTTTGCCACAAGTCGAGCCTTGTTTCTCGTCACCACCCCGTGCTCGTCCTGTTTGTTGCGGAACACCCGCTTGGTTCCCACAACATTTTGCTTCAGACGAGGCACCAGCGTCCAAACTTCATTTCTCTTGAAGTTGTTGAGCTCCTCCTGCATGGCCAACACCCAGTCCGGATCTAGCAAGGCCTCCTCTACCCTGAAAGGCTCAATAGAAGAGACAAAGGAGTAATGCTCACAAAAATTAACTAATCGAGAACGAGTAGTTACTCCCTTGCTAATGTCACCCAGAATTTGGTCGACGAGATGATCCCTTTGAATCATCGCTCGAACTTGGGTTGGAGGTGCAGGTTGTGCATCTTCCTCCATCACATGATCATCTTGTGCTCCCCTTGATCACACGCCTCCTGTTGATGAACCTGTTCATCATCTTGAGTTGGGGGTAGCACCATAGTTGAGGAAGATGGTTGATCTCGTTCATCTTGTTCCTGTGGCCGCACTTCTCCAATCGCCATGGTTCGTATAGCGGCCGTCGGAACATCTTCTTCATCTACATCATCACAATCAACAACTTGCTCTCTTGGAGAGCCATTAGTCTCATCAAATACAACGTCGCTAGAAACTTCAACCAAACCCGATGATTTGTTGAAGACTCTATACGCCTTTGTATTTGAGTCATAACCTAACAAAAACCCTTCTACAGCTTTGGGAGCAAATTTAGAATTTCTACCCTTCTTCACTAGAATGTAGCACTTGCTCCCAAATACACGAAAGTACGATACATTGGGTTTGTTACCGGTTAGAAGCTCATATGACGTCTTCTTGAGGAGGCGGTGAAGGTAGACCCTGTTGATGGCGTGGCAAGCCGTGTTCACGGCTTCCGACCAAAAACGCTCGGGGGTCTTGAATTCTCCAAGCATAGTCCTCGCCATGTCGATTAGCGTCCTGTTCTTCCTCTCTACCACACCATTTTGCTGTGGTGTGTAGGGAGCGGAGAACTCATGTTTGATCCCTTCCTCCTCAAGGAACTCCTCCACTTGAAGGTTCTTGAACTCGGACCCGTTGTCGCTTCTTATCTTCTTCACCTTGAGCTCAAACTCATTTTGAGCTCTCCTGAGGAAGCGCTTGAGGGTCCCTTGGGTTTCAGACTTATCCTGCAAAAAGAACACCCAAGTGAAGCGGGAAAAGTCATCAACAATAACTAAACCATACTTACTCCCTCCTATGCTCAGATAGGCGACGGGTCCGAAGAGGTCCATATGCAGCAGCTCCAGGGGTCTTGAAGTGGTCATCACATTCTTGCTGTGATGTGCTCCTCCCACTTGTTTACCTGCTTGACAAGCTGCACAAGGTCTATCTTTTTCGAAATGCGCGTTAGTTAAACCTATCACGTGTTCTCCCTTTAGAAGCTTGTGAAGGTTCTTCATCCCCACATGTGCTAAGCGGCGATGCCACAGCCAGCCCATGCTAGTCTTAGCTATTAAGCATGCATCTAGACCGGCCTCCTCTTTTGCAAAATCAACTAAATAAAGTTTGCCGTCTAATACACCCTTAAAAGCTAGTGAACCATCACTTCTTCTAAAGACAGACACATCTACATTTGTAAATAGACAGTTATATCCCATATGACATAATTGACTAACAGATAGCAAATTATATCCAAGACTCTCCACTAAAAACACATTAGAGATAGAATGCTCATTGGAGATTGCAATTTTACCTAGCCCTTTTACCTTGCCTTGATTCCCATCACCGAATATAATTGAATCTTGGGAATCCTTATTCTTGACGTAGGAGGTGAACATCTTCTTCTCCCCCGTCATATGGTTTGTGCATCCGCTGTCGATAATCCAGCTTGAACCCCCGGATGCATAAACCTGCAAGGCAAATTTAGGCTTGGGACTTAGGTACCCAACTCTTGTTGGGTCCTACAAGGTTAGTCACAATTGTCTTAGGGATCCAAATGCAAGTTTTATCACCCTTGCATTTTGCCCCTAACTTCCTAGCAATCACCTTTCTATCCTTTCTACAAATTGCAAAGGAAGCATTCAAAGCATGATATATTGTAGAAGGCTCATTAACTTTCCTAGGAATATTAACAACATTTCTCCTAGGCATATTATGAACAATATTCCTTCTACCAACATTTTTAGCATGCACATATGAAGAACTAGAAGCAAATATAGCATGAGAAAAATCATCGTAAGCATTATAACTCCTATAAGCATTTCTAATTTGTCTCCTATCATGATACAAAAAGGCATGATTCTTTTTAGCACTAGTAGCCATAGGGGCCTTCCCTTTCTCCTTGGCGGAGATGGGAGCCCTATGGCATGTCAAGTTCTTGGCTTCCCTTTTGTAGCCAAGTCCATCCTTAATTGAGGGGTGTCTACCGATCGTGTAGGCATCCCTTGCAAATTTTAGTTTATCAAATTCATTCTTGCTAGTCTTAAGTTGGGCATTAAGACTAGCCAATTCCTCAGTTAGTTTGGAAATTGAAACTAAATGATCAC
Source organism: Zea mays (assembly GCF_902167145.1). Classification (NCBI taxonomy): domain Eukaryota; kingdom Viridiplantae; phylum Streptophyta; class Magnoliopsida; order Poales; family Poaceae; genus Zea; species Zea mays. Next base: position 4,079,848 of record NC_050098.1, on the reverse strand, counting down.
TACAGGCATCAACATCGAAATCTTTACACCTAGTGCAAATCTCAACATGTTCTACACAAGATGTTGATTTACTAGATTTTTCTAGTTTAACATTTAAATCATCATTTTTGCTCTTTAAACTAGCAATTGAATCATGACATGTAGACAGCTCACAAGAAAGTATTTCATTTCTCTTAATCTCTAATGCAAGTGATTTTTGTGCTTCGACAAATTTGTCATGTTCTTCATACAACAAATCCTCTTGCTTTTCTAAAAGCCTATTTTTATCATTCAAGGCATCAATCAATTCATTTATTTTATCTACCTTGGTTCTATCTAGGCCCTTAAATAGGTATGAATAGTCTATGTCATCTTCATCACTAGATTCATCCTCACTAGAAGAAGCATAAGTAGAGTTTCGAGTACTTACTTTCTTCTCCCTTGCCATAAGGCATGTGTGACGCTCGTTGGGGAAGAGGGATGACTTGTTGAAGGCGGTGGCGGCGAGTCCTTCATTGTCGGAGTCGGAGGAGCAATCCGAATCCCACTCCTTTCCGATGTGTGCCTCACCCTTGGCCTTCTTGTAATTCTTCTTCTTTTCCCTCTTGTTCCCCTGTTCCTGGTCACTATCGTTATCGGGGCAGTTAGCGATAAAATGACCAATCTTACCGCACTTGAAGCATGAGCGCTTCCCTTTTGTCTTGGTCTTGCTTGGCTGCCCCTTGTGACCTTTTAGCACCGTCTTGAAGCGTTTGATGATGAGAGCCATCTCTTCATCATTAAGTCCGGCCGCCTCAATTTGTGCCACTTTGCTAGGTAGCGCCTCCTTGCTTCTTGTTGCCTTGAGAGCAAGGGGTTGATGCTCGTTGATCGGTCCATTCAAGGCGTCGTCCACGTATCTTGCCTCCTTGATCATCATCCGCCCGCTTACGAATTTTCCGAGTACCTCCTCGGGCGTCATCTTCGTGTACCTGGGATTCTCATGAATATTGTTCACGAGATGAGGATCAAGAATGGTAAATGACCTTAGCATTAGGCGGATGACGTCGTGATCCGTCCATCGCGTGCTTCCGTAGCTCCTTATTTTGTTGATAAGGGTCTTGAGCCGGTTGTATGTTTGGGTTGGCTCCTCGCCCCTTATCATTGCAAACCTTCCAAGCTCGCCATCCACCAACTCCATTTTGGTGAGCATGGTGATGTCGTTCCCCTCGTGAGAAATCTTGAGGGTGTCCCATATCTGCTTGACATTGTCCAAGCCGCTCACCTTATTGTACTCGTCCCTGCACAAAGAGGCTAGCAACATAGTAGTAGCTTGTGCATTTTTATGAATTTGTTCATTAATAAACACAGGGCTATCCGAGCTATCAAATTTCATTCCATTCTCTACGATCTCCCATATGCTTGGATGGAGAGAGAATAAATGACTACGCATTTTGTGACTCCAAAATCCGTAGTCCTCCCCATCAAAGTGTGGAGGTTTGCCGAGAGGAATGGAAAGCAAATGCGAATTCGAACTATGTGGAATACGAGAATAGTCAAATGAAAAGTTCGAATTGACCGTCTTCCTGTAGTCGTTGTCGTCGTCCTTTTGGGAAGAAGAGGATTCGTCACTGTCGTAGTAGACGATCTCCTTGATGCGCCTTGTCTTCTTCTTCTTCCCATCTTTACGTCTGTGGCCCGAGCCAGAGTCATTGGATTTATCATCTTTTGGCTCGTTGACGAAGGACTCCTTTTCCTTGTCGTTGATCACGATTCCCTTCCCCTTAGGATCCATCTCTTCGGGCGGTTAGTCCCTTTCTTGAAGAGAACGGCTCCGATACCAATTGAGAGCACCTAGAGGGGGGGTGAATAGGTGATCCTGTATACTTCAAAAACTTAAGCCACAAAACTTTGATTAAGTGTTAGCACAGTTAATACCAAGTGGCTAGAGAGAAGATCTTGCACAATATGATAACCACAAGGAGTTCAACACAGAGTAGACACAGTGATTTATCCCGTGGTTCGGCCAAGTACAAAACTTGCCTACTCCACGTTGTGGCGTCCCAACGGACGAGAGTTGCACTCAACTCCTCTCAAGTGATCCAATGATCAACTTGAATACCACATTGTTATGCTTTTCCTTTCAATTTCCCGTTTGTGAGGAATCTCCACAACTTGGAGTCTCTCGCCCTTACACTTGAGATTCACAAAGAAATACGGAGTAAGGGAGGGAAGCAACACACACAAATCCACAGCAAAAATGCGCACACACACGGCCAAGAATCGAGCTCAAAAGACTATCTCAAAGTTCTCACTAGAACGGAGCTCGAATCACTTAGAATGACAAACGAATGCGCAAAGAATGAGTGTGGATGATCAAGAATGCTCTTAGGTTGCTTGGTGTTCTCCTCCATGCGCCTAGGGGTCCCTTTTATAGCCCCAAGGCAGCTAGGAGCCGTTGAGAGCAATTCTGGAAGGCTGATCTTGCCTTCTGTCATCGGGCGCACCGGACAGTCCGGTGCACACCGGACACTGTCCGGTGCCCGATTTCCTTCCTTAAACAGCGCAGTCGACCGTTGCAGATCTGGGAGCCGTTGGCGCACCGGACATGTCCGGTGCACACCGGACAGTCCGGTGCCCCCTTCCGACCGTTGGCTTGGCCACGTGTCGCGCGCGGAATCCGCGGCCGACCGTTGGCCCTAGCTGACCGTTGGCTCACCGGACAGTCCGGTGCACACCGGACAGTCCGGTGAATATTAGCCGTACGCCGTCGGCGAATTCCCGAGAGCGGCCACTTCGGCCGAGGCAGCCTGGCGCACCGGACACTGTCCGGTGCACCACCGGACAGTCCGGTGCCCCAAACCGAAACAGCCCCTTGGCTGTACACAGCCACCTCATTCCTTTTCTTTTTCTTCCTGTTTCCAATACTTAGACAAGTATATTAGTACACAAAAACAATGTACTAAGACATAGAAACATACCTTTGCTTGTGATTTGCACTTTGTTCATCCATGAGCATAGATTCACATTTAAGCACTTGTGTTTGCACTCAATCACCAAAATACTTAGAAATGGCCCGAGGGCACATTTCCCTTTCAGTTAGCCTCCGTACCAAAGGGGCTCCACATGCATTTGAGCATGTCATCTGTCGCAGCACCAGCCACTTTGCTGACCTCCAGCTTCAAACTTAGCCGAGGTCAAGCGCTCCACATGGTCACAACCCTCGCGGATCAAAGACTCAAATCCACTCTCGTAAGTTACAAGGGTGGAAAAGGTCATAAGCCCTTCGATTATAGCCTAGAGCCATGTGGTCTTCGTCCGAAACCACGCCGCCCAGCGTTCGAAGAGGCCTTTGCCTTCCATATCCATCAGATGGATCACCGCCCCAACCCCCGGTACACACTACTAAAATCATTGAAAACATCTTATGCATGCACCCGAACGCTTTGAGCGAAGCCCGACGAGCGAAGGTGCTCAGCTAATAGCTCAGTCGTTGATTCATCAAGTCGCTTCTTCAGGAAGCCCAACTCAGCTTCAGCGGACTTCGCCCGTGAAAGGGAAATAGGCTTACACCTTTTCCTAATTGATTTTGGTGGTTGAATTGCCCAACACAAATAATTGGACTAACTAGTTTGCTCTAGATTATGAGTTCTACAGGTGGCAAAGGTTCACAACAAACCAATAAAAAGACCAAGAAAGGGTTCAAATAAAAAGAGCAAAAGACTACCGAAGTGTGCCCTAGTCTGGCGCACCGGACTGTCCGGTGCACCAGGGAACCCGACTCCAAACTTGCCACCTTTGGGAATTCTGGAAGCCACTCTGCTATAATTCACCGGACTGTCCGGTATAGCACCGGACTATCCGGTGTGCTAGCGGAGTAACGGCTACACAATGCCAACGGTCGTCTACAACGGCAGTTAATGCGCTACAGTACGCGCAGAAGTCAGAGCAGAGCCAGAAGGCGCACCGGACAGTGAACAGTGACTGTTCGGTGCACCACCGGACTGTCCGGTGGTCCAGATGTCAGAAGCTCCAACAGTCAGAATCCAACGACCGGGTGACATGGTTGGCGCACCGGACAGTGTCCGGTGGTGCACCGGACTGTCCGGTGCGCCATGCGACAGAAGCCTCCACCAACGGCTCTTTTGGTGGTTGGGGCTATAAATACCCCCAACCATCCACCATTCATAGCATCCAAGTTTTTCAGCCTTCACACCTCATACAAGAGCTATAGCATTCAATACAAGACACAAACAAGAGATCAAATCCTCTCCTAAGTCCAAAGACAATTCCAATCAAATAGTGACTAGTGTGAGAGAGATACTTGTGTTCATTTGAGCTCTTGCGCTTGGATTGCTTTTCTTCTTCCTTCTTTCTTGATTCCAACTCAATTGTAACCAAGGCAAGAGACACCAATTGTGTGGTGGTCCTTGTGGGGACTTAGTGTCCCGTTTGATTGAGAAGAGAAGCTCACTCAGTCTAAGTGACCGTTTGAGAGAGGGAAAGGGTTGAAAGAGACCCGGTCTTTGTGACCACCTCAACGGGGAGTAGGTTTGCAAGAACCGAACCTCTGTAAAACAAATCACCGTGTCATCCGCCTTATTTGCTTGTGATTTGTTTTCGCCCTCTCTTTCGGACTCGTTTATATTTCTAACGCTAACCCCAGTTTGTAGTTGTGCTTAAAGTTTGTAAATTTCAGATTCGCCCTATTCACCCCCCTCTAGGCGACTTTTCAGCCCGCTGCTCGAACACGGTCGCCTGCCGCTTCTTCTCTTTAAGATCATCCTTAACGGTTGACCACTCAGTCCTCGTCGCAGGTATCGCCTCCCGCGCTTCCGCCAAGGGAGCTAGAGCATCAACAACAACGACAATACGAAGAAGTACGAAATCAGCCCCAAGCGCACCCCTAAAAACATCAAACCATGCGCAAAGACTCTTACCGAGCGAAGGTGCGAAGCAGCATCCCTCAACACCGCCCCCGTAATAGCCGAGTCATCGACCTCTCCCCTCGCCTTAATACCAGAGTGCACCGCACCCCACGACCCGACCCTTGTCGCAATAGGACCCAGAGTCCTCTAGGCGATAAACTCCTCCCCAGCACATGTGCACACAAGCGTTAAAAAACCTGTTGGCGAAGCCATCTTCAGCGGGAAGCCATTGTGGTGATTACAACATGTGCAAGGAGCAAGGACACATGAAGACGAAGGGGCACAGGAGCTTGGGAGAGAAGGAAAATGCAAAAAGGTAACCACTATATGTGGTGGAAGCCTTTATTAAAGGCTGACTAACCCACGCTTCCCCGAAGCGTTAGGCAGAATACTAAGGGACACCCACAGCAAGTGTGCTAGCGACCTAGACCATGACATGGGGTCCTAGGCTCGCTAGTCATGTGTAGTGGGTGGTAGGCAAAGGTGTGAAAAGGCGGGATCTGAAACACCGAGCGCGCAGAACACGGGCAAAAACACCTTTTTGGGAACCACCACGGTGGTAAAAATAGTTTTACTGTCATGTGGTGATGAGGCAGGTAGTTGTGTTTTAGCATCGCACGTATGGGTCGCACAATAAGTTGTGTGTTACTGAGGCATGCAGTTGTGTCTTAGTGCCGCGCGCGTGGGCGACACCGATCATGAACAACCGCTGGCTCAGGCAAAGCGCCCTATGCAACACTGATTAGAGATGACAACTCGAGTCTATCATCATAACTCATGCGCACGTCAGCATAACCGACTCCTGCGCACGTTAGCATAACCGACTCCACTTCCTAGCCAACTCGCGCCAGCAGGAGGGACCAAGGCACACCCGGTCAGAAGATCTGCGTGAAGGCCAAGGGAGAAGATCTCCATTTGCCACAACATTTAATAGTCCATGTGGTACATTACTTGATACTAGATCACTGGGGCCACCAGTCGGGACACAACACTTCTGTATGTGCCCCCTTGGACTATAAAAGGGAGGGCACATGCGATACGAATTCAAGGACTCAGACATCCTCAGCAATACAACTCACAAGTGGACATAGCGTATTATGCTCTACCGGCCCGAACCACTCTAAACTTGTCCATGTTCTTGTGTTCTTGCACCACCTCAGGGTAACCCTAGGTAGCCCCATTGTTATTAGGATTAGGTAGGTGGTCTCCGCCACCCAACTAGATTTTACCTCCAAAAATGACTTAACTCAAATTTCTTATATAAAATATACATTAGTCACAACAATCAAATGTTATCATTAATCTTTAAAACACATGAGGGTCTAGATGCTTTCAAGATCTTTCTCTCCAAGCATTAACAACATCAAACTTAGACATGTCCTAGTTGATGGCGGGGCCGACCTCAACATCTTGTCAATGTATGCCTTAGATGAGATGCAAACCCCACACACGAAACTCATAAACACATGCCCGTTTGAGGGAATTTCCCCGAGGATGTATCTGGAGTTGCCATTCACCTTCAGCACTCAGATGAACTTCTACATGGAGTATGTGGAGTTCATCATCGTCAAGCTCCATACGTCCTACAACACCATCCTTGGGTGCTCCATGCTCTACAGGTAAATGGTGCATGTCCACTATGGATAAGTATACGTCAATATGTCGGGGCCTAACGACATTATATCCATCCCCTTTGATTAAAAAGAGTCCTTGGTAGCAGTTGAGAAGTTGCATGTCATCACAAAGTGTGGCTCTATGACAGTGTCCCTGCCAAGGGGGCCCCTAATCTAGAGGCTTCGAAGTCACAACCACAACATCTGCCAAATTTATTAGTGACCCAATGGGATCTGTACCTTCCTAGACTTGCCCCAAAAATTCTAGACTTGCCCCGAAACTTAATATAGGAGGAAGTGGAGGCGACTAGGGTTTGATACTTTGGTGTCATCCGAGCCACCTCACTGGACACGACGCAGGGATTGGAATTACGGTTTATCACTCGGTATATAAAATGCATTTATGCATGTTACATGCCAGATGCGTCCAATGACTATTTCCAATAATATAGCACAGACCATTATAAAAGTTTAGAACTCACATTTAAACAAAGTCTATCGATCTATATAATATATAGAAACTATAGCAATGCACGTACATCTAACTAATGTATTACTTTTTTAAACTAGTTTTTCAACATTATCCTAATATCGGTATCGTATTTATTTTTTGGCAAAATCGGTTTCGATATATTTTTTCGAAAAAAAATAAAAACAATTTAGCCCCTTCGGATCGTTTTCATCCGTACCAGCCGTTCAGGCCTATTGGGTGTTAACGGATCTATCCATGCCATAATGGATCACATCCAATAGGATATATGCACGGACAACACGTTGTCTGAACAAAAAACATAGAATTCAGACGCCGGATGAATAAAGAAAAGTGGGATGATATTGGATGACGACACCATTCATGTGTGGTGCACCATGCGTGCATACACGTGTACGTACGACACGAGCTAGCACGTTATAAACGCCCATATGCATGCGAAGACAACTGACATACAGAAGCATACATATGGTCGATCCTGTGCTAACTAATAGCTTTATCTAGAGCTGCTACTGCTTCTCGAAGCGGGACAGGCGGTCTTCCGCGAGCCTGGTCCTGCACCCGCTGGTCTTGAACTCGCTCCAGGTGAAGTCCCGGTACCGGCTCCGGCCGCCGTCGTCTCCCAGAAGCTGCGGCAGCGGCGCCAGCCTCTCGTCGGGCGGCGGCCCGCCGAAGAAGATCATGGACACCCGGGACTTCTCGCTGTTCACCACCACCCTGTGCCTCACGCTCCTGAACCTCCCGTTCGTCAACACCTGCACTGCACACGTTCAGTTCGCGCGCACGGTGTGGGAGGACAAAAGAAGCTAGCGTCCGTGCATGCATGCACTGCAGACGCGTCCCTATAGGATATAGTACCTGCAGGGTGTCGCCGACGTTGACGAAGAAGGCGTCCCCGTCGGGCGGGACGGAGGCCCAGGCGCCGTCCCGCAGCGCGACCTCCAGGCCGGACGTGCCGTTGGCGCGGAGCACCGAGATGATCTGCGGGTCGGTGTGCTCGCCGAACCCCGTGAGGCAGGGGTAGTTCAGCGCCGGCCGCGGCGGGTAGTGGTTCACCCGCAGCATGCAGTCGCTGTCCGCGCGCGCCACCAGCCTCGCCAGCACCGTGTCCCCGTCCCCGTCCCCGGCGCCGGCGATGCCCAGCCCCTCCGCCATCAGCTCCAGCACCGCGCACGCCATCCGCCGCACCGCCACCGTGTACTCGTCCAGAAGGCCCCTGCGTCAGCGAGCGTCCGTGAAAACGTTGTCAGGCGAATTTATTTTCTTCTGGCTGGGTTTCTTTGTTTCGAAAAGTAGCGATGTCTCCATCGATAGGGACGCGCGACGGTGGGAATGCATGGCGCGCTTGCGTTCGTGTCGATTCGATCGACCTCCGCCCGCCGCCGCCCGCGCGCAATCATCTAGTGGGACGGGCGCGCGGCGCCGGCGCGTCGACGGAGACCATGCGACGCAACCGACGTCGCGCGCGCGCCGACGTCGACGGCGTGGGTCAAATGGCGTGTACCTCGGCCGCCGCAGGCTGTGACGCAGCCGGCAGCCACGACGGGCAGTCTTATCCACGGACACGATACCGTTTCTTTTTTGTTTTCTTTTTCCTTGGAAGTAGCTACCTAGTTTAGTACTTTAGTGTGATTTTATTTATTTATTACGTACGGAGAATTCATCATCTATCAATCAACTTGCTGCTGCTACCGTGCTGGGAATCGGGATCCTTCTTCTTGGGGTTTGTGCTGCGACCACGTGCGTATGCTTCGTGTGTTATTGCTCCACGTGACACATTGCAAGCACGAGCAGAGCATGGAGCTGAGGAAAGGCAATGCTGGCAGCAAAAGGAGAAGGAAAGGGAGAGCAAACATGCAAGACAGCAGCGAAGCGATGCCGGTGCAACGCCGAACGCCGGCACCGTTCTGCGCCGCTGCGAGTGGCGACGACTCACCGCAACGGCAATGTCGAGGAGGACGCGGAGGCGGCGGGCACGGCGGGGTTGACGCCGAGCAGGAGGTACTCGACCCAGCCGAGGTCGCCGTTGCCGCCGATGCGCTTGCTGCCGTACCCGAGCGTGGGGGCCTCCCCGTCCTTCTCGCCCTGCGGCCGCGCGAAGAACCCGGCCGCCGCGGCCTCCGCGGCGCGCACGAGCTCGGCCGGCACGCCGTGGCCCGTCACCCGGAAGAACCCGTGCTCCTCGCACGCCGCCACCAGCGCGCGCGCCGCGGCCTCGCGCGCCGGGCCCGCCGGGGCCGACAGGTCCACCGACCGCACGTCGGCCCGTGGCGGCGCCGCCGCAGGCAGCGCGATCTGCTCGAGCTCACCCTTGGCGAGGACCACCATGGCCGATCGAGGAATGGAGCAGAGATAAAAACAGAGGAACGGGAAGGGAAGGTCGTCTCTCGTCTGTGCACAGAGCGCGAGCGCGAGAGCAGTAGTGCCGCGAGCGAGCGTCTTATATAGGAGTGACCGAGTGAGTAGACACGCCGAGCAGTGGTGGCGCGGGCGGGGAGTCGGTGGATGACTAGACAGACCGTCAGCGACCTAGCACAGCGCGATCTGGTAATTCTAGCCGTCTGATCAAGCATCACTGGCCGAGATCAGGGCCGTAAGCCTTTGCTTGCCGCTGTTGCCAACAATCTGTGGTTTCCTCCAAGAAATTCCATGACTCCAGTTAAATTTGCAATAATTGATCCTTAGGATTGGGACCTCAATCTTTTGTATGCAAGTTGGCGTTGCCGAAGAGACAGCTTTACTCTCTCGTTGCTTTTGTGTGTTGGTTAGGCCCGGTTTGGATCTCCAATAGATATTGGTTATCTGGCAATAATTATCTGTCTTCAATCCAAACACGTTAGCTAGACTCATAGATAATAATAACTATCCTACTAGTTCGACGAGGTCAGATAATTGCAGCTAATAGATATGGAGAAATAACAAAAACCTGCTAATAATTGTTAGCTGACTAATAGTTACACATCAAACATCTTTTAGAGTTGCTTGTAGTGATGTTCAAACCGGCGTCTGGCCTGGTCCGGTGAAACACGACTCAGTTCAGGCCAGGCCCGTCAGGCACGTTAGAAAACCGGGCCAGGTTTGGTAGACCCACAAGCTTATTTCCCTGAACGGGTCTAACACGCTACGGGCTTAAACGGATCGGGCCGGCCCAGAAGCACGAAAAAAGCGGGCTTAACAGGTCGAAAAGCACAGCTCAGTAAAAAATAGGCCGTGTCGGGCCAGCACGACGTGCTTAATTCTCTGTCCGGACCTAGCATACATATTCGTATCGGGTCGGCTTGGACCGTTTTTAAACAGACGGGGGCGTGCTCGTACCGAGCCAAAAAAAAACGTGCTTGGGGTCGGCCTTTCGAGCTTCAGACTTGTTGGACATCTATAGTAGCTTATATTAGGGTGTGTTTGGTTTAGCTTTTGCACTCTAAAAGCCAAAAACCAAACCAAAGGGCTGGATCCAGGAAACATTTTTTTCTTCTAAAAGCCGACTTTCTCGCACTGCAAAACTAAAAACACCTCTAGACCTGCTTTTAGTGGCTTTTCAGATGGGTGTGACAACATATATCGAAGAACTTTTAACTGCTTTTAGTGGTTTGTATCAAACGGTTTTTATCTTTTTAATAACTCACACCCCACAACAATTTTTTTTACAGTCATAATATAACCAAACAGACCTTTATATATGAGCTATTATAGGCAACATCTTTCGTAGTTTAATTAATGAATATATGTTTAGTCTAAAACAAATTATATTTTAGAACGAAGAGTATTAAATTAAATAGAGCCTTAGTTGCCGTGAGCAACCGATTGATATATAAGTTGTGAGGTCATATGTATATGTTTTGTTAGATACTGTTAGTGGTGAGTCTGTATATAGGCTGTCAGGCCACATGGCTCGCTTCATGACTTTCGCCAAGTTATATCTAACCCTTTCATAAAATGTCCATTGTGTAATGGTTGTGTTAATTGAGTTAAGATCGATATGTTTTTCTAGAAAATGAAAAAATTTCGGTCTCTGTAATCGCATGCAGCTGAGTTTTCCAATGCTGTTAGCTTGTGGCTGATAGAAAATAAAGAAAAAAAAGAGTGTACCCAATTAGAAGAAAATCATATATATGCAAAGTACGTATATATACTATTACTTTGCTATTCATTCTTAACAACCGCGTGTTGATTGAATTATTGCTCAAAGACTCTGTTGATTATATGGGTCGTCATGATCTATTCTTTACATAAATCGATTGTATGAAATCCTTGTGCTCATTTGTTTAGTTTAACTATTTTGGTTTACCATGTCCAGTGTAAATGGACCTCCTCTCATCTTTGAAGGTGGCAAATTTCCATATTAGAAGAAACATATGGAAGCTTTCCTTCCTGGAACTAAACATATATAAGTTGATATATAGCCATTTTGTGAGATATATAAAGAGTTATAAATAAGCTTCTTAAGGTTGATCTTATATGTATTCACTGAAGGTTAGATTGTCGATGGTCTCATTAAAGATGTTTCAGTGCATATCAGCTATAAAACTTTGAGTACAGTATCAACTTAGGAAGTTGTGACTAAGGAGGGTTGTTAAGACATGTGTCTAGGCTAATCTCTTTTATGTGCCACAGGTTTTCTAATAGGTTGTCATAGTCATAGATCATTTTTTTGTGATAATCCATACCAATTTAAGAGTCCTAGTTGTATAACTCATCATATAAATGAGTGAAATAGAGTGAGAGATTGACTCTAAGGGTGGTACAAATGTTTCTAAGATTAGATGACGGGAAGCAAGAGGTTCACAGTAGTCGAAAATGGGTCTCGCGGTTATTTTCGGCGACATATGGCTTATTTTCGACGGTTCCTGACCTTTAAAAATGGAGCTTTGTTACTGTAGAGAATAAGCAACTCTATTTTTTTTTTACCGAGGCAAGGGCCACACATAGCATTCGTTCTACTTTCTAGTAATAGAATACGATTGGAAGAATGACATGCCACTAATCTTTTCCAAATGGATTTGAACATCTTGTGAGGCCATTTTTTTGTTAGAAATTAAGTCTGTATTGGCTTCAAACGCTGGCATGCTAGCCCACCGTGCCTAGTTTTTTGTCCAAGCCCGACCCATTTATTCGTGTCGGCCCGGCCCGGGCCCACATAGAACCGGGTCGTGCCGGACTCGGACCAGGCCCAAACAGCAGGCTTTGTACCGGGCTCACGGGTCTCGTGTTTATTGATCATCTATACATGCAGCTTGCTTTTATACTTCGGGTCTAACTTCTCTATCAAGACGTTCGCAGCGCTGTAGCACATAAGCAAAGCTTGGTCAGGAACTAGGTAGGTGCGCGCGGTCCCTTCACGCCGTCGATCCAAGCATGCCTACTAAACAAATCTGCAGAAAAATATCATGTTCTCTTCGCCGCCGCCGTCATTCTCGATTCTCCCCTTTCCAAACACACGAATCAAAACCAAACCGCACTATTTTCCTAGCGTCAAAAAGTAGCACTACATCGCATGCATATGCATGCATGCATCTGTTCGATCGAGGCTTGTTCATTGTACCAGCACACCGCATCTGAGACGATCCTAGCTCCTCGATCGCTCGCTCTGTTCTGTTGTTCTTGCGCGTCATTGTGCTTTCGTTTCTACAATGTCACTGTCAGTGTGTATCCATCTGCTGTGCATCAAATAATGCAACGTGGATCGACTGACTCCGGCCCGTTCTAGCTCCTCCGCACCCTTCCATTCCGGCAGATCGCTGTCGGCATTCGATTTCGACAGCAACTTGTTGAGCGGGAACGGAGGAGAGCGCGCGATTGATTCACTGACGTGATACGAATACGATATGAAAAGACACGTGGTGGGATATCGATTCGATTGTTGGAACAGCTAGTTAAGATACGCTAAGCGTTCATCAGTATAGATCACACTCGTAGTCGTAGTGGTAGCTGTCTTTATATATGTTGTGTTGTGCTGTGCTGATGGACTAATTAAGACGTGTGAGCTGGGTAATGTTTAATGCGCATGTGTTCAAACAATCAAACCTAACTGTTTCTGCTCATCGCGTGCAAGAACATTATAACATGCACAAAAAGGGAAAAGTATATAAAAAATTAATGAATAATGTCAGTTGGTGCGAACCGAGTTTTGCTCACTTTGGGTCGGTTTATTTAGGATTATAATCAGTCCAAATTATATAATCTAACTTATTTTAAAATAAGTTAGATTATATAATCCGTATATATTATAATTCCAAACAAACACCTCCTAGTTGGTTCTCTTACGATTAGGAGCGGACACAAGGGGTGGGCAAGGTGGGCTATGGCCCCACCTTAAATTTTATAACCTGTTGTATCTAGTTTAAATATATATATCAAAATTTGGAAAAAAAACTTTTATATATTAGATGTGGCCAAATCTAATGAAAATTTAGTTTTGATTTAACTTTTTCTCAGCACTCCACTGTTCCAAGTCGTTTGATTCCCTCCCCCAATGTCTAGCCCACTCGTGGCTTGCTCGCTCCTTCATCATTGACTGGTCAGTTAGTAGGTGACCTAACTCGCTCGTTGTCAATCCCGTCTTGTCTCCTTGTCACTTGTCGCGTCGTTAATATCCGCACGCAACGTCGCTACTTTGCCTCCTTTTCTATACCGACAGTCGGACAAGCTGTCGATGAGATCCTACCTTTGTACCACAGTGCCACCTACCTTCGCTATCTCAACGGGGTCCACCCAAACGCCCAGTCACCTCGCTGGCCCGCTGCTTTTCCCTCTCCGTCTCTCCCTAGAGCAGCCAACAAGTTTTTCCGATATTCATGCCATTTTAAAACACTCCTTGTATTATCGTGTAACATCCACATTATTTTCATGAAACTACTTTTATCTAGTGGTCCACTCTAGTAATTTGTCTCTTACGATGTCGCCCCATCTAGAATTTTGTCTTGCGTCCTCCACCGCTTACGATAAAGACTACCCATTCGATTTTCAAGTGTTCCACTTGATATGGGTATTTATAATTTTTATATTTATTTAAAAATTTAACGATGTTGTTGTTTGTGTGGTAAGCAGTGAAAGAAGGGTGGGTGCACATGCCTTTTGAGCAGCTCTAATAGTTATGTTATAACTGTATAATTATACTTTCTAAATAGTATATGAAGAAAAAAGCTCCTCTCCTCTAACAATTCCCTATGTATTACTTCCTAAATATTTTAAAAACTGTCATGTTATTGGTTTGAGTGAGAACTCTGTCTTTCTCTTTTTTGTTTTATCTCTGATCTGCATGTGGCTTTCAACCTGGTGAACTACCATGGCCTCTTGAGTTGATGTCACAGTTGTTTAATTGTGAGTTGTGCATGTGCGGCTGCTCATTTACATGGACAATTGTTTAATCACTAGCTGGCACAATTGTTTAATTGTGTGCATCTGCTGCGGGCGGTGCATCATAGGTGCATGGGTTCTATTAATCAATCTCCCTTGCATGTTTAGGTAGTGTCTTACATAATAACAATTGGAGTTGCTCTTTAGGCATCCATAATCCATTGCATTTGAGTGGTGATATGAGCAGCAGCGGCCCTAAAAAGAGAGAGAACTGATAGAGAGCACGGACATGTAGGCATCCATCGCATTCGGTGATGTGACTTGTGTGAGCAGGAGCGACCGTCAATTTGCTCGGCTGTGCGGCTGTCGTCTATCATTGACGAAATGGTTGGATCGAGATGGGGCCCGGGCCCAATGATATGCTAAATACTAGCTCCGTTCATAAATATATTGGTCGTTATCATGCTTTCGAGGAGTCAAACATTTTTTTACTTTGACCACTTGTATATAAAAAATATTAATATTATATTATATAATTAGTATAGTTAGATAGATCTTTGATTTTATTTTTGTAGTAAAATTATTTGAAGATATAAATGTTGTAAATATATTATATAAATCTAGTCAAACTTAAGAAAATTTGACTGGTACGAATACCATAGCGACAAACATTTGTGGACGGAGAGAGTTCTTGCAAGGGAATTCTCGGCATCAAGGCAGGTCTCTTTCATAGCCACTATAGTTCCAAAGTGTCAAGTCGGCGATGTCAAAGTGAGGTTGTTCGCTTCGGATTAAAGTATCAGCTATTTGGACTACTATAGTAGCGGTAATCTATACAGAGTTATAGACAAAACACTGTAGAAATAATAGAAACCTCACCTACCTGACCGAACCAGCAGCAATGTAGCCTGCAAAGATTGCAGTAGCTGAGTATGATAAGACTGTCTCTAACAATATCTTGTATATTCAATTCATCCCCCGTATCTATTTTTTATCGTATTCTTTAAGAGATTCTCTCCTATATGATTCCTGTTTGGAGATGGTCTGAGGTCGTACTGTAGCCTACAGGACTGGCTATGTGACATGCATGGGACACCTGAGATGATGAATGCATGCATGAATGGTCATGTTCATCTAAGGGACGACGGTTTCCTTTTCTCCCTCCCTCCCTCGTGTGCTTAAAAACCAGGACCATACAATGATACAAGGCAGCCCGCGGGAGTGGTGGTTCGCTTTTTTCATGTGCCAACGCATGACTGTTCAATTGTTCATAGAATATTAATGTAGCATTGTTAATTCTGTTTTAAAATAAAATATATTTAGATATATAAACATTACTATTTTGTTTGTAAAACTAATTAAAATATTTTGAAAAGTTTAACCGTTATGAACATCGTAGCCTTGCTTTTAGAAAGGGAGAACGCACGGTAGTAGGCCAGTGGTGGCCGTGCCTACGAGTTGACACTTGGTGAGTGAACAGCCGCTTGTACTTTAGCCTGCGCTCTCGTTGTCCGGCCGCTTGTCGACGTCGTTGTTGTTGTATTCTAGCCTGCGAGCTCATCGGCGGCTTGCTCCAGGTGCACATGCATGATGCATGCACGGACGCACGGCAGCAACTTGCCTGGCGCTGGATCGGACGGCGACGGCGACCAGAGGAAAATGGACGGATGGATGGAATGGAAGCGGGTGCGACGGACACGTTACGTTTACGTACGGTAGCTCCTGAGAGCCATGGCGAGAGCTAGGGACGTCGTCCGTCGTGCTCTGCCATGCATCAATGCATGTAGTACGGTCCGCGTGCCCTCAGCGTCCAGCGGCCGCCGTGGTCACCCACTCACCCGAGCCGGTCGAGCGAGCGAGCGGCACGGGCGCATGGGATGGGATGGGCCGCCGATGGAGGAGGCTGGCCCGCGCGGTCGGCGGCGCTGTTCCCACCCACTGCACTGCACTGCACTGCACCGGTCAGCTGTCACTGGTCAGGACTCAGGAGGAGACCCCTACGGGTCCACGGCAACGAGCCCGCCCCGGCCATGGTGGTCCAGGCGCCAGGGCTGGGACGCGTGGCCGCCTCCTCCACTGGCCACTGCTCGCCGATGTACGCCGTCTCCGTCTCGCTGACCTGACCGCGACTGCATGCTCTCTCGGTCGCGCGCGTGCGATGGTGCAGAGCTTGCTGCTCGTGATTCATGAGAGAGGCAACGAGAGGGGCGTGCGTGGCTGGATCGTTGGCAGCGACAGCGTGCCATGAACCTGGACGCGCGGCCAGGCCAATCCACAGCCCTGAGCCCATCCATCGACATGGACGTCGACGACGTACGCTACGCCTGCTAGATGTTGCCGTCCGTCCGTTCATCAGCCCCGGTACGGTACGTGCCCAAACCGGTCTGCTGGATCCCCGTCGCGCGGACCACCTGCAAAGTGCAAACCTACGGTACCTGCCCCAGCTGCTAGTACGTGCTACCTTTGACGTCGTCTCGGTTCTCTTGCCTGCCTCGCCAGTCGCAAGCTCAGCTGGCTATGCCTCCGCTGTCGCAGACCGACCCATCAGTGATCGGTCCCCAAGTCCAAGTGCCCGGAACGGAATCGACCCGTCTCGAAAGGGAAAGCAGCGGCGCCGCGGCCGCCCACCGTTCGCCCCGGCACCGGCCGGTGGCTCCGACGACCACAAGCACGAGCAGGATTGCGAATTGCGATGGTTCAACGCACCGGCCGGCGCGCGCGCTTGGGAGCGACGGGCTAGCTGACACTTGCCTCAGCTAGCTGCGTTTCCGCGCGTGCGCGTCGCCTAGTATGGGAGATGACGCAGACATAGTATAGGAATCTATGTGTCACAATTTCACCAATAGTTTCATTACTCTATCTATTTATTATAAGCTTTTTTTGTTTTGTAGACCATCTTTTTTAGAAGTAAATTTTATAGCTATTTTAGCTCTTTCTTATTTCCTTTTCTCAGTCATGCTTAAAGCCATTAGTGGAATTGTTTTACCAAACAAATTTTCCATTCTAGCTCTGCTCACAAAGCTAAAAAAGGAAGATCAGATTGGCATCGTATTCTAGCTCTGCTCACAAAGCCGTTAGTGGAATTGTTTTTTTTTTCCTTTTTCTCAACAAATTTTTCAACCAGCAATGTCCCCGGGTTAAGAAAAATGGCAGCGGATGGATCAAACGTCTCCCTTTTCTCGCTTCGCATCGCTGCCGTACGGCCCGACCCACCTAGAAAACTACGGCCCGACAACGCATTAACACTGTAGTACAGTGGGCCGAACGCACAGCGTTGAAGTATGAACCTGCTCGGCCATACGACGCAATACAAGTGTTGTACACATTTCTCTACCTCTCTTTTGTCAGGAAATTATTGGTTTTATTCTTAAACAATCCTTGCGTTTCCACTTTCCACTAGCCCATCGATCCTTGATACCAAACGGGTATTAACCTTAAGATATATGTACATGTCCATGCCCGACGGGAAAATGCTAAGATCCTGGAAATACTCCTCCTGACCTTCAATGCCCGTTTGATCACCCACATCCTAGAAATTGTAAGTTGTAGATCGAGGGGTGGTAATGGATCATAATCTAAATGTTCCTTCACGATTTGTTTGGACTCTCAACGAATCTTAATTTAAAAATGAATAGAAAAAGAGCTCAATTCTAATACGATCCGATCCTTTAATTTATAATATAAAATTTAGAGCTCATTATCACCCATAGTTGTAGACCAAGAACTGCTCAAATCCTACAAATTGTACATAAGACCTTTTTAAGTAATTGCTCATGAAGATGTGATGTACAACAATATCAACAACTACACATAGACTTATATTTGATCATGGTAATGTTGAATTGATTTGCGCCAAAAGCATCTGCAATGATAAACAGGTGAAAGCTCCACGAGTGGTTTTTGTTAATTTAGACAACTACAGGGACTAACCTCTACTTTAGTATTGTAAATGAGCTCGGTTAGATCAACATATAAGGTTGACAAAAACTATAACCATAGAAAGGATGGTAATAGCCACAAAGGATAATCAAGTGCTCAACAAGAAAATAGGAAGGGGAAAATCAAAATGCCAGGGCTCAAGGAAAAGTGAAAGTCGCCTAGAGGGGGGGTGAATAGGGCAAATCTGAAATTTACAAACTTAATCACAACTACAAGCCGGGTTAGCGTTAGAAATATAATCGAGTCCGAGAGAGAGGGTGCAAAACAAATCGCAAGCGAATAAAGAGTGTGACACGTGGATTTGTTTTACCGAGGTTCGGTTCTCGCAAACCTACTCCCCGTTGAGGTGGTCACAAAGACCGGGTCTCTTTCAACCCTTTCCCTCTCTCAAACGGTCCCTCGGACCGAGTGAGCTTCTCTTCTCAATCAAACGGGAATCAAACTTCCCCGCAAGGACCACCACACAATTGGTGTCTCTTGCCTTGGTTACAATTGAGTTGTTCGCATGAAAGAATGAGAGGAAAAAGCAATCCAAGCGCAAGAGCTCAAAAGAACACAACAAATCTCTCTCACTTATCACTAAAGCTTTGTGTGGAATTGGGAGAGTATTTGATCACTTAGGTGTGTCTAGAATTGAATGCTAGAGCTCTTGTAAGTAGTTGGAAGGTGGAAAACTTGGATGACTTGAATGTGGGGTGGTTGGGGGTATTCATAACCCCAACCACCAAACTAGCTGTTTGGTGAAGGCTGCTGTCGACGGGCGCACCAGACAGTCCGGTGCGCCTAGGGCTGGACGAAATGCTCGTGGCTCGCTGGCTCGCTCGTTTCATGGTCAGCTCGGCTCGACTCGGATCGGCTCGTTTGAATTTTGTCACGAGCTGAGCTGACATCCTAGCTCGGTTCGTTAACGAGCCAGCTCGGTTCGTTAATGAGCCAGCTCGCGAGCTAAACGAGCTACCATATTCCAGTAAAACGAAACTATATACATATCATTTACATAATAATTAATGAACATGTTATATATATGTAAGGTGTCTATGGTCTATAAATTAAACTAATGATTAATGAACTATGCCTATGTGTTAATTTGGTCTATGCAAGTATACTTATGAGTTAAACTGATGAACATATATGTGAATTGTGAATTAATGAGTGATGAATTGTGCTAATTTGGTGTTATATTTGTTGGGGACCTTCGGCGTCCGAAGGTCCTCAAAAACAGGATTTAACAATATTTCTGTAGTACAATGTGTGAACAGGTACCCTCGGACTAAAGTCGGCATTGCAGTAGACCGGAATAATACGAAGCTTGCTACAGAGCCGAAGGTGTTGAGCAGGAAAGCTTCGGCGTAACAGCAAAGAGTGGAACCGACTTAAAGATGAAAAGGCTATTCAGACCTCGATAGACTACTATAGAGTTATTATCAAATGTAAAGGGCATGAATGTAATTTTATAAGGGCTGTGTCCCGTGTCTATAAATAGGTGAACAGTATCCCCGTACTGTTCACGCTGACTTGGCATTTGCTTTTTGCGTCACGCTTGTACTGTCATTTCCTTCCGATTGAAGGTACACTTATAGCTCAATGATATTTTTGTTTACGATTAGTAATAATAAATGATTGTTCATGTTTTCTCTTACATTCTTTATATTTTATCCTTCGTCATTGCTTGATGAATTTATGAAGGTATGTCCTTCATAACCTTCGTCCACAAGTTATTATATCCTAGGGGAAATAATGCTTCGGAGGACGAAGGACGTTAACGATTAACATTTTCTATGTTGCCTTGTTCTTAACTCTTAGCACTTGAGAACAAGTCCCCAACATTGGCGCCCACCTCCGGTGAACTCACTTCCATTTCTTGAGCTTTTCAACATCTTCGGCAAGCATCACCTTCGTCATGCCGCCGAAGAAGGCTTCAGCACCAGGGGCTGGCACGCTGCAGCCGCTGGACCCCAATCAAGACGTCCTTTCTCTTAGAGAGGCACGAAGCCAGAAGAGGAAAGCTACCAGTCCAACACCTCCGGAGGATGATCTAGATCAGGAGATTCAAAATCTGGAAATCCTTCAGCAGCAGGTTCAACGCAAGAAAGAAAAGATGGCCAGGGTAGCTGAACTGCAGAGGCAGATAGACGAAGCCTCTGAAGAAGTTCGTCATCTTGCTTAGGACGAGCAACACCGAAGGCCTCAGCATCAAGATCTTCATCAGGAGGGTTTTCCCAACGAAGATGATTGGTATGACAATTTCCATCATGGGAATTTTGTTTTTGATGATGCTTCTCCTCTGTCCGCTGAGCTGCAGGCTACACCTTGGCCCCCGTCCTACAAGCCGCCTCAGCTCCCTGTATTCGATGGCCACTCAGACCCGAAGCAGTTTTTGATGAGCTACGAAGCAACAGTGTCTTCGTATGGTGGCAATGCTTCAGTCATGGCCAAATCTTTCGTTATGGCCGTCAGAAGTGTTGCTCAAACCTGGTATTCCTCCCTTCGACCAGGCACGATCACTTCATGGCAGAAGCTGAAGGATTTGTTGTCAACCAGCTTTCAAGGATTTCAGACGAAGCCGGTCACTGCTCAGGCTCTGTTCCAGTGCACTCAGGACCACGAAGAATACCTTCAGGCATATGTCCGAAGGTTCTTGCGTCTGAGGGCACAGGCACCAACGGTGCCCAATGAAATTGTCATCGAGGCCATGATCAAGGGGCTTCGGCCAGGTCCGTCAGCTCAGTACTTCGCCAGGAAGCCTCCTCAAACTTTAGAGAAGCTTCTCCAGAAAATGGATGAATACATTCGGGCCGACAATGATTTTCGCCAAAGAAGGGAGGAGGCTTTCAGGTTTTCTGAAATGACCAGGGGCTTCGGAGGGAGGTTTTACCCGAGGCATGTGAGATCAATTCACAATTCTACACAAAATGATGACAGAGGAAGCCAACAGCAAAGGCCACAATACTCCTCACAGGCTTCTGGACAACAGCAAAGCTCCTTCCGGCCACCAGCTCCAAGAGGCAGAGGCGCCAGGGGCTTCGGAGGAAGATTTGGTGATCAACCGAGAAGAATCTTTTGCTTATTCTGCGGTGAGAACAAAGGCCATACTACCAGGATGTGCCATGTTACTATACAGAAGCAAAAGGAAATAGCTGAAGCAGCAGCACAACAAGCCCAGCCGAAGCAGGTCATGCATACAGCTTCGTATCATTCGCCCTACATCCCAGAATATGTGGGCAACCATCCTGCAGTCTCTGCTGCTTCGGCGAGTCAGCCTCAAGTTTCCTGGCAACAGCCTCCGCCTCCACCTCCGTTGCAACAAGGCCAGCAGCCAGAAGGGAGCCAATATGCTCCGCACCAAAGGGACTTCAGAGAACAGTCCGAAGCTCGCACGGTCAACAGCACAGTGCCAGAATCAAAGCACATCTATTGACAAATATCCTGCCTTAATAGCAATCTTTTTCATTCAGTTTTATTTTCTGTAATAAAGGACATTGTTTAGGTTTCATGTAATTAGTTTCGTTGATTCCTACAAGAAAAATATGTTTTCTTCACAGGCTTGTGATAATAAAAAGGACCTTCGGACTGTCGAAAATTCTTCGAAGCAACAAAAAGTCGTTCTACGGAACGCAGAGTAAGTTTGACGAAGTCACAAAAAGTCGTTCCGAAGGGAGCGCAGTGTAAGTTTTCTGCTCCAAAGTCGTTCCAAAAGGAATGCAGAGCATACAGCGAAAAGTCAACGCTGACACCGCCTAAGTAAAAGGCGAAGAAGCTCCAAAGACGTTCCTAAGGGAATGCAGAGCTTATACCGCCTAAGTAAAAGGCGAAGAAGCTCCAAAGACGTTCCTAAGGGAATGCAGAGCTTACAGCGAAAAGTCAACGCTGATTCCGCTGAAGTAAAAGGCGAAGAAGCTCCTAAGGGAGGCTTATAGCGAAAAGACAATGCTGATTCACAAAAAGATTGTGTTTTATCGCGCAAATATGCGTGTATCTTCGGAATATCACCTTACATAGCATAACATCATCACACATCCTTGCATAACATAAGCATCATACATCATAATGCATGTGGCATAAGAAAGAGATATGACATTAATCTTCGGGAAAACGCTTTGAAAAAAGGGGCAAATCATGCCAAGTCACAAGGAGAAACAATATTGATTTCTGAAGCATAGCCTTGAAGATTGTTTCTATGAAGCTTCAGCACTTTTCCAGGATACTTCGGATATTGTTGTGATAAATGATAATTCTTCTTCACGAAGCATGAAAAGAAGGGAAGGTGTTTTTTCGCCAAAGACTCAAAAACGGTATGTATGTAAAGTTTCATGCATCGTAAAGAATTGAATAACAAAAATAGATATATTACATTCAGGGTTACAAAATGTTACACTATATTACATTTCAGAAGTTTTTTACAAAAATGCTTAATCCTCTCTCAAAACGACTTCTGCAGCCTCATTCAGGAGCCGATTCACGACTTTATCCATAATATCTTCGGCCTTCTTTTTAATTTCGTCGTCCCCCTTCGGCTGGGGGTCCGAAGGCGCTTTAGTCGGATCTGAAGCAGGACACGGCTACATTGCTATTACAAATCGCAAGCAGATCTTAAAGCCTAAAGATTACAACACGATAAAAACCATTATTTAGTACCTAGTTGATCTTCGGCTTCTGTGCTCTTGTCAGCAGCCTCAGCTACTGCTCTAGCATCGTGAATGCCCTTCTCACTTCTTCGAATAATTTCTCCGGCCATTTCTCGGCCACCATTATCCCAGATATCGGTAAAAAACTTTCCACCAATTATGCTAGCTTCGGCCGTAGGATCTCTTGTATCTTCAAAGGACAAGGCAGCTTCGGACTGTGCTAGAATTTTTACATGTTCGCAGCCCTTCTTCTCTAAGATGGTGGCAATCCCTCTGGCGCCAGAGAAGGCACATATATCTCCTCGACTATTTAAAATTTCTTCGAAGGCTTCAGCTTCATGGTCAATCCATTCAATGACACCTTCGGGATTGCCTCTCGAAAAGTTTTCCTCACTTGAGAATGCGCCGACCTTGGCGAAGCTAGCCTTTAATTTTTTAACACAATCTATAGATTTGTTGTAGCATCTCTTTTTGGATGAACGAAGCTCTTCAACAGTCACTTCTAGGTGATCTGCCCATTGATCGCTGAGTTCACGCTTTGTTTCTTGAAGTATACGTTCTTCTTTGGCTCTGGCCAGTTGTTTCCGAAGGTCTTCAATTTCGCGTTTCTGAGCTTCAGCTTGACTTTTAAAAGCAGCTTCGTCCTCCTTTATTTTATCTATCAATGAGTATAATATTTTGTCTTTTTCGAGACCTTCGTTCCTCAGTTCAATTACTTCGGAACGAAGGTTGCTCAGGGCTATAGTACATCCTTCGTCCTCAGCATCTTTCTGTGCCCTGAGGGCATTGCTGAGTATCAGGCCCTGCAAACAGGAATATGTCTGTGTCAATAGTTTTAAACAAACGAAAATTTTTTTGAACTCAACAAAAAACACGAGAATTCCATTTGTCGCACCTTTAAACTGTTGTAAGCTAGGCTGTCAGCCAGATCGTTCTTTGACAGCACCGAAAGTCCGTCTTCTAAAGTTGGGAATCCGAAGCTTCTGCTCATCTCCCGACAGACAGAAATTTCCTTGCTATCGGGGAGACAATACAAGAAATCTTCTTCTCCACTGCCATTAAATATCAACGCCCCCTTTGGATATTTCAACTTTTGGGCATAGTGCTGGGCCTCTTGTTCTTCTTTTTCTGATAATTTTTTCCCCGAAGCATGACGAAAAATATAATCACGAATTTTGGGGGATGCTTCGGGGGTAACAACACCAGTTTCTTCAAAAGTTGGCTTTGTTATTTTTTCTGCCTCACTTTCCAAAGTTTTTGCGGGCTCTGAGGGCCCAGCTTCGGCTTCAATTTCTTGCTCTGGAGCTGTAGAACCAGAAATTTCAGCTGTTGTTTCAGGAGTAACAGCAGCCTTCTTCGGAGGTGTGCTCGAAGATTTGATCGTTTCCAGTACATCTAGCACATTAGCCATTCTCTTTCTCTTCGGAGTTGTGGCTGGCACTTTTTCATTTTTTGCTGTCCCAATGATTGCTGCAGGACTCAAAACTTCTGATGTTTTGGAGCCCTCAGTTGCTTCTTTTACCTCTTCAATTTTTTCTGTGGACGGCGCTTCGGTTTTCTCTTTTGTTTCTGACAACAAAATGTTTGATTGTTCTGATTCTATCTTTGGTGGCACTTCGGCCGTTTCTGTGATCTCTGGCAACAAGGCTGGCTCGGTTGGTTTTTCAGCTTCGGTGGCCGAAGAAGTTTTTCCGGTAAACTCGGGCACCGAAGCTGGTTCAATATAACGCGGCCGATGCGTAAGAACCTTTAACTTTTTCCTTTTCGGTTCTGGCTCGCTAGGAGCAGCTGCAGCTTCTTCTTTTGCAGAGGTTGTGTTTTTTCTCTTCTGCCTCCGAATGGGATAGCAATAGTCAGGGTAGACAAACCCGATGGCATCAAATACCCGATTCAGTCTCTTCTTTTTTCGGCCTCCGAAGGCTGCTGACATTGCGTTATCTTCAGCCTTCGAGTAGGTCCCGAGTAGCTCATCACTTAAATTGTCAATGCTTTTCAACCACTCATCATCTGGCTCAATAAATTTATCTCCAAATTTAAAAGTGTACTTAAATCTGATAAGTCCACCTTCGTCGGCCTCTTTAATGGTTTCTTGTGGCATTTCCCATTTCTCCGCAAGCGGCCACACCCTGAAGGCGATATGCTCTTGTACTAAGTCCCTTGTTCCTATAAAAGAGCAGACAACGCCGAAGGCTCTTTGGCACTCTTCGGTGGCTTCATTCATTTCAACCTTCGGCCTCCGAAGGCCGAAGCTTTGCCAAATAGGTCGCATGATTATACCTTTGATGTCTTCCCGTGCTTTCAGATCATTTTTTACATAAAACCATTCTGTCATCCAGCCGCTAGGCCACCTCTTGCGAAAAGTTGGCACGGGACAGCTTGACCCAGACCGAGAAACAAAACTGTAGCAGCCAAAGTTATTGTGATACTGTTCCTTACCCCAAGGTATTGTCTCGTATGATAATTCGTGCATATTGCAGAAACTTTTTGCATCAGGCTTCAGACCTTGGCTTCGCACGGCCCACACGAAGATGTTCAGCCTTATGATGGCCTCGGGGGTAAGTTGGTGAAGATAGACTTCAAAAATCTTCAGCACTTCCACGACGAAGCTGCTCAAGGGCAATCGCAGCCCAGCCTTCAAAAAGCTTCGGAATACTACGACTTCATTCTCTTCAGGGTGTGGACAAGTCTTCTCCCCTTCGTCGGCCCTCACAACGGACAAATCCCGGAAATACCTTCCTCTCATATTAACAAGATGATTCTCTTTGATAGTTGATTTACCATAAACTGAATGGCTTGGTCGCCAGGGGCGATCTTCGGAGTCTTCGCCACCGCTGTCTACATCATAACTTTCACTGTCACCAGTATCTTCAGATAGTCCTTCCAGAATCTCATTGGTGATTTTTTCTGTGTTGGTCTTCGACATCGCTATAAGAAATCCTAAGTTCTTCTCTTCATCAAGACTCAGCTTCATCTCAGCAGCAGCCTTCTTAGCAGCTTCAGACATCTTCGGAAGCTCTAAAAAACTGTTTTCAAATCCGAAGCTTCAAAGCTAAAAGCTTAGCAAAACACAGTGCACAAGAGCTAAAAATTGAGTGAGCGGGAGTGGTTGGCCAGAAAGCGTGCAAAATGAGTTTGCGGTATGGCCGTATATATACGCTCGGTACGTTGAAAATTGAAAGACCCCACTTGTCATTGAATGTTGCTATTCTAGCAAAGGGAAGGTGTTTTTTTCGGACCTTCGGCGTAAAGCCTTCGTCCATATCGCAATCTAAATTTATTATTTCAAACAAATTAATATTGCGAGGGGCTACTGTTGGGGACCTTCGGCGTCCGAAGGTCCTCAAAAACAGGATTTAACAATATTTCTGTAGTACAATGTGTGAACAGGTACCCTCGGACTAAAGTCGGCATTGCAGTAGACCGGAATAATACGAAGCTTGCTACAGAGCCGAAGGTGTTGAGCAGGAAAGCTTCGGCGTAACAGCAAAGAGTGGAACCGACTTAAAGATGAAAAGGCTATTCAGACCTCGATAGACTACTATAGAGTTATTATCAAATGTAAAGGGCATGAATGTAATTTTATAAGGGCTGTGTCCCGTGTCTATAAATAGGTGAACAGTATCCCCGTACTGTTCACGCTGACTTGGCATTTGCTTTTTGCGTCACGCTTGTACTGTCATTTCCTTCCGATTGAAGGTACACTTATAGCTCAATGATATTTTTGTTTACGATTAGTAATAATAAATGATTGTTCATGTTTTCTCTTACATTCTTTATATTTTATCCTTCGTCATTGCTTGATGAATTTATGAAGGTATGTCCTTCATAACCTTCGTCCACAAGTTATTATATCCTAGGGGAAATAATGCTTCGGAGGACGAAGGACGTTAACGATTAACATTTTCTATGTTGCCTTGTTCTTAACTCTTAGCACTTGAGAACAAGTCCCCAACAATATTGACGTGGTTTGTGAAACTATGAGTATAATTACTATTTTCTATTGTTAAATTAGTTTGAAATTAACTAAAAAAATATTATTATATACAATTTATTTTTTTCTGCTCTGGCTCGCGAGCTAAACGAGCCAGCTCGAGCTCGTAAACGAGCCGAGCCGAGCTGACTCTGTGGCTCGTTACCTTAACGAGCCGAGTCGAGCTGGCTCGTTAGCTTAACGAGCCAGCTCGAACTCGGACGAGCCGAGCCGAGCTGGCTCGTTATCCAGCCCTAGGTGCGCCGGTGCGCCACCGGACACTATCCGGTGCGCCAGCCACGTCACTAGGTCGTTGGGTTCCGACTGTTGGAGCTCTGACGTGTGGGCCCGCCTGGCTGTCCGGTGGTGCACCGGACAAGTCCTGTAGACTGTCCGGTGTGCCACCCGCGCGTGCTCTGCTCCTCTGCGCGCGCAGGCGCGCATTTAATGTGTTGCAGTCGACCGTTGCGCGCGAAGTAGTCGTTGCTCCGCTGGCTCACCGGCAGTCCGGAGTGCACCGGACATGTCCGGTGAATTTTAGCGGAGCGGATTCCCGAAGCTGGCGAGTTCAGAGTCGCACTCCCCTGGGGCACCGGACACTGTCCGGTGGTACACCGGACAGTCCGGTGAATTATAGCGAAGCGCCTCTAAGAATTTCCGAAGGTGCGAAGTTTAGCTTGGAGTCCCCTGGTGCACCGGACACTGTCCGGTGGCACACCGGACAGTCCGGTGCGCCAGACCAGGGTGCCTTCGGTTATCCCTTGCTCTCTTTGTTCGAACCCATTTCTTGGTCATTTTATTGGCTTAGTGTGAACCTTTGGCACCTGAATAACTTATAGACTAGAGCAAACTAGTTAGTCCAATTATTTGTGTTGGGCAATTCAACCACCAAAATCATTTAGGAAATAGGTGTAAGCCTAATTCCCTTTCAATCTCCCCCTTTTTGGTGATTGATGCCAACACAAACCAAAGCAAATATAGAAGTGCGTAATTGAACTAGTTTGCATAATGTAAGTGCAAAGGTCACTTGGAATTGAGCCAATATGAATTCGTAAGATATGCATGGATTGTTTCTTTTATTTTAACATTTTGGACCACCCTTGCACCACATGTTTTGTTTTTGCAAATTCTTTTGTAAATCTTTTTCAAAATCCTTTTGCAAATAGTCAAAGGTAAATGAATAAGATTTTGAGAAGCATTTTCAAGATTTGAAATTTTCTCCCCTTGTTTCAAATGTTTTTCCTTTGACTAAACAAAACTCCCCCTTAATGAAATCCTCCTCTTAGTGTTCAAGAGGGTTTTAAGATATCGATTTTGAAAATACTACTTTCTCCCCCTTTTGAACACAATAAGATACTAATTTGAAATTTACCAATTGAAAATCATTAGTTTTTAAAACTAGGTGGTGGTGCGGTCCTTTTGCTTTGGGCTCATGCTCTCTCCCCCTTTGGCATAAATCACCAAAAACGGAATCATTAGAGCCCTTTTCTAAACTACTTTCTCCCCATTTGGTAAAAGACATATGAGTGAAGATTATACCAAAGCCGGAGAGTTGCTCGGAGCGACGGCGAAGGAAGAGTTATGAAGTGGAAGCCTTTGTCTTCGCCGAAGACTCCAATTCCCTTTCAATATACCTATGACTTGGTTTGAAATATACTTGAAAACACATTAGTCATGGCATATAAAAGGGATATGATCAAAGGTATATTTGTGAGCTATGTGTGCAAGACATCAGAAGAAATTCCTAGAATCAAGAATATTTAGCTCATGCCTAAGTTTGTTAAAAGTTTGTTCATCTAATGGCTTGATAAAGATATCGGCTAATTGATCTTTAGTGTTAATATATGCAATCTCGATATCTCCCTTTTGTTGGTGATCCCTTAGAAAATGATACCGAATGGCTATGTGTTTAGTGCGGCTATGCTCAACGGGATTATCCGCCATGCGGATTGCACTCTCATTATCACATAGAAGAAGAACTTTGGTTAATTTGTAACCGTAGTCCCTAAGGGTTTGCCTCATCCAAAGTAGTTGCGCGCAACAATGAACTGCGGCAATATACTCGGCTTCGGCGGTAGAAAGAGCGACGGAATTTTGCTTCTTTGAAGCCCAAGACACCAAGGATCTTCCCAAGAACTGGCAAGTCCCCGATGTGCTCTTTCTATTAATTTTACACCCCGCCCAATCGGCATCCGAATAACCAATTAAATCAAATGTGGATCCCCGAGGGTACCAAAGCCCAAACTTAGGAGTATAAACTAAATATCTCAAGATTCGTTTTACGGCCATAAGGTGAGCTTCCTTAGGGTCGGCTTGGAATCTTGCACACATGCATACGGAAAGCATAATATCCGGTCGAGATGCACATGAGTAGAGTAAAGAACCTATCGTCGACCGATATACCTTTTGATCGACGGATTTACCTTCCGTGTCGAGGTCGAGATGCCCATTGGTTCCCATGGGTGTCTTGATGGGTTTGGTATCCTTCATTCCAAACTTGGTTAGAATATCTTGAATATACTTCGTTTGGCTAATGAATGTGCCCTCTTGGAGTTGCTTTACTTGAAATCCCAAGAAATACTTCAACTTCCCCATCATTGACATCTCGATTTTTCGTGTCATGATCCTACTAAACTCTTCACATGTAGATTCGTTAGTAGACCCAAATATAATATCATCAACATAAATTTGGCATACAAACAAATCATTTTCAAGTGTTTTGGTAAAGAGTGTAGGATCGACCTTTACGACTTTGAATCCATTAGTGATAAGAAAATCTCTAAGGCATTCATACCACGCTCTTGGGGCTTGCTTGAGCCCATAAAGCGCCTTAGAGAGTTTATAAACATGGTTAGGGTACTCACTATCTTCAAAGTCGGCAGGTTGCTCAACATAGACCTCTTCCTTGATCGGTCCATTGAGGAAAGCACTCTTCACGTCCATTTGGTAAAGCTTGAAGCCATGGTAAGTAGCATAGGATAATAGTATACGAATTGACTCAAGCCTAGCTACGGGTGCATAGGTTTCACCAAAATCCAAACCTTCGACTTGGGAGTATCCCTTGGCCACAAGTCGGGCTTTGTTCCTTGTCACCACACCATGCTCATCTTGCTTGTTGCGAAAAACCCACTTGGTTCCTACAACATTTTGATTAGGACGTGAAACCAAATGCCATACCTCATTCCTAGTGAAGTTGTTGAGCTCCTCTTGCATTGCCACCACCCAATCCGAATCTTGTAGTGCTTCCTCTACCCTGTGTGGCTCAATAGAGGAAACAAAAGAGTAATGCTCACAAAAATGTGCAACACGAGATCTAGTGGTTACCCTCTTATGAATATCGCCAAGGATGGTATCGACGGGGTGATCTCGTTGGATTGCTTGGTGGACTCTTGGGTGTGGCGGCCTTGGTTCTTCATCCTCCTTGTCTTGAGCATTCACATCTCCCCCTTGATCATTGCCGTCATCTTGAGGTGGCTCATCTCTTTGATCTTCTTCTTCATCATCTCGAGTCTCATCCTCATTTTGAGTTGGTTGAGATGCTTGCGTGGAGGAGGATGGTTGATCTTGTGCATTTGGAGGCTCTTCGGATTCCTTAGGACACACATCCCCAATGGACATGTTCCTTAGCGCGATGCACGGAGCCTCTTCATCACCTATCTCATCAAGATCAACTTGCTCTACTTGAGAACCATTAGTTTCATCAAACACAACATCACAAGAAACTTCAACTTGTCCAGAGGACTTGTTAAAGACTCTATATGCCCTTGTGTTTGAATCATATCCTAGTAAAAAGCCTTCTACAGTCTTAGAAGCAAATTTAGATTTTCTACCTCTTTTAACAAGAATAAAGCATTTGCTACCAAAGACTCTAATATATGAAATATTGGGCTTTTTACCGGTTAGGAGTTCGTAAGATGTCTTCTTGAGGATTCGGTGTAGATATAACCGGTTGATGGCGTAGCAAGCGGTGTTGACCGCCTCGGCCCAAAACCGATCTGAAGTCTTGTACTCATCAAGCATGGTTCTTGCCATGTCCAATAGAGTTCGATTCTTCCTCTCCACTACACCATTTTGTTGTGGCGTGTAGGGAGAAGAGAACTCATGCTTGATGCCCTCCTCCTCAAGGAAGCCTTCAATTTGTGAGTTCTTGAACTCCGTCCCGTTGTCGCTTCTAATTTTCTTGATCCTTAAGCCGAACTCATTTTGAGCCCGTCTCAAGAATCCCTTTAAGGTCTCTTGGGTATGAGATTTTTCCTGCAAAAAGAACACCCAAGTGAAGCGAGAATAATCATCCACAATAACTAGACAGTACTTAATCCCGTCGATGCTTATATAAGCTATCGGGCCGAATAGGTCCATGTGTAGGAGCTCCAGTGGCCTGTCAGTCGTCATGATGTTCTTATGTGGATGATGAGCACCAACTTGCTTCCCTGCCTGACATGCGCTACAAATCCTGTCTTTCTCAAAATGAACATTTGTTAGTCCCAAAATGTGTTCTCCCTTTAGAAGCTTATGAAGATTCTTCATTCCAACATGTGCTAGTCGGCGATGCCAGAGCCAGCCCATGTTAGTCTTAGCAATTAAGTAGGTGTCGAGTTCAGCTCTATCAAAATCTACTAAATATAGCTGACCCTCTAACACTCCCTTAAATGCTATTGAATCATCACTTCTTCTAAAGACAGTAACACCTACATCTGTGAAGAGACAGTTGTAGCCCATTTTGCATAATTGAGAAACGGAAATCAAATTGTAATCTAAAGAATCTACAAGAAAAACATTGGAAATGGAATGGTCAGGAGATATAGCAATTTTACCCAATCCTTTGACCAAACCCTGATTTCTATCCCCGAATGTGATAGCTCGTTGGGGATCTTGGTTTTTCTCGTATGAGGAGAACATCTTCTTCTCCCCTGTCATGTGGTTTGTGCACCCGCTATCGATGATCCAACTTGAGCCCCCGGATGCATAAACCTACCAAACAAGTTTAGTTCTTGACTTTAGGTACCCAAATGGTTTTGGGTCCTTTGGCATTAGACACAAGAACTTTGGGTACCCAAACACAAGTCTTTGACCCCTTGTGCTTGCCCCCAACAAACTTGGCAACTATCTTGCCGAATTTGTTAGTTAACACATAAAATGCATCAAAAGTTTTAAATGAAATGCTATGGTCTTTTGATGCACTAGGAGTTTTCTTCTTAGGCAACTTAGCACGGGTTGATTGCCTAGAGCTAGATGTCTCACCCTTATACATAAAAGCATGATTAGGGCCAGAGTGAGACTTCCTAGAGTGAATTCTCCTAATTTTGCTCTCAGGATAACCAGTAGGGTACAAAATGTAACCCTCGTTATCTTGAGGCATGGGAGCCTTGCCCTTAACAAAATTAGACAATCTTTTAGGAGGGGCATTAATTTTGACATTGTCCCCCTTTTGGAAGCCAATGTCATCCTTGATGCCAGGGCGTCTCCCACTATAAAGCATACTACGAGCAAATTTAAATTTTTCATTTTCAAGTTCATGCTCGGCAATTTTAGCATCTAACTTTGCTATATGATCATTTTGTTGCTTAATTAATACCATATGATCATGAATAGCATCAATGTCAACATCTCTACATCTAGTGCAAATAGAAGTATGTTCAACGGTAGATGTAGAGGGTTTGCTAGATTTTAATTCTACAACCTTAGCATGCAATATATCATTTTTTTCTTCTAAGGTCGGAAATGGAAGCATTGCAAACATCTAATTCTTTAGCCTTAGCAAGCAATTTTTCATTTTCATTCCTAAGGCTAGCAAGAGAAATGTTCAATTCTTCAATCTTAGCAAGCAAATCGACATTATCATTTCTAGGACTGGGAATTGAAACATCACAAGCATTTGAATCAACCTTAGCAATTAAACTAGCATTCTCATTTCTAAGGTTGTCAATAATATCATGGCAAGTGCTTAGCTCACTAGATAGTTTTTTACATTTCTCTACTTCTAGAGCGTAAGCATTTTTAACCTTAACATGCTTTTTGTTCTCTTTAATAAGGAAGTCCTCTTGGGTGCCCAAGAGATAATCCTTCTCATGAATAGCACTAATCAATTCATTTCATTTTTTTTGTTGCATGTTTAGGTTGGCAAAAAGAATGCGCAAGTTATCCTCCTCATTGCTAGCATCATCCTCATCACTAGAGGTTTCATATTTAGTGGAGGATCTTGATTTTACCTTCTTCTTTTTGCCGTCCTTTGCCATGAGGCACTTGTGGCCGACGTTGGGGAAGAGAAGACCCTTGGTGACGGCGATGTTTGTGGCGTCTTCGTCGGAGGAGGAGTCGGTGGAGCTCTCGTCGGAGTCCCACTCCCGGCAAACATGGGCATTGCCGCCCTTCTTCTTGTAGTACTTCTTCTTCTCCTTTCTTCTCCCCTTCTTGTCGTCGCCCCTGTCACTGTCACTAGAAATAGGACATTTTGCAATAAAATGACCGGGCTTACCACATTTGTAGCACACTTTCTTGGAGTGGGGCTTGTAATTCTTCCCCCTCCTTTGCTTGAGGATTTGACGGAAGCTCTTGATGATGAGCGCCATCTCCTCGTTGTCGAGCTTGGAGGCGTTGATGGGTGTTCGACTTGGAGTAGATTCCTCCTTTTCTTCTGTTGCCTTGAATGCGACCGGTTGTGCTTCGGACGTGGAGGGGCCATCAAGCTCGTTGATCTTCTTTGAGCCTTTGATCATCAATTCAAAGCTCACAAAATTCCCGATTACTTCCTCGGGAGTCATTAGTGTATATCTAGGATTGCCACGAATTAATTGAACTTGAGTAGGGTTAAGGAAAACAAGTGATCTTAAAATAACCTTAACCATTTCGTGGTCATCCCATTTTTTGCTCCCGAGGTTGCGCACTTGGTTCACCAAGGTTTTGAGCCGGTTGTACATGTCTTGTGGCTCCTCTCCTTGGCGAAGTCGGAAGCGATCGAGCTCCCCCTCGATCGTTTCCCGCTTGGTGATTTTGGTCACCTCATCTCTTTCGTGCGCGGTCTTTAGCGTGTCCCAAATCTCCTTGGCACCTTTCAACCCTTGCACTTTATTATACTCCTCTCGACTTAGAGAGGCGAGGAGTATAGTCGAGGCTTGAGAGTTGAAGTGTTGGATTTGGGCCACTTCGTCCTCATCATAATCTTCATCCCCTATAGATGGTACTTGTACACCAAACTCAACAACATCCCATATACTTTTGTGGAGTGAGGTTAGGTGAAATCGCATTAAATCACTCCACCTAGCATAATCTTCACCATCAAACGTTGGTGGTTTGCCTAATGGGACGGAAAGTAAAGGCGTATGTTTAGGAATGCGAGGATATCATAGGGGGATCTTACTAAACTTCTTGCACTCATGGCGCTTAGAAGTAATGGATGGCGCGTCGGAGCCGGAGGTGGAAGGTGATGAAGTATCAGTCTCGTAGTAGACCACCTTCCTCATTTTCTTTTTCTTGTCGCCACTCCGATGCGACTTGTGGGAAGAGGATTTCTTCTCCTTCCCCTTCCCCTTGTTGCGGGAATCTTCCGATGAAGCTTTCCCGTGGCTTGTAGTGGGCTTGTCGCCGGTCTCCATCTCTTTCTTGGCGTGATCTCCCGACATCACTTCGAGCGGTTAAGCTCTAATGAAGCACCTGGCTTTGATACCAATTGAAAATCGCCTAGAGGGGGGGGGGGTGAATAGGGCGAATCTGAAATTTACAAACTTAATCACAACTACAAGTCGGGTTGGCGTTAGAAATATAATCGAGTCTGAGAGAGAGGGTGCAAAACAAATCACAAGCGAATAAAGAGTGTGACACGCGGATTTGTTTTACCGAGGTTCGGTTCTCGCAAACCTACTCCCCGTTGAGGTGGTCACAAAGACCGGGTCTCTTTCAACCCTTTCCCTCTCTCAAACGGTCCCTCGGACCGAGTGAACTTCTCTTCTCAATCAAACGGGAATCAAACTTCCCCGCAAGGACCACCACACAATTGGTGTCTCTTGCCTTGGTTACAATTGAGTTGTTCGCAAGAAAGAATGAGAGGAAAAAGCAATCCAAGCGCAAGAGCTCAAAAGAACACAACAAATCTCTCTCACTTATCACTAAAGCTTTGTGTGGAATTGGGAGAGGATTTGATCACTTGGGTGTGTCTAGAATTGAATGCTAGAGCTCTTGTAAGTAGTTGGAAGGTGGAAAACTTGGATGACTTGAATGTGGGGTGGTTGGGGGTATTTATAACCCCAACCAGCAAACTAGCTGTTTGGTGAAGGCTGCTGTCGACGGGCGCACCGGACAGTCCGGTGCGCCAGCCACGTCACCAGGCCGTTGGGTTCCGACCGTTGGAGCTCTGATGTGTGGGCCCGCCTGGCTGTCCGGTGGTGCACCGGACAAGTATTGTAGACTGTCCGGTGTGCCACCCGCGCGTGCTCTGCTCCTCTGCGCGCGCAGGCGCGCATTTAATGTGTTGCAGTCGACCGTTGCGCGCGAATTAGTCGTTGCTCCGCTGGCTCATCGGACAGTCCGGTGTGCACCGGACATGTCTGGTGAATTTTAGCGGAGCGGATTCCTGAAGCTGGCGAGTTCAGAGTCACACTCCCCTGGGGCACCGGACAGTCCGGTGAATTATAGCGAAGCGCCTCTGAGAATTCCCGAAGGTGCGAAGTTTAGCTTGGAGTCCTCTGGTGCACCGGACACTGTCCGGTGGCACACCAGACAGTCCGGTGCGCCTGACCAGGGTGCCTTCGGTTATCCCTTGCTCTCTTTGTTCGAACCCATTTCTTGGTCATTTTATTGGCTTAGTGTAAATCTTTGGCACCTGAATAACTTATAGACTAGAGCAAACTAGTTAGTCCAATTATTTGTGTTGGGCAATTCAACCACCAAAATCATTTAGGAAATAGGTGTAAGCCTAATTCTCTTTCAAAAAGATATAGTTAGGGTACTTTGTTTTACCAATCAAGACACAATAGAGTGCATAACTAGATTTAGGATAGATGGACGTACTATTAAGATGGGAGATTCATTAGACAATTCACCCATCTAGTGCCATTTGGTACTGAAATTATGTGCACTATATATAAGTCTAGTGTTGTCGTGGTATGATACTTAGCGCAGAAGTACCCAAAATATGAGCAGTGTACTAGAAAGAGAGACACCATAGGCGCACTATGCATTTAACATGGGTGGGTACCGGTATGAGGGAAGCTTAGAAAGATTTGGACTTAGGTGCTCATGATACCCAATATCGTCTTGTGTGTGACATATTGATGAATACAAAGGAGAAGAATATTAGAAGAACGAGTATCAACTAAGCGCCATGGCCTACTAGCTCTCCCTTCCCACTTGGTTCCGATGAGATTTCTGAGCTAACGGACCCTAGTTTACCTTGGCAGACTGTGGATCTAGCTCGATTCTAGTCACCAGATGTTCTTAGAAATCCCTTGGATCCTCCTACATTTATATGTTGTTCTACTTCCCCTTTTATATACTAAAGGAGGATAGAAAAATATATATTGGTTGGATTATGGGTCCTGGTCAACTATAGCCTAATAACTCCATTCTCATCTAAGTCATGGAGTCATACATAGTACCATACCTTCGGTCGATCGTCGTGGCACAGTCAGTGGCAGAGCTCCATAAAATTGGTGTCCCGTTCCACTCCATAAATTATGAAGATCAAATTGAAAAGATCTCCGAGATATTGTGCCCCTAAATATACTGCAAAAAATACAATGCAACATTTTCAGTGGACAACATGACACATAAGGAAGAATCAGTCACAAATCACAAACATTGGTCCTTGGACAGTTTAGCCTTTGGCGGTGAAGGTCCTAGCTTTGGGGTAGTGGTCAGTTGCATGCGCCCTCCAGTTGGGCCCATCAACCATGGCGCCGGTGGCCGACACAACACTATACCTGCGGCAGGGAGCACCGTCCACCGGTGATCGAACCAGGGAAGGAAGGCTGATGCGAGTCATGCGCCACTGTGGTGAACAACGGTGGAGGTGTCAGGCATGGAGTGGAGACTGTCGTGGAGTGGAGGCGACTCAGCAAGGGGCTGACGGTGTCGGTGTGGCACATGGTGGACCCATGGAGGCCTAGAGGGCGTAGACAACACGTCGTAGGGTGCCAGGGAGGTCGCCCGTCGCTAGATCTTTGGAGGGTGCCCGTCACCGGAACCGTGGAGTCTACACTGCCGTAGGGATCTCATCCGTCGAGCTCGAGCACTAGCACCTCGACTTCTCGAGCGAGCACGAGCCGTGAGGAATCGAGGGAGTAGGGAGGCCACCAGTCAGGGTGAATCGTGCATGTGAAAAGGTTATTGAGTCAAATTTGTTGAGCTGAAAACACTAGATATAAGAGGTTTTGGGGATACATTGACCCATGTGACCTAGCCCAAATCCGCCCCTAGGCATAATGTAGAGGATGTCTAATTGTAGTGATAGATATATCTGTTGTAGGTACATGTATGTCTATTTGTATCGATGGACACTAGAGTCCATGTCACTAGGTGTGGCCATGTCATTAGGTATGGCATAGTTTTTGTCATAGTTCAATCGATTGTGTAACTCAAGCCCCCATGTAATTTTACTTGTCCTCGCTAGTTACCTTTGTGTGAACTCTATGTCAAGCAAGCCCTAGTTTGCCTTGGAAGCCCACATCAAATGTTGATTTGCATATATTAAAATACATATAAAGAAAACTCCTATATCATTTCCTTCGTGGAGTACATATGTGTGTGTGACAGCAAATAATAAATCGCGATACATTTGGCAATAATACATTTTAACAAATAAAATTGGAACAGTTTTACCATTCCTATCCACAGCGGTGTCTCACCACGGTTTTCCCCCAAATAGATTTCAGTATTTCTCGCGTGTTGCCACAAAAAGACTGTAACATGTCCCTCACGGCCTCACCTACAGAGTTTTTGATGATTTGGTGATGATATTTCCAGGGACGCGATCTTTAAGAATGGTGTGAGTGTGGCAGTGAGGCATGCGTTTATGTGTGTTAACAATGATGGAAGGCCATACCACGCATAGGGACAGCCATGTATTTATATACAAAGAGGATTACAACGAGGCGACACAATGGCCGACCGAGATTGTAGGGATTACCCTAACAGAATACATTCCATGATTCTATTTCCTAACACCCCCTTCAATCTGGACTAAAGGGAGCTAAGTTCATATTGGTACAGATCTTCTTGAACGCCGGCCCAGGTAAGGCTTTTGTCATGATATCAGCAATTTGATCATTAGTTCAAGTAATTCGAACATCTAGTCATTTGGACGCCACCCGTTCGCCGACAAAATGATAATCCACTTCAACATGCTTCATTCGTCGATGAAAAATGGGATTCACCATGAGATATGTGGCACCAAGATTATCACACCATAGAATAGGTGATTGAGCTAGGGATATTGAAAGGGAAATGTGCCTTTGGGCCATTTCTAAGTATTTTGGTGATTAAGTGCCAACACAAGTGCTTAAATGTAAATCAATGCCCATGGATGAACAAAGTGCAAATCTTCAACAAAGGTATGTTTCTAAGTCTTAGTACATTGGTTTTGTGTACTAATATATTTGTCTAAGTGTTAGAAACAGAAAGAAGAAAGAGAAGAGAAAACTTGGCTGTGTGCAGCCAAGGGGCTGCTTCGGTCTAGGGCACCGGACTGTCCGGTGGTGCACCGGACAGTGTCCGGTGCACCAGGCTGCCTCGGCCGAACAGGCCGCTCTCGGGTTTTTCTCCGGCGACTTCGGCTAAAATTCACCGGACTGTCCGGTGTGCACCGGACTGTCCGGTGAGCCAACGGTCGGCCGGGCCAACGGTCGGCCGCGTGATCGGCGCGCGACACGTGGCCGAGCCAACGGTCGGAGGGAAGCACCGGACTGTCCGGTGTGCACCGGACTGTCCGGTGCGCCAGATCTGCAACGGTCGGCAACGGTCGGCTTCGCCAATTAAGGAAAGAAATCGGGCACCGGACACTGTCCGGTGTGCACCGGACTGTCCGGTGCGCCCGACGACAGAAGGCAAGGATAGCCTTCCAGATGTGTTCTCAACGGCTCCTAGCTGCCTTGGGGCTATAAAAGGAACCCCTAGGCACATGGAGGAGTACACCCAAGCATTCTTTGAGCACTCTTGATCACTCACACATCAATCTCGCGCACTTGTTCGACATTCTAGTGATTTGAGCTCCGTTCTAGTGTGCTAGTCTTTTGAGCTCAAGTCTGGGTCTTGTGTGTGCGTATTCGCTGTGATCTTTGTGTCGTGTGTGAGTTGCTGATCCCTCCCTTGCTCCGTGATTCTCTGTGAACATCTTTTGTAAGGGCGAGAGGCTCCAAATTGTGGAGATTCCTCGCAAGCGGGATTGAGAAAAGAAAAGCAAGAACACCGTGGTATTCAAGTTGATCATTGGATCACTTGAGAGGAGTTGAGTGCAACTCTCGTCCGTTGGGACGCCACAATGTGGAAGTAGGCAAGTTTTGTACTTGGCCGAACCACGGGATAACCACCGTGTCATCTCTGTGATTGATTTCTTGTGGTTATTGTGTTTTGACTCCTCTCTAGCCACTTGGCCATAATTGTGCTAACACTTAACAAGTTTTTGTGGCTTAAGTTTTGAAGTTATTCAGGATCACCTATTCACCCCCCCCTCTAGGTGCTCACAATTGGTATCAGAGCCGTTCTCTTCAAGAAAGGGACTAACCGCCCGAAGAGATGGATCCTAAGGGGAAGGGAATTGTGATCAACGACAAGGAGAAGGAGTCCTTCGTCAACGAGCCAAGGGATGACAAGTCCAACGACTCGGGCTCGGGCCACTGGCGCAAAGATGGGAAGAAGAAGAAGACAAGGCGCATCAAGGAGATCATCTACTACGACGATAGTGATGAATCTACTTCTTCCCAAAAGGATGGTGACAACGACTACAAAAAGACGGTCAATTCGAACTTTTCATTTGATTATTCTCGTATTCAACATAGTTCGAATTCGCATTTGCTTTCCATTCCTCTTGGCAAACCCCCACACTTTGATGGGGAGGACTACGGATTTTGGAGTCACAAAATGCGTAGTCACTTATTCTCTCTCCATCCAAGCATATGGGAGATTGTGGAGAATGGAATGAAATTTGATAGCTCGGATAGTCCTATGCTTATAAATGAACAAATTCATAGAAATGCACAAGCTACTACTGTTCTCTTAGCATCCTTGTGCAGGGAAGAGTACAATAAGGTGAGCGGCTTGGACAATGCCAAGCAGATATGGGACACCCTCAAGATCTCTCACGAGGGGAACGACATCACCATGCTCACCAAGATGGAGTTGGTGGAGGGCGAGCTTGGACGATTCGCCATGATAAGGGGAGAGGAGCCAACTCAAACTTACAACCGGCTCAAGACCCTTATCAACAAAATAAGGAGCTACGGAAGCACGCGTTGGACGGACCACGACGTCGTCCGCCTACTACTCAGGTCCTTTACCGTTCTTGATCCTCATCTCGTGAACAATATTCGTGAGAATCCCAGGTACACGATGATGACGCCCGAGGAAGTACTTGGAAAATTCGTGAGCGGGCGAATGATGATCAAGGAGGCAAGGTACGTCGATGACGCGTTGAACGGTCCAATCCATGAGCCTCAACCCATTGCTCTCAAGGCATCGAGAAGCAAGGAGGCACTACCAAGCAAGGTGGCGCAAATTGAGGCGGCCGGGCTTAATGATGAAGAAATGGCTCTCATCATTAAGCGCTTCAAGACGGCGTTAAGGGGTCGCAAGGAGCATCCCAACAAGACCAAGACGAAGGGGAAGCGCTCATGCTTCAAGTGTGGTAAGATTGGTCACTTTATCGCTAATTGTCCCGATAATGATAGTGACCAGAAAAAGAAGAGTGGAAAATGGGAAAAGAAGAAGAATTACAAGAAGGCAAAGGGCGAGGCTCATATTGGAAAGGAGTGGGATTCGGATTGCTTCTCGTCCGACTCCGACAACGAAGGACTCGCCGCCACCGCCTTCAACAAGTCATCCCTCTTTCCCAACGAACATCACACTTGCCTCATGGCAAGGGAAAAGAAGGTAATCACTCGTAATGCTAATACTTATGATTCTTCTAGTGATGATGAATCTAGTGAGGATGAAGTAGATTATTCATGTTTATTCAAGGGCTTAGATAGATCTAAGATAGACAAAATTAATGAATTAATTGATGCCTTGAATGAAAAGAATATACTTTTAGAAAAGCAAGAGGATTTGTTGTATGAAGAACATGATAAGTTTGTAGAGGCTCAAAAATCCCTTGCGTTAGAAATTAAGAGGAATGAAATGCTTGCTTGTGAAGTGTCATCATGCCATGATTCTATTTCTAACTTAAAGAGCATAAATGATGATTTAAATGCTAAACTCGTAGAAGCAAATAAATCCAACTCCTGTGGTGAAACTGTTGTTATTTGCAATAGATGTAAAGACTTTGATATTGATGCTTGTAGTGAACACATAGCTTCTATTGCAAAGTTAAATAATGAAGTGGCTAGTCTTAATGCCCAACTTAAGACTAGCAAAAGTGAATTTGATAAACTAAAATTTGCAAGGGATGCTTACACTATTGGTAGACACCCCTCAATTAAGGATGGACTTGGCTTCAAGAGGGAAGTCAAGAACTTAACAAGCCATAAGACTCCCATTCCCACTAAGGAGAAAGGGAAGGCTCCTATGGCTACTAGTGCTAAAAAGAACCATGCCTTTTTATATCATGATAGGAGATATTCTAGAAATGCTTTTAAAGGTCATGATGTTTTTGGTTCACATGCTTATGACTCTTATGCTATGACTGCTTCTAGTTCTCATGTTATGCCTGGTAGAAATGTGCTTAGAAGAAATGTTGTTCATCAAATGCCTAGGAGAAATGATGCTCATAGTACTCCTAGGAAAGTAGTAAATGAATCTTCTACAATTTATTGTGCTTTAAATGCTTCCTTTGCTATTTATAGAAAGGATAAGAAAATTGTTGCTAGGAAGATAGGGGCAAAATGCAAGGGAGACAAAACTTGCATTTGGGTCCCTAAGGATATTTGCACTAACCTTGTAGGACCCAACATGAGTTGGGTACCTAAGTCCCAAGCCTAAATTTGCCTTGCAGGTTTATGCATCCGGGGGTTCAAGCTGGATTATAGACAGCGGATGCACAAACCATATGACGGGGGAGAAGAAGATGTTCACCTCCTACGTCAAGAATAAGGATTCCCAAGATTCAATTATATTCGGTGATGGGAATCAAGGCAAGGTAAAAGGGCTAGGTAAAATTGCAATTTCTAATGAGCACTCTATATCTAATGTGTTTTTAGTAGAGTCTCTTGGTTATAATTTGCTATCTGTTAGTCAATTATGCAACATGGGGTATAACTGTCTATTTACAAATGTAGATGTGTCTGTCTTTAGAAGAAGTGATGGTTCACTAGCTTTTAAGGGTGTATTAGACGGCAAACTTTATTTAGTTGATTTTGCAAAAGAAGAGGCCGGTCTAGATGCATGCTTAATAGCTAAGACTAGCATGGGCTGGCTGTGGCATCGCCGCTTAGCACATGTGGGGATGAAGAACCTTCACAAGCTTCTAAAGGGAGAACACGTGATAGGTCTAACTAATGTTCAATTCGAAAAAGATAGACCTTGTGCAGCTTGTCAAGCAGGGAAACAGGTGGGAGGCTCTCATCACACCAAAAATGTGATGACGACATCAAGACCCTTGGAGATGCTGCATATGGACCTTTTTGGACCCGTCGCCTATCTGAGCATAGGAGGAAGTAAGTATGGTTTAGTTATTGTTGATGACTTTTCCCGCTTCACTTGGGTGTTCTTTTTGCAGGAAAAGTCCGAAACCCAAGGGACCCTCAAACGCTTCCTCAGGAGATCTCAAAATGAGTTTGAGCTCAAAGTGAAGAAGATAAGGAGCGACAACGGGTCCGAGTTCAAGAATCTTCAAGTGGAGGAATTCCTTGAAGAAGAAGGGATCAAGCATGAGTTCTCCGCTCCCTACACACCACAGCAAAATGGTGTGGTAGAGAGGAAGAACATGACGCTCATCGACATGGCGAGGACTATGCTTGGAGAGTTCAAGACCCCCGAGCGTTTTTGGTCGGAAGCCGTGAACACGGCTTGCCACGCCATCAACAGGGTCTACCTTCATCGCCTCCTCAAGAAGACGTCGTATGAGCTACTAACCGGTAACAAACCCAATGTATCTTACTTTCGTGTATTTGGGAGCAAGTGCTACATTCTAGTGAAGAAGGGTAGAAATTCCAAGTTTGCTCCCAAAGCTGTAGAAGGGTTTTTGTTAGGTTATGACTCAAATACAAAGGCGTATAGAGTCTTCAACAAATCATCGGGTTTGGTTGAAGTCTCTAGCGACGTTGTATTTGATGAGACTAATGGCTCTCCAAGAGAGCAAGTTGTTGATTGTGATGATGTAGATGAAGAAGATGTTCCAACGGCCGCTATGCGCACCATGGTGATTGGTGATGTGCGACCACAGGAACACTTGGAGCAAGATCAGCCTTCTTCCTCAACCATAGTGCATCCCCCAACCCAAGATGACGAACAGGTACCTCAAGTGGAGGCGGGTGATCAAGGGGGAGCACAAGATGATCATGTGATGGAGGAAAAAGCGCAACCGGCACCTCCAACCCAAGTTCGAGCAATGATTCAAAGGGATCATCCCGTCGACCAAATTCTGGGTGACATCAGCAAGGGAGTAACTACTCGTTCTCGATTAGTTAATTTTTGTGAGCATTACTCTTTTGTCTCCTCTATTGAGCCTTTCAGGGTAGAGGAGGCCTTGCTAGATCCGGACTGGGTGTTGGCCATGCAGGAGGAGCTCAACAACTTCAAGAGAAATGAAGTTTGGACGCTGGTGCCTCGTCCGAAGCAAAATGTTGTGGGAACCAAGTGGGTGTTCCGCAACAAACAGGACGAGCACGGGGTGGTGACGAGAAACAAGGCTCGACTTGTGGCAAAAGGTTATGCCCAAGTTGCAGGTTTGGATTTTGAGGAGACTTTTGCTCCTGTGGCTAGGCTAGAGTCAATTCGAATCTTGCTAGCATATGCCGCTCACCATTCTTTCAGGTTGTACCAAATGGATGTGAAGAGCGCTTTCCTCAACGGGCCAATCAAGGAGGAGGTGTACGTGGAGCAACCCCCTGGCTTCGAGGATGAACGGTACCCCGACCACGTATGTAAGCTCTCTAAGGCGCTCTATGGACTTAAGCAAGCCCCAAGAGCATGGTATGAATGCCTTAGAGATTTCTTAATTGCTAATGCTTTCAAGGTTGGGAAAGCCGATCCAACTCTTTTCACTAAGACATGTGATGGTGATTTGTTCGTGTGCCAAATTTATGTCGATGACATAATATTTGGTTCTACTAACCAAAAGTCTTGTGAAGAGTTTAGCAGGGTGATGACGCAAAAATTCGAGATGTCGATGATGGGCGAGTTGAACTACTTCCTTGGGTTCCAAGTGAAGCAACTCAAGGACGGCACCTTCATCTCCCAAACGAAGTACACGCAAGATCTGCTAAAGCGGTTTGGGATGAAGGACGCCAAGCCCGCAAAGACTCCGATGGGGACCGACGGACACACCGACCTCAACAAAGGAGGTAAGTCCGTTGATCAAAAAGCATACCGGTCAATGATAGGGTCATTACTTTATTTATGTGCTAGTAGACCGGATATTATGCTTAGCGTATGCATGTGTGCTAG
Organism: Zea mays; assembly: GCF_902167145.1. Classification (NCBI taxonomy): domain Eukaryota; kingdom Viridiplantae; phylum Streptophyta; class Magnoliopsida; order Poales; family Poaceae; genus Zea; species Zea mays. Next base: position 4,035,284 of record NC_050098.1, on the reverse strand, counting down.
ATTTCAATCCGATCCTAAGGAATGTCACTTAGTGGCGGTGAAGCGGATTCTTAGATATTTGGTTGCTACGCCTTGCTTCGGGCTCTGGTATCCAAAGGGGTCTACCTTTGACTTGGTTGGATACTCAGACTCCGACTATGCTGGATGTAAGGTCGATAGGAAGAGTACATCGGGGACGTGCCAATTCTTAGGAAGGTCCCTGGTGTCATGGAACTCTAAGAAACAAACATCCGTTGCCCTATCCACCGCTGAGGCCGAGTATGTTGCCGCAGGACAGTGTTGCGCGCAACTACTTTGGATGAGGCAAACTCTCCGGGACTTTGGCTACAATCTGAGCAAAGTCCCACTCCTATGTGATAATGAGAGTGCTATCCGCATGGCGGAGAATCCTGTTGAGCACAGCCGCACAAAGCACATAGACATCCGGCATCACTTTTTGAGAGACCACCAGCAAAAGGGAGATATCGAAGTGTTTCATGTTAGCACCGAGAACCAGCTAGCCGATATCTTCACTAAGCCTCTAGATGAGAAGACCTTTTGCAGGCTGCGTAGTGAGCTAAATGTCTTAGATTCGCGGAACCTGGATTGAATTGTAGCATACATGTATTTATGCTTTTGATCATGTTCCTTTTTGCATTTTGTTGTGGTGCTCAAGTTGTACAAACACTCCCTGGACCTCACAAGTCCGTTGCAAAGTGATGCACATGTTAAGGGGGAGATGTGTTACAACTTGACCCTTTGAGACTAACCATGTGTTTGAGTTTGATGATTTAGTCTCAAAGGAGGATTGAAAGGGAAAAGGTGGACTTGGACCATGAAAGACTTCCACTGCACTCCGATGAGAGGGTAACTTATTCCAAGTCCATCTCATGAATTCTTATTGCCATTTGCTCTTAATTGAAGATTTTGGTGAGGCAATGGGGTTGAAGGGCCAAGATTAATCCCGTTTTGGTGCTTGATGCCAAAGGGGGAGAAAATAAAGGCCAAAGTGATAAATGGATCAGCTACCACTTGAGAGATTTTGAAAATAGTAGAATAAAGTTTTTGTTTTGTCAAAACTCTCTTATTGTCTCTTTTGTGAAAAGTTGGCTTCTTGTGGGGAGAAGTATTGATTATGGGATTTAGGGGGAGTTTTTGTAATCTTTGATCAATCTCGTTTGGAATGACTCTCTTTATGCCTCAACATGTGTGGTTGACATAGAAATAGAGATTTGAGTGATTTGCAAAAACAAACCAAGTGGTGGCAAAGGATGATCCAAATATGCCAAAATTGAATCAAAACCAATTTGAGTTTTTATTTTGAAGTGATTTTGCACTTGTTCTAGTTGCTTTATGTGGTGTTGGCATAAATCACCAAAAAGGGGGAGATTGAAAGGGAAATGTGCCTTTGGGCCATTTCTAAGTATTTTGGTGATTAAGTGCCAACACAAGTGCTTAAATGTAAATCAATGCCCATGGATGAACAAAGTGCAAATCTTCAACAAAGGTATGTTTCTAAGTCTTAGTACATTGGTTTTGTGTACTAATATATTTGTCTAAGTGTTAGAAACAGAAAGAAGAAAGAGAAGAGAAAACTTGGCTGTGTGCAGCCAAGGGGCTGCTTCGGTCTAGGGCACCGGACTGTCCGGTGGTGCACCGGACAGTGTCCGGTGGTGCACCGGACAGTGTCCGGTGCACCAGGCTGCCTCGGCCGAACAGGCCGCTCTCGGGTTTTTCTCCGGCGACTTCGGCTAAAATTCACCGAACTGTCCGGTGTGCACCGGACTGTCCGGTGAGCCAACGGTCGGCCGGGCCAACGGTCGGCCGCGTGATCGGCGCGCGACACGTGGCCGAGCCAACGGTCGGAGGGAAGCACCGGACTGTCCGGTGTGCACCGGACTGTCCGGTGCGCCAGATCTGCAACGGTCGGCAACGGTCGGCTTCGCCAATTAAGGAAAGAAATCGGGCACCGGACACTGTCCGGTGTGCACCGGACTGTCCGGTGCGCCTGACGACAGAAGGCAAGGATAGCCTTCCAGATGTGTTCTCAACGGCTCCTAGCTGCCTTGGGGCTATAAAAGGAACCCCTAGGCACATGGAGGAGTACACCCAAGCATTCTTTGAGCACTCTTGATCACTCACACATCAATCTCGCGCACTTGTTCGACATTCTAGTGATTTGAGCTCCGTTCTAGTGTGCTAGTCTTTTGAGCTCAAGTCTGGGTCTTGTGTGTGCGTATTCGCTGTGATCTTTGTGTCGTGTGTGAGTTGCTGATCCCTCCCTTGCTCCGTGATTCTCTGTGAACATCTTTTGTAAGGGCGAGAGGCTCCAAATTGTGGAGATTCCTCGCAAGCGGGATTGAGAAAAGAAAAGCAAGAACACCGTGGTATTCAAGTTGATCATTGGATCACTTGAGAGGAGTTGAGTGCAACTCTCGTCCGTTGGGACGCCACAACGTGGAAGTAGGCAAGTTTTGTACTTGGCCGAACCACGGGATAACCACCGTGTCATCTCTGTGATTGATTTCTTGTGGTTATTGTGTTTTGACTCCTCTCTAGCCACTTGGCCATAATTGTGCTAACACTTAACAAGTTTTTGTGGCTTAAGTTTTGAAGTTATTCAGGATCACCTATTCACCCCCCCCCCTCTAGGTGCTCACAGATATGCCTAGTTCACGAAGGAGAACTTCAATCCAAATAAGTTCAGCACTGGCGTTTGCAACTTCTTTGTATTCAGCTTCGATACTTGAGCGAGATACTGTTGGATGCTTCTTGGAACCCCTGGAAACAAGATTGCCACCAAAAAAATAGTGAATCCCCTAGTACTTCGACGATCATCAGGATTGCCGGCCCAATCAGCATCAGAGAAGGCACTCAGCAACGAAGATGTCGTTTTCTTGATACACGGACAATGATCAATGGTGGCATTTAAGTAACGTAGAATCCTCTTAACAGCAGACCAATGAGCTATTGTTGGTGCTGAGAGAAATTGATAGACCCGGTTGATGGAAAAAGCAATATCCGACCGTGTGAATAACAAGTATTGTAATGAACCGACAATACTCCGATACCTAGTGGCATCTTCAGAGGAAAGCGGGTCTCCATTAGTGAGAGATAGCTTCTCTGCTGGTAGCATAGGTGTACAAACGCCCTTAGACGTCTCCATGTTAGTGCGCAAAAGAAGATCATGTGTGTACTTGCACTGAGTAAGCACAAGACCCGTGGATTGTTGGTGAACTTCAATGCCAAGGAAATAATTAAGCGGTCCTAGATCCTTCACTGCAACTTCTTTTCCAAGCTCATGAGGAACTAATGATGATAATGTCATCCACATAGATCAACATATACATGTAGATACCAGCTTGATGAAATATGAAGAGGGAGACATCTCCTTTGGATGGCCGAAACCCCAATCTGGTGAGAATGCCATTGAGTCAAGCAAACCAGGCCCTAGGCGCCTGTTTGAGTCCATATAAAGCTTTGTCAAGTTTACAAATAAAATTTGGATATCTTGAATCTTCAAAACCAGGTGGCTGCTTCATGTAGACATCTTCTTCTAGAATACCATATAAGAAAGCATTTTTGAAAGGGAAATAGGGTCAAACCTTTTCCTAATTGATTTTGGTGGTTGAATTGCCCAACACAAATAATTGGACTAACTAGTTTGTTCAAGATTATACATTCTACAGATGTCAAAGGTTCAACACAAACCAATCAAAAGAACAAGTTAGAACTCAAAAGAAAGGAGCAAAAAGGAAACCGAAGGGCTCCCTGGTCTGGCGCACCGGACTGTCCGGTGTGCCACCGGACAGTGTCCGATGCACCACCGGACAGTGTCCGGTGCACCAGGGAGGATCCAGCTCAAACTCCTCAGCTTCGGGTTTTCCAGGCGCAGCTCCGCTATAATTCACCGGACTGTCCGGTGTGCCACCGGACTGTCCGGTGCACCAGCGGAGCAACGGCTATCTGCGCGCAACGGTCGACTCTGCAAAGTGAACAGTACTGCGGCAGAAGTCAGAGCAGCGGTCAGAGGGGCACCGGACTGTCCGGTGCGACACCGGACTGTCCGGTGCCGCATGAGGACAAAGCCTCCAACGGTCGACCGGCTCCGAGCCCTAACGGGAAGATGACGTGGCGCGCACCGGACACTGTCCGGTGCACCCTTCGCCAGCACACTTCACCAACGGCTAGATTTTGGTTGGTGGCTATAAATACCACCCCAACCGGCCACTTCAAGGAGTGGGAGCCCAAGCAACATTCCAAGTCATCTAGTTGACATACTCAAGCCCTCCCAACCACATATATTCATTGATCCATCCTATACACAAGATTTAGACCACTACAACCAACACAAGTGCCATAAAAGAGAGAGCAAGCAAAAGAGAGCTACTCATTTGAGTTTAGCACTAGTGCCTTGTGAGATTCACTGAGAGATAGTGTGTGCTACATCTTTGTGTTCATTTGTGTGTGGAGTTTTGACTCCCATTGAACTTCCTCCAATGTGTTGGAGGCTTGTAAAAGCTAGCAAGAGACACCAAAGAGTGTGGTGGTCCTTGCGGGATCGAGAGTGATCCTTGAGAAAAAGAAGAGCTCGCCGATCCTTGGGTGATCGGTGGAGAGAGGGAAAGGGTTGAAAAAGACCCGTCCTTAGTGGACTCCTCAACGGGGACTAGGCCTTCAAGGGCCGAACCTCGGTAAAACAAATCACCCGTGTCTCGTGTGCTTATTACTTGTGATTTGTTTGTGCTTTCCCTTTCTAAGTTTCTCTTGCATTATTCCTTGCTAATTCTATTTGGTGTTGCTTTAAGTTAAACTCTCATTTGGTGAAGCAACACATTGCAAGGGAGAACTTGTCTTATTACTCTTCTTGCCTAAGCATTCTTGCTTTATTCTCATAGACTTATTAGTAGTATTGATTTATCAATTCCGCATTATTTGAAAGCAACACTCTTTACAAGCAAGGACTTAGTTTTTATACTCCGATAATTATATATCTTGTTCTAACCGCTAATCAAGGGATCTAGTTGGGGGGGATAAAGTTTTAATTTTCAGGTTTCGTCTATCCACCCCCCTCTAGGCGACTTTCAATTGGTATCAGAGCTAGGCACTTCATCTTGAGTCTAACAACTCGAAGTGATGGCTCGTAGAAGATCCCAAAAGAACAAGAAGACAACTCCGAAGGAGAACAAGGAGGTAACTCTTGAGATATTACTTTCCGATTGTTCTAATTATGATTCATGGTCCACTAGAGTAATAAATGCCTTTAGAATCATAGATCCTCAATTAGAACAAATTTTAGACAAGAGTATTATCCCTCCTAACTATGCTAGGGAAAATGCCTCCGAAGAAGATTTAAGGTGTATTCACTTAAACTATCTAGCTTATGACATCTTAAGTAAATCCCTTAGCAAAGAAGATTATCATGCTTTCATAATAAAATATGATAAACCTATTTGTGATGTGCATGATATTTGGACTAGAATTAAAACTAAATTTGATGAGTCCAAACATGATAGTTCATTTTGTGCTTCTACTTCCTTTGGTATTTGTGATACTAATCATTGCAAGGAAGAAGAAGAAAATGATCGATGGAGACCAAACGATGAATCCACCTCTCCAAAAGGTTTGTCTTCCCATTTCTATTCCCACATGTGTTGTGTGGCTAATGAAAATGATAGCGGAAGCACAAACAAGTATGAGGAGGAAGAAAAAAGCTTCATGCAACTCTACGCTCGCCTAAGCCAAGAAGATAAGGCAGTCATGCTCAAACTTCTAGAAAGAGCGAGAGAGCAAAGCGAAGCTCGTCAAAGGATAGAAGATGTTCTCTCCATGAAAATGCTACACTTTGACGAGTTGACTAAAGAACATGAGGAGCTAAAGTGCTCTCATGTTGATTTGGTCCAAAGGTATGAAACTATTTCAATTGAGCAATATAACGCTTTACATTGTATCGCTCAATTAGTAAATAGGAATACCTTGCTTAAAGACCAGGTAGAAAAGCTAAACGTTGAAAATCTAGCTTTTCAAGAAAAATATGATATGCTCCTATGCTCTCATGAAAATCTTATGGATGATCATATCATATTAGATATTGCTCATGAGGTTGTGATAGAAAACTTAAAATCCCAACAACCTCACTCTTGCACATGTATTCAATTTGAGACTATATTACCATGTGCTAATGCTTGTTGTCCGTCGACAAGCAAATCTTCTTTTGAGCTAGAATTTGCAGGAACAAATGATGATACATATCAAAAGCTCAAAGAAGAAAATGAGAGGCTAAAAATGAACTTGACACAACTTAAAGGAAAGTGCATTGCTCAACCTTCTCAAGATAACCGTGATCACATGGTGAAGAAGCTTGAGACGGGAACAACCGTGGCGTGCACTAAATCCCTTGAAGAAAATGTCAAGGACTTGAGGATTGCCAAGAGGAGGAAGCAAAAGAAGAAAATCAATACCGCCTCCAAAAGCCTCAACCATGCCTCCATAAAAGGTAACGTCCAAGGTAATAATCAAGTCACACTTCTTACAAATAGAAATAAGAGGTGTAGTGAATGCTTTGAAAAGGGGCATTTGATTAGATCATGTCCCTATATTAAAAATGGCTTGATTATTAACAAGGATGATAAACTCTGTTTTAAATGTTCAAAGAAGGGACACTTTATTAAATCTTGTCCCCATTTAAAACAAAAGGGCATAGGGTTAGAAAAGAAAGTTTTTACTAACCATGTAGCAAGCAACAAACAAGGAAAGAAGAAATCTTCAAAACTTGGAAAACGCCTATGCTACACATGCCGGGAAAAGGGACATCAATGCAATGATTGTCCCATTGGTAACTCCTCCACTCATAGCTTGTCATTTGATTCATACATAACTAGGCAACCCAAAATTGTAACTTGTGCTAGAAAGACAATAAATTTGCCAAACGCTAGCGCAAAGGACATTTGGGTTCCTAGATCTTTGTTAACTAACCATAATGGACCCATCAAGAGATGGGTACCAAAACATGCTTGACAAGCTTTGCAGGAGATGGAGATGGTATGAAGCTTTGAGATGCTTGAGAGAGTCAATTCAATTTTTATTAACTCAAGCTATCAATCTACAGTGATCTACACATCCAAGATTGACCCAAGGTTATTTCAAATTATTATGTCTAAAACTCATATCATCTCGGGAAGATATTAATGTTGTAGGAAATAAAGAATTAATCCTATGCCGAAAAGTCAAGACCTACAACATGGAGGAAAACCAAAGGATGGTAACATTTATGCTTTTAAGTGCAAGTATTCTAGAATATCATTTCTTATGTGTCTTATGTAGTCTCATAGAAAAATAAAGCACTTCAAGTATCTTTAAATTATATCACCATTCTTTGAAGAAGTTCCTCTCATATGGTAGATTGTATATTCATCATTCCTATACTATGGCAATCTACATGTTTTAAATTATTAAGAAATCCATGGCATGTTTTACACGTATTATCTTATTATTGCCATGATTCTAGATATAAAGAGATATTCCAAGTTCTTAAAAAAAATAGGGTGTCACAATAGGAATTCAAATCCCTATGACACCTACAAAAGGAAGATTCTCTCTATAACTAGAATAGTGAGACTAATGCTTTTATCTAAGTAACCCATGTAGTCTCACTATTAGAGAATATGTTTTCTCTTTGGAAATGCGTAATTTAACATAAAAAGGAAAGTCAATCCAATGACTTATGTTGTTATGCTTATATTGGATATGATTCTTCTACATTTATCGCTCTCCATGTTATGAATTAGATTTATTCCCGTAATTCTTAAGAACTTACTATGCTTGTTTCATAAGTTAAAACTAAGCATACCTCAAGGAATAATCTAGTTCATATTTTAAAGTTTCCATGCTTTAGTAATTCACTTTTCATTCCTTATCAAAAATGGTTACAAAAAGGGAAACTAGTGCTTGTGTTGCTATTAACATTTCTCTTGAGACTACTTATGAAAATCTACAAGAGAGTAAGTGCAAGGTTAAAGCCACAAGCCTTAAAAGGGTACTCTTCACCCAAAAGGAAGAAAGGTCAAAGCAAAGGTCTGGGAACTCATCTCTTTGATTTAGTTCCCATCAATGATTGTTCACTCAAAATTATATCTTTGTGAAGAAATAGATTCTTTATTAAACTTAAATTGACTAAGATGTGCATTCAATCTCTTTCTCATTAATGCACTTATCCATTAGAATCTATTTCATACCTTTGCTATATATGTTCTCATATTGACTTGCTTTTAAGTAATGATCAATAAATTTAATATGAAGAAGTAAATTCCTACGATTGATCAAATGTTTAAATAGTGCATGTTCTTCTTTTCAAATAATGTGCACTAATGTTAAGGATTTTACTTCATGTCTGTGTGATCTATGGATGATGAATTGTTCTTATTTTCTATCTAAAAAGACCATCATTCATCATTTACTCCCTTATGCTATTAACATCTTTCTTGAGTATTTTTCAATAAGTTGGGAAGGAAAAAGAAACAACTACATAGGGAGGACACTCACATGAAAGAGAAAGACATTAAGTGAAACAACACCTACTTGGACAATAAGTTTGTCAAAAGCATCAATGGTGTGGTTGTGAGTATTCTAAATCTTTTTCATTATGAGAGTACAAGGCTTAAGTTGTTTATTGCAAATCTTATAAGCCTTGATCAAAGATAAATAGTGCTTCTCCCTATTTGCCTTTAAAAATGAGTGCATCCACCCAATTCTTTCATTCTTGATGCATATCTTTAAGGGGGGGGCTATTTCTATATCTTGATTATATTGAGACTAGTACGTTTTCTTAGTAATCTCATATAAGTCTCTTGTATGAGAACAAGTTTCTCATAAGGCATGCTACTACATTTCAATCCATCTTGGTAAAATAATGTCACCTCTATCAAGGATTGTAGCTTTCAATGTTAAAGTAGCATATTTATCGGATTCTCCTATTTATGAGCATGTTTGAAAATCTAATGCCTATGTTGTTCTTTTGATCGCATCTGTTGTATGATCATTGAATAACTTCAATTATCACTTATGCTTCTTAGTACTTCATGCAATTTCAATTTGATTTCAATTAGTAATTTCAATTGACATCTATCTTGATATGTACTAAGTTAAAAGGAGAATTCATGATACATTTATGCAATTTGTGATCTTCTTGATATATAATAACATGACTTAGAAAAGAATCACAAGTTGTAGAACTCTCTCTTGTGCAAAATATTCGCATACATTGTTTTGAGTATAGGTCTTAAGCGACTAAGACTAAGGACAAAGCACAATGAAGAGAGCATCTCTATGTGAAGGTACAAAAGGGTAAAACTATTCAATCTTATTCATACATGTACCTAAATCTTCCTACATTCCTTGCATATCTTGTATAAAAGGAAGAGAAAGCATGCTCATGCATTAAACCCTGCTTCATACCTAGTTTAACTTCTCAAACATACATTCTTGCATCTTTGTTAAAACTAGGTGAAGTAATTTTATTGTCAAAGAGCTTAAAGCTTAACCTTGTAACGAGGATAAGCTGCCTTTGTTCCAAAGGTGGATGGTCCTTAAGTCTCTTTGAAATCCTTAAGGGTAAATGCTTAAGATATTTATAACATGCTTTCATAAGTGCATCAATTGTCATGAGCATTTGAGCATCACACCTATACTATGACACAATGCACTTCACATTCTCTATGATATAGATATGATCTCATTAACCTAATTATGTGCACTTGGCATTTAAGACCAAAAAAATTGTATTCCTCTCAAAGCACATATTTAGGGGGAGCAATCTATATCATATAAGAATTGTTTAAGCTTAATTGACATATCCTTTTAATCATATCTCTTTCCTTTGGTACATTTGCATATTTCTTATCTCTATTGTGTGCCAAGGCTAAGACTAATATGTTTTCATGAGCATATCATGTATTAAATCTTAGATTGAAAGGGAAATGGAGTATTCGGCAAAGACATCGCTTCCACTCAACTCCATTGGTATTATCCACTCTTTGCCGGTATTCCGTCATCTCTCCGTCTTTGGTATAATCTTCTCTCATATGTTTTATTTGCCAAAGGGGAGAAAGTAGTTAGGAAAGGGCTAATATTTCACTCAAAGTATCCGTTTTTGGCGATTCATGCCAAAGGGGGAGAAAGTATCAGCCCAAAGCAAAAGGACCGCACCACCACCCTATTTTTTAAAAAAGAGAATTTTAAAACTAATGATTTTCAATTGGTAAATTTCAAATTGGTATCTTATTGTGTTCAAAAGGGGGAGAAAGGAGTATTTTAAAAATTGATATCTTAAAACCCTCTTGAACACTAAGAGGAGGAATTTCATTAAGGGGGAGTTTTGTTTAGTCAAAGGAAAAGCATTTGAAACAGGGGAAGAAAATTTCAAATCTTGAAAATGCTTCGCAAAATCTTATTCATTTACCTTTGACTATTTGCAAAAGGACTTTGAAAAGAATTTCCAAAAGAGTTTGCAAAAACAAAACAATTGGTGCAAGCATGGTCTAAAACATTAAATATAAAGAAAGCATCCATGCATATCTTATGAAATATAAGATTGGTTTAATTCCAAGCAACCTTTGCGCATATATCATGCAAACTAGTTTAATTATGCACTTATATATTTGCTTTGGTTTGTGTTGGCATCAATCACCAAAAAGGGGGAGATTGAAAGGGAAATAGGGTCAAACCTTTTCCTAATTGATTTTGGTGGTTGAATTGCCCAACACAAATAATTGGACTAACTAGTTTGTTCAAGATTATACATTCTACAGATGTCAAAGGTTCAACACAAACCAATCAAAAGAACAAGTTAAGACTCAAAAGAAAGGAGCAAAAAGGAAACCGAAGGGCTCCCTGGTCTGGCGCACCGGACTGTCCAGTGTGCCACCGGACAGTGTCCGATGCACCACCGGATAGTGTCCGGTGCACCAGGGAGGATCCAGCTCAAACTCCTCAGCTTCGGGTTTTCCAGGCGCAGCTCCGCTATAATTCACCGGACTGTCCGGTGTGCCACCGGACTGTCCGGTGCACCAGCGGAGCAACGGCTATCTGCACGCAACGGTCGACTCTGCAAAGTGAACAGTACTGCGGCAGAAGTCAGAGCAGCGGTCAGAGGGGCACCGGACTGTTCGGTGCGACACCGGACTGTCCGGTGTCGCATGAGGACAAAGCCTCCAACGGTCGACCGGCTCCGAGCCCTAACGGGAAGATGACGTGGCGCACCGGACACTGTCCGGTGGCGCACCAGACTGTCCGGTGCACCCTTCGCCAGCACACTTCACCAACGGCTAGATTTTGGTTGGTGGCTATAAATACCACCCCAACCGGCCACTTCAAGGAGTGGGAGCCCAAGCAACATTCCAAGTCATCTAGTTGACATACTCAAGCCCTCCCAACCACATATATTCATTGATCCATCCTATACACAAGATTTAGACCACTACAACCAACACAAGTGCCATAAAAGAGAGAGCAAGCAAAAGAGAGCTACTCATTTGAGTTTAGCACTAGTGCCTTGTGAGATTCACTGAGAGATAGTGTGTGCTACATCTTTGTGTTCATTTGTGCGTGGAGTTTTGACTCCCATTGAACTTCCTCCAAAGCGTTGGAGGCTTGTAAAAGCTAGCAAGAGACACCAAAGAGTGTGGTGGTCCTTGCGGGATCGAGAGTGATCCTTGAGAAAAAGAAGAGCTCGCCGATCCTTGGGTGATCGGTGGAGAGAGGGAAAGGGTTGAAAAAGACCCGTCCTTAGTGGACTCCTCAACGGGGACTAGGCCTTCAAGGGCCGAACCTCGGTAAAACAAATCACTCGTGTCTCGTGTGCTTATTACTTGTGATTTGTTTGTGCTTTCCCTTTCTAAGTTTCTCTTGCATTATTCCTTGCTAATTCTATTTGGTGTTGCTTTAAGTTAAACTCTCATTTGGTGAAGCAACACATTGCAGGGGAGAACTTGTCTTATTACTCTTCTTGCCTAAGCATTCTTGCTTTATTCTCATAGACTTATTAGTAGTATTGATTTATCAATTCCGCATTATTTGAAAGCAATACTCTTTACAAGCAAGGACTTAGTTTTTATACTCCGATAATTATATATCTTGTTCTAACCGCTAATCAAGGGATCTAGTTGGGGGATAAAGTTTTAATTTTCAGGTTTTGCCTATCCACCCCCCCTCTAGGCGACTTTCAATTTTGAATATCAATTTGGCGAAGAGACCAACGACGGGAAACCGCCAATGATAACTGTTGGGGACTTGTTCTCAAATGCTATGAATTAAGAACAAGGCAACATAGAGTATTAAATGTTAGTGTCCTTCATCCTTCGAAGCATTATTTCCTTTAGGATATAATGATCTTCAGATGAAGGTCATGAAGGACATACCTTCATCATTGTTGTATATGTTAATAAAAGAAGAAGCATATGAAATATAAGAGGCAACATGAATAATCATATAACATTATCAATTCATCCTCATTATATTATCATAGAAAAATAGAAACAATATTGAATTACATATGTACCTTCGGCTTGACAAAAGGTAAAAGTACAAGCGTGACGCACAAGTAAGTACAAGTCAGTGTGAACAGTACGGGGTACTGTTCATCTATTTATAGGCACAGGGCATAGCCTGTGTAAATTTACATTCATGCCCTTTATATTTACTATTGACTTATGGATAAAACAATGAGGACTAAATAGTCTTTTCCCCTTTAAGTCGGTTTCTCTTCCCGCCACTTAGCCGAAGCTCCCTTTCGTGTAGCTTCAGAGCAGCTTCAGCCTTCGTCTCAATTATGCTTTTTACATCGCGTGTGGTTTTAACCCATGTCCGAAGGTACCTGTTCATATGTCACACTTGGAAAACATTGTTAAATCATGTTTTTGAGGACCTTCGGAAGACGAAGGCCCCCAACAATAACAAAAAGCGAATAGTAGTGGGCTTCACAACAGGACTGAAATTTTCATCATAGTCAATGCCATATTGCTGGTTAAAACCCTTGACAACTAACTGTGCTTTATAGCGATCGATAGAGCCATCTGCTTTGTGCTTGAGTCGAAACACCCATTTGGAGTCAATAATGTTGAGACCAGGACGTGGAGGAATAAGGTGCCAAGTCTCATTTTTTAGAAGAGCATCAAATTCAACATTCATGGCACCAAGCCAGAGTGGATCTTTCATGGCAGTAACATGAGAGGATGGTTCGGAAGGAGAAACTCGTGACACTGAGTACATAACAGTACCATCAGTCCGAATTTTTGGTTGTCGAATATTATGTTTGAGCCGAGTACCATAAGAGTGTCCATTAGTAATTTGCGGTTCATTAGCAGGAGGGTCCACAGAGCCATCATCAGACGAAGAAACCCCAAGAGAATCAGATGAAAATTACACTATGGGGGATGGAATATCTGGTGCAGCCAGCTCATGATCAACACGCACGGTCCCAGACGAAGGAATCGGCAGCAGCACTGAACCCCGCGCATCACAAGAGTTCACGGGAACAGGCGATGAAGCAGCCGCAGGTTCGTCGGTGATGTGTTGAGGAGGCATCGTAGGAACCACGTTTGGTGGAGATAGGTTCGATGCTGCTGCAGGTGATGGTGCACGCGACCCAGGTATGCTTTGTGCGCCGGAGCGCAGAGGGTCAGCAGCAAATGTGTCTGCAGGCACAGGGTTAGCAGGAAACAAAGCAAGCATACGATTATTGTTCAACTCAAAATTGTTATCGCTCGGCTGCTGGTCAAGGTTGCGGGAAGTTTTAGAAAAAAGGGAAAACGGTCTCATCAAAGACAACATCTCTGGAAATATAGACATGACTAGAGTCAAGGTCAAGACACTTGTATCCCTTGTGAAGAGAGCTATACCCTAAAAAACGCAAGGTTTGGATCGAAATTCTAATTTGCGTTTATTGTATGGTCTCAAATGTGGCCAGCATGCACATCCAAAGATTTTGAGCATGGAATAGTGAAGCGTCCCGATCCTTTGGGACTCAAATGTGATACAAATACTAGTCCCAGGAGGCTAGTAAACACATTCCTTACTTCAAATAGTACAGAGTTTAGATAAAAATTATTACAATACCGGGGTACAAGCTCGAGAGAGCCAATTTAAGAAACGCAGTAGGAAAATATACTAGCCCAAGCCACAGGCAGAACTGGGTGCAGACACAGCCCTCTTAATCAAGCATAGCAGAAAAGAAGTCCTCGGTTGCTGAAAAACATAAATAAATCTGGGTGAATACACTAGGTATTCCGCAAGCCCACCCCGCTCCCGTAGAGAGAAAGAGACCTATGATATACATGCTCAATTTGGTGGAGTTGTGGTCACTCATCATTTTCTTAGAGAAAGGCAGTTACTTGAAGGTTTTTCCCATAGTCTTAGAATAACCAAAAACTCAACCGCCATTGAGCTTCCCGCTCCCGTGGCCTCAGTTTCTTTCTTAACACCTATTTATTCACACATTCCTCTTTTCATGAAACCCATTGTCGGTGTTTTGGGTCCGACCGCACACCCGGGGTTGCCCCTCAAGGTGTTTCTAGGAGTAGGACGGTATCGACGACTGTAGCAAAATGGTTCATGCCGATCGCACGAGGGACAATGGACAAGATTTACAGGTTCAGGCCGCTTAGAGATGCGTAACACCCTACGTCCTGGTGAGTATGTTTGGTGAGCGTGGTTACAAGAGGGCTCTCTGGATTGAAGACACAGAGAGTTGATGTGGGTGGCTAAGTAAGATAAGGTCGATCGTTCTGAAGGGGTGCCCCCTAGGCCTTATATACTCGACCGTGGGGCAGTACACGTGGATATGATAACAACAAGTAGCTAAAAGGTAGTGAACCTCTTGAGTTTATCCCTACGTAACCCTCACCGACTTATCCTCGCATGGCTCCTTTGCATGGGGGCTCCAGCGCGGGAAAGTCGGGTCTCTGTTGCGATTTACTCGCTCGACGTTGTGGGCCGTCCGGGTTTGCACCAATCCGGTCTCACGTCGCTCTGCTTTGTTGGTTGTTTCTCCCCAGGCCCACGAAAGAATGACCTTACGATTTATTAGGCCCTTGGGCCTTTCGTGAGGTCTTTTACTCCTTTAGTGGACCCGGGGGATATCTATCCCCCACAAGCCCTCGATCTTTGGGTTAATTTAGAGGTAATCAGCCCAAAGATCCCAGGTCCAACTTGCGGGTGTTTTGAAGAAAAATGACTTCCTGCTGTCTTCTCTTGCTCCGATCACTCATTTGACCGAAGCTTAGTTTCATGCTTGTGCCTTAGAGGTCGGCATTTCAATTTGTAGGATTCTGAACTTCATTGGGTGCACCGAAGGTGCGCCCAATGGGTGTAGCCCCCGAGCTTCAAATGGATTTTTTAAGGATAATCCATTCGAAGGTCTTCCTTTCGTGCCTCTTTGCTGAAAATTATCCCTTTCGTTTGTAAAAATTGGCATGAAGCTATTTGCATTATGCTTTGGAGGTCAGCATTATGTCATCAATATTTTGCTGCAGAGGTCAGCATATATTTTGTCTTTAGCAGCCGAGTTTGCAATCCATCCATATCTTGCTAGGTAGTGCAATTTATTTGCTTCTGCAACTGATTGGACGTTTGATGGACGTTCTCTGTCTAGTCTTCACGTCGCTTCTGTCGGCCATATCTTGTACTTCGCTGGCTATATTTGGCTTTCCTCTGATCCTTACTGATATCTCATTTTTGTCTTGAGGTATTCACTGCGTGCCCTGCACAGATGTGACCATTTTGAAAAATATACTGATAATTCCTGGGCGTCCCCCCCAATGGGTGTGGGCAAGGGACGGCTTGGTACGCTGAGTGTTTTAGCCGGCTGCTTCTGAGTAGTAATGTGATGGGACGGCGAGTGTAATCATATCCTTTGCGCTGTTGACTGGAGTCCCAATGGGTGTAGTGTTGCATGAAACGGCGTCAGCCACCTGACGTGTCTCCAGACGGGTGGAAGTGCTTATTGAATGCTTTGCGACTGTTCAGTGACCACGGTTGGAGGTGAGCGGTTGCCTTTCCCTTCTATAAATAACGTCGTTGCCCCTCTGGTTTTTTCACATCTCTTCGCTGTTCTTTACTGCATCCTTCTCTTCTCTCCCGTCTGCTTCCGCCATGGGCAAGAGTAACAAACGCAAGCGCGAGCCGACTCCTCCGTCGGAGGACTTCGGCGACTCGGAATACTCGGAGGAGGAGTTCTCCTCCGAGTCCGAGGGGTCTCCGGCTCCCGTCTCTCCCCCGGCGTCGTCTGATGATTCAGACGACTCCCAGGGGATTGCCGCGGAAGTCTGGACGTACATCCGGGCCGTCGAGCGCTCCGGGCTCGAGGGCTCGGATGAGTCGGAGTACTCCTCGGATGAGGAGGACTCGGACGGCGGCGAGGACGAGGACGAGGACGACGACGACGACGACGGTGGCGACGGTGACGGCAGCGGCAGCGGCGGGGGCAGCGGCGGCGGCGACGAGAGCAAGGGCAGCACCAGAGGCGGCAGCAGCAAGGGCAGCACCAGGGTCGGCGGCGGTGGCAGCAGCAGCAAGGCCAGTGGCTAAACGCCACTGGTCTTTAGATATTAGTATAGTGTAGTTAGAATAATGTAGTAGTAATGTAGAGTAGTATAGCGTAGTATAGTAGTAGTAGTAATGTAATGTAGTAATAGTAGGGAAGCATCAACTCGCAAAGAGTTGATTTGTAAGCTTATTGTCTTCCCTTAATGAAAGAATGACGTTGGCTTCTTCTTGTTTTGCTTGATTATAAAACTGATTCTTTTGAGACAGTAGATGAATAACTTGGGCATCACACTGACGCTTCCAGAAGTAGCTGCCGAGTAATCTTGTAGTCTGTGTCGAAGTTTTAGAAGTAATGCCGAGCGACTGAAGGTCGACGTCGGCATTTTAGAAGTAATGCCGAGCGATTGAACACGAGATCAGCGTTTTAGAGGCAACGCCGAGTGATTGAAGGTCGACGTCGGCATTTTTAGAAGTAGTGCCGAGCGATTGAAGGTCGACGTCGGCATTTTAGAAGTAATGCCGAGCGATTGGACACGAGATCAGCGTTTTAGAGGCAACGCCGAGTGATTGAAGGTCGACGTCGGCATTTTAGAAGTAATGCCGAGCGATTGAACACGAGATCAGCGTTTTAGAGGCAACACCGAGTGATTGAAGGTCGACGTCGACATTTTTAGAAGTAGTGCCAAGCGATTGAAGGTCGACGTCGGCATTTTAGAAGTAATGCCGAGCGATTGAACACGAGATCAGCGTTTTAGAGGCAACGCCGAGTGATTGAAGGTCGCCGTCGGCATTTTAGAAGTAATGCCGAGCGATTGAACACGAGATCAGCGTTTTAGAGGCAGCGCCGAGTGATTGAAGGTCGTTGTCGGCATTTTAGAAGTAATGCCGAGCGATTGAGCACGAGATCAGCGTTTTAGAGGCAACGCCGAGTGATTGAAGGTCGCCGTCGGCATTTTAGAAGTAATGTCGAGCGATTGAACACGAGATCAGCGTTTTAGAGGCAACGCCGAGTGACTGGATGGTGACGTCGGCATTTTAGAGGTAATGCCGAGCGACTGAATATGAAATCAGCGTTTTATAGTCAACGCCGAGTGATAGCAGGCCGCATGAGCTATTTTGAGGATGATAACCGAGTGATGAGGTGGCGCATCGGCTTTTTGGAAATAACTGCCGGATGACCACGTGGCATGCTGGGGTTTTGGAAATAACCGCCGGGTGATGACTGGGCACTTTTTGAAACGGTATCTGGCTCGAGAATATCCCATAAGAGCTGCTCTTTTAGCCGCCTTTGCTTTCCGTTCCCTAGTTCTTGCATTCCCGCTTCCGAATCCTCTCTGCCATTCGCCTCCTACTCTGCTCGCTGGTGAAATCGAAATGGCGCCCAAGAGGAAGACTGCGAGCTCGTCTGCTGCGGTGATCCCTCCGATCGACCCCAACAGCCAGTTGCCTTTCGCAGGTAACCATATGTCCATCATTTTTGAAGCTGAACTTCTCCACCTCGTATCCATCGGGGTTCTTCCTCCGTGGGAACTCTGTTCTTGGCGGATTTGCCACGGGACTACTGTCCCGACAGAGGATACCCACGAGTCTGTAGTTTGCGCTCCTTTTCTTCTCCGCGGCCTCGGCCTTCCCATCTCTCCCTTTTTCCGTGGCCTCCTTGATTTCTACCACATTAACTTGACCCATTTGAACCCTAATTCCATTCTGCAAATCTCCATTTTCGTTCACCTATGCGAAGCCTTTCTTGGCGTGCTGCCACATTTCGGTTTATGGAAGTATTTGTATCATTGTCGCCCTGGGATGGCCGGGGGACAACATCAGTTGGTCGGAGGTGCCAGTTTGGAGATGTGTCGCGGGCGGAAAACTGAGTATCTTGAGATTCCCCTCAAGGACAGTATTAAGGGGTGGCGTCTAGAGTGGTTCATAGTTGATAATTATGGAAATTCTCTCCCCTCCCGGTCGGGAAGACAGCCAGACGTTCGCACTCCGAGCTGGACCGAGTCTCCCACAGATCAGGAAGTGGCTGAGGCAGGTGTGTTGCTAACTGAAGTTGGACTGCTGAAAGAGAGAGGTCTGACTGCTGAAGCTGTGGTTGCTGACTTTGTTTTCAAGAACATTCAGCCACTGAAAGACAGGGCCTATCCAGCATATCTGTATCGAGGGCTAGCCGACTCAACTCGGGTTACCAATAGGAGAATTCCTTCTGTAGACTTGGTAAGCCGACTTGAAATGATCCTCAGGGGTAAGGTGTCAAATGTTGGTGCTCCTGTGGCATACTCAACCTGGAACCTGCCTCCTCCCAAAGCCTTCACCCTTTTTGTGTCAAATCCGCCTGTGACTGATGGCAATTTGGGCCTTAGAGTGCGACCCTCTGCTGAAGAAGTCAGTACTTTGGTTGCTTCGCTTGGGGAGATTCCTGATGACGAACGGCGGGTCCATTTTGAGGTGCCCCTGAACCCTAGTGATGCGGATATAAATGCCATGCTTGATCTGCTAGCTGAGGATTCCTCTGACGCTGCTCTTGCTGGTACATTGGCAGTGGTGCCCCTTCCAGAGGTTGATACAACTTTGGATGTCCAGAAACCTGTCAGTACTCGCCCGAGGCGCCCTAGCCAAACCAATCAGCTTGAGCCTTCTGCTGATGAGCAAAAGAAGAAAAGAAGACGCCTCCGGCGAGTATCCAGTTTTGATGAGGACGCTGGTACCTCAGTTCCTGCTACTGAAGAAGTGCCTGCGACTGGACTTACTGACGCTAACCCCAATGTGGGTGCTCCATCTGTTGCTGATCCCAATGGGGGTGCTGCTTGTGTTGTCACTGTGGAAGATGAGGAGGAAGAAAATGAGGCTCCTTTAACTCGGAAAAATAGTCGGCAGTTCATCGCCAGCGGTGAAAGTAGTGGAGTTCCTTCTCCTGCTTTGTCTGCCCTCATTGGTCTGCAAGAACTGTCCCTGGCCAACTTTGATCAAACTCTTGAGGATATGGTCCCAGAGGACTTGTTATCAGAGCCAGTGGATGATGATGCAACGGAGGCTTGCGCTGCCGTGCCTGATGCTGGGTTGAGGTCATCCCGTGCCTCGTCGACCATAGAGCACGATCTCGAGGGTCGGGATGCTGACTTGGATTGTCCTGGTCCCATGGAAGTGGCTGAAGGCCCGTCAACCTTAGAGGTGGTAACTGCGGAGAGTCTGGACCTCAAGAATGGTGCTGACACATGCCCAGCCCCCGAGGATGTCGCCGGGGATGACTTAGCTCGGGTGAAGAGTGCAAGCCACTGCCCAGCCCCCGAGGGTGCTGCCGGTGACGATCCGGCTCAAGTGGGCAGTGCCAACTATGACCCAGCCCCCGAGGGTGCCCAAGCAGGGTCTCCTTCCTGCACTTCCATGGACGTTCACGCGGGATCACCTCCACATTCTGGCTGCATGGTGGTAGCCCAAACTTTGGACCAGGGAGTCGCTTTAGAGGGCAGCGTCCCCGCTGATCGGGCGTTTGGCTCTGTTGAAGGCACTGAGCTGATTCCTACTGGTCCGTTGCAAGCTGCTTCGGGTGGTGGCCTTGCGCCTGGTTATCAGCTGATTTCTCCTGATTTGGGGATCCCTTCGTTCTTTTCCAACCTCCAGGTACTGTGCTGTATTTTAGCTTGATCTTTACATTGCATGAACTTTCGTCATTATGTTCATCTGTTCTTCTCATCAGGCTTTGGTGGATGGGATGGCCAGCCAGCTGAGATTGCAGGGTGCTTCCGTCCCAGAAGTGGCTTCGTCTCTTGCGTGTTGGAATCCAGTGTCACTTCATCGTCGTGTATCCGAGTTGGAGGCAACTAACGCTGGTTAGTGCCCTTTTTCTTCTCTTCGCCTTTGTTGTGGACTGTTTTACCTTCTGACCTCGTTTTGTTTGATTACCTCTTGCTAGGAATGACTCGGCAGATTGCAATTCTTGAGGAAAAACATTCCCGAGATCAGGCTGAAATGGTTCAACGGTGCGCTGACTTTGAGGAGAAGTACTCTCAGAGCCAAACTGAACTAAATCAGGTCTCCGCTGCCTTGGATGACGCCAATGCCCTGAGTTCTTCTCTTCATGCTCGGCTTGACTCTGAAAAGGTAACTTACAAAACTGTGCCTTGCCTTGCTATGTTCCTATTACTTGCTTGGTTTCTGAAGGAGTTGATTTTTGTTTGCAGGAAGAAAAGCGTATCCTTGCTGCTTCTCGTGACAATCTTGACAGATTGTATCGTGGTTCTAGCAACTCGCTGTCAATCTTGGAGAGGAGTCACCGTTTTACAATGGAGGAACTGGACAATCAACGTTGTAAGCTGCAGGAATCTGTGGACGAAGTGACCCGCCTTAAGCAATTGATATCAGCAAAGGATGCCACCATCAAAGAACTCCGAGCCTCCAAGAAATCTATTGCCTAGGAGTTAGAGGCTGCTCGGCTGGCTGCTAAAGTTGCCGAAGAAACTGCCGCTACTCTCAAAGCCCAGCGCGATAAAGCCATGGACAAGGCTATTCGGGCAGGACGAATCTTAATGAGGAGACCCGGCGTGGTTGTTCCTGAAGACATAAAGGCTGACGTGAATGCTGCCCCTGATTCCTCGTGTCGCCCTTCTTCGTCGGTCGCTCCTGAGAAAGACATTGCGAAATAGAGAAACATTTTGCGTGCTCTGAGCGCGCGGTTAGCATGATCGAGTATTTGTTAGAGGACATCAGTTTATCATTCGAATGACATAATTACTCTCTTATTGTATCAGAATTTATTGGTTCGCAAATTTGCGGTAATGAAATGACGCATGATGATTATGAAATTTGTTTGCGGGATATGGAAATCATCCCCTGAATTACATAGGTGCGAGTATGTTGCACCGGCTTAAGTCGCCACTGACTTTAGCCGATAGCTCCGTTAGTAGGGTATAGTGGCCACCCCAAGTTAAGTAAGCGTGAGCATGTCGCACCGCCTTAAGTCGTTGCCGACTTAAGTCGATTGCTCCGTTTGTAGGGCATAGTGGTCACCCCAAGTTAAGTAAGCGTGAGCATGTCGCACCGCCATAAGTCGTTGCCGACTTAAGTCGATTGCTCCGTTTGTAGGGCATAGTGGTCACCCCAAGTTAAGTAAGCGTGAGCATGTTGCACCGCCTTAAGTCGTTGCCGACTTAAGTCGATTGCTCCGTTTGTAGGGCATAGTGGTCACCCCGAGTTAAGTAAGCGTGAGCATGTTGCACCGCCTTAAGTCGTTGCCGACTTAAGTCGATTGCTCCGTTTGCAGGGCATAGTGGTCACCCCGAGTTAAGTAAGCGTGAGCATGTTGCACCGCCTTAAGTCGTTGCCGACTTAAGTCGATTGCTCCGTTTGCAGGGCATAGTGGTCACCCCAAGTTAAGTAAGCGTGAGCATGTTGCACCGCCTTAAGTCGTTGCCGACTTAAGTCGATTGCTCCGTTTGTGGGGCATAGTGGTCACCCCGAGTTAAGTAAGCGTGAGCATGTTGCACCGCCTTAAGTCGTTACCGACTTAAGTCGATTGCTCCGTTTGCAGGGCATAGTGGTCACCCCGAGTTAAGTAAGCGTGAGCATGTTGCACCGCCTTAAGTCGTTGCCGACTTAAGTCGATTGCTCCGTTTGTAGGGCATAGTGGTCACCCCGAGTTAAGTAAGCGTGAGCATGTTGCACCGCCTTAAGTCGTTGCCGACTTAAGTCGATTGCTCCGTTTGCAGGGCATAGTGGTCACCCCGAGTTAAGTAAGAATGCAAGTCAATCGTAAACGAACTGAGTATCTTTGAAATCTCTCTTTATTGATGACATATTTCCACTTTACAGAATACATTGTCACCCCAGCAGTTTTGAAATACAGCTAGGGATAAAACTTTCTGAGGTGCTCTATGTTCCAGGAGTTCCCAACTTCTGTGCCATCCATCTGAGTGAGGCGATACGATCCGGGCCGAGTGACTTCTGCTACTATGAAGGGTCCTTCCCATAAGGGTGATAACTTGTGTCGTCCCTCCCCTGTTAGAATTCGGCGGAGGACGAGGTCTCCTACTGAAAAGAACCGTTGCCGCACAGCCTTGTCGTGATAGCGCCTTAGAGTCTGCTGGTACCGTGCTGATTGGATTACCGCATTCAGTCGTTCTTCCTCAAGTACATCAATGTCCTCCAGCCTGGTGGCCTCAGCTTCTGCTATGCTTTCGAAGATCAACCTTGGCGCCCCAAACTTGAGATCAGCAGGTAGCACTGCCTCCGACCCATAGACCATGAAGAAAGGAGTGTTTCCATGCAGGGCTCGGCTAGGTTGAGTTCTTAGGCTCCAAACAACATAAGGCAATTCTCTTATCCACTTTCCTGCGAATTTTTCATTCTTATCGAAGACCTTTTTCCTGAGTGCCTCCAATATCATTCCGTTGGCTCGCTCAACCTTCCCGTTGGCTCTTGGATGTGCTACAGATGCGTACTTGATCTGAACGCTCTTTTGATCGCAGAAGTCGAAGAATTCTGAACCGGTGAAGTTGGATCCTAAGTCAGTTATGATGCTGTTTGGTATCCCGAACCTGAATATTATGTCTTGTATGAATTCCACGGCCTTAGCAGAGGTTAAAGAAGCAATAGGCTTGAACTCTATCCATTTAGTGAATTTGACAATCGCCACCAATACATGAGTATATCCCCCTTGAGCTTTCTTGAAAGGTCCAATCATATCCAGTCCCCAGCATGCGAAAGGCCAGGTTACTGGTATGGTCTGCAGTTGCTGTGCTGGCAGGTGTTGTTGTTTTGACAAGTATTGGCAAGCTTCGCACCTCTGAACTAACTCGGCTGCATCGTTCTTCGCTGTCGGCCAATAGAATCCTGACCTGAAAACCTTCCCGACTAGTGTTCTGGATGCTGCATGTATTCCACATTGCCCTGCATGGACCTCCTCCAGAAGTTGCTTCCCAGTGGACGGGAGAACGCACTTCATGAGGATGCCTGATGCGCCCCTTCTGTACAATATCTCCCCAATGAGTGTATAGTGAGCCGACTGCCTGGCAATGCGCTCTGCTGAGTTCTTGTTGTCTGGTTCTTCTTCATTCTTTATATACTTAACGATCGGCCTTCTCCAGTCATCAGAGTCTGACTCGAGTTGATCTATGACGTTGCACTCTTCTGTTTGATCCATTGAGATACTCGGCTGTTGGATTTCTTGCACGAAGACTCCGGGTGGGACCTGAGTTCGACTAGATCCGAGCTTGGACAGTACATCGGCTGCTGTGTTCCGATCTCTTTCTATATGATGAAATTCCAGACCTTCGAATTTATCTTCCAGCTTTCGGACGGCAGCGCAGTATTTTCCCATTGAATCGCTTGAACAATCCCATTCCTTGTTTATCTGGCTGATGACTACCAGAGAATCTCCGTATACCATCAATCTCTTGACGCCCAGTGATATGGCGATGTTCAATCCGTGTATCAAAGCTTCATACTCGGCTGAATTGTTAGAGGCCGGGAATAGCAACTGGAGGGCGTACTTGAGGTGTTCGCCTCCAGGTGCGGTGAAGATAATCCCTGCTCCTGCTCCCTGCAGCTTCAGCGAGCCATCAAAATACATTCGCCATACTTCTGCAGTTTCTGGATTATCCGGTACTTGTTGTTCTGTCCACTCTGATACGAAATCAACCAGTGCTTGAGTTTTGATGGCAGTGCGAGGTCGGAACTCGATGTCGTGGGATCCCAGCTCGCAAGCCCACTTGGCTATTCGGTCAATGGCTTCCTTATTGTGAAGAATATCCCCTATTGGAAAACCAGTGACTACTATGACTTTGTGGTCGTCAAAGTAGTGACGCAGCTTGTGGGCAGTTAGAAGTACTGCATACAATAGCTTCTGAACTTGAGGATACTTTTTCTTTGAGGGGCCCAGAACTTCACTGATGAAGTAAACAGGATGTTGCACTGGGTAGGCATGTCCTTCTTCTACTCGCTCGACTACCAACGCGGTGCTTACCACGTGAGTCGTGCAAGAGATATACAGTAGCAAATCTTCGGCCAGTTGAGTCGACGTAGCTCGCCGGGGTGGTTTCAGTACTGGTGGTGTTGTCAAGAATTTCTTCAGTGCATCTAGAGCTTCTTGTGCTTCTGAAGTCCATTGAAACTTATCCACCTTCTTGAGTAGCTTGTAAAATGGCAAACCTTTTTCTCCCAGCCTGGATATAAATCTGCTCAGAGCTGCCATACATCCAGTAAGTCGTTGAACCTTCTTTTGTGACCGAGGAGCTTCCATCTTCATGATAGCTTCAATCTTATCTAGATTAGCCTCAATTCCCCGGTGGCTGACGATAAACCCGAGCAACTTTCCTGCTGGTACCCCGAAAACACATTTTTCGGGATTGAGCTTCCATCTATATCTTCTCAGGCTGTTGAAAACCAGCTGTAAGTCTTCGATGAAGTTTTCCGAATCCTCTGTTTTGATTACCACATCATCTACGTAAGCCTCCACACGCTTGCCCCAGTGATCGGCTAGGCATGTTTGAATGGCTCTCTGATAAGTCGCCCCAGCGTTTTTGAGGCCGAACGGCATGGAGGTATAACAGAAAGCACCAAACGGAGTGATGAATGCCGTTTTTTCCTCGTCTTCTTTTGTCAAACTAATCTGATGATACCCGGAATAGCAATCTAAGAAAGACAGCACAGAACATCCAGCGGTAGAGTCCACCACCTGATCTATCCTCGGGAGCCCGAAGGGATCCTTCGGACAGTGTTTGTTGAGATCAGTATAGTCGACGCACATGCGCCAATCCACTTTATTCTTTTTGAGTACAAGAACAGGATTGGCTAACCACTCGGGGTGTAATACTTCTCTAATAAATCCAGCTGCAACCAAGCGAGCTAACTCGGTGCGAATGGCCTCTCTCTTGTCGGGCGTGAAACAACGTAGCTTTTGCCGGATCGGCCTCGCCTGGGGATAAACCTTCAACTTGTGCTCGGCCAGTTCTCTTGGGACTCCCGGTATATCCGCAGGTTGCCATGCGAATACATCTCGGTTATCTTGCAGGAACTGGACGAGCGCGCTTTCCTATTTGTCGTCCAAGCTGGAGCTGATGATGGTTGTCTTGCGCTCATCAGCGAACCCCAGGTTGATTCGCTTGGTTTCTTCAGTCGGCCGCATAGAGGTCGCGGCCTGAGCTTCGTTTGCCGGTACTGCGACGTCCTCCTCAGGCTTAGAGTTCGCCAGTGTAGAAGGGACTGTTGACGGCTTGGTGGTGAGGGCTGCTTGGATGGCCACTCGGAAACATTCTGCGGTGCCTTGGAAGTCGGCGCGCACAGTTATGATCCCTTGCGGTCCTGGCATCTTCAGTATCATGTATGTATAGTGCGGAATGGCCATGAATTTGGCCAATCCCGGCCTTCCGATGATGGCGTTGTACCCGCAGTCGAAATTCGCCACTTCAAACCTCAGGAACTCGGTTCTGTAGTTCTCCGGAGCTCCGAAGGTGACCGGCATGTAGATGTGGCCCAGCGGGTATTCCCCCTCCGTCGGCACGATGCCGAAGAAAGGAGTGTCCGACTTGTGGAGCTCTTTGAGGTGAGCCCCCAAGCCTTGGAGTGTCCGAGGGAAGGTGACGTTGATGCTGCTCCCCCCGTCCACTAGCACCTTCTTCACCCGGCTCTCTCGGATCACCGGATCGACGAGGAGCGGGTATTTGCCCGGATGGTCAAAGTTGAGCCATTGATCCTCCCGAGTGAAGGTGATCGGGTGTTCTGACCACCGGTATGGGGCGAGAGGACCGGTGGTCGCCACCAGTATCTGGCGGTCGTTGAGCTTTTGTTGTCTCTTGTTCTCCTGTGACACATGTCCGCCGAAGATGACGTTGACCTCCCTGTCGACGCGTGGGAAAGCTCCTCCTCCTCCCTCCTCCGGCTGATGAGGTTGTCGTGGTTCATCCGGTCCTCCCCTCGGCGGAGGAGGAGGTAGAGGTTGGAAGGGTCGGCCATGCCCAACGGAGTGCTTGAAGTCCCGGCAGTTGCGAAGAGTGTGGCGCATGTCCTTGTGGTATGGGCACTGGGCGTCGAGGATGTCGTCTAGCGTGCGCTCGCCTCCGCGAGGTCCTCCTCGGGCGCGAGAGGCAGGTGGTCCGGCGGCGTGTACTTCTTCGCGAGGCCTCTTCTCCCAGCGTTTGTCGGGTGGCTGGTTCGCGTCGCGTCGTGGTGCTGCCGGTGCAGGCTTTGCTCCTCCGATGAGGTCCTGAGCTCGCTCGTCGGCGGTGATGTAGAGGTCGGCTTCCCGGAACAGCTCCTCGGAAGTAGTCGGCGCTTTCTGTAGTATGGCTCGGACAAAAGCCGAGTCATTGGATCCCCTGTAGAAGTCCTCGATCACGGCCGCCTCTGTGACCTCGGGGATGCGATTTCTCATGGTCTGGAACCTTTTGAGGTACGACCGGAGAGTCTCATCCCCCCGGCGCTTGATGGATTTGAGGTCCCACGGTTGCGCTGGCTTGTCGGAGAGGGATTGGAAGTTGGCGGTGAAACGTCGACTGAAGTCTCCCCAGTCGTCGATGCAGTGTCGGGGTAGATGTCGTAGCCACTGTAGCGCATCTTTCCCAAGGACGATGGGCAAATATGCGGTCATAACGTCCTCAGATGCCCCGGCAGCTCGAGCAGCGGTGGTGTAGACGGCTAGCCAACCCCCTAGATCCTGCTTAGGTTCATATTTGTCGACATTGGATACCTTGAAGTTGGGAGGCCACTGGATGGCCCTAAGGCGCGGAGTAAGAGCGGACACTCCGCACGTGTCTTCCTGTCGTCGGGGACGATGTCTGTCCCGGGGAGGGGAGTTGTGATTGTGGTTCCTCGACCGTCCCCGGGTGGTACCGCCAGTTGAGGCCGTTGCCGACTCAGTCCTGGTGGCCTGGCTCTGAGTCGGGATGCCATGATCCCGATCGTACTCCTCCCGACGGCGAATCTCGTTCTCATGCCGCCGTTCGCGCGAAGCATTGATGGAGCTTCGCGCGTCTCGGCGACTGTTGATGGCGTGTCGTAGATCGTTCAGCGGGTGAGCGAGCGGTAGAAGATGGTTGGATGCCTGGGTGAACAGGCATCGGTATCCCTCGGCGTCGGGAGTCCGAGGAAGTCCATCAGCTATCCGAGCTAGTACCCCTCCGACTTCGCTTGGCGTGTTCATAGCTCGGGCGAAGTCGGGATTCAGGTTGCGCCCGAAGAGCGGATTCTCCCGGTGTTGTCTTGCGTCTTGCTCAGCTTGTTCCTGAGCCCGTCGGCGATCACGTCGTCGGGAGTTCCTTCGTTCTCTGAAGACGCGTTCTTCCGGAGTTTCTCCTATCTCCGAGACCTCGTCTCGCGAGACAGGCTGCTCCGGATCCCGTTCTTCGGCCGCGTGATGTCGTCGAACGTTCCTGCGCCGATTCCTCCGTCGGCGGGATTCTCGCTGAGGCGGTTCTTCTCCGGGTGCGGTCAGCTCGTCATCGGAGACGGTAGGCGATTCCGCTCTCCCGATGAAGAGGACGTCGGGGTAGAATGGAGCTGCTGTCGTGGCGACTTTCTTTCCGTTCTCCTTTGAGGCCGGAGGAACGGAAAGAACGACTTGCTTTTCCCTGGTCTCCTTCTTCCTCGCGATCCGTGTCCATTCTTTTGTCGGGGAAGTAGACAGCGGAGTCTTCCGGGTTAGCGAGCCCTCGGCCCCCGACTTTCCAGAGACGATCTTTTTCCGAAGAGCTGGAGGTTGCGCCTCTCCGGCATTTTCGGAGTTCGTTGGAGGAGACTTCTTTTCCGGCGGATCCGCGATACGATGTAGAATTCCCTCTTCATCCGCTACAGATGAGATTGTCCCGAAGCAGAACACGGATCCGGGACGCATGGTGATCTTGCTGTAGAAGGTGACGGCCATTGAGCTAGCTTGGATCGTCGACACACCCCCTACCTGGCGCGCCAGCTGTCGGTGTTTTGGGTCCGACCGCACACCCGGGGTTGCCCCTCAAGGTGTTTCTAGGAGTAGGACGGTATCGACGGCTGTAGCAAAATGGTTCATGTCGATCGCACGAGGGACAGTGGACAAGATTTACAGGTTCGGGACGCTTAGAGATGCGTAACACCCTACGTCCTGGTGAGTATGTTTGGTGAGCGTGGTTACAAGAGGGCTCTCTGGATTGAAGACACAGAGAGTTGATGTGGGTGGCTAAGTAAGATAAGGTCGATCGTTCTGAAGGGGTGCCCCCTAGGCCTTATATACTCGACCGTGGGGCAGTACACGTGGATATGATAACAACAAGTAGCTAAAAGGTAGTGAACCTCTTGAGTTTATCCCTACGTAACCCTCGCCGACTTATCCTCGCATGGCTCCGTTGCATGGGGGCTCCAGCGCGGGAAAGTCGGGTCTCTGTTGCGATTTACTCGCTCGACGTTGTGGGCCGTCTGGGTTTGCACCAATCCGGTCTCACGTCGCTCTGCTTTGTTGGTTGTTTCTCCCCAGGCCCACGAAAGAATGACCTTACGATTTATTGGGCCCTTGGGCCTTTCGTGAGGTCTTTTACTCCTTTAGTGGACCCGGGGGATATCTATCCCCCACACCCATAGAGAAAGTTCTAATTGCCATACCATACCAGACTTGTCCATACCAGTGGACATGGACTATTCGAATAGGTTTCAACTCTGCGCAGAGGGGTACACTTTACCCACTAGCCCGGTTTCTGCGATCTCACCGTTGCGAGACCCGAATGCCGGATCTCTTTCCTTACTCGTACGTCCTAACCTTAACGGTTATCCGGAAGGAGTCAGGCCACCACCATGTCCAAACCGGACAAAACTTTCCCCCTCCTTATCCTCTCGGTGCTCCCCAGCCTTCTTAACCCTGGGGTTGGACCGCACGAGTTCGGATTGAGTGACTGCCCACACAGTCTCGAGTGGTTGTACGATAAAGGAGTACAGGTAGTGAAAATGACAAGCCGGTCCTTATATGAGGGGACAATCCTTTTGCTCACGCCTAAACCAGCTGAGCCAACACCTTAGGCCCTCCCCTAAACCAGGGAGTCCCTGATCATCCCACTCCCAGGGTGACGAGGGTGAGTACCCTTCATCGCAAAACATTTCAAAAAGAGACTTTATTTGGAGAAACACCTTGCCCTTCTTCCCAGTCCACATTTCGTATCCAGAATGTGTATGTTAATGCGGGTCATCTCTCACTCACAATGCAATATTCCCCCATAGTTCCCGGCCTAGGCAGTGGTAGAGAGAATAGGTAATTTATGCATCAAGGGAAGGATGGACTTGCCTTCGTTGAAGCTCTCCTGGCACAGAAGATCTACTTCCGGAAGTTCGGGCTCCAGCCCTTCTTCCAAAGCTACGGGATCCGGATCTGCGGTCCCCGCTTCTTCTAGAAAACAGGCAATAAAACAATACATCAATAGTGGTTTATCAATCATAGTGTGTCATTTTCTAACAACATTATTGTATGTATCCTTGGAAATCCTTTTTGATAATTTTTGGTGCATAAAATATTGAGAAAACTATTTAAATGGGAAAAAGGGTGGAAAAGAAAAAAAGAAAAGAGAATCCTCCTTTCCTGGGCTGGGGGCAAGGTTTTTGGCCCACCCCGGGCGCGAGCGCGCGCGGGAGCGCTTACGGCCCAGCGGCGGCCCATGAGCGCGGGGGAGACGGCGCGGCCGCGAGGGTGACGGTGTTGCTGCGGGCCCACTTGCCAGCGAGAGCGGGGGGGGAAACGGCGTCGCGGCCAGACGGTGTGGCGAACCGGCCGAGCGAGGGAGAGAAGGGCCGGTCGCCGGTGAGCTTGACGGCGGCTTGCCGTCGGTGACCCGGTTCTCGGTCCAAGGGAGGGTGGTTTAGCACGGGCGGAGGCTGGCGATTCTAAGGGTAGGCCCAATTCGGCCGGAGAGGGTTGGGAGGGGGCTGCCCACGGGGAGGGAGCGGAGTTCCGCGGCGGGGATCGCCGCCAGTGGGCTCTGGGTGGGGGACGGGGGCTGGAAAGTGGTGCTTCGGGTTCGTGGCCTCGTGAGGGAGCTGCTCGGCTCACTTAATTTCTTGCGGGACCATCGGAGAAGGAGAGGGAGGAGGAGGAAAGGACTCACCGGAGAGGAGGACGACGACGACGCTTCGCGAATTGAGCTCGGGGAAGGGGAGGAGAGGGATGGCCGAGGCTGGTGCGAGGAAGAAGGAGCTCGGGGCGAGCCTTTTATAGGCGCGCGAGGGAAGGGGGGCGGTGGAGCTTCTTGGCTCCGGCGAGCTACACAGTGCCGCCATTAATGCCGCACAGCGCCGCCGAGGGGACACCACGGCGGGGCGGTACCGGCGAGGACGCTGGTCAAGGGGGGGGGGGACGGAGCGGTGCCAAACTTCCCTGTGCGGCGAGAAGACGGAGGGGAGGACGGAGGCGATGGTCGGAGGTGACTTCGGTGAGGGGACGGCGGAAGGACGACAAAGCAACTGACCAGCGGGGCCACTCTGCCAGAGGGAGCGAGCGCGCGAGAGAGAGGGTGGCTGACGGGTGGGGACGCCTTGCCAGCGAGAGGGAGGCGGGGTGCGGAGCGGGCTGGCGCGCGCGCGCGGAGGCAGGCCGAAGATGGGCCGAGAGAGGAGGAGCACGGGCACGTGGGAAGGGGAGGCCGCGGGTTTGGGCCGGGATTCGGTCCAACAGGGGGAGGGGAGGGTTTTTCTCTTTTTCTTTTTACTTTCTAATTCCCATTTCCCTTTTTGCATCTTTTTCTTTTGAACAATTTATTTTGTAGATAGTCTAGGTGTTAGAAAATAGAGTCTAAGTGAGGTGCTTGTGATCAAACAAAGTGTATGCATATGATGAAAGAAAATCTAGGGGAGTTTTTGGAATTAGAGGATGAAAGGAGGGGAAAGGGTAGATTAGGGTTTCAAACCTGGGTTAGGATTTTTGGGATGCTACAAATAGTTGGGAGGCACGTTAAAAAGACGTTCAAGAGGTGACAAGTTGTCAATAACACGGGTAGGAAGCCGATTGACAAGATAGGCAGATGTTAAAAAGGCTTCATCCCAAAAACGAAGAGGCATGCTAGAATGTGCTAGGAGAGCTAGACCGGTTTCTACAATATGGCGATGTTTGCGTTCATCACTGCCATTTTGCTGATGGGTGTGAGGACATGAAACACAATGAGAAATCCCTAAGGAAGTGAAAAATTGGGTGTGCAATTTTTTATATTCCCCACCCCAGTGAGATTGGACACTTTTATTTTTGTATTAAGAAGGCGTTCAACATGGGCTTGAAATAGGCGAAAAATGTGCTGGGCTACAGTTCTATCTTTCATAAGATAAAAGCCAAGTGAATTTAGTAAAATCATCAATGAAGCTAATATAGTATTTGTAGCACCCAACAGAAACAGGAGCGGGACCCCAAACATCTGAATGAATTAATTCAAGAGGTGCAGTGGTACGATGAATGGATAATTTATAAGGAAGTTGATGACTTTTGGCCAATTGGCATGCATTACAAACTGAGGACTCACTAGGTTATTTGGAACAAGAAAGATTATTCAAGCGTAAAATAGACCTAACAACTGGTAAAGTTGGATGACCGAGACGAGCATGCCATTGATCCGGGCGCACCGAATGGGAGACAAGAGCGTGACAGAGGGACTTGACAGCCGATGACTTGATAGGATATAGGCCAGATTCACATCTGCCTTCAAGAAGTAGCTTCCTTGTGGCTCGGTCCTTGATGAAATAATTTCATGGGTGAAATTCAAAGAAAACATTGTTATCAAGGGTGAGCTTATGAACAGAAAGAAGATGTTTAGAAATTTTAGGAACATGTAACACATTGGTGAGTGCAAGCGGGCGATTAGCAGTATTAAGTGAACAAGAACCAGTATGCAAGATCCGCAAACCTGCGTCGTTGCCAATTTGCACAGAACCCGCCCCATGGTATTGCTCACACATGGTGAGGCGAGAAAGATCACTTGTAATGTGATCAGTGGCCCCCCGTGTCGTTGTACCAGTCGGCATTAACCTTATAGGAGTTGGAGGCGACATTGGCCGAAGGGCCCTCTTCCTGGTACGATTCATCCATGCGGTACCAGCATCTGAGGGCAGTATGGCCGAATTTTTCGCAGATTTGGCATTGAGGACGCGGAGATCCGTTGCGCGAATATCCTCCATGTTGGGCGCCGCCGCCACGGTTGGGCGCACCGCCGCCACGCTCGCGCGCGCCGCGCCCGTGGTCACCATGCCCACGGTCGCGTCCACCGCGGCCACCACCGCGGCCCGCGTAGTTAGCAGATGCCTCGAAAGATTGCTGGAGTTCGGCTTGATGGCGAAGTAGACGGTCTTCAAACGAGACAAGGTGGGCGAAGACATTGTCGAGCGACAGAGCTTCAGTTTTGGTGGTCATGGCGGTGACGAAGGGATCGTACTCGACGGGAAGCCCTGCAAACAAATAGGCGAGTATCTCTTCATCTCGAAGAGGAGCGTCAATAGCAGCAAGCTTGGAAGCGAGCCCGGTGATTTTGCGGTAAAAATCTGCCGCCGAGAGATCTTGTTTCTTGGACGTCGCAAGATCGACACGGAGTTGCACTGTCCGTGCCTCTGTGGAAGATGCAAACTTGCGGTGGAGGGAGGTCCAGACCTCACGAGAAGATGTGGTCGCCATGACATCTCGAAGGACCTCTTCGGTCATCAAGGAGAGCAGTCCGCTGAGCAACTGCTGATCCTGGTCATACCAGGTGTCGTAGGCCGGATTAAGGGCCTCTTCGATCTCGCCAGTGGTGGTCGCCGTAGAGATGAACTGCTTGGACGCCGGATTGGATCCATCGAGGAATCCGATCAACTTGGAGCTGCGTAGATATGGCAGGAGCTGAGCCCGCCATAACAAATAGTTCGATTTGGTGTGGCGGGTCGTAATAGCTTGATGGATTGGGATAGGCGCCATGGTGAAAGAAGCACCGGGAGCCATGGATTATCGGTGGAGGGGAGGAGGTGGAGAAAGTTTTGGAGGAGAGAATCATGGTGAGAAAAATTAGGAATCCCTTGGCTCTGTTACCATGTTAACAATGATGGAAGGCCATACCACGCATAGGGACAGCCACGTATTTATATACAGAGAGGATTACAATGAGGCGGCACAATGGCCGCCCGAGATTGTAGGGATTACCCTAACAGAATACATTTCATGATTCTATTTCCTAACAATGTGGAGCTGTAGAGCTGTTTGTGTGTGTGGTATGAGTGAGACGTGCGTGTGTGTGTGGAATAGGTGTACGTTCGTATATGAACACGTACAGCGGCGAAGACTCTCGTCTCCAACCGCAATTGTCAGCAGCCGCGCGGCATGGGACATTCAAGGCCGCCGACGCCGATGGATGGGCTAATAATTAACGGGTACCGCCTGCCGCATCAGCCTTCTCCACGTCTGCCGCGGCAACAACCTTCTTGTCTTCATCGGCGGCGGCCGCGTCCCCGTCGTCTTCTTCCTCCCAACCGCACGCCCCGTGCGCGACGTCGTAGGTGGCGTGGAGGCCGACGAGGACGTAGTAGACGAGCATGACGGCGGTGCAGACGCCGAAGCGGATGAAGGCGTCCTTGCCGAGCGAGCCCATGAGGAAGAGGTTGGTGGCGATGGACAGCGAGGGCAGCCACGGCACGAGCGGCACGCCCCACACCTTGGGCGCCCGCGCCGCGGGCACCAGCAGCTGGATGCCCAGCGTGCCGGCCGCCCACGCCGGCACCAGCACCACGTAGCCCTGCCACCGCTCCGGCGACGTGCCCCAGCACGCGGCGATGCCGATGGACGAGGCGATGATGAGCAGCAGCAGCGCCGTGAGCCGCAGCGCGTGCGTCCGGCTCGTCACGCCCCGCACGTAGTAGCGCCGGACGAGGAGCGCCGTGGCCATCATCATGAAGATGAAGAGCGTGCTGACGGAGAGCAGGCTGGCGAGGACGTCGAGGCTGGAGAAGAGCGCGATGCAGGCGCTGCAGACGGCGATGAGCGCGGTGGCGTGCACGGGGGTGCCGGTCCTGGGGTGCACGAGCGCGAACACGGGCGGGATGATGTGGCTGCGCGCGATGTGCGTGGTGTAGCGCGCCTGCCCCAGCGCGCCCACCAGCAGCACCGTGGTCATCCCCTTGAGCGCGCCCAGCGCCACCACGTACTGCGCCCACCGCATCCCCACGCTGGCGAACGCCACCGAGTAGGCGGCGCTGCGGTCGATGGCCGTGTACGGCTGCATCATGCTCAGCACCAGCGCCATCACGCAGTAGATGGCCGTGATGGCGGTCATGGAACCCAGCAGGCCCAGCGGGATGTCCCGCGACGGGTTCCTGGTCTCCTCCGCCATGGTGGCGATGTTGTCGAACCCGCCGTAGGCGAAGTACACGATGGCGGCCGCCCGGAACACGCCCGGCACGCCTTGCGGCATGAAGGGTCTCAGGTTGGCCGCGTCGGCGTGCGCGAACCCGGCCACGATGACGAAGGCGATGACGAGCACGTGCACGGCGGACGCCACCCAGTTGACGCGCGAGGTGCCCTTGGCGGTGAGCATGGCCAGCGTGGCGGTGACGGCGATGACGAGCACCGCGATGGGGTCCAGCTCGTCGTACCCGCCCGCGAGCCCCGGCGCGTGGATCCGCAGCGCGCTGGCGGGCCTGTTGACGAGCGACGCCAGGTACGAGGTCCAGGACCGCGCCACGGCCGCCGTGCCGATGACGCTCTCGAGGATGAGGTTGGCGGCGGCGACGAAGGCCGCGGCGTCGCCGAGCTCGACGCGCAGGTACGCGAAGGAGCCGCCGGCCACGGGGATCTCCACGGCGAACTCGGTGTAGCAGAAGACGGACAGCATGGCGGAGAGGCCCGAGGCGACGTAGGAGAGCACGATGGCTGGGCCCGCGTGGTCGCGCGCCTCCTGCCCCGTCAGCACGAAGATGCCGGCGCCGATGACGGACCCGAAGCCGAACCAGGTCAGGTCCCACCACGTCAGGCACCGCCGCATCTCGTGCTCGCTGCGCCGGCGCAGCGCGCCCAGCTCCGCGGCGTCGGTGGACCGCCCCGCGAGGCGGTCGCGGAGGCGGGCCGGCGTCTCGCGCAGCGCCCGCCGGTACGCGCCCCAGCTCGCGAACGACGGCTCCGGGAAGAAGTCGTCCCTGCGCCACCGCCAGTAGCTCCTCGCCGGTACCGTCGCCGCGGCCTTGCCTGCGCCATACTCAGGCGGCGAGGACGTGTCGTTCTCCGCGGGCTCCATGGCTGCAGCAGGAGCGGCTCGCCTCACGTCACTCGCGCCTCCCACAGTCCCACTTCGTGTGGAGGTGGTGGAGTAGCTTGTAGTTGTAGCTGGGCTGCTGCTGTGTGTGTGGGCGTGAGGGTGTCGGCGTGTGACTGTGTGTCTCTGTTGCATGTGTATATGGGAGTGTGGAGGATTCGTCGCTCGGTACGAGCGTGACGTCATGGCTTGGAGTTTTGCGTAGTGCCTCACTTCAAACTGCAGCCCGACCGCCGATCAGCAAGCAAAACCGACGCATTGCAATACGTGACGTACTCCCTCCGTCCCCAAAAATAAAGTGCACTTGTAGTAGGATTGGATTTTTTGACACGAAAGACGAGACAAGGACGCGATTTCCGGCGTGCGATGGAGCTCGCTCAGCTCAGCTCGTTGGTCAACAGATTCGGCCAGAAGTGGCGCACGCCGGCAAGTCGACCTCCCTCCGTAGCGCTTGGACGCACATGCCGGGCCACGGAGAAAGCCGACAGCGGGAAGGCGGCCGGGCCGGCCGGCCTCCAAAACTCGCCCATCCGAGCTGTCGCAAGTGACGTCCGGCGTCCGCGGACCACGCGACATCACATCGGATCCCGCGCACCGTGCCGTTGCACGGTCCGGCGCCTGCTCCGTTATCTGTTGGCCTCTTCAAATCACACGTAACCTACTTCTATTGGCTATTGCACAGTCACTAATAGAGTGTCTAAAATAGAGGATGTAAATAATATTGTTTGACACTTAGGAATAAAATAGGGGATGAATAGAAGATCCGCTGCAGATAGCTTTACATACGTACATACAAGTAGCTCGAGATATTAAGACAAACATTTGTGATATATGTATTATTTGTAATATATGTTATTGTCTTTCATTATATCATTCAACTGTGCTTTGTAAATGAGTTTAACTTTTTATGGCGGTCTAATTTTAAGCTTGGTTTATACGCTGGCGGGCTCGGGCCGGTATGGTGTTCATTTTCGGCCCAGGCTTACCGGTCCAACACGGTTGGGCACGTCCCGTGCCGGACTCGTTCACATAGTTGAGCTCATTGGACAGCCCAGCCTAGCTCGGCCCACATATTTATTTGGATCTAACCGTGTCATGCTTAAGCAGATCGTGCTTTAACGGGTCCGGGCAAGCCGGACCAGGCGACCCGTTTGTACATTTCTAGCTCGAGACGAGAACATTTTTGGGAGTGGTGGAGAGCGGGGGTGGCAGTCCATTCGAGCAAATATAACCACAGTTGACGATAAGGATTCTTGGAACCTACCTCTTGGCCTATACGTACAGTGGTTAACTATTCAATATTAATGTTTGATTCATCTCTCTCATAAATTTTTTGTTCTTGTGCCCAGGCCGACTATAAATTTAGAGCAGGTTTAATAATACAGTCAATTGCTGACTATAAGGATTCTTGTAGCCTGCCATTTAGCACACCCGTATAGTAGTTAGCTCTTTACTATTAATGTAGGACTACACATGTCTTCCTCACAAAGTTTCTTAGTTCTTATGTCTAAGTCGTTTGTGAGTAGTTAGCTCTTTACTATTAATGCAGAACTACACATGTCTCTTTCATAAAGTTTCTTGGTTCTTATGTCTAAGTTGTTTGTGAGTTTACCGTCGGCTTCTCCTCTCTTCCCTTCTATCTTTTCCACCTTGGTATCTAGTTAACTTATAGCCTCTCGTACTTTAGGGTACGTTTGGTTGGATGTATAAGGAAGGATGAAAGGGGACGACCATAATTTTTATAGTGTTTAGATGAGAGTCACGTAGGACGAGATAAATACCAGAGTTATTTTTGGTGGCAGCATGATCAAAAAAATCGAGGAGACGATGTCGCCTACGCCTCATCCTACTTTAATCTCAAACCAAACATATGCTTACTTGCTCTGACCGTCCACTTGTCCTCTCTTTCTCTTCTCTTCTCTCCCATCCACCTAAGGGCATGTTCGGTTACACCAATCTAGAGAGTGATTGAAGGGGATTTAATCCCCTCCTAGTTAAAAATGACTAGACGGTGATTTAAACCCCTCCAATCCCCCTCTGAATTGGTGTAACCGAACAAGCCCTAAGTATTCAACCTGATTACAATATCTTATTATACTTGCTCAGCGTGGCCTGCATTTGTACCACGAATCAGCGTCAAAACTCAAAAGGAACAGCTGAGACGACTTCATGCCTTGCCTATCTACAAGACTACAACTACAATGCTACGCTCAAAAATTGCCATCGAGACAAGACGGGGGAGTGGGCCTTTGCCGGGCCCCACTTTACGCACGAGCCCAAGTCCACACGCTAGTTACCATCTCGGCCGGCGCGCTAGGCTCCTGCCCATCACACGATCTGGTCTAGTCTTGGGCTCTTGGCACAAAGTCAGAAGAACGGTCGTTGGCGACGGCGACCTGACGAACTGGACCTTCAATTCGTATCCAACATACCAAGGTCCAATCTAAAACAACAAGTCGTTTTAGACAAAGTTTAAGTCGAATATACAAAACTTTGGCTACTGATAACAGATTTGTTATTTAATCTTAAAATCTAACGGTCATATATATAGATTTATTTTAAAAATTACTTTTGCAAAAAATATAAATATATTAAGATTAATTTTTATTTTAAGAAAAAAAATGGTTAAAACTACATTTTGGAGATCGTGTCACGGTCCTAAACAATTATGTATCGAGTGAGGCACCGAGCTAAACATCAACAACCTTCAATTCGTGTGTGAAACTATCTCCAACGGCTTACCTATCCTCATATCTATACTCTATACTATACTTAAAGCACCAGTTTCAACGGTCGTCTCGCGTCATTTTTTTACAAATAACCCCTCATATAGATTGCCAAACGGTGGCCGGGCCAGACGTCAGCGGGCCACAACTGCGTAAAATGTTAAAAATGATGCAGAAGGTGGGGTTTGAACCCATGCCCTGATGGAAGAAGGGCGAAAGACACTAGGTAAAGTTATCTAGCTAGTAGAACATCATGCTCAGATATTTTTAATATTGAATATAAATTATATATATGTATATACGTTTTTTGTAAAATAAAAAAGATATAATCGTGTCGGGCCGGACCAGTACTACGGACCGAGGCTACAGCCCAAGAACGGCATGACGTTCTTGCCTATTGCAAGCATTAGGTCGTTTCTGAGACCACATTAGCGCAATTGACTTCATAGTGTTTGAGGTTGCTGAATTGTATGGAGCAACAATGATTGTCACACTAACAGTAAAATGAAAGGTTATTTGTTAGTTTTAAACGTTAGTAATTGCTACGAAGTAGCATAATTTATATGGAGCGCATCCAGTTTTTATTGATGCCTCACTTTAGCAATCACTCCATATTTTAATTTATCTTTTTCATACGTTTGAGTTCATGTGACTTATTTTAGAAACTTGAGCTCACAAACTTTCTCTTGTTTGGTCTATGTATGGTGGGATTCTGTCAATTTATAATCTATGTTCGTTCAGTCAGTCGTTGTAAACTCTCTTTTAATCGCTCACTTCATTGGTCGTGTTGTATCAAGTCATATTAGATAGAGTAAATAATAACAACAGTTAGCCAAATCAAAAAAAAAATATTATACGGAGAGCGGAGACAATCAATAAAAAAATCTTGAATTTTTTTATGAATAGTTTATATGGGTATTGTTGTAAGCCGTCGCAACGCATGAACAACCAACTAGTTCATATTTAAACTTTACTCTACGAATAGTGCAGTCTACAACGCACAACAATGTAAACAATATTTTTACGTAAACTATGAATATACTGCTGCAGACGGCATGATAGAAACATATTTTCTGCGCATCTCGTTCAAGGCTACTCGCCTAGTCGTTTGGCCACCAGAACTTGCCATGGGATACCTCCGCAAGTCAGACATGCTACAGTCTTTTCTTTAGATGGTCGTTTCGTTTGGTTTACTATTGCGCATCTCATTCGAGAGATAAGATCATGCGTAGATTAGATAGAGATGTCCACCGAAGTTCTTCTTTTCAATTAATCATCTGTTTCCGATGGCAACAGTTTTGATGCGATAGATGTGGGATCCAACGAAATCTTGGCAGATTGAAGATGCAGGAGGGATGTATTCAGGTCACGACGATCCATTTGAATATATTGTCGGGCGGGCCTAGTACTGTAGCCGGCTAACTGTATCGGGTCACGATGATCCATTTGAATATATTGTAGTCGGCTAACCGTATTAGGTCACGACGACCCATTTAAATATATTGTCTATATCAGCAAAAGAATGTGAGGGAGAGAGAGCTCAAACCCATAATCGTCTGTGCAAAGAGCTTAAATGCACCCACCTAGCCAGTGCAACTATAATTTAGTTGTGTTATATGATGAATTAATACACTAAATATACGTATACTATTAATTTCAAAATAAAAAAATATAATTGTGTCTTGCTCATGTCGACACTATAGGTCGAGATGGCAGCTGAGGCACGATAATATAGTCATGTCGTGCCAGGTACTGGCACTATGCTAGCCAGTCCGAGTCATGCATAGGCTTTTTTTTTCGTGCCGTGACTACATCATCCCACCGTGTTAGTGTTAATTAGCCATTTAATGATGGGTGTGTTTGGTTTCCTTATAGTCTGCTTATGGATGAAAATAAACGAGAATCTCACCAAATGGCTAGATTACTTTTTGCTTCTCACATGATTCATAGTTCACTTGTTGAACTAATAAGCGAGAATCGAATAATCGTGAGAAAATATTTGTGTTTCCTATAATCTAACGGCGGTGGGGAGAAGCGAAATCAAATAAGGCCAATAACTTGTCACTACAAAACATAGGAGTGACGCTGGCACACCCTTTGAAGAGAGCAGCTCAATAGATCATGAGTATAATTTCATTGTGTTAATATAAGACCACTAGATGTGTGATGAACCTCAGTACGAAGGAAATAGCTAGGCGCTCCAAGGTCATTAACAATACAATCATTCTGAAGTTGAGCAAGCATTTTATCAATCGCTACTGAGGATGAACAGAGAATAATAATATCATCGCCATATGAACATACAAATAACACCCTTAGTAAAAATAAATAGAGACACATCAGCCCTTCGAAGCAATGAAACCTAACTATATCAATTTAGAACTAAGAGAAGAAAACCAAGCATGAGGCACTTGCTTGAGGTCATACAAGCCTTTGTCCAATTTATAAACGTAGTCAGAATGATTGGAATTTGTAAAACCAGGAAGTTGTCTCATAGAAACATCTCCATTGAGAAAGCTGTGAAGAAAGACATTTTTTGTATGTCAAATTGACGAATAGAACAACTTCATAATACAACAAGAGATAGTAATAAACGAATAGTAGTTGGTTTAACAATCGGATTAAAGGTATCTTCATAATTCACACTATGTTGTTGCTTAAAACCTTTTGCGATCAAGCTAGCTTTATAACGATCAATGGACCTATTAGGAAGATGCTTTAACCTAATCAGTGGCGGAGCACCCCTTAAGGCGAACTATGGCGGGCGCCATACCTAAAGCAGATGTGTACTGTGAGCGCAAATTTCTTCCTCTTTTTTCTTCGTGGCTATAGCTCATTTTTACCTTGGGCTCTGCCACAGAACCTAATGAGACCGTAAGTAAGCACATGCACATGTCCATGCTTCTTCTTTCTTTATCATCTTGGCTTGTCATCCAATCAAATCTACACATATTGTAGGTAAGGGTGGAAATGAATTATGATCCAAATGCTTATTCACAAAATGGTAGAACTCTAAATAAATTTTAGTTCAAAAAATGAATAGAAATAGAGTCCGGTCTTAATCCTATTTGATTCTTAAATCTTATAGTGTAAAATATAGAGCTCATTGTCACTTATAACTGTAGGACTAATCTTTGTGGGAGTATCATTTTTGGGGTTAATGGATCCAAATAGCTTCTAAATCAAAGAAGAAAAGGAAAAAAAGAAACGGGAAGTGACCCTTGTCATCAAAATGAGATTCAGAGGCCATACTTGGTTCGCAGAAACCAGAAAGTAATCTAATATCGAAATGGGACTTGCTCTCTGGATATTGGTTTCAGTTCATGGGACCGAAACAGATTATAATAGGTCCAGGGATGAAATGGAGAAACATCCACGTGATTTCAGTGTCGTCCGTTATCTGTGCAGTGATGAAAAAAAAGAGAGAATTATGCTCTTCGTGGATGGTCTTTCAAAGTGAAAAACCTCACATCTCCCTTTGTTTTTTTTTTCAATCAGAACTGCTCCAAGAAAACTCTGGAATCTGTCATAGCGTTGGGAATCTGTCATACCTGTGGACGAAGACTTCAGTACCATCAGCAATCTGTGGAGGAAAAACTGAAAAGGAAAAGCTATAGGCTTGGCCAGGGCGCCAGAACGGGACGCTATTGACCCTGCCCTGTAGCTTTCTACTGCTTCCATGGTTCATGGATTAGGGTGTTGACCACAAACGAACTCCGGCTTAGGGTCTAGTTCAGTTTTTCAGTTGATTATTACCTAAAGACAGAGCGCACTAGATGCCTTGCTTGCGGTGGCCGAGGACGCAAAGCGCCATGCCGGCTGCCGGGGCATGCATGGCGCACAAGATGATGCCATGGATAAAAGCAAAAGATGGAAAAAGAAGCGGAGAAGAGAAGATCGCCCGCCATCTGACCAACTCCAGACCTCAGACAGACAGACAGAGCTGAACGATCCAGCCAAGCGCATGGAACCGTCTCTGTGCACGCCGCACGCCACGGTGACCGCAGCAAATGCCGCCCCGCTATCCGTGCGCGCCCACCGCGGCGCGCGCAGGGCTCGTGCCGCCGTGCGCGCCCACAGCCACCACCAGGGGGCGGGGGCGCGGGAGCCGGAGCCGGAGCCGGCCGACCCCCAGGGCGCGGTCCCTGCCAAGGGACGAGGCCCGCCGGCGCTGCCCAACGCCGCGCTGCGGGTGGGCGCCGGCGTGGCGCTGGCGCTCGCGCTGGGAGGCGTGTCGTGGACGGCGCGCGGCGGGAGCGCCGGCGCCGGGCCCGGGCCCGTCACGCAGCCGGCCATGGTGTGCGCCCTCAACGCCGTGACCGACGCCGCGGTCCGCGCCTCCGCGGAGCAGCGCGGCTCGGCGACCATGAAGACGAGCGTGGACGCGCTCTCGGACTCGCTGTTCCGGCGGGAGGACTCGCCCAGGGACCGCGCCACGCTCATGGACCTCGTCTTCGAGCAGGTCACCAAAGAGGTGTGGTCCTTTGTAGCTAGCTAGCTACTCGCGTGCGGTGCAGTGCAGGCCAGTGAACGGTTGCTAACGGTGTGGAGTTGGTGCGCAGCATATCACCGACCGGGGGAAGCTGACGAGCCTGCTGCAGAAGGAGTTCTCGGCCTCCCGCGACTCGGAAAGGAAGCTTGACCTCGGACTGCTGCTCACCGACGTTCTGATCAACCAGGTGACCTGCCACCTTTCTTCACATCACATGTGTTACTGCATGCTTCGTGACCAGCTGACCTAGTAGAACCCTGTTCGACGTGCGTCGTGCAGAGAGACTGGCAGAGGGCGAAGGAAGTTTGCCAGCAGATCACAGGCCGCTACCAGCGTGACTCGAGGCCGTACCTTCACTTGGTAATGTCGACTTTCTCTCTACACGACGCGCGGCGTTTCTTTGGTCGTCTGAAATGAACACGCACTCCATGTTCTCTTCAGGCTGTGATCAACATGATGATAGCGGTGGAAGCCATGCTGTCCCCTGACACCGCCACCACCGACGACATCGAGAAGATGACC
Organism: Zea mays; assembly: GCF_902167145.1. Classification (NCBI taxonomy): domain Eukaryota; kingdom Viridiplantae; phylum Streptophyta; class Magnoliopsida; order Poales; family Poaceae; genus Zea; species Zea mays. The sequence goes on along the minus strand of NC_050098.1, from coordinate 3,991,839 downwards.
AAGACCGCCGTGGACGCCTGGAAGGAGTTCAAGAACAAGAGCGAGCTAGCCAAGGGGTCGGCAGATTCCACCGCCTGATATAGCTCATGTAAATACACCGTGTGTGCTTGCAGTTTGGCTGACGCTGAAGGTTTCTGTCGAGTGCTGATTGATCCAGGGATGACTGATGAATTTGTGTGTCCTATGACTGCCAAGTCGTTTCAATTATTCCAATGTGTGTCACTTAATTTTCTAATTATTATTTTTACACTTGTTCACTTCATCATTTACAAGAAAAAAGGTTCTAGTTTGTCAATTATTACCCTGCAGCATGGTCCTGCTCCTGCATTTAAATTAAAAAAAAGAATGGTCTTGCATTTGCAAAGGCCGCCTTACTCAGCAGCAGACTCCCCCCACATCTGGTGAAGGTACTCTTCGCAGCTGCTCCCGGCGATGTCTCTCGAGGACGCCATCCTAGTGCCCCCCTGCTGCCGCTTCCCTCGGCCAGGCTTGAGGTTGTGCCGGTACTCGACGGCGATCTGCTCGAACACCTCGACCTCGAACATGTTGATGCTCAGCTTGGGGCTCATCTGGTCCCTGACGTAGGCGAAGGCGAGCTGGTCCCGCGGGCTGAACGCCTCCAGCTCATTGAACAGCAGGCAGGAGAAGAGGTCGCTGGCCACGCCGTGCCTCCGGATGATGACCGCCGTGTCCGGCACATCTGCAGGCAGCATGGGATAGACAGCAGCATGTAGAATGGCCATGATTCGATATTCTGAAAGTTTGGACGTATGCGTTGTTCTTGACTTCTTGTTGCGATTTTGCAACAGAAACAGAACAGGACATGGCAGCACATGTCAGAAATCTTGACCATTTTGCTGCTGCTCGTTTCTGTTCATCGTCATCATCCTACGGGCGCGGCCGCTGAAATGCCAGCGTCGGTTCCTTCGCTCCATGGAGCAAGAAGATACCAGCGTATCGTTCGTTACTTACCCGACGGATAGGGAAGCTTGCTGGGGGACCATGGGCGCAGGCCGTTGCCGCAGTATGTCTCCATCTGCGCCCTGACGGCGTCCACGTCGCGGCACTTGCGCCACCGCGCCGTCGCGATGGCCTCCTCCATGGTGTGCCGGTTGAAGGGGTGCCTGGACACGGCCACGTCGGCGCGCTCGCGGACCAGGAGCGCGTGCACCAGCAGCACCGGGTCCACCGTGAGCTGCACCTTGCCGTCCACCCACACGCTGAACCTGGCGCCCGGGAACAGCCGGTGCAGCAGGTGCTTGGCCACGACGCCGTTCATCGCGGGGTCCTCGTAGGGGAGCCCGCCGCCGCCGGCGCGACGACGACCCACCGTCACCACGCGCCACGCGCCGACCGTGGTGTGGCCGCCGCCGCCGCGCGCCGGCAGGACGCCCTGCCGCGCGAGGGCCGCGCGGGTGGCGTCGTCGATGAACAGGAAGAAGCACGCCGCGCGTAGCGTCTCGGCGCCCAGGCCCCTGGGCTGACGGACCTTGTCGTGGTCGTTCATGATCGCCGACGCCACCACCACGCCCCTGCACTTCTCCATGGCCAGTCTGTCTGGAAGCCGTCAACGCTAAAAGCACTCATTAGTGACGTTCTTTGCGATCTGCACCGCGCGCGACAGCAAAAGCCGTTGCGTATCATTTGTGCTTGCATCCGAAGGCGAAATAAATGGCGCGCGATCACGAGAGATGGCTGGCCACACCCGCCACTCGAATGGCCAAATCATGAGCGGCGAAATCACCAGTTCTTTCGTACGTGTAAATGCGATTTTGGGTCGTCAAGGAGCTCACCAGGTTCTGGGACGGGAAATTCACGGAAGAACCCACAGGGAACCGCCACTTGGTCATCAGTGTGGTTGAAGAAGGATCTCCGTTCCTGGGTCGACAAGTTCCCTGCAAACGTGGCCCTCCTGCCGCTCTGGTACCGCAACGCAGGGGACGCCGAGGTGTCGCGGCAGAGGCCATGGATCTCTTCCAAAGCAGTCTTGTAGTCTGCTCAAGCAGTGAGTGTAATTTTTTTTAAAAAAAACACCTGAGGATCACTACACTACCAAAGACCATATATGTATGACAATTGACATGATCCGAGAATTTTCTTACGCCACACCAAACATCAATACAGTAGCTGTGAATTAAATCTATCCAAAATGAAACGAGCAACCACGACGATGCAAAGGACTCGGATCGTTACGGGCCACACCCGGCCCGGCCCGACGCGACGAAACACAAGAACGGAAAAAAGGAAGACGCGCCATGCAAGCAACGAGAGAACGAAGATCGCACGGGGTGCATGCGGTGCAACACTTGCCGGACGAGGAGGGGAGAGCGGCGGTCAGAGACCTGCGAAGGCGACGGGGTTGGAGCAGAGCGCGCGCGAGGTGGGCAGGGCGTGCCTGTGCTCGCCGTACCCGGCCGGGTACTGGAAGAGCGGCTTGGGCGGGGAGGGGACGGGCTGGAGGCAGCGGCGGCGGCGGCCGGAGTCGGTGAAGGAGACGTAGAGCGCGAGCGGCAGCGTGGTGAGGAGGTAGAGCAGGGACAGGCACAGCAGCTTGGACTGCAGCACCGAGGGGCTCCGCACGCGCACCGGCCAACCCATGCAGATGCAGGAGTTCCTTGGCTGCCGCGACGCTTGGCTCTGCCGGACGCCGCCACTTGCTCCGCTCGACCACTCCTCCTGATCAGGGCGCGCGAGGACCGGGCACTGGGACTCTGGGAGGGAGTGGTGCTAGGAGTTTGTTGTAGACTGAGACTGATGGTAGGAGTCACGCTATGAATTTGAACTTAAAATTTTGCATGTAACTAGATTAGGGTGGAAAGAATACGTATGGATTTTTAAGAATTTGTTATGGATTTTGCTAGTTATGCGTAACTTATATGCACCAAATACTCATGTATACCAAATATGTCCCCGGATCATTTTTTAGGTGAACCATCCCAGATTGTTATTTAAGTAATATATTTAGTTATTTATGAGAGTTTTTCCATCTCTGAGTTTAGTTCTCATTGCTTCAAGGGCGGAGGTTGGTTTTACAAATATAAAGATATTGAGAATGATTTAGAGAGTTTATTTTAATCTATTTTGTATCAAACTTGTAATAAATAACTATAACGAGAGCCTTTTGGAGACGCTTTAGGATGTTCCGGTATAGAGTAGAGTAGTTCTATTATGTCTCTCTTAGATTTCTTTATATCTAATATATTGATATGATAACTAATATATAGATCGTGTTAGCGCTACAATCTCGAGGAGGAGAGGAAAATGGTTGACAGTGGTGGTGGCAGCGGCGGTGGCGGTGGCGGTGGCGAGGACCGGAGAGGAAGAGGAGGCATTGTCCATCGAATTTGAATAAATAAGAGATAGCATGCTATCCAGTGATTTGGACTGTTGGTTTTACTAGTGTGTTAAGTCTATGTGTAATTTGTTTGGTTATATAATTATAGGAGAGTGATTTGGTTGAACGTTTTTAGAGTTTAAACCGCTGAATTATATAGTGATATAGATATTAAATATGCATCCTTTTGTCTTAAAATAAAATGTGAATATATATAATGACATTAATCTTGATGACTCAAGAGATAAAGCTATCTGGACTATCAATAAAAAAAGGATTTTCTGTTAAATCTCTTTATCTCAAGTGTAGGAGCTCTTTGGATAAGGTTCCTTCTGGTTCATTTGGAAGGCTCGAATACCCCAAAGAATAAAGGTGTTCTTGTGCTTGTCATAAAAAATAATGTTTTATCAAAAGAAAACTTAAAAACATAAATTGGAAAGGAGACTTTAACTGTTACTGGTGTGGTTGTCTGGAAACCACACAACACATTTTCTTTGATTGCCAGATCGCATATTTAGTATGGTGATGAACATGCACATAATGCCTAAAAATGCTGAAAATATGTTTGGAGAATGAATTTATAAATTTAAAAAGAAAAGTAGAAACCTTTTAGTGGTGGGCTGCAGTGCAGTCTTATGGACCTTCTAGAAGATTAGGAATGATACTTATTTCAATGAAAAAAAATCACAGTATACACTGATGCTATTTTTCTTATGTACTATTTTTGTATGAATGCTTGGAACCTGATCCAGACAAAGACCGTGGGCGGGGGCAGCAGGTTGGGGAGGAAGAATAGGGCCAATCGGGAAGACGAACGAGACGACCGACGACGGCGAAAACGATGGTGCGCGCAAGATGTGAAACGTCCTCGTGGACGTGCAATAGCCACTGCGCGAGTCGGTGTTGGGCTGGTGTCAGACGAATACAGGGAGGAGATGCATGCCCCTACGCCCTCTACCGAGAATGGGGTGGTGCGGAGGTGGAGGCATGAGAGGAGAGAGAAAAGAATTAGAATGTCGAATGAGGAGGTGGCAACTCAGGCGGGAACCATCATTATCGTGTGGAGGTATAGATGGCCAGATGGGTCGTGTCTCGCGAACCGGTCCGACGCACGATCCATTTAATAGTACCTGGTCCAACCCGGCATGAGCGTCGTTCGGTGATAGCCCGACCCGACACGATTATTTTTTATTTTTACAAAAAAATCATATATATATATATATACAATTTAAATCCATTATTATGAACACTTGAGCATGATGTTCTATTGGTTAGACAAATTTGTCTAGTGTCTCCCACCCTTCTATTATATGGTGTGAGTTTAAACTCCAACTCTTGATTTAGAAGAAATGTAGAGATTTTTTTAAAAAAAAGATGATCGTTGAAACTGGTGTATGAAACTCGTTTCCTATTTCTTAATAAGATGGGGGAAACCTTTCTGTTAAAAATAAATGTGAACGAAGGATGCAATAATAGTACCTCCGGCCTCCTAAAATAAAGGCGGGACCAAACTTGACCGCAAAAAAAATCTTAAAATACATTGTGGTTTTAAGAATAATTTTTTTTTCTTTTTTACGTCTCTTAACGTAGGATGCTTCTTTATCTATACTATACTTAAAGCACCAGTTTCAACGGTCGTCATGCGTCATGATTTTACAAAAAGGCCACTATTCTTCTTCTAATCAACCTGTCCAGCATCTCACACGCCTGCGTCACCGTTTTACAAAAACACCCCTCCATCCCCGCCGACCCACGCGCCATTCCCGTCGACCCCGCATCCGCCATCCTGAAAGAGAAATGTGCCCTTGGGTCATTTCTAAGTATTTTGGTGATTGAGTGCCAACACAAGTGCTTAAATGTGAATTTATGCTCATGGATGAACAAAGTGCAAATCAAGAGTAAAGGTATGTTTCTAAGCCTTAGTACATTGGTTTTGTGTACTAATATACTTGTCTAAGTGTTAGAAACAGAAAGAAGAAGAAAAGAAAAGAGGTGAAAAAAGGCTTGGCTGTGTACAGCCAATACTCAGCTCAGTCTGGCACACCGGACTGTCCGGTGGTGCACCGGACAGTGTCCGGTGCGCCAGGCTGACTCGGCGTGAAGTGGCCGCTCTCGGGAATTCGCCGACAGCGTACGGCTAAAATTCACCGGACTGTCCGGTGTGCACCGGACTGTCCAGTGAGCCAACGGTCGGCCGGGCCAACGGTCGGCCGCGCGATCTGCGCGGGACACGTGGCCGAGCCAACGGCTAGAAGGGGGCACCGGACTGTCCGGTGTGCACCGGACATGTCCGGTGCGCCAACGGCTCTCTGGCGGCCAACGGTCGGCTGTGCCGTTTAAGGAAAGAAATCGGGCACCGGACAGTGTCCGGTGTGCACCGGACTGTCCGGTGCACCAGTCGACAGAAGGCAAGATCAGCCTTCCAGATTTGCTCTCAACGGCTCCTAGCTGCCTTGGGGCTATAAAAGGGACCCCTAGTCGCATGGAGGAGATAACCAAGCATCCTTTGAGCATTGTTGATCACTCACACTACATTCTTGCGCACTTGTTCGACATTCTAGTGATTTGAGCTCTGTTCTAGTGTGCTAGTCTCTTGAGCTCAAGTCTGGGTTTTGTGTGTGCGTATTCGCTGTGATCTTTTGTGTTGTGTGTGAGTTGCTAATCCCTCCCTTGCTCCGTGATTCTTTGTGAACATCTTTTGTAAGGGCGAGAGGCTCCAAGCTGTGGAGATTCCTCGCAAGTGGGATTAAGAAAAGCAAAGCAACACTGTGGTATTCAAGTTGGTCTTTGGACCGCTTGAGAGGGGTTGATTGCAACCCTCATCCATTGGGACGCCACAACGTGGAGTAGGCAAGCGTTGGTCTTGGCCGAACCACGGGATAACCACCGTGCCATCTCTGTGATTGATATCTCTTGGTTATTGTGTTGTGTTGAGATTCTTCTCTAGCCACTTGGCAAATTACTGTGCTAACAATTAATCAAGTTTTGTGGCTTAAGATTTTTAAGTGTTATAGGATCACCTATTCACCCCCCCTCTAGGTGCTCTCAATTGGTATCAGAGTCGTTCTCTTCACAAAGGGACTAACCGCCCGAAGAGATGGATCCTAAAGGGAAGGGAATCGTGATCAACGACAAGGAGAAGGAGTCCTTCGTCAACGAGCCAAGGGATGACAATTCCAACGACTCGGGCTCGGGCCACAGACGCAAAGATGGGAAGAAGAAGAAGACAAGACGCATCAAGGAGATCGTCTACTACGACAGCGATGAGTCTACTTCCTCCCAAAAGGACGACGACCACAACGAATACGAGAGAAAGAAACCGGTCAATTCGAACTTTTCTTTTGATTACTCTCGTATTCCTCAAAGTACTAATGCTCATTTATTATCTATTCCACTTGGTAAACCTCCTCATTTTGATGGAGAGGACTATGGATTTTGGAGTCACAAAATGCGTAGTCACTTGTTCTCTCTCCATCCTAGCATATGGGAGATTGTAGAAAGTGGAATGCACTTTGATAGTACGGATAGTCCCATGTTTATTAATGAACAGATTCATAAAAATGCACAAGCTACTACTGTGTTGCTAGCCTCTTTGTGCAGGGACGAGTACCATAAGGTGAGCGGCTTGGACAATGCCAAGCAGATCTGGGACACCCTCAAGATCTCTCATGAGGGGAATGATGTCACCTTGCTCACCAAGATGGAGTTGGTGGAGGGCGAGCTTGGACGGTTCGCAATGATAAGGGGCGAGGAGCCAACTCAAACATACAACCGGCTCAAGACCCTTATCAACAAAATAAGGAGCTACGGAAGCACGCGATGGACGGATCACGACGTCGTCCGCCTAATGCTAAGGTCCTTTACCGTTCTTGATCCTCATTTGGTGAACAATATTCGTGAAAATCCTAGGTACACCAAGATGTCGCCCGAAGAAGTTCTTGGGAAGTTCGTAAGCGGGCGAATGATGATCAAGGAGGCAAGATATGTGGACGACGCGTTGAACGGTCCTATTCATGAGCCTCAACCCATTGCTCTCAAGGCAATGAGGAGCAAGGAGGCGCTACCGAGCAAGGTGGCGCAAGTTGAGGCGGCCGGGCTAAATAATGAGGAGATGGCCCTCATCATTAAGCGCTTCAAGACGGCGCTTAAAGGTCGCAAGGGACAACCAAGCAAGACCAAAACAAAGGAGAAGCGCTCGTGCTTCAAATGTGGTAAGATTGGTCATTTCATTGCTAACTGTCCCGATAATGAAAGTGACCAGGAAAAGGGGAACAAAAGGGAGAAGAAGAAGCATTACAAGAAGGCCAAGGGCGAGGCACATATCGGAAAGGAGTGGGATTCGGATTGCTCCTCCTCCGACTCCGACAATGAAGGACTCGCCGCCACCGCCTTCAACAAGTCATCCCTCTTCCCCAACGAGCGTCACACTTGCCTCATGGCAAGGGAGAAGAAAGTAAGCACTCATGATACTAGTACTTATGCTTCTTCAAGTGAGGATGAGTCTAGTGATGATGATGAGATAGATTACTCATGCTTATTCAAGGGATTAGATAGATCTAAAATTAATAAGATTAATGAGTTGATTGATGCTTTGAATGACAAGAATAGATTACTAGAAAAACAAGAGGATCTTTTATATGAGGAGCATGATAAATTTGTTAGTGCACAAAATTCTCTTGCTCTAGAAATTAAAAGGAATGAAATGCTCTCTAGTGAATTATCTACTTGTCATGAATCCATCTCTAAATTAAAAAGTGTTAATGATGATTTGAATGCTAAGTTAGAAATAGCTAGTAAATCAACATCTTGTGTAGAAATTGTTGAAACTTGCAATAGGTGTAAAGATTTTGACATTGATGCTTGTAGTGAACACCTAGTTTCAATTTCCAAACTTAATGATGAATTGGCTAGTCTTAATGCTCAACTTAAGACTAGCAAGAGTAATTTTGATAAGCTAAAATTTGCAAGGGATGCCTACACAATTGGTAGACACCCCTCAATTAAGGATGGACTTGGCTACAAGAAGGAAGCCAAGAACTTGACAAGCCATAAGGCTCCCATCTCCGCCAAGGAGAAAAGGAAGGCCCCTATGGCTAGTAGTGTGCAAAAGAACCATGCCTTTATGTACCATGATAGGAGACAATCTAGAAATACTTATAGGAGATGTAACGCATATGATGCTTTTGATTCTCATGACATGTTTGCTTCTAGTTCTTCTTATGTGCATGATAGAAATGTTGGTAGGAGAAATGTTGTTCATAATATGCCTAGGAGAAATGTTGTTAATGTTCCTAGGAAAGTAATGAATGAACCCTCTACAATTTATCATGCTTTAAATGTTTCCTTTGCTATTTGTAGAAAGGAGAAGAAAATAGTTGCTAGGAAGTTAGGGGCAAAATGCAAGGGAGACAAAACCTACATTTGGGTCCCTAAGGATATTTGCACTAACCTTGCAGGACCCAACATGAGTTGGGTACCTAAGACCCAAGCCTAAATTTGCCTTGCAGGTTTATGCATCCGGGGGTTCAAGCTGGATTATTGACAGCGGATGCACAAACCATATGACGGGGGAGAAGAAGATGTTCACCTCCTACGTCAAAAACAAAGATTCCCAAGATTCAATAATATTCGGTGATGGGAATCAAGGCAAGGTAAAAGGGTTAGGTAAAATTGCAATCTCAAATGAGCACTCTATCTCTAATGTGTTTTTAGTAGAGTCTCTTGGATATAATTTGCTATCTGTTAGTCAATTATGCAATATGGGATATAACTGTTTGTTTACAAATATAGATGTGTCTGTCTTTAGAAGATGTGATGGTTCACTAGCTTTTAAGGGTGTACTAGACGGCAAGCTTTACCTAGTTGATTTTGCAAAAGAAGAGGCCGGTCTAGATGCATGCTTAATGGCTAAGACTTGCATGGGCTGGCTGTGGCATCGCCGCTTAGCACATGTGGGGATGAAGAACCTCCACAAGCTTCTAAAGGGAGAACATGTGATAGGTCTAACTAATGTTCATTTCGAAAAAGATAGACCTTGTGCAGCTTGTCAAGCAGGGAAACAAGTGGGAGGCTCTCATCACACCAAAAATGTGATGACAACATCAAGACCCCTGGAGCTGCTACATATGGACCTCTTCGGACCCGTCGCCTATCTGAGCATAGGAGGAAGTAAGTATGGTCTAGTTATTGTTGATGACTTTTCCCGCTTCACTTGGGTGTTCTTTTTGCAGGATAAGTCTGAAACCCAAGGGACCCTCAAGCGCTTCCTAAGGAGAGCTCAAAATGAGTTTGAGCTCAAGGTGAAGAAGATAAGGAGCGACAACGGGTCCGAATTCAAGAACCTTCAAGTGGAAGAGTTCCTTGAGGAGGAAGGGATCAAGCACGAGTTCTCCGCTCCCTACACACCACAGCAAAATGGTGTGGTAGAGAGGAAGAACAGGACGCTAATCGATATGGCGAGGACGATGCTTGGAGAATTCAAGACCCCCGAGCGTTTTTGGTCGGAAGCCGTGAACACGGCTTGCCACGCCATCAACAGGGTCTACCTTCATCGCCTCCTCAAGAAGACTTCGTATGAGCTACTAACCGGTAACAAACCCAATGTATCTTACTTTCGTGTATTTGGGAGCAGGTGCTACATTCTAGTGAAGAAGGGTAGAAATTATAAATTTGCTCCCAAAGCTGTAGAAGGGTTTTTGTTAGGTTATGACTCAAATACAAAGGCGTATAGAGTCTTCAACAAATCATCGGGTTTGGTTGAAGTCTCTAGCGACGTTGTATTTGATGAGACTAATGGCTCTCCAAGAGAGCAAGTTGTTGATTGTGATGATGTAGATGAAGAAGATGTTCCGACGGCCGCTATACGAACCATGGCGATTGGAGAAGTGCGGCCACAGGAACAAGATGAACGAGATCAACCTTCTTCCTCAACCATGGTGCATCCCCCAAATCAAGACGATGAACAGGTTCATCAAAAGGAGGCGTGTGATCAAGGGGGAGCACAAGATGATCATGAAATGGAGGAAGAATCACAACCGGCACCTCCAACCCAAGTTCGTGCGATGATTCAAAGGGATCATCCCATCGACCAAATTCTGGGTGACATTAGCAAGGGAGTAACTACTCGATCTCGATTAGTTAATTTTTGTGAGCATTACTCCTTTGTCTCTTCTATTGAGCCTTTCAGGGTAGAGGAAGCCTTGCTAGATCCGGACTGGGTGTTGGCCATGCAGGAGGAACTCAACAACTTCAAGCGCAATGAAGTTTGGACACTGGTGCCTCGTCCTAAGCAAAATGTTGTGGGAACCAAGTGGGTGTTTCGCAACAAACAAGACGAGCACAGAGTGGTGACGAGGAACAAGGCTCGACTTGTGGCAAAAGGTTATGCCCAAGTCGCAGGTTTGGACTTTGAGGAGACGTTTGCTCCTGTGGCTAGGCTAGAATCAATTCGTATCTTGCTAGCATATGCCGCTCACCATTCTTTCAGGTTGTACCAAATGGATGTGAAGAGCGCTTTCCTCAATGGGCCGATCAAGGAGGAGGTGTACGTGGAGCAACCCCCTGGCTTCGAGGATGAACGGTACCCCGACCACGTGTGTAAGCTCTCTAAGGCGCTCTATGGACTTAAGCAAGCCCCAAGAGCATGGTATGAATGCCTTAGAGACTTTTTAATTGCTAATGCTTTCAAGGTTGGGAAAGCCGATCCAACTCTTTTCACTAAGACTTGCGATGGTGATCTCTTTGTGTGCCAAATTTATGTCGATGACATAATATTTGGTTCTACTAACCAAAAGTCTTGTGAAGAGTTTAGCAGGGTGATGACTGAAAGGGAATTAGGCTTACACCTAGTTCCTATATAATTTTGGTGGTTGAATTGCCCAACACAAATCTTTGGACTAACTAGTTTGCCCAAGTGTATAGATTATACAGGTATAAAAGGTTCACACTCAGCCAATAAAAAGACCAAGTTTTGGATTCAACAAAGGAGCCAAGGGGCAACCGAAGGCACCTCTGGTCTGGCGCACCGGACTGTCCGGTGTGCCACCGGACAGTGAACAGTACCTGTCCGGTGCACCAGGGGACTCAGACTCAAACTCGCCACCTTCGGGAATTTCCAGGGCGTCTCGGCTATAATTCACCGGACTGTCCGGTGTACACCGGACAGTGTCCGGTGCGCCAAGGGAGGTCGCCCTCAGGAACTCGCCAGCTTCGGGAAACGCCGACGGATAGTCCGCTATAATTCACCGGACTGTCCGGTGTACACCGGACTGTCCGGTGCGACTCCGAAGCAACGGTCGTCTCCGCGCCAACGGCTCTCTGCCGCGCATTTAATGCGCCGTATGCGCGCGCAGAAGTCAGAATCGCCCATGCTGGCACACCGGACATCAAACAGTACCTGTCCGGTGTGCACCGGACACCTAGGCGGGCCCACAAGTCAGAAGCTCCAACGGCTAGAATCCAACGGCAGTGATGACGTGGCAGGGGGCACCGGACTGTCCGGTGTGCACCGGACTGTCCGGTGCGCCATCGAACAGACAGGTTCCCAACGGCCACATTTGGTGGTTGGGGCTATAAATACCCCAACCACCCCACCATTCATTGCATCCAAGTTTTCCACTTCTCAACCACTTACAAGAGCTAGGCATTCAATTCTAGACACATTCAAAGAGATCAAATCCTCTCCAATTCCACACAAAACCCTAGTGACTAGTGAGAGTGATTTGCCGTGTTCATTTGAGCTCTTGCGCTTGGATTGCTTCTTTTCTTTCTCACTTGTTCTTGTGATCAAAACTCCATTGTAATCAAGGCAAGAGGCACCAATTGTGTGGTGGCCCTTGCGGGGAAGTTTTGTTCCCGGCTTTGATTTGAGAAGAGAAGCTCACTCGGTCCGAGGGACCGTTTGAGAGAGGGAAGGGTTGAAAGAGACCCGGCCTTTGTGGCCTCCTCAACGGGGAGTAGGTTTGAGAGAACCGAACCTCGGTAAAACAAATCCGTGTGTCACACTTCATTATTTGCTTGCGATTTGTTTTGCGCCCTCTCTCGCGGACTCGTTTATATTTCTAACGCTAACCCGGCTTGTAGTTGTGTTTGTATTTGTAAATTTCAGTTTCGCCCTATTCACCCCCCCTCTAGGCGACTATCAATTGGTATCAGAGCCCGGTGCTTCATTAGAGCCTAACCGCTCGAAGTGATGTCGGGAGATCACGCCAAGAAGGAGATGGAGACCGGCGAAAAGCCCACTACAAGCCACGGGAGCACTTCATCGGAAGAGTCCCGCACCAAAAGGAGGGAGAAGAAGAAGAGCTCCTCCAACAAAGGGAAGGAGAAGAAATCTTCTTCTCACCACAAAGAGAAGAAGGAAAAATCTTCTTCCCACAAGCCGCATCGGAAAGGCGACAAGCACAAGAGGATGAGGAAAGTGGTCTACTACGAGACCGACACTTCATCAACATCGACCTCCGACTCCGATGCGCCCTCCGTCACTTCTAAGCGCCAAGAGCGCAAGAAGTATAGTAAGATCCCCCTACGCTACCCTCGCATTTCCAAACATACACCTTTACTTTCCGTCCCATTAGGCAAACCACCAACTTTTGATGGTGAAGATTACGCTAGGTGGAGCGATTTAATGCGATTTCATCTAACCTCGCTCCACAAAAGCATATGGGATGTTGTTGAGTTTGGCGCGCAGGTACCATCCGTAGGGGATGAGGACTATGATGAGGATGAGGTGGCCCAAATCGAGCACTTCAACTCTCAAGCAACAACAATACTTCTCGCCTCTCTAAGTAAAGAGGAGTATAACAAAGTACAAGGGTTGAAGAGCGCCAAGGAGATTTGGGATGTACTCAAAACCGCGCATGAGGGAGACGAGCTCACCAAGATCACCAAGCGGGAAACGATCGAGGGGGAGCTCGGTCGGTTCCGGCTTCACAAAGGAGAGGAGCCACAACACATGTACAACCGGCTCAAGACTTTGGTGAACCAAGTGCGCAACCTCGGGAGCAAGAAGTGGGAAGATCACGAAGTGGTAAATGTCATTTTAAGATCTCTCATTTTTCTTAATCCCACTCAAGTTCAATTGATTCGTGGTAATCCTAGATATACAAAAATGACCCCCGAGGAAGTTATCGGGCATTTTGTAAGTTTTGAGTGCATGATAGAAGGATCGAGGAAAATCAACGAGCTTGGCGACTCATCCGAAGCCCAACCCGTTGCATTCAAGGCAACGGAGGAGAAGAAGGAGGAGGCTACACCAAGTCGACAACCAATCGACGCCTCCAAGCTCGACAATGAGGAAATGGCGCTCGTCATCAAGAGCTTCCGCCAAATCCTCAAACAAAGGAGGGGGAAAGACTACAAGTCCCGCTCCAAGAAGGTTTGCTACAAGTGTGGTAAGCCCGGTCATTTTATTGCTAAATGTCCTATATCTAGTGACAGTGACCGAGGTGACGACAAGAAGGGGAGACGAAAGGAAAAGAAGAGGTATTACAAAAAGAAGGGCGGCGATGCCCATGTTTGTCGCGAGTGGGACTCCGACGAGAGCTCAAGCGACTCCTCCGACGACGAGGACGCCGCCAACATCGCCGTCACCAAGGGGCTCCTCTTCCCCAACGTCGGCCACAAGTGCCTCATGGCAAAGGACGGCAAAAAGAAGGTTAAATCTAAATCCTCCACTAAATATGAATCCTCTAGTGATGACAATGCTAGTGATGAGGAAGATAATTTGCGTTCTCTTTTTGCCAACCTTAACATAGCTCAAAAAGAAAAATTGAATGAATTGGTTAGTGCTATTCATGAAAAGGACGACCTTTTGGATTCCCAAGAGGATTGTCTAATTAAAGAAAACAAAAAAACATGTTAAGGTTAAAAAGGCTTATGCTCTAGAAGTAGAAAAATGTGAAAAATTATCTAGTGAGCTAAGCACTTGCCGTGAAATAATTGACAACCTTAGGAATGAAAATGCTATTTTAAATGCTAAGGTTGATTCTCATGTTTGTGATGTTTCAATTTCCACTCCTAGAGATAATAATGATGGTTTGCTTGCTAGGATTGAAGAATTGAACATTTCTCTTGCTAGCCTTAGAGTAGAAAATGAAAAGTTGATTACTAAGGCTAAAGAACTAGATGTTTGCAATGTTACAATTTCTGACCTTAGAACTAAAAATGATATGTTGCATGCTAAGGTTGTAGAATTAAAATCTTGCAAACCCTCTACATCTATTGTTGAGCATGTATCTATTTGTACTAGATGTAGAAATGTTGATATTGATGCTATTCATGATCACATGATTTTAATTAAGCAACAAAATGATCATATAGCTAAACTAGATGCTAAAATTGCCGAGCACAACTTAGAAAATGAGAAATTTAAATTTGCTCGTAGCATGCTTTATAATGGGAGACGCCCTGGCATCAAGGATGGCATTGGCTTCCAAAGGGGAGACAATGTCAAACTTAATGCCCCTCCTAAGAACTTGTCTAACTTTGTTAAGGGCAAAGCTCCCATGCCTCAGGATAACGAGGGTTACATTTTATACCCTGCCGGCTATCCTGAGAGCAAAATTAGGAAGATTCATTCTAGGAAATCTCACTCTGGCCCTAATCATGCTTTTATGTATAAGGGTGAGACATCTAGTTCTAGGCAACCAACCCATGCTAAGTTGCCTAAGAAGAAAATTCCTAATGCGTCAAATGATCATGCCATTTCATTTAAAACTTTTGATGCATCTTATGTGCTTACTAGCAAATCCGGCAAGGTAGTTGCCAAATTTGTTGGGGGCAAACACAAGGGCTCCAAGACCTGTGTTTGGGTACCCAAAGTTCTTGTTTCTAATGCCAAAGGACCCAAAACCGTTTGGGTACCTAAAGTCAAGAACTAAAATTGTTTTGTAGGTTTATGCATCCGGGGGCTCAAGTTGGATACTCGACAGCGGGTGCACAAACCACATGACCGGGGAGAAAAGGATGTTCTCCTCATATGAGAAAAACCAAGATCCCCAACGAGCTATCACATTCGGGGATGGAAATCAAGGTTTGGTCAAAGGACTTGGTAAAATTGCTATATCTCCTGACCATTCTATTTCCAATGTTTTTCTTGTTGATTCATTAGATTACAACTTGCTTTCTGTTTCTCAATTATGTCAAATGTGCTACAACTGTCTTTTTACTGATGTAGGTGTCACTGTCTTTAGAAGAAGTGATGATTCAATAGCATTTAAGGGAGTGTTAGAGGGTCAGCTATACCTAGTAGATTTTGATAGAGCTGAACTCGACACTTGCTTAATTGCTAAGACTAACATGGGTTGGCTCTGGCATCGCCGACTAGCCCATGTTGGGATGAAGAATCTTCACAAGCTTCTAAAGGGAGAGCACATTTTAGGATTAACAAATGTTCATTTTGAGAAAGACAGGATTTGTAGTGCATACCAGGCAGGGAAGCAAGTCGGAGTCCATCATCCACACAAGAACATCATGACGACCGACAGGCCGCTTGAGCTACTCCACATGGATCTATTCGGCCCGATTGCTTACATAAGCATCGGCGGGAGTAAGTATTGTCTTGTTATTGTGGATGATTATTCTCGCTTCACTTGGGTATTCTTTTTACAGGAAAAATCTCAAACCCAAGAGACCTTAAAGGGATTCTTGAGACGGGCTCAAAATGAGTTCGGCTTAAGGATCAAGAAGATAAGAAGCGACAACGGGACGGAGTTCAAGAACTCACAAATTGAAGGCTTCCGTGAGGAGGAGGGCATCAAGCATGAGTTCTCCTCTCCCTACACGCCACAACAAAATGGTGTAGTGGAGAGAAAGAATCGAACTCTATTGGACATGGCAAGAACCATGCTTGATGAGTACAAGACACCGGACCGGTTTTGGGCCGAAGCGGTCAACACCGCCTGCTACGCCATCAACCGGTTATATCTTCACCGAATCCTCAAGAAGACATCCTATGAACTCCTAACCGGTAAAAAGCCCAACATTTCATACTTTAGAGTTTTTGGTAGCAAATGCTTTATTCTTGTTAAAAGAGGTAGAAAATCCAAATTTGCACCTAAAACTGTAGAAGGCTTTTTACTAGGATATGACTCAAACACAAGGGCATATAGAGTCTTTAACAAGTCCACTGGACTAGTTGAAGTCTCATGTGACGTTGTGTTTGATGAAACTAACGGCTCTCAAGTAGAGCAAGTTGATCTTGATGAGATAGGTGAAGAACAGACTCCATGCATAGCACTGAGGAACATGTCCATTGGGGATGTGTGTCCTAAGGAATCCGAAGAGCCTCCACAAGCACAAGATCAACCATCCTCCTCCATGCAAGCATCCCCACCAACTCAAAATGAGGATGAGGCTCAAGTTGATGAAGGGCAAAATCAAGAAGATGAGCCACCTCAAGATAATGGCAATGATCAAGGGGGAGATGAAAATAATCAAGAAAAGGAGGATGAGGAAGAACCAAGACCGCCACACCCAAGAGTCCACCAAGCAATCCAACGAGATCACCCTGTCGACACCATCCTCGGCGACATTCATAAGGGGGTAACTACTCGATCTCGGGTTGCTCATTTTTGTGAACATTACTCTTTTGTTTCCTCTATTGAGCCACACAGAGTAGAGGAAGCTCTCCAAGATTCGGATTGGGTGGTGGCGATGCAAGAGGAGCTCAACAACTTCACTAGAAATGAGGTATGGCATTTAGTTCCACGTCCTAACCAAAATGTTGTAGGAACCAAATGGGTCTTCCGCAACAAGCAAGATGAGCATGGTGTGGTGACAAGGAACAAAGCACGACTTGTGGCCAAGGGATACTCCCAAGTCGAAGGTTTGGATTTCGGTGAAACCTATGCACCCGTAGCTAGGCTTGAGTCAATTCGCATATTATTGGCCTATGCTACTTACCATGGCTTTAAGCTCTATCAAATGGACGTGAAAAGTGCCTTCCTCAACGGACCGATCAAGGAAGAGGTCTATGTTGAGCAACCTCCCGGCTTTGAAGACAGTGAGTATCCTAACCATGTTTATAGGCTCTCTAAGGCGCTTTATGGGCTCAAGCAAGCCCCAAGAGCATGGTATGAATGCCTTAGAGATTTCCTTATTGCTAATGGCTTCAAAGTCGGCAAGGCCGATCCTACACTCTTTACTAAAACTCTTGAAAATGACTTGTTTGTATGCCAAATTTATGTTGATGATATCATATTTGGGTCTACTAACGAGTCTACATGTGAAGAGTTTAGTAGGATCATGACACAGAAATTCGAGATGTCTATGATGGGGGAGTTGAAGTATTTTCTAGGATTTCAAGTGAAGCAACTCCAAGAGGGCACCTTCATCAGCCAAACGAAGTACACTCAAGACATCCTAAGCAAGTTTGGAATGAAGGATGCCAAGCCCATCAAAACACCCATGGGAACAAATGGGCATCTCGACCTCGACACGGGAGGTAAGTCCGTGGATCAAAAGGTATATCGGTCGATGATTGGTTCATTGCTTTATTTATGTGCATCTCGACCGGACATTATGCTTTCCGTTTGCATGTGTGCAAGATTCCAATCCGACCCTAAGGAATCCCACCTTACGGCCGTAAAACGAATCTTGAGATATTTGGCTTTCACACCTAAGTTTGGGCTTTGGTACCCTCGGGGATCCACTTTTGATTTGATTGGTTATTCGGATGCCGATTGGGCGGGGTGCAAAATTAATAGGAAGAGCACATCGGGGACTTGCCAGTTCTTGGGAAGATCCTTGGTGTCATGGGCTTCAAAGAAGCAAAATTCAGTCGCTCTTTCCACCGCTGAAGCCGAGTACATTGCCGCAGGTCATTGTTGCGCGCAATTGCTTTGGATGAGGCAAACCCTGCGGGACTACGGTTACAAATTAACCAAAGTCCCTTTGCTATGTGATAATGAGAGTGCAATCAAAATGGCTGACAATCCCGTCGAGCATAGCCGCACTAAGCACATAGCCATTCGGTATCATTTTCTTAGGGATCACCAACAAAAGGGGGATATCGAGATTTCTTACATTAATACTAAAGATCAATTAGCCGATATCTTTACCAAGCCACTTGATGAACAATCTTTTACCAGACTTAGGCATGAGCTCAATATTCTTGATTCTAGAAATTTCTTTTGCTAGCTTGCACACATAGCTCATTTGAATACCTTTGATCATATCTCTTTTATATGCTATGACTAATGTGCTTTCAAGTCTATTTCAAACCAAGTCATAGGTATATTGAAAGGGAATTGGAGTCTTCGGCGAAGACAAAGGCTTCCACTCCGTAACTCATCCTTCGCCATCACTCCAACCATCTCTCTATTCATTGGGGAGAAATGCGCATCAAAGAAAAGGACTTCGTCTTTGGTATAATCTTAACTCATTTACTTATGACCAAAGGGGAAGATAGTTCTTCGAGGGCTCTAATGATTCCGTTTTTGGCGATTCATGCCAAAAAGGGGGAGAAATGAGCCCAAAGCAAAAGGACCGCACCACCACCACCAAATTCAAAAACTTAGTGCTTTCCAAAAGTATTTATCAATGGGTATCCTATTGTGTTCAAAAGGGGGAGAAAGTAGTATTTCAAAAATAGTATATAAAAACCCTCTTGAACACTAAGAGGTGGATCTCTTTTAGGGGGAGTTTTTGTTTAGTCAAAGGAAAAGCATTTGAAACAAGAAAAAAAAATTTCAAATCTTGAAAATGCTTTTGCAAACTCTTATTCATTTACCTTTGACTATTTGCAAAAGATCTTTGAAATGGATTTACAAAAGGATTTGCAAAAACAAAACATGTGGTGCAAACGTGGTCCAAAATGCTAAATAAGAGTTTTATTGGCTCAAATTCCATGCATATCTTGTAAGTAGTTTTATTGGCTCAATTCCAAGCAACCTTTACACTTACATTATGCAAACTAGTTCAATTATGCACTTCTATATTTGCTTTGGTTTGTGTTGGCATCAATCACCAAAAAGGGGGAGATTGAAAGGGAATTAGGCTTACACCTAGTTCCTATATAATTTTGGTGGTTGAATTGCCCAACACAAATCTTTGGACTAACTAGTTTGCCCAAGTGTATAGATTATACAGGTATAAAAGGTTCACACTCAGCCAATAAAAAGACCAAGTTTTGGATTCAACAAAGGAGCCAAGGGGCAACCGAAGGCACCTCTGGTCTGGCGCACCGGACTGTCCGGTGTGCCACCGGACAGTGAACAGTACCTGTCCGGTGCACCAGGGGACTCAGACTCAAACTCGCCACCTTCGGGAATTTTCAGGGCGTCTCGGCTATAATTCACCGGACTGTCCGGTGTACACCGGACAGTGTCCGGTGCGCCAAGGGAGGTCGCCCTCAGGAACTCGCCAGCTTCGGGAAACGCCGACGGATAGTCCGCTATAATTCACCGGACTGTCCGGTGTACACCGGACTGTCCGGTGCGACTCCGAAGCAACGGTCGTCTCCGCGCCAACGGCTCTCTGCCGCGCATTTAATGCGCCGTATGCGCGCGCAGAAGTCAGAATCGCCCATGCTGGCACACCGGACATCAAACAGTACCTGTCCGGTGTGCACCGGACACCTAGGCGGGCCCACAAGTCAGAAGCTCCAACGGCTAGAATCCAACGGCAGTGATGACGTGGCAGGGGGCACCGGACTGTCCGGTGTGCACTGGACTGTCCGGTGCGCCATCGAACAGACAGGTTCCCAACGGCCACATTTGGTGGTTGGGGCTATAAATACCCCAACCACCCCACCATTCATTGCATCCAAGTTTTCCACTTCTCAACCACTTACAAGAGCTAGGCATTCAATTCTAGACACATTCAAAGAGATCAAATCCTCTCCAATTCCACACAAAACCCTAGTGACTAGTGAGAGTGATTTGCCGTGTTCATTTGAGCTCTTGCGCTTGGATTGCTTCTTTTCTTTCTCACTTGTTCTTGTGATCAAAACTCCATTGTAATCAAGGCAAGAGGCACCAATTGTGTGGTGGCCCTTGCGGGGAAGTTTTGTTCCCGGCTTTGATTTGAGAAGAGAAGCTCACTCGGTCCGAGGGACCGTTTGAGAGAGGGAAGGGTTGAAAGAGACCCGGCCTTTGTGGCCTCCTCAACGGGGAGTAGGTTTGAGAGAACCGAACCTCGGTAAAACAAATCCGTGTGTCACACTTCATTATTTGCTTGCGATTTGTTTTGCGCCCTCTCTCGCGGACTCGTTTATATTTCTAACGCTAACCCGGCTTGTAGTTGTGTTTGTATTTGTAAATTTCAGTTTCGCCCTATTCACCCCCCCTCTAGGCGACTATCAATGACGCAGAAATTCGAGATGTCGATGATGGGCGAGTTGAACTACTTCCTTGGGTTCCAAGTGAAGCAACTCAAGGACGGCACCTTCATCTCCCAAACGAAGTACACGCAAGACTTGCTGAAGCGGTTTGGGATGAAGGAAGCCAAGCCCGCAAAGACTCCGATGGGGACCGACGGACACACCGACCTCAACAAAGGAGGTAAGTCCGTTGATCAAAAAGCATACCGGTCCATGATAGGTTCTTTGCTTTATTTATGTGCTAGTAGACCGGATATTATGCTTAGCGTATGCATGTGTGCTAGATTTCAATCCGATCCTAAGGAGTGTCACTTAGTGGCGGTGAAGCGAATTCTTAGATATTTGGTTGCTACGCCTTGCTTCGGGCTCTGGTATCCAAAGGGGTCTACCTTTGACTTGGTTGGATACTCAGATTCCGACTATGCTGGATGTAAGGTCGATAGGAAGAGTACATCGGGGACGTGCCAATTCTTAGGAAGGTCCCTGGTGTCGTGGAACTCTAAGAAACAAACTTCCGTTGCCCTATCCACCGCTGAGGCCGAGTATGTTGCCGCAGGTCAGTGTTGCGCGCAACTACTTTGGATGAGGCAAACCCTCCGGGACTTTGGCTACAATCTGAGCAAAGTCCCACTCCTATGTGATAATGAGAGTGCCATCCGCATGGCGGAAAATCCTGTTGAACACAGCCGCACAAAGCACATTGACATCCGGCATCACTTTTTGAGAGACCACCAGCAAAAGGGAGATATCGAAGTGTTTCATGTTAGCACCGAGAACCAGCTAGCCGATATCTTTACCAAGCCTCTAGATGAGAAGACCTTTTGCAGGTTGCGTAGTGAGCTAAATGTCTTAGATTCGCGGAACTTGGATTGAAGTGTAGCATACATGTGTTTATGCCTTTGATCATGTTCATTCTGCATTTTGTTGCTTATTGTGGTGCTCAAGTTGTACAAACATTCCCCGGACCTCACAAGTCCTTGTGTAAGTGATGCACATATTTAGGGGGAGTTCTGCTACAACTTGACCCTTTGAGACTAACCATATGCTTGAGTTTGGTTGTTTTAGCCTCAAAGGAGGATTGAAAGGAAAAGGTGGACTTGGACCATACAAGACTTCCACTGCACTCCGATGAAAAGAGTAACTATTCCAAGTTCATCTTTAAACTCTTATTGCCTATTTGCTCTTAATTGAAGAATTTGGTGAGGCAATGGGGTTAAAGGGCCAAGATTGATCCCGTTTTGGTGCTTGATGCCAAAGGGGGAGAAAATAAAGGCCAAAGCAATAGATGGATCAGCTACCACTTGAGAAACTTTGAAAATAGTAGAATAGAGCTTTTGGTTTGTCAAAACTCTTGCATTGTCTCTTTTGTCAAAAATTGGCCTCTTGTGGGGAGCAGTGTTGATTATGGGAAATAGGGGGAGTTTTTGAAATCTTTGATCAATCTCTTTTAGAATGACTCTCTTTATGCTTCAACATGTGTGTTTGACTTAGAGATAGAGATTTGAGTTTGATTTGCAAAAACAAACCAAGTGGTGGCAAAGGATGATCCATATATGCCAAAATTGAATCAAAATAAATTTGAGTTTTATTTGAAGTGATTTTGCACTTGTTCTAGTTGCTTTATGTTGTGTTGGCATAAATCACCAAAAAGGGGGAGATTGAAAGAGAAATGTGCCCTTGGGTCATTTCTAAGTATTTTGGTGATTGAGTGCCAACACAAGTGCTTAAATGTGAATTTATGCTCATGGATGAACAAAGTGCAAATCAAGAGTAAAGGTATGTTTCTAAGCCTTAGTACATTGGTTTTGTGTACTAATATACTTGTCTAAGTGTTAGAAACAGAAAGAAGAAGAAAAGAAAAGAGGTGAAAAAAGGCTTGGCTGTGTACAGCCAATACTCAGCTCAGTCTGGCACACCGGACTGTCCGGTGGTGCACCGGACAGTGTCCGGTGCGCCAGGCTGACTCGGCGTGAAGTGGCCGCTCTCGGGAATTCGCCGACAGCGTACGGCTAAAATTCACCGGACTGTCCGGTGAGCCAACGGTCGGCCGCGCGATCTGCGCGGGACACGTGGCCGAGCCAACGGCTAGAAGGGGGCACCGGACTGTCCGGTGTGCACCGGACATGTCCGGTGCGCCAACGGCTCTCTGGCGGCCAACGGTCGGCTGTGCCGTTTAAGGAAAGAAATCGGGCACCGGACAGTGTCCGGTGTGCACCGGACTGTCCGGTGCACCAGTCGACAGAAGGCAAGATCAGCCTTCCAGATTTGCTCTCAACGGCTCCTAGCTGCCTTGGGGCTATAAAAGGGACCCCTAGGCGCATGGAGGAGATAACCAAGCATCCTTTGAGCATTGTTGATCACTCACACTACATTCTTGCGCACTTGTTCGACATTCTAGTGATTTGAGCTCCGTTCTAGTGTGCTAGTCTCTTGAGCTCAAGTCTGGGTTTTGTGTGTGCGTATTCGCTGTGATCTTTTGTGTCGTGTGTGAGTTGCTAATCCCTCCCTTGCTCCGTGATTCTTTGTGAACATCTTTTGTAAGGGCGAGAGGCTCCAAGCTATGGAGATTCCTCGCAAGTGGGATTAAGAAAAGCAAAGCAACACTGTGGTATTCAAGTTGGTCTTTGGACCGCTTGAGAGGGGTTGATTGCAACCCTCGTCCATTGGGACGCCACAACCTGGAGTAGGCAAGCGTTGGTCTTGGCCAAACCACGGGATAACCACCGTGCCATCTCTGTGATTGATATCTCTTGGTTATTGTGTTGTGTTGAGATTCTTCTCTAGCCACTTGGCAAATTACTGTGCTAACAATTAATCAAGTTTTGTGGCTTAAGATTTTTAAGTGTTACAGGATCACCTATTCACCCCCTCTAGGTGCTCTCACATCCCCGCAGCCGCCATCGCCACGCCGTCTCCACCCCCATCATGTACCCCCCGCCTCGCTCGTCGCCATGGAGTTTCATCGCCTCGCTCGCGTCGCCAACTGCGTCCGCTCGAACCGCGTCTTTACATGCCATGCCCACCATCCTCGCTCGCTCCAACCACGTATCTACATGTCGCCTCCGACATCCACGCCCATGCTCCGTGCAGTGCTTGACGCGCCCGCTCCAATCGCGTCTATGCATGCTGCGACTGCCATCCTTGCCACCCGCATGCCTCATCTGCATCCTCCGTTTATCGTACTTATCCGCGGTATCCCTTCCCTAATCTTTCAGTCTGCGCTCACTCTGCCCCACGATCCGCTTCTCCCCCGCGCCCCTCGGCAAGCTCGCAGTCCAGGATCTGATTCTCGCGTCGCCCTCCCGCCGCGCCCCTCGGCATCTCAACTACCTCGCGATGCCTCCCCCACCCCCGATCTATAAATCAGCCGCTCGCCACTCCTCCCGTACGCTCGCCCCGACGTCCACGATCCGCTTCTCCCCCACGCCCCTCGGCAAGCTCGCAGTCCAGGATCCGCCTCTCGCGCGCCCCCGCCGACGCACGCAGCTCGCAGACGGCGCCCCCCAGATCCACTTCTCGCTGGCCGCTCAGATCCTCCATATCCCTCCTCTTGCTGCAGGTGATATGCTAGAGCGTCAGCAAGGCGGACTCTCCATCCCTCCAGAGAGGGAGGGAGGCAGCAGCCATACCAATCTGCGTGGCGGGAGGTGCCCGGACTGCGTACCCACGGGCGAGCAGGATTTTGACGATCCACGACCCGATGAAGTCGCCGGCGTCGGTGGCCATCGTGCGCTGACGCCCAGTCCCTTCTTCCTCTCGGGGCGGTGGTGCCGCCGGGCGAATGGATTCGTCCGAGAGCGAGCAAATAGGGGTAAGCATTTATCAAGCGGAAGTAGGAAGAAATGGTACAGTGAAGTGGAGGAAATGACACAGGACACAAGCGGAAGTTGGCATCTCAAGGCGGTCGCACTCGCACGGTTAGCAATGCACTCCCCTAATTTCTGCCCTTTTTATGGTTTCACGATTATCTGAATATGGAGTTCAAGGATTGATCTTTTCTGAGTTCTTTGTTGCCATATTTTCTGTCCATGTAATAAGGTTGTGGCTAAAATATTGTGTCAATCGGGCTTGTGTGTTGCTGTTCTATTCTTGCGTAGTGCAGCTCCGAAGTCGCTGCTACCAGGTGCCCCTGTGCCTATCAACACTGCTTATCAACGGGCTATACCCTTGTATGGTGGACATTCACGAAGAGCAAGGTAGGGTTGTTGAAACAAGGATAGGATTTTCATGGCATGATTACTACTGCAAGAAGGATGAAATACTTTGGTTACAAATGTGTAGCTCCGGCACCGTTGCTGTTCTGGTCTCGGCCGTGGAGATGGAACTATGATTAAAAGAAAAGAGAACACTACGGAAGGAACCTAATGATGCTCAGTGTACTGCTGCTTTCCCACGATGCTCATGATGTCGAAGTCTGCAGTTGCTAGACTGGCCCGAGTAATTGCTAAGGCCCTGTTTGGAATTGTAGTATTTTTGCAGTTTTGAAACAATACTATGGTATTTGATGATACTATAGTATTGGAGCTTAAAAGGTGTTTGGTTTGTATAGTCAAAACTCAGTTTTAAATATCATGGTTTACACAAAACTGTGGTATTTTTGGAGTTTTCGAAACTCCACTCAGGACCTCAGTTTTCTTCTCTTCTCTCTACATATACTTTGTTTTTCCAATAGAACCAAACAGATCTCGGTTTTGAGCAATACTGTAGTTTTACTGTGGTAAAACAATACCGTAGTATTTATGTCATGTACAATTGTAAACTATGGTATCTTAAAACTATAGTATTTCAAAACTGCATTCACAAACATGCCCTAAGTTTTGTAGAAAATGTTTAGGCCCATTTTTGAACGCATGAATTTCGTATAGGCTGTATTTCACATGAAATACACAGGAACAAACATTTTTCCTGCCTTCCAAACAGGCCGTTAGGATTAGTTGAAGTTCCAGTTTGATCATAGGCACCTACGTCGATGCTCTTTAGTAAGATGTAAGCAATCTGTCTTCTGGCCAGGTTGAGCAAGGCTTAGCTGCAGTGTATCAGTGTGGTACAACTAATGTATTTATACTGTACAATCTAATGAGACTGTATGGATTAGAGCTATCAGAACCTGCACAGATATTTCACAATAAACTCTTAGGTTATATATTGCTCGAGACTTGTGAATACTTTGTTATTGCTTCCTGGTTCAAAGCCATGATGCAAGGTACACGCGCGTACTTATGACTTCTCATACAAGACGGGACGTCAAGATTCTAGTCTTTTTGGAGACATCATAACCTATTTGTTTAGCTTTAATCCGTTTTGGTTTGTACTAATTATACAGTGCTTTATCCTAATCGTATCCGTCAAGACCGTGACAAATTATTTTGTTCAGAAAACCGTAGCGAAGCATGGGTATTTGACTAGTCTCTTTTAACACGAGAGAAACATATATGAGTAAAGATGCGACAGCAACTAAAAGTCGAACCTGACTCTTATGATCACCCAGGGAGTTGAGATGAAACCAGGAGAGATGAAACTAAAAAGTTTTTTTTTACTGGACATGTTGCCGGAATGGCCATGCCACGAAATGTAATTACAAGCAGGATTAGCTTTATCATTATTGCAACAAGAGGCACCTTATTCCTTACTCGAAAAGTCGAAAGTAAACGAAGCTAGCGCACAAGAGCACGAAATACTTCATGGTAGCACAGCTGCACTGCACAGGTGCATGCGCGTCCTTCCCTAAACGCCTCAGTGCCCCGAGAGCACGCTTGGAATCGCATCACATACTGGCGTCGTCGTCCGCGTCGAAGAGCATCCAGATCTCGTTGACCCTGCCGGTGAACTCGAAGGGCGAGTTGTACTGCGCGACGGTGTAGGGCGAGGCCGGGTCGGCCCTGCGCGCGTCGTTGACGGCGGCGGCCCACCGGGTGCCCTGGAGGCTGGCCTCGAGCCGCGCCGCCTGCTCCCCGACGTCGGCGTCCGCCACGAAGCCCCCGAAGCGGCGCACGGCCGCGTACCTGGCCCCGGCCCAGCGGTCCACGCGCAGGCCCTCGGCCGGCGGCGGGTCCGCCTGGTTCTTGGCCGGCACGTAGAAGCTCACGGCGAAGGCGGAGGCGCAGAAGGGCCCGTCGCTGGGCGACACCCGCGTCAGCACCGGCGCCGTCATCTCGATCGTCTGGTTGTACGCGTTCTTGCCCTGGATGTAGTCGAACAGCCTGCAATCGCGCGCGCGTATCCGGTGTGAGCCCACCACAGCTAAGGACTACGTGCGAGCACGTATTATTTTCTCTCTTTGGCTCTGGCCCATTTGAAGGCGGCCCAATAAGGGACGGAAGCGTGCGTGTGGAGGCGAGAGGTGGTGGCTTACTGTAGGAAGCCGGTGCGCGTGGCGGCGACGAAGGAGATGTCCTCGATGGGCGCCGTGGTGATCCACATGGCGTCCGTGTACCGCCGGATCTCGAACCCGTTGGCGCTGTCCACCACCTCGTACGCCGGGCACTCGATGCGCTCGCACGTCGGCGGCACCGCCGCGGCAGCGACGGCGACGAGCAGCGCCGCGGCGAGGAGCAGGCTGGCACGGCGCGCCATATGCTTGCACTGCTTCTGGTGGATGGCAGGATGAGGGGGTAGCGGAGTGAGATGAGGTCTGGTGCTCGACCTCCGTTCGTGCGGCTGGGGATCGGCTGCGATGATAAATACCTCTGCTTGGCCTTGGCCCCGCGCTCTGGAAGGATGCTCGCGGCGCAGGCGCTTCCACGTCGCTGGGTTTCGAGCGCTTGGCCCTCGTTCGTGCTCTTGCTAGAGTCCGCCGGCGTGAGGTTAGCTGCAGAAGCACGTAGAAAGCACCCAGTTTTGGTGGTTTCTGAGAGATTTTTTTTCTTGCTTCTGGATTGTGGTCGAGTCGTTTTCAAGTACACTGAGACACATTATTTGCAGTTGCTTTCAGTTTCAGCTTGCAGGATACAAATAATTGGTGAGCTTTACTGGTGAAGCAAGGAGCTCATGGCGTACAGCTATATGTCTGCTGGAGTGCTGGTACGTCCCCGTGGAGAGAAATTTGCTATTTTGCCACTCTCAATTTTGGCTGCCTGTTATTATGCCATCCCGTGTCTATGACTGGTGGGACCGTCTGTGTCTATGATTTGTGGGTCCGATGGCATACTGGCGAAGCCCACAAATGATAATGGCAAAATTGCCAATGACTCGTCCGTGGAAGTGGAGTCTGCTTGGTCTGTTCTGTTTTTGCTGGCCCGTCTCTGTCAAGAATTCCTGGCATCCTAGTATTAACTACCGGACAGCTATGCATGTCCGGAAAGCCATTGAAGATAGCTTAACGTGAACTGACTGGGTGGAAGTCGTTAGGAAAATTGAGCACTTATTAGTTTTTGTTTTAACTCAAGATTAGGGAAAAAAACAATCTTGAAACTGGTAAAGCTGATGTGTAGTAAAAACATCCCGCCGTGACACATTGCAAGGACGGATGGAAAGTTGGATGGTCGTTTCCATTCATAAAACACACTAATTTGAAGCAGGTAGAGGGGGTACAAACGCCATTATTGGGGAGGCAAGTATGGCGACTACGGCAAGGTAAAAAGCTCCGGACGCCGCGCACCTCACTTGCTGGCAGCAGCCTTACCGGCGGCGGTCGGGGCGGGGGCATCATCCTTGTGCTTGGCCGCCGCGCCGTCGTCACCGGCGCCTTCCTTAGCGAAGGCGGAGACGGGGTAGGTCCTGCCGAGCCCGGTGGGCGTCTTGAAGGTGATCTTGGAGGGGTCGTCCCTGTCGACGAACATGTCGGAGAGGGTGACCCAGATGAGGAGCTCCTTGGTCTTGACCCCGGTCATGCGCCTCATCCGCCGGTCCTCCACGAAGGCGGTGACCTCGGCGGCGTACGAGACCTGGCGCGCGATCGGGCGGAACGTGTGCGTGAGCGACTTCCTCTGGCGCAGCCACACGAAGCCCGTGGCGCGGTTGTAGCCGACCTCCTCCATGTCGGCCAGCGGCAGCAGGCCCAGCGGGAGGTGCGCCTCTGCCAGCAGCTCCGTCGACTTCTCCGCGCACAGCGCCGCGCCGCGGTACACCTCCGCGCCCGCGCGGTGCGCCTCGATGGCCTGCGACCCCATGGGGGATTGTTGGGTGGGGGGATTTGGGCGGCGAGGTGGAGGTGGAATGGAGGGCAGGGCAAGGCAAGGCAAGGTAAGGCAATGCTGGGGTGGTGGGGCGGCGAGGCTGGGAAGATCCTGGATTGGGAGGAGCCGGATTTATAGAAGGAAAGGGAGTCCACTCTCCAGGAGGCTTCCCCGTCCGTGCAGTCGGCGAGGGGCGGTTGCCGGTTGCGGTTGGGGCGCTACGGGGATCAGTTAAAGCGGGGGGGATCAGTTAATGCGCTGGGGCTTGGTGCGATGTGTTGGAGGTGGCGGCCGATGCGACGTGGGTGTGGCCCGGTGCTGTGCTGGTGCAGGTGGGGGTTGCGGCTCTGGCTGGCTCCCTCCCGCTCCCGCTTCTATTGGTTGGTCTGGTCGCCTTCACCACAAATCACAAGCTCACAGTTCGTTTCTGTTGAAATCCTCGCAGGCCGGAGCCGAGCTGGTGGCCTCGTGCGAATTCTGGATGAATTTTGTACCACGAGGTTGGCTGGCGCCTGGCGGGCGGCGGTAGTGCAGTGCAGTGCAGTGCACGCGGCCGCCCGATTCTCAGTCGGGCAAGGGACGGCGTCCAATAATGGCAGTCGATTCGCGGCAGCTTTCAGCTACAGAACACCTCGAGCTACTGCCCTCGCCGTTTCTCCTGTCTCGTCTCCTCATCAATTGCAAATGGTTGATGGTCCAACGGAGACGACGCGCATTCATGGCGAGCGCTGTGGCCCAACCTCCAACTGCGCCAGCCGCGAGAGGGTCTTCAGCTCATGACGACTATGGAGGGCAGCAAAGAGGCAAATGGTGGAATGGTGGCTGGCGGGGTCTGTTCAGTTCACACGTCCCCGCCTCGCAACAGGCCGTCTGTCGTCGGACGCAGTGGTACAGCTAGAGCAAATCGAAACGTTTGGCCCTTAGGTATAAGGTTTTGTCACACGAGAGGTTCAAATACAATGTAAATTTTGCTCTTACCAATGCTTTGGCCACGCTCATTTGTATAGACTGTGGAGCTATATACCCTTCGACTATTTATCTTTGTTTATACTTAACACTGACTCGCTCTCATTAATATGCCAGTGAACAGATTACCCTATTTTGAATGGAGCAAACTTTAACGAGAGTGGGTACAGAGGAAAAAAAGTACATGGGAGAGGCTCACATTGGACAGAATGGGATTCATCTAGAGATAGATCAAGTGGTGAGGATGAGAAGGTTGTAACTTGTAACTGTGGCTATTCACAAGTCATTTACACCGGGGCTCTCTAACTTGTTTGATGATGAAGACTCCTCTCACATTTGTCTTATTGGGCGTTTGGATCCCTTCGTTTTAGAGGAATTAGAATTCACCCAATAAAGTAACTTATTTAGTTTGGAATTTGTCGACGTTTCGACCCGGGGGGTCCCTGGACCGACGAGTAAATTGTCGCTGCGTGTCCCAGCCCAGATGGGTCGGCGCGAGACGGAACACAAAGGGGGGAGAAACAGCAAAGGGGAACCCGCGGCCTTCGTGTTGTCCTGCGCCCAGGGCGGATGCGCTTGCAGTAGGGGGTTACAAGCGTTCGCGTGGGAGAGAGAGAGAGCCTTGTGCGTCGGCTCGTTCTCCCGCGCGGCCAACCTTCTCGTACGAGAGTCATGGACCTTCCTTTTATAGGCGTAAGGAGAGGGCCCAGGTGTACAATGGGGTGTAGCAATGTGCTAACGTGTCTAGCAAAGGGGAGCCAGAGCCCTAAGTACATGCCGACGTGGCTGTTGGAGAGGTTTTGGCGCCCTGTTCATGTGATGTCGTGGCCGTCGGAGGAGCGCTTGAGCCCCGTGGAAGTACAGCTGTCGGGGCTGTCGGATCCTTGCTGACGTCTCCTTGCTTCCGTAAGGGACTGAGAGCCGCCGTCGTCATGGAGCACGCGGGGTGCCATCATTACTTGTTTACCGGGGCGAGCCGGATGGGACGCCGGTCTTGTTCCCCGTAGCCTGAGCTAGCTAGGGGTAGGGTAATGATGGCCCACCTCTGACGTGGTCGGTCCGAGCCCGGGGTCGGGCGAGGCGGTGACTCCTCCGAGGTCGAGGCTGAGTCCGAGCCCTGGGTCGGGCGAGGCGGAGACCGTCGTCCAAGGTCGAGGTAGAGTCTAAGCCCTGGGGTCGGGCGAGGCGGAGTCCGTCGTCCGAAGTCGAGGCTGAGTCCGAGCCCTGGGGTCGGGCGAGGCGGAGTCCGTCGTCCAGAGTCGAGGCTGAGTTCGAGCCCTGGGGTCGGGCGAGGCGGAGTCTGTCTTCCGAGGTCGAGGTTGAGTCCGAGCCCTGGGGTCGGGCGAGGCGGAGCTTCATATGGCGCCCGAGGCTAGACTTAGTTGCTGTCAGCCTCACTCTGTCGAGTGGCGCAACAGTCGGAGCAGGGCAGGCGGCGCTGTTTTCCTGTTAGGTCGGTCAGTGGAGCGGCGAAGTGACTGCGGTCACTTCGGCCCTGTCGATTGGGGAGCGCGCGTCAGGATAAGGTGTCAGTCGATCCTTGCATTAAATGCTCCTGCGATACGGTCGGTTGGCGTAGCGATCTGGCCAAGGTTGCTTCTCCGCGAAGCCTGGGCCTCGGGCGAGTCGAAGGTGCGTCCGTTGCTTGAGGGGACCCTCGGGCGAGACGTGAATCCTCCTGGGTCGGCTGCCTTTGCCCGAGGCTGGGCTCGGGCGAGGCGGGATCGTGTCCCTTGAGTGGACGGAGCCTTGACCTGAATCGCGCCCATCAGGCCTTTGCAGCTTTGTGCTGATGGGGGTTACCAGCTGAGATTAGGAGTCTTGGGGGTACCCCTAATTATGGTCCCCGACAGTAGCCCCCGAGCCTCGAAGGGAGTGTTGGTACTCACTTAGAGGCTTTTGTCGCACTTTTTTGCAAGGGGACCGGCCTTTCTCGGTTGCGTTTCGTTCCGGTGGGTGCGCGCGAGCGCACCCACCGGGTGTAGCCCCCGAGGCCTCGGAGGAGTGGTTTGACTCCTTCGAGGTCTTAGCGCGTTTCATGATGCTTCGGTCGGTCTGGTTGTTCCCTCATGCGAACTGGCCGTAGCCTGGGTGCATAGTCAGGTTCCAAGTTCTCGGGCTGGTATGTTGACGCTGTCAACGGTTTGGCCGGAGCCGGGTTCGCGAGAGCAACCCCCGAGCCTCCGCACAGGGCAAGAGGACGGTCAAGGACTGACTCGGCTTTTTTCATACGCCCCTGTGTCGCCTTTCCGCAAGGAGGAGGGGGGAAAGCGCCATGTTGCCCTCGGAGGGCGCCGAACATGGTGTCTCCAGTGAGTTGCTAACGGGTGATCCGAGTGGACGCCCGTGCCCCGTTCGATAAGGGTCGGCTAGTGGCCCAGAGGCGCGCTCCAAAAGTACCTGCAGGTGATTTGCCGGACCCGGTCCCGTTTGATAGGGTTCGAGGGCTCGATGCCTCCCTCTGATGGGATTCCATTACAAAATTGCTCCTGCTGGTCTCGGAAATGTCCTAGGGTACCTTGGGAGCGTAGCCCGAGCCTCAGCCATGTATCGG
This sequence comes from Zea mays, assembly GCF_902167145.1. NCBI lineage: Eukaryota > Viridiplantae > Streptophyta > Magnoliopsida > Poales > Poaceae > Zea > Zea mays. The sequence goes on along the minus strand of NC_050098.1, from coordinate 3,959,551 downwards.
ACGTACCCAGAGTCATCCCTCGCTCTGCGTGCTCTGAGGCGGTTGTCGAACCCTTCGGGGGCCAGCCTACGAACCCCTGATCAGTAGTGGGCGCGGGCCCGAGTGGCCTGAGGCGGCTGTCGAACCCATCCGAGGGGCCAGCCTTCGAACCTCTGACCAGTGGTGGGCGCGGAGCCCGAGTGCTCTGAGGCGGCTGTCGAACCCTTCCGAGGGGCCAGCCTTCGAACCTCTGATCAGTAGGAGGGCTCGGAGCCCGAGTGCTCTGAGGCGGCTGTCGAACCCTTCCGAGGGGCCAGCCTTCGAACCTCCAATCAGTAGGGGGCTCAGGGCCCGCTTCCTTCACGGAGAAGGATCCCTTTCGGAGTATCCCCTTTCCCGGTCACTGTAGCAAGAGAGAGAAAGAGGAAGAGGAAAAGGATACAAAATCGAATGACGTGGCGCACCTTTTTTGACGCGGTCATTATGGCAGAGGTGAAGCGTCGCCTGCTTCGCCTGCCAAAGGTGCCGCCTGTCCTGCCGCAGAGTTAATGCGATGGGACGAGTGGTTCGCGGGGCAGCCGTTGTGCGTGCGCGAGCCGTTCGAGGAACGGGCATCTCGCCTTTGAGTTTTGAATCTCGTGGCAGGTTCGGGCGAAGTGTTGAACGGGTCTCGCCTGGGCCTTTATATATTCGGGAGAGGGACCGGTGACGGTTCTTTACTCTGCTGCTCGCCTCCCACTTAGGTTTCCGCAACCTGAGGGAATAGCCAGAGAAAGAAAACCATGCACCTTGTCCGCTTCGCCGCCACCTCTTCTGCTTGGTGATGGCCGACCGGGTGACCGTTGTTTCGCCGCGCGACCCATGGCCTTTCTCCACCGTCACGGCGGACGATCTGGAGGCCCTTGTTTGCCGATGGTTTGCTTCGTCCTCTCTCCGGTGACCCGCAGCCGGAGTGGATGGCCCCTCCGAGCAGAGCCGCCCCGTCCCCACCGTCGGGGTATGTGCTGAGCTTCGTCTCTTTTCACGAGCGGGGGTTCGGAGTGCCGGCAAGTCGTTTCATGCGGGCGATTCTGCACTTCTACGGGGTGGAGCTGCACAATCTCAGCCTCAACTCCATCGCGCAAGCAGCCATCTTCGCGGCGGTTTGCGAAGGGTTTTTGGGGATTGCCCCCCACTGGGACCTATGGACCCATCTCTTCTCCGTGGAGCCTTTTGCCTCGACGACGGGGGAAAGAAGAGTTCGCATGGCGGTGCGGGCCGGTGTCTGCATCCTCCAGTTGAGGCAGGCGCGGGCGCAGCAGTACATCCCTGCCATCCTCGTGTCTTCGAACAAGGGGTGGCAGCGCCAATGGTTTTATCTCCGGAATGACGACGAGAGGCTCCCGTCGTTTTCTCAACGAGTGGTGACCACCGCCGGTAGTAACTGGCGCTATGGGGCCCCGCGCGAGAAACAGAAGAATCTCTAGCCCCTTTTGAAGGCCTTGGAGGAGCTGCGAGAAGGAGGGCTCACCGCCGCAGGGGTGGTTGCCGCCATTCATCGCCGGAGGGTGCTCCCCTTGACGGAGCGGCGGCTGCCGCTTTGGGAGATGACGCCGGGGTCGACTTGGAGGGTTTGCAGATGTCCTCGGTCCCCCTCCCCGCCGATGACCTCCACAGGCCGGTAGCCGGCACAGTAGGGAGGTTAGACGCCGGCACCCTTACCCAGCTCTCGATGTGTCCCGATCGCGGGTGTGTGTCCCTGGTGAGTGTCCGCTCCTTCTTCCTTCTTGTGTTGGATTGCCCTTGGTTCTCACAGCCGAGACTTTTCGTCCGTCTCCAGGAGGTGGGGTTCCACAAGCCTTCCCTGCCACCGGTCCCGGAGGATGCGGTGGACCGAGCCATGCGGAGGGTCGCCGCGGAGAAGAGGAAGGAGAAGAAGGACGCGAAGAAGGCTCGGGCCCGCGAGCGGATGCGGGCTCGGGACGCCTTGGAGAGGCTTCGTCGTTGGCAGGAGAGGGATGGGCTCCCGAGGGAGCCGTCGCCGGAGACGCCTGACGATGATGATGACGACGACGATGACGATGATGAAGACGACAACATGGCTGCCCGCCTCGGCCTCAGCCCGGATCTGAGGCTGGGCCAGGGGTCGTCGAGCCAGCCCCCAAGCGGGCTGGCGCCATCGGTATCCGGGGCCGGGACGTCGGGGTCCCGGTCCGAAGAATGGGGGCAGGCCGAGGGGGTACTTGACCCCTTGGCCGAGGTAGTTGAGGTGACCCCGGGGAGTCAGGCTGACCCGCGTGTTCCCCAAGAGCCGTTGCCCGTGCCGACTGCACAGGAGGGTGATCCTCGGGTCGTCGTGGCTGCACTTGGGCAGTCCATCCCTCTGGTGCCTCGGGCGCCCGAGGCAAGGATGGTGCCGAAGCCGGCAGCGGGGCTAACCTCGGTGGTACCCGCGGGGACCGAGGCTCGAGGGACCTCCCCGTAGGCACGATTGGTTGTGGCCCGGAGTGGGTAAGTATCTGAGGATACCTTTGCCTCGGCTCCTTCTTCGTGTGTCCTGGTCCTGATCTTTCCTTTCTTCCCAGCAAACGGAGGCACGGTTCGACCGGTCTGGCTCCTCGAAAGGCCCTTAAGACGGCGCCAGCTTCTGCGGCCGGTGCTGCATCGGTCCTCACCGGCCGGCTAGCCTCTACACAAGGTGCCCTCGAGCAGGGGGCTCAGGCGGCACAGGTTGCCGTGGGGCGAGCTCCTGAGGCTGACCCCTCCGTCGAGGCGGCCGTCGTGCCGAGGGAGACTGCTGGCGTGGCTGCGGCCTCGAGCCCACCAGACGTGTTGCCAGCGCTGGCACCGGCTTCTGTCGAGGCTGTTGTCGTTCTGGCCGTGGAGCCACCCGTCGCCGCCGACGCCGAGACGGCCGAGGCGCCGCTACTCGATGCCTCGGAGGAGGGGGGCACAGAACCGCGACCCGTCCTGGGGAGCGGCAACCTCGTCCTCGCGCGGCGCAGTCCTGATGGGCGGCGTCAGTCGCTCCGGTTCTGGACCCGTGGTGCTTCGGATCCCCTCTTCGTTCTTGACGATGAGCGAGAGGAGCAGTCTTGGGACGGGCTTCGTGAGTGCGCCGAGGCATCGGTGGGGTCGCTTCGGTCGACCTTGGAGGTCCTTTGCAAGGACGTTCCCAAGATCCTCCAGGTAAGGATTTCAGGCATACCTTTCACGTGATCAAGGCATTCTTTGTGACGCCCCGATTCCTTTCCTCAGGATCTGACGGACCTGAGCGCCGCTAAGTCGTCGTTCATTCGCCGCGAGGCCGATGTCTGGGGTTCGCTGCGGTTCCTGAGGACCACGCTTGTCGAGGCTACCGAGTGCCTCTCCCAACAGAGCGCCGAGGTGGTGGACCTTCGGTTGCTCTGTGTTGATCTGGGGGCAGAGGCGGCGGCACGCGCAGAGGCGCAGCGGCGGCAGTTGGAGCTTGGCCAGGTCATCGGCGAGCGGGACCAATGTCGGGGCCGGGCCGCCGAGGCTGAAAGCCGGGCTGAGGCCCTTGGAGACCAGCTAGCCGAGGCGTCTGCTCGGGCCGGAGCCCTTGCGGCGGACCTAGTCACGGCCGTCGAGTCTGCTCAGTCCGCCCAAGCCGCAGCCTCAGAGCAGCGTGCCCGAGCCGAAGGTATGTCTTGGCTGTTTTATGATTTTGATTCAGCTTCATTCTTCAACTCGTGTTTGAAGACTTCTGCTTTGGTTGTTTGCAGAGCTCGAGTCTGCCCTTGACGAGTCCACCAAGGCACTTGCCCAGGCGGCTGAGCAGAAGGAGGTCGACCGCGTGGCCATGTCCGAGGCTATCTCGGCCTTCTGCCAGATCTTCGGTCTTGACGACGTCCCCTCGGGAAGCTGCCCCCAGAGTCGCCTGCAGGCCTTGGGTGACCACGCGCGCGGCATACTCCGCGAGGCGCTGCATCACGGCGTTAGGCGGGCCTTTGTCGTGCTCGCTTCCCACTATGATGTGGATCTGGAGCGGGTCAGCGAGGGGTATTGCCTTCCCAACGAAGATGAAGCTGCCCTGTCTGAAGTCCAGAGGCTTGACACGGCCGCCGCGGGCCCAAGAACGGTGCTGGCGACCACCTTCGAAGCAGAGATCATTCCGCTTGCGCCGTCGTCCGAGGCCGGGCGGATCTCGCCGAGGGTGGAAACGAAGCCAAGGGCGCGGCTCCTTCTCCGGGCGACGCCTGATTCTGCCGGAGCAGTTTATTTTGAATGCGTATGTGTCTTTTGCGGCCGCCGAGGCCCGAACACTTTGCCGTCGTAATATAAAGTTGTGTCTCTTTTCCTCCTGTTTTGCGTATCCGGACTCGTTCGTCAGTAGCAGGATTGCTTACCCAAGTAAGAGTTATTTTTCGCGGTAGGTGACAAGTGAGGTATCCGTATACCGGAGGCGTAGGAGTCCCTCGGCTCGGTCGGCCTTGCCACTTACATGCACTCTTATTCGTTTCTCGGGGTCCTGTTACTGATATAGCCGGGAGACGCGAAAGTCGTTTTGGTGGAAGACTTCTTTCGAGGAAAATTTTGACGCAGAAGGGGTTCCCCCCTTCTAGCCCCCGAGGGAGGGTCGGGCTTTGCCGAGGCAAGGCTGACCCTTCCTTGACGGTTAGACTTTACTCGCGTATGTACACGAGGTATGTGAACGACTTGAAAACATCTTAAGGGTAGAAGCGACATAGCTGTCGGATGTTCCAAGCGTTGTTGTAGACCTCGCCTTGACTGTTGGCCAGCTTGTATGTTCCGGGCTTCAAAATCTTGGTGATGATGAATGACCCTTCCTAGGGAGGCGTGAGCTTGTGACGCCCTCGGGCGTCCTGTCGTAGCCGAAGCACCAAGTCAAACACCTGGAGGTCTCGGGACCGGACCCCTCGGGCGTGGTAGCGTCGCAGGACTGCTGATACCGCGCCGAGTGTAGTAAGGCCATGTCCCGAGCCTCTTCCAGCTGGTCCAGTGAGTCTTCTCGGTTGGTCCGGTTGCTTCGGTCGTTGTACGCCCTCATCCTCGGGGATCCGTATTCCAAGTCCGTGGGCAAGATAGCCTCGGCCCCATAGACTAGAAAGAACGGCGTGAAGCCCGTGGCTCGGCTCGGCGTTGTCCTCAGACTCCAGACCACCGATGGGAGTTCCTTCATCCATCGCTTGTCGAACTTGTTGAGGTCGTTGTAGATCCGCGGCTTGAGTCCTTGCAGAATCATGCCGTTGGCACGCTCTACTTGCCCATTCGTCATGGGGTGAGCTACGGCGGCCCAGTCCACCCGGATGTGGTGATCCTCGCAGAAGTCCAGGAACTTTCTGCCGGTGAACTGGGTGCCGTTGTCGGTGATGATGGAGTCCGGGACCCCAAAGCGATGGATGATGTTGGTGAAGAACGTCACTGCCTGTTCGGACCTGATGCTGTTTAGGGGTCGAACCTCGATCCACTTGGAGAATTTGTTGATGGCGGCGACCAGCAGGTGCGTGTAGCCCCCGGGTGCCTTCTGTAAGGGACCGACGAGGTCCAGACCCCACACAGCAAACGACCAGGTGATGGGTATTGTTTGCAGAGCCTGAGCGGGCAGGTGTGTCTGCCTTGCGTAGAATTGACATCCTTGGCAGGTGCGTACAATCCTAGTGGCGTCGGCCACCGCGGTTGGCCAGTAGAAACCCTATCGGAAGGCATTTCCAATGAGGGCTCGAGGTGCTGCGTGGTGATCGCAAGCCCCCGAGTGTATTTCTTGTAATAACTACTGACCTTCGGCGATGGATATGCATCGCTGGAGGACGCCTGAGGGGCTGCGATGGTAGAGCTCCTTCCCGTCACCCAGCAAGACGAACGACTTGGCGCGCCGCGCCAGTCGCCGAGCTTCGACTCTGTCGAGGGGTAGCTCTCCTCGGTGGAGATATTGCAGGTACGGGGTCTGCCAGTTTCGATTAGGCGTGACCCCCTTCCGCTCTTCCTCGACGCGCAGTGCCTCACCCTCGGGGGTCGAGGGTACCTCGGGCTGAGCCGAGGGCGCCTCGGGCAGGGCCGAGGCCTTCTCGGGCTCGGGCGTGTTGTCGGTCTTGACTGAGGGTTGATGTAGGTCTCAGGAGAAGACGTCCGGGGGAACCGTTGTCCACCCGAGGCTATCTTAGCCAGCTCGTCTGCAGTCTCGTTGTATCGTCGGGCGATGTGGTTGAGTTCGAGCCCGAAGAACTTGTCCTCCACGCACCGAACCTCATCGCAGTAGGCTTCCATCTTCAGGTCGCGGCAATGGGAGTTCTTCATGACTTGGTCGATGACAAGCTGCGAGTCGCCACGAGCGTCGAGGCGTCGGACCCCTAGCTCGATGGCGATGCGCAACCCGTTAACCAGAGCCTCGTACTCGGCCATGTTGTTGGACGCTGGGAAATGGAGGCGCAACACGTAGCGGAGGTGCTTCCCGAGGGGTGAGATGAAGAGCAGGCCCGCGCCCGCTCCTGTTTTCATCAACGACCCGTCAAAAAACATTGTCCAGAGTTCCGGTTGGATCGGAGCTGCTGGAAGCTGGGTGTCGACCCATTCAGCCACAAAGTCCGCCAAGACTTGGGACTTGATGGCCTTCCGAGGGGCGAACGAGATTGTCTCGCCCATGATCTCCACCGCCCACTTTGCGATCCTACCCAAGGCCTCTCGGCACTGGATGATCTCTCTCAAGGGGAAGGATGACACCACAGTCACCGGATGAGACTCAAAGTAGTGTCACAACTTTCGCCGCGTCAGAATTACCACGTACAGTAGCTTCTGGATTTGCGGCTAGCGGATTTTGGTCTCGGACAGTACTTCACTGATGAAGTAGACCGGCCTCTGGACGGGCAATGCGTGCCCCTCTTCTCGTCTCTCGACCACGATCGCGACGTTGACCACCTGAGTGGTAGCGGCGACGTAGATCAAGAGGGCTTCTCCGGCAGCGGGGGGCACCAAGATGGGTGCGCTTGTGAGGAGCGCCTTTAGGTTCCCGAGGGCTTCCTCGGCCTCGGGGGTCCAAGTGAAGCGCTCGGTCTTCCTCAAGAGGCGGTACAGAGGTAGGCCTCTTTCGCCGAGGTGTGAGATGAACGGCTCAGAGCCGCAAGGCATCCCATGACCCTCTGTACTCCTTTCAAGTCCTAGATGGGGCCCATGTTGGTGATGGCCGCGATTTTCTCCGGCTTGGCCTCGATGCCCCGCTCGGAGACGATGAACCCCAGGATCATGCCTCGGGGGACTCCGAAGACACACTTCTCGGGATTGAGTTTTACGCCTTTCGCCTTGAGACACTTGAATGTCGTTTCAAGGTCAGAGAGGAGGTCAGAAGCTTTCCTCGTCTTGACTACGATGTCATCGACGTAAGCCTCGACCATTCGACCAATGTGTTCTCCGAACACGTGGTTCATGCACCTTTGGTATGTCGCACCCGCATTCCTCAAACCGAATGGCATAGTAACGTAGCAGTACATGCCAAAGGGCGTGATGAAAGAAGTCGCGAGCTGGTCAGACTCTTTCATCCTGATTTGGTGATACCCTGAGTAGGCATCGAGGAAAGGCAGGGTTTCGCACCCAGCAGTGGAATCTACGATTTGATCGATGCGAGGCAGAGGGTAGGGAACCTTCGGACATGCTTTGTTTAGACCAGTATAGTCTACACACATCCGCCATTTCCCTCCTTTCTTTCTCACAAGCACAGGGTTGGCAAGCCATTCGGGATGGAATACCTCTTTGATGAACCCTGCAGCCATCAGCTTGTGGATCTCCTCGCCTATGGCTCTGCGTTTTTCTTCGTCGAATCGGCGCAGAGGCTGCTTCACGGGTCGGGCTCCAGCTCGGATATCCAGCGAGTGCTCGACGACATCCCTCGGTATGCCAGACATGTTCGAGGGACTCCACACAAAAACTTTGGCGTTCGCGCGGAGAAAGTCGACGAGCACTGCTTCCTATTTGGGGTCGAGCTCGGAGCCGATCCGGATCTGCTTGGAGGTGTCGTTGCTGGGGTCGAGAGGGATGGACTTAACCGTCTCAGCTGGCTCGAAGTTGCCGGCGTGGTGCTTCGCATCTGGCGCCTCCTTGGAGAGGCTCTCCAGGTCGGCGATGAGGGCCTCGGATTCGGCGAGGGCCTCAGCATACTCCACGCACTCCACGTCGCATTCGTACGCGTGTCGGTATGTGGAGCCGACGGTGATGACCCCGTTGGGGCCCGACATCTTGAGCTTGATGTAGGTGTAGTTGGGGACGGCCATGAACTTGGCGTAGCATGGTCTCCCTAGTACCGTGTGGTAGGTTCCTCTGAACCCGACTACCTCGAACGTGAGGGTTTCCTTTCGGAAGTTGGAGGGAGTCCCGAAGCAAACGGGCAGATCGAGTTGTCCGAGGGGTTGGACGCGTTTCCCGGGGATGATCCCGTGAAAGGGCGCCGCGCCGGCCCGGATCGAGGACAGATCGATCTGCATGAGCCCGAGGGTCTCATCGTAGATGATGTTGAGGCTGCTGCCTCCGTCCATGAGGACCTTGGTAAGCCTGATGTTGCCGATGACGGGATCGACAACGAGCGGGTACTTTCCTGGGCTCGGCACGCGGTCGGGGTGGTTGCCCTGGTCGAAGGTGATGGGCTTGTCGGACCAGTCTAGGTAGACTGGCGCCGCCACCTTTACCGAGCAGACCTCCCGGCGCTCTTGCTTGCGGTGCCGAGCCGAGGCGTTCGCCACATGCCCACCGTAGATCATGAAGCAGTCGTGGACCTCGGGGAACTCCTCTGCCTTGTGATCCTCCTTCTTGTCGTTGTTGTGGGCTCTGCCACCTTCCGCTGGTGGCCCGGCCTTGTGGAAGTAGCGCCGAAGCATGACGCATTCCTCAAGGGTGTGCTTGACAGGACCCTGATGATAGGGGCATGACTCCTTGAGCATCTTGTCGAACAGGTTGGCGCCTCCGGGAGGTTTCCGAGGGTTCATGTGCTCGGCGGCGGCGACAAGGTCCGCGTCGGCGGCGTCGCGTTTCGCTTGCGACTTCTTCTTGCCCTTCTTCCTCGCGCTGCGCTGAGCGGACGCCTCGGGGACGTCTTCCGGCTGGCGCCCCTGAGGCTGCTTGTCCTTCCGGAAGATGGCCTCGACCGCCTCCTGACCAGAGTCGAACTTGGTGGCGATGTCCATCAGCTCGCTCGCCCTGGTGGGAGTCTTGCGACCCAGCTTGCTCACCAGGTCGTGGCAAGTGGTGTCGGCGAGGAAAGCGCCAATGACATCCGAGTCGGTGATGTTGGGCAGCTCGGTGCGCTGCTTCGAAAATCGCCGGATGTAGTCCCGGAGGGATTCTCCCGGCTGCTGGCGGTAGCTTCGGAGATCCTAGGAGTTCCTAGGGCGCATGTATGTGCCCTGGAAGTTGCCGGTGAAAGCTTTGACCAGGCCGTCCCAGTTGGAGATCTGCGTAGGAGGCAGATGCTCCAGCAAGGCTTGGGCAGCGTCGGAGAGGAATAGGGGAAGGTTGCGGATGATGAGGTTGTCATCGTCCGTCCCACCCAGCTGGCAGGCCAGTCGGTAGTCCGTGAGCCACAGCTCCGGCTTTGACTCCCCCGAGTACTTGGTGATGGTAGTCGGGGTTCGGAACCGGGTCGAGAACGGCGCCCGTCGTATGGCCCGGCTGAAAGCTTGCGGACCGGGTGGTTCAGGTGAGGGGCTCCGATCCTCCCCGCTGTCGTAGCGTCCCCCACGCCTGGGGTGGTAGCCTCGGCGCACCTTCTCGTCGAGGTGGGCTCGACGGTCGCGGTGGTGGTGCTCGTTGCCGAGGCGACCCGGGGCCACGGGCGCTGAGTTCCGCGTTCGCCCGGTGTGGACCGAGGCTTCTCACATGAATCGGGAAGTCGCGGCGCGATGCTCCGGGGGGTAACCCTGCCTTCGGGAGGCAGAGCTCTCGGCCCATCGGACCGCGGCATCTTCTAGGAGATTCTTGAGCTCTCCCTGGATACGCCACCCTCGGTGGTGGATGGTTCTGGCATCGGTCGGAGTAGTATCGCTGCTGCAGCCAGGTTCTGACCGACCCCACTGGAAGCCGGGGGCAGCCTTGCCCTGTCATCGTCAGCGATGCGATGCTGGACGTTCTGGGCCAGATGACGCGCTTCTCCGGCCGGTGCTCGGCCTACCCACTCCTGCCCGATATTTTGCCGAAGCTGCACAAGTTGTCCTGCTTCCTTGTCGAGCCTGGCCTGTACCTCGCGGATTTGCTCAAGCTGTGCGTCCTAACCCCCCGCAGGGACTGAGACCACAACTAGCTCCCGAAGGATGTCAACGCGAGGCGCAGGCCTAGGGGGATCACCGTCCTCCGGCATACCAAGATGGTTGCCTTCGTCGAGACCCCCTAGATCGACGTGGAAGCATTCGCGACTTGGGCCACAGTCCTCGTCGTCGAGGCTATGGCTGCTATCGGAGCAATCAGAGAGGCAGTAGTCACATGCGGACACGAAGTCCCGCATGGCACTGGGGTTCTCGAGTCCGGAGAAATCCCAACCAGAGTCGGGCTCATCATCTTCCTCGGAACCCAGGGGCCCGTTGAAAGGGAATTAGGCTTACACCTAGTTCCTATATAATTTTGGTGGTTGAATTGCCCAACACAAATCTTTGGACTAACTAGTTTGCCCAAGTATATAGATTTTACAGGTGTTAAAGGTTCACTTTCAGTCAATAAAAAGACCAAGTATTGGATTCAACAAAGGAGCAATGAGGCAACCGAAGGCACCTCTGGCTGAAGGCACCGGACTGTCCGGTGTGCACCGGACAGTGTCCGGTGCACCCAGAGGACATCAACTCAAACTCTTCGCCCTCGGGAATTCTTGGAAGCCGGCGCACTATAATTCACCGGACTGTCCGGTGTGCACCGGACATGTCCGGTGCTCCAAGGAAGCGCGGTCTTCGGAACTCGTCAGCCTCGGGTTCGCGCGGCAGCCGCTCCGCTAAAATTCACCGGACTGTCCGGTGTGCACCGGACTGTCCGGTGTGCCAGTGGAGCAACGGCTCCCTGCGGCGCCAACGGCTCCCTGCGGTGTATTTAATGCGCGCGCAGCGCGCGCAGACGTCAGGCACGCCCATACCGGTGCACCGGACATCAAACAGTACATGTCCGGTGTGCACCGGACACCCAGGAGGGCCCACAAGTCAGAAGCTCCAACGGCTAGAATCCAACGGCAGTGATGACGTGGCAGGGGGCACCGGACTGTCCGGTGTGCACCGGACTGTCCGGTGCGCCATCGAACAGACAGGTTCCCAACGGCCACATTTGGTGGTTGGGGCTATAAATACCCCAACCACCCCACCATTCATTGCATCCAAGTTTTCCCACTTCTCAACCACTTACAAGAGCTAGGCATTCAATTCTAGACACATTCAAAGAGATCAAATCCTCTCCAATTCCACACAAAACCCTAGTGACTAGCGAGAGTGATTTGCCGTGTTCATTTGAGCTCTTGCGCTTGGATTGCTTCTTTTCTTTCTCACTTGTGATCAAAACTCCATTGTAATCAAGGCAAGAGGCACCAATTGTGTGGTGGCCCTTGCGGGGAAGTTTTGTTCCCGGCTTTGATTTGAGAAGAGAAGCTCACTCGGTCCGAGGGACCGTTTGAGAGAGGGAAGGGTTGAAAGAGACCCGGCCTTTGTGGCCTCCTCAACGGGGAGTAGGTTTGAGAGAACCGAACCTCGGTAAAACAAATCCGTGTGTCACACTTCATTATTTGCTCGCAATTTGTTTTGCGCCCTCTCTTGCGGACTCGTTTATATTTCTAACGCTAACCCAGCTTGTAGTTGTGTTTATATTTGTAAGTTTCAGTTTCGCCCTATTCACCCCCCTCTAGGCGACTATCAATTGGTATCAGAGCCCGGTGCTTCATTAGAGCCTAACCGCTCGAAGTGATGTCGGGAGATCACGCCAAGAAGGAGATGGAGATCGGCGAAAAGCCCACTACAAGCCACGGGAGCACTTCATCGGAAGAGTCCCGCACCAAAAGGAGGGAGAAGAAGAAGAGCTCCTCCAACAAAGGGAAGGAGAAGAAATCTTCTTCTCACCACAAAGAGAAGAAGGAAAAATCTTCTTCCCACAAGCCGCATCGGAAAGGCGACAAGCACAAGAGGATGAGGAAGGTGGTCTACTACGAGACCGACACTTCATCAACTTCTACCTCCGACTCCGATGCGTCCTCCGTCACTTCTAAGCGCCAAGAGCGCAAGAAGTATAGTAAGATCCCCCTACGCTACCCTCGCATTTCCAAACATACACCTTTACTTTCAGTCCCATTAGGCAAACCACCAACTTTTGATGGTGAAGATTACGCTAGGTGGAGCGATTTAATGCGATTTCATCTAACCTCGCTCCACAAAAGCATATGGGATGTTGTTGAGTTTGGCGCGCAGGTACCATCCGTAGGGGATGAGGACTATGATGAGGATGAGGTGGCCCAAATCGAGCACTTCAACTCTCAAGCAACAACAATACTCCTCGCCTCTCTAAGTAAAGAGGAGTATAACAAAGTACAAGGGTTGAAGAGCGCCAAGGAGATTTGGGATGTACTCAAAACCGCGCACGAGGGAGACGAGCTCACCAAGATCACCAAGCGGGAAACGATCGAGGGGGAGCTCGGTCGGTTCCGACTTCACAAAGGAGAGGAGCCACAACACATGTACAACCGGCTCAAGACTTTGGTGAACCAAGTGCGCAACCTCGGGAGCAAGAAGTGGGACGATCACGAAGTGGTAAATGTTATTTTAAGATCTCTCATTTTTCTTAATCCCACTCAAGTTCAATTGATTCGTGGTAATCCTAGATATACTAAAATGACCCCCGAGGAAGTTATCGGGCATTTTGTAAGTTTTGAGTGCATGATAGAAGGCTCGAGGAAAATCAACGAGCTTGGCGACTCATCCGAAGCCCAACCCGTTGCATTCAAGGCAACAGAGGAGAAGAAGGAGGAGGCTACACCAAGTCGACAACCAATCGACGCCTCCAAGCTCGACAATGAGGAAATGGCGCTCGTCATCAAGAGCTTCCGCCAAATCCTCAAACAAAGGAGGGGGAAAGACTACAAGTCCCGCTCCAAGAAGGTTTGCTACAAGTGTGGTAAGCCCGGTCATTTTATTGCTAAATGTCCTATATCTAGTGACAGTGACCGAGACGACGACAAGAAGGGGAGAAGAAAGGAAAAGAAGAGGTACTACAAGAAGAAGGGCGGCGATGCCCATGTTTGTCGCGAGTGGGACTCCGACGAGAGCTCAAGCGACTCCTCCGACGACGAGGACGCCGCCAACATCGCCGTCACCAAGGGACTTCTCTTCCCCAACGTCGGCCACAAGTGCCTCATGGCAAAGGACGGCAAAAAGAAGGTTAAATCTAAATCCTCCACTAAATATGAATCCTCTAGTGATGACAATGCTAGTGATGAGGAAGATAATTTGCGTTCCCTTTTTGCCAACCTTAACATAGCTCAAAAAGAAAAATTGAATGAATTGGTTAGTGCTATTCATGAAAAGGATGACCTTTTGGATTCCCAAGAGGATTGTCTAATTAAAGAAAACAAAAAACATGTTAAGGTTAAAAAGGCTTATGCTCTTGAAATTGAAAAATGTGAAAAGTTATCTAGTGAGCTAAGCACTTGCCGTGAAATGATTGACAACCTTAGACATGAAAATGCTAGTTTAAATGCTAAGGTTGATTCTCATGTTTGTGATGTTTCAATTTCCACTCCTAGAGATAATAATGATGATTTGCTTGCTAGGATTGAAGAATTGAACATTTCTCTTGCTAGCCTTAGAGTAGAAAATGAAAAGTTGATTACTAAGGCTAAAGAACTAGATGTTTGCAATGTTACAATTTCTGACCTTAGAACTAAAAATGATATGTTGCATGCTAAGGTTGTAGAATTAAAATCTTGCAAACCCTCTACATCTATTGTTGAGCATGTATCTATTTGTACTAGATGTAGAAATATTGATATTGATGCTATTCATGATCACATGATTTTAATTAAGCAACAAAATGATCATATAGCTAAACTAAATGCTAAAATTGCCGAGCACAACTTAGAAAATGAGAAATTTAAATTTGCTCGTAGCATGCTTTATAATGGGAGACGTCCTGGCATCAAGGATGGCATTGGCTTCCAAAGGGGAGACAATGTCAAACTTAATGCCCCTGCTAAGAACTTGTCTAACTTTGTTAAGTGCAAAGCTCCCATGCCTCAGGATAACGAGGGTTACATTTTATACCCTGCCGGCTATCCTGAGAGCAAAATTAGGAAGATTCATTCTAGGAAGTCTCACTCTGGCCCTAATCATGCTTTTATGTATAAGGGTGAGACATCTAGTTCTAGGCAACCAACCCATGCTAAGTTGCCTAAGAAGAAAATTCCTAATGCATCAAATGATCATGCCATTTCATTTAAAACTTTTGATGCATCTTATGTGCTTACTAGCAAATCCGGCAAGGTAGTTGCCAAGTTTGTTGGGGGCAAACACAAGGGCTCCAAGACTTGTGTTTGGGTACCCAAAGTTCTTGTTTCTAATGCCAAAGGACCCAAAACCGTTTGGGTACCTAAAGTCAAGAACTAAAATTGTTTTGTAGGTTTATGCATCCGGGGGCTCAAGTTGGATACTCGACAGCGGGTGCACAAACCACATGACCGGGGAGAAAAGGATGTTCTCCTCATATGAGAAAAACCAAGATCCCCAACGAGCTATCACATTCGGGGATGGAAATCAAGGTTTGGTCAAAGGACTTGGTAAAATTGCTATATCTCCTGACCATTCTATTTCCAATGTTTTTCTTGTTGATTCTTTAGATTACAACTTGCTTTCTGTTTCCCAATTATGTCAAATGGGCTACAACTGTCTTTTTACTGATATAGGTGTCACTGTCTTTAGAAGAAGTGATGATTCAATAGCATTTAAGGGTGTGTTAGAGGGTCAGCTATACTTAGTAGATTTTGATAGAGCTGAACTTGACACATGCTTAATTGCTAAGACTAACATGGGTTGGCTCTGGCACCGCCGACTAGCCCATGTCGGGATGAAGAATCTTCATAAGCTTCTAAAGGGAGAGCACATTTTAGGATTAACAAATGTTCATTTTGAGAAAGACAGGATTTGTAGCGCATGCCAGGCAGGGAAGCAAGTTGGAGTCCAACATCCACACAAGAACATCATGACGACCGACAGGCCGCTTGAGCTACTCCACATGGATCTATTCGGCCCGATTGCTTACATAAGCATCGGCGGGAGTAAGTATTGTCTTGTTATTGTGGATGATTATTCTCGCTTCACTTGGGTATTCTTTTTACAGGAAAAATCTCAAACCCAAGAGACCTTAAAGGGATTCTTGAGACGGGCTCAAAATGAGTTCGGCTTAAGGATCAAGAAGATAAGAAGCGACAACGGGACGGAGTTCAAGAACTCACAAATTGAAGGCTTCCTTGAGGAGGAGGGCATCAAGCATGAGTTCTCCTCTCCCTACACGCCACAACAGAATGGTGTAGTGGAGAGAAAGAATCGAACTCTATTGGACATGGCAAGAACCATGCTTGATGAGTACAAGACACCGGACCGGTTTTGGGCCGAAGCGGTCAACACCGCTTGCTACGCCATCAACCGGTTATATCTACACCGAATCCTCAAGAAGACATCATATGAACTCCTAACCGGTAAAAAGCCCAACATTTCATATTTTAGAGTTTTTGGTAGCAAATGCTTTATTCTTGTCAAAAGAGGTAGAAAATCTAAATTTGCTCCTAAAACTGTAGAAGGCTTTTTACTTGGTTATGACTCAAACACAAGGGCATATAGGGTCTTTAACAAGTCCACTGGACTAGTTGAAGTCTCATGTGACGTTGTGTTTGATGAAACTAACGGCTCTCAAGTAGAGCAAGTTGATCTTGATGAAATAGGTGAAGAACAGGCTCCATGCATCGCGCTAAGGAACATGTCCATTGGGGATGTGTGTCCTAAGGAATCCAAAGAGCCTACAAATGCACAAGATCAACCATCCTCCTCCATACAAGCATCTCCACCAACACAAAATGAGGATGAAGCTCAAGTTGATGAAGAAGAAGATCAATCAAATGAGCCACCTCAAGATGACGGCAATAATCAAGGGGGAGATACAAATGAGGAAGATAAGGAGGATGAAGAGCAAAGACCGCCACACCCAAGAGTCCACCAAGCAATCCAACGAGATCACCCCGTCGACACCATCCTCGGCGACATTTATAAGGGGGTAACTACTCGATCTCGGATTGCACATTTTTGTGAGCATTACTCTTTTGTTTCCTCTATTGAGCCACACAGGGTGGAGGAAGCACTTCAAGATTCGGATTGGGTGATGGCGATGCAAGAGGAGCTCAACAACTTCACTAGAAATGAGGTATGGCATTTAGTTCCACGTCCTAACCAAAATGTTGTAGGAACCAAATGGGTCTTCCGCAACAAGCAAGATGAGCATGGTGTGGTGACAAGGAACAAAGCTCGACTCGTGGCCAAAGGGTATTCACAAGTCGAAGGTTTGGATTTCGGTGAAACCTATGCACCCGTAGCTAGGCTTGAGTCAATTCGCATATTATTGGCCTATGCTACTTACCATGGCTTTAAGCTCTATCAAATGGACGTGAAAAGTGCCTTCCTCAACGGACCGATCAAGGAAGAGGTCTATGTTGAGCAACCTCCCGGCTTTGAAGACAGTGAGTACCCTAACCATGTCTATAGGCTCTCTAAGGCGCTTTATGGGCTCAAGCAAGCCCCAAGAGCATGGTATGAATGCCTTAGAGATTTCCTTATTGCTAATGGCTTCAAAGTCGGCAAGGCCGATCCTACACTCTTTACTAAAACTCTTGAAAGTGACTTGTTTGTATGCCAAATTTATGTTGATGATATTATATTTGGGTCTACTAACGAGTCTACATGTGAAGAGTTTAGTAGGATCATGACACAGAAATTCGAGATGTCTATGATGGGGGAGTTGAAGTATTTTCTAGGATTTCAAGTGAAGCAACTCCAAGAGGGCACCTTCATCAGCCAAACAAAGTACACTCAAGACATCCTAAGCAAGTTTGGAATGAAGGATGCCAAGCCCATCAAAACACCCATGGGAACAAATGGGCATCTCGACCTCGACACGGGAGGTAAGTCCGTGGATCAAAAGGTATACCGGTCGATGATTGGTTCATTGCTTTATTTATGTGCATCTCGACCGGACATTATGCTTTCCGTTTGCATGTGTGCAAGATTCCAATCCGACCCTAAGGAATCCCACCTTACGGCCGTAAAACGAATCTTGAGATATTTGGCTTATACACCTAAGTTTGGGCTTTGGTACCCTCGGGGATCCACGTTTGATTTGATTGGTTATTCGGATGCCGATTGGGCGGGGTGTAAAATTAATAGGAAGAGCACATCAGGGACTTGCCAGTTTTTGGGAAGATCCTTGGTGTCATGGGCTTCAAAGAAGCAAAATTCAGTCGCTCTTTCCACCGCCGAAGCCGAGTACATTGCCGCAGGACATTGTTGCGCGCAATTGCTCTGGATGAGGCAAACCCTGCGGGACTATGGTTACAAATTAACCAAAGTCCCTTTGCTATGTGATAATGAGAGTGCAATCAAAATGGTCGACAATCCCGTCGAGCATAGCCGCACTAAGCACATAGCCATTCGGTATCATTTTCTTAGGGATCACCAACAAAAGGGGGATATCGAGATCTCTTACATCAATACTAAAGATCAATTAGCCGATATCTTTACCAAGCCACTTGATGAACAATCTTTTACCCGACTTAGGCATGAGCTCAATATTCTTGATTCTAGAAATTTCTTTTGCTAGCTTGCACACATAGCTCACAAATGTACCTTTGATCGTGTCTCTTTTATATGCTATGACTAATGTGTTTTCAAGTCCATTTCAAAACAAGTCATAGGTATATTGAAAGGGAATTGGAGTCTTCGGCGAAGACAAAGGCTTCCACTCCGTAACTCATCCTTCGCCATCACTCCAACCATCTCTCTATTCTTTGGGGGAGAAATGAGCATCAAAGAAAAGGACTTCGTCTTTGGTATAATCTTAACTCATTTACTTATGACCAAAGGGGAAGAAATTACTTCGAGGGCTCTAATGATTCCGTTTTTGGCGATTCATGCCAAAAAGGGGGAGAAATGACCCCAAAGCAAAAGGACCGCACCACCACCAAATTCAAAAACTTAGTGCTTTCCAAAAGTATTTATCAATGGGTATCCTATTGTGTTCAAAAGGGGGAGAAAGTAGTATTTCAAAAATAGTATATAAAAACCCTCTTGAACACTAAGAGGTGGATCTCTTTTAGGGGGAGTTTTGTTTAGTCAAAGGAAAAGCATTTGAAACAGGGGGAGAAAATTTCAAATCTTGAAAATGCTTTTGCAAACTCTTATTCATTTACCTTTGACTATTTGCAAAAGATCTTTGAAATGGATTTACAAAAGGATTTGCAAAAACAAAACATGTGGTGCAAACGTGGTCCAAAATGTTAAATAAGAAAGAAACATTCCATGCATATCTTGTAAGAAATTTTATTGGCTCAATTCCAAGCAACCTTTACACTTACATTATGCAAACTAGTTCAATTATGCATCTCTATATTTGCTTTGGTTTGTGTTGGCATCAATCACCAAAAAGGGGGAGATTGAAAGGGAATTAGGCTTACACCTAGTTCCTATATAATTTTGGTGGTTGAATTGCCCAACACAAATCTTTGGACTAACTAGTTTGCCCAAGTATATAGATTTTACAGGTGTTAAAGGTTCACTTTCAGTCAATAAAAAGACCAAGTATTGGATTCAACAAAGGAGCAATGAGGCAACCGAAGGCACCTCTGGCTGAAGGCACCGGACTGTCCGGTGTGCACCGGACAGTGTCCGGTGCACCCAGAGGACATCAACTCAAACTCTTCGCCCTCGGGAATTCTTGGAAGCCGGCGCACTATAATTCACCGGACTGTCCGGTGTGCACCGGACATGTCCGGTGCTCCAAGGAAGCGCGGTCTTCGGAACTCGTCAGCCTCGGGTTCGCGCGGCAGCCGCTCCGCTAAAATTCACCGGACTGTCCGGTGTGCACCAGACTGTCCGGTGTGCCAGCGGAGCAACGGCTCCCTGCGGCGGCAACGGCTCCCTGCGGTGTATTTAATGCGCGCGCAGCGCGCGCAGACGTCAGGCACGCCCATACCGGTGCACCGGACATCAAACAGTACATGTCCGGTGTGCACCGGACACCCAGGAGGGCCCACAAGTCAGAAGCTCCAACGGCTAGAATCCAACGGCAGTGATGACGTGGCAGGGGGCACCGGACTGTCCGGTGTGCACCGGACTGTCCGGTGCGCCATCGAACAGACAGGTTCCCAACGGCCACATTTGGTGGTTGGGGCTATAAATACCCCAACCACCCCACCATTCATTGCATCCAAGTTTTCCCACTTCTCAACCACTTACAAGAGCTAGGCATTCAATTCTAGACACATTCAAAGAGATCAAATCCTCTCCAATTCCACACAAAACCCTAGTGACTAGTGAGAGTGATTTGCCGTGTTCATTTGAGCTCTTGCGCTTGGATTGCTTCTTTTCTTTCTCACTTGTGATCAAAACTCCATTGTAATCAAGGCAAGAGGCACCAATTGTGTGGTGGCCCTTGCGGGGAAGTTTTGTTCCCGGCTTTGATTTGAGAAGAGAAGCTCACTCGGTCCGAGGGACCGTTTGAGAGAGGGAAGGGTTGAAAGAGACCCGGCCTTTGTGGCCTCCTCAACGGGGAGTAGGTTTGAGAGAACCGAACCTCGGTAAAACAAATCCGTGTGTCACACTTCATTATTTGCTCGCGATTTGTTTTGCGCCCTCTCTTGCGGACTCGTTTATATTTCTAACGCTAACCCAGCTTGTAGTTGTGTTTATATTTGTAAGTTTCAGTTTCGCCCTATTCACCCCCCCCTCTAGGCGACTATCACCCGTAGGTCGAGACGGCCGTCAGTCGGTCCCAGGTTGACCGCATATGATACCCCAAAGGGTTTGGACATGCCTTTATGAAAGCGTCCACCGAAGCGGGGTCGCTTGGTGGGTCGCAGCTGAATCTAAAAGGCATGGGATGGGAAACAGACGGTACCTCTTGATCGACGGGTGGTGACGAAGTCGCGTCAGGGACGGACTGCACCGTTATCTCAGGTACGAGGCTAACGCCCAGCAAGTCCTTCACGAGCGTTCCGGCGTCGTCCGTCTGCTTGGGGTTGGCGTGTTGCGGGGAAACGACGCTCGTCTTCGTCTCAGACGCGAGGTCAACGCCCGACGTGTCCCCCGTTGGGGCACCGGCGCCGTCGACTCGCTCGACAGCCGACGAGGTGCCGCCTCCTGCTTGGCCATGCCTGCCCCGCCTCCTCCTCCATCGGCGGGGAAGGTGACGGGACAGACCCGGATGTTGCTCTTCCGTCACGTGGGGAAGACATCGTCGATTCCGCCACCGGCGGGCGGGCTGACGACCGCCATTGTCGTTGTCACACGGCGGAGGAAGGAGTATCATGTCGTAGCTGCCATCGAGGGACATGAACTCAAGACTCCTGAAACGAAGCATCGTCCCGGGTTGGAGAGGTTGCTGGAGACTACCCATCTGGAGCTTGACGGGAAGTTGTTCGTCAACACGCAGCAGGCCCCTACCTGGCGCGCCAACTGTCGTCGTTTCGACCCCGGGGGGTCCCTGGACCGACGAGTAAATTGTCGCTGCGTGTCCCAGCCCAGATGGGTCGGCGCGAGACGGAACACAAAGGGGGGAGAAACAGCAAAGGGGAACCCGCGACCTTCGTGTTGTCCTGCGCCCAGAGCGGATGCGCTTGCAGTAGGGGGTTACTAGCGTTCGCGTGGGAGAGAGAGAGAGAGCGAGAGCCTTGTGCGTCGGCCCGTTCTCCCGCGCGGCCAACCTTATCGTACGAGAGCCCTGAACCTTCCTTTTATAGGCGTAAGGAGAGGGCCCAGGTGTACAATGGGGGGTGTAGCAATGTGCTAACGTGTCTAGCAAAGGGGAGCCAGAGCCCTAAGTACATGCCGACGTGGCTGTTGGAGAGGTTTTGGCGCCCTGTTCATGTGATGTCGTGGCCATCGGAGGAGCGCTTGAGCCCCGTGGAAGTACAGCTGTCAGGGCTGTCGGATCCTTGCTGACGTCTCCTTGCTTCTGTAAGGGGCTGAGAGCCGCCGTCGTCATGGAGCACGCGGGGTGCTGAAAGGGAATTAGGCTTACACCTATTTTCCTAATTGATTTTGGTGGTTGAATTGCCCAACACAAATAATTGGACTAACTAGTTTGCTCTAGTCCTTAAGTTATACAGGTGCCAAAGGTTCACACTAAGCCAATAAAAGACCAAGAAAAAGGGTTCAAACAGAGAGAGCAAGGGATAACCGAAGGCACCCTGGTCTGGTGCACCAGACTATCCGGTGCACCACCGGACAGTGTCCGGTGCAACAGGGGACTCCAAGCTGAACTCTTCACCTTCGGGAATTCTCAGAGGCGCTTCGCTATAATTCACCGGACTGTCTGGTGCACCACCGGACAGTGTCTGGTGCCCCAGGGAAAAGCGACTCTGAACTCGCCAGCTTCGGGAATCCGCTCTGCTATAATTCACCGGACATGTTCGGTGCACACCGGACTGTCCGGTGAGACAGCGGAGCAACGGCTACTTCGCGCCAATGGTCGACTGCAACGCATTAAATGCGCCCCTGCGCGCGCAGAGGAGCAGTGCACGCGCGGGTGGCACACCGGACAGTCTACAGGACTTATCCGGTGCACCACCGGACAGCCAGGCGGGCCCACAAGTCAGAGCTCCAACGGTCGGAACCCAACGGCCTGGTGACGTGGCTTGCGCACCGGACAGTGTCCTGTGGCGCACCGGACTGTCCGGTGCGCCATGCGACAGCAGCCTCTACCAAACGACTAGTTTGGTGGTTGGGGCTATAAATACTCCAACCATCCCCACATTCAAGTCATCCAAGTTTTCCCACTTCAACTACTTACAAGAGCTCTAGCATTCAATTCTAGACACACCCAAGTGATCAAATCCTCTCCCAATTCCACACAAAGCTTTAGTGATTAGTGAGAGAGATTTGCTTGTGTTCTTTCGAGCTCTTGCGCTTGGATCGCTTCTTTCCTTCGTTCTTACTTGCGAACAACTCAATTGTAACCGAGGCAAGAGACACCAATTGTGCGGTGGTCCTTGCGGGGAAGTTTTGTTCCCGTTTGATTGAGAAGAAGAAGCTCACTCGATCCGAGGGACCATTTGAGAGAGGGAAAGGGTTGAAAGAGACCCGGTCTTCGTGACCACCTCAACGAGGAGTAGGTTTGCGAGAAACGAACCTCGGTAAAACAAATCCGCGTGTCACACTCTTTATTCTCTTGCGATTTGTTTTTGCACCCTCTCTCTTGGACTCGATTATATTTCTAACGCTAACCCGGCTTGTAGTTGTGATTAACTTTGTAAATTTCAGTTTCGCCCTATTCACTCCCCTCTAGGCGACTTTCAATTGGTATCAGAGCCTGATGCTTCATTAGAGCCTAACCGCTCGAAGTGATGTCGGGAGATCACACCAAGAAGGAGATGGTGACCGGCGAGAAGCCCGCTACAAGCCACAGGAAGGCTTCATCGAAAGAGTCCCGCAACAAAGGAAAGGGGAAGGAGAAGAAACCCTCTTCTCACAAGTCACATCGGAGTGGGGACAAGAAAAAGAAGATGAGGAAGGTGGTCTACTACGAGACCGACACCTCATCGCCATCTACCTCCGGCTCCGACGCGCCATCCATTACTTCTAAGCGCCATGAGTGCAAGAAGTTTAGTAAGATTCCTCTACGCTACCCTCGCATTTCTAAACATACTCCATTACTTTCCGTTCCATTAGTCAAACCGCCAACCTTTGACGGTGAAGATTACGCTAGGTGGAGTGATTTGATGAAATTTCACCTAACCTCACTCCACAAAAGTATATGGAATGTTGTTGAGTTTGGAGCATAGGTACCATCCGTAGGGGATGAGGATTATGATGAGGACGAGGTAGCCCAAATCGAGCACTTCAACTCCCAAGCCACAACTATACTCCTCGCCTCTCTAAGTCGAGAGGAGTACAACAAGGTGCAAGGATTAAAGAGCGTCAAGGAAGTTTGGTACGTGCTTAAGACCGCGCACGAGGGAGATGAGCTAACCAAGATCACCAAGCGGGAGACGATCGAGGGGGAACTCGGTCGCTTCCGTCTTCGCCAAGGGGAAGAGCCACAAGACATGTACAACCGGCTCAAAACCTTGGTGAATCAAGTGCGCAACCTCGGGAGCAAAAAATGGGATGGCCACGAAATGGTTAAGGTTATTCTAAGATCACTTATTTTCCTTAACCCTACTCAAGTCCAATTAATCCGTGGCAATCCTAGATATACACTAATGACTCCCGAGGAAGTAATCGGGAATTTTGTGAGCTTTGAGTTTATGATCAAAGGCTCAAAGAAGATCAACGAGCTTGACGGTTCCTCCACGTCCGAAGCACAACCGGTCGCATTTAAGGCGACAGAGGAGAAGAAGGAGGAGTCTACATCAAGTAGACAACCAATCGGTGTCTCAAAGCTCGACAATGAGGAAATGATGCTCGTCATCAAGAGCTTCCACCAAATCCTCAAGCAAAGGAGAGGGAAAGATTACAAGCCCCGCTCCAAGAAAGTGTGCTACAAGTGTGGTAAGCCCGGTCACTTTATAGCAAAATGTCCTATTTCTAGTGACAGGGGCGACGACAAGAAGGGGAGAAGAAAGGAGAAGAAGAAATACTACAAGAAGAAGGGTGGCGACGCCCATGTATGCCGCGAGTGGGACTCGGACGAGAGCTCCTCCGACTCCTCCTCCGACGAGGACGCCGCCAACATCGCCATCACCAAGGGACTTCTCTTCCCCAACGTCGGCCACAAGTGCCTCGTGGCAAAAGACGGCAAAAAGAAGAAGGTTAAATCTAAATCCTCCACTAAATATGAGTCCTCTAGTGATGATGATGCTAGTGATGAGGAAGATAATTTACGTACCCTTTTTGCTAACCTAATCATGCAGCAAAAAGAAAAGTTAAATGAATTAATTAGTGCCATCCATGAGAAGGATGACCTCTTGGACACCCAAGAGGACTTCCTAATCAAGGAAAACAAAAAGCATGTTAAGGTTAAAAATGCTTATGCTCTAGAAGTTGAAAAATGTGAGAAATTAATTAGTGAGCTAAGCACATGCCATGATGTTATCAACAACCTTAGAAATGAAAATGCTAGTTTAGTTACTAAGGTCGATTCAAATGCTTGTAATATTTCAATTCCCAATCTTAAAGATGATAATATTGATTTACTTACTAAGGTTGAAGAATTAAATGTTACTCTTGCTAGCCTTAGGATTGAGAATGAGAAATTAATTGCTAGGGCTAAAGAATTAGATGTTTGCAATGTTACAATCTCCAACCTTAGAAGTGAAAATGATATATTGCATGCTAAGGTTGTAGAATTAAAATCTTGCAAACCCTCTACATCTACCGTTGAACATACTTCTATTTGCACTAGATGTAGAGATGTTGATATTGATGCTATTCATGATCATATGGTATTAATTAAGTAACAAAATGATCATATAGCAAAATTAGATGCTAAAATTGCCGAGCATGAACTTGAAAATGAAAAATTTAAATTTGCTCGTAGTATGCTTTATAGTGGGAGACGCCCTGACATTAAGGATGGCATTGGCTTCCAACAGGGAGGCAATGTCAAACTTAATGCCCCTCCTAAGAAATTGTCTAATTTTGTTAAGGGCAAGGCTCCCATGCCTCAGGGTAACGAGGGTTACATTTTGTACCCTGCCATTTATCCCGAGAGCAAAATTAGGAGAATTCATTCTAGGAAGTGTCACTCTGGCCCTAATCATGCTTTCATGTATAAGGGTGAGACATCTAGTTCTAGGAAATCAACCCGTGATAAGTTGCCTAAGAAGAAAACTCCTAGTGCATCAAATGATCATGACATTTCTTTTAAAACTTTTGATGCATCTTATGTGTTAACTAACAAATCCGGCAAAGTAGTTGCCAAATATGTTGGGGGCAAGCACAAGGGGTCAAAGACTTGTGTTTGGGTACCCAAAGTTCTTGTGTCTAATGCCAAAGGACCCAAAATCGTTTGGGTACCTAAAGTCAAGAACTAAAATTGTTTTGTAGGTTTATGCATCCGGGGGCTCAAGTTGGATCATCGACAGCGGGTGCACAAACCACATGACAGGGGAAAAGAAGATGTTCTCCTCCTACGAGAAAAACCAAGATCCCCAACGAGCTATCACATTCGGGGATGGAAACCAAGGTTTGGTCAAAGGATTGGGTAAAATTGCTATATCTCCTGACCATTCCATTTCCAATGTTTTTCTTGTACAATCCTTAGATTACAATTTGCTTTCCGTTTCTCAATTATGTCAAATGGGCTACAACTGTCTTTTTACTGATGTAGGTGTCACTGTCTTTAGAAGAAGTGATGATTCAATAGCATTTAAGGGAGTGTTAGAGGGTCAGCTATACTTGGTAGATTTTGATAGAGCTGAACTCGACACTTGCTTAATTGCTAAGACTAACATGGGTTGGCTCTGGCACCGCCGACTGGCCCATGTTGGGATGAAGAATCTTCATAAGCTTATAAAGGGAGAGCACATTTTAGGATTAACAAATGTTCATTTTGAGAAAGACAGGATTTGTAGCGCATGCCAAGCAGGGAAGCAAGTTGGTGCTCATCATCCACACAAGAACATCATGACGACTGACAGGCCACTGGAGCTCCTACACATGGGTCTATTCGGCCCGATTGCTTACATAAGCATCAGCGGGAGTAAGTACTGTCTAGTTATTGTGGATGATTATTCTCGCTTCACTTGGGTGTTCTTTTTGCAGAAAAAATCTCATACCCAAGAAACCTTAAAGGGATTCTTGAGACAGGCTCAAAACGAGTTCGGCTTAAGGATCAAGAAAATTAGAAGCGACAACGGGACGGAGTTCAAGAACTCACAAATTGAAGGTTTCCTGGAGGAGGAGGGCATCAAACATGAGTTCTCTTCTCCCTACACCCCACAGCAAAATGGTGTAGTGGAGAGGAAGAATAGAACTCTATTAGACATGGCGAGAACCATGCTTGATGAATACAAGACGTCGGATCGGTTTTGGGGCGAGGCGGTCAACACCGCCTGCTACGCCATCAACCGGTTGTATCTACACCGAATCCTCAAGAAGACATCATACGAACTCCTAACCGGTAAAAAGCCCAATATTTCATATTTTAGAGTCTTTGGTAGCAGATGCTTTATACTCATTAAAAGAGGTAGAAAATCCAAATTTGCTCCTAAGACTGTAGACGACTTTTTACTAGGATATGATTCAAAAACAAGGGCATATAGAGTCTTCAACAAGTCCTCTGGACAAGTTGAAGTTTCTTGTGACGTTGTGTTTGATGAGACTAACGGCTCTCAAGTAGAGCAAGTTGATCTTGATGAGATAGGTGATGAAGAGGCTCCGTGCATCGCTCTAAGGAACATGTCCATTGGGGATGTGTGTCCTAAGGAATCCGAAGAGCCTCCAATTGCACAAGATCAACCATCCTCCTCCACGCTAGCATCTCCACCAACTCAAAATGAGGATGAGGCTCAAGTTGATAAAGGAGAAGATCAAGAAGATGAGCAACCTCAACATAACGACAATGATCAAGGGGGAGATCCAAATGACCAAAACAAGGAGGATGAGGAACCAAGGCCGCCACACCCAAGAGTCCACCAAGCAATCCAACGAGATCACCCCGTCGACACCATCCTCGGCGACATTCATAAGGGGGTAACCACTAGATCTTGTGTTGCACATTTTTGTGAGCATTACTCTTTTGTTTCCTCTATTGAGCCACACAGGGTAGAAGAAGCACTTCAAGATTCGGATTGGGTGGTGGCGATGCAAGAGGAGCTCATCAACTTCACTAGGAATGAGGTATGGCATTTAGTTCCACGTCCTAATCAAAATGTTGTAGGAACCAAATGGGTGTTCCGCAACAAGCAAGATGAGCATGGTGTGGTGACAAGAAACAAAGCCTGACTTGTGGCCAAAGGATACTCCCAAGTCGAAGGTTTGGATTTCGGTGAAACCTATGCACCCGTAGCTAGGCTTGAGTCAATTCGTATATTATTGGCCTATGCTACTTACCATGGCTTCAAGCTTTACCAAATGGACGTGAAGAGTGCCTTCCTCAATGGACCAATCAAGGAAGAGGTCTATGTTGAGCAACCTCCCGGCTTTGAAGATAATGAGTACCCTAATCATGTTTATAAACTCTCTAAGGCGCTTTATGGGCTCAAGCAAGCCCCAAGAGCATGGTATGAATGCCTTAGAGATTTTCTTATAGATAATGGCTTCAAAGTCGGAAAGACCGATCCTACTTTATTCACTAAAACTCTTGAAAATGATTTGTTTGTATGCCAAATTTATGTTGATGATATCATATTTGGGTCTACTAACAAATCTACATGTGAAGAGTTTAGTAGGATCATGACACAGAAATTCGAGATGTCTATGATGGGGGAGTTGAAGTAATTCTTAGGATTTCAAGTGAAGCAACTCCAAGAGGGCACCTTCCTAAGCCAAACGAAGTATACTCAAGATATTCTAAGCAAGTTTGGGATGAAGGATGCCAAACCCATCAAGACACCCATGGGAACAAATGGGCATCTCGACCTCGACACGGAAGGTAAGTCCATGGATCAAAAGGTATACCGGTCGATGATAGGCTCCTTACTCTATTTATGTGCATCTCGACCGGATATTATGCTTTCCGTATGCATGTGTGCAAGATTCCAAGCCGACCCTAAGGAAGCTCACCTTACGGCCGTAAAACGAATCTTGAGATATTTAGTTTATACTCCTAAGTTTGGGCTTTGGTATCCTAGGGGATCCACTTTTGATTTAATTGGTTATTCAGATGCCGATTGGGCGTGGTGTAAGATTAATAGAAAGAGCACATCGGGGACTTGCCAGTTCTTGGGAAGATCCTTGGTGTCTTGGGCTTCAAAGAAGCAAAATTCCGTAGCTCTTTCTACCGCCGAAGCCGAGTACATTGCCGCAGACCATTGTTGCGCGCAACTACTTTGGATGAGCCAAACCCTTAGGGACTACAGTTACAAATTAACCAAAGTTCCTCTTCTATGTGATAATGAGAGTGCAATCCGCATGGCGGATAATCCCGTTGAGCATAGCCGCACTAAACACATAGCCATTCGGTATCATTTTCTAAGGGATCACCAACAAAAGGGAGATATCGAGATTGCATACATTAATACTAAAGATCAATTAGCCGATATCTTTACCAAGCCACTTGATGAACAAACCTTTAACAAACTTAGGCATGAGCTAAATATTCTTGATTCTAGGAATTTCTTTTGATGTCTTGCATGCATAGCTCATAAATATACCTTTGATCATATCTCTTTTATATGCTATGACTAATGTGTCTTCAAGTGAATTTCAAACCAAGTCATAGGTGTATTGAAAGGGAATTGGAGTCTTCGGCGAAGACAAAGGCTTCCACTCCGTAACTCATCCTTCGCCGCCGCTCCGAGCATCTCTCCGACTTTGGTATAATCTTCACTCGTGTCTTATTTACCAAAGGGGAGAAAGTAGTTAGTCAAGGGCTCATATCTCACTCAAGTATCCGTTTTTGGCGATTCGTGCCAAAGGGGGAGAAAGTATTAGCCCAAAGCAAAAGGACCGCACCACCACTAATTTTAAAAAGAGTTTTTCAATTGGTATGATTTTCAATTAGATATCTCCTTGTGTTCAAAAAGGAGAGAGAGTAGTATTTTCAAAATCAATATCTTAAAACCCTCTTGAACACTAAGAGGAGAATTTCATTAAGGGGGAGTTTTGTTTAAGTCAAAGGAAAAGCATTTGCAAACAGGGGGAGAAAATTTCAAATCTTGAAAATGCTTCGCAAAGTCTTATTCATTTACCTTTGACTATTTGCAAAAGGACTTTGAAAAGGATTTACAAAAGAATTTGCAAAAACAAAACATGTGGTGCAAGCGTGGTTGAAATTAAAGAAACAATCCATGCATATCTTATAAGTATTTATATTGGCTCAATTCCAAGTAACCTTTGCACTTACATTTTGCAAACTAGTTCAATTATGCACTTCTATACTTGCTTTGGTTTGTGTTGGCATCAATCACCAAAAAGGGGGAGATTGAAAGGGAATTAGGCTTACACCTATTTTCCTAATTGATTTTGGTGGTTGAATTGCCCAAAACAAATAATTGGACTAACTAGTTTGCTCTAGTCCTTAAGTTATACATGTGCCAAAGGTTCACACTAAGCCAATAAAAGACCAAGAAAAAGGGTTCAAACAAAGAGAGCAAGGGATAACCGAAGGCACCCTGGTCTGGCGCACCGGACAGTGTCCGGTGCACCACCGGACAGTGTCCGGTGCACCAGGGGACTCCAAGCTGAACTCTTCACCTTCGGGAATTCTCAGAGGCGCTTCGCTATAATTCACCGGACTGTCCGGTGCACCACCGGACAGTGTCTGGTGCCCCTGGGAAAAGCGACTCTGAACTCGCCAGCTTCGGGAATCCGCTACGCTATAATTCACCGGACATGTCCGGTGCACACCGGACTGTCCGGTGAGACAGCGGAGCAACGACTACTTCGCGCCAACGGTCGACTGCAACGCATTAAATGCGCGCCTGCGCGCGCAGAGGAGCAGTGCACGCGCGGGTGGCACACCGGACAGTCTACAGGACTTGTCTGGTGCACCACCGGATAGCCAGGCGGGCCCACAAGTCAGAGCTCCAACAGTCGGAACCCAACGACCTGGTGACGTGGCTTGCGCACCGGACTGTCCAGTGCGCCATGCGACAGCAGCCTCCACCAAATGGCTAGTTTGGTGGTTGGGGCTATAAATACCCCAACCACCCCCACATTCAAGTCATCCAAGTTTTCCCACTTCAACTACTTACAAGAGCTCTAGCATTCAATTCTAGACGCACCCAAGTGATCAAATCCTCTCCCAATTCCACACAAAGCTTTAGTGATTAGTGAGAGAGATTTGCTTGTCTTCTTTCGAGCTCTTGCGCTTGGATCGCTTCTTTCCTTCGTTCTTACTTGCAAACAACTCAATTGTAACCGAGGCAAGAGACACCAATTGTGTGGTGGTCCTTGCGGGAAAGTTTTGTTCCCGTTTGATTGAGAAGAAGAAGCTCACTCGGTCCGAGGGACCGTTTGAGAGAGGGAAAGGGTTGAAAGAGATCCGGTCTTCGTGACCACCTCAACGGGGAGTAGGTTTGCGAGAACCGAACCTCGGTAAAACAAATCCGCGTGTCACACTCTTTATTCTCTTGCGATTTGTTTTTGCACCCTCTCTCTTGGACTCGATTATATTTCTAACGCTAACCCGGCTTGTAGTTGTGATTAACTTTGTAAATTTCAGTTTTGCCCTATTCACCCCCCCTCTAGGCGACTTTCAGGTGCCATCATTACTTGTTTACCGGGGCGAGCCGGATGGGACGCTGGTCTTGTTCCCCATAGCCTGAGCTAGCTAGGGGTAGGGTAATGATGGCTCCCCTGTGACGTGGTTGGTCCGAGCCCGGGGTCGGGCGAGGCGGTGACTCCTCCGAGGTCGAGGCTGAGTCCGAGCCCTGGGTCGGGCGAGGCGGAGACCGTCGTCCAAGGTCGAGGTAGAGTCCGAGCCCTGGGGTCGGGCGAGGCGGAGTCCGTCGTCCGGAGTCGAGGCTGAGTCCGAGCCCTGGGGTCGGGCGAGGCGGAGTCCGTCGTCCGGAGTCGAGGCTGAGTCCGAGCCCTGGGGTCGGGCGAGGCGGAGTCCGTCTTCCGAGGTCGAGGTTGAGTCCGAGCCCTAGGGTCGGGCGAGGCGGAGCTTCCTATGGCGCCCGAGGCTGGACTTAGTTGTTGTCAGCCTCACTCTGTCGAGTGGCGCAGCAGTCGGAGCAGGGCAGGCGGCGCTGTTTTCCTGTCAGGTCGGTCAGTGGAGCGGCGAAGTGACTGCGGTCACTTCGGCCCTGTCGACTGGGGAGCGCCCGTCAGGATAAGGTGTCAGTCGATCCTTGCATTAAATGCTCCTGCGATACGGTCGGTTGGCGTGGCGATCTGGCCAAGGTTGCTTCTCCGCGAAGCCTGGGCCTCGGGCGAGCCGAAGGTGCGTCCGTTGCTTGAGGGGACCCTCGGGCGAGACGTGAATACTCTTGGGTCGGCTGCCTTTGCCCGAGGCTGGGCTCGGGCGAGGCGGGATCGTGTCCCTTGAGTGGACGGAGCCTTGACCTGAATCGCGCCCATCAGGCCTTTGCAGCTTTGTGCTGATGGGGGTTACCAGCTGAGATTAGAAGTCTTGGGGTACCCCTAATTATGGTCCCCGACAGAATTTGACATTCCACCACTTTCTAAAGTTCAAAGTTCAGATATAAGTTTATCTCAAATTCATGAGGTGAAGGATGAGAAATAATTTTATACATTAGTTGAATTTGTTTCTACTTTATAATTTACATGACACTCTTCGTCTCACTCTTTCACAATAAAAATGTAGCACATAAATACCTCCGACATCTTATTAATAATAGTATATAAATATATTTTACATAAAACCAAATTAGTTTAATTAATATATGCTTAAATTACTATTATTAGAATGGAATTCAATTTCAATGATCAAAACGAGACGTTATGGTAAAAGATTGAGAAGGTAAAATTCAAATCTAAACCAAAACTTCTCTCTATCGATCACTCAAGTAGCCACCCTTCGTCCGTTCCGACGCTGCCACCGTTGAATCCATCGCTATGGCACGCTCCTGGTCCTGGCTCCGCGGCGCCACCAGGCAGCCAGCCACCACCCTCAGCTCCGCGCCTTGCTCATGCCGCCGTCCGCCGTTCCCAGGATCCCAGCTCCTGCCGTCGGCCGCCGCGCGTGACCAAGCCTCGCCGCGACGCTGCCTCCCCTATCCGGCCGCCCGAGCTCGTCCGCGCCTGCGCCTGAGTGTCTCGCTAGTCGCCGCCTCGGCCACTCGGAGGCTCGATGCCTCCCCCGGGTGCCCCATTCGGCCCCTCCGTAGTCCAATGACCACTGACCAGGAAGGTTGTCAGGCTCAGCGCTCAGCCTGTGTGTGCACAGGCAGTAGCACAGTGCCTGTGTGTGCTGCGCAGGTCTGTCCAAAGTTTCTCTTTTTCATGCCAATTCACTTTTGCTCATTTTGACTTATCTTCCTATAGTTCCTTAGCACTTAAACAAATATGATTAGTATCTAAAACAATTGACTAAGTGCTAGAAACATACCTTTTTTACTTTGAACCATACAAATTTGTAGTATGCTCATTTTCAAGCCTAAGAGTGTTTTTTTCTCAATTTGCTTTAACTACCCGTGTTCATGCTCATATAAGATGATGTTAATCCAAAACAATGTGGTGAGCATTTAATCACCAAAACTAAATAGAAATGGCCCAAGCCCAAGGGCACATTTCTATTTTAGATTCACCATTCGGAGCGAGTCCGCGCTAGCATATCCGCCGAACACAAATCTTATTGTCCCCATTCCGAAACCACGACATGTTGAGACACAATACCCAAACTTTTGATGAGGACAAACACGTTCCCGAACTTTATATGAGAGCAGGGGATAACTCGATTTAGATATGTTGTTGTTCTTGGTGTGCCAAAGAACAACCCCGAACCTACAAGCAAATCGAAGAACAAGCAAGATTGAATGGACAAGCAAACAGTGTATAGACCTTGCCCAAAGGATGAATCTCACATTCACGAAGTCGGGGTTCTAAATCAAGTAAAACGGGTGCTCTAGCCAAGTCACACGATTATAATGAAGTCGGACGATTTGCTAGTCGTTCTGGCTGACCAACTAGGGCGATTAATCACGATTAGTCGGACGACTTGGGTGATTAATCGCGATTGGTCCAAACCGACTTGGACGATTAATCGCGATTAATCGGACGACTTGAAAACAGTGTAATGAAGTAGTCGTGGCTAAACTTCAACAAAAAAAACTCAACCTTCGAATAGCGGCTGCATCAATACTTATATACTCCCTCCGGTGCAGTAAAAGAAGTCATCCTGCGCGTGACCGAGCGTGCACAAAAAGAAGTCATAGCGCGCGTGGGTCTGGGATTTGGACGTTGTTGCCCCTAGTAATTGCACAAAAAAGATGCATTTAAGAGAAATCGAACTTGAGACCTCCAGTCTAGAATGCCTTGGAGCTGCTGCAGCAACCAATCAAGCCTGA
Source organism: Zea mays (assembly GCF_902167145.1). Classification (NCBI taxonomy): domain Eukaryota; kingdom Viridiplantae; phylum Streptophyta; class Magnoliopsida; order Poales; family Poaceae; genus Zea; species Zea mays. Next base: position 3,926,283 of record NC_050098.1, on the reverse strand, counting down.
TTGTTTTAGTGACGTTAATGCACCCATATCCCTATTTAATAGGGGCAAACAGGGAAAACTCTATGATAATTAATCACTCCTTGGTATGCACAATCATGTCCTAAACGACTACCTTTACTGTACTGGAGGGAGTATGTTAGGCGGCCAGGGTAACTAAAATCCTAATCCACCCCTCCTAAGAGGTCTTTGGGAAATAAGGCTAAAAGGGCCAAGTTTAGGTGCTCCAAACTAATGTTTCCATCCTTTAAACCTTTGTTCCACAACCAAGTGAATTCTCTCCACCATTTCTAATAATAAGATAATCATTTCAAGAATCAAGACTTTAGTAGCATCCCTTCTTAAGAAGAGTAAATGGTTTGTTAGGAACGATTGTAATTGATAATTAAGTTGATGAGCGTGAGCATGAGTCGTTGGTCCTTGTTGTTTATGCATCGTGGTGTCATTGGAAGGGGTGAGGGCAGATGGCCGAGGTGCCCTGGGGTCGGGGCAAGAGGTGCCCTAGTGGTCAGGGTAGGAGGTGCCTTAGGGGTCAATGCATGAGATGCCCTAGGAGTCGGGGCAGAATGTGCTCTAAGAGTAGATGCTTGAGGTGTCCTAGGGGTCAGGGCCAGAGGTGCCTCGAAGGTTGATGCGCTAGGTACTCTAATGTTCGGAGCAAGTGGTGCTTCAAGACGCGAAGGGCCCCTAGGGTTGTATCGTGAGAGGGGTGTCATCATTCTCTTTCCCTACTTGCATTTGAGTCATCCTCGACTCAAGCTCATCCTCATTAATGATAAATGGCCGCAAATATAATACGTTAAATGTGAGGTCGACCCTGAAATCCGCAGGCACCAAGCAACTCAAGTGCCTTTGGAGTTTCTATCCTGTCCCAATATCATCGTGGATTGATCTCCACTCTGTCCATGATCATGTAGCCATCAGGGATCTTCGACTTCTCCACGCTTCGATGACTTCAAAATTCGCCAATATCTTCATTGAAGGCCTCCCCTCAGTGTTTTCAGAGTTTCTATCCGGTCTCAATACATTGTGGCTAGAGTTCCGACTACAAGGAAGGACATTAGACTCTCTATTGTATCTATGGGTCTAGAACCTGGCCCATGTGTCCTATTAGGGTCTTAGGGATAGGCTGAGGGATGTAACCCTAGGTTTTTTAGCGTATATATTGTACTATTCCCTAAGCAATTAATCATCCAATTATTCTCCTTTAGCAGTTATCGTCTCCGCCTGCTGCTGCTTCAGTCCGATGTCCTTGCTTTTTTGCAAGGTGAAACACTGATTGTTTTGCATCTGATCTTGACTAAGTAAATCTAGATTGAATGTTTCCTCAGAAGTAATAGCAGCTCATCTAATCATTAGAGACTTTGTATTTTGAAACACTAGTACATGAAATTTTTTTAAACAAACGTCTTAGATGACAAAGTTTGTGGTTGTTCGGCAGTGCTATGTTTGAGGAAGCGAAAGAGCCTTTTTGTTCATACAACATGGATAAACTGGATACCTCGTACACTGTTGTAATAGTTATGGTGCATTGCCTCGTAGAGGAAAAAATACAAGATGGCCCTAGGAACTTTTACGTTGGCCACATGCCATCTATGAGATCATCAAACTTCTGCATGGACTTGCATCAGTCAGATCGCTAGAGTTCTGTGAAGTCTAGGACTTTTAAGGAATGTTGGATAGGCAACCATGTTCGGTAGGCCTACTGTACTCTTTTATTAGAGGTTGGAGGACTAATATTTTTTTCGATAAAGGAAGCATTTTATAGATACCAAGAACAGTACACCAAGAAGATACAAAGCCTCGATACAACTTCCGGCTTTTGTTTAGAACACACAACTAACAACATAAGAAAAGTTTAAGATAAACACAAATTAGTAGCCTTCAGTCCTGAGACTAGACTGCCACCTATGTGACTGGAAAAAAAAGTGTCGTGGCTGCCCACATCAAGAGTCGTAACCCCTCTGGCACCACCGCCTTCAACTCCTCTCGCTGAAGTATAGCCCAACTCAAGGACTGATCATAGCGAGCCTCTGTGGTCATGGCTCATAAATCGGCGCAAGGGAGCTGATCAGGAACCATTCTAGTGATTGGTTTTCTAAAGGAATAGGAATTCTTACTCTTTTCTTAGTTGATGCCTTGATGATATTGAGCTTCCGTAATCAAGATTCCATAAGAAACAAACGGTCACCATCTCGAATAACTGTAACATCATCAATTTCTGCAAATTCTTGATTGAACACTTTGGTTGGGCAATAGCCAGAGAACTTCTGACCTGCACCAAGAATTGTAGGATAAGACAGTGGTATCGACTGCCTTTCCTTTATTTTCTCACTAATGGTATGTGGACTAGTTATGGGCCTCTATCACACTTAAACCAATGCAAATACAGTTTGATATTCTAATGAAACAATAGATAAACTGGAAGGTCAATAGGTCATAAATCAATATTTATTCATATAATGTCCGTACAACCAATGCTGAATATTTCAGTGATTATAACTCAATCTTGGACAACTTAACCTTCTAATGTTTTCTTTTCAGGCAAGCACAATTTCTGCAGTATTAAATGTCCTGATGGACTGCAGGCTGGCAGTGTTTTTGCTGATCAATACTTTGTTTTACCCTTTATTTTCACTTCATTCAGGAAGATTGTTTTGATTTTTTGTATAAAATGGGATGCAAAGTACTCCAGCAATAAGCAATTTGAAACCTAGGCTCTTCGTGACATATTGAAGCCAGAAGGACTTCTCAAGGAAGCTTGCCCTGTTTTCTACATCGAAGTCGAAGCTTCTTTGGGACTTCTCTGTGAAGGTTGCTATACTCTCACATAGATGCCTACAATACCTAATGATGTGAATGAGTTAAAGAATACTTACAAGCTATGTTGAAAAGTTCATCCAGAGATCCTGGTAGTTTTATAACTTTTGCACAGGGCACATATTTTTTGTTCTGCTGTGGATATACATGAATTGTCACTCTCTTTATTTCTAAAACCACAGAACTGCCATCCTCTTCAGATCTTGTCAGGCTACTGTCAGGTAATATTTGTCGATGAACATCTGCCTCTCCTCTGTACACAGACTCCATAAACATCAAATTTGTGAGAATATGTTTTTCCTTGCTTTCACCTTTAGCAGGAAAACTATTGATTATGTTGAAGTCATCCTGTTTTGCAGTTTTGTGAATAGTTACATGATTGCATCTCTCTGATTCGTTGAGTTCTTTACAGCGCTCATTTCTGCAACATGATGTTACTCTTCCTTTTGCTTCTGATTCATTTTCTTGACCGACTTGATTGAAGGCTGAATAGTTGTTGGGCTTTCTGAATTCTTGATTGAGTTTTCCAAGAAATTTCCCGCTAACCTCAGTAGAGAATCTTTGATCTTGGGCTGTTTTCTGCCAAATAATTAATACTAAAATTAGTTCCCCTTTCTACATACAACAAGTACATTATATAACAGAATATCATTTTATATAAAACTATAAACACCTGGAAAATATTGTTAAGTACAATTTGTTCGTCGTCTTTGTTTTCCTCTATAATATTTTTTAGCACAGTTGTGCTCACCCTCAGGAGTTGTGAAATTTTGGTTGTACAGATTGTAAATGGCTGGGGAACACTGCACAGAGCCCCAATTTCACCAAATATTTCGCCAGCGTACATTACTCCCTGGACCTGCATTTTCTAGTGATGCATTTCAGATTCTGAAATATCATTTTTTTATCAATATGCATGAGCATATGACTCACGTTTTCAACCCCATCAATCACGAATCGTTCTTCCTGCGGAAATACATTTCAGAATGATAGCATATATGCTTGGATGTTAGAACCTGTAGAAAAATTATGAATACTAAAATTATAGATGCACTAACCACTGCTCCGGAAACTAATATGTAAACATCTGTCGGTGCTTCATTTTGTAGTATCACAAGTTCTCTCGGTGGAAAGTACTCTGCTTCCATTGCAGTGACCTGCGAAGATAGATCACTTCATTAGCATTGAGTTGTTTTTGGTATTTATTGTATACATTCTTCAACTGTCATAGCAGAGAACTATTTTTCTTGTTCATACCAGTTGGAGCATGCAAGTATAAGAAACACCACGAAAAAGGTACACTTTTTCAATGACAGGGAAGAATAAGTGGTATGCTATGCCTGATCGGATTCCCTTGGGGAGACTGTCCAAAGTTTCCTTCTGTTTCAGACTCTCTGTCTTATACCTTAGGCAAATATGAGATAGCATTTCATCCCTTATGTATTCAGGTAACTGATTTCTTGAGGCAAACTGGGAAGCTGCATGGATTGTGTCCCTCTGCATCATGCAAGAAAGGAAAGATCACATAATTCTCTGAACAAAGGTATATCCTGAGTTCCTGACATATAGTACTTGAGGGCACATGCCTCAATTTCCCCTTAAAATACCCCCTTCCCTATTTTCTAGTTCTGTCCTGTTTAACTGTGCAAAGCAGTAACATCGACATTAGCAGAGCTATACAAACATTAGCTGCGGGTATTTGGAAGAGAACTTACGAAATTTCTGGTACGGCAACTTCCCTGGACAACCAGATTTGTCATGTTTCCTATGAGGTATGCTGTCAGTCCCAGATTAAACAGCATGTAGCATATACTGAATAACATCTCTCTTGGATTCTCTGCATGCAAGTCTCCATAACCAGTTGTTGTAAGTGTTGTAATAGACCAATAAATCGATGTAACATATCGAACCCATAGGCTCTCTGATCTGTAGTCTGGTCTTGCTGCTCCTATCCAGGTTCTTGCTGGATTGGGGTATCTATCAGCTATCAGGTAATTGAAACATCCTGAACAATGTACTGTAAAAAGAGTAACCTGCAGAATTTACTCGAAAATATAGTAAGTTTATTCTATTGAGGTACTACATATTTGACTTGTTTTATGTTTGAAGGAAACACACAAACTTACAGATATTAGTTTGATGCACCTTATCCAGTAGTAGTCCAACCTAATATCCTTTTCTAGTCTACAGGAGATGCTTTACCCTATTAGTTTCTGGCTATCTTATTTTTAAGTTTTGAAAAAAACACTTACCTGGCAAATAGATCACTGAGGCGACGAAGGCGCCATAACCGTAGCATGTTAAGAATTCTGTAAGCGAGGCCATTTGCATGCTTTTTAAATAGTAGACCAAACGCTTGATATGGAATTGTTGAGCAAACGTCAAAAATGAACCAAGAGGAGATATATCTGCATACATGCTATTTATCAGTTTCATGGTAAATCTTTCTAAATATGCTACTACCTTTGAGTACAACATAGTTAAGGTCGAGGTGCCAACCTTGCTGCAATCCTTTTCGGATTATCCACTAGAAGATATGATTTTTTATCAAGGTATGCCAGGAAAAAGGTTAGGATGATATCTATAGCAAAGAAGCTGTTGACAATGTTCTCAACCAGAAAAAGCACCCATGAGAGATGTCTCAGAAATGCTAGCTCAAATGGACAGATCCATGCTGAGTAAACAACAAGCACAAGCAAGAACGTCTCCCAGGTTCTGATAAGGCATGACAAACAAGCAAGGTAAATACTTATATTTTCTTTCGCAGTATTTGAAAGCAAATACTATGAATTTTACCTGTAACACGAATCATAAGGAGAAATGATGAATTTCCTCAACTTGATTGACTCGTTTGCTTTTGCTCCTAGAGATGGGAGCAGGTCATTGTGAAATATATTGCTAATATCTTCCATTGGTGTGTTTGACTAGAACAATGATAGTACCAAACTTGATATCATTGTATGCGCTCCTATAAATGTTTTCGGTGTATGGAGAGCTTTCTGGATTGTTTGGCAGTGAATCTTTGCATGCCTTTGATGGGCAAAGGATGGTTGTGTTTCTGTTCCAAAATGACGGCTGCGGATGCTGCATAAATAAGAGTTTGGTTTGGTTCCAAGAAGGATTGGAAGAGGATCAATGAGACATGAAAGTAAGATATTTGATGTGGACTTCAATGGAAAGTGACATTTTTTTGGTCTCTTTGTTTCTCTGCAAACGAATGGTCTTAGTTTTCTGCTCGTGTTTTTTGGTAGGTTAGCTACGAATGGTATCTGCTAGCTCATTGTGTTGTATCGCCTTTTTAGACTCAATGCAAAATTTTCAGTGTCAGATGGAAATAATCAATCACTAAAAGTTTTTGAAATTTCTTCTTAAGATATAGAAAACTATATTCTTAGTAGCAAGAAAAGGTCGCTCCTAAGATATATAGTTTGTCATGATTTTCTGTCTAAATGAAGCCATACCATTTTATGACCTATGGGACATGAAATTTATGCAATGAGTGAATGTGCAAAACTTCAGCTGCCTTCTGATAGTGTGAATTAGATGAAATATATGCAGTTGAGATATTGATATGAAAGCTTAGCATGGCTAACTTATTGTTATTAAATTGAGTGAAATGCATAAGAGGCTCATGAACTTGTCGCACGCTGTCACTTAGATTCCTGTAGTTTAAACATGTATTTGTAAATATCTAAACTTGTTAAATATTACACCAAACTAAATGATATACACCGCAGCTTCGTACTTATCACACAACTGCAAGGCCGTCAAGGATGTGGTCGACGAAGGTATGTTTGAATGCACTAGAGCTTATAGTTAGTTGCTAAGATTAGCCGCAGGAATTCAAACACCCTAGCTAATAGTTCAGCTATTAGCTACTTTTAGCAAATCAACTAATAGTTAGCTAACTATTTGCTAGCTAGCTAATTCTAGTATTCTACTAGTAACTTTTTAGCCAGCTTGGCATCATTACTCTGCCATCCAAAGCAAACAGTTCGGCATCATTGGAAAATGCAGCAAAGTTGCTGAAGATTAAGGCCATATTTGAATGCACTAAAGCTAATAGTTAGCTGTTAAAATTAGTTGAAGACATTCAAACAGTCTAACTAGATATTTGTTAGCTAGCTAATTTCACTAGCAATTTTTTAGTCAACTAACAATTAGCTCTAGTGCATGCAAGCACCTCCTGATCAATATTTAGTATTCCCGTTCAATTGCACACATTATATTACACATGTTGCCTAGATTATACCTGCATTCATGTGCCTTTCTTGCAACACATGACTGTTATTGGAGAGGTATATTGAAAATATCGTCCTTGTTTTTCTTTGCTGATGTACCAATGCAGGCATACAGCAGGAACCCTCCAAAAGGCTTCGCCAATGAAGTTGTATGGACAGATATATAAATAAAAAGGAGTTTACTTAATCCGTTGTGAAGAAATATAAATATTCCGATTGCGGGGTTCAGCTTGGCCTTTCTTACAATGCATTCGTTGCCTTCCAGATGCTGAACTTTTGTCACATGCTGCCTGTGAGTTTGCACCTTCGCTAGAACTAGAAGCCTGTATACTGGGCCGCCAACATCTGTTCTAGTACCTTTTAGCTTCATCACATGTATCCATTTGGTTGCTTTTGATCCCTGCATCACTCTCAGCTTTGCTAACTCGTGACCCTTGTTCGAGAGTCTGAGCACCTGGAAATATATACGTTGATTCATGAAGAGTGGAGATAACTCACGGGGTACTTGCCTTGTTATTACATAGACATGCATCCTTCTTTCACACCACACTGTGTTACTCTTCTGCAAGTTGGATTCTGAATTTCTGATGGGACTCTTGAAAACGATTTGTAACTGCCTATTGGTAGAAGACATGTACTGCTTCTGCTTTCTGCTCCTGGTGACAATAGTTGAATCAGAGAGAAACATGAAACCCTTTTGGGCAGATATGCGTCAAGTGAGCGCAAACAAGACACCGCCGTTCCCTGGCAATAGCCATCTTCAGAACAGAAGCTTCGTAGTTTCCAGATTTTGACAGGTTTGGGTATACACCTAATAAAAATCTGGAGACGTGGCCATTGTTGCAACATTGTTTTGAAGATTTTGACAGGTTTGTGTATACACCAAATAACAATGTTGCAATATTGTTTTGAAGTTGTGATCCATTTTGTTGTTGTTAATTCTTGTTAGTTTTCATGTCTACAGATTCCGTGGCCAAACTTTGGTGGTTTCAGACTACGGAAGGTCCAAACGGCTACTAGGGACTGCTGATGCCAAATTCTTGCGAGCTTGTCCTGGTTTCAACCACGGGTTGTGATTTGGTTTGGCATCCAATGGAATGGAATGGAATGGAAAGTGAGACCAGGTTCAGGAATGGAATACAAAAATATCTGCTGTGCTCTCTTGTTTTTCTCCCTTTTTAACAAGAAAACGAAGATTGCTATACAGCTACTAGTGAGCTCTGTTCTTGCGTTGCTCTCTCAAGATCTTACCCCTGGACGCAGTAACAGAGAGGTCAGTGGCAAATGGAGTGGATGCGTGATCGTCGGATGAAGTGGGACCTGAATTCTCCGTTCACCTGTTTGAGCCCAAGAAGATTGTGTCGAAATCGCCTCAGTTCTTCCGTCCAAGGATCTCGGTGCGAACCCTGACCAGGCAGTCAGGCACCCACCCCAATGCTATGTCCAAACTTCAGTCAGAATGTCAGATTCGTCAAGCAAACCCACCACATCTTGGCTTCTTCGTACTTCTCGAGGAAAAGCAGCTAGCGTTTCTCCTTGGTGGCGGTGAGCTTGAACATGTTGCTTTTGTCAGGTGTCAGAAACAATTAGGTTGTTCTTTAACTGTCGTTTTGCTCGCATGGTTTGGAGTTAAATTCGCTTAGTTTTTGGCATTTCTAAGCCTTCTAGTGTTTCTAATATGTTTGGGAGCTGGCTTAGGGGTTTTGGAAAAGATCTTAGAGATTTATCCTTATTAGGGCCGCAACTGTTTGTTGGGTGATTTGGCTAAGCAGAAATGGCATAATTTTTGAAAAAAAAAATTATTCTCCTTTGCAGGTTATCCATACTATCTTCCATTAGCTTCGCACGTGGACTGTACTGTAAAAGTCAGATTCTCGTCTTTTTATGGTGGAGGCTACGTAACGTTTGATGCAAGTGGTTAAGGTCTTTTTTGCTCAGGATCATGGGTGACGGTCTAGTCTTCGGATTGATAGTCACTAGAGTGTACGTAAGTGTGTGTGATCGTTCTTCTAAAAGTTGTGTGCTTTCATTAACAGAGGCTGGGAGAGGTTGCAAAGACTTGTATTTTCTCGATGTAATGTTTTTGAAATTAATAAAGTCTTCCTTATAAAAAAACTTTAAACATATTCGCTCGTATTTCTTTACCCATTTCAACATCTCCAGTGAACGGGCTTATCGTTTCAACTTTCAAGAAAAGTGTTTTTTTTTAAATAGACATAATAGGACCAATGTAGGCCCTTTTTATGATCTAGGATTTGGAATATTTTCTAAGTTTCTTCTTGGCACAAAAGCCGCCATTTCTAAAGTTGGAGAGAGTTTCATATGATTTTCTAAAGTTTTCTCTATTTTTCTCATGCAGAAGGTAGCCCTATATTTCTTCACTCGAATAGGACTTGTTATAATTTTTCTCTGGTGCTATACTATTTAGCCATCCTAAGAAAAATATGGTTGTTGTCTGTTTCTAAAAAATGGACATAAGCACTTTTTGAGGGTTAAACTCCACTTATACTTGTGATCCAAGATGTTCAATATTTTTGTATGATGTTACTGTTAATCAAGCATCTACTCAATTTTTTAACCCTAGCATAAAAGTTTTTACTATTTCCCCTCGTTTTTAATGGTTTAGCCATTTTTCTATTTAGTGGGCTGAATAGACTGGACCAAAATTATCAATCTATTCAGGTTTGGTTTCTAAAATTATTTAGATTCGATCCTATTTTTAGAACCCGATATTTTAAATAACCAAACCTAATAAACTAAATACCCACTCCTAAAGAATCGGGGATCGGGTACACCATCTCTACGTCCGATGATGAGCCGGTCAAAAGACACCCGTTCAAGAATTTCGACTCGATGCGATTCAAATAATTCTAACTTTGAAAAAAGAAGGTTTCACACAGTCACACCAAACACTGTGAACCCACCCAGAAAGGAACACAGACACAGGGCAGCCCGAGTCACCGGTCTATGCACCCGAGTCCACAACGGTCCCCCACCTCGAACCCACCGATCATCGGCTTCGCCGTCGCTGTAGCCGTCTAAAAATACCTCCCGATCTCCGACGAGTTGTCGAACTATGGCATCTCCCGCGCACCGGGCGCCTCACCGCTTCCGGCGGCCTCTTCGCGCGCCGCTGCCGCCGCCGCCGCCGCGGCTGCCTACTCCCTCTTTATACTCCCGCCGTCCCTCCGCGCACCAGGTGAAGTCCCAGATCTCTCGCCACCTTCTTCCTCCCCACGGCAGAGTTCTCCTCGTGATTGTCGCCTTCCTGGCTTTCATGGAGGTGCTTGCGTGAATGCGGGAAGCTGAGTGATCTCCGATTTTATGCCCTGTTTCACGTGCCAGCAGCATTTTTGCGCGACTTCGCATAGTTCGATTCGATGCCGTTTTATCGGGAAATTCGCTCGGAATGGCCAGTGGTTTTGTACTTTTGTAGCAACGTAGGTACCTGCATGAACATTACTAGGCTTCTGGCGTTGTGCGTGGGGTACGATTTGGGGCCTTCAGCCCTTCACGATATGATGAGTTGATCGGCTGTATATTTTACTTTAACCCAATGTTTGTCCCTATGATTAACTTTTCGTTTTGCCAGACGGGAGTCTGCCGAAGTTCTGTGATTAGTCTCAGTCGCCACTATCTTCTGCAGGTATCCCAATTAAGAACCATCGTGCCAAGACCTTCAAGGAGGCGTCATGCCATTCAAGTTGTCACGGCATTTGATGATGTACTGTGATGCCTCTCCACTTTTAGTAACCATATTTCACTTTGTAGTAGCTTGTATTATGATTTATATTCGACAGTGATTTGGTGCAGGATCCTGGGGATTTCTCGCTGGTGCACGATGACGGGGACGAGCAGTTTGGTGTTCCTCAGTATTCAAGCGAGAGTGAATGGAGCGATGATGATGTCATATTGACGGCATTCACAGATGTTGAGTTACCGATGGCAGTCAAGAGCCGGGCCGAGGGTGCACTAACTATAGCTGCCCATAGGTTCGCCACGATTGACAAAGGGCATAAGAAGAGCAGGTAAGAGTGTTAAGACAATCACCCTTTCCAAACAATCCTAAAATCTAGTGGTTAAGGTGTGTATTTTAGTTTGCCTTCTATTTTCTATATGGGAAAAAAGCGAAAGGGCCTATAGCGTAATGGTTAAGGTTACCGAGTAGCACCTCTAGGGCCTTGGTTCGATCCCCCTCGAGGACAAATTTCTTGCTTGGTTACGTACTGCGCGCCAACCTCCGGCTGGGCCGTTGCAGAATGGGCGGTGACCAAGGTTATTAAAACGATAAAACGTTGGAACGCTCATGAGTGAAATTTTGACTTTTAAACGTTTAAACTTTATTTAAACGTAGTTTTAAACAACATAGGAAAAATACCAATACATCATAATTTCAGACAATAATATGAAGTTAAGTACCAAAACAGAGAGGTTAGTGGCTTACCAAAACTTCACCCATGAGCTGGATTGAACTCCAAAAGTAACTAATAGTCTGGGCCCAAAAGTAGCTAATGGTCTAAAATGCATAAAACACTGCATTTTACAGTTTAGAACGCCAAAACGCTAAAACGTGGTTTCAACCTCTAATTAGAGTTTTGACGTTTAAACGTAGTTTAAACATCGTTTAAACGTAGTTTTAATAACACTGGCGGTGACGGCTCGCTAGTGATGGGGGGCCAGGCTTTGGGGATTTTCTCGGTCGGGACTATGTTTCGGTCTCTTTTTAATATAATACCGGGAGGACGGTCTTTCCTTTCCTGACCGAGTTTTTTTCTGTACGGGAAAATGGGGGTGTAGAACAGCAGCTTTGCATCTTTTGCTTGGTAGTGCAGGAGGCATATATGTGCAATTAGCCTAGGTGCTTATATGAACAGAATAATGTACCAAATTAGGATTATGTTTATTTGTTAATTTCTTTTATGAATTTGAAGTACTAGTAGTAGTTTTTTTTACGAAAGTGAAGTACTAGTAGTAGTACAATAAGAGCATAAGCTACAATCTTCCCGGTTTAATAATTAATACTATGTCTCAAGGAAATTATGTAGTTCTTGTTTGTCATGGTAAATGAAACAGAAATAATGCCATACTACTATGGATAGATAAGCTTTTTTCCATCTGACTTAACTAGGTTCTAACAAAAGTTCTTTACATCGCTTCCCAGAACTCAACAAGGGCTGATGAATAATGTTGGACTGGTTGCTTTCTTAGTGATGTTACTTTTCTTTGTCGACTGGTGTTCTTGGAAGATTGTTAGACTACCACTGGACTCTTTTTACTTGACACGTCCTTTTTTAACATCGGCAGTTTTATCAGCACTTGCTGGATTCCTTTTTGCACCAGTCGCTGATAGTCTGAAGATCCACCATTTCCGGAGGAGAGGAAAGTCTGTTTCTCCATCAAGTAGAAAGCCAACCCCTGGAATGGGAGGATTATTCTTTGTTCCTGTTGGTATTTTTGTTGCAAAAAGAGAGGTTGGTTCCAACTCGAATGGAGTTAATGGAGCAGCTATGATTACCCTCATATTTGCGATGGTTGGGTTGCTTGATGATATTTCTAGTCTAGCAGTAGATCACAATTATAAAATACCGCGATGGATAAGGTTCTTGGTTCAAGTGAGTTATTCTTTTCCAAAGTGTGAATGTGAAAATATAGTGTCCTTTCCTATTACACTGAATTGAACTTTCTGACTACCTTGTGTACTTTGCAGATTGTTGCTGGCATTTACTTCTCTAACTGGTTGGGTTCTACAGATATTTCAACACCATATAGCATGTAAGCATTCATGTAGCTTATATATGCCTTACTCCTTCAGTCCTTCTACAGCTTGATTGATTGCAGTTTATCAATGAAGGAAATATCTGGTTCCTCTGCCGCCTCCTTTCGGCCTTGCACTCATTGGAAAAGTATATATGGTTCTGGCTGCTGCATGTTCACTTTCCATGGGTCCGGCAGTAACACTCGTTGATGGTCTTGATGGTTTGGCTGGTGGTATTGCTGCTTTGGCACTCATAGCACTATCTGTTGCAGCTCTCCCGATTTGCTCTGGTAAACTATTCAGCTTCCTAAGCTATTTCAGAGTTTATCAATTCAAATTTTATTTTTTTTATAGCATAGTAGCTTCTCCAAAACAAATATGATGGATACTATCTTTAATTTTGTCTAGAGATTTTTAAGGTCGTGTATTCCAACAACAAAAAACAGTTAGTTTAGACTGCACCTCTGTGCCTTGTCATTCACATGCCTAGTATTAGTAGCTGCACCAAAAATCAAGATCAGAAATAGTCCTATTTTGTCAAGCTGTCATACAATTTTTGAGCTTTTCCTTGGACAAAAGGGCTATGTGGATGGGAACTATCATTTTGAGCTTTTTAATTCGTCATGTGATGGTAGTTTTTTCAAAGTTGTAACATAGTTAGATTTTCATGATTTCTGCAGAATTCAGTGTTTTTGGAGCATCAATGTCAGGTGCTTGCATTGGGTTTCTTTTTCACAACAGATACAGGGCCTCCGTGGTTATGAGCCGGGTTGGTTCTTTCGCACTCGGAGGAGCAGTTGCCACAATTGCATCATGCAGTGGAATGTTTCTTCCAATGTTAATAGCATGCAGTCTCTTCTTTGTTGAGCTACTGTTTGCAATATTGCAGGTGCGTCATTCTGTTGTCTACTTCACTTCAGTGGTTGCAGTTCCCAAAAAGTGATATATGCTTCAAGTTATGTTTGCGGTCTGCTTAGGATCACCCTGTCAAAGTTGAACTAGCATCCATTTCATATGTTTGCGCTGTTGTAGGGCCACGACCTTCTTCTCAATTCAGAATATTAACCCATGTGGTCTAATTTCCTTTTGCTGCCCAGGTTCCTTTTCACATGGCTAAAAACTCTTTCCGCGGAACAAGCAGACATCCCCTGAAAATCCGCCCCTCGCATTACTACCTCAGACTTCTAGGGATAAAGGAACCTTATATCGTGGCGGGCGCATACATGATATCATGCTTCCTAACTCTGTTGGCAGGATACCTTGGCCTTGTCTCAGCGTAGATGAACTCTCGTCGCTTCCTCTCTTTTTCTTTTCAGTTGTGGTACATGATAAAATCCAGGCAGCCATTATTGCTTCATTTTTATGCCAGGTCTGTGTTTCAGTGACACAGAGAATTTAACAGATGTAGTCGTTCTTTAATGTTATGTTATATATTAGGTGTAGACGTAGATTATACGGTGTTTCCATAGGTAACAGTGCTGCCATCGCGTCAAAGGCACTGTAGGCGGTAGAGTAGTTTATCTGTTTGTTTGTTGTATTTCATTTCGCGTGAAAGGAGACTTTGCAGATCAGCAGATGGGGACGGGGTGTTGCGACTTGGTCGACGTGCATCCCGACCCTACTTGCAATGCGAACAGGAGGAATTCCTGCGAGCAAGCGACCACGCTTTGTTTAAGGCTGGGAGTGGCGTTTATCTTACCCCTAACGATACGCATAGATGATGCTTTTGCCCGAGTACAGCAAGCTAAACTATGAGGTTCGTGGAGTTACTTATTAAAGGAAAATGCAGATGCGTGTTGTTAGTGGGTGAATAACAGAGCAAGTAGCTGCATCTGATTGGTTCCAGAATGAACGAGTCTGTCTACTTCTGACCACTTGGCTCTTGTGTCTGCCAAATTTCGTCCATGAATCCCAACATCATCTGAATAGCAGCACCTTCGGCCACATTGGTAGTGTTCGGTCTTGACAAGCAACGTAGGCAGGAAGCCATGTTTTCCTCTGCGTTGACATTGATAGTTTTATCCTTAATGGTTGTACCTGGCAGCTGTTAATCTGCAGCTGGTCGCGGGGATTTCAGGGTTCTCTCTTCTCTGCGATGCATACTGCAGTTGAGTTGTGTTGTGTGGGATCGGCTCTCGTTGTCGCGTCAGAAACCGTTCTACTCCTTGTCCCTCCCCAGTCGTCGCCTCGCTGTGGTGGGCCGCCGGAGCGGGCCCAAGACCGGGCCGGGAATGACGTGGGTGCGTGCGTCCAGCGGTCCAGGCTGCTAGCTGGGTAGTTTATCTGGATGGAACGCGGATCTGGCAGGTCAGCATGGAGATTGCGATGCAAACAAGAAGCGTCGAAGCGAGCGGCACAGACAGGGCACAGCAGTGTGTCTGGCTGGCTGGTCGCAGCCCGAGCGCTGGCACGGAGAATACTGTAGGAGTACTACTACTAGACAGGAGACAGCGACTCGTTCCTGGCGGCCGTTTCCGTGCGCGGCACCGGTACTGACCGTGCGGTAGTTGTACGTGCGTGCGGGAGAAAGAGCTCCAACCGCACCCCCAAACCTCCCTGCACGGCTGCACCCTTGCTACCGTGTACTATGGAGGGAGAAAGAGCTCCAACAGCTTCCCCCAAGCCACACCCTCTATAGGGGAGAGGAGAAACTCCCAACATATATAGATGAGTTCTAATCTCGCCCTATTTTTTAATTATTCTATTTTATTTTAATAATCACTCTTTTTAAGTACCGTAATATGATAGCAATGTATACTAGCACAGTACAAACAGTCTATTATTTTTAAAATTTCAAAAAACTGATGAGAATATGTTAAATAACTGAATTATAGTATATAGGGGAACCTGTACATGGTTAATGGATGGCGAGTTGCACCTTCGCTTGGTGGTCTGAAACTGAAGCTGCACTTGGGTAGTTGGGTAGGTTGGGCGCGCGAGCCTCGACTCCGCACCGGGACGGATCGGGATCCCCGACACAAAACAAGGTGGGGCCTTCGACCGCGGCGCGCGCAGGCACGCAGAGCCACCGGCACCGCAGACCACCCACCAGACCACGGGACCCGCGCCGCACTACTGCTGTGTTGTGTGCACACTGTACATATCGTACTACTTGCGAAACAAACAGTCCGTCTCTTTGTCTCACCTTCCGGGCAACCCATTCATGCGACGCAGGGACAGTCACACAACACAGTGCAGTTTGTTAATAAATCTGATGTTACAACACACTGCCGTTTGTTAATAACTCGTGGAGGATCCCTTTGGTGTTACGTTTTCTAAGTAGATGAAGGTAACATAATTAAGATATTGATTATGCAGTGGCGGACTCAGTTGCTATGCTTAGGATGTGCCAGGAAAAATATAAAAAAACAAACAAAAAAATAGACATTATCAAGACTTGAACATTGACCATCATCAAGTTTAAAATATAACACTTACACCACTATGCTAACTACTCTTATGTAATCTTAGGATGTGTCGTGGCCTATATAGACCACTCGTTAGGTCCGCCCATGTAATTATGTCTCTTAAAAGGTCTCAGTTAAACTATCAAACTATCAGTATAACTTTTCATCTATTTATATTACAGTTTATGAATTTTTTAACCTGCTTTTTAAATTTAAGACTTATTATTCACTAGTAAATTGCTCGCGCCTCGGTCAATATATTTACACATTTAAAAGATCGTTGTTTTAAATATGTGGGAGCCACAAAATATATAGATATACATAAAGCTGATAGAATTAGATAAACAGACAATTGGCCGCAGCAGTAGAATAGTTCAGTGTACAAATGTTCGCGAGGTCCCTTCCTAGCTTAGTCCCTGAGGTTATGTACGTGATCTTTTGACCGATGAAAATGAAATCAACCCAACGCCGCCCTAGACAGATAATATGACAACAGCATCACAGAATGATGAAACGAGGCGGTTTTTTTTTGCATTTCTGGCCAAATTTACCGACGAATCCTCCAGCGCACGCACTGGTCACACAGCACAGTACAGCACTACACATGCGGTCACCAACCCACTTGTACTCAACAGCTGTTCATTCAGGGTACTATGCTAGAAGGAATTAATAATAATAATAATATTACTATTATCGCCTGGCCTCGCCGATCAGCGGCCAGTCCAACCCGACCCAATTTGTTTTTGTTTGCCAAGAAAATAATTGAATGGACCATCCCGGCCGGCCTGAGAAGGAGGAGGCACGAGCAAGCCAACACCACAACCTACAAATAAATCATCACACCACCAACAACACCAAGCACCACGGGAGGGAGATGGCCCCCGCCAAGGAATCGAAATGAAAAAAAAAATGTGGGAAGGAGCAGGCAAGAACCACGAAGCGGCAGCGGAACCGAGAGACAGAGGCAGGAGCGCAAGAGGACAAGAAGGCAGCTCAGGATTCTCAGAACGACGGCAACTTGGCGCATCGCTGCTTGAGGTACACGGAGCAGCCGTCCTTGGGCACGATGGTGGGCATGTACACCGGGTCGTCGCACCCGGGCGTCCTCTCCCGCCGGAAGTCCACCACCGACACGAACAGCGCCATGAACAGGACGAGGTGGTTCAGCGCGTACCGCTGCCCCACGCACTGGTGCGGCCCGGCGCCGAATGCCAGGAAGTTGCGCCTGTACGCCACGTCCTCCCGCCGCGCCTCCGAGAAGAAGCGCTCCGGGTCGAACGCCTCCGCGTCCGGGAACCCCTGGAACGACGACTCGTACACGGACGGGAACACGATGGCGCCCTTGGGCACCGTGTACCACTCCGTCAGCTGGAACGCCTCGCCCGCGATGTGCGGCACCAGCGTCGCGGGGGGCCGGTGCCGGACCACCTCGCGCGCCACCGCCTGCGTGTACCGCATCCCCTGGATCGTCTCCGCCGTCATCGGCTCGCCGGAGTCCGGCGACCAGGCGGCCGACACCTCGGCGCGCACGCGGGCCAGCACCTCCGGGTGGGAGTCCAGCGCCGACACCGCCCAGCAGAGGGACGAGGTGGACGCGTCCTGCGCCGCGAACAGGAAGTCGAACATGAACCCGCCGATCTCCTCGTCGTCGGTGTGCGCGGGGGGCGGGCGCCCCGCCGCCGCCGCCTCGTCCATCTCCCGCAGCGTGTCCTGCATCCAGAAGTCCACCAGGCACTCGGGCTCGCCGCCGGCGCGCATCCGCGCCTTGCTCTGCCGCGCGCACTCGCCCAGCGTGCGCACCAGCCGCGCCACGCCCTCCCTGGCGCGCCGGAACGCGAAGCAGGGCAGGTCGATGGGCAGCGCCATGAGCCCGACGTTGAAGAGGTTGTAGTCCCGCTCGAACCGCCGCCGGGCCTCCCCGGCGAGGTACGGCCCCACGAACACCGTCTGCGAGGTCTCCAGGTTCATGTCGCGGCAGGGCACGCGGATGGGGAACGCCCCGCCACCGCCGCCGCCGCTCCGGTCGAGCCACCGCCGGAGGTGCGCCAGGATGACGCGCTGCTGGAGCGCGGCGTAGGTGGACAGCGCGCGCGGGGTGAAGTTGGGCGCGATCCGCCGCCGCAGGTCCTTGTGGTCCTCGCCGAACATGTAGATGAGGTTGTGGTCGCCGAACAGCTTCTTGCCGAAGGGGTGGCCGATGAGGTGGAACGCGTCGGGGCGGACGTTGGCGAACACGCGGTGGGACAGCTCCGAGTCGCGGATGAACACCACGAACCGCCCCACCAGGAAGTCGGCGGCGAGGCCCGCGCCGGACCGCTTGGCGCGCGCCGCCTGCGCGTCCCAGAACCCCGTCGGGTCGCGGATCATGTGCGCTACGCTGCCGAGGAACGGCACCACGAGCGCCGGCCCGGGCAGGGGCCCCTTCTTCCGGTGGTAGGACACCTGCTCCATCAGGAAGTACAAAGCCACCGCGGCAACCAGGAACGGCGCCGCCGCGCGGAGGTCCAAGGAGCTGGGCATGGGCACGGGCACGGACAGAGACTGCGCCGCCATTGCGCTATGCTCTGGCCAAAGGCTGGCCACGAGCAGCAACCGCCCTAGCCGCCGCCGCCGCCGCCGCTTCTGCTACAGGTCAACCGTGAGGGCTGAGGCTCGTGGGGAGCTCTCTCTCTCTCCCTCCCTCTCCTTTGACGCGCCGCGCGGATGGTGTTCCAAAGAGGTCTATTTATGCGACGCGAACGCGAACGCGAGCGATGGACTGGAAGGGAAACGAACGAAGGTTGGAGCGGGAATCTGAGGTCAAAGGCTGGCTGCTGGGAAAGGGAAAGGGAAATTGCAAGGGAAAAAGGAGGTGGTCTTTTCGCCTGGCTGGCACGGCCGTGGCGGATTGGCTGATGGCCGCGGCCCGCCCCGGGGTGGAAGAAATGAGGCCGAGGAGGACGACGGAGCCGCACGGGGCTCTATCTAGGTCTAGGTCTAGGTCTAGGCTTTCACGGAATGAACAAGTGGGGAGGGGGGCGGAGGAGGGATCGGGATCCCCATCCCGCATCGCATCCCAGTCGCAGGTTATGACACGGTCACAGGGTGGAATGGAACGGCTGACCGCCTAGGTCAGAGAATTTGGAAGCCTGTTTCTTCCTGACCAATTTTCATCATGCTCGTCTTGGTTTTTTTTCTTTTCTTTTGTTTTTTCAACACTGAAATTATGTGACAGGGGATTGCTTATTGCCGCTCACAATTAAGGGCATGTTTGGTCAACCCAATTTTTAATAAACTAGTTTTTATCTTTTAGTTAGGAGAGGTCAGTTTCTTGGTTTTTAAGAAATTTAGAATAACTGAGTCATAAACTGGTATATTTGAATCCACCACAAAATTTCTATAAACCAGTTTTTTTAAACTGGGTGCTTACCTACAGACTAGAGAAAGAAAAAACCCGTAACGTAAGGTGACGGGTAGATTACTAATCCACCTTCAGTAAATCATTGGTGTTTATTCATGTGGACGTATATATACCTTTTGCTGCTGCGAGTTTGAACAGCAGAAGATGGATGGTGTTTGGTCCCTACTTATCCCCGTAGGACAGCACAAGCCTCATTTTGGACCACATGCATCATAGAATCAAACAGAAAAATCCCAATAAAATATGGTGCATGCATATATTACATTGAATTTAACCATTTGTGTACTAGTATAAACATTGCAGTTTACAGTTTGAGCGTAGGGAAGAAAAAAAACAGAGAACTCAACGGTGACTGTACCTTTGACTTTGAGTTAACACAGGCGGCGTACTACGTACAGAAGTACCGTCCCTATCATTAATTTGTACGGTAAAGTAAAGTAGATTAAACAAGTGTGTTTAACCCAAGATAACGCCAAATTTCCTTAACGAACTCAAGGTAAAAATAATGTCTTTTTGACACAATTAATATTACAGTTTAGTACTTCTGAACCGAACCACAGAGGGGGTTTTTTCATTCAAAAGATAAGATAGAACGAGAGGTGGCCAGCAAGCAAGGTTTCCTCTTAGCTGACCGTCGACCTTCTGGAATATGCATACCCTCTAGCCCTTTTTTTTATTACCCCTTCCTTAAGACGGATTAGGATCTCCAAGAAGGGGCTTCAGAAGTCACTTCAAAATCCAAACGAAGCGAGTCGAACGTTCTAGAGTGGCGGCTGTCCGGCGGCTTTTGCATGAGAGGAGAAAAGGTCAATGTGACCGACCGAACGTTCAAGGTGCTAGCTTCCACTATTCAAAAACAGGGTTACTCTACATAGAGATGGTTTAGCCTTTTTAGACTATCCATAAAAAAAATTGAAGTTTTTTTTACAGGACTTGGTGATCGGCTTTGGTTTCTCTCCGTATTATTTGTGTTAAGCTGGATTTGCTAGCTCGTCGTGTTAACTGGACTTTGGATTGATTGTCCAGGGATACGTACACGCCATTTTTTGGTCAAGCTCTGTTTAAAAACAGCGTAAGC
Source organism: Zea mays (assembly GCF_902167145.1). Taxonomy (NCBI): domain Eukaryota; kingdom Viridiplantae; phylum Streptophyta; class Magnoliopsida; order Poales; family Poaceae; genus Zea; species Zea mays. The sequence continues at coordinate 3,905,585 of NC_050098.1, read as the reverse complement.
AATGGATCTGTATCTATTTCTAAAATAGAATAGTTGTGTGGACGCGACGTACGTTTTAGTTCTTTTTTTCCGTGCATCGGACATTCATGCGGTCCGCATGTATAGTATACTACTAATATATTGCTAACTTGCATGGAGTATCTAGCGCTCGGTCTAGTTAATTAAACTCATTTTGTCACATCGATTCGTGAGAATTACATTTACTTGCGTAGTGCATGAACACGAGCTGAATATGAATACCAAACTTTGACCTCAGCCGGTCCCATTTATATGCATGTTTGACTTGTTAAACGATCTGTGACAAGTTTGAAACGACTTCGGGAAGAGGAGAACCTTATTGCGCGCGGGAATACAAATCTAAACCCAACTTTTTTTCTTCTTCCTATGGAGCCTTCCCAAGTAGGAGTATTACGCATATACTGTGCTTGCTACTACAAGACTGATTGGATGTCATGTGCTACAGCTTGGACGATCCTTCTGTTCTAGTAGATAAATTACGAAGCCACCTTCTTAGACTAGCTAGCCTGCACGATTTCCCCTTCTCGTGCTCAAATAATTTTCTTCTCGCAGAATAGTTTAGTTTATACATGTGCTCCGTTAATTTGACCAATCTGATATGTGTGTGCAAGCTATGTTTCCTTTTTTTTTTTTGAAAAAAAAAAACAAACTCAATCGATCCGCAGCCGGCGGTATGGGCCTCCTTACGCCATTGTGTTTTCTTAAGGCAGCATAGGGACATGACGTGCTAGCTACTAATGAAACAATGTACGTACGTACCCACAGCACTATAGAAAAAAAATACTTAAGGGCTGCTTAGAGACGCATGATTCTTAAAATAAACACTGGGTTAAAATGTTCATGCCATTAGAATTCTACGTGAATTTATAACACAGAAAAGTCACAAAAACATATATAAATTGAATCCTCTAAAATTCCTTTAACGCCCCGTTTGGATCATTGGAATTGAATTTCATTCTAATAATAATAATTTAGGCATATGTCAATTAAGCTAATTCAGTTTTATGTAAAATATATTTATATACTATTATTAGCAAGATGTAGGAGATATTTATGTGCTAAATTTTTATTATAGAGGAGTAAGATAACGAGTGTCATGTAAGTTACAGAATATAAACAAATTATACTAATGCATGAAATAATTTCTCATCCCTCACCTCGTGAATTTGAGATAAGCTTATATCTGAACTTTGAAAAGTGGTGGAATATTAAATTTCAAACTAAATAAGGTACTTTATTGAGTGGATTTTAATTCCTCTAAAATAAAGAGATCCAAACGCCCCGTAATTTCTTTTCTCGGTTCCAAATGAGGCCTTATTAGCTGGTATTGTCAATCCAACCAAACGGACAACACAGCTGGTATCGTTCGATCCTATCCTCAAACCAAACACGCCTACAGCCCTACAGCAGTAGCTCTGATATATTTTCTGGATCGGGAAAAAGGGCCAAAAAAAAAAGAACTGATCTGCAGTGGGGAGGCAGCTGGCCGGACGGCGATCTGCAGCGCTGCGACGACGCACGACGTGCCGTCGGTGGATCGTTGCAGCAGATGACGCGCGCATCTGATCTGAATCCGAGTCGCTAGCAAACTGATCTCGTTTTTTTTTTCTTTCCCTTCACCTCCATGAACTGGATCGGACCATGTGGCCGTGACGAGAAAATGAGATGGCGTCATGTGCGCCCAGACGCCCAGTGACCCGTGAGTGTTCGTCTGCTACGGAGCCTACAGGTCTCCTAGCAGCTGCTGGCTGCTGGTTTTTGCCATGTTGCGGTTGCATGCAGCCGGTCGGAGACGGAGAGCAGGATTGTTGCCAACTTGCCACGCACGCGGGAAACGGAGTTGGCGTGCGAACAACAGACACGGCGCGTGAGCGTGGTGGTGGCGACACCGTTAGCCTGGCACGGGATTCGCGTGCCTGTCGGCGCGCGCCACCCGGACCCCAGGGGCAGGGCCCAGTCGCCCTAGTACACCCTACCGCCTTTGGCCCTCCGCGGCAGCACCAGGCCGCCGGTGCACAGTGCTCCGCGCGCGCGCAAAGGCAGCTGATGAGATTTTCTGGCCGCGTCGCCTTGGCAATGGCAATGGCATGCATGCGCGGCAAGGTTCACGAGGAGTGGACTGACATGGCCTGGCGCCCAGGCGGGCTACCTGAACGAGGGAGTCTCGTCTCGGGCGGAAGGGGCATGCATGCGCCGCAGGCCACGTTGCGACAGACCAAACAAAAACGGCAGTAGCAGTAGTAGCACACTCCCTCGTTCCGGCTGTGCAGTGTGTGTAGTGCACAGCTAGGAATGCACCTGCCAGCTCTATCTATGCCCTGCTGTTCATGACTAAGGCCTGTTTGTTTCCGATTATAATCTCTCTAGATCAGTGGCGGACGCAGAATAGAATTCTAGGTAGGGCCGACAGTGAAAGAGACAAATCACCCTACTAGACCATAAATATAGATTAATGATAATATTTAGTGTTTCCAAAATGATATGAATACCAAAAAATCTTTTTGGCTACCAAAAGGAGAGCTAGAGAGAGAAAATAGGTGGACTGACTGAGGACGAGGCACTAGGGCGGAGCAGCCGCATCGGCGCGTCGTTCTGGCGAGTCATCGAAATTGTCGTGAGATGGCGTTGGTGAGATGACGACGGCTAGGAGGAGCGAGTGCAAGAAGTAAGGCAGCGATAGATGACGGTGACGACAAGTGACACCCATTGTCGTGTTGCAACGGCGCGGTGAGACTCTAATGAGTTAGCGAGGGACAGGTGACGCCACGGTCCCACCAACAACTTGCCCATCTGCTGGTGCGAACTAGCTAGGAGGCAAAATATCAACGTTGTCTGCAGGATCCCGACGAGTCGACGAGTTGATGAGTGATGAGAAGGCAAGGTGCGCTGCAGCGGGCGGGTTAGGTCACCGACTTACTGGTCATTCGATGACCGAAGAAGCGAGTGAGCCACGACCGGGCTTGCGCTAGGGAAGAGAATCAAATGGCTCAGGTGAAGAGTGGACTGAGCAGTGAAGCATCGACAGAAAAAATAGATCAAAACCTAGTTTTCATTAGATTTGTCCATGTTAACTATACAAAAATTTGTTTATTTTGGTGTGTACCTAAACCTAGGTATAAGGGGCTAAAAATTTGAGGTGGGGCCATGGCCCACCTTGCCCACCCCTTGGATCCGCCCCTGCTCTAGATTATATAATCTAGTGTAAATAATCCAACATGCAAATAAACACCTAGATTATGGGTCCAGATTATATAATCTAAAGCCCAGATTATGATAATCTCATAATCTCCTTAATAGTAGCTTATTTGATATTATTTTGGCAAAAGACCCACTACCCATGTTTATGTAAATAGAAATTACAATATATGACATCCTTCTTTCCTTACCTCAAATAAATAAACAAGGGTACTACTGTCTTTATGAATAATCTATACTTGTATAATTTAGACTACCAAACAACTATATGTGGATTATAATATGTCTAGATTATAATCTACATTATATAATTTAGATTATAATCCAGATTATATAATCTATAAGCTGAAACAAACATGCCCTAAGGCTATCTTCTTCGATAGCTTACTCATTCTTGTACCTATATTTAAACTTCACTCAAACAGACAGTATAGTATACAGTTTGGAATAATATAAAACAATGAATTTGATTAAACTTTAGTTAGACTACAGCAAACGGCCTAACAGAATCATGCGGTGTCAGCAGACAGGGCATCTCACCATGAAATGCACCATCATCCCATTTATTTTCACCCCGAAACCAAATGACACCAAACAGCCGCTGGCCTAATCATGGATATGTTTGGTTCAGCTTTTTCTGACCATTTTTTATGAGAAACTAGTTATGGAGAGAATCTAACTGTGGAAAAAAAACTCGAGTATCATGAGAATTATGTGCTGAAGAAAATAAAGTGGTCCAAAGGGTTTAGGATCTAGAAAGCGACGGATTCATATTATCATAACTCGATCGATTCTATATTCATGTTAATATTGGACAATTTTTATCAAAATGATTCTTATAGAAATAGGCTGAAAAGATATATCATTTAGTATTCCGCAACAGTTTCGATGACAAGAAGTTAAAAAAAGCCCAAACAAATTTAGCCCATATCCCGCTTGAGCAGCAGCAATTCGGGATGCCCATTGCCCTCTGCTGCCGGCAGCTTTGGAAGCGGCGCTAGCCTGCGAGAAGGAGGAGATTGCCGACACGCAAAAAGACAATAATCAATAAGGTCCTGTTTGGAACTGTAGTATTTTTGTAGTTTTGAGATAATACTATAGTATTAAACACAAAAGGTGTTTGGTTTGTACAGTCAAAACATAATTTTAAATATCATAGTTTACCTAAAACCGTGGTATTTTTTGGAGTTTTCGAAACTCCACTCAAAACCTTAGTTTTCTTCTCTTCTCTCTACATATACTTTGTTTTTCCAATGGAACTAAACATATCTCGGTTTTGAGTAATACTGTGGTTTTACTGAGGTAGAATAATACCGTAGTATTTGTGTCATATACAATTGTAAACTATAGTATCTCAAAACTACATCATTTCAAAACTGCATTTACAAACAGGCCCTCAACGGTCTCAAGTTTTTTGATTCAGCAATGTGTACCACTTCAATTAACAGTGGATCTGTTTTCTAAGTACAACACACATCAAATAGATTGCATAACATAATTCTAAACCTCTGGTCCATAAATATAGTTAAGAGACAGATTTTTTAACTCCTTAAATATCCCTGAAGAGACTTTATATTAAACGAGATTTTATATACCCTTAGACACCGATCGATTGTAACTTATATCCTGACAAGGCTGGTTTGGAGGCAAAATCTACGAAGGCATTGTTATAAATAAATACGACACAAAGGGGATCAATCACAGAGAAGACACAGATTTAACGTGGAAAACCCCTCTAAAGCGAAGGGGAAAAACCACGGGCACCGGCCAGTAACTTCTCACTATTTTCGGGTGGTTGCAGATCGCAGGAGATTTACAATTGAGATAATTATCTCCTATGGCTTACAAAGATATTTATAGAGGTGAAACCCTAAAACAAGTAGGGAAACGATCCGTACCACGAGGGGCTCCACCCCTTCAGAACTTAGATCACAAACTCAACAGGCATTCCGCTTCCCGTGACAACCCGTAAAGACATGTTTAAAAGCGAGATGCTTCTCATTTGATATAGAATAAAGCTCCCATTGAACGCCCCGAGTACTGACACAAGATGAAGACCCCTCTTATCATGACAAGACTAGTCGAAGGACCGTGCATTGCTACGACTTCTATATATCATATGAATAAACTTTGTTTTAATAAAAACATAAAATTATGTGTTTTGCTTGATTAGTTGGACGTGAATATAGAGCCAACAACCAAAAATTAAAAACCCATTTATATATAATTTTACCTTATTTTTTTACATACAGTATATAATAGAGATGTCCCGCCCCTTCTGTTTGTCACAATTGTCGATTGTCATGCCATAACACATCTTCCTACAACTACAGCATCGAACAACAAACTGCACCAAGGTTTTGCCAATTGCCACTGTCTTTGTAGGCAAGCCCAGCCCAGTGGTTCCACCTGATAGCATCATCTGATCACTGGGCCCTACCGCAGTCACAAGCCGTTGGGCCATTGCTTGCAGGCCTAGTTCCGGCAGGCTTTGCCTCCGCAACTCCGGCCCAGACAGAGCCCATTGGGAGGACATCTTCTTCTAGTTTCGCTCTGGTGTTCGTGTCTTGGTCTCTTGGACATTACATTAACACGCGAACGAACCTGTAACCTTCTTGTGTCAAGAGCAAGGGGGGATATCTTGTAGCGGCCGGCGGTACGGGTTTGGCACGCACATGCGCGTGCTGCCACTGCAGGCGCAGAGGAACATGCCTATCCCTTGCAGCGTAAGGAAGGTAAGGTACCTTGTGTTCTTGCGCCCGGCCACTGTTTTAAGGATCATGCATGTCACGAGACAGCAGGGAATGCAATGTCGCCGGCTGGTTCGTTCACGCCTGCTCGGAAGTCGCATGGCATGTGATGGCGTTACCACCTTGCATGCCCTTGGGTTGTAAAGCATGGTAGCCTGCTGTTCGACCATACACGCACGGTAGTAAAGTAACACGAGTGCATATTTCACTCTGAATTGCTTTTGGTCCTTTTTTACCTACAGCCTTGGCCCAAAATGCTCGAACAAAAATTACAAATCAGGGGAGGTGGTGGAAGGCAGCAGGAGAGGATGCAGATGCATATGCATGCAAGGATAAACAAACCAAACCAAACCGATGCAGTTCCTCTTCTCTTTACATCACATCACGTTACACACCCCCAAAGAATGCACACACGGACACGCACACGGCACACACACACCAATCCTAGCAGCGGCAGCGGCAACCTCGCTGTGATGGGCTGCAGGGCGGGCGACAGGGCCATCCCCGACTACAGCGACCGACTCGGATGTCTGGACGTGTCGCCCCACCACCTCCTCCTCATCACGAGGGCGGGCCGGGCGCGGCGGTCCCCTCGCTGCCGATCATGTCCTTGTCGTCGCGGACCGACGGGGCCGCGTCGGGCTCCCTGCCGCTCTTCAGGCTCTGCTGGTGGTAGATTTGCCTCAGCCTCTCGATCTCCTTCCTCAGTGCCTCCTGATGAGCTGCACACACACACACAATGTCAGCCAGCGGCGGTGGTGGCGTCTTGCGCTGCATGCATAATTGCATATATGCATGCGGCGCGAATTGAATTGCGACGACGGCGACCGGCGAGGGTCGTAGTCGGGAGGAGCAGGGGGCGGCAATGGCGGTCACCATCTTTGAAGATCTTGTCCTGCGCGAGCGCCGCGATCCGCTGCCTCAGGTGGCTGTTCCCCAGCGTCAGCAGCGAGCGCTGGTGGTCGAGGAACGCCACGCGCGGGGACAGCGCCGACACCTCCGTCTGCACACATTTGTTCGTTCGGGCAACGGAATTCAGGCCAGATCCATCCATCCGCGGACACTAGCTATTCGCTCAGGCGAAATTCAGCTCGTTTGGCCGCATCGCATGCACGCACCTGGAGCGACGTGACGCTGCGCTCCAGCTCCGAGATGTACTGCAGCTTGCGCACGCGCGACCGCTGCGCGGACTGCCGGTTCGCCAGGATCCTGCGAGCGACGGAAGGGGTTGTTGCCGGGATGAGAATTCTGCGTCGCGAAGGGCGCGCATTGCCGGAATTTGAGCGACGGAAGATCGTCACCTCTTGACGCGCTTAGGATCCACCGCGGTGGCGGTGGCGGCGGCGCCGTGGCACTTGCTCTGTGCCTCCTCGGCGTCGCCCCTATCCGTCTTCTCGTCGTTGATGCTGTTGTGGTCGGACGGCGACGACGAGCTCGCCACCGGCGCGGGCGCGGCCTGCGTCTGCGGCTGCGGCGGCGGCGGTTGGAGGTCGTCGGAGAACATGGACAGGAGCTGATCGTCGTCGAGGCGGTCGAAGTCATGCGCCCCGGCATTGCCGTCGCCGGGGCCGGGCTCGGGCTCGAGGAAGGCCACGGAGTCGCTGACGGAGCGGCGGTGCGCGCCGCGCTTGGCGGCGGAGAAGTCGAGGAACTCGTCCACCCACGACGGCTGCATGGGCGCGGCGGCGAGGAACGTGCCCACGGAGGGGCTGCGCTGCTGCTGGTGCCCGCCCCCGAACTCCGGCCACGCCGGCGCCACGGTGGGGATCTTGGGCGGCAGCTGCGCCATGGCCGCGACCGGGACCCCGCGCCGCGCGTTGGTTCGACCCGAGGAATCAACGCAACACGCGGGAACGGTGGCGCAACGCCGGAAACCTTCCCCCCCCGGCCCAGCCCCTTAGTGCCCGAGACCCTGGGCGACAATGTAGCGAGGGCGCGCGTGCGGTGCAGGCCGGGGATTGCGCGCGTGGCTCCTCGCGTTTTTGTTGCTCGTCTCGTTTCTGCGCTAAATTGGGCAATGTCGCGACGGGAATGGCAGGGACGGGGGTGGAAAGAGAGAGAGAGAGGATCGAGAGCCTGAGAGAGAAATAGGAGAGTGAGACGGAGGTCACATGACAAGAGGAGAGAGACAGCTAGCACCAGCTGGTGAAGGAGCGCGGGAGGGGACGGGGAGGGTGGTGGGAAGGGAGGGGAGGACTCGCTCGGCTTGGACATGGGACACGCCTACACCTTTGGTCGGTGCACTTTGTCCCACTGACATGCGGAGCCTACGCGTGCCTTTGCTGGTCTTTTTTTTCTCTCACTGAAAGCATCTCACAATAGAAAAAGCGGAATACCACTGGTAACGAGGGAGAGCCTATCACAGTTCAAACAACTTTCAGAACTAGGCTAGATAATGGTGTAAAGAACTTTTGGAGCTAGAGGTAGCTATAACATGAACATCCTATATTTAGCTAGTGACATTATAAAATATCAATTATAAGAAATCAGCACTACATATTACATAATAAACGGTGTTTATTTTATCAAATGGGAAAAATGACAAATCCTGTACCTCCAAGTAATGGCTTTACCCTGGGAAGAACGTTTGGTTTTAGGCTTGCCTTACGCCTCCTTCCTAAGGAAGCCACTGTTGACTGACCTCTCTTCGAGCCTATAAAAAGGTAGGGGATTGACCCTCATGTAATGGGGTTGGACTGGTGGAGTTTACTTGGATACGTACCCAGAAAGATGAGCCCTAGACGAACAGAAGGAGGAGCGCGACGAGAACTAGGAGGCCGGACTGACGAACTGTTTGGATATCTTTCACTAATTTTAGTAGCTAACTATTAGCTCTAGTAGATTTAAATTCCCTAAGTATATTATTTTTAGGTGGTCGAAATCATAATTGTACCTTGGAGCACCGATTTCAAAAATATTATATAGGTGTTCGAACCAAAATTGAGCGCGGACGGTCCGGCCCTGAGGCCGGACGGTCCGCGGTCCGGACGGTCCGCGCCTGTGGGCCGGACGGTCCGCGCGTGCGCAGAACAGATTAGGGTTCCGAGTTTTGTGCTACGGTTGTTAGCTAAAATCATGGGATAAGCTCGGAAATTAGTTTGTAAAGGGTCCAGCCCCCCTCCTCTATAAATAGAGAGGTATACGGCCGATTTGTAATCATCATCAATCGAATCAATACAACTTTTATTCGCATTTTATCCTAGGAGTAGTTCTAGTCTAGTTTAGGTTTAGCCTCTCAATCCCAAATTCTTCGCCTCTCTTCGACTCTACGCCGATTGGAGGAGTCTAGGTCGGCCGGCCCGAGCCTAGACAACCCCTAGGATCTCTCCTCCCCGACGGGGTCCCTCCCGGGAGCGAGATCCAGGCCGCCGCCGGCGACTTCCGCCGCCCCTGCGTACGCGCGGACCGTCCGGCCCCAGGGCGCGGACCGTCCGATCGTCAGGCAGAGAAGCCCTAGCCGCGCACCAGGTCGCGGACCGTCCGGCCCCAGGCCGCGGACAGTCCGCCCCTGACCAGAGAGCACCACCGCGCCTCGCACCAGGCCGCGGACCGTCCGGCCCTGCGCGCGGACCGTTCGCCCCTGTGCAGAGGGCACCGCCACGGTTCTTCTTGAGTAATTGACGCCTCCAAAAGGCGTCAACATACTTTTTGGCGACTCCGCTGGGGAAAACACATCTAAGCTCATCAAATCGGCCCTCAATGGCCGGTTCAAAGGATAGCTCTGATATTTCTCTAAACAACATCATAGAGCCGACTTGGGAAACCTTGCCGGCTGACGAGCAGCTCCAGTTTGAGGAGAACAAGGAGCGGATGATCCAGGAGGCGAAAGCAAAGTTCTTGGCCAACTTCAAAGTGGATAGGAACAACAAGGTCGTCCGACATCGGGCGACGGATCCGGCTTCGCTCCAACCCACGCCAGATATCCCCAATGTAAGTAATACCAACGATCTGCAATCTCTTAGAAATTATGTAGAAGATCAGCGTGAACAAATGCAGAACATCATAGGGGGTATGCAAAGCGATCTTAAGAGACTAGTACGTGCATTTGATAAATCTAGTATAGCAAATTTTCCTTCACACGAGGTTGAATTAGGAGATAATACACGTAATACATCGGTTAAAGGTTGTCACGACCAGTCACAACCCCCTTATGGGATGTCGATGGACATGTACCCTGAGCAAACGCAAATCGGCAGTAAACCAGCCGACCTACACATGTCCGGACCGTCCGCTCGCGAGCGCGGACCGTCCGGGTCAGCCACAGTCGGGCCCATTTTTAATGAGTTACCTAGACACACACCCGAGCCACCACATAGGGCACCGAATTTAAACTATCCAGTCGGACGGTCCGCATACAACGACGGACGGTCCGCATATAATCACGGACGGTCCGGGTACGTATCCGGACAGTCCGCGCATGAGTCTTTTGAGGGGGATTATTACCTGAATCCTCGCCCGTCCCAACAACACTTCCCATCACATTATGCAATGCACCAGCTCATTAATTCAGGATCCAGAGCCCAGGAAAGCTTCCCGGCCCCACCTAGAAGGCCGGAAAGAAACGATCAAACATATGAGCCATATAGCGCAAATGGAAATGCACCATGTAGCTCAAACCAATGGGGGAACGACAACATACTAACATGCAACCAACCCCACCTATGTTTGACCAGAGAGCCGGTGGTCTTGCACCGGCTGCCATTGGTATAGTGAGGGAAGAAATAGCCGGGGCGTTCCGAGATAAGCTCGGAGTAAGCATGATCCCTGGGGGGCAATCGTATCGGAAGCCTTATGACAGCCGATTTGATCACCACCCATACCCACAGGGAACTAGGATACCCGAGTTTGCAAAGTTTTCGGGTGACCAAGGAAAGAGCACGCGTGAGCACATAGGCCAGTTCCTAGCACAATTAGGAGAATTGGCTGACACCGAAGCATTCCGTGTGCGTTTATTTTCATTATCCTTAACAGGGACTGCATTCACATGGTATGCCACGCTCCCTCCTAACTCCATTTTGTCATGGGGAGACTTAGAGCAAAAATTTCATGAACACTTCTTCTCTGGTGATTATGAGCTAGATTTAGTAGACTTAGTGACCCTACGACAAGAAAAGGATGAATCGGTTAGTGATTATATCCGGAGATTCCAGGATACGAGAAACCGATGCTTTCAAATTCATCTAACAGATAAACAACTGGCGGGAATAGCCTTTGATGGATTGCGCTATTATTTAAAAGAGAGATTAGAAGGCATCCAGTTCTTTACTCTAGCACAATTACATCAGAGAGCTTCGGCTTGTGAAAGCCGAAGCAAAGAACTAGTCAGAACGGTTCATCATAATGTCCCTATAGTAGAACACAATCAAAGTAGTTCGGACGATGAACCAAAGAAAGTTTACACTGCCGAAATAGTTTGGCCCGAGCAGGCCAAATCTTCGGCTTGCTACTCCTTGCAGTCAGTTCAAAAGGAACGACAAGAGGAGGTTAAGTTTACATTTAATGTCGGCAAATGTGATAAGATATTCGATGAATTACTAAAAAATGGCAACATTAAAATTGATTATATCGTTCCACCTGCCGACGAACTAAAGCGTCGCGCATACTGCAAGTGGCACAACTCATTTTCACATGCCACTAATGATTGTAATGTGTTCCGACGACAAATTCAATCGGCCATTAATGAGGGACGATTGAAATTTCAGGAGGACACGGAGCCCTTCCCAATGAATGTGATCGACTTTAATGGCAAAAAGGTCCTAATTCGGCCCAACACAGCCGATAAGGGCAAAGACAAAGAAGTCATCATCGGCAACGCACGGGAGGCCGATGGAAACAACAAAATTTCTTGCAGGAAAGTGATGGCCGAGAAGACTCCTGATGGAGGGGAGACACGGAAGGTAACCATCACAAACTCCAGCGCTGGGGGGCAAGCACAGACAAGGGGATATGCGCGAGAACCCATACTACGCATCGCGGACGGTCCGGTGTCTAGGCGCGGACGGTCCGTAACATCACCGGACGGTCCGAAGCGTTCCGACGGACGGTCCGGCAACGTCAAAGAGCCGCGGCAACCACGTACCTTCAAACCACGACGACCAGAAATAGGTACGTGGAAAACTAACACATTCAAGGCAACTGGTCGGTTGGTAAAATCTAGCCCGACCTTTGATCAATTATTGTCTAAATATGTGAAAAAGAAGGCTGGCTCCAGTGACCGGCCACCAAAGGGACCTCGCTTACCCACCCAGGTGCGACGGCAGGTTAGGCCGATTGGACCACCACACCAATCGGAAAGGACGGAAGGTCATAATGTTCAATTAAGACCTAACGTACCTGCATGGACACCTCCACCACCATATCCACCTATGCCATATCCATACACATACATACCTCCACCATATGTCCCAAATCAAATGTGGGGCATGCCACCATATCCATTTGGGATGCCACAGTACCCCGCTTGGGGGGCACCCCAAACATCTGTATTCAATAGGTTGACACCTCCAGTACAAGACCGATTGAGAGCCCCTCAATCTGGTCCACGAGCACAGGCCCAGCAAGATTGCCGAACAACTCAGCCCCAAAGGCTGACTAATCCGGCAGGGGGACATACAGCTATAACCTCCAACAGTACGAAAAAGGGAGAGGTCATTAAAATAGGAGCGACAGATGTCGTCGTACAACAAAATAACGAAGGGCCGATGATTTTTGGTGAATCGGCCAACACAAACAAAAAAGAAAGTACGACTGTCAATAAAATAGCCGATCCAAAATACTCCATGCCCCGATGGTGTCCATCGGGATTGACACGATCGCAAAAGCGAAAATTACAGCGCCTCAGAGCAAAGGAGAATCAGGAAAAAGAGGCAGAAAGAATATTCAATGACACGCATCCGCAGTATCCGCCACCGCAAAAGAGATGGAGACCAAAGGCCGTTGAGAAAAGTCAAACGGCCACAAAGATAGTAAATAAAACAACAACTGTGCATCTCTCTGCAGGTATGGTAGACTGTCCGGCTATAAAGGCCGGATCATCTGCACAGGACGCGGACCATCCGACCCCTGAGGCCGAACCATCCGCACTACACCAAGACACCTCCGACGACGTACCGACGCCCATGGAGGAAGACGACCTGCAAGGAGAAGACCTGGTCGACTACGGAGCTACGCCAGAACACTTAGAGAATTAGGAAGGCAAGGTGACGAATTGGTCAGGACCAGTATGACGCTCGGCGATGTTGGGACTGACAGTTCGATCAAATCTAAAGGGATCACGTCCGTTGAGTCAACCATCGAGACCAAGGCCACTGCGTACCATCCTAGTAAGTGGCAAGATGCCTAAGAAAACCGATGTGATAACATCGAGTTAGTTGCTTTTGGTTCGCTCAGCTCCACCAAAAGGCAGGGGGGCATATGTTCGAACCAAAATTGAGCGCGGACGGTCCGGCCCTGAGGCCGGACGGTCCGCGGTCCGGACGGTCCGCGCCTGTGGGCCGGACGGTCCGCGCGTGCGCAGAACAGATTAGGGTTCCGAGTTTTGTGCTACGGTTGTTAGCTAAAATCATGGGATAAGCTCGGAAATTAGTTTGTAAAGGGTCCAGCCCCCCTCCTCTATAAATAGAGAGGTATACGGCCGATTTGTAATCATCATCAATCGAATCAATACAATTTTTATTCGCATTTTATCCTAGGAGTAGTTCTAGTCTAGTTTAGGTTTAGCCTCTCAATCCCAAATTCTTCGCCTCTCTTCGACTCTACGCCGATTGGAGGAGTCTAGGTCGGCCGGCCCGAGCCTAGACAACCCCTAGGATCTCTCCTCCCCGACGGGGTCCCTCCCGGGAGCGAGATCCAGGCCGCCGCCGGCGACTTCCGCCGCCCCTGCGTACGCGCGGACCGTCCGGCCCCAGGGCGCGGACCGTCCGATCGTCAGGCAGAGAAGCCCTAGCCGCGCACCAGGTCGCGGACCGTCCGGCCCCAGGCCGCGGACAGTCCGCCCCTGACCAGAGAGCACCACCGCGCCTCGCACCAGGCCGCGGACCGTCCGGCCCTGCGCGCGGACCGTTCGCCCCTGTGCAGAGGGCACCGCCACGGTTCTTCTTGAGTAATTGACGCCTCCAAAAGGGCGTCAACAATAGGCCTATGTTTCCAGTTTCTTTCAAAACGGGAAATACATTTTATAATATATATAGTTCATACATTATATTACAACAGAATATATTACTATATATTATAATACGCGAAGGGCCTTGGATGAACTCATGAACCGCACAACCCACGGCAAAACTCAACGGGTTCGGTGGGTGCACGGGAGCATCCATGAACGCGGTCGATCGGGCGGGGGATTAACGCTTAACGGCGGCGCCTAAAAAGTCGCCGGGACCAGCAGCCACGTGCTGACGTGACCCGGAGGTTTTCCCTTTCCGGTGGGCCCCTCCTCCCCTCCCTCCTCCGCTGGGTTTCTTTCTTCCTTCATTTGCCTGCCCTGGATCGATCTCCTTTTCTTTTTCACCATGGGCCCCGTCCCGTTACTCTCCTTCCTGTCTCAGCTCACCTACATGCCTGGCAGTTTCGTATTTCTCTCGCTATAATTCTCGTCCGTAGACTGAAATTGCATGTTCATATACACGCTCGCTCTGCTGGAGACAGCCTACGTAAGCTCCCGTTCCGTAGTCACGGTTTGCGGGGCCCTTTTTACGTTTCAATGGCCGCAGCTCGCGCATGCAAGGCTCGGCCGGCCTGCCGGCCGGATGAAGCTGGAGCCTGGAGGCACGCATGCAGAAGCAAATAGCTGCTACGGGCACGGCGGTAGCATGCATTCATCGATCGGTCCACCGGCGCGCGCGCGCGGCGGCAGCAGCAGCAACTCGCATGGGACGGGGGTGTGCAGCGTGCGGTATCCGGATCGGAGTCGGAGCTTCTTCCATCATCAATGCCGCGTGCCGGGCGGACCCGAACGTACACCGCGCGCGACAGCGTATTGCTCCTCGATCTGCGTCGAGCCGTCGACTCACCTCCGCCCGGAAGGCACAGCACTTGCTAGCGTAGAGATGGCTAGATGGGCCGGGTCAGTCGGGCCGGCCCGAGGCCCGGCACGTTTCATCGTGCCTAAGCCCGACATGGCCCGATGGTAAACGAGCTAGTGCTAGCTTGACACTATGCCCGTGCCGAGCTTGGGCCGTGATCTAGGCACACCATGCCGGTCCGGCACGACCCGATTGGTCCGAACCCTAAGTCTCTAACCTAACTACACACTCACAATCTTACACGACCCGACTGCCAGTCGCCCCCTCGTCTCGTCCCCTCCGCTCCGCCCTCGCCCGGTTGCCCCTCGGCTCTCCCCTCGGATCCCTCGCGCTCGCGACCTCACCGCATCGCCCCTTCGACCGTCCACCCCCCTCATGGCCTCAACGAGGCAAAGAGGCACCTAGCTTCCGTCAACGTCGAGGCGTCGACCATCGGCCGCCGTGCTTCCTGGATGCTCCGTCCTCGGCACGTCGTCGGTAACAGTATCCCCATCCCCTAGCGCTTCCCCTCCTCTTCTATGGACTCCAGTGTACTGGATTTGTGGATCTGCCTCTCCTCTATCCTCTCCATCGCTGATGGTCTGCGGATCTGTCTCCGGCTCTAGATCTGATCTGGTAAAGTAAAGCTTTACACCTCCTCTAGATCTGATCTGCCTCTCCTCCGTCGACTTGGCTCAGGAATGGTGGAGATGCTTTCCTTGCTAAAGGACTGGGAGACAGCAGATGCAAGAATGCAGCACACAACAGAAGATAAAACCCTGGAAGAGTCCTTAAGAGATTCATTCATTGATTAGTATGTTGTGGACATGTAATGTGGGTTTATGTCACGTGGTTCTGGACATGTAACTTAAGTCTGTAATGAACTAAGTGATGAAATAATGAAATTGTTGAGCTGGGTTGTACTCTTTTCCTATCTAGAGTTTCTCACGAGGTGTGAGTTTTACTTAGATAGGTTTTTAACGAGGCAGCCATTGCACCAGCTCAAACTTAATAATGTGTTATGTGTTGTGATTGGTCTGTAAAGTGTAAACTATGAATCTGTGACGTGTATATTTTGCTGCTAGACATGTAACTTAATTTCTATTATTGTGTTCTGTAAAATATAATGTGTTATATTTTGCTGGTTGTCGGGTACCATAATTAGGGGTACCCCCAACGCTCCTAATCATGGCTGGTAAACACCCTCAGACCAACTGACGGGTGCGGTTTAGGTTAAGACTTCGTCTACCCGAGGGACGCGATCTCACCCGAGCCCAGCCTCCGGTGAGAACAGTAGTCCCAGACAAGTTCACGCCTCGCCTGAGGGCCTCCTCAGGCAGCGGGCGCCCCCTCGGCTCTCCTGAGGCCCGGCTCGGGCAGGCTTCGTTGTGATTTGTGAAGCAACCTTGGCTAGACCGCCTCACCAACCGACCGCTTCGCAAGCGCATTAAATGCAAGGGATGCCTGATGCCGTATCCTGACACACGCGCCTCAGTCGGGCAGGCCGAAGTGACCGCAGTTACTTCGCCCCTCTTCTTTACTGTCTGATATGACAGGAAAACAGCGCCGCTCGCTCCGCTTTGACTGTCGTGTCAGCCACCCCGGCGACGACTGACAACAAGTCACGATCAACCACCGAGTTCAGCCTCGGGCGCAACACGAAGCTCCGCCTCGCCCGACCTCATGCTCCGGCCTCGGGAGGAGGTTTCCGCCTCGCCCGACCCCCGGACTCGGCTTCAACCCCGGTCTCGGGAGGAATCGTGTCCTCGCCCGACCCCAGCCTCGGCCTCAAGAGAAGTCTCCGCCTCGACCGACCCTGGGCTTGGACCGACCGCGCTAACAGGGGATACATCATTTCCCTATTCCTGGCCTGCTCAGGCTACAAGGAACAAGACCGGCGTCCCATCCGGTTTACCCCGGCGACGGGTAATGATGGTGCCCTGCGTGCACCATGACGCCGGTGGCTCTCAGCCCCTTACGACAGCAAGGAGACGTCAGCAGAATCCTCGCCGCGCTGCCAGCTGTGCTCCTACAGGACACAGGCGCTCCTCCGACGGCCACACCATCACATGTGCAGGGCCCAAGCTCTCCCCCAACGGCCACGTTGGCATGTACACAGGGCTTAGGCACTCCACTGCCGGACACGTTAGCGCATAGCTACGCCCCCCGTTGTACGTCTAGACCCTCTCCTTGCCTCTATAAAAGGAAGGTCCAGGGCCACCCTGAGAGAGGTTCGCGCGAGGGGAGCGACGGGCGAACTCTGTGTCTCTCTCTCCCTCACGCGATGCACTTGTAACCCCTACTACGAGCAGCACCCCTGGTGCAGGATAATACAAGGCTTGTCCCACCTCTTGTGTTCCATCCCGCGCCAACCCATCTGGACAGGGGCACAAAGCGATTTCATTGGTCAGTCCAACGGACCCCCCCGGGTCCGAGCCGCTGACAGTTGGCGCGTGTTGGGGACTTGTTCTCAAATGCTAGAAGCTAAGAACAAGGCAACATAGAAAATGTTAATTGCTAAAGTCCTTCGTCCCTCGAAGCATTATTTCCCTTAGGATATAATGACTCTTGGACGAAGGTAATGAAGTGCGTACCTTCATAAATTTATTATACAGTAACAAAGGATAAAATGTAAAGAATATAAAAGGTAACATAAATAATTATATATTACTATCAGACATAGACATAAATATCTTTGAGTTACAAATGTACCTCCAACTGGAAGGAGATGACAATACAAGCGTGACGCAAAAAGCGAATGACAAGTCCACGTGAACAGTACGGAGGAACTGTTCTCTTATTTATAGGCACGGGACACAACCCATACAAAATTACATTCATGCCCTTTACACTTGATAATAATTCTATAGTAATCTGTCGAGGTTTGAATAGCCTTTTCATCTATAAGTCGGTTTCACTTTTTGCTACTGCGCCGAAGCTTTCCTGCTCACACCTTCGACTCTGTATCAACCTTCGTATTACTCTGGTCTACTGTGATGCTGACTTGAATCCGAAGATACCTGTTCACACATTATACTCCAGAAATACTGTTAAATCCTGTTTTTGAGGACCTTCGGATGCCGAAGGTCCCCAACAGTAGCCCCTCGCAATATTAATTTGTTTAAAATAATAAATTTAGATTGCGACATGGACGAAGGCTTTACGCCGAAGGTCCGAAAAAACACCTTCCCTTTGCTAGAATAGCAACATTCACTGACAAGCGGGGTCTTTCAATTTTCAACGCACTTGGCGTATAAATACGGCCATACCGCAAACTCATTTGATACGCTCTCTGGCCAATTGCTCCCACTCACTCAATTTTTAGCTCTTGTGCACTAAGATTTGTTAAGCTTTTAGTTTTGAAGCTTCGGCTTTGAAAATAGTTTTTTAGCATCTCCGAAGATGTCCGAAGATAAGAAGACTGCTGCTGAGACGAAGCTGAGCCTCGACGAAGAGAAAAATTTGGGGTTTCTTATAGCGATGTCAAAGACCAACACAAAAAAATCACCAAGGAGATTCTGGAAGGTTTGTCTGAGGATACTGGTGACAGTGACAGCTATGATGTGGACAGTGGTGGTGAAGACTCCGAAGATCGTCCCTGGCGACCAAGCCATTCAGTTTATGGTAAATCAACTATCAAAGAAAATCATCTTGTCAATATGAGAGGAAGGTATTTCCGGGATTTGTCCATTGTGAGGGCGGACGAAGGGGAAAAAACTTGCCCACATCCCGAAGAGAATGAAGTCGTAGTGTACCGAAGCTTTTTGAAAGCTGGACTGCGATTTCCCTTGAGCAGCTTCGTTGTGGAGGTGCTGAAAATATTCGAAATCTATCTCCATCAACTTACCCCCGAGGCAATTATAAAGCTGAATATCTTCGTGTGGGCCGTGAGAAGCCAAGGTCTGAAGCCTGATGCAAAAAGCTTCTGTAATATACACGAATTATCATACGAGACAAAACCTTGGGGTAAGGAACAGTATCACAATAATTTTGGCTGCTACAGTTTCGTTTCTCGGTCTGGGTCAAGCTGCCCCGTGCCAACCTTTCGGAAGAGATGGCCCGGCGATTGGATGACAGAATGGTTTTATGTGAAGAATGATATGACAATACGAGAAGATATTAAAGGTATAATTATGCGCCCTATTTGGCAAAGCTTCGGCCTTCGGAGGCCGAAGGTTGAAATGAATGAAGCTGCCGAAGAATGCCAGAGGGCCTTCGGCGCAGTCTGCTCTTTCATTGGAACGAGAGACTTAGTACAAGAGCATATTGCCTTCAGGGTATGGCCGCTCGCAGAGAAATGGGAAATGCCACAAGAAACCGTAAAAGAGGCTGACGAAGGTGGACTTATCAGGTTGAAGTACACTTTTAAATTTGGAGATAAATTCGTTGAGCCAGATGATGACTGGCTAAAAAGCATTGAAAATTTAAGTGATGAACTGCTTGGGGCTTATTCGAAGGCCGAAGATACTGCAATGTCAGCAGCCTTCGGAGGCCGAAAAAAGAAGAGGCTGAATCGGGTATTTGATGCAATCGGGTTTGTCTACCCTGACTATTGCTATCCCATTCGAAGGCAGAAGAGAAAAAACACAACCTCTGCAAAAGAAGAAGCTGCAATTGCTCCTAGCGAGCCAGAACCGAAAAGAAAAAAGATAAAGGTCCTCACACATCGGCCGCGCTATATTGAACCAGCTTCGGTGCCTGAGTTTACCGGAGAAACTTCTTCGGCCACCGAAGCTGAAAAACCGACCGAGCCAACCTTGCTGCCAGAAGTCACAGAAACGGCCGAAGTGCCAACAAAGATAGAATTGGAACAATCAAAGATTTTGTTATCAGAAACGAAAGAGAAGGCCGAAGCGCCGTCCACAGAAAAAATGGAAGAGGTAAAAGAAGCAACTGAGGGATCCAAAACATCAGAAGTTTTGAGTCCTGCAGCAAACATTGAGACAGTAAAAAATCAAAAAGTGCTAGCAGTGACTCCGAAAAGAAAGAGAATGGCTAATGTGCTAGATGTACTGGAAACGATCAAATCTTCAAACACACCTCCGAAGAAGGCTGCTGTCATTCCTGAAACAACAACTGAAATTTCTGGTTCTAAAGCTCCAGAGCAAGAGACTGAAGCCGAAGCTGGACCTTCAGAGCCCGCAAAGATAAAATCCTTGGAAAGTGAGGCAGAAAAAATAACAAAGCCAACTTTTGTTGAAGAAACCGGTGTTATTGCCCCCGAAGCATCCCTCAAAGTTCGTGATTATATTGTTCGTCATGCTTCGGGGAAAAAACTATCAGAAAAAGAAGAGCAAGAGGCCCAGCACTACGCCCAAAAACTGAAATATCCAAAGGGGGCGTTAATATTCAATGGCAGTGGAGAAGAAGACTTCTTGTATTGTCTCCCCGACAGCAAGGAGATTTCTGTCTGTCGGCAGATGAGCAAGAGCTTCGGATTCCCAACTTTAGAAGACGGGCTCTCGGTGCTGTCGAAGAACGATCTGGCCGACAGCCTGGCTTACAATAGCTTAAAGGTGCGACAAATGAAATCCTTGTATTTTTTGTTGAGTCCAAAATTTTTCGTTTGTTTAAACCTATTGACGCACACATATCTCTCTTTGCAGGGCCTGATACTTAGCAATGCCCTCAGGGCACAGAAAGATGCTGAAGACGAAGGGTGTTCTATAGCCCTGAGCAACCTTCGTTCCGAAGTTATTGAACTGAGGAACGAAGGTCTCGAAAAAGATAAAATATTACACTCATTGATAAATAAAATAAAGGAAGACGAAGCTGCTTTTAAAGGTCAAGCTGAAGCTCAGAAGCGCGAAATTGAAGATCTTCGGAAACAACTGGCCAGAGCCAAGGAAGAACGCATACTTGAAGAAACAAAGCGAGAACTCAGCGACCAATGGGCAGATCACCTAGAAATAACTGTGGAAGAGCTTCGTTCGTCCAGAAAGAGATGCTATAACAAATCTATAGAGTGTGTTAAGAAGTTAAAAGCTAGCTTCGCCAGGGTCGGCGCCTTCTCAAGCGAAGAAAACTTTACGAGAGGCAATCCCGAAGGTCCCATCGAATGGATCGACCACGAAGCTGAGGCCTTCGAAGAAATTTTAAATAGCCGTGGAGATATATGCGCCTTCTCTGGTGCCAGAGGAATTGCCACCATCTTAGAGAAGAAGGGCTGCGAACATGTAAAAATTTTAGCACAATCCGAAGCTGCTTTGTCCTTTGAAGATGCAAGAGACCCTTCGGCCGAAGCTAGTATAATTGGTGGAAATTTTTTTACCGATATCTGGGATAATGGTGGCCGAGAAATGGCCGGAGAAATTATTCGAAGAAGTGAAAAGGGCATTCACGATGCTAGAGAAGTAGCTAAGGCTGCTGAAAAGAGCGCAGAGGCCGAAGGTCAATTAGGTATTAACTAATAGTTTTTATTGTGTTGTAATCTTAGGCTTTAAGATTTGTTTGCGATTTGTAATAGCAATGTAGCCGTATCCTGTCTTACTTCAGATCCTGCTAAAGCGTCTTCGGGCCCTCAGCCGAAAGGAGACGACGAAATTAAAAAGATGGCTGAAAATATTATGGACGAAGTCGTCAATCGGCTCCTGAACGAGGCTGCAGAAGTCGTTTTGAGAGAAGATTAAGTATTTTTGTAAAAAACTTCGGGAATGTAATATACTGTAACATTTTGTAACCCCAAATGTAATATACCTATTTTTGTTAGTCAATTCTTTACGATGCATGAAACTTTACACGTACCGCTTTTGAGTCTTTGACGCACCTTCCCTTCTTTTCATGCTTCGTGAAGAAGAATTTTTCTTTGTCACAACAATATCCAATGTTCTGATGAATAATATCCAGGCTTCGTGAAGATATTTTCCGAAGCTACACTTCCGAAGATCAATGATGTACCTTTTTGTGACTATGATTTCTCCCTTTTTTCAAAGCGTTCTTCTGTAGATTAATAATGTGTCCACCTCTTGTGCCATATGCAAAATGATGTATGATGCTTATGCTATGCGAAATGATGCGATGATGTTATGTTATGTGAGATGACGTTTATTCCGAAGATACATACGTATCCCTGCAATAAAACACAATCTTTTATAAGCCTCCCTTAGGAGCTTCTTCGCTTTTTACTTCAGCGGAATCAGCGTTTATTTTTCGCTGTAAGCCTCCCTTAGGAGCTTCTTCGCCTTTTACTTTCAGCGGTATTCACGTTGACTTTTCGCGCTTCGCCTTTTACTTAGGCGGTATCAGCGTTGACTTTTCGCTGTATGCTCTGCATTCCCTTTGGAACGACTTTGGAGCAGAAAACTTACACTGCTCCCTTTGGAACGACTTTTTTGTGACTTCGGCAAACTTACTCTGCGTTCCTTAGAACGACTTTTTGTTGCTTCGAAGAATTTTCGATAGTTCGAAGGTCCTCTTTATTATCACAAGTCTTTGAACTTCAATCAATTTAAGCCTGTGAAGAAAACATATTTTCCTTGTAGGAATCAACGAAACTAATTACATGAAACCTAAACAATGTCCTTTATTACAGAAAATAAAACTGAATGAAAAAGATTGCTATTAAGGTAGGATATTTGTCAATAGATGTGCTTTGATTCTGGCACAGTGCTATTGACTGTACGAGCTTCGGACTGCTCTCTGAAGTCCCTCTGGTGTGGAGCATACTGGCTCCCTTCTGGCTGCTGGCCTTGTTGCAACGGAGGTGGAGGCGGAGGCTGTTGCCAGGAAGCTTGAGGTTGACTCGCCGAAGCAACAGAAACTGCAGGATGATTGCCCACATATTCTGGGATGTAGGGCGAATGATACGAAGCTGTATGCATGACCTGCTTCGGCTGAGCTTGTTGTGCTGCGGCTTCAGCTATTTCCTTTTGCTTCTGAATAGTAACATGGCACATCCTGGTAGTATGGCCTTTGTTCTCACCGCAGAATAAGCAAAAGATTCTTCTCGGTTGATCGCCAAATCTTCCTCCAAAGCCCCTGGCGCCTCTGCCTCTTGGAGCTGGTGGTTGGAAGGAGCTTTGCTGTTGCCCCGAAGCCTGTGAGGAACATTGTGGCCTTTGCTGTTGGCTTCCTCTATCATCATTTTGTGTAGAGTTATGAATTGATCTCACGTGCCTCGGGTAGAACCTCCCTCCGAAGCCCCTAGTCATTTCAGAAAACCTGAAAGCCTCCTCCCTTCTTTGGCGAAAATCATTATCGGCCCGAATGTACTCGTCCATCTTCTGGAGCAGCTTCTCCAAAGTTTGAGGAGGCTTCCTAGCGAAGTACTGAGCTGACGGTCCTGGCCGAAGCCCCTTGATCATGGCCTCAATGACAATTTCATTGGGCACCGTTGGTGCCTGTGCCCTCAAACGCAAGAACCTTCGGACATACGCCTGAAGGTATTCTTCGTGATCCTGGGTGCATTGGAACAGAGCCTGAGCAGTGACTGGCTTCGTCTGAAATCCTTGAAAGCTAGTTAACAACAAGTCCTTCAGCTTCTGCCATGAAGTGATCGTTCCTGGTCGAAGGGAGGAATACCAGGTTTGAGCAACACTCCTGACAGCCATAACGAAAGATTTGGCCATGACTGAAGCATTGCCACCATACGAAGATACTGTTGCTTCGTAGCTCATCAAAAACTGCTTCGGGTCTGAGTGGCCATCGAATACGGGAAGCTGGGGCGGCTTGTAGGACGGAGGCCAAGGTGTAGCCTGCAGCTCAGCGGACAGAGGAGAAGCATCATCAAAAACAAAATTCCCATGATGGAAATTGTCATACCAGTCATCTTCGTTGGGAAAACCCTCCTGACGAAGATCTTGGTGTTGAGGCCTTCGGTGTTGCTCATCCTGGGTAAGATGACGAACTTCTTCAGAGGCTTCGTCTATCTGCCTCTGCAGTTCAGCTAGCCTGGCCATCTTTTCTTTCTTCCTCTGTACTTGTTGATGAAGCATCTCCATATCTCTGATTTCTTGATCTATCTCGTCCTCTGGTGGTGTCGGGCTGACAGCCTTCCTTTTCTGGCTTCGGGCCTCCCGCAGGGAGACTGTCTCCTGATTGTGGTCCAGTGGTTGCAGAGCTGCAGCCCCAGTCGCTGAAGCCTTCTTCGGCGCCATAACGAAGGTTTATGATCGCCGAAGGTGTTCAAAAAACTCAGAGTGGAAGTGAGTTCACCGGAGGTGGGCGCCAATGTTGGGGACTTGTTCTCAAATGCTAGAAGCTAAGAACAAGGCAACATAGAAAATGTTAATTGCTAAAGTCCTTCGTCCCTTGAAGCATTATTTCCCTTAGGATATAATGACTCTTGGACGAAGGTAATGAAGTGCGTACCTTCATAAATTTATTATACAGTAACAAAGGATAAAATGTAAAGAATATAAAAGGTAACATAAATAATTATATATTACTATCAGACATAGACATAAATATCTTTGAGTTACAAATGTACCTCCAACTGGAAGGAGATGACAATACAAGCGTGACGCAAAAAGTGAATGACAAGTCCACGTGAACAGTACGGAGGAACTGTTCTCTTATTTATAGGCACGGGACACAACCCATACAAAATTACATTCATGCCCTTTACACTTGATAATAATTCTATAGTAATCTGTCGAGGTTTGAATAGCCTTTTCATCTATAAGTCGGTTTCACTTTTTGCTACCGCGTCGAAGCTTTCCTGCTCACACCTTCGGCTCTGTATCAACCTTCGTATTACTCTGGTCTACTGTGATGCTGACTTGAATCCGAAGATACCTGTTCACACATTATACTCCAGAAATACTGTTAAATCTTGTTTTTGAGGACCTTCGGATGCCGAAGGTCCCCAACAACTAGGTAGGGGCCTGCTGCGTGTTAACGAACACCTTCCCGTTGAGATCCAGATGGGGAGTCTTCAGCAACCTCTTCAGCCCGAGACGGTGCTCTGCTTCGGGAGTCTCGAGTTCATGTCCCTCGACGGCAGCTACGACATGGTACTCCTCCCCCCGCGGCGTGACGACGGTCTCTGACTCGCCCGGCGGCGGCGAGCTCTACGACAGCATCTCCCCGCGGCAGAAGAGGAGCACTCCGGTCGTCCCCGCCACCCTCCTCATCGGAGGAGGCGGAGGCGAGGCAACCATGGCCACGCAGGAGGCGGCACCTTGTTGGCTGTCGCACCAGAGCGAGTCAACGACGCTGGCACTCCCCCAGGGGACATGTCGGGCATTGTCCTCGCACCTGAGGCAACGGCGGGTGTCACTTCCCCGCGACGTGTCAGCCCCAAGCGGACTGATGACGCCAGCACCCTCGCAAAGGACCTGCTGGGCGTTACCCTCGTACCTGAGATTACGGTGTGCTCCGCCCCCGACGCGACTTCACCATCGTCCATCGACCAAGAGGTACCGTTCGTTTTCCATCCCGTACCTTTTCGGTTCAGCTTCGATCCACCTAGCGACCCCGATATGGTGAGCGCCTTCATAAAGGCGTATCCAAGCCTTCCGGGGTACCACATGTGGTTGACCTGGGACCGACTGACAGCCGTCTCAACCTTCGGACCGGCAGGTTCTGAGGAGGAGGACGACCCCGACTCCGGTTGGGATTTCTCTGCCCTCAATGACCTCGGTGCCATGCGGGACTTCATGTCTGCATGTGACCACTGCCTCTCCGGTTGTTCTGACGATGGCCATGACCTTGACGACGAGGGTTACGACCCAAGTCGTGAATGTTTCCACGTCGATCTGGGAGATCACAACGAAGGCAACCACCTCGGTATGCTAGAGGTTGACGATCCCCCTGGGCCCGCATCTCGCGTTGACATCCCGCAGGAGTAGGGGTGGATATCGAGCTGGCTCGGCTCGACTCGACTCGAGCTGTCTCATTAAGATAACGAGCTGGCTCGGCTCGACTCGTTATGTTAACGAGCTAAAGATCCAACTCGGCTTGACTCGTTTGCCAACTCGAGCTGGCTCGTTTAGCTCGCGAGCCAGCTCGATAACACCATGTCTAGTGTCTACGAACGGATATAAAAACATATAGCAAAAGAAATGAAAGATGATCTATTTAGAAAAAAGAATAGAGTTTGCAACTTAAGATTCCACCCTCAACAAAGAACAAGATTAACTATAGTAGAGTACAAGATTAACTATTTTGGATTGGAGATTATTGTGATTTGACTAATTACTCCAACTCGTTTAGCTCATGAGTCAGCTCGCGAGCCAGCTCGAGCTGGCTCGTTAACGTAACGAGTTGAAATACAAGCTCAACTCGTTACAAATTATAAACGAGTCGAGTCGAGCGAGTTAACGAGCTACGAGTTTTTCGTCCAGCTCTACGCGGGAGCTAGCTGTGGTCCCAGTCCCTGCGGGGGGTCAGGACATACAGCTCGAGCAAATCCGTGAGATGCAGGCCTGGGTCGACGGGGAAGCAGGCCGGCTTGTACAGCTCTGACAGAACATCGAACAGGAGTGGGCAGGCCAAACACTCGACGGAGAAGCCTGTCATCGGGCCCAAGACATCCGGTGCCGCATCGTCGACAATGCCAGGGCAGCGCTGCCCCCAGCCGTCAGCGGGTCCGACCAGGACCTAGCTGCAGCGGCGATGCTGCTTCGAGCCATGCCGGAGCCATCCACCACCGAGGGACGGCGTATCCAAGGCGAACTCAAGAATCTCCTAGAAGGCGCCGCGGTTCGACGAGCCGAGAGCTCCGCCTTCCACAGGCGAGCTGACCCCTCAGAGCATCACGCGGTGTCCTCCCGATGCATTCGGGAAGCCTGGGTCCATCCCGAGCGCACGCGGGACGAGGCGCCTGCCGCCCGGGAACGCCTCGGCAACGAGCACCACCATCTCGACCATCGAGCCCACCTCGACGAGAAGGTGCGCCGAGGCTACCATCCTAGGCGTGGGGGACGCTGCAACAGTGAGGAGGATCGCAGTCCTTCGCCCGAACCACCCGGTCCGCGAGTCTTCAGCCGGGCCATACGACGAGCGTCGTTCCCTGCCCGTTTCCGAGCCCCGACCACCATCACCAAGTACTCGGGGGGAGACGAGGCCGGAGCTATGGCTCGCGGACTACCGACTGACATGCTAGTTGGGAGGGGTGGATGATGACAACCTCATCATCCGTAATCTACCCCTTTTCCTCTCCGATGCCGCCCAGGCCTGGCTAGAGCATCTGCCTCCTGCGCAGATCTCCGACTGGGACGATCTGGTCAAAGCTTTCGTGGGAAACTTCCAAGGCACGTATGTGCGCCCTGGGAACTCGTGGGACCTCCGAAGCTGCCGCCAGCAGCCAGGGGAGTCCCTCCGAGAGTACTGAAAGGGAAATAGGCTTTAAACCTTTTCCTAAATGATTTTGGTGGTTGAAATGCCCAACACAAATAATTGGACTAACTAGTTTGCTCTAGAGTATATGTTTTATAGGTGCCAAAGGTTCAACTCAAAGCCAATACAAAGATTAAAAAGGGTTCAAGAAGAAAGGAGCAAAGGAAACCGAAGTGCTCCCTGGTCTGGCGCACCGGACTGTCCGGTGTGCCACCAGACAGTGTCCGGTGCACCAGGGAAGATCGACTTCAAACTCTTCACCTTCGGGTTTCCAAGGCACATCTCCGCTATAATTCACCGGACTGTCCGGTGCGCCACCGGACTGTCCGGTGCGCCTACGGAGCAACGGTCATCTGCGCGCAACGGTCGACTCTGCAAAGCAAACAGTGCAAATCAGATGTCAGAGCAGCAGTCAGAGGGGCACCAGACTATCCGGTGTCGCACCGGACTGTCCGGTGCCACATGAGGACAAAGCCTCCAACGGTCGACTAGCTCCAAGCCCTAACGGGAGGATGACGTGGCGGCACACCGGACACTGTCCGGTGGCGCACCGGACTGTCCGGTGCGCCCATCGCCAACAGCCTTCTCCAACGGCTACAATTTGGTTGGTTGCTATAAATACCACCCCAACCAGCCACTTCAAGGAGTGGGAGCCCAAGCAACATTCCAAGTCATCTAGTTGACATACTCAAGCCCTCCCAACCACATATATTAATTGATCCATCATATACACAAGATTTAGACCACTACAACCAACACAAGTGCCACAAAAGATAGAGCAAGCAAGAGAGAGCTACTCATTTGAGTTTAGCACTAGTGCCTTGTGAGATTCATTGAGAGATAGTGTGTGCTACTTCTTAGTGTTCATTTGCGCGTGGAGTTTTGACTCCCATTGAACTTTCTCCAAAGTGTTGGAGGCTTGTAAAGCTAGCAAGAGACACCAAAGAGTGTGGTGATCCTTGTGGGGTCTTAAGTGATCCTTGAGAAGAAGAAGAGCTCTTCGGTCTTTGGTGATCGGTGGAGAAAGAGGGAAAGGGTTGAAAGAGACCCGTCCTTAGTGGACTCCTTAACGGGGACTAGGCCTTCGAGGGCCAAACCTCGGTAAAACAAATCACCCGTGTCTCGTGTGCTTATTGCTTGTGATTTGTTTGTTCTTTCCCTTTCTAAGTTTTTCTTGCACTATTCTTTGCTAATAATATTTGGTGTTGCTTTAAGTTAAATTCTCATTTAGTGAAGCAACACCTTGCAAGAAAGAACTTGTGCTATTGCTCTTCTTATCTAAGCCCTCTTGCTTTATTTTCATAGACCTATTAGTTGTATTGATTTATCAATTCCGCATTATTTGAAAGCAATACTCCTCTCAAGCAAGGACTTAGTTTTTATACTCCGATAATTGTATATCTTGTTCTAACCACTAATCAAGGGATCTAGTTGGGGGATAAAGTTTTAATTTTCAGGTTTTGCCTATTCACCGCCCCCTCTAGGCGACTTTCAATTGGTATCGGAGCTAGGCACTTCATATTGAGTCTAACAACTCGAAGTGATGGCTCGTAGAAGATCCCAAAAGAACAAGAAGACAACTCTGAAGGAGAACAAGGAGGTAACTCTTGAGATATTACTTTCCGATTGTTCTAATTATGATTCTTGGTCTACTAGGGTGATAAATGCTTTTAGAACCGTAGATCCTCAATTAGAACAAATTATAAACAAGAGTATCTTCCCCTCTAATTATAATAAAAAAAACATTTCTAAGGAGGATCAAAGATGTTTTCGCTTAAACTACCTAGCTTATGACATCTTAAGTAATTCTCTTAGCAATGAAGATTATCATGCCTTCATATCTAATTATAATGAATCCATTCATGATGCGCATGATATTTGGACTAGAATTAAAAGAAAATTTGATGAGTCCAAACATGATAGTTCATTTTGTGCCTCTACTTCCTTTGGTATTTGTGAAACTAACTCTTTGAAGGAAGAAGAAGAAAATGAACGATGGAGACCAAACGAAGAATCCACCTCTCCAAAAGGTTTGTCTTCCCATTTCGATTCCCACATATGTTGTGTGGCTAATAAAAATGATAGCGGAAGCACAAATGAGGATGAGGAGGAAGAAAGAAGCTTCATGCAACTCTACGCTCGCCTAAGCCAAGAAGATAAGGCGGTCATGCTCAAACTTCTAAAAAGAGCGAGAGAGCAAAGCGAAGCTCGTCAAAGGCTAGAAGATATTCTCTCCATGAAAATGCTAAGCTTTGACGAGTTGACTAAAGAACATGAGGAGCTAAAGTGCTCACATGTTGATTTGGTTCAAAGCTATGAAACTATTTCAATTGAGCAAGATAACACTTTACATTGTATCGCTCAATTAGTAAATAGGGATACCTTGCTTAAGTGAAAGGGAAATGTGCCCTTGGGCCATTTCTAAGTATTTTGGTGATTTAGTGTCCAACACAAGTGCCTAATTGTAAAAAGGTGGACAATGTACAAATCAAGGATAAAGGTACGTTTCTCAGACTTAGTACATTGTTTTATGGACTAATGTATTGTGTCTAAGTGCTGGAAACAGAAAAAATCGAGTTGGAGAAGAGATGGCTCGAGCAGCCAAAGTCTGCTCAGTCTGGGTGCACCGGACTGTCTGGTGGTGCACCGGACAGTGTCCGGTGCGCCAGGCTAGCTCGAGGGAAAAGGCTGCTCTCGGGACTTCGACGACAGTGTACGGCTATAATTCACCGGACTGTTCGGTGGTGCACCGGACTGTCCGGTGGGCCGTTCACAGGCGAACTCGTCGCTCTCGAGAATTCATCGTCGACGTACGACTATAATTCACCGGACTGTCCGGTGTGCACCGGACTGTCCGGTGAGCCAACGGTCGGCAGGGCCAACGGTCGGCCGCGCGATCTGCGCGGGACACGTGGCCAAGCCAACGGCTAGAAGGGAGTACCGGTCTGTCCGGTGTGCACCAGACATGTCCGGTGCGCCAACGGCTCTCAGTCCGCCAACGGTCGACGGTGCCATTTATGGAAGGAAATCGGGCACCGGACACTGTCCGGTGTGCACCGGACTGTCCGGTGCGCCAGTCGACAGAAGGCAAGATCAGCCTTCCTTGATTGCTCTCAACGGCTCCTAGCTGCCTTGGGGCTATAAAAGGGACCCCTAGGCGCATGGAGGAGTAGACCAAGCATTCCTACAACAATCTTAAGCACTAAGACATCGATTCCGCGCCTTTGATTCTTTGCGATAGCAATTAGAGCTCTAGTTGAGTGGTGAACTCATTGAGTTGTGTTGTGAGCTCTCATTGCGATTTGTGTGCGTGGTGTTGCTGTGATTTCTTGTCTTGAGTGCGTTGCTAATCCCTCCCTTGCTCCGTGTTCTTTGTGAATTTCAAGTGTAAGGGCGAGAGGCTCCAAGTTGTGGAGATTCCTCGCAAACGGGATTGAGAAAAAGTAAGCAAAACACCGTGGTATTCAAGTGGGTCTTTGGACCGCTTGAGAGGGGTTGAGTGCAACCCTCGTCCGTTGGGACGACACAACGTGGAGTAGGCAAGCGTTGGTCTTGGCCGAACCACGGGATAACCACCGTGCCATCTCTGTGATTGATCTTGTTGGTTATTGTGTTTTGTTGAAGATTCCTCTCTAGCCACTTGGCGGTTATTGCGCTAACACTTAACCAAGTTTTTGTGGCCTAAGTTCTTAAGTGTTACAGGATCACCTATTCACCCCCCCCTCTAGGTGCTCTCAATTGGTATCGGAGCCGTTCTCTTCACAAAGGGACTAACCACCCGAAGAGATGGATCCTAAGGGGAAGGGTATCGTGATCAACGATAAAGAGAAGGAATCCTTCGTCAACGAGCCGAACGACGACAAGCCTACTGACTCCGGCTCGGGCCATAGACGGAAGGAAGGGAAGAAGAAGAAGACAAGGCGCATCAAGGAGATCGTCTACTACGACGACAGCGATGAGTCTACTTCTTCCCAAAAGGACGACGACCACAATGACTACGAGAGAAGGAAACCGGTTAATTCGAACTTTTCTTTTGACTACTCTCGTATTCCGCAAAGTTCAAATTCACATTTGCTCTCCATTCCACTCGGCAAGCCTCCACACTTTGATGGGGAGGACTACGGATTTTGGAGCCACAAAATGCGTAGTCACCTATTCTCTCTCCATCCTAGTATATGGGAGATTGTAGAGAGTGGAATGCACTTTGATAGTTCAGATAGTCCCATGTTCATTAATGAGCAAATTCATAAGAATGCACAAGCTACTACTGTTCTTCTAGCTTCATTGTGCAGGGATGAATATCACAAAGTGAGCGGCTTGGATAACGCCAAGCAGATCTGGGACACCCTCAAGATTTCTCATGAGGGGAACGACGTCACCTTGCTCACCAAAATGGAGTTGGTGGAGGGCGAGCTTGGACGGTTCGCGATGATAAGGGGCGAGGAGCCAACTCAAACATACAACCGGCTCAAGACCCTTATCAACAAAATAAGGAGCTACAGAAGCACGCGATGGACGGACCACGACGTCGTCCGACTGATGCTAAGGTCCTTTACCGTTCTTGATCCTCATTTGGTGAATAATATTCGTGAGAATCCCAGGTACACCAAAATGTCGCCCGAAGAAGTCCTTGGAAAATTCGTTAGCGGGCGAATGATGATCAAGGAGGCAAGGTACGTGGACGACGCATTGAATGGTCCAATCAACGAGCCTCAACCCCTTGCTCTCAAGGCAACAAGAAGCAAGGAGGCGCTACCTAGCAAGGTGGCACAAATTGAGGCGGCCGGACTTAATGATGAAGAGATGGCCCTCATCATCAAGAGATTCAAGATGGCGCTTAAAGGTCGCAAGGGACAGCCAAGCAAGACCAAAGCCAAGGGGAAGCGCTCATGCTTCAAATGCGGTAAGCTTGGTCATTTTATTGCTAACTGTCCCGACAATGATAGTGATCAGGATCAAGGGAACAAGAGGGAGAAGAAGAAGAACTATAAAAAGGCAAAGGGCGAGGCTCATCTTGGCAAGGAGTGGGATTCGGATTGCTCCTCGTCCGACTCCGACAATGAAGGACTCGCCGCCACCGCCTTCAACAAGTCATCCCTCTTCCCCAATGAGCGTCACACATGCCTTATGGCAAGGGAGAAGAAGGTATGTACTCGAGACTCTACTTATGCTTCTTCAAGTGAGGACGAATCTAGTGATGAGGATGAAATAGATTATTCATGTCTATTTAAGGGTCTAGATAGAACCAAGGTAGATAAAATTAATGAGTTGATTGATGCCTTGAATGATAAGAATAGGCTTTTAGAAAAACAAGAGGACTTGTTGTATGAAGAACATGACAAATTTGTAGAAGCTCAAAAATCTCATGCCTTAGAAGTTAAGAGAAATGAAATGCTTTCTTGTGAATTATCTTCTTGCCATGAGACAATTTCTAACTTAAGAAGCATTAATGATAATTTGAATGCTAAGTTAGAAATAGCTAGTAAATCAACAACTTGTGTAGAAAATGTTGTTATTTGCAATAGATGTAAAGATTTTGATATTTATGCTTGTAGTGAACACATAGCTTCTATTGCAAAATTATATGATGAAATGGCTAGTCTTAATGCCCAACTTAAGGCTAGCAAAAGTGATTTTGATAAACTAAAATTTGCTAGGGATGCCTACACGATTGGTAGACACCCCCTCCATTAAGGATGGGCTTGGCTTCAAGAGGGAAGCCAAGAACTTAACAAGCCATAAGGCTCCCATCTCTGCCAAGGAGAAAGGGAAGGCCCCTATGGCAAGTAGTACTAAAAAGAACCATGCTTTTATGTACAATGATAGAAGACAGTCTCATAGGAGTTGTAATGCTTTTGATTCACATGCCTATGATTCTTATGCTATGTATGCTTCCAGTTCTTCCTATATGCATTGTAGAGATATGCCTAGGAAAAATATTCATCATGTGCCTAGAAAGAATTTTGTTCATGCTCCTAGGAAAGTTATGAATGGTCCTTCTACAATTTATCATGCTTTGAATGCTTCCTTTGCTATTTGTAGAAAGGATAGGAAGATAGTTGCTAGGAAATTAGGGGCAAAATGCAAGGGTGATAAAACTTGCATTTGGGTCCCTAAGGAAATTGTGACTAACCTTGTAGGACCCAACAAGAGATGGGTACCTAAGACCCAAGCCTAAATTTGCCTTGCAGGTTTATGCATCCGGGGGTTCAAGCTGGATTATCGACAGCGGATGCACAAACCATATGACGGGGGAGAAGAAGATGTTCACCTCCTACGTCAAGAATAAGGGTTCCCAAGATTCAATCATATTCGGTGATGGGAACCAAGGCAAGGTGAAAGGTTTAGGCAAGATTGCAATATCTAATGAGCACTCTATCTCTAATGTATTTTTAGTTGAGAGTCTTGGATATAATTTACTATCTGTTAGTCAATTATGTAATATGGGATATAATTGTCTATTTACAAATGTAGATGTGTCTGTCTTTAGAAGATGTGATGGTTCACTAGCTTTTAAGGGTGTATTAGACGGCAAACTCTATTTAGTTGATTTTGCAAAAGAGGAAGCCGGTCTAGATGCATGCTTAATTGCTAAGACTAGCATGGGCTGGCTGTGGCATCGCCGCTTAGCACATGTGGGGATGAAGAACCTCCACAAGCTTCTAAAGGGAGAACACGTGATAGGTCTAACCAATGTTCATTTCGAAAAAGATAGACCTTGTGCAGCTTGTCAAGCAGGGAAACAGGTGGGAGGAGCACATCACAGCAAGAATGTGATGACCACTTCAAGACCTCTGGAGCTGCTGCATATGGACCTCTTCGGACCCGTCGCCTATCTGAGCATAGGAGGAAGTAAGTATGGTCTAGTTATTGTTGATGACTTTTCCCGCTTCACTTGGGTGTTCTTTTCGCAGGATAAGTCTGAAACCCAAGGGACCCTCAAGCGCTTCCTCAGGAGAGCTCAAAAATGAGTTTGAGCTCAAAGTGAATAAGATAAGGAGCAACAACGGGTCCGAATTCAAGAATCTTCAAGTGGAGGAGTTCCTTGAGGAGGAGGGGATCAAGCACGAGTTCTCCGCTCCCTACACACCTCAGCAAAATGGTGTGGTAGAGAGGAAGAACAGGACGCTCATTGATATGGCGAGGACTATGCTTGGAGAGTTCAAGACCCCCGAGCGCTTTTGGTCGGAAGCCGTGAACACGGCTTGCCACGCCATCAACAGGGTCTACCTTCACCGCCTCCTCAAGAAGACTTCATATGAGCTGCTAACTGGTAACAAACCCAATGTATCGTACTTTCGTGTAATTGGGAGTAAATGCTACATTCTAGTGAAGAAGGGTAGGAATTCCAAATTTGCTCCCAAGGCTATAGAAGGGTTTTTATTAGGTTATGATTCAAATACAAAGGCGTATAGGGTCTTCAACAAATCATCGGGTTTGGTTGAAGTCTCTAGCGACGTTGTATTTGATGAGACTAATGGCTCTCCAAGAGAGCAAGTTGTTGATCTTGATGATGTAGATGAAGAAGACGTTCCAACAGCCGCGATACGCACCATGGCGATTGGAGATGTACGGCCTCAGGAACATTTGGAGCAAGATCAACCGTCTTCCTCAACTATGGTGCATCCCCCAACCCAAGATGACGAACAGGTACCTCAAGTGGAGGCGCATGATCAAGGGGGAGCACAGGATGTTCAAATTGAAGAGGAAGAAGCACCTCAGGCACCTCCAACCCAAGTTCGTGCGACGATCCAAAGGGATCATCCCGTCGACCAAATATTGGGTGATATTAGCAAGGGAGTAACTACTCGTTCAAGATTAGTTAATTTTTGTGAGCATTACTCCTTTGTCTCTTCTATTGAGCCTTTCAGGGTAGAAGAGGCCTTGCTGGATCCGGACTGGGTGTTGGCCATGCAGGAGGAACTCAATAACTTCAAGCGCAATGAAGTTTGGACACTGGTGCCTCGCCCCAAGCAAAATGTTGTGGGAACCAAGTGGGTGTTCCGCAACAAACAGGACGAGCACGGGGTGGTGACAAGGAACAAGGCTCGGCTTGTGGCAAAAGGTTATGCCCAAGTCGCAGGTTTGGACTTTGAGGAGACTTTTGCTCCTGTGGCTAGGCTAGAATCAATTCGTATCTTGCTAGCATATGCCGCTCACCATTCTTTCAGGTTGTACCAAATGGATGTGAAGAGCGCTTTCCTCAACGGGCCGATCAAGGAGGAGGTGTACGTGGAGCAACCCTCTGGCTTCGAGGATGAACGGTACCCCGACCACGTGTGTAAGCTCTCTAAGGCGCTCTATGGACTTAAGCAAGCCCCAAGAGCATGGTATGAATGCCTTAGAGACTTTTTAATTGCTAATGCTTTCATGGTCGGGAAAGCCAATCCAACTCTTTTTACTAAGACTTGCGATGGTGATCTTTTTGTGTGCCAAATTTATGTCGATGACATAATATTTGGTTCTACTAATCAAAAGTCTTGTGAAGAGTTTAGCAGGGTGATGACGCAGAAATTCGAGATGTCGATGATGGGCGAGTTGAACTACTTCCTTGGGTTCCAAGTGAAGCAACTCAAGGACGGCACTTTCATCTCCCAAACGAAGTACACGCAAGACTTGCTAAAGCGGTTTGGGATGAAGGATGCCAAGCCCGCAAAGACGCCGATGGGAACTGACGGACACACCGACCTCAACAAAGGAGGTAAGTCCGTTGATCAAAAAGCATACCGGTCCATGATAGGTTCTTTGCTTTATTTATGTGCTAGTAGACCGGATAATATGCTTAGCGTATGCATGTGTGCTAGATTTCAATTCGATCCTAAGGAGTGTCACTTAGTGGCTGTGAAGCGAATTCTTCGATATTTAGTCGCTACGCCTTGCTTCGGGATCTGGTATCCAAAGGGGTCTAACTTTGACTTGATTGGGTACTCAGATTCCAACTATGCTGGATGTAAGGTCGATAGGAAGAGTACATCGGGGACGTGCCAATTCTTAGGAAGGTCCCTGGTGCCATGGAATTCTAAGAAACAAACTTCCGTTGCCCTATCCACCGCTGAGGCCGAGTATGTTGCCGCAGGACAGTGTTGCGCGCAACTACTTTGGATGAGGCAAACCCTCAGGGACTTTGGCTACAATCTGAGCAAAGTCCCACTCCTATGTGACAATGAGAGTGCTATCCGAATAGCGGAAAATCCTGTTGAGCACAGCCGCACAAAGCACATTGACATCCGGCATCACTTTTTGAGAGACCACCAGCAAAAGGGGGATATCGAAGTGTTTCATGTTAGCACCGAGAACCAGCTAGCCGATATCTTTACCAAGCCTCTAGATGAGAAGACCTTTTGCAGGCTGCGCAGTGAGCTCAATATCTTAGATTCGCGGAACTTGGATTGAATTGTAGCATACATGTGTTTATGCCTTTGATCATGTTCATTCTGCATTTTGTTGCTTATTGTGGTGCTCAAGTTGTACAAACACTCCCTGGACCTCACAAGTCCCTTTTGCAAGTGATGCACATATTTAGGGGGAGCTGTGCTACAACTTGACCCTTTGAGACTAACCATGTACTTGAGTTTGGTTGTTTTAGTCTTCAAGGAGGATTGAAAGGGAAAAGGTGGACTTGGACCATGCAAGACTTCCACTGCACTCCGATGAAAAGAGTAACTTTTCCAAGTTCATCTTTATACTCTTATTGCCTATGTGTTCTTATTTGAAGATTTTGGTGAGGCAATGGGGTTAAGGGGGCCAAGATTGATCCCGTTTTGGTGCTTGATGCCAAAGGGGGAGAAAATAAAGGCCAAAGCAATAGATGGATCAGCTACCACTTGAGAAATTTTGAAAATAGTAGATTAGAGCTTTTGGTTTGTCAAAACTCTCTTATTGTCTCTTATGTCAAAAGTTGGCTTCTTGTGGGGAGAAGTGTTGATTATGGAAAAAGGGGGAGTTTTTGAAATCCTTGATCAAATTTCTTTGGAAAACCTCTCTTTATGTCTCTACAAGTGGTTTTGACTTAGAGATAGGAATTTGAGTTTGATTTGCAAAAACAAACCAAGTGGTGGCATAGAGTGATCCATATATGTCAAATTTGAATCAAAATAATTTGAGTTCTTATTTGAAGTGATTTTGTACTTGTTCTACTTGCTTTATGTTGTGTTGGCATAAATCACCAAAAAGGGGGAGATTGAATGGGAAATGTGCCCTTGGGCCATTTCTAAGTATTTTGGTGATTTAGTGTCCAACACAAGTGCCTAATTGTAAAAAGGTGGACAATGTACAAATCAAGGATAAAGGCATGTTTCTCAGACTTAGTACATTGTTTTATGGACTAATGTATTGTGTCTAAGTGCTGGAAACAGAAAAAATCGAGTTGGAGAAGAGATGGCTCGAGCAGCCAAAGTCTGCTCAGTCTGGGTGCACCGGACTGTCCGGTGGTGCACCGGACAGTGTCCGGTGCGCCAGGCTGGCTCGAGGGAAAAGGCTGCTCTCGGGACTTCGACGGTGGTGTACGGCTATAATTCACCGGACTGTCCGGTGGTGCACCGGACTGTCCGGTGGGCCGTTCACAGGCGAACTCGTCGCTCTCGGGAATTCATCGTCGACGTACGGCTATAATTCACTGGACTGTCCGGTGTGTACCGGACTGTCCGTTGAGCCAACGGTCGGCAGGGCCAACGGTCGGCCGCGCGATCTGCGTGGGACACGTGGCCGAGCCAACGGCTAGAAGGGGGCACCGGTCTGTCCGGTGTGCACCGGACATGTCCGGTGCGCCAACGGCTCTCAGTCTGCCAACGGTCGACTATGCCATTTATGGAAGGAAATCGGGCACCGGACACTGTCTGGTGTGCACCGGACTGTCCGGTGCGCCAGTCTACAGAAGGCAAGATCAGCCTTCCTAGATTGCTCTCAACGGCTCCTAGCTGCCTTGGGGCTATAAAAGGGACCCCTAGGCGCATGGAGGAGTAGACCAAGCATTCCTACAACAATCTTAAGCACTAAGACATCGATTCCGCGCCTTTGATTCTTTGCGATAGCAATTAGAGCTCTAGTTGAGTGGTGAACTCATTGAGTTGTGTTGTGAGCTCTCATTGCGATTTGTGTGCGTGGTGTTGCTGTGATTTCTTGTCTTGAGTGCGTTGCTAATCCCTCCCTTGCTCCGTGTTCTTTGTGAATTTCAAGTGTAAGGGCGAAAGGCTCCAAGTTGTAGAGATTCCTCGCAAACGGGATTGAGAAAAAGTAAGCAAAACACCGTGGTATTCAAGTGGGTCTTTGGACCGCTTGAGAGGGGTTGAGTGCAACCCTCGTCCGTTGGGACGCCACAACGTGGAGTAGGCAAGCGTTGGTCTTGGCCGAACCACGGGATAACCACCGTGCCATCTATGTGATTGATCTTGTTGGTTATTGTGTTTTGTTGAAGATTCCTCTCTAGCCACTTGGCGGTTATTGCGCTAACACTTAACCAAGTTTTTGTGGCCTAAGTTCTTAAGTGTTACAGGATCACCTATTCACCCCCCTCTAGGTGCTCTCATTAAGGACCAAGTAGAAAAGCTAAAAGATGAAAATCTAGCTTTTCAAGAAAAATATGATATGCTCCTATGTTTTCATGAAAATCTTATGGATGATCATATCATATTAAATATTGCACATGAGGTTGTGATAGAAAACTTAAAATCCCAACAACCTCACTCATGCACATGTATTCAAATTGAAACTATATTACCATGTGCTAATGCTTGTTGTCCGTCGACAAGCAAATCTTCCTTTGAGCTAGAATTTGCAGGAACAGAAGATGATGCACATCAAAAGCTCAAAGAAGAAAATGAGAGGCTAAAAATGAGCTTGACACAACTAAAAGGAAAGTGCATTGCTCAACCTTCTCAAGATAACCGTGATCACATGGTGAAGAAGCTTGAGACGGGAAAAACCGTAGCATGCACTAAACCCCTTGAAGGAAATGTCAAGGACTTGAGGATTGCCAAGAGGGAGGAACAAAAGAAGAAAATCAACACCTCTTCCAAAAGCCTCAACCACGCCTCCATAAAAGGTAACATCCAAGGTAATAATCAAGTCACACTTCACACTAAGAGAAGTAAGAAGTGTAGTGAATGCTTTGAAAAAGGGCACTCTATTAGATCATGTCCCTATATTAAAAATGACTTGATTATTAACAAGGATGATAAACTTTGTTTTAAATGCTCAAAGAAGGGACACTTAGTTAAATCTTGTCCCCATTTAAAACAAAAAGGCATTATGTTAGAAAAGAAAATTTTCACTAACCATGTAGCAAGCAAGAAACAAGGAAAGAAGAAATCTTCAAGACTTGAAGATCGCCTATGCTACATATGCCGAAAGAAGGGACATCAATGCAAGAATTGTCCCATTAGTAACAATCCCTCTCCTAGCTTGTCAATTAATTCTCATATAACTAGGCAACCCAAAATTGCAACTTGTGCTAGAAAGGTAATGAATTTACCTAGTGCTAACACAAAGGACTATTGGGTTCCTAGATCTTTGTTGACTAACCGTGATGGACCCATCAAGCGATGGGTACCAAAATATGCTTGACAAGCTTTGCAGGAGAAGGAGATGATATGAAGCTTTGGGGTGCTTGAGAGAGTTCATTCAATTCTTATTAACTCAAGCTATCAATCTTCAATGATCTATATCCGTGATTGACCCAGGGTTATTCTTCAAATTACTATATCTTTAACTCATATCATCTCAGGGAATATATTGATGTTGTAGGAAATAAAGAATTATCATATGCGAAAAATCAAGGCCTACAACATGGAGGAAAGTCAAAGGATGGTAACTTCTATGCTTTTAAGTACAAGTATTTTATATTATCATTTCTTATGTGTCTTGTGTAGTCACATAGAAATGTGTAGCACTTCAAATGTCCTTAATTTTACCATTCTTTGAAGTTTTTCCTCTCATATGGTAGATTGCATACTCATCATTTCCATTCTATGGCAATCTACATGCTTTAAATTGTTGCTAGTATCTCATGGCATGTTTTTTCACTAATTATCTTATTATTGCCATGATTCTAGATATAAAGAGATATTCCAAGTTCTTAAAAGTATAAGGTGTCATGTAAGGAATTCATATCCTTAGGACACTTATGAAAGGAAAACTCTCTCTATAACTAGAATAGTGAGACTAATGATTTTATCTAAGTAACCCAAGTAGTCTCACTTGTAGAGAATAAGTTTCTCTTTGGAAATGCGTAATCTAACATAAAAAGAGAAATCAATCCAATGATTTACGATGTATTTCTACTTGCTTAAATTGGATATGATTCTTTCACATTTATCGCTTTCCATATCATGAATTAGATTTATTCCCATAATCTTAAAGGATTGCTTATGCTTGTTTTATGAGTTAAAATTGAGCATAACATCATCTATGGATAATCTAGTTCATGCTATGAAGTTTCCATGTTTTAGTAATCTAGCTTTTCATTCCTTATAAAAAATGATTACAAAAATGGAAACTAGTGCTTGTGTTACTAACAAAGTATCTCTTGAGCCTACTTATGAATATCTACAAAAGATAAAGTGCACAAGCCTCATGGGTTACTCTTCACCCAAAAGAAGAAAGGTAGAAGCAAAGGTATGGGAACTCATCTTCTTAATCAAATTTAGTTCCCATCTCAATGGATATTTAATCTAAATTATCATATTCTATCTATATGAAGAATAGATTCTGAATTGAACTTAATTCTTGCTAAGTTCTCATGAATACACTAGTCCATTAGAATCTATTTCATGCCTTTGCTATAACCATTCTCATATTGATATGCTTTTAAGTTATGATAATAAATTCAATATGAAGAAGTAAAATTCCTATGACTGATCAAAATGTTTAAAAGGTGCATATTCCTCCTCTCTAATGATATGCACTAAGGATAAGGATTTTACTTCATGTGACTTATGGATGATGAATTGTTTATATTTCTTATATAAAGAAGTCATCCTTCATCATATGCTCCCTTGTGCTATTAACATCTTTCTTGAGTATTTTCAATAAGTTTGAAAGGAAAAAGAAACAACTACAAAGGGAGGACACTCACATGAAAGAGAAGGACATCAAGAACAACAACATCCACTTGGATAATAAGATCCTCAAAATAATCAATGGTGTGGTTGTAAGCATTCTAAACCTTTTTCATTGTGAGAATACCAGGCCTAAGTTGTTTATTGCAAATTTTGTGAGCCTTGATCAAGATGTATAATGCTTCTCCCTATTTGTCTTTAAAGTAAATGCATCCAATTCATTCAAATTCTTGATGCATATCTTTAGGGGGAGACTCTTTCTATATCTTGATTATGTTGAGACTATCACTTTATGTTGGTAATTTCATATAGTCTCTTGCATGAGAATGAGTTTCTCATGATGTATGCTACTATTTTTCAATTATTATCTTTCACTCTAAAGTAGCATATTTGTTGGATTCTCCTATTTCAAGCTTATCTAATGCATATGTTGTTCTTTTGATCACATCTGTTATTTGTTTGATCATTGAATGACTTCAATTAACAATCATGTTTCTTAGTGCCGTATA
The DNA here is from genome assembly GCF_902167145.1 of Zea mays. Classification (NCBI taxonomy): domain Eukaryota; kingdom Viridiplantae; phylum Streptophyta; class Magnoliopsida; order Poales; family Poaceae; genus Zea; species Zea mays. Next base: position 3,863,778 of record NC_050098.1, on the reverse strand, counting down.
TACTATCAATCGATATCTCTCTTGATATGCACTAAGTTAAAAGAAGAATTCATGATACATTTATGCAATTTGTGATCCATGCTAACAATATCTTGGAAAAAGATCACTAGTTGTAGAACTCAGTCTTGTGCAAAATACTTCCATATATTGTCTTAAGTATAGGTCTTAAGCAACTAAGAGAAAGGGCAAAGCACAATGAAGAGAGCGTCTCTATGCGAAGGTACAAAAGGGTAAAACTATCTCCTTCCATTTAAACTTGTACCTAAATCTTCCTCTTATATACATTTCTTGCATATCTTGTATAAAAGGAAGAGAAAGCATGTCCATGTACTAACCCTGCTTCATACCTAGTTTAACTTCTCAAAATCTCACTTCTGCATTAATGCATCTTTGTTTAAACTAGATGAAGTGATTTAATTGTCAAAGAGCTTAAAGCTTAACCTTGTAACGAGGATAAGCTACCTTTGTTCCAAAGGTGGATGGTCCTTAAGTCTCTTTGAAATCCTTAAGGGTAAATGCTTGAGATGTTTATAACATGCTTTCATAAGTGCATAAACTGTCATGAGCATCACACTTATACTATGACAATGCACTTCACATTCTCTATGATATAGAATTGTTCTCAGTAACCTAACTATGTGCAACTGGCATTTAAGGCCAAAATATGTTTTCATCTTAATGCATATATTTAGGGGGAGCAATCTATGTTATATAGAACTATGATCATGCTTAATTTGATATATATCATTTGATCATATCTCTTTTATGTCTATGACTAATGTGTTTTCAAGAATATTCTCATGCTTAGTCATAGAATTGAAAGGGAAATGGAGTATTCGGCAAAGACGACGCTTCCACTCAACTCCTTCGGTATTATTCACCCTTTGTCGGTATTCCGCATGATTCTTCACTTTGGTATAATCTTCACTCACATATTCTTTACCAAAGGGGGAGAAAGTATTAAAAGGGCTTAAATTTCACTCAAATATCCGTTTTTGGCGATTCATGCCAAAGAGGGAGAGAGTATTATCCCAAAGCAAAAGGACCGCACCACCACCAATTTCAAAAATTTATTTGGTACAGAGTCTATTAATTGGTGAAGTTTTTTCAATTGGTACCTTATTTTGATACAATTTCAAATTCGTATACCCTCTTCAAAATTAATATCTAAAACCCTCTTGAACACCAAGAGGAGAATTTCATTAAGGGGGAGTTTTGTTTAGTCAAAAGGAAAAGCATTTGAAACAGGGGGAGAAAATCTCAAAACATGAAAATGCTTCTCAAAATCTTATTCGTTTACCTTTGACTATTTGCAAAAGGACTTTGAAAAGAATTTTACAAAGGATTTGGAAAAACAAAACTCGTGGTGCAAAGGTGGTCCAAAATTTTAATAAGAAGAAAACAATCCATGCACATCTATTGAAATAATATTGGTTTCATATTCGAAGCAACCTTTGCACTTACCTTATGCAAACTAGTTCAATTATTCACTTATATATTTGCTTTGATGTGTGTTGGCATCAATCACCAAAAAGGGGGAGACTGAAAGGGAAATAGGCTTTAAACCTTTTCCTAAATGATTTTGGTGGTTGAAATGCCCAACACAAATAATTGGACTAACTAGTTTGCTCTAGAGTATATGTTTTACAGGTGCCAAAGGTTCAACTCAAAGCCAATACAAAGATTAAAAAGGGTTCAAGAAGAAAGGAGCAAAGGAAACCGAAGTGCTCCCTGGTCTGGCGCACCGGACTGTTAGGTGTGCCACCGGAAAGTGTCCGGTGCACCAGGGAAGATCGACTTCAAACTCTTCACCTTCGGGTTTCCCAGGCGCATCTCCGCTATAATTCACCGGACTGTCCGGTGCGCCTGCGGAGCAATGGTCATCTGCGCGCAACGGTCGACTCTGCAAAGCAAATAGTGCAAATCAGATGTCAGAGCAGCAGTCAGAGGGGCACCGGACTGTCCGGTGTCGCACCGGACTGTCCGGTGCCACATGAGGACAAATCCTCCAACGGTCGACCAGCTCCAAGCCCTAACGGGAGGATGACGTGGCGGCACACCGGACACTGTCCGGTGGCGCACCGGACTGTCCGGTGGCGCACCGGACTGTCCGGTGGCGCACCGGACTGTCCGGTGCGCCCATCGCCAGCAGCCTTCTCCAACGGCTACAATTTGGTTGGTGGCTATAAATACCACCCCAACCAGCCACTTCAAGGAGTAGGAGCCCAAGCAACATTCCAAGTCATCTAGTTGACATACTCAAGCCCTCCCAACCACATATATTCATTGATCCATCCTATACACAAGATTTAGACCACTACAACCAACACAAGTGCCACAAAAGATAGAGCAAGCAAGAGAGAGCTACTCATTTGAGTTTAGCACTAGTGCCTTGTGAGATTCATTGAGAGATAGTGTGTGCTACTTCTTTGTGTTCATTTGCGCATGGAGTTTTGACTCCCATTGAACTTCCTCCAAAGTGTTGGAGGCTTGTAAAGCTAGCAAGAGACACCAAAGAGTGTGGTGATCCTTGTGGGGTCTTAAGTGATCCTTGAGAAGAAGAAGACAAGCAGCCTCAGGGAGGGCCGAAGACAGACACCCCTAAGGCGTCCGCCCAGTGGGGCACGAAGAAGAAGGCTAAAAACAAGGCGCAAGCGAAGCACGACGCCGCAGACGCGAATCTCGTCGCTGCGGCCGAGCACAGGAACCCTCGGAAACCTCCTGGAGGGGCCGGCACGTTCGACAAGATGCTCAAAGAGCTGTGCCCCTATCACCAGGGGCCCGTCAAGCACACCCTCGAAGAATGTGTCATGCTCCAGCGCTACTTCCATAAGACCGGGCCCCCGGCGGAGGACGGCAAGGGCCATGACAACGACAAGAAGGAGGGAGACAAGGAAGAGGGATTCCCGGAAGTCCATAACTGCTTCATGATCTATGGTGGGCAGGCGGTGAACGCCTCGGCTCGGCACCGCAAGCAGGAGCACCGGGAAGTCTGATTGGTGAAGGTGGCGGCGCCAGTCTACCTAGACTGGTCCGACAAGCCTATCACCTTCGACCAAGGCGACCACCCCGACTTCGTGCCAAGCCCAGAAGGTACCCGCTCGTCGTCGATCCGATCATCGGCAACATTAGGCTCTCCAAGGTCCTCATGGACGGAGGTAGCAGCCTTAACATCATCTACGCCGAAACCCTGGAACTCTTAGGGGTTGATCGGTCCGAAGTCCGGGCCAGTGCGGCACCCTTCCACGGGATCGCGCCCGGGAAGCGAATCCTACCCCTCGGACGGATCGAATTACCCGTCTGCTTCTGAACTCCCTCTAACTTCCGAAAGGAAGCTCTCACCTTTGAGGTCGTTGGGTTCCGAGGAACCTACCATGCGGTATTGGGAAGACCATTGTCGGTGTTTTGAAACCCGGGGGGTCCCTGGACCGACGAGTAAATCGTCGCCGCGTGCCCCAGCCCAGATGGGTCGGCACGAGGCGGAACGCGAAGGGGGGAGAAAGTGGCCGGAGGGAGACAAGCGTGGGAGCGTGGAACCCGCGGCCTTCGTGTTAGCCCCGCGCCCAGGTCGGGTGCGCTTGCAGTAGGGGGTTACAAGCGTCCACGCGGGAGGGAGCGAGCGGCCTTGCGCGAGCGCCGTCCCGTCCTTCCCCGCGCGGCCAACCCTCTGTAAGAGGGCCCTGGTCCTCCCTTTTATAGGCGTAAGGAGAGGATCCAGGTGTATAATGGGGGTGTAGCAGTGTGCTAACGTGTCTAGCGGGGGAGAGCTAGTGCCCTAAGTACATGCCATCGTGGCAGCCGGAGAGGTTTTGGCACCCAGTTCGTGTGATGTCGTGGCCGTCGGAGGAGTGCTGGAGCCTGGCGGTAGGACAACTATCGGGGCTGTCGCGTCCTTGCTGACGTCCTCTTGCTTCCGTAAGGGGGCTGAGAGCCGCCGTCGTCACAGGGCATGCGGGGCGCCATCATTACTCGTATAGTGGAGCGAGCCAGATGGGACGCCGGTCTTGTTCCCCGTAGCCTGAGTCAGCTTGGGGTAGGGTAATGATGGCGCTTTCCTGTCGACGTGGTCGGTCCGCGCCCTAGGTTGGGCGAGGTGGAGGCTCCTTCGAGGTCGAGGTCGAGTCTGTCTTCCAAGGTCGAGGTCGAGTCCGAGCCCCCGGGTCGGACGAGGCGGAGACCGTCAGCTGAGGCCAGGGCTGAGTCCGAGTTCGAGCCCTGGGGTCGGGCGAAGCGGAGTTCATCGTCTTCTGGGGCTGAGCCCGTGTCCGAGCCCTGGGGTCGGGCGAAGCGGAGTTCGTCGTCTTCCGGGGCTGAGCCCGTGTCCGAGCCCTGGGGTCGGGCGAAGCGGAGTTCGTCGTCTTCCGGGGCTGAGCCCATGTCCGAGCCCTGGGGTTGGGTGAGGCGGAGTTTCCTATGACGCCCGAGGCCGGACTTGGCTGCTGTCAGCCTCACTCTGTCGGGTGGCTCAGCAGTCGGAGCGGTGCAGGCGGCGCTATCCTCTTGTCAGACCGGTCAGTAGAGCGGCGAAGTGACTGCGGTCACTTCGGCTCTGTCGACTGGATGGCGTGCGTTAGGATAAAGGTGTCAGACCACCTTTGCATTAAATGCCCCTGCGATTTGGTCGGTTGGCGTGGCGATATGGCCAAGGTTGCTTCTCGGTGAAGACTGGGCCTCGGGCGAGCCGAAGGTGTGTCCGTTGCTGGAGGGGGGTCCTCGGGCGAGACGTAGGTCCTCCGGGGTCGGCTGCCCTTGCCCGAGGCTGGGCTCGGGCGAGGCACGATCGCGTCCCTTGAATGGACCGATCCTTGACTTAATCGCACCCATCAGGCCTTTGCAGCTTTGTGCTGATGGGGGTTACCAGCTGAGATTTAGGAGTCTTGAGGGTACCCCTAATTATGGTCCCCGACAGTAGCCCCTGAGCCTCGAAGGGAGTGTAAATACTCGCTTGGAGGCTTTTGCCGCACTTTTTTGCAAGGGGACCAGCCTTTTTCGGTTGCATTTTGTTCCGGTGGGTGCGCGCGAGCGCACCCGCTAGGTGTAGCCCCCGAGGCCTCGGAGGAGTAGTTTTACTCCTTCGAGGTCTTAGTGCGTTTCGCAACACTTCGGCTGGTCTAGTTGTTCCCTCATGCGAGCTGGCCGTAGCCCGGGTGTACGGTCGGGTCCCAAGTTCTCGAGCTAGTATGTTGACGCTGTCAACGGTGTGGCCGGAGCTGAGTTCGCGAGAGCAGCCCCCGAGCCTCTGCACAGGGCGAGAGGACGGTCAAGGACAGACTCGACTTTTTTTACATACGCCCCTGCGTCGCCTTTCCGCAAGGAGGAGGGGGGGAAGCGCCATGTTGCCCTCGAAGGGCGCCGTACATGGTGTCTCCGGTGAGCTGCTGGCAGGTAATCCGAGCGGACGCCCATGCCCCATTTGCTAGGGGTCGGCTAGAGGCCCGGAGGCACGCTCCAAAAGTACCTGCCGGTGATCTGCCGGACCCGGTCCCCTTTGACGGGGTCCGAGGGCTCGATGCCTCCCTCTGATGGGATTCTGTTACAAGATCGCTCCCGCTGGTCTCGGAAATGTCCTAGGGTACCTCGGGAGCGCAGCCCGAGCCTTGGTTATGTATCGAACATACCCAGGGTCATCCCTCGCTCTGTGTCTGAGGCGACTGTGAACCCTTCGAGGGCCAGCCTACGAACCCCTGATCAGTAGTGGGCGTGGAGCCCGAGTGGCCTGAGGCAGCCGTTGAACCCTTCCGAGGGGCCGGCCATCGAACCTCTGACCAGTAGTGGGCGCAGAACCCAAGCGCTCTGAGGCGGCCGTTGAAACCCTTCCGAGGGGCAGCCTTTGAACCTCTGATCAGTAGGGAGGCTCGGGGCCTGTTTCCTTCACAGAGAAGGATCCTTTTCGGGGTATCCCCCTTTCCCGGTCCCTGTTGTAAGAGAGAGAAAGAGGAAAAGGAAAAGGATACGAAATCGAATGACGTGGCGTACCTTTTTCGACGCGGTCATTATGGCGAAGGCGAAGCGTCGCTTGCTTCTCCAGCCTGAGGCGCCGCCTGTCCCGCCGTGGAGTTAATGCGACGGGGCGAGTGGTTTTGCAAGGCGGTCGTTGCGCGTGTGCGAGCCGTTCGAGGAACGGATCACAGGCATGCCGTCTTCACGCTGTGAGAGAGGGTTCCCTCGCTGCCCCTGGATGGGACGTAAGCTTGGCTGACGACGTGACCGCTGCTCCTGCCCGCCTGCCACCGCCATTACTGCCGGCCCATTTTTGACTGTATTTGACAGTCGCGCCTGGCTGGCACTGCTGGGTCACACGCAGTGTTGCCTCGAGTCGCGGTACTGGCCCCGCAGTCGAGGAGGCGCGACAGTGGCGTGAGTGGCGGTGCAGCTGCTCGCACGTAGCAACCGGCGCGCCGGTTGCATGACGTGTGGGCCTGGGCCTCCATGCTGGGTGTGTTGGAAGTCGAAGGGGCGCGCCCACTTGGCACGATTGCATGCCGCCTACATGGCTGTCCACCCTTTCACCCGCTGGTCTGGGCGAAAGTGGAGGAGTGCTTGTAACCGCCGGGCGGTTGCATGCACCGCGCGCGGCGGTTTGGCTTCTTCTGCCCTGGACCGGCTTGCATGACGCGTGGGACCCAGCCCCCGCGCCGTAAGGGGGAGAACCTTGGAGCGTGTTGGAGAAGACTCAGCCCGCAACGGCTGAGGACGCAAGTGGGGAGAGTCGCCTTTAAAAGGAGGGCTACCCCCTTGGAGGGCAACCATGTCTTCGCGCTCCCCTTATGCATCGTGTCTTTCCACCTTCCGAGCCCCCAGATGGGAGACGTTCGCAATCCTTCCGTCTTGTCGTCGGGGGGACGCAACTTCGAGGAAGTTAGTACCTTTCAGCCATCGTTCGGCTTCAAGGATTTTCATCAGGCAGCCCGGCTGCATCCCCTCGCCGGTGGTCACCCAAGACGGTGACCTCTAGCTTGATGGAGGGGAGAAGCAAACCGGGCTGCGGCCTCTGCCCCTCCCTCAGCTTCAAGGATGTTCATCATCAGTGCTGGGGAGGGGAGTGTGCCGAGTTGGGGTCGGTCCCTGCACGGGCGGTGGCCCGCTCCTTCCCTCAGTGATCGGGGGGAAGGGCGTTCGCCGTTCGTGGCATTGGCAGCTGCCGCGTGCCCGGCCCTCTGAGCCGAGTGGCTTCGGAGCTGCTCCCGGCGCCGCCTTCCGCCACGGCAATCGGAAGAGGTTCCTCCGTCGGCAAGCTAGTCGGTGCCGCCCACGGACTGACCTCCAACTCTACCGCCTTCTGCCCATCCTTACCTCTCGAGTTGGGGGCATGGGCAAGGGCCTCATTGTAGCAGCATCCGCCCTGAGGTCATCGCTGCTGCTGTTCGGCCCTCCGGAGCAGAAGTCGTCGTCGTTGCCGCTGCTGGGGCAAGCGACGACGAGTCGTTCGTTGGTCTTCTGTTGCTCTGCAGGCCCCCCAATCATGTGGGGTTGTTCGTACCTGCAGAGGTGGAACCGGAGTTCCGCTTGTAATGGCACTTTGAGTGCCGGTGTCCTGTTCATTGCGGCTGTCGAGGCCTGAACATGTATGTATTTTCGGCACGGAGCCGTGTTTTTTCTTCATTTAGAGCACTAAGACTCGCATGTTGGTTATCTGAACCGCTTCACCAAGCGTGAGTCGCCTCGTGCAAAGGTGACGAGTGAGGTATCCGTATCCCGGAGGCGTAGGAGTCCCTCGGCTCGGTCGGCCTTGCTGTCCGAGGCTCCTCTTGCTTAGTTAAAGGAACCCCTCGGCCGCCCTTCGATGAGCCAAAGCCGGAGGTAACGGTGTCAGCACAGACAGAGGCAGAGTTGGATAGAAAAGAAGACCTGATCAGCCAGAGCCTGGCCGGGTCGTCCTCTGGTGGGACCGACGCCGGAGTCGCGTTGCCGAGGCCACAAGCCGGGCTGATGTCTTCAGGGGACAATTGGCCGAGGCCTCGGGGTGGCCGGCCGAGCCGTCTGCTCGAGCCGGATTCCTGGAGAAGACCGTGGCGGCGATGGCCCGGGTGTGGTGCCGATGTCGTCCTTCAGAGTGGAGATCTTCCGACCGCGTCGCCGTCTGAGGCTAGGTCAGACCCCGTCGAAGGTGTAGTTGATGCCGAGGGTGCCGCCGCCCCCTTCAACTGTCGACGTCCGAGCCTGCAGGATCGGGTTGTCTTGTAGTGTGTGTATGTTTTCTGCGGCCGCCGAGGCCCAAACACACTGTCATCGTGTTGTAAAGCTGCGTTTCTTTTCCTCTTGTTTGAGCATCTGGACTTATTTGTTGGTGGCAGAATTGTTTGCGCGGGCGAGAGTTGCTTTTCACGGAAGGTGATGAGTGAGGTATCCGTATCCCGGAGGCGTAGGAATCCCTCGGCTCGGTCGGCCTTGCCGCTTACGCGCACTCTTACTCGTTCATAGGGTTCTGTCACCGACGTAGTCGAGAAGGCCCGAAAAATCATTTCGGCAGAGGAGCTTTCGAGCGTGAAGACTTGTTCGGTCGGCGGAATCACTTATCCGAGCGCGAGTTACTTATCGCAGAAGGTGATGAGTGAGGTATCCATATCCCTGAGGCGTAGGAGTCCCTCGGCTCGGTCAGCCTTGGCTGCTTACGTGTACTCCGTCGTTTTTAGGATCCACTTTCAAAGTAGTCGAAAAGCACGAAAGGCATTCTGACAGAAAAGATATTTTTCTTTTTTCGAGGAAAATTTCGACGCAGAGGGGGTTCCCCCCTTCTAGCCCCCGAGGGAGGGTCGGGCTTTGCCAAGGCAAGGCTGACCCTTCCTTGACGACCAGACTTTGTGTGTGAGGTATACGAACAACTTGAAAGCATCTTAAGGGTAGAAGGGACGTAGCTGTTGGATGTTCCAAGCGTTGCTGTAGACCTCGCCTTGATTGTTGGCCAGCTTGTACGTTCCGGGCTTCAGAACCTTGGCGATGATGAACGGCCCTTCCTAGGGAGGCATGAGTTTGTGCCGCCCTCGGGCGTCTTGTCTTAGCCGAAGCACTAGGTCGCCCACCTGGAGGTCTCGGGACCGAACCCCTCGGGCGTGGTAGCGTCGCAGGGACTGCTGGTACCGCGTCGAGTGTAGTAAGGCCATGTCCCGAGCCTCTTCCAGCTGGTCCAGTGAGTCTTCTCGATTGGCTTGATTGCTTTGGTCGACGTAGGCCCTCGTCCTCGGGGAACCGTATTCTAAGTGTGTGGGCAAGATGGCCTCGGCCCCATAGACTAGAAAAAACGGTGTGAAGCCTGTGGCTCGGCTTGGCGTTGTCCTCAGACTCCAGACCACCGAGGGGAGTTCCTTCATCCATCGCTTGCCAAACTTGTTGAGGTCGTTGTAGATCCGAGGCTTGAGTCCTTGCAGGATCATGCCGTTAGCCCGCTCCACTTGCCCATTCGTCATGGGGTGAGCCACGGCAGCCCAGTCCACCCGGATGTGGTGATCCTCGCAGAAGTCCAGGAACTTTCTGCCGGTGAACTGGGTGCCGTTGTCGGTGATGATGGAGTTCGGGACCCCAAAGTGATGGATGATGTTGGTGAAGAACGCCACCGCCTGTTCGGACCTGATGCTGTTTAGGGGTCGGACCTCGATCCACTTGGAGAATTTGTCGATGGCGATCAACAGGTGCGTGTAGCCCCCGAGTGCCTTCTGCAAGGGGCCGACTAGGTCCAGACCCCACACAGCAAATGGCCAGGTGATGGGTATTGTTTGCAGAGCCTGAGCGGGCAGGTGGGTCTGCCTTGCGTAGAACTGACACCCTTCGCAGGTGCGAACAATTCTAGTGGCGTCGGCCACCACCGTCGGCCAGTAGAAACCTTGTCGGAAGGCGTTCCCAACAAGGGTTCGAGGTGCTGCGTGATGGCCGCAAGCCCCCAAGTGTATCTCTTGTAAGAGCTCCTAGCCTTTGGCGATGGAAATGCATCGCTGGAGGATGCCCGAGGGGCTGTGGTGGTAGAGCTCCTTCCCATCTCCCAGCAAGACGAACGACTTGGCGCGCCGCGCCAACCGCTGAGCTTCGGCTTGGTCGAGGGGTAGCTCTCCTCGGTGAAGATATTGCAGGTACGGGGTCTGCCAGTTTCGATCAGGCGTGACCTCGCTCTGCTCCCCCTCGATGCGCAATGCCTCACCCTTGGGGGCCGAGGGTACCTCGGGCCGAGCCGAGGGTACCTCGGACTGCGCCGAGGGTACCTCGGACTGAGCCGAGGGTGCCTCGGGCTCGGGCGTGTCGTCGGTCTTGACGGAGGGTTGATGTAGGTCTCGGGAGAATACACCCGAGGGAACTGTTGTTCGCCCCGAGGCTATTTTAGCCAGCTTGTCCGCAGTCTCGTTGTAGCGTTGGGCGATGTGGTTGAGCTCGAGCCCGTAGAACTTGTCTTCCAGGCGCCGAACCTCATCGCAGTAGGCTTCCATCTTCGGGTCACGGCAGTGGGAGTTCTTGATGACTTGGTCGATGACGAGCTGCGAGTCACCGCGAGCGTCGAGGCGTCGGACCCCTAGCTCGATGGCGATTCGCAACCCGTTTACCAGAGCCTCATACTCAGCCACGTTGTTGGACGCCGGGAAGTGGAGGCGTAGCACGTAGCGTAGGTGCTTCCCGAGGGGCGAGATGAAAAGCAGGCCCGCGCTGGCCCCCATCTTCATCAGCGACCCGTCAAAAACATGGTCCAGAGCTCTGGTTGGATCGGAGTTGTCGGGAGCTGGGTGTCGACCCATTCAGCCACGAAGTCCGCCAAGACCTGGGACTTGATGGCCTTCCGAGGGGCGAACGAGATCGTCTCGCCCATGATCTCTACCACCCACTTTGCAACTCTACCCGAGGCCTCTCAGGACTGGATGATCTCCCCCAGGGGGAAGGATGACACCACAGTTACCAGATGAGACTCAAAGTAGTGTCGCAACTTCCGCCGCGTCAGGATCACCGCGTACAGCAGCTTCTGAATTTGTGGGTAGCGGACTTTGGTCTCGGACAGTACCTCACTGATGAAGTAGACTGGCCTCTAGACGGGCAATGCATGCCCCTCTTCTCGTCTCTCAACCACAATCGCGGCGCTAACCACCTGAGTGGTCGCGGCGACGTAGATCAAGAGGTCTTCTCCGGCAGAGGGGGGCACCAAGATGGGCACGTTCATGAGGAGCGCCTTCAGGTTCCCGAGGGCTTCCTCGGCCTCAGGGGTCCAAGCGAAGCACTCGGTCTTCCTTAAGAGGCGGTACAGAGGCAGACCTCTTTCGCCAAGGCGCGAGATGAAACGGCTCAGAGCCGCAAGGCATCCCATGACCCTCTGTACGCCTTTCAAGTCCTTGATGGGCCCCATGCTGATGATGGCCGCGATCTTCTCCGGGTTAGCCTCGATGCCCCGCTCGGAGATGATGAACCCCAAGAGCATGCCTCGGGGGACCCCGAAGACACACTTTTCGAGATTGAGCATCACGCCTTTCGCCTTGAGACATCGGAATGTCACTTCAAGGTCGGAAAGGAGGTCGGAGGCTTTTCTTGTCTTGACTACGATGTCATCGACGTAGGCCTCAACCGTTCGGCCGATGTGTTCGCCGAACACATGGTTCATGCACCGTTGGTACGCTGCACCCGCATTCCTCAAACCAAACAGCATGGTAACATAGCAGTACATGCCGAAGGGTGTGATGAAAGAAGTCGCGAGCTGGTCGGACTCTTTCATCCTGATCTGGTGATACCCAGAGTAGGCATCGAGGAAAGACAGGGTTTCGCACCCAGCAGTGGAATCCACGATTTGATCGATGCGAGGCAGAGGGTAGGGAACTTTCGGACATGCTTTGTTTAGACCAGTGTAGTCTACACACATCCGCCATTTCCCCCTTTCTTTCTCACAAGCACAGGGTTGGCAAGCCATTCGGGTTGGAATACCTCTTTGATGAACCCCGCCGCCATTAGCTTGTGGATCTCCTCGCCTATGGCTCTGCGCTTTTCTTCGTCGAATCGGCGCAGAGGTTGCTTCACGGGCCGGGCTCCAGCTCGAATATCCAGCGAGTGCTCGGTGACTTCCCTCGGTATGCCGGGCATGTCCGAGGGACTCCACGCGAAAACGTCGGCGTTTGCGTGGAGAAAGTCGACGAGCACTGCTTCCTATTTGGGGTCGAGCTCGGAGCCGATCCAGATCTGCTTGGAGGCGTCGTTGCAGGGGTCGAGAGGGACGGACTTGACCGTCTCCGCTGGCTCGAAGTTGCCGGCGTGGCGCTTCACGTCGGGCGCCTCCCTAGAGAGGCTCTCCAGGTCGGCGATGAGGGCCTTGGACCCGGCGAAGGCCTCGGCGTATTCCACGCACTCCACGTCGCATTCGTACGCGTGTCGGTACATGGGCCCGACGGTGATGACCCCATTGGGGCCCGGCATCTTGAGCTTGAGGTAGGTGTAGTTGGGGACGGCCATGAACTTGGCGTAGCATGGCCTCCCCAGCACTGCGTGGTAGGTTCCTCGAAACCCGACCACTTCGAACGTGAGGGTCTCCTTTCGAAAGTCGGAGGGCGTCCCAAAGCAGACGGGTAGATCGAGTTGTCCGAGGGGTTGGACGCGCTTCCCGGGAATGACCCCGTGGAAAGGCGCAGCGCCCGTCCAGACCGAGGACAGATCGATCCACAGGAGCCCAAGGGTCTCGGCGTAGATGATGTTGAGGCTGCTGCCTCCGTCCATGAGGACCTTGTTGAGCCTGACGTTGCCGATGATGGGGTCGACAACGAGCGGGTATTTCCCCGGGCTCGGCACGTGGTCGGGATGGTCGGCCTGGTCGAAGGTGATGGGCTTGTCGGACCAGTCTAGGTAGACTGGCGCCTCCACCTTTACCGAGCAGACCTCTCGACGCTCTTGCTTGCGGTGCCGAGCCGAGGCGTTCGCCACTTGCCCGCCGTAGATCATGAAGCAGTCGCGGACCTCGGGGAACTCTCCTGCCTTGTGATCTTCCTTCTTAGCGTCGTCGAGAGCCTTGCTACCCTCCGCGGGTGGCCCGGCCTTGTGAAAGTGGCGTCGAAGCATGGCACACTCCTCGAGGGTGTGCTTGACGGGCCCCTGATGGTAAGGGCACGGCTCCTTGAGCATCTTGTCGAAGAGGTTGGCCCCTCCGGGAGGTTTCCGAGCGTTCTTGTACTCGGCGGCGGCGACAAGGTCCGCGTCGGCGGCGTCGCGTTTTGCTTGCGACTTCTTCTTGCCTTTCTTCTTGGTGCCGCGCTGAGTTGATGCCTCGGGAACATCTTCCGGTGGGTGGCCCTGGGGCTGCTTGTCCTTCCGGAAGATGGCCTCAACCGCCTCCTGGCCAGAGGCGAACTTGGTGGCGATGTCCATCAGCTCGCTCGCCCTGGTGGGGGTCTTGCGACCCAGCTTGCTCACCAGGTCGCGGCAGGTGGTGTCGGCGAGGAACGCGCCGATGACATCCGAATCGGTGACGTTGGGCAGCTCAGTGCGCTGCTTCGAGAATCGCCGGATATAGTCCCAGAGAGACTCTCCCGGCTGCTGGCGGCAGCTTCGGAGATCCCAGGATTTTCCAGGGCGCACGTACGTGCCTTGGAAATTGTCGGCGAAGGCTTGGACCAGGTCGTCCCAGTTGGAGATCTGCCCCGGAGGCAGGTGCTCCAGCCAGGCTCGAGCGGTGTCGGAGAGAAACAGGGGGAGGTTGCGGATGATGAGATTATCATCGTCCGTTCCACCCAGTTGGCAGGCCAGCCGATAGTCCGCGAGCCACAGTTCTGGTCTCGTCTCCCCCGAGTACTTTGTGATAGTAGTCGGGGTTCGGAACCGGGTCGGGAACGGTGCCCGTCGTATGGCGCAGCTGAAAGCCTGTGGACTGGGTGGTTCGGGCAAAGGACTCCGATCCACCCCACTGTCGTAGCGTCCCCCACGTCTGGGGTGGTAGCCTCGACGCACCCTATCGTCGAGATGGGCCCGACGGTTGTGATGATGGTGCTCGTTGCCGAGGCGACCCGGGGCCGCAGGCGCTGTGTTGCGCGTGCGCCCGATGTGGACCGAGGCTTCCCGCATGAATCGGGAAGTCGCGGCGCGATGTTCCGAGGGGTACCCCTGCCTTCGGGAGGCGGAGCTTTCGGCCCGTCGGACCGCGGCGTCCTCCAGGAGATTCTTGAGCTCTCCCTGGATTCGTCGCCCCTCGGTGGTTGATGGCTCCGGCATCGCGCGGAGAAGTATTGCCGCTGCAGCCAGGTTCTGGCCGACTCCACTGGAATCTGGTGGAGGCTTACCCTGACGTCGTCGGCGATGCGGTGCTTGATGCCCTGGGGGAGATGACGCGCTTCTCCGACCGGAGGTTGGCCCGCCCATTCCTGCCCGATGTCCCGGCGGATCGGCACAAGCGTTCCTGCTCCCTCGTCGAGCCTGGCCTGCATCTCGTAGATTTGCTCGAGCTGTGGGTCAGGACCCCCCGCCGGAACGGGGACCACAGCTAGCTCCCGAAGGATGTCGACGCGAGGCACGGGCCTAGGGGGATCACCGTTTTCCGGCATACCAAGATGGTTGCCTTTGCCGGGACCCCCTAGATCGACGTGGAAACATTCGTGACTTGGGCCGCAGTCCTCGTCGTCGAGGCTGCGGCTGCCGTCGGAACAGTCGGAAAGGCAGTAGTCACATGCGGTCATGAAGTCCCGCACGGCAATGGGGTTACCAAGTCCGGAGAAATCCCAACAGAGGTCGGGCTCGCCATCTTCCTCGGACCCCGAGGGCCCGTAGGTCGAGTCGGCCGTCAGCCGGTCCCAGGGTGACCGCACACGATACCCTAGAGGGTTTGGACTCGCCTCTATGAGAGTGTCCACCGAAGCGGAGTCGCTTGGCGGGTCGAGGCCAAATCCAAAAGAGGCGAGATGGGAATCGGTCGGTACCTTTTGGTCGACGGGCGGTGACGAAGTCGCGTCAGGGACTGACTGCACCGTCGTCTCAGGTATGAGAGTGACGCCCAGCAAGTCCTTCGCGAGCGTGCTGGCGTCGTCCGTTTGCTTGAGATTGGCGTGTTGCGGGGAGGCGGCGCTCGTCTTCGTCTCAGACGCGAGGCCGATGCCTGACGCGCTCTCCATTAGGGCGCCGGCGCCGTCGACTCGCTCGACAGCCAACGAGGTGCCGCTTCCCGTTTGGCCTTGGTTGCCCCGCCTCCTCCTCCGTCGGCGGGGGAGGGGACGGGACAAGCCCGAATGTCGTCCTTCCACCACGTGGGGAAGGCGTCGTCGATTTCGCCGCCGGCGAGCAGGTTGTCGACCGCCATTGTCGCTGTCGCGCGGCGGGGGAAGGAGTATAATGTCGTAGCTGCCGTCGAGGGACATGAACTCAAGACTCCCGAAACGGAGCACCGTCCCGGGCCGGAAAGGTTGCTGGAGACTGCCCATCTGGAGCTTGACGGGGACCTGTTCGTCAACACGCAGCAGGCCCCTACCTGGCGTGCCAACTATCGGTGTTTCGAAACCCGGGGGTCCCTGGACCGACGAGTAAATCGTCGCCGCGTGCCCCAGCCCAGATGGGTCGGCGCGAGGCGGAACGCGAAGGGGGGAGAAAGCGGCCGGAGGGAGACAAGCGTGGGAGCGTGGAACCCGCGGCCTTCGTGTTAGCCCCGCGCCTAGGTCGGGTGCGCTTGCAGTAGGGGGTTACAAGCGTCCACGCGGGAGGGAGCGAGCGGCCTTGCGCGAGCGCTGTCCCGTCCTTCCCCGCGCGGCCAACCCTCTGTAAGAGGGCCCTGGTCCTCCCTTTTATAGGCGTAAGGAGAGGATCCAGGTGTACAATGGGGGTGTAGCAGTGTGCTAACGTGTCTAGTGGGGGAGAGCTAGTGCCCTAAGTACATGCCATCGTGGCAGCCGGAGAGGTTTTGGCACCCAGTTCGTGTGATGTCGTGGCCGTCGGAGGAGTGCTGGAGCCTGGCGGTAGGACAGCTGTCGGGGCTGTCGCGTCCTTGCTGACGTCCTCTTGCTTCCGTAAGGGGGCTGAGAGCCGCCATCATCACAGGGCATGCGGGGCGCCATCATTACTCGTATAGTGGAGCGAGCCAGATGGGACGCCGGTCTTGCTCCCCGTAGCATGAGTCAGCTTGGGGTAGGGTAATGATGGCGCTTTCCTGTCGACGTGGTCGGTCCGTGCCCTAGGTTGGGCGAGGTGGACGCTCCTCCGAGGTCGAGGTCGAGTCTGTCTTCCAAGGTCGAGGTCGAGTCCGAGCCCCCGGGTCGGACGAGGCGGAGACCGTCGGCTGAGGCTAGGGCTGAGTCCGAGTCTGAGCCTGGGGTCGGGCGAAGCAGAGTTCGTCGTCTTCCGGGGCTGAGCCCGTGTCCGAGCCCTGGGGTCGAGCGAAGCGGAGTTCGTCGTCTTACGGGGCTGAGCCCGTGTTCGAGCCCTAGGGTCGGGCGAGGCGGAGTTCGTCGTCTTCCGCGGCTGAGCCCGTGTCCGAGCCCTGGGGTTGGGCGAAGCGGAGTTCGTCGTCTTCCGGGGCTGAGCCCGTGTCCGAGCCCTGGGGTCGGGCGAGGCGGAGTTTCCTATGACGCCCGAGGCTGGACTTGGCTGCTGTTAGCCTCACTCTGTCGGGTGGCTCAGCAATCGGAGCGGCGCAGGCGACGCTGTCCTCTTGTCAGACCGGTCAGTAGAGCGGCGAAGTGACTGCGGTCAGTTCGGCTCTGTCGACTGGATGGCGTGCGTCAGGATAAAGGTGTCATGCCACCTTTGCATTAAATGCCCCTGTGATTT
Organism: Zea mays; assembly: GCF_902167145.1. Taxonomy (NCBI): domain Eukaryota; kingdom Viridiplantae; phylum Streptophyta; class Magnoliopsida; order Poales; family Poaceae; genus Zea; species Zea mays. The sequence continues at coordinate 3,847,089 of NC_050098.1, read as the reverse complement.
GGTCGGTTGGCGTGGCGATATGGCCAAGGTTGCTTCTCGGTGAAGATTGGGCCTCGGGCGAGCCGAAGGTGTGTCCGTTGCTGGAGGGGGGTCCTCGGGCGAGACATAGGTCCTCCGGGGTCGGCTGCCCTTGCCCGAGGCTGGGCTCGGGCGAGGCACGATCGCGTCCCTTGAATGGACCGATCCTTGACTTAATCGCACCCATCAGGCCTTTGCAGCTTTGTGTTGATGGGGGTTACCAGCTGAGATCTAGAAGTCTTGAGGGTACCCCTAATTATGGTCCCCGACAACCATGCTACGCCAAGTTCATGGCTGTCCCCAACTACACCTACCTCAAGCTCAAGATGTCGGGCCCGAATGGGATCATCACCGTCGGATCCACGTACCGCCACGCGTACGAATGCGACGTGGAGTGCGTGGAGTACGCCGAGGCTCTCACCGAGTCCGAGGCCCTCGTCGCTAACCTGGAGCGCCTCTCCAAGGAGGCGCCCGATGCGAAGCGGCACGCCGGCAACTTTGAACCAGCTGAGGTGGTCAAGTCCGTCTCTCTCGACCCCAGCAACAACACCAGCAAGAAAGTTCGGATCGGCTCCGAGCTCGACCCCAAATAGGAAGCAGTGCTCGTCGACTTTCTCCACGCAAACGCCGAAGCCTTTGCGTGGAGTCCCTCGGACATGCCCGGCATACCGAGGGATGTCGCCGAGCACTCACTGGACATCAAAGCTAGAGCCCGACCCGTGAAGGAAACCCTGCGCCGTTTTGACGAAGAAAAGCGCAGGGTCATAGGCGAGGAGATCCACAAGCTACTCGCGGCAGGGTTTATCAAAGAGGTATTCCATCCTGAATGGTTAGCTAACCCTGTTCTTGTAAGGAAGAAGGATGGGAAATGGAGGATGTGTGTAGACTACACTGGTCTAAACAAAGCATGTCCGAAAGTTCCCTATCCTCTACCTCGCATCGATGAAATCATGGACTCCACTGCTGGGTGCGAAACCCTATCATTCCTTGATGCCTACTCAGGCTATCACCAAATCATGATGAAAGAGTCCGACCAGCTCGCGACTTCTTTCATCACACCTTTTGGCATGTACTGTTATACTACAATGCCATCTGGGTTGAGGAATGCAGGCGCCACTTACCATAGGTGCATGAACCACGTGTTCGGAGAACACATCGGTAGAACGGTCGAGGCTTACGTCGACGACATCGTTGTCAAGACGAAGAGAGCCCCGACCTCCTCTTTGACCTTGAAACAACATTCAAGTGTCTGAGAGCGAAAGGCGTGAAACTCAATCCTAAGAAGTGTGTCTTCGGAGTCCCCCGAGGCATGCTCCTTGGATTTATCGTCTCCGAGCGGGGCATCAAGGCCAATCCGGAGTAAATCGCGGCCATCACCAACATGGGACCGATCAAAGATTTGAAAGGAGTACAGAGGGTCATGGGATGCCTTGCGGCTCTGAGCCGCTTCATCTCACGCCTTGGTGAGAAAGGCTTGCCTCTGTACCGCCTCTTAAGGAAGGCCGAGTACTTCACTTGGACCCCCGAGGCCGAGGAAGCCCTCGGAAACCTTGAGGCGCTCCTTACGAACACACCCATCCTGGTGCCCCCGCTGCAGGAGAAGCCCTCTTGATCTACGTAGCCGCGACTACTCAGGTGGTCAGCGCGGCGATCGTAGTCGAGCGACGAGAAGAAGGGCATGCACCGCCCGTCCAGAGGCCAGTCTACTTCATCAGCGAAGTGCTTTCTGAGACCAAAGTCCGCTACCCACAGATCCAGAAGCTACTCTACGTAGTAATTCTGACACGGCGAAAGTTGCGACACTACTTCGAGTCTCATCCTGTGACTGTGGTGTCATCCTTCCCCCTGGGGGAGGTCATCCAGTGCCGCGAGGCCTCGGGTAGGATAGCAAAGTGGGCGGTGGAACTTATGGGCGAAACACTATCATTCGCTCCTCGGAAGGCCATAAAATCCCAGGTCTTGGCAGACTTCCTGGCTGAGTGGACTGACACCCAGTTACCGACAACTCCAATCCAGCCTGAGCTCTAGACCATGTACTTCGATGGGTCACTCATGAAAACAGGAGCAGCCGCTGGCCTGCTCTTAGTTTCACCCCTCGGAAAGCATCTCCGCTACATCATTCGCCTCCATTTTACGGCATCAAACAACGTGGCTGAGTACGAGGCTCTGGTTAACGGGCTGCACATCACCGTCGAGCTAGGGGTACGGTGCCTCGACGCTTGAGGTGACTCACAGCTTGTCATCGACCAAATCATGAAGAACTCCCACTGCCGTGACTAGAGGATGGAAGCCTACTGCGACGAAGTCCGGCGCCTGGAAAACAAGTTCTACGGGCTGGAGCTCAACCACATCGCCCGACGGTACAACGAGACTGCGGACGAGCTGGCAAAAATAGCCTCGGGGCGAACGATGGTTTCCCCGGACGTCTTCACCAGAGACCTACATCAACCATCCGTCAAGATCGACAACGCGCCCGAGCCTGAGGAAGCCTCGGCCGAGCCCGAGGTACCCTCGGCCGAACCCGAGGCACCCTCGGCCATCGAGGAAGAGGCCTTGCCCGTCGAGGAGGAACAGAATGGGGTCACGCCAGATCCGAACTAGCAGACCCCGTACCTGGAATATCTCCTCCGAGGAGAGCTTCCCATCGACAAGACCAAAGCTCGGCGGCTAGCTCGGCGCGCCAAGTCATTCGTCTTGCTGGGTGATGAAAAAGAGCTCTATCACCGCAGCCCCTCGGGCATCCTCCAACGATGCATATCTATCGCCCAAGGACAAGAACTATTGCAAGAAATACACTCGGGGGCTTGCGGCCACCATGCAGCACCTCGAACCCTCATGGGGAATGCCTTCCGACAAGGTTTCTACTGGCCAACCGCAGTGGCCGACGCCACTAGGATTGTGCGCTCCTGCCGGGGGTGTCAATTCTACGCAAAGCAGACGCATCTGCCCGCTCAGGCCTTGCAGACGATACCCATCACCTGGCCATTTGCTGTGTGGGGTCTAGACCTCGTCGGTCCCTTGTAGAAGGCACCCGGGGGCTTCTCGCACCTTCTGGTCGCCATCGACAAATTCTCCAAGTGGATCAAGGTCCGACCCTTGACCAGCATCAGGTCCGAGCAGGCGGTGGCGTTTTTCACCAACATCATCCATCGATTCGGGGTTCCAAACTCAATCATCACCGACAATGGCACGCAGTTCACCGGAAAAAAGTTCCTGGACTTCTGCGACGACCACCACATTCATGTGGACTGGGCCGCCGTAGCTCATCCCATGTCGAATGGGCAGGTGGAGCGTGCCAACGGTATGATTTTGCAGGGGCTCAAACTGAGGATCTACAACGACCTCAACAAGTTCGGCAAGCGATGGATGAAAGAGCTACCCTCGGTAGTCTGGAGTCTGAGGACGACGTCGAGCCGCGCCACGGGTTTTTCGCCATTCTTTCTAGTCTATGGGGCCGAGGCCGTCCTCCACACGGACTTAGAATATGGCTCCCCGAGGACCAAGGTGTATGACGACCGAAGCAACCAGACCAGCCGAGAAGACTCGCTAGACCAACTTGAGGAGGCTCGGGACGTTGCCTTACTACATTCGGCACGATACCAGCAGTCGCTGCGGCACTACCACGCCCGAAGCGTTCGGTCCCGAGGCTTCCAAGTGGGAGACTTGGTGCTTCGCCTGCGACAGGACGCCCGAGGGCGCCACAAGCTCACTCCTCCCTGGGAAGGGCCCTTCGTCATCGCCAAGATCTTGAAGCCCGGAACATACAAGCTGGCCAACGACCAAGGCGAGGTCTACAACAACGCTTGGAAAATCCAACAGCTACGTCGCTTCTACCCTTAAGATGTTTTAAGTCGTTCATGTACCTCGTTTACATACATAAAGTCTAACCGTCAAGGAAGGGTCGGCCTTGCCTCAGCAAAGCCTGACCCTCCCTCTGGGGCTAGAAGGGGGGAACCCCCTCTGCGTCAAAATTTTCCTCGGAAAAATTTTCTACCAAAACAACCTTTGTGCTTTCGACTTCCGTATCGATAGCAAGATCCTGAGAACGACGAGAGTACACGTAAGCGGCAAGGCCGACCAAGCCGAGGAACTCCTACGCCTCCAGGATACGGATACCTCACTCATCACCTTCCACGAGAAGTAACTCACGCTCGGGTAAGCGATCCTGCTACCGAACAAGTCCTAACACTCGGGTAGAAAACGACTTTCGCGCCTTCTCGACTGTACCAATAATGGAATCCTTTGACCAAATGAGAGTGCGCGTAAGCGGCAAGGCCGACCGAGCCGAGGGACTCCTACGCCTCCGGGATACGGATACCTCACTCATCACCTTCCGCGAAAAGTGCACCGGCAGATCCCCACTTAGGTCCTCGCGGACGGGCAGGCCCTGACCTCCGCGCGGAGGCGTCGTGCCGGAGTGAGGACAAGACAATCCAAGAACGCGAACACCGCCCATGCGGCGTAAGGCGTCTTGGACGGTCCGCCGGTGCGCACGGCGCAACAGGCACCCGCGCCCGGACCAAGCGGCAGGAGGCAGCATCGGAGGCCGCGACAGAGCCAGCTGAGCCAGCAAGCCAGGCACACTGGAGCGGACGACGCTTGCGGCCGACCAGTCCCGCATTGCCAAAGTTCGCCCCTCCGCAAGGTCGGTAAGCGCCTTCTCCCCTGAATGCTGAAGGAGGAGACGGCCTGCCGGCCCATGCGGGAGGTAGAACCCCGGCTCAGCTCTCCCTCCGCCTCAGCAAGGATGACGAAGATCCTTTAAGCTGAGGGCGGGGCGGAGGCCGCAGCCCAGCTTGCTTCTCCCCACCAAACTGCCCATTGGTGAGGGAATGCAGCCGGGCTGCACGACTAAAATCCTTGAAGCCGAGCGATGGCTGAAAGGTGCCGATCTCCACGAGGCCGCGCTCCTCCAACAACAGCAAGAGTAAGGCGACGCTGGAGCACCCCATCCGGGGGCTCAAAAGGTGGAAGGGCGCAATGCATGAGGGGAGAACGAAGGCATGGCCACTGCACAGGGGATCGATCCCCCTTTTATGGGCAGACCTCCTCACTTGCACCCATTAGCGTCACAGGCGAAATCTCCACTGACATACTCCAGGGTTCTCCCCCTACGACACAGGGGCTAGGACCCACATGTCATACGAGCTGATCCGAAGTACGAAGAAGGCGAACCGCCGCACGCGAGGCATGTAACCGTCCCGCGGTTACAAGCGCTCTCCCATCTTCGCAGAAACCGGTGGTCGAAAGGGTGACTGCCATGCGACAGGCATCCAACTGCACCGCAACTGTGCGCCCCTTCGGCTTCGACCACATCCGGCGGACCAGCGCAAAGGAAGCAGGCCCGCATGTCATGTAACTGGCGCGCCGGTTACGACGTGCGAGAAGTTACACCGCCGCTCGTGCCAATGCTGTGCCTCCTCGACTGCGGAACCAGTACCGCGACTCGAGGTAGCCCTGCGCATGACCCAACAGTGCCAGTTAAAGGTGACGGCCACGGGTCAGTCAGCACGACGGTTGGCATGGTTAAAAGCGGGCCGACAGTAACTGCAGCGGCAGACGAGCGGAGGCAGCGGTCAAGTCGCCTGTAGGCTCGCGTCCCCTCCTGAAGCGACAGGAGAGCCCTCTCCCACAGCGTGAATACGACGCGCCCGTGCCCCGTTCCTCGAACGGCTCGCGCGCGCAACGGGCACCACGCGAATCGCCCGTCCCGTCGCGTTAACCCCCTCACGGAGCAAGCGACACCTCTGGCAGGCGAAGCGGGCGTCGCTTCGCCTTCACCATAATGACCGCGTCAAAAAAAGGTGTGCCACCTTATTTAAATTCATATCCTTCCCCTCCTCTCTCTCTCTCTTGCTACAGGGACCGGGAAAGGGGATGTTGTGGAAAGGATCCTTCTCGGTGAAGGAAGCGGGCCCCGAGCCCTCCTACTGATCAGGGGTTCGAAGGCTGGCCCCTCGAAAGGGTTTCGACAGCCGCCCTAGAGCACTCGGACTTCAAGCCCATTACTGATTAGGGGTTCGAAGGCTAGCCCCTCGGAAAGGTTCGACAGCCACCCCAGAGCGCTCGGGCTCCGTGCCCACTACTGATCAGGGGTTCGTAGGCTGGCCCGTCGGAAGGGTTCGACAGTCGCCTAGAGCACGCAGAGTGAGGGATGACTCTGGGTACGTTCGATACATAGTCGAGGCTCGGGCTACGCTCTCGAGGTACCCTAGGACATTTCTGAGACCGGCAGGAACGATTTGTAACGGAATCCCACCGGAGGGAGGCATCGAGCCCTCGAACCCTGTCGAAGGGGTCTGGGTCCGGCAAATCACCCGCAGGTACTTTTGGAGCACGCCTCTGGGCCACCAGTCGACCCCTAACGAACGGGGCACGGGCGTCCACTCGGATCACCCGTTAGCAGCTCACTAGAAACACCATGTTCGGCGCCCTTCGAGGGCAACGTGGCGCTTTCCCCCCTCCTCCTTGCGGAAAGGCGACGCAGGGGCATATGATAAAAGTCGGGAAAGTCCTTGATCGTCCTCTCGCTCCGTGCAGAGGCTCGGGGGCTGCTCTCGCACCCGGCTACGGCCAAAACTGTTGACAGCGTCAACAAACCAGCTTGATAACTTGGAACCCAACCACGCACCTGGGCTACGGCCGAGCCGCATGAGGGAACGATCAGACCGGCCGAAGCACCATGAAAAGCATTTAGACCTCAGAGGAGTCAAACCACTCCTCCGAGGCCTCGGGGGCTACACCCGGCGGATGCGCTCGCGCGCACCCACCAGAACAAGGCAAAAACCGAGAAAGGGCGGTCCCCTCAATGAAAACGCGGCAAAAGCCTCCAAGCGAGTACCAACACTGCCTTCGAGGCTCGGGGGCTACTGTCGGGTACCATAATTAGGGGTACCCCCAACGCTCCTAATCAAGGCTGGTAAACACCCTCAGACCAACTGACGGGTGCGGTTCAGGTCAAGACTTCGTCTACCCGAGGGACGCGATCTCACCCGAGCCCAGCCTCGGGTGAGAACAGTAGTCCTAGACGAGTTCACGCCTCGCTCGAGGGCCTCCTCAGACAGCGGGCGCCCCCTCGGCTCTCCCGAGGCCCGGCTCGGGCAGGCTTCATTGTGATTTGTGAAGCAACCTTGGCTAGACCGCCTCACCAACCAACCACTTCGCAGTCGCATTAAATGCAGGGGATGCCTGACGCTGTATCCTAACACACGCGCCTTAGTCGGGCAGGCCAAAGTGACCGCAGTCACTTCGCCCCTCTTCTTTACTGTCTGATATGACAGGAAAATAGCGCCGCTCTCTCCGCTTCGACTGTCGTGTCAGCCACCCCGGCGACGACTGACAACAAGTCACGATCAACCACCGAGTTCAGCCTCGGGCGCAACAGGAAGCTCTGCCTCGTTGGACCTCATGCTCCAGCCTCAGGAGGAGGTTTCCGCCTCGCCCGACCCCCGGACTCGGCTTCGACCCCAGTATCGAGAGGAATCGCGTCCTCGCCCAACCCCGGCCTTGACCTCAAGAGAAGTCTCCGCCTCGACCGACCCTGGGCTCGGACCGACCGCGCTAACAGGGGATACATCATTTCCCTGCTCAGGCTACAAGGAACAAGACCGGCGTCCCATCCGGCTTACCCCGGCGATGGGTAATGATGGTGCCCCGCGTGCACCATGACGCCGGTGGCTCTCAGCCCCTTACGACAGCAAGGAGACATCAGCAGAATCCTCGCCGCGCTGCCAGCTGTGCTCCTACAGGACACAGGCGCTCCTCCGACGGCCACGCCATCACATGTACAAGGCCCAAGCTCTCCCCCAACGGCCACGTTGGCATGTACACAGGGCTTAGGCACTCTACTGTCGGACACGTTAGTGCATAGCTACGCCCCCCGTGTACGTCTGGACCCTCTCCTTGCCTCTATAAAAGGAAGGTCCAGGGCCACCCTGAGAGAGGTTCGCGTGAGGGGAGCGGCGGGCGAACTCTGTGTCTCTCTCTCCCTCACACAACGCGCTTGTAACCCCTACTACGAGCGACACCCCTGGTGCAGGATAATACATGGCTTGTCCCACCTCTTGTGTTCCATCTCGCGCCAACCCATCTGGGCAGGGGCACGCAACGATTTCACTGGTCGGTCCAAGGGACCCCCCGGGTCCGAGACGCCGACACTGGTAGACATGTAACTTCATCTGTGACCGTAGAGGCATGCGACATATTGATTGATGGGTTAGGTTTTCGGGTCGGCACGACCCTAACGTGCTTGCGTGCTCTCGGGCCGGCACGACATGTTTAACAATCCAGCGTGTCGTGCTTAGGCCTAGAGGCGAGCACGTCGAGCGGCCCGGCCCGGTCCGATTATGTAAACAGGCCTGTCGTGCTCGGGCCTGTCGTGCCGTGCCTAAGTCGGGCTCATGTCGGGTCGGGTCGTGCCGCCCGTTTGACCATCTATATGCTAGCGGCGTACATGCTGCTGTTGCGTGTGTATGTAATGATCATAAACCTACGTATAACATATCTAAGCTAGCTACTTAATAACAACATTGTCTGCTTAAGTCTTTGTTTTTTAGCTGGTTAATGAGGAGAGGATCCCCATCTCAAAATTCCAGCAATTGTTCCATAGTGGAGAGAAAATAAAATAACAACATGAATCATTCCCTAGCAAAGCAAGACAGAGTAGAGGATAAGATTTAAACAGGTTTACAGTAAATTATACACTAAAAATGTTATACCAGACCTCTATTTGGTGGCGTTTGTGCTCGGGCAGCATTGTGCCCCAAACGGAAGTCTATCTAGCATGACCAGATCACTTGGCGCAGGGGGTGAGCTGGCCTCTAAAAACTTTAGCGGTCCGACGTTTCCAAAGGTACCAACAACACGCGATGATGAAGTCGTTGAAGCCCTGACCACGAAGAACATTGGGACAGGCAAGCTCATAGAGACGAGAGCAATGCATATTCAGGGTGACGCTAGAAATCACTTAGGTCTTTTTTAACTGCTAGCAAAGTGTGTGGCTCGTACAATAGCTAATAGCGTGACGGTCAGACCCAGCCTCTAGTACAACTTGACATTACATGCACTTATAGATGTCCATCTAGGTCAGACCCATCGGATGGCCCGCGACACGGCACGAATTTGGCCCGGCCCAGATCCGGCACGACCCGTCTTCAACCGTGCTTGGGCTAGCCCGACCTGTTCGTCGTGTTGGGCTGGGCCATGGAAATCGGGCCACAGGGTTTAGCACTGCACGACCCATTTGGGAGGGAGGCACGGCGGCGGCCCGGTTTATGTAAACCGGTCGCACGCCCGCGCCCCCACTCCCTCGGTCCCTCCGTCTCTTGCCCACATTTCGCATTTGCGCTCTCGGCCTCGCGCTTGCCTCGCTCTCTCTGTGACTCCACCCGAACCCTAATCCCCTCTCCTGTCTCTCGGATCTACGGTTCCCCGCCGACCGCTGGCATCTCCTTTGCTCGGATTCGGTTCCCCGCCGATCGCCGCTGCCGTGCTTGGACATCTATACTTCCTCTCTGTCCTTACCTCTCCTCTCCCGGTCCTCTCCATAACCCTAATCCCCTCCGGTGTTCATCGCTCCTCAGATCCCGACCATCATCTGTCGTCTTCGGTGCTCCGATTGCACAAGGTGAGTTCCTCGGGCCCTACTCCTATCCCTATTCTATGATTCTATCCCTATCTGTAACCCTAATCCTTTCGGTGTGTTCCCTAACGTAGGTACCGGTGAAATCTGGTGTCGTGTAGTCGTTGAGGAGTCGGAGACGTGGGCGAGAGGTCGAGGACTCGAGGAGCCGGGTAGCCGGCTCTGGCTCTGCTCCTCGTGCTCCTGGATTTTGACTCGGCTAAGCTCTTCGTGCTCATGGTGTGTGCTTGTGTGTTGTGCTTTTGTGAATGACTGATGTTAAATCCGTTTATGTGAAATCAGGGGAATCAATGTGAATTTTGTGAATTTTCTATGAATTCTCGTAATTTTTGTGATTTCTGGGTTTTTGGGGCGTGCTGAGCCACTGGGGGCACGGCCCATGGTGGCCCAACAAGCTGTCGGGCCAACCCGACACGATCTGGGCCTGTCCGGGCCATGCGCGGACACAGGTCTTGGCACGTGACCCGGTCCGGCACGATCCAGGCAAAAAACGTGTTGTGCCAGGCACGACCCTATTCGTGTCGTGCCTGTCGGCGTTTCGAAACCCGGGGGTCCCTGGACCGACGAGTGAATTGTCGCCGCGTGCCCCAGCCCAGATGGGTCGGCGCGAGGCAGAATGCGAAGGGGGGAAAAGCAGCCGGAGGGAGACAGGCGTGGGAGGTGGAACCCGCGGCGTTCGTGTTAGCCCCGCGCCCAGGTCGGGTGCGCTTGCAGTAGGGGGTTACAAGCGTCCACGCGGGAGGGAGCGAGCGGCCTTGCGCGAGCGCCGTCCCGTCCTTCCCCGCGCGGCCAACCCTCTGTAAGAGGGCCCTGGACCTCCCTTTTATAGGCGTAAGGAGAGGATCTAGATGTACAATGGGGGGTGTAGCAGTGTGCTAACGTGTCTAGCGGAGGAGAGCTAGCGCCCTAAGTACATGCCATCGTGGCAGCCGGAGAGGTTTTGGCACCCAGTTCGTGTGGTGTTGTGGCCATCGGAGGAGTGCTGGAGCCTGGCGGAAGGACAGCTGTTGGGGCTGTCGACTCCTTGCTGACGTCCTCTTGCTTCCGTAAGGGGGCTAAGAGCCGCCGTCGTCATAGAGCGTGCGGGGCGCCATCATTACTCGTATAGTGGAGCGAGCCAGATGGGACGCCGGTCTTGTTCCCCGTAGCCTGAGTCAGCTCGGGGTAGGGTAATGATGGCGCCTCCTGTCGACGTGGTTGGTCTGTGCCCTAGGTTGGGCGAGGTGGAGGCTCCTCCGAGGTCGAGGTCGAGTCTGTCTTCCAAGGTCAAGGTCGAGTCTGAGCCCTTGGGTCGGACGAGGCGGAGACCATCGGCTGAGGCCAGGGCTGAGTCCGAGCCCTGGGGTCGGGCGAAGCTTCCGGGGCTGAGCCCGAGTCCGAGCCCTGGGGTCGGGCGAAGCGGAGTTCGTCGTCTTCCGGGGCTGAGCCCAAGTCTGAGCCCTGGGGTCGGGCGGAGCAGAGTTCGTTGTCTTCCGGGGCTGAGCCCGAGTCCGAGCCCTGGGGTCGGACGGAGCGAAGTTCGCCGTCTTCTGGGGCTAAGCCCGAGTCTGAGCCCTAGGGTTTGGCGGAGCGGAGTTCGCCGTCTTCCGGGGCTGAGCCCGAGTCCGAGCCCTGGGGTCGGGCGGAGCTGAGTTCGCCGTCTTCCGGGGCTGAGCCCGAGTCCGAGCCCTGGGGTCGGGCAAAGCGGAGTTCGTCGTCTTCCGGGGCTGAGCCCGAGTCCGAGCCCTGGGGTCAGGCGGAGCGGAGTTTCCTATGATGCCTGAGGCCGGACTTGGCCGCTGTCAGCCTCACTCTGTCGAGTGGCTCAGCAGTCGGAGCGGCGCAGGCGGCGCTGTCCTCTTGTCAGACCGGTCAGTGGAGCAGCGAAGTGACTGCGGTCACTTCGGCTCTGTCGACTGGAGAGCGTGCGTCAGGATAAAGGTGTCAGGCCACCTTTGCATTAAATGCCCCTGCGATTTGGTCGGTTGGCATGGCGATTTGGCCAAGGTTGCTTCTTGGTGAAGACTGGGCCTCGGGCGAGCCGAGGGTGTGTCCGTTGCTGGAGGGGGTCCTCGGGCGAGACGTAGAACCTCCGGGGTCGGCTGCCCTTACCCGAGGCTGGGCTCGGGTGAGGCGTGATCGCGTCCCTCGAATGGACCGATCCTTGACTTAATCACACCCATCAGGCCTTTGCAGCTTTGTGCTGATGGGGGTTACCAGCTGAGATTTAAGAGTCTTGAGGGTACCCCTAATTATGGTCCCCGACAGTAGCCCCCGAGCCTTGAAGGGAGTGTTAATACTCGCTTGGAGGCTTCTGCCACACTTTTTTGCAAGGGGACCAACCTTTTTTGGTTGCATTTTGTTCCGGTGGGTGCGCGCGAGCGCACCCGCCGGGTGTAGCCCCCGAGGCCTCGGAGGAGTAGTTTGACTCCTTCGAGGTCTTAGTGTGTTCCGCAACACTTCGGCTGGTCTGGTTGTTCCCTCATGCGAGCTGGCCGTAGCCCGGGTGCACGGTCGGGTCCCAAGTTCTCGGGCTGGTATGTTGACGTTGTCAACGGTTTGGCCGGAGCCGGGTTTGCGAGAGCAGCCCCTAAGCCTCTGCACAGGGCGAGAGGACGGTCAAGGACAGACTTGACTTTTTTACATACGCCCCTGCGTCGCCTTTCCGCAAGGAGGAGGGGGAAAGCGCCATGTTTCCCTCGGAGGGCGCCGAACATGGTGTCTCCGGTGAGCTGCTGGCGGGTAATCCGAGTGGACGCCCGTGCCCCATTTGTTAGGGGTCGGCTAGAGGCCCAGAGGCACGCTCCAAAAGTACCTGCGGGTGATCTGCCGGACCCCGTCCCCTTTTGACGGGGTCCGAGGGCTCGATGCCTCCCTCTGATGGGATTCCGTTACAAGATCATTCCTGCTGGTCTCGGAAATGTCCTAGGGTAATTCGGGAGCGTAGCCCGAGCCTTGGTTATGTATCGAACGTACCCAGGGTCATCCCTCGCTCTGTGTCTGAGGCGACTGTGAACCCTTCGAGGGCCAGCCTACGAACCCCTGATCAGTAGTGGGCGCGGAGCCCGAGTGGCCTGAGGCGGCCGTTGAACCCTTCCGAGGGGCCGGCCATCGAACCTCTGACTAGTAGTGGGCGCAGAACCCAAGTGCTCTGAGGCGGCCGTTGAACCCCTCCGAGGGGCCAGCCTTTGAACCTCTGATCAGTAGGGAGGCTCGGGGCCTGTTTCCTTCACGGAGAAGGACCCTTTTCGGGGTATCCCCCTTTCCCGGTCCCTGTTGAAAGAGAGAGAAAGAGGAAAAGGAAAAGGATACGAAATCGAATGACGTGGTGTACCTTTTTTGACGCGGTTATTATGGCGAAGGCGAAGCGTCGCTTGCTTCTCCTGCCTGAGACGCCGCCTGTCCCGCCGTGGAGTTAATGCGATGGGGCGAGTGGTTCGCGAGGCAGCCGTGGCGCGTGTGCGAGCCGTTCGAGGAACGGAACACGGGCGCGCCGTCTTCACGCCGTGAGAGAGGGTTCTCTCGCTGCCCCTGGATGGGACGTAAGCTTGGCTGACGACGTGACCGCTGCTCCTGCCTGCCTGCCACCGCCATTACTGCCGGCCCATCTTTGGCCGTATTGACCGTCGTGCCCGGCTGGCACTGCTGGGTCATACGCAGGGTTGCCTCGAGTCGCGGTACTGGTTCCGTAGTCGAGGAGGCGCGGTAGTGGTGCGAGTGGCGGTGCAGTTGCTCGCACGTAGCAATCGGCGTGCCGGTTGCATGACGTCTGGGCCTAGGCCTCCATGCTGGGCGCGTTGGAGTCGAAGGGGCGCACCCACTTGGCGCGGTTGCATGCCGACCGCATGGCTGTCCACCCTTTCACCCGCTGGTCTGGGCGAAAGTGGAGGAATGTGTAACACCCCTGGTGTTACTACAACTAAAACTTGAGCATGGCATCATAAGCATTGGCATTGCATATGTTTGACACACCTAGCGTGCATCCACTAGGCAAAAATTTCAAACAAGTTGTATTGTTTTAATGTTTTGCAAATAGGACCCTGAATAGGAAGCTTTAACCCTAAATGGGCATTAAAGGGGTAAAACTTAACCAAGTTGAGAAAACCTAAAAGCTTTAGGGTAGAAGTCATAAAATGACCCTAAGAATAAACTTGAATCACCTTTATACCCCTGGGATACTAAAAAACCCAAATTGGAACCCTGGAAAACCCTAAAACCAAATCCTAGGGACTTATGTGCAAAAGTGATGAACCTTTGGACTAAAGTGTAAAAACTACTATGTTTAAACATATAAAGTCATTTGGTTCACAAATATGTGAATTTGCAAGTTAAACCCTAAGTTTTGGGCTTATTTGCAAAAGTCACCTCTTAAGCACTATAGAACCTAAGTCTGAAATTCAGTTTAGTTGGTTCAACTTTGGAGCCCTGTATCTTTTAAAATATAGGGATTTTGCCCAAAGTGACCACAACAAGTTTGTAGCCCAATTATAGGAGAACAACTTTGTTTAAGGGTTCAAGCCATGATCTTATGAGAAATTTGGAGAAAAACCCAATCAAAGATGGACTGTCAGACTGCCTGAAGTCTGAAATACAGATTAACAGTGTTGTGAGATAAACTTTGAGCTCGATTTTGAAGAGGATCCAGTGACTTTTTGTGGGAGCACATTGTAGCAAAATGATAGATGGATTATAGCTCTATAACTTTGCTGCAGAGTTTGGTTTGCATTGCCACAGAAATTTGGAAGAAAATCGACCCTCAACTCTGGCTGTCAGGTTCTCTGATAGGGTGTTCGCCATGGTACAGTACCCTAACCGGATCGTATCGACCGCCATGGAAAAGATCTCACCGCCGGTGGCTTTCCGCCGTGATTCACGTCGCCGGCGTCATTATTCGTGCTTGGGTATGTGGATAACTTTGCGGCGTCAAAAGATCGTCACCGCCCATGACCTGGACACCACTCCGACTAGCCGTAGTCCATCTCCCCTGGCTCACTGCCCGCGGTAAAGTGCTCGCCGGTGACCGCCGCCTCCTAGCCTTGCGCCGCGTGGCTTTAACTTTCCACCGCGTCGCCATGACTCCCTATACCCGTCCCATCGTCGACGGGGAGCTTGCCACGGCGTTAGCCACGAATTCACCGCGCCGCCTTCTTCCTCATCTCCGGCCGCCAGCACGGCTCGGCCGAATTGGTCACCACCGCCCATCCTCCCTATAAATTGAGCCCGTGTCTAGCTCCATAAGGTCGTCAGCTAACTAGCCACCGCTAATCGGCCACAATCATCCACCAGTGAGCTCGAATTCGCGTCTTCCCCCAAATCTTTTTCCGCCACCGTGAAACAAGCTTCACCGTCACCAGCCATACTCCGGTTAGCTCCTCCCCTCTGCTCCCTTGTTTAAACATTCTTATGCGTCTACGATGCTGGCCAAGCCACTGAATTGAGCTAAGAGTCCTCTGGTCGCCGGGAACACGACCGTATAGCCGCCATGCTCACAGCCACCGTGGCCAGAGCTCCATAGTTGATTAATAGCCAAATTAATTTGGGGAAAAGGCTGAGGGTTGATCCAATTCGGTGTCTGTTGCTCGGAGAACTCAGCCGTTGCCCCGTTCGGCCGGTACAGGTGCTCGCCGGAGCACGGCCGCGCGTGAACGGCGTCGGGGACTTTAAACTCAGAATAGATAGAAGAGGATGGACTTTTATGCGAACGTCAGTGACTGTGTTAAATAGTGAAAGGGCTCATTCGCAGTTAGTTAAAACCTCAAGGGCCTCTGTGCAAGTCTGCCAGCGCGGGCGCGCGCGCGGGCGCCTTTCTGCCCTAGCTGGGCCGCCTGGGCTGGATTCGGCCCAGTGCTATTCAATTGTTTTTCTTTTTCTTTTATCTCCAGAGCCAAAACAATTATAGAAAAATGTAGAAAAATGCTAAAATTGTGAAACTAATTTTCCTAGGCTTGTTATTTTCCCTAGAATTTAATAAAAATAGTTTTGTGATTTTTAGTGGAAATAAGAAATTTTAGGGTATTTAAAGTAGTTAAAAGTATTAGTTATGGATTTTTAGAAAATAATTGGTAAGTCCAAAAATGCCCAAACTTTTTATGGGAACTTAAAACAATATTTAGAAGCCTTGGGTAGAGTTTGAATTGATTTGGACCTTGTTTGATCACCAAACCCCAAAACACCCCCCCTGACCTATGAACTCCTTTACCGACTCCGGAAACCCTAAGTTCTCGGAGTTCCGTGAAGGAAAGTTGTATTCAAGACATAGATAATAAGTTTATATTATCTTTGCATCCTCATGAGCATCCCATGGCATCCATTCTTATACATATGTATGGTTATGATTAGAACGTGAAGAAGAAATCGAAGTAACTGAAGAGGAGACACCACCACCACCTTCGGAATCTCAGGCCAGGAATTGTTTCTACTTTGATATCTGTGGATCTGAGCCTGATTCACCTATGAACGAAGGCAAGCCCCGGTGCATGCAACCCCTTTCCTTGTGTTTTAAATACCTTTCGCACACTTAAGTCTAGTGAAATGTGCATTAGGTTCATAGGAGTTGTTTGAAACCCTTTGATGCATTGCTTTCCTTGATATCCATACCTTTATAGATACTTCTGTGAAGTATCAAAATATGATTTACAAAAATGCTTAGCCTTGCTTAGATCTTGTGGATAGAGGTTGTCCTCAATTTAACCCGGGAGAGGATGGCTTCTACCTGCAAGAATATTTTCATTTGGAGCAATAGTGGGATCTTACTGCAAAGTTCCCTGTGATGCTCTTTCATCCTAAGGAACAGACACAATCCTAAGGATGGAAATACTTAAATTAAGACTTGGGTTAGGAACAGGTGATGTTCTACCCAGGTTGGTTAAGGATTAACGCGTATGTAGGCGTGCTGACCGAGGACCCTTTAACTGGTCACATGCCTCGTCATGGGTAAGCCTTGCCTCGGGCAGACTAAGGCCGGAATAAGATAACACGAAATGGGCATGGAGCGGTGGCGAGAGTAGCGTGTACCCTCCGTGGCAAGAGGCTGGACGGTGGTGTATTTGTGCTCTCGGTTTGCGTGAACCTGATCCGGTCTTAAGAACCCCGGTGGCGGGTTGACATATGCAAGGGTTAAGTGCTACATATGTCGTGTGATTGGAGATCCTCAGCTGAGTATAATCGATTCGGATCGCCGTACCTTCGCGGTTATGAAGACTTGGTCACTTCCCTGCAACCTAAAGTCAAGACATGAACACTATGGATAAAAATGATGTTGTCTTGATGTGATGTGAAATTAGACTAGATGCAAATAGAGTCTATTAATACTTAATATGGCATTAAAAGATTGAAAGTAAGGACTCACTTTAGTAAGCTACTTCTGTAAAAGTATAAGTTGATTTTTGCTAAAGCCTCTCCTTGACTCCTATTTATCCAACATACCCTTGAGAGTCTTTTCCTTAGTCGGGTAAGACTTGCTGAGTAATTCCATACTCAGGGTTTATCCCTTTGTTGTTTTTAGGTGAGGAAGCGACAAATTTTTGTTGCTTTTGCTCCAAGATGGTACCAAATGAAGAAAAACAAGACTGAAGTGCGGGAGGACTTGGTCCTCCACATAGGATCTTTTGCTTAAGAACTTATCGGGAGGAGTTTGTGCCTCCCTTGGTTTGTATAATATTACTACTCTGCACTCACTTTTAGTCTGGTCTGTAATAAAATAACTCAAGCTTGCTTTTGAAATAAAAGTAAGTTTATTGCTTCCGCATTTCTTTATCTCCGATGTTCTGTAATGTCTGCAAGACGGGTGAGACGTTCCTGGTAAGGTAAGGAAAGATACCGAGCTTGTCAAGTGACTTAGGAACATCTACAGGGTGTCTGATGTCTGTCAGACAAGGACAACTGTAGGTGGGCCTAATTACTTGGGAGGTTCCGTCACAGCTGGTATCGGAGCGTAGCCCTTCTTTGCAGATATTATGAGGCATCTTCAAAAGGATTTCCAAAAGTCTTACCTAAAAACTCTTTTCTCTTCTTACCTAAGTATTCTGAAGAGTCTATCTTAAAGACCAGATAGGAAGAGTGCAATGTATAGAAGATTGAATCAACTAAGGTTGATTCTGTAATTATACATGCATCATGCTAAGAACTATACTAATAACATTTTCCCCCTTAAAAAGATGCCGCCACGCACCAGGCTAACGGCACGCAAGTCTACGGGACCAATTGGGGTGCCTCGGCATCAACTGGCTCCCCGACATGAAAGCAGCAGCAGTGGAAGTAACGACCCCATCGGAGATCTTGAAGCCCGAGTGAGTCGACTTCAAGCAGCGCTGCAACACAGGACCGATGCTTGGGTCGCCGACGGAGATAGAATCAATGAACTAAGAAGGGACATCCGTCACCTGCAGGATCAGCTTGCTGATCGAGACTTAGCACTTGACTGGGTCGTACAGTCTCGTTTGCTAATGTGTGCTAAGGAAGCAAGGGCTCAGGCCCGAATTAAAGAACTTAACACAACTGTCGACGACCTGCAGGTTTACTGCAATACGTTGCATGAGGAAGTCCATATACTATACTCACAATTACACCCTAGTGTGCCTGCACACCCTGCTGAGGCGGAAGCCGGACCATCTCACGTTGCGGGACGCGCGCTGGGTGGGGAGTTAGACCTTTTTGAGCCCCCTCCTTTGAGGTTGGTTGACGTCTGGACTCCCACACCTGACGATGAGGCCGCCAAGAGTAGTGGAAAGCAGGAATAATGGTGTAATAGAAGTAGAGTAGTGTATTGTAGGGTGTACTGTTGTATAATAGGTTGAACTTTTGTTTAATGGGTAATGTATCCTGTTATGTAGTATCGAGTCTATATCATTACTTTTTATAGTAATGTAAAATGGAAGGTTCTCTGGCATATTATGATTACTTCAAATGTTTTTGCCACAGATGTCGACCAGTACTCGAGGACAGGACGCAGCCGGAACTTCTGGGGGAAGGGATGTTACCCCAAACCCACCTCCGGTTCCTCCCACGTTAGCCGAGGCGATTGCCGCCTTGGTGAATGCCACCGCAGACAATACCCGCTTCCTTAGGGAAATGGCGGGTCAGCAGCAATTCCAGCAGTAGGCAGGAAGGGGTTATCCGCATGGCCCCCGTGAAACTACTTATTTGGATTTCTCGGAAACCCGTCCACCCCTATTCGTCAAAGCTGAAGATCCCCTAGAAGCTGATGAGTGGATTCGGGTTATTGAACAAAAGTTTGGTCTTCTCCGTTGCTCTGAGACGCAGAAGCCGTTATTTGCAGCACAACAACTACGTGGTCCCGCCAGTACCTGGTGGGGAAATTTTGTGGCTATTCAACCTGTCAACCATCAAGTCACCTGGGAAGAGTTTAAAGCAGCCTTTCGTGAGCCCTACATACCCGAAGGAGTGCTGCATATGAAACAAGAGGAATTTATGAAGTTAAAACAAGATGGAGATACCGTCAACCAATATCTCAACAAGTTTAATCACCTGTCGCAGTATGCCATCGACCAGGTGAATACTGATTTAAAGAAGAAGAACTGTTTTATGCGGGGTTTAAATGATCGGCTACAGAGAAAGATGGCCACATGTATAGATCTCACATATGGAAAGGCTGTCAGCACAGCCTTATCTGTTGAAGCCAAATACGCAAATTCTGGGAAGAATAAGGGATTCGGTGGTGAGAGGCCTAACCAGGGCCAGGCGAAGAAGCAACGGTTTGTAATCCGGCCTTCAAGCCAAAATCGTACTTTTTCTCGTCCACCCTCATTCCCCTTCAAACAGCCAATCATTATCCGCCCCAACAATACCCCCACTACCCCAAATCAGTCGGGTGCCCCAGGCACTCGATTCCCTGCCTTGCCTAGTTCTTCAACTGGGTGTTTTAATTGCGGCAAGTCGGGACATTTCATCAAAGACTGCCCATATCCTAGGCAAAATCAATCAAATGCTCCGCAAGGATCTGGGAGATCAGCTCAGCCCAAAGGAAATGTTGTGGGGAAAAATACAAAGAAGATAGGGTGTGTATATTACACCCAAGTGGCCACTACACCAGAAGGAGAGCCGGTGATGATGGGTACGTTTCCCGTGGCCAGTCACCCTGCAATTATTCTTTTTGATTCTGGTGCTTCACATACATTCATTAGCAAGAAATTTGTGGAGCAACATCATATTGCATGCCATGAATCGAAAGAGGGATTTAAAATTCATTCACCTGGGGGACACATTTTTATTAGAGAAGTGGCCTATGAAGTGCCAGTAACAATGGCCGAACAGAACTTTCCTGCTAACATGATTGTTCTGAAAGGCCAGGACATAGATGTAATCTTGGGTATGAATTGGTTAACCCAACACAAGGAAATTCTCAACACTGAACTCAGAACCGTCAGGTTGAGCTATAATCAAGAAGAGATTCTTTTGTCTCTCCCCGTAACCAATCCAGCCAAAGCTTCTGGTAGAGTATATGAAGCCATTGTACCGGAGATCAAGAGCATTCCGGTAGTATGTGAGTTTCCAGATGTATTTCCGGAAGATTTGCCTGGACTGCCCCCTGAAAGAGATGTAGAATTCGTAATTGAGCTAAAGCCCGGTACGGCTCCCATCTCCCGAAGATCGTACCGTATGCCCCCTAATGAGTTGGCGGAATTGAAAATTCAATTACAAGATCTACTGAATAAGGGATTCATCCGGCCAAGCTCGTTCCCATGGGGTTGTCCCGCCATTTTTGTTAAGAAGAAGGATCAAACCTTGCGAATGTGCGTGGATTATCGACCCCTGAATGAGGTCACCATTAAGAATAAGTACCCTCTTCCAAGGATCGACATCTTATTTGATCAACTGACTGGGGCGAGGGTATTTTCCAAAATTGATCTCAGGTCGGGCTATCATCAAATCCGTATTCGGCCCGAGGATATACCGAAGACCGCGTTTACTACGCGGTATGGATTGTTTGAATACCTGGTAATGTCTTTCGGGCTCACAAATGCTCCTGCCCACTTCACTTATTTGATGAACTCGGTGTTCATGCCCGAGTTGGACAAGTTCGTGGTGGTCTTCATCGACGATATCTTGATATATTCTAAGAATGAAGAGGACCATGCTCAGCATTTACGGATTGTATTGACGCGCCTCAGGGAACATCAGCTATATGCTAAATTCAGCAAGTGCGCGTTCTGGCTGGAAGAAATTCAATTTTTGGGGCACGTGTTATCGGCTAAAGGAATTGCGGTAGATCCTAGCAAGGTCAAAGATATTCTGGAGTGGAAACCCCCAACCACTGTTCACCAAGTCCGGAGTTTTCTTGGACTAGCTGGGTATTATCGCAGATTCATACCAGATTTTTCTAAGCTTGTGAAGCCAATCACAAGTTTATTGAAGAATGACATTAAGTTCAATTGGTCTTCTAAGTGTAATGAAGCCTTTGAGCAATTGAAGACACTATTAACCACTGCTCCGGTATTGGCTCAACCGGACATCACTAAGCCTTTTGATGTATATTGTGATGCATCTGGCAGTGGGCTCGGCTGTGTACTGATGCAAGAGGGCCGAGTAATTGCATATGCTTCAAGGCAGTTGCGCCGACATGAGGAGCATTATCCAACTCATGATCTGGAGCTAGCTGCTGTGGTTCATGCCCTGAAGATTTGGCGTCACTATCTGCTGGGAAACATCTTTACCCAGTCAGAATTAAATATGAGGCAAAGACGATGGCTTGAGCTTATTAAAGACTATGAACTGGAGATCCATTATCACCCAGGCAAAGCCAATGTGGTGGCAGATGCACTGAGTCGTAAGACTTCCTGCCACTGTCTTATGGCGAAGACCTCCGAGAACACTTTGTGTCAAGAAATGGAAAAGCTAAACCTGGGGATCATCCAACAAGGGACTCTAAATCAGCTAAAGCTTGAGTCAATCATTTTGCAAAGAATAATTGATGCTCAAAAGGATAATCTGGGTATGAAGCACATACGAGAGAAGATAAGAGCTGGAGTAGCCAAATGTTTCAAGGAAGACGATCAAGGTGTGATATGGTTTAAAAACCGCATAGTAGTGCCAAAGAACGAAGAACTCCGCCAGCAAATTCTTGATGAAGCACATCTTAGTCGTTATTCTATTCATCCCGGAAGCACTAAGATGTACCAAGATTTAAAGCAACATTACTGGTGGACAAAGATGAAGATTGAAATTGCACGCTATGTGGCTAGATGTGACACTTGCAGACGTGTCAAGGCCCTACACATGAAAACTGTTGGTCCATTACAATCTTTGCCAATCCCAACATGGAAATGGGAAGACATCAGTATGGACTTTATTGTGGGACTGCCCAGGACGGCCAAAGGGTATGATTCTATTTGGGTTATCGTTGATCGACTCACAAAGATTGCCCATTTCTTACCCGTAAGGGCCAAATATACAGTAGCCACTTATGCAGCATTATATATCAGCCGTATTCTCAGTTTGCATGGTATTCAAAGACCATAGTGTCGGATCGTGGACCTCAGTTCGTATCCAAGTTTTGGGAAGAACTTCATAAATCCTTGGGTACCAAATTGCTCCATAGTTCGGCCTATCATCCTCAAACCAGTGGACAGACTGAGAGGGTGAACCAGATACTCGAGGATATGCTGCGGGCATGTGTTCTGGACTTCTCGCAGAAATGGGATGAATGTTTGCCCCTAGCGGAGTTTTCATATAATAATAGCTATCAAGAAAGTATCAAGATGGCACCCTTCGAAGCTTTATATGGACGACGGTGTCGTACTCCGCTAAATTGGTCTGAACCTGGAGAAAGATACTTCTTTAGGCCTGATATGGTGAAAGAGGTCGAAGAAAAGGTTCAGAGAATTATTCATAATATGAAGAAAGCTCAGACTCGACAAAAGAGTTATGCAGACCGACGACGACAACCCTTATGCTTTCTGGTAGACGATTATGTCTACTTAAAAGTTTCACCAATGAAGGGTGTATCGCGTTTCGGGGTTAAAGGAAAGCTTGCACCCAGGTACGTTGGTCCATTCCTGGTGATTGAGCAATGTGGACCAGTGGCATATCGACTCCAACTACCCGAAACATTGTCTGCTGTGCATAATGTGTTCCACGTGTCACAATTGAAGAAGTGTCTTCAGGTTCCCGATCGAACCATTGAAGTAACTGATGTTGTCCTGGAACCAGATTTAACATACTCGGAACATCCTATTCGAGTTCTGGATCAAAAGGACAGGGTTACCCGGAGAAAAACTCTCAAGTTTTATAAGATACAATGGAACCAGCATTCTGAAGATGAAGCTACTTGGGAAACTCAAGACTTCTTGAATAAGAATTTCCCAGGCTTTTTAGCCTCTTGTAAATTGTAAAGCCTGTATAACTGTGTAATAGAGAAGTGACCCCCACATCACCCCTGCCTTGTACCAGAAATAAGGAAATAAAAATGTGATGTGTTTCCTTTACCATTACCTACCCTAGGATTTTTAATCTCGGGACGAGATTCTTTTATGGGGGGAAGGATGTAACATCCCTGGTGTTACTACAACTAAAACTTGAGCATGGCATCATAAGCATTGGCATTGCATATGTTTGACACACCTAGAGTGCATCCACTAGGCAAAAATTTCAAACAAGTTGTATTGTTTTAATGTTTTGCAAATAGGACCCTGGATAGGAAGCTTTAACCCTAAATGGGCATTAAAGGGGTAAAACTTAACCAAGTTGAGAAAACCTAAAAGCTTTAGGGTAAAAGTCATAAAATGACCCTAAGAATAAACTTGAATCACCTTTATACCCCTGGGATACTAAAAAACCCAAATTGGAACCCTGGAAAACCCTAAAACCAAATCCTAGGGACTTATGTGCAAAAGTGATGAACCTTTGGACTAAAGAGTAAAAACTACTATGTTTAAACATATAAAGTCATTTGGTTCACAAATATGTGAATTTGCAAGTTAAACCCTAAGTTTTGGGCTTATTTGCAAAAGTCACCTCTTAAGCACTATAGAACCTAAGTCTGAAATTCAGTTTAGTTGGTTCAACTTTGGAGCCCTGTATTTTTTAAAATATAGGGATTTTGCCCAAAGTGACCACAACAAGTTTGTAGCCCAATTATAGGAGAACAACTTTGTTTAAGGGTTCAAGCCATGATCTTATGAGAAATTTGGAGAAAAACCCAATCAAAGATGGACTGTCAGACTGCCTGAAGTCTGAAATATAGATTAACAGTTTTGTGAGATAAACTTTGAGCTCGATTTTGAAGAGGATCCAGTGACTTTTTGTGGGAGCACATTGTAGCAAAATGATAGATGGATTATAGCTCTATAACTTTGCTGCAGAGTTTGGTTTGCGTTGCCACAGAAATTTGGAAGAAAATCGACCCTCAACTCTGGCTGTCAGGTTCTCTGATAGGGTGTTCGCCATGGTACAGTACCCTAACCGGATCGTATCGACCGCCATGGAAAAGATCTCACCGCCGGTGGCTTTCCGCCGTGATTCACGTCGCCGGCGTCATGATTCATGCTCGGGTATGTGGATAACTTCGCGGCGTCAAAAGATCGTCACCGCCCATGACCTGGACACCACTCCGACTAGCCGTAGTCCATCTCCCCTGGCTCACTGCCCGCGGTAAAGTGCTCGCCGGTGACCGCCGCCTCCTAGCCTTGCGCCGCGTGGCTTTAACTTTCCACCGCGTCACCATGACTCCCTATACCCGTCCCATCGTCGACGGGGAGCTTGCCACGGCGTTAGCCACGAATTCACCGCGCCGCCTTCTTCCTCATCTCCGGCCGCCAGCACGGCTCGGCCGAATTGGTCACCACCGCCCGTCCTCCCTATAAATTGAGCCCGTGTCTAGCTCCGTGAGGTCGTCAGCTAACTAGCCACCGCTAATCGGCCACAATCATCCACCAGTGAGCTCGAATTCGCGTCTTCCCCCAAATCTTTTTCCGCCACCGTGAAACAAGCTTCACCGTCGCCAGCCATACTCCGGTTAGCTCCTCCCCTCTGCTCCCTTGTTTAAACATTCTTATGCGTCTACGATGCTTGCCGAGCCACTGAATTGAGCTAAGAGTCCTCTGGTCGCCGGGAACACGACCGTATAGCCGCCATGCTCACAGCCACCGTGGCCAGAGCTCCATAGTTGATTAATAGCCAAATTAATTTGGGGAAAAGGCTGAGGGTTGATCCAATTCGGTGTCTGTTGCTCGGAGAACTCAGCCGTTGCCCCGTTCGGCCGGTAAAGGTGCTCGCCGGAGCACGGCCGCGCGTGAACGGCGTCGGGGACTTTAAACTCAGAATAGATAGAAGAGGAAGGACTTTTATGCAAACGTCAGTGACTGTGTTAAATAGTGAAAGGGCTCGTTCGCAGTTAGTTAAAACCCAAAGGGTCTGTGCAAGTCTGCCAGCGCGGGCACGCGCGCGGGCGCCTTTCTGCCCTAGCTGGGCCGCCTGGGCTGGATTCGGCCCAGTGCTATTCAATTGTTTTTCCTTTTCTTTTATCTCTAGAGCCAAAACAATTATAGAAAAATGTAGAAAAATGCTAAAATTGTGAAACTAATTTTCCTAGGCTTGTTATTTTCCCTAGAATTTAATAAAAATAGTTTTGTGATTTTTAGTGGAAATAAGAAATTTTAGGGTATTTAAAGTAGTTAAAAGTATTAGTTATGGATTTTTAGAAAATAATTGGTAAGTCCAAAAATGCCCAAACTTTTTATGGGAACTTAAAACAATATTTAGAAGTCTTGGGTAGAGTTTGAATTGATTTGGACCTTGTTTGATCACCAAACCCCAAAACACCCCCCCTGCCCTATGAACTCCTTTACCGACTCCGGAAACCCTAAGTTCTCGGAGTTCTGTGAAGGAAAGTTGTATTCAAGACATAGATAATAAGTTTATATTATCTTTGCATCCTCATGAGCATCCCATGGCATCCATTCTTATACATATGTATGGTTATGATTAGAACGTGAAGAAGAAATCGAAGTAACTGAAGAGGAGACACCACCACCACCTTCGGAATCTCAGGCCAGGAATTGTTTCTACTTTGATATCTGTGGATCTGAGCCTGATTCACCTGTGAACGAAGGCAAGCCCCGGTGCATGCAACCCCTTTCCTTGTGTTTTAAATACCTTTCGCACACTTAAGTCTAGTGAAATGTGCATTAGGTTCATAGGAGTTGTTTGAAACCCTTTGATGCATTGCTTTCCTTGATATCCATACCTTTATAGATACTTCTGTGAAGTATCAAAATATGATTTACAAAAATGCTTAGCCTTGCTTAGATCTTGTGGATAGAGGTTGTCCTCAATTTAACCCGGGAGAGGATGGCTTCTACCTGCAAGAATATTTTCATTTGGAGCAATAGTGGGATCTTACTGCAAAGTTCCCTGTGATGCTCTTTCATCCTAAGGAACAAACACAATCCTAAGGATGGAAATACTTAAATTAAGACTTGGGTTAGGAACAGGTGATGTTCTACCCAGGTTGGTTAAGGATTAACGCGTATGTAGGCGTGCTGACCGAGGACCCTTTAACTGGTCACATGCCTCGTCATGGGTAAGCCTTGCCTCGGGCAGACTAAGCCGGAATAAGATAACACGAAATGGGCGTGGAGCGGTGGCGAGAGTAGCGTGTACCCTCCGTGGCAAGAGGTTGGACGGTGGTGTATCTGTGCTCTCGGTTTGCGTGAACCTGATCCGGTCTTAAGAACCCCGGTGGTGGGTTGACATATGCAAGGGTTAAGTGCTACATATGTCGTGTGATTGGAGATCCTCAGCTGAGTATAATCGATTCGGATCGCCGTACCTTCGCGGTTATGAAGACTTGGTCACTTCCCTGCAACCTAAAGTCAAGACGTGAACACTATGGATAAAAATGATGTTGTCTTGATGTGATGTGAAATTAGACTAGATGCAAATAGAGTCTATTAATACTTAATATGGCGTTAAAAGATTGAAAGTAAGGACTCACTTTAGTAAGCTACTTCTGTAAAAGTATAAGTTGATTTTTGCTAAAGCCTCTCCTTGACTCCTATTTATCCAGCATACCCTTGAGAGTCTTTTCCTTAGTCGGGTAAGACTTGCTGAGTAATTCCATACTCAGGGTTTATCCCTTTGTTGTTTTTAGGTGAGGAAGCGACAAATTTTTGTTGCTTTTGCTCCAAGGTGGTACCAAATGAAGAAAAACAAGACTGAAGTGCGGGAGGACTTGGTCCTCCACATAGGATCTTTTGCTTAAGAACTTATCGGGAGGAGTTTGTGCCTCCCTTGGTTTGTATAATATTACTACTCTGCACTCACTTTTAGTCTGGTCTGTAATAAAATAACTCAAGCTTGCTTTTGAAATAAATGTAAGTTTATTTCTTCCGCATTTCTTTATCTCCGATGTTCTGTAATGTCTGCAAGACGGGTGAGACGTTCCTGGTAAGGTAAGGAAAGATACCGAGCTTGTCAAGTGACTTAGGAACATCTACAGGGTGTCTGATGTCTGTCAGACAAGGACAACTGTAGGTGGGCCTAATTACTTGGGAGGTTCCGTCACAAAATGCTTGTAACCGCTGGGCAGTTGCATGCCCTGCGCGCGGCGGTTTGGCTCCTTCTGCCCTGGACCAGCTTGCATGACGCGTGGGGCCTAGCCCCCGTGTCGTAGGGGGAGGACCTTGGAGTGTGTTGGAGAAGACTCAGCCCACGACGGCTGGGGACGCAAGTAGGGAGAGTCGCCTTTAAAAGGAGGGTGACCCCCTTGAAAGGCGGCCATGTCTTCGCGCTCCCTTATGCACCGTGTCTTTCCACCTTCCGAGCCCTCGGATGGGGAACACCCGCAATCCTTCCGCCTTGTCGTTGGAGGAACGCAACTCCGTGGAAGTTGGTACCTTTCAGCCATCGTTCGGCTTCAAGGATTTTCATCATGCAGCCCGGCCGCATCCCCTCACCGGTGGTCACCCAAGACGGTGACCTCCAGTTTGATGGTGGGGAGAAGCGAACCGGGCTGCGACTTTGGTCCCGCCCTCAGCTTCAAGGATGTTCATCATCCTGGCTGGGGCGGGGGCCGGGCTGAGCCGGAGCTCTTCCCCCCGTGCGGGCCGGCTGGCCACCTCCTCTTCCAGCTTCTGGCGGTGGAAACCATCCTCCGGCCCTGCGGAGGAGGCGTCCTCCAGCCATGCCGGGGAAGGCGAACTGTTGCTGTCCAGCTTGGATGCAACATTCCGTCCTTCTCCTCACTTTCGTGGCGAGGACGGGAGTGAGGACCTGCCGGTGCGCCTTGCCAACTGTCGGCGTTGGTGGAGAGGCGGACGCCACCGTCTGTGCCGACGTGGTGGCAGCTGGAGGAAGCTTCCCCCCGTCAAGGCCGTCGGCGCCGCCGACGGACCGGCCCTCGGCTCTTTGGCTTTAATGTCTGGTTCGCGTCCCTTGAGTGGGGATGCGAATGAGAGCCTTCCGGTGGCCGCGTTCGTCCTGGGGCCATAGCTGCTGCTGTGGGACGGAACCGGAGTTCCGTTTGTATTGGCACCTTGAATGTCGGTCTTTTGTTCATTGTGGCTGTCGGGGCTTGAACATGTATGTGTTTTCGGCACGGGGCCATGTTTTTTCTTCATTTCGAGCACTAAGACTCGCTAGTCGACTATCTGAACCGCTTCACCGAGCGTGAGTCGCCTCGTGCAAAGGTGACGAGTGAGGTATCCGTATCTCGGAGGCGTAGGAGTCCCTCGGCTCGGTCGGCCTTGCTGTCCGAGGCTTCTCTGGCTTAGTTAAAGGAACCCCTCGGCCGCTCTTCGATGAGCCGAAGCCGGAGGTAGCGGTGTCAGCACGGACAGAGGTAGAGTTGGCTCAAAAAGAAGACTTGGTCGGCCAGAGCCTGGACGGGTCGTCCACTGGCGGGACCGACGCCGGAGTTGAGTTGCCGAGGCCACAAGCCGGGATGATGTCCTCGGGGAACAGCTGGCCGAGGCCTCGGGATGATCGGCCGAGCCGTCTGCTCGAGCCGGATTCCTGGAGAAGACCCTCGCGGCGATGGCCCGGGTGTGGTGCTGATGTCGCCCTTCAGAGTGGAGATCCTCCAACCGCGTCGTCGTCTGAGGCTAGGTCGAACCTCGCCGAAGGTGTAGTTGACGCCGAGGGTGCTTCTGCCCCCCCCCCCCCCTTCAACTGTCGACGTCCGAGCCTGCAGGATCGGGTTGTCTTGTAGCGTGTGTATGTTTTCTGCGGCTGCTGAGGCCCAAACACACTGTCGTCGTGTTGTAAAGTTGCGTCCCTTTTCCTCTTGTTTCGAGTATCTGGACTTGCTTGCCGGTAACAAACTTGTTTGTCCGAGCGAGAGTTACTTTTCACGGAAGGTGATGAGTGAGGTATCCGTATCCCGGAGGCGTAGGAATCCCTCGGCTCTGTCGGCCTTGCCACTTACGTGTACTCTTTTGTTTTCAGGATCCACTTTCGAAGTAGTCGAAAAGCACGAAAGGCATTCTGGTAGAAAAGATTTTTTTTCTTTTTTCGAGGAAAATTTCGACGCAGAGGAGGGGGTCCCCCCTTCTAGCCCCCGAGGGAGGGTCGGGCTTTGCCGAGGCAAGGCTGACCCTTCCTTGACGACCAGACTTTGTGTGTGAACGGGGTGTACGAATAACTTGGAAGCATCTCAAGGGTAGAAGCGACGTAGCTGTTGGATGTTCCAAGCGTTGCGGTAGACCTCGCCTTGACTGTTGGACAGCTTGTATGTTCCGGGCTTCAGAACTTTGGCGATGACGAACGGTCCTTCCCAGGGATGTGTGAGTTTGTGCTGCCCTCGGGCGTCTTGTCGCAGCCGAAGCACTAGGTCGCCCACCTGGAGGTCTCGGGACCGAACCCCTCGGGCGTGGTAGCGTCGCAGGGACTGCTGGTACCGCGCCGAGTGTAGTAAGGCCATGTCCCGAGCCTCTTCCAGCTGGTCCAGTGAGTCTTCTCGATTGGCTCGATTGCTTTGGTCAGCGTAGGCCCTCATCCTCGGGGAACCATATTCTAAGTCTGTGGGCAAGATGCCCTCGGCCCCATAGACTAGAAAGAACGGTGTGAAGCCCGCGGCTCGGTTCGGCGTTGTCCTCAGACTCCAGACCACCGAGGGGAGTTCCTTCATCCACCGCTTGCCGAACTTGTTGAGGTCGTTGTAGATCCGAGGCTTGAGTCCTTGCAGAATCATGCCGTTGGCGCATTCTACCTGCCCATTTGTCATGGGGTGGGCCACGGCGGCCCAGTCCACCCGGATGTGGTGATCTTCGCAGAAGTCCAAGAACTTTCTGCCGGTGAACTGGGTGCCGTTGTCGGTGATGATGGAGTTCGGGACCCCAAAGCGATGGATGATGTTGGTGAAGAAAGCCACCGCCTGTTCGGACCTGATGCTGTTTAGGGGTCGGACCTCGATCCACTTGGAGAATTTGTCGATGGCGACCAGCAGGTGCGTGTAGCCCCCGGGTGCCTTCTGCAAGGGGCCAACTAGGTCCAGACCCCACACAGCAAACGGCCAGGTGATGGGTATGGTCTGCAGAGCCTGAGCGGGCAGGTGGGTCTGCCTCGCGTAGAACTGACACCCTTCACAGGTGCGGACAATTCTAGTGGCGTCGGCCACCGCCGTCGGCCAGTAGAAACCTTGTTGGAAGGCGTTCCCAACAAGGGTTCGAGGTGCTGCGTGATGGCCGCAAGCCCCGAGTGTATCTCTTGTAAGAGCTCCTGACCTTCGGCGATGAAAATGCATCGCTGGAGGATGCCCGAGGGGCTGCGGTGGTAGAGCTCCTTCTCGTCTCCCAGCAAGACGAACGACTTGGCGCGCCTCGCCAACCGCCGAGCTTCGGCTTAGTCGAGGGGTAGCTCTCCTCGGTGGAGATATTGCAGGTACGGGGTCTGCCAGTTTTGATTAGGCGTGACCATGCTCCGCTCCTCCTCGATGCGCAGTGCCTCACCCACGGGGGCCGAGGGTACCTCGGGCCGAGCCGAGGGTACCTCGGACTGAGCCGAGGGTGCCTCGGGCTAGGCCGAGGCCTTCTCGGGCTCGGGCGTGTCGTCGGTCTTGACAGAGGGTTGATGTAGGTCTCGGGAGAATACGTCCGGGGGAACCGTTGTTCGCCCCGAGGCTATTTTAGCCAGCTCGTCCGCAGTCTCGTTGTAGCGTCGGGCGACGTGGTTGAGCTCGAGCCCATAGAACTTGTCTTCCAGGTGCCGAACCTCATCGCAGTAGGCTTCCATCTTCGGGTCACGGCAGTGGGAGTTCTTCATGACTTGGTCGATGATGAGCTGCGAGTCACCGCGAGCGTCGAGGCGTGGGACCCCTAGCTCGATGGCGATTCGCAACCCATTGACCAGAGCCTCGTACTCAGCCACGTTGTTGGACGCCGGGAAGTGGAGGCGTAGCACGTAGCGTAGGTGCTTCCCGAGGGGCGAGATGAAGAGCAGGCCCACGCCTGCCCCCGTCTTCATCAGTGACCCATCGAAAAACATGGTCCAGAGCTTCGGTTGGATCGGAGCTGTTGGGAGCTAGGTGTCGACCCATTCGGCCATGAAGTCCGCCAAGACCTGGGACTTGATGGCTTTCCGAGGGGCGAACGAGATCGTCTCGCCCATGATCTCTATCGCCCACTTTGCAACTCTACCCGAGGCCTCTCAGGACTGGATGATCTCCCCCAGGGGGAAGGATGACACCACAGTTACCGGATGAGACTCGAAGTAGTGTCGCAACTTCCGCCGCGTCAGGATCACCGCGTACAGCAGCTTCTGAATTTGTGGGTAGCGGACTTTGGTCTCGGACAGTACCTCACTAATGAAGTAGACTGGCCTCTAGACGGGCAATGCATGCCCCTCTTCTCGTCTCTCAACCACAATCGCGGCGCTAACCACCTGAGTGGTCGCGGCGACGTAGATCAAGAGGTCTTCTCCGGCAGAGGGGGGCACCAAGATGGGCGCGTTCATGAGGAGCGCCTTCAGGTTCCCGAGGGCTTCCTCGGCCTCAGGGGTCCAAGCGAAGCACTTGGTCTTCCTTAAGAGGCGGTACAGAGGCAGGCCTCTTTCGCCGAGGCGCGAGATGAAACGGCTCAGAGCCGCAAGGCATCCCATGACCCTCTGTACGCCTTTCAAGTCCTTGATGGGCCCCATGCTGATGATGGCCGCGATCTTCTCCGGGTTAGCCTCGATGCCCCGCTCGGAGACGATGAACCCCAAGAGCATGCCTCGGGGGACCCCGAAGACACACTTTTCGAGATTGAGCATCACGCCTTTTGCCTTGAGACATCGGAATGTCACTTCAAGGTCGGAAAGGAGGTCGGAGGCTTTTCTTGTCTTGACTACGATGTCATCGACGTAGGCCTCGACCGTTCGGCCGATGTGTTCGCCGAACACATGGTTCATGCACTGTTGGTACGCTGCACCCGCATTCCTCAAACCAAACGGCATGGTAACATAGCAGTACATGCCGAAGGGTGTGATGAAAGAAGTCGCGAGCTGGTCGGACTCTTTCATCCTGATCTGGTGATACCCAGAGTAGGCATCGAGGAAAGACAGGGTTTCGCACCCAGCAGTGGAATCCACGATTTGATCGATGCGAGGCAGAGGGTAGGGAACTTTCGGACATGCTTTGTTTAGACCAGTGTAGTCTACACACATCCGCCATTTCCCCCCTTTCTTTCTCACAAGCACAGGGTTGGCAAGCCATTCGGGATGGAATACCTCTTTGATGAACCCTGCCTCCATTAGCTTGTGGATCTCCTCGCCTATGGCTCTGCGCTTTTCTTCGTCGAATCGGCGCAGAGGCTGCTTCACGGGTCGGGCTCCAGCTCGGATATCCAGCGAGTGCTCGGCGACTTCCCTCGGTATGCCGGGCATATCCGAGGGACTCCACGCGAAAACGTCGACGTTTTCACGGAGAAAGTCGACGAGCACTGCTTCCTATTTGGGGTCGAGCTCGGAGCCGATCCGGATCTGCTTGGAGGCGTCGTTGCAGGGATCGAGAGGGACGGACTTAACCGTCTCCGCTGGCTCGAAGTTGCCGGCGTGGCGCTTCACGTCTGGCGCCTCCCGAGAGAGGTTCTCCAGGTCGGCGATGAGGGCCTCGGACTCAGTGAGGGCCTCGGCGTACTCCACGCACTCCACGTCGCATCCGTACGCGTGTCGGTACGTGGGCCCGACGGTGATGACCCCGTTGGGGCCCGGCATCTTGAGCTTGAGGTAGGTGTAGTTGGGGATGGCCATGAACTTGGCATAGCATGGCCTCCCCAACACTGCGTGGTAGGTCCCTCGAAACCCGACCACTTCGAACGTGAGGGTCTCCCTTCGAAAGTTGGAGGGCGTCCCAAAGCGGGTAGATCGAGTTGTCCGAGGGGTTGGACGCGCTTCCCGGGAATGATCCCGTGGAAAGGCGCAGCGCCCGTCCGGACCGAGGACAGATCGATCCGCAGGAGCCCGAGGGT
Organism: Zea mays; assembly: GCF_902167145.1. Classification (NCBI taxonomy): domain Eukaryota; kingdom Viridiplantae; phylum Streptophyta; class Magnoliopsida; order Poales; family Poaceae; genus Zea; species Zea mays. Next base: position 3,814,053 of record NC_050098.1, on the reverse strand, counting down.
CTCGGCGTAGATGATGTTGAGGCTGCTGCCTTCGTCCATGAGGACCTTGGTGAGCGTGACGTTGCCGATGATGGGGTCGACAACGAGTGGGTATTTCCCCAGGCTCGGCACATGGTCGGGATGGTCGGCCTAGTCGAAGGTGATGGGCTTGTCGGACCAGTCTAGGTAGACTAGCCGTAGATCATGAAGCACCTTTACCGAGTAGACCTCCCGACGCTCTTGCTTACGGTGCCGAGCCGAGGCGTTTGCCACTTGCCCACCGTAGATCATGAAGCAGTCACGGACCTCGGGGAACTCTCCTGCCTTGTGATCTTCCTTCTTAGCGTCGTCGAGAGCCTTGCCACCCTCCGCGGGTGGCCCGACCTTGTGAAAGTGGCGTCGAAGCATGGCACACTCCTCAAGGGTGTGCTTGACGGGCCCCTGATGATAGGGGCACGGCTCCTTGAGCATCTTGTCGAAGAGGTTGGCACCTCCGGGAAGTTTCCGAGGGTTCTTGTACTCGGTGGCGACAAGGTCCGTGTCGGCGGCGTCGCGTTTCGCTTGCGACTTCTTCTTGCCTTTCTTCTTGGTGCCGCGCTGAGTTGACGCCTCGGGGACATCTTCCGGTGGGCGGCCCTGGGGCTGCTTGTCCTTCCGGAAGATGGCCTCAACCGTCTCCTGGCCAGAGGCGAACTTGGTGGCGATGTCCATCAGCTCGCTCGCCCTGGTGGGGGTCTTGCGACCCAGCTTGCTCACCAGGTCGCGGCAGGTGGTGCCGGCGAGGAACATGCCGATGACATCTGAATCGGTGACGTTGGGCAGCTCGGTGCGCTGCTTCGAGAATCGCCGGATGTAGTCCCGGTGAGACTCTCCCGGCTGCTGGCGGCAGCTTCGGAGATCCCAGGAGTTTCCAGGGCGCACGTACGTGCCTTGGAAATTGTCGGCGAAGGCTTGGACCAGGTCGCCCCAGTTGGAGATCTGCCCCGGAGGCAGGTGCTCCAGCTAGGCTCGAGCGGTGTTGGAGAGGAACAGGGGGAGGTTGCGGATGATGAGATTATCATCGTCTGTTCCACCCAGTTGGCAGGCCAGCCGATAGTCCGCGAGCCACAGTTCCGGTCTCTTCTCCCCCGAGTACTTTGTGAAAGTAGTCGGGGTTCGGAACCGGGTCGGGAACGGTGCCCGTCATATGGCACGGCTGAAAGCCTGTGGACCGGGTGGTTCGGGCGAAGGACTCCGATCCTCCCTGCTGTTGTAGCGTCCCCCACGGCTGGGGTGGTAGCCTCGGCGCACCCTCTCGTCGAGGTGGGCCTGACGGCTGCAGTGATGGTGCTCGTTGCGGAGGCGGCCCGGGGCCGCAGGCACTGTGTTGCGCGTGCGCCCGGTGTGGACCGAGGCTTCCTGCATGAATCGGGAAGTCGCGGCGCGATGTTCCGAGGGGTACCCCTGCCTTCGGGAGGCGGAGCTTTCGGCCCGTCGGACCGCGGCATCCTCCAGGAGATTCTTGAGCTCTCCCTGGATTCGCCGCCCCTCGGTGGTTGATGGCTCCAGCATCGCGTGGAGAAGCATTGCCGCTGCAGCCAGGTTCTGGCCGACTCCACTGGAAACCGATGGCGGCCTTACCCTGACGTCGTCGGCGATGCGGTGCTGGATGCCCTGGGGGAGATGACGCGCTTCTCCGGCCGGAGGTTGGCCCGCCATTCCTGTCCGATGTCCCGGTGGATCGGCTCAAGCGTTCCTGCTCCCTCGTCGAGCCTGGCCTGCATCTCGCGGATTTGCTCGAGCTGTGGGTCATGACCCCCCACCGGGACGGGGACCACAGCTAGCTCCCGAAGGATGTCAACGCGAGGCACGGGCCTAGGGGGATCACCGTTCTCCGGTATACCAAGATGGTTGCCTTCGCCGGGACCCCCTAGATCGACGTGGAAACATTCGCGACTTGGGCCGCAGTCCTCGTCGTCGAGGTTGTGGCTACCGTCGGAACAATCGGAAAGGCAGTAGTCGCATGCGGTCATGAAGTCTCGCATGGCATTGGGGTTACCAAGTCCGGAGAAGTCCCAACAGAGGTCAGGCTCGCCATCTTCCTCGGACCCCGAGGGCCCGTAGGTCGAGATGGCCGTCAGCCGGTCCCAGGGTGACCGCACACGATACCCCAGAGGGTTTGGACTCGCCTCTATGAGATTGTCCACCGAAGCGGAGTTGCTTGGCGGGTCGAGGCCGAATCCAAAAGGCACGAGATGGGAATCGATCGGTACCTTTTGGTCGACAGGCGGTGACGAAGTCACGTCAGGGATTGACTGCACCGTCGTCTCAGGTACGAGGGTGACGCCTAGCAAGTCCTTCGCGAGCATGCTGGCGTCGCCCGTTTGCTTGAGGTTGGTGTGTTGCGGGGAGACGGCGCTCGTCTTCGTCTCAGACGCGAGGCCGATGCCCGACGCGCTCTCCGTCGGGGCGCCGGCGCTGTCGACTCGCTCGACAGCCAACGAGGTGCCGCCTCCTGCTTGGCTTTGGTTGCCCCGCCTCCTCCTCCGTCGGCGGGGGAGGGGACGGGACAAGCCCGAATGTCGTCTTTCCACCACGTGGGGAAGGCGTCGTCGATTTCCCCACCGGCGTGCGGGTTGTCGACCGCCATTGTCGCTGTCGCGCGGCGGGGGAAGGAGTATCATGGCGTAGCTGCCGTCGAGGGACATGAACTCAAGACTCCCGAAACGGAGCACCGTCCCGAGCCGGAGAGGTTGCTGGAGACTGCCCATCTGGAGCTTGACGGGAAGCTGTTCGTCAACACACAGCAGGCCCCTACCTGGCGCGCCAACTATCGGCGTTTCGAAACCCGGGGGGTCCCTGGACCGACGAGTGAATTGTCGCCGCGTGCCCCAGCCCAGATGGGTCGGCGCGAGGCGGAACGCGAAGGGGGGAAAAGCAGCCGGAGGGAGACAGGCGTGGGAGGTGGAACCCGCGGCCTTCGTGTTAGCCCCGCGCCCAGGTCGGGTGCGCTTGCAGTAGGGGGTTACAAGCGTCCACGCGGGAGGGAGCGAACGGCCTTGCGCGAGCGCCGTCCCGTCCTTCCCCGCGCGGCCAACCCTCTGTAAGAGGGCCCTGGACCTCTTTTTTATAGGCGTAAGGAGAGGATCCAGATGTACAATGGGGGTGTAGCAGTGTGCTAACGTGTCTAGCGGAGGAGAGCTAGCGCCCTTAGTACTTGCCATCGTGGCAGCCGGAGAGGTTTTGACACCCAGTTCGTGTGGTGTCGTGGCCGTCGGAGGAGTGCTGGAGCCTGGCGGGAGGACAGCTGTCGAGGCTGTCGAGTCCTTGCTGACGTCCTCTTGCTTCCGTAAGGGGGCTGAGAGCCGCCGTCGTCATAGAGCGTGCGGGGCGCCATCATTACTCGTATAGTGGAGCGAGCCAGATGGGACGCCGGTCTTGTTCCCCGTAGCCTGAGTCAGCTCGGGGTAGGGTAATGATGGCGCCTCCTGTCGACGTGGTCGGTCTGTGCCCTAGGTTGGGCGAGGTGGAGGCTCCTCCGAGGTCAAGGTCGAGTCTGTCTTCCAAGGTCGAGGTCGAGTCCGAGCCCCCGGGTCGGACGAGGCGGAGACCGTCGGCTGAGGCCAGGGCTGAGTCCGAGCCCTGGGGTCGGGCGAAGCTTCCGGGGCTGAGCCCGAGTCTGAGCCCTGGGGTCGGGCGAAGCGGAGTTCGTCGTCTTCCGGGGCTGAGCCCAAGTCCGAGCCCTAGGGTCGGGCGGAGCGGAGTTCGTTGTCTTCCGGGGCTGAGCCCGAGTCTGAGCCCTGGGGTCGGGCGGAGCGGAGTTCGCCGTCTTCCGGGGCTAAGCCCGAGTCCGAGCCCTGGGGTCGGGCAGAGCGGAGTTCGCCGTCTTCCGGGGCTGAGCCCGAGTCCGAGCCCTGGGGTCGGGCGGAGCGGAGTTCGCCGTCTTCCGGGGCTGAGCCCGAGTCCGAGCCCTGGGGTCGGGCGAAGCGGAGTTCGTCGTCTTCCGGGGCTGAGCCCGAGTCCGAGCCCTGGGGTCGGGCGGAGCGGAGTTTCCTATGACGCCTGAGGCCGGACTTGGCCGCTGTCAGCCTCACTCTGTCGAGTGGCTCAGCAGTCGGAGCGGCGCAGGCGGCGCTGTCCTCTTGTCAGACCGGTCAGTGGAGCAGCGAAGTGACTGTGGTCACTTCGGCTCTGTCGACTGGAGAGCGTGCGTCAGGATAAAGGTGTCAGGCCACCTTTGCATTAAATGCCCCTGCGATTTGGTCGGTTGGCGTGGCGATTTGGCCAAGGTTGCTTCTTGGTGAAGACTGGGCCTCGGGCGAGCCGAGAGTGTGTCCGTTGCTGGAGGGGGTCCTCGGGCGAGACGTAGAACCTCCGGAGTCGGCTGCCCTTGCCTGAGGCTGGGCTCGGGCGAGGCGTGATCGCGTCCCTCGAATGGACCGATCCTTGACTTAATCGCACCCATCAGGCCTTTGCGGCTTTGTGCTGATGGGGGTTACCAGCTGAAATTTAGGAGTCTTGAGGGTACCCCTAATTATGGTCCCCGACAGTGCCTGAGCGTGCTCAGAGTCGGGTTCGTGCTGGACGGCCCGGATGGACATCTATACATGCACTACGCTCACTTAACCTATTTCCGCTACAACAATTCAAAGAATGAAAGAATAGGATATTAAATATCTCTTACCTACCAACTTAGAGTTTATTGGCCAAGGTAAATGTGTCAATCAATAAAAAATAAAAGCTTTGATAAAAAACGTCGATTATGTCTTTCTCGTTTGTACTTTTCACAACATTGGTTATAGATTTTTTTATAATCAAATCTGAAGTATCGGAGATAAATGTGGGTATAACTAATTAACTATGGAGTGGAGAGAATCTAAATTTTTTGAGATTGAATTTCTTCTAAAAACATATCTAACACTTCTAGTCATGAATTTTTGTCCTCTCTCTCACCTGAACACTATTAAAGGTAGAATGAAGTCGTTCCATACCACCTCAGGGCTTGACTCATTCTCACCCATCGCATACATGAGACGGAAGTTGGACGGTACCCTGCCTTTGCGCAACACCAGCAACAGCCACTATCTGAGACCTGTCGAGTCCAGTTCCTAGCATGTAGCAAGAAGCAGCAGCAGTATCGCTCCTAGCCATGCATGCATCACCACGCTCCCATTGTACTACTACTAGCTTTGTTAGGGTTAGACTTAGACATGATCTTTTTAACTCATTTATTTTAAAAATACTTATATCTAAAAATCTGAACGTATAATACATGTCATACATAAAACAAAATTTTACAAAATCTTCTTAAACTTTTATGTCACACTTTTATCAAGATATGTATCCATCTCAAATTTTAGAATTTTTTTGACCATATTTACATATTATTTTACAATTACTATAAATAAGTATCTGGTTAAGCATTTAATTGATATGAAATAGTAAAAATACCAAGAGATTCAAATTTGTCATTCCAAAATGAAATGGATACCGCATATAAATGTGTGCACCAAAATGTAAATGTAGATAATGATGAAATTAATCTTTATAGTGTGAAGTGGAGGGTTGTAGTTGAATGTTTATAAAACTTAATGGAGACGAGTTCCATTTTTTAACACTTTGACACAAAAGGTTGCAAATTTTATAATGTGTATACCAAAATGAAAATGAAATAATGAAGAAATTAATCTATATTTTGTAAAGTGAAGAGTTTTAATTGAATATTTATGAAACTTAGTTGAGATGTGCTTTATTTGTGAACACTTTAACACAAAAAGTTGAAAATCCACTGAAACTTTTATATTATACTTTTATCATCAAAGTATGTGTCCATGATCCATGAATCGGATTGTTACCACATTTAATTATACTTTAGTGGCGTTAAATGTGGATTGAAGAAAAATGTGTATGTGATGTATATGGATATAATTTGTATATGAATTTGTAGAGAATTTATGGATTCCTAGAAATGGCTGTTTTCAGTGGATGCACTTGTCTAGGGAAAATAAATACATGTTATTTTCAGCGGTTGTCCCTATCCGCTAAAAATAAACTAACTTTTTTTTGGTGGCCACACGTAGTCATGGAAAACAACAATTTCCAAGGTTATTTTCGGTGGCTTTCCTCTGACCTATAAAAATAAGTAATTTTAGTGGCTACTGCCAAAAGTAATGCTTACTTCCAGCGTCCAACTTTTTTGATGAGATACTGCCAACGAAAATAACCCTAAAGCCCCTCAAAATAAGCTACTTTCGACGAAGGCTTGTTTTCGGCGGTCACTAGCCACCGAAACCTATCTATTCTTCTGTAGTCCTAGCTCCCTGCTTTGTCCACCCTAGCTTTGCCATCATCACTATATATTCAGATGAGGATCTATGATCATCTCTATGTCTGACCTAAAAAAACATATCGCTTTGCATCTGTCTTTGTAATAGCAGGCACATTGAGTAGATGAACTAATACGACAATGGCATCTTTGCATACATTTTATAGATGACTGGTCCTGAATATTATTACATGTGCTTCTAATAGACTCAGCTATGATAGGTATGCAACTACATAGCTAACACACTGCTGCATTTGATGTGAACCAAATCTAATTTGACTAGCTATGATAGGACGTCTATCAGATAGAATCTTAAAACGCAAAACTAATTTGACTAGACTGCTGCTGCTTTTAAAAAAATTTATGGTGATCAGGATGATGGAGATGGAGTCGTTGGTGGCGTTGCTGTTGGTGTTGGTGGTGGATCGGATGGTGATTCCGGTGGCGTAGCTGGTGGTGGATCAGATGGTGATTCTGGTGGCGTAGCTGGTGGTGGATCAGATGGTGATTCTGGCGGTGGAGTCGAGGGTGGTGATTCCGGTGGCGTCGCCGTTGGTGTCGGTGGTGGAGTCGACGGTGATTCCGATGGTGGCGTCGATGGTGGTTCCGGTGGCGATGCTGCTGGTGGTTCTGGTGGTGATGCCGCGGGTGGAGTCGACGGTGGTGATTTTGGCGGTGATGATTTTGACGGAGTCGGTGGTGGAGATGGAGGGTTCATCGGTGGCACATGGCCTCCTGTTAAATAATTTAGATTAAATCAACACGTGTACATCAGTTTCAATCACTATAGTTAGCCATATATGAAACTAAAAATGGAAAATCGTTGATATATATATGACCGAACTCACTGATGCACTGGCGAATCGTGGCTCGTGGGAAGGGGACGACGCACAAGCGGGGGAGCGCCACCATGCGCACGGGTATCATGGGCGCCGGTAGGAGCTTGTTGATGTCGCCATTGACGACGTGGCACATGCAGATGGGCGCGTTGGTGACGAGCGACCTGAGACCGTCGCAGCAGGCGGTCGTGGGTGGTGCCGGTGGCAGCCCGATGTGGGTGAGGAAGTCCGCGCACGGCATCAGCCCCGACACCGACGTGTAGCACTCAGCTGGCGCTGGCGGGCAGGGTGGGAGCCACGGGGGTCGTGGCTGGCCTGGGATGCAGGGGAACGGCGGGAGCGTCCGCTCTTCCTGGGCGTTATTGACGATGAGGGCGAGCATAAGCGAGACTAAGAAGACGCACATGCACTTGAACGACGCCATGGCTTGGATGCCAATTGCTGGTATGGTTCAACGTGGCTGTATATATTTATATAGGGTGGCTAGGTATCCTGTTGCCATTGCCGTTGCTGAATCTTTATTTGTTGTGCGTCCTATGAGGAAGACCGTTTCTGCTATGAACGAGTATGACGGGAGGATAGAAAGCATGCAGCAACGCTATGAGACATCTCCTTGCTTTGACTCCTTCGTGAGCTTCACTGCCACTGCATACCGTTGCTCCGTCACTCTGTACTCAGTCTATAAATCTGAACGTCTAACTCGGCGTCGGGCAGTGTGGTGCTGACCACGCGCGTGTGCATGCGTGAAGGACAACGTCCGATGCATGCAACATGCATGGCAATATATCACGTAGGACCCGGACGCACGATTGCATGTATCCAAGCCCCGACCTCCGTCCTCCGTAGCGCATCTTGTCCAGCCTAGAAGAGCATCAAGATCCTTAAACATCTGGAGTAGATAAGCATATACGTGTCATATGTGTGTCCTTTCTCGTTTCCATGACTTTGTTCCTCGGTCTTTTCCTTTTTCTACCACGTGTTTTCAGTTTCTTCGCGATGAGACACTATGTTTTCTAGTCTTTCAATAAGGAAAAACAAAGGGGTCATGTGCCACATCTCAAAGCCACATGAAATTGTAAGCATCCTATAGTACAGTATCCATAGGCACAATACAGCATATCGCACGGTGACATAGAGAACAAGAAGGCAACTACGGTTCAGTAACACTATAATTCTTCTGGTTACTGAATAGATACTAGCACACTAGACAGGACAAGAACTGGTTTTGAGCATCGCTAATCTTAGCATTCAAAATATCTTCTGGAACAGGAACCGCTGGTGTGTGGCGCATATCTGTTTTGAACGAGGTAGGAGGGTGGAAGGAGGACATGACCACGATCTGAGGACATGAATCCAGCAGTCCGAGCAAGCCTCAGGGATTGTTCCGATAATCTCATATTTAGCTCAATTCACGTGTATTAAGATAGATTGAGATGTAACTTAAATTAGTTTACACCTCCACAATGAACTAAACACTGCTACCTATTGTGTCGGTGGTGCACGATCTGTATGGGAAGTTTTTGGTGCCGTCGCGTAGGGGCGGATCTGCGTTCGGGGCTGCCTGGGCTGCAACCCCGGTTGTGGCCCAACCAGCGAATAGGCCCATCACTTTCTGGCATGCCCTAAACCGCGTGAACAACCCCGATTCGCTCCTCCTCCCTTTAGGATCCAGCAGCCATCCGCCAAGCCGGGTGCCCGCGTGACGTGACCGCGTTCACGCGACGCGAGTAGATCAGCGATTCAGCGAGGTCCTGCACTTGAGCCAACAGCAGCTTCTCGGCTCAACATCAGAAGACGGTTGCAAGAGGTTACGCGCCTCCATCGATGAGTTCCTGTAGAAGGTCGAGGTTCCGTGCGAACTGCAAAGCAGAAGCAGGCAAGAAGCGAAGGTGAAGCTATTATTTGGTAGTAGTCCCATATTTATAAGAATAAGATGGACAAATTTCTCGTCAAGAACCAGAAGAAAGATGCTTCTAATTCTAAAACAATTGGAACAAATGAGGGCCGTGTAGAACAGAAGAGACCACGTATTGAGCTAGATATGAATGATATAGTTGCAGATCCTGGCCTTAGAAAATTAATTGATGAGTTTCCCCATGAAATTAGAGATGATGCTAAAAGAGCTTATTTACAAATGGGCTCATGACAACCATTTGGTCATACATTTCCACGGACACCGGGTAATTCTCAAACTAGAGGCTTTGTTGAATCTTGGTTCAAACAGTTTGATTGGTTAGAGTACAGTGTACAGAAAGATGCAGCTTATTGCTTTTGTACCAAAATGAACATAGTAATCCCAAATATGGATGACACAATACCAATTAGAGGCAGATCAAGGTGTCGTGGAACTAAGTTGGTGAGTTACTACCATCATTTTCATAATGGATTTTTTATTGTTGCCTTTGATCAAGTTCTTGTTGAGTTCAACAATCGCTTCCCTGAAAGATCAACTCAGTTACTTGGATGTATTGCTTGCCTTGATCCAAGGGATTCTTTTGCCAACTTTGATTTAGAGAAGTTAATTGAGCTATCAAAGATTTATGATGCTGATTTTAGCGATTATGAACGTACATGCCTTATAGACCAACTTCTCTTATTCATTGTTGAGGTTAGAAATGATGATGGATTTAGAGATTGTAATGATCTTGGACACCAAATATGGTTAAAACTGATAGATATATATGTTCAGTTTAGTGTATCGTCTTGTTGAGCTTGCATTAACCTTGTCAGTGACAACTGCAACTGTTGAGAGGGTCTTCTCTCCTATAAACATTATCAAGACTGAAAGAATAAATAAAATGGGTGATTAATGGATGAATAACAGCATGTTATGCTATATTTAGCGGGATATGTTTGTAGATATTCAAGATGAAAAGATTTTGAAGCATTTTCAAGGCTTAAGAACTCAGAAGATAAATTTACCTCGCAGCATCAACTCATGAACGGTATGTATTGATTATTGTATTTCTAGAATAAGTATAGACTTATTTTTGGTCTACATATTTCTTGAATGTTTAAATTATATCTTGCTTCTTGTGTTATATTAAACATTAAATATATTTTTGTTTAGTTTAAAATATTTTATAACTTATCTTAGTAGTCCCTCTTGGATCAATCCGGATCTGCCGCTGCCGTCGGGTAGACTGGTGTCATGGGTGTTTGGTGCTGCCACATGAACGTGACGCTTTGTATTTTTAAGTTGTAGAGGGAGGCGTGACACAGTTTTTTGGAGCCCTGCATAGTCCATGCACCTTTCCTGTAGCATTAACGTTCTTCCCGTTCCCGTCAACTTTTAAAAATGAAGCGAAAACATGTTTCCAAACATGAAATATATCTTCAAGTGCCAATAAAGCTAGCAGGTACATGCTTGTGTTTTTTATGACGCTGGAACATGTGTAGGCATTTGTCAACTCTAAAACATATAATCCGCAAAATTAAACATGTGTGCATTTATCAATGCAGAAAAAAAAAGATGTAACACAATAAGGAGGTGTTTGGTTTCTATGGAGTATTTTTTAGTCCCCTGTTTTATTTTATTTTAGTCCCTAATAAACTACTAAATATAGAAACTAAAACTCTATTTTAGTTTCCTTATTTATCAATTTAGAAACTAAAATAAAATAAAGTGCATCGACTAAAAATTAGTCATCATAAATCAAACACCCCTAAGACCCCTTTGGCAAGGCTTCTATGCACCCACTTATGCTCTGGCTTCACGTATTTCCTCATAAGTCGTATCAAACAGGAGGTAACCAAATGGCTTTGCAACAAAAACACCTCACCCCTTTGTATTGAAATGGCGAAGCAAAAAAATGCTCACCGAGCTATAACTTATGTTAATTTTATAAGAAACCTTTCCCACCAAATCAATCAAGACTGTAACAACTGTTTTCTGTTTTGTTTCCTTCACACGATAAACCCCATCTACGAACCATAGCTGCATTGGCGGAGAGATCCCATAGTGACGAAGACCAAAGCGCCTAGGTCACTGGTGGCAACGTGTGACCTTTATCTGGCCAGGTAAACGACGACGGGCATGGCCAATTTGCGTCGTTGAGGTCGGGCATCCATGGAAGACCTCTCTCCTCTTGTTCGTTCCCGACAAGGCCTGCATTGCAGGCAGGCGACATTGGTTCGCCTCCATTCCCGGCGACGGGTTCATCGTCTTTGCCTTTGTTCCATTCATTGGCGATGGTCAAACCTTCACCACGGGCCTGCCTTGTCCGAATTCCGTCGTTGGGACGGGCGCGTGCATCGTTCCTGGGACCTTCACGCTAGTGACGCCTAGGGCGAATGCAAGGATCACGACTGGAGCCACTCGACCCATCGCGACAGGAGCCGCTCTCGAACAATCTCGATGGGTGTGGGTAGGTGTAGCATCCCAAAAATTCAAATTCTGAAATATTCTCAAACTCACTCTAAATTCAAAATGAATTTTAAATTTTGTTTTAAAATGTTTGTTTGCAAGTTGATATCAACAAGTAAAATATAGTGGTCTATATTCTCTCTAAAATCCTCCTCAAAATATCCTACAAACATTTCCCTAGTGATCACCCTCAAAACTCTTTCAGAAATATTGCCCAAATATTACACCGATATATCTCCAAGTATTTTCTTCTTGATAAATACCTTCAGAATCATTTTTGAAGTCCCTACAAATATTTTCTTCATAAATTTCCTCATGCTCATACATATACGTATGCCTCTGGTGTCATACGGTGAGCTCTACAAGCTAATTACACTCATATAAGACAAATCCATGCTAATCTCCCACTAATCCTCTCATCCTCCCACTAATCCTCTCATCCCTCCCTCTAATCCCCCCACCATGGCTATAAATAGAGGGGCAAGGGCCTCCTCTCATCCCACCCCAAGCCATTTCATGGCAACTCCCTCCCCCCCCACACCCACACGCCCACTCCCACTCCACCTCCCACACAAGCACACACTAGCACAAGGATCGTTCGGTCGTTCTTCGATCGTTCGTCCCCCTGTTCTTAGTTTGTTTGTTCGTTCATCCGATCGTTCGATCGTTCGTCCGATCGTTCATGGTTCGTTCGTCCGTTCGTTCGATCGTCCGTTCGTCCAAATAATCTTTTTTCTACTGTTATGCTACCGAAATTCCGATCGTTCGTTCATTCGATCATTCGATCGTTCATCGTTCGTTCATAGTTCCTATTCATCGTTCATTGTTCGTTCATCGTCACTATTCACCGTTCATCGTTCATCATTCGTACGACTATCCACCATCACTATTCACCGTTACTATTCATTGTTACTATTCATCGATCATCCGATCACCCCAAATTTCATCCATCATGTTGTCCAGTCCACCTAAGACCAGCCAGACCCATATTCCAGTCATACGAACTTCGGTACCTGTGATTTTCATTCCAGTAGGGAACTTCCCATCTGGTCACCCATCTTAGATTTCTCTAAGTTGAGCACGCTTAACTTTGGTATTGTTTCAAGCCAGACTTCCAAAAAGAAAGGCAAACCATGTTTGTATGGATATGTCTTCAATCCTATAAAACCTGGCCCAAGATACTACAACCCACTCGGACCAGAATACCACAACATCCCAGCTATTTGGGTCCCACCTCACTGCTGTCTGATGTGACACAGTAGGTAGGAACAGTTTCCACCAACACAAACATCTGCCCAAGAAAAGCCCCAAAATAATTCCTCGCACCTCGCTCAAAAATACATTTGTATTTTTGATTTTCCAAATATCTCTAAATATTCAAATTCTAGAATATTCCAATAATATTCGTTTCCTTTTATTTTTCTCCATATGATTATACAATCCAAAACTCCTCCATCCAAACTCAGATTTCTGTCATTCTTGTTTCTAAAATTCTTGTCAAACTATTCCCTATCCAACCATGTCATCCCTTGAGCATGGTTCATATTCCGGAAAACTCCCAAAATACTCTTGTCCCATATTCCGCCTATAACTCTCCTGTTCATATTAAGTCAGACGATTCATTCGTCACTATTCTCACCAACAGTGAACTTCACTGTGCTACCCCACATACACCCATCTATAAATACACCCAGCTACCCTCTCTCACTCCACACACTCAACACCCTCAGCCAAGGCAAACACCCCACCCACTCAGTTACTCCGCCCTGCCGGCTACACGCATAGTGTCGCTTCGTCTCCAGTCCACCCTCCTGGTAAGCACCTTCGCTCCACCACCAGCAGTATCTCAACACCACATGACACAGATTCTACTCACGACTCTACCCATCCATATATCGCTATTCTGACCACTATACTAAATATTTGTTGGTATACTTGTTGGTTTCTATGTTTGTTTGTTCATGTTGCATAGTTATCGGAGCGTTCGTGCCGTCTCGTGGAGGCCAGATCTGCAAGTCTACGCCAGGCAGTGGAGCTAGAAGCCAGTTCTACGAGCTCCTCTTCCCCCTTCGCCGAATAAGCACGGCAAGCTCACTGTATCCCTTTGATGCATAAATTACCTATGTTTTTCAACCACAACCCTCAGCCTGTTATTTTATGCATAATATGATTTTGAGACAAGTTATTATGGCCACCCAGCCGTTTGCCGCAATCAATCCCTGATATATTTGTTACAAATGATTTGAGGAAAGGTGTGAGTTTTCAAAAGAAAATGCTTTTCAAAATGTGTATGATGAAGGGTTTTCACCCTTATCACCTTTGAGTAGGGATGATCAGGGACTCCCTGGTTTAGGGGAGGGCATAAGGTGATGGCTCAGCTGGTTTAGGTGTGAGAAGAAGGATTGTCCCCTCACATAAGGACCGGTTTGTCATCCTTCACTACCTGTACTCATTATAAGTACAACCACTCGAGACTGTGTGGGCAATCACTCAATCTGAACTCGTACGGTCCAACCCCAGGGTTATGAAGGCTGGGGAGCACCGGGAGGATAAGGAGGGGGAATGTTTTGTCCGGTTTGGACATGGCGGTGGCCTGACTCCTTCCGGTATAACCGTTAAGGTTAGGACGTGCGAGGAAAGAAAGAGATTCGGCATTCGGGTCTCATGACGGTGAGATCGCAGAAACCGGACTAGTGGGTAAAGTGTACCCCTCTGCGCAGAGTTTGAAAACCTATTCGAATAGTCTGTGTCCACTGGAATGGATGAGTCTGGTATGGTATGACAATTAATGTTTTGTTTTCAAAAAAGGGTGCGTTTGAGAAAAATGGTTTTTAAAAGGTCCAGCGGTTGAGCCGTGAGCTATGGTGGACGGGAAGTCCAGTAGCTGTTTTTGAAAATAAAAACCAGTGGGAAACTGATGAGATAGCTGGATGGTTTAGTCCAGGGGATTTTGATCTATATTGAAAAACTTCCTACTCCTTTGGGAGAGGATGCGCTTTGCAAAATACAAAATGTTTTACAAAACAATCCTGCATAAAATATTGTTGTTTCTGCAAAATATCCTGAGCTCCAGATATTCCATGTATTATATTTAATTTCTCCATTCCGCGGGTGAAGGTGGGCTGCTGAGTACGTTTGTACTCACCCTTGCTTATTTGTTGTTTTTCAGAAAAAGGAGATCAGGTAAGAGTTACGACTGTTCTCAACCTTGCCTGTGGCTGTTGGACCGCTGAATTGCTTCGCTGCGTATATCGGGCTGCTTCAGCCCCACTCTGATGATATGTCCCGAGTTGTGGACCAACTCTTAAAGTTGTTCACCACCTTTATAGGTTTGTATAGTTTAAGCAGATCTGTTATCATCTTATGTATAAATGTGTTTGCTAGCCTCCTGGGACTAGTAATTGTATCACATCTGAGTCCCAGAGTATTGGGGCGCTTCAGTAGGTCGTATTCGACTGGTAGGACAGGCGAGGGCAATACCGCTACAACATTCACATCGGTTTCGCCTAGGGCAGATGGATGCTTCGCGACGGGCGCACCTTTGGTGACTCTAACATTCGCCTCGGGTACGACCATAGCAAATATCGGATTTGGCGATGCGCATATACGTCCCTTCGACGTCCATGGCGACACATCGGCTTGCTAGATCTAGTGGTGTAAATTGGGATCCGATAGTCGTTAACCCATGGGGAATTTCTCTATTAGGGTTACGGTATGGGAAGGTTTTAATCCCTATGGATATAGATTTGGGAGAAATTCATCACCCATTAGGTATGTGGGTATGGGTACGGGAAAGCAGAGCCAAAAACCGATTACCCATGTGTAATATTCACCCATTAAGATTAGGTGTGCATCCCGATATGCAATGAGCCCAACAACTAACACTACTCTCTTAACCCTTTTAAAACACCTATACACCCAACGTCTCAACCCAAGCGACCAGTCGCCTAGCCCACCAGTCCACGTGTCACATTGTTTTTGTTGTTTTGCATGGTTAAACAAAGTTTTCTTGTTACATGTTAGATTTATTTGTGATGTATTGTTGTTGGGTGTCGTATGACTATTAATGTCTTATAAAATATAATGTGATCATGCTTTCTTTATTGAGGATGGGACTCGTTGGGGACCCGATACCCAAATGGGTATGAGTATGGGATGAATCTTATACTTACGATGGGTATGAATATGGGTATGGGTATGGGGATAGAGACATGTATAGCTTCACGGGGATGAGTATGGAATGTCCTAAAGCCGATGGAGAATTCTCCATTAACATCTCTAGCCAGAACCCATCGGAAGTCGGCCATGCATGTCGATCGACTTGATGGTTCGTCTATGGCTGACACAACTTACAATAGCCAAATAAGCACAGTGCCCCCGCCCAGCGAGTTCCAACCGTCACACACAACACACCGTAGATGTTATATGATTACATCAAATGAATATCAATCCGCTAATGTCGATATAATGGATCCTAGGTAAATGCCCCATTTTCTAATTACATTGTATTTTTATTTAGTTTCAACATATATGTTATGTAGGTTTTATGTTTTCATGTGTTTTGGTTGTTTGATAAATGATCTTTATTTGGAAAATTTGTTCTATACAGTATTGTCACTTGTGTGATGAGTACACTAGAATAGCATGTGAGATTTTTGCTGAAGAAGTACTCATCGAAAATGGTTCAAGCACTAATTTGAACAAAGCAGGTTATCAAAATATGATTAAAAAATTTAAAGACAGGACAAGAGTTGAGTACACACGTAAACAATTTAAGAGCCTCCACTGCTCTACAGCTGGAATAATCAAGGTGACGACTTGGGTGGGTTTTTTTTATCGCATCATCTCATTCTCTCGATATACACCCCAAAAAAATTTGGGGTTTGGATGGAAGGTAACGCACGATGACGACGGTCTATCTAGGATGTATCAGACGTCGAGGAAGTTAAAGCTTTGGCTTGAGCGGCTAGCTAGTGGGGTCGGCAAAAGGTCATCCTCACATCAGATTGGAACTAGGTGGTTGAGCTACCGGCTGCACGACGAGGACTGTCATTGTTGATGACTTGATGCTGAAGTTCACTGTAGACGAAGAGGTGAAGAGTTAGACAGTCGATCGTCTACCCGAGTAGAGAGTTAGTAGTAGAAAACTGAAAGCCCATGAACTTATACAACTAGCATATAGCTCGTGCTAACGCTACGATCTCGTGGAGGAAAGGATTAGGTCAACAACAACGGTTGCGGCGCGAGGGAAGAGATTGACGACAGTGCAAAGGAGACTAGAGGCGATATGACCACGGAGGAGTGGAGGGACGGGAGATGAGGGCTAATCAAAATAATATTATCGGCGTTTCGAGACCGGGGGTCCCTAAGCCGACGAGTGAATGTCGCCGCGTGCCCCAGCCCAGATGGGTCGACGCGAGGCCGAGCGCGAAGGGGGGAAGTGAGGTGGCCGGAGACAGACGTGAGAGAGGTGGAAATCCCGCGGCCTTCGTGTTCGTCTCGCGTCCAGGTCGGGTGCGCTTGCAGTAGGGGGTTACAAGCGTCCACGCGGGAGAGGGAGCGAGCGGCCTAACGCGAGCGCCTGTCTCGTCCTCGTCCCCGCGCGGCCAACCCTCTCTAAGAGGGCCCTGGTCCTTCCTTTTATAGGCGTAAGGAGAGGATCCAGGTGTACAATGGGGGGTGTAGCAGAGTGCTACGTGTCTAGCGGAGGAGAGCTAGCGCCCTAAGTACATGCTGTTGTGGCAGCCGGAGAGATTTTGGCACCCTGCTGGTGTGATGTCGTGGCCGTCGGAGGAGCGCTGGAGCCTGGCGGAGGGACAACTGTCGGAGCTATTGAGTCCTTGCTGACGTCCTCTTGCTTCCGTAAGGGGGCTGAGAGCCGCCGTCGTCACAGAGTATACGGGGCGCCATCATTGCCTATCTGGCGGAGCGAGCCAGATGGACGCCGGTCTTGTTCCCTGTGGCCCGAGTCAGCTCGGGGTAGGGTGATGATGGCGCCTCCTGTTGACGTGACTGGTCTGCGCCCTAGGTTGGGCGATGTGGAAGCTCCTCCGAAGCCGAGGTCGAATCTGTCTTCCGTGGCCGAGGTCGAGTCCGAGCCCCTGGTTCGGGCGAGGCAGAGACCGTTGGCCGAGGCCAGGGCGAAGTCCGAGCCCTGGGGTCGGGCGAAGCGGAGTTCGTCGTCTTCTGGGGGCTGAGCTCGAGTCCGAGCCCTGGGGTCGGGCGAAGCGGAGTTCGTCGTCTTCTGGGGGCTGAGCCCGAGTCCGAGACCTGGGGTCGGGCGAAGTGGAGTTCGTCGTCTTCTGGGGGTTGAGCCCGAGTCCGAGCCCTAGGTCGGGCGGAGTGGAGTTCGCCGTCTTCCGGGGCTTAGCCCGAGTCCGAGCTCTGGGTCGGGCGAAGCGGAGCTTCCTATGGTGCCTGCGGCCGGGCCTGACTGCATGTCAGCCTCACTCTATCAAGTGGCACTGCAGTCGGAGCGGCGCAGGCGGCGCTGTCTTTCTGTCAGGCCGGTCAGTGGAGCGGCGAAGTGACGGCGGTCACTTCGGCTCTGTCGGCTGGGGAGCGCGCGTCAGGATAAAGGTGTCAGGCCACCTTTGCATTAAATGCTCCTGTGATTTGGTCGGCCGGTGCGGCGATTTGGTCAGGGTTGCTTCTAGGCGAAGACAGGGCCTCGGGCGAGCCGTAAATATATTTGCCGCTGGAGGGGGGCCTCGGGCGAGACGGAAATCCTCCGGGGTCGGCTGCCCTTGTCCGAGGCTAGGCTCGGGCGAGGCGTGATCGAGTCCCTCGAATGGACTGATCCCTGACTTAATCGCACCCATCAGGCCTTTGCAGCTTTA
The DNA here is from genome assembly GCF_902167145.1 of Zea mays. Lineage (NCBI taxonomy): Eukaryota > Viridiplantae > Streptophyta > Magnoliopsida > Poales > Poaceae > Zea > Zea mays. The sequence continues at coordinate 3,795,726 of NC_050098.1, read as the reverse complement.
TGCTGATGGGGGCTACCAGCTGAGAATTAGGAGCCTTGAGGGTACCCCTAATTATGGTCCCCGACAGTAGCCCCCAAGCCTCGAAGGGAGTGTTAGCACTCGCTTGGAGGCTTTCGTCGCACTTTTTTGCAAGGGGACCAGCCTTTCTCGGTTGCGTTTTGTTCCGGTGGGTGCGCGCGAGCGCACCCGCCGGATGTAGCCCCCGAGGCCTCGGAGGAGTGGTTTGACTCCTCCGAGGTCTTAATGCCTCGCGTAATGCTTCGGCTGGTCTGGTCGTTCCCTCATGCGAGCTGGTCGTAGCCCGGGTGTACGGTCGGGTCCCAAGTTCTCGGGCTGGTATGTTGACGCTGTCAACGGTTCGGCCGGAGCCGGGTTTGCGATAGTAGCCCCCGAGCCTCTGCACAGGGCGAGAGGGCGATCAGGGACAGACTCGACTTTTTTATATACGCCCCTGCGTCGCCTTTCCGCAAGGAGGAGGAGGGAAAGCGTCATGTTGCCCTCGATGGGCGCCGAACATGGTGTCTCCGGTGAGCTGCAGGCGGGTAATCCGAGTGGACGTCCGTGCCCCGTTCGTTAGGGGTCGGCTAGGGGCCCAGAGGCACGCCCAAAAGTACCTGCGGGTGATCTGCCGGACCCGGTCCCCTGGCGACGGGGTCCGAGGGCTCGATGCCTCCCTCTGATGGGATTCCGTTACAAGGTCGTTCCCGCTGGTCTCGGAAATGTCCTAGGGTACCTCGGGAGCGCAGCCCGAGCCTTGGTTATGTATCGAATGTACCCATGGTCATCCCTCGCTCTGTGTCTGAGGCGGTTGTGAACCCTTCGGGGGCCAGCCTTCGAACCCCTGATCAGTAGTGGGCGTGGAGCCCGAGTAGCCTGAGGCGGCCGTTGAACCCTTCCGAGGGGCCGGCCTTCGAACCTCTGACCAGTAGTGGGTGTAGAGCCCACGCGATCTGAGGCGGTTGTCGAACCCTTCCGAGGGGCCAGCCTTCGAACCTCTGATCAGTAAGGAGGCTCAGAGCCTGGTTCCTTCACGGGGAAGGATCCTTTTCGGGGTATCCCCCTTTCCCGGTCCCTGTTGCAAGAGAGATAAAGAGGAAAAAAGGAAAAGGATACGAAATCGAACGACACTGCGTACCTTTTCTGGCGCGGTCATTATGGCGAAGGCGAAGCGCCGCCCGCTTCTCCTGCCAGAGACGCCGCCTGTTCCGCCGCGGAGTTAATGCGACGAGGCGAGTGGTTGGCGGGGCGGCCGTTGCGCGTGCGCGAGCCGTTTGAGGAACGGAACACGGGCGCGTTGTCTTCACGCCGTGAGAGAGGGTTCTCTCGCTGCCCCCGGATGGGACGTGAGCTTGGCTGACGACGGGGCCGCTGCTCCTGCCCGCCTGCCACCGCCATTACTGTCGGCCCATTTTTGGCCGCATTGACCGTCGCGCCAGGCTGGCGCTGCTGGGTCGTGCGCTGGGTCGCCTCGAGTCGCGGTATTGGTTCCGCAGTCGAGGAGGCGCGGTGGTGGCGCAAGTGGCGGTGCAGTTGCATGCACGAAGCATTCGGCGCGCCGGTTGCATGACGCGTGGGCCTGGGCCTCCATGCCAGGCGTGTTGGGAGTCGGAGGAGTGCGCCCACTTGGCGCGGTTGCATGCCGCCTGCATGGCTGCCCGCCCTTTCACCCGCTGGTCTGGGCAAAAGTGGAGAGTCGCTTGTAACCGCTGGGCGGTCGTACGCACCGCGCACGGCGGTTTGGCTTCTTTTTCTCTGAGCCGGCTTGCATGACGTGTGGGACCCAGCCCCCGCGCCGTAGGGGAAGACCTTGGAGCATGTCGGAGAAGACTCAGCCCGCGACGGCTAGGGACGCAAGTAAGGAGAGCTGCCTTTAAAAGGAGAGTGACCCCCTTAGAAGGCGACCATGTCTTCGTGCTTCCTTATGCGTCGTGTCCTTCCACCTTCCAAGCCCCCGGATGGGGGATGCCCGCCGTCTTTCCGCATTGTCGTTAGGGGAACGCAACTCCGTGGGAGTTGGTACCTTTCAGCCATCGTTCGGCTTCAAGGATTTTCATCACACAGCCCGGTTGCACCCCTCCGCTGGTGGTCATCCAAAACGGTGACCTCCAGCCCCTTGATGGGGAGAGGCAAGCCGGGCTGTGATCTTGGTCCCGCCCTCAGCCTCTAGGGTGTTCGTCATCCTCGCTCGGGCGGGGAGCGAGGTGAGCCGGGGCTCTACCTCCCGCGTGGGCCGGCGGGCCACCTCTTCTTCTAGCTTCTGGTGGTGGCAACCATCCTCCAGCTCTGCGGAGGAGACGTCCTCCAGCCATGCTGGGGAAGGCGAACTGTTGCTGCCCAGCTAGGATGCAACATTCCGCCCTCTTCCTCGCTTTCGTGGCGAGGACGGGAGCGAGGACCTGCCGGTGCGCTTTGGAGCGGCCCGCTCTTTGGCTTTAATAACTGGTTCGCGTCCCTTGAGCGGGAACGCGAACGAGAGCTCTCTGGCGGCCGCGTCCGTCCTGGGACCATGGTTGCTGCTGCAGAGGTCGCTGGCGGGTCCCCTGGTGCTCGTCGCCCCGCAGGCTCCCCGGTGTGGAGGTTGTACATACCCGTGGGGATGGAACCAGAGTTCCGTCTGTAATGGCACTTCGAATGCCAGTGTTTTTGTTCATTGTGGCTGTTGAGGCCTGAACATGTATGTAATTTTGGCACGGAGCCGTGTTTTTTCCTCATTTTCGAGCACTAAGACTCGCTTGTTGGTTGTCTGAACCGCTTCACCAAGCGTGAGTCGCCCCGTGCAAAGGTGACGAGTGAGGTATCCGTATCCCGGAGGCATAGGAGTCCCTCGGCTCGGTCGGCCTTGTTGCCCGAGGCTTCTCTTGCTCAGTTAAAGGAACCCCTCGGCCGCCCTTCGATGAGCCAAGGCTGGGGGTAGCGGTGTCAGCGCGAACAGAGGCAGAGTTGGCCCGAAAAGAAGACCTGGTCGGCCGGAGCCTGGTCGGGTCGTCCGTTAGCGGGACCGACGCCGGAATTGACCTGTCGAGGCCTCGGGTCGGGCTGATATCCTCGGGGGACAGCTGGCCGAGGCCTTGGGAGTGGCCAGCCGAGCCGGACTTTCGGAGAAGACCCTGATGGCGACGGCCCGGGCTTGGTGATGACGCCGTCCTTCAGAGTGGAGATCTTCGGACCGTGTCGCCGTCCGAGGCTAGGTCAGACCTCGCCGAAGATGATGTCGACGCCGAGGGTGCTGCTGCTCCCCTCAAGCGTTAGGGTCCGAGCCTGCAGGATCGGATTGTCTTGTAGCGCGTGTTTTCTGCGACCGCCGAGGCCAAAACACACCCTCGCCGTGTTGTAAAGCTGCGTCTCCTTTTCTCTTATTTCGAGCACTCGGACTTTTTTGTCGGTAACAGAATTGTTTGCGCGAGCGAGAGTTGCTTCTCACGGAAGGTGACGAGTGAGGTATCCGTATCCCGGAGGCGTGGGAGTCCCTCGGCTCGGTCGGCCTTACCGCTTACGCGCATTCTCACCCGTCCATGGGGTTCTGTCACCGACGCAGTCGAGAAGGCTCGAAGAATCGCTTCGGCAGAAGAGCTTCCGAACGTGAAGACTTGTTCGGTCCGCGGAATCACTTATCCGAACGCGAGTTACTTATCGCTGAGGGTGATGAGTGAGGTATCCATATCCCAGAGGCGTAGGAGTCCCTCGGCTCAGTCAGCCCTGGCTGCTTACGTGTACTCCGTCGTTTTCAGGACCCACTTTCGAAGTAGTCAAAAAGCACGGAAGACATTCTGGCAGAAAGGATCTTTTTTCGAGGAAAAAATTCGACGCAGAGGGGGTTCCCCCCCTTTTAGCCCTCGAGGGAGGGTCGGGCTTTGCCGAGGCGAGGCCGACCCTTCCTTGATGACTAAACTTTGTGTGGGAGCGAGGTATATGAACAACTTGAAAACATCTTAAGGGTAGAAACGACGTAGCTGTTGGATGTTCCAAGCGTTGCTGTAGACCTCGCCTTCACTGTTGGCCAGCTTGTATGTTCCGGGCTTCAGAACTTTGGCGATGACGAAAGGCCCCTCCCAGGGGGGTGTGAGCTTGTGCCGCCCTCGGGCGTCTTGTCGTAGCTGAAGCACCAGGTCGCCCACCTGGAGGTCTCGGGACCGGACCCCTCGGGCGTGGTAGCGTCGCAGGGACTGCTGGTACCGCGCCGAGTGTAGTAAGGCCTTGTCCCGAGCCTCCTCCAGCTGGTCCAACGAGTCCTCTCGACTAGCTTGGTTGCTTTGGTCGGTGTAGGCCCTTGTCCTCGGGGAGCCGTATTCCAGGTCTGTGGGCAAGACGGCCTCGGCCCCGTAGACTAGGAAGAACGGCGTGAAGCCCGTGGCTCGGCTCGGCGTTGTCCTCAGACTCCAGACCACCGAGGGGAGTTCCTTCATCCATCGCTTGCCGAACTTGTTGAGGTTGTTGTATATCCGAGGCTTGAGCCCTTGTAGAATCATGCCGTTGGCACGCTCTACTTGCCCATTTGACATGGGGTGAGCTACGGCCGCCCAGTCCACCCGGATTTGGTGATCCTCGCAGAAGTCCAGGAACTTTCTGCCTGTGAACTGGGTGCCGTTGTCGGCGATGATGGAGTTCGGGACCCCGAAACGATGGATGATGTTGGTGAAGAACGCCAGCGCCTGTTCGGACCTGATGCTGTTTAGGGGGTCGGACCTCGATCCACTTGGAGAATTTGTCGATGGCGACCAACAGGTGCGTGTAGCCCCCGGGTGCCTTCTGCAAGGGGCCGACGAGGTCCAGACCCCACACAGCGAAAGGCCAGGTGATGGGTATCATCTGCAGAGCCTGAGTGGGCAGGTGGGTCTGCCTTGCATAGAACTGACACCCTTCGCAGGTGCGGAGAATTCTAGTGGCGTCGTCCACCGCCGTCAGCCAGTAGAAGCCTTGTCGGAAAGTATTCCCGACTAGGGCTCGAGGTGCTGCGTGATGGCCGCAAGCCCTCGAGTGTATCTCTCGAAGGAGTTCCTGACCTTCGGTGATGGAGATGCATCGCTGGAGGATGCCTGAGGGGCTGCGGTGGTAGAGCTCCTTCCCATCTCCCAGCAAGACGAACGACTTGGCGCGCCGCGCCAACCACCGAGCTTCGGCTCGGTCGAGGGGTAGCTCTCCTCGGTGGAGATATTGCAGGTACAGGGTCTGCCAGTTTTGACCAGGCGTGACCCCGCTTTGCTCCCCCTCGACGCGCAACGTCTCGCCCTCGGGGGCCGAGGGTACCTCGGGCCGAACCGAGGGTGCCTCGGGCCGAGCCGAGGGTGCCTCGGGCTGTGCCGAGGGTGCCTCGGGCTGGGCCGAGGGTGCCTCAGGCTCGGGCGTGTCGTCGATCTTGACGGAGGGTTGATGCAGATCCCGGGAGAAGACGTCCGGGGGAACCGTTGTTCGCCCCGAGGCTATTTTAGCCAGCTCATCTGCAGTCTCGTTGTAGCGCCGGGCGATGTGGTTGAGCTCGAGCCCGTAGAACTTGTCTTCCAGGCGCCGAACCTCATCGCAATAGGCCTCCATCTTCGGGTCGCGGTAGTGGGAGTTCTTCATGACTTGGTCGATGACGAGCTGCGAGTCACCGCGAGCGTCGAGGCATCGGACCCCTAGCTCGATGGCGATCCGCAATCCGTTGACCAGAGCCTCATACTCGGCCACATTGTTGGACGCCGGGAAATGGAGGCGTAGCACATAGCGTAAGTGCTTCCCGAGGGGCGAGATGAAGAGTAGGCCTGCGCCGGCTCCTGTCTTCATCAACGACCCGTCGAAGAACATGGTCCAGAGCTCCGGCTATATCGGTGCTGTTGGGAGCTGAGTGTCAACCCATTCAGCCACGAAGTCCGCCAAGACCTGGGACTTGATGGCCTTCCGGGGAGCGAACGAGATCGTCTCGCCCATGATTTCCACCGCCCACTTTGCAATCCTACCCGAGGCCTCCCGGCACTAGATGATCTCCCCCAGGGGGAAAGATGACACCACAGTTACCGGATGAGACTTGAAGTAGTGTCGCAACTTCCGCCGCGTTATGATCACCGCGTACAACAGCTTCTAAACTTGTGGGTAGCGGATCTTGGTTTCGGACAGTACCTCGCTGACGAAGTAGGCTGGCCTCTGAACGGGCAATGCATGCCCCTCTTCTTGCCTCTCGACCACAATCGCGGCGCTAACCACCTGAGTGGTCGCGGCGACGTAGACCAAGAGGGCTTCTCCGGCAGCTGGGGGCACCAAGATAGGCGCCTTCGTGAGGAGCGCCTTCAGGTTCCCGAGGGCTTCCTCGGCCTCAGGGGTCCAAGTGAAGCACTCGAGCTTCCTTAAGAGGCGGTACAGAGGTAGACCTCTTTCGCCGAGGCGTGAGATGAAGCGGCTCGGAGCCGCGAGACATCCCATGACCCTCTGTACGCCTTTCAAGTCCTTGATGGGCCCCATGCTGGTGATGGCTGCGATCTTCTCCGGGTTGGCTTCGATACCCCGCTCGGAGACGATGAACCCCAAGAGCATGCCTCGGGGCACCCCGAAGACACACTTCTCGGGATTGAGCTTGACGCCTTTCGCCTTGAGACATCGGAATGTCACTTCAAGGTCGGAGGCTTTCCTCGTCTTGACTACGATGTCATCGACGTAGGCCTCGACCGTGCGGCCAATGTGTTCGCCGAACACATGGTTCATGCATCGCTGGTACGTCGCGCCCGCATTCCTCAAGCCGAACGGCATGGTGACATAGCAGTACATGCCGAAGGGTGTGATGAAAGAAGTCACGAGCTGGTCGAACTCTTTCATCCTGATTTGATGATACCCTGAATAGGCATCGAGGAAAGACAGGGTTTCGCACCCAGCAGTGGAATCCACGATTTGATCGATGCGAGGCAGAGGGTAGGGAACCTTTGGACATGCTTTGTTCAGACCAGTGTAGTCTACACACATCCGCCATTTCCCCCCTTTCTTTTTCACAAGCACAGGGTTGGCAAGCCATTCGGGATGGAATACATCTTTGATGAACCCTGCTGCCATTAGCTTGTGGATCTCCTCGCCTATGGCTCTGCGCTTCTCCTCGTCGAATCGGCGCAGAGGCTGCTTGACGGGTCGGGCTCCGGCTCGGATGTCCAGCGAGTGCTCGGCGACATCCCTCGGTATGCCGGGCATGTCCGAGGGACTCCACGCGAAGACATCGGCGTTCGCGCGGAGAAAGTCGACGAGCACTGCTTCCTATTTGGGACCGAGCCCGGAGCCGATCCGGATCTGCTTGGAGGCGTCGCCGCTGGGGTCGAGGGGGACGGCCTTAACCGTCTCCGCTGGCTCGAAGTTGTCGGCATGACGTTTCACGTCTGGCACCTCCTTAGAGAGGCTCTCCAGGTCGGCGATGAGGGCCTCGGAATCGGCGAGGGCCTCGGCGTACTCCACGCACTCCACGTCGCATTCGAACGCGTGTTTGTACGTGGGGCCGACGGTGATGACCCCGTTGGGGCCCGGCATCTTGAGCTTCAGGTAGGTGTAGTTGGGGACGGCCATGAACTTCTCGTAGCATGGTCTTCCCAGTACCGCGTGGTAGGTTCCTCGGAACCCGACCACCTCGAACGTCAGGGTCTCCCTTCGGAAGTTGGAGGGTGTCCCGAAGCAGACGGGAAGGTCGAGTTGTCCGAGGGGCTGGACGCGCTTCCCGGGGATGATCCCATGGAAGGGCGCAGCGCCTGCCCGGACATAGGACAGATCGACGCGCAGGAGCCCGAGGGTCTCGGCGTAGATGATGTTGAGGCTGCTGCCTCCGTCCATAAGGACCTTGGTGAGCCTGACGTCGCCGATGACGGGGTCGACGACAAGCGGGTATTTCCCCGGGCTCGGCACATGGTCGGGGTGGTCGGCTCGGTCGAAGGTGATGGGCTCGTCGGACCAGTCTAGATAGACTAGCGCCGCCACCTTCACCGAGTAGACCTCCCGGCGCTCTTGCTTGCGGTGCCGAGCCGAGGCATTCGCTGCTTGCCCACCGTAGATCATGAAGCAGTCGCGGACCTCGGGCAACTCTCCTGCCTGGTGATCTTCCTTCTTGTCGTCGTCGCGGGCCCTGCCACCCTCCGCGGGTGGCCCGGCCCTGTGGAAGTGGCGCCGAAGCATGACACACTCCTCAAGGGTGTGCTTGACGGGCCCCTGGTGATAGGGGCACGGCTCCTTGAGCATCTTGTCGAAGAGGTTGGCACCTCCGGGGGGTTTTCGAGGGTTTTTGTACTCGGCGGCGGCGACAAGGTCCGCGTCGGCGGCGTCGCGTTTCGCTTGCGACTTCTTCTTGCCCTTCTTCTTGGCGCCGCACTGAGTTGACGCCTCGGGGGCATCTTCCGATGGGCGGCCCTGGGGCTGCTTGTCCTTTCGGAAGATAGCCTCGACCGCCTCCTGGCCGGAGGCAAACTTGGTGGCGATGTCCATCAGCTCGCTCGCCCTGGTGGGGGTCTTGCGACCCAGCTTGCTCACCAGGTCGCGGCAGGTGGTGCCAGCGAGGAACGCGCCGATGACATCCGAGTCGGTGATATTGGGCAGCTCGGTGCGCTGCTTCGAGAATCGCCGGATGTAGTCCCGGAGGGACTCTCCCGGCTGCTGTCGGCAGCTTCGGAGGTCCCATGAATTTCCGTGGCGCACGTACGTGCCCTGGAAATTGTCGGCGAAAGCTTGGACTAGGTCGTCTCAGTCGGAGATCTGCCCCGGAGGCAGGTGCTCTAACCAGGCGCGGGCGGTGTCGGAGAGAAACAGGGGGAGGTTACGGATGATGAGGTTGTCATCGTCCGTTCCACCCAGCTGGCAGGCCAGACGGTAGTCCGCGAGCCACAGTTCCGGTCTCGTCTCCCCCGAGTACTTTGTGATAGTAGTCGGGGGTCGGAACCGGGTCGGGAACGGCGCCCGTCGTATGGCCCGGCTGAAGGCGTGCGGACCGGGTGGCTCGGGCGAGGGACTCTGATCCTCCCCGCTGTCGTAGCGTCCCCCACGCCTGGGGTGGTAGCCTCGGTGCACCCTCTCGTCGAGGTGGGCCCGACGGTCGCGGTGATGGTGCTCGTTGCCGAGGCGACCCGGGGCCGCATGCGCTGTGTTGCGCGTGCGCCCGGTGTAGACCGAGGCTTCCCGCATGAATCGGGAAGTCGCGGCATGAGGTTCCGAGGGGTACCCCTGCCTTCGGGAGGCGGAGCTCTCGGCCCGTCGGACCGCGGCGCCTTCCAGGAGATTCTTGAGCTCTCCCTGGATTCGCCGCCCCTCGGTGGTTGACGGCTCTGGCATCACGCGGAGGAGCATTGCTGCTGCAGCCAGGTTCTGGCCGACCCCACTGGATGCGGGTGGCGGCCTGACCCTGGCATCATCGGCGATGCGGTGCTGGAAGCCCTGGGGTAGATGACGTATTTCTCCGGCCGGAGGTTGGCCCGCCCATGCCTGCCCGACGTCCCGGCGAATCGGTTCAAGCGCTCCTGCTCCCTCGTCGAGCCTGGCCTGCACCCCGCGGATTTGCTCGAGCTGTGGGTCATGGCCCCCGCCTGAACGGGGACCACAGCTAGCTCCCGTGGGATGTCAACGCGAGGCACCGGCCTAGGGAGGTCACCGTCCTCCGGCATGCCGAGATGGTTGCCTTCGGAGGGACCCCCTAGATCGACGTGGAAACATTCGCGGCTTGGGCCGCAGTCTTCGTCGCCGAGGCTACGGCTACCGTCGGAACAGTCGGAAAGGCAGTAGTCGCATGCGGTCATGAAGTCCCGCATGGCGTTGGGGTTGCCAAGTCCAGAGAAATCCCAACAGAAGCTGGGCTCGTCGTCTTCCTCGGACCCAGAGGGCCCGTAGGTCGAGACGTCTGTCAGCCGGTCCCAAGGTGACCGCATACGAAACCCCAGAGGGTTTGGACTCGCCCCTACGAGAGCGCCCGCCAAAGCGAAGCCGCTAGGCGGGTCGAGGCTGAATCCGAAAGACATGGGATGGGAATCGGTCGGTACCTCTTGGTCGACGGGCGGTGATGAAGTCACGTCAGGGACTGACTGCACCGTCGTCTCAGGTACGAGGGTGACGTCCAGCAAGCCTTTCGCGAGCGCGCTGGCGTCGTCCGTTTGCTCGGAGTTGGCGTGTCGCGGGGAGACGGCGCTCGCCTTCGTCTCAAACGCGAGGTCGATGCCCGGTGCGCCCCCCGTTGGGGTGCTGGCACTATCGACTCGCTCGACAGCCGACGAGGCGCTGCCTCCTGCTTGGCCTTGGTTGTCCCGCCTTCCCCTCCGTCGGCGGGGGAGAGGGCGGGGCGAGCTCGAATGTTGTTCTTCCACCACGCGGGGAAGACGTCGTCGATTCCGCCGCCGGCGGGCGGGCTATCGGCCGCCATTGTCGCTGTCGCCCGACGGTGGAATGAGTATCATGTCGTAGCTGCCGTCGAGGGACATGAACTCAAGCTTCCCGAAACGGAGCACCGTCCCGGGTTGGAGAGGTTGCTGGAGACTACCCATCTGGAGCTTGACGGGAAGCTGTTCGTCAACACGCAGCAGGCCCCTACATGGCGCGCCAACTGTCGGCGTTTCGAGACCGGGGGGTCCCTAAGCCGACGAGTGAATGTCGCCGCGTGCCCCAGCCCAGATGGGTCGACGCGAGGCCGAGCGCGAAGGGGGGGGAAGTGAGGTGGCCGGAGACAGGCGTGAGAGAGGTGGAAATCCCGCGGCCTTCGTGTTCATCTCGCGCCCAGGTCGGGTGCGCTTGCAGTAGGGGGTTACAAGCGTCCACGCGGGAGAGGGAACGAGCGGCCTAACGCGAGCGCCTGTCTCATCCTCGTCCCCGCGCGGCCAACCCTCTCTAAGAGGGCCCTGGTCCTTTCTTTTATAGGCGTAAGGAGAGGATCCAGGTGTACAATGGGGGGTGTAGCAGAGTGCTACGTGTCTAGCGGAGGAGAGCTAGCGCCCTAAGTACATGCCGTTGTGGCAGCCGGAGAGATTTTGGCACCCTGCTGGTGTGATGTCGTGGCCGTCGGAGGAGCGCTGGAGCCTGGCGGAGGGACAGCTGTCGGAGCTGTTGAGTCCTTGCTGACGTCCTCTTGCTTCCGTAAGGGGGCTGAGAGCCGCCGTCGTCACAGAGTATGCGAGGCGCCATCATTGCCTATCTGGCGGAGCGAGCCAGATGGGACGCCGGTCTTGTTCCCCGTGGCCCGAGTCAGCTCGGGGTAGGGTGATGATGGCGCCTCCTATTGACGTGACTGGTCTGCGCCCTAGGTTGGGCGATGTGGAAGCTCCTCCGAAGCCGAGGTCGAATCTGTCTTCCGTGGCCGAGGTCGAGTCCGAGCCCCTGGTTCGGGCGAGGCGGAGACCGTCGGCCGAGGCCAGGGCGGAGTCCGAGCCCTGGGGTCGGGCGAAGCGGAGTTCGTCGTCTTCTGGGGGCTGAGCCCGAGTCCGAGCCCTGGGGTCGGGCGAAGCGGAGTTCGTCGTCTTCTGGGGGCTGAGCCCGAGTCCGAGCCCTGGGGTCGGGCGAAGTGGAGTTCGTCGTCTTCTGGGGGCTGAGCCCGAGTCCGAGCCCTGGGTCGGGCGGAGTGGAGTTCGTCGTCTTCTGGGGGCTGAGCCCGAGTCCGAACCTTGGGTCGGGCGGAGTGGAGTTCGCCGTCTTCCGGGGCTTAGCCCGAGTCCGAGCCCTGGGTCGGGCGAAGCGGAGCTTCCTATGGTGCCTGCGGCCGGGCCTGACTGCCTGTCAGCCTCACTCTGTCAAGTGGCACCGCAGTCGGAGCGGCGCAGGCGGCGCTGTCTTTCTGTCAGGCCGGTCAGTGGAGCGGCGAAGTGACGGCGGTCACTTCGGCTCTGTCGGCTGGGGAGCGCGCGTCAGGATAAAGGTGTCAGACCACCTTTGCATTAAATGCTACTGTGATTTGGTCGGCCGGTGCGGCGATTTGGTCAGGGTTGCTTCTTGGCGAAGACAGGGCCTCGGGCGAGCCGGGAATATATTTGCCGCTAGAGGGGGGCCTCGAGCTAGACGGAAATCCTCCGGGGTCGGCTGCCCTTGTCCGAGGCTAGGCTCGGGCGAGGCGTGATCGAGTCCCTCGAATGGACTGATCCCTGACTTAATCGCACCCATCAGGCCTTTGCAGCTTTATGTTGATGGGGTTACCAGCTGAGAATTAGGAGCATTGAGGGTACCCCTAATTATGGTCCCCGACAAATATTGTTCACTGAATTTGAGCAATGGAGAGGGGATATGTAGCGATCTAAACTGTTGTTTTTTATGACGTGTTAGCTAGGTCTGGATACAACTTGTTTGGTAAATTTAGTGTAGATTATACGTATGAGGTGATTGGTTGTTGGGTGTGTTTTATAAAATTTAAACAGATGAATTATATAATAGTATAGGTATATATAGACTAGCGGAGAATTATCCATGTTCGATTTCGATCGATCAGAGGACGCACAGGCAACACCTCACACTGCATGCTAGTGTACTCATGCAAGCACGGCGCGCACCACAGCCCACGCCTGCTGTCATTCTGTGAGTAGTACGCAGCTAGCCTGGCATAACACGTCGTACTCATATGACGTCGTCCACTGTTCATCGTCGTTCTTTTTATCTCGATCCAGATCGAGGCAAGAGAAAAAAATACTAGCAAGAACAACGGCACCGCACGACACGTACAGGGTGCAACTGCATGCACCTTCGTGGAGATGATGATTAGAGGCAGGGCTGGAGGACGACGAATCGAAGACTTGGCAATGGCGCATCTGGGCCCACTAGCTAGGCGGGGCATGGGCATCGATCGCCAGCGCGCGCCGCGCGCGCGACACAAAAACAAACATACATACAGACAGGGTTTGGATGGTGGACGACCCCCTCTCCCTCCGCTGGGGCCTCGGCCCTGGTCACTGGGCCTCGATCTATCGTAGCCTACAAGATTACAACGGTCAGGCATTAGTGCATCACGTATCTTCTCACTCCAGTCTTGGACCCTTCACCTACGTACCCTCTCACGTCCCAACAACGCAAATCAAAATTCAAAAGCGAGCGATCTAACGTCCCGTTTGGATCATTAGAATTGAGTTACATTCTAATAATAGTAATTTAGACATCTATTAATAAAGCTAATTCGGTTTTATATAAAATATATTTGTATATTATTGTTAGAAAGATGTCGGAGATATTTATATGCTACATGTTTACTATAAAGAAGTGAGACAAAGAGTGTCATGTAAGTTACAGAGTAGAAATATATTATATTAATGCATAACATTATTTCTCATCCTTCGCCATATGAATTTGAGATAGTCTTATATCTGAACTTTGGAAAGTAGTGAATATTAAAATCCAAACTAAATAAGTTACTTTATTAAGTGAATTCTAATTCCTCTAAATTGGGTCCCGTTTGTTTGGTTGGAATTGAATTCCATTTTAATAATTATAATTTAGACAAAAAATAAGTTCATATATTTAAATATGTAATATATTTGTATATTATCCTAAATCATATGAGAGAGATAGTTATATACTACATTTATGTTATAGCAAAGTAAGTAGAAGAGTGTGCTATAAGTTGAGCATTGGAAAAATAACATGCAAATCTATAAAATCAATTTTCATCTCTCACCCTATGAATTTGAGATAGGCTTATATGATAATTTTGAAAAGTGGTGGAATGTCACATTCTAAAAAAATAGCCTATCCCATTAATAAGATTCCAATTTCTCAAAATGAAAGGAAACAAACCGGACCTAATGGAATTCAATTTCAATTATTCAAACGAGTCGTAAAATGAAGGGATCAAATGCCCCGTAACAGTAATAAGGCCTCCTTTAGCATGACATCTCGAAGGTCGCTTCTGCTCTGCCTTCGTTATTTTTCACATAAGCCATACCAAATGGTGTTTTTTTAATGACTTTACCTCAAAAGCATTTCTCTCAATTCCAATAGAATGCTATAGCTTTGGTTTGCGTACATTTTTGCAAATGATTTGCCTACATTTTGCAAAAGGCTCGTCCCACCAAATGCATATGTTCTCCACATGAGTTTTAGTTTAGGTTCCATTGTAGGGTACATTCGGGTCGCTCGGTTCGATCTGGTCTAAGCCAAAAAAGGTCCTGCGTGATTGAATTTCGGGTCGATCTGGCCCGTAATTATTATGGACCACGCTAGGCCGGTCCATGGGCTTAGCCTTCGGTCCGACAAGCTATTGGTTAACGTGCCAGGCTCATTTCAGTCGGTTTGAAATTATAAAAGCCTAAAATTCAAATTCTGGGCCGAAATTCATACAAAGCCCAAATTTCATATCAAAACCCAAAATTCACAACAAAGCTCGAAATTGAAAACACATATATCGTTTAATAGATATTAACATTTCAAGCTTTATAACTACAAAAAACAAAGAACACGAAACCAATGGGTGACTGTCACCTCATCTCCATGATTAAGCATGCGACTAGCTAAATTATTGGAGCGGTTGGTTTCCCTGATTAGAAGATGACTAAATGAATATGAACCTTTTCATGTTTGTAAATGAGCTATTTCGTGCCTCCTAAACGGGCCGTGCTCGTGCCCGCCTGTGGTCGCGACCTCGGCTCAAGCACGTCCTCATGCATATTTTTGGGTCAGTCCGGCCCAAAATTATTTCGCATCGTGCTATACCTTTTTCCGTGCTTCGAACCAGCCACTAGACCCGATACAAATGTACAAGTGTAGATTCCACACCTAGTAAGACTATTGACGACTTTCCCAAAGAGTTCCTCGCCCTTGTCGTTACTTTGCTCAGCTTTGACGACCGTATATAGGTTGCCTCCTGCCTCCGCCTCGCGCTTGACGTTAGGGCTCTGTTGCTCGCCTCCTCGCGCCCTCCCCGCTTCCTCGCGCTTGATGCCACGGGCTTGTGCCGGCCAAGAGTTACATATTTGATAGTCCCCCCACTTCAAAACAAATCTAGAAGCTATTTTGGTAATTGATAGTTCGGCCAAGAGTTATAGATTTGATAGTTTGTTTTTCCTTAAAAACAAGTCTAGAAGCTATTTTGGTAATTGATAGTTTTTTTTCTTCTTCAAAACCAGTCTTGAAGCTATTTTGATAAATGTTTTTTAACGAATTTGGCTCGTCAAAAAGCTACTTAGACCGAGAAGCCAAAGCTATATTCTTTTTTAAAAAAACAAAGCTCTGCTAAAGGGACCTAATTGTTGGTATCAAATGACACTGTTTACTTTCTAAATCGTAGTGGGCATCAAGTTCCAAATTAAACCACACTACTTAAAACGAGCATTTTTTATAATAATAAGAAAAAAGGACCATTCCTTTCGTCTTTCGCACCAATATGGAGTTGTCATTGGGCCAAAACTCTTCAAAATTGCGAAGTGTATGTTGCGTAGCCACGAAAGCACATTATATTATTTGGTTGTGTGTAGTGAACATGTTTAGACGCCTTAGACTATATTCATAATATGTTTTTGCATAGTTTAACTATATGTAAATATTATAGCTGGATATGTTTCCTAAATACTATTAGTTTCTATATCAATATTGTTCGCTGCGACTTATTCTGAAACGGCTTCTACTTTTCCTACAATATTTTGCCTCTATAAATTACAGCTGTACCAGTCCGAACAGCTGACTTAAAACCGTAGCGAAAAAGACCAATTCATACTTATTCTTATACTGGTTAAAAGTAAGTGTAGGAGCATACAAAATGGGACCACCTTTCTAGTGTACGGGTGCATATATATCTCTACTACTCCTTAAGTTGTTAGCGTAGGCGTCCACAGGTTAGGTTGGTGCACGGTTCTGCCATACCCCCTCCTCCGCGATTCGCGTCTCTGCCGCCATGCCCGCTCTCCATCGAAGGAAGGCGCCATTCCAGGGATTACCGCACCATTCTCGCCCTCGTCCGCTCTCCGGCACCATTCCAGCATTCCAGGGATTACCGCCTCCCCCTCGATCCGCGGCACTCTCCCCCGTCCTTCTCGAGTATGGCACCGCCAGTCCGCCTCGCGACCCCTGCCTCCTCCCCCCTCGCTCTCTTGTTCCCCCAGCCACCGCGAGGAACTCTGAACCCCATTCCCCACCACCGTACCAATCCCCGCATCTACGCCGCTCCCCCCGCCCCCTGTCAACTACGCCAGGTCCTCGCCATCGATGTCGCCCAAGCGTGTCGTCCTCGCCCCCGACCTCGGCGTGCGGGATTCGGTACCGAAAGAAGAGACAGGAGGAGAATACAAGCCCTCAGCCTCGGTGTTCCCCATTCACCACTCAGGCGCAGTCCATCGCTCCTTCGACGAGGGCTCCAGCGACTACGGCTCCATCGCTCCTCATGGTGATGCCGCCGAGGGTTGTCCTACGAAGCCGTCCGCGATGCCGAGGGTTGTCCTACGAAGCAGACACGCCCTGCGGCTGCCCACACAAAGGGTGTGTCCGCCGCTGCTCATACACGCGATGAATGCACAGTCCCTATGAGTTCTTGGAACCCGATCTGCTTCTTGATTCGTGATCTTAGGTTTGGTTCTTGTTCCTCCAAGCTACTGCGCGTGTGCTTCCACATTCGGCACAGTGGGAGCCCTCATGGCAGCAGACGACGTGTGACTCCAGACTCGGCGTAGACGACCCACAAGGAGGTTTGTCCCCCCCCCAATTTTTGGTTCGTTTCCCTCATTTTTGGTACTGGCATCATGTTAGTTTTCACTGACCCTCATGATTTGCTGCTGGCAGCTGCTAATGGCGGAGGCTGAGCGCCGCCATGGATCTGACACGGTGTGGAATGGGAGGAGCCGAAGCGGAGATTGGATCAAAGTGCACTGGGCAGGAGCCAAGCAAATCGTGAGTATTTTTGTTTTGTGGCTTTGAGTATTTGGATCCCCGTATTCCCTCCCTATTGTGCAAAATTAAGCACCTGAACCCTAAATTGAGCTATTTGTATTCGAATCATTCTTATTCCCTCCCTATTGTGCAAAATTGAGCTATTTGTATTCGAATCATACTTAGTGGTGGACGCCTAAGGATCAGGGCGTGGTGCCTCCCGCACTGGTCCGCGGCTGCTGGAGCAGCTGCCACGGCTGGCATCGCAGTGGTCTTGTTAACCTCAAGAGGTAATCTGGTGGTCCGATGCGCGGAAGTTTTGATCTGCTGCTATGGCCTATATGAGAATGGGTTAACCGTTTTGTTAGTGTCACTGGAGTCGTAGTAGTAGTATCTTTACTATCAGCTGGATAATAGACTAGATGAACATGTATGGCAAGTACCTTTACTTTCTGAAGTTTTCAATGGTAATAAGAGTTGTGAACACAAACATGAGGTATAATTGAGTTCTTGTCTGATCTTTTGAGTTGCACCTGATTCCAGACTTTGAATTCTTATGACTTGGATGGTTTGTACTGTTAGAGGAAAGATGGTGCTACTTTGTTTAGTTGATGCCTGAGATGTTTTTTGTTGCAAATTTGAAATATGCATGATTGTTTGCATGTCTCTCACAGCTTGATGCTTGTAGAGATGTTTGTTGGATGATATGCTGACTGCTAGGCTATCTCACAACCCCATATGTACTAAAATTGGCAACATGAGAGCCATCATATGCATTGCCTCTTGAAGTCTTGATGGATCGAATCCAAAACAGTAGGAGTTGTCCTTGACTGAATTAACATCTCTACAAAGTTGAATCCAAACAGAGTAACAATAAGCTCTCATGTTGAATCCAAACATATCAACAGTAGAAGTCTTGAGGCTGGTGCACCTTGTGGGCTGCCACAAAGTTAAGATATAGTTTTTTTTCAGTCCCTAATACATGTTATCGTCATGTTCATTTTGCACTTAAAAATGATATTAATTAAACCAAAGCATGGATAGTTGAAGTTGTTTTTCTTCATGTTTTACTGTGTTCCTATATATTACTAATAGGGTCTTGGTACAGAGCTATCAACAAGATAGCTGATTTAGTGTCTTGGTACAGTCCCTAATACATGTTGTCTGTTTATATGTTGTGCAGCCAAATGTGTCAGCTGAGTTTCGGTCTCATATTGGTGGAGCTGCTGTATCTGCAGCAAAGGTGAATGTTTCTGAACATTAGTATGTGCTTAGAAGACAAATTTGTTGCTCTCAGTTCACTATTGTTGGTTAAGATCTTTTCATTATCTACCCGCTAAATTTTCTGCACCAATATAGAATGACAAATGCGCGAGCAATTTGCTTCACATGAATGCCAATCCAAAGTTATATGTATTATCTAATGGATCATTTTAGTAGAATTTTTTTCTAATAATACTCAACAGTTGGCAAGCTACCTAACATTTTCATGCTATCTATCATAAAACAAGTGGTTCTTTCTTTGTTTTCTCTGTTGATACGTTTTTAGCAGTTATTCTGTTTAATCCTTCTATTTCACATATAGGGTCATTTATTGGATTGTTTGTGTGGAAGGCAGTTGGTTACTACAATGCTGGAACAGTGGAGTTTATTGTGGACACTCTTTCTGGAGAGTTCTACTTCATGGAGATGAATACTCGACTCCCTCCTCCCCTCCTAGATCCCGTGATCTGCTACGAAGCTGCCATCAACGCCCTCCTCCCCCTCTCCGCTCAGCTCCTCCTCGCTCTTTCGTAGAGGAGAGGATTTCACACTGATGCAAGCGCTCATCAAGGCAGATTTCTGGCTTCTGTTTTTCTCGTCTACCAGATAATCAAGAAAGATTTTAGTATTGCAAGATTTGCTCAGGTGCCTATGCTACCTCATCAGTCTTATTTTGTGCTATGTCCTAATGAGTTTAGTCTCCTGTATTTCTTGTTACCGCCTTTTAAGCACTAGACCAATAACTATACTTTCCATGCAGATGATGCGGAGGTTAAATTTCTTTGTGGCATTCTGTTGCATTGGGCATATATAATAGAGCATGATATCATTGTCAAGGATCACTTGGTCTGTTTAACACATACAATGAGGTACCATCAATCATGGCTATTAAGATTGTTTGCTGCTTCTTGTCTGTAATTTTGATATGGGAAATCCCTGGGGTATTTGAATTATTGTGGACCCCTTTACATTTCTGCTAGGTAAGTTATTGATGTAGTTTTGTATGACATTCTACCTACCAGTCATGCTCAGGAGTTCAGGACCAACCTTAATTATTTCCTATTCAGGCTATAAAGATCCATCACCATCCAAGGCACACTTACCCCTGCTACATGAGTGGCATTTCCGATCTGGCCTCGATCGATACATATGGATTATTGGAATGATTTATGCTTACTTCCATCCTAATGTAAGTATTTCAGATATGGACCTATATTACCCTGATCACCCTCTGCGACTGTATCTGCGAGATTTTATTGGATACGTCTCGATATATTTTCCCTAATCTCTATATATATTAAGCATCGTTTCTTTTGTTCAGATCATGCTAACTTTAACATGTAGCTTTTGACGTAAACAGGTTGAATGATGGATGGAGAAGCTGGAAGAATCTGAGACTAAGGTTAGATTATCAATCAAGGGAACCATTGTCACTCTTTCGTTGACGGAAAGTTTCCACCTCTTACCTTTGTTGTTGTGGAAACTGTTGGATTTCTTTAAATCAAGTACTTGACACCACTGTGTTGTTAATACTGTACTGACTTGGTGTTGTGTCTCTTCTTCTAGGTTGGCTTTCTATGGTATGAACATATATACAAGCTAGACAAAGGTACATATAACAAGTAGCATCCCTACACATCATGGATCCCTATAACGTACGTATAAGAAATTTAACATGTATTCATAATCGATGTGGCACTGGAAATTTAACATGTCAGTTCGATGTCATGATTTTTATGGGTGGCAATTCATTGCTACTGGTGGTGTTAGGACATAGGAGTAGGATCCCTTTTTTATAGAGAAATGTAGGCACTTCAAGTGTATTGATATTTTTTCTTCTTATTTTGTTGTTCGGCATGTGGTAGATGGGGGTAGATGAGTCTTGTTAATATTTATATCTGGGGTAATGCTCTTAAGTTAACTGAAAGCATCCTAAATTCTCTGCCAGGTTCACTAATCTTTGGATTGTTTATGTTTAGAGTACTATGATGCAGTCTGCCCTTATGTGATTCTGGATGTTTCCATAGGACGCTTATCTTATATTCCTGAATCTTCAGCTTTACTTGAATGAAAAACTAATTAGAAGAAAATGTCCTTGTTTGACATATTAGCTGTTCAAAGCCCGAAAAATTATATTAGTATTTGAAATTGTATAACCAAACTATCAAAAGGTTTCATATCTGTAAGGTTATATCAAATATTTATATATTAGTAACTTCCAGCATTGTCCTCTGAACATTGAGCCAAAAGCCCACTGTAGAACATACCACCTGAAAAATTCCAGTTTGCGATTAGCGACGATGTATGGCCCAGGCCCACTGAAACTGATTTCAGATCAGAGGCTCTCTGAATCATTTATTAGAGACGCCTCTGGATTTTATGACGGTTCAAAATAGCTTTCTGATTCAGAGATCCCTTCCATGGTTAACATTGCCCAGTCTTACTTCATGTTAGCTGTCTGATTCAGAGACGATCTTTATATTTCGTTGGTTTCCTATTTTATCATGTAAGCTGTAAGCAATATAAACACCACAGATTGCCGGTCTCAGACGAAGAGCAGCAGTAGCAGCATGTTCTGCTTACCACAGCAGCAGCAACGAAGTATTTTATTGTAAGCAAGTTGGGGTAGACTCCGGTTAAGAAACTTAGTAGAATGCACGATTCAGGCATATAGATAATTGTTTTTCAAGAATAAATCTTAGATATATCCTTCTTCTTTTATTGCTTATTTCCGTATCAACTTCAGTTTTATCTTCATCTTTTTCTATTGTTATCACGCCTTAAAATCCTACTATGCTTCTTCAGCTTGGCTCAGTCTGCTTATATTTCAGATTATCTTGCAATAATTGGATGCTGTTTTTGGCTGAGTTAGAAGCCCCGTGTAGGTCGGCTCAGGCTTCTTATGTTTCAGATTCTCCTGCAACCATTTGGTGTTGTTTTTGGCTGAGTTAGAAGCTTCGTCCAGGTTGGCATATAAGAGATTTTTTTCTTATAGTGCCGCTTGCTGCTACTTACTAGCATGAAGAAGTTCCCTTAGTTTTTTAGCTGTCAGGAATTCTAAAATCTTACATGAAGTTCACTGCCATTAAAAGGCCCAGAAACACAAATGCACACCCTTGCCAAAAACATCGCTGGGACTTCTTTGGTCTACACAAAATATTTTAAAATGATAGAGGAAGGCACCTACTACATACTGGAGATATGCAGTTGCACAAGCCATGTCATCGTTCAGATCCGCAAAGGCAAGCTCAGGTTCAATCATCTTGACCCACAACAATAAAACAGCAAAAGATGTAAATTCAGTGTTTATGTCGGATTCTAAAGATAGAGGTTTGAGGATTTCAAATACCCAAAATTCAGCCAGATGCCTTGAAGTGTTTGAATTTTCAGCCCTAAACGTTGGACCAAATGTGTAAATCTGGAGCGAAAAAATCAATGAGGAAATAAAAAACTAACTAAAGCCATCAAACATGACAGGGTTAATTGTTTCAAATGAATGTGGAAAAAGAATTACATCAGATAGAGCTGAAGCATATGTTTCACCATTAAGCTGTCCAGACACTGTCAGAAATGCTGGTTTGCAGAAGAAATCCTAGCATAAGTAACATTAAAAATATTCATATTATTTGTACAGTTTTGAGCAACTAAATAACATTAAATATAGGGCATTATATGGTATAACTATAACCAAATTGACTCAGGTAACATGCTAACAAAGGCAAAGGCTACCTGTGACCAATCAACCCTTCCATCCTTAGTAGCAGGAATATCTTTGAGTAGAGAACCACCTTCAGCGCTGTTTGAAAGCTATATTATAGAAGTGGACAAAAATATTAAACGTATTCAAACCAGAATGCAACAAGAAAAACCAAGGAGCAAGAAGGCAAAATGGATGGCTACATAAAGGAAAAGTTGCGGAAAGACCGATGCCACAAGTAATCATGAACTTAGTTATATTCTTATACATATATGCATTAAAACACATATGGATAATGACTGAAAGATTCTGATATGACTGTTATAGTATAGTTTCAATGATTACATTTACAATTCTCCTGCTTGCAACCTGATGATGATAAATTGATACTTCTATGACTTCCATACATCAGAATATCAGATACCTGATAGGCACAACTTCGAGGAAGTTCTATAAGGCTATAAGCAATATTGGTAAAAAAAATTGCAACATGTCCACTCCAAAAATGATACAGCTGTATTGAGAAGCTTACCAGGTTGTATGGTTTCTAATTCAGAGAATACACTCTGATCGAAATATTTGGGTAAACACAGAGATGGGCATAGATTCAGTTTAACATAGATGAACAGAACATTTTCTATGCAGCAACCAAATTCTAATAGTGTAAGTAGTCTATATAAAGAAACATATTGAAGAAAAACTAACCAAAGTAGTCACGTAAAACTGCTCCCCAGCTCCTTCACAATCTGAGGCAGTAATAATTGGGCTCGAAACCCAAACAAATCCATTGTCTTGAAAAGAATTTATGAGTTGCGTATGCCAGAGTATTTCTCACTCTTGCAACCTAAATAGCACACATATCCAGTTCCAGTAAGCAAATCCACAAGAGAAGCTTGCATAATTACTGAACAAGAAAACTTAGGATAAAACAATAATAATGTTCTGCTTACCACAGCAGCAGCAGCGAAGTATTTTATTGTAAGCAAGCTGGGGTATTTTATTTTATTGTTTTTCAAGAATAAATCTTAGATATATCCTTCTTCTTTTATTGCTTATTTCCGTATCAACTTCAGTTTTATCTTCATCTTTTTCTATTGTTATCACGCCTTAAAATCCTACTATGCTTCTTCAGCTTGGCTCAGTCTGCTTATATTTCAGATTATCTTGCAATAATTGGATGTTGTTTTTGGCTGAGTTAGAAGCCCCGTGCAGGTCCGCTCAGGCTTCTTATGTTTCAGATTCTCCTGCAACTATTTGGTGTTGTTTTTGGCTGAGTTAGAAGCTCCGTCCAGGTTGGCATATAAGAGATTTTTTCTTATAGTGCCGCTTGCTGCTACTTACTAGCATGAAGAAGTTCCCTTAGTTTTTTAGCTGTTAGGAATTCTAAAATCTTACAGGAAGTTCACTGCCATTAAAAGGCCCAGAAACACAAATGCACACCCTTGCCAAAAACATCGCTGGGACTTCTTTGGTCTACACAAAATATTTTATTATGTCCAAATTCAACATTTGTGATATGCAAGTCCTGATCCCATGCAAAATGTTTGCAGGATAAACGATGCTCCATAAATCATGAAGCAGATGCCCCCGCCACCTAAGGATTTGGAGATTGCTATAGTGTAAGTAGAGTGCAGTGATCAAGTAGAGTGTAGTGATCAAGGGGTCTTGATAATGTTAAAAGGCTACAAGCATTAGCCGGGACATAGTCCAAGCCTGATACAAGAAAAGTGTTACTTAACGTTATGCCCAACTTTGTTTTGTTTGTGCTACGAGTTGTATAACTATTTAAGTAATTATGTAGCTATTTTTATTTCAGTTTCACTAGCATTGTCTAGAACATGGTGTTCGGTATACATGTTTTATACTAATTTTTAACTTCCGTGGCAACGCACGGGCACATAACTGCATCTCAGTGGATCATGCACATTGTTTGCAGTCGGAGCTCGAGCTGCCCTTCGATCGAACCAAGAACAACCCTGCTGCCCTCACAACATCAAAGTTTGGTATCAGCAAGATGGAGCTTCTCAAGGCATGCTTTTGTAGGGAGTGACTGCTGATGAAGAGGAACTCATGGATGAAGGTATCAGGTACTAGCTGACTTAACAGAATATCCATCAGTATTCTACAATGATCAATACAGGTTGTCCAGTTGTTTTTTCATGTTTGTGTTCAGTTGCCTCCAACTTTCTTGCATATGCACAATACTTCTGAATATTTGTGAATAATTGTTGCCTCAGCCAAACTGTTTATTGTTTATTTACTGAAGCACTCACCAGTTTCTCTTAAATTGCAGATCATTGATCCCTTTCATGTCATGGTCTATTCAAAAGGAAAATCCACTTCTGAGATTAACAGTTGAGAACTGTGAGTTGTCCAGTATTGGTGTGATTATACTTCTGGACTGCCTCACAAATGCGAAGCAACTCCTTGATGTGCTATCTATTGCAGACAATCATCTAGGGAGGTGAGTTGTATGTCTTTTCATGCATTTTGTTCTGTTGTGCTGTATTAAGTCAACATATTAATTGAAATGCGATTGCAGTCCTGTGGCAGCTGCATTGGCCAGATTCTTGGGTTCACATGTACGAGCTTTAAATGCTACAGATATCGGCTTGGGAACAGTAGGCTTCCAAATACTTGAGGAAACATTGCCAACAGAAGTAGCTCTTTCCCACATCAACATCAGGTAGAACCAAGCACTTCCACTCAACATAGATGTCAGTTTTCTCACTGACATTATTTATATTTTGTAGTAAGAATCGTGGTGGGATCAGAGCAGCATATTTTGTTTCCAGATTAATATGTCGAGCACCAAACCTTGTCTCAGTCAATGCAGCAGGGAATCTGTGGACCCTCTGCAATATGTGTATGATAGGATGTGTCATACGTGTGTTGATATATGTTAACTGAATTGGCAAAACACTTGATATATATTAAAATATGTTGACCCCAATAATCCTATCAAGATTTTCCTTTGGTATTATATATGTTTCATACAAATTTTTTTACTCCCGTCGCAACGCACGGGCATTCACCTAGTTCTCCAATAACAACATTATATATAGAGGTAAAAGTTAGTATTATGAGCATTCATTAGATGATACATTTATTGAAACCTTTTACCAAAAAAAACTGTTGAAACAAACATCGACAAGAAAGGAAAAGAGATGCAATTCAAAGGAAAGGAAAGGAAATAAGATGAGAAAAAAAACACTACTCGTAGTGGGCTATGCCTCAAGCCGGCGTGGTTGGACTACTGGGCCGTGTGTTTTCACGCAGCCCAGCCCATCTCACGACTGTCGACGCTCTGTCGCTAACTTCGCCCCAGCGTCAGCCTCGGCTCAGCCCCCGCCATCGCTGATTCGCTGGCCATCAGAGTCGGCGGCCAGGCCATGTCGAGGTTCTGGAAGCCAGGGTCGGAGAAGCCGAGCACCCTACTCGTCGACGACGAGGAGGGCGGAGTCGTCTTCCTGCCCTCCTCCAGCTCCGTCTCCTCCTCCGGGTGCGTTTCTAAACCCTAAACCCTCCCTTTCCGTCTCGCATTTGTCCTCACACCCGCTGCTTGACGTTTCAAAACCTGAGACTGGGTGTTCTCGCTGTTGCTTTGGTTGTGTTCGACGGTAGCTTTGGTTACGCGAGTCTAGAGAGACAGCGGCAACGGCTGCCGGTGTACAAGTACCGCAAAGCCATTCTCTACCTGGTGGAGCGGCACGCCACCACCATTGTCGTCGGCGAGACTGGCAGCGGCAAGTCCACGCAGATCCCTCAGGTACTCCCTGAATAAGTCCTTCGCTGCTTCATCGAACGCATCGGGGTGTGGATTTTTCGGGGCCGGCTTACTGCCTAAAGGGATGGTTAGGATTGTGCGTGCTGCACTTATGTCAGTTGGCATTTGGTCGAACAGCTGCTGCGCGTGGTTGAGTTCCCATGGCTAGCATTCATACATTCTGTGTTCTAGATATGTGATTTTTTCGGGGTTGACCTACTGCCTTAAGGTGACGAGGTCGATGGGTATACTTAACCAATGGTCAATTATTTTTGATAATTCTGTTTGGATTTCATCCACAACTTGTGTGTGAATTTGGCATATGCAATGTGACTGGATTCCTGATTGGATTAGAACTTGGACAGTAATTCTATATGGAGCTTTGATGACTCAATTTTGCCATGGATTCATCCCTCGAGGTGGTGTTTGCCAGCTACCACTGACCATCCACGCCTACTGGTGGTGTTATAGGTTTTATGTTGTGCGTGTAGATCCACATCAAAGCTAGTTCATATATTGGGCACATAGACATACACTAGTGTGCAATCATTTAGATGCGCGCAATAAACCAAAAAGGTGGAAAAGAGGACCAGAGGAGCAAAAATGAGCCAACAAGAGTGCAAGGAAGACTAAAGCTTTGAAGCATATAAACTTCTGAAAATAGTAATCTACAAACAGTTTGTGTCTTTCTTTCTGATTATGTTTTATTTCTAATAATTTCACTGTACTTTGATCAGTACCTTAAGGAGGCTGGTTGGGCTGACGGTGGTCGGCTTATAGGATGCACTCAGCCCAGACGACTGGCTGTTCAGGTATCCAGTGCTTTTAATCTTAATTCAGTTGTGCTTGTGAGAACTATTATGCGATACTAGGTCCTTTTGTTTGTTTATCTGACGAGGTCTGTGCAGGTATTATTTTGGGGTACACAAAAGTATTCTGCTTTTCATCTTATATGATGCCACAGTTTGCTTTGTCTACATGTTTTGGATGGCTAAACTTCCAACTGTGTTGTGTGATACTTTAATTAACAATACCTGCGGACCACGAAATTTTGTGTGACCAGGTTTAGCATGCTCTGATTCTGCAACTAATCATGTAACATACATGGTCTAGATCAATATTTTAGTATTGAATGTCTGAAACTTGTACTTGTAGTTATTTCCCCTCTAACATTATTTACTGACCAGAAATTCAATGTTTGATTATGTCCTGGCAAAAGGATGTTTGCGAAGAATACCCTATGTACTAATTCAGCATTGGGAAGTACTATGATGAACACATATTCATGTGATCCTACTTTTCTTAGATCCCATTCTAGAACAATCTGTGGGTAGAATAGTATGCTTGACTGACTCGATGGATGCTGACTACAGATTTAACTATTGTGACATACTGTTGTGATGTTGTCATGTAGTATTTCCTATTATTGTATGCAGATGTTTCTCCTTCTCATTTGCTTCTTATCATTGCGTTTTCAACTCATCTTACTATTGAACAGATGGTTGCATCAAGAGTAGCTGAAGAAGTAGGTGTAAAGCTTGGAGAAGAAGTTGGTTATACCATCCGATTCGAAGATCAAACAAACCCGGTACAATCAAGTTTTACTCCTTATACTAGTTTTAAACATGCTAAACTAATTTTGGTACCAAAGCAGAGTACTCAAATTTGTCACTTTTCTTGTCCTATTAAGTATTAATCTTCTTATGCCTGCCTGTGTTTGGTTTCTCAGGGTATGACCATGATAAAATTTCTCACAGATGGGGTATTGATTAGAGAGATGATGGAAGATCCTCTTCTTACCAAGTATAGGTAGCCCATGAGATTGAAGCCCAAATAGTTCACCTGTCTTCGACATGATTACTCAATTTGATCCAGTAGTAGAAGTGACTTTCTTTTATTCCTTATAAGTACATGTCGGTACTGGCTAATTCATAATGGAGTAAACTCCTTTTATATTGGGTGGAAGTCATTAATAGTTACTTAATTTATCGTCCTGGAGAGTTCCATACCAATTCCCTTCATTCACACATTGATCCATGCTCTTCTATTCTATTAGTGTAATTATGGTGGATGAAGCTCATGAAAGGTCCATCTCAACCGACATGTTGCTGGGTCTCTTAAAAAAGGTCAGTATCTCTTTAATACCAGAGTTGCCTTTCTCTTACTGTTCTTGCATGTGAATAGTATTTAAATTCCCTGCAATGCCTGTATCTTTTCATGGATAAATCAGATTCAACGTCGTCGGCCCGAGTTACGGCTTATTATCTCCTCTGCAACAATTGAAGCAAGATCAATGTCAACCTTCTTCAACATTAGGTCTACCACTATCAAGGAATTTCATTTCTTTCTGGCTGCATTTTATTATCTTTTGCCTATAGCCTTGCCAAGTGAAAATGCGCATTGCCTATCTAACTTCCCATACCATTGAAATTCAGAAAGATTTTCTCAATAACTGCCATGTAACTAATACCCAATCTGTGGTAGCCATGATACATGCATTAGTGATAAATCTAAGCATACTTCCATACTGGTATAAATAAGATCTCACACAGCATGCCTTTGTTCACTGTTTGTAACTTTTAATGAACAAGATAAAGGCATTGACATGGTTAATGCAATGAGAATCCTATTTCTCAACTGCATCCAATTGTTAACTCTGACACATGCATTGGTGACTGGTGTTCAAACATCATATACATCCATCATATGCACTACTGACTCCATTTCTGCTTCAAACTTCTGCGGTCCTGATCTTTGTATTTTATTCCACACACAGGCGAAAGAATTCTTTGCTTGGGTCTTCTGATAATTTGCCCAGCCCAGAACCTGCTGTACTTTCTGTTGAAGTATGTTCTTTTGAGATGAGATAAGCATGGAAGAATGCTGTAATGCTCTTTATTGATAAAGACATAATCTGGTTCTACAGGGTAAAGGATACACCGTGGAAATCCATTATGTTGAAGAACCTGTCTCAGACTACTTACAGGCTACTGTGAATACTGTACTTCTTATTCACGAAAAGGTTGTTTACTTTTTGCTGTGTAATGGAAATTTAGATGTAATTTGGGCTATCATGTGTGATACTTTTGATGATTTGTGACTTCAGTTTCCTTTATTCCCGAAATTTGATCTATTCTTCAATATTTTATTACTTCCATTAGGCTGTTTTTCAGCTTATAACAAAACAAACATCAATCTTATCCATATTACTGTTTCAGTTTTAGATGAAACTCTGAGGCTAACATAAACTCTTACCAGTGATTTACATAAGTGCTTGTGAACTGCCATTACTATGTGTGACCTATAGAAGTATTATGTGCAACCACATGTTCATTGTTGAAGCATTGGTACTCAAACTATAACTTGGCAGTTACAATAAACTTAAATTCCCGTAGCTAAGTTCATAAAATGTAACCGTCTAATAAAACACTCTTGTGACTAAGAGATAGCAATTTGAAATGTTTCTGGATGAAACAAGTTGAGAAAAAGAAAGGAAAAACTGTTATCCTTGTAATTAGCATTTTATGTTTAAATATTTACCTACATTGTAAGCATTGCCAGTCTGCCTCTCATCAGTTATGAGGTTATGATGACAGGCAAGGTATGAAACTTAAATGATGGCATCATAGTTCAGATAAACAGGCATGGTTTCCTGATCCCATTTTATGGCGTTTTTAGTTTCCGAAGTAATATATGGAACTACTATCTTTCATATTGGTTCACTAGTAGTTCTATTGTCTATTGAATTGCATTGCTTTGTCTTCACTTGCAGATTTTTCATGCAGGAACCACCAGGGGATATCTTGGTATTCTTAACTGGTCAGGATGACATAGAAGCTGCTGTTAAGTTGTTGAATGAAGAAATTCAGCACCTTGGAAGACACTATTTGGGTAATTTCTTCTCTTTGCATCATAGAAAATGGAGAACTAAAATAGGTTAATCCTACTAATCATGTCTCAGGGGATGATATTCCGGAAGTGAATGCTAGGTAGTTATGCTTACATACAAGGGATTTTTATTGCAGTTGGTCAGAGGGAGGCACCAGACTTGTCACTTGTATCTGACCAGCTTCCTCCGGCCATCATGCGTGGTTTGGAAGTGACTCCAGAATTTGGCACACACAGGAAGGGGTGAACAATGAGAGAATGAATGAACATAGATATCATACTTGCTAAATCTTGATTAGGGAAGTAGACTGATATTCTGATGCCTTGATAGGCTGGCCCTAAAAAACGAGGTTAACAAACTGGATCTTTAGGAACTGATGGCTAACAAGAGTAAAAGACAGCTAATATGATCATGAAGCAAGCCACCAAACTAGTTAAAAATAAGGGTGCAACAGCTAAACTTTTCATGCCAGACAACCCCTTTGCATCCGACTCAAGCCATGCATGTCGTGTTCCACATCCAGTTTGCGCCCACCACTTGTATTTGAGCCCCCACATCGCTCTGGCCTCTGGCACAAGTCTACTTTAAATTGCATTATGCTTGGTGTGTAAATTTTGGTTTCTAAAGCATTCAGAATTTCAGATTGCTTCAATTTTCAGACTTGCTGATTTTGCCCTTGTACTCCGGCCTTCCGCGGGGAGATCAAGTTAGTTATCCACATTAGTGTTAGTAATAAATTATGTTGCACTGGCACCACTCCATCTGCATGTTGACCCTGGCTGTTGCTCTTTGACTTTCTAGGATCTCATTTTTGCTCCTACATCAAAAGGGAAAAGGAAAGTTGTGTTATCAACCAATATTGCTGAGACATCGCTGACTCTGGAGGTATTGCATGGTTAGGCTAATGAATACAATGTTGATTGTAAACATGCTATTGATTCTGCGAGTGTTTTGCAGGGTGTGGTATATGTTGTTGATAGTGGATTTTCCAAGCAGAAATGTTATAATCCGGTACTTCTCATTTCTGTTTCTATGGCAAATAGTCCACTATTTCTTCAAAACTTGACTTTAACACTGCATTCTGACTTTAACACTTTCTTATCCCTTTCTTAGAATATTTGGAGTGAACATTCTAATGCCAACTGTACAATCACCTTCATATTCCAACTTGCCCGTGCCCGTTTACTTTGTATGCAAGCATGATAATTCTTGGATTTTGGATTCTGTAATCAATATCTGTGAAGGCATTCATTATGAGTAGTTTCAGGCCCCTATCTTGTTTGCTAGAATCTGGTGTTGTTAATAAATACATCTATGCTTCACCTTTCAATAAGAGTTGTATACATCTTCTTAAACACATCAACGTGTAAGAGTACCAACTTTCAAAGGGTAATATCCTTCTCATATCTGAAAAAGATATTTATCATGCACCTTTGGGTTATTTATTTTCAGAATTCCCCTACGCCTCTTTTTAAGATAGGTTAGATGAGACAATTAAAACTGAGACAAAATTGGTCGGTGTATTCCTTATATTGTTCGGTTTTAGTCTTTTTCTTGTGTTATAACACTGGAACTCTTTTTTTGGCTTAGATTTCGGACATAGAGAGTTTAGTTGTCGCACCAATATCCAAGGCATCTGCAAGACAACGAGCAGGCAGAGCTGGAAGGGTGCGACCTGGGAAGTGCTTTAGGTAAGTCAGACAGTTTTGTTATTTAAGTATTATATTTCTTTTTGTTGATAATACAAACTATGAGGTCAACTTATGATTCTCTGCTTCTGATGGCAATCACATGCTGCCGTAATTTCAACATAACTGATTTTGAACACATTTTTGTTTTGATATTAATAAAACAAAATAAATGTAGTTACTACAATAACTTATGTTGTGTGTTTCATTTTTCTCCTTGGAGTTTAATTTATCAGTCTTCGCACATCTCATAAGTTAGATCATATCTCCTGCAGGATCTATACAGAGGAATATTATCTTACTGAAATGCAGTCAGAAGGAATTCCAGAAATGCAAAGGTCCAACCTGGTCTCCTGCATAATACAGGTACCTTGTTTGTCTGTTTCCTGATTCTTCTAGTAATATCATTGTATATGAATGCTGTAAACAGATAATTTTTGTGCACTGTACCTTTCATTACTGGTCTTCTATGTGAATCTGAAAATGGTGTATGGATTGCATACAGCATAAATTCCATTTTTTTTTGGTTTAGATGTGCAATTATGCTATTACACAATTTTTTTTTGTTGGGTCTGCTGCATCTAACCATGAAAGTTCCCCAAAAAATTAATGCAAAACATGGAGAATCGATCAGAATTTGTTTTAGAAATTTGGATTGAAGCATGTACTTTGAGTAAATGATGAAAATTGTGGGAAACCCTAACCCTAATCAGGGTTGGGAGTGTATTAAATAGACCAAGTAGTTGGGCCAAGCCCATTAGGCCATTACACAGGGGTAGTCAGGTAATTATGGGAGGACTCAAGCCAAAACCCTAAACGGGATTCTAACAAAAACCACAAAAACTTGTTGGTTTCTTCTGCACAGAAGATAATAACTATTAATATTGTTAATCATAGAATTGAGCATATAACTAACTTGTTCCAATATGTATATGTCCATGTGACCAGCTCTATCTAGCATGTGTGCCTAGCTGAATACTGAACAAAGTGTATGACTTCGTAAATAATTTCTTTCTCTTTGAAGTCCACCAATGTAATGCCTTGTTGATCTACTTTTCATCATGGCAGTTAAAAGCCCTAGGCATAGACAACATCCTGGGCTTTGATTGGCCAGCTTCTCCATCTCCAGAGGCAATGATTCGGGCTCTTGAAGTTCTATTCTCCCTAGGTATCCTCGATGAAGATGCCAAATTAACAGTACCCATTGGCTTCCAAGTTGCTGAGATCCCTCTGGTATGTGCTGCTTAATACTTTTCCCACTGATAACTCCATGTGTAATAGAATGTTCTGAACCTTCTACGATGTGCTTATGGAATACTTCCTCCGTCTCATAATATAAGGCGTAATCATTTTTTGTTCTTGTCACATAATATATAAGGCGTGCTCTCTCTAGACAAACGTTCATTGATGCAGTAGTGCTAGTGTTGATAGAGAAAAATAGATACATTTCTTGGTCTTTGAACCAGAGCTGGTTACACCTTATATACTGGGATAGAGGGTGTAGTTGCTATAGTAGTAGTACCCTGATAAATCAACCATGGCAACTGTGACGGGTCAGCTCATTCTTGGGTTTGCATTTGGTGAGATTAGACATGTCCGCCAACTGGTACCATTTCTGGACTACTAAGCAGGGAAACTAAACCGAACTCAGTTGGCCAAGGAATGCCCCAACCACCCAAGTTCAAGTCCTTGTCGAGCCAAATTTGGGTGCTATATTGCCATTTCTCAATTAAAAATCCCACCTAGTTCTTTCTAGGTTGGAGTTTTTTTTCTAGACTAATAATCTTTGATTTTTGGAATTACTTGTGAATTTCTACAAAAAAATGCATAGGCCACACATTCTTGCAATGAAAACCCAAAGGTCAATTAAACTGTGTTAGAATTCAGAGGTCTAGAGGGGTCACACTTTTATTCTACAGTCCCTTCTGGATATTTACCACTGCAGTGCATTTCTTACTTCAACATGCCGGAGAACTGTGTGAAATTCATTCATGAAGATGATATTTTACAACCCCAACACCGCTTCACACCAGAGCCAATTAAATTGTGCCACAAGAATTTTGGTATTAAACACTGTTAAATCGTCGCAGTATCTGTGTTCACTCAAAATATCTTGGAAGTATTCAGAGTACTGCTAACTCTCAAAGAATAAATTTAATAAGCATGATGAAACGATTGTGGGTTATCTGAAACCCCTTGTAATGAAAAATTGCAAAGGGAAAAGAGTCTATCCTAGCGTCATTCTGATCTGCTGGACTGCAAAATAAGATATTGAACAAAACATTTTTTTAAATAAAAAACAGGATATGGATTGTGTTGCAATTACTATTTCGGCATAATACTTCATGTTATATTTGCCTGACAGACTGCCTGTTAAACTTTATTAAGGAGACTGCTGTGTAGTGTGAAGTTGTTATGGCGGCAGCCAGAGCTAGGGTTGAGGGAGCGTAAGGAGGGCCTTGCCTATGACCGAGCAAGAGGGAATAGTTTTCCTTCTTAATTCTTGCTTGGTTAGATTTATATATCTTCCCTAATTATATAGAGGCTTATTGGCTTACTTGACCTCTAAGAAAATATCATAACCAACTCAATCTAACTTATCTATTTCCTTATCCTAACTAACCAAATATTTCCTTATCTTAACTATTAACCAAATATTTCCTTATCTTAACTAACCAAATCAATCTAACATATCGGTTTCCTTATACTAACTAACCAAATCTTTCTTTATCTTAACTAGCCAAATCGATCTAACTTATCTCTTTCCTTATCCTAACCAAATCAATCTATCTTCAGGACAGTATTCCTTTCAGATCCACCTATGAGGCCATGTTCTATGGAGCGAAGACGCTTGAACCTGCAGATAGAATATGGAAGTCCTGGGCTCCTGGCCCCCGAGCAAATATCGTTTCTTCGCATGGATGGTTGAGCACAATAGGTGTTGGACAGCGGACAGGTTGGCTAGAAGGGCCTGCAACACCCAGAGCAATGCCCTCTTTGTGACCAGCAGCTAGAAAGCATCAACCGCCTATTGGTGGAATGTGTGTTTGCGCGGCAAGTTTGGTTCGAGTTGCTTGGGCTGCTAAATCTTCAAGACTTAGTGCCTCAACCTACTGACTGCTCCTTTGAAGATTGGTGGAGGACGGGCAACTGTAGGGTGGCTGAACCGCATAGGAAGGGGTTTAATTCCTTTGTCATCTTAGGTGCTTGGAGCATTTGGAAGCATAGGAATAGATGTAAATATTCTTGTAGCTCTTGCTGCAGCTAAGGAGGAGGCTGTCTTGTTGTCTTTGGCTGGAGCAAAAGGATTGCCTTTTATCCAAGCTTTGGACCAGCCAGGTTAAATGTGTGGTTTGGCCGTGTTGTTCTCTGTGTGGCTAGTGACCTGCTAGTGTCTGTTTCGGTTAGGGCGTGTGCGTGAGTTTGTGGATGTGGGTCTGTGTGTTTTTGTTTGTTCTTGGGGTTCTTTACCCCCTTTTCCTCTTTTTAATGTAATGATGCGCAACTTTCCTGCGTATTCGAGAAAAAAAATCAATCTATCTTTCTGGCACTGTTTACGCGATACAGTGGTGTGTGGGCCCCTGAGCCGGCTCCACTTGCCATAACAGAAGTATGTAATATGTGCATGAATCAAAATAGTTACATGCTTTGCTTTGTTGCTAAGCTTTTGAGGCAGTAGATGCTGTATGCTATTCCCCCAGATTACAGTTGCAATGTTTTAATTATTTACTTACCCTACACTCTGGTATACATCTTTTATCTCTACATGCTGAACCTAGCTGACAATGCGGCCATTCTTATATTATTTTACGCTTGTTTTTTTCTCAATATATGCTCTTATATTCTTACAATCGTTCTGAACAACATTCTTTTCCCAAGGTTAGCATACACTAACTTTAATTTCTTACAGGACCCCATGATTTCGAAAATGATCTTGTCAGCGAATGATTTTGGATGCTCTGATGAGATATTGACCATAGCATCATTTCTGTCTGTTCAAGTAAGAATTTGTATCTCTTCTCCTTTTTCTTGTCCATTTTAAAGTTTTAATCTTTCAATTATTCTGATATGTATTGGTTTATACAGTCTGTATGGGTTTCTGTGAGGGGAGTGAAGAAGGAATTTGATGAAGCAAAGCTTCGATTTGCTGCTGCTGAGGTTTGCGGAATCAATATGACACATTTATATTGTTTACTCAGGAACCCTGATGCCACTTAATTGTTAATATTGACTATTATATTGGTGCTCACTGCTTTTAGAAGATCACACAAGTAGCATGGGACACCCATTTATTACAGTAAAAGAATTAAAGAATATCGCATCATAAAATTATGCCCATCATTAATTTGCCCTGTTCCTGGTTGCATTTCTGAATTAAAGAGGTCATTTAATTTATTTGTATTTGAGAAAAATCCTCAGCGTCTTACACTGCTGAAAGCGTGTTTGTTTTCTGGTGTGGCATTTGCACTGATGGCATGGGATCAGCAAACTGACACTGGTGACAGGCCAATTGGTGGCTCACCTTTTTTATTGTAGAGCTTCTATTTAAGATTGGCATCATTGCCAGTGTATCCATGTTTTAGGTTGTCTTCCCACATGCATGTTATAAGTATTTGATTTGTCTGTTTTGCTCTCGGTTGGCCAATGACCATTCATATTTTCTTATGCCTTAAATGGATAATGTACCACAGGGAGATCATGTAACATTCCTGAATATCTACAAAGGATTTCACCAGTCTGGAAAATCTAGCCAATGGTGTTACAAGAACTTTTTGAATTACCAAGCACTGGTATGTCTTCACTACACAAGGTCATGATTCGTTTAAATTAGGAATCTGCTCATATGCAAAGCTGTGGTTCTCCAATTGTTACAAGTGAGGGACTGAGGGCACATATTTTTTTCATTACCACAGAAGAAAGTTGTCGACATTAGGGGACAACTTCTCAGGATAGTGAAGAGTTTTGGTATACAACTGAAATCATGTGACAGAGATATGCAGGTATGGTATTTGAACTAGTTTTGGTGCCATTATTCTGTGCATTACTAGGGTCTTATATCCCACCCAGCGTCGCCTTGCTCCCCTATGACCGATCTTTGACAGCCGAGGTCAACCTCCCACGGTCCCACCCTAGGCCAACAACCAGGAAAGTTTTTATGTCATCGAGGTGACATCCAATCCAACACACCTGGTTGGCCCTAGGCTCAAATTAATGAAACATGTACAAATAACCACATTCATTAGAGGATATATCATATATGTAAATTGATCAGGGGACATGCCTAATGCAACCACTGTTATGCTAGCTCGAATGCTACCGTCGTTCTGTCTTAGAACTTGTTATTTTTATCAACTTTGTACATATACTCTTCCACTGTTATGTTTTTCTGAAGTTATCTAAAATACCCAAATCCTTGAGCTTACGGCATTGCTATCCTAATATTCTGCAGGCAGTTAGAAAGGCCATTATTGCTGGTTCATTTACTAATGCATGTCATCTGGAGGTATTTGCTCTATTTAATTAAATATGATCTTTTTCTTTTATCACCAAGCTGATTGGATGGTCCCTTATATAACTAACTTGTGGACAAAATTTGGTTTCTCCCCCAGAGACGTCTCATATGTGATTTGTGCCTGTAAATCTTTATTGGTGTGCAGCTAACAAATGGCAACTTGTCAGTCTCACCGGGAAAACATTCCCAAGGAGATTAGGTCACTCTAGACAGGCCTAATGATTGGGACTGATCTTTCCCTGGGCGCTGTAGCTTGGTTGAACTGGTCCACAGTTAACTCGTCTTATGTTCAACAGTCCATTTCTTCAGTTTTCCTTGGCCCGTGACATGTAGCTGTCTTATAATTGTGATCCTTTTTCCTCATAAGTGTAGATGCGTGTTTGTCCAAAATGTTGATCTCTTAGCCGATATAATGTTGTATATGTATGGGATTAACACATTTTTCATATAGACTTCCACCTTCTTGGTTGTTTACCTAAAAAGGGGCACATCTAAGCTGCAACCTCCCACACAAGTAGCCTGGAACCCTGGACAAAAATATAGTCATATACTGTTTATTCTACCACTAATGGCCTGTTTGGAAGCATCCAGTTTTTATTTTTTTTAAAAAAAACTGGTTTATGGAAATTGAGGTTGTTCCAAACATACCAATTTATGACTCATTTTATAGAAATTGGATTCCCAGTTTCTTAAAAACCAAGAAAATTCCAGGTTGAGGAACTTATTGTCACCTCACAGGAAGAAAAACAGCAAGCAGCCTTGGATTTTTATGATAACCTGCTAGGTACAGCTGAACATAGGGACTACACCCTGGACCTGCACAGCCTGGGCATTCAACAACATGATTTGGGGGATCTTGAGCTTGTTTTTTCTATGGAGGAGGTTTGGTCAGTTGTAAAAGATCTGCCTTTGGGCAAGGCTCCTGGGCCAGATGGTTTCACAGGTCGTTTTTATAAGGTTTGCTGGGATATCATCAAGGAGGATATGATGGGTGCTTTGCTTGCTGTGCAATGTGGGCATGTCTCCAAACTCAAACTCCTCAACACGGCTTTTATCACCCTCCTGCCTAAGAAGGTGGATGCCCTGCTGGTCAAGGATTACAGGCCAATAAGCCTTGTTCACAGCTTTGCTAAGTTGGTGACCAAAGTGCTAGCAGCTCGGTTGGCACCCCACCTGCCAAGTATGGTCTCTATCAACCAAAGTGCCTTTATCAAAGGAAGGAGTATACAAGACAATTTCCTACTGGTGCAGCAACTTACCAGATCATTACACCACTCAAAAGAGCCTCACATCCTGCTGAAGTTGGATATTTCAAAGGCCTTTGACTCGATATCCTGGCCATTCCTGCTTGACATGTTACAACACTTGGGTTTTGGTCGAAGCTGGTGCAACCTTATTAGTCTGTTGCTTTGCACTTCCTCTACACGGATCCTTGTCAATGGCGAGCCTGGGGAATACATTCTGCATCATAGGGGTCTTCGGCAAGGCGATCCTTTGTCCCCCATGCTGTTTATCCTTGTCATGGAGGCTTTGAATGCTATGGTCAGTTATGCTTTCAGGGAACATATGCTGCAGCCGATTGCAAATCAACATGCCAAACATTGTATCTCCTTTTATGCTGACGATGTTGTTTTGTTCATGCGGCCCTCTCATCAGGATATCTCAGCAATTATCAGCATTTTAGACATCTTTGGTCATGCTACTGGGTTAAAAACGAACATCTCCAAAAGTTCTGTTACACCCATTCAATGTGGAGCGAATGAGCTGACCACCATTTCTGCCTTATTACCATGTGCTACAAAAAATTTTCCCTGCACTTACTTGGGGATTCCTCTATCAATCCATAGGCTTGCTAACTCTGATCTCCTGCCGCTTGTTGATAAAGTTGCTGATAAACTTCCAGGATGGAAAGCTAATCTTCTCAGCCGGGCTGGTCGTCTTGTCATGGTTAAGACAGTGTTGTCTTCTGTCCCTATCTATCTTATGCTTGCTTTAGAACTCCCTAAATGGGTTTTTAAGGCAATCGATAAGAGGAGACGAGGCTTTCTTTGGAAGGGGCAAGGTGATGCAAATGGAGGTAACTGTCTCGTGTCCTGGGAAGCTGTCCAGCGGCCTCTCAAGTATGGTGGTCTGGGTATTCTCAACCTGGAGATGTTTGGATGGGCCCTACGTGCCAGGTGGCTTTGGTTACAAAAGACTGACGCGTCAAGGCCATGGGCTGGTCTCCCTATCCGAGTGCACCGTAATGCAAAGGCCCTCGTTGATGTGGCTATTACCTCAGTGGTAGGCAGTGGTGAATCTGTGAAGTTCTGGTCTGATCGTTGGCTCCTTGGTAAAACTGTGGCTGAACACTGTCCAACCCTTATCCAAGTGATTTCTAGAAGGGCTTTAAAGCGAAGAACAGTAGCTGAGGGGCTCACAAATCGTCAATGGGTGTCAGATATTCGGGGAGGATTGTCTGTAGCGGTACTAGTAGAGTATCTGCAGCTATGGAACTTGGTTGATGGGGTAGTTCTGCAACCTGACATCGCAGACCAACACATCTGGCGCCTCTCTGCTCATGGTACTTATTGTAGCAAATCGGCCTATGATGCTCTCTTTGTTGGCTCTATCCCTTTTGGCCCTTGGCGACGTGTCTGGAAGACCTGGGCCCCCTTAAAATGCAAATTCTTTGTATGGTTGGCAATCAAAAACAGGGTTTGGACAGCTGATCGACTTGCAAAAAGAGGTCTGCCCCATCCAGTTGCTTGCCCTCTGTGTGATCAGGCTGAGGAAACCATCCAGCATATTCTTGTCTCCTGTGTGTTCGCTCGGCAGATATGGACGTCCATGCTACACAATTTAGGCCTCCTTGCCATTGTGCCTCAGCATGGATGCACTCGTTTCTCAAATTGGTGGTGCCAAAGTATCAAGAAAGTGGAGAAGAGTTTAAGAAAAGGTCTTAATTCCTTGATCATTTTGGTTGCTTGGGAGATTTGGAAGCACCGTAATGCTTGTGTTTTTGAGGGGGTTGTGCCCTGCACCCAGCGAGTTCAGAGTGCTGTGATTGAGGAGGGCAACGTCTGGTGTTTGGCTGGTGCATCAGCTCTGCAGGACCTCCTGCTGCGCCAGCTCCCTAGGGGACCTTAGCAGTTTTCCTGCTGGTAGTCGTTTTTTGGTCGGGTTGTTACCTTGTGTGTGTGTGGTGCGTTGTGTTATTGCCGGAGGGGTCTCGGCCTAGGGGCCTTTGTAATTAGGGGTTGACATGTCTTGTCTCTCCTATGTTCTTTTTTTCTTCTTAATTTAATGACACGCAGCTCTCCTGCGTTTGTTCAAAAAAAAAAAAAAAGAAGCTGACCACTACTAGATAAAAAATAAAAGCCACTTTCTTAAAAACTGAATTGCTTTTGCTTCCAAACATGACCTAAGATTAGTTAGCTGCTGTCTGTGCTTCTGGCTCATTTGAAAACATATGACTTTTGAGTTCTTTTGTTACCATCCTTTTGCACATTTGTACTCTGTTTATCCCAAAGAGGAAGGTATCAATCACCATGCAGCTAAGTAGCTGACATTTATTTTTTCAGTGATTCTAATCGTTTTCTCTGCTATATAGGAATACAGCCAAAACGGAATGTATAAAACAATTAGGACATTACAAGAAGTTTATATTCATCCATCTTCAGTTCTCTTTAGGTGAGCTCAGCAATAAT
Source organism: Zea mays (assembly GCF_902167145.1). Lineage (NCBI taxonomy): Eukaryota > Viridiplantae > Streptophyta > Magnoliopsida > Poales > Poaceae > Zea > Zea mays. Next base: position 3,755,485 of record NC_050098.1, on the reverse strand, counting down.
TCTTATGTTTGATGAATTAGTTTTTTTCAATTTATATTAATACCTTAAGTGACATCATTGCATTTAGGGTCAATCCAAAGTGGGTTGTCTACCAGTCTCTCGTCTCAACTGACAAGCATTATATGCGGAACGTTATTGCCATTGAGCCATCATGGCTTACGGAAGCTGCACCACATTTTTATCAGTTCCGAGCATTCAATCCTGCTCCCCACTAACATTACTGTGGTAATTTCTTTTGGCTACTCAGTTATCTTTGCCTTACATTCAACAAATGTAGTGAAGTTTTAACAATGATTCAATGGCAAGATTATGTTTTCCCCCCAGTTGGCTTATCGGCCCAGTTGGATATGGGATGAAAGGTGTCCTGTGGATCAGAATGGATCTGGCTTTATTGCTAAAAGCAGTTTCAATGAAAGATGTTTTGTGTGAAAGTATTTGTTTGATTATTGGCTGATCCGTGTCGTTGATGTTGATTTACAGGGCAGGACTGCACGTCGTTTTGTAATTTTAGAGAACTTAACTTTCCTAGGGCCACAATTTTGTTGAAGAAAAGGATTGCCAATATTTGTATATGCTAAGCACTTGTGGCATTATTCTATTCCAGTGATGATGGGACGGCCAAAATCACACTTGTCGGTTTATCCCAAAATCACAGTAGCGAGAAATCTGTAACTTGTACAACCTCTTGAATTTGCCCACATTTTGTTCTTGTCAGTTTATGGGAGGATGCAGTTTATTGGACTATATAGATGAGTTGTCTCTTTTTTGCCCCATCAGAGCATGGTTTACCTCTTAAATCCCAATCATCCTGCATTATCAACAGGATGACTGCAGCATTTAGCTTGTTTCTGTGGGATGGTATGGTATATTATAGTAGGATAGTCTCATCTGCCAGTCAGGTTCGAGCGCCAGGAGTGACGGATTTCATGTCATCCTATCCACGACAGGAATGTCGGATTTCATGTCATCCTATCCACGTCGACGGTCGATCGCACCAGCCTTCTCGTTTTGTAAAATAAGCAAATCACCAATCAGTTAGTATCAAGAAAGGGAGGGGAAGCAGTGCTAGGGGGTTCGTCGTCGACTTTTTTGTAAGCTTGTTTCGACAAGTGGAGAATCCGAAACGCTCCATATCAAGAGACTGTCTTGCCATTGAGGTAAAGCACAAGTTAGATCTGCTAGACCACTCAAAACCTGAAGAGCCGGCATGGTATCCAGTGCTCTTCTTATGTAGGAGTATTTTCTTTTCTACCTTAGTGGACCCTTTCGGAAAAAGGACACGAGAGACGTGAGACTAGCATATCGTACTCGGAAGTGGTAGACACTACAGAAAAGTTGAGATTTTGGACACTCGTGCAAGGCGAATGATGCGCTTTGCGCCCAAGGATTGGATTTGAATTCACCGTGCCCTGGGGAGGAGCTGAGGTACCTGTATAGCTTGGATGTCGTGTGGACTGAATGACTGATTGGATCCGAGGTATGTCATCTAAACCCATCCTGCACACACCTTCAGCAGCGTTAGGGCCTGTTCGGTTACATCGAAATGAGACTCGGAACTATTCTAGATGTTTAATTACTATATAAATTAAACTATCATTCTAAGTGGAACTATTCCGGAGGTTGAATCCGGCATATCCGAACAGACCCTTAAGGAACTCTCAGCTCAGTCGGAGTCGGTGTGTGGCTACGTGTCGACTGGAGGCGGCTCCGTGTGACCCGCCGACGGGGCAAATACACGGCGGGAGTAACTGAGCAAGCAGTGAGCGGTAGCTGAAGCTTAAACAATGCTAAATCATGCATCATGGACGCCACCACTCTAGTCTCTTCTCTAGCTAACAGATAGTCAAAAACAAAACAGACGGCAGCACGATGGTTCTCCACGCACGACCAACCCATTCATTCGTTCAACAAACGCTCTCATGCACGCACGCACCTGGGCGCCCCAATACACGTGGCCCTGACGCTTGGCCGCGCGCCCATAAGTACGGGAGACGTTTACACTTCAGGATCAAATTAGGTTAGAATCGGACACTATTTCTATTTATTTTATCTAAAATTTATTTAAAGTCATATCATTTTGCGAAGTATTATTTGGTTCGTGATTCATTGGTACCCTGTCCGTGATTGGTGGCACAAAACGAGGGAGTCTCAGATGTGATACCCGGCCACTTGGCACGAAAAGTAGTACCACTCGGTACGTACGGCCGCACTGCGTCAGACGGACCTCGCTGCTCTGATCCGGGATGCACAGCGCACAGGGCAGCTGATCCGACGCCTGCTGTGCTGGGCCCGGCGCGCTCACTCCTCTATTCTATTCACCCATGACCCATCCATTCGGCGGGCGATTGGCCATCTTTGTAGCCAAAAGTGCCCCACGGAAAAAACATACTCCGCTTCTTGCAGCGCATTCGCATTCGCATCCCACACAGCCACCCACTTCCCAACACCAACAGCCATCTCCATTGGCTGCAGAAGATCCGGGCGTCAGGGCCGTATAAAAAACTACGCGCCCCCAATCCTCCGCACCGCACCCAGAGGAGGCAAGGAGCCCATCCACATCCACCTGGTCCTGCTCTCACCACACCGCCGCGCCAATGGCGGCTCGCCGGCAGCACCGCCGCGGCTTCCCGCTGGTCCCGCTCCTGCTCTCCCTCCTGGCCGCCGCCGCGTACGGCCGCCTCATCTCCGACGGCGGCCCGTCCGCGCAGCTCCTCTCGGTGATCCGCCTCTCGGGGTCCTCGCCGGCCGCGGGGGCGGCCGCCAAGGCCGAGGAGAAGTGCGAGCAGTCCTACGGGTTCCTCCCCTGCACCACCACCGTGCTCGGGAACCTCTTCCTCGTGCTGACGTACGGCTACCTCATGTACAAGGCGGCCACGTACCTGTCGGCGGGGAGCGAGCTGCTGCTCGAGATCATGGGGCCCGGCCTCGTCGGCGGCCTCCTCCTCCCCATCCTCGGCGCCCTCCCCGACGCGCTCCTCGTGCTCGGTTCGCTCTCCGTACCCCTCGCCCGCCTCATTTCTGTGCTTTGATTTGACGAGTCGCCAAGCATTCAGTTGCCTTCTCCTAGTCCATAGTTCCAGTCTGTCTAGCGTTAGTTTCCGCTGCGCCGAGCTTGCTTCGTTCGCACTTTCAGCCTAGAAAGGATCGCTGAACTGAACTGCTTTTGCGTAATCGTAGTGGTGATGGAGTTGAAAACATGGTTTCACTTTCATTTTTTTTAACGCGTTCCTGTTGCCTGCTCCTATTTCTTTTGCTTTAGATCTGACCTTCCTAGCAGTCTAATTTGCTTTGGTGCTAGATCAGAGTGTAAGCCTTTGGTCATTATTCCAGCGATAAAGCCTGGCCAGCCTTTTCCTTCTTCTGAAATTCATCAGTTAGTTAGATTTAGCTTTTTAAAAGCTCCATCAAAGCATTTTGACCTTTAACCTTTTCCTTTCACTTCTATTTGCCTCCCATAATTGACCCCCTTTTAATTTATTACAGCAAGCATTAGTACGCGTTTATTGTTTACCGAATCATAGGCTTCTTTGCTGTGAAATTGTATCTAAGGAAGGTTGTGTAATACTCCCTACTTAGAAAAGAGTACCACTTCGTTGCTACACTGGGTTGCAGATTCTGATGTTAACATAATATTAGCACAGTAGATCAGATCTCGATGCGATCTGGAGTCCATGTACCAATGAGGCACGGGCCTACGTAGACTTAATTATGGATATACCATAGCACCTTATGCCTACATCGACTTAATTATGTGTTGAAGGCTAAAATGAGCCTTGCGGACGGTCCGGCCCTGAGGCCGGACGGTCCGCGGTGGCGGCGCGGACGGTCCGCGCGCGCGCAGAGTCAGTTAGGGTTCCTAGTTTCTCGCGGGATTTGTTGCCTAAAACCGCGGGATTAACTCGGGAAACAGTTGGAAACGGATCCAGACCTCCCCCTTTATATAGATGAAGGGCTACGGCCGATTGAATCCCCCATCAATCGAACAAATCAAGTCTATTTCTCGTTTTTACCTTACGCATTAGGAATAGTTCTAGTCTAGTTCTAGTTTAGCCTCTCAATCTCCAAATTCTCCGTCTCTCTTCGACTCTACGTCGATTAGAGGAGTCTAGGTCGGCCTGCCGAGCCTAGACGACACCTAGGATCTCTCCTCCCCGACGGGGTCCCTCCCGGGAGCGAGATCCAGGCGCCGACGGCGACCTTCGCCACCCCCTGCGCACGCGCGGACCGTCCGGCCTGTAGGCGCGGACCGTCCGGCCGTCAGGCAGGGAACCTTTGCCCCTGCTCCAGGTCGCGGACCGTCCGCGCCTGTGCAGAGAGCACCGCCGCCGGTTCTTGTTGAGTGTTTGGCACTCGAAAAAGGTGTCAACATACTTTTTGGCGACTCCGCTGGGGAAGGTGTTTAGATCTACTAAAAATCAGACCCTCAAATGGCCGGTTCTAAAGATCACACCGATATCTCCCCGGACAATATCCTGAAGCCGGTTGTTGAAAGTCTGACAGCCGATGAGCAACAGCAATACGAGGACTACATGCGTCAAGCGACGGAGAAATTCTTATCACAATACACGGTGGATCGCCACCAGAAAGTTGTCAAACATGGAGAGACCGACGTCGCATCTCTTCTATCTTCGCTTCAAGTCCCCAACGTAAGTAAACCCGACGACATCCAATTTATTAAACAGTATGTAGATCAGCAGCAGGATCAAATGAAACAACAGATTGTAGGGTTAGAAGAGTCAATTAGAAAATTAACGCGTACGTTGGAGAAGTCTGTTGCTCCTAGTTTTCCATCATATGAGACTAGTAACAGGATATCTATGTCTAATACATCGGCAACAAATGGGGATTTGCAGCCCCAGCCATTATATGGTATGCCGATGAACTCATATACAGGACAAGTACCACCACCGCCATCCCTGCTTGGTAGATTGGCACCCATGAACACGGTCGGACCGTCCGAGCTTCTGCCCGGACCGTCCGGCCCATATGCAGACCGTCCGGCTTGCTCTGCCGGACAGTCTGGGGCCGCCCTAGGACCACCGCCGTCCCTGCTTGGCAGACCGGTGACCCTGGACGCGGTCGGACCGTCCGAGCTTCTGCCCGGACCGTCCGGCCCTTACACGGACCGTCCGGCTTTCCCTGCCGGACAGTCTGGGCCTGCCACAGGACTACCACATGGCGTCCCGATAATGGCGAACGCAACCGATCAGTTCGGATTTACCACCGGACAAACTGGATACACATACGCAGAACCTGTTGTTGCACACCATGCACCAAATTATTACACACCTCAGCAGCAGTATGTTTCGCCCTCTACATATTTAAACCATAACGTACCATACAACCACAGACCGATCAACACTATCGATCGGTCACGGCAAGAAGGCCGGTATACTAATACCCGACCAAATGAGCCCCACAGCCCAGGGTCCGGTGGTCTGCCACCGGGTGCAATGGAAAAAATTAGGGAAGAGATGACCGAACTATTTCGAGATAAGTTCGGAGTTAGTGTAGCCAGAGTAGGGCAATCATACCAAAAGCCGTATAATCACCGGTTTGACACTGTCCCATATCCACAAGGGGCAAGGATACCAGAATTTTCTAAGTTTTCTGGTGAGAATGGGAGAAGCACACACGAACACATAGGCCAGTTCCTAGCACACCTAGGTGAATTGGCCGATGGAGAAGCATTTCGTGTTCGGTTATTTTCTCTATCCCTTACTGGTACCGCTTTTGCATGGTACGCCGCCCTGCCTCCTAATTCCATTAATTCCTGGAATGAGTTAGAAAGTAAATTTCATGAACATTTCTTTGCCGGGGAATATGAATTAGGACTAGCTGACTTAGCATCAGTTCGACAAGGACGCGAAGAATCGGTTAATGATTATATCCGGAGGTTCCGGGACACTAGAAATCGATGCTTTCGGATCCATGTCGCAGACAAAGAGCTAGCAGGGTTAGCTTTTAATGGGTTGCTATCCTACTTAAGAGACAAATTAGATGGGACCCAGTTCTTTTCGATAGCCCAGCTACATCAGCGGGCTTTAGCCTGTGAAAGCCGATTTAAAGAGACATCAAAATCGGCCGCCCGTACTATACATCTAATAGAGCGTGATAGTTCAGATGATGAATCCGCAGATGTATATACCGTTGAGTTTATTTGGCCAACAAAGGCCAAATCTTCAGCATGTTCTTCCTTACAGCCGGTTCAAAAGAATCGGCAAGAAGAGATTAAATTTACCTTTAATGTTGCCAAATGCGATAAGATATTTGATGAGCTACTTAAAAATGACAACATTAAATTAACTCATACTATCCCTCCTATAGATGAATTAAAGAGACGTGCTTATTGTAAGTGGCATAATTCTTTTTTTCATGCCACCAATGACTGTAATGTTTTTCGTCGACAGGTACAATCGGCCATAAATGAGGGCCGATTGGCTTTTCAGGAAATGCAAGTGGACACACAACCATTTCCTGTTAATACAATAGATATCGCATGCAAAAAGATCTTAGTTCGGCCCGAAATGGCCGATAAAGGCAAAAGCAAAGACATAATCATTGGTAGTCCTCGCACGTCGAATATATCACAAAAGGAGATTGTTCGAAAGGCTCCGGACAATAAGGCTAAAAAGTCCGGAGGCACCGGGGGGCAGGCACAATTAATGAGTCAAGCACGACAGCCTGTCCTGAGCATCACGGACGATCTGGCACCTACGAGCGGACGGTCCGGTGTTCAGATAGACGGTTCGGCTAACTCTGCCGGACAGTCCGCCTATGCCCAAAGGCGTCAGCCTCCACACAAAACCTTAAAAGGGAAGGAGACACAACGGCGAAGCACAAATGGTCGACTGATCAAAGCTGACTCTACTGTTGATCAGTTGCTCTCCAAAAATGCTAGCAAAAAGACCATTCCACGTGATCGGTCAACAAAGAAACCCCGGTCACCTACTAAAACGAAACGGCCGAACAAAATGGCCCAAAAGGCGACGCGACAAGCATCGTCTGTTCATCCTATGAGACCAGGGTACTTTCCACCCGTTTATTCATCGTCGGTATATTGTCCTACCCAAATGTGGAATAACATGGTGATGAATGCATGGTACATGTATAGTCCCTTTGTCTATCCAGGCTGGGGGGCACCTCCATTCTATTCATTTTGATCCATTAATGAAATGGTCATGGCCGAGAAAGATACAATCCAAAACGGCCTTTATACATTGGTGCTTTATTGAATGATCTCTATTTTGAAAAGCCGATGACTTACATCAGGTTTAGTTCATATGCTTTTGGTTCGTCAACCTTCACCAAAAGGCAGGGGGGCATATGTTGAAGGCTAAAATGAGCCTTGCGGACGGTCCGGCCCTGAGGCCGGACGGTCCGCGGTCCGGACGGTCCGCGGTGGCGGCGCGGACGGTCCGCGCGCGCGCAGAGTCAGTTAGGGTTCCTAGTTTCTCGCGGGATTTGTTGCCTAAAACCGCGGGATTAACTCGGGAAACAGTTGGAAACGGATCCAGACCTCCCCTTTATATAGATGAAGGGCTACAGCCGATTGAACCCCCCATCAATCGAACAAATCAAGTCTATTTCTCGTTTTTACCTTACGCATTAGGAATAGTTCTAGTCTAGTTCTAGTTTAGCCTCTCAATCTCCAAATTCTCCGTCTCTCTTCGACTCTACGTCGATTAGAGGAGTCTAGGTCGGCCTGCCGAGCCTAGACGACACCTAGGATCTCTCCTCCCCGACGGGGTCCCTCCCGGGAGCGAGATCCAGGCGCCGCCGGCGACCTTCGCCACCCCCTGCGCACGCGCGGACCGTCCGGCCTGTAGGCGCGGACCGTCCGGCCGTCAGGCAGGGAACCTTTGCCCCTGCTCCAGGTCGCGGACCGTCCGGTCCCTGGTCGCGGACCGTCCGCGCCTGTGCAGAGAGCACCGCCGCCGGTTCTTGTTGAGTGTTTGGCACCCGAAAAAGGTGTCAACATTATGGATACGACATAGCACCTTGCGGTGCTGTACAACAACCTCATATGATCATATCATTATTCTGGTTTGGGCACCACATCGTTATATTTATTTTCATCCGATTCTGTTAACAGAATGGTTCGCTACTCCTACAGCCATTTAAAAAAGGAAAAAGGTTTATCCTGATCTGTTTGTTGATCATGTTACAGTATCTGGCCTGTCCGGGAGTAAAGAGGAGGCACAGAGTCAGGTACTGATCGGAATGGGGCTGCTTGCTGGTTCCACCGTCTTCCTCCTCACCCTGCTTTGGGGGACCTGTGTCGTTGTTGGCAAATGTGACCTTGGGCCAAACCGTGAGGCAGTTGATGTAACAGACACCAAGGGCTTCAGCTTGACTGGTATAATGCTTTCCCTTATGCAACATGTTTCTAATGGAGACCACCTAATATAATGGTAGTCTCTGTCATGTACTCAATCACCAGTCCTGAACAATCGTCTCCTTTTTTACTGACTGGCAAAACTGGTGGCAGGCACTGGTATTACAACCGACGTGCAGACCAGCTATGCAGCGCGGATCATGGGGCTATCTGTTATCCCCTTCATCATCGCTCAGTTCCCAAAGATGTTGAAGACCCACCACGGGCAGCGTCTAGCTATGTTGCTGGCCCTCATTGTGTCATTCTTGCTCGTGCTTTCCTACTGTCTGTATCAGGTAAGTAAAATCAGTCTCCTGAGAGGATAGCAGGTTATAAGATTTGTAAGGATAACTTCGACAGTGAAATTGGATCCTCAAATCTTGCACCAGGTTTTCCAGCCTTGGATTCAGAGGAGGAAGCTTGCATACGCAAAGCACAAGCACGTGATCTCTGGGATACTGAGGCACGCCCAGATGCAGTCACTCGGCCGTCTGCTAAACGATGATGGCACGCCCAATGACGACGTCATCAGAAAGTGCGTTCCCCTGAACATCCTGTTGTTGCATAACCACGGTAGGATAGGAGAGCACTAATAATAATTCATGGAGATGGAGATGGTGATGTCATGGACCTTTTCTTATGCTGACGCGCAGGCTGTTCCGCAAGATCGACATGGACCAGAGCGAATCCCTGTCCCGTGCTGAGCTGCACGCCCTCATCGTCGGTATCAACTTCGAGGAGGTTGACTTTGACAGGACGGATGCGGTGGACAAGGTCATGGACGACTTCGACACGTCCCGCAACGATGTCGTTGAGCAGGAGGAGTTTGTGCAGGGGATGAAGAAATGGCTCAACGAGGCCAAGCGCAGCGTGCCCGTGGGCGGCGCCTTCTCCACCAAGTTCATCAATGAATACCACGAGGTAATCTGCTCCGCCCCCGCAGCCTCCGGTAGGCTTAGGAATTGTGGACGGCAGTGGGCAGAGCACTGATGAATGGAATGGAACGGAATGGAATTTGTCCAGAGGACGAGGCAGGAGCACAACGAGCTGGTTGACAGGTCCGATGAGGCGGTGGAGAGCGTGGAGAACCCCGGGTGGTGCATCGCCAAGGCCGTGGCGCTGCTGCTGCTGGGCGCCGCCATCGCGGCCGCGTTCGCGGACCCGCTCGTGGACGCCGTCCACAACTTCTCCAACGCCACGCACATCCCGTCCTTCTTCATCTCCTTCATCGCCCTTCCGCTCGCGACCAACTCCAGCGAGGCCGTCTCCGCCATCATCTTCGCCAGCAGGAAGAAGCAGCGGACCTGCTCCCTCACATTCTCCGAGGTACGTACGTGGTCGGCGTTGCTGCACCTGTACCACTGACAAACACCCAACGTGGGCGACTGATGCGCCGTCCGCAGCAGACATTTTTTTATGACGCTTCTTCTTGGTTGACTGATCGGCAGGTGTATGGCGGCGTGACGATGAACAACACGCTGTGCCTCGGCGTGTTCCTGGCGCTCATCTACTTCAGGAACCTGACATGGGACTTCTCGTCGGAGGTGCTCATCATCCTGCTCGTCTGCGTCGTCATGGCCCTCTTCACCAGCTTCCGGACCACGTTCCCGCTCTGGACCTGCCTCGTCGCCTACATGCTCTACCCGTTCTCGCTGGTCCTCGTCTACATCCTCGACTACGTCTTTGGCTGGTCATAGGCTCTCATCGGCGCCTCGAGTGAACACGACCCTGATTGGAGCACCTGGGTTTTAACAGCCGCCGGTGTTTCTGCTTGACCTTGTAATTTTGACTCATGTGAAGCTATCTGTCCAGACTTCTTATATTTCTTTGTGTATCCAAAGCACGCACGTACTTCGTCAAACAGCAGCTGCATGTTTTCAGCTCCCTTGTCTGTACGTACATATTGATTTTATTTTACCTCAATTGTTAGAGTTGTTTGTTATAAAGTTTAAACTAAAATTTACACCAAACCGGTTAAAACACATATATAGGTTTAAGGCCCTGTTTGTTTTCTTCTAGGATTATATAATCCAGCTTAGGATTATATAAACACTTAAAGACTTGCTTATGGATTATTATAATCTAGGGCTCTGTTTGTTTACCCTTGAGATTATATAATCTAGCTTAAATAAGTTAAGAGACATATATAAACAACATAGATTATATATTCTAAATATCTAAATTATGATAATCCATAAGTAAGTCATTAGGTGCTTATATATAATATATATGAGCTGGATTATATAATCCTAAAAAACACAAACAGGATCTACATATTTAAATTATAGTATATTGTTTATTTGTCTTTTAATTTATTTTAGCTAGATTATATATAATCTAGAGGGTAAAAACATATACATAAACATCCAGACATCGAGACAAGCCCTACCGAACCGGTATCAAATAAATGGTTTCCGTTGAAGAAAAGGCCAATTTTTCATCTCCTTAACTTGACAAATATTATAAAAAAAATGTGCTACATGCCTTTTTGCCTATTGTTTTGTAAAACGGCTTCAACTCCGTGAAAAATTAAGCTGTCATTTAGAAGTCCGAGTCCTAGTCTTGCCAAATTGGCCCTTAAATCAAAGTCATAAAAAATAAAATCATAAATTCTGGCACTGTTTGGTAAGACTTCACTTCAAAATTACAGCTTCACTATAAAACAACTCCAACATATTGTTAAAGTGGGTCATTTCGCTTCCACATGTACTCCAGTTTTTGTAATAACTAATAACATGCTGGGTAATTTCCGTATAACTTCATGAGTAGGTTACCCAGCATGTTATAGCTACGTATAGCTAGACCTTTGAGGAGTTTCGAAGATTTCATAAAACTAGCATTTGGTTTTATTTTTTTTAAAGTTAGAGCTCGTATAGCTAGACCTGTTTAGATAGAAGAAGCTATAACATAACTAAAATTCTTGAACTGAACCCTAGATCAGGGGTCACTAGATCGTAAATAGAAGTATAGAACCATAACTGCAAAAATCATTAAAAAGAAACAGACAGATTGTGGTTGACCTGAAACGGCGGCTTGCGTATAGACACTTCCAGTGCCATCATAGACTCAACGTCGACATGGTTTCAGAGGCAGAGCAACTACAGTAGCACTTCCATAAGAGAACTACCTGCACCTGATACGAACAAGCAAGAATGAAATTCCTAAATTATCAATAAAACGAAGTTCAGGGTACATCAATGTGGATACGAGTCACAGCTTCGCAGAGAGCACTTCTTTTGAGAATGCCCTACAAGATGACATCGTCCACACTGAACGATCCGTTTCGGCCGCTTCATGCTCTCGATCTTTAGAATCTTCATCTTGGGTCGACCAGGAGGCCTCCGGATATTGGGTGGGCTGAGCATCATCACATCGGCCTTGCTGGCCACACCTTGTAACCCGGGAGAAGAATTGCTCCAGTGGCTCCTGTCTGGAATTGGATGTATTGGCTGCGAATATGTTTCTCGGTACTTCATTACACTGAAGCAGTCATGAGCATAGAAGCGCGGGTCTTCGCCACACGAAAGCAGCGCGGCGGTAGCATGTGCGCATGGAATGCCGTAGATTTGCCATCGGCGGCATGAGCAGGACCTAGCTTCAGTGTCCACGATGTTTGTCCGCTCCGACGACACGATCTCAAACTCCACCTTGTTTGCTCGAAGGACCTGGTAGCACTGCGAGTCATGGATGGCTTCTGAAACAAGTTTCTCAGCTGACGGAACAAGAACTGAGTTGTATGACTGTGCCAAGTTCTGACGCTCAGCAAACCAGCAAGTCAGTTGGTGCCTTATGTGCTCGATGGCCTGCACGATGGGAAGTTCGTGACAGTCAAGCGACAAGTTGTACAATATCTCGGTTATCCCAAGACTAAAATGGCCGTATCTGATACCCTGAAAGCAAGAGACTGCCCACAGGTTTGGTGGGAAACGCTGTAACCATGGCATGACATCTTGAACTCGCATCATTTCATTTACCTTTGCATCAAATTCTGATGCTGTGAGAGCATAAACAGCACTCCAGAAAAGGTTAAGCAGTTTAGTATTCTTGAACTCGTCAAGGAAACTCTCGCTCACGTATCTCAGGCAAAAACCATGAAAAGCAGTGGGGAAATTAGATCCAACTGCTTTAACCACTTGCCGCTTTCTCTCAGAAAGTATAGTCAAGACCGGCATCTTATCTGTGTTAACTCCAAGCATCTTCCTCAATTCCGATATAAACCAATTCCAGTTATCATCACTCTCAGAATCAACAACACCAAATGCTAGAGGGAACATCATGTGATCAGCATCAATAGCTGAAGCACAAAGCAATGTCCCAAGATACTTTCCCTTCAAGTCAGCCTTGTCAATTTCTAGAAGGGGCCTGCACCCATTCAAGAAACCATAAATGGATGCATGAAACGAGACAAACAGCCGCTGGAAGGCATTCCCTGGTCCAATACCTCCATATGTTGCGACGCTACCAGGATTCGTCTTAACAATCTGCTCACAGTATGCAGGAAGAAGGCGGTATCCATCCTCAAGAGTACCATTAACTGCAGCCATGCTTCTCTCCTTTCCACGCCATGCCTGCATATAAGAAACAGCGACACCATGCTGCTCCCGAATATCCTGCAGTATCTCCTTTGGCTTAATCTGAGGGTTATCCCTGAGCCTTGCCTCGACAGACCTAGCAACCCAACCAACAGTAGCCTGCTGATGATGCAGGTTCAGAACACCCTCACATTTGTGGTCCCCATGCAAAGTCCTGACAGTGAAAGTTGGAACACCAGGGCACTTAGCGATGTGCACACGCCAAGGGCAACCTTCTTTTGAGCACTTTGCGATGAAACGGCTACGATCAGATTTCACCACACGGAGCTCATAGTGCAAAGCAATGGCCATGTCCTTGACAGCCCTCCGACAAGTGTCAACATCTGCAAACTCTTGACCGATGACAAGAGTTTGCACACCTGGTATAAGGCTCTGCTCTGACTGGACCAAAATCTGGTTGCCTTCCATCAATGAGCAGACCCACTAGCCGAAGAATATATATTTCTCTGAATCATATAAAACTTTCAAAAACCTTGATAGCAACAAATGTGAATTATCCTTTTAGCTGCAAAATACTGACCTGCACAGCATTAACAAAAGTAAATTATCATTAAATCAACAATAGAAAGTTTCGTACAATACAAGGAAATGGGCTTATGGCTACCCATCATTCGGTACAAACATTAGATTAGTGTCCTGCCTATTGGTTACTAGATTAGACCATCTGCTTTGTATTGGAGTGTAGAAAGTGTATCTATATAGCAATTTAGCATCCTGTTTCTGGTAGTAACGTCATCAGTTTGCTAATGGATTTGTGGGCAAAGTTTCCTGAAATTAAAACTTGAGACAGATAGCCTCCCTCTAGGCCTTGACAGAACCACCTCTCCAGGAGACCCAACATGCCCAAGTGTGGCCAAATTTAATTAAAAAAAGTGTGACCTCAAAATCGTTTGAAGTCCTTTAGTAAACCTACATTGTATGCTGGTGATACCTTTGGCTACACCTGCAGAATGGACTACGCAAATATGTATTTACCAAAAAAAAAAAAAAATAGCATCACTGACCAAGGGAAAAGACTGCTGTTCAAGCAAGCCTTATGCGAAGCGTGGAAGCAAGCCTCCCGATCCTTTAGATCATGGTCCAACCATAGATCACATTTAACATTTAAACCCCCACCAGCTCACGCAATTTGATCAAAAGTTCACTTGATAAACTATGGTTGCATATATGGTTGAATCATGATCTAAATACCCAGGGGGTTCGCTTGCATGCTTGCACCTAATACTTGCTTCACATAACTAAGTCCGATTAGATTTGCAATGGTGGGCAGTGGACACCATCAGCTTCCTGGTAATTCAAGTCGGCACATAAATGGTGAAAACACATTTGTCTCCAGTAATGGTTTGTTCCTCTCAAAAAACAAAACAAAACAAAAAACCAATGGTTTGTTTTTACCTTTGCTGCTTCCTCCCCTTTCTCACCAATAAATTACGAATTGAAACTTTGTGCTAAGAAGCTACTTCACTTATTCAGCAACCATTTTTTGGAAGAGAATAAACAACTATCGAAATGAAAATCCATAAATCTGTTGCGTAGGGGTTAAGTTAAACTCATGGTTTTTGGAGGATATATAGATAATAGTACCCCGACCACAAACAACCAGACCCTCAACAAAATTATAGATCCAAACGGACATAAAAATCGAGAGCCCTCTAGCAAGCTAGGGATTCCTTACCAATGAAAGCAAAAAACAAGTGCCAGCACAGACAGATCTACGTTCCACGCCCGTGCACAAGAGGGCGGCAGCAGGAAGGTGGGTAGAGTGCTTCGCTTCGGTGGAAGGCGGTGCGGAGGAGTTCGCGTCCCGGGGAGAGGGACCGCCGATGGACGTGATGAGAATAGCAAGCCGCGATGGGAGCGGGCGAAGTGGATAAGCGGCGTCGGTCGGTTTCGGCGCCGCGCCGCCGCGCCGGGAAGGGGAGAGGAAGGATCAAGGATGGGTCAGTTATGGATGGGGTCGATGTTTTTTTTTTTTGGGGCAATTGTGTTCCTGTCCTGGATGAAAGTGCAACTGTGATTTTGCCCCTCAAAATTCGACTTTGTGATTTCGGGCCTCTTTTTTGAAAACGAAATACAAGTCTGCCCCTGTTTCTGTTAGATGCAGTAACGGTGTGAATTAGGACATCAAAAGACAAATTTACCCTTCAGTTATAATTGTGATTTTGTCCCTCCTTTTGAATTGGACTGTTCTGTAATTGTGATTTTACCCCTGATTTTCACACAACAGCTTAGCAGTATTTCAAGAGCTTTTTGACAATATTTTGACTGTATTGCAACAGAATTTCGATAGTATTTTCAACAACAAAGATAGATATAGAATAACACAATGTCACATAACAAATCCAACAAAGTAGTACATATGGAGTTCAACAAAAGTCTCACAAAAGCATGACAAAGTACCATGAACCCATTACATTGTCATACAAAAGAAACAACACCTCATGATGCTATCTTGATCATTAAATTCCAAACCATTGTGCAAGCCTCCCCCCTCTTCCTCTTCTTCCTACACTTCCCCTTCCACTTTCACTTGCACTTGCAGCACTTGTGCTTGGAGCACTTGTGCTTCCACTTCCAGGAGCGCATGCAAGAGCACTTGTGCTTGGAGCACTTCCACTTCCACTTCTAGAAGCACTTCCCCCACTTCCAGTACCACTTCCCCTTCCACTTCCACTTTCAGAAGCACTTCATATAGGAGAATAAAAATTAGTTAACTGCTATTTGTATGGTAATCATCTCTAAAATTAGTATAGCATAGCAGAAATGACTTACTTAGATGTGTGAGCCACATTTGGATCATTACTACCCACTGCTGATGCATTTACTGAAGATGAGAGCGTCACCCTTCTCTCTTTTGCTGTAGGACCTCCTTGACATGTCTTTGCTAAATGACCTAGTTCATTACATTCAGTGCATCTCCTCCTCTTCTTTGTGCCAATCTCATCAGATGCTTTGATTCTACTCTTTCTTGGCCTCCCTGGTTTCCTCCTTAGTTTAGGCTTGCAGATTTTATAGCCTAAATCAACACGAGCCCACTGATGCTTGGATGTAATTGCAAGGAAGACACCCGCATATGTCTTTCTCAACCGATCAACAGAGAAGTATTCATGAACAAATTCTTCCATCTGAACATCTCTACTAAGCTTCGCAATAACACTCAAAGCATGGTTACACGGCTTCCCAGTTACTTGCCAAACCCTACAACTGCAAGTCTTTTGATCCATGTTGACTGAATGCCTTATTGTGGACACAGTAACTTCAGCAGTAAAACCTCCACATATTAAGACTTCATGATCCTTTATAGCCTTGCTTTTAGCATTTAAATCCTGAATGATAGATGGGATTATTGTGCCCTGCATGTTTCTAGCTATCTTTTCTCTTTCAACAAACTTATTGATGATCATCTGCCTTATCTGATCAAGCATGTCCACAATATGTTTGTCCTTGGTTTTTACCACCCAACTATTAAAACATTCAGAGAGGTTGTTATTGATGTAATCTACCTTAGATAGTTCACTGAACTTACTTCTTGTCCACACAAATGGATGATTATCATCCAACCATGCAATGGCATCTGGAGCCTTCTCTTCTATCTTCCTCATATGGTAATTGTACTTCTCAACGGTCCAACTTTTTGCAGCTGCCCACATATTTTGAGAGAAAAGTGCCCCTTTGTACTGCTTCTTCTTCATATTCTTCCATAAATGCCTCATACACTCTCTATGCTCCACACCAGAATACACAATATGGACAGCCTCCTCAAGTCCTTTGCACGCATCCGTACTGATAACCAGACCTATATCTCACAATAGTACTATGTTAGCATTTGAATTTCAGAAAGCAAGTTAAAATAGAAGTATTGTTGGATGCCATACCTGTCGGATAACCAATAGCTTTCTTCAAGTTCTGAATGAACCAAATCCAACTTTCCTTAGACTCTGTCTCTATTACTCCATAAGCCACTGGAAACAGTCGGTTATTTCCATCAACTGCAACAGCTGACGCCAATTGACCTCTTGACCTTCCTGTTAAGTGAGTACTATCCATGGCAATATAGGGTCTACAACCTTCAACAAAACCATCAATGCATGGCTTAAGAGCTATAAAGAACCTCCTGAAACAGACATCACCTTGACATGTTTCAGTGTCTAGCTCAACAACACTACTAGGGATAGATCTCAATAGCTCAACTTGATAGGTAGGCAGCAAATCATAGCTATCATCCCACTTTCCGTTTATCATGTCAAGCGCCCTCTCCCTGCCTCTAAAGACTCTATCGTATGGAACTACTATCTTGTACTTCTTCTTCAATTCGTCCTGCAGGAACTTTGGTCCAGTTGTTGGATCATCCCTCAACAAATTGACCACTCTATCAGCAACCCATCTATTTGTAGCCATATTATCTGCACAATTGTTGTACGAACCACATGTGTGCTTTGGTCCATTTGTCTTAACCTGCAGACATAGAATCAAAACATTAGTATTCCCAATAGCTGAAACCTGCAGAAAACATCTACTATGTAAGTATCAAGATTACCTTGCAACCGACATATTTTTTGGTACTAGTAGAAGCATGAAAGCGCCATTTGCATCCCTTGTCCGCCCTCTTGCATTTGGCTGTAAATCTTATAGCATCTCTCTTCACAGTCTGAAAACCATGGTCATTCAAGATGGCATGGTGTAATACTGCTGACTTGCACTGCTTAGTATTTGGGAATACCACACCAACATCTATACATGGGTCATCAACATCATAAACAAAATTAGGGACATCATCGTCATCATCCTCATCTACTATTTCAGTGTCAGGATCAAATTCAGGATCAGAATCAAAGTCAGAGTCCGATGATGCAGCCATTTCACTGTCATAGCTGCTATCACTGAACGCTCTAAGTGAATCGGTATCAGAATATGCACCCTCGTCATCATGATGTGAACCCTTAATTTTAGATTTTTTGCTCTTATTAACAGCTTTAGCCATTTTGGTGCTCTCATTTGTGGCTTGGTGCGGATCAGCAGGATGGTCTACACATTTCTCATTTGTCAATCTCTTCCTCACTCTAGGATGACACCGACGTTTGGTAGGTGAAATTTGCAAAGGCCCATCAAAATCTTTGATTTCAGCATCAATATACATAATCCCATTCTCAAGATTAAGATCAAACCATTGTAGAAGATGTTCATCAGTTTTTATCTCTACAGCAATATCATCAAAGGTTGAACGCCATAAGCTTATGTACTGCTTCGAGCCCCATATGAAATTGTCACCTATGTAATCTACCAGAGTGAGCAGACCACATTTTTGTCTTTCTAAACGAAATGGTGACAAAGTTTTAGCTTGACAATAGCGCTTTGGTTCCCCATCCGGTAAAGCAGCATAAGAACCAACTCTAACAACAACTTGCAAATCACTGGACCTACAAAGAACAATTTCTTGAAACCTATCACAACCTAATTCGCCATTACCAGTAAACCAACAAATGTAACATCAATTAGTCTAACCTCAAGTCATTTTGGGAGTCCATACTGCAAGTAGAAGCTGTTGGCGTTGCCTCTCCTGCAGAGCAGCTCGCGTCGCTTCTCCAGCCCAAGCCGTGCGTCGGACCGGCGTCTCCAGGCACCGACGAGCGTGCGCTCGACCAGCCAATGCCGAGCCACCTCTCCAGGCGCTGCCGAGCCGCCTCTCCAAGCGCCGCCGAGCACGAGCGCCCTCGTCCAGGCGTTGCCGAACGCGTGCGCCCGCGTCCAGGCGTCCAGCGCCACCGAGCGCGTCCGCCCGACCGGCGCCGCCGAGCCAGCTATCGCCGAGGGCGTGCTCCCTCTCCGTGCCGCGCCGTCGGTGGACCAGCCGCTTCAAGATTTGCTGCCTAGGGTTCTTGGGAAGTTGGGATAGAGCAGAGATGAGAGCTTCGGGACGGACTCGAGCGGATTAGTGTGCTGTAATAGATAGAGGGTAGTATGGTCATTTCATATTTTCATTTATTTTTTAAAATGGATTTAATCCAATTTGCAGTAACGGTAACAGAAACAGGGGCAAACGTGTTTTCCGTTTTCAAAAAAGAGGCCCGAAATCACAAAGTCGAATTTTGAAGGGCAAAATCACAGTTGCACTTTCATCTAGGGACAGGAACACAATTGCCCCTTTTTTTTCCTATCACTGCAAGGTTTATATAAAAAAAACTCAAATCGGATCATAGTTATATTTACCATTAAATCTAGTAATATACAAGCGGGTATATTTTAATCCGTTTGATCTAGATCCAACGACAGATCATATTTAGCACTTAAACCCTTCCACCACCACATGATATAGTTTTATAAAAAACTCCTTAACAAACCACAATTATATCTACTGTTGGATATAGATCTAACGGACTAAAAAGTCTACTTGTACGTTTATACCTTATACCTGTTTGCATATTAGTCGTTGCCTTAAATCATAATCCAATGGACCACTTACACATTAAATCCAATGAATGCTTACACATAATGCATGATTACACATTAGTCGTAGCCCTAGTATTATACTCATGTTCTAAAATATCAATCGTTTTAGCTTTTGGTTTTTATGTGTGTAATCAAATTAATGATAATGAATCTAGATATATATAAAACACATACATCAAATATTATATACATATATTAGTTATCTAAAACGAATTTTAATTTGAGACGGAGGGAGTAGTACTTATCTGAGAGCACCTAGAGGGGGTGAATAGGTGATCCTGTAAAATTTCAACACTAATAGCCACAAAACTTGGTTAAGTGTTAGTGCAATAGAACCAAGTGGCTATAGAAGAGTTCTTGTGAAACACAATAACCACAGAGAAAAACAACACAAGAGACACAATGGTTTATCCCGTGGTTCGGCCAAGTATAACACTTGCCTACCTCCACGTTGTGGCGTCCCAATGGACGAGGGTTGCACTCAACCCCTTTCAAGTGATCCTATGATCAACTTGAATACCACGGCTTTTCTTTGCTTTTCTCTTTTTCCCATTTACGAGGAATCTCCACAAGTTGGAGTCTCTTGCCCTTACAACAAAGATCACAGTGAAAGCACTAGAGTAAGGATGGGAAGCAACACACACAAATCCGCAGCAATACACACGCACATAAGCCAAGACTTGAGCTCAAATGAAGCACAACGAGTTCACAGCTAGAACGGAGCTCAAATCACTAACACAGTCGATCAAGTGCGCAGAGACGGAGTGTGGAAGACTTAGAATGCTCAAAGTATGCTTCGGTGACTCCTCCATGCGCCTAGAGGTCCCTTTTATAGCCCCAAGGCAGCTAGAAGCCATTGGAGACAATCTTGGAAGGCTAATCTTGCCTTCTGTCGGGTGGCGCACCGGACAGTCCGGTGCGCCACCAGATAGTCCCTGTAGCTGTCCTGTGCACGATCTCCTTCCTTTTCTGGTGCATCCGACCGTTGCAGATTTGTGGCAGTTGGCGCACCGGACTGTCCGGTGCACACCGGACAGTCCGGTGCCCCCTGCCGACCGTTAGCGCGCCCACGCGTTGCGCGAAGATTGCGCGACCGACCGTTGGCGCAGTCGACCGTTGGCTCACCGGACAGTCCGGTGAATTTTATCCGTACGCCGTTGAACTTTTCCCGAGAGCGACGACTTCGCCGCGGACGACTCACCGGACAGTCCGGTGCACCATTGGACAGTCCGGTGAATTTTAGCCGTACACCGCCGTCGAGTCCCGAGAGTGACCTGTTCACCGGAGGCTGGCCTGGCGCACCGGACACTGTCAGGTGCACCACCGGACATTGTCCAGTGCACCACCGGACAGTCTGGTGCACCCAGACCGAGTAGGAGTTGGCTGTACACTTCCCCAATCCATTTTCTCCTGTTTCTAGCACTTAGACACAATACATTAGTACCCAAATCAATGTACTAAGTCTAGAAACGTACCTTGTTATATGATTTGCACTTCTTCAATCTTTGGCACAAATTAACACTTAGAGAATAGGTGTTGGGCACTTAATCACTAAAACACTTTAGAAATGGCCCAAGGGCACATTTCTCTTTCATTATCTATGCGCCTCTAATGCACGAGTTTCCATCGTTTTATGTCACGTGTGACGTGAAGACTTTGTTTCTCTTTCACGTCTCACGTAACAACTAGATAAACTTCTTTTCGTGTAATAGGATAACGATAACAAAAATAGGCTAAACTTCCATGTATATAATCGGATAAGATAGCAATGCCACTGCTTTACAAAGTCTTCCTCTCAACTCATTTGGAAAAAGGTTCTTTCGACTGACCGAATGATCGATGCTCCGTGACATGCAAAAAAACGATCAGGCAAAGTCCAAGTCCCCACATTATCCGACAACCAAGTCCGAGCATGGTGGCTGAAAGTCGCCTAGAGGGGGGGGGGGTGAATAGACGGAATCTAAAATTATAAACTTAAGCACACACTACAAGCCGGAGTTAGCGTTAGAATTAAAATCGAGTTCGAAAGAGAGGGCAAAAAACAAATCAAGGGCAAATGAAGCGGATGACACGGTGATTTGTTTTACCGAGGTTCGGTTCTTGCAAACCTACTCCCCGTTGAGGTGGTCACAAAGACCGGGTCTCTTTCAACCCTTTCACTCTCTCAAACGGTCACCTAGACCAAGTGAGCTTTTCTTCTTAATCAAACGGGTCACTTAGACCCCTACAAAGACCACCACAACTTGGTGTCCCTTGCTTTGATTACAAGTGCCTTGAGAACAAGAAAGAGGAAGAAGAAAAGCGATCCAAGCGCAAGAGCTCAAAGAACACGAGCAAAACTCTCTCTTCTAGTCACTAATTGCTTTGAGTGGAATTGGGACTTGGAGAGACTTTGATTCAATCTAATTGTGTCTTGTATTGAATGCACTAGCTCTTGTATTGAGTGAGATGTCTGAAAAACTTGGATGCATTGAAGTGTGGTGGTTGGGGGTATTTATAGCCCCAACCACCAAAACAGCCATTGGGGAAGTCTGCTGTCGAAGGGTGCACCGGACAATCCGGTGCGCCAGCCACGTCACCCAACCGTTAGGGTTCTGACGGTTTCGATCGTTGGAGCTCTGACTTCATGGGGCACCAGACAGTCTCGTGCCGCACCAGACAGGTGTTGTTCACTGTTCGGTGTGCCTTCTGGCGCTGCTCTGACTCTGCATGCACAGACACGCACTGTTCACTATTGCTTTTGCAGACGGCCGTTGGCGCAGTAGCCGTTGCTCCGCATGGCACACCAGACAGTCCGATGAATTATAGCGAAGCGGCTTTTCCAGAAACCTGAAGGTGGCGAGTTCGAGTTGATCTTCCCTGGTGCACCAGACAGTCCGGTGCGCCAGCCCAGGGCACACTTCGGTTTTCTTTTGCTCCTTTCATTTGAACCCTAACTTGTTCTGTTTATTGGTTTATGTTGAACCTTTGGCACCTGTAGAACATATAATCTAGAGCAAACTAGTTAGTCCAATTGTTTGTGTTGGGCAATTCAACCACCAAAATCATTTAGAAAAAGGTTTGACCCTATTTCCCTTTCAATCTCCCCCCTTTTTGGTGATTGATGCCAACAAAAACCAAAGCAAATATATGAGTGCAGAATTGAACTAGTTTGCATAAGGTTGGTGCAAAGGTTGCTTGGAATTAGACCAATATAATCATTTCAATAGATATGCATGTATTGCTTTCTTCTATTTTAACATTTTGGACCACATTTGCACCACTAGTTTTGTTTTTGCAAATTCTTTTGCAAAATCTTTTCAAAGTCCTTTTGCAAATAGTCAAAGGTATATGAATAAAATTGAAAGAAGCATTTTCAAGATTTGAAATTTTCTCCCCCTGTTTCAAATGCTTTTCCTTTGACTTAAACAAAACTCCCCCTGAATGAAATTCTTCTCTTAGTGTTCAAGAGGGCTTTACCAATTGAAAGAAGATTAATTATTTTTAGATACCAATTTGAAGAATACTAACCAATTGAAAACTTCTTTTAAAAACTTTAAAATTGGTGGTGGTGCGGTCCTTTTGCTTTGGGCTAATACTTTCTCCCCATTTGGCATTAATCGCCAAAAACAGAGACATTTGAGAGCCCTATTTTAATTTTTCTCCCCCTTTGGCAAACAATATATGAGCGAAAGATTATACCAATGTGGAGAGATGGCGGAATACCGGCAAAGAGTAAATAATACTGATGGAGTTGAGTGGAAGCGTCGTCTTTGTCGAATACTCCATTTCCCTTTCAATTCTATGACTAAGCATAAGAATATACTTGAAAACACATTAGTCATAAATATAAAAGAGATATGATCAAAGGTATGTAAATGAGCTATGTGTGCAAAGTATCAATCAAAATTCCGAGAATCAAGAATGTTTAGCTCATTCCTAAGTTTGGTAAAGGTTTTCTCATCTAAAGGCTTGGTAAAGATATTAGCTAATTGTTCTTTGGTGTTAATATAGGCTATCTCGATATCCCCCCTTTGTTGGTGATCTCTCAAAAGTGTTACCGAATGGCTATGTGCTTAGTGCGGCTGTGTTCAACGGGATTATCCGCCATGCGGATTGCACTCTCATTATCACATAGGAGAGGGACTTTGCTAAATTTGTAGCCATAGTCCCTGAGGGTTTGCCTCATCCAAAGCAATTGCACGCAACAATGGCCTGCGGCAATATACTCGGCTTCGGCGGTGGAAAGAGCTACTGAGTTTTGTTTCTTTGAAGCCCAAGACACCAGGGATCTCCCCAGAAACTAACAAGTCCCTGATGTGCTCTTCCTATCAATTTTACACCCTGCCCAATCAGCATCTGAATATCCTAATAAATCAAAAGAGGATCCTTTGGGGTACCAAAGACCAAACTTAGGAGTATAAACTAAATATCTCAAGATTCTTTTCACGGCCCTAAGGTGAACTTCCTTAGGATCGACTTGGAACCTTGCACACATGCATATGGAAAGCATAATATCCGGTCGAGATGCACATAAGTAGAGTAAAGATCCTATCATCGACCGGTATACCTTTTGATCTACGAATTTACCTCCCGTGTCGAGGTCGAGATGCCCATTTGTTCCCATGGGTGTCTTGATGGGTTTGACATCCTTCATTCCAAACTTGGTGAGTATGTCTTGAATGTACTTTGTTTGGCAGATGAAGGTGCCCTCTTGGAGTTGCTTGACTTGAAATCCTTGAAAATACTTCAACTCCCCCATCATAGACATCTCAAATTTTTGAACCATGATCCTACTAAACTCTTCACAAGTAGATTTGTTAGTAGACCCAAATATGATATCATCAACGTAAATTTGGCATACAAACAAATCTTTTGCAATAGTTTTAGTAAAGAGAGTAGGATCGACTTTACCGACTTTGAAGCCATTAGTGATAAGAAAATCTCGAAGGCATTCTTACCATGCTCTTGGGGCTTGCTTGAGCCCATAAAGCGCCTTTAAGAGTTTATACACATGGTTTGGGTACTCACTATCTTCTAAGCCAGGAGGTTGCTCAACATAGACCTCTTCCTTGATTGGTCCAATGAGGAAGGCACTCTTCACGTCCATTTAATAAAGCTTAAAGCCATGGTAAGTAGCATAGGCAAGTAATATGCGAATTGACTCAAGCCTAGCTACGGGTGCATAGGTTTCACCGAAATCCAAACCTTTGATTTGTGAATATCCCTTGGCCACAAGTTGGGCTTTGTTCCTTGTCACCACACCATGCTCATCTTGCTTGTTGCGGAAAACCCACTTGGTTCCTACAACATTTTGATTAGGACGTGGAACTAAATGCCATACCTCATTCCTCGTGAAGTTGTTGAGCTCTTCTAGCATTGCCAACACCCAATCCGAGTCTCTTAGTGCATCCTCCACCTTGTATGGCTCAATAGAGGACACAAAAGAGTAATGTTCACAAAAATGAGCGACTCGAGATCGAGTGGTTACCCCCTTATGAATATCGCCGAAGATGAGTTCATGGGGTGATCTCTTTGAATCGCTTGGTGGACTCTTGGGTGTGGCGGTCTTTGACCCTGTACTTCTTGTTCATCTTCCTTGTCTTGATTTACTTCATCTCCCCCTTGATCATTGCCCTCTTCTTGAGGTGTCTCATCTTCTTGATCTTCTTCTTCATCATCTTGAGCCTGTTCCTCATCTTGAGTTGGTGGAGATGCTTGTATGGAAGATGAAGGTTGATCTTGTGCTTGTGGAGGCTCTTCGAATTTCTTAGGACACACATCCCTAATGGACATGTTCCTTAGTGCAACGCATGGAGCCTCTTCATCATCTAGCTCATCAAGATGAACTTGCTCCACTTGGGAGCCATTAGTCTCATCAAATACAATGTCACAAGAAACTTCAACTAGTCCAGTGGACTTGTTAAATACTCTATATGCCCTTGTGTTTGAATCATATCATAGTAAAAAGCCTTCTATAGCCTTAGGAGCAAATTTAGATTTTCTACCTCTTTTGATAAGAATAAAACATTTGCTACCAAAGACTCTAAAATATGAAACACATTGGGCTTTTTACCGGTGAGGAGTTCAGATGATTTCTTCTTGAGGATTCAGTGAAGGTAGAGCCGGTTGATGGAGTAGCAGGCGGTGTTAATCGCCTTAGCCCAAAACCGGTCCGGAGTCTTGTACTCATCAAGCATGGTCCTCACCATGTCTAGTAGAGTTCTATTCATCCTCTCCACTACACCATTTTGTTGAGGCGTGTAGGGAGAAGAGAACTCATGCTTGATGCCCTCTTCCTCAAGAAAGCCTTCAATTTGTGAATTCTTGAACTCCGTCCCATTGTCGCTTCTAATCTTTTTGATCCTTAAGCCAAACTCATTTTGAGCCCATCTCAAGAATCCCTTTAAGGTCTCTTGGGTTTGTGATTTTTCCTGTAAAAAGAACACCCAAGTGAAGCGAGAATAATCATCCACAATTACAAGACAATACTTACTCCCGCCGATGCTTATGTAAGCAATTGGGCCGAATAAATCCATGTGGAGTAGCTCAAGCGGCCTATCGGTCGTCATGATGTTCTTGTGTGGATGATGGGCACCAACTTGCTTTCCTACTTGACATGTGCCACAAATCCTGTCTTTCTCAAAATGAACATTGGTTAGTCCCAAAATGTGCTCTCCCTTTAGAAGCTTGTGAAGATTCTTCATCCCAACATGGGCTAGTCGGCGATGCCAGAGCCAACCCATATTAGTCTTAGCAATTAAGCAAGTGTTGAGTTTAGCTCTATTGAAATCAACTAAGTATAGCTGACACTCTAACACTCCCTTAAATGCTACTGAATCATCACTTCTTCTAAAGACAGTAACACCTAAATCTGTAAAAAGACAGTTGTAACCCATTTTGCATAATTGAGAAATGAAAGCAAATTGTAATCTAGTGAATCTCTAAGAAAAACATTGGAAATAGAATGGTCAGGTGATATAGCAATTTTACCAAGTCCTTTGACCAAACCTTGATTTCCATCCCCGAATGTGATAGCTCTTTGGGGATCTTGGTTTTTCTCATAAGAGGAGAACATCCTTTTCACCCTAGTTATGTGGTTTGTGCACCTACTATTAATGATCCAACTTGAGCCCCCCGGATGCATAAACCTACAAAACAAGTTTAGGCCTTGTTCTTAGGTACCCAAACGGTCTTGGGTCCTTTGACATTAGAAACAAGCACCTTGGGTACCCAAACACAAGTCTTTGTGCCCTTGTGCTTGGCCCCAACATATTTGGCAACTACTTTGCCTGATTTGTTAGTTAAAACATAAGAAGCATCAAAAGTCTTAAATGAAACAATAGGCTCATTTGATGCAGTAGGAGTTTTCTTTTTAGGCAATTTAACATGAGTGGATTGCCTAGAACTAGATGCCTCACTCTTATACATAAAAGCATGATGAGAGCTAGAGTGAGACTTCCTAGAATGAATTCTCCTAATTTTGTGTTCGGAATAACCAGCAGGATATAAAATGTAACCCTCGTTATCCTGAACCATGGGAGCTTTGCCCTTAACAAAGTTAGATAATTTCTTAGGGGCATTAAGCTTAACATTGCCTCCCTGTTGGAAGCCAATGTCATCCTTAATGCCAGGGCGTCTCCTATTATAGAGCATGCTTCTAGCAAATTTAAATTTTTCATTTTCTAAGTCATGCTCATTGATCTTAGCACTAAGTTGAGCTATGTGATCATTTTGTTGTTTAATTAAAGCTAGGTGATCATGGATAGCATCAACATTAATGTCTCTACATCTAGTACAAATAGAAACATGATCAACAATAGATGTAGAGGGTTTGCAAACATTTAATTCATCAATCTTAACATGTAACATGTCATTTTCATTTCTAAGATTGGCAATAGCATCATTGCAAACATTTAAATCTTTCGCCTTATCAATTAATTTTTCATTCTCAATCTTAAGGCTAGAAATTGATTCATTCAACTTGTCAATCTTAGCAATCAAACTAGCATTATCATTTTTAAGTTTGACAAGAGAATCATCACAAACATTTAATTTCTCAACCTTAGCAAATAAATTGGCATTCTTAGTTTTAAGGTTGGAAATCAAATCATGGCAACTCCTAAGCTCATTAGATAAATTTTCATATTTTTCTACTTCCTGAGCATATGCATTTTTCACTTTAACATGCTTTTTGTTTTCCTTAATTATGAATTCCTCTTGGCTATCCAAGAGTTCATCCTTCTCATGAATAGCACCTATCAATTCATTTAATTTTTCTTTTTGTTGCATGTTTAAGTTGGCAAAAAGGGCAAGCAAGTTATCTTCATCATCACTAGAGCTACTCTCATCACTAGATGTTGCATATTTAGTGGAGCCTCTAGATTTTACCTTCTTCTTCTTGCCGTCCTTTGCCATGAGGCACTTGTGGCCGACGTTGGGGAAGAGGAGACCCTTGTTAACGGCGATGTTGGCGGCGTCTTCGTCGTCGGAGGAGTCGGTAGAGCTCTCATCAGAGTCCCACTCCCGGCATACATGGGCATCGCCGCCCTTCTTCTTTTAGTATTTCTTCTTTTCCTTCCTCTTTCCCTTCTTGTCGTCGCCCCTGTCACTATCACTAGATAATGGATATTTAGCAATGAAATGACCGGGCTTACCACACTTGTAGCAAACTTTCTTGGAACGCGGTTTGTAGTCTTTCCCCTTTCGTTGTTTGAGGATTTGTCGGAAGCTCTTGATGATGAGCGTCATCTCCTCGTTGTCGAGCTTGGAGGCGTCGGGTGTAGAGGTGGCGCCTCGCTCGATGATTTGTTTGGAGCCTTTGATCATCAATTCAAAGCTCACAAACTTCCCTATAACCTCCTCGGGAGACATAAGCTTGTATCTAGGATCACCATGAATTAATTGAACTTGTGTAGGATTAAGAAAACAAGTGATCTTAGAATAACCTTGACTATTTTATGGTCGTCCCATTTTGTGCTCCCGAGTTTGCGCACTTGATTCACCAAGGCCTTGAGCCGGTTGTACATGGCTTGTGGCTCCTCCCCTTGGTTGAGCATGAATCGACCGAGCTCCCCCTCGATCGTTTCTCGCTTGATGATCTAGGTCACCTCATCTCCTTCGTGCGCGGTCTTGAGTACGTCCCAAATCTCTTTAGCACTCTTCAACCCTTGCACCTTATTATACTTGTGACGGAACCTCCCAAGTCATTAGGCCCACCTACAGTTGTCCTTGTCCAACGGACTTCAGACAACCCTGCAGGTGCCCCTTAATCACTTGACAAGTTCGGTATCTATATACCTTACCTTTCCCAAGAATGTTTCACTCATCACGCAGACATTACAATACATCGGAGGTACGAAAATGCGGAAGCAGTTACCATATTTTACTTTATTGAAAAGTAAGAAAGAGTAGTATTTATTACAGACCAGAGTTAAAATATAAGAGTGTTGAAGTGTTATTACATCACTGTGAGGCAAAAACCCCTCCCGGTAAACATCAAACAAAAAGATTAACGGAGGCTTCTTTCCTCCCGAAGCTTCACTCCTGGTTTTCTTCTTTGGGCACCACCTTTGAACAAAAGCAGCAAAAATTTACCGCTTCCTCACCTAAAACAACATGGGACAAAGCCCTGAGTACGAAGTGTACTTTCGCAAGTCTTACCTATCAAAATAAAAGACGCTCAATGATATGCTGGCCTTTGTGGTTCAAGGTAGGGCTTTTCAATAATCAATGACTCTGTTTGCAGAAATGCTTACTAATAATGGATCCTTAAAAGTCCAATTTTATTAGCAAGTTAAGTTATTACCTGAGTTCTAGAGTTCTTTCTACCCTAGTTCAAGCACTTGACCTATACTAGCCAATTTCCTTTCAACAACCCTTCTTATTTACTGGAATGCTATGTTTAGGGCAGTTACCAAGTCTTCATATCCACGAAGTTACGGCAATCCGAATCGATTATACTCAGCTGAGGATCTCCGATCACACGACATATGTAGCACTTAACCCTTGCATATGTCAACTCGCCACCGGGGTTCTTAAGACCAGATTAGGTCCATGCCAACCGAGAGCATAGATACACCACCGTCCAGCCTCTTGCCACGGAGGGTACACACTACTCTCGCCATCTCTCCACTCCCAGTGCGTGTTATCTTATTCTGGTATTAGCCTGCCTGAGGCTAAGCTTACCCATGATGAGGAATGTGACCAGCTAAAGGGTCCTCGATCATCAAGCCTACATCGACACGGTCCTTAATGGACTCAGACGGGGACACTACACCGAGACTCTTTTTCTCGTGCAAGTCACCCGCCCGATCTCAGCTTTATCATTTCAAACCCAAAGTTTGGTACCTGGCAGAGGTACATCTTTTCCGATGTTGAACCCATCATGGCCATGATGGATTCACCATCAAGTTTTATTTTTAAAAACATTCCCACCCACTGAAGCGTCACCTTTGTTTTAAAACAAAACATTTTTGTTTACTAAAGCAAGGCTAAGCATCAGAAAATTCTTTTCAAAAAGGGTATCAAGGAAGGGTAATCAAATTTTCAAGGAAGGAAATGCATCAACGGTTTAGCACACAACTCCTATCACCTAATGCATCAAACAAGGTGATAAAGATTTTAAAACAACAAGGAGATGGCAAATGCACCGGGGCTTGCCTTGTGTTACTGGTGAATCAGGCTCTGTTCTGCAGATATCAAAATAAAAACAGTTTCCTGCCTGATGTTCTTCAGGTGGTGGTGGGGGTGGTGAAGTCCTCGCTTCTTCGACTTCTATTTCCTCTTCGTTTTCTAGATATAGCCATATATCATCATGAATGCTCATGTAATGCTCATGAAGATGCTAGGATAATAAAAGTTTATTATCTAATATCTTGAATACAACTTTCCTTCACAGATTTTCGAGAAACTAGGGTTCTCAGAGTCCATAGTGAAGTTCATAGGGCAGGGGGCTAGGGTTTTGGGTTCTAAGTATCAAACATGGTCCAAATCATACCAAACTTTACCCAAGGTTTCTAAATAATATTCAAAGTTTACCTAAAAAGTTTGGTGAATTTTGGAATTATTAATTATTTTCTAAAATTCTAGAAGTATGGATTTTGGTTATTTTAAATGTCCCAAAATTCCCTATTGGAACTAAAAATCATGAAACTATTTTTATTATATACTATAGGAAATTAGAAGTCTAGCAAAATTGGTCAGGTATTTTTATCATTTTTCTACAATTTTCTAGGAATTTTTTAATCCAGGAAGAAAAAGAAAAGGAAAAGCAATGAATAGTGTTGGGCTGAATTCAGCCCAACCAGCCTAGAGCAAGGGAGAAACCCATGCGCGCCCACGCCCGCGGGGCAGTTTTAGACTGGAGCCCTCCGGGGTTTGAACATCTATAGAAGGATCCTGCACACTATTTAACCGAGTCACTGACACTTGCGGAAAGGTCCTTGCACTTCTATTTCTTCACAGTCTGAAGCCCACGACGGCGAACGGCACAGGGTCGAGCTCCGGCGAGCTTGTACTGGCTAGAATACTTGATGAATGGTGTTCTACTTTGGCAGGAACCAAATTCAAGTCCTAACCATCGTTTCCCCTCAACTAATTTCACGAACGGCGACCTAACCTACTCTGTCCACGGTGACAGCGGGTATCGCGGACATTCAATCGTGTTCCCGGTGATCCTAAGGACTCTAGCTCCATTGGGTGGGTCAGAGAGTATCAGAAGCATCTAAGAACACTGAAACGAGGACTTAGAGGACATGAACGGACCTGAGATGCGCTGGCCACGGCGAGGGTTCTTTCGTAGTGGCGGAAACACAGATTGGGGGAAATGAGCGATTCACGGTCTCTAGTGGACAATTGAAGACACACGTTGGTACTATGGATGGGTGATTACCCTACGGCGCTCACGACGTGCTCAATTTATAGTAGACATGAGTGGTGGCCGGGGAATTGGACGAAGACACGCGGCGGTCGGAGAAATAGGAGGTCACTAGCGTGCGTGATTGGTGTCTATTACCGTGGCAAGCTCTCCGGCGATCACCGGATACGCTTAACATGACTATCTGCGACGTGGTAAGATGCTCGGGCACGTGGCGCATGGTCGGTAAACAGCTAACACCGACGAGAACCAATCCGATCGACTGCAATCCGAGCAGATGCGGCGAACTCCCCGTCGATTGGGTCCGAGTTTATCCATCGCCAGGATCTTTCACCTGGGAGCATTATCCGGCACTGGCGAGCACGAATCATAACAGTGACATGAATCCAACCGCGGAGATCGTTGGCGGCGACATTCAGTGCACAAGGGATATTTTTAGGGTACTGTACTATGGGACGGATCTTCAGTCAGCCTGACAGCCCAACTTGCAAGGCCTGGATCTTAATTTTTCATGCAACGACTCCCTAATCCATCTTTAAGAAAGTTGTTGCCCTACTATCCAGCTTCAATCTTACTACAGCAGTCACTCCCAAATTCTTGCTAAATCATGCTCGAATTCCAGCTCAAAGGTGGCTCAATCACACTGTCAGTCTGAATTCAGACTTTAGACAGTCTGACAGCCCATCTTTGGGTCCAATTTTCTCAAAACTTTTCATAGTACCAGGACTTGATCTGTATAGCAAAATTGTTCCCCTTTGATAGCTCTACAAACTTGATGTGGTGACCTAGGGCAAAAACTTTATAATTTGAAAGATATGGGGCCCCAAAGTTGAGCCAATTCCACTAAATTTTAGACTTAACTCCATAGGGTTCAAATAGGGCTTTTTGCAAATAAGTCCAATTCACATCTTTTGACTTGGAAATCCCCAATTATGTGAACCATATGAGTTAAGGTACCCTAATGCCTTGGTTTTGCACATTAGTCCAAAAGTGCACTAGTTTTGCACTTAGCCCCCTAGGGTTTTAGTCTAGGGTTTTCCAGGGTTCTATTTAGGGTTTTTTAGTACTTCTAGGGTTTGGATGCCACTTAAGTATATCCATGGTGATATTTTATGATCATTTCAACTAAGTTTTGAAGTTTTCTCTTAGTTAAGCTTTGTTTACTCTTCTAAGCCCAGTTTAGAGTTAAGTATCCTATTCTAGGGTTTGACCCATAACCAGTCATATCCACACAACTTGTTTGAAATTTTTGCCTAGTGAATGCTGAAAGGGAAATAGGGTCAGACCTTTTCCATATGAATTTTGGTGGTTGAATTGCCCAACACAAATTATTGGACTAACTAGTTTGCTCTAGATTATGAGTTCTACAGGTGCCAAAGGTTCACAATAAACCAATACAAGTCAAAAGAAAGGGTTCAAATACAAGGAGCAAAGTTGTACCAAAGGCAGCCCTGGTCTGGCACACCAGACAGTGTCCGGTGCACCAGGGAGTTCGACGCTGAACTTGCCAGCTTTGGGAATTTGGGAGGCCGCTCCGCTATAATTCATCAGACTGTCCGGTGTAACACCGGACTGTCCATTGTGCCAGCGGAGCAACGACTACTTCACGCCAACGGTTGTCTGCGAAGGCATTAAATGCTCTACAGTGCGCGCCTGCGCGCGCAGAAGTCAGAGCAGGCGCCAGAAGGCGCACCGGACAGTCTACAGAACCTGTCCGGTGCACCACCGGACTGTCCGGTGGCCCCACAAGTCAGAGCTCCAACGGTCGAACCCTAACGGTTGGGTGACGTGGCTGGCGCACTGGACTGTTCGGTGCGCCCGTCGACAAAAGCCATCCCCAACGGCCATTTTGGTGGTTGGGGCTATAAATACCCCCAACCACCCCACATTCATGGCATCCAAGTTTTCAGCCTTCACACCCCATACAAGAGCTATAGCATTCAATACAAGACACAAATAAAGAGATCAAATCCTCTCCCAAGTCCAGAATCACTCCAACCAAATAAGTGACTAGAGAGAGAGAGGCATTTGTGTTCATTTGAGCTCTTGTGCTTGGATTGCTTTTCTTCTTCCTCTATTCTTGCTTTCAATTCACCTGTAATCAAAACAAGTGACACCAAGTTGTGGTGGTCCTTGTAGTGGACTAAGTGTCCCATTTGATTGAGGAGAAAGGCTCACTCGGTCTAAGTGACCGTTTGAGAGAGGGAAAGGGTTGAAAGAGACCCGGTCTTTATGACCACCTCAACGGGGAGTAGGTTTGCAAAAACCGAACCTCGGTAAAACAAATCACCGTGTCATCCGCTCTATTTCCTTGGTTGATTTGTTTTGCGCCCTCTCTTTCGGACTCGTTTATATTTCTAACGCTAACCCCGGCTTGTAGTTGTGCTTAAGTTTATAATTTTCAGATTCTGCCTATTCACCCCCTCTAGGCGACTTTCAATTGGTATCAGAGCGAGATGCTTCATTAGAGCCTAACCGCTCGAAGTGATGTCGGGAGATCACGCTAAGAAGGAGATGGTGACCGACGACAAGAACATTACAAGCCACGGGAAGGCTCCATCGGGAGAGTCCCGCAACAAGGGGAAGGAGAAGGAATCCCCTTCACACAAGTCGCATCAGAGTGGCGAAAAGAAAAAGAAGATGAGGAAGGTGGTCTACTACGAGACCGACTCTTCGTCGTCATCCACCTCCGGCTCCGACGCGCCGTTCGTAACTTCTAAGTGCCATGAGCACAAGAAGTTTAGTAAGATTCCTCTACACTACCCTCACATTTCTAAACGTACTCCATTACTTTCCATTCCATTAGGCAAACCACCGGTTTTTTACGGTGAAGATTATAACATGTGGAGTGATAAAATGAGGCATCACCTAACCTCACTCCACACTAGTATTTGGAACGTTGTTGAGTTTGGTGTACAGGTACCATCTGTAGGGGATGAGGACTATGATTCGGACGAAGTTGCCCAAATCCGGCACTTCAACTCACAAGCCACCATGATCCTCCTCGCCTCTCTAAGTCGAGAGGAGTATAACAAGGTGCAAGGATTGAAGAGCGCCAAAGAGATTTGGGACGTGCTCAAAATGGCGCACGAATGAGACGAGGTGACCAAGATCACCAAGAGGGAGATGATCGAGGGAGAGCTCGGTCGATTCATGCTTCACCAAGGGGAGGAGCCACAAGCGATGTACAACCGGCTCAAGACCTTGGTGAACCAAGTGCGCAACCTCGGGAGCACCAAGTGGGATGACCATGAAATGGTCAAGGTTATTCTTAGATCACTCATATTTCTTAACCCCACTCAAGTTCAATTAATTCATGGTGATCCAAGATATAAACTAATGTCTCCTGAGGAAGTGATAGGTAAATTTGTGAGCTTTGAGCTAATGATCAAAGGTTCCAAAAAGATCATCGATCAAGGCGCATCCTCCTCTGTACCGAAAGCACAACCCGTTGCATTCAAGGCAACGAAGGAGAAGAAAGAAGACTCTACATTGAGTAGAGTCCCCATTGACGCATCCAAGCTCGACAATGAGGAGATGGCGCTCATCATCAAGAGCTTCCGTCAAATCCTCAAACAAAGGAAGGGGAAAGATTACAAGCCCCATTCCAAGAAAGTGTGCTACAAGGGTGGTAAGCCTGGTCATTTCATTGCTAAATGTCCATTATCTAGTGATAGTGACAGGGGCGACGACAAGAAGGGAAAGAGGAGAGAAAAGAAGAGGTACTACAAGAAGAAGGGCGGCGATGCCCATGTTTGCCGGGAGTGGGACTCTGACGAGAGCTCCACCGACTCCTCCTCTGACGAGGACGCCGCCAACATCGCCGTCAACAAAGGGCTCCTCTTCCCCAACGTCGGCCACAAATGCCTCATGGCAAAGGACGACAAGAAGAAGAAGATAAAATCAAGATCCTCAACTAAATATGCAACATCTAGCGATGAGGCTAATTCTAGTGATGATGAGGATGACTGTTTACTCTTTTTGCCAACTTAAACATGCAGCAAAAGGAAAAATTAAATGAATTGATTAGCACTATTCATGATAAGGATGAACTCTTGGATAGCCAAGAGGATTTCCTAATTAAAGAAAATAAGAAGCATGTTAAAGTTAAAAATGCTTATGCTCAGGAGGTAGAGAAAAATGAAAAATTAACTAGTGAGCTAAGCACTTGCCATGATATTGTTTCCAACCTTAGAAATGAGAATGCAAAACTAATTGCTAAGGTTGAAAAGTTTGATGCTTGTGATGATTCAATCGTTAGTCTTAGAAATGATAATGCCAATTTAATTGCTAAGATTGACAATTTGAATGCTTCTCTTTCTAGCCTTACAATTTGAATGCTTCTATTTCCAATCTTAGAGATGAGAATGATATTTTGCATGCTAAGATTGTTGAATTAAATACTTGCAAACCCTCTACATCTTCCGTTGAGCATGTTACTATTTGCACTAGATGTAGAGATATTAATGTTGATGCTATTCATGATCACCTAGCTTTAATTAAACGACAAAATGATCACATAGCTCAACTTAGTGCCAAAATCAATGAGCATGACTTGAAAAATGAGAAATTTAAATTTGCTAGAAGCATGCTCTATAGTGGGAGATGCCCTGGGATTAAGGATGGCATTGGCTTCCAAAAGGGAGACAATGTCAAGCTTAATGCCCCGCCTAAAAGATTGTCTAATTTTGTTAAGGGCAAGGCTCCCATGGTTCAGGATAACGAGGGTTACATTTTACACCCTACCGGTTATCCTGAACACAAAATTAGGAGAATTCACTCTAGGAAGTTTCACTCTGGTCCTAATCATGCTTTTATGTATAAGAGTGAGGCATCTAGTTCTAGGCAATCAACCCATGCTAAATTGCCTAAGAAGAAAACTCCTGCTACATCAAATGATCATAATGTTTCATTCAAAACTTTTGATGCTTCCTATGTGCTAACTAACAAATCCAGCAAGGTAGTTGCCAAGTATGTTGGGGGCAAACACAAGGGATCAAAGACTTTTGTTTGGGTACCCAAAGTTCTTGTATCTAATGTCAAAGGAACCAAAACTGTTTGGGTACCTAAAATCAAGAACTAAATTTGTTTTGTAGGTTTATGCATCCGGGGGCTCAAGTTGGATCATCGACAGCGGGTGCACAAACCACATGACAGGGGAGAAAAAGATGTTCTCCTCCTACGAGAAAAACCAAGATCCCCAAAGAGCGATCACATTCGGGGATGGAAATCAAGGTTTGGTCAAAGGATTGGGTAAAATCGCTATATCACCTGACCATTCTATTTCCAATGTTTTTCTTGTAGATTCTTTGGATTACAACTTGCTTTCTGTTTCTCAATTATGCAAAATGGGTTACAACTGTCTTTTTACGGATACAGGTGTTATTGTCTTTAGAAGAAGTGATGATTCAGTAGCATTTAAGGGAGTGTTAGAGGGTCAGCTATACTTAGTTGATTTCAATAGAGCTGAACTCGACACTTGCTTAATTGCTAAGACTAACATGGGTTGGCTCTGGCATCGCCGACTAGCCCATGTTGGGATGAAGAATCTTCACAAGCTTCTAAAGGGAGAGCACATTTTGGGGCTAACAAATGTGCATTTTGAGAAAGACAAGATTTGTAGCGCATGCCAAGCAGGGAAGCAAGTTGGTGTTCATCATCCACACAAGAACATCATGACAACTGACAGGCCACTTGAGCTCCTCCACATGGACCTATTCGGCCCGATAGCTTACATAAGCATCGGCGGGAGTAAGTACTGTCTAGTTATTGTGGATGATTATTCTCGCTTCACTTGGGTATTCTTTTTACAGGATAAATCTCAAACCCAAGAAACTTTGAAAGGATTCTTGAGACGAGCTCAAAACGAGTTCGGCTTAAGGATCAAGAAGATAAGAAGCGACAACGGGACGGAGTTCAAGAATTCACAAATTGAAGGCTTCCTTGAGGAGGAGGGCATCAAGCATGAGTTCTCTTCTCCCTACACACCACAACAAAATGGTGTAGTGGAGAGGAAGAATAGAACTCTATTAGACATGGCAAGGACCATGCTTGATGAGTACAAGACTTCAGATCGGTTTTGGGCCGAGGCGGTCAACACCGCTTGCTACGCCATCAACCGGTTGTATCTACACCGAATCCTCAAGAAGACATCTTATGAACTCCTCACCGGTAAAAAGCCAAATGTTTCATATTTTAGAGTCTTTGGTAGCAAATGTTTTATTCTTGTTAAACGAGGTAGAAAATCAAAATTTGCTCCTAAGGCTGTAGAAGGCTTTTTACTAGGATATGATTCAAACACAAGGCATATAGAGTCTTTAACAAGTCCACTGGACTAGTTGAAGTTTCTTGTGACATTGTGTTTGATGAGACTAACGACTCTCAAGTAGAGCAAGTTGATCTTGATGAATTAGATGATGAAGAGGCTCCATGCGTCGCTCTAAGGAACATGTCCATTGGGGATGTGTGTCCTAAGGAAGTTGAAGAGTCTCCACAAGCACAAGATCAACCATCCTCCTCCATACAAGTATCTCCACCAACTCAAGAAGAGGATGAGGCTCAAGACGATGAAGAAGAAGATCAAGAAGATGAGCCACCTCAAGAAGACGGCAATGATCAAGGGGGAGATACAAGTGATCAATACAAGGAGGATGAACAAGTTACAAGGCCGCCACACCCAAGAGTCCACCAAGCAATTCAACGAGATCACCCCGTGAACACCATCCTAGGAGATATTCATAAAGGGGTAACCACTCGATCTCGTGTTGCTCATTTTTGTGAACAATACTCTTTTGTCTCCTCTATTGAGCCATACAGGGTAGAGGATGCACTAAGAGATTCGGATTGGGTGCTGGCGATGCAAGAGGAGCTCAACAACTTCACGAGGAATGAGGTATGACATTTAGTTCCACGTCCTAATCAAAATGTTGTAGGTACCAAGTGGGTATTCCGCAACAAGCAAGATGATCATGGTGTGGTCATAAGGAACAAAGCACGACTTGTGGCCAAAGGGTATTCACAAGTCGAAGGTTTGGATTTTGGAGAAACTTATGCACCCGTAGCTAGGCTTGAGTCCATTCGTATATTATTAGCCTATTGAAAGTTGCCTAGAGGGGGTGAATAGGCAAGTTAAAACTTTTTCAACAAAAACTAGAAGCAAACTGGGTAAAACTGAATTGATCTCGAAATTCACCCAGTTAACTTTGGAAATGAGATGTTCTAAATGATCCACATGGTTCAAAGTAGTAGATCTGAGAAGGGCACTTCTCAAAATCCACACACCAAAAAGATATGAACAAATCTTCCACGCAATGGTGAGAGAACGACGAACACAAACAAACACAATGAGCAAGAACACAAGAGACACAAGATTTATCTCGAGGTTCGGTCACACCACCAAGGTGCCCTACTTCCTCGTTGAGGCGCCCACAAAGAGCCGGGTCTCTTTCAACCCTAATCCTCCCTTTGCCGACTACAAAGGTCAAGCCCACACACTAATCTTTGCTCAAACGAGCGGGTAATACAAACTTTCTTGTGGTCTTCCACAAGATTTGGAGACTCACAAGCGACACCTAGTCGTCTAGGAGCTAGAAGCTCCAAGAGTAATGAATCCACAAAGAACTCGATGTAGTACCAAAGCTCGAATGAAGAAGAGCAAGAGAGATTTGGAGATGAAGCACAAAAACCGCAGCTCTCAAACTCACTCAAAGATTTCTCTCCAAAGATTTGAAATGGGAGAGGCAAGAGGTGTGTGAGAGAGAGTGAGAGGTGTTTCTCAGGTTAGGAATGGAGTCCAAGTCGTGCTTTACTGTGGGGAGAGAGGTAGGAGTGAGTATATATAGGTGGGGCTCCAAAACTAGCCGTTTTTGACTTTTCTGCCCAAAAACCGGTTGAACCAGTCCCAAAACCGGTTGAACCGGTTTTCAAAACACAACTTTTTAGCTGACACAGCAGACTGGCAGAAAAAGGTGAACAGTGCAAAAGCCGGTTGAACCTGTTTTAAAACCAGTTGAACCTGTTTCCACCAGACAAAAACCGGTTGAGTGTCCGGTTGAGTGTTCGGCTAAACCAGTATTTTCAAAAAAGGTGAACAGTGCAAAAACCGGTTGAACCTGTTTTTTTCAAAGAGCAATTTTGGCCAAGATAGACTTAAAAAGGTTGTACTACATACTTTCACTAAGGATTAACAAGGGTAAAATGGAAGTTTTGGATCAAGGATTTTTAGCTTTAGTACCAACACCAACCTTCTTTTTGGATCTCCCTTGATAGTACGATGATTCCTATACTCAAGTTAAATAAAATATAATTAAGTAACCTCCTTGAGAAATTGGTGTCTCATGTGTGATTTCTCCATGGCGTTGCTTCATAAGGATCACAAACATCTTTGTCTCACCTTTTGAAGCAAACACAAATCGAGCCCGTGACTTGTGCCATTTCACCATATATGAGTTCAAATCATGGCTTCAAGTCACCTTACTGATGCATCAACATGTTGTAACTCTTCATAGATGATTAGTTCATCGACTTAGTGCAAGTACTCTCTTCTTCACCTTAGCCATGGTACCTCGGTCTACAAGCCGTCGCTTGGCCTTCACCTTCGCTTAGTTCCTCGAAGCCCTTTCCTTGCTATCTTCACCCTATCAAGCCATTCTTGAGTCACATCCTATTGAGCATCCATTGAGAGAATCATTTCTTCAATATTGTGAACCTTGCTTGAATATCATCTAGATATAACTGCTAAGATCAATCAAGCTCTAGTTTGATTCTCATATATTCATATATGGACTAATAGTAATATGGTCAAGCCAATTCACGATTCCTCATATCTTATTCACTTTGGCTTGACCAATCCTCTTAATCACTTCAACCTCTATTATGATCATATTTATGCATAGTGATTTCTCAGGACTTGTCCATATATTCAAACCAATATAGAGACCATATTATATCCATTTGCATTGTCTCACTGGTTATTTGACCTTGTGTTGAACCTTGTTCACTGATCATTATACACTATTCAAGTATGTTCATCATACTGAATTCCCTGTTCAACACTTAGCAAACTTGTTAGACCTTTAAATGTGTTGTTATCCAAATCACCAAAACTCACAAAAGGGATGAATGCACTTTCAATCTCCCCCTTTTTGGTGATTGATGACAACACATTTAAAGCTTACATAAGATTTGATAAATAAGATTTTGAATCCTATGATATAGTTTCCTCCCCCTAAATATGTGCATTTTAGAAAATACCAATTTTGTACTCAAATGCCAAAAGCACATATTTGGGTCAAAGTATGGAGACAACTTATATCATACTATTCATAGGATGCAGTGTGTCATAAAATAAACGTGATGCTCATGACATAGTATGCACTCATCAACTTTCTACATCTTATGTTTTTCTTATGA
Organism: Zea mays; assembly: GCF_902167145.1. Lineage (NCBI taxonomy): Eukaryota > Viridiplantae > Streptophyta > Magnoliopsida > Poales > Poaceae > Zea > Zea mays. The sequence continues at coordinate 3,714,801 of NC_050098.1, read as the reverse complement.
CTTCCCCTTTTTTTAATTATTTCTCCCCTTTTTAAAGTCTTCTAACACTTAGTTACATAAGACTAAAGGTAAGCTTTAATGCAAAATTTCTCCCCCTTTGTCATAAATCTCCAAAAAGGATACAAAGAATATAAAGGGTAGAAATTATGATTAAGCAAGATGGGAACACACTATTATGAAAAGGGTCCTTAGATGGCACAAAGGTAATGGAGAAGTGACATAAAGTGATGTACCTTTGCATTTTACCTTTTCAAGGGGAGTTCCAAACTTGTGTTGGATTTACAATTCATTTGCAAGCTCTTGTTGGTATAGTAGTGACATAGGTCCAAGATATCAACTCAATATTGTCATACTAATTGAAAGATAAATCTTGATACCTGGAGTCTAGATGTCACCTAGCATTTTCTTATCATAACAAGAAGCAACATGAAAATTGCATAAGTATGGATTATAGAACTAGTGATCATGTTCGAAAAATATCAATTGAAAACCACCAATTGATACAATTTGATAGATAATCAGATCACTAATTGCATTTTACACTAAGTTCTCCTCAAGTTTTAGTGCACACATATATATGAATTTAATTGATACCTGTTGAGAGTACTTATTTGCAACTTAAAGTACCATTGGCATACAAGGAGTATCAATTGAACATAATCATGCAACATAAGGAATATGTGCACTATTTAATCAATTAAGTTCTAGACAAGAGAATTTATAAGCTATGCTACTTTAGACATTTGCAATCCAAAAGGATGTGATACATATTTACCAATTTTAGATGACGTTGGAGTAGCATATACAAGAGAAACTCATTCTCTTATGAAATGTATAGAAGATACATTTATTGGAGCAAAGAATCTTTGATACCCATCAAATTTTGCAGTGGAAGCGATTGTCTTTGCTTGAAGATTCCTTTCTAATTTGAAACTACACACATAATAGACTTGAAAATGAAGTTAGTCTCAAAGATTCAAATTATAGACCATTCTCCCTCTAAATGTATGCATACAAGTGATGAATACTTGTTTAGCTTATGCACTTGGACTTGTGAGTCCAGAGGATTAAGTTCTACAATTTGAACCTTGGTACAAATAAAGTATGAAAATATGAAATTACACCAATTTAAGGAATTACTCATAATCAAAAGGTATACTAATAGACATGATATGCAATATTTTAAGCCAAGATTTAAGTGCAACCTTATGATGTGACTTAAGATATTGCATTTACATGCATACACTAACTTGTAAGAGCCTAGATACACAAATATAATACAATAGTTCATGGAGTGACACACCTTTGTTCCATGCCATATGGTCTTCATTATAATCATGAATTTCGATCTTAGCTTTTGATAGGCTTGACATTTCAAAGAGAAACTTATCCTCTTTAAACGATCAAGAGAAACTCATTCTCTTCAAAGAACTACACAAATTCACTAAAAGAAAATGTTAGTCTTTAAGGACATAAGATATAGAATGAGCTCCCCCTAAATGTATGCATCAAGTACTCGAATTACTTGTAACATGCACTTGATTCAATTAAGATTCTTAGAGGAGTTCATCATACATCTTGGTCAAGGCATAATATATTTGAAACAATTGAATTTATGCTAGAGAACACATATCGTTCCCCAATAGAACTAATCCATGGGGTGACATGTGGTAAATATTTGATCATTTCCTTGGAACCACTCATCCTCATTTGATGTTCTCCAAGGTGTGAGACTACACAACATGAACTTGAAAGAAATCATTAGTCTCACAAGATATAGGCTAAACTCTCCCTCAATTTGTGCATGCAAGAGTATACAAAGTACACTTATGCACATCAACAATACGAGGTTAAAGGATATGTTTGCACTATATCTTGGTTTAACATAACATGCTTTACATAGATGATGAAAATTAAACCAATTGAAAGTTTAAGAACTGAAAGTATATCAATTGAAATTCTGAAGGGTAAATCATGCTAATATGAACCTCAAACCTCATAATGAAGGATATCATATAAATATGTCACTACATCTTCATTATTTGGTTGACAAAAAATGTAACTCCCTTCTTGAATCACTGTGATTTCTTTTCTCTTTATGATTTCATCCAACCAGGCGATCTTGAACTTCATTCATCTTGGCTTGGTTCAATCATACTTGATATGAGACCCATTGAAACTCAATGATTGAAACAACCAAGACTCTTATATCCGTAGATTTTGAATCCATTTTGAAAGCACTTGGAAAGACCTTATTAAAACACTTAGAAAAGAGAGCATTAGAAACACAAGGGAGGGTTTCACAAATGATAATCCTTATATGTGGATGGAGAATGAATCATCATTCTTGAAACCCAAAAGGATAGATTAAATTCCTTTTAAATTAGTGCACACATATAGTTGATGTCAAAGTTATATGAACTATTGAACATTTTATATTGCAAGGAAATTAACCTATACTATGGTACATCCCACTAAGGATAGAATACTAAAACAACTGAAGGAGAGGAAGTTTTCATACCTTGGCCTCTTATCAACTTCATCTTACTTTAGTTGAATAGTATCCTTTAAGCTTGTGATTTATCCAATTTAAAACAAGCACCATCTCTTAACATAGATTTTCTATGGATAAACTCAACACAAGAGATGGCATTAGTAGTACAAGCACTAGTTTCTTATTTTGCAACCCTTTATATGTGGAAGGCAAGCGAGTTGCTAAAATAGAGAAACCTCATAATATGGACTAAATTTCCCTTGAGCCCTCATGCACAATATATTTTGAATGACATGGATAATATGCATGGTTATTCAATGAAGTCTAAAGGGATGACTTAATCCATATTATGGTGAGTGTCTAATATAGAAGAATCAAATCCAAATTAACTAGATAGAGAATACGTCACATAATTTTGGATTGTTCACCATATGATAATATTCATTCAACTTCCAATTAGACCTTTATTTCATAATCAACAACTGATGTATATCCTCAAGTGCTTCTTTTTCCTTAGTGGCTACACAAGTCACAAAAAGATAAGATTTGAAAATAATATGCACTTGAGATTCAGTTGTTACCACCCTAGCTACTATCTCCAAAGATGATTTATACATTCATTATCGAGCACCCAACTTGATCCATTGAAGGAGTGATCCTTTTCTCCTTTTCTTGATACATCATTGTGTTGCCTTCTTGATGATGAACCTAGCTTATCAAGGTTAGTCGCACAAGCATTCATATCATAAAGACAAGTTATGCATGGAATTTACAACTTAGTGATCCAATTTAATGTGAAGCATTTGGATACGGATTGAAGTAGATTTCTAAGATATCAAAATATGGGTTTCCAAAATTTAGAGAGTATGGATCACTAATTGTACCTTTTATAGTTTAAAAATCATATCCATGTTACTGCATATGTATGTGATGAATATCAACAAAAATATTCTTATGCACTTTTAGAACTAACGATAAGGGAATTTTAAACTGCATCAAGAGTAGCTATTTAGAAAACAAAGATTACAATCCATATGAATGAGATACAAATTTACCATTTTGGATTGTCTTAGTATAGCTTACTCAAGTGAAACTTATTCTCTATGACACAAGATATATAATGTTCTCCCACTAGATATGTGCATCAAGTATTTGAATGACTTGCCACATGCACTTTCAATTCAGTTAAGAGTCTCATGAGGAGTATATTACATATCATGGTCAAGGCATGACAAATTTGCAATGAATTAACTTATGCCTAAGAATACCTACCACCAAATACAATGTGCCATTTGTTATATCAATTGAAAGAACTTACTATATGAGATGGTGTCATCTAAGTATTCTTCTTTTCTTCATTTGTGGAGACTTCCTTCTTTAGCTTGTTATCTCTTTTCCTTTTAAAACTAGTCGAAAAATCACTTTGAAAAAGAGATATTAGTGGTACAAGGAAGTATTTAGTAAATGATGGTATTTATATATGAATGGCAAAAAATCATCATTTATGAGGCGTAAAGGCATAAATTAAATTCCATTTAAGTTAATGCACATGGAGCAGTGAATTCACAATATGCAGTAATTTACAAATTTAAGCCAAAAGGAATTTAACCTTCATATTGACATTCCTTTCCATAGAATATATTATTACCAATTGAAAGAATGCTACTTGGAAGGAACTACTATTGATCAACTACCAATTGAAGCAATTTGTTCCATACCTTTGCCTTGAGCATTCCTAATCTTTCTTTTAGGTGAAGATTAACCTTTAAAGCTTGTGATTTTACCAATTGAAAGAGCACAATCTCTACTTATGAATTTCCATGAAATATCTTAAAAGAGATTGTATTAGTAACACAAGCAATAGTTTCCTATTTAGCAACCTCTAGTATATGAATGACAAGAAGGTTACTAAAACAAGGAAACCTCATGATATGAACTAAATTACCCTTACAAGCATCATGCATAACATCAATTGTAAAAAAAAGATGAAAGTAGCATGATTATTTAATTAAGTTTACTTGGCAAGTTTAATTCATAGCATGGTGAGTGATTAATGTAGAAGACTCAAAACCAATTTAAACAAGAGGGAATACATCACATAGTATTGGATTGATCTTCTTTGAATGTTGAATGACACGTTCCATTTGAGAAACACATTCTCATGTTGTGAGACTACATAAACACTTATATAGAAACATTAGTCTCACAACTCTAGTCATATAGAGAATTTCCCTTTTGGTAAGTGCTTTAAGAATTTGAATTTCTTACTTAGCACTCTATTCATTTAAGAACATGGGATAATCCTCTTTATGTCTAGGTCATGGCAATAATACGATAATTAATTTGAAATATGCCACAAGATACATACAACCAATATAAAGCATGTAGATTGTCACAATATAAAAATATGAACTTGCAATCTACCATATAATTAGATCCTTTCCAAAGCAAGGTAAAATCTTTTAAGTTCATTCTCAAGTGCTTCATTTTTCCTATGTGGCTACAAAAGACACAAAGGAATATACCAATTAAAAGAAATGTGCACTTAAGAATTAATTGTTACCATCCTTTGGATATCACTTGGTTGTAGGCCTTTTGCTTGATTCCCACAAAGGTTAATCCTTATTCCCTACAACACAAGTTCTTGCTAGAGATGAATATGAAGTTAGTGATATAACAACTCAATTCATCTTTGGGTCAATCTTAAAGGATAGACAATGTAAGATTGATAGCTTGAGATAAGAATTGAGTTAAACCGCTCAAGCACCCCAAAGCTTCATATCATCTCTGGGTACCTGCAAAACTTATTAAGTACATTTTGGTACCCATTTTTGGATGGGTCCACCAAGGTTAGCTAATAAGTACTTAGGCACCCAAATGGCATTTGTGCTAGTTTTAGGTGAACTAATTACCTTTCTAGCACAAGTGTCATTTTTGGGTCTCCTAAGCGAATATGAATGAATTGACATGGTAGGCTTAGGATACTTACTCATTGGACAATCCTTGCAAAGGTGTCCCTTTCTTCGGTAAGTGTAGCAAATATGATTTTTAATTTTGCAAGACTCCTTGCCTTGCTTCTTGTTTGCTACATGGTTAGTGAGCCTCTTTCTTTCCGAAGTTAAGCCACTATCTTTTATGTAGGGACATGACTTAATCTCATGTCCCTTCTCATGACATTGATAACACTTTCTAGTGCATCTTCTCTTATCTGGAAAAGTGGCTTGTTTGTTACCTTGTGTGGAGCATGTGGAGGTGTGGTTGAGGCACTTGTCATGAGCTTTGGTTTTCTTCTCTTGATGTTTGCTCATGCCTTTCTTAGGGAACTTGGTATTCTTTTGAAGGGGTTTTATGCATGCTACGGTTGTCCCCTTCTCAAGCTTTTTCACCATATTATCACGGTTATCTTGAGAAGGTTGAGCATGACACTTTCCCTTCAAAAGAGTTAAGCTCCTTCTTAGCCTTCCAACTTCTTCCTTGAGCTCTTTATTTTCTTGTGTGATAGAAATATCACTAATTCCTGAAATCTCTAGCTCAATGGAAGATTGGCTTTCTTGAGAGCAACATTTATTAGCACATGATAATATAGTTTCTACTTGAGTACATGTGCATATGTGAGGTTGGTATGATTTCAAATTAGTTAACACAACCTCATGAGCCATTTCTAACATGATATGTGAATCCATAAATTTATTATGAGAGCACACAAACATATCATGTTTTTCTTGCAAAGCTAGATTTTCAATATTTAGCCTTTCTATCGTGTTATTGAACATAGCATTTTTATTTTCTAATTGAGCAATATATGACGAATGATTAACAACTTTAATTTGCTCAATTGAAATGTCTTCATACCTTTGGACCAAATCATCATGAGAGCACTTTAGCTTCTCATGCTCTTTAGTCAACTTCTCTAAGTCTTCGATTTTTCTGATGAGGAAGTCTTCTTGCTTATGAAGCATTTCTTTTTGTTCTTCCGCTCTTTTCATGAGTTTGAGCAAGCTCATCCGATGTTTCTTGCTTAGCTGAGCGAAGAATTGTTGAAGATCATCCTCATCTTCACTATCACTTTCTTGCTCCTCCTCATCCTCACTTTCGCTTTCACTGTCACTCCCATTAGCGACAAAGCACATATGAGAAGTGGATTTGAAAGACGAACCTTGTGAAGAGGTGGATTCGTCGTTTGGTCTCCATCGATCATTTTCTTCTTCTTCAATCTTGTTCTTCGCCTCATCTTCCTTCATTTTGAGGAACATCCTTTCGGCGATTCTCATGGCAAGATCTATTGCCCTAGCATCAACATCTGCACCAAAAGATGAAGTTGAGGCAACCTCAACTTTTTCAAGCTTAGAAGCACTTTCGTTTCTTAGTCCCCCCCGACATGATCTTTTCCTCACACGGTTAAGCGTTAGAATGAGGATTAGGCTTTGATACCAATTGAAAGTTGCCTAGAGGGGGGGTGAATAGGCAAGTTAAAACTTTTTCAACAAAAACTAGAAGCAAACTGGGTAAAACTGAATTAATCTCGAAATTCACCCAGTTAACTTTGGAAATGAGATGTTCTAAATGATCCACATGGTTCAAAGTAGTAGATCTGAGAAGGGCACTTCTCAAAATCCACACACCAAAAAGATATGAACAAATCTTCCACGCAATGGTGAGAGAACGATGAACACAAACAAACACAATGAGCAAGAACACAAGAGACACAAGATTTATCCCGAGGTTCGGTCACACCACCAAGGTGCCCTACTTCCTCGTTGAGGCACCCACAAAGAGCCGGGTCTCTTTCAACCCTAATCCTCCCTTTGCCGACTACAAAGGTCAAGCCCACACACTAATCTTTGCTCAAACGAGCGGGTAATACAAACTTTCTTGTGGTCTTCCACAAGATTTGGAGACTCACAAGCGACACCTAGTCGTCTAGGAGCTAGAAGCTCCAAGAGTAATGAATCCACAAAGAACTCGATGTAGTACCAAAGCTCGAATGAAGAAGAGCAAGAGAGATTTGGAGATGAAGCACAAAAACCGCAGCTCTCAAACTCACTCAAAGATTTCTCTCCAAAGATTTGAAATGGGAGAGGCAAGAGGTGTGTGAGAGAGAGTGAGAGGTGTTTCTCAGGTTAGGAATGGAGTCCAAGTCGTGCTCTACTGTGGGGAGAGAGGTAGGAGTGAGTATATATAGGTGGGGCTCCAAAACTAGCCGTTTTTGACTTTTCTGCCCAAAAACCGGTTGAACCGGTCCCAAAACCGGTTGAACCGGTTTTCAAAACACAGCTTTTTAGCTAACACAGCAGACTGGCAGAAAAAAGGTGAACAGTGCAAAAACCGGTTGAACCTGTTTTAAAACCAGTTGAACCTGTTTCCACCAGACAAAAACCGGTTGAGTGTCCGGTTGAGTGTCCGGCTAAACCAGTATTTTCAAAAAAGGTGAACAGTGCAAAAACCGGTTGAACCTGTTTTTTTCAAAGAGCAATTTGGCCAAGATAGACTTAAAAAGGTTGTACTACATACTTTCACTAAGGATTAACAAGGGTAAAATGGAAGTTTTGGATCAAGGATTTTGAGCTTTAGTACCAACACCAACCTTCCTTTTGGATCTCCCTTGATAGTACGACGATTCCTATACTCAAGTTAAATAAAATATAATTAAGTAACCTCCTTGAGAAATTGGTGTCTCATGTGTGATTTCTCCATGGCGTTGCTTCATAAGGATCACAAACATCTTTGTCTCACCTTTTGAAGCAAACACAAATCGAGCCTGTGACTTGTGCCATTTCACCATATATGAGTTCAAATCATGGCTTCAAGTCACCTTACTGATGCATCAACATGTTGTAACTCTTCATAGCTGATTAGTTCATCGACTTAGTGCAAGTACTCTCTTCTTCACCTTAGCCATGGTACCTCGGTCTACAAGCTGTCGCTTGGCCTTCACCTTCGCTTAGTTCCTTGAAGCCCTTTCCTTGCTATCTTCACCCTATCAAGCCATTCTTGAGTCACATCCTATTGAGCATCCATTGAGAGAATCATTTCTTCAATATTGTGAACCTTGCTTGAATATCATCTAGATATAACTGCTAAGATCAATCAAGCTCTAGTTTGATTCTCATATATTCATATATGGACTAATAGTAATATGGTCAAGCCAATTCACGATTCCTCATATCTTATTCACTTTGGCTTGACCAATCCTCTTAATCACTTCAACCTCTATTATGATCATATTTATGCATAGTGATTTCTCAGGACTTGTCCATATATTCAAACCAATATAGAGACCATATTATATCCATTTGCATTGTCTCACTGGTTATTTGACCTTGTGTTGAACCTTGTTCACTAATCATTATACACTATTCAAGTATGTTCATCATACTGAATTCCCTGTTCAACACTTAGCAAACTTGTTAGATCTTTAAATGTGTTGTTATCCAAATCACCAAAACTCACAAAAGGGATGAATGCACTTTCACCTATGCTACTTAACATGGCTTTAAGCTCTACCAAATGGATGTGAAGAGTGCCTTCCTCAATGGACCAATCAAGGAAGAGGTCTATGTTGAGCAACCTCCCGGCTTTGAGGATAGTGAGTATCCTAACCACGTGTATAAACTCTCTAAGGCGCTTTATGGGCTCAAGCAAGCCCCAAGAGCATGGTATGAATGCCTAAGAGATTTTCTTATCACTAATGGATTCAAAGTCGGAAAAGTCGATCCTACTTTATTCACTAAAACCATTGAAAATGATTTGTTTGTATGCCAAATTTATGTTGATGATATTATATTTGGGTCTACTAACAAATCTATTTATGAAGAATTTAGTAGGATCATGATTCAAAAATTCGAGATGTCTATGATGGGGGAGTTGAAGTATTTTCTAGGATTTCAAGTGAAGCAACTCCAAGAGGGCACCTTCATCAGCCAAACGAAGTACATTCAAGACATACTCACCAAGTTTTGGATGAAGGATGCCAAGCCCATCAAGACACCCATGGGAACCAATGGGCATCTCGACCTCGACACGGGAGGTAAATCCGTAGATCAAAAGGTATACCGGTCGATGATAGGTTCCTTACTCTATTTATGTGCATCTCGACCGGACATTATGCTTTCCGTATGCATGTGTGCAAGGTTCCAAGCCGATCCTAAGGAAGTTCACCTTAGGGCCGTAAAGCGAATCATGAGATATTTAGTTTATACACCTAAGTTTGGTCTTTGGTACCCCAAGGGATCCACATTTGATTTAATTGGTTATTCCGATGCTGATTGGGCAGGGTGTAAACTTTATAGGAAGAGCACATCAGGGACTTGTCAGTTCTTGGGAAGATCTCTGGTGTCTTGGGCTTCAAAGAAGTAAAATTCGGTCGCTCTTTCTACCACCGAAGCCGAGTACATTGCCGCAGGCCATTGTTGTGCGCAATTGCTTTGGATGAGGCAAACCCTTAGGGACTATGGCTACAAATTTAGCAAAGTCCCTCTCCTATGTGATAATGAGAGTGCTATCCGCATGGCGAAAAATCCCGTTGAGCACAGCCGCACTAAGCACATAGCCATTCGATATCACTTTTTGAGGAATCACCAACAAAAGGGGGATATCGAAATTTCTTATGTGAGCACCAAAGAACAATTAGCCGATATCTTTACCAAACCACTAGACGAGCAAACTTTTACCAAACTTAGGCATGAGCTAAACATTCTTGATTCTAGGAATTTTGATTGATTGCACACATAGCTCATTTATATACTTTTGATCATATCTCTTTTATGTCTATGACTAATGTGTTTTCAAGTGTATTATTATGATTAGTCATAGATATTGAAAGGGAAATGGAGTATTCGGCAAAGAAGGTGCTTCCACTCAACTCCATTTGCCGATACTCCGCATCGCTCTCCACTTTGGTATAATCTTCACTCATATTCTTGTGTTTGCCAAAGGAGGAGAAAGTTTGAAAAAGGGCTTATATTCCACTCACAAGTATCCGTTTTTGGCGATTCATGCCAAAGGGAGAGAAAGTATGAGCCCAAAGCAAAAGGACCGCACCACCAACTAATTTTAAAATGAAGTTTTTAAAATTGATATCTTATTGTTCGAAAGGGAGAGAGAGTAGTATCTTCGAAAATTGCAAAACCCTCTTGAACACTAAGAGGAGAATTTTATTTAGGGGGAGTTTTGTTTAAGTCAAAGGAAAAACATTTAAAACAGGGAGAGAAAAATTTCAAATCTTGAAAATGCTTTCTTCAATCTTATTCATGTACCTTTGACTATTTGCAAAAGGTTTTTGAAAAGAATTTTACAAATAATTTGCAAAACAAAACCCGTGGTGCAAATGAGGTCCAAAATTTTAAATAAGAAGAAAACCATCCATGCACATCTATTGAATTAAGTTTATTGGTTTCAATTCCAAGTAACCTTTGCACTTACTTTATGCAAACTAGTTCAATTCTGTACTTCTATATTTGCTTTGGTTTGCGTTGGCATCAATCACCAAAAAGGGGGAGATTGAAAGGGAAATAGGGTCAAACCTTTTCCATATGAATTTTGGTGGTTGAATTGCCCAACACAAATTATTGGATTAACTAGTTTGCTCTAGATTATGAGTTCTACAGGTGCCAAAGGTTCACAATAAACCAATACAAGTCAAAAGAAAGGGTTCAAATACAAGGAGCAAAGTTGTACCGAAGGCAGCCCTGATCTGGCGCAACAGACTGTCCGGTGCACCACCGGACAGTGTCCGATGCACCAGGGAGTTCGACGCTGAACTTGCCAGCTTTGGGAATTTAGGAGGCCGCTTCGCTATAATTCACCGGACTGTCCGGTGTAACACCGGACTGTCCGGTGTAACACCGGACTGTCCGGTGTGCCAGCGGAGCAACGACTACTTCGCGCCAACGGTCGTCTGCGAAGGCATTAAATGCTCTACAGTGCGCGCATGCACGCGCAGAAGTCAGAGTAGGCGCCAGAAAGCGCACCAGACAGTCTACAGAACTTGTCCGGTGCACCACCGGACTGTCCGGTGGCCCCATAAGTCAGAGCTCCGACGGTCGAACCCTAACGGTTGGGTGACGTGGCTAGTGCACCGGACAGTGTCCGGTGGCGCACCGGACTGTCCGGTGCGCCCGTCGACAGAAGCCATCCCCAACGACCATTTTGGTGGTTGGGGCTATAAATACCCCCAACCACCCCACATTCATGGCATCCAAGTTTTCAGCCTTCACACCCCATACAAGAGCTATAGCATTCAATACAAGACACAAACAAAGAGATCAAATCCTCTCCCAAGTCCGGAATCACTCCAACCAAATAAGTGACTAGAGAGAGAGACATTTATGTTCATTTGAGCTCTTACGCTTGGATTGCTTTTCTTCTTCCTCTATTCTTGCTTTCAATTCACCTGTAATCAAAATAAGCGACACCAAGTTGTGGTGGTCCTTGTAGTGGACTAAGTGTCCCATTTGATTGAGGAGAAAGGCTCACTCGGTCTAAGTGACCGTTTGAGAGAGGGAAAGGGTTGAAAGAGACCTGGTCTTTGTGACCACCTCAACGGGGAGTAGGTTTGCAAAAAGCAAACCTTGGTAAAACAAATCACCGTGTCATCCGCTCTATTTCCTTGGTTGATTTGTTTTGCGCCCTCTCTTTTGGACTCGTTTATATTTCTAACGCTAACCCCGGCTTGTAGTTGTGCTTAAGTTTATAATTTTCAGATTCTGCCTATTCACCCCCCTCTAGGCGACTTTCAAATGCATTCTAAGTGTAACAAACACATGATATGCCAATGCTTATAATGCCATGCTCAAGTTTTAGTGGCAGTAACACCAAGGGTGTTACATCCTTCCCCCCATAAAAGAATCTCGTCCCGAGATTAAAAGTCCTAAGGCAAGTAATGGAAAAGGAAACGTGTAATACTTTTATTTCTTCATTTTTGGTACAAGGCAGGGGTGGTATGGGATTCATTCTTCTTATTACAACCATTGCATACATCTTACAATTTACACGAAGCTAAAAAGCCTGGGAAATTCTTATCTAAAAAGTCTTGTGTTTACCAAGTAGCTTCATCTTCCGTGTGTTGGTTCCACTGTATCTTGTAAAACTTGAGAGTTTTCCTTCGGGTAATTCTGTCTTTCTGATCCAAGACTCGAATAGGATATTCAGAATATGTCAAGTCTGGCTCTAAGGCAACATCCATTACTTCAATGGTGCGACCGGGAACCCGAAGACACTTCTTCAATTGAGACACGTGGAACACATTATGTACAACAGACAATGTTTCGGGTAATTGGAGTCGGTATGCCACTGGTCCACATTGTTCAAGAATAGGAAAAGGACCAATGTACCGGGGTGCAAGCTTCCATTTTACCCCGAAACGTGATACACCCTTTATTGGTGAAACTTTCAGGTAGACATAATCTCCAACTAGAAAGTACAAGGGTATCCGGCGTTTGTCTGCGTAACTCTTCTGTCGGGCTTGGGCTTCCTTTAAATTATGAATTATTCGTTGAACTTTCTCTTCTATTTCCTTTACCATAACAGGCCTGAAAAAATTTCTTTCACCTGGTTCAGACCAGTTTAACGGAGTACGACACCGTCGTCCATATAAAGCTTCGAAGGGTGCCATCTTAATGCTTTCTTGATAGCTATTATTGTATGAGAACTCCGCTAATGGTAAACAATCATCCCATTTCTGTGGGAATTCTAGAACACATGCTCACAACATATCCTCAAGTATTTGATTTACTCTTTCAGTTTGCCCACTAGTTTGAGGATGATAGGCCGAACTGTGGAGCAATTTAGTACCCAAGGATTTGTGAAGTTCTTCCCAGAATTTGGATACAAATTGAGGTCCACGATCCGACACTATTGTCTTCGGAACACCGTGCCAACTGAGGATGCGAGCAATATACAATTCCACATATGCGATTACTGGATACTTTACCTTGACTGGGAGGAAGTGGGCAATCTTTGTAAGTCGATCAATGATAACCCAGATGGAATCATACCCTTTTGCTATCCTGGGCAATCCCACAATAAAGTCCATGCTTATATCCTCTCATTTCTATGTAGGGATAGGTAAAGATTGTAATGGACCAGCAGCTTTCATGTGTATGGCCTTGACACGTCTACAAGTGTCACATCTGGCCACATAGCGTGCAATTTCAATCTTCATCTTTGTCCACCAATAATGCTATTTTAGATCATGATACATCTTAGTGCTTCCAGGATGAATAGAATAGCGACTAAGATGTGCTTCATCTAAAATTTGCTGGCGGATTTCATCATTCTTGGGCACAACTATGCGGTTATTAAACCATACAACACCTTGTTCATCTCTTCTGAAGTAGTTGGCTTTACCGGCCTTTATTTTCTCATGAATGTGCTTCATACCCTTATCATTTCTTTGTGCGTCAATTATTCTTTGCAGGAGGACAGACTCAAGCTTCAAGTGAGTTAAAGTTCCATGTTGAATTATTCCCAGGTTTAATTTCTCCATTTCTTGGCACAACGTAATGTCAGAAGTTTTCATTGTCAGATAATGGCAGGAAGCCTTACGACTTAACGCATCTGCCACTACATTAGCCTTGTCTGGGTGATAGTGAATCTCCAGTTCATAGTCCTTAATAAGCTCAAGCCATCTCCTCTGCCTCATATTCAACTCTGACTGGGTGAAGATATACTTCAAGCTTTTATGGTTTGTATAGATATGATAGATATTCCCCAGCAAATAATGACGCCATATTTTTAGGGCATGAACCACAACGGCTAATTCCAGGTCATGAGTTGGATAATGTTCTTCATGCCGGCGTAACTGCCTTGAAGCGTAGGCTATGACTCGGCCTTCTTGCATTAGAACACAGCCGAGACCACTGCCTGATGCGTCACAATACACATCAAAGGGCTTTTCAATGTCCGGTTGAGCTAATACCGAAGCAATGGTCAATAACACTTTCAGCTGCTCAAAGGCTTCATTACATTTTGAAGACCAATTAAATTTGGTATCATTCTTCAATAAACTTGTGATTGGCTTCACAAGCTTGGAAAAATCTGGAATGAATCGGCGGTAATAACCAGCCAGTCCAAGGAAATTTCGGACTTGATGTACAGTGGTTGGAGGTTTCCACTCCAGAATATCCTTGACTTTGCTAGGATCTACCGCAATCCCCTTGGCAGATAATACATGTCCCAAAAATTGGATCTCCTCCAGCCACAACACACACTTACTGAACTTAGCATATAATTGGTGCTCTCTTAAGCGCGTTAATACGATCCGCAAATGCCGAACATGCTCCTCTTCATTCTTGGAATATATCAAGATATCATCAATGAATACCACCACAAATTTATCCAACTCGGGCATAAATACCGAGTTCATAAGATATGTGAAGTGAGCAGGAGCATTTGTTAGTCCGAAAGACATAACCAGATATTCAAATAATCCATACCGCGTAGTAAACGCGGTCTTTGGTATATCTTTGGGCCGGATACGGATTTGATGATAACCCGATCTAAGGTCAATCTTGGAAAATACCCGAGCTCCAGTAAGTTGATCAAACAAAATGTCAATCCAGGGGAGATGGTACTTATTTTTGATTGTGACCTCATTAAGGGGTCTATAATCCACGCACATCCGGAGTGTTTGGTCCTTCTTCTTGACAAAGATGGCTGGACAACCCCATGGCGATGAGCTTGGTGAGAGCACCTAGAGGGGGGGGGGGGGTGAATAGGTGATCCTGTAACACTTAAAACTTAGGCCACAAAAACTTGGTTAAGGTTAGCGCAATAACTGCCAAGTGGCTAGAGAGGAGTCTTCAACAAAACACAATAACCAACAAGAGATAAATCACAGAGATGGCACGGTGGTTATCCCGTGGTTCGGCCAAGACCAACGCTTGCCTACTCCACGTTGTGGCGTCCCAACGGACGAGGGTTGCAATCAACCCCTCTCAAGCGGTCCAAAGACCCACTTGAATACCACGGTGTTTTGCTTGCTTTTCTCAATCCCGTTTGCGAGGAATCTCCACAACTTGGAGCCTCTCGCCCTTACACTTGAAGTTCACAAAGAAGCACGGAGCAAGGGAGGGATTAGCAACGCACACAAGACACAAAAATCAGAGTGTCACCACGCACACAAGTCGCAACAAGAGCTCGCAACACAACTCAATGAGTTCACAACTCCACTAGAGCTCTATATGCTATCACAACAAAACAAATGTGCGGAATCGAGGTCTTGGTGCTTAGGAATGTTGTAGGAATGCTTGGTGTGCTCCTCCATGCGCCTAGGGGTCCCTTTTATAGCCCCAAGGCAGCTAGGAGCCGTTGAGAGCATTCTAGGAAGGCTGATCTTGCCGTTGGCGCACCGGACATGTACGGTGCACATCGGACAGTCCGATGCCTCCTTCTAGCCATTGGCTCGGCCACGTGTCCCGCGCAGATTGCGTGGCCGACCGTTGGCTCACCGGATAGTCCGGTGCACACCGGACAGTCCGATGAATTATAGTCGTATGTCGCCGGTGAATTCCCGAGAGCGGCCACTTTGCTCGAGCCAGCCTGACGCACCTGACACTGTCCGGTGCACCACCGGACAGTCCGGTGATCCCAGACTGAGCAGAGTCTTGGCTGCTCGAGCCAAGACATTTTCAATTGGATTTTTCCTGTTTCCAGCACTTAGACACAATACATTAGTCCATAAAACAATGTACTAAGTCTGAGAAACATACCTTTATCCTTGATTTGTACTTTGTCCACCTTTTTACACTTAGGTACTTGTGTTGGACACTAAATCACCAAAATACTTAGAAATGGCCCAAGGGCACATTTCCCTTTCAATCTCCCCCTTTTTGGTGATTTATGCCAACACAACATAAAGCAAGTAGAACAAGTGCAAAATCAATTCAAATAAGAACTCAAGATTGTTTTGATTCAATTTTGACATATATGGATCATCATTTGCCACCACTTGATTTGTTTTTGCAAATCAAACCCAAATTTCTATCTTTAAGTCAAACATACTTGTTAAAACATAAAGAGAGTCATTACAAGAGAAATTGATTCAAGATTTCAAAAACTCCCCCTTTTTCCCATAATCAACATTTCTCCCCACAAGAAGCCAACTTTGGACAAGAGAGACAATAAAAGAGTTTTGACAAACCAGAAGCTCTATTTTACTATTTTCAAAATCTCTCAAGTGGTAGCTGATCCATTTATCGCTTTGGCCTTTATTTTCTCCCCCTTTGGCATCAAGCACCAAAACGGAATTAATCTTGGCCCCAGAACCCATTGCCTCACCAAAATCTTCAATAAGAATACAAAGGCAATGAGAGTACATGAGATGAACTTGGAATAAGTTACCCTCTCATCGGAGTGCAGTGGAAGTCTTTTCATGGTCCAAGTCCACCTTTTCCCTTTCAAACCTCCTTTGAGACTAAATCAAGCAAACTCAAGCAAACTGTTAGTCTCAAAGGGTCAAGTTGTACCACAACTCCCCCTAAATATGTGCATCACTTGCACAAGGACTTGTGAGGTCCGAGAATTGATTGTACAACTTGAGCACCACAAGTAAGCAACAAAATGCATAAGGAACATGATCAAAGGCATAAATACATGTATGCTATAAATCAATCCAAGTTCCGCGAATCCAGGACATTTAGCTCACTACGCAGCCTGCAAAAGGTCTTTTCATCTAAAGGCTTAGTGAAGATATCGGCTAGTTGGTTCTCGGTGCTAACATGAAACACTTCGATATCTCCCTTTTGCTGGTGGTCTCTCAAAAAGTGATGCCGGATGTCAATGTGCTTTGTGCGGCTGTGCTCAACAGGATTTTCCGCTATTCGGATAGCACTCTCATTGTCACATAGGAGTGGGACTTTGCTCAGATTGTAGCCAAAGTCCCGGAGGGTTTGCCTCATCCAAAGTAGTTGCGCGCAACACTGTCCTGCGGCAACGTACTCGGCCTCAGCGGTGGATAGGGCAACGGAGGTTGTTTCTTAGAGTTCCACGACACCAGGGACATTCCTAAGAATTGGCACATCCCCGATGTACTCTTCCTATCGACCTTACATCCAGCATAGTCGGAATCTGAATATCCAATCAAGTCAAAGTTAGACCCCTTTGGATACCAGATCCCGAAGCAAGGCGTAGCGACTAAATATCTAAGAATTCGCTTCACAGCCACTAAGTGACACTCCTTAGGATCGGATTGAAATCTAGCACACATGCATACGCTAAGCATAATATCCGGTCTACTAGCACATAAATAAAGCAAAGAACCTATCATGGACCGGTATGCTTTTTGATCAACGGACTTACCACCTTTGTTGAGGTCGGTGTGTCCGTCGGTTCCCAT
Source organism: Zea mays (assembly GCF_902167145.1). NCBI lineage: Eukaryota > Viridiplantae > Streptophyta > Magnoliopsida > Poales > Poaceae > Zea > Zea mays. The sequence goes on along the minus strand of NC_050098.1, from coordinate 3,696,973 downwards.
CGGCGTCTTGGCGGGCTTGGCGTCCTTCATCCCAAACCGCTTTAGCAGATCTTGCGTGTACTTTGTTTGGGAGATGAAGGTGCCGTCCTTGAGTTGCTTCACTTGGAACCCAAGGAAGTAGTTCAACTCGCCCATCATTGACATCTCGAATTTCTGTGTCATCACCCTGCTAAACTCTTCACAAGACTTTTGATTAGTAGAACCAAATATTATGTCATCGACATAAATTTGGCACACAAAAAGATCACCATCGCAAGTCTGAGTAAAAAGAGTTGGATCAGCTTTCCCGACCTTGAAAGCATTAGCAATTAAAAAGTCTCTAAGGCATTCATACCATGCTCTTGGGGCTTGCTTAAGTCCATAGAGCGCCTTAGAGAGCTTACACACGTGGTCGGGGTACTGTTCATCCTCGAAGCCAGGGGGTTGCTCTACGTACACCTCCTCTTTGATCGGCCCGTTGAGGAAAGCGCTCTTCACATCCATTTGGTACAACCTGAAAGAGTGGTGAGCGGCATATGCTAGCAAAATATGAATTGATTCTAGCCTAGCCACAGGAGCGAATGTCTCCTCAAAGTCCAAACCTGTGACTTGGGCATAACCTTTTGCCACAAGTCGAGCCTTGTTCCTTGTCACCACCCCATGCTCGTCCTATTTGTTGCGGAACACCCACTTGGTTCCCACAACATTTTGCTTGGGACGAGGCACCAGTGTCCAAACTTCATTGCGCTTGAAGTTGTTGAGTTCTTCCTGCATGGCCAACACCCAGTCCGGATCCAGCAATGCCTCTTCTACCCTGAAAGGCTCAATAGAAGAGACAAAGGAGTAATGCTCACAAAAATTAACTAATCTTGAACGAGTAGTTACTCCCTTGCTAATATCACCCAAAATTTGGTCGACGGGATGATCCCTTTGGATCGTCGCTCGAACTTGGGTTGGAGGTGCCTGAGGTGCTTCTTCCTCTTCAATTTGAACATCCTGTGCTCCCCCTTGATCATGCGCCTCCACTTGAGGTACCTGTTTGTCATCTTGGGTTGGGGGATGCACCATAGTTGAGGAAGACGGTTGATCTTGCTCCAATTGTTCCTGAGGCCGTACATCTCCAATCGCCATGGTGCGTATCGCGGCCGTTGGAACGTCTTCTTCATCTACATCATCAAGATCAACAACTTGCTCTCTTGGAGAGCCATTAGTCTCATCAAATACAACGTCGCTAGAGACTTCAACCAAACCCGATGATTTGTTGAAGACCCTATACGCCTTTGTATTTGAATCATAACCTAATAAAAACCCTTCTACAGCTTTGGGAGCAAATTTAGAGGTTCTACCTTTCTTCACAAGAATATAACACTTGCTCCCAAATACACGAAAATAAGATACATTGGGTTTGTTACCAGTTAGCAGCTCATATGAAGTCTTCTTGAGGAGGCGGTGAAGGTAGACCCTGTTGATGGCGTGGCAAGCCGTGTTCATGGCTTCCGACCAAAAACGCTCGGGGGTCTTGAACTCTCCAAGCATAGTCCTCGCCATATCAATGAGCGTCATGTTCTTCCTCTCTACCACACCATTTTGCTGAGGTGTGTAGGGAGCGGAGAACTCGTGCTTGATCCCCTCCTCCTCAAGGAACTCCTCCACTTGAAGATTCTTGAATTTGGACCCGTTGTCGCTCCTTATCTTCTTCACCTTGAGCTCAAACTCATTTTGAGCTCTCCTTAGGAAGCGCTTGAGGGTCCCTTGGGTTTCAGACTTATCTTGCAAAAAGAACACCCAAGTGAAGCGGGAAAAGTCATCAACAATAACTAGACCATACTTACTTCCTCCTATGCTCAGATAGGCGACGGGTCCGAAGAGGTCCATATGCAGCAGCTCCAGAGGTCTTGAAGTGGTCATCACATTCTTGCTGTGATGTGCTCCTCCCACTTGTTTACCTGCCTGACAAGCTGCACAAGGTCTATCTTTTTCGAATTGCACGTTAGTCAAACCTATCACGTGTTCTCCCTTTAGAAGCTTGTGAAGGTTCTTCATCCCCACATGTGCTAAGCGGCGATGCCACAGCCAGCCCATGCTAGTCTTAGCAATTAAGCATGCATCTAGACCGGCCTCCTCTTTTGCAAAATCAACTAAATAAAGTTTGTCGTCTAGTACACCCTTAAAAGCTAGTGAACCATCACATCTTCTAAAGACAGACACATCTACATTTGTAAATAGACAATTATATCCCATATTACATAATTGACTAACAGATAGTAAATTATATCCAAGAGACTCAACTAAAAACACATTAGAGATAGAGTGCTCATTTGATATTGCAATCTTGCCTAAACCTTTCACCTTGCCTTGGTTCCCATCACCGAATATGATTGAATCTTGGGAATCCTTATTCTTGACGTAGGAGGTGAACATCTTCTTTTCCCCCGTCATATGGTTCGTGCATCCGCTATCGATAATCCAGCTTGAACCCCCGGATGCATAAACCTGCAAGGCAAATTTAGGCTTGGGTCTTAGGTACCCAACTCTTGTTGGGTCCTACAAGGTTAGTCACAATTTTCTTAGGGACCCAAATGCAAGTTTTATCACCCTTGCATTTTGCCCCTAATTTCCTAGCAACTATCTTCCTATCCTTTCTACAAATAGCAAAGGAAGCATTTAAAGCATGATAAATTGTAGAGGGTCCATTCATAACTTTCCTAGGAACATGAACAATATTCTTTCTAGGCACATGATGAATATTTTTCCTAGGCATATCTCTACCATGCATATAGGAAGAACTGGGAGCAAACATAGCATAAGAATCATAGGCATGTGAATCAAAAGCATTACAACTCCTATGAGACTGTCTTCTATCATTGTACATAGAAGCATGGTTCCGTTTAGTACTACTTGCCATAGGGGCCTTCCCTTTCTCCTTGGCGGAGATGGGAGCCTTGTGGCTTGTTAAGTTCTTGGCTTCCCTCTTGAAGCCAAGCCCATCCTTAATTGAGGGGTGTCTACCAATCATGTAGGCATCCCTGGCAAATTTTAGTTTAACAAAATCACTTTTGCTAGCCTTAAGTTGGGCATTAAGACTAGCCATTTCATCATTTAACTTTGCAATAGAAGCTATGTGTTCACTACAAGCATCAATATCAAAATCTTTACATCTATTGCAAATAACAACATTTTCTACACAAGTTGTTGATTTACTAGCTATTTCTAATTTAGCATTCAAATCATCATTAATGCTACTTAAGCTAGAAATCGTCTCATGACAAGAAGATAATTCACAAGAAAGCATTTCATTTCTCTTAACTTCTAGGGCATGAGATTTTTGTGCTTCTACAAATTTGTCATGTTCTTCATACAACAAGTCCTCTTGTTTTTCTAAAAGCCTATTCTTATCATTCAAGGCATCAATCAATTCATTAATTTTATCTACCTTGGTTCTATCTAGGCCCTTAAATAAACATGAATAATCTATTTCATCATCATCACTAGATTCGTCCTCACTTGAAGAAGCATAAGTAGAGTTTCGAGTACATACCTTCTTCTCCCTTGCCATAAGGCATGTGTGACGCTCGTTGGGGAAGAGGGATGACTTGTTGAAGGCGGTGGCGGCGAGTCCTTCATTGTCGGAGTCGGACGAGGAGCAATTCGAATCCCACTCCTTGCCAAGATGTGCCTCGCCCTTTGCCTTCTTATAGTTCTTCTTCTTCTCCCTCTTGTTCCCTTGATCCTGATCACTATCATTGTCGGGACAGTTAGCAATAAAATGACCAAGCTTACCACATTTGAAGCATGAGCGCTTCCCCTTTTTCTTGGTCTTGCTTGGCTGCCCCTTGCGACCCTTTAGCGCCGTCTTGAATCTTTTGATGATGAGGGCCATCTCTTCATCATTAATTCCGGCCGCCTCAATTTGTGCCACCTTGCTAGGTAGCGCCTCCTTGCTTCTTGTTGCCTTGAGAGCAAGGGGTTGAGGCTCGTTGATTGGTCCATTTAATGCGTCGTCCACATATCTTGCCTCCTTGATCATCATTCGCCCGCTTACGAATTTTCCAAGGACTTCTTCGGGCGACATTTTGGTGTACCTGGGATTCTCACGAATATTATTCACCAAATGAGGATCAAGAACGGTAAAGGACCTTAGCATCAGTCGGACGACGTCGTGGTCCGTCCATCACGTGCTTCCGTAGCTCCTTATTTTGTTGATAAGGGTCTTGAGCCGGTTGTATGTTTGGGTTGGCTCCTCGCCCCTTATCATCGCGAATCGTCCAAGCTCTCCTCCACCAACTCCATCTTGGTGAGCAAGGTGACATCGTTCCCCTCATGAGAAATCTTGAGGGTGTCCCAGATCTGCTTGGCGTTATCCAAGCCGCTCACTTTGTGATATTCATCCCTGCACAATGAAGCTAGAAGAACAGTAGTAGCTTGTGCATTCTTATGAATTTGCTCATTAATGAACATGGGACTATCCGTACTATCAAAGTGCATTCCACTCTCTACAATCTCCCATATACTAGGATGGAGAGAGAACAAGTGACTACACATTTTGTGACTCCAAAATCCATAGTCCTCTCCATCAAAATGAGGAGGTTTACCAAGTGGAATAGATAATAAATGAGCATTTGTACTTTGAGGAATACGAGAGTAATCAAAAGAAAAGTTCGAATTAACCGTCTTTCGTTTGTCGTAGTCATTGTCGTCGTTGTCCTTATGAGAAGAAGTGGATTCATCACTGTCGTCGTAGTAGACGATCTCCTTGATGCGTCTCGACTTCTTCTTCCTTCCATCTTTGCGTCTATGGCCTGAGCCCGAGTCGGTAGGCTTATCATCCTTAGGCTCGTTGAAGAAGGACTCCTTCTCTTTGTCATTGATCGCGATTCCCTTCCCCTTAGGATCCATCTCTTCGGGCGATTAGTCCCTTTGTGAAGAGAACGGCTCTGATACCAATTGAGAGCACCTAGAGGGGGGGTGAATAGGTGATCCTGTAACACTTAAAACTTAGGCCACAAAAACTTGGTTAAGGTTAGCGCAATAACCGCCAAGTGGCTAGAGAGGAGTCTTCAACAAAACACAATAACCAACAAGAGATAAATCACAGAGATGGCACGGTGGTTATCCCGTGGTTCGGCCAAGACCAACACTTGCCTACTCCACGTTGTGGCGTCCCAACGGACGAGGGTTGCAATCAACCCCTCTCAAGCGGTCCAAAGACCCACTTGAATACCACGGTGTTTTGCTTGCTTTTCTCAATCCCGTTTGCGAGGAATCTCCACAACTTGGAGCCTCTCGCCCTTACACTTGAAGTTCACAAAGAAGCACGGAGCAAGGGAGGGATTAGCAACGCACACAAGACACAAAAATCAGAGTGTCACCACGCACACAAGTCGCAACAAGAGCTCGCAACACAACTCAATGAGTTCACAACTCCACTAGAGCTCTATATGCTATCACAACGAAACAAATGCGCGGAATCGAGGTCTTGGTGCTTAGGAATGTTGTAGGAATGCTTGGTGTGCTCCTCCATGCGCCTAGGGGTCCCTTTTATAGCCCCAAGGCAGCTAGGAGCCATTGAGAGCATTCTAGGAAGGTTGATCTTGCCTTCTGTCGACTGGCGCACCGGACAGTCCGGTGCACACCGGACAGTCCGGTGCACACCGGACACTGTCCGGTGCCCGATTTCCTTCCAAAAATGGCGCAGTCGACCGTTGGCAGCCTGAGAGCCGTTGGCGCACCGGACATGTCCGGTGCACACTGGACATTCCGGTGCCTCCTTCTAGCCGTTGGCTCGGCCACGTGTCCCGCGCAGATTGCGCGGCCGACCGTTGGCCCGGCAGACCGTTGGCTCACCGGACAGTCCGGTGAATTATAGTCGTACGTCGCCGGTGAATTCCCGAGAGCGGCCACTTCGCTCGAGCCAGCCTGACGCACCGGACACTGTCCGGTGCACCACCAGACACTGTCCGGTGCGGCGGTGCACCACCGGACAGTCCGGTGATCCCAGACTGAGCAGAGTCTTGGCTGCTCGAGCCAAGACATTTTCAATTGGATTTTTCCTGTTTCCAGCACTTAGACACAATACATTAGTCCATAAAACAATATACTAAGTCTGAGAAACATACCTTTATCCTTGATTTGTACTTTGTCCACCTTTTTACACTTAGGTACTTGTGTTGGACACTAAATCACCAAAATACTTAGAAATGGCCCAAGGGCACATTTCCCTTTCACATGGCCAAATGAATCCTTTCTCTAGTAGATCTTGTAATTGGGTCTTGAGTTCTGCCAACTCATTCAGAGGCATTCGGTATGACCTTCTAGAAATAGGAGCCGTATCGGGCTTCAACTCAACCACAAATTCTACATCTCTTTCTGGAGGCAATCCGGGCAAATCTTCTAGAAAGACGTCTGGAAATTCACATACTACTAGAATATCTTGGATCTCCGGTATGATAGTTTCATATACTCTGACAAATGATTTAGCTAGAATAGCTACGGGGATAGACAAGAGAACCTCTTCTTGGCCATAACTCAACCTGATGGTTCTCAGATCAGTGTTGAGGATAGCTTTATGTTGGGCTAACCAACTCATGCCTAGAATTACATCTATATCTTGGCCTTTGAGAACAATCATATTTGTAGGAAAGTCCCACTTAGCCAAGGTTACAGGCACTTGGAAAGCCACTTCTTTAGTGAATATTTGTCCCCCAGGCGAATGAATAGTAAACCCTTCCCTTGATTCATGATATGGAATGCAATGTTGCTCCACAAATTTCTTGCTTATGAATGTATGTGAAGCGCCAGAATCAAAAAGAATAATTGCAGGGTGATTGGCCACGAGAAACGTACCCATCATAACCGGTTTGCCTTCCTGTGTCGTGGCCACTTGCATATAATAAATCCGCCCAGTTTTCTTTATATTTTTGCCCACGGTATTGTTCGCTGCATTTCCCTTGCCTTGAGCGGAACTCCCTGAACTCTGCTGATTATTTGATCGGCTCTGCTTCGGGTATGGACAGTCCTTGATAAAATGTCCAGACTTTCCACAATTAAAGCAGCCTGTTGAAGAGCTTGGGAGAGCAGGGAAACGAGTACCAGTGGCACCCAGCTGAGTGGTTGAGGTGGGGGCAGCAACAGGACGGATAAAAACTAGTTGCTTGAAAGGGTAGGAGGGTGGACGGGGTGAAGAACGATTCTGATTAAAAGGTCGGATCACCAACCTTGGTCTCTTCTCTGGCCCCTGATTGGGCCGGTCGCCTCCATAGCCCTTTGATTTTCCTAGGCCTGCATATTTAGCTTCGACTGACAGTGTCGTGCTGACAGCCCGACTGTAAGTGAGGTCGAGGAAGGTGGCCATTTTTCGCTGCAACCGGTCATTGAGGCCTCTCATAAAACAATTTTTCTTCTTCAGGTCAGTGTTGACCTGATCGATGGCATACTGGGACAAGTGGTTGAATTTGTTGAGATACTGAGTGACAGTATCTCCACCCTGTTTGAGCTTCATAAATTCTTCCTATTTCATATGGAGCACCCCTTCAGGAATATAGTGCTCCCGAAAAGCCAATTTGAATTCATCCAAAGTAACTTGATGGCGAGCCGGTTGAATAGCCACATAATTTCCCCACCAGGTACTGGCAGGGCCTCGCAACTGTTGTGCCGCAAATAAGGGCTTTTGAGTCTCCGTACATCGGAGTAACCCAAACTTTTGTTCGATAACTCGGATCCACTCATCTGCTCCAAGAGGATCTTCAGCCTTGACAAAGAACATAGGACGTGTCTCGGAGAAATCCAAATAGGAAGTTTCGCGGGGTCATTGCGGATACGTCACCCGCCTTGCTGTTGCATTTGTTGTCCCACCATTTCCCGTAGAAAGAGGGTGTTGTCGGCCGTGGCATTAACTAAGGTAGCGATGGCCTCAGCTAATGTTGGAGGTACTGGGGGCGGGTTAGGAGTTGCTTCCCTCCCACGGGAGGTTCCTGCACTATCCTGTGCACGAGTCTTGGACGACATCTGAGGCAAAGAACATTTGGAAAAATATAATATGTCAAAGCAAACCATCCATTTTACATTACTAAAAAGGGTAATGATACAGACTCGAATTTACAATAGGATTACATTACCTATTATACATCAACACTATGTCATACTATGCTACTCTAGCATTTTATCACTTTTGGTAGCTTCACTGTTGGGCGTAGGAGACCATTCATCAACCAGCTTCATAGAGGTAGGAGGCCTGAAAAGGTCCAGTTCACCACCAAGTGCTTCTCCTGCTACTCCAGAAGGTCCGGCTCCTATTCCGACAGGATCCGCAGGTACGTTAGGGTGCAGTTGTGAATACAACACATGAACCTCCTCATGTAGTGTATTACAATACACTTGCAAGAGGTCCACGGCTATGCTAAGCTCCTCCACGCGGGCTCGAGCTTTGGCTTCCTTGGCCCAAGCAAGTGAACGGGAGTTAACAGCCCAATCAAGCGCTAAATCTCGTTCAGCAAGTTGGTCTTACAAGTGTCGGATGTCAGTTCTTAACTCGTTTATTCGCTGACCATCCTCAACCCATACTTCGTTCCTATGACGGAGCTCCGATCGCAGTTGCTCTACTTGAGCTTCCAGATCTCTGATAGGATCATTGCTACCACTACTGTTGTCCTCATGCCTTGGAGTTAGTTGATGGCAAGGCACGCCAATTGGTCCGGTAGACTTGCGCACGCGGTGGCATTTCTTTAAGGGGGAAAATCTTATTAAAATAGTTTATAGTATGATGCATGCATAATTACAGAATCAACCTTAGTTGATTCACAACCTTCTATACAGTGCACTCTAATATCTGGTCTTGAAGTAGAGAAGGTAGTTAGATAAGAAAGAAATAAATTTTCTAGATAAGTCTTTGAAAATTCTTTTTGAAAATGTCTCATAACATCTGCAGAGATGGGCTTCGCTCCGATACCAGCTGTGACGGAACCTCCCAAGTCATTAGGCCCACCTACAGTTGTCCTTGTCCAACTGAGAGCACCTAGAGGGGGTGAATAGGTGATCCTGAATAAATCAAAAACTAATAGCCACAAAACTTGGTTAAGTGTTAGTACGGCTAAGTAGCGAGCTCTTGCGAACACACAAGTAATCATAGAAAAGCACTCACAAGAGACACGCGAGTTTATCCCGTGGTTCGGCCAAGTAACACTTGCCTACTTCCTGAAAGGGAAATGTGCCCTTGGGCCATTTCTAAGTATTTTGGTGATTGAGTGCCAACACAAGTGCTTAAGTGAAAATCTATGCTAATTGATGGACAAAGTGCAAATCAAGTCTAAAGGTATGTTTCTAAACTTAGTACATTGTTTTGAGAACTAATGTATTGTGTCTAAGTGCTGGAAACAGGGAAAATCACTTTGGAAAAGAGATGGATGTGTTCAGCCAAAGTTTGCTCAGTCTGAGTGCACCGGACAGTGTCCGGTGCGCCAGGCTGGCTCTGGCGAACTTGCTGTTCTCGGGACTTCGACGGCGGTGTACGGCTATAAATCACCGGACTGTCCGGTGGTGCACCGGACTGTCCGGTGAGCCATTCATAGGCGAAGTCGTTGCTCTCAGGAAGTGATTAACGGCGTATGGCTATAAATCACCGGACTGTCCGGTGGTGCACCTGACTGTCCGGTGAGCCAACGGTCGGTCGCGCGATCTGCGCGGGACACGTGGCCGAGCCAACAGCTAGAAGGGGGCACCGGACTGTCCGGTGTGCACCGGACAGTGTCCGGTGCGCCAACGGCTCTGAATCTCCAACGGTCGGCTTCGCCAAATAAGGAAAGAAATCCGCACTGGACAGTGTCCGGTGGTGCGCCGGACTGTCTGGTGCGCCAGGCAACAGAAGGCAAGAATTGCCTTCCTGGAATGCTCTCAACGACTCCTAGCTGCCTTGGGGCTATAAAAGGGACCCCTAGGCGCATGGAGGAGAATACCAAGCATCCTTTGAGCATTGTTGATCACTCACACTTCATTCTTGCGCACTTGTTCGACATTCTTAGTGATTTGAGCTCCGTTCTAGTGAGAACCTCGTGATATTCTTTTGAGCTCAAGTCTGGGTCTTGTGTGTGCGTATTTGCTGTGATTTTGTGTCTCGTGTGTGTTGCTCATCCCTCCCTTACTCCATGCTTCTTTGTGAACATCAAAGTGTAAGGGCGAGAGACTCCAAGTTGTGGAGATTCCTCGCGAACGAGATATAGTAAACAAAGCAAAACACCGTGGTATTCAAGTGGGTCTTTGGATCGCTTGAGAGGGGTTGATTGCAACCCTCGTCCGTTGGGACGCCACAACGTGGAGTAGGCAAGTTTTGTACTTGGCCGAACCACGGGATAAACCACTGTGTCTATCTGTGTTGATCCTCTTGTGGTTGTTGTGTTTTGCAAGAACTCCTCTCCAGCCACTTGGCCTTATTGTGCTAACGCTTAATCAAGTTTTTGTGGCTCTAAGTTTAAGTTTTTACAGGATCACCTATTCACCCCCCCTCTAGGTGCTCTCAATTGGTATCAGAGCCGTCCTCTTCAAGAAAGGGACTAATCGCCCGAAGAGATGGATCCTAAGGGCAAGGGGATTGTGATCAATGATAAGGAGAAGGAGTCCTTCGTCAACGAGCCAAAAGATGACAAGCCTACCGACTCGGGCTCGAGCCACAAACGAAAAGATGGGAAGAAGAAGAAGACGAGGCGCATCAAGGAGATTGTCTACTACGACGACAGTGACGAGTCCTCTTCTTCCCAAAAGGACGACAACAACGACTACGAGAAAAAGAAGACGGTTAATTCAAACTTCTCTTTCGATTATTCTCGTATTCCGTATAGTTCAAATGCACATTTGCTTTCCATTCCTCTTGGCAAGCCTCCACACTTTGATGGGGAGGACTATGGATTTTGGAGTCACAAAATGCGTAGTCACTTATTCTCTCTCTATCCAAGCATATGGGAGATAGTAGAAAGTGGAATGAAATTTGATAGTACTGATAGTCCCATGTTCATAAATGAGCAAATTCACAAAAATGCACAAGCTACTACTGTTCTTCTAGCTTCTTTGTGCATGGACGAATACCATAAGGTGAGCGGCTTGGATAACGCCAAGCAGATTTGGGACACCCTCAAGATCTCACATGAGGGGAATGATGTCACCATGCTCACCAAAATGGAGTTGGTGGAGGGCGAACTTGGGAGATTCGCAATGATCAGGGGCGAGGAGCCAACCCAAACTTACAACCGGCTCAAGACCCTCGTCAACAAAATAAGGAGCTATGGAAGCACGCGATGGACGAACCACGACGTCGTCCACCTAATGCTAAGGTCCTTTACTGTCCTCGATCCACATCTTGTGAACAATATTCGTGAGAATCCTAGGTACACCAAGATGACGCCCGAGGAGGTACTTGGAAAGTTCGTAAGCAGGCGGATGATGATCAAGGAGGCTAGATAAGTTGACGATGCGTTGAATGGCCCAATCCAAGAGCCTCAAACCATTGCTCTCAAAGCAACGAGGAGCAAGGAGGCGCTACCTAGCAAGGTGGCGCAAGTTGAGGCGGCCGGGCTTAATGATGAAGAAATGGCCCTCATCATCAAGCGCTTCAAGACGGCGCTAAAGGGCCGCAAGGAGCATCTCAAGAAGAACAAGACAAAGGGGAAGCACTCATGCTTCAAATGTGGTAAGATTGGTCATTTTATCGCTTACTGTCCCAAAAATGATAGTGACCAGGAACAAGAGAACAAGAGGGAAAAGAAGAAAACTTACAAGAAGGCTAAGGGCGAGGCACACCTTGGCAAGGAGTGGGACTCGGATTGTTCGTCATCCGACTCTGACAACGAAGGACTCGCCGCCACCACCTTCAACAAATCGGCCCTCTTCCCCAACGAGCGTCACATATGCCTCATGGCGAAGGAGAAGAAGGTATGTACTCGGGATACTACTTATGCTTCTTCAAGTGATGATGAATCTAGTGATGATGATGAAATAGACTATTCTAGTTTATTTAAAGGTTTAGATAGAAATAAAATTGATAATATCAATGAATTGATTGATGCTTTAAATGATAAGAATAGGTTATTAGAGAAGCAAGAGGATCTTTTGTATGAAGAACATGATAAGTTTGTTGAGGCACAAAAATCCCTTGCTTTAGAAATTAAAAGGAATGAAATGCTTTCTTGTGAATTGTCTACATGCCATGACTCTATTTCTAGCTTAAAGAGCATAAATGATAATTTGAATGCTAAGTTAGAAATAGCAAATAAATCAACATCTTGTGTAGAACATGTTACAATTTGCAATAGGTGTAAAGATTTTGATGTTGATGCTTGTAGTAAACACCTAGTTTCAATGTCTAAATTGAATGATGAAGTAGCTAGTCTTAATGCCCAACTTAAGACTAGCAAGAGTGAATTTGATAAAATAAAATTTGCAAGGGATGCCTACACGATTGGTAGACACCCCTCAATTAAGAATGGTCTTGGCTTCAAGAGGGAAGTCAAGAACTTAACAAGCCATAAGGCTTCCATCTTCGCCAAGGAGAAAGGGAAGGCCCCTATGGCTAGTAGTGCTCATAAGAACCATGCTTTCATGTATCATGATAGGAGACATTCTAGGAATGCTTTTAGAAGTTATGATGCTTTTGATTCTCATGCCATGGTTGCTTCTAGTTCTTCTATTATGCATGATAGAAATGTTGCTAGGAAAAATGCTATGCCTAGAAAAAATGTTGTTCATGTTCCTAGGAAAGTAATGAATGAACCTTCTACAATTTATTATGCTTGCAATGCTTCCTTTGCTATTTGTAGAAAGGATAAGAAGGTAATTGCTAGGAAGTTAGGGGCAAGATGCAAGGGAGATAAAACCTGCATTTGGGTCCCTAAGACCATTGTGACTAACCTTGTAGGACCCAACAAGAGTTGGGTACCTAAAACCCAAGCCTAAATTTGCCTTGCAGGTTTATGCATCCGGGGGTACAAGTTGGATTATCAACAGCGGATGCACAAACCACATGACCGGGGAAAAGAGGATGTTCTCTTCCTACGTCAAGAACAAGGATCCCCAAGATTCAATAATATTCGGTGATGGGAACCAAGGCAAGGTGAAAGGGTTAGGAAAAATTGCTAAGACTAGCATGGGCTGGCTGTGGCATCGCCGCTTAGCACATGTGGGGATGAAGAACCTTCACAAGCTTCTAAAGGGAGAACACGTGATAGGTCTAACTAATGTAACTTTCGAAAAAGATAGACCTTGTGCAGCTTGTCAAGCAGATAAACAGGTGGGAAGCTCTCATCATACCAAAAATGTGATGACCACATCAAGACCTTTGGAGATGCTTCATATGGACCTCTTCGGACCCGTCGCCTATCTAAGCATAGGAGGAAGTAAGTATGGTATTGTTATAGTTGATGATTTTTCCCGCTTCACTTGGGTATTCTTTTTGCAGGATAAATCTGAAACCCAAGGGACCCTCAAGTGCTTCCTAAGGAGAGCTCAAAATGAGTTTGATCTCAAGGTGAAGAAGATAAGGAGCGACAACGGGTCCGAGTTCAAGAATCTTCAAGTGAAGGAGTACCTTGAGGAGGAAGGGATCAAGCACGAGTTCTCCGCTCCCTACACACCACAGCAAAATGGTGTGGTAGAGAGGAAGAACAGGACACTCATAGACATGGCGAGGACGATGCTTGGAGAGTTCAAGACCCCCGAGCGATTTTGGTCGGAAGCTGTGAACACGGCTTGCCACGCCATCAACCGGGTCTACCTTCACCGCCTCCTCAAGAAGACTTCGTATGAGCTTCTAACCGGTAACAAACCCAATGTGTCTTACTTTCGTGTATTTGGGAGCAAATGCTATATTCTAGTAAGAAAGGTAGAAATTCAAAGTTTGCTCCCAAAGTTGTAGAAAGGTTTTTGTTAGGTTATGACTCAAATACAAAGGCGTATAGGGTCTTCAACAAATCATCGGGTTTGGTTGAAGTCTCTAGCGACGTTGTATTTGATGAGACTAATGGCTCTCCAAGAGAGCAAGTTGTTGATCTTGATGATGTAGATGAAGGAGACGTTCCTACGGCCGCAATACGCACCATGGCGATTGGCGATGTGCGACCACAGGAACTCGAGGAGCAAGATCAACCCTCTTCCTCAACAATGGTGCATCCCCCAACTCAAGATGATGAACAGGTTCATCAAGAGGAGGCGTGCAATCAAGGGGGAGCACAAGATGATCATGTGATGGAGGAAGAAGCACAACCGGCACCTCCAACCCAAGTTCGAGCGACGATTCAAAGGAATCATCCCGTCGACCAAATTTTGGGTGACATTAGCAAGGGAGTAACTACTCGTTCTAGATTAGTTAATTTTTGTGAGCATTACTCCTTTGTCTCTCTTCTATTGAGCCTTTCAGGGTAGAAGAGGCCTTGCTAGATTCGGACTAGGTGTTGGCCATGCAGGAAGAGCTCAACAACTTCAAGCGTAATGAAGTTTGGACACTGGTGCCGCGTCCCAAGAAAAATGTTGTGGGAACCAAGTGGGTGTTCTGCAACAAACAGGACAAGCACGGGGTGGTGACGAGGAACAAGGCTCGACTTGTGGCAAAAGGTTATGCCCAAGTCGCAGGTTTGGACTTTGAGGAGACTTTTGCTCCTGTGGCTAGGCTAGAGTCCATTCGTATTTTGCTAGCATATGTCGCTCACCATTCTTTCAGGTTGTTCCAAATGGATGTGAAGAGCGCTTTCCTCAACGGGCCAATCAAGGAGGAGGTGTACGTGGAGCAACCCCCTAGCTTCGAGGATGAACGGTGCCCCGACCACGTATGTAAGCTCTCTAAGGCGCTCTATGGACTTAAGCAAGCCCCAAGAGCATGGTATGAATGCCTTAGAGACTTTTTAATTGCTAATGCTTTCAAGGTTGGGAAAGCCGATCCAACTCTTTCCACTAAGACTTGCGATGGTGATCTTTTTGTGTGCCAAATTTATGTCGATGACATAATATTTGGTTCTACTAATAAAAAGTCTTGTGAAGAGTTTAGCAGGGTGATGACACAGAAATTCGAGATGTCGATGATGAGCGAGTTGAACTACTTCCTTGGGTTCCAAGTAAAGCAACTCAAGGACGGCACCATCATCTCCCAAACAAAGTACACGCAAGACTTGCTAAAGTGGTTTGGGATGAAGGACGCCAAGCCCGCAAAGACTCCGATGGGAACTGACGGACACGTCGACCTCAACAAAGGAGGTAAGTCCGTTGATCAAAAAGCATACCGGTCTATGCTAGGTTCTTTGCTTTATTTATGCGCTAGTAGACCGGATATTATGCTTAGTGTATGCATGTGTTCTAGATTTCAATCCGATCCAAGGGAGTGTCACTTAGTGGCTGTGAAGCGAATTCTTAGATATTTAGTCGCTGCGCCTTTCTTAGGGATCTGGTATCCAAAGGGGTCTACCTTTGACCTAATTGGATATTCAGACTCCGATTATGCTGGATGTAAGGTCGATAGGAAGAGTACATCGGGGACGTGCCAATTCTTAGGAAGGTCCCTGGTGTCATGGAGTTCTAAGAAACAAACTTCCGTTGCCCTATCCACCGCTGAGGCCGAGTACGTTGCCGCAGGACAGTGTTGTGCGCAACTACTTTGGATGAGGCAAACCCTCCAGGACTTTGTCTATAATCTGAGCAAAGTCCCACTCCTATGTTATAATGAGAGTGCTATCCGCATAGCGGACAATCCTGTTGAGCACAACCGCACAAAGCACATTGACATCCGACATCACTTTTTGAGAGACCACCAGCAAAAGGGAGATATCGAAGTGTTCTATATTAGCACCGAGAACCAGCTAGCCGATATCTTTACCAAGCCTTTAGATGAGAAGACCTTTTGCAGGCTACGTAGTGAGCTAAATGTCTTAGATTCGCGGAACTTGGATTGATTTGTAGCATACATGTGAATTATGCTTTGATCATGTTCTTTATGCATTTTGTTGTTATTTATGGTGCTCAAGTTGTACAAACACTCCCCGGACCTCAAAAGTCAATGTGTGAGTGATGCACATATTTAGGGGGAGATGTGCTACAACTTGACCCTTTGAGACTAATCGTGTGCTTGAGTTTGCTTAGTTTAGCCTCAAAGGAGGCTTGAAAGGGAAAAGGTGGACTTGGACCATGAAAGACTTCCACTACACTCCGATGAGAGGGTAACTTATTCCAAGTTCATCTCATGTACTCTTATTGCCTTTGTATTCTTATTTGAAGCTTTTGGTGAGGCAATGGGGTTCAAGGGCCAAGATTGATCCCGTTTTGGTGCTTGATGCCAAAGGGGGAGAAAATAAGGCCAAAGCAATAAATGGATCAGCTACCACTTGAGAAATTTTGAGAAATTTTGAAAATAGTAGAATAGAGCTTTTGGTTTGTCAAAACTCTATTATTGTCTCTCTTGTCAAAAGTTGACCTCTTGTGGGGAGAATGGTTGATTATGGGAAAAAGGGGGAGTTTTTGAAATCTTTGATCAATTTCTCTTGGAACAACTCTCTTTATGTCTCTACAATTGTGTTTGAATTAGAGATAGGAGATTGAGGTTGATTTGCATAAACAAAACCAAGTGGTGGCAAAGAATGATCCATATATGCCAATTTTGAATCAAGACAATTTGAGTTCTCATTTGTATTGATGTTGCACTTCTTTTAGTTGCTTTTTGTTGTGTTGGCATAAATCACCAAAAAGGGGGAGATTGAAAGGGAAATGTGCCCTTGGGCCATTTCTAAGTATTTTGGTGATTGAGTGCCAACACAAGTGCTTAAGTGAAAATCTATGCCAATTGATGGAAAAAGTGCAAATCAAGTCTAAAGGTATGTTTCTAAACTTAGTACATTGTTTTGAGAACTAATGTATTGTGTCTAAGTGCTGGAAACAGGGGAAATTAATTTGGAAAGAGATGGATGTGTTCAGCCAATGTTTGCTCAGTCTGAGTGCACTGGACAGTGTTCGGTGCGCCAGGCTGGCTCTGGCGAACTTGCTGTTCTCGGGACTTCGACGGTGGTGTACGGCTATAAATCACTGGACTGTCCGGTGGTGCACCGGACTGTCCGGTGAGCCATTCACAAGCGAAGTCATCGCTCTCAGGAAGTGATTAACGACGTACGGCTATAAATCACCGGACTGTCCGGTGAGCCAACGGTCGGCCGCGCGATCTGCGCAGGACACGTGGCCGAGCCAACGGCTAGAAGGGGGCACCAGACTGTCCGGTGTGCACTGGACAGTGTCCGGTGCGCCAATGGCTCTAAATCTCCAACGGTCGGCTTCACCAAATAAGGAAAGAAATCCGCACCGGACAGTGTCCGGTGGTGCACCAGACTGTCCGGTGCGCCAGGCGACAGAAGGCAAGAATTGCCTTCCTGGAATGCTCTCAACGGCTCCTAGCTGCCTTGGGGCTATAAAAGGGACCCCTAGGCGCATGGAGGAGAATACCAAGCATCCTTTGAGCATTGTTGATCACTCACACTTCATTCTTGCGCACTTGTTTGACATTCTTAGTGATTTGAGCTCCGTTCTAGTGAGAACCTCGTGATATTCTTTTGAGCTCAAGTCTGGGTCTTGTGTGTGCGTATTTGCTGTGATTTTGTGTCTCGTGTGTGTTGCTCATCCCTCCCTTACTCTGTGCTTCTTTGTGAACATCAAAGTGTAAGGGCGAGAGACTCCAAGTTGTGGAGATTCCTCGCGAACGGGATATAGTAAACAAAGCAAAACACTGTGGTATTCAAGTGGGTCTTTGGACCGCTTGAGAGGGGTTGATTGCAACCCTCGTCCATTGGGACGCCACAACGTGGAGTAGGCAAGTTTTGTACTTGGCCGAACCACGGGATAAACCACTGTGTCTATCTGTGTTGATCCTCTTGTGGTTGTTGTGTTTTGCAAGAACTCCTCTCCAGCCACTTGGCCTTATTGTGCTAACGCTTAATCAAGTTTTTGTGGCTCTAAGTTTAAGTTTTTACAGGATCACCTATTCACCCCCCTCTAGGTGCTCTCACTTCCACATTGTGGTGTCCCAATGGACGAGGGTTGCACTCAACCCCTTTCAAGTGATCCAATGATCAACTTGAATACCACGATGTTCTTCTTTCTTAGACTTTCTCCTATTTGCGAGGAATCTCCACAACTTGGAGCCTCTCGCTCTTACAATTGATGATCACAAAGAAGCATGGAAGTAAGGGAGGGGAGAGCAACACACACAAGACTCAAAACGAGAGCACAATCATGCACACAAGTCACAACTCGATCTCAAAACACAACGCAAGAAGTTCTCAACTCAAATGGAGCTCAAGTCACTATCTCAAAGAATCGAATGCGTGAGAATGGAGTCTTGGAGTCTTAGGATCTTTCTTCTAAGCTTGGGTGACTCCTCCATGCGCCTAGGGGTCCCTTTTATAGCCCCAAGGCAGCTAGGAGCCATTGGAGATCAACAAGGAAGGCTAATCTTGCATTCTGTCGGGTGGCGCACCGGACAGTCCGGTGCGCCACCGGACAGTCACTGTAGACGGTCCGGTGCGGATCTCCTTCCTTTTCTGGCGCAGACGACTGTTGCACCTCGGCGTCGGTTGGCGCACCGGACACTGTCCGGTGCACACCGGACAGTCCGGTGCCCCCTTCCGACCGTTGGTGCGGGCCACGTGTCGCCCGCCGATTTCGCTGCCGACCGTTGCGCAGTCGACCGTTGGCTCACCGGACAGTCCAGTGAATTTTAGCCGTACGCCGTTGAACTTTTTCCGAAAGCGACGACTTCACCGCGGACGACTCACCAGACAGTCCGGTGCACCACCAGACAGTCCAGTGAATTATAGCCGTACGCCGCCGTCGAGTCCTGAGAGCGGCTTGTTCACCGAGACTGGCCTAGCGCACCGGACAGTCCGGTGCACCCAGACTGAGCAGCAGTTGGCTGTACACAGCCAACTCTTTTCCAATCTATTTTCTCATGTTTCTAGCACTTAGACACAATACATTAGTACCCAAATCAATGTACTAAGTCTAGAAACGTACCTTGTTACATGATTTGCACTTCTTCAATCTTTGGCACAAATTAACACTTAGAGAATATGTGTTGGGCACTTAATCACCAAAAACTTTTAGAAATGGCCCAAGTGCACATTTCCCTTTCAATCTCCCCCTTTTTGGTGATTTATGCCAACACATCCAAAAGTTACCAAAAGAAGTGCAATATCAATGCAAAAGAGAACCAAATTGTTTTTACTCTAATTTGGCATATTTGGATCATACTTTGCCACCACTTGGTTTGTTTTTGCGAATCAAATTCATTTTCCTATCTCTACAACAAACTCACTTGTTAGGGCACAAAGAGAGATAATCCAAGAGTAAAATTGATCAAGAGCCAAAAACTCCCCCTTTTTCCCATAGCCATAAATTCTCCCCACAAGAGACCAAATTTTGCAATAAGTGTGTTTTGGACAAATCAAAAAGTTCTAACTCTACTCTTTTCAAAATTTCACAAATGGTAGCTGATCCATTTGCTTTGGCCTTAATTTCTCCCCCTTGGCATTAAGCACCAAAATGGGATCATTCTTGGCCCTTTAACCCCATTGCCTCACCAAAATTGTCAATTAAGAGCAAAAAGGCAATAAGAGCATAGATATGAACTTGGAGTTAATACCGAAGTGTAGTGTAAGTCTTTGCATGGTCCAAGTTCACCTTTCCCTTTCAATTCACTTTTGAGACTAAATCAAGTAAACACAAACACAAAGGTTAGTCTCAAAGGGTCAAGTTGTAGCATGCCTCCCCCTAAATAAGTGCATCACTTGCAAATGGACTTGTGAGGTCCGGGGATCATGTGTACATCTTGAGCACCACAAATGAACAAAAATAGATTGAAATGCATAAATTAACATGATCAAAGGCATAAAACACATGTATGCTATAGATCAATCCAAGTTACGCGAATCTAAGACATTTAGCTCACTACGCAACCTGCAAAACTTTTTCTCATCTAAAGGCTTGGTGAAGATATCGGCTAGCTGGTTCTCGATGTTAATATGGTACACCTCGATATCCCCCTTTTGCTGGTGGTCTCTCAGGAAGTGATGCCGGATGTCTATGTGCTTAGTGCGGCTGTGTTCAACAGGATTATCCGCCATGCGGATTGCACTCTCATTGTCACATAGGAGTGGGACTTTGCTCAGATTGTAGCCAAAGTCCCGGAGGGTTTGCCTCATCCAAAGTAGTTGCGCACAGCACTGTCCTGCGGCAACATACTCGGCCTCAGCGGTGGATAGGGCAACAGATGTCTGTTTCTTTGAACTCCAAGACACCAGGGACCTTCCTAGGAATTGGCACATCCCTGATGTACTCTTCCTATCAACCTTGCATTCGGCATAATCGGAGTCTGAATATCCAATCAAGTCAAAGGTAGGCCTCTTTGGATACCAGATCCCGAAGCAAGGCGTAGCAACTAAATATCTAAGAATCCGCTTAACGACCACAAGGTGACATTCCTTGGGATCGGATTGATATCTAGCACACATGCATACACTAAGCATAATATCCGGTCTACTAGCACATAAATAAAGCAAGGAACCTATCATAGACCGGTATGCCTTTTGATCAACAGACTTACCTCCTTTGTTGAGGTCGACATGTCCGTCGGTTCCCATTGGTGTCTTTGCGGGCTTGGCGTCCTTCATCCCGAACCGCTTGAGCAGGTCTTGCGTGTACTTCGTTTGGGAGATGAAGGTGCCGTCCTTGAGTTGCTTCACTTGGAACCCAAGGAAGTAGTTCAACTCGCCCATCATCGACATCTCAAATTTCTATGTCATCACCCTGCTAAACTCCTCACAAGACTTTTGGTTAGTAGAACCAAATATTATGTCATCGACATAAATTTGGCACACAAAAAGATCACCATCACAAGTCTTAGTGAAAAGAGTGGGATCGGCTTTCCCAACCTTGAAAGCATTAGCAATTAAGAAATCTCTAAGGCATTCATACCATGCTCTTGGGGCTTGCTTAAGTCCATAGAGCGCCTTAGAGAGCTTAAAAACATGGTCGGGATACCTGTCATCCTCAGAGCCAGGGGGTTGTTCCTAGGGATGAAAACGGTCGGAAACGGTCGGTAAACACTAAAACCATTACCATTTTCATATTTTTTTTATCGGAAACGAAATCGAGAACGGTAACTCCAGAAACGGAAACGATATCGGTATTTCGGAAACATCGGAAACGAAAGTTCGGTGCGGAAAATACACCGGTAAAGGTCGAAATCTAAAATACGATCGGTAAACATATCAAACCTCACAATACAACAAAGTTGACAAAAGATCACAAAGACCACAAGTTCACAATTCATGATATAACAAGTTCACAATATAACAAGTTCACAAGGATCACAAATTTATAATATAAAAAGTTTACAAAGATCACAAGTTCACAATATAACAAGTTCACAGTATAACAAGTTCATAAAAATCACAAGTTTACATACTCAAAGTTCACAATTCACAATATCCACTCGATTTAGCTGACATGGCATACTTACTCATGAAATATTTTTTCCTCACATAAAGAGTTTTTTCACAGCCTCACAGGAAAGCCCTAAAATCTAGTGTATGGAAAAGACAGACTGTCGGCTCTCTATCATTATATATTACTAATACATAACATGTGCATAGAAAAGGGTGGATTTGTTTGAGAGACCAAATGATTAATCTCAACTGCCTTCCAACACCATTTATCCCAAAAAAATCTTAAAACGTCCAAAAAATACAAAAATAAGTAATCCTTATCTAGAGACGTACAGACGATGCGAAAAAATCACATGCTGGAAAATTCCGAAAAAAATTCCGAGACACAATTCCGGAAATTTCCGAGACACAAATCCGGTAATTTCCGACAAATACCGATAACCGAAGGAAACGGTCGGTAAAACACAACGCCGATTCCGATACTGATTCCGATAGAAAATTCCAAAAATCGATTCCGTTTTCGAAAAATACCGTTACCGGTGAATCCGATCGAAAAATTTCGAAATCAGTTTTCGGAATTCCGAAAAATTCCGAAACCGTTTTCATCCCTAGTTGTTCCACATACACCTCCTCCTTGATTGGCCCGTTGAGGAAAGCGCTCTTCACATCCATTTGGAACAACCTGAAAGAGTGGTGAGCGACATAGGCTAATAGAATGCGAATAGACTCTAGCCGAGCCACAAGAGCAAAAGTTTCCTTGAAATCCAAACCTGCGACTTGGGCATAACCTTTTGCCACAAGTCGAGCCTTGTTCCTTGTCACCACCCCGTGCTCATCTTGCTTGTTGCGGAACACCCGCTTGGTTCCCACAACGTTTTGCTTTGGACGTGGCACCAGGCTCCAAACTTCATTCCTATTGAAGTTGTTGAGCTCTTCCTGCATGGCCAGCATCCAGTCCGGATCCTGCAAAGCCTCTTCTACCCTGAAAGGCTCAATAGAAGAGACAAACGAGTAATGCTCACAAAAATTAGCTAGACGTGAGCGAGTTGTTACTCCCTTGCTTATGTCACCCAATATCTAATCGACGGGGTGATGTCGTTGGATCGTCGTTCGGACTTGAGTTGGAGGGGCCCGTGGTGCTTCTTCCTGCATAACTTGGTCTTCTTGTGCTCCCCCTTGATCACACGCCTCCTCTTGAGGAACCTGTTCATCATCTTGAGTTGGAGGGTACACCGTTGTTGAGGAAGAAGGCTGATCTTGCTCTTGTTGTTCCTGTGGTCGCACATCACCTATCGCCATCGTGCGTATTGCGGCCATTGGAACATCATCTTCATCTACATCATCAAGATTAACTTGCTCTCTTGGAGAGCCATTAGTTTCATCAAATACAACGTCGCTAGAGACTTCAACTAAACCCGATGATTTGTTGAAGACTCTATACGCCTTTGTATTTGAGTCATAACCTAGCAAAAACCCTTCTACAGCTTTGGGAGCAAATTTGGAATTTCTACCTTTATTTACTAGAATGTAACATTTACTCCCAAATACACAAAAGTATGAAACGTTGGGTTTGTTACCGGTTAGAAGTTCATACGAGGTCTTCTTGAGGAGGCGATGAAGGTAGACCCGGTTTATGGCGTGGCAAGCTGTATTCACAGCCTCCGACCAAAACCGCTCGGGTGTCTTGAACTCTCCAAGCATCGTCCTTGCCATGTCGATAAGCGTCCTGTTCTTCCTCTCTACTATACCGTTTTGCTGTGGTGTGTAGGGAGCGGAGAACTCGTGCTTGATTCCTTCCTCCTCAAGGTACTCCTCCACTTGTAAGTTCTTGAACTCGGACCCGTTGTCGCTTCTTATCTTTTTCACCTTGAGCTCAAATTCGTTTTGAGCTCTCCTTAGAAAGCGCTTTAGGGTCCCTTGGGTTTTTGATTTATCCTGCAAGAAGAATACCCAAGTGAAGCGGGAAAAATCATCAACAATAACAAGACCATACTTACTTCCCCCGATGCTGAGGTAGGCGACGGGTCCGAAGAGGTCCATATGAAGTAGCTCTAGAGGTCTTGATGTGGTCATCACATTCATGTTGTGATGAGCGCTTCCCACCTGTTTCCCTGCCTGGCAAGCTGCACAAGGTCTATCTTTTTCGAAAAATACATTGGTTAGTCCTAACACATGTTCTCTCTTTAGAAGTTTATGAAGGTTCTTCATCCCAACATGTGCTAGACGGTGATGCCACAGCCAGCCCATGCTAGTCTTAGCAATTAAGCATGCATCTAGATCGGCCTCCTCTTTCGAAAAATCAACTAAGTAGAGTTTGCCGTCTAGTACACCCTTAAAAGCTAATGAACCATTACTCCTTCTAAAGATAGACACTTCTACATTGGTAAATAAACAATTATAATCCATATTACATAGTTGACTGACAGACAATAAGTTGTACCCGAGCGATTCAACTAAGAACACATTGGATATGGAATGCTCGGATGAAATGGCTATCTTTCCTAGTCCTTTAACCTTGCCTTGGTTCCCATCTCCAAAGATGATCGAGTCCTGGGAATCCTTGTTCTTGACGTAGGAGGTGAACATCTTCTTCTCCCCCATCATGTGGTTTGTGCATCCGCTGTCGATAATCCAGCTTGAGCCCCCAGATGCATAAACCTGCAAGGCAATATACACTTGGGTTTTAGGTACCCAACTTTTGTTGGGTCCTACGAGGTTAGTTACAATAGCCTTTGGGACCCAAATGCAAGTCTTGTCTCCCTTGCATTTGACCCCCAACTTCCTAGCAACCACTTATTTATTTTTACATGTGAGTACAAAAGTAGTGTTGCACGCATGGAAAACAGTAGCAGATTCATTACGCATTTTCCTAGGTACATGATGCAAAACATGATTTTTCCTAGGCATATTTATACCATGCACAAAAGTAGAGCTTGAAGCAATCATAGCATGTGAATCATAAGCATCATAACTCCTATTATAATGAGCATTCCTAGAAAATTTTCTATCATAAATGAAAGCATGATTCCTTTGAATGCTGCTAGCCATAGGGGCCTTCCCTTTCTCCTTGTTGGGAATGGGAGCCCTTTGGCTTGTTAAGTTCTTGGCTTCCTTTCGAAAGCCAAGCTCATCCTTAATTGAGGGGTGTCTACCAATAGTGTAGGCATCCCTAGCAAATTTTAATTTATCAAAGTCACTTTTGCAAGTCTTAAGTTGGGCATTAAGACTTGCCACTTCACCATTTAATTTGGTAATAGAAGTAAGGTGTTCAACACACGCATCAACATCAAAATCCTTACACCTATTACAAATGACAACATGCTCTATACAAGAACTAGATTTATTAACTACTTCTAGCTTAGCATTTAAATCATCATTAACACTCTTTAAGCTAGACACAGTTTCATGACAAGCATATAATTCAGAAGATAGCATATCATTCCTTTTAACCTCTAAAGCAAGAGAGTTTTGCACACTAACAAACTTATCATGCTCTTCATACAAAATATCCTCTTGCTTTTCTAAAAGTCTATCCTTTTCATTTAAAGCATCAATTAACTCATTAATTTTATCTACTTTTGCTCTATCTAAACCCTTAAATAAATCGGTATAATCTACTTCATCATCACTAGAATCATCATCACTTGAAGTAGTATACTTAGGGGTTTCTCGAATGCTTACCTTCTTTTCCTTGGCCATGAGGCAAGTGTGGCGCTCATTGGGGAAGAGTGACGATTTGTTGAAGGTTGAGGCAGCGAGTCCTTCGTCGTCAGAGTCGGAAGAAGAGCAGTCTGAATCTCATTCTTTACCAAGGTGCGCCTCGCCCTTCGCCTTATTGTAGGCCTTCTTCTTCTCCCTCTTACCGCTCTTTTCTTGTTCCTGATTATTAGCATTATCGGGACAATTTGCTATAAAGTGACCAGTCTTACCGCACTTGAAGCAGGAGCATTTTCCCCTTGTTTTGTTCTTGTTGGGGCACTCCTTGCGTCCTTTAAGAGCGGTCTTGAAGCGCTTGATGATGAGCGCCATTTCATCCTCGTTGAGCCCGACAGCCTCTACTTGTGCCACCTTGCTAGGTAGCGCCTCCTTGCTGCTTGTTGCCTTGAGCGCAACGGGCTGCGGCTCGTAGATGGGTATTGGGCCGTTTAATGCATCATCAACATACCTTGCCTCTTTGACCATCATGTGCCCGCTCACAAATTTTCCGAGTACCTCCTCGGGTGTCATCTTTGTGTACTTGGGATTTTCACGGATGAGGTTCACAAGATGAGGGTCAATAACAGTAAAAGACCTGAGCAAAAGTCGGACGACGTCGTGGTCCGTCCATCTCGTGCTTCCATAGCTCCTGATTTTGTTGACCAGGGTCTTGAGCCTGTTGTACGTTTGTGTTGGCTCCTCTCCCCTGATCATCGCGAACCTTCCCAGCTCGCCTTCAACCAACTCCATTTTGGTGATCATGGTGGCGTCGTTTCCCTCATGTGATATTTTGAGGGTGTCCCAGATTTGCTTGGCGTTTTCCAAGCCGCTCACCTTGTTGTACTCGTCCCTGCATAAGGATGCTAGCAAAACAGTGGTAGCTTGTGCATTTTTATGGATTTGCTCGTTAATAAATATAGGGTTATCCGTACTATCAAATTGCATTCCATTCTCAACTATCTCCCAAATACAAGGATGGAGAGAAAATAAGTGACTGCGCATTTTGTGACTCTAAAAAGCGCAGTCCTCTCAATCAAAGTGTGGAGGTTTACCAAGAGGAATTGAAAGCAAATGAGCATTGGAATTAAAAGGAATACGAGAATAATCAAATGAATAATTTGAATTAACTGGTTTCTTTTTCTCATCGTCGTCGTCTCTTGGTGAAGAAGATTCGTTGCTGTCGTAGTAGACGATTTTCTTGATACATCTCTTCTTCTTCCCGTCCTTCTTCTTGTGACTCGAGCCAGAGTCAGTGGGCTTGTTGTCCCTTGGCTCATTGAAGATGGACTCCTTCTCCTTATCGTTGACCACCATCCCCTTTCCCTTAGGATCCATCTCTTCGGGCGATTAGTCCCTTACGTGAAGAGAATGGCTCCGATACCAATTGAGAGCACCTAGAGGGGGGTGAATAGGTGATCCTGAATAAATCAAAAACTAATAGCTACAAAACTTGGTTAAGTGTTAGTACGGCTAAGTAGCGAGCTCTTGCGAACACACAAGTAATCACAGAAAAGCACTCACAAGAGACACGCGAGTTTATCCTATGGTTCGGCCAAGTAACACTTGCCTACTTCCACGTTGTGGCGTCCCAATGGACGAGGGTTGCACTCAACCCCTTTCAAGTGATCCAATGATCAACTTGAATACCACGTTGTTCTTCTTTCATAGACTTTCTCCCGTTTGCGAGGAATCTCCACAACTTGGAGCCTCTCGCCCTTACAATTGATGATCACAAAGAAGCACAGAAGTAAGGGAGGGGAGAGCAACACACACAAGACTCAAAACGAGAGCACAATCACGCACACAAGTCACAACTCGAGCTCAAAACACAACGTAAGAAGTTCTCAACTCAAATGGAGCTCAAGTCACTATCTCAAAGAATCGAATGCGTGAGAATGGAGTCTTGGAGTCTTAGGATCTTTCTTGTAAGCTTGGGTGACTCCTCCATGCGCCTAGGGGTCCCTTTTATAGCCCCAAGGCAGCTAGGAGCCGTTGGAGATCAACAAGGAAAGCTAATCTTGCCTTCTATCGAGTGGCGCACCGGACAGTCCGGTGCGCCACCGGACAGTCACTGTAGACGATCCGGTGCGGATCTCCTTCCTTTTCTGGCGTAGACGACCGTTGCACCTCGGCGTCGGTTGGCGCACCGGACACTGTCCGGTGCACACCGGACAGTCCGATGCCCCCTTCCGGCCGTTGGTGCGGGCCACGTGTCGCCCGCCGATTTTGCTGCCGACCGTTGCGCAGTCGACCGTTGGATCACCGGACAGTCCGGTGAATTTTAGCCGTACGCCGTTGAACTTTTCCCGAGAGCGACGACTTCACCGCGAACAACTCATTGGACAGTCTGGTGCACCACCGGATAGTCTAGTGAATTATAGCCGTACGCCGTCGTCGAGTCCCGAGAGTATCCTGTTCACCGAGACTGGCCTGGCGCACCGGACACTGTATGGTGCACCACCGGACAGTCTGGTGCACCCAGACCGAGCAGTAGTTGGCTGTACACAGCCAACTCTTTTGCAATCTATTTTCTCCTATTTCTAGCAATTAGACATAATACATTAGTACCCAAATCAATGTACTAAGTCTAGAAACGTACCTTGTTACATGATTTGCACTTCTTCAATCTTTGGCACAAATTAACACTTAGAGAATATGTGTTGGGCACTTAATCACCAAAATACTTTTAGAAATGGCCCAAGGGCACATTTCCCTTTCACCAACGAACTTCAGACAACCCTGCAGGTGCCCCTGAATCACTTGACAAGTTCGGTATCTGTATACCTTACCTTTCCCAAGAGCGTTTCACCCGTCATGCAGACATTACAATACATCAGAGGTACGAAAATGCGGAAGTAGATACCATATTTTACTTTATTAAAAAGTAAGAAAGAGTAGTATTTATTACAGACCAGAGTTAAAATATAAGAGTGCTGAAGTATTATTACATCACTGGGAGGCAAAAACCCCTCCCGGTAAACATCAAACAAAAGTTTAACGGAGGCTTCTTTCCTCCCGAAGCTTCACTCCTGGTTTTCTTCTTTGGGCACCACCTTTGAACAAAAGCAGCAAAAATTTGCCGCTTCCTCACCTAAAACAACATGGGACAAAGCCCTAAGTTGAAGTGTACTTTCACAAGTCTTACCCGTCAAAATAAAAGACGCTCAAGGATATGCTGGCCTTTGTGGTTCAAGGTAGGGCTTTTCAATAATCAATGACTCTGTTTGCAGAAATGCTTACTAATAATGGATCCTTAAAAGTCTAGTTTTATTAGCAAGTTAAGTTATTACCTGAGTTCTAGAGTTCTTTCTACCTTAGTTCAAGCACTTGACCTATACTAGCCAATTTCCTTTCAACAACCCTTCTTATTTACTAGAATGCTACGTGTAGGGCAGTGACCAAGTCTTCATATCCGCGAAGTTACGGCGATCCGAATCGATTATACTCAGCTGAGGATCTCCGATCACACGACATAGGTAGCACTTAACCCTTGCATATGTCAACTCTCCACCGGGGTTCTTAAGACCAGATCAGGTCCACGCTAACTGAGAGCACAGATACACCACCGTCCAGCCTCTTGCCACGGAGGGTACACGCTACTCTCGCCATCTCTCCACTCCCATTGCGTGTTATCTTATTCTGGTATTAGTCTGCCCGAGGCTAAGCTTACCCATGATGAGGCAT
Source organism: Zea mays (assembly GCF_902167145.1). Taxonomy (NCBI): domain Eukaryota; kingdom Viridiplantae; phylum Streptophyta; class Magnoliopsida; order Poales; family Poaceae; genus Zea; species Zea mays. The sequence continues at coordinate 3,668,168 of NC_050098.1, read as the reverse complement.
GTGACCAGCTAAAGGGTCCTCGATCATCAAGCCTACATCGATACGGTCCTTAATCGACTCAGACGGAGACACTACATCGAGACTCTCTTTCTCGTGCAAGTCACCCGCCCGGTCTCAGCTTTATCATTTCAAACCTAAAGTTTGGTACCTGGCAGAGGTACATCTTTTCTGATGTTGAACCCATCATGGTCATGATGGATTCACCATCAAGTTTTATTTTTGAAAACATTCCCACCCACTGATGCATCACCTTTGTTTTAAAACAAAACATTTTTTTACTAAAGCAAGGCTAAGCATCATAAAATTCTTTTCAAAAAGGGTATCAAGGAAGGGTAATCAATTTTTTAAGGAAGGAAATGCATCAACGGTTTAGCACACAACTCCTATCACCTAATGCATCAAACAAGGTGATAAAGATTTTATAACAACAAGGAGGTGGCGAATGCACCGGGGCTTGCCTTGTGTTACTGGTGAATCAAGCTCTATTCTGCATATATCAAAATAAAAACAATTTCCTGCCTGATGTTCTTCAGGTGGTGGTGGGGGTGGTGAAGTCCTCGCTTCTTCAACTTCTATTTCCTCTTCGTTTTCTAGATATATCCATATATCATCATGAATGCTCATGTAATGCTCATGAAGATGCTAGGATAATAAAAGTTTATTATCTAATGTCTTGAATACAACTTTTCTTCACGGATTTCTGAGAAACTAGGGTTCTCGGAGTCCATAGTGAAGTTCATAGGGCAAGGGGTTAGGGTTTTGGGTTCTAAGTATCAAACATGGTCCAAATCAAACCAAACTTTACCCAAGGTTTCTAAATAATATTTAAAGTTTACCTAAAAAGTTTGGTGAATTTTGGAATTATTAATTATTTTCTAAAATTCTAGAAGTATGGATTTTGGTTATTTTAAATGTCCCAAAATTCCCTATTGGAACTAAAAATCATGAAATTATTTTTATTAAATACTATAAGAAATTAGAAGTCTAGCAAAATTGGTCTGGTATTTTTATCATTTTTCTACAATTTTCTAGGAATTCTTTAATCCATGAAGAAAAAGAAAAGGAAAAGCAATGAATAGTGTTGGGCTGAATTCAGCCCAACCAGCCTACAGCAAGGGAGAAACCCACGCACGCCCGCGCCCGCGGGGTAGTTTTACACTGGAGCCCTCCGAGGTTTGAACATCTATAGAAGGATCCTGCACACTATTTAATTGAGTCACTGACACTTGCGGAAAGGTCCCTGCACTTCTATTTCTTCACAGTCTGAAGCCCACGACAACGAACGGCACAGGGCCGAGCTCCGGCGAACTTGTACCGGCTAGAATACTTGATGACTGGTGTTCTACTTTGGCAGGAACCGAATTCAAGTCCTAACCATCGTTTCCCCTCAACTAATTTCACGAACGGTGATCTAACCTACTCTGTCCACGGTGATAGCGGGTATCGCGGGCATTCAATCATGTTCTCGGTGATCCTAAGGACTCTAGCTCAATTGGGTGGGTCAGAGAGTATCAGAAGCATCTAAGAACACTGAAACGAGGACTCAGAGGACATGAACGGACCTGAGATGCGCTGGCCACGGCGAGGGTTCTTTCGTAGTGGCGGAAACACAGATTGGGGGAAATGAGCGATTCACGGTCTCTGGTGGACAATTTAAGACAAGCATTGGTGCTATGGATGGGTGATTACCCTACGGAGCTCACGGCGTGCTCAATTTATAGTAGACATGAGCGGTGGCCGGGGAATTGGACGAAGACACGTGGCGGTCGGAGAAATAGGAGGTCACTGGCGTGCGTGATTGGTGTCTATTACCGTGGCAAGCTCTCCGGCGATCACCGGATATGCTTAACACGACTATCTACGACGTGGTAAGATGCTCGGGCACGTGGCGCATGGTCGGTAAACGGCTAACGCCGGCGAGAACCAATCCGATCGACTGCAATCCGAGCGGGTGCGGCGAACTCCCCATCGATCGGGTCCGAGTTTATCCGTCGCCAGGATCTTTCACCTGGGAGCATTATCCGGCACTGGCGAGCACGAATCATAACGGCGACGTGAATCCAACCGCGGAGATCGCCGGCGGCGACATTCAGTGCATAGGGGATATTTTTAGGGTACTTGTCGAGGACCATAATTAGGGGTACCTTCAAGATCCCTAAATCTCAGCTGGTAACCCCCATCAGCACAAAGCTGCAAAGGCCTGATGGGTGCGATTAAGTCAAGGATCGGTCCATTCAAGGGACATGATCGTGCCTCGCCCGAGCCTAGCCTCGGGCAAGGGAAGCCGACCCCGGAGAACCTACGTCTTGCCCGAGGACCCCCCTCCAGCAACGGGCACAATGTCAGCTCGCCCGAGGCCCAGTCTTCACCAAGAAGCAACCTTGGCCACATCGCCACGCCGACCGAACAAATCGCAGGGGCATTTAATGCAAAGGTGGCCTGACACCTTTATCCTGACGCACGCCCTCCAGTCGACAGAGCCGAAGTGACCGCAGTCACTTCGCCGCTCTACTGACCGGTCTGACAAGAGGACAGCGCCGCCTGTGTTGCTCCGACTGCTGAGCCACCCGACAGAGTGAGGCTGACAGCAGCCAAGGCCGGCCTCGGGCGTCATAGGAAACTCCGCCTCGCCCGACCCCAGGACTCGGACACGGGCTCAGCCCCGGAAGACGGCGAACTCCGCTCCGCCCGACCCAGGGCTCGGACTCGGGCTCAGCCCCGGAAGACGGCGAACTCCGCTCCGCCCGACCCAGGGCTCGGACTCGGGCTCAGCCCCGGAAGGCGGCGAACTCCGCTCCGCCCGACCCAGGGCTCGGACTCGGGCTCAGCCCCGGAAGACGGCGAACTCCGCTCCGCCTAACCAAGGGCTCGGACTCGGGCTCAGCCCCGGAAGACGACGAACTCCGCCTCGCCCGACCCTAGGGCTCGGACATGGGCTCAGCCCCGGAAGACGACGAACTCCGCCTCGCCCGACCCCAGGGCTCAGACATGGGCTCAACCCCGGAAGACGACGAACTCCGCTTCGCCCGACCCCGGGGCTCGGACTCAGCCCTAGCCTCAGCCGACGGTCTCCGCCTTGCCCAACCCGGGGGCTCGGACTCGACCACGGCCACGGAAGACAGACTCGACCTTGACCTCGGAGGAGCCTCCACATCGCCCAACCTAGGGCGCGGACCGACCACATCGACAAGAAGCGCCATCATTACCCTACCCCGAGCTGACTCAGGCTACGGGGAACAAGACCGGCGTCCTATCTGGCTCGCTTCGCCAGATAGGCAATGATGGCGCCCCGCACGCTCTATGATGACGGCGGCCCTCGGCCCCCTTACAGAAGCAAGAGGACGTCAGCAAGGACTCAACAGCCCCGACAGCTGCCCTTCTGCCAGGCTCCAGCGCTCCTCCGACGGCCACGACACCACACAAACCGGGTGCCAAAACCTCTCCGGCTGCCACGACGGCATGTACTTAGGGCGCTAGCTCTCCTCCGCTAGACACGTAGCACTCTGCTACACCCCCATTGTACACCTGGATCCTCTCCTTACGCCTATAAAAGGAAGGACCAGGGCCCTCTTACAGAGGGTTGGCCCGCGTGGAGAAGGACGGGACGGCGCTCGCGCAAGGCCGCTCGCTCCCACTCCCGCGTGGACGCTTGTATCCCCCTACTGCAAGCGCACCCGACTCAGGCGCGGGGCTATCACGAAGGCCGCGGGATTCGCTCTCTCACGCCTGCCTCCCTCCTGCTGCTTCCTTTCCCCCCTTCACGTTCCGCCTTGCGTCGATCCATCTGGGCTGGGGCACGCGGCGACAATTCATTCGTCGGTCCAGGGACCCCCCGGGTTTCGAAACACCGATAGTTGGCACGCCAGGTAGGGGTCTGCTGCGTGTTGACGAACAGCTTCCCGTCAAGCTCCAGATGGGCAGTCTCCAGCAACCTTTCCAGCCCGGGACGGTTCTCCGTTTCGGGAATCTCGAGTTCATGTCCCTCGACGGCAGCTACGACATGATACTCCTTCCCCCGCCGTGCGACAGCGACAATGGCGGTCGACAACCCGCTCGCCGGTGGGGAAATCGACGACGCCTTCCCCACGTGGTGGAAGGACGACACTCGGGCTTGTCCCGTCCCCTCCCCCGCCGATGGAGGAGGAGGCGGGGCAACCAAGGCCAAGTGGGAAGCGGCACCTCGTTGGCTGTCGAGCGAGTCGACGGCGCCGGCGCCCCAACGGAGGGCGCGTCGGGCATCGATCTCGCGTCTGAGACGAAGACGAGCGCCGCCTCCCCGCAACGCGTCGATCTCAAGCAAACGCACGGCGCCAGCACGCTCGCGAAAGACTTGCTGGGCATCACCCTCGTACCTGAGACAACGGTGCAGTCAGTCCCAGACGCGACCTCGTCACCGACCGTCGACCGAAAGGTACCGACCGATTCCCATCTCGCGTCTTTTGGGTTCGGCCTCGACCCACCAAGCGACTCCGCTTCGGTGACCACTTTCATAGAGGCGAGTCCAAACCCTCTGGGGTATCGTGTGCGGTCACCCTAGGACCGGCTGACGGACGTCTCGACCTACGAGCCCTCGGGGTCCGAGGAAGATGGCGAGCCCGATCTCTGTTGGGATTTCTCCGGACTTGGTAACCCCAGTGCCGTGCGGGACTTCATGACCGCATGTGACTACTGCCTTTCCGACTGTTCCGACGGCAGCCGCGGCCTCGACAATGAGGACCACGGCCCAAGTCGTGAATGTTTCCACGTCGATCTAGGGGGTCCCGGTTGTCACACCCGGCTTTAAGGAACAAAGCCAGGTGCATCTCATACATGCGCCAAGAAGACAACACATATAATAACAGAGTGTATAGAGATAAATGTCACTAAACATCAGAGTATTTATTACATAGCGGAAGACTTATTACAAAATAAAATAATAAATATAAAACGAACTAAGGATCATCGGCGCCAATGTCAACTGAGAAACGCCACCTAGATCAGATCATACTCCTCGCCTTGTGGCTCCTCCTGAACCACCTGCTCTTCTCCTGTGGGGGAGTGTGAGACAGCAAGGGTGAGCTCACACATGATCATAGCTCAACAAGTTGTGGGGAACCAGTGGACATAAACTCACAAAGGTGTGAGTTCATGTGATGTGTAAGGCTAATCAATGATAGGGGTTAAAGCTGAGCATTGCTTTTAAGGAGTTGGTCAAAATTTTATTAGCAGTTACTAAGTGTAAGTAAATACCAAACCATAAGTAAAGTAATAGAACAAAATTAATAACAAACCCATGCAATGCAAATGACAAAATTGAATTTAAGTTCCATAATTTAAACATCAGAGAGTCCTGAGCCGCTCATGACCGTGAGCTCGGCTAGTATACCAGTTTTACACTCTGCAGAGGTTGTACCCTTTACCCACAAGTCATGCTACCCATCTGCCAAGGGGTCGCGAATCCCATACACCTCTACCTAGGAAGCGCGGCAGGGCAACACTACGAGGCCTTTACAAAGTTCCACTAGCTTCCGAAAACCCGCTACAGTTTATAGGAAGTTCCAATGCAGGGTTCTTGCCTGACTGCCATCGCAGCAAAATCAAGCAAGGACCTCCCTACACTGACCACTCCCCTACTGCCCTTGCCCCTTTCGGGTAAGGTAGTCTTCCACTAGCTTTCCTAATTAATCAGCCAAGGGTGTCCCATTAAACCCTTGTGGTGGCACGTGTTACTCAAGTTAAGCTCTATGTTCCAATTAACATTAATGATCTCAACATGAACATATATAGAATAACAAAAAGAATTGGAACATAGAGGTAATAAATGATTATCCCAAAACCATGTAAAGCAATAGCAAACTACCCAAGTGATTCAGGGGTAAACAAGGTAATGAGATAAACAATCTAGGGTGACCTATTGGGTCCCCTCAAAATTAACCTATGCATGGATAAGTGATATTAAAGAACATAATTGGGTAAAAAGTGGTCAAGGGCACAACTTGCCTTCAATGAGCTCCTGCTCAGCTACTTCAATCTGCTGCTCACCAGGGTCCTCGGCAACGGGCTCTTCTACTCGCCACAATACAAACAAGCACAGGATATAGGGAAAATTAACATTACACCAAGCATGTAAACAAAATACACAGAAATATTCTACATAATAAAATAAAATTCTAGGAACAGGAATCATAATTTTTGGAGTTATAGAATTTAAGTTATGCATTTTCAAAGGTTTTATGTGTTTTAAATAGGATTAAATGGGAAATAAATTTTCTTACTGTTTTCATGACAAAATAGAGACTCTAAGTGATAGAGAATTAAATTACAAAAATTTAGAAAGTGGAATGACTCAATTTGGAGCAAGTATGAATTTTCTATGAATTATTGAAGATTTAGCACTTACTTTTGTATTAAAAATACATTTTCTAATTCATTTATTCATTTTATCCTGTCACTGGACTGGGCCTCACTTCCTGGAAAATCTAGGGGGCTCGGGGTAAGAATCCAGAGACACAGCGCATAGTGACTAAAGGACGGCGGGTTGATTTCCCTATTTTCCAGGGTCTCTTTTACAAAACGCGCGTCGCGAAGGGGTATCCGATGTTGTGGGCCGCCAGATCAAACACGGACGGCCCGGATCAGATCGACATTCTAATGAAGCGGTAAGCGATCGCGGCCCTTGGATCTAAATCCAACGGTACGGATATAATGAAGCCGAGATCTCACCGCAGCCCTCGGATTCCGATCTAACGATCCGGGGAAATTCTAGCGAAGGGGGGTACGCGTGCGTAAATCGGGGCGTCCATCCGCCGATCGACGGATAGCAGTCGTCCAAGCTGAACGGGTGAGCACATCTAATCTCTACCGTCCGTTCAAATCAAACGGCAGAGGCGTCTTCTCCAAACCAGAACCGAACCGCGGCGGCGCCGCGCACCCGACGGCGAGCCACGGCGGGGCACTTTTCCGGTGACTACATCCAGTGGTCCAAAACTCAATTACTTTAGCCTACGTGACGCGGAGTTCAACGCGAAATTATAGGTGCGGTTCTCACCCAATTTGTCGATGCAGGGGAGGCAGTCCGCGATGACCTGCGGCGCGGTGCTTCTTTTTGCCGCCCGACGAGCAATTCCCCTGCGCCGTGGAGACGTAGGGCCCGTCCGGAGGACACGATCGGCTTCCCCGGGCACCAACGCACGTCGACGGACACACGCCGAGGTCGGAACGCCGACACGGACGAAGATCACTGGTGGCGGCCCTCTTCTCCCTCTCGCCCCCCCCCCCTTTCTCTCTCAAACTGTTTTCCCGGCGAGGTGAGCAGAGACGTGGTGAGGAGAGAGGGTCAAGGCTTCGGTTCCTCCGCACTTAAATCTCCTCAGACCGGCCCAGGCGCACGCAACGGGCAACTCCGAAGCTCACGGCGGAGCTCCGCCATGCGCGGTGAAGTTGTTAGAGACGAGCGCAATCCATTCGGGCCCACATGTAAGTCACACCGGAGGAACACAGACGTGCGGTCGATCGGCTGGGAAGTGGGTCCAGTGACTCAGTGGCACAGACGAGGAAGTAGGCGCGAGGGGAGACTGGTGAGTGGGCCCGCTGTGGCATTGACCGAGCGGTGATGAGTGCGCGGTATGACGCGTGGGTCCAACGTGCCAGTGTTGATATGGCTGGGCTGCGCGATATGGAATCAGAAGTGGGCCGAAATGGTTATTCACGGCCCAATTAGGTTTCTTCTCTTTTTTTCTTTTTATTTTCTGTTTCATTTCATTTTTAAATCTCCATTTTGAATTCAAACTTGTTTGTGAGCTTCATAACTGAGTTAAATACCTAAATTAAAATATTAGGATTTAAATCCCCATCTGGATATTTAATGTATTTCTTTTCACATTATTATAATATTGTCACAAAAATGTACACACAAATAAAATATTCAGCATGATGCATTGATTTAGTAGCATATCTTTTTATTAATTGTTTTTGGACATGGTGTTCACATGTGATGATGCATAAAGATCAAACTCACATAAAGAGAAATTGTTTCTCTATTGGTATTATTTCTAGCAATTTACAAAGTGGGTGTTACAAATCCTACCCCCCTTAAAAATAATCTCGTCCTCGAGATTTAGGAAGAACGAGGGAAAAGGTGGGGAAAATCTATGCGAAGCTCTTCTTCTCTTTCCCAGGTCGCTTCATCTTCTCCGTGGTGACTCCATTGCACTTTGCACATCTTTATCACCTTATTTCTTGTAACTCGAGTCAATGTATCCAAAATCTTGATCGGGTACTCCGTGTAAGTCAAATCACCTTGAACACTGAGCTCTTCCATTGGTAACTGTTCCTCGGAAACACGGAGACACTTCTTGAGTTGAGATACGTGAAACACATTATGCACATCTGATAGACTATCCGGTAACTCGAGTTGGTATGCCATCTCCCCAACTCGCCTAAAGATCAAGAATGGTCCAATATAGCGAGGGGACAATTTGCCCTTGACTTTGAATCTCCTCATTCCCCGAAGTGGTGACACCTTGAGATACACATAATCTCCTTCTTCAAATTCCAGTGGTCTCCTTCTATTATCAGCATAGCTCTTTTGCCTGGTTTGAGCCACTCTCAAATTCTCTCGAATTATACGAACTTGTTCTTCTGCTTCTTGAATCAGTTCAGGCCCAAAGAACTGTCTCTCTCCAGTCTGATCCCAATACAAAGGAGTTCTGCACTTCCTCCCATATAAAGCTTCAAAAGGTGACATCTTCAGACTGGCCTGGTAACTATTATTATATGAGAACTCAGCATACGATAGACTTTTATCCCAACTTCCTCCATGTTGAAGGGCACAAGCTCTCAACATATCCTCCAAAACTTGATTAGTCCTTTCAGTCTGTCCATCAGTCTGAGGGTGATAAGCTGTACTAAAATTCAACTTTGTACTCATATTCTCATGAAAGCTTCTCCAAAATCTTGAGGTAAACTGCGAACCTCGATCAGACACGATCTTCTTTGGTACTCCATGTAAACACACAATTCGAGCCATATATAACTCTGCTAGCTGAGAACCTTTATAAGTAGTCTTGACAGGAATAAAGCAAGCCACTTTAGTCAATCTATCCACAATCACCCATATAGCATCATATCCTTTCTGGGTGCGAGGCAATCCAGTGATGAAATCCATACCAATCTCTTCCCACTTCCACTCGGGTATCTTCAGTGGGTGCAATAGTCCAGCTGGCCTCTGATGTTCAGCCTTAACTCTTTGACATACATCGCACATAGCCACATGTGCAGCCGCATCTCTCTTTAATCCATACCACCAATATTTTCGCTTCAAATCCTGATACATCTTAGTACTACCAGGATGAATAGAATAATCCGAGTCATGGGCCTCCTTTAAAATAGTCTCACGAAGGCTTTTAATATCAGGAACACACATCCTGTCCTTGAACCATACAGTGCCTTGCTCATCTTCCGTAAATTCCGGAACTCGGCCTTCAGTAATAAGATCCTTAATCTCTTTTATTTTGGCATCGTCAAGTTGACCATTGCGGATTTCTTGCTCCAAAGTAGGTTCCACATCAATAGTAACTCCTTCAGTGTGAGCAACTATCCCTAGGTTAAGTCTCCTGAAATCCTCAACAATCTCGTCGGTAGCTGGGCAACAATAGCTGAATGAACATGCTCCTTGCGACTCAAGGCATCTGCAACCAAATTCGCCTTTCCCGGGTGATAGTGAATCTCCAAATCATAATCCTTAATAAGCTCCAACCAACGACGTTGCCTAAGGTTGAGATCCTTCTGGGTGAATATGTACTTCAAGCTCTTATGATCCGTGTATACTTGGCACTTAGTTCCCATGATGTAGTGTCTCCAAATCTTAAGTGCATGCACAACGGCTGCCAATTCCAAGTCATGAGTGGGGTAGTTCAGTTCATGTTTCCGTAACTGACGAGACGCATAGGCAATCACATGTCCTTCTTGCATGAGCACACATCCTAAGCCTTGGCCACATGCATCGCAATAGATATCGAAACCTTTCTGTAGGTCTGGCATAACCAATACTGGTGGCGACATCAACCTCTTTTTCAATTGCTCAAAGCTGTCTTGGCACTTCTCGTCCCACTTAAATTCTCTTCATTTCTCCAAAAGTGAAGTCATAGGTTTAGCAATCTTAGAAAATCCTTCAATAAATCTCCGATAATATCCTGCTAATCCCAAGAAACTCCGAATCTCAGTAACTGTAGTGGGTACTCTCCACTCCATTATCTCCTTAACCTTAGCAGGATCCACTGAAATTCCTCCATTAGAAATAATATGACCAAGAAATGGCACCTCGCCAATCCAGAACTCGCACTTGCTGAACTTGGCATATAGCTGGTTATCTCGTAGCTTCTGTAGCACCAATCTCCGATGTTCCTCATGATCGCTATCACTCTGAGAATAAATAAGAATATCGTCGATGAATACCACGACGAATCTGTCCAAATACTCCATAAACACCTTATTCATCAAGTTCATAAAATAAGCTGGGGCATTGGTCAATCCAAACGACATAACTGTGAACTCATATAATCCATATCGAGTCGAGAATGCCGTCTTGGGAATATCCGATGGTCTAATCCTCATCTGATGGTAACCGGATCGGAGATCAATCTTCGAGAATACTCTAGCACCTCTCATCTGATCAAATAAATCCTCAATACGGGGCAACGGATACTTGTTCTTCACAGTAACATCGTTGAGAGATCTATAATCCACACACATTCTTTGTGATCCATCTTTCTTCTGTACAAACAGAACCGGTGCTCCCCAAGGTGAGGAACTCGGACGAATGTACCCAGCCTCTTGTAACTCAGTTAACTGCTTCTTAAGTTCCTTCAACTCCTTTACGGACATCCTATATGGCCGTTTAGAAATAGGGGCGGTTCCAGGTACGAGATCAATAACAAACTCAACCTCTCTATCAGGTGGCATCCCTGGTAACTCCTCTGGAAAGACATCCGGAAAATCTCTAACCACCCAGATGTTGTCACCAACAAACTCCTCAGGCATAAAGAACATTGCACGCATGGATGAGGAGGTTACTGCAATATTAACTTGAAACCTTTCTCCTTTAGTGGTAGTGAGTTCTACGGTACCTCTACCACATGCTATAACGGCATTTGCCTTTCTTAGCCATGACATACCCAGGATCAGATCTATACTGCTTGACTCTAATATTATAGCAGTAGCTCCAAATTCTCTACCCATAATGGTCAATGTCAATCTACGTGTCATTTGATTCGCCTCAACAGGCCCTTTAGGTGTAATTACTATCATGGGTTTTCTCATATTTAGCAGTGGTATTTCATTTGTGTTGGCATATCTAGCAGACATGAATGAATGTGTAGCACCAGAATCAAATAATATGGTTGCAGGAATTGCATTAACATAAAACATACCAATTACGAGGTCCCCACCATCCGGAGTAGCATCAACGCTGACTTGATTAACTTTGGCAATAGAATATCCCTTGCCAGATCCTGGAGTTTGATGCCTGTTCTGAACTAGAGTAGTAGCAATCCTCTGTGGGCAGACATTTGCATAATGACCCGTCTTCCCACACTTGAAACAAGTAGTGCTTGGACTCTGTCCTGAAAACTTCGTCGGGGTGCCCGTAGGGGTAGCCTGTCGAGGAGTTGGAGCCCTCAGTGGTGATTGCTGAACTGGGCGCGGTCCTCCTGGTCGAGTCGGTGTACCCTGTGGTGAACTGTAGCGAGGACGAACACTGCTGCTTCCTTGTCCTTGAGATATAGCCTTTCTCTTCAAATCTCCCAGCTGAACACGCTTGTGTTCAATAGCCAGGGCCTTATCAAGCAGCCTCTGAAACGATGGAAATGTGTGTGCCACTAGAGCATACTGCAGTGGTCCATTAAGTCCTTCAATAAAATGCTCCTGCTTCCTCTCGTCTTCAGCAACTTCTTCAGGGGCATATCTGGATAACTGAATAAACTTGTCGCGGTACTCGCTGACTGACATACTTCCTTGCTTCAGCGACAGAAATTCCTTCTTCTTGATCTTTATCATACCAGCTGGAATATGGTAGTTTCTGAACTGTGTACTAAACTCTGCCCAAGTAATAGTATCAGCAGCATCGTGGGCAGCAGTATAAGAATCCCACCAGTCAGCAGCAGGACCTGTCAGCCGTCCAGAAGCATATAAAACCTTCTCCCGGTCCGTGCACTGTGCAATATTCAGCATCTTTTCAACGGACTTCAGCCAATCATCCGCGTCTAGTGGATCAGGTGAGCTTGCAAATGTAGGTGGCTTATGACTCATGAACTCTCTATGCTTGTCTCGGGGTGGAACTGGTGGTGGTGGTGGAGGCAATGGCACTTGCTGCTGTTGCTGCTGTTGTTGAAGCTGTTGTTGCAGCTGCTGTTGTTGCGCCCTCCTTTCTTGGCGTATCTCATCTCTCTCCTGGCGCAACTCCTGTCGTATATCTTCTCTTTCCTGACGCATCTCCTGGCGTTCTTGCTGCATCTGGGCACGCATATCAGCCATAGTGTCTGCCATTTGTTGCATCACCGCCATCTGAGCAGCAACCAGTGGGTCAACTCCGCCTGGTGGAGGATTAGGAGGATTCATCTCTGCAGGCTGTGGCTGGGGTTGTCTGTATATTCTCCGAGTGTGTCGATTAGGAGGCAAATCAATTCCACCACCCCGCCTGGTATTGACCATCTGAGTTAGATACATATGGTAAGAAAATAGTAGACAAGGCAGGTATTTACAAAATAGGTTACTTTGGGGAATTTTATTAGCTAAGCGGATTAATATTTTACCTACCATAGCTAATTCAATACCTTATGGTGGTACATGCTAAGATGTCCATCTATAATAGTTCAATCAATCAAAGAAGCAAATCAGACATTTATCATCAGCACAATCAACCAACATTTTTTTTAAATAGAGAAAATAGTTTAAATTTTTGTCTTAGGTTCCCTATCTCTTAAAAAGATCATAGTGGTAGGATTCCAAGGTGTGAAATCCATCTTGTCCTAGAGTAGAAAAGATAAGATTAATCAGAGTAGAATAGCAAAAGGTGAGACAAGATCAAGATGAGATAAGTATAGAATGAGTCAGAGTAAGATAAGTAGGTAAGGGTTTGTCCATTTCTATCTAGGTTTCGTCATACAGTCAACATTCCTCTGATACCACTTCTGTCACACCCGGCTTTAAGGAACAAAGCCAGGTGCATCTCATACATGCGCCAAGAAGACAACACATATAATAACAGAGTGTATAGAGATAAATGTCACTAAACATCAGAGTATTTATTACATAGCGGAAGACTTATTACAAAATAAAATAATAAATATAAAACGAACTAAGGATCGTCGGCGCCAATGTCAACTGAGAAACGCCACCTAGATCAGATCATACTCCTCGCCTTGTGGCTCCTCCTGAACCACCTGCTCTTCTCCTGTGGGGGGGTGTGAGACAGCAAGGGTGAGCTCACACATGATCATAGCTCAACAAGTTGTGGGGAACCAGTGGACATAAACTCACAAAGGTGTGAGTTCATGTGATGTGTAAGGCTAATCAATGATAGGGGTTAAAGCTGAGCATTGCTTTTAAGGAGTTGGTCAAAATTTTATTAGCAGTTACTAAGTGTAAGTAAATACCAAACCATAAGTAAAGTAATAGAACAAAATTAATAACAAACCCATGCAATGCAAATGACAAAATTGAATTTAAGTTCCATAATTTAAACATCAGAGAGTCCTGAGCCGCTCATGACCATGAGCTCGGCTAGTATACCAGTTTTACACTCTGCAGAGGTTGTACCCTTTACCCACAAGTCATGCTACCCATCTGCCAAGGGGTCGCGAATCCCATACACCTCTACCTAGGAAGCGCGGCAGGGCAACACTACGAGGCCTTTACAAAGTTCCACTAGCTTCCGAAAACCCGCTACAGTTTATAGGAAGTTCCAATGCAGGGTTCTTGCCTGACTGCCATCGCAGCAAAATCAAGCAAGGACCTCCCTACACTGACCACTCCCCTACTGCCCTTGCCCCTTTCGGGTAAGGTAGTCTTCCACTAGCTTTCCTAATTAATCAGCCAAGGGCGTCCCATTAAACCCTTGTGGTGGCACGTGTTACTCAAGTTAAGCTCTATGTTCCAATTAACATTAATGATCTCAACATGAACATATATAGAATAACAAAAAGAATTGGAACATAGAGGTAATAAATGATTATCCCAAAACCATGTAAAGCAATAGCAAACTACCCAAGTGATTCAGGGGTAAACAAGGTAATGAGATAAACAATCTAGGGTGACCTATTGGGTCCCCTCAAAATTAACCTATGCATGGATAAGTGATATTAAAGAACATTATTGGGTAAAAGTGGTCAAGGGCACAACCTGCCTTCAATGAGCTCCTGCTCAGCTACTTCAATCTGCTGCTCACCAGGGTCCTCGGCAACGGGCTCTTCTACTCGCCACAATACAAACAAGCACATGATATAGGGAAAATTAACATTGCACCAAGCATGTAAACAAAATACACAGAAATATTCTACATAATAAAATAAAATTCTAGGAACAGGAATCATAATTTTTGGAGTTATAGAATTTAAGTTATGCATTTTCAAAGGTTTTATGTGTTTTAAATAGGATTAAATGGGAAATAAATTTTCTTACTGTTTTCATGACAAAACAGAGACCCTAAGTGATAGAGAATTAAATTACAAAAATTTAGAAAGTGGAATGACTCAATTTGGAGCAAGTATGAATTTTCTATGAATTATTGAAGATTTAGCACTTACTTTTGTATTAAAAATACATTTTCTAATTCATTTATTCATTTTATCCTGTCACTGGACTGGGCCTCACTTCCTGGAAAATCCAGGGGGCTCGGGGTAAGAATCCAGAGACACAGCGCATAGTGACTAAAGGACGGCGGGTTGATTTCCCTATTTTCCAGGGTCTCTTTTACAAAACGCGCGTCGCGAAGGGGTATCCGATGTTGTGGGCCGCCAGATCAAACACGGACGGCCCAGATCAGATCGACATTCTAATGAAGCGGTAAGCGATCGCGGCCCTTGGATCTAAATCCAACGGTACGGATATAATGAAGCCGAGATCTCACCGCAGCCCTCGGATTCCGATCTAACGATCCGGGGAAATTCTAGCGAAGGGGGGTACGCGTGCGTAAATCGGGGCGTCCATCCGCCGATCGACGGATAGCAGTCGTCCAAGCTGAACGGGTGAGCACATCTAATCTCTACCGTCCGTTCAAATCAAACGGCAGAGGCGTCTTCTCCAAACCAGAACCAAACCGCGGCGGCGCAGCGCACCCGACGGCGAGCCACGGCGCGGCACTTTTCCGGTGACTACATCCAGTGGTCCAAAACTCAATTACTTTAGCCTACGTGACGCGGAGTTCAACGCGAAATTATAGGTGCGGTTCTCACCCAATTTGTCGATGCAGGGGAGGCAGTCCGCGATGACCTGCGGCGCGGTGCTTTTTTTTGCCGCCCAACGAGCAATTCCCTCGCGCCGTGGAGACGTAGGGCCCGTCCGGAGGACACGATCGGCTTCCCCAGGCACCAACGCACGTCGACGGACACACGCCGAGGTCGGAACGCCGACACGGACGAAGATCACTGGTGGCGGCCCTCTTCTCCCTCTCGCCCCCCCCCCCCTTTCTCTCTCAAACTGTTTTCCCGGCGAGGTGAGCAGAGACGTGGTGAGGAGAGAGGGTCAAGGCTTCGGTTCCTCCGCACTTAAATCTCCTCAGAGCGGCCCAGGCGCACGCAACGGGCAACTCCGAAGCTCACGGCGGAGCTCCGCCATGCGCGGTGAAGTTGTTAGAGACGAGCGCAATCCATTCGGGCCCACATGTAAGTCACACCGGAGGAACACAGACGTGCGGTCGATCGGCTGGGAAGTGGGTCCAGTGACTCAGTGGCACAGACGAGGAAGTAGGCGCGAGGGAAGACTGGCGAGTGGGCCCACTGTGGCATTGACCGAGCGGTGATGAGTGCGTGGTATGACGCGTGGGTCCAACGTGCCAGTGTTGATATGGCTGGGCTGCGCGGTATGGAATCAGAAGTGGGCCGAAATGGTTATTCACGACCCAATTAGGTTTCTTCTCTTTTTTTCTTTTTATTTTCTGTTTCATTTCAATTTTAAATCTCCATTTTGAATTCAAACTTGTTTGTGAGCTTCATAACTGAGTTAAATACCTAAATTAAAATATTAGTAGGGACAAAATGTACTCTTTCATATATTTATTTTCCTTTATTTTGTATAATCTCTTCCTTCTCTCTTTTCTTAATTCTAGGATTATTTAGGATTTAAATCCCCATCTGGATATTTAATGTATTTCTTTTCACATTATTATAATATTGTCACAAAAATGTACACACAAATAAAATATTCAGCATGATGCATTGATTTAGTAGCATATCTTTTTATTAATTGTTTTTGGACATGGTGTTCACATGTGATGATGCATAAAGATCAAACTCACATAAAGAGAAATTGTTTCTCTATTGGTATTATTTCTAGCAATTTACAAAGTGGGTGTTACACCGGTGAAGGCAACCATTTTGGTATGCCGGAAAACGGTGATCCCCCTAGACCCGCGCCTCGCGTTGACATCCCTCGAGAGCTAGCTGTGGTCCCCGTCCCGGCGGAGGGTCCTGACCCACAGCTCGAGCATATCCACGGGAGGCAGGCCAGGCTCGACGAGGGAGCAGGAACGCTTGTGCCGATCCACCGGGACATCGGGAAGGAATGGGCGGTCCAACCCCCGGCCGGAGAAGCGCGTCATCTCCCCCAGGACATCCAGCACCGCATCGCCGACGACGTCAGGGTGAGGCCGCCGCCGGATTCCAGCGGAGTCGGCCGAAACCTGGCTGCAGCGGCAATACTCCTCCGCGCGATGCCGGAGCCATCAACCACCGAGGGGTGACGTATCCAGGGAGAGCTCAAGAATCTCCTGGAGGACGCCGCGGTACGACGGGCCGAAAGCTCTGCCTCCCGAAGGCAGGGGTTCCCCTCGGAACATCGCGCCGCGACTTCCCGATTCATGCGGGAAGCCTCGGTCCACTCCGGGCGCACGCGCATCACAGCGCCTACGGCCCCGGGTCGCCTCGGCAACGAGCGTCATCATCACAGCCGTCGGGCCCACCTCGATGACAGGGCGCGCCGAGGCTACCACCCCAGGTGTGGGGGACGCTACGACAGCGGGGAGGATCGGAGTCCTTCGCCCGAACCACCCGGTCCGCAGGCTTTCAGCCACGCCATACGACGGGCACCGTTCCCGATCCGGTTCCGAACCCCGACTACTATCACAAAGTACTCGGGGGAGACGAGACCGGAACTGTGGCTCACGGACTATCGGCTGGCCTGCCAACTGGTGGAACGGACGATGACAACCTCATCATCCGCAACCTCCCCCTGTTCCTCTCCGACACCGCTCGAGCCTGGCTGGAGCACCTGCCCCCGGGGCAGATCTCCAACTGGGACGACCTGGTCCAAGCCTTCGCCGGCAATTTCCAAGGCATGTACGTGCGCCCTGGAAACTCCTGGGATCTCCGAAGCTGCCACCAGCAGCTGGCAGAGTCTCTCCGGGACTACATCCGACGATTCTCGAAGCAACGCACAGAGCTGCCCAACGTCACCGATTCAGATGTCATCAGCGCGTTCCTCGCCGGCACCACTTGCCGTGACCTGGTGAGCAAGCTGGGTCGCAAGACCCCCACCAGGGCGAGCGAGCTGATGGACATCGCCACCAAGTTCGCCTCTGGCCAGGAGGCGGTCAAGGCCATTTTCCAGAAGGACAAGCAGCCCCAGGGCCGCCAGCCGGAAGATGCTCCCGAGGCGTCAACTCAGCGCGGCGCCAAGAAGAAGGGCAAGAAGAAGTCGCAAGCGAAACGTGACGCCACCGACGCGGACCTTGTCGCCGCCGCCGAGCACAAGAACCCTCGGAAACCTCCCGGAGGTGCCAACCTCTTCGAAAAGATGCTCAAGGAGCCGTGCCCCTATCATCAGGGGCCCGTCAAGCACACCCTCGAGGAGTGTGCCATGCTTCGACGACACTTCCACGAGGCCGGGCCACCCGCGGAGGGTGGCAAGGCCCTCGACGACGCAAAGGAGGAAGATCGCAAGGCAGGAGGGTTCCCCGAGGTCCGCGACTGCTTCATGATCTACGGCGGGCAAGTGGCGAACGCCTCGGCTCGGCACCGCAAGCAAGAGCATTGGGAGGTCTGCTCGGTAAAGGTGGCGGCGCCCGTCTACCTAGACTGGTCTGACGAGCCCATCACCTTCGACCGGGCCGACCATCCAGACTACGTGCCGAGCCCGGGGAGATACCCACTCGTTGTCGACCCCATCATCGGCAACGTCAGGCTCACCAAGGTCCTCATGGACGGAGGCAGCAGCCTCAACATCATCTACGCTGAGACCCTCGGGCTCCTGCGGATCGATCTATCCTCGGTCCGGACGGGCGCTGCGCCTTTCCACGGGATCGTTCCCGGGAAGCGCGTTCAACCCCTCGGACAACTCAACCTACCCGTCTGCTTCGGGACGCCCTCCAACTTTCGAAAGGAGACCCTCACGTTCGGAGTGGTCGGGTTTCGAGGAACCTACCACGCAGTGCTGGGGAGGCCATGCTACGCCAAGTTCATGGCCGTCCCCAACTACGCCTACCTCAAGCTCAAGATGCCGGGTCCCAACGGGGTCATCACCGTCGGGCCCACGTACCGACATGCATACGAATGCGATGTGGAGTGCGTGGAGTACGCTGAGGCCCTCGCCAAATCCGAGGCCCTCATCGCTGACCTGGAGAGCCTCTCTAGGGAGGCGCCCGACGTGAAGCGCCATGCCGGCAACTTCGAACCAGCAAAGATGGTCAAGTCCGTCCCTCTCGACCCCTGCAACGACGCCTCCAAGCAGATCTGGATCGGTTCCGAGCTCGACCCCAAATAGGAAGCAGTGCTCGTCGACTTTCTCCACGCGAACGCCGACGTTTTCGCATGGAGTCCCTCGGACATGCCCGACATACCGAGGGAAGTCGCCGAGCACTCTCTGGATATCCGAGCTGGGGCCCGACCCGTGAAGCAACCTCTGCGCCGATTCGACGAAGAAAAGCGTAGAGCCATAGGCGAGGAGATCCACAAGCTACTGGCGGCAGGGTTCATCAAAGAGGTATTCCATCCCGAATGGCTTGCCAACCCTGTGCTTGTGAGAAATAAAGGGGGGAAATGGCGGATGTGTGTAGACTACACTGGTCTAAACAAAGCATGTCCGAAGGTTCCCTACCCTCTGCCTCGCATCGATCAGATCGTGGATTCCACTGCTGGGTGTGAAACCCTGTCTTTCCTCGATGCCTACTCAGGGTATCATCAGATCAGGATGAAAGAGTCCGACCAGCTCGCGACTTCATTCATCACACCCTTCGGCATGTACTGCTATGTTACAATGCCGTTTGGTTTGAGGAATGCAGGGGCGACGTACCAGCGATGCATGAACCATGTGTTTGGCGAACACATCGGCCGAACGGTCGAGGCCTACGTCGATGACATCGTAGTCAAGACGAGGAAGGCCTCCGACCTCCTTTCCGACCTTGAAGCAACGTTCCGATGTCTCAAGGCGAAAGGTGTGAAGCTTAATCCCGAAAAGTGTGTCTTCGGGGTCCCTCGAGGCATGCTCTTGGGGTTCATCGTCTCCGAGCGGGGCATCGAAGCCAACCCGGAGAAGATTGCAGCCATCACCAGCATGGGGCCAATCAAGGACTTGAAAGGCATACAGAGGGTCATGGGATGTCTCGCGGCTCTAAGCCGCTTCATCTCCCGCCTCAGCGAGAGAGGTCTGCCTCTGTACCGCCTCTTAAGGAAAGCTGAGTGCTTCGCTTGGACTCCCGAGGCCGAGGAAGCCCTCGGGAACCTGAAGGCGCTCCTCACAAACGCGCGCATCTTGGTGCCCCCCGCTGCCGGAGAAGCCCTCTTGGTCTACGTCGCCGCAACCACCCAGGTGGTTAGCGCCGCGATCGTGGTTGAGAGACGAGAAGAAGGGCATGCATTGCCCGTCCAGAGGCCAGTCTACTTCATCAGTGAGGTACTGTCCGAGACCAAGATCCGCTACCCACAAATCCAGAAGCTGCTGTACACGGTGATCCTGACACGGCGGAAGTTGCGACACTACTTCGAGTCTCATCCGGTGACTGTGGTGTCATCCTTCCCCCTGGGAGAGATCATCCAGTCCCGAGAGGCCTCGGGTAGAATTGCGAAGTGGGCGGTGAAGATCATGGGCGAGACGATCTCGTTCGCCCCTCGGAAGGCCATCAAGTCCCAGGTCTTGGCGGACTTCGTGGCTGAATGGGCCGACACCCAGCTCCCGACGGCTCCGATCCAACCGGAGCTCTGGACCATGTTTTTCGATGGGTCGCTGATGAAGACGGGGGCCGGCGCAGGCCTCCTCTTCGTCTCGCCCCTCGGAAAACACCTACGCTACGTGCTACGCCTCCACTTCCCGGCATCCAATAATGTGACAGAGTATGAGGCTCTGGTAAACGGGTTGCGAATCGCCATCGAGCTAGGGGTCCGACGCCTCGACGCTCGTGGTGACTCGCAGCTCGTCATCGACCAAGTCATGAAGAACTCCCACTGCTGCGACCTGAAGATGGAAGCCTACTGCGATGAGGTTCGGCGCCTGGAAGACAAGTTCTACGGGCTCGAGCTCAACCACATCGCCCGACGCAACAACGAGACTGCGGACGAGCTGGCTAAAATAGCCTCGGGACGAACAACAGTTCCCCCGGACGTATTCTCCCGGGACCTGCATCAACCCTTCGTCAAGACCGAGGACACGCCCGAGCCCGAGGCACCTTCGGCTCCGCCCGAGGCACCTTCGGCTCCGCCCGAGGCACCCTCGGCTCAGTCCGAGGTACCCTCGGCCCAGTCCAAGGTACCCTCAACATGGTCCGAGGTACCCTCGGCTCAGCCCGAGGTACCCTCGGCCCCCGATCGTGAGGCACTGTGCGTTGACGAGAAGCGAAGCGGGGTCATGCCTAATCAAAACTGGCAGACCCCGTACCTGAAATATCTCCACCGAGGAGAGCTACCCCTTGACCGAGCCGAGGCTTGGCGGTTGGCGCGACGCGTCAAGTCGTTCGTCTTGCTGGGAGATGGGAAGGAGCTCTACCACCGCAGCCCCTCGGGCATCCCCCAGCAACGCATTTCCATCGCCGAAGGTCAGGAACTCCTACGAGAGATACACTCGGGGGCTTGCGACTATCGCGCAACACCCCGAGCCCTTGTTGGAGACGCCTTCCGACAAGGTCTCTAATGACCGACGGCGGTGGCCGACACCACCCGAATTGTCCACACCCGCGAAGGGCGTCAGTTCTACGCAAGGCAGACCCACCCCTCGCGGAAGACACCCGGGGGCTACACGCACCCCTGGGAAGGGCCGCTCGTCATCACCAAAGTTCTGAAGCCCGGAACAAACAAACTGGCCGACAGTCAAGGCGAGGTCTGCACCAACACTTGGAACGTCTAACAGCTACGTCGCCTCTACCCTTAAGATGCTTTCAAGTTGTTCATATACCTCGCTCCCACGCAAGGTTTAGTCATCAAGGAAGGGTCAGCCTTGCCTCGGCAGAGCCCGACCCTCCCTCGGGGGCTAAAAGGGGGGAACCCCCTCTGCGTCAAAATTTTCAATCAAAAAGGCATTTGCGTTCCCCTGGCTATGTCGGAAGCAGGACCCCAAGGAGCAAACGCGGGTGCATGTAAGTGGCAAGGCTACTGAGCCAAGGGACTCCTACGCCTCTGGGTTACGGATACCTCGCTCGTCACTGAGAGCACCTAGAGGGGGGGTGAATAGGTGATCCTGTGAAAACTTAAACTTATAGCCACAAAAACTTGTTAAGTGTTAGCACAATAATTGCCAAGTGGCTAGAGAGGAGTCACAACAAAACACAATACCACAAGAGATCAAACACAGAGATGACACAGTGGTTTATCCCGTGGTTCGGCCAAGACCAACGCTTGCCTACTCCACGTTGTGGCGTCCCAACGGACGAGGGTTGCAATCAACCCCTCTCAAGTGGTCCAAAGACCAACTTGAATACCACGGTGTTTTGCTTTGCCTTTCAATATCCCGTTTGCGAGGAATCTCCACAACTTGGAGCCTCTCGCCCTTACACTTAAGATTCACAAAGAAATACGGAGTAAGGAAGAAACTAGCAACGCACACAAGACTCAAAATCAGAGCAACAGCACGCACACAAGTCGCAACAAGAGCTCGCAACACAACTCAATGAGTTCACAACTCAACAAGAGCTCTAGATGCTATCACAATGAACCAAATGCGTGGAATCGATGTCTTGGTGCTTAGGAATGTTGTAGGAATGCTTGATGTGCTCCTCCATGCGCCTAGGGGTCCCTTTTATAGCCCCAAGGCAGCTAGGAGCCGTTGAGAGCAATTCTGGAAGGCTGATCTTGCCTTCTGTCATCGGGCGCACCGGACAGTCCGGTGCACACCGGACAGTGTCCGGTGCCCGATCTCCTTCCTAAAATGGCGCAGCCGACCGTTGCTGATCTGGGAGCCGTTGGCGCACCGGACATGTCCGGTGCACACCGGACAGTCCGGTGCCCCCTTCCGACCGTTGGCTCGGCCACGTGTCCCGCGCAGATCGCGCGGCCGACCATTGGCCCGGCCGACCGTTGGCTCACCGGACAGTCCGGTGCACACCGGACAGTTCGGTGAATTTTAGCCGTACGCCGTCAGCGAATTCCCGAGAGCGGCCACTTCACGCCGAGTCAGCCTGGCGCACCGGACACTGTCCGGTGCACCACCGGACAGTCTGGTGCCCCAGACCGAAACAGCCTCTTGGCTGTACACAGCCAACTCTCCTCTTTTCTTCTTCTTCCTGTTTCTGATACTTAGACAAGTATATTAGTACACAAAACCAATGTACTAAGACTTAGAAACATACCTTTGCTCTTGATTTGTACTTTGTCCATCCATGGGCATAGATTCACATTTAAGCACTTGTGTTGGCACTCAATCACCAAAATACTTAGAAATGGCCCAAGGGCACATTTCCCTTTCAATCTCCCCCTTTTTGGTGATTTATGCCAACACAACATAAAGCCACTAGAACAAGTGCAAAATCACTTCAAATAAAACTCAAATTTATTTTGATTCAATTTTGGCATATATGGATCATCCTTTGCCACCACTTGGTTTGTTTTTGCAAATCAAACTCAAAATCCTATCTCTAAGTCAAATCCACTGGTAGAGACATAAAGAGAGGTTTTCCAAAGAAAATTGATTCAAGATTCCAAAAACTCCCCCTTTTTCCCATAATCAACACTTCTCCCCACAAGAGGCCAACTTTTGACAAAAGAGACAATGCAAGAGTTTTGACAAAACAAAAAGCTCTATTCTACTATTTTCAAAATCTCTCAAGTGGTAGTTGATCCATTTATCGCTTTGGCCTTTATTTTCTCCCCCTTTGGCATCAATCACCAAAACGGGATCAATCTTGGCCCTTTAACCCCATTGCCTCACCAAATTCTTCAATTAAGAGCAAATAGGCAATAAGAGTTTAAAGATGAACTTGGAATAAGTTACCCTCTCATCGGAGTGCAGTGGAAGTCTTTCATGGTCCAAGTCCACCTTTTTCCCTTTCAATCCTCCTTCGAGACTAAATCATCAAACTCAAGCACATGGTTAGTCTCCAAGGGTCAAGTTGTAACACATCTCCCCCTAAACATGTGCATCACTTTGCAACGGACTTGTGAGATCCAGGGAGTGTTTGTACAACTTGAGCACCATAATAAGCAACAAAATGCAAAAAGGAACATGATCAAAAGCATAAATACATGTATGCTACAATTCAATCCAAGTTCCGCGAATCTAAGACATTTAGCTCACTACGCAGCCTGCAAAAGGTCTTCTCATCTAGAGGCTTGGTAAAGATATCGGCTAGCTGGTTCTCGGTGCTAACATGAAACACTTCGATATCTCCCTTTTGCTGGTGGTCTCTCAAAAAGTGATGTCGGATGTCTATGTGCTTTGTGCGGCTGTGCTCAACAGGATTTTCCGCCATGCGGATAGCACTCTCATTATCACATAGGAGTGGGACTTTGCTCAGATTGTAGCCAAAGTCCCTGAGGGTTTGCCTCATCCAAAGTAGTTGCGCGCAACACTGTCCTGCGGCAACATACTCGGCCTCAGCGGTGGATAGGGCAACGGAGGTTTGTTTCTTAGAGTTCCATGACACCAGGGACCTTCCTAAGAATTGGCACGTCCCCGATGTACTCTTCCTATCGACCTTACATCCAGCATAGTCAGAATCTGAGTATCCAACCAAGTCAAAGGTAGACCCCTTTGGATACCAGAGCCCGAAGCAAGGCGTAGCAACCAAATATCTAAGAATTCGCTTCACCGCCACTAAGTGATACTCCTTAGGATCGGATTGAAATCTAGCACACATGCATACGCTAAGCATAATATTCGGTCTACTAGCACATAAATAAAGTAGAGATCCTATCATTGACCGGTATGCTTTTTAATCAACGGACTTACCTCCTTTGTTGAGGTCGGTGTGTCCGTCGATCCCCATCGGAGTCTTCGCGGGCTTGGCGTCCTTCATCCCAAACCGCTTTAGCAGATCTTGCATGTACTTCGTTTGGGAGATGAAGGTGCCATCTTTGAGTTGCTTCACTTGGAACCCAAGGAAGTAGTTCAACTCGCCCATCATCGACATCTCGAATTTCTGCGTCATCACCCTGCTAAACTCTTCACAAGACTTTTGGTTAGTAGAACCAAATATTATGTCATCGACATAAATTTGGCACACAAACAAATCACCATCACATGTCTTAGTAAAAAGAGTTGGATCGGCTTTCCCAACCTTGAAAGCATTAACAATTAGAAAGTCTCTAAGGCATTCATACCATGCTCTTGGGGCTTGCTTAAGTCCATAGAGCGCCTTAGAGAGCTTACACACATGGTCGGGGTACCGTTCATCCTCGAAGCCAGGGGGTTGCTCTACGTACACCTCCTCCTTGATTGGCCCGTTGAGGAAAGCGCTCTTCACATCCATTTGGTACAACCTGAAAGAATGGTGAGCGGCATATGCTAGCAAGATACGAATTGATTCTAGCCTAGCCACAGGAGCAAAAGTCTCCTCGAAATCCAAACCTGCGACTTGGGCATAACCTTTTGCCACAAGTCGAGCCTTGTTCCTCGTCACCACCCCGTGCTCGTCCTGTTTGTTGCGGAACACCCACTTGGTTCCCACAACATTTTGCTTCGGACGAGGCACCAGTGTCCAAACTTCATTGCGCTTGAAGTTGTTGAGCTCCTCCTGCATAGCCAACACCCAGTCCGGATCTAGCAAGGCCTCCTCTACCCTGAAAGGCTCAATAGAAGAGACAAAGGAGTAATGCTCACAAAAATTAACTAATCGAGATCGAGTAGTTACTCCCTTGCTAATGTCACCCAGAATTTGGTCGACGGGATGATCCCTTTGAATCATCGCTCGAACTTGGGTTGGAGGTGCCGGTTGCGCTTCTTCCTCCAACACATGATTATCTTGTGCTCCCCCTTGATCACACGCCTCCTTTTGATGAACCTGTTCATCGTCTTGAGTTGGGGGATACATCATTGTTGAGGAAGAAGGTTGATCTTGCTCCAATTGTTCCTGTGGTCGCACATCACCAATCGCCATGGTGCGCATAGCGGCCGTTGGAACGTCTTCTTCATCTACATCATCAAGATCAACAACTTGCTCTCTTGGAGAGCCATTAGTCTCATCAAATACAATGTCGCTAGAGACTTCAACCAAACCCGATGATTTGTTGAAGACTCTATACGCCTTTGTATTTGAGTCATAACCTAACAGAAACCCTTCTACAGCTTTGGGAGCAAATTTAGAATTTCTACCCTTCTTCACTAGAATGTAGCACTTACTCCCAAATACATGAAAGTAAGATACATTGGGTTTGTTACCGGTTAGTAGCTCATACGAAGTCTTTTTGAGGAGACGATGAAGGTAGACCCTGTTGATGGTGTGGCAAGCCGTGTTCACGGCTTCCGACCAGAAACACTCGGGGGTCTTGAATTCTCCAAGCATCGTCCTCGCCATATCGATTAGCGTCCTGTTCTTCCTCTCTACCACACCATTTTGCTGTGGTGTGTAGGGAGTGGAGAACTCGTGCTTGATCCCTTCCTCCTCAAGGAACTCCTCCACTTGAAGGTTCTTGAACTCGGACCCATTGTCGCTCCTTATCTTCTTCACCTTGAGCTCAAACTCATTCTGAGCTCTCCTGAGGAAGCGCTTGAGGGTCCCTTGGGTTTCAGACTTATCCTGCAAAAAGAACACCCAAGTGAAGCGGGAAAAGTCATCAACAATAACTAGACCATACTTACTCCCTCCTATGCTCAGATAGGCGACAGGTCCGAAGAGGTCCATATGCAGCAGCTCCAGGGGTCTTGAAGTGGTCATCACATTCTTGCTGTGATGCGCTCCTCCCACTTGTTTACCTGCTTGACAAGCTGCACAAGGTCTATCTTTTTTGAATTGCACGTTAGTCAAACCTATCGCGTGTTCTCCCTTTAGAAGCTTGTGAAGGTTCTTCATCCCCACATGTGCTAAGCGGCGATGCCACAGCCAGCCCATGCTAGTCTTAGCTATTAAGCATGCATCTAGACCGGCCTCTTCTTTTGCAAAATCAACTAAATAAAGTTTGCCGTCTAATACACCCTTAAAAGCTAGTGAACCATCACTTCTTCTAAAGACAGACACATCTATATTTGTAAATAGACAGTTATACCCCATGTTGCATAATTGACTAACAGATAGCAAATTATATCCAAGAGACTCTACTAAAAACACATTAGATATGGAGTGCTCATTAGAAATTGCAATTTTACCTAACCCTTTTACCTTGCCTTGATTCCCATCACCGAATATAATTGAATCTTGGGAATCCTTATTCTTGACGTAGGAGGTGAACATCTTCTTCTCCCCCGTCATATGGTTTGTGCATCCGCTGTCGATAATCCAGCTTGAACCCCCGGATGCATAAACCTGCAAGGCAAATTTAGGCTTGGGACTTAGGTACCCAACTCTTGTTGGGTCCTACAAGGTTAGTCACAATTTCCTTAGGGATCCAAATGCAAGTTTTATCACCCTTGCATTTTGCCCCTAACTTCCTAGCAATCACCTTTCTATCCTTTCTACAAATTGCAAAGGAAGCATTCAAAGCATGATATATTGTAGAAGGTTCATTTACTTTCCTAGGAACATTAACAACATTTCTCCTAGGCATATTATGAACAGCATTTCTCCTACCAACATTTCTATCATGCACATAAGAAGAGCTAGAAGCAAACATGGCATGAGAATCAAAGGCATTATATGCATTACAACTCCTATAAGCATTTCTAGGTTGTCTTCTATCATAGTACATAAAGGCATGGTTCTTTTGCACACTACTAGTCATAGGGGCCTTCCCTTTCTCCTTGGCGGAGATGGGAGCCTTATGGCTTGTCAAGTTCTTGGCTTCCCTTTTGTAGCCAAGTCCATCCTTAATTGAGGGATGTCTACCAATCGTATAGGCATCCCTTGCAAATTTTAATTTATCAAATTCGCTTTTGCTAGTCTTAAGTTGGGCATTAAGACTAGCCACTTCATCATTCAATTTAGAAATTGAAACTAGGTGTTCACTACAAGCATCAACATTAAAATCTTTACACCTAGTGCAAACCATAACATGTTCTACACAAGAGTTAGATTTACTTGCCACTTCTAGTTTAGCATTTAAATCATTATTAACACCTTTTAAAGTAGCAATGGTTTCATGACAAGAAGATAATTCACTAGAAAGCACTTCATTTCTTTTAACTTCTAAAGCATAAGATTTTTGAGCCTCTACAAATTTGTCATGCTCTTCATATAAAAGATCCTCTTGTTTTTCTATGAGTCTATCCTTTTCATTCAAGGCATCAATCAATTCATTAATCTTATCTACTTTAGTTCTATCCATTCCCTTGAACAAACTAGAGTAATCTATTTCTTCATCACTAGACTCATCATCACTAGAAGAATCATAAGTGACATTGTTTTGATTACTTACCTTCTTCTCCCTTGCCATAAGGCATGTGTGACGCTCGTTGGGGAAGAGAGATGACTTGTTGAAGGCAGTGGCGGCGAGTCCTTCATTGTCGGAGTCGGAGGAGGAGCAATCCGAATCCCACTCCTTTCCGATATGTGCCTCGCCCTTGGCCTTCTTGTAATGCTTCTTCTTTTCTCTCTTGCTCCCGTGTTCCTGGTCACTATCATTGTCGGGACAGTTAGCAATAAAATGACCAATCTTACCGCATTTGAAGCACGAGCGCTTCCCCTTGGCTTTGGTCTTGCTTGGCTGTCCCTTGCGTCCTTTAAGCGCCGTCTTGAAGCGCTTAATGATGAGGGCCATCTCCTCATTATTTAGCCCGGCCGCCTCAACTTGCACCACCTTGCTCGGTAGCGCCTCCTTGCTCCTCGTTGCCTTGAGAGCAAGGGGTTGCGGCTCGTTGATCGGACCATTCAAGGCGTCGTCCACGTATCTTGCCTCCTTGATCATCATTCGCCCGCTAACGAATTTCCCAAGTACTTCTTCGGGCGACATCTTGGTGTACCTAGGATTTTCACGAATATTGTTCACCAAATGAGGATCAAGAACAGTAAAGGACCTTAGCATTAGGCGGACGACGTCGTGATCCGTCCATCGCGTGCTTCCGTAGCTCCTTATTTTGTTGATAAGAGTCTTGAGCCGGTTGTATGTTTGAGTTGGCTCCTCGCCTCTTATCATTGCGAACCGTCCAAGTTCGCCCTCCACCAACTCCATCTTGGTGAGTAAGGTGACATCGTTCCCCTCATGAGAGATCTTGAGGGTGTCCCAGATCTGCTTGGCATTGTCCAAGCCGCTCACCTTATGGTACTCGTCCCTGCACAAAGAGGCTAGCAACACAGTAGTAGCTTGTGCATTTTTATGAATCTGTTCATTAATAAACATGGGACTATCCGTACTATCAAAGTGCATTCCACTTTCTACAATCTCCCATATGCTAGGATGGAGAGAGAACAAGTGACTACGCATTTTGTGACTCCAAAATCCGTAGTCCTCTCCATCAAAATGAGGAGGTTTACCAAGTGGAATAGATAATAAATGAGCATTAGTACTTTGAGGAATACGAGAGTAATCAAAAGAAAAGTTCGAATTGACCGGTTTCTTTCTCTCGTATTCGTTGTGGTCGTCGTCCTTTTGGGAGGAAGTAGACTCATCGATGTCGTAGTAGACGATCTCCTTGATGCGTCTTGTTTTCTTCTTCTTCCCATCTTTGCGTCTGTGGCCCGAGCCCGAGTCGTTGGACTTGTCATCCCTTGGCTCGTTGACGAAGGACTCCTTCTCCTTGTCGTTGATCACGATTCCCTTCCCTTTAGGATCCATTTCTTCGGGCGGTTAGTCCCTTTGTGAAGAGAACGGCTCTGATACCAATTGAGAGCACCTAGAGGGGGGGGTGAATAGGTGATCCTGTGAAAACTTAAACTTATAACCACAAAAACTTGTTAAGTGTTAGCACAATAATTGCCAAGTGGCTAGAGAGGAGTCACAACAAAACACAATACCACAAGAGATCAAACACAGAGATGACACAGTGGTTTATCCCGTGGTTCGGCCAAGACCAACGCTTGCCTACTCCACGTTGTGGCGTCCCAACGGACGAGGGTTGCAATCAACCCCTCTCAAGTGGTCCAAAGACCAACTTGAATACCACGGTGTTTTGCTTTGCCTTTCAATATCCCGTTTGCGAGGAATCTCCACAACTTGGAGCCTCTCGCCCTTACACTTAAGATTCACAAAGAAATACGGAGTAAGGAAGAAACTAGCAACGCACACAAGACTCAAAATCAGAGCAACAGCACGCACACAAGTCGCAACAAGAGCTCGCAACACAACTCAATGAGTTCACAACTCAACAAGAGCTCTAGATGCTATCACAATGAACCAAATGCGTGGAATCGATGTCTTGGTGCTTAGGAATGTTGTAGGAATGCTTGATGTGCTCCTCCATGCGCCTAGGGGTCCCTTTTATAGCCCCAAGGCAGCTAGGAGCCGTTGAGAGCAATTCTGGAAGGCTGATCTTGCCTTCTGTCATCGGGCGCACCGGACAGTCCGGTGCACACCGGACAGTGTCCGGTGCCCGATCTCCTTCCTAAAATGGCGCAGCCGACCGTTGCTGATCTGGGAGCCGTTGGCGCACGGGACATGTCCGGTGCACACCGGACAGTCCGGTGCCCCCTTCCGACCGTTGGCTCGGCCACGTGTCCAGCGCAGATCGCGCGGCCGACCGTTGGCCCGGCCGACCGTTGGCTCACCGGACAGTCCGGTGAATTTTAGCCGTACGCCGTCGGCGAATTCCCGAGAGCGGCCACTTCACGCCGAGTCAGCCTGGCGCACCGGACACTGTCCGGTGCACCACCGGACAGTCCGGTGCCCCAGACCGAAACAGCCTCTTGGTTGTACACAGCCAACTCTCCTCTTTTCTTCTTCTTCCTGTTTCTGATACTTAGACAAGTATATTAGTACACAAAACCAATGTACTAAGACTTAGAAACATACCTTTGCTCTTGATTTGTACTTTGTCCATCCATGGGCATAGATTCACATTTAAGCACTTGTGTTGGCACTCAATCACCAAAATACTTAGAAATGGCCCAAGGGCACATTTCCCTTTCAGTCACCCACCACGAAAAGTGACTCCTACTTGGGGAAGCCACCCTGCTACTAACGGACGAGGCCGGACACGCAAAATTAAAGGAAAAGGGGCACGACTTTATACAACGATAATAAAGTGTTCAGGCCTCAGCGGCCGTAAAAAGACACACGTGCATCCAACAGAAAATGCTCCAACAGAGTTAGGCGTCGCCCGGCGAAGGAGCCGCGCCCTCGGCTTCGTCCCCGCCCTCGGCAAAGTCCACCCCGGCTTCGGATGACGGCGCAGGCGGGAGGATCTCTGCCTCGAAGGTGGTCGCCAGCAATGGGCTCGGACCCGTGGCGGCCGCGTCGAGCCTCTGGACTTCTGCCAGGGCAGCTTCATCTTCGTCAGGAAGGCAATACCCCTCGCTGACCCGCTCCAGGTCCACGACGTAGTGGGAAGCGAGCACGGCGAAGGCCCGCCTGACGCCATGGTGTAGCGCCTCACGGAGTCTGCCGCGCACATGATCGCCCAAGGCCTGCAGGCGACTTTGAGGGGAGCTTCCTGAGGGGACGTCGCCGAAGCCAAAGACCCGGCAGAAGTCTGAGATGGCCTCGGACATGGCCACGTGGTCGGCCTCCCTCTGTTCGGCCGCCCCGGCAAGCGCTCTGGTGGACTCATCAAGGGTGGACTCAAGCTCTACGAACAGCCAGAACGCAAGGCCTCAAACACAAGCGGAGGAAACAAGCTGAAACAAAAACCAGAAATGGCCAGGACATACCTCTGGCTCGGGCACGCTGCTCCGAAGTTGCGGCCTGGGCTACGGCTAGGTCCACTGCAAGGGCTCCAGCCCGGCGTTCGGCCTTGGCAGCCCGGCCCCGGGATTGGTCTCGCTCATCGACAACCTGGTCGAACTCCGACTGCCGTTGCTGCATCTCTGCGCGTGCCGCTGCCGCCTCTGCGCGGGCCACTTCCGCCTCTGCTTTCAGATCGGCGCAGAGCAACCGAAGGTCCGCCACTTCGGCGCCCTGCTGGGAGAGGCGCGCAGTAGCCCCGGCAAGCGAGGTCCTCAAGGATCGCAGCGAGCCCCAGATATCGACCTCGTGGCGGATGAACGACGACTTGGCGGCGCTCAGATCCGTCAGATCCTAAGGGAAGGAAGCGGGGCGTCACAAGAGACGCCTTGGTCACAAAAAGGTACGCCTGAAACCATTACCTGGAGGATTTCGGGGATGTCCCTGCAGAAGATCTCCAGCGATGACCGGAGCGACCCCACCGTTGCTTCGGCGCACTTGCGGAGCTTGTCCCAAGACTGCTCCTCCCGCTCATCGTCGAGAACGAAGAAGGGATCCGAGGCCCCACGGGTCCGGAACCGGAGCAACTGGGGCCGCTCCTCGGAGCTCCGCCGCGCAGCGACGAGGCCGCCGCTCGGTGGGACGGATTGCGCTTCCACGCCCCCCTCCTCCGAGGCACCGAGCGCCGACGCCTCGGCCATCTCAGCATCGGCAGCAACGGGTCGCTCCCCGACTAGGACGGCAGCGGCTTCAGCAGCAGTAGGCGCCGGCACCGGCGGCATGTCCGGTGGGCCCGGGGCCACATCTGCGCCAGCCGCCTCCTCTAGCACGATGGCTGCCTCGGCAGAAGAGTCGGCCTCAGGAACTCGCTCCACGACGGCTGGTGCCGCCAGAGCCCCCGCTGTGGAGCGCCTTGCGAGAAGGCCAGCTGAACAGCGAGGCCAGGCGCGATGCTGGCTGCGGAAGCCGACGCCGTCTTAAGGGCCTTCCGGGGAGCCAGATCGGTCAGGTCGTGGCTTCGCTTGCTGAGGAGGAAGAGAAAGTCGCGGTCGGGACATATGAATGAGAAGCCAGGACGAAGACGCTCCAAGATACTTACCCGCTCCGGGCCATGATCAGCCGTGCCTGAGGGGAAGTCTCTCGGATCTCGACCCCCAAAGACACCGCCGAGGTCCGCCTCGCCGCTAGCTTCGGCATCACCCTCGCCTTGGGCACCTTGGACGCCCGGGAGACGACTGCCCGGGCGTTGCCACGGTGACCTGAGGGTCACCCTCCTGCGCTGGCTGCGTGACCGACGGCTCCCGAGAAACAGACGCCTCGGCCTGACTCCCTGGGGTCACCTCGACTTCCCCGGCCGAGGGGTCAAGTACCCCCTCGGTCTGCCCCCGCTCGTCGGGTCGGGACCTCGGCGTTCCGACTCCGGGAACTGACGGCGCCAGCCCACTCGGGGGCTGGCTTGACGACTCCTGGCCTAGCCTCAAACCCGGGCTGAGACCGAGGCGGGCAGCCATGTCGTCATCCTCGTCATCATCTTCGTCGTCATCGTCGTCAGGCGCCTCCGGCGACGGCTCCCTCGGGAGCCCCTCCCTCTCCTGCCGACGACGGAGCTTCTCCAAGGCGTCTCGGGCCTGCGTCCGCTCGCGGGCCCGGGCTTTCTCTGCGTCCTTCTTCTTCTCCTCCTCCGCCGCAACCCGCCACGCTGCTCGGTCCACCGCGTCCTCCGGGACCCGTGGCCGGGAAGGCTTATGCCACCCTACCTGTAACACCCACTTTGTAATTTGCTAGAAATAATACCAATAGAGAAACAATTTCTCTTTATGTGAATTTGATCTTTATGCATCATCACATGTGAACACCATATTCAAAAAAAATAATTAATAAAAGACTTACCACAAAAAATGTGCATCATGTTGGTTCTTTATTTTGTGTGCATTATGTGGCAATATAAAAGTAATGTGACAAGAAATATATTACATTCCCAAGTGGAAATTTAGAATTTAAAAGAACTCCTAGAATTGAGAAAAGAGAAAAGAAGAGAAATTAATAGGGGAATAAAAATAAGTATAAAAATATATACATTATTCTTATACATATTGGATTTTGAATATTTGACTCAAAGGTTAAGTCCACAAAAGGGATTCAAATTCAAACTAGAGATTCAAATGAATATATAAAAAAAAGATAAAGGGAAAAGAAGCCAACTGGGCCTCAGGCTTCATTTCGGCCCAGTAACCAAAACGCACCGTGCGGCCCGTCCAGCCGCCTGGTGGTGGTGCCGACAGGTGGGCCACCCTTGTCATCCCGCTCTCACGCGCACTTGGCAAGAAACTTGGTCTCGCTGCCAAGCGGGCCCCGTTGATCAGCCGCTAGGTGCCAGGAATGGGCGCGCGCGTCTCACTGCGTGTGGGCCCAGTGAGTCGGAACTGTCTCCTCCGCAAGATGTGCGCGCCGTGCAACGGAATCCCGAGCAACCCGGCAGGGGCAAGCTCGTGGGTCAATATGCCGACCCCATATAAGCTGCCTGGTCCAATCGCCTCGCTAGCATAGCTGCCGCACTTAGAGACCGAAGAACATCGCCGCCGTGCAAGCTTACTAACCGCGAGAGAGAAGAGAGGAGCGGCCGCCGCGAGTAATCCCTGCAAAGCCGTCGATCCGGTCCTCGGTGGGGTGTCCGCGGGCTTCATCTGGCCGGTAGGGTGGCATCCGTGGCAAAAGCACTCGGAATCCGTCGCGGGCCACGCCGGAATTCCTCACCGTACCTCGTCCTCCGCTGCGCGCCGCGAGCAGGAGACTACCGCCATTCAATCGAGGTACTAACGCCATCCACGTGTTCACATTGTTGTTCAGTAGGTTTAGCGTTAGCTAATCGCATTTTGGACGACCCTAGCGCGTGGAATTGCTCGCCGGCGTTCATCGCCGCGGCGGGTGGGCGGCGTCGCCGTGTCCAGGGTTGGGTTGGGGAAGAATTCCCCAGCACCGTTAGATTCTCTAGTAACGGCTCGGATTAGAAGTAGAGAACCAGTCCGGGAAAGTAAATCGGGTGCATCGATGGTTGATCCGATGGACGGCATTGATTGTAATCCACATAAAATCTAGGCCGTAGATTTCTTGATCGACGATCCTCGGCGCGTACCATTTCATTAAAGACTGGATTCAATCCGCGCCGCAGGATCTGGATCGTCCGGCCCAGAATAGAAGATACCCCTTCGCGTGTACAAATTGCTAAAGAGCCCCTGCAAATTGCAGAAACCAACCCGCAGTTCACTTGCACTGTGCACTGGGTCTCTGGATTTTTACCCCGAGCCCCATGAGTTCTCTGGAAATAGTGCCCCCGGTCCAGAGCTGTTTTAATTTGATTAAATGAATCGGAAATTTGATTTTTAATATGAAAATAAACCCTATAACTTGTGAAATTCATAGAAAACTCATATGAACTCCAAATTAATCCATTCCACTTCCTATAATTTTGTAATTTTATTCTTTAGCACTTAGTGTCTCTGTTTTGTCATGAAAACAGTAAGAAATTTAATTCCTCACTTAATCCCACTTTAAACACATAAAACCTTTGAAAATCCATAACTTAAAATCTATAACTCCAAAAATTATGATTTCTGTTCCTAGGATTTTATTTTAATGTGTAGATTATTACTGTGTATTTTGTATATATGTTTGGTGTAATGTTAATTTCTCTATATGCACTGTGCTTGTTGTATTGTGGCGAGTAGAAGAGCCCGTTGCTGAGGATCCTGGTGAGCAGCAGGTTGAAGTAGCTGAGCAGGAGCTCATTGAAGGCAAGTTGTGCCCTTGACCACTTTTTACCTAATAATGTTCTTTAATATCACTCATTCATGCATAGGTTAATTTTGATGGGACCCAATAGGTCACCCTAGATTTGTTTATCTCATTACCTTGTTTACCCCTGATTCACTTGGGTAGTTTGCTATTGCTTTACCTGGTTTTGGGATAATCATTTACTACCTCTATGTTCCAATTCTTTTGGTTCTGTTTATGTTCATGTCAAGTTCATTAATGTTAATTGGAACATAGAGCTTAACTTGAGTAACACGTGCCACCACAAGGGTTTAATGGGACGCCCTTGGCTGACTAATTAGGAAAGCTAGTGGAAGACTACCTTACCCGAAAGGGGCAAGGGCAGTAGGGGAGTGGTCAGTGTAGGGAGGTCCCTGGTTGATTTTGTTGCGATGGCGGTCAGCCAAGAACCCTGCATTGGAACTTCCTATAAACTGTAGCGGGTTTTCGGAAGCTAGTGGAACTTTGTAAAGGCCTCGTAGTGTTACCCTGCCTCGCCTCCTCGGTAGAGGTGTATGGGAAGTCGCGATCCCTTGGCAGATGGGTAACATGACTTGTGGGTAAACGGTACAACCTCTGCAGAGTGTAAAACTGGTATACTAGCCGAGCTCACGGTCATGAGCAGCTCAGGACTCTCTGATGTTTAAATTATGGAACTTAAATTCAATTTGGTCATTTGCATTGCATGGGATTATTATTAATTTTGTTCTATTATCTTTATTATGGTTTGGTATTTACTTACACTTAGTAACTGCTAATAAAATTTTGACCAACTACTTAAAAGCAATGCTCAGCTTTAACCCCTATCATTGATTAGCCTTACACATCACATGAGCTCACACCTTTGTGAGTTAATGTCCACTGGTTCCCCACAACTTGTTGAGCTATGATCATGTGTGAGCTCACCCTTGCTGTCTCACACCCCCCCACAGGAGAAGATCAGGTGGTTCAGGAGGAGCCGCCTAACACTGAGGAGTTCGATCTGATCTAGGTGGCGTTTCTCAGTTGACATTGGCGCCGACGATCCTTAGTTCGTTTTATATTTATGATTTTATTTTGTAATAAGTCTTCCGCTATGTAATAAATACTCTGATGTTTTATGACATTTATCTCTATACACTCTGTTATTATATATGTTGTCTTCTTTGGCGCATGTATGAGATGCACCCGGCTTTGTTCCTTAAAACCGGGTGTGACAGAAGTGGTATCAGAGGAATGTTGACTGTAGGACGAGACATAGATAGAAATGGACAAACCCTCTCCTACTTACCTTACTCTGACTCATTCTATACTTATCTCATCTTGATCTTGTCTCACCTTCTGCTACTCTACTCTGGTTAATCTTATCTTTTCTACTCTAAGACAAGATGGATTTCACACCTTGGAATCCTACCACTATGATTTTTTTAGAGATAGGGAACCCAAGATAAAATTTAAAACTATTTTCTTTTAAAAAAATATTGTTTGATTGTGCTGATGCTAAATGCCTGATTTGCTTCTTTGATTGATTGAAGTATTATACATGGACATCTTAGCATGTACCACCATAAGGTAATAAATTAGCTATGGTAGGTAAAGTATTAATCTGCTTAGCTAAAAGTCCCCCAAAGTAACATGATTTGTAAATACCTGCCTTGTCTACTATTTTCTTACCATATGTATCTAACTCAGATGGTAAATACCAGGCGGGGTGGTGGAATTGATTTGCCTCCTAATCGACACACTCGGAGGATATATAGACAACCCCAGCCACAGCCTGCAGAGATGAATCCTCCTAATCCTCCACCAGGCGGAGTTGACCCACTGGTTGCTGCTCAGATGGCGGTGATGCAGCAAATGGCAGACACTATGGCTGATATGCGTGCCCAGATGCAGCAAGAACGCCAGGAAATGCGTCAGGAAAGAGAAGATATACGCCAGGAGTTGCGCCAGGAGAGAGATGAGATACGCCAAGAAAGGAGAGCGCAACAACAGCAGCTGCAACAACAAATGCAACAGCAACAACAGCAGCAACAAGTGCCATTACCTCCACCACCACCACCAGTTCCACCCCGAGACAAGCATAGAGAGTTCATGAGTCATAAGCCACCTACATTCGCTAGCTCACCTGATCCACTGGACGCGGATGATTGGCTGAAGTCTGTTGAGAAGATGTTGAATATTGCACAGTGCACTGACCGGGAGAAGGTTTTATATGCTTCTGGACGTTTGACTGGTCCTGCTGCTGACTGGTGGGATTCTTATACGGCTGCCCACGATGCTGCTGATACTATTACTTGGGCAGAGTTCGGTACACAATTCAGGAACTACCATATTCCAGCTGGTATGATAAAGATCAAGAAGAAGGAGTTTCTGTCGCTGAAGCAAGGAAGTATGTCGGTCAGCGAGTACCGCGACAAGTTTATTCAGTTATCCAGATATGCCCCTGAAGAAGTTGCTGAAGACGAGAGGAAGCAGGAGCATTTCATTGAAGGACTTAATGGACCACTGCAGTATGCTCTAGTGGCACACACATTTCCATCATTTCAGAGGCTGCTTGATAAGGCCCTGGCTATTGAACACAAGCGTGTTCAGCTGGGAGATTTGAAGAGAAAGGCAATATCTCAAGGACAAGGAAGCAGCAGTGTTCGTCCTCGCTACAGTTCACCACAGGGTACACCGACTCGACCAGGAGGACCGCGCCCAGTTCAGCAATCACCACTGAGGACTCCACCTCCTCGACAGGCTACCCCCACTGGCACCCCGACGAAGTTTTCAGGACAGAGTCCAGGCACTACTTGTTTCAAGTGTGGGAAGACTGGTCATTATGCAAATGTCTGCCCGCAGAGGATTGCTACTACTCCAGTACAGAACAGGCAGCAAACTCCAGGATCTGGCAAGGGATACTCTATTGCCAAAGTTAATCAAGTCAGCGTTGATGCTACCCCGGATGGTGGGGACCTCGTAATTGGTATGTTTTATGTTAATGCAATTCCTGCAACCATATTATTTGATTCTGGTGCTACCCATTCATTCATGTCTGCTAGATATGCCAACACAAATGAAATACCACTGCTAAATATGAGAAAACCAATGATAGTAATTACACCTAAAGGGCCTGTTGAGGCGAATCAAATGACACGTAGATTGACATTGACCATTATGGGTAGAGAATTTGGAGCTACTGCTATAATATTAGAGTCAAGCAGTATAGATCTGATCCTGGGTATGTCATGGCTAAGAAAGGCAAAGGCCGTTATAGCATGTGGTAGGGGTACCGTAGAACTCACTACCACTACAGGAGAAAGGTTTCAAGTTAATATTGCAGTAACCTCCTCACCCATGCGTGCAATGTTCTTTTTACCGGAGGAGTTTGTTGGTGACAACATCCGGGTGGTTAGAGATTTTCCGGATGTCTTTCCAGAGGAGTTACCAAGGATGCCACCTGATAGAGAAGTTGAGTTTGTTATTGACCTCTTACCTGGAACCGCCCCTATTTCTAAACGGCCGTATAGGATGTCCATAGAGGAGTTGAAGGAACTTAAGAAGCAGTTAACTGAGTTACAAGATGCTGGGTACATTCGTCCGAGTTCCTCACCTTGGGGAGCACCGGTCTTGTTTGTACAGAAGAAGGATGGGTCGCAGCGGATGTGTGTGGATTATAGATCTCTTAATGATGTTACAGTGAAGAACAAGTATCCGTTGCCCCGTATTGAGGATTTATTTGATCAGATGAGAGGTGCAAGAGTATTTTCGAAGATTGATCTCCGATCGGGATACCATCAGATGAGGATTAGACCATCGGATATTCCCAAGACGGCTTTCTCGACTCGATATGGATTATATGAGTTCACTGTGATGTCGTTTGGATTAACCAATGCACCAGCTTATTTTATGAACTTGATGAATAAGGTGTTTATGGAGTATTTGGACAGATTCGTCGTGGTATTCATCGACGATATTCTTATTTATTCCCAGAGTGATAGTGATCATGAGGAACATCTAAGGTTGGTGCTACAGAAGCTACGAGATAATCAACTCTATGCCAAGTTCAGCAAGTGCGAGTTTTGGATTGGCGAGGTGCCATTTCTTGGTCATATTATTTCTAATGGTGGAATTTCAGTGGATCCTGCTAAGGTTAAGGAGATAATGGAGTGGAGAGTACCCACTACAGTTACTGAGATTCGGAGTTTCTTGGGATTAGCAGGCTATTATCAGAGATTTATTGAAGGATTTTCTAAGATTGCCAAACCTATGACTTCGCTTTTGGAGAAAGAAAAAGAATTTAAGTGGGACGAGAAGTGTCAAGACAGCTTTGATCTATTGAAGAAGAGATTGATGTCGCCACCAGTATTGGTTATGCCAGACCTACAGAAAGGATTTGATATCTATTGCGATGCATGCGGCCAAGGCTTAGGATGTGTGCTCATGCAGGAAGGACATGTGATTGCTTATGCTTCTCGTCAGTTGCGGAAGCATGAATTGAACTACCCCACTCATGACTTGGAATTGGCAGCCGTTGTGCATGCGCTTAAGATTTGGAGACATTATATCATGGGGACCAAGTGCCAAGTATATACGGATCATAAGAGTCTGAAGTATATATTCACTCAAAAGGATCTCAACCTTAGGCAACGCCGTTGGTTGGAGCTTATTAAGGATTATGATTTGGAGATTCACTATCACCCGGGCAAGGCAAATTTGGTTGCAGATGCCTTGAGTCGCAAGGAGCATGTTCATTTAGCTATTGTTGCCCAGCTACCCGATGAGATTGTTGAGGATTTTAGGAGACTTAACCTGGGGATAGTTGCTCATACTGAAGGAGTTACTATTGATGTGGAACCTACTTTGGAGCAAGAGATCCGCAAAGGACAAATTGGTGATGCTAAAATAAAAGAGATTAAGGATCTGATTACTGAAGGTCGAGTTCCGGAATTTACGGAAGATGAGCAAGGCACCGTATGGTTCAAGGACAGGATGTGCGTTCCTGATATTGAAAGCCTTCGAGAGACTATTTTAAAGGAGGCCCATGACTCGGACTATTCTATTCATCCTGGTAGTACCAAGATGTATCAGGATTTGAAACGGAAGTATTGGTGGTATGGATTGAAAAGAGATGTAGCTGCACATGTGGCTATGTGCGATGTATGTCAAAGAGTTAAGGCTGAACACCAGAGGCCAGCTGGATTGTTACATCCACTGAAGATACCCGAGTGGAAGTGGGAAGAGATTGGTATGGATTTCATCACTGGATTGCCTCGCACCCAGAAAGGATATGATGCTATATGGGTGATTGTGGATAGATTGACTAAAGTGGCTCACTTTATTCCTGTGAAGACTACTTATAAAGGTTCTCAGCTAGCAGAGTTATATATGGCTCGGATTGTGTGTTTGCATGGAGTACCAAAGAAGATCGTGTCTGATCGAGGTTCGCAGTTTACCTCAAGATTTTGGAGAAGCTTTCATGAGAACATGAGTACGAAGTTGAATTTTAGTACGGCTTATCACCCTCAGACTGATGGACAGACTGAAAGGACAAATCAAGTTCTGGAGGATATGTTGAGAGCTTGTGCCCTTCAACATGGAGGAAGTTGGGATAAAAGTCTACCGTATGCTGAGTTCTCATATAATAATAGTTACCAGGCCAGTCTGAAGATGTCACCTTTTGAAGCTTTGTATGGGAGGAAGTGCAGGACTCCTTTATATTGGGATCAGACTGGAGAAAGACAGTTCTTTGGGCCTGAATTGATTCAAGAAGCAGAAGAACAAGTCCGTATAATTCGAGAAAATTTGAGGGTAGCTCAAACCAGACAGAAGAGCTATGCTGATAATAGAAGAAGACCACTGGAATTCGAAGAAGGAGATTATGTGTACCTCAAGGTGTCACCACTTCGTGGAATGAGGAGATTCAAAGTCAAGGGCAAATTGTCCCCTCGCTATATTGGACCATTCTTGATCTTTAGAAGAGTTGGGGAGATGGCATACCAACTCGAGTTACCGGATAGTCTATCAGATGTGCATAATGTGTTCCACGTATCTCAACTGAAGAAGTGTCTCCGTGTTCCCGAGGAACAGTTACCAATGGAAGAGCTCAGTGTTCAGGGTGATTTGACTTACACGGAGTACCCAATCAAGATTTTGGATACTTTGACTCGAGTTACAAGGAATAAGGTGATAAAGATGTGTAAAGTGCAATGGAGTCACCACGGTGAAGATGAAGCAACGTGGGAGAGAGAAGAAGAGCTTTGCATAGATTTTCCCCACCTTTTCCCTAGATCTTCCTAAATCTCGAGGACGAGATTATTTTTAAGGGGGGTAGGATTTGTAACACCCACTTTGTAATTTGCTAGAAATAATACCAATAGAGAAACAATTTCTCTTTATGTGAATTTGATCTTTATGCATCATCACATGTGAACACCATATTCAAAAAAATAATAATTAATAAAAGACTTACCACAAAAAAATGTGCATCATGTTGGTTCTTTATTTTGTGTGCATTATGTGGCAATATAAAAGTAATGTGACAAGAAATATATTACATTCCCAAGTGGAAATTTAGAATTTAAAAGAACTCCTAGAATTGAGAAAAGAGAAAAGAAGAGAAATTAATAGGGGAATAAAAATAAGTATAAAAATATATACATTATTCTTATACATATTGGATTTTGAATATTTGACTCAAGGTTAAGTCCACAAAAGGGATTCAAATTCAAACTAGAGATTCAAATGAATATATAAAAAAAGATAAAGGGAAAAGAAGCCAACTGGGCCTCAGGCTTCATTTCGGCCCAGTAACCAAAACGCACCATGCGGCCCGTCCAGCCGCCTGGTGGTGGTGCCGACAGGTGGGCCACCCTTGTCATCCCGCTCTCACGCGCACTTGGCAAGAAACTTGGTCTCGCTGCCAAGCGGGCCCCGTTGATCAGCCGCTAGGTGCCAGGAATGGGCGCGCGTGTCTCACTGCGTGTGGGCCCGGTGAGTCGGAACTGTCTCCTCCGCAAGATGTGCGCGCCGTGCAACGGAATCCCGAGCAACCCGGCAGGGGCAAGCTCGTGGGTCAATATGCCGACCCCATATAAGCTGCCTGGTCCAATCGCCTCGCTAGCATAGCTGCCGCACTAGAGACCGAAGAACATCGCCGCCGTGCAAGCTTACTAACCGCGAGAGAGAAGAGAGGAGCGGCCGCCGCGAGTAATCCCTGCAAAGCCGTCGATCCGGTCCTCGGTGGGGTGTCCGCGGGCTTCATCTGGCCGGTAGGGTGGCATCCGTGGCAAAAGCACTCGGAATCTGTCGCGGGCCACGCCGGAATTCCTCACCGTACCTCGTCCTCCGCTGCGCGCCGCGAGCAGGAGACTACCGCCATTCAATCGAGGTACTAACGCCATCCACGTGTTCGCATTGTTGTTCAGTAGGTTTAGCGTTAGCTAATCGCATTTTGGACGACCCTAGCGCGTGGAATTGCTCGCCGGCGTTCATCGCCGCGGCGGGTGGGCGGCGCCGCCGTGTCCAGGGTTGGGTTGGGGAAGAATTCCCCAGCACCGTTAGATTCTCTAGTAACGGCTCGGATTAGAAGTAGAGAACCAGTCCGGGAAAGTAAATCGGGTGCATCGATGGTTGATCCGATGGACGGCATTGATTGTAATACACATAAAATCTAGGTCGTAGATTTCTTGATCGACGATCCTCGGCGCGTACCATTTCATTAAAGACTGGATTCAATCCGCGCCGCAGGATCTGGATCGTCCGGCCCAGAATAGAAGATACCCCTTCGCGTGTACAAATTGCTAAAGAGCCCCTGCAAATTGCAGAAACCAACCCGCAGTTCACTTGCACTGTGCACTGGGTCTCTGGATTTTTACCCCGAGCCCCCTGAGTTCTCTGGAAATAGTGCCCCCGGTCCAGAGCTATTTTAATTTGATTAAATGAATTGGAAATTTGATTTTTAATATGAAAATAAACCCTATAACTTGTGAAATTCATAGAAAACTCATATGAACTCCAAATTAATCCATTCCACTTCCTATAATTTTGTAATTTTATTCTTTAGCACTTAGTGTCTCTGTTTTGTCATGAAAACAGTAAGAAATTTAATTCCTCACTTAATCCCACTTTAAACACATAAAACCTTTGAAAATCCATAACTTAAAATCTATAACTCCAAAAATTATGATTTCTGTTCCTAGGATTTTATTTTAATGTGTAGATTATTACTGTGTATTTTGTATATATGTTTGGTGTAATGTTAATTTCTCTATATGCACTGTGCTTGTTGTATTGTGGCGAGTAGAAGAGCCCGTTGCTGAGGATCCTGGTGAGCAGCAGGTTGAAGTAGCTGAGCAGGAGCTCATTGAAGGCAAGTTGTGCCCTTGACCACTTTTTACCTAATAATGTTCTTTAATATCACTCATTCATGCATAGGTTAATTTTGATGGGACCCAATAGGTCACCCTAGATTTGTTTATCTCATTACCTTGTTTACCCCTGATTCACTTGAGTAGTTTGCTATTGCTTTACCTGGTTTTGGGATAATCATTTACTACCTCTATGTTCCAATTCTTTTTGTTCTGTTTATGTTCATGTCAAGTTCATTAATGTTAATTGGAACATAGAGCTTAACTTGAGTAACACGTGCCACCACAAGGGTTTAATGGGACGCCCTTGGCTGACTAATTAGGAAAGCTAGTGGAAGACTACCTTACCCGAAAGGGGCAAGGGCAGTAGGGGAGTGGTCAGTGTAGGGAGGTCCCTGGTTGATTTTGCTGCGATGGCGGTCAGCCAGGAACCCTGCATTGGAACTTCCTATAAACTGTAGCGGGTTTTCGGAAGCTAGTGGAACTTTGTAAAGGCCTCGTAGTGTTACCCTGCCTCGCCTCCTCGGTAGAGGTGTATGGGAAGTCACGATCCCTTGGCAGATGGGTAACATTACTTGTGGGTAAAGGGTACAACCTCTGCAGAGTGTAAAACTGGTATACTAGCCGAGCTCACGGTCATGAGCAGCTCAGGACTCTCTGATGTTTAAATTATGGAACTTAAATTCAATTTGGTCATTTGCATTGCATGGGATTATTATTAATTTTGTTCTATTATCTTTATTATGGTTTGGTATTTACTTACACTTAGTAACTGCTAATAAAATTTTGACCAACTACTTAAAAGCAATGCTCAGCTTTAACCCCTATCATTGATTAGCCTTACACATCACATGAGCTCACACCTTTGTGAGTTAATGTCCACTGGTTCCCCACAACTTGTTGAGCTATGATCATGTGTGAGCTCACCCTTGCTGTCTCACACCCCCCCCCCCCACAAGAGAAGATCAGGTGGTTCAGGAGGAGCCGCCTAACACTGAGGAGTTCGATCTGATCTAGGTGGCGTTTCTCAGTTGACATTGGCGCTGACGATCCTTAGTTCGTTTTATATTTATGATTTTATTTTGTAATAAGTCTTCCGCTATGTAATAAATACTCTAATGTTTTATGACATTTATCTCTATACACTCTGTTATTATATATGTTGTCTTCTTTGGCACATGTATGAGATGCACCCGGCTTTGTTCCTTAAAACCGGGTGTGACACTACCTCCTGGAGGCGAACGGAAATCCCGACCGTAAGGACCAAAGG
This sequence comes from Zea mays, assembly GCF_902167145.1. Classification (NCBI taxonomy): domain Eukaryota; kingdom Viridiplantae; phylum Streptophyta; class Magnoliopsida; order Poales; family Poaceae; genus Zea; species Zea mays. The sequence goes on along the minus strand of NC_050098.1, from coordinate 3,623,241 downwards.
CAACCCGACGCAAGGAGAAGGAAGGAGCGGATACTCACCAGGGTCACACACCCGTGGTCGGGGCGCATCAAGGGCTGGGAGAAGGCACTGGCGTCCGATTTTCCCAACGCGACGGCCACCCGCCCGTGGAGAACGTCGATGGGAAGAGGATCCGAGGACATCCGCGAGCCCTCCAAGTCAGCCTCCGGTGTCATCTCCCAAAGCGGCAACCGCCGCTCAGCCAAGGGAAGCACCCTACGGCGGTGAATGGCGGCAATCACTCCCGCGGCAGTAAGTCCTCCTTTCCGCAACACCTCCAGGGCCTTGAGAAGGGGCTCGAGGTTTTTCTGCCTGTCGTGCGGGGTCCCGTAGTGCCAGGTATCAGCAGCGGCGGTGACCACCCGCTGAGAAAACGGAGGAAGCATTTCGCCGTCATTCCAGAGGTAGAACCACCGGCGCTGCCACCCTTTGTTCGAGGACGCGAGGATGGCGGGGATGTACAGCGACGCCCGCGACTGCCTCAGCTGGAGAATGCAACCGCCGGCCCGCACTGCCGCGCGGACCCTTCTCTCTCCCGTCGGTGAAGCAAAAAGCTCCGAGGAGAAGAGATGAGTCCACAAGTCCCAGTGGGGGGCGATCCCCAAGTATCCTTCGCACAACGCTGCGAAGATGGCGGCCTGTGAAATGGAGTTGGGACTAAGGTTGTGCAACTCCACCTCATAGTTGTACAGGATCGCCCGCATAAAGCGGCTTGCCGGCACACCGAACCCCCGCTCGTGGAAGGAGACGAAGCTCACAACGTACCCCGGCGGCGGGGACGGGGCGGTTCCGCTTGCGGGAGGAATCCACTCCGGCTGCCTCTCATCAGAGAGAGGGCGAAGTAAACCCTCGGCAACAAGATCCTCCAGGTCCTCCGCTGTCACTGTGGAGAAGGGCCATGGATCGCGCGGCGAGATGATGGTCACCCGGTCGGCCATCGCCGAGCAAAAGGGGTGGCGACGGAAAGGACTGGGTGGGCGGTTTCCTTTTCTCCGGCTAAACCTCTCGGGTTGCGAAAACCTAAGAAGGAGGCAAGAAGCGGAGCAAAGGACCATCGCCAGACCCTCCCCCGAGTATATAAAGACCAAGGCGGGACCCGTTCAACGTTTCGTCCGGTCCCACCGCGGGATTCAAAAACCCAAGGCGAAACGGTCGTTCCTCGAACGGCTCGTGCACGCGCAACAGCCGCCCCATCGCATTAACTCCGCGGCAGGACAGGCGCCGCCTCAGGCAGGAGAAGCAAGCGACGCTTCGCCTTCGCCATAATGACCGCGTCAAAAAAGGTACGCCACATCATTCGACTTCGTATCCTTTTCCTTTTCCTCTTTCTCTCTCTTACAACAGGGGCCGAGAAAGGTGGATACCCCGAAAAGGACCCTTCTCCGTGAAGGAAACAGGCTCCGAGCCTCCCTACTGATCAGAGGTTCGAAGGCTGGCCCCTCTGAGGGGTTCAACAGCCGCCTCAGAGCACGTGGGCTCCACACCCACTACTGGTCAGAGGTTCGATGGCCGGCCCCTCGAAGGGTTCAACGGCCGCCTCAGGCCACTCGGGCTCTGCGCCCACTACTGATCAGGGGTTCGCAGGCTGGCCCTCGAAGGGTTCACAGTCGCCTTAGACATAGAGCGAGGGATGACCATGGGTACGTTCGATACATAACCAAGGCTCGGGCTACGCTCCCGAGGTACCCTAGGACATTTCCGAGACCAGCGGGAGCGATCTTGTAACGGAATCCCATCAGAGGGAGGCATCGAGCCCTCGGACCCCGTCGACAGGGGACCGGGTCCGGCAGATCACCTGCAGGTACTTTTGGGCGCGCCTCTGGGCCTCTAGCCGACCCCTAACAAATGGGGCACGGACGTCCGCTCGGATTACCCGCCAGCAGCTCACCGGAGACACCATGTTCGGCGCCCTCCGAGGACAACATGGCGCTTTCCCCCTCCTCCTTGCGGAAAGGCGACGCAGGGGCGTATGTAAAAAAGACGAGTCTGACCTTGACCGTCCTCTCGCCCTGTGCAGAGGCTCGGGGGCTGCTCTCGCAAACTCGGCTCCGGCCAAACCGTTGACAGCGTCAACATACCAGCCCGGGAACTTGGGACCCGACCGTGCACTCGGGCTACGGCCAGCTCGCATGAGGGAACAACTAGACCAGTCGAAGTGTTGCGAAACGCACTAAGACCTCGAAGGAGTAAAACTACTCCTCCGAGGCCTCGGGGGCTACACCCGGCGGGTGCGCTCGCGCGCACCCACTGGAACAGAATGCAACCAAAAAAGGCTGGTCCCCTTGCAAAAAAATGCGGCAAAAGCCTCCAAGCGAGTATTAGTACTCCCTTGGAGGCTCGGGGGCTACTGTCGGGGACCATAATTAGGGGTACCCTCAAGATCCCTAAATCTCAGCTGGTAACCCCCATCAGCACAAAGCTGCAAAGGCCTGATGGGTGCGATTAAGTCAAGGATCGGTCCATTCAAGGGACATGATCGTGCCTCGCCCGAGCCTAGCCTCGGGCAAGGGAAGCCGACCCTGGAGAACCTACGTCTCGCCCGAGGACCCCCCTCCAGCAACGGGCACAATGTCAGCTCGCCCGAGGCCCAGTCTTCACCAAGAAGCAACCTTGGCCACATCGCCACGCCGACCGACCAAATCACAGGGGCATTTAATGCAAAGGTGGCCTGACACCTTTATCCTGACGCACGCCCTCCAGTCGACAGAGCCGAAGTGACCGCAGTCACTTCGCCGCTCTAATGACCGGTCTGACAAGAGGACAGCACCGCCTGTGTTGCTCCGACTGCTGAGCCACCCGACAGAGTGAGGCTGACAGCAGCCAAGGCCGGCCTCGGGCGTCATAGGAAACTCCGCCTCGCCCGACCCCAGGACTCGGACACGGGCTCAGCCCCGGAAGACGGCGAACTCCGCTTCGCCCGACCCAGGGCTCGGACTCGGGCTCAGCCCCGGAAGACGGTGAACTCCGCTCCGCCCGACCCAGGGCTCGGACTCGGGCTCAGCCCCGGAAGACGGCGAACTCCGCTCCGCCCGACCTAGGGCTCGGACTCGGGCTCAGCCCCAGAAGATGGTGAACTCCGCTCCGCCCGACCCAGGGCTCGGACTCGGGCTCAACCCTGGAAGACGGCGAACTCCGCTCCGCCTGACCTAGGGCTCGGACTCGGGCTCAGCCCCGGAAGACGACGAACTCCGCCTCGCCCGACCCCAGGGCTCGGACATGGGCTCAGCCTCAGAAGACGACGAACTTTGCCTCGCCCGACCCCAGGGCTCGGACATGGGCTCAATCCCGGAAGACGACGAACTCCGCTTCGCCCGGCCCTAGGGCTCGGACTCAGCCCTGGCCTCAGCCGACGGTCTCCGCCTCGCCCGACCCGAGGGCTCGGACTCGACCACGGCCACGGAAGACAGACTCGACCTCGACCTCGGAGGAGCCTCCACATCGCCCAACCTAGGGCGCGGACCGACCACGTTGACAGGAAGCGCCATCATTACCCTACCCCGAGCTGACTCAGGCTACGGGGAACAAGACCGGCGTCCTATCTGGCTCGCTCCGCCAGATAGGCAATGATGGCGCCCCGCACGCTCTGTGACGACGGCGACCCTCGGCCCCCTTACGGAAGCAAGAGGACGTCAACAAGGACTCGACAGCCCCGACAGCTGCCCTTCCGCCAGGCTCCAGCGCTCCTCCGACGACCACGACACCACACGAACCGGGTGCCAAAACCTCTCCGGCTGCCACGACGGCATGTACTTAGGGCGCTAGCTCTCCTCCGCTAGACACGTAGCACTCTGCTACACCCCCCATTGTACACCTGGATCCTCTCCTTACGCCTATAAAAGGAAGGACCAGGGCCCTCTTACAGAGGGTTGGCCCACGCGGAGAAGGACGGGACGGCGCTCGCGCAAGGCCGCTCGCTCCCACTCCCACGTGGACGCTTGTATCCCCCTACTGCAAGCTCACCCGACTCAGGCGTGGGGCTAACACGAAGGCCGCGGGATTCGCTCTCTCACGCCTGCCTCCCTCCTGCTGCTTCCTTTCCCCCCTTCGCGTTCCGCCTTGCGTCGACCCATTTGGGCTGGGGCACGCGGCGACAATTCACTCGTCGGTCCAGGGACCCCCCCCCGGGTTTCGAAACACCGACAGTACTGTACTATGGGACGGTTCTTCAGTCAGCCTGACAGCCCAACTTGCAAGGCCTGGATCTTAATTTTTCATGCAACGACTCCCTAATCCATCTTTAAGAAAGTTGTTGCCCTACTATCTAGCTTCAATCTTACTACAGCAGTCACTCCCAAATTCTTACTGAATCATGCTTGAATTCTAGCTCAAAGGTGGCTCAATCACACTGTCAGTCTGAATTCAGACTTTAGACAGTCTGACAGCCCATCTTTGGGTCCAATTTTCTCAAAACTTTTCATAGTACCAGGACTTGATCTCTATAGCAAAATTGTTCCCTTTGATAGCTCTACAAACTTGATGTGTTGACCTAGGGCAAAAACTTTATAATTTGAAAGATATGGGGCCTCAAAGTTGAGCCAATTCCACTAAATTTCAGACTTAACTCCATAGGGTTCAAATAGGGCTTTTTGCAAATAAGTCCAATTCACATCTTTTGACTTGGAAATCCCCAATTATGTGAACCATATGACTTAAGGTACCCTAATGCCTTAGTTTTTGCACTTTAGTCCAAAAGTGCACTAGTTTTGCACTTAGCCCCCTAGGGTTTTAGTCTAGGGTTTTCCAGGGTTCTATTTAGGGTTTTTAGTACTTCTAGGGTTTGGATGCCACTTAAGTCCATCCATGGTGATATTTTATGATCATTTCAACTAAGTTTTGAAGTTTTCTCTTAGTTAAGCTTTGTTTACTCTTCTGAGCCCAGTTTAGAGTTAAGTATCCTATTCTAGGGTTTGACCCACAACCAGTCATATCCACACAGTTTATTTGAATTTTTTGCCTAGTGAATGCATTCTAAGTGTAACAAACACATGATATGCCAATGCTTATGATGTCATGCTCAAGTTTTAGTGGTAGTAACACCAAGGGTGTTACAATACTCCTCTCGACTTAGAGAGGTGAGGAGTATATATAGTAGTGGCTTGGGAGTTGAAGTGCCGGATTTGGGCGACTTCGTCCGAGTCATATCCTTCGTCTCCCGGTGATGGTACCTACGCTCCAAACTCAACAATGTCCCAAATACTAGCATGGAGTGAGATTAGGTGATGCCTCATTTTATCACTCCACATGTTATAATCTTCACCCTCAAAAACGGGTGGTTTGCCTAGTGGGATGGAAAGTAAAGGAGTGCGCCTAGAAATACGGGGATAACAGAGTGGCATCTTACTGTACTTCTTACGCTCATGGCGCTTAGAAGTGACGGATGGCGCGTCGGAGCCGGAGGTGGATGACGACGAAGAGTCGGTCTCGTAGTAGACCACCTTCTTCATCTTATTTTTCTTGTCGCCGCTCCGATGCGACTTGGCGTGTGAAGGGGATCCCTTCGCCTTGTTGTCGGACTCTCCTGATGGAGTCTTCCCGTGGCTTGTGGCGGGCTTCTCGCCGGTCATGACCTCCTTCTTGGCATGATCTCCCCACATCACTTCAAGCGGTAAGGCTCTAATGAAGTACCGGGCTCTGATACCAATTGAACGTCGCCTAGAGGGGGGTGAATAGGCGGAATCTGAAAATTATAAACTTAAGCACACACTACAAGCTGAGGTTAGCGTTAGAATTAAAATCGAGTTCGAAAGAGAGAGCAAAACACAAATCAAGGGCAAATGAAGCGGATGACATGGTGATTTGTTGTACCGAGGTTCGGTTCTTGCAAACCTACTCCCCGTTGAGGTGGTCACAAATACCGGGTCTCTTTCAACCCTTTCCCTCTCTCAAACGGTCACCTAGATCGAGTGAGCTTTTCTCCTTAATCAAACGGGTCACTTAGACCCCTACAAGGACCACCATAACTTGGTGTCTCTTGCTTTGATTACAAGTGTCTTGAGAACAAGAAAGAGGAAGAAGAAAAGCGATCCAAGCGCAAGAGCTCAAAGAACACGAGCAAAACTCTCTCTTCTAGTCACTAATTGCTTTGAGTAGAATTGGGACTTGGAGAGGCTTTGATTCAATCTAATTGTGTCTTGTATTGAATGCACTAGCTCTTGTATTGAGTGAGATGTCTAAAAAACTTGGATGCATTGAAGTGTGGTGGTTGGGGGGTATTTATAGCCCTAACCACCAAAACAGCCGTTGGGAAGTCTGCCGTCGAAGGGCGCACTAGACAGTCCGGTGCGCCAGCCACGTCATCCAACCGTTAGGGTTCTGACGGTTTCGACTGTTGGAGCTCTGACTTCACGTGGCACCGGATAGTCCGGTGCCGCACCGGACAGGTGCTGTTCACTGTCCGGTGCGCCTTCTGGCGCTGCTCTGACTCTGCGTGTGCAGACGCACACTGTTTACTGTTCACTGATGCTTTTGCAGACGACCGTTGGCGCAGTAGCCGTTGCTCCGCATGGCACACCGGACAGTCCGGTGAATTATAGTGGAGCGGCTTTTCCAGAAACCCGAAGGTGGCGAGTTCGAGTTGATCTTCCCTAGTGCACCGGACACTGTCCGGTGGCACATCGGACAGTCCGATGCGCCAGCCTAGGGCACACTTCGGTTTTCTTTTGCTCCTTTCATTTGAACTCTAACTTGTTCTTTTTATTGGTTTGTGTTGAACCTTTGGCACCTGTAGAACATATAATCTAGAGCAAACTAGTTAGTCCAATTGTTTGTGTTGGGCAATTCAACCACCAAAATTATTTAGGAAAAGGTTTGACCCTATTTCCCTTTCAGTGGCTACACTTCGGTGCCTCAGCAGGTGACAACACCGGTACCGATGCTTTCCTCAACCCCAACCCGACCCGATTGAGGTTGAGGTGATGTGGCGCCAGGTGGAGAGGAAGGTGATGGTGGACAAGGCATGAGCTTAGCGGTGCCATGGCTCGTCATCCTCACAAGCACTGGTGGCGAGACCGGCAATGCAAGAAGGGTCGGTCTGTTGGCAGCAGTGGAGAGGGCATTGTACTACTATACTTTAACTTTTGTAAAGTAGTACTTACAACCCTAAATCTTCTCTACCGCTTAAAATGGTACATTTACCCTTGTTTTATCTCTCAAGGTATAGAAATTAAAAAGTTTGTGAGAAATTCTCAGCGCTTCTATCCCCCCACCCATATCTCTCTCGCACCACCGTCAGTTGTCCTCTAGCCATACATCACCGCACCAACCATCTACCATCAATGGACGAACTTAATTATTTTGTTTCGCATGCATGAATATTTTTTTGCTTTATGGATAGATATATTGCAATTAAATTAAATTTGTACCGGTACCGTGACTGTACATACGACCGCACATCGCTTATGTGATAAAATTCTAAGGCACAACAATTACATAAAACAAATAATACATATATTATCATCGACCTCAATATCTCAATTTTTGCAAACTACCAATACAAAACTCGACTCAAGTCGTTGTTCAGTCGTGCATCACCGACGGTGACACCTCTTCCTCTCCCTCCCTCTCCCTCTCTCTCTCTCTCGGTTGTTCTTGCTCCACTACCCCTAGAGGTGCATGACGACTGAGAGTCGTGGCAGCGGTTCAAGGCGTTTTGTCAATGTGGGAGGTAAATGTGGCACCGCGAGTGGGGCGCGACGGCAGCTGGCAAGTCAAAGGCTAGCAGGGTGTCCTACAAGATGTCCTTTATGGGACTCGCCCAACAAGATGTGATGTAGAATAATTTAAGTGGCAGAGGCAGAGATGGGGAAAACACATGAAAAGTTGGGGTTAGTATACGATGGCAGCAATGAAGAGTAGGAAGAGCTCATAGTGGTTGCATGATTGGTTCTGGTTTGTCAGGCGAGAAGCGGGAAGGAGCAAGAGATAAGTCTTATCTTATCTAGTTTGTTAGGCGAGAAGCGGGGAGGGGAACAGACTTATGCGCTTTGAGGAGGAGGAATCGCTCGTGATGGTTGCATGTTTGGTTACACATGCAAGCAAGATCATATCTGATTTGTTAGGCGAAAAGTTGGGGAGGGGAACAGACTTATGTGTTTCATGCGGTAACGACGATAATGCTATAACCAAAGCACGAGAAACCACAGACAAAATAAATGATTGTGTCAGGGCTGCTGAAGCCATAAGGAAAGATGGTACAAAAATATTCTAACTTCCCACCATCATGGTGAGTAGATCAAGTGGTCTCATCATGTAGCATATAACATTGAGCAGGACCTTACAGTGGTAAGTTAGTACCTTCTAGCAACTATTTTATCATAGAATGGTACCCAATTCAGTCAGACACCTTGTCAAAACACCGGCCTTTCTAAATACTTGATGAAGATGCACAAATGTGTACATGACTTGTACAAGTACTTGTTTGGATCGACATGCCTCTCCATAATAGAAACCATGCCAAAGTATTCTATAGATACACGTTGATCAGTTATCACACTATGATCTGTAACCCTCTTCCACCTTTTGTTTCTGTATGTTGTGTATGATTAATGGGTTCATTCAGAGTTTGAGTGAGGTCTACATATATAAGAATGGGTTATGTTGTTTCTATTTTTTGTTAATTATCATGTTATAATGTTTGGTCTGCTCAATTCACTACAATAGTATGTCAAACTTTTTTGTCTTCAAACAAGTCCTCCCATAGTACTACAATAGTACTATTGTGTATGTTGAATAATCCTCCCGTTTTAAACAAGTCCATCGTCGCAATATACTTGCATCTAACTAGTTAGTAATAACAATCCAACAATGATGATTGTACTCTACTAAATCGATGACCACATATGTATCTTTTATCATTCACAAGAATTTCAAGAACGCCCAATTTTGTAGGGTTCCTCCACGAGGATTAGCGTACGTGGAGAGTTCATTGTACGACTTTAATAGTGAGATGCAATGCTTGAATGCAATAGAGCTAATAATTAATTGCTAACATTAGCTAAATACATCTAAACAGTCTAGCTAATACTTCCACTATTAGCTATTTATAGCAAATTAGCTAATAATTAACTAGATTTGTTACCTAGCTAATTCAACTCACAATTTTTTTAGCCAACTAATCATTGACTCTAGTGCATTCAAACATCCATGAGTGATAGAGTTTCGATGTAATTAAAGTGTCAAATAGAATGGGAAATGTGGTGATTCCATTGCACGTAGCACTACATCCACAAACACAAATGATCCAAAGGAAAACCAGAACATCTACAACCATATTTGCATATCTTGGCAGACATCTACCTGACTGTCTGGTGCGTATCTGGGTGTGCCACGACGCTGCCTTGCTAGATCTGTACAGAAAAGACCCCCCACAGAGGCCAGCTGCAAGCTTGCAACCCCGATCGTGCACGTGCTCTCCTTTCCTCACTGAAGACCTGCTCGACGCTGCACACACTCCATCTCCATGCGCACCAGATGTTTATTGGGAGCGGGAAAATGTTGAGGAGAAAAAAAAAAGAACGCAAATACCGATACATCGTGTTTCAGGTTACAAACCGAGAACACGGCGCCAGAAACTTTTCTTCTCGACGACGACGAGCTCTGTTCCCAGTTCCCGCTTCAGGTTCGGCGTCAAATTTACCAGCTAGGAACAGAGGGGTCCAGCGATGAGCGCCTTCACAGCTTCAGTTCCAGGTCGACGCCGTCAGAGGCGTCGTCGGCCTTGATCCCGATCCGGGGTCTGTCGATGCGAACCGGACCAGCCGGCATGAAGCTGTAGAACGGCCGCGACGCCGACGCGGACGACGACGCCGAAGCGCTCCCGTGCTGTCAGAGGAGGCCACCGGCCGGTTAGGTCAGTCCGTCAGGAGGAAAGGGCGTCGCAGCGAGCAAACAGGTTTCAGCAGAAGACGGCGACGCAAGCAAAACCCTACTTGCCTGAGGAGGCTGCATGACGCCCCAGTGACCCAACTCCGGGAGTTTGATCGAGGGGAGCGCAGGAGGAGGCTGCTTCCCGCGTGGCGCAGGCTGCGCGCTCAAGGTGAGGTAGGCAGGGGCAGGCTCCTTCTCCTTGCTGCTCTTGCAGTGCCCCAACTCCGGCGATGACCAGTCTGGAAAACTCGCGTTCAAGCTGCAGGCGGAGGCCGGGCTAGTCCTTATGCAGAAATTCGAGCTCAGATGAAGGCACACACTCAACAAAACCCACACTGGGGGAAACCACAAACATGCGAGTGAGCTCTACAAATTTAACCTGTAATAGTTCGTGGTGGCTCTGCTGAACTCGTATCTGCTCAGGTCGGCGGCGGCACAGGCGTCTGGCAAGCCAGCGGCGGCGGCGGCGGCCTCTCTCGTTGTCCTGGCGGCGACTGCGAGAGGGGCCTTCCCCGCCGCCGTCGTCCGGAAGGCGGTCGTGTTCAAGCCCTCGAACACCAAGGGCCAGGGTCTGTCCACGCCGGCCGCCTCCTACACTCTGGCCAACCCACACTTAGCAGCGAGTGACCCCCAAGCGCGAGAATATTTTCACTGCACGCAGACCGGCAGACGCAGTAATAAAGAAGTACAGAGTTGTGAAACCTCAACGACAGCGTGTACCCTGTCCTCGTCGTCCTCCGCCGCCGCAGTCTCCGCGCCGCCGCCGCCGCTGCTGTACATTTGGTTTGAAGGGGGCTCCGTTGGGTGGCTCGACGACGCCGCCGTCAGCGACAGGCCCACGCTCACCTGCCCATGCCACTGCTTCACCGTCAGCTCTGGTGACGGTAGCCAGCAGCATGTGCACTCTGCACGCATGGCCGCCTGGAGAAGAGGAAGACGAGATGGGGCGCGCGTACCGTTGGAAGCGGAGGGAGCGGGCACAGGCTCCTCTTGTAGAACGGGTGCTTCATGGGGTCCGCCACCGCCGACGCCGACGCTGGGTCCCAGAGCACCGAAGGGTAGCCGCAGTGCACGCCGCCGTCCGCGCCGGGCCTCGGCAGAAGCGGGAGCGGCGCGTGTGGCGGAGGGTGCATCGGGAGTAGGTGGCCGAACCCGCCGACGCCGACGCCGAGGTGCGTGGGCCCCGACACCGGCATGGATCCCTCCATCTTCTGCTCCTCGATCCGGAGCTTCTCGAGCTGCGCCACGCCGAGGCCGCGCTGCGGGATCTTCTTGGGCTTGCTCTTCTTCGACGCCCGCGCCACGCCGGTGGCGGCCGCGGCGGCGCTGTACCTCGGCAGCTGCTGGTGTTGGTGGTGGTTGCCGTCGCCGTGCCCATGCACCATCTCCCGTTGCATCTAACCACCGGTCGGCCGACCGGGGGAGGCGCGAGGGTTCTTTGTTGTGTGTGTGTGTGTGGGTCGGTCGGTCTTGGATGATCCGACCGGGCCGTCACAGAACGAGGAAAGGATGCGAGGAACAAATGCAGGACGACGGTGCGTGTGGAGCTCCCAGCTCCATGGACACTCAACTGAAGAGAAGTGGCGAGTGACAACGCGCGCCGGGTTGAGATCAAGAACAGCCCATGCGCGTGGTCAGACTGACAAGACGCAAGTTCAGGCACCGATTTCGTCCGATTCCCCTGCAGGTGGCAAGATCGAGCAGCGAGATAGAGGGAGGCGGAGGAGGGATGAGCACCACGAGGCAGGGGTTTTGCATTGCAGGCCACCAAATGGAGGTGTACCTGTGGCTCAGGGGAGCGCACGAGCAGGGTGCGGAGGTATTTATAGACGTACTTGTCGGAGCGCGAGCGCGAGTGGCGGTGTGTGTGTGATCTGGAATCTGGATGTAGTGCGGGGGCTGCCGATCGGTGGCGGTGGCCGGCCTGGTGGGTGATCTACGGCGAGAATCGTGGAATCTTGCCTCCCTCCGTCGCCGTAACGCACGCTCCACCCTGCTCACGGTTCTCTCGGATCACGTACACGGTGATACGCCCACGCGCCCACGCCACACGCCCGGCCGGCGGCCGCGCTGGCCTGGCTGTCTCCTCCGAGGTTGCAGGAGGATGGTGGATGGAGCTGAGGAGCCAGCCAGCCAGCCAGCGCACAGTCCCAGGAGCATGCGAGGTGGCTGGACAGGCTAGAGACACTCCAGTCGCCGTTGCGAGCTGTCAGTCTGCACTCTGCAATGCATGGTGTACAGACACGCAGCAGCACCAGTCGTTGTTGTCGCCCAAGCCCGGCCATCGTGTTCGTCCGTTCACCCATCAGCGAAAGCAAAGCGGAGCAAAGCAGGGAGGCCGCCGAACCTTAGGGACACACCTAACCTTTGGCCGGCCGGTGGTGGTCCCGCGCGCCTGCCAAGGTTTCCATACAGAGGGCACAATAATGCGCTGCGGCACTGGCCCCGGTTTCCACATCCGGGCGACGGCGAGAGCTAGCTAGCGCTGCTGCGAGGCACCGGGCCGAAACAGTTTCGGTGAGCCAGGACAAAGCAAAGCGCGCGAGCTTTCCGTCCACCCGTCCATCTCACGGAGATACAGATACGCACACTCCGCCACAGCCTAGACTGGACCGCGATCTCCGCTGATCTGGACCGCGATCTCGTCCTGATCTCGCCCCGCGCGGCCTTGCTGCCCTGCGCTGCGCTGCGCTGCGTGCACGAGGTCCATGTGAGCGACCTACCTCTCCCCCCGTGGATTCACCGCGTGCGCGTAGGATCCGCGAGATCCATGGACGGGGCAACGAGCAGGAGCGGTGCATGCGTGCGTGCGTGCGTCTTGTGTGTACCTGGACTGGACACTGGGCAGGGTTTATTTCTGGCGCGGCGCGATCGATAGTGCGTGGCTAGGCTAGGATACGGGTAGATCGGTCGACGTACGTACCTTGTGGTCCACGTCCCAAGTAGTCCTTGCTGTACTGGGCAAGGCTAACAAGCTACTAGTGCTCTTGTGTGTGTGTGGCGTGAGATGGCATTATAGCATAGCTAGTGCTCTTGTGTGTGTATGGTCCAGGTAGTGGTTGCACGACGGCACACAAAGGTTGTCGTCCCCTTTTCCCATGATAGCCCCCTGTATGCAGGTGAAGTGAAGGGAAGCTAAGGGAGTAGCTAGAGATAGGAGAGTTGGTAGTGTGTCGTCCAATTACAGCTGGACAGCTCATCTCGGATGTTCAGGCGCTTTATTTACTTGTACTCCAGCTAGCTCGCCGTTTAGGTTTATCTACTGCAGCGCTGGTGATGGATAGGAATCATAGGATAGGCGTAGGGGTGTTTCTGTTTTTAACCAGCCAAGGAGAATCCGGATGTCTAGCTCATGTCTCGTATATACATAGCACACAGGCAGGTGCATGCTGACGACAAATCAAGAAGCTAGCAGGCATGGTGACTCGTCCATCCATCCACCACCTGCTCTGCTCACAGTAAAGTATAGCAACACACGCACGTACATCATCGGTTAAGATCTCACCGGGATCTCAGCACAGGCATGCATATACGTATCGATCAGCTGCAATGCAATGCAACCCCCCCTAGCTTCTCCCTCTCTTTCGTGTGTCACCATGTATCTAACAACCCTATATATCTTTCTCGTGTCCACCCCAGGACCAGCCACAAGCGACGGGAACGAAAAGATGAGATCGCGCGGGCGCTTCTTTCGCTGCTAGCTCAGCCTCAGGCCTCAGCTCGATCGGTGCCCGAAACCAAAACCAAAACCAATCCATCCGGACGGAGTAGGATAGGACCACTCCGAAAGCTGGGCCGCGCGGTTGGAGCTTCCAGAAAGATTCACCAGGATCCGCTGACTCCTCCTCCGCGCGTAGCTTATTGTTGCGATGCTGTCCTTCCTCTCCGTTCCCGGTACGCCACCCCACCCGCTCGGCCCTTCCTCCGTTCCGTTCCGTTCCGTTCGGTTCTTCTCTCTCCAGCAATGACTTCGCATGGCCGGCCCAGCCCATTATTACTGTCACTGTACTGTGCTGTACTGAGGCCGGCCCGTATCGTCCGTGCAGCGTCGCTAAGCTCGAGCAGACGGGCATCGGTCTGCCAGGCTAATTGAGCCCAAGCAACGGCCCGCAGCCGCCCGCCCCGTCGCTTCCCCGGAAGGAGGCCGAGGTCCCGTGCGGTGTGGTGTACTGGTGTGGGATCAGGTCGGATAGCGTGGTCGTGACGGCATCTGATTCGGGTCGGGCGCCGCTAATCTGATCGGGTAGAGTGCCAGATACCGGCCCACGCCCAAAGCATGCAATGCAATGCAATGCAAGCGTAGACTAACGAGAGAGACCGATCGGTTCACAACAACTTAACATAGCTCGCCATCGCAGCCAATCAGAGCGCATATCGGCCACGGCCGGGGGATGAAGACGAAGTGTGAGTGTGGTGGAATCATGTAGCGTGCGCTCGCCGCGTCCGGTCGCGCGGATTCCCGTGGCCCGACCGGCTCACTTCAGGGTTCCCGTTTCGTCGGGGGAGAAGGAAAAAGAGACGCCAAATCAAAGAGGCTCGCGTCGGGGGAGAAGCAAGAGCCAAGCCCAAGAGGCGTTCCCCGTTTCGACTGAAAAGGAAAGAAGAGTGTGCCAAGTACAAAGCAGAGCACGATCCACAAGGCACGCACGGACGACCGAACCGGGCGCTGCCAAGTGGAATAATCTCCCGCTGCAGCAAGCAAGCTAAGCGACCGGGGAAAGAAAAAGAAAAGATAAAAGGCGGTTGCGATTGCGAGCGCCACCTCTAAGGGAACAGCGTCTGCGTCTGCGTCTCCATCCATCCACCGCTAGCCGCGCATCTCGAGTTCGTGAGGAGATACGCCACGCGACACCCGACCCGTACGTAGGGTTCTACTGGGGAACGGAACGGCTGTATGGTAGCCCTACAATAACATACTTACTACGTGGCCCAAGCTACGGCTACGGCTACGGCATGGCGCCGACGACGTCTCGAGTTCGTGATCCATCACTGCATTCGATGGGGGAGATATACATAGGATCGCAACCCTACGTCTACGTGCGTCTTATCATCTGCACCACCACGGTTTCACAACAGCAACAAGAAAGAGCAGCTCGGCGAGCCAAAGTTGAGCTTTCCAAGATGCTACGGCTATATATATGCTACTGTATATTGCTACGCTGCACAATCATCTCCATGCATGCATATTATTAATTAACCAGGGCATCAACTTGCGTACGCAAAAGGTGTGGTCATCACACCAGGTGCACGGGGTTAGGAAACCATATATATACCGCCATATATATACGGGTCACGAACTTTTTTTTTCTTTTGGCCTTAAACGAAACATTCTCCTTTGTTTGTTACAGCGCGCAGGCCCACACAAGCAAGTTGTATATAAATGCTGTGTAGATAAAAGTTTCAGTCTCGGAAGAAACAGGCCCACACTGTTGGAACATACAATTAAACCTAGGCAGCGTCACACACACACACAAAGAGAAAGAGAGGATGCGAATCCGTCACCCATACGAGACGCCCTTCAAGTTGCTCTGCCCGGTTTTTATGTCCCCCAAAGCGTGCCATGCATGCGCTCTCTGCTCACATCCGCGGATCCATCAAGCTGCTAGCTGTAGCTGCGGCTGCAACCCAACCCAATCCCCGTGTTCCTCAACGCTCAAACGACAGAAAAGGCCGCAACGCAAGCTAGTTGTGTGTGTGTGTGTGTTTTCTTCTTCTTCTTCTTCTCTTTTTTTTTTTCCTGTTCAAAAATAAAAAAAAAGGAAACGCAAGTGCCCCAGCTTTTGACACCATCGACCCATCCATGCACTACACACCAAACCCGGCCGGAACGCACAAAGGCAGAGCAAAGCGATCCAAGACTCTAGCTATGAGCAACCTACCTCTACAGGCGCTTGCTTGCTTGCTTCGGATGCCAAATTAAACACCAGCTGTCCGATCAACATCTAACGCACCCTAACGTTTTTTTTTTCTCTTGTTAATTTTTCTTCGTCCCTCCGCCTACTCCTCCTGTATTTATACTACAGGCCCATTATCTCCCGCCACGCTAATCACCGTTCCCGTCGTGTTTGGTTGAGGAGCCAAGTAGAACGGAGCTGTTCCATCCCTGATTCTAGGAACGGAGCCGCTCTGTTCTGTGTTTGGTAATCTGGAACGGAGCGACTCTGTTTTTTGTTTGGTTGTAGAGTGATCGGAGCGGAGCGTGACTGTGAGAGCGGGATAGGAACGGAGCGGCTCCGTCCGGTTGATTTTTTTGGAGCGGAATGGTTCCAGATCTGAAGAGAATATTCTCTAATTGGAGCCATTCCGTTCTAGTTCCTTTGTAACCAAACAGCAATAAAACTGGGAAAGAACGGTTTCGTCCTACTTGGCTCTTCAACCAAACACTACCTAATATTTTATGGGACCATCATCCCCGCCACGCTATCCATAGACAACTCCTGTCACCGCATAGTGTCGCACTCAAACCGCCACCACTGTAGCAACCTGACCCATTTATAATCGTGTCCTCTATAGCCTCAAATGTTGTATGTATATTTAATTTTATTTTATCCTCCTCATCTAGCTGCATCCTTACCTCAGCCCAATTTTCCTCAATTTGATGGTCATCACCGCACAGTGTAGCTGCATCCTTGCTTCATAGGGAACTTTGGGGTAAAAATAGCATCAATGCACTTTAAAGGGTCTGCAGCTTTATGGCTCCAATCTATGGAGACAGTCCTCGGACATACATACCCCTTGGCAATAACTTTGCTCTGCTGTCTGTGCTCGCTTCGAGCGAGACCAACACAATCAACTGATACGACAAGTTTTTCATATGCAAAAAATCGATATAGTTACTGAGTATATCGACCGTTTTGATACCTTGATGCATCATATTTTAGCTCATGACCCACATTATAGTGTTACAACTAATGTGAAATTTATAAAATCCATAAAAACAATTGAAAAGTCCGTGAGTTATATAGTTTTTTTTTTAAAGAACATAGGTAATATATTGCTCCTTTCCTTCTTTATGTTTCTCGTGGACATCTTGTGCCGCTTTTTATTTCATATAATTTGAGTTACTTTGCCAACTTTTTTCAAAGCCAATTTGTATGAATTATCGGCGTCGGAGTGATCAAAACAGTTTGTTGCAGGCGCACAAGCATGTTGTGTACAATATCGATAATGTTTCGGTTTCGCAAGAAACAGGCCCACACTGCTGGAACATACAAAACCTAGGCAGCATCGCGCGCGCGCACACACACGAAGAGCAGAGGATGCGAATCCGTGACCCATAGGAAGCGCCAAGCGGCCATCAAGTTGGTCGATCGCCTCCGTAAATCCATGAGAACGCTAGCTGCAAAACCCAACCCAACCACAAGTCTCGTACGCGCAGCTAGCTAGCTGGCCGGAGATGCCAAAGGCGCTAGCTTTGCGAGAGATGGAAACGCGACTCCTGCGGCCGCCTGTATTTCTGGTCGGATTCCTCCGGTCGATTTCCGCACCCTGCATCGCCAGATTTCACGCGACGCCGAGCCTGGCGCGCAAGAAAGGAATAATCGTTTCGTTTGGACGACAGCGGCATGCACAAGGAAGGAGGGGCTGGGGCCGGTGTGTGGGGAAGAAGAAGGGGAGTGCAAGTGCCCGGGGGCATGGATGGAATGGAATAGAAGGAAGGAATCGGCCAATCGGGGGCGAAGAGCCAACCGAACCGGCACTCCAAGTCAAAGTCCCAAGGCCCCCGGACGCCCACGCGGTTTCCATTCCCATCGCACCCGGTGCCGGTGGGTCAGTGGGTGGACTGGAATGGAATACACAACACACGGATTGAATGGAATGGAATAGCATGTAAAACGGACGGACGTCGGAGGCGAGGCGGCGTCCGCCTGCAGCCTGCCTGAGTGCCCGTCGTGTCCTGCGCACATGCACCAGCGCACGGCATGGCATGGCATGGCATCCAAAGGAGTGCCGAGCAAGCTGGCGGCGGGCGGCGGCGGAACAGAACGCCGCACCCGAACCGTGCATCGGAACGGGACAAACGGGATGAGCGGAGGAGCTAGCTGGGGCGCGGCGGCAGGAGTGCAGGACAGGACACGCACGCACGCGATGCCCCGGGCGATGTGTGTAATGTAGCACAGCTGACAGATCGCTTGCGTGTGCACGTTTCCGTTCAGAACAACGCCCAGACAGCTCAGCTCCGAACAGCAGCATGGAGCAGCACGGTGTCGACGTCACGCGCTCTCGCAAAGATCTCTGTACTGCTCTGCTGTAGTAGCAGCGCAAGCACCGCATGGCGAACCAATACATCTCCATTCTCCAAGGTTGATTAAACTAATATAATAATAATAATGAATTAATGATGGCGATGATGACATGATCCTAGTAGTACGTTACCACCCTACTAGCTAAGGTAGTAGCAGTCTGTCTCTGTTGTAGCTCGCGCGCGCGCGTTGCTGTTCTCCAATCATGCATGCATGGCGGTCAGCATTCCGAGCCAGTACGCCGGCCGCACACTACTACACGGGTGGCGGCAGCGCCTCCGCGGCGGCGGCGGCGGGGTCGGGCTGCTTGGTGGCGGCGGCGGCGGCGGCGGCCGCGGCGGGGCCGACGAGGACGGCGGCGCGGCACATGGGGCAGGTGGAGTGCGCTCGGAGCCAGGCGTCGACGCAGTCGGCGTGGAACGAGTGCGCGCACTTGGGCAGCCGCCGCAGCTTCTCGCCGGCCTCCACCTGCGCGAGGCACACGGGGCAGTCGAGCGCCGCCCCGCCGGCGTGCGCGAACGTGGGCAGCGCGGCGATCGCGGCCGCGCTCATGCCGCGGTCCCCCTCCTCTTCCGCCGCGCCGATCCCGGGCGCGGACGGATGGCTGCCGCGGCCGCGGCCGCGGAGGAGCAGGCGGCGCCGGCTGCTGCAGATGTACCAGATGGCGAGGTAGAGGAGGAACGTGAGGATGCCGATGGCGAAGGAGAGCCCCATGAAGAGCAGCCGCGCGCGGGTGCTGTAGCGCGAGTTGTCCGAGGCGAAGAGCCACGAGTTGGGCGTGCTCATGCTCATTTGCAGGAAGAGCGGCGGGGGTGGTGGTGGTGTTTGCTTTGCTTGGCGGCGGGTGCTAGCTACCCGCGGTGGCCTGGCTGGCCCTCTGCCCTTTTTCTTTCTTTCTCTAGTGAGTGAGCTCTGATGAGGAGGGAGCTTTACTCTTTGCGCTTGCTGTGCTGTTGGGGCAACGGGGCGCCGTGCGGCAATATATATAGGCGGTGGGCCGTGGGCCGTGGTCCGCTCCTCTGTTTCTTGAACCTGGCTGGCGACGGGCAGAGGTGCAGTGGGCGCGCACGGCGTCGCACGTCATCAGCTGCGGAGCTGGGCGGCAGCATCGGGCGCGAGATCGACGGTGATTGGGGAGGGGACGCCCTGTGCTGTGTCGGTTATGTTTTTTGGACCGCGCACGACGAAACCACGGGACCCCGAGCCGGACGCGGGGGTGCGGTGATTGATTACACATGCCACCGGTCATTTCCTTTTTTTGGTTTTCGTCTCTTCACACTTCACACAGACCGAACCCTTTTTTCCCCCTTGTTCGCACTACAATGACTACCTTGGCAATCATCGAGGCCCATCACGATAAGATTGTGATGATGATCACAATTCACAGCGCTAGTTTTTAATCTACGAGTGATCGGTGGCCGTGATGATTATAGGCGCAATATGGTTATGTGAGTGCCTGCGTGGTGTGGGGAAATCCATCTCAGCACTAGCTAGCTAGGTCACCCGTTTCTTTTCTACCAGCCGGCCCACAGAATTGGTAAAGCGCAAAGGCGGGGTGGGGGGAGATTCTGCTGCCACTTCACCTGAAAAAAAGAACAAGAACCTACAACACAAGTGTCAAGTCGGCACTGCGAAGGGTGCATGCATGCATGCATGGACGGGTCGGGCAGAGGCCTGGCCACCACCACCACCACTGGCATGCATACGATACGACGCGTACCTTTCCGTGCCTCTCTGTGAAGCGACTCTGACGGCGAGAAGCGATCGAACAAGCAAGCAGGCAAGCAGCAGGTCCATGGCTACATCCGCCTGCGTTCTTTCTGTTGGAACAAGGGGCGATGTAGGAGATCTGCCCTTCCCATGCTTTTTCCTCCAGGTTCGGAATCGAAAGGCCCTCGCTTTCTTTTAGTTTGCCCTACTAGTAGTTTTAGACTAGAAAAAACAATGGGTGTCCATCCAGAATCCAAGGCCCCCAGTTTCGGAAGCAGCTGCCAGGCACTAGCCCAGTAGTAGTGGGTGAGTCAGTGAGCTGAGGTTTGTTGACGTCTGATTTCCTCTCCACTTTTGTTTGTCGGATGGATCACGAAAAATCTCCACTGCGCAACACAACATTTGGTGCCCATTTTTGACGGCGGCGAGGGTTTAGCCGTTTAGTTACTGGCTGCACAGGCGGCCTACAAACACTGCATCAAAAAAAAAAATCTACAACTACGTAGTACAGTACAATGGATGCTACAAGCCCTTGGGCGTTGGGGACTCCACAGCTGAGAGCAGCCGTTGTTAGTTCTATCAATCATCAGGCGCAGCCACGCGTCGACGCCTGCGCGCAGCAGGGGAACCACACCGCGCACTCCGCCGCACAATGGCCCTGTTTGGATCCAAGTGCTAGAGCTAGTTTGGGCTAGTTTGTGCCAAACTAGCCAAAAAATTGCCAAACAGGAGGGCTAGAGCCAGTTTTTTGTAACTAGCCCACCCAAAAAAACTCTCCCCACCAAGGGGTGATTATTGAGGCTAGTTTAGGCTAGTTTGTTGGAAGGCCCACTAAAATTCTTATTTATCTCTCCGCAGGAACGTCCGTATCTTTTCTTCCACACGCAGCGAAGGACCGGCGCCGCCGTCGAACCGAAGAAACGCCGCCGTCCTCGATTAGCCGCCGTCCTCGAGCAGGTTAGCCTCAACAACACAGCGTTCGTCCATTCGAGCAGGTCAGGCCATAATCTGAGCCATGCGGCGCCGACATGGTGAGCAAGAAGGGCGGCGAGTAGAAGCCGCTCTCGAGCGCGACAGCTCGGCGGCGTGCGCGTCGCACAGCAAGCGGCGCAGGGGCTCGGCGCCTCGGTGGTGCGGCGGGCGGGTCTCGAAGAGGCTGTCGGCGCCTCGGTGGTGCGGCGGGCGGGTCTCGAAGAGAGCTTTTCTGAATAACTGAATGCAATCTGTTTATCCCAGGCAGCAGTGGAGGGTGTCGCTAGTCGCTACCCCCAAAAACAGTTCAGTTCATCGGTCAAATTCAGGGTATGGAGCTATTAGTCTTAATGGATTCAGGGAGTTCCCACTCCTTTTTAAGTGCTCAAGTGGCAGCTCATGTCCATGGCCTTACTCCTCTGCAACGACCCTTGACGGTGCAAGTAGCAAATGTGGCTCAACTGCAGTGTACTCACGAACTCACCAATGCAGTTTGGTCGCTATCAGGGTGTGACTTCACTTCTAGTCTGCGGGTCTTACCACTGCAGAAATATGACTTAATTGTGGGCATGGATTGGCTTGAAAAATTCAGTCCTATGATGGTGAATTGGGCAGACAAGTGGTTGATGATTCCTTACAACGGTTCTACGGTCAAATTGTTTGGTCTCCAGTCTGCCAAGGGCCAAAGTGCAGTCATTGAATTATGTAATTTGTCTGCATTCACGCCGTTGGCGAGGAGCAGCGCGATGAGGATCCACTCGAGCAGCGCGTACGCGAGCACCCGCGCGACGCGGTTGCTCTTCTTGCACAGCGACGCAGCGAGGCTGGCAACGTCCGCGAAGTCTTTTTCTCTGAACAGGATGGTCCGTTGTTTTTCTCTGAGAAGGAATGAGGAAAACAACGGATTTGTTTTGGCTAATTTCTTATTTAATGCATTTTCGACTATTGTAATTTACTAATTTGTCTACTGTGATTGGCTCATTTTGTTACTGCATATGCAGCCTCACCGTTGCCATGGACGGCGATGCCTTCGACCTCAACTCGCAGGCGCCGGAGACTGATGGTTTCCCGGGGCTTCAGCTGTACGGCAACATCCTGTCCGACTCTGATGGTCTGTTCGATGGTCGTGCCAGCGGCTCTGTGCTTCCTCCGTATCGCCCACCGTGTGCCGGAGGCGGTGACGCGCGGGCAGCTACAGCGGCACCCTACGCTCGGCAGCTACTCTTCGACGGCTCCACCTCGCGCGGCAGGCAACACAGTTCGTCAGCGGGCGAACTCGGCCGCAGCAGCACCCGTCCGTCGTCAACAGCTCAACAACACAGCGCGTCGTCGCACCAACAGCCAAGGCGCACCGCGTCCGCCACCACCGAGGGCACAGAGGGCTCCGAGGACACAGAGGGCACCCAGGAGTGCAGTCCGTGGGCAAGCATCCGGCTCCGGCGCTCCCTTGTTTCATGAATGCCTTCCGTGATGACTTAGCTCATGCTTTGTTTCATGAAGTGTAATTTTTTTTAATATTGATTAAGGACTTGTTGTGATTTGGATGTTTGATTTGTGAAAATAAATTTATTTGTGTTATTTGTGTGTGGGAGAAGCTACACAAGAGTTTGCCACACTAAATCCGGATAAGGAAAGGTTTAAATGAGACAAATAATTATAAAATATCATTTATTGTAAACTAGCCCTTGGATCCAAACACGTAGAGGGCTAGAGCTAGTTTGGGCTAGAGTTAGAGCTAGAAACTAGCTCTAGCTCTAGCCGGGCTTGAAGGATCCAAACAGGGCCAATGGTTCGCGTCCCGCCCGCGGTAACGAACAACACGTTATGTTACTGCAAATGTTATGGTGGTGCTTCAACAACGGCAGGCACGAACAACACGTCGCTGGAAATGGTTAGTCATACACATTCTATATATTTATCTTCACCGGAATAGTTTCAGGACAAAGCAATAATAATAATAATACAAATAGCCCTATAAATTTTCCATCTAGCCTACCCCCCACATATGTTACTATAGAACACGATTGGAACCCCCACCACAAAAAATTTATCTCTAAACAAGCCACAAACGAGAACACGATTGGAACACCCACCACATAAATTTATCTCTAAACAAGCCACAAACGAGAAATCAAATCGTGGTAGTTGGCTTACAACCCGTGTTCACACCTACCTAACCAGCAGAAAAGCGCATTCTTTATGTTTTATATTCTATATTTAGTTATAAATAGAAACTGTAACAACATACGATTATTTTAATAGTAATTTAAATAATGGGTCATAGTACTTGAAGCCAACTGCTACAATTATGTCGTACTAAGGCCTCCTCTGGCTGGACCGGTTCTTGCTTCTCTGGCTTTTTGGTTTCTCCGGAGGAGCCGGAGTCGTTTTACAATTTATTTGGCAAAACAAATTCTTTAGTGTTTCGAAATGTGCGGGTAAAATATAGAAGCCTTTAGAAGCCACGTTTGTTTCGTGCTCTGGCTTCCAACAAGAAAACAACTCTATCTCTTAGACGACTCTCGATGAGAAGCTGTTTTTTTTAACATTTGGTAGAGGTTAACCAGGAACCCGAGATGGAGGCCTATTGTGATGATATAGCGTCTAATCATAGCTTCCTGCTGAATGCTGCTCAGACGCTATATCACTATTTACACAGCTATATCTTTACTACTCTATAAGGCACTATTGTAGGCGTGCACAAGCATGGTTCTGCCATCCTCCACCTCGCGCCCGCGTCTGTGCTCCCTCTCGCGCAATCCTAAGAAACCCTCCATCGCCCCGCGTCTGTGCTCCTGCCCCGGCTCGCCTCCCTACAGCCGCTGCAGTTCCCTCCGGCCTCCAATGGTCTGGCACGCTGCTCCTCGCCCAGATCCGTCCGTGGTCCGCCCCTGCCCCTCCGGCCTCGCTCAGCTCCAGATCTCCCTCCTACTCGCGGGCACGCGGCCTCGCCCTGGGGGCCAGGCCCTGGGCCACCGTCTCCGACATCCGGCCTGAGGGGTGAGCGCGTTGGCGCCCCGCAGCCGCCACCGGCAATCCTCACTTTGCACCGTCCCTGCTTTCCCAGATCCTCCTTGGCCCCCAGGTGATCCAACAGTTGTGCCGCCCGCCGCCAACAGTGGCAGCCAGCCGACTAACGTCTTGGCCGGTAGAGGCACCTGCCTCCAACATCCTCCCCCTCGCACCTTCATTGCCGCCTGCGCAACATCGGGCACATGTCCTCTCGCTCCACCTCAAAGCTGCAGCCCGCTACACTCCTAACCCTAGCTCTGTTCGGTCGCTCCCCTCGGGCCCCAACGGCGGTGGCGACACCATCCTCACAAGCGGGAGGTGCGGGCTCCCCTCCATTGTCGTCCTCGTCGACCCAATCTCCGGTCGGGTCGACCCCAGGTATGGATTCACTCCCTCCTAGGAGCCAGTCATCGTCGACCTCCTCTGCTGTCGCCGCCATGGGGGTAGGATTAGGGTGTGGAGGCGGGCGGTGTAGGGTTTCGACTAGAACAGGGTTGGATAGCGCGGAGGTGGATTGGGGGGTATGAGTGGGGATGAGGATGTCCGTGTAGAGGTCGCCGAACTCATCATCTTCCTCCATCGCGGCGGGATCTGGGGAGGTGAAGGATGCGAGGTAGCGGCGGCTGGATGGACCGGATGGTGCTAGGAAGAGGTGGATTGGGGGGTATGAGTGGGGATGAGGATGTCCGTGTAGAGGTCGTCGAACTCATCGTCTTCCTCCATCGCGGTGGGA
This sequence comes from Zea mays, assembly GCF_902167145.1. Classification (NCBI taxonomy): domain Eukaryota; kingdom Viridiplantae; phylum Streptophyta; class Magnoliopsida; order Poales; family Poaceae; genus Zea; species Zea mays. The sequence continues at coordinate 3,598,689 of NC_050098.1, read as the reverse complement.
TCCGGGGAGGTGGAGGATGCGAGGCGGTGGCGGCTGGATGGACCGGATGGTGCTAGGAAGAGGAGGTCGAGTCGTGGAGTTTGCTTTGGAGTTGCTGCGTCTGCGTGTTTGGCACTCCAAGCATGAGCTGGCAAGACGTCAAACACTCCGCTCCCCTTTGAAATGCAGAAATCTCTTCTCTACTACTCTTTGGTATGATATACAAGTCTAGATAACAAGTTGCCCGTCTTTGGAGGATGCACGACGCTCGATGGGGTACTGATGCTCTTTTTGTGCTGCCCAGGGAGATGACGGATGATGTTTTGATAGGTACTGAACTGAAGAATGAGAAGCATTACGTCCGAAGCCTGAATACGACGAGTACTTGATTCTGGCATGGATGCTCCTGATCCACCAGGCTGGATTCGTTCGCTGCGTTTGGATCAGGTGGTCCATTCACTCTTAAAAATCTGTAGGTTAGCTAGATATCGGGGTACTTGTTCAAGAAATAATTTCAGAACTTCACTATAAGATATCTGCACTAAAATCTTTGGATTTACTTCAAAAATTTCTTAGGCAACACTATTTGTTTTCTCTGCACTATGTTTACCATTACCCTTTTCGGTTACTGGTGTTTTTCGCTCTGCAATTTTGTGACATCCTTATACTTTCTGTTCTTTTTAAGGCGTGAAGAATCATTACCTATTTTTAAAAGGAGATTGTTGGGTGACTTGCTTGATTTTTCTGCCAGGGAGCTTCAAGTTCAGGTACTCCTTTTCTCGACATGATCTACCTGCTAAACATGGATCTTTTTATACATTGTATTGGCAGTTGTTTCTTATATCTCTTACTGTTGCTACTTCCTACAGTTAATTTTCAAGTTTTTTGTCTCTTCCTATAAAATAAATGTTTTTTATCATTCTCTGGTTTAAATTGTGATATATTATGGGGGGATGGGGGATAGGAATAGGTACAAATGATATATAAATCTCTACTACTCTATAAGGCTTCAATGTAGACGTTCATAATCGTGCGCCATGTTCTGCCGCACAATCCTCTCCCTCCGCTCCTCATCGCACGGACGCGCTCCCACCACGCCACAGCCGCTCTCAATTGCTCCCCCACCGCGCCAGAGCCGCAATCCGTGCCTCCCCACCGCGCCCTTCCATCCATGGCGGTCGCCACAATCCAAGCCTCCCCCACCGCGCCAGATCCCTCGGCCCGGCCCCGCCTGCTCCTCACCACACCACACCGTCGTCGTCTTCCTTTCCATGCCATCGCCTTTTTCCTTCCCATGCCGCTGCTGCCACTGCACACCTATTAGGCGTGTTCTGCCTCTCCTCTCTATAGCTGGGCAGCTGAGCTTCTCTCCCCTGACTTCACATCTGCCAACGAGCCACGCCTCCGCCGCTGCCTGCTCGAACCGGCGGGATCCAGCTCCCCCACGCGGTCTCATCCCATCCATCAGCCCGGATCTCGCGTCCCGCTCCCTCTGAGGACCCTATCGTCCTCCTCCTTCGCCGCCGCTGGGACCTCCTTCGAGAAGCTGGAGCTCGCTACTGCCGGCGCCGCGGACGGCAAGAGGAGCATCGACCTCGTGGACCACGGTTGGTATGGGGCTGCGCATGCACGAGCAGCTGTCTCGCTGAGATGGAGGATGACTCCGCCGTGGTCCCATGGTTCGTCGACGTTCCAGTGCGCTTGCACACCAGCCGTTGTGACCTTGACGGCCTGGGCCTCAACGCTGACTACTGTCGGGAGAGGTTACAAGTACTCTTGAGGCAAGAGTTGAGGCTACTTAGCAAGGATTTGACATGAAGAGGCAATGGGGCGAGCTGTTCACTAGGTGTTTCTAGAGGCTGGATGATGAGGTGTCAGGACAAGCAAGCATATCTGTGGCGGCCATGAGCTGTGGTCGGTGGCCGCCGAGAATGTGGGCTCAACTGCGGTTGTCACCAGTGTTCTCATCCCATGTTGTGGTCGCCAACTGCGGAGATTCAGATATCGTTCTCCACCATGGAAAGGATGTAGGGTCGAGATGGCGGACTAGAGGGGGGGTGAATAGTCCTTTCTAAAACTAATTACAATGGCTAACACAAATAAATACGGAATTAAAACTATTTTGGGTTAGCCACGACTACACTCCTCTAACTATTACAAACACCTGACAAAAGATTTCAATTGAAACAACTAAGGTGCCAAGATAGTGAAAGAGCTCTCCCATACAAATCTAGTTAGCAACGACATATAAATTATGCAAATGTAATTTTAATCATAACTATAGCTCCTAAACATACTAGTAAGCAAAGAGCACAAAGCACAAGCACTACTAGAGAGAAACAACTACTTAGCTACACAAGCTAAGTAAAACAGATTAGCTACACAAGCTAACGACAAGTGAGCAACTATTTTATTATAGGTATGACTAGATATACAAGAGGATACACGAGCAACAAATACTCACTAGCATAAGTATATGAACAAGTAAATACAAGCTAGTGAGGAAAGTTGCAAACCAACGGGAAGATGATGACACGTGGCACAATGATTTTTTCCCGTGGTGTCGATGACTTGCCGGTCACCCCTAGTCCACGTTGAGGTAGATTCAAAGCTCCCAACCGCTCCTCTATCAAGTCTCCACTTGATCTCTTGAGCCGGATTGGTCAATGAACCCTCAAACCTTGATTCCACTAGAGTTGCTTTTCACCGCTCCGGCGAGGCAAGCACAACGCCTCTCACAATCACCACCGCGGCCTCTTCACAATCTCCTTTGAAGAGCTCACGGGGAACCACCACCAAGCCGTCTAGGAGGCGGCAACCTCCAAGAGTAACAAGCCAACGACCTCACTTGATGATCTCCCTAGTGCCTCAAAGATCAACAACTTGATGCAATGCACTAGATGGCTCTCAATCTCACTAGAATGCAATCCCAACCAATATGAGTGAGAGAGAGGGAGAGGAAAGGCTCCAATATGCTCACAAGTGTTCCAAATGGCATCCTTCACACTATCAACTCGGGCAACACAAGAATATATAGCCCCCTCTCCAAAACTAGCCGTTATGGGCCAATTGCCCCTTTTCTGCGCACATGCGGACGGTCTGCAATACAAGCCCGGACCGTCCGCACAAGAATCCCAACGGCTATAAACGGTTATAAAAATGTCAGAGCATTCAAAAATGACTTGCGGACGGTCTGCCCCTCAAGGTCGGACGGTCCGCGATACATAAAACTGAGCCAAAACGAAGTTTTGCTCACTCTACACATTTGCTGAAATTTGTACTGCGGACGGTCCGCACCTGGACCCCGGACGGTCCGCAATACAAAATATTTGTACTGTGGACGGTCCGCACCTGGACCCTGGACGGTCCGCAATACAAAATATTTGTACTGTGGACGGTCCGCACTCAGGCCCCGGACGGTCCGCAGTTCAAAAAATAAAACCAAAACAGAACTACTTGAGTTCTGTCCAAACACCAGTCCTTCAACTACGGACGGTCCGCCACCTGGGACCAGACGGTCCGCAGTACAAAAACTTCACGAAACACAGAAACTCCGTGTTTCTGCCCATCATCTCAAGTTAGACCTGCGGACGGTCCGCCATGCTGGCCCGGACGGTCCGCGGTACATCAATTCAGCCCACATTCAAGAAATCGCTTTTGAATAAGTTTCTTTCACGAACCAAAGCGTTGTTAGCCCTCATACAAATGCACCAACTATATGAGCAATGAGGCACTAAAGACATGTCAAGTAAGATAATTGACCCCTCTTGATAGTACGGCTATCTAGCCTACTAACCCGGTCAATTATCAACCTCTAAGCACCTTTTGACCGGTAAAACAAAAAACCTATTGTTATACCTTTGCCTTGAGCATTCAATTCCATCTCCTTAAATGATGAATAATGCGCATCCATAAGTGTAGCCAACCATGATACCTTTTACCATTTGTCCATAGCATGAAGTTCCTCCACCATCATCATCAAGCTCCTTGATCAATATCCCAGATCAACACATGTCTTGATAATTCTATAATGATATGATCCACTCCATGTTATCACATGGCCTTCTTGGTTCATAAATCTCAACATAGCTTGCTCTTCACCATTGCTTTATGTCCATCGGTGCTAAGTCCTTGCTCTTGCTTCACCGCCACGCGGTCCCTCACACATTAGCCTTTGACTTGCCCTTCACACTAGCCACTTGGTCCATCGAAGCCAAGCCATATCTCTTGATCTTCTCCATATAGCCACATGACACCATGTCATGTCTTCATATGCAATGAGCTCCTTTATCACACTAGTTGAGCATCTCAATATCACCAAGCCACATCATCACCATGGCTAAAATAACTCACACTAGTGTACCTGTGGACTAATCACCTGTGTATCTCAACATAAACACTTATTAGTCCACATAAGTTGTCAATCAATTACCAAAACCAAACAGGGTCTCACAATCTCCCCCTTTTTGGTAATTGATGACAACTCTACAAAGATTTGTCGTTTTTGTTCTTTTCCAAGCTAGCTTTTCACACAAGTGTAAATTGCTAGTTTGGCAAAGTTCTTATGTTCCTTATCCAACTTTAAGCTCATTTGTTAAGATTTGGATAAGCACCATAAAAACGGTTTGGTAGTGATATCCTCGCCAACATGTGTGCTTGGATGGTTTGGTTTCAAGCTTACACACATGCAAAGATATGAAAATTGAGGGGACATTATCACTACCACATGATGCTAAAGTATACAAAATAGAAATGTACCTTTGTAGCGTGTTTACTACTTTTCATTTCTTCCTTAGCATCATCTTGCTAGAAACAAGTGAAACTAGATACCACATGAGATTATAATAAATAGGATTCTAGTTACTCCTTTCACACTAAGACTAGTCTTATAAATATCACTAAATCAATCATCATCCAAGTCTTAGTTCTAGCAAACACTTACACACAAGTATGTAGGAATATAAGACAAATGTGATGCAAGCAAGAAATGTAGTGCACAAACAAATGCATCAAACATATATTCACGAGCTTGCTCCCCCTACTTGTGTGCATCTCTTGTTCAATAAAATATCATACCATTATACTTTGCTCTTGATCCATTCATATTCATTCTAACTCAATTGATCAATAGCTCCCCCTGAGTTCATGTCCAATTTTCTCTTGTGCATATTTCCATATCTTTGTTCCAACTTGCACATTTACATATCTTTGTTCCAACTTCTCCCCCTTTGTCATTAATTACCATAAAAAGGGTTGTTCTAAGGCTCTGGGAAAATGTACTTGTGAATATTATACCAACTTGAAAGTACTTAATAAGTTTTTGATGGACACCATATGCATGATAAAAATCCTTGACATCACTTGCATGAACTTATTTTAGGAGAGAGTTGATCTCTTGAGTTGATGATCACTTAAGGTTGTGGATCACTTGAAGTCTTGTACCACTCAAAGGATATCAATTGTATGATTGATCTAGAAACCACTTAGTGAATACCAATTGAAGGAATAATATTGGCCTAGACATTTCTCTGTAGATATTGATGCCACTTGAAGGTTTTGATATTCATTTGCATTGGTATCTTCTTCATAAGTCATCCTCATGAGCAGCTCAATATGTGACTTAACCAAATAGATTTGCTTAAGCTTCCAAGTTCGGGTTGAACCCTCTTTAAGCTTCTTCACACGCATTAAGCGGTTATCTTATCGAGGTTGTTCTTGTAGCTTGTTGCAATCCAAAATAAATTAAGTACATGGGTTCACTTTGCTCATGAACAAACTCATATGCTACCACTAGTTTCAATCAACGAAAATAACCAATAGTGGTAGAACATGAATTTAAATATTTCATTAAATATGCATGATACTATTAAGTATGTACTATATGCACTAACCACATACTAGTAGGGGATGATATGATCATGCACATCACAATGATACCTTTGCTATGTTGGAGTAGAGGATAGTCAAGATTCTTTTGATTAGCTCTCCAATAGCAATGTGAAGTCCAATTGAATAGCTTGGTGAAGACCAATTATCAATAAGAAATCCATTCTTCACCAGTATGAAGTCGAGAACCCATTTAAGATCAAGTGCACAATTTGAATGTTGTAGTTCACATGCATTTGTTCCTTCAATACCACTTGTATGTGAGAGAATTATGAATTTGCACGGAATATAGGAATATCACTTGTAAGGATGATACCACTTGTGGAGATATTGGTCCAGAAAATTCCTTTGTTTATGCACGACTGCTACTCACGGACGGTCCGCAGTGGGAGCTCGGACTGTCCGTGGCCTGATCTCTCGGACTGTCCGTGGCCTAGGACCGGACGGTCCGAGACCTGGAACTTGCATTCCATTGAGCTGACTGTTAACTTCTCAATAGTTGAATTTTAAAATAGGATCATTGAACTTTATGACTGCACCAAGCATTAGTATTCAACCATATATAAATAATTTGCATGAATGTACATGATTTGAGTATAAGTGATCATGAATTGATGTCAAACCAAAAATACTTGGAAAATACTCAAAATCAATCCATGTTTGAAACATCAATCATATTTGCTTGATTTGCCTTTGAATGTGTTGCTTGCTCTCTTTCTCGGTCAATCTTTTGATTGCTCCAATTAAGTACCACTTTGCCTCTAGCAATCCTTTTCTTACTTTTTGGTGAGGAGTAACCAATTTGAACATATGGAATCTCTTTTCACTGGAAACAAATTTAAGCATTTGGATTGCCATATGTAAGAAAGAAGATTATGCAATCGGTTATATGATAACCTCAACTTTGATCATCTTTGGTCTTGATCTTCAACTTGGAGTACCAAGATAAGTGCCAGAATATTTCTCAACAAATATCCTTGTACCCCTTCACTTTCCATGATTATAGATCAATTAAAAACCAAACTATGGTCTCTCAGACAACTTATGTGATTTATCCTATATGAGAGCCTTCCAATTAAAGTGACTTTCAATATTTCAAATACTTGTCACTTATGACAGATTCTGTATACTCCAAAGAAACATTCATAATTTTTGATGTACAGATCCTATGACCACGACAATTGGTGGAGATGTGCTTTAATAAGTCTGCTAACAGCTGTAAAAAGTTGAGACTCATTTGACTTCATATGTGCTGCCAGCCATAATATCTCCCACAGTAGGTACATGCTGAAAACTGCTGTGTTTGTGCTGACAAGATTGACTTAATCAAGAAGTTTCACTTATCCAATGATTATGAAATTTGCATAGACTTTGCTATCATATGTATAGAGCAAGTAAACTGAATTTCAAGCCAATCCAAATAGATTTGATCACTCAAACATGGTTATGAGCACAGCCTTGTCAGATTTTCAATGTTGGCCAGATTTCAGTAAATTGAGTCACTCTTCTTCAAGTTGAATCAAATCTGAAATGAACTACTTTCAAAAGACAAATATCCATTCAAACCACTTACTAAATGAAGTCTCTTGAATTTATTCAACATAAATCAATCCAAACTTGATTATTTAGCAAATTGTCCATTCAATCATCTTATAGCAAGCAACATATGCATATATATCCAATTCAATCAACTCATATGCATTCAAATGAATTTGATCAACAAATATTATACTTTATATACCTCATGATCATCCAATACAAGTTTGAACTTAACTTATTTGCAATCCATTCATAATTTAACTAACTTGAATAAAGCACTTGTATTTGGTAGAATTTGGACTTCACTTATTATTGACTTGGCATTGGGATAGAATTTTATTAGTCTTCAACACTTAATTCAATAGATGATGATTAAATGAATATTATTGAATCAAGCCTCCAATGCCCAAGGTACCTGTTTATGATCATCCATGTTTTGATGGTACCCAAACTAAGTTGGGTCCTCTTAAGTTAGGAGCAACATACTTAGGCATTGCCTTAGTATGAATAGCGGGATGTTTTGCAATTGCAACAAATGAGGTGCCATTGCCATCCTTTCTAAGCATAATATTCTTATGAATTAAAATAGGCTTCGAATTGTTACCTAAGGGACATGAATTTGCCATGTGTCCCCTTTCCCGACATGTGTAGCAAGTTCTCTTTGTTTGAGCCCTCTCTTTCTTTCTCAAATTTTGCTTCACATAGTCTTGCCTCTTCTCATTTGCTTGAGCCTTCTTCTCAAGATTGTCGGGACACCTTGAGGCAAAGTGACCCATATCATCACACATGTAGCACTTGATTTGAGCCAAACCATCCTTCTTCTTTTGATTTGTGCTCATCATGTTATCTTGATTATATATTGAATGTCTTCTTCTTGTTTTCTTTTTCTTCCCCACATCACCATTATATTCATGGTTAATCTTGATTTGCTTTTGGGGATCCTTCCTTTGCTCAACTCGTGGCTTTGGTTGAGGCTTCTCTTGTGGCTTCACTAATTTCTTGGTTGGGCACATTGAGGTGAGGTGACCCCAAGTGTGGCACTTGAAGCACTTGTCATGCTTTAGCCTCCTTTCTTCCTTCTTCAACTTGAGCTTCCTTTTATTGGGGCATGCCTTTGCAAGATGACCCATCTCATGGCATTTATAGCACATGAAGTGAGATAGCTCATTTCCTTTTAATTTGAATTGTCTGCCTTTGATATTGCTCTTGTTGAAACCAAGGCCACTCTTGTCATCATATCTTCTTTGATTTTTCAATATAAGATCATGAGTGACTTTTGATTTATGCCATCTCTCAAACATGTTGCTTAAATTCTTCACTTTGTTTTTGAGCTTATTATTTTCCTTCAAAAGGTTAGTCTCACAAGACAAGGAAGAATAGTAATAATCTATACTTGAAGAACATGGCATAGCTAATAAATCATCACAAGAGGTGGATACATGCTTCTTGTCTTCATCACATGGATTAGCAACATTTTTCAATTGATCATATAATTCATGGGATGAATTATCACTAGTTTTATTTTCTTTACTAGAAAACTCGTTAGTGAGAAAAGCATGCTCTTGTATCAAATTTTCATGAGCAACACTAAGTTCCTCATGACTCAATTTTAGCTCCTCATGTGAACAAGTTACAACATAAAGTAGATGCTTTTGTTGTTCACATGAATACTTTAGAAATGAGTTTTCATTTTCCAAGTTTCTTGTTTTATCTTTCTCAATTTCTAAAGCAATGTTCATGCTTGCAAGTATACCAACAAGCTCATCATATGAATATGAATGATTAGTCACATTAGCATTATATACCTTCATATTACCTTGTGACATGAAGCAATGTGATGTAATGGATGGGCTTGTAGTAGTGATATCATTGTCCGAGCATGAACAATCACCATAATCATCAAGTATGCTTGAGATAGAACCATCATTTGCATTACTTGAGTTAGAGCCAACACAATCATTATTATCAAGTGAACTTGTGGTGTGTCTTTCATCATCATCACTTGACCATGAGGTGAAGCAATCTTTCACAACCACCGTGTTGTGGATGTGCTCAACATTCTCGCTAGAGATCCTCCCATATATGTCATCAAGATATGTCCAAATATCATGAGCGGTCTCCATATACATAATTTCCTTAAACACCTTATCACTTATCCATTGATATAAAATGTTAGTAGCTCGATGTTCAAGATGTAAGCATTTCTTTTTGGCTTGGGTGAGATCTTTTGTGTTCTCATCAAAAGGTTCATAAAAGCCTACACTTATGATCCACCACAATTTTACATCAATTGTATGAAAATAATGGCTCATGCAAGTTTTCCACTGTGCAAAATGTGTGCCATCAAAAATATGTGGTTCACAAGTAACCTCTAGCCCTTTAGTCGCCATCCAGCTTACTCTCGGGTCGGTTAAGACCACCAAATGAGAGAACCAGGCTCTGATACCACTTGTAGGGTCGAGATGGCGGACTAGAGGGGGGTGAATAGTCCTTTCTAAAACTAATTACAATGGCTAACACAAATAAATACGGAATTAAAACTATTTTGGGTTAGCCACGACTACACTCCTCTAACTATTACAAACACCTGACAAAAGATTTCAATTGAAACAACTAAGGTGCCAAGATAGTGAAAGAGCTCTCCCATACAAATCTAGTTAGCAACGACATATAAATTATGCAAATGTAATTTTAATCATAACTATAGCTCCTAAACATACTAGTAAGCAAAGAGCACAAAGCACAAGCACTACTAGAGAGAAACAACTACTTAGCTACACAAGCTAAGTAAAACAGATTAGCTACACAAGCTAACGACAAGTGAGCAACTATTTTATTATAGGTATGACTAGATATACAAGAGGATACACGAGCAACAAATACTCACTAGCATAAGTATATGAACAAGTAAATACAAGCTAGTGAGGAAAGTTGCAAACCAACGGGAAGATGATGACACGTGGCACAATGATTTTTTCCCGTGGTGTCGATGACTTGCCGGTCACCCCTAGTCCACGTTGAGGTAGATTCAAAGCTCCCAACTGCTCCTCTATCAAGTCTCCACTTGATCTCTTGAGCCGGATTGGTCAATGAACCCTCAAACCTCGATTCCACTAGAGTTGCTTTTCACCGCTCCGGCGAGGCAAGCACAACGCCTCTCACAATCACCACCGCGGCCTCTTCACAATCTCCTTTGAAGAGCTCACGGGGAACCACCACCAAGCCGTCTAGGAGGCGGCAACCTCCAAGAGTAACAAGCCAACGACCTCACTTGATGATCTCCCTAGTGCCTCAAAGATCAACAACTTGATGCAATGCACTAGATGGCTCTCAATCTCACTAGAATGCAATCCCAACCAATATGAGTGAGAGAGAGGGAGAGGAAAGGCTCCAATATGCTCACAAGTGTTCCAAATGGCATCCTTCACACTATCAACTCGGGCAACACAAGAATATATAGCCCCCTCTCCAAAACTAGCCGTTATGGGCCAATTGCCCCTTTTCTGCGCACATGCGGACGGTCTGCAATACAAGCCCGGACCGTCCGCACAAGAATCCCAACGGCTATAAACGGTTATAAAAATGTCAGAGCATTCAAAAATGACTTGCGGACGGTCTGCCCCTCAAGGTCGGGCGGTCCGCGATACATAAAACTGAGCCAAAACGAAGTTTTGCTCACTCTACACATTTGCTGAAATTTGTACTGCGGACGGTCCGCACCTGGACCCCGGACGGTCCGCAATACAAAATATTTGTACTGTGGACGGTCCGCACCTGGACCCTGGACGGTCCGCAATACAAAATATTTGTACTGTGGACGGTCCGCACTCAGGCCCCGGACGGTCCGCAGTTCAAAAAATAAAACCAAAACAGAACTACTCGAGTTCTGTCCAAACACCAGTCCTTCAACTACGGACGGTCCGCCACCTGGGACCAGACGGTCCGCAGTACAAAAACTTCACGAAACACAGAAACTCTGTGTTTCTGCCCATCATCTCAAGTTAGACCTGCGGACGGTCCGCCATGCTGGCCCGGACGGTCCGCGGTACCTCAATTCAGCCCACATTCAAGAAATCGCTTTTGAATAAGTTTCTTTCACGAACCAAAGCGTTGTTAGCCCTCATACAAATGCACCAACTATATGAGCAATGAGGCACTAAAGACATGTCAAGTAAGATAATTGACCCCTCTTGATAGTACGGCTATCTAGCCTACTAACCCGGTCAATTATCAACCTCTAAGCACCTTTTGACCGGTAAAACAAAAAACCTATTGTTATACCTTTGCCTTGAGCATTCAATTCCATCTCCTTAAATGATGAATAATGTGCATCCATAAGTGTAGCCAACCATGATACCTTTTACCATTTGTCCATAGCATGAAGTTCCTCCACCATCATCATCAAGCTCCTTGATCAATATCCCAGATCAACACATGTCTTGATAATTCTATAATGATATGATCCACTCCATGTTATCACATGGCCTTCTTGGTTCATCAATCTCAACATAGCTTGCTCTTCACCATTGCTTTATGTCCATCGATGCTAAGTCCTTGCTCTTGCTTCACCGCCACGCGGTCCCTCACACATTAGCCTTTGACTTGCCCTTCACACTAGCCACTTGGTCCATCGAAGCCAAGCCATATCTCTTGATCTTCTCCATATAGCCACATGACACCATGTCATGTCTTCATATGCAATGAGCTCCTTTATCACACTAGTTGAGCATCTCAATATCACCAAGCCACATCATCACCATGGCTAAAATAACTCACACTAGTGTACCTGTGGACTAATCACCTGTGTATCTCAACATAAACACTTATTAGTCCACATAAGTTGTCAATCAATTACCAAAACCAAACAGGGTCTCACAAAGGAGCCAATAGAGTCATCGATTGATCACAAGGTGAGCCTTTTCTTTTACTTGGAGCGAACCATGATGACGGTCATGCGATTGACCCATGGTTGTTTCAGTCTGACAGTAAGGATGAGCAGGCGAGGATTGAGGCGCTGGGACTGGGATGCAAGGTCATCCAATGGAACGGCTATCAGGTCTCATCAGTCTGAAAGTAGGAATAACATATTTGTTTTCTTATTAAGCACAAAAGCTGGGGGCTTGGTATTAATTTGACCGCTGCTGATACTATTATTTTTATGAAATTGTCTAGAATCCAACACAAGACCAGCAGGCAATGGATAGAACCCACACACACTTGGTTAAACAAAGGAGGTAACTAAAACTTCAGTTTATGCAAAGTTTTTTACCTTCACTTCACAGACCATCATTTATAATTTTAAATGACATCTGAACTTCATGATAAACTTACTATGAAAATATGTGCGCTGCTGCAGTTTGACTAGCTACTGTTTGATAATCTTTATGGTTAACTTGTTTCACATTTCAAAAATTAGATTGTTTATTAATGAAAGCTAATGAGGCGTTTAATTTTTAACTCCACTTTTAATCATCATTCCTTTCATCCAGTTTATTTAGTTTGAAAGTGTCCACCACTCTTTTTTTCTTTGCTCTTTTCCCCTTGTAGATAATAATACAATAAAGCCAGACTTAAATGACAACCCTGTTAACTCGTCTGGTAGCATTCTATGTAGCTACTGGTCACAAATTTATTTGTCTTGGACTCTTGGTTACCATCGCAATCTCCAAAGCATATTTTTATTGTTAATTCGTGCTATAGTATGTTTTTAGAACCTAATAAAGTGACGAAAGTACATTCTGAGACAAACCTAGACGTGTTCTTTCGAGTTTGCAACATATTTGCATGAAGGGTTATTGATCAAAATTTTGAAGTTTGACTGCTTATGTCCAAAGCAAGTAGTATTTCTAACCATTGGTTGTGAATGGGCTAATTGACTGTTACCGGATACTTTACTAAACGTCAGTACATAACCATGATTGCGGTAAACCAGCTCACGTATTTCAATTAAGACATCTAAAAACAGCGGTCTGTTGCTCACGTATTCCTCCTGCCAGATCTATCCAGATCCAATCCAGAAGCGGCAGTTAGTAAAGTATCACTAATTGTTTATTTACATTTCTATTAATCCAGATCATAACAATGTGCATGATGATAACTAAGTCCTACTTAGTTTTTGTAGAAATTTACAACTAAGTCAACGGTACCATCTGCAGGTCTAAGAAAATGGTTCTTGTCATTGTGCATGATGATTACATCCTTGAGAAGGGAAGACTACACGAAGAAGAAGCATGGTGTTCTTTCAGCAGGTGGCTTCTATTGAACAATGCATTGTAATTTGTGGTCCGATCTGTACATGGTTGATGGTTGGTATAAGCTGTTTGGCGAGCTGATTCATATTATTTGTTAGCTATCATGCTTCTCTCATATTTGTAATCAACAACTTGATTATTTGTGTTTATTTGGTTCAATGAGCTTAGTTCAGTAATTTTCTTATTAACTTCTTATGCAAATCATATCTGGTGTTGAATATTGCCATAGGAAGATGGTTGTTCATTACTGTAGCTAATATTTTGTCGAATTCACATTTCACAATCTAATTCCTTTTCGTTTACCCCTCATGTTGTAGGGTTTATTGGTGCAGTTATTTTGGTTATTGATTGTTGGCTGGCTTTTGCCTACTTTCTAGGATTTCTTGGTATGTTCTTTTTATCACAGATGATATTTATCAATCTATTATTAACCAGCATATTTGAACTTGTATCCATAGACTGTGTAATTAATTCAGTCTTCTCCTGAATAACTGGGTTTGTCAAGTTTGTGTCCATGATAGCTACCCTGAGGGGTGCATGGGGTGTAGGCCCTAATTACCTGAAGTTCCCATCTATTCTTTTGCTCTTTGTTTCTACTTTGTAAGGCTATAAGATTGTAAAATGACATGGATTTATTTTACTACTACACTTTGGTTTATTTATTTTCTGGTACTTATGCTTCCTTGAAGTCAATAAGAAGAAATGACATTAATAGCTTCATATAGTTGGAGTCATGACTAAATGTCTAGCCTTAATTTTACTAAAGACGCTGATCACTATCATTGCTTATATATGTTGTAGCTTTAGATAGAATAAATTTCCTTATACTAAAGTAATGTTTTTATTTCTCATCTGCTAAAATTATTTTTCCCTTCATAATATGTTGGAGACAATGAGATATATAGTTCCCTGCCACCATTACTTATGTTTGGCTGATACATGTGGGCATGCAATTAATTATGCAACAATTAGGTTATTAAATTTCCAACATGTCCTGATTTATTGTCTCGGGGGGGGGGGGGGGGTTCTATGGGGGTTGCTTTCAAATAGGACATTTACAAGGTTGACTGAACTAATTTCTGGTTACGGACTGGTTCTTCACATGTCTGTTCCCCATTTTAGCTATGTGAATTTAATTTCCAAGTTCCAATCTTCAGGAGCAGTTCGAGAGAAAAAATCTTGAGGAGCAATAGTCTCTACTTCTCTACTACTTAGTAACAGACCCTGGAAATCCTATAGAAGGGACAGGAACCCTCCAGTGTAGTAGAGAGCTTGAGATATAGAAAAGATAGAGCTTGGTTGTGAAGATCAAGCAAGGTGTTAGGTGTGTAAGCATATAGTGTACAACCAGAAGCCTACAACTTGATTCTTAACGCAGTCGTCACATCGTATACAACCAGGAATAAGCATGATCATTATGTGACTTGATCAGGAACACCTCTTACGCTTATGAGTTGAGATCATTCAAAGGAATCTCAAGTTATTAGCTACTTTCTTATCAAGCGTTCTCGAGTCCCAATAGGAAGTTTTATTCCATGATATCTACTTTTATGTAGAAATGGATTTCAAAATATGGATGAGATTACATAGCTCATTTATGGTTGCATAGCTCAAGTATTTTTACATAGCTCATTTATGGTTGCATGTGAATTGTAAGGTTGCCTTTTTTAATATTAGATATTAACAGAGCTCATTTATCAATAGACATTGTCACCATGCCTTATTTTCAACAATATCTTTCTCTACATAAATCAGGTGCATGCTGACTATTGTTGTGAATGAGGATAGTATGGCTGTTAGGTGTATGAAAAATGCTAAGAAACTATTCTATGTTTAACTATATGAATATGTTTAGTTAGGTGTGCATGAATATGTTTAACTATACAACACGGCAAGAAACACATAATGATAACGAATGCATGTAGCTCCACAACGACATCAGTGGGAGCCGAGTGGGAAGGGGTGGAATCGTACCATGGGAGGTGCAGGTGCCACATCAATTCAAGAATCTAGCTTGCTTATATGCTATACTATGTTTGCTATTTTTTCATCATTCGTGAATAGTGTTCACTTGAGCTGAAAAGTATAGCTAATCTAACCAATGGGTTACATCTTTCTTTTGGATTTGGACTTTATCCGACTATTAATTGATCTGGTCCTTAAACTTTAGGATGTCATCTGCTCCTTAAATTTTAAGAGGACATCTGGTCCTTAGATTGTAAAATCTCATGGCGTATGTTTAGAGGTATTCAGGTATCAATTCTGATTTTACCTAACTCTCATGCATTTGATGGCAGTATGGCACTATGCATTGACTTCTCCCATTCCTTTTGCAGCTGGGGTGGTTCAAGCAGACTGCAGACCTGCCTTCATTCTTTACCTGCACAACTTTAGATACGATGTCATCTCTTTTACCATGTTACTGATAACCGACAACTGTCATTAGTTCCCTCCCTCTTCTGATCTGAATTAATTTAGACACTTGCTGGCAGAATTGGACCAATTAACCTTATTACCACTTGTTATGTTCGTTGGGCTTTTCGTGTTCCTGTGCACCAATGAAGTCGTCCTGGGTGACGCGCACGCCATTGGAGATGAACCTTACATCCCATCTTCCCATCCATTTGTGTTAGTGCTACCCAGGCCTTCCCTTCTCCTTGTTTGTGGTCTCAAGTCAATTCAGTTGAGCACTTGTTATACACTACCATGGTGCTACCTGACTTGTCTACCATGTTCAATAGTTTAAGAGCTGGTGGTGGTAGAGCTAATGGTGATGGATCCAAGAAGATAGATAACATGTGATCGACCTAATGCGGTTTCAGCTCCAGAGGTAAATACTGAACTTCAAGTAAATATTGATGTATGTTGAATGAACTTGTTACTTATGGTACAGTTTGTTACTATGACCTGGTCTTTTCTGAGTAAACAATAGTTTGCTGTGTGTTTTTACTGCCTGTTTTTTGTCTTGCCTTCAATATATGAGCTTTTGGCCCATTAATTCCTTATTGATCTAAGTTGTTTTATGCTACTAGAATATGATGTTTTAGATCGAATATACTATAGCATCCATAGGTTTAATCCTATGAAACAATCTATTTTAGACTAGCATCTTACTTCCTTTGATAATTAAAACAAGGACAAAAAATCATGGTCTTCTCATCCTTCACAAAGTACAGAAATAATATAGCTGGAAAACCTTTTTGTTATAAATAAGGAATCATAGCCTATCCACATAGCTGGGAGTTCTTAGGCTTTTGAGATAGTAGAAATAATATAGGATACCTACCATAACTTCAGTTCAAGAAAATAAACATAAGAGTGTGACACAGTTCAATTGGTTGTTTCGTTCCCTAAATTAAAGACACCTGGATGTCTACTAGGTATCTAAATTATATAATCCACCATGCCCTGCCCCAGGCGCTTCGACCTCCACTGTGAGCACGAGGCGGGCAAGACGGAGCCACCGCTGCCGCAGGCCAACGTCGTCGAGCTCACCGTTCACGACCGCCTCTGTGACGCATGTGGCCAGTCAATGTCATAGGCCGACCCAAACCTGTGGCCCGCCGTCGTGCAGGTGCTGTCAGTGGAACCTCTGCTATTGGGCACTGTTATTCAAATGGTAGTATGTACACCAACGTTTTTTCTTTTCTTTTGACACTTGTAATGCATATACAGGTCGGCTGCCCCCTTCGTTGCTCATTTTGTGCCACAGGGAAGGGAGGGTTTGCAAGGAACCTTCAACCACATGAGATTGTTGAACAGGTCCTCCCTCAGCAACCCCTCTGTTTTTCTTCATCCCTCAATGCAACATTAAATATTACACCATTGTAGGTGTTGGCCATCGAGGAGACGTTCAAACACAGGGTGACAAATGTTGTGTTCATCGAGGAGACGTTCAACCCCTCTGTTTTTCTGCATCAAGAATGAGGCAATTAGATAAGGATATTTGTTAGCTTTCTCAGTATTGTCTGAGTCTTTAAGCGTAGCAGTAAAAATTTTGGCACACCATTGTTTTAGTTATTATGATCTGAACAACCCGTTTTATATAGGGAGCTTGTGGCAAATGCATCCTCACAACAGGACGATGGAGCTCAAGGCGTCAAGTGGTGGCTTACTCGGACTCGTGCTCCTCTGCCAGGCACTGTTCCCCATGAGGGTTCCCATTACCATTGCGCTTGCATCGCCTGTCACTAGGGCTCTGAGCCATTAGAGGCTCGTCAATTTATGTAAATTTATATTTCGTTGCAATGCACGGGCACATACCTATAAGATATTAAGACCGAAGATAATATATATCGTTTGTTTTCAAGTATTACCTAACATTGTCTAGATGTATATAAGTTATCATGATATTATGTCTCCGTTGCAACGCACGGGCACTCACCTAGTCACCATTTAAAACACTAAATGCATGCTACTCAAGCAAGCGAGTGTAGCAGAGGTGTCGGACTACCGCGGCTTCGGGTTGAGTAGTCCTGAAAGTCTGGGCCGTGCCCAATGGACCGGCCCGAGCACGGCCCGTGAAAAATGAAACAAAGCACGGCCCGACACGGCAGATTTAAAATCGGGCTAGCACGACACGAATCGCGGGCTGGGCCGTGCTTGAAATGTCAGCCCGTCGTGCTACAAGGCCCGGCACATCGCTGTGGGCCGGGTTCGTGCCGGCCCGGCACGAAACAGCTACGCAGGCTCATTCAGTCATTCATCTAACGGCTACCGCACGCGAATTCATCTAACGGCTACCACGCGATTAGGGTTTCCTGTTTCCTACCACATCCCTCCGCCGGCCGCCGCCATCTATTCATCTACAGCACGCCCAGCGGTTCAGCCGCCCAGCCGCCCAATTTCCTGCTCCAGCGGCCAGCGGCGGATGAGTTCACGAGCTGCTCCAACTCCAAGGCTGGCCGGTGATCGTGGATTCCAGCTACTCGTTCCTTTCTCTCGTTGTTTGCTCGGTTGGTGCTGGAGGCCGACGCCTTCTCCGGTTCTCTCTCTGCTGGTGCTGGAGGCTGGCCGCTGGAGACCGCTGGAGCGCCGTCGCAGCCCGCAGCGTCCACGAGCTAGAGCGCAGCCGCAGCGTCCACGTCTTCTCCCTCTGCGGATGAGTTCACGAGCGTGCCGTGCCTGGGCTAGCACGGCCCGATGAAAGCCCACCGTATTTTAGGGCCGTGCTGGGCCTTATTTCTACTCATCAGGCACGATAAGACACGGCCCGATTCTATTTCGTGCTTGCTAGTCCCGACTAACTGAGGCCCGAAGCACGGCGGGTTCGTGCCGGGCCGGCACGGCACGGCCCAAGTTGCAGCACTAGGGTTGAGCATCATGCTGATGACTGATGAGCCACCGCAGAAAGGAGTTTGACGCCGCCATCGCCATCAGAAAAAGGCCCAACCTGACCTGCGCGCACTCCTCATGCTGCCTGACAACCACGTCGTGCTCTTCTTCCAGCTAGGATGGCGTCACCTTGCTGTTCGCCGCCGTGCCGCTCAGCCTCTGCGCCCGGCCCTTGGGCCGTGCCCCGTGGCGACTTCGCAAGGCCCCCTCGAGGTGGTGGACTTGGCGTTGGTTGTGTTTTTTTTTTCTCTCGAGTAAGTAATACAGAATTTTATACGGACATGTAGTATTATAGGTAGAAGAGAATGGTCAAAGTATGCAAAATTATTCCACAGCAACGGCCTGCAGCTGCAGCTGCAGATGTTGCTGTCTTAGACTCAAACTTCTACCAGGCAATCACTGCGATTGGCCACTGCTGTACACAAGTTGGCGGGGCGCCGTCAAGTCAAGACAAGCCGCCACCGGCGTTGACGACGAGGCGAGCTCCAACTCGTCGCCCAACATCTCGACCGCCGCGACACGCGGCGGCGCGGAAGCTGCGGTGGCCCGGTCCTCGGCCCGCGCCGGCGGCTCGGCCTTGCCGCGGCAGACCGGGCACGACGCGCGCGTCGCGAGCCACACGTCGATGCACTCCTGGTGGAACACGTGCTTGCAGCCGGAGAGCTGCCTCACCATCTGCCCCTCGTCCAGGACGCCGAGGCAGACCGCGCACTCAGCGGCGCCGGCGCCGGCGCCGGCAGCATCAGCAGCCACTGAGGTTGAGCCGTCGGCGCCGGCTCGCCGTCGGTACGGGAAGGACGGGATCAGTGCGATGGCCGCGGCGTCGAGGCCGGGCTTGGGCTGACGCTGCTCCTGCAGCAGGAGCCCTCTCGCGCCGTGGCGCCAGCGCTGGCGAAGCAGGACGAAGCGCACGAAGAGGAAGGCGACGACGAGGACGAAGCAGCCGGCGAATGACGTGGCGGCCACGGCCACCAGCGTCGTCGCTCCGCAGCACCGGGTGCCGCCGCCGGCTCCCGGCGAGGCCGTGCTGTTGGAGGACATGGCGGTGGTCGCGGAGTATAGGAGGATTCCTGAGGCGCGACCGAATTAATTGGCTAATGGCATAGGTAGTTTAACCTCTTTATTATTTTTTGTTTAAAGGAAGTCACATTTGTTTTTTTCTCCTTAGTTTTCGTTATTGCAAAAAATAAATAAATTAAAGGTAGCTGTCAAATGTCAAGCTGAGTTTGACGCGCCTCTCCCACATTTATACGAGCGTCTTGTTGTAATTATTTTTTAAATACAATTGATTTAAGAAAACTAAAAAAGTGATCGTGTGCCTTCAGGCCTGGCCTTACACAAGCAGTGCCAATGTCAATCAATGTTTATTTTCTTACCAGCTGATCTGCTGCCGTACCAATGATACGAATACGACGATAATTTGTTTTTTCTTGTATACAATTATTACGTAAAGCCTGCATCCATGGAAAGACCACACGGTTTGTACTCACTTTGTTTTAAATTGTTGCTCGATTTATATTTAACTTTATCGTAAGCCAAGGTAGTCTAACTTTAATTAAATCAATAAAAACTACACTGATATATATATGCAGGTTAAAATTAGTTTCATCAGATTCGCTATGCTGCTGCAAAATTAGTTTTATTAAAATTTCTATAAAATATGTCGTGTTAAGTATTTGTTAGAACTTATACGTGTTGTAAAAGTATCGAGATGCCTAAAAAACAAGTAAATTAGGCTTCTCTAAAATCTCTTGCACAAGCTAAAGCTTATTAATGAGTCCAATTTATGGTTTGTGGCTAAAAATGTTTCTACCATACAAACAAGATTATTACATCATAGGTTCTCATACTATGCTAGCATGATAATTCTAATAATGTAAATACTTGAATGTAATTTATGAAAAGTAAACACTTAAAGAAAAGTAAGGATTAGAAGTGTCTCGATGTATCAAAGAATCAACACTCTCCACTAGTCCTTGTTGAAGCATCAATATAAGTGTGTCTTTCTACTTGATCCGCGTAAGGATTAAGTTCTCTCTACATGTTGTTTTATTGCTACTCTGATACGGAGAACCACCCACAACCATATACACCATGAGTCGCCCTCCTTGGTAGTGCTCCTCTCGGAAGGAGCTAGTTAAGGACAACCTGTGTTTTTGTAACGGTTAAGGACGACCATCTTCGGTACTTCTTCGATTTTATGAACATCTGTGTTGGTAGGCGTCAAACCAAACATAGGTTGGGGTTAGGGCGGACGAACAGGGGAAAAGTTGGTCATGGCCCCCTCAATTTTTAAGTTCTTGGGTGGGCCAAAACAGTCTTGTCTAGGTCTTATTGTCGGATCGGTTAAGTTCTTCTGACTCCCGTCCTCTGTCTCGATTTAGTCCTCACATCTACCTATATGGCTCTATTCTTTTTGACGTCGTCTGGGCTTTCGCCATAATACCCCATTCCCGACGTCGCCTCTTCCTGATGCGCGACGTCATCTAACCCCGTCTCCTTCCTAGCGTCCGGCCCCGCTCATCATCATCACAACGCCAGCTCGCCTCGATCAGCAAAAACTTAACAATACCAGTGGATGTCGCGCGCCTTACGGGTGCGGTATCAAGTTCAATTGCAGATTTTTAGTTTCTATATAAATATTATATATGAGTTAATATAAAGCTCATATTGTAAGTTTGTAAATATAAAATAAACAGAAAATAGTTGATAAGTAAAAGTATATACATGTGAGAATTTGGCTGTATACTGATAATGTAACGTGTGTAGGCTTATAGAAATAGGCACAAATAGGATTATAGAAAATATGCTAACAAGATATCAATTCAACATATTCATAGCGGCATTATATCAGCATAAGTACGTCTTTAGCAAATCTGATTGCAAAAGGGGTCGTTTGTTGCTGCAGATGTCCTTGGAACATAATGGACTTGGTACAAAATACAATAGCTATGTATTGCATTAAGACGTCCACAACATCAGTTACAAATGTTTATGTTAAAGTTATGAAAAATACAAGATCTTATTTTTTTTTTGTTGAGGAATTTTTTCTCGTGTGTGTTTGAGTTTCAAAAATGCTAGAAAATTTAAGAACGAATATCCTATTAATTTGCATAGCTCAGGCTGTGCGCTAGTCCAGATAATTGTATGAGCCTGTGATGTTCAACTTTTTTTTTATGAGAAATGTACTAAGCGAAAATATTTATCATGGTAAAAAAGATGTTGGAAACCCTATCGCTATCTGATGCGTTCTATCGATCAAAGTTTTTTTTTTCTTCGTTGATTCTAGAAGGTGAAAGGACTTACGAATAGGCTGGGAAATTAAAAGGTAATGAAAAAATGGCATCACCTCACGTAAGGGCGATGTGGCCCTCCCATCACGCGTTTAGGTGCAACATGAACGTCAGCCGCTGAACACAGATCGCACGGCTGGTATTAAATATATATAGTGACGTGGTTCTTTCCAGAAGTGTCTTTGTAGACAGCCAATATACAGGGGGCGGGCCGGTAAATTTAGAGGCTTTGTACTAAACTTCAAAAGAGGCCCTATTTTATAGAAAAAATATAATCGAAATTACATTGTAAAAGAATTCATGTATTCTGAATTACAAAAGATTTACTAGATAACTCTTATAACTATTTATATTAAATCTATCCGTTTTTACGAAATTATATTGTAATAGAGCATATAAATAAACATACATATTAATAGATGTGTTTGAAGAGCAACAGTCTAGCTGCTAACTGAGTTCAACTTAGATGGTGTAATGTTAGTCTGCTTATTGATATATATTATTGAGATAAGAAGTTTTTTAGACCTCTCAGAATTTTGGGCCCTGTGTGGTCGTACTTGTCGCACGTGCATGGGACTCGGCCCTGCCAATATAACAACCAATGTCTAGATTATATAATCTAGCTTATATAGGAGTAATCCGAAGGCCATATTATCATAGTCTCATAATATGTTTATGAGGTGCTTATTTGAGTTTTTAGAAAGACTCACTAATCATGGCAATTTTAGAAGAAAATACCCACTGTTGCCACTACTTATCGGGCCAGGCGAGGAATGCACTCGAATGGCTTTTCTAGTTCGCCCGCCCCCCTCTGACTCCGCCTTGCCTGACCCAAACTCGGTGACTCAGGGCTCATCTGGGAGCGAACGCTTCCAGGGTAGATGATTCCATTACCCTTCTGCTGATCAATATGCCTTGGTAGTCCAGATGTCTTTCCCCAATGCTCTCTCTAACCGGTGGGCCTCAGAGGCCCGAGGATCTTTCCCCGACAATGGGCATGTCATGTGTCTATCTATGGTGCTACTAAAGTTATTCCTTTTGGGCTTGTATATAGGCCAGAGGCATGATACCCACCTAAGTAAATTTTGACGTGTATAGACTTGCTAAGAAAATGTGTTATATATTGTTATGTGTCACAATATGATGATGGAGAACACCAATGACATAATAGACTAAAATTAATTTTAAGGCTTTTAGAGGTATGTAGAAGAACAAGGCTTAGGTTTCCACAATAAACAATAATAAAGTCAAAAGCAAGTTTTTTCAAGTTAAATATATAGTGTAAAAAGCCATACTATTAATTGGATTAAAGACAAATACGGTTTTTAATTGCTCAACAAGTTAGGAGGGATCTTATAAATTGATCAAAGACATATTTAGAGATTTATATATGCTAGAGATGTTGTAAAGTGATAGTCTCCCGAGAGCAATCAACAAAACATATCTGCAAAAAAAATTCAAGTGTTTGCCAAAACTCCTGTTGTGCCTTCTAAACATTAAACTATGTACGATGTTTGTATAGTCCTTAGAATAAATATGGTCGATGTGTGTGTCGCTCTTAAATGCTAGGTTAGACTTGGACATGGTCACTATTTAGAATTTTTAGATTCACATAAGTTTCATCTAAAAACAGATAAAAACAGAGAGGATACGCTTGACATTCAAAATAAAATAAAGAAGGGTGTTGTCCCTGCATGAAGTCAACTAGGTCGACTTTTCCGAAACCGACTCAGTCGAGTCATTCAAATCGGTTAGGTCATCTTTAAAATCCGACTAAGTAGTGCAAAATCGATTAGACCGTCTTTCGGACCTTGTGAGACCGGCTTCCTACTGTCATGGATACGTTGGCGGGCTGTCCTCATGATACCTAATCAATTCGGCTTTAATAGATGTACTAGTGGTTTGCGCGCGCCCATGCGCGCATAGTGGCACGTGTTTTTTTATAATTTTGCAATGTCTTGATTCAGTTCATAATTCACATGAAATATAAATAAGAGGTGCATTGCATTTCTTAAGTATATGTGCAAGTTAATATCATTTACGTGTCACAAAAACAACATCCATAGTTTCATAGCCTCCAGTATAGTTCTTGGTGCAAGTAAGATAAACACATAAATTACTAAAGCTGATGGATAAGGTTACCGTCCGGTTTTTTTTCTTAGAAATTTGGTTTTTTGATTTAAAGCTGGTACCTTCTGATAGAGCAAGACGTTCTCCGTGTCAAGCATTCATACAAGGGTATTTATAGAATCAGCATAGTCCAAAGCTTACTTACCTTGGTCATAAAGTAACCAAATAATATAGGATGCATGATAAATATTTCTACAGCAAAACTGAGAGAAACCTCAGTGCATAAAAAAGTCTTGTCTTCAATCGAGGTGAGACAAAACCTTAATTGACTGGATCTCAGCCTGCTGTGCCTTTGATTAGCCAAATCTCTTCGTAGACTAACTCCACATAAAGCACGATGGAAATATGTTGACTGCAATGAGATACCAACAAACTTACAGGAAACCATCTAAGCAGGTAGAGAATTGTAGGTAGAATAGAAAGGGAATATGTTGGATAAAAAAGTGATAGAATGATATGTACCTTTTAGCGTTTTAAGTAAATCCAGATCGAAGTGGCTGCAATGCAAAATGACATGCCGTTGAGAGGGTGTGCCCGCACCTAATACAATTTTCTTTTCTGGCGCACACCATTATAGCCATATATTTACTAAAATACCTGTTGATGATCTTTGCTGGTTCAGAAATTCTCTATGCACATGGCGTGCTTCGACACGAGGTAGTTCAAAGGGGCTTAGCACACATTAGTATGATCTTCATGACAAATTTAATGAACGAATCACAAGGTAGAAATGTAGTAAGATATTCAACTTTTTTTACGTGTTCTGAATTAAGTTGGTACTAGATCACTTAAGTTTTCTTTTCTTATTTGGGCTAACATGCTCCATTTGGAACTTGACATCATAACATCGTGTAAACAGGTTTTGATAGTGCCATATGCAGTCTGAGTCCTGAACCTGCGTTTTTTGAGAGTTTATAGATGAGTTGTATGTTGCAACATATCTAGATACAGGCATGTAGCATTAATTGCTTATGTTTGTTTGGCAACAGTCTTCTAGGAATAGAAGGCAAATAGGATTTTTGGAAGATCCTTAGAAACTGAAACTGTTTGGTATCAACTAATGGGACTATAATTACTCATGGTCAGATATAATTTTAAACCTGAATTGTAAATTACAAATGTTCAGTAAATATTTTTCAATGAGGATGCATACCTTCCATTTTGCAGTAATCTGAACATGTTTTTTGCACAGTTTACTCAGCGAGCGTGGCGTGCTGGCTGTTAAATGTCAGAAATCTGTATGACACATGTGCACAGAAGAACTATAGGTCACAAATAAATATAAATGAGTATTTGCAAGGTAGAGTACGGAGTACAGGTGCTGTTCATATCAGATAATTATGTAAGTAGATTAAATAAGGTCAAAACACTGCTCGTAAAGGCTACAAAGTGCATGTGGAAAGAAGGCAGATGTGGGAATAAATGGGACTATAATTACTTATAGTCGGATATATTTTTAAATCTGAATTGTAAATTATAAATGTTCAGTAAATATTTTTTTTCCAATGAGGATGCATACCTTCCATTTTGCAGTAATCTGGACCCTTTTTTTTGCACAGTTTACTCTGCGAGCATGACACGCTGGCACTCGCCGCGGAGGGTGATTCCTGCGGAATTCTAGAATCCAGATCTCTAGAATCTAGATTTTGGATAATAAAATCTTTGCCTGTATGAGTCACTTCATATCTACTTTAAAGGCAGAGTATATGAGTCTAACTGTGTTTATCGTACAAATTGAATGTTCCTATACATGTAAATGATCCTGTACTGGTCCCGCATTTCATCGCCACCATCCTCCTGATACATAGCATGATTAGCATCACTTACGTACTGACATGACAGCATAATTCCAAGTGTTTACCTGCATGTCAGAAGTCCACAAGGTGAGGTTGTCACGAAGAAGCTGCATGATGAGGGTGCTATCCTTGTACGACTCTTCCCCAAGACTATCCAGCTCTGAAATAGCTTCGTCGAATGCCTGGAACCAAAGCCCTCAAATCATAAAGGTTAATTGGGTATGTGCCATTATAATTTTCTATGTTTTGATATGTGCCACTAAACTTTTTAAGCTTGCAAATATGCCATTAAACTTTTAATCAAATCTAAAATAAACCATTGTCTACGGTTTAGTTCCAAACAGACCCACCACTATACATGTATTTTTCGTATTTCCCTTTGTATCATTGCCGAACACAATTGTTATTTTGCTGTTACGAAGGCATCACTTCTCTTTGGGTCTCACCAGTTACGAACACGATTACTGTTACGAATGCATCACGTCTTCTTCAACATGATTGTTGTTTTGCTGTTACCCAAATCGTCAGAGCCCTGCTGGTGAGCAACGCCTAGTGAAATCTTGTGAAGAAACAGTCCAACAGAGTAACATGCTACCATCTGAGCAGAACTAGGAACCAAAATTGCAACACACATGTACAAATCATGAACTGTCCACAATAGAATAACCAATAGTGACCATAGCAAAAATCTTCTGTTTCTGAATAAAAATAGCAAAACCGGTGTCGTGTTCGTAAAAGCAAGGGCAAGGGTAGAAAGAGAAATACGAAAATATACTGGTGGGTAGGTCTGTTTGAGACTAAACCGTAGACAATGGTCTATTTCAGACTTAATTAAAAGTTTAATGGCACTTTTGCAACCTTAAAAAGTTTAGTGGCATATATCAAAACATAGAAAATTATAATGGCACAGACACAATTAACCCAATCATAAAACAGCATGTCATCCCTCAAATCACCAGGAGAAGGGGAGAAGGGGAACCTGTTTGGCCAGCGAGCAGGCACGGTCCGGCGAGCTGAGGATCTCGTAGTAGAAGACAGAGAAGTTGAGGGCGAGGGCGAGCCTGATGGGATGTGTGGGCGGCACCGCGGTAGCTCCTTGACGGAGGCACGGAACCCACGGTACCTAGAAGCAGCTCGCTGGCTTCGCGCTCCCCGGAGCCCTCCGCCGCCGCCGCGGCGGACGCCGGCTTGCCGCAGTGCTTCCGGTGCGCGCGCCGCTGCTTGGCGCTCGGGTGCCCGTTCGGGTACTGGTACCCGCACGCGTGGCACAGGACGCCCTCCCCTCCGGCTCCCGCTCCTGCGCGAGAAACCACCGCGCCGTCACATGTCACGTCCACAAGCAGGCACGGGGGGACGACAGAGAAAAAAAGAAACGCATCTTTTCACAGTGCCGACGGCGGGGGACTTACCGGGCACGCTCCCGCCTCCGATCTTGTGGGCGCTCTCCATGGCGACGGGGAACCCGCGGCGCGGTGCTCGGCGGCAACGGCGAGGGAGAGGGAGGCGAGTGGGGTTGGTTGGTTGGTTGCCCGCCCGCCTGCTCGCTTTGCGCAGTGAGAGTGTGTGTGGAGATTGGAGAAGACGAGGCGAGTAGGCGTCCTTGCGCTCGGCGCCGGTCTTGAACTCGGCGAGGTAGCAGTGGTAGTCCTCCATCTTGAGGTAGAAGACCCTGGCGTCCACGGCCGCCGCCGCTGGCACGAGGCGCCCGTCGAGGAGGCGCAGGATCCCCGTGCAGATCCCGGAGAGCTCGGCCTCGACGCGCGCGCGGTACCCCCTGGCGGCGGCGGGTAGCGAGGACCAAGATGACCTGCAGCGCTGGGGCGAAAGGAGGCGACGAGACGTAGTACCGACCAGAAGGATCGAGGAGCGTACAGAACAAGGAGGTTCTCGATGCGTATGTAGCCGTTGATTAGAAATCCGACGTCTAGAAAAATTTGAGCCGACGTGGACAATGTTATAGACGCCGTTTCCGTTCCGCTTTAAAGATAAGGAAATTATGTATAGACCGACTTTTGTTGTTTTCAAACCGATTTATTTTAAAATTGGTTTTTGGCATTGAAAACTTGTCAAATGTGTTTTATAATTGTTTTCTATTGAGATAAGACCACTCCTCTTTTTACACGAGAGGATCACGACCAATTGATGTATCTAGCATCCAATTAATAAAAATATATCTACTATCTATTTTTCTTTTTATATCTTATTCTTTGTCATGTAGCGACGTTTTAGATAATGTTGGCGATCCCAAGACAACCTCTGTGTATACTTTTTTCTGAGGCGAAGGATAATTATTTTTGTTGGAGATGCTAAGGTGTCATCTTCACAGAATTACAGAAGATAAAGTAGTACACAATGTTTCTAATTACATGTATTATGATGTATAGTATAATACACTATGTGCTAAGGAGTCGCAACGTCGTTTTTGCCTACCTACCCAACGGCACCGGCCGGTTGACCGGAGCCCAGCACGGACGTGCGGTGTGCGTCCCCGGTCTCCGCGGCGCCGCCTACCACGGTCACGACCAACGTGCCCCCAGCGGCATCGATCAACGCCGGAGGCGGCGAGGGGCGCGTGTCCGCCGTCGCCTTGGGCCGCACCTCGGCCCGGCACACCGGGCACGTGGTCCGGGACCGCAGCCACGCGTCGATGCAATCGACGTGGAAGACGTGGCTGCAGCCCGGGAGCGCGCGCACCTTCTCGCCGTCCGCGAGCTCCGACAGACACACCGCGCAGTCCGCCGTCCCGGTCCCGGCGCCGTCGGAGGCGGAGCTAGGCCCGTCGTCGTCCGCCCCGCGGACGCGGTACGTGGCGACCGGCAGCGCGGCGAGCGCGGACGCGGCGAGCCCGTGGCGGGCGCTCCTCCTGGCGAAGGAGCCGAAGGAGCGGCGGACGCCCACGGCCAGGCGGCCCCGTCCGCGCGCCACGAACTGGTACAGGAGCAGGCGGATGAGGACGAAGACGACGGTGAGTATGGCGAGTATGACGACGGCCGTGAGCAGGACGCGGCCGGTGAAGCTGTAGTCCGGATGCTGCGGCTGCGGCTGCGGCTGCGGCTGCTCCTTCTGCCGCCACACGAACGGGCCCGGCCCGCCGTCGCGCGCCGGCGGCAAAGGGCTCCCCACGGAGGGGCTCGAGCTCGACATGGATGGGATGGACATGGCCGCACGGGGCCAAGAAGTTGGCCGAACGCGAGTGATTCTTGTCTGCGATAGTGTGCTTGCAGCCTTGCCTTGCACACGTTGGCGTTTGTAAGCAGTGACGCAGTCAACGGCGCCGGCGTGTGTTAGAAAAAAAAAAGAGATATTTTGTGTCCGTGGCCGCGTGGCTTGGCCGACGACTTGTGGGATGGAAGTAGTAGTAGGATGGTGCCGAGAATTCCGAATGCCAATTTCTGTGCTTGTGCAGTTGCATAATATAAACGCATTTTTGTTAATAATATAAACTAGGTGAGTGCCCGTGCGTTGCAACGGAAACATATAATAGCATGATAATTTATATACAAATGTATGTTATAAGAAAAAGATTTCGTAATCCATTTGTGATCCTAGTTATACATAAATTTTATTATTTTTATGTAGCTATTTCACCACTACATTTCAACCATTAGTACTATACAGACTTCTATATATGATTTTAATAATGTCATATCAATTGCATAATTTAAATACTAAGACTATCACAACAAATTACAAACTTATACAAATCTTTAGGAAATATCACAAGGCCTTACAATTCAAACAGATACTCAATATATATAACAGTACATTCCATTAATAACATGTCCACAAGTCATCATATGCCATATGTCTTTTACCTTAAACTCCTAGTAACAACGAAATTGATCAATGACACATATCGCAACAGTTATCTTTTGTGCCGGTATCTTAGGGGATTCATAGAGAGGTCGAAGAACCTCAAGCACACAGTAAGCCTGTATTAAAACACAAGAAAATTTAGATACATATCTGCTAAAAATTAAAATATGAGTAGATGCATATCTTAACAACCTGATCACACGAGATAGAGAGAGAAAGTGCACTGGAAGCTCGTGGTGGAGCAAACAACAGAGAGTTTTAATAATTAAGATGTTGCTATAAAAAATTTTCAATCTCTCTAGGTTGTAAATGTAGGATGTAACTATTGAGAAATTGAACAAGATCAATAGAAATAGAGATCATACCCGTCATCATGGGTGTGGAAAAAGCAAAATGTCAGCTAAAGTAGGCCTATATAGTATCAAATATGGAATTAACTAACCTCAATACAAGAGAACAACATTTCGAACACTTTGGTTCAAATCATTCATTAATTGCAGGACCTGCACAAGACAAAAATTCTTAGAGCTTCTAGATATATCACACCATACAAAATGATACAAATTTGGATATGATGTCAACAGTGACATCGGAACCCCCAACACTGTCTTCGAGGTAATTCAGATCTAGCACAATACATTATTATTGTTTGACTTTTATTACCATAAGACTACTGCTAAAGTTATGAAAATTAGGTAGGTTCCTGTGGAGCAAAGGAGTAGAACACAAATAGACAACACTACAAGATGTGACAGTGTCTCGCATTGGAATCCTAGCATATACAAGAGCTAGTGTTGTAGCATTGATGCAAGCTGAGTAGCAGACCTTGTTCCTGTTGTGCATATGGTGATGGTCAAGACGACAATAATTTTGAAGCACAATCTATGGTTACATTATTTCCAAGAAGCAAAAGAATAATATGTTATAACATGACTCAATAACATAGGTTAAATTATTTTCAAGAAGCAAAAGAAAAATATACCATAGCATGAGTAATAATTGACTAAGATAGAAACAAATAATATGCTACACTCGGTAATGTAGATAAATATAAAAGGCATACAACATAATTGGTATACATTCTCCAGATTGTCTCATCATGCCAAGTAAAAAATCTAGATTTACTCAACCCACAGAAATAATGGTCTTGCTTGATATCATTTTAGGACGTAACAAAAAAGGAAGCTTTGTTCAAAAATAAATAATAGAGGGGTTCTAAGAGTGAATACAACCTGGGACAACTTCAACAATGAGAAAGAAGTGAAGCAGAACACCTACCATCATCAGCTTGAAGAACTTGGACATGACATCAATCTGCAAAAAAGTATAACAAACATTGTAAGTTGGCCCTGATATCATATTAAAAAACTGATGTTTTTTAAAAGACCGACCTGAGTGTGGCATTAAATGCGTTAATATGCTTGCCTTCGTTTTATGTCGAATAACAAGAGAAGTTTCTGTTGATCGCCTGTCAGATGATTGTAGCGTTATTTCACTATCATAGTTATTTGGGAAATGAAAGACCATGTACCTTCAAGCTGAACCCACTTTAGTTCACTACATTTCATGTAGCTATCGATTTTGCACAATGGGTGTTCACCTAACAACAAATAAAGCAAGTCAACTAAATTATACTGCAGAAATATAGTATTGTTTGTTATGCTGGATGCTACTCGTGAAGTTCCTGGTCTTAACCACCATCCAAATAAAATATACATTTCCTTTCAACTACCACTCATTTTATTTTCTATTGATTATTTTCCAAAACAAATTGCATAGGCATTGATGTGTTAATATTCGAAATTATACAAATTATTTATAAACTTTAATTACATATAAAATAATCTTAATTATTCCTGCAATTGTATAATACAAAAACAAATTATGCTGTACTTCAGTTTTCGATGAATACAAAAATGAAAGGCACAAAAAAATATTTTGTAAACAATTTGGCAAAAAAAATTTGTATTCGCCCACCTTTCTTTGTTGCAAACTTCACATGCATGACAGTAACATATGCATCTTTCGAGTCCAAGTGTGATCCACTTTTGATAGTGCACACATCTTGCATCTATTTAATTGATGGGAATCACTGGAAGAAATGAGTTGCCTTGAACATGTTACCAATTGCATTAGCTTAACTAATCTCAAAATGGATCCCGATTATATTTGGGGCTTGGGAGCAATAGGGAGACAATAAGGGGTAGAGTACTCACAAGTCCTAACAGCCGAGACAATTGTGTTCCTAAATCTTCTCCTTCATTATCCGAAGGCATGACCCTGTACCATCAAATAGGAAGGACAATTTGATTTTCAGAGTTCGATTTCAAATTGAGGATAAATATATGCACATGATTACAAATACAAATTGTTGAAAGGACAGGAGATGATTCAATTGGCTAAATAAAAAATACCATGTTCACCTAGAAAATGGATATAGGCATTCAGAGGCAATCAGAAAAATGACGCCCACATCATGTATATAAGGCCACCAATTGTACTCCACCGAGGAAGAAAGAATCAGTGTAGCCATAATCCTACTATGATCATAATGAATGGATTCTGCATTACTTCAGGAATAACAGATCCCACCCTCACCAACACCAAATGGATACAAAAAGTTAACAACCCAAGCAATACAAAAGAACATGCATAAAACCTCTTGAGGCTGAACCAAGCAAGACATAACAGATTATGCTAATACTTGATGACAAATCTATTGCTCTGGTGTCCAAAGTTAATTATATGAATCCAAGGGGAAATGGAAACAAGAGGTCACAAAGATGATACCGTTCATAACAGATTAAAAAGTTTTCTTCGACATAAGGTTTATTGGTCTGATATTAGAACAATAGAAAGTCATTAGGTTGTCAATGTGTATTTGCAGAATTAAAACGAAGACAAACTAACCTTCAACCTAAATCCAGTAAAAATAATACACCTAAACAATACTGGCTTCAAATTGGCTCGATTTCACTTCCACACAAGAATCGCTAACATTAGCACATGATGTATTTAGTCACCTGAGAAACAGAAACCTTGTAGTCAAGTAGCATCTGGGGCATCTTCTTCATATGATCTAGGTCATTCAAGCTAGGCTGCTAGCTTCCGCTGCCCACCAGCCTCATGTGGTGCACAGTGCAGACGTCGGAGCCGGGTAGGAGGGGAGCAGGAGGATGACACATAGAGTCGCCGGTCGATGTGCGAATGACCGGAGGCAAGGGCGTGAGGCGATTGGCGAGACACGTGTGGGAGAGCCACTTAGGCAGACATGGAGTTTAGGATTGCCCTGCTGTTGTTGAGTGCCCAAGTATCAGCGCCGACGTCGCTGCATGCCGAGGGTAACTCAAGGATGGAGCGGAAGCCAGTAAGGATTTAGGATGACAATAGTGACGCGGGATGAATACCCTGCACTCCAGGAACTCCTCGGAAAGTCCGAGAGGCGGGGGAGACTATCGTCGCCTTGAGCGTTGCTCGAATACCATTTGTTGCCAACCTCGCCATGAACGCGGGAGACAACGAAGTTGGCGACCGCTCGGTAGAGTCCAACTTCATCTGGAGGGAGAGAGAAGCTTACCATGATTTGACATGCACCATAGGGGGCACCGCTGCGGCGTGTAGCGTGCTCCTGTAGCCGCTAAATAAGTGGTGGGGACACTCCAACAAGAGACTGTAAACACCATGTACCCTAAATATAGAGGTTTTACATGTCCAATATTGCTCCAACAAGAAACACTAAAACTTCTGCTAAAATATAGCATGCGAACATTTGGCGGAGTGGCGGCCGCTCGCTATCAACTGTTCACGCGCGCGCCTCGTCCTCTTGTTCTCTCCTACGCTACCTCAGAAGCTTCTAGAGGTCAAAGAAGCAATGTTGCCGAGGGGAGCAACTTGGTTCAGTCGCAACGCTGACGACATCGGAAATTTGTAAAACAGGGTGCTAGAACGAGGAAAGAGAGGAGATCGAGCGGATACTTGGGATTCAGAGATCGAGCGCGGAGATGGAGGTGGCATTGCCCGCGACGTCTCCAAGCACGACAATGTCGACCTCCATCATGCGACGTAGCCACATCTGGTGAAGAATGTTGAGCTTGATGGAGGCGACGTTGGCCACGGGCTCAGAGCTAGGACAGGGTGAGGACGGACACACGATGCATGTCTGGGACGGGGCAAGAATAGAGCAGACACGAATCAGGGGGGTGCCGCTAGCCATGGGCGCAGATCAGGGAAGGGTCGACGTCGGCCATGTGCGGAGGAGGACATGGTTGAACACTGGGGCTGCCTTCTATCTCGTGAGAAGAAATATGGCAGGTCAACGACGAGCAAACCCACAACAGAAATTATACGACCCATTTATGGCCCAAAACATTGATTATGTTGATATAGAGGATGTAATTCAGAGGACGCTGCTAGAGATGTAAAAAATGTAGAGGATGGAATCTTTTAGAGAGAATTGTAAATGACGGAAAATAATCATTTACGGGATGAAATTTAGAGGATGTTGCTAGAGACAGCCTTAGACTGTCTTCAGTGCCCCCCTAAATTATGCCCTCTATATCCCACTTTCACACCACATCAGCAATCGCTCTCTGTCCCTATATCTTCGCACTTCGCAGGACCATCCCAATAAAATATACATTTCCTCTTAACTACCACTCATTTTATTTTATTTTTGGGTTTCCAAAAGAAAAACCATACTTGCAGTTGGGATTAAATTATTAAGCTTAAAAGTATTAATAAACACACATTAGATGATCGAGTCTTATTAGAAATAGTACTAATTCATTCGTATTCAATAATATCAAACAAATTAATATGGATGAAGACATAACCATCAAAGTGTTATATACATTAACTAATCAGTAACAGAAACAATTTCAAAGAATAATACAAAACACATTGATCTTCATTGTTCAGACTGTCGGTAAGCATTTGTAGAACACAACAATACATTTTTATATTCGTTTGTAATGGTGGTTTGTTCGTAAATACTGTCAAGAAAGGGAAAAATGAAGACTTTACAGTTTTCCTTGCATTAGAAAAAGAAACATGAGTTCACCATATAATCGGTGTGAATTTCCATATTCACTCGTTACTGATAGAACACAGGTACTCCAATGGTTTTGTTGGTATTAAATCCACGGATTGCGTCAAAATGAAAACAACAGGGAAGAACAATACTATGTTAATCACTTAATCTTTGGTAGACAAGTCGCAGTTGTAAGTAATTGCGCTCACAAAAAGGAAGGGGAAGCATGTACTAATTTAAGTCTGTACCCACTAAATGTCATGTACTGCTTCATATTTACATTCTTGTTATAAACAAAACCTTCTTTGTTTCCTCGTATTGCAACAATGTTGCAACTACCAACTACGACATTGCTTGAACACAAAATATGCTAGACAGTAGAGGAATTTGTTTTAATCTTCTATCATGCCTGAAAGCTATTTTCCTTTGGTCTGAATTCTATGCCTAGTTGATTCTGATGGAAAGCCTGCTGTGGCATTCATTTACGATCTAGTTAAATTTGGATTGGTCGAATGAGTATACTTTACTGGTAGTAATTAAGCTGAAATGTCCTACATAACGTTCAGATTTGTACCTTCGTATAAAGTGAACAGAAACAGCTTGCTTAATCAAAGCTTCAACAACACAAATCGCTTCAAATCGTGAGACGCAGTCTCTGCAAGCAACAATGATTGATTAAAAATTAAAATCTTTAGGGCATTTTGGATAAAGCATAAACCAATCAACATCCAAGCGTGCTTCCCCCAAACTTTCCTCTTCCCGTCTTCCAGACGACGACTCTGTCACCGGCCTCCACGGTCTTCAAGCGTGCGTGTTAGAGAGCAAGGAGGAGCAGAGCTGGCAGAGTGGATGTAGTGGAGAGGGAGCGTGTGGGCATGGACTGAAGATGGCGCAGCGGTTGTGAGGAGGAAGGCGCTGCCGTGTCTCGGGAGATCGATGTGAGGGAGCGCTTGCAGGGAGAGGTGGAGGGAGGCCTGCTGGGCAGGGAGAGCAGCAGAGGTGGACTCGAACGGCAGGCTGGACCGGGGCCAGAGGCGTGCGGGCTGCTAGGCATGCGACATGGGCCGCACCAAATAAGCTGCGGGCTGCCGTAGTCGTCACAACTTGCAAAATATAGTACCATACTGGACAGCCAACAATTGCGGTACCAACTTATAAGCTATGCTGCTTCAGAAGAAGTAATTGTGGTTAAGTGCTCTTGCCGATCTCTACTCCCGGCAATTTTTTGCGCGAGAGAACGTTGAGTTGCGACATGAAAAGGAAGAGAGAGACTGTCAAGTGGACCTCGGCGTGCAGAGTATTCAGAACAAGAATGGTTTGCGTGATGGGAATGGAGGAGTGTGCTGAGAACAGGGAATCCACTATGAATGGCAGAATCGGGAATGGGAAATGGCAAAGGAAGAGAGAGACTGTCAAGTGGACCTCGACGTGTAGAGTATTCAGAACAAGAATGGTTTGCGTGATGGGAATGGAGGAGTGTGCTGAGAACAGGGAATCCACTATGAAATGGTCGACGTGCAGAGTATTCAGAACAAGAATGGTTTGCGTGATGGGAATGGAGGCGCGTGGATTTGAGTGATTTGAGTGTGCTGAGAACAGGGAATCCACTATGAATGACAGAATTGGGAATGGGAAATGGCAGAACCGGGAATGGGGCAGCCTACCCCTTGCTGTCTTAATAAATAGTATAGATATGGAGTATAACGTACCACCGTGCTAGCATAGAATAAATCGAAACATAACACGAACGTTTATATTATGCATATATGGAGTATAACGTACCACCGTGCTAGCATATAAATATGGAGTATACTCTACATTCGTACTTTACAGTTTAATCTAAAAGATTTTATCCTTTATATCTCTTTCTCTTCAACAACGTTCTCTAAATCACGTACTCTATACTCAAATACATATATTAGAGACATTTTTATTTTTATTTTTTTATATACATATTTGTCATACTCTCAAATATATTGTACATATTTTAGTTTTACTAATTATTTAAAGTATTCAAATGGATAAAGGATCGTTTAGAGAAATTCTATAAATAGACCACGATTCAAATATTTCTTTATAATTTAATTAATTAATTTAGGGCTTACTTGATTTTAGTTCAAAAAATAGTAAAAATAAAGTCTCATCCTAATTCGATCTATTTAAATTTTAGATCTCGTTACCACCTCTAGATAAGACTGGGACAAAATCATCTGGCACTTGATTCTGTTTATTTTTCTTCCTAGCCATGAGTTGAGAAGTCAGAAAATCCAGGTGCAAACAGGAGGGGCCTTTCACGCGAAGTTTGCTTACGCAGGAAGAGCCAGGGAAGTTTCTGGAAGCATGAGTCAACCGTGTTATAATTTGCTTGTGCTGACTGACTTCCAATCCAGATTAACAGCTACTAGATTTTCAATACAATAGCTTCCCGGACATAAAAGGAACGACGCAAGGCCACAGAAAACGCACAGCCGCAACGCAATGTCGCAGGAAATCGAACAGAGACGTGTGCCTTATTCCGTGGGCATGGGGATGGTTGACGATCGAACACGGATGTCTAAATGCTGGACACCGCAGATAGGTTCGGTCGTCCATTAAGAAACATCTTTATGCCAAAACGCATTGACAGGGTCGCTCGCCTTGAACCAAGCGGCATTGATAATTCAGCACATCTCATGTTGATTTGATCCCGCCAAGTTAGCGCGGAGAGTAGAGGGCAGAGCAAAACTTCAGGTCAAGCTGAACATGGAAACAGAAAAGATGCCAATATGGCACACACAAGTGGCCAGCATCTAGCATAATTTTACTCAGGTCATTAACAGCAGGTACATGTAAGTCTGAATGGATGGAGTACAACGTGCCAGAAATACTCAACGCGAGCACCAAACATCGTTCCTGCCATAAGAACTTTCACTTGCCACTGCAAAAGTTCAAAGTGAGAGATTTTAGAAGCCCACTCGCTAGAAATTACAAGGTTCATCATAGTTAGCCAGAATACAAAGATAGGATTTGTTCACTCACCTGTTCATCATCAAAGTTATGTTGTCACCTTTGAGGAGTATCCGGCCTGCAAACAATTTGACAGCCAAACATTTAGAGCACAGCAAAGAAATCATGATATTGATTCATGCCAGAGGGTTGGGGGGCAATTTTCCAGGGATGCATGTTTTACTAACCCAGTGTCTTCCTAGTGTTTTTCTTGACGTTGATTTCCTCAGCATCTTCGAGGACCAAGTTCATGTACTCATCGAATCCCTGCAAGTGTAACAAACTATGGTCTAAGTTTCACTAAATATAGTACAATCTGCAGGGTTTAGTGAGAGCAAAATGTCGAGGTATGAGTTGTCCTACCGAACAGTACACTATTCAAATGGTCCTTTACTTAACTGACATATACGAGAAATATAACTGCAAAGAATGTGGATCCTGTATTCATGTTCCCATCTTTAGACCAAAAAACATGACTGGAACACTTCATTTTACCCTGTAAATTCCAAATTGTCTGAATCCTAAAGTTCAAGCTCTCACAAAAAGGCTCATAGTATGGATGTACAGTATATTCCAAATTTTGTCTGAATCCTATAGTTCAAGCTCTCACAAAAAGGCTCATAGTATGGATGTACATTATAAATAACAAGCTCCTAGATTCCAATATCCATACGACCCATATCAGTTAACCATTACTCAAAGAAAAATATGAACACGAGGGTAAGCTTAAGCAATATGCAGAAACCTATAAATTTGGGCCACAGTAGAAAAATGAATTAAATTTGTGTTAATATAGATCTATTTTATGGCATAACAACCTAGTTAGCGATAGCAAATGGAAAAAGACATCTGCATAGCCCCACAAAAAACAGACATTTATACACATGCCCAGAAGTGCAGGCTTACCCAAACATTAGTCTGATCATACAGTCACATAGAAAACCAGATAATGGGAAAATAGGGGTCAGAAACAAAAGGTCCGCAATTTATATCCCATAACAAACAAACACATATAGGAAAACACAAATGATATAGAAATAGAGATAAACAAAGGAACACATGCTACCATACCATACACCTATTACCCACGACAATACAAATATTTCCCTAAGAAACCCAAGGAGCACTAAACATGCCCATAAGTGATTCCTGATCGACAGTTATCACCGATCATTTGTTTCCCAGTGTTCATGAGTTAAAACAATAAACTCACAAGTCACACCTCACAAGCCCTCACACTATTTCGTTTATAAGCATTGATAACATTCTGATTGAGCAAAAAGGTATATTTCCATAAGAAAGCAACACAGCTCAAGACTATTAACAGAGGCTGTTCATAATTCATACTAATTAGCCCTTCAGTTCCCACTACATGGGTTAGGATCGATTCCAGATTAGTGGATTTCTGTAACTTGATGAAAAGAAATGCCCAATATTGGAACACATCACATTTCAATCAGCTATAAAAGTCAGTAGGCACTTGATTATCAGCAAAATTTGAAGCTAAGCATTTACGTGGCACCAACCAATGTTGCCAACCCGTGTATTGGTTGGAACTCAAGTACTTTCTAACCTTCTGCTCTAACTAGAAGGTAATCCTTTCAAGACACTTGAAATCAACAATTGCAGTTGCCTTAGCTTAAGTATTGTGATCTAACAAAGAGCGTGCATCACATCAGACCATATTAGTAGGTGTTTGTGGCATAGTATTTGATTAAGGTCACATGTGATTTTAACCCACCAACTGTAAAGTGTTTTTTTTTCTAGCTGGCCTTTAGACCATAACAAAGCAAGCCGAGAGATGGCTCATGTTTATTACTCCCTTTTGCATTCTTTTGGGATCTAGACATCTAGTTAGGATAATTTGTCCCCTAAAACTACACAACTATTAGCATATACAGGCGCTAGTAGAGAGTTGCCAGGCGCTAGCAGAGAGTTACTAGTACTTAATTTTGCAGTTTGAATAAGAAACAAGGCAAGAAAACTCACGATGATGCGACCCTCAATCCGGAGGTCCTTCTGCTCGAAGAGCCAGATCTGGATGCGCGCTTTCTGCAACAAATCAAGTTTCAATGACTCAATCAATTTACAAACCCTGACCGAAGCACCGCAAAATACGCATATATAAAGCAAGAACCAAATCAATTTACAGGACAGAACTTTGCAATCCACTTACGCTCTGGAGGAAACGGAAGATGAGGTTCTGCCGCCGCGCACGCCCACCAAGGATTCGCCAACCACAGCATGAAACGTAGGCGAGCCCGATTAGGAACAGCACGACGATGTGAATGAAAAACAAAAAACACAGAAGAGCAAACAAGCGCAGAGGGGAAGGGGGGCGGACGGCGGAGAGGTAGCTTACGATGGGCTGGGTCATGATACGCTGCACCTTGGTGGACGCCATGGCTGCGGCGGCGGCGGCGGGAGCCTCCCCTCCTCCTCCTCGAACGTCTAGAAGCTTCAGGAGGCGTGCGCGGCGAGGCCAAAACCCTAGCTACCACGCGTCTCGTCTGCGAGGGGGCAGTGAGGGAGGAGGGTTTTGTTTCGCCCTGAGCTGAGCAGGATGCTCGGATGGTTGGAATGGCGGCGGCCGGGGGATGCTTGCCTTTGCCGTCGGATCCAGCCCACGGCTGAGATTGAAGGGCCTGAGTAGGCTGGTAGCCGGGCCGGCGGGATGGGCCTTAGAATTCTCAGATGGGCCCCAAATGATGGGAAAGAACGGGCCGTAAATTCTCACTGCGAGATTATTACAATCTCCTTTTTTTTGGATGTGTATATAAGCACAAGTACAAAGTCTTACACAAAGCGACCCAAATACTGGCATTCAAATTTAGCTTTGAGTCAAGTTTATTAGTGCATATAGGATAATTCGGTGTTTTTTTCACTGCGACATGGATCGTTCGGTCAAGTTAAATTGGACGATGAGCTAATCACGGGTTTTCTAGGATTTTTTTTTTTGGGTAAAAGGCTTCAGTGAGCATACAGAAGCAGGTGAGAGTTTCGCCGGGGATGTATCATGTATATGGACTGTGGCCGTTGCAGCTCCCACAGTTGCAACACAGAATTGTCCATCGTCGGTTGGTGCCATGCTGCCGGGAGCCACAACCGCTAGTCCGCTATAGGCCATAGCGAGCTAGCTGTACAACGGGTGTCGTGTCTGACAGTGCAGACAAGTTGTTCCTGCTACTCGACGAGTACGGTCCATGCATACGCAGCAGGCACCGCAATCCGATGCCGGCCGTTTGGCAAGGTCTGTGTCGCTGCGCGGCTGTAGTTACCGTCGTCCCCGAACCTGAATGCCACGAGCAACAGCAACACAGCGTGCATGCATGGCATGGCAGCCATATGGATGGGAGTCAGAGGTCCCCCGGCGGGGCACACAACTATGCAAATGCAAGCAATGGCACGCATCCTGCTGTCAGACGGGCGGCCGGGCGGGGGGGGGCCATGCGGCATGCCCGCGAAACTGTAGCTGACGACGGCAGTCGACCGCGCGCAGATGGATGGAGCTGTGTGCCACGCCAGCCGTCATCAGATGCGTCGTCGAGGCACTGGTCCATCCATGCCGAAACAAGCGCAGACGCTCGGCCCATTGCCCTATTGTATTGTAACCTTCTGGGAAAGTTTACCGGCGGCCGTGGCCGGGACTGCACGATCTGACGGCGGCTGGCCGGTGTTTTTACCGTTGATCTGGTACCGCTGCATGGCATTTCGGAGCTGATGCCCCCTGATTCTCTCAAGGGGGAAGGTGGCGTCTTAGAAGAGAAGACGGGATGAACTAGATAATTTAAAATATATTTTTATCCACTTTTATGTCTCTAGTTTTTACCTAGTTAAAATATATGCAATAAAAAGTAATATGTTTTGATGTACAACTTAGAATTTGCTGGAGTATATTAATATCTCCATCTTAAAAAAAGTTTACACAACTCAGATTTCAATCTTATCAACTAGCCTATTAATATTGACCTAGAAAAAAAAAACAAATAAACAATACACTTAATATAGATGTGGAAGTTAATGGATGATAGAGATGTAAACTCACGTTCAACGATTTTGAAAATTTTACTTACCGAGACACATAGACACTCGTTTTTTTCTAGTCCTTATTAAAGCCCTCGCTATGATGCATTCATAAGAGCTATAGGTGTACATTTGGGCCGGACCTGATGGGCCAGCCCGAAGCACGGAAAAAAGCACGGTCCGTTATATCGGGCCGGGTTTGGGCCGAGGTCACGACCTATGGGCGGGCACAAGCACGACCCGTTTAAGGCAGGCACAAAATGACCCATATAGAGGCACGAAAAGGCCCATATATTTATTAAAACCACACTTCATTCCACACTTTCATATACTTGATAAAAAACACAAAGCTAGAGATAATGCTAGTTAGATGTTTTTTGTAGCTTTGAATTAGAGTGTGTGATGTAATTTTGCTTTTGTTATGAACATTAGACAATAAACTGAACTTACGAACTTTGTATAGAGCTGATTATACTCTTTTTCCTTCTAACAAAATGATTTATAAATGATGTAGTCATTGCATAGCTGTGGTAACTTTAATACAAATATTAAGTTTGATTTTGTTCAAATTTATTTGTCTTATCTTTTATTTGTTTTATTTTTTTTTTGAATTTAGGGCTCTAATGTGAATTTTGGGCCAAAAACTGAATTTCGGGCCAAAAATTGAATTTCGGGCCCTAATGTGAATTTCGGGCTTTTATAATTTCGGGCCGCCCGAAATGAGCATGTCACGTTTAAGCAATTATGGGTCGGGCCGTGGGCCGAGGGCTAGGCCCATGGGCCGGCCCGGCACGGCCCGAAAATCAAACAGGCCGGGCCGGGCCGAAATTCAAACAACATGGGCCTTTTCGGGCTTGGACCGGGCCGGGCCGGGCGGCCCGAATGTACATCTATAATAAGAGCCAAGTTCCTGGTCGTGTAACTCCGTAGACATGTCTCATATCTTTCCCACGCACAAGTGGATCTCCATAATGCCCTCTCTTGGACCACTTTTCACTATCTTCACCAGCGAGCTTCTTGCCAAAACATCATGGGGCCTCATGTCCT
Organism: Zea mays; assembly: GCF_902167145.1. Taxonomy (NCBI): domain Eukaryota; kingdom Viridiplantae; phylum Streptophyta; class Magnoliopsida; order Poales; family Poaceae; genus Zea; species Zea mays. The sequence goes on along the minus strand of NC_050098.1, from coordinate 3,555,581 downwards.
CTGGTGTACGGTGACGGTCACACCATAAATACAGTTAGACTAGTCTCGAGTACTACAAGATCCTTAGATTTACAAACATGGTGAGTACAAGCACTAAGTAAGCAAGAGGTGGTACACAAACATCACTAGCACTGTGCTTAAAACCTAGAGCAAAGTGTATTTAGCGACGAGGCACTTCGCAAAAGCACCTACACTCTACCTTCGTCTTCGTGCATCTTTGGCTTGTTCACAAGTTTCGAAGCTCTTCAAAGAGAGGCAGTAGATTAGTTTTTTGTTTGATTAAATGTTGGATATCTCAATGGTCTGTGGTCCTCTCATATATAAAGGAGTGGTGTTACGCGAGTAGAAACAACTTCCAAAACTTATTCTCCAGTTTGCCACGTCAGAAACCAATTTGAAAACAAATGAGTTCGAAATATAAGCAAACTTGTTTCGTCTGTAAACCTGGCCATGTTCGTTTTAAGGTTACTACATATGGATTGGAGAGGGGTGAGTAGGTTTAAATCCCATGCGAGTCCAAATCCATCCTACTAATATCTTCTAATCCACAAGAACTAGGGCGCTGCCTCATTGATTACTCCAGGTGCCTGAGATTGACAGAGACGAAGACGACGCAGCCTCGATCTGAAACCAGCATTTTGTGAAACGTCTGAAGAATAACGTCATCAGCGACATTATTGCTTCGGTAATTAATATGCATACATGCATGGGAGCGCGGTAATGTCGTGTTTCATTCATGCATTCACAGTTCTGTTTTTTTTTTGTTTTTGAAGAAAAAAAATACAATCAGATCGGGAGGTGGTGGCAGTAGTAATGGTCCGTATGTGAGTGAACAACCGGGAACAGTGGTGTGGTGCTATCCGCGCATGTGCGTCGTGACAGTTCTCGTTTTGAGGCCACTACTGGTCGCTGCGGGCATACGGACTGCAGGTAAGACAGGACAGGCCCTGCGGCCCAGATCGATGATCAGCCAGCCACCCAGCCCCCAGCCCCGCCCCCACCGTTGTCTCTGAGAGCTGTAGCACAGTAGAGTGCCCGTCTACTACAGCAGGTCAGCAGCGCCATGCCCCCTCTGTCCTGGGCATCGATGCATCGCCACCTTCGTACGTGTACAGTACTCCGATCCGACGCGCCATCACTACTCATCACATCAGTGATCACCACCACCACTCGCGCAGTCTCGCACATGAGCGAACTGATCGGTCCTGGTCCAGACCATCACACTTCACTTTCACCCTGTCAGCTAGCGTCGTAGGAGCTCTCTCTGCTCCCTCCCCGGCGATCCCGACCCCGGCCGCGCGCCGGCTCCCGCCCGCCGCCCCCGCCGCCGCCGCTGCTGGCCGGTCGGAGGGTGCGCGACCGGGTCCGGGCGGCTGTGTCCGGCCGCCGATGCATGCGTGCATGCGTTGACGATGCGCGAACGCACGGCAGCAATCAGCGCCGCGTACGCGAATGCACGGACGTACCGTACGCCATGCATGGCATGGCATTGGCATCTCATTCATCGGCTCCAGCGCGGCGGCGTACGTACAACGTACTACTACTTCACTGGTGGTAGTACGTACGTGCCCGCCCTCCCGCCGGATCCGTCAGCGTCAGAGCCTCTGCATCAATCATCACTCACCAGAGCGAGAGAGAACGGGACGTGACTGGACCTGGACGACGGCCGGCCGCATTTACGGCGCTCATGCTCCGTTCTGCGGCCAGGGTACAGCGGCGGTCCGGGGCCAGGCCAGGGGGGTGGGGGGCGCGGATCGGATCACATCAATCAAATCGCCGGCCGGGGCCGCCTGTGCACCCTGACGCCGCTGTCCTGCCTGCCTGCGCTGCGCATATGGGAACGTGGTCTGATGACCCTGCCTGACCCAGCGCCCCGCCCGCCTCTCGTTCTCGTGTGCAGACACCGTACGTACCCCCTGCCGGCCATCATTGTGTCGGAGTTGCCGTGATACACCGGCAGCCGCGAACACCACTGTGCCATGCATGCATGATGCATCGCTGTCCTGTGTCCTGTCCACTGCATCCACGGGCCCGCCCCATGGTCGTAGGCGTAGCTAGCAGCCGTGAAGTACTGGTACTGCTGGCTGCCGCGTCGGTCGCCCGGGGTCCGTCCGTGTCCGCCCGCCCGCCGGCCGGCCCGCTCCGTCGTCGTCGTGCGCTGTTCACCGCGAGGTGGCTGCATGCATGCATGCATGTGGAGCTCCGATCCACGGCGAATCTGACGACCTGTTCGTTTCCGGCTCCAGTCGTCTCGATCGCACACCGGCCAGCGGCTGGGCTGGGGGCTCCCGTCAGGTTTGTTTTGGTAGCATGCACGCGCATGCGAGCATGGCCTTGCCGCAAACGCATGTGATCCGTTGCCCGGCAGGCTCATGCACGCGGTGGTGCAGTGCAGGCGGCAGGCCTGGTGGTTGCCGGCTCTGATGCTACAGCACCCTACTAGTAGCACACCACAGTCCACAGGACACGATCCACACCGCCACATGTCCAGGACACTTTCTTGGCTTGCCTCGAAGCCCTTCTTTTTCCTCATGGAAAGCGCAAGGGATCTGGTTCGCGCAAAATTCTACCACCACCAATAACAATATAGCCTTTTAGTTCACCACCAACGTCAATATAGCCTTTTAGTCCAGGCAACTTAGGTTATACCAAACAAGTTGGGTAGTAGGCTAGAGTTTAAAACCTAACAGAATCCACAAGTCAAGGTTCGAGCACCTATATAACTCTTTTCTATATACTCATATTTAAAGCTAAATCTTTAGACATATCTCATCCTTTCAACTACCCTTTAACTAGCTCTTCCCATATTAACTTAGTATTTCTCTTCCTCTCTTCTCATTGCTATCACCTTAGGATCCCACCATGTCAACTTTAGTCTTCCTCTTTCTCACTCCTCATTGTTATTGCACCTTAGGATCCTACTAAGCTTTAGCGTCTCTAGAGGTCTCCCTTGGACATGTCCAAACCATCTCAACCGATGCTGGACAAGGTTTTCTTCAACTGGTGCTACCCCTAACCTATCACATATATCATCATTCCAGACTACATATTTCTACAACCCTTATATGTTGAAAATGATGTATTTTTCTAGGCCAACATTGTACACCATACGAAAGTCGCCTATAGGGGGGTGAATAGGCGAAATCTGAAATTTATAACTTAAAACACAATCTACAAGTCGGGGTTAGCGTTAGAATAAAATCCGAGTCTGGGAGAGGGGGGAAAACAAATCATGAGCAAATGAAGCGGATGACACGGTGATTTGTTTTACCGAGGTTCGGTTCTTGAGAAGCTAGTCCCTGTTGAGGTGGTCACAAATACCGGGTCTCTTTCAACCCTTTCCCTCTCTCAAACGGTCACCTAGACCGATTGAGCTTTCTCCTTAATCAAATGGGTCACTTAGACCCCACAAGGACCACCACACAATTGGTATCTCTTGCTTTGATTACAAGTTGCTTGAAGAACAAGAATGAGGAAGAAGAAAGCGATCCAAGAACAAGAGCTCAAAGAACACGAGCAAAACTCTCTCTCTAGTCACTAGTTGTTTGGAGTGGATTTGGGACTTGGAGAGGCTTTGATTCTTTTGAATTGTGTCTTGTATTGATTGCACTAGCTCTTGTATTGAATGAGATGTCTGAAAAACTTGGATGCTTGGAGTGGTGGTGGTTGGAGGGTATTTATAGCCCTCAACCACTACATAGCCGTTGGGGAGGCTGTCTATCGATGGGCGCACCAGCCACGTCACCTAACCGTTAGGGTTTTGAAGATTCTGACCGTTGGAGCGCTGACTTCATGTCGCATCGGACAGTCTGGTGCTGCACCGGACAGGTACTGTTCACTGTCTGGTGCACCTCTGATGCCTGCTCTGACTTCTGCGCGCACTGTTCACGCACTGTTCACGCTTTTTCAGACGATCGTTGCGCTGGATAGCCGTTGCTCCGCTGGTGCACCGGATAGTCCGGTGGCCCACCGGACAGTTCGGTGAATTATAGCGGAGCGGCGCCTAAGAAACCCGAAGGTGAAGAGTTCAGACTGTACGGCCCCTGGTGCACCGGACACTGTCTGGTGCCACACCGGACAGTCTGGTGCACCAAACCAGGGTTCTCTTCAGTTTCTATTGCTCCTTTCTTTTTGAACCCTAACTTGAATTTTTATTGGTTTGTGTTGAACCTTTATGCACCTGTAGAATACATAATCTAGAGCAAACTAGTTAGTCCAATATTTGTGTTGGGCATTCAACCACCAAAATCATTATAGGAAAAGGTTTGACCTTATTTCCCTTTCAATCTCCCCTTTTTGGTGACTGATGCCAACACAAACCAAAGCAAATGTATAAGTGCAGAATTAAACTAGTTTGCATAATGTAAGTACATAGATTACTTAGAATTAAACCAATTTATAATTTCACTAGATATGCATGGATTGCTTTCTTTTTATTTAACATTTCGGACCACCTTTGCACCACTTGTTTTGTTTTTGCAAATTCTTTTGGAAAATCTTTTCAAAGACTTTTTGTAAATAGTCAAAGGTATAAGAATAAGATTGTACGAAGCATTTTCATGATTTGAAATTTTCCCCCTGTTTCAAATGCTTTTCCTTTGACTACAACAAAACTCTCCCTGAATGAAATTCTCCCCTTAGTGTTCAAGAGGGTTTTTCCAATTTTTGAAAATACTAAAGACTTTCTCCCCCTTTTGAAAACACATTAAGATACCAATTTGAAAACTTCATTTTAAAATTTGGTGGTGGTGCGGTCCTTTTGCTTTGGGCTAATACTCTCTCCCCCTTTGGCATTAATCGCCAAAAACGGAGACATTGGAGAGCCCTTTAACATTTTCTCGCCCTTTGGTAAACAATATATGAGTGAAAGGTTATACCAAATTGGAGAGTGTTGTGAAGTAACGACGAAGTGTAAATGATATCGGTAGTCGGTAGAGTGAAGTCGAAGTCTTGTCTTCGTCGAGTACTCCATTTCCCTTTCAATCTATTACTTAGCATATAAACACACTTGGAAACACATTAGTCGTAGCAAATAAAAGAGATAAGATCAAAGGTATATAAATGAGCTATGTGTGTAATGTTTCAATCAAAATTCTGAGAATCAAGAATATTTAGCTCATTCCTAAGTTTGCTAAAGGTTTTCTCATCTAAAGGCTTGGTGAAGATATCGGCTAATTGATCTTTGGTGTTAATGTAGGCTATCTCGATGTCCCCCTTTGTTGGTGATCCCTCAAAAAGTGATACCGAATGTCTATGTGCTTAGTGCGGTTATATTCAATGGGATTCTCCGCCATGCGGATTGAAAGTTCCCTTTGCCCGGGAACAGGATCTGGATGTCGCCTAGAGGGGGGTGAATAGGCGAATAAAAATTATCACTTTAAAACTTTACTCTTACTCTACTCGAAGACCAGATCGCAGCGGAATGAAAGACCCTTCGAGTAGGTTGCAGCGGAATAGAAGATCCTGTCTCAAAGTGCCCTACACTTCAAATATAACTTGTATACCAAATAAGTATTGAAGAGCAGATATAAAAAGTAGATAATGCAGAGAGACATCACACAATACAGAGATTTATCCCGAGGTTCGGCCAAGCTGAAAGGGAAATGTGCCCTTGGGCCATTTCTAAGTATTTTGGTGATTTAGTGCCCAACACAGGTGCCTAATTGTAAAATGGTGGACAAAGTACAAATCAAGGATAAAGGTATGTTTCTCAGACTTAGTACATTGTTTTATGGACTAATGTATTGTGTCTAAGTGCTGGAAACAGAAAAAATCGAGTTGGAGAAGAGATGGCTCGAGCAGCCAAAGTCTGCCCAGTCTGGGTGCACCGGACTATCCGGTGGTGCACCAGACAGTGTCCGGTGCGCCAGGCTGGCTTGGGCAAAGTGGCTGTTCTCGGGACTTCGACGGCGGTGTACGGCTAAAATTCACCGGACTGTCCGGTGTGCACCGGACTGTCCGGTGGGCCGCTCACAGGCGAACTCGTCGCTCTCGGGAAACCATCAACGGCGTACGACTAAAATTCACCGGACTGTCCGGTGTGCACCGGACTGTCCGGTGAGCCAACGGTCGGCCGGGCCAACGGTCGGCCGCGCAATCTGCGCGGGACACGTGGCCGAGCCAACGGCTAGAAGATGGCACCGGACATGGCAAGTGCACCAACGGCTCCCAGGCTGCCAACGGTCGACTGCGCTGTTAACTTGACTGGTCGCTATCATACTCAATTCCAAAATATTTTTCCAATATGTCGACTTGAGTAAGGAGATCTGGGCTTGGGAGTTCCTCCAAATCATCTGCAGCTTCATCATCTTCAGCATATTGCAGGGCTTCATCTTGAATAATTTTAACCCTCTTGGAGTCAGCAAACTTTTTGATGGACAGAGCACACTTCTCAAGCATGTCGCATACATCTCCAATTTGAAACAAAGTGGTCTTAAGTGTGTACACTGATTCCGGTTCACTAGTATCCACAACCCCATCAGTCACTAGACTGCGAATGATGTCAACATGTGTCTCGATGACTCGAACTGAGCTCTCAACCATGTCAAGTGGCTCTTTTTACATCTCTGAAACTGAAAAATGACCAAGTCTCACAATCAAAATTGAGATCACAACAAAGGCAGGGATCAGAGGGAAAACAAGGATGTTGCTTATAGGGCAAAAAGAGGGGTCCAAATAACATTGTCATGGCTATGAACAAGTCAAAGATGGGAGATAAGAACAAGTCTTATAACATAGGGTTGGGAAGCAAAGATAGGTATTCAAAAAACTTAGAAGGGAGATAAGAACAAGTCTTATAACATAGGGAGATAATAACATTGTCATGGCTATGTACTTCCATGATGTATGTGGCCATAATCACATTTGGCCTAATGATTATCAAACAAAGATAGGTAGTCAAAAAACACTAAAAATAGACTTCATTCGAAGGATACTAACACCTTAATGGTATACAAACATTTAATCAGCAAGGATAAAAGAAATAAAAAACTGATACATGAGAAGTAATTGACAACCAAACAATAAGCAATAAGCATATTGACAACCAAGCAAAATATGTAAGTGAAAACACCAACAGTAATTAATCTAAGCAAGTAATTGACAACCAAGCAATAAGCATATTGACAACCAAACAAAATATGTAAGTGAAAACACCAACAGTAATTAATCTAAGCACTGATAATCAGGGATAGCCATTGATTAACACCTTAATGTGTTTGAACCATTGATTAACCTAAGCATTTGATTAACCAAACCATTTGATTAACCTAAGCTATGATTCAAACACATATATATCCAGCTGTGTATTCAAACACATATATGATTCAAACACAAGTAATCTGCCATCAATTAACATATATGATTCAAACACATATAGGAAATTCGAGCCATGAACTTAGAAGAAATGGAACCTGAACTTCGACCTTACTACGAGAGGAAGAAGAAAGAGCTCAGGGACGGCGGCGCTTCGGGCTCGAGGACCGTGACGGCGACGCTTGGGCTCGGGGACTCGGCGCTCGGGCTCGGGGACGGCGACGCTCGGGCTCGGGGAAGGGGACGGTGGCGCACTCGGCGCTCGGGCTCGGGGACGGCGGCGCTCGGGCTCGGGGACGGGGACGGCGGCGCTCGGGCTCGTGCTCGGGGACGGGGACACGACGGCACCCTGGCGGCGCAACTGTGTCAGCTCGGGCGGGAAGAGTTAGGGTTCCCACCGACCAACAAGCCTTTTATATTGTAAACAATCACAGGCGGATATTTAGAAAAATCGCCTGTGATAGATAACATCACATGCGGTTGTTTATTCCGACTGCCTGTGATAGATTAACTTCACAGGCGGTCGGAGTAAAAAACCGCCTGTGATGTTATCTATCACAGGCGGTTTTTCTAAATATCCGCCTGTGATGTGTGTACACTATAAAAGGACTAGCCCCCCACGGGTTCCAGAACCCTATCTCCCAGAACATTCACAGCACTGTAGCGGCGGCAGGTTTTTTGAGATCTGATAGTCGCCTAGAGGGGGGGTGAATAGGGCGAAACTGAAATTTACAAATATAAACACAACTACAAGCCGGGTTAGCGTTAGAAATATAAACGAGTCCGCGAGAGAGGGCGCAAAACAAATCCCAAGCGAATAAGCAAGTGAGACACGGAGATTTGTTTTACCGAGGTTCGGTTCTTGCAAACCTACTCCCCGTTGAGGAGGCCACAAAGGCCGGGTCTCTTTCAACCCTTCCCTCTCTCAAACGGTCCCTCGGACCGAGTGAGCTTCTCTTCTCAAATCAAAGCCGGGAACAAAACTTCCCCGCAAGGGCCACCACACAATTGGTGCCTCTTGCCTTGATTACAATGGAGTTGTGATCTCAAGAACAAGTGAGAAAGAAAAGAAGCAATCCAAGCGCAAGAGCTCAAATGAACACGGCAAATCACTCTCTCTAGTCACTAGGGTTTTGTGTGGAATTGGAGAGGATTTGATCTCTTTGAATGTGTCTAGAATTGAATGCCTAGAGCTCTTGTAGTAGTTGAGAAGTGGAAAACTTGGATGGCAATGAATGTGGGGTGGTTGGGGTATTTATAGCCCCAACCACCAAATGTGGCCGTTGCTGGGAGCTCTCTGTTCGATGGCGCACCGGACAGTCCGGTGCACACCGGACAGTCCGCTGCCCCCCTGCCACGTCATCGTTGCCGTTGGATTCTGACCGTTGGAGCTCTGACATGTGGACCCGCCTGGATGTCCGGTGTACACCGGACATGAACTGTTCATTGTCCGGTGCAACGGTATGGGCGCGCCTGCCGACTGCGCGCGCAGAGCGCGCATTAAATGCGCTTGCAGGTGACCGTTGGCGCGGAAGTAGCCGTTGCTCCGTGGTTCACCGGACAGTCCGGTGCACACCGGACAGTCCGGTGAATTATAGCGGAGCGGCTGTCGTGAAAACCCGAGGATGACGAGTTCCGGAGGCCGCGGTTCGTTGGCGCACCGGACATGTTCGGTGCACACCGGACAGTCCGGTGAATTATAGCGCGCCGGCCTCCGCGAATTCCCGAGGGCGAAGGGTGAAGTCGAAGTCCTCTGGCGAAGGGTAGAAGACGAAGTCTACGGGCGCACCGGACAGTCCGGTGCACACCGGACAGTCCGGTGCACACCGGACAGTCCGGTGCCTCCAGCCAGAGGTGCCCTCGGTTGCCTTATTGCTCCTTTGTTGAATCCAACACTTGGTCTTTTTATTGGCTAGATGTGAACCTTTTGCACCTGTATAACTTATACACTAGAGCAAACTAGTCAGTCCAATATTTGTGTTGGGCAATTCAACCACCAAAATTATTTAGGAACTAGGTGTAAGCCTAATTCCCTTTCAATCTCCCCCTTTTTGGTGATTGATGCCAACACAAACCAAAGCAAATATAGAAGTGCATAATTGAACTAGTTTACATAATGTAAGTGCAAAGGTTACTTGGAATTGAGCCAATATAACTACTTACAAGATATGCATGGAATGTTTCTTTCTTATATAACATTTTGGACCACGTTTGCACCACTTGTTTTGTTTTTGCAAAACCTTTTGTAAATCCATTTCAAAGATCTTTTGCAAATGGTCAAAGGTAAAAAAATAAGAGTTTGCAAAAGCATTTTCAAGATTTGAAATTTCCTCCCCCTGTTTCAAATGCTTTTCCTTTGACTAAACAAAACTCCCCCTAAAAGAGATCCACCTCTTAGTGTTCAAGAGGGTTTTGATATATCATTTTTGAAATACTACTTTCTCCCCCTTTTGAACACAATAGGATACCAAATGATAAAGACTTTTGGAAAGCACTAAGTTTTTGAATTTGGTGGTGGTGGTGCGGTCCTTTTGCTTTGGGCTCATTTCTCCCCCTTTTTGGCATGAATCGCCAAAAACGGAATCATTAGAGCCCTCGGAGTAAGTTCCTCCCCTTTGGTCATAAGTAAATGAGTTGAGATTATACCAAAGACGAGATCCGGTCCTTTTGCTTTTGAGCTTTTACTCTCTCCTCCAAGGATGAAGTCCTTTTCTTTGATGCTCATTTCTCCCCAAGGAATAGAGAGTTGCTCGGAGTGATGGCGAAGCGTGAGTTACGGAGTGGAAGCCTTTGTCTTCGCCGAAGACTCCAATTCCCTTTCAATATACCTATGACTTGGTTTGAAATAGACTTGAAAACACATTAGTCATAGCATATAAAGGAGATATGATCAAAGGTATTCAAATGAGCTATGTGTGCAATCTTAGCAAAAGAAATTTCTAGAATCAAGAATATTGAGCTCATGCCTAAGTCTGGTAAAAGATTGTTCATCAAGTGGCTTGGTAAAGATATCGGCTAATTGATCTTTGGTATTAATGTAAGAAATCTCGATATCCCCCTTTTGTTGGTGATCCCTAAGAAAATGATACCGAATGGCTATGTGCTTAGTGCGGCTATGCTCGACGGGATTGTCGGCCATTTTGATTGCACTCTCATTATCACATAGCAAAGGGACTTTGGTTAATTTGTAACCGTAGTCCCGCAGGGTTTGCCTCATCCAAAGCAATTGCGCGCAACAATGTCCTGCGGCAATGTACTCGGCTTCGGCGGTGGAAAGAGCGACCGAATTTTGCTTCTTTGAAGCCCAAGACACCAAGGATCTTCCCAAGAACTGGCAAGTCCCCGATGTGCTCTTCCTATTGATTTTGCACCCCGCCCAATCGGCATCCGAATAACCAAGTAAATCAAATGTGGATCCCCGAGGGTACCAAAGCCCAAACTTAGGTGTGTAAGCCAAATATCTCAAGATTCGTTTTACGGCCGTAAGGTGGGATTCCTTAGGGTCGGATTGGAATCTTGCACACATGCATACGGAAAGCATAATGTCCGGTCGAGATGCACATAAATAAAGCAATGAACCAATCATCGACCGGTATACCTTTTGATCCACGGACTTACCTCCCGTGTCGAGGTCGAGATGCCCATTAGTTCCCATGGGTGTCTTGATGGGTTTGGCATCCTTCATCCCAAACTTAGCAAGAATGTCTTGAGTATACTTCGTTTGGCTGATGAAGGTGCCCTCTTGGAGTTGCTTGACTTGAAATCCTAGGAAATATTTCAACTCCCCCATCATCGACATCTCGAATTTTTGTGTCATGATCCTACTAAATTCTTCACATGTAGATTTGTTAGTAGACCCAAATATGATATCGTCAACATAAATTTGGCATACAAACAAATCATTGTCAAGAGTCTTAGTGAATAAAGTAGGATCGGCCTTGCCGACTTTGAAGCCATTTGCAATAAGGAAATCTCTAAGGCATTCATACCATGCTCTTGGGGCTTGCTTGAGCCCATAAAGCGCCTTAGAGAGCCTATAAACATGGTTAGGATACTCACTGTCTTCAAAGCCGGGAGGTTGCTCAACATAGACCTCTTCCTTGATTGGTCCGTTGAGGAAGGCACTTTTCACGTCCATTTGATAGAGCTTAAAGCCATGGTAAGTAGCATAGGCCAATAATATGCGAATTGACTCAAGCCTAGCTACGGGTGCATAGGTTTCACCAAAATCCAAACCTTCGACTTGTGAATACCCTTTGGCCACGAGTCGAGCTTTGTTCCTTGTCACCACACCATGCTCATCTTGCTTGTTGCGGAAGACCCATTTGGTTCCTACAACATTTTGGTTAGGACGTGGAACTAAATGCCAGACCTCATTCCTCGTGAAATTGTTGAGCTCCTCTTGCATCGCCACTACCCAATCCGAATCTTGGAGAGCTTCCTCTACCCTGTGTGGCTCAATAGAGGAAACAAAAGAGTAATGTTCACAAAAATGAGCAACCCGAGATCGAGTAGTTACCCCCTTATGAATGTCGCCGAGGATGGTGTCGACGGGGTGATCTCGTTGGATTGCTTGGTGGACTCTTGGGTGTGGCGGTCTTGGTTGATCATCCTCCTTTTCTTCATCATTTGCATCTCCCCCTCGATCGTTGCCGTCATTTTGAGGTGGCTCATCTTCTTGATCTTCTTGTTCAACATCTTGAGCCTCATCCTCACCTTGAGTTGGTGGAGATGCTTGCATTGAGGAGGATGGTTGATCTTGTGTACTTGGAGGCTCTTCGGATTCCTTAGGACACACATCCCCGATAGACATGTTCCTTAGCGCGATGCATGGAGCCTGTTCTTCACCTATCTCATCAAGATCAACTTGCTCTACTTGAGAGCCGTTAGTTTCATCAAACACAACGTCACAAGAGACTTCAACTAGTCCAGTGGACTTGTTAAAGACCCTATATGCCCTTGTGTTTGAGTCATAACCAAGTAAAAAGCCTTCTACAGTTTTAGGAGCAAATTTAGATTTTCTACCTCTTTTAATAAGAATGAAGCATTTGCTACCAAAAACTCTAAAATATGAAATGTTGGGCTTTTTACCGGTTAGGAGTTCATATGATGTCTTCTTGAGGATTCGGTGAAGATATAACCGGTTGATGGCGTAGCAGGCGGTGTTGACCGCTTCGGCCCAAAACCGGTCCGGTGTCTTGTACTCATCAAGCATGGTTCTTGCCATGTCTAATAGAGTTCGATTCTTCCTCTCCACTACACCATTTTGTTGTGGAGTGTAGGGAGAAGAGAACTCATGCTTGATGCCCTCCTCCTCAAGGAAGCCCTCAATTTGAGAGTTCTTGAACTCCGTCCCGTTGTCGCTTCTAATTTTCTTGATCCTCAAGCCGAACTCATTTTGAGCCCGTCTCAAGAATCCCTTTAAGGTCTCTTGGGTTTGAGATTTTTCCTGCAAAAAGAATACCCAAGTGAAGCGAGAATAATCATCCACAATAACAAGACAATACTTACTCCCGCCGATGCTTATGTAAGCAATCGGGCCGAATAGATCCATGTGGAGTAGCTCAAGCGGCCTGTCGGTCGTCATGATGTTCTTGTGTGGGTGATGGACTCCAACTTGCTTCCCCGCCTGACATGCACTACAAATCCTGTCTTTCTCAAAATGAACATTTGTTAATCCTAAAATGTGTTCTCCCTTTAGAAGCATATGAAGATTCTTCATCCCAACATGGGCTAGTCGGCGGTGCCAGAGCCAACCCATGTTAGTCTTAGCAATTAAGCAAGTGTCGAGTTCAGCTTTATCAAAATCTACCAGGTATAGCTGACCCTCCAACACTCCCTTAAATGCTATTGAATCATCACTTCTTCTAAAGACAGTGACACCTATATCAGTAAAAAGACAGTTGTAGCCCATTTGACATAATTGGGAAACTGAGAGCAAGTTGTAGTCTAAGGAATCAACAAGAAAAACATTGGAAATAGAATGGTCAGGAGATATAGCAATTTTACCAAGTCCTTTGACCAAACCTTGATTTCCATCCCCGAATGTGATAGCTCGTTGGGGATCTTTGTTTTTCTCATATGAGGAGAACATCCTTTTCTCCCCGGTCATGTGGTTTGTGCACCCGCTGTCGAGTATCCAACTTGAGCCCCCGGATGCATAAACCTACAAAACTAATTTAGTTCTTGACTTTAGGTACCCAAACTGTTTTGGGTCCTTTGGCATTAGATACAAGAACTTTGGGTACCCAAACACAAGCCTTGGAGCCCTTGTGTTTGCCCCCAACAAACTTGGCAACGACCTTGCCGGATTTGTTAGTCAAAACATATGATGCATCAAAAGTCTTAAATGAAATGCTATGTTCATTTGATGCATTAGGAATTTTCTTCTTAGGCAACTTGGCACGGGTTGGTTGCCTAGAACTAGATGTCTCACCCTTATACATAAAAGCATGATTAGGGCCAGAGTGAGACTTCCTAGAATGAATCTTCCTAATTTTGCTCTCAGGATAGCCGGCAGGGTATAAAATGTAACCCTCGTTATCCTGAGGCATGGGAGCTTTGCCCTTAACAAAGTTAGACAAGTTCTTAGGAGGGGCATTAAGTTTGACATTGTCGCCCCTTTGGAAGCCAATGCCATCCTTGATGCCATCCTTGATGCCAGGGCGTCTCCCATTATAAAGCATGCTACGAGCAAATTTAAATTTCTCATTTTCTAAGTTGTGCTCGGCAATTTTAGCATCTAGTTTAGCTATATGATCATTTTGTTGCTTAATTAAAATCATGTGATCATGAATAGCATCAATATCAACATTTCTACATCTAGTACAAATAGATACATGCTCAACAATAGATGTAGAGGGTTTGCAAGATTCTAATTCTACAACCTTAGCATGCAGCATATCATTTTTAGTTCTAAGGTCAGAAATTGTAACATTGCAAACATCTAGTTCTTTAGCCTTAGTAATCAACTTTTCATTTTCTACTCTAAGGCTAGCAAGAGAAATGTTCAATTCTTCAATCCTAGCAAGCAAATCATCATTATTATCTCTAGGAGTGGAAATTGAAACATCACAAACATGAGAATCAACCTTAGCATTTAAAATAGCATTTTCATTTCTAAGGTTGTCAATTATCTCACGGCAAGTGCTTAGCTCACTAGATAATTTTTCACATTTTTCTACCTCTAGAGCATAAGCCTTTTTAACCTTAACATGTTTCTTGTTTTCTTTAATTAGACAATCCTCTTGGGAGTCCAAAAGGTCATCCTTTTCATGAATAGCACTAACTAATTCATTTAATTTTTCTTTTTGAGCTATGTTGAGGTTGGCAAAAAGGGAACGCAAATTATCCTCCTCATCACTAGCATTATCATCACTAGAAGATTCATATTTAGTGGAGGAGTTGGATTTAACCTTCTTCTTTTTGCCGTCCTTTGCCATGAGGCACTTGTGGCCGACGTTGGGGAAGAGGAGTCCCTTGGTGACGGCGATGTTGGCGGCGTCCTCGTCGTCGGAGGAGTCGCTTGAGCTTTCGTCGGAATCCCATTCCCGACAAATATGGGCATCGCCGCCCTTCTTCTTGTAGTACCTTTTCTTCTCCTTTCTTCTCCCCTTCTTGTCGTCGCCTCGGTCACTGTCACTAGATATAGGACATTTAGCAATAAAATGACCGGGCTTACCACACTTGTAGCAAACCTTCTTGGAGCGGGACTTGTAGTCCTTCCCCCTCCTTTGCTTGAGGATTTGGCGGAAGCTCTTGATGACGAGCGCCATTTCCTCATTGTCGAGCTTGGAGGCGTCTATTGGTTGTCTACTTGGTGTAGACTCCTCCTTCTTCTCCTCCGTTGCCTTGAATGCAACGGGTTGGGCTTCGGATGGGTCGCCAAGCTCGTTGATTTTCCTCGAGCCTTCTATCATGCACTCAAAACTTACAAAATGCCCGATGACTTCCTCGGGGGTCATTTTAGTATATCTAGGATTACCACGAATCAATTGAACTTGAGTGGGATTAAGAAAAATGAGAGATCTTAAAATAACATTTACCACTTCGTGGTCATCCCACTTCTTGCTCCCGAGGTTGCGCACTTGGTTCACCAAAGTCTTGAGCCGGTTGTACATGTGTTGTGGCTCCTCCCCTTTTTGAAGCCGGAACCGACCGAGCTCCCCCTCGATCGTTTCCCGCTTGGTGATCTTGGTGAGCTCATCTCCCTCGTGCGCAGTTTTGAGCACATCCCAAATCTCCTTTGCATTTTTCAATCCTTGCACTTTGTTGTATTCTTCCTTGCTTAGAGAGGCAAGGAGTATGGTTGTGGCTTGAGAGTTGAAGTGCTCGATTTGGGCCACCTCATCCTCATCATAGTTTTCATCCCCTACGGATGGTACCTGCGCACCAAACTCAACAACATCCCATATGCTTTTGTGGAGCGAGATTAGATGAAATCGCATTAAATCGCTCCACCTAGCGTAATCTTCACCATCAAAAGTTGGTGGTTTGCCTAGTGGGACGGAAAGTAAAGGTGTATGTTTGGAAATGCGAGGGTAGCGTAGAGGGATCTTACTATACTTCTTGCGCTCTTGGCGCTTAGAAGTGACGGAGGGCGCATCGGAGTCGGAGGTCGATGTTGATGAAGTGTCGGTCTCGTAGTAGACCACCTTCCTCATCCTTTTGTGCTTGTCGCCTTTCCGATGCGGCTTGTGGGAAGAAGATTTTTCCTTCTTCTCTTTGTGGTGAGAAGAAGATTTCTTCTCCTTCCCTTTGTTGGAGGAGCTCTTCTTCTTCTCCCTCCTTTTGGTGCGGGACTCTTCCGATGAAGTGCTCCCGTAGCTTGTAGTGGGCTTTTCGCCGGTCTCCATCTCCTTCTTGGCGTGATCTCCCGACATCACTTCGAGCGGTTAGGCTCTAATGAAGCACCGGGCTTTGATACCAATTGATAGTCGCCTAGAGGGGGGGTGAATAGGGCGAAACTGAAATTTACAAATATAAACACAACTACAAGCCGGGTTAGCGTTAGAAATATAAACGAGTCCGCGAGAGAGGGCGCAAAACAAATCCCAAGCGAATAAGCAAGTGAGACACGGAGATTTGTTTTACCGAGGTTCGGTTCTTGCAAACCTACTCCCCGTTGAGGAGGCCACAAAGGCCGGGTCTCTTTCAACCCTTCCCTCTCTCAAACGGTCCCTCGGACCGAGTGAGCTTCTCTTCTCAAATCAAAGCCGGGAACAAAACTTCCCCGCAAGGGCCACCACACAATTGGTGCCTCTTGCCTTGATTACAATGGAGTTGTGATCTCAAGAACAAGTGAGAAAGAAAAGAAGCAATCCAAGCGCAAGAGCTCAAATGAACACGGCAAATCACTCTCTCTAGTCACTAGGGTTTTGTGTGGAATTGGAGAGGATTTGATCTCTTTGAATGTGTCTAGAATTGAATGCCTAGAGCTCTTGTAGTAGTTGAGAAGTGGAAAACTTGGATGGCAATGAATGTGGGGTGGTTGGGGTATTTATAGCCCCAACCACCAAATGTGGCCGTTGCTGGGAGCTCTCTGTTCGATGGCGCACCGGACAGTCCGGTGCACACCGGACAGTCCGCTGCCCCCCTGCCACGTCATCGTTGCCGTTGGATTCTGACCGTTGGAGCTCTGACATGTGGACCCGCCTGGATGTCCGGTGTACACCGGACATGAACTGTTCATTGTCCGGTGCAACGGTATGGGCGCGCCTGCCGACTGCGCGCGCAGAGCGCGCATTAAATGCGCTTGCAGGTGACCGTTGGCGCGGAAGTAGCCGTTGCTCCGTGGTTCACCGGACAGTCCGGTGCACACCGGACAGTCCGGTGAATTATAGCGGAGCGGCTGTCGTGAAAACCCGAGGATGACGAGTTCCGGAGGCCGCGGTTCGTTGGCGCACCGGACATGTCCGGTGCACACCGGACAGTCCGGTGAATTATAGCGCGCCGGCCTCCGCGAATTCCCGAGGGCGAAGGGTGAAGTCGAAGTCCTCTGGCGAAGGGTAGAAGACGAAGTCTACGGGCGCACCGGACAGTCCGGTGCACACCGGACAGTCCGGTGCCTCCAGCCAGAGGTGCCCTCGGTTGCCTTATTGCTCCTTTGTTGAATCCAACACTTGGTCTTTTTATTGGCTAGATGTGAACCTTTTGCACCTGTATAACTTATACACTAGAGCAAACTAGTCAGTCCAATATTTGTGTTGGGCAATTCAACCACCAAAATTATTTAGGAACTAGGTGTAAGCCTAATTCCCTTTCAAGATCTACATGGAGAAGGTTTTGTTTTTGAGTTTATTGATTGATTTCAATAGTTTATGCATATATATGATCTCCATTTGTTTTTTTCTCATTTTGATGCGATTTTTTGCCTCAATTTTGTAATATAGACCGGATTTGAAGAAAAGCTTAGGAATTCCAAGATTTGGTCTTATAATAGTTGAGCTAGTTTAAAGATTCTTTAGAAACACAGTTGTCTTACCTCAAGGTACCTATTGCTGCAATGTTTGTTTCATTTTCATGCACATCAATTTGTTTCATGTTTTATGGATGAATTCAATTAATTAATGATTTTATTGATGTTAATCAATATAGGGATAGGTAATGGACCGAGGTTGGATGTACAATGTGCCAAGACCAAATCCGTCGTATATTCGAAATTTGAGAAGCTTTATTGAAGCGGCCAACAAGCACGCGAATTTGCGAAAGAGAAAGGAGATATTATGTCCGTGCATCGATTGTGATAATAAGATAGCTTGGAGAGATACAAGAGTAATCCAATCACATCTGCTAAAAAGAGGGTTTAAAAACAATTACATGATATGGTCAGAACATGGTGAGTTGGATCCGTGTGAAGTGCCTGGTAATGACGAGAGAGATGTCGGAATTTTAGATCTTAAAGTTGATGGTAAAGTGGATAATGTGGATGCTAATCGAGATTTTGAAGAATTTGATTGCGAAGAGATGTTGCGCCATATAGAACCAGAAATGTTGAGTTCTGTGGGATCGCAGAAAGGGCTATCTAAAATGGAGGGACTGGAAAGTGCCTCAAAAGAACCTTTATGTGACAAAGAGTTTACTACACTGCGTACAATTCTAGAACTTCTGAAGTTGAAGGCTAGCGCCGGATGGTCTGATACTAGCTTCACAGATCTTTTGAATTTTCTGTTCCAATTACTACCAAAACCCAACAAACTAGCAACAAGCACTTATAAAGCGAAGAAGCTTATATCTCCCATAGCTCTGGGTGTGCAAAAAATTCATGCATGTCCGAACCATTGTATTCTGTATCGTGGCGATTTTGAGAACGCATCAAGATGCCCAGTTTGCAATGTCAGTCGATACAAGAAGAGCTACAATCAAGACTGTGTAAAAAAATTCCCGAAGAAAAATAAAAACAAGAAATCCACTATTGGACCTGAAAGTGACGATGACACTTTTGATGACATGGATGAGAAAAAGAAGTCAAAGATCCCAGCTTTGGTGATGTGGTATCTTCCAGTAATTGATCGCTTAAAAGGTTTGTTCTCAAATCCTAGGGAGGCTGAGCTTATGCGTTGGCATGCTGAAAATTGCAAGCAGAATAACAAACAGATTCGACACCCTATTGATGCATCACAATGGAAAATTTCGATCTTATGTATCCTGAGTTTGCCAAAGAAACTAGAAATGTAAGATTTGCTTTGGGTACAGACGGAATGAATCCATTTGGTGAAAAAATAAGTGTACATAGCACCTGGCCCGTGACTTTAACGATGTACAACCTTCCAGCATGGCTGTGTCACAAAAGAAAGTACATTATGTTGACTATTCTTATTCAAGGTCCGAAATCAGCTGGTATTGATATTGATGTGTTCCTAGAACCTCTTATGGAAGATATGACAAATCTCTGGAATGAAGGAGTTAGAATATAGGATGAGTATTGCCATGAGTATTTCAACTTAAGAGCAATTATATTTGTTACCATCCATGATTCTCCCGGTGGCGCCACACTATCAGGGCAAAAGACTAAAGGAAAGAATGGTTGTGTAGTGTGCGTCGATGGAACTGCTTCCATGTACCTTACATCATCCAAGAAGTTGGTGTTCATGGGACACAGACGGTTCTTGATGAAGCAGCATAAGTACCGAAAGATGAAAGAGGAATTTAACAATGAACTGGAAAGTGAAGGTGCACCAAAGCCTTATAGTTGGAAACTTGTTTTTGAAATTGTAAAGAACATTAATGTTGTATTCAGAAAGGGAAAAAACAAAGGAGAAAAGAGAAAGAGAACTGACCCTTCAACTTACACAACTTTCAAGAAGCAATCATCTTTTTCAAGTACCTCCCATACTGGAAGGATATGGAAATTTGTCATAGCATTGATTTGATGCATGTAACAAAAAATGTTTTTGACAACATCATTGGAACCTTGTTGGGCATGCCGAGTAAGACAAAGGACGGACTTAAATCACGCAATGATCTAGTAGATCTTCAAATCAGACCGGAACTTCATCTAGTCGATAGTGGCAAAGGGAAGCCTTACCTCCCCCCAGCTAGCTACAACTTGTCAGTTGAGGAGAGAACAAAGATTTGCAAATATTTGCGTGGGGTCAAAGTGCCCACTTGTTTCTCATCCAATATCAGCAAACTAGTCAGGATGAAGGACTTGTCTCTATTTGGCTACAACTCTCATGACTGCCATGTGATGATGACGGTGTTCCTCCTAATTGCGGTAAGAGCCCTCGAAACAGAGCATGTCAAAGTTGTCATCACACGCTTGTGTTACTTTTTCAATGCGGTTTCACAAAAAGTAATAGCTTTAGAAGACTTGGACTATCTAAAGGCATACATCATCGAGACTATGTGCAAGCTTGAAATGTGTTTTCCTAATCATTTTTGATATGCAAGTACACCTAATCATACATCTCGTGGATCAGATAAAAATATTAGGGCCACTATATTTACATCATATGTTTCAGTTGGAGCGATACCTGGGAGTATTAAAAGGTTATGTGCGAAATCGCGCTCACCCAGAGGGTTCAATCATGGAGGGATACACTACAGAAGAAGTGATTGAGAGCTGTATAAATTACATCAGTGACGGAACAATGATAGGTGTGCCTGTACCTAAACATGAGGGTAAACTATGTGAGAGAGGGAGAATGGGCAAGAAAACTTTTCGTGTTGAGGATTACAAGCTAGTACATTGTGCTCATGGTAGTGTACTACAACATCTCACGATAGCCGAGCCTTACATAGAGGAACACCTGGATGAGCTTCGTAAAGAAAATCAGAACCGCACAGAGGACTGGATCATGAGGGAGCAAAAACATCGTTTCAGAGAATGGTTAATGGACAAAAACATCCCATTCGGAGACTCTTTGGAAGAGAAAACAATGAAGAATTTGGCTTCTGGGCCATCGTATTTTGTGACATCATGGCAAGCATATGACATCAATGGGTACACATTCTATACTAAATTAAAAGACATGAAAAGTGTTGCACAAAATAGCGGTGTTCGTATCGATGCTTTTGACCTACATGGACAGAAGACCACATATTTTGGATTCATAGAGGAAATATGGGAACTTGATTATGGCCCAAGCATGAAAATACCCTTATTTAAGTGCCAATGGGTACAACATCTCGTGGGGGTGATAGTGGATAACTACAGACTCACACTAGTAGACTTAAAGAAAGTATGATATAAAGATGACCCGTGGGTTCTCGCCGAATGTGTTGCACAAGTGTTCTATGTACTCGATCCAGCAGATGAGAAGATGCATGTAGTTATTTCTGAAAAGCAAAAAAATGTTGGAGTTGAGAATGTGGGAGACCAAGAAGAGGAATACAATAAGTATGAAGAGATGTTCGTCTTTAACGGTCCAGAGAGAATCAAGCGTGTGGAAAAGAAAATTGATAAGAACTTAAAGCCATACATGCGGAAAAATGGTAGTTCATGAAAAATGGTAGTTAATGAAAAAATGCTTTCTAACCGAACCGCCTGTGATGTAAAAAGTCTACCGCTTGTATGGAGCCAAATTGTACTAGTGACAGGCGACAAACTAGTATAACCTTAATAGCCTGCATGGCGTGGCCCCTATTTATATAAGTAAGATAAAAGCGAGTGTGCTACATTCATATTCTCTCTAGCTAGTGGAACATAATATCTTCACAAACTTGGCAATGTAGCTGCCCGGCCGGGCCCTGCTAAAGCCTGTAAAGGACTACAGTGTACTTTGTGACAACCACTTGCGCACTCATCAGTGAATGAGATTTTGCGAGTAGCATGGGGTGTAGAGCGGGCGTCGGTTGCTCATTCATTCCATATGCCGCCAGCATGCAAAGCTCCTCATCTATGCATGGCGGCCGACTCGCACTCGCACCCCAGAGGAGATGGATGAAGAGGGATCCAAGATGACGTGCCTCTCATCAATCTACCAGCTACTAGCTAGCGCCATGGTAAAAGTTAAAACAGCGACAGGGCAGGGCAGACAAATTAAGGGAGTGCGAGTCGATGACTCCATGTGGATGACTCCAATCAGAGAGAGGCCGGGCCCGGGCATGCATGGCCATGGCGCATGCCGGGATGGCATCTCGACTCCCTCCTCCTCCTCCTCCTCCTGGCATCTGTCACAAAGAGTTGGGCTGCGTGACTGCGTCGGACAGAAGACAGGCAGGCAGTGTCCGTTGCAGTCAGTCAGTCAGTGAGTCTACCTACGGTCCTGAGGTAAAATGGTTAAAAAGCCGGGGGGGGGGGGGGGGGGGGGGACAATGTACTGTGCCGCCGGTGTCCGCATGTAGCTAGCGCTGCGTTAATGACACGCACCAGAGGCGCCAGATCCTGTACCAATGACACGCGAAGCGACACAAAACCTTTTCCTCGTGTCATTCTTGCCGTGCCCAGTCCCAGTGATAGATGGATGGATGGCACAGGAAAGCTGCTGCTGTCGCTGTAGCAGGACGTCCTGCTACAGCAGCGGCAGGCAGGGCAAGAGAACAAGCCAATCACATGCTGCATTAGTATGAGGCCATGCAATGAACCTGTACGCAAAGCTTTGCGGTTCTTTTTTTTCCTTTTCTTTTTCTTCCATCCCCGTACTACTGTACTGTAACACAAAAGAGCGCGCGCTAAATCCCCTACTCCTGTGCTCTGCGCTGCCATTAAGTGGGGAAGGTCTTTAAATTTCTCACTTCCAATTCCAAACAATGGTTCAACATGCAACAAGAACAAAGACAAGATAAAGTATTACTACTGTGCGTGTTATAGCTAGGCAGCAGCTAGCAGCTTGGAGATTGGCAATGGCACCATCCTAGCTAGGTGCACATGCACATGACAGTTTTAAAATGCTGAACAAGATCTTAGCAGGGCAGGCAGGCACGCACAATCCGTCTCAAACGCCAATCACATCAGAGAGATTATTTTAAAAAGAACCAAAGACTCCTGTCCCCATCCGCTTAATTATCAGGCTAACAACAACAACAACATCATCCGCTGGCTGGCGCTGCGCTGCCGCTTATAGCTGCTCCCTGAACCCCAGGAGGAAGCACACTAGCTTAACCCCCATCGATCCGTGCAGAGCGCCAGCGAGAACAACAGCAAAATTAAGATGCAAAAGCTTGAGAACTACTACAGCAACTAGAACATCAACTAAACCTACTGTAACAACGCAGCAAACGGACAAGCAGCAAGAGATCTAGTGAAGAAAGAACCTGCTGGCTAGCCAATGTGCTGCGTTCTCACAGGCCTAATTTCTAACAAGAGAAGCTCCGAGTGAGTGAGTGAGTTCTTGGAGCAAAAACCAGTGACGTACACAAAGCAGCGAGAGATGGTAGAGAAACCGACCGACCGACCGACCGGCCAACCAACCAGCCAGTCAAAAAGAGTGCTTCGCTCCCAACCTTGCTCCTCCATTTTGCTGCAGCCATCCGTTGTCGTAGGAAGCAGCAGCAAAGTAACTACCTGCTGAAATGGGGGACAGAAAGTTGCGTCAGAAATTCGGCACGGGAAACGCCGGCCCAGTGCCAGTGGTGGGATGACGAAGGATTACGAGAGAATTCTCACGGCGGTGCATGTTGAGGAGCTAGCTGACGGTGATATGTGTTTGCTGAATTCATGCATGGTATGCTGCTGAAATGCTCGTGATGGTGGTTGGTGGCATGGTGGGCGCGCGGAGTAATCTGCGCTCCACTGCTCTGCCGTCGTCAGTGGTGAGAAGCCGAGGACACGGACGGCGGCGGCGGCTTGTCGCCATTGCCGCCGCCGTTGTGCTCCTCGTCGCCCTGCATCCTGGTGGGGATGCGGATCCCGGAGAAGCCGACGCCGGGCGAGAACCCGATGGCCGACACAGCGGGGCTGAGCCCGCCGTGCTGCATCGGGTTGTCGGCTTCGACGCTCTCCGGCCATCCTCGCTCGGAGGGCTGGTTACTGGACTGAAGGGGTCCCCTCTGGAAGAAGAACTGGCTCTGGCCGCCAAACGCCGCCTGCATGTGCGCCGCCTGCTGCGACACGTTGAACAGGTAGCCGCCAGCGCTCCCGCCGCCTGGGTCGGGCACGGTCCACGGCACCATGCGCTGGCTCTGCGCCTGCTCGCCCCACATGGCGCCGCCGCCAAACGAGTAGCTGGCGGCGCCGGAGAAGAGCGCCTGCTGCGCCGAGCCATTGCCGCCGTGGGCTTCCGACCGGTCCTGCTGCTGGTGGAACATGGGGTCTGGGAGAGACTGCAGCGACAGCCGGAGCTCCTGGCTGTGGCTGCCGGTGCGCGACAGGAGGTCGGGCGTGTAGCTTTGGAAGCCCATGGCCGACGACTGCGCCGCCGCCGTGGACGACGACGCCTCGCCGCCGCCACCCGTGCCAGCCATGGGAAAGAACGACTTGATCGTGTCCGCGATGGAGTCCGAGTCGAGCGACGCCGGGAGGAAGCCCGCGGCGCCGCCGCTTGCTCCACCGGCGCCGGAGAAGTCGAACGGAGCGTGCGCGGCGACGGTGATGGCCTGCGCCTGGTCGTCGGAGTTCTCGGCGGAGTCGGGGTGCGTCGAGGAGGACGGCGGCGCGGCGGCATTGGCCGTGGGCTGCCACGCGGGCAGCGTCTCGAGCTTGTCGATGGCGTCCTTGGCGTTCTTGATGAGCCAGTCGACGGCCTTGCTGGGGCGGTCGTAGCCCAGCCGGTCCTGCACGTCGTAGAACTGGATGGCGGTGTGCGCAGAGAGGCGCACGCGCCGGTCCCGCGGCCCGCGCGCCGTGCACACCTTGCTGTGGCGGTCCTTGCGCCCCGTGGAGCGCACAATGTGCCCTCCCTGCACGGCCACGATCTCCCCGGCGCCGCCCCTCGCGCGCGAGTGCGACGCGGACGTGGCGGCCGCGGCCTCGCCGCCCGCGCCCACCCCTCCTATCCGCGGCCGCGAGGAGTGAGACGCCGCGGGCGCCTGCGCCGTGAACTGGTGCATGTGGTGCTGGCCGACTCCTCCGAAGGACAGGAGCTGCGGCTGGAAGCCGTGGTGGTGGCGGTGGGAGTGGGACTGGCCGGCGTCGCCCATGGGGTCGAGAAGGGCATACTCGGCCGACAAGCCGCCCCGCTGCCTCACGGCCGCCGCGGCCTGCAGGTGCTGGAGCTGAAAGAGGGGGACCGGCGGCGGGTCTTGGTTCTGCTGCACTTGCTGGTGGAACTGCAGCAGCCGGTTGTTGTGGTGCCGCTGCTGCTCATCTGCTTCTTGCTGCGCTCCTCCGCCTCCTCCTCCTTCTCCGCCGCCGCCTGCGTCGCCGCCGTGAGGAGCCCGGTGGTGGTGCCTCGGATCCAGATCCCCCGCCTGGTTGCCCGCCGCTACTGCTGCTCCGCGTCCGACAAGGCGCGTCCATCCAACTCGCCGGCGCCCATAACTAGGACGACAAGAAACACAGAAAAGAAAACAGTCAAAAGAGTGGAGAAGAAGGCGGCGGTGGCGGCATGGAGATGGACATCAGGCGAAGTGGTGGCCAGGGATGGATGGACGGACACTGACCCAGGAGGAGAGGCGAGGCGAGGAGTTGGGGAGACAAACTAGAAGCAATCGGATTCTCGGATTCGGATGGATGGCAACATCACATTTTACCCTTGGGGGTGGGGGTGGGGGGACGGGGGAGGCAAAGCTCGAAGCTTTCTCGCTTTCTTTTTCCCCTCGGGAGTGTGGGAGCTCCGAGCGCAGGAGGCACAAGGGAGGCAGCAAGACAGGATGATAAGACTGGGATTTGGGATTTTGTGAGGAGAGAGAAGGGGAGAGTGCGTGTGCGTGTGTGTCACTCTTCTCTTCTCTTCACTCTCGTGACTTGTGAGTGCCGCTGCCACTCGCTGTCCCTATCGCTAGCTCCCTTGCTGGCGCTAGCTGATGAGCGTGCAGGTTGCTGGACAGGGTGGACAGCGAGGTGCAAGAAGGGTGTTTGGGAAGCCAAATTTGGAGGAGCTGGCATGCGTCGATTTGGGCGCCTCATTTTCGTCACTTGGATCTGATGCATGATTGTGGAGATGGAGATGTGGCATGAGATGTGTATTTATCTCTTCTTTGTATGCTTGCTTTGCCTTTGTTATGCATGCATGGGTCCGATTCTTCCCGTGACAAACAACGGGGCAGATGCCGCGTGAAAAATATACGATAATAAACCGCCCCTGTGGCATGGATTTCATGTTTCATGTGTAGGAGTTCAAGAACGAGCGCAAGAGGCAATTATTTGAACAGGAAAGCTTTTATAATCGTAGAGTTCCAGTTGTAAACATGTAAAAGACATGTAAACAAAATATTTCATTTATTATTTAGGTTAAGTTTTTTACTATCTAAATTTATATTGTCAATTATGGCTCAAGACTTACCAAACCAGCCCTACACATTGGTACATGTATCTATTCCTTTTTTTATCTCAAGTTCCACCCTGTTGAGATGAGTGAAGCCTTATTAATAACTAGCATATAACCTATGCTAACGCTATGATCCCGGCAAGTGGAAAAGAGGGGATAGGTTGAATGTGGCAGCGACGCAAGTGGGGGACAGCACGGTGGGGTCACGGAAGAAAGCACATAGATCATCGAACGATGGAGTCGAGCCACATATGGATCGCGATCTATCGGCTTATCTTGTTGCCTCGGAGGGCGAGTCGATCTTCGATCCTCACGTTGCCTCTACGGAGAGAAACGGAGGCCGCCGAGAGCCTCGACGACGGCGTCGAGATTGCTAGGCGGAAGGGTCGAGCTTCCAAGTCCCTAACCATCTGCTCTTCACCGTTGATGATGAAGTCGAGGCTCTCAGTATGGACAGTCGTTCCGGGGGCCTTGACGACGTCGTGGTCGGCCATCCGGAGCTTAGAGAAGTTGTCGAGAACACACGAAGCCCCCTACTTGGCACGTTAACTGTCAGTTAATTCGAACCAGCTCCGACAAGTAAATTTGTGGGTATGCGTTCTGTGGTCCGGATTGTGTGCTCGGTGGGCACAAGATTTATATTGTTTCGGACAGAGTCCCTAAATCCAGTCATCGGTAGCTCATGCTACCGACATCTTGTTGCTCAATGTTCGTAGTAGGGGTTACAAGCGGACGAGAGAAGGATGAGCTCCTAAGTCTCTTATGAGTGGCTAGATCTAAAGCTATTGGGACTGGAGTTCTATGCTAAGCCTTCGACGTCGCGGTGGTTCGCGCCATGGCTTCGGCACTCGGTATTCTAGTCTCGTCGTCCGTGTCCTTTATGTATGTTCATATGTCCTTCTCGTCCATGTTTTGGCTGACCTTCTCCCTTTTATAGGCCAAGGGGTAGCTTCCCCAGGAAGGAGCTACCGTGCTGTGTTAAAATGGGGTGTCCTACCTTAGTGAAGTTGTATTTGTCCGTATGTGCATATGTCGTATGGGCTTCCGTGGTCGTGCTCTTTATGGCGTGCGATGTGGGCGATGAAGAGCCCTAGCATCATAATTGTTGTATCTGTGTCACGCCGGCCCCTTGCCGTCGTAGCCTGTGTCTCGACACAGCCCGTCGTGTTGTGAGTCCTATAGGCGGCCAGTGCACTCAGGCCTAGGTTCGATAGGTAACGAGTGGATCACAGACCTAGGGGCCCATATGCATGAGTGGAAGGTGGACCGACTACCCCTCTGTGGCTCGGTGCCAGCGCAATTAATGTGGCACAACGGGTCAAGCATGGGTCAGGCGTGGAATCCACTCGAGTGGCTTTCTCTCGATCCGTTCGACCCCTTTTGGCTCCACCTCGTCCAACCCTTGGCTCGATGCATCGAGACTAACCGGGGGCGGGTCTTTCCGAGGCAATTTTTTTCCAGACCTTTTACCGACTAGTGGACCCTAGGTGCTAGGGATCTTTTTTCCCGACAATTATGTAGTCTCTTAACTGTATCTTCTATGTAGAAAATCGACCCAATGACTTTAGGTTGTACATGCCCTTAAGATGAGAGATACAGACAGTTTAATGAAAGATGATAAAATTTTATGGACGATTACCTAGCTTAAATCTAATGTGACGGTATTGAAAACAGTGTATTAAGTGCCTGTTTGGGAGAGCTCCTCGACAGCTCTGGCTCCGGCACCTTGCCGGAGCCCTCCCAAACGGCCGTTGAAAAATGGCTCCGCCGGGAGAGCAGGAGCTGGTTTATATGGCCGGAGCCGGAGCCTAGAAAAGCAGCTCCACACAGCTCCACTGGCGCACGTTCTCTCTCCTACTCTGTTCGCCACTGTTTTTTAGGATACATCAAATAAAAAAATACAATAGAAGCCGTTTTACCAAACGATTTATAAAAATACACTGACTTCTTAGGAAGAGCTGCCCTTATCGAGAAGCTAGAGTCGGAGTCGTTTTTAGAGAAGCCAGAGCCCTACCAAACAAGGCCTAAAATTACAATTGAGAATGGCCTTACCTTTCACGAAATCATATAGTGCCTGCATGCGTTCTGTTCGCAGTAGCTCCACCTGGCTAAAAAGTGGTTGCGGTAAGTTTTGGCCAATGGAAGGGTGAAAATTCGATATGAATGCTTGCACCACGGCTTTCGAAACAACCGCAGTTCGCTGTAGCAAAATGACTAGTACAGACAAGGAGCACAGGCCAGTGGAAAATAGACGACGACGGGCAGGGTACGCTCCCCGAGTGACTGGAAGATAAATCTGCCACAGCCCCGGCGGTGGCGCAACAACGCGGATGAGCCAAAGAGCACGCCGTGCCGCCGGCGGGACGGCCGGGCGGTGTGCGTGACTGTACTGCGAGTTCGGCTGATTCCCAGCGGTGCCTGCTGGCTCCCGCGCAGCAGCAGCCGCCGCACAAGGGGGGCCCTGATCGAGCGCATACATTGCATTGCAGCCGGGAGAAGAAGGCTGAAGCCGCTGCTCCGATCCGCGTTCCGTACGCTTTGCTGGGCGTACTAGCTTGCGTTGCGGTGGCGGCGGGAGAGGACTGGACTGGGGAAGGAGGAGCCGAGGAGGCTCTGCAGTGTGCGTGATCCAATCCCAAGTCCAGTCCCCCGCCCGCCGCCGGCCGGCCTACTTGGATTGCCTTTTGCGCGTCTGCGCGACGCCCGCCACGCCACGCTTTGAACTGCTTTGCCGAAAGAGACGCGGTCCGGTTCCTGGTCCGTCGTGGTGACGCACGGCCCGCACCCAGACACGTCCGCGCGCGAGCGGCCCGTGTGGTGGGAAAGGGAATGAAAAAGCGAGGCGCGCGCGTCCCTTCCTGGAATCTCGGCTGGGAGCGAGAGATGGGCGGGCGAAACCAGCATGATCGGCATCCTGCTCCGCTGCTAGCTAGAGCTCACAGTCCCTGCTTGCTTCCGGCCTTCCGCCGTCGGATTTTGAGCTGGGCTAGCTCCTCGTCTCCTCCTCAGTCCTACTCTAGGCAAGAGGATCCATGATTGACTCATGACGAGCCAACACTCCTAGCCTAGCTAGGCAGGCGATGGGGGCATCGATCGGCATGCATGGCATTGGCAGGCCGCTGCATGCACGCAGGCATGCTGCGCGCTCCTGCGAAAGCCGAGCCAAATGATGTCGCATGGCATGGCGCTCGTCAGGAGCTAGGTATAGGGCTACTATAGGTGGCCATAGTAGGCACAAGGTAGGCACGGACAGCGCCAGTTGTGTCAGCGTGCCACCGTCCGTCGGATGCATGCGCAGGGGCAGCGCGGCGGCGGCGGCGGCGGCTGGCCTACGACGCATGTGTAGTGTAGTGTTGCGGCGTGTGCCCCTGCAATGCACTCACTTCGCTGCGGCTGCGCGCGCGCTCCCCACTTTTCTTCGACGCGCATGCATATGCATATGCATTGCATTGCATTCCATACGCACGCACACCAACCACACACGCATCTCCAGATCTGCATGCGCGCCAACCATAGCTAGCTAGCTGCCACTAATGATCAGCTAGCGTTCAGCCACAGCCCAGTAGCCCACGGCCGGCCGGGCCCCGGGCGGGCATGCGGCCAGGGCCATACGGGTGACTGACGGATGGCATGCATGCGCGCTACAGCCAGGTCGGCGTTGCATGCACTACTGCTACTAGGACTAGCTAGCTCATCACTGACGCCTGCATGCTGGCCTGGCCCTGGCGGCAGCGGCACAGCTAGGCTACACGCGCCACGGTCCGCAGGCGCCATCGACGCGACAACCCCGACACACTCCACTCCACTCCACTCCACTCCAACCGCAAAACGCCAAGGAAATGTAGTAGTAGTAAGACCATGCTGCTGTACCGCATCAAATTAACTCTACAGTATTAGTATTTGTTTTTTTAAGGATCGTAATCAGTTAGTAATAATTAGACCTTCTGTTTGGCGTCGTCCTAAACATGCACTAGAGTTTACTAGTTTATTAGTCCATCAAACAGGCCTTTAGGGCATGTTTGCTTACATACTTACATGAGACTAAACTTTAGTTCCTCTTGTTTAGTCTCAAAATTATCAAAGATAGGACTAAAAAGAGGAGTAGAAATCAGATTGATTTCCTTTTAGTCCCCATATTTAGGGACTAAAATAGACTATAAGGGAGAGACTAAAGTTTAGTCCTATGGAACCAAACAGGCCTTTAGACTATTATTATTTACTGCTCTTTGGTTTGGTTGCTAATTCAGGGTACAGGGGTGCTTATCTGGAGTAGCTAGCATTATTTCTTCGTACTGCATGCTGCTATCTATCTTTGGCAATCCGGCCTGCTGCTTGTGTTAACCTGTCTGTCTCCACTAGCCTACCAGCCTCTCGTTAGCGTCAGTATATAATGGACGCACGTGCTCTACCAACGAACTACTAGGTGCATGCATGCGGTGGATCCAGGCGGCAGGTCGGCCGATCGTGCGTGCTAGCGCGCTGCCTGCATCGGTGGTATGCATCGATCGTCGAACCCGTCGACGGTGAGTTTTTTTGTGTGTGCAACTGGCACTAGCTAGCTAGCCTGCTAGTGCTAGGGCCTCCGCCTTTCTAGCTAGCTAGTATACTAGTAGTACTATAAAAGCATCAACTTGTTGTTGTTCTTTCCGTGTCGTCGTCGTCGACTCGTCGTCTCATCTAGCTACTCCCCGACGGCGATGGCGGTCGGCCGTTAGACGGCCCACGTAAGCCACCGCTCGCCATATATACCCATGCGTGTACGTTGCATAGGAAACTCCGCGCGGCCGGCCGATCGAGCAACAACCGACCGACCGGCCGGTGTGTGCATGCTGCATAAGTACGCGCAGACTCGATCGATCGAACAGAGGCCACACGGCCATCGACGACCTGTCGATATCCGGTAGCCAACACCATGCACGAGGCGCGGCGATATGCATACGGCATACCTGCGGCGTGCGTACGTGCTCCCGGTGAGTGTGACATGCATGTGAAGTGCCGCAGATAGCAGCGATGCGGAGAACACGGCAGATGGATGGATGGATGGATCAATCATGCATGGGTGCGCTAGCTGGACGTGCAGGAGCCGCCAGGACTGCTGCTGCTGCTGGTGGCGGAGGGACAGACATGTGCCGGCTGCCGGCTGCCGGGTGCCGTGCAGTGCATGCAGGTGGCGGAAGCCTCGAAGAATTAAAGCTAGGCCGTCTTGTGCGTGTACTCCCCTTACATGTGCGTGAATGATTGGGCATGCGCGTCGATTCTCATGGCGACGGGTGTGCACGACGACGACGGGAGAAAAAAGGGGTACCTTTTTGCCTAAAATAAATAATTACCCTTGTAGAGCTTATCTGGCTGTAGAGTGATTGAGAGACATGTAATCTCTCTTGTTAGTCATGACTCATGACTCTTGATCTCCTTCTAGCTTGGTGCAAGTGCAACCAAACAATCCGAAGTGTACGATGGGGGGCCAAACAAATTAAGCCAATGGAACACATGGACGCGCGCGGAGGCCGGCCGGGCCGGGAGAGATCTGGGGATGGATGGAGTGGAGGATGGCTACACAAGTACAGCTGCGCTAGCTCCCATTCCCCCTGGCCCCTGGGCGTTTGTTAGCACGTTCACAGGGAGGAGCTCGCGATCTGGGATTGGCGATGTGGACAGGTGTTATTCCTTGCGGTTCAAGTCTGTTCGAGTTTATTCAACAACCAAAAGCCAAAAGCCAAATTACAGAAATGGCAGCAGTTCGCCTTTTATATTTGCTACTGAAACCCCAACTAGAGATACGCCCATCCCCTGTGTTACAGCCAGTTGGCACCAATATATTTGGAGTTCGGCTTCTTAACTCTGCTGCTCCTTCTCAGCTTCACAGCTCCATCAGCTTCCGCTTCCAACATCGGCTTTCCTCCCATCAGGTTTTCTGCAGTCGGCCTGGCGCCGTCCTCGCGTGGTGTAGAGTTGTTGACATATTCCCCTCCTCGAGATCCAGCTTGCCCCCAAGCTGGTGCAAAAGGAAAGTGTTGTTTCACCATTACTTCATCTTCCCATGTTGCTAGAGAAGTATCCCATCCCGACCATTTGACCAAAACCTGTGACACTGTCTTCCCTCCACGCCAGATCAGTCGCGTTTCTAGAACAGTTTCAGGAATTTGCAACCCAGTGGAAATGTCTGGTATAACTGGACTAACTGATGTTCTTGAACCCACTTTTGGCTTCAATTGTGAGACATGAAACACTGGGTGAATACCACAACCCACTGGGAGAGCCAATTCATAAGCAACTGAGTTAATCTTGCGTACCACTTCAAATGGACCAAAGAACTTAAATGCCAATTTTGGATGGGGTCGAGAAGCAACAGAAGATTGACAATATGGCTGAAGCTTAAGGAAAACCTGTTGGCCAACAGTGAGAACCCGATGAGTCCGACCTTTGTCAGCTTGCTTCTTCATTCTCTGTTGGGCTCGTTGAAGATGCAATTGAATCTGCTGGAGCATCAATTGTCTTTCCTCGAGCATAATCTGCAGATCCGGGACTGCACACTGTCCACTTGCATCCAGACCAAAATGCACTGGTTTGTGGCCATACAACACTTCGAATGGTGAAGTACCCAAAGCTGAATGAGAGTTAGTATTATACCAAAACTCGGCTAATGGCAACCATGACAGCCACTTGCTTGGACAGGAATGGACAAAGCAACGTAAATAAGTCTCCAAGCATTGATTTACCCAAGTCTCCAAGCATTGATTTACCCGCTCAGTTTGCCCGTCCGATTGTGGGTGATATGCACTGCTCAAACACAGCTTGGTACCAGCCAGTCTGAAAAGTTCTTGCCACAATTTACTAGTAAACACTGGATCCCTGTCTGACACCATAGCAACAGGCAACCCATGTAAACGATAGACTTCCGACAGATATAATTTGGCCACCGATAAAGCAGTAAAAGGATGGCCCAATGGAAGGAAGTGAGCATACTTTGAAAATTTATCGACCACCACCATAATACAGTTGTAGTGTTTGGATCTCGGTAAACCAGTAATGAAGTCTAGAGTGACAGTATGCCATGCATGCGCTGGGACCGAAAGGGGAAGAAGAAGCCCCGGGTATTTTCCCCGATCAGGTTTTGCCTGTTGACAGGTGGTGCAGGATTGTACAAATTCCTTAGTGTGTTTCTTCATACCAGGCCAAGCAAAGGTTGCCTTAAGCCTACGGTATGTCACTGGAAAACCAGAATGGCCCCCTTCAGCACTGTCGTGTAATGCTGATAAAACAGTCTGTTGTAACTCCGTGTTAGCTCCTAACCAAACTCGACCTTTGTATCGAATTACCCCATTAATAAGACTATAGGCACCATGATCACTTCCAGTAGTTAAGATTTGCAACAATTCTTTAGTCTTCGGATCCTTCTCGTATCCTTGCACCACTTGCACTAGCCAACTAGGAACCACCGTGGAAACAGCTATCTGATTCAGTTGTACCTGAGGTGCATCTCGTTCCAATCCCGGGCGCCTTGACAACGCATCAGCCACCTTGTTGTCAATCCCTTTTTTGTATATGATTTTGTATTGCAAGTCCAATAGCTTTGTAAGAGCCTTCTGCTGTCAGGCAGTAGACACTCTTTGATCATCAAGATGAATTAAGCTCTGTTGGTCTGTTTTTATCAAAAATTCCCCATGCTGAAGATATGGACGCCAGTGATCCACCGCAAAAAGAATTGCCAAACATTCCTTTTCGTATATGGACAGCCCCAAATTCTTTGGTCCTAGTGCTTTGCTAATGTACGCAAGTGGATGCCCTTGCTGTTGTAGCACTGCCCCAATGCCAATGCTGCTAGCATCAGTTTCGATAGTAAAAACTTTGTTAAAATCTGGAATACCCAACACAGGAGCTTGCGCCAGTGTGGATTTCAGAGTGTCAAATGACTGTTGTGTAACCGAAGTCCACGCAAACACGGTATCTTTTCGTAACAAGTCAGTCAAGGGCTTGCTTATAATACCAAAGTGTCACACAAACTTCCTATAATACCCTGCCATGCCTAAGAAACTGCGAAGTTCCTTGACACAAGTAGGCACTGGCCAGTTTTGGACCACCTGCACTTTATGTGGGTCGGTAGAAATGCCTTGAGCACTGACCACATGACCCAAGAACTCCAATTTGTCCTGGGCAAAAGAGCACTTAGATCTTTTCAAATGTAATTTGTGGTCATTGAGTAACTCAAACACTGCCTGCAAATGTTGCACATGTGTCTCCAAATTGGGGTTGTAAACTAGTACATCATCTAAGAACACAACCACACACTTTCGTAAAAGAGGTGCCAGAATATGGTTCATGAATTCTTGGAAGGTTGCTGGGGCTCCCGTTAAACCAAAAGGCATAACACGATACTCAAAATGGCCATAGTGGGTCTGGAACGCTGTCTTGTGCTCATCTCCTTCCTTGAGCCGAATTTGATGATACCCGGAACGGTGATCCAATTTAGAGAACACTGCAGCTCCACTCAATTCATCGGTGATCTCATCAAAAATAGGCATGGGATATCTGTTCTTTACAGTATAAGCATTTAACCTTCGATAGTCCACACACAACCGCCACTCTCCATCTTTTTTCTTTACCAACAGAATTGGAGACGCAAATGGACTGGAGCTGTGTTGAATAATACCACTGTTCAACATCTCTGTTACTTGTTTTTCTATTTCGTCCTTTTGCTGGGGTGTATACCTATAGGGACGTAGCCTGAATGGTTGGACCCCAGGAAGCAGTGGTATGGCATGGTCAATCCATCTTTTTGGAGGTAGACCCTTGGGCTCTTCAAATAGATGACTGAACTTGTTAACCAACTCAGTAATCACTGCAGGTGTTTCAACTCGACCACGTTGAAATTCAGTATGTAACTCCAACAGCTGCTCAATGGCCTCTTGTCGAACCAAGGATTCGAATTGGGTGCCACTGATGAGGGGGCATGATTGGGTCTTTGGTTTTACTCCTTGTAATTTGATCTGTTTCCCCTTGTACACAAAGGATAACCATTTGTGTCCCCAGTGAATGGCCATGGGACTATGTTGCTCTAACCAGTCCATGCCCACTATTAAGTCATATCCACTTAACGGTAATATCTTGAAATCAGTGACAAAGGTGGTTCCCTCACATAGCCACTGGCACCCAGGTACCATATGAGTGCTCCACAATTTCCTTCCATCTGCCACTTTCACCTGCAAGGGCTGTTGTAGTGGTCTAACCTCAGTCATCACTCCTGACAGGTTGCTATCCATAAAACTAGCAGTACTACCAGAGTCAACTAATACAAGTACTTGCTGGCAATGTATAGAAGCCCAGAGTCGAATGGTTTTATTTCCTTCACTTCCTGTGGCAGCTGCGACAGAGATAGCCTCAACGCTTTCCTGGTTGGCTTCTAGAGCAGACTCCTCCATTTCCACCATGTGCTCCTCAACAGAACCAGCTAATGCCCACATTTCTTCCACTACCTGTAACGGAACCGTGTTTGAACAACGATGGAGTTGACCCAACGTTCGCCACACTTAAAGCATAGTCCCTTGGCTTTTCTGTAAGCTTTCAGCGCAGCCATCTTGCTGTCCTCCCCTTTGACAGGAAAGCCTGCTGAACGATTGCCTAGACCAGGAGGCAAAGGCAGTGGTAATGGTCCCGATTTGGAGGAAGCACGATTGAACAATCCGGCATCAAACTTCCTTTGATCTTTGCGTACTGTACTGGTCATCACCTCCTCCTGCAACAGTGCTAGTGAACAAGCTGTATCCAAGTCCACATGACGTTGTATGATCACCACCATTTTAATCTCATCTCTCAACCCATCCACAAATCGTGCTGTTACCATGGTCGATGTCAGTTGGTTCTCATGTGCCAATAGCTGATGCAGTAATATATCAAACTGCTCTATATAATCAGAAACAGATCCAGTTTGATGTATATGATAGAACTGTCGAATCAACAGATTATGCTGATCACGACCAAACCGAGTGATTAGTGCCAAACACAATTCTCCCCAGTTCATTTCTCTAGTTCTAGCTTCCATGGACTGCAACCAATAGAGTGCCGAGCCCTCAAAATGCATCACCGCCATTCGTATCCACATCTCAACCGGAATAGCATAATACTCAAAATAAGTTTCACAACGGCTCTTCCACAGCTTGGGGTTGGATCCATAGAACACCGGAAAATTCATTGGAGGCAAATTCACACCCGATCCTTGAGACCAGTTTACGGACGCAAATTGGCTCATAGGACTTGGTACGAACGACCCAGGTGCAAACTACTGAGGCGTATACATACCTCCCATCGGTAAGGAATTCCGATGGATCTCTGGTTCAGGAATCGGCCTCCGGAATGGATCGGCGGTGCGATGCAGAGTTGGTCCCGTCGCCGTCTCCATAGACGCCATGATCGTGGAAGAAGTTGTCGATGCGACCGTACCCCCTGGTACCGCGCCCAGCGTTGTAGATGGTGGAATCGTGGTACCCTTTGATGTCGTCTTGTTCATCTGGTGCTGCATCTGACTCAGCACGTCCGCCATCTCGCCCACCTTCTTCTCGATTCCTGGCCGCCATTTCTGGAACTCGCTTCGATCGACCACCAGTCCCTGAACCGTGGACTCCATCTTCTCCATCGTTGCTTGTATTGCCTCCATGCGTCGACTCATATCCTTGTTACCGTCGTCGATTTTGGCCACCAACTGCGCCAAGGAATCCTCAACCCGCGGCGGCGCCATCCCTCCAGCCTTCGCCTGAAATCTGGTGTGATACTCGTGAGGAGGATCCAGATTGGCTCCGAATACCAACTGTTAGCACGTTCACAGGGAGGAGCTCGCGATCTGGGATTGGCGATGTGGACAGGTGTTATTCCTTGCGGTTCAAGTCTGTTCGGGTTTGTTCAACAACCAAAAGCCAAAAGCCAAATTACAGAAATGGCAGCAGTTCGCCTTTTATATTTGCTACTGAAACCCCAACCAGAGATACACCCATCCCCTGTGTTACAGCCAGTTGGCACCAATATATTTGGAGTTCGGCTTCTTAACTCTGCTGCTCCTTCTCAGCTTCACAGCTCCATCAGCTTCCGCTTCCAAGCTTTCCTCCCATCAGGTTTTCTGCAGTCGGGCTGGCGCCATCCTCGCGTGGTGTAGAGTTGTTGACAGCGTTCGATGCTGTGGCTCGTGACTCGCTGCATGCATGGTCCGATCCATTCGTTCGTGTTTTTTGGACAGCGGGACGACGCAAGCAGCATCCGGCCGGTACGTACGCGAGTGAGAACAGCAGTTACAGCTGTTGCTGTGGAGCAGTACTGCGCAACCGCCATCGTCAGTGGGTAACTGTAGCGCACGTCGTCGCATGCATGGGCAGAGGGCGTGCCCCGCTGTACGTAGCTGCGCCTGCTTGCATCAACACCACTCGCTGCTGCTCGTCACCTCGTGGGTGGGGTGGGGTGGGGTTGCACCGTTGCCACACATGCGTCTTTTCCCCCCCTCTGTGTGCCCGGCAGAACCAAGGATGAATGGTTTCAATAGAACGAGTGTGTAGGCCAGCGATACGTTTAACTTGGGCATGACTGGAACTGGAAACGAGCATGCTGGAAGTTTAGAGAGATTCTGACCGCAGTACGTGTGCGTAATACCCTATGTCGACCTCTTTTGTGAGTGATGGATTGGTGAACAGAAAGTCGAACAAGATTACAAAGCTCGAGAATTAATTGAGAACCATGACATTATAACTATTTATTCCCACTTGGTTCCGATGGGACGGAGATGTAGCCTATCGTCGCGTCGGCACCCCTCGGTGTTGTGCGTTAAAATCAATGTCTCATGGGTCTAGGTGTGCTCTTCACCATACTCTACAGCGGGACTGCTGAGGACAGCCAGGAGTCCAGGACAGGGTTGCATAGTCTCTTCTCTAGTAGACTTAGAAACAAAGGCAGGAGAGGGACCGGATCAGGCGAGGAGTAAGGAAGCATGCCATGCCATGCCATGCCAGGCCGCGCGCGCAACGAGAAGGAAAAGGATCACGCGCCCGGTTGGGTTTGGCTACTTGAGATCTTTGCCGTACGCACAGCGCAGGCCCGCTTAGTTTATGTAATCCGATTCGGTTTCTAGTACTACTACGCCCTCGATTAACCAACCTACGTACACCGCTCCTACTAGGCCGTAGCTAGCCAGGCTAGGGATCAGTAACCCACGCGGGCTGGGCCGGGGCTACGCTGTGGGGCCCGCAACCGCAACTGGTACTGTCTCGGGAAGCGTGACCCGGTTTTTGTACAGTAGTACTCCTGTAGCAGCAGTCACGCACGCGCAGACGTAGCGTGGTTTCTCTTTCTGCATTATACTGCGTGAGAGAGAGTGTTGTGTGTGTGTCTTGGACTCTTGGTGTGCTAAATTCTGCATCTTG
Organism: Zea mays; assembly: GCF_902167145.1. NCBI lineage: Eukaryota > Viridiplantae > Streptophyta > Magnoliopsida > Poales > Poaceae > Zea > Zea mays. The sequence goes on along the minus strand of NC_050098.1, from coordinate 3,517,060 downwards.
AGGCAAGGCAGAGGCGAGACGTGGAGGATGTCGTCGTAGCGGACTCCCCATCCCCAGATGATCATGCGCTGGCTGCTCACCGTCACCGGGTTGTTTATTACTTCCCAGGCTTCTCACTCTCGGGCTCTCAGCTCTGCAGGAGTACCGCACGCACGGAGCATTTGCAAAAAAAATATATGTTTTTTCTTTAGAAAAACTCGTAGCCTCTCATCTTCTTCTTTCTTTCTTTCTTTTTTTTTTTTGATTTTGAGAAGGCATCCGGCATCCCCAACGTGAAAACGAAGCCAGGCCTAGGCCTAGCACAATGTGTAATCGGCCTATGTCCTTTTATAGGAGGAGCCAAAAGGCAGAGCCGGGCGCGCCTGGGCCTGCCTCCTCTGCTCACTGGCCCCAGAGCTTTATGCTCACATGGGCCTCCGCTCGGTGGCCCAAAAGCTTTCAACCCTTCTTTTCCGCACGACAGGTCAGACCTGGCTCCACGACGAACAAAAAAGAAGGGGAAAAAACCTTCGCTGTTTCGTTCCAGTTATGTCATTTACTCCGTCTGTACTAAAATACTAGTTCTTTATGTTTATGTTTATATTCAAATAAATAATAATGAATCTATATATATATATAACACATGTATTAATTAATTATTGTACGAATTATAAAAAAGGTAAAATGAATTTTAATTTCGGACGGAGAGGGTATGATTTTTTTATCCAACCACAGTGTTCCAACAACACGTGATGCGCTGACAACCAAACGGTACTGAAAACACCGCTTATTAAAGCTCACTGTTCCTGTAATGGCCTCAGCAGGCCTCGGGCATACTGACGACGAACTCAAATGCAGCAGACGTGGCTGATCCAACGACCGTGCGTCTCCTCCGATAAGGCCCAAGCTAAGCTCCGAAGGCTTTCATGGGGTCCTTGGGGTCGATCTCGTGGAACAGCGGGAGGTCCGACGGGAGCCGCTCCTGGCTGAAACCGATGCTCGTCTCCAGCGTCTTCACCACCTCCTCGAACAGGATCTTGTTTCCTACTGGGGTGAAGTGGAGCCCGTCGCTGCATAGCATCGTCGCATCCACATGGTTATCACAGGCAGCTAGGGCTTCCGAAACAAAATACATACGTACACATTAATGATATGATATAATACAATCAGGACTGTTGATCACGTCGCAATGCATTCACTGCCGGTTTAGAGCTAGCCACGATTATTTTCCAGGTAGAGAAAAGATTAGAAACGACCCAGCATTAGCAAGTATTCGTTACAAATACAAAAACACCAGTGCCTGAAGCCTTAATTAAGCCTACAATTGCACAAGAAAGCTAGGGACGGTCCACGTGCTACCGGCCGGTACATAACATCACTCTGAAGGAAAATAAACTGTGACCAGTTTTAAAACTAGACACACAAAAATGAGTAACTATGCGTCTTCTTTCCGACTGAAGATGCAAAAATTTATTCGACACAGCAGAAGCTTTAGAGAAAAAAAAAACAAGGCTATGCAATGTATCGCAAAAAAAAACATGGAATGCCTTTATCTCATACTAATATTCAGGTACGTAATGTTAATTGGCCCTACTACCAGATTGAGGTTGTGTTCCTTGAACTCTAGCACTGGGACAAATAATCTGCACAACAGTGGATCACGTCCAACAAATAATCTGCACAACATCTTCACTCCACTTCAGATTTCATATTTCAGAGACGGGAGTCGCATAGTTTCTAGGTAACAACCTACCCATAGGTAACAAGCTTTTATGCGCAACTAAGCGTTATCTGATTGACTATTCCAGAACCAGCAAGGTAAGGAAGGAAGCTGATAACACAATGCAAGGGTAGAGAAATAACCACTGCCCATTTAGCGCATCCGGATCTTGCATTGGTCACAGACGTAATCGGAATATATGCTTGCTTACCTCAATGCAGATGTTTGCCAGTCTGGAAATTCCTGCATCTTGGTCCAGATGTCTATAACTGGATGGTTCAATTCTGTGGCAACATCTATGCATGCCTGTGCGTAAGCGCCGGCAGCCTCATTGCTCCTTTCTGGTTGGCGTGAAGGCTCGTCGTCTCCATACATGTCTCTGCAAAAGGGTCCAAGGACAATAATAAGTGTGGCTGGCTTGAAAGCTACTTAACTTTAGCGAAAAGTGCAATCTGCACTGAATGCTTGAGTCAGGCAAGGCAATCGGATCGCTGAACATGTGCAGAAAACACAGAGATAAGTGGTTTAGTGAAAAGTGCAATCTATACTCGATGATTGAAGAAGTCATTACATCAAGCCAGGTAGTTGGATTACTGGACATCATGTCTAGAAATACAGATATAAACAATCCAGAATTCTAGAACCCATCTCATGTGGACTCTAGGGAAAAGTACATGTAGGTCCAAAATAAGCATGCTGATTCCTCCAGTATGTACAATGATCTCGGCCACTTTAGTTAAACTGCTACTATGGGCTTGCCCCTTGTGTTAATTCAGTATTCCCTGTTTTTTTTCCTCCCCTCGAGGTACGTGCATAAATGTTACTACTCACTATATTTTCAAATCAAAAGATGATTTGAGTTTTTTTTGGATATATAACTTTTACTATACATTACATATACGCTATGTTTAGATACTCCTTCCACTTCAAATTACAAGTCATTCCAACTTTATTAGAGAGTTCAAAACTGTCTCAAGTTTGATGGAAACTACAGAGAGAATTGCAAAGATTTATAACATTAAATAGGTATACTATAAAAGAATATAATTAATAAAGAATCTAATAATACTTATTTGGTATCATAACTGCTATTGTTTTGTTATATAAATCTGATCAAACTTGAGACGATTTGACTCTCTAAAAAAAAGTTGAAATGACATGATAAAAGCAATTTTCTAGAAAATTCAAAATGTGAAATAGAGCGAGTATATACAGACGGAAAGCTACAGCATATTGACACCTAGTGTTATGAGAAGAACCAACATGAATGTCATATGTGCATAGCAGCTAAAATAGTAAAATGGCAAAATCAGTGTAAAGGCACCATAGGACTCATAAACTTATCCTCAGTTGCTGATAGATTCTCTTCATAAAGCTATGCACAGTAGATAGACAAAGTGGTGTTTTCTCTTTACCGACTACAGACTACTGCAGGAGGTTCCTGGCAGAGTGATGAGCAGCAGTATCAGTATGGATCTAAATGCTGACAACCTTTTCTGACTTACTGAAAGCAGCAGTGTGCATGGATGCAATTCTCACTTTCTAACTGGCAAACTGCAGATAGTGGAATTTAGTATCATATATGCGTCACAGCAAGAGGAAAACAAAATGGGGACCAGCACGTGAAAGGCACCCAATGACTTGATTTTTGCCATGATCGTCGATCGACCACGACATTCCCCGCAGAAAGCTAGCATCATCAGTAGAGCGAACAAGCGTGATATCGGTGGGTTTATTTGATTTGTAGTAGGAGTATCTTCCAAATGGATCTAGTATTTGTTTACCGGATTCTCGCTGGCTCGTAAATCGGTGGGGGAGTGATGAGTATGACAGCAGTGGAGGGCCATCGCTCCTGCGATCGAAGAACCCAAGCGACGGATAGGTGAGCGACCAATCCAAGACATCCGAATCCAAGATAAGTCCATAACCTTGAAATAGGCGCAGATGGCGCGGAGGTTGCTCTGGTACTCCTTGAGCGGCACGTGCTGGTGCGCCTGCACCTGGTCGGGCAGAGAGGCGTCGTTGGCGCCGAAGAAGACTGTCACGGCCGCCGGGTCCGCGCCCGCGCCCGCGCCCGCCGCGCCCTCCATGGCCCGCGGCAGCACCTTGAGCGCCCACCGCGTGTTGTAGCCGCTGAGCCCGCGCAGCACCACGTCAGCCTGAACAATAGGGGCGCGCAGTCACAGCCAGATCGGGGTTCGCTAAATCAAGGCCAGCCGGCCAGCCGACGGCGCCGCCAGGACCCAGGGAGGAGCGCGCAAGGCAGTGCACGTACCTGGCGGGCGAAGCGGTCGGTGAGCGCGGCCCCCCATCCGCCGGACGCGAAGGACAGCTCGGTTATGGAGTCGCCGAAGAGCACCAGCCGCGGCCGCATGTCCGGTTCCTTTGCTCGGGTCGGGGAATCCGCCGCGCGGCACCGACTCGCTCGCTGATCGAGTGGACCGGCGACTTCCACCGCGAGATCCGAGAGGAGGACTGCGAGGCGCTTCACTTCCGATATGCAGCTTGGAGGCTCTGGGGGCAGTGCAGTGGGCAGGTGGCGCCGTGGCGACTACCTCTGCTGCATCTGGGGCAGGTGCAGATTTGGTGGCCGTCTGTGTCGTCCGTGATCTGATCTGGTCTGGATGAGACGGGACTCTTTGATTGAGCTTACAAATTGACTGGCGATCCAATTATTTGCCTTTCATTTTCACAAACGAAGAAAAGAAAAACTTTTCCAAAAAAAACACGTGAGGATGAAATGTAGTGTGTGTATTTTTTTGAAAGAGAGAAGACGAGCTGGTAACAGAACGTATAAATGGAGGGCATATAATTGAATTTGGATTAATATCAAATCAGTCATAGCGCTGAAGTAAGATATAGTTTCAATTCTATTGTTTTGGATGTCACTCAATTAGGATTTAGAATTGTATGGTCTAATTTCACGCAATTCAAAGGGATGAACGGAGATAGTTTCTAATTATAGTCAAATTCATATGGGTCTAATTTCAAATTCCAATTCCATATGCAACCAAACAACATAATTTAGAAAAAGCGGATTCCAAATTTTAATTCCATGCCGTAGTGCCTACACCGAACAAGGTAGAATATAAATTCTAAGCGTTACATCTAGATCTAGACACCCTCAATCCAACTAGGCACATGTACCATTGTATCCTTTTTCTTATATAGTGTTAATTTGGATACAATATTTAAGAAACCAACAGAGGTATTTGGGATAAAAATGGATAGTAAAAATCCCATTTCGTCCGGTACCATATTCCGTTTTTTTTACCTAGATCATTTTTGTATTGCAGGGGAGAAAAGAATGAGACGGAAACATGATGGTATATCACGGGAACAGGAATGAAAACAATTCAATGTTTTGTCCCGTATTTCTGGGATCTTGTTTTTTTACCACAAAACACTCCTGTTTCTAGAATTCCATGTTAGGTAGCCCACAAAATAATAAAAAAGTAACCGCATTAGCTCTACCCGGCTCTATGGATGCTTGCATAAACCGTGATTCTCTGTTTTTATTTATTGAAGACTATAATGATATAAATAAATTTGGTGGATAATTTTTATGGTCTGAACTTTATTAGACTTTCTTGTACCATTTGCGATCGATAATTCTAGTATTTTTTGCATGTGAACTGTGATGTCTTTGAAACTGAAGCCTAGGATTTGTAATGCTCGTGATGGTGAGGAAAACAATTTAAGTATGTCAGTCTAAGGAAAATGACGTTCTTAAGTATGCCGACATCAACGTTCTTAGTTTAGCCGATGTTTTCAACGTTTTTTTGTGTAGTGCTAGTGGATCAGGACTGTTTGCATAATATTTGATGTTGTTGTTACGTACAACTGTACATGGTACTCCCTCTTATACTTTGATGTCGTTGTCATGTTACGTACAAACTAGATTTGATATTTCGTCGTGAAACTCTTTCGTGTCTATATTCTCACGATGATTGTTTGATCACGCGCACACTGCTGTTCTTGCACTTCATTTGGCCTAAATATATATCATTTTAGGATTCACCATGCTTGAATACACTAGAGCAATAGTAGCAGCTAGAATTAGTCGAAGACAACTAAACAATCTAGCTAATAGTTCAACTATTAACTACTTTTAGCGAATTAACTAGTAGTTAGCTATATATTTATTGCATGGCTAATTTTACTATAGTTTTTTAGCTAGCTAACTATTAGCTCTAATGCACTCAAACATCTCGTATCTGTAAAGCTATCACATAAAAGTATATGGACAATGGGTACAACAAATATGGCTAGATTCACTTAAAAATAATAGAAAAAGATCATTATCTCCTAAAATGCCATAGTCAATGTACGTATGAGCCATATTGATGTCCTTAAACTGTCTTCAATGGATAAGGTAAAATAGAGTATACATAACTGGTAGATAACATTGTTTATCATTGTTTAAAGAGTAAAGTTTGAAATAAAAATAAGGTAAATAATAAGATATGAGATTTGCAAGATGGCCGTACCTCCACATCAACTTGTTGGCTCGTTGTATTGTTAATTTGTGAGGGCAGAATGTTGAATAAAAGGAACCAAGATCATAATATTTTTTTACTAGCAATGGAAAGGAGAGGAGCAAAAGAGGGAGCCAAAACATAGCAAGGAAAAGGAAAAAGAAAATGATCCTCTCTCCCCAGCACTTGCGACAGGTACTAGCAGGCTAGCGGCTGCCTCCCTTGTCCCCACCGGCCGCCACCACCACCACCACGGCACCACCACACCGACCCCCTTCCCCTCCCCTCTCCCTGTCGTGCGGTGCCTCCTCCGCCCAAATCCCCAAATCCGCGCCTCCGATCCGCCGCCGTCCACGATCTGCCGCAGCCGTTGACCCGCTAAAAATGGCCTCCGGGCCGCCCTCGCCATCCGGCAAACCCTACTCGCGCAAATCTCACGCCAGCTCCAAGGCTCCCAGCGTCCCTTCCTTCGACGCCCACAACGGCCAGCTCCTACCCACCGTCACCTTTTCGCTGCCCTCCACGACCACCGCCCGCCGGGAGCTGCGCCGCCGCCTCTCTTCCGAGCTCTCCCAGGTGCGCGCCGCCGTCAAGCGCCTGAACTCCCTCCCGGCTCCCGCCCCCTCCTCGGCGCTCTCTGCCACCGACCCCTCCACGCCGCATCCGCCGTACCCGCCGGCGTCCAAGCACAAGTCTAAGAAGGGCGGCGGAGTCCCGCAGCCGCACCTCTCGGCGGAGGCGCGGCGCAAGCTCTACGCGCCCGTGTTCAAGACCTGCGCCGCTCTGCTCTCCAGGCTGATGAAGCACAAGCACAGCTGGGTGTTCAACAAGCCCGTAGATGCGAGCGCGCTTGGCCTGCACGACTACCATACAATCATCACCAAACCCATGGACCTCGGCACAGTCAAGTCAAAGCTAGGTGCCGGGCAGTACAAGTCACCACGGGAATTTGCAGGTGATGTGCGTCTGACGTTCCAGAACGCCATGACGTACAACCCCAAGGGCCAGGACGTGCACTTCATGGCCGAGCAGCTGCTTAACATGTTCGAGGAGAAGTGGCCGGAGATTGAGGCTGAGATAGCTCAGCTATCACCACAGCCTCCTACACCATCCTCAGCAGCACCCAAAAAGCCAAAGCCAAAGGAGATAGATAATTCTAGGCCGTTAGAGAGGTCTGATTCGACAGTTCATGCTGCCGGGATAGAAGCTACCCCGAAGACACACACTGGCAGACCCCAAGTTTTAAAGAAGCCCAAGGCAAGGGAGCCCAATAAGAGGGATATGACATTCTGGGAGAAGCAGCGGCTTAGCAATAACCTCCAGGATTTGCCACCAGAGAAGCTAGACAATGTTGTTCAGATCATAAAGAAGAGGAACTTGTCACTCAGCCAGCACGACGATGAGATTGAGGTTGATATCGATAGCTTTGATGTTGAAACATTATGGGAGCTCGATAGATTCGTGACAAACTATAGGAAGAGTATAACTAAGAATAAGCGGAAGGCTGAGCTTTCTGCGGTAAGGCCGGATGAAGCTGATCCTGATCAGGAGCCGGAGAAGGTAGAACATGTGAGGCAGGGCAAGGCGGATCAGGATCAAATTCCTGCAGTACAAGAACCGGTATGATTATGGTTGATAGTATTCAGTGCCATCACTAAATTTTATGGAATATTGCACGTGCGGTTCTCACTGTTGTCTTTCCGTTACAGATTCCAGAACCAGAAACAGTTGATGTTGATCCACCTAAGGAAAGTGCAGCAGGTGGGCCAGTCGTGTGTCTTTGGACCATTGTTTTTATCACTATAAACGTCTTTTGTTTGTTTGAGAAAAGAACAAATGCACCATTAGAATCATTCTTGTAATGCAACAGTGCTTTTGGTTATAATCCACTTCTATTGTGACTGAAAAAACAACTAAGCTTACGTAACTACAGATGATAATGAGAGATGTGTGGGTGAATCATCACCTGGTCATTTGGAAGATCAGAAGGGAGAGAATGCTGGTAGATCAAGTAGTTCTGGAAGCTCTAGCAGTGACTCGGGTTCATCCTCTAGTGGTAAAGTTTTCTTATTTGAAGATATTGTAACAAGAAAACTTTTGGATTCTGTATTTTTCTTTCATATTATCGTTTGGTTTGGAAGTATTTGGAGAACAAATGAATTTATCATAGGAAACATGTGCAGATACGGACACAGATAGTTCATCAGCAGATGGTTCTGATGCTGGGCAATCACCCAGAACGTAGCATCTATAAGCCAGGTATATTCTGCATTAATGCAGCAATCATTTGCATTTAATGTCCAATAACTTTGGTAAATTCTTCAAGACCAGTTAACTTTTTTTGGAGCTGCAAACCACTATAACTACCAAGTGCGCGGAGAAAAAAATTATGTCTTTTATGGAACTAGCTTAATTAGTTTCATGCTTTTTCTAGAAGGCTTTTGGGTAAAACTTTCTCGTCTGATTTACAAAGGATGCTAATGTTTCTTATTGTTAAGTTCACATGAGCAAGCCGAATTCATCTTCTGGGCTTCTGGCTCATGTATTGTGTCTTGCTCACCGATGAATCTTAATATTTTATCCCTTCTCAACAAAACATTGGAATTCGGAAGACCAATATGATACATTATGCCTTCGTATAAGTTTAAATATACACTAGTGAAAATGTGAGTCATTGGCTTTGTCCTCTAGTTATTTGCACAGAACATGTGTAGGAAATAAATGTTTTGGCTTGGTGGTGACTTTCTTGGTTGTTCTGACTAGAGAAATGAAAGAATAGCCTCCGTAGTTGGCTTGTAAGTAATAATCAAGAAGTGCTTATAGTTGCTATAATCTGTGACATTGTTCTACTGAATAAAAGTAACTATGGTTCAACTAGAGTCACCGATCACATGATTTAATGGGATAATGCTTTTACTACTGTGATCTTAAAATGACACACATTAGTTTTCTTAACCTATTAGAAAGTATATCTGTTGGTTGCAGAAACATTTTTAGGATAAGGATTCGAGATATTCAACAACAACAAAACCTTTTTGTCCCAACAAGTTGGGCTAGTCTAGAGTTGAAACCCAACAGAAACCATAAGTCAAGGTTCAACCACATGGATAGTTATTTTTCATGTACTCCTATTCAAGGCTAAATCTTTGGTTATATTTCATTTCTTCAAGTCTTTTTTTACTGCCTCTTTCCATGTCAACTTCGGCCTACCCCTGCCTTTATTCCCATTGCTATTGTGCCTTAGAATTTCACTATGCACAAGTGACTCTGGAAGTCTCTGTTGGACATGTCCAAACCATCTCAACTGCTTTGGACAAGCTTTTCTTCAATTGGTGCTACTACCCCTAGCCTATCACGTATGTCATCATTTCAGACTCGATTCCTTCTTGTATGACCATAAATCCAACACAACTTGCGTATTTCCGCAATACTTGTCTCCTGAACATGTCGTCTTTTAATAGGCCAACATTCCGCACCATATAAAATAGTAGGTTTAATCGCCGTCCTATAAGGATTCTACATAAATTGTAAATGGTTGTCCAAGTGTTCACATGAATCACATAGCACAGTTATTTATGTTTTTTTCCTGCATGCATAGTCCAATACAGTGGATATTGGGTGTCAACTGCTCATTTTCTTGCATAGTTAGTGTCACATGCTCATATTTGAAGTGACACATTGTATTGTACATATATGCTGGTTTAATGTTGTTCTGTTAATTTGTAATATGTTTGATTAGTGTACTGTTATGAACCTAACTGTTCTTAATTGAAAATGTTCAAAATGATGAACTTCTGTACATGTTCTGACACTTTCATACTTCTCATCTTTTATAGTTCATACTGCTTTCAATTTCGAACCAGGCATATAAACTTGACCAGATGTCAAGTGATACAGTTGACCTTGGAAACTATATTAGCACCTTGTGTATAGATTGTTTTTTCTTGGCACATCTTTGTATTTGTTTTGTAGTGAGTACTCTAGCTCTAGCTGTCCACTTTGTGTTGAGCTGAAAGTTACTAGACTTATGATCCAAACCGATTTGCTCTTTGCCTTTTGTTCTTGCTAGCCAGGTTTTTGGTATTGATATTTCTGCATCTTTATCAATTGTATAGCTGCTGCTTTTTGGCATATGCAGAATTGGTTGTTTGTTATTCAAATTCTAACTATATTTGGAAAATTGAGAGGGGAGGTATTCTTATCGTAGTTGATTGAAGTTTACCTGCTCTTCCTTTTGAGGATTTCAAGTAGGTTTGCTTGGTATAATTTACCATTTTCATCATTTAGGAAGTACCAGGTGTGCAATAGTGTAACGGCACACATGTGCGCAAACTTAATGTCACCCTCTTATCCAGCCTGAATGGCCTAGGTGAGAGGTGGAAATCCCCACATGTGCACAAATGTAGCATAAATTGCTTGATTTGATACATTACCACAAGGTGCACTAAGTTTAAACTGTGTAATTGACTGGATTTTGTTATATTTACTGTTGTTGTTGCGAGGTGCTTATGCCTTGCTCTCTCTCTGTGTCATTTATAGCTATTATTTTAGCTAGTATTTTTATTGTTTCACTACTCATTTTGCATAGAACTTTGTTGCCCTTAAAACAAGTTTTAGCAAATCATGGTATGGAATAAATAAACTGATTCAATTGTTAACTAGTTTCATGATCACATTAATCATGAATGATGAATCTGACATGTAAAACTTGCTTCTACGCAGATGTTGATGGGGGCACTGGAAACCATAACACCTTAGTTCAAGAAAGGATTCTAGCATGAATTTATGGGGTGAGATTGCTGTAAATTTTGGCCATGTAGGAACTCTAACCAGTGCCATGCTGTTTGTCGTTTTGTTGACGAAGTGGATCCCCAGGATAGCACATGCACGGATTCACCTGTACAACTGTCAGCAGTTGTGTACTTACTGTAGAGTGTGCCGTATTTACCTAGTCGCCGAGCTGGAAGTTACCTCAACATATTGGAATTGGATAGGAGGAAACCTGAAAACTGGGGCAGGTAGTGGAACATGCGGTGAGGTGAAGACCAGGAACCTGGAGGCCTCGCCCTGTTGTAAGATTGTACAATTGTTATAGCCGTGTAATTCCTGTCGGTGTTTGCATCAGCATTAGTTTTTCTTTATAAAAGGTTTGCAGCATTGCCATTGATTTCTCTCTCTTATTGCCCCGGGACAGCTGGGGACAGATAGGACATGGATGTTTCCTTGTGTCCTCTCTCGTCTCTATAATCTTGAGTCTTTAATCTTAAGAGATAATTTGGGATAACACTAGGTAGTCCCTTTTCAACCTCTGACTTTGAACCAAACAAACTTATTTAAGTATCGTCCTATCCCGTCCTGTTCTGTCGTTACAATCAAACGCACTTTAATTGAGCTGCTTGTGTGCTCCAGTCCATGGGATCGGTGAAGGAGAAGCATCTAGTAATTTGAATGGTGATCTAATGCCTTGCTATAAGAAAACACCCCAAGTAGGAGCTCCATGGGTTTTCTTTTTCATGATGAAACTCTCACGTCCACCGTCGGAGTATCATACATCCCTGAAAAAATTAGCAGCAATTGTACAAGGGATCGCGAAAAAGCAGGCTAGAGTGTTTCCTGTTTCGTTTGTTCGGCGGCCTCTTCGGCTCTTCCCGGTGGGGACGCGAGCGCGAACACATCGCGTTATCCCCGGCTCCGGCCAAATGCTCCCGCTTCGCCGCCTACCGCCGCTCCCACTGCCACGCGGTCCCGCACCCCGCCGCCTGCTATCGGCCGCGGCATCCGCGGCCGCCGTCTCGCCGCTTCCATGGCCAGGCCTCAGCGCCTGGCGCCGGGCGCCGCCCAGCGACCTCCGCACGTGGGGCCCGAACGGTCCCTGCGCCTCCGGCGACGTCGATGAGCCGGCTGCTGACGCCGGTGCGGCCTCGTCGCTGGCGGAGATGGGGGCGCTCGTGCTGTCCACCGCCGACCCCCTCGCCAAGGCACGGCGCACCCACGCCGCCTTCTCCCGGTGGGCCGCCGGGCTCCCCATCGGCCAGGCGACGGCCCCCGACCACCCCGCCAGGCCCGATAAGCCCCTCGTGGTACACCCTCTCGGCTACTCGTGCACCTCCTCCCTCCGATCCTCGTCTTAGGTTGAGGCGTTTCGTCGAGCAGGTGGCGATGGGTGACCGGGCGTTGCCGCTCTCTGTGCAGGTGACGCAGAAGGAGATTACCACGCACAAGGAGATGGGGGTGCCGCTCAACGCGTACATGCTGCACAACCTGGCGCACGTCGAGCTCAACGCCATCGACCTCGCATGGGACACCGTCGTGCGGTTCGCGCCGCTCAGGGATACGCTGGGGGACGGCTTCTTCGCGGATTTCGCGCGTGTGGCCGATGACGAGAGCCGACATTTTCGCTGGTACTCGCAGCGGCTAGGGGAGCTTGGGTTCAGGTTAGTGGCGCAAAAGATGCAGCACCAGCTACCTACCTTTTTCATGTGTCGAGTGGCGCAAAAGATGCAACATCAGCTACATCACAAGTCTAATACTGTACACGTGTGTCTGATAAATACAACGAACCGTTACATTTTTTAGTGAACAATGAGCTATCTAACAGTGATCACCGTATCTTGTGGACAGTTATGGTGATATGCCTGTTCACAATCTTCTGTGGAGGGAGTGTGCAAAGTCCTCAAGTGACGTTTCTGCACGATTGGCAGTGATTCCTTTGGTCCAGGTGCCACATCATTGTCGCTTCCTTCTGTGTGATGCTTGTCCTGTGTATATGCTTTATTTTTGTAGCTGAACTTAATAGTCTTCAGTCTTTACTTAGTAGTTGTAGTTTATGTTTTAGGTGAGAATGCTTGTTGAAGAACTTTACATTGTTAAAATTGACCAATATGTTGATTATTAGAACCTTGATAGGAAGCCAGAGGTCTCGATGCTGGACCAAGGTTAGTCCAAAGGTTATCTGGTTTTGGGGACCATCGATCTGCAGACATTGTGGCAAGAGTAGCAGAGGAAGAGCTTGCACATGTTTCTGTAGGTTTGTATTGGTTTCTCAAAGTATGCCAAATGATGGGTCGTGAACCAGGCGATACTTTCAAAGGTTTGCCTTCCTAATTTTATAGTGTGATATATGCTTATACAAGATCATGCTAACTAATGGAATGTTCACTTAAACATTAGACTTGATAAAGGAATACAGTGTTGTACTGAAGGGTCCATTTAACTATCCGGCTCGTGATGAAGCTGGTATACCCCGAGAATGGTAATTTCTGTCTAGCATGGCGTAAGTCTGTAATCATTCACATCTATAGGAGATTAGGAGGTTAATGTTTATATTATTTCAGGTATGACGAGAAGTTCAAACAAGAAGCAGCACAAAAACTTTCAGAGGTTAGAGACTGTCATAGTTTTTTCTGATGATGTTTTGCTATGGAGCTAAACTGGCTATATGTTCTTGGCAGGTCCATGATAGATTAGCTTGTATTGTTGAGATGGAGAAAGAGAGTGCAAGTTTGAATGACTAAGTGCCACTTGATGTACATGGGAGATTGGGTAGGCGCTCTACTAATTATTTACCATATTTAAAGCAGTCTTCTTAACCCTGAAAACTACAAAATATCTCATTAGCCATATTCTGTTGCCTCAATCAAATAGATAAGAAGCTTGCATATGGCAGACCAATAGCGCCCACTACTTGATTCAAGCCATTTGTTTCCTTCTTAGATAATTCTTATGAATATTGTATTATCTCTAGAAATAAATCTAGAGAGGGAGAATCCTGAAAGAAAAGCCCATTTGTACCTTCACTACGGGCACATGATCCATACTAATCTCCTATCAATGTCATTCAGTTCCCCTAAGTCAACGATTCCAATCTCTAACCTTGCTAACGGTCTCGTTGAAATTATCTCGTCCCGTTTGGATGTTGATATTGGAGCGCATGGAATTGAATTGGGTTCAGTACCAAATCAATCATGGTATTGAAATGAGATATAATTCTAATTGTTTGGATGTCACTGAATTGGAGTTCGTACTTGTGCGGTCGAATTCCACGCAATATAGAGGGATGACGCTACGTACTGGGAGAGGGAGTTTCTAGTTATAGTCCAATTCCAGGAAATTGGATTCTAATTCCAAATCTCAATTCCATGTGCAACCAAACAACATAATTTAGGAAAGTTGATTCTAATTTTCAATTCTGTGCTCCAATATCTACATCCAAACAGGGTGTAAATGCTCCCTGCACATAGCTCCACATTTAATGACAAACGATAGGATGTCACCGTAAGCTAACTCAACAACAACAAGAAAAGTCATAGTCCCAATCAAGTTGGGGTAGACACATGGATAACTGTTATGCACTCCTGTTCACTTAGTATGGTATCATATTTCTTGTTGGGTAGCATTGAATAAAGTCTTTCAACTTAACGATTCTAGGTTTTGTCTGGCTGGAGTGGAAAGATTAACGAATCATCAAAGTGTGTACCTACCAGTGGATGCTTGGAAAGTTTTCTGCCGTCGGATGGGAAACCAGATATTGTAGGCCTGGAGCCGTGAACTAATACCATTAGGATGCTGGGTTACTTTTTTTTTGGAAACTAGACGCTGTATTACTTGGATGTATTATTTGGAACAACACTGACGGTGGATTGGTATGATACATGTCCATTCTTCATTCTACTGCAGGCTTAGCGAGTGCCAAATGTTGTGTTCAGCCCTCTGATCTATGATCTGAACAAGCAGTTATATTGACTGTACAGTGAGTACCAAATGCTCGTGGGCGCCCATGATGCCTATCACCCTATAGCACCTTTTTTTGTCTTTACTTGACCCACTTTGTTTTTAAACTAACTCTCAGCTTCCAAAGTTATTGATGCTCCATAAATCATGAGTGATCCCATGATTTTTGTTTCTTCTCCAAGATAAGATGTATCCTGCTCAGATTAGAATTAAAGATATGTCTCTCCCTTCTTTTAGCATTGCTCTTATTGTTAAAAGAGCTTTCAGTTGTTTTTTGCAGTCATGGCTGTTTCAATTTTTGTGAGCTAGGGCCCTTGCCCATGTATACCAGTGCTAAACTGCTGACATAATTCCTCAGTAATCCCTCATAAGATGTTTCAGCTTTTATAGGTATGATGTTTTTACTATGGATCTAAATACAGTGCATATCTTAAGTATACAGTAAAAGCTACGTATCTCGTCTTGTACTTTGGAATGGAGGGAGTACCAGATAAATTTCGTGACTTTGCGAGTCCAGTGGTAATAATCATATGATTATATTGCCCTTTTCGTATGCATATGTTCTGTGACCCAATTCCCATTCTTATGTTTCTGTGCTACATGATTCTGCTTGAAAGCATCTGTAATCTGTACGACCACTAAACAGTGGAAATTTATATTTGTCCACATTCATCCTGAGGGTTTTCGAGTGTGGACGTCGCCCTTGCACACTTTGTAGGAGTACATATAAATACTGCCTCCATCCTAAAATACAGTTCTTTTTAGTCCACTTTTTTTCTATCTATATTCGTTCAAATGGTAATGAATATAGACATACATGCAAATTACATTCATATGTTACCAAATGAATATATAATTAGTGTAAAATGAATATCAAATCAACATGTGCCCAATAGGCAAGAATTCCCTCTTGCTCTTGAATGTACTTTTAGCTGAAGAAAAAAGCAGGAGAGATACTAAGGAGGGAGATATATAGCTCCAAGGCAAAGAGCTAGTAGTTGCCCCTTCACTCAGCATTCACGAGGGTACCGTATGTGTGTAGTGTAGCCCTATTGTCCACATCTGACAAATCTGGTGATACTATAATGGCTAGTTTTAAAACTAGCCGTTAACAGTAAGAAACCTTTGATGGTTGAGTATACATGTCCAAACGTGCCGCCCGGCCCGGGCACGCACTCGGCCCGGCCCGATTGAGGCGTGCCTGGCCCGGCACAGGCAGACTTCGGGTCGTGCCGGGCTAACCCGGCGTGCCGGACTCTCGGCCCAGGCACGGCCCGATAGGTATTCGGGCGGGCCGGGCCGTACCATTGTACTGGTCAGCCCAGTGGTACAGGGCCGAGCCTGGCACGAAAATCACAAAAATCACATATATAATTATATAACAGAATTTACAATAAACACAAAAAACGACACAAGAAATATATTAATGAGCTGTTCGTGCAATGCTGCCTCATTAAAAACCTTCCTAGGTAAAAACTCACACCTCGTGAGAAAACCCTAGGAAGGAAAAAAGAGTGCAGCCAGCTCAAATTTATAATGTTCATAGTCCAATGTTCAATACAACAAGTCACAAGTCACAACTCACAAGAAATAGAGACAAAGGATAAGATTACAAGTTACAATAATTCACTCTTGAACCCTTGACTGACTTCCTTGTTGTCCTCCATCATCGTTTAAGCTTTCAAGGACAGATTCTATTTCTAGTGTGTCCTTCTCAAGATTGTGTTGCATGTGTAAATCTGCTAACTCCCAGTCTTTGATGCATGATAGAACCTCCACCATGTCCGGTGTGAGCCGTCGACGACGTTCCTCAATCACCCTGCCAACCTAAAAGTAGATTCTGAAGATATAGTAGAAGCAGGAACTGTCATGACATCCTTAGCTAGTATAGATAGAACAAGATAAGTAAGTTTATGCCCATGCCACCAACCCAGAATGCTGAAACTGTCATCAAATTGATTGACAGTATCACTATCAAGGTATGCAGACAACTCAGACTGAGCAGTAGTAGGACAGGAAGAATTAGATGCAACATTACTACCAGAACCAGATCTCCTACCACTACCAATATCATCATCACCATATATGTCATCCCAGGCAGATTTGTTCTTACCCTCAGTTGTGGATGATGGTTCATGTACACGTAAGCGCACATCACCAAACTTTGTGTCATAAATCTGATAAAGTTTAGTTAACCCTTTCCTCACATCCTGAGGAAGTCTAGAATAATCTGTACCAGTAAAAGCTGATAGGCGCTGTAGTGGTTTATGAAAACCTCTCATCTTAGCTCTAGGATCTAGTATGAAAGCAAAAGCATATAGAATGGGTATATCTCTCCAATATTTGAAATATTTATCTTTCATTTGAACAACAGCTTGCCTCAGTAGTGTATCATTTTCAAAAGCATTCAAGTGTCTAGCAATTTTAAGTATTTGATGCAACATTAATGGAGCAGTTGGGTAGTAAACACCAGACAAAATAACAGTAGAATCATAGAACAGTTGAAGACATGATAACAGTTTCTCAGCAACATACCAGTGGTTGTTAGTTAATAAAGGGGTACCATCAGATGCCAAAGTATAATTAGTTTGGATGAAGACAGAAAATGTGCTTTTGTGTGGCATAAGGTGTTTCAGCATTAAAAAAGTTGAGTTCCACCTAACATCCATATCCACACCAAACTTTCTAGGACAAATACCCATACTTAAACAGTAACTCTTGTATGCAGCAATTCTTTGGTTTGATGAATTCAAAAAGTTTATGGCAGTTCTAAAGTCCTCAAGATAATGTTTTACTCTTTTCAAACCTGACTTTACTATTAGATTAATAATGTGACATGCACAACGTTGATGCAAAAGAATGGAAGACAATTCATCATCATCAACATCAGTTAGAGCTCCAAGATAACCAGAAAACAATGGTTTAAGATAATACATAGCAGTTTGATTAGAGGAAGCATTGTCAAGAGTAATAGCAAATATTTTATCACATAAACCATACTCATCAGCAACCATGTTAACACGTTCTGCTATATTATTTCCAGAATGTTTCACATCTATGAGCCTAAGACCAATCAACCTTTTTTCTAGCTCCCAATTCGAATTCACAAAGTGAGCAACAACAGAAATGTAGTCCTCTTTAGCTTTACCATTCCAAATATCAGAAGTTAGAGCAACTGATGAAACAGATTTAAATGACTCAATAAGCTTAAGCACACGTTCATTGTAAAGCTTAATTAGATCCCTAGCTGTTGTTTGCCTAAGTGACTTCACAAATTTAGGATTATGTGCTTTAGTAATGTACTCTTGAAAAGCATCAGATTCACCAAACCATAAAGGCAAATCCTCTCTAGCTATCAAACGACATAATTCAGTTCTAGCAACAGCATTAGAGTATTCCCATCGAACTAGAGAACCATCAGGATTATACTTAAGAAGAGACTGAACAATGCCACTACGTTGTTGTTCCTTTTTAGCATTGCAATTATGCCGAAGCAAATGGCCAGTCCCACAACTAGATTTAGCACTGAAGGTCTGCTTACAGTATTTGCAAAGGGCACCATACCTTACCTTCTTACCATTGATGAGATTAGTCAGCTCCTCAAAGTCATTCCAGACTTTGGATCTCTTCCTAGAGGCATTGACACTAGTACCAGTACCAGTACTGCTACCATCAGCAGCAGTGGGGGTGGGGCTAGTTGAGCCCATACCAGTTGAAAGGGAATTAGGCTTACACCTAGTCCCTAATTAATTTTGGTGGTTGAATTGTCCAACACAAACAATTGGACTAACTAGTTTGCCCAAGTGTATAGATTATACAGGTGTAAAAGGTTCACACTCAGCCAATAAAAAAGACCAAGTTTTGGATTCAACTAAGGAGCTATGTGGTAACCGAAGGCCCTCTGGTCTGGGAGCACCGGACTGTCCGGTGTACACCGAACAGTGTTCGGTGCACCACCGGACAGTGTCCGGTGCACCAGAGGACTCCAACTCGAACTCGCCACCTTCGGGAATTTCCGGAGGCGACTCGGCTATAATTCACCGGACTGTCCGGTGCGCCAAAGGGGGTCGGCCTCAGGAACTCGCCAGCTTCGGGAAAAGCCAACGGCTCGTCCGCTATAATTCACCGGACTGTCCGGTGTGCACCGGACTGTCCGGTGCGACTCCGGAGCAACGGTCATCTCCGCGCCAACGGCTCTCTGCCGTGCATTTAATGCGCGCTCTGCGCGCGCAGATGGCAGGCGCGCCCACTCCGGCACACCGGACAAGGAACAGTGCATGTCCGGTGTGCACCGGACACCCAGGCGGGCCCACAAGTCAGAAGCTTCAACGGCTAGAATCCAACGGCAGTGATGACGTGGCAGGGGCACCGGACTGTCCGGTGTGCACCGGACTGTCCGGTGCGCCATCGAACAGAGGACCCAGCCAACGGTCAAGTTTGGTGGTTGGAGCTATAAATACCCCAACCACCCCACCATTCATTGCATCCAAGTTTTCCACTTCCCAACTACTACAAGAGCTCTAGCATTCAATTCTAGACACACCAAAGAGATCAAATCCTCTCCAAACTCCACACAACGCTATAGTGATTAGAGAGAGTGATTTGCTTGTGTTCTTTCGAGCTCTTGCGCTTGGATTGCTTTCTTCTTTCTTGATCCATTCTTTGCAATCAAACTCACTTGTAAATTGAGGCAAGAGACACCAATCTTGTGGTGGTCCTTGTGGGAACTTTGTGTTCCAAGTGATTGAGAAGAGAAAGCTCACTCGATCCGTGGATCGTTTGAGAGAGGGAAGGGTTGAAAGAGACCCGGCCTTTGTGGCCTCCTCAACGGGGAGTAGGTTTGCAAGAACCGAACCTCGGTAAAACAAATCTCCGTGTCTCACTTGCTTATTCGCTTGGGATTTGTTTTGCGCCCTCTCTCGCGGACTCATTTCTTTATTACTAACGCTAACCCGGCTTGTAGTTGTGTTTATATTTGTAAATTTCAGTTTCGCCCTATTCACCCCCCCCCCTCTAGGCGACTTTCAATTGGTATCAGAGCCCGGTGCTTCATTAGAGCCTAACCGCTCGAAGTGATGTCGGGAGATCACGCCAAGAAGGAGATGGAGACCGGCGAAAAGCCCACTACAAGCCAAGGGAGCACTTCATCGGAAGAGTCCCGTACCAAGAGGAAGGAGAAGAAGAAGATCTCCTCCAACAAAGGGAAGGAGAAGAAATCTTCTTCTCACCACAAAGAGAAGAAGGAAAAATCTTCTTCCCACAAGCCGCACCGGAGTAAGAACAAGGAAAAGAGGATGAGGAAAGTGGTCTACTACGAGACCTACACTTCATCAACATCGACCTCCGACTCCGATGCGCCCTCCGTAACTTCTAAACGCCAAGAGCGTAAGAAGTTTAGTAAGATCCCCTTGCACTACTCTCGTACATCTAAACATTTACTTTCCGTCCCATTAGGCAAGCCACCAACTTTTGATGGTGAAGATTATGCTAGGTGGAGTGATTTAATGCGATTTCATCTAACCTCACTCCACAAAAGTATATGGGATGTTGTTGAGTTTGGTGCACAGGTACCATCTATAGGGGACAAAGATTATGATGAGGATGAGGTGGCCCAAATCGAGCACTTCAACTCTCAAGCAACAACGATACTCCTCGCCTCTCTAAGTAGAGAGGAGTATAACAAGGTACAAGGGTTGAAGAGCGCCAAAGAGGTTTGGGATGTACTCAAGACCGCCCACGAGGGAGATGAGCTCACCAAGATCACCAAGCGGGAAACGATCGAGGGGGAGCTCGGTCGGTTCCGGCTTCTCAAAGGGGAAGAGCCACAACACATGTACAACCGGCTCAAGACCTTGGTGAACCAAGTGCGCAACCTCGGGAGCATAAAATGGGACGACCACGAAATGGTTAAGGTTATTCTAAGATCTCTCATTTTTCTTAACCCAACTCAAGTTCAATTAATTCGTGGTAATCGTCGATATACAAAAATGACCCCCGAGGAAGTTATCGGGCATTTTGTTAGTTTTGAGTGCATGATTGAAGGCTCAAGGAAGATCAACGAGCTTGATGAACCCACCACATCCGGAGCTCAACCCGTCGCATTCAAGGCGACGGAAGACAAGAAGGAGGAGGCTACACCAACTCGACAACCAATAGACGCCTCCAAGCTCGACAATGAGGAAATGGCACTCGTCATCAAGAGCTTCCGCCAAATCCTCAAGCAAAGGAGAGGGAAAGATTACAAGTCCCACTCCAAGAAGGTTTGCTACAAGTGTGGTAAGCCCGGTCACTTTATTGCTAAATGTCCATTATCAAGTGATAGTGACAGGGGCGACGACAAGAAGGGGAGAAGAAAGGAGAAGAAGAGATACTACAAGAAGAAGGGTGGCGATGCCCATGTTTGTCGGGAATGGGATTCCGACGAGAGCTCAAGCAACTCCTCCGACGACGAGGACGCCGCCAACATCGCCGTCACCAAGGGACTCCTCTTCCCCAACGTCGGCCACAAGTGCCTCATGGCAAAGGACGACAAAAGGAAGAAGGTTAAATCTAACTCCTCCACTAAATATGAATCTTCTAGTGATGATAATGCTAGTGATGAGGAGGATAATTTGCGTTCCCTTTTTGCCAACCTTAACATAGCTCAAAAGGAAAAATTAAATGAATTAGTTAGTGCTATTCATGAAAAGGATGACCTTTTGGATTCCCAAGAGGATTGTCTAATTAAAGAAAACAAGAAACATGTTAAGGTTAAAAAGGCTTATGCTCTTGAAATTGAAAAATGTGAAAAGCTATCTAGTGAGCTAAGCACTTGTCGTGAGATGATTGACAACCTTAGGAATGAAAATGCTAGTTTAAATGCTAAGGTTGATTCACATGTTTGCAATATTTCAACTTCAAATCCTAGAGATGATAATGTTGATTTACTTGCTAGGATTGATGAGTTGAATACTTCCATTGCTAGCCTTAGAATTGAAAATGAAAAATTGCTTGCTAAGGCTAAAGATTTTGATGTTTGCAATGCTACTATCTCTGACCTTAGAACTAAGAATGACATGTTACATGCTAAGGTTGTAGAATTAAAATCTTGCAAACCCTCTACATCTATTGTTGAGCATGTATCTATTTGTACTAGATGTAAAGATGTTGATGTTAATGCTATTCATGATCATATGGCTTTAATTAAACAACAAAATGATCATATAGCAAAACTAGATGCAAAAATTGCCGAGCACAACTTAGAAAATGAGAAATTTAAATTTGCTCGTAGCATGCTTTATAATGGGAGACGCCCGGGCATTAAGGATGGCATTGGCTTCCAAAGGGGAGACAATGTCAAAATTAGTGCCCCTCCTAAGAGATTGTCCAACTTTGTTAAGGGCAAGGCTCCCATGCCTCAGGATAACGAGGGTTACATTTTATACCCTGCCGGTTATCCCGAGAGCAAAATTAGGAGAATTCATTCTAGGAAGTCTCACTCTGGCCCAAATCATGCTTTTATGTATAAGGGTGAGACATCTAGTTCTAGGCAACCAACCCATGCTAAGTTGCCTAAGAAAACTTCTAGTGCATCAAATGAACATAGTCTTTCATTTAAAACTTTTGATGCATCTTATGTTTTAACTAACAAATCCGGCAAGGTAGTTGCCAAATATGTCGGGGGCAAGCACAAGGGCTCCAAGACTTGTGTTTGGGTACCCAAAGTTCTTGTGTCTAATGCCAAAGGACCCAAAACCATTTGGGTACCTAAAGTCAAGAACTAAACTTGTTTTGTAGGTTTATGCATCCGGGGGCTCAAGTTGGATACTCGACAGCGGGTGCACAAACCACATGACAGGAGAGAAAAAGATGTTCTCCTCATATGAGAAAAACCAAGATCCCCAAAGAGCGATCACATTCGGGGATGGAAATCAAGGTTTGGTCAAAGGATTGGGTAAAATTGCTATATCTCCTGACCATTTTATTTCCAATGTTTTTCTTGTAGATTCTTTAGATTACAATTTGCTTTCTGTATCTCAATTATGTCAAATGGGCTACAACTGTCTTTTTACTGATGTTGGTGTTACTGTCTTTAGAAGAAGTGATGATTCAATAGCATTTAAGGGAGTGTTAGAGGGTCAGCTATACTTGGTAGATTTTGATAGAGCTGAACTCGACACTTGCTTAATTGCTAAGACTAACATGGGTTGGCTCTGGCACCGCCGACTAGCCCATGTTGGGATGAAGAATCTTCACAAACTTCTAAAGGGAGAACACATTTTAGGATTAACAAATGTTCATTTTGAGAAAGACAGGATTTGTAGCGCATGCCAAGCAGGAAAGCAAGTTGGCACTCATCATCCACATAAGAACATAATGACGACCGACAGGCCACTGGAGCTCCTACACATGGATCTATTCGGCCCGATCGCTTACATAAGCATCGGCGGGAGTAAGTACTGTCTAGTTATTGTGGATGATTATTCTCGCTTCACTTGGGTATTCTTTTTACAGGAAAAATCTCAAACCCAAGAAACCTTAAAGGGATTCTTGAGACGGGCTCAAAATGAGTTCGGCTTAAGGATCAAGAAAATTAGAAGCGACAACGGAACGGAGTTCAAGAACTCTCAAATCGAAGGCTTCCTTGAGGAGGAAGGCATCAAGCATGAGTTCTCTTCTCCCTACACTCCACAACAAAATGGTGTAGTGGAGAGGAAGAATAGAACTCTATTGGATATGGCAAGGACCATGCTTGATGAGTACAAAACTTCGGATCGGTTTTGGGCCGAGGCGGTTAACACCGCTTGCTACGCCATCAACCGGTTATATCTACACCGAATCCTCAAGAAGACATCATATGAACTCCTAACCGGTAAAAAGCCCAACATTTCATATTTTAGAGTCTTTGGTAGCAAATGCTTTATTCTTGTTAAGAGAGGTAGAAAATCTAAATTTGCTCCTAAGACTGTAGAAGGCTTTTTACTTGGTTATGACTCAAACACAAGGGCATATAGGGTCTTTAACAAGTCCACTGGACTAGTTGAAGTCTCATGTGACGTTGTGTTTGATGAGACTAACGGCTCTCAAGTAGAGCAAGTTGATCTTGGTGAGATAGGTGATGAAGAGGCTCCGTGCATAGCGCTAAGGAACATGTCCATTGGGGATGTGTGTCCTAAGGAATCCGAAGAGCCTCCAAGTACACAAGATCAACCATCCTCCTCCATGCAAGCATCTCCACCAACCCAAATTGAGGAAGAGGCTCAAGTTGATGAAAAAGAAGATCAAGCAAATGAGCCACCTCAAAATGATGGCATTGATCAAGGGGGAGATGCAAATGATAAAGACAAGGAGGATGAGGAACAACGACCGCCACACCCAAGAGTCCACCAAGCAATCCAACGAGATCACCCCGTCGACACCATCCTCGGCGACATTCATAAGGGGGTAACTACTCGATCTCGTGTTGCCCATTTTTGTGAACATTACTCGTTTGTTTCCTCTATTGAGCCACACAGGGTAGAGGAAGCACTCCTAGATTCGGATTGGGTGGTGGCGATGCAAGAGGAGCTCAACAACTTCACGAGGAATGAGGTATGGCATTTAGTTCCACGTCCTAATCAAAATGTTGTAGGAACCAAATGGGTCTTCCGCAACAAGCAAGATGAGCATGGTATGGTGACAAGGAACAAAGCTCGACTTGTGGCCAAGGGATACTCCCAAGTCGAAGGTTTGGATTTCGGTGAAACCTATGCACCCGTAGCTAGGCTTGAGTCAATTCGCATATTATTAGCCTATGCTACTTACCATGGCTTTAAGCTTTATCAAATGGACGTGAAAAGTGCCTTCCTCAATGGACCAATCAAGGAAGAGGTCTATGTTGAGCAACCTCTCGGCTTTGAAGACAGTGAGTATCCTAACCATGTCTATAAGCTCTCTAAGGCGCTTTATGGGCTCAAGCAAGCCCCAAGAGCATGGTATGAATGCCTTAGAGATTTCCTTATTGCTAATGGCTTCAAAGTCGGAAAGGCCGATCCTACACTCTTTACTAAAACACTTGGGAATGACTTGTTTGTATGCCAAATTTATGTTGATGATATTATATTTGGGTCTACTAACGAGTCTACATGTGAAGAGTTTAGTAGGATCATGACACAGAAATTCGAGATGTCGATGATGGGGGAGTTGAAGTATTTTCTAGGATTCCAAGTCAAACAACTTCAAGAGGGCACCTTCATCAGCCAAACGAAGTACACCCAAGACATCCTAACAAAGTTTGGGATGAAGGATGCCAAGCCCATCAAGACACCCATGGGAACCAATGGGCATCTCGACCTCGACACGGGAGGTAAGTCCGTGGATCAAAAGGTATACCGGTCGATGATAGGTTCTTTACTCTATTTATGTGCATCTCGACCGGATATTATGCTTTCCGTATGCATGTGTGCAAGATTCCAAGCCGACCCTAAGGAAGCTCACCTTACGGCCGTAAAACGAATCTTGAGATATTTGGCTTATACTCCTAAGTTTGGGCTTTGGTATCCTAGGGGATCCACATTTGATTTGATTGGATATTCGGATGCCGATTGGGCGGGGTGTAAAATCAATAGAAAGAGCACATCAGGGACTTGCCAGTTCTTGGGAAGATCCTTGGTGTCTTGGGCTTCAAAGAAGCAAAATTCGGTCGCTCTTTCCACCGCCGAAGCCGAGTATATTGCCGCAGGCCATTGTTGCGCGCAATTGCTTTGGATGAGGCAAACCCTGCGGGACTACGGTTACAAATTAACCAAAGTCCCTTTGCTATGTGATAATGAGAGTGCAATCAAAATGGCCGACAATCCCGTCGAGCATAGCCGCACTAAACACATAGCCATTCGGTATCATTTTCTTAGGGATCACCAACAAAAGGGAGATATCGAGATTTCTTACATTAACACTAAAGATCAATTAGCCGATATCTTTACCAAGCCTCTTGATGAACAATCTTTTAACAAACTTAGGCATGAGCTCAATATTCTTGATTCTAGGAACTTCTTTTGTTAAAATTGCACACATTGCTCATTTGTATACCTTTGATCATGTCTCTTTTATATGCTATGACTAATGTGTTTTCAAGTCTATTTCAAACCAAGTCATAGGTATATTGAAAGGGAATTGGAGTCTTCGGCGAAGACAAAGGCTTCCACTCCGTAAATCATCCTTCGCCGTTACTCCACGCTTCTCTCCATCATTTGGGGGAGAATTCAAAGCAAAAGGACCTTGTCTTTGGGAGAAATGAGCTCAAAGCAACAAGACCGGACTTCGTCTTTGGTATAATCTTAACTCATTTATTTATGACCAAAGGGGAAGATAGCACAAAGGCTCTAATGATTCCGTTTTTGGCGATTCATGCCAAAAAGGGGGAGAAGTGAGCCCAAAGCAAAAGGACCGCACCACCACCAATTTCAAAAACTTAAGTGTTGAATATTTTCAATTGGTGTCCTATTGTGTTCAAAAGGGGGAGGAAAGTAGTTTTTCAAAATAATATATCAAAACCCTCTTGAACACTAAGAGGAGAATCTCTTCTAGGGGGAGTTTTGTCAAAGGAAAAGCATGTGAAATAGGGGGAGAAAATTTCAAATCTTGAAGATGCTTTACAAAATCTTATTTATTTACCTTTGACTATTTGCAAAAGAACTTTGAAAAAGATTTACAAAAGATTTTGTAAAAACAAAACATGTGGTGCAAACGTGGTCCAAAATGTTATATAAGAAAGAAACAATCCATGCATATCTCATAAGTATTTATATTGGCTCAAATTCTAAGCAACCTTTGCACTTACATTATGCAAACTAGTTCAATTATGGACCTCTATATTTGCTTTGGTTTGTGTTGGCATCAATCACCAAAAAGGGGGAGATTGAAAGGGAATTAGGCTTACACCTAGTCCCTAATTAATTTTGGTGGTTGAATTGTCCAACACAAACAATTGGACTAACTAGTTTGCCCAAGTGTATAGATTATACAGGTGTAAAAGGTTCACACTCAGCCAATAAAAAGACCAAGTTTTGGATTCAACTAAGGAGCTATGTGGTAACCGAAGGCCCTCTGGTCTGGGAGCACCGGACTGTCCGGTGTACACCGAACAGTGTCCGGTGCACCACCGGACAGTGTCCGGTGCACCAGAGGACTCCAACTCGAACTCGCCACTTTCGGGAATTTCCGGAGGCGACTCGGCTATAATTCACCGGACTGTCCGGTGTACACCGGACAGTGTCCGGTGCGCCAAAGGGGGTCGGCCTCAGGAACTCGCCAGCTTCGGGAAAAGCCAACGGCTCGTCCGCTATAATTCACCGGACTGTCCGGTGTGCACCGGACTGTCCGGTGCGACTCCGGAGCAACGGTCATCTCCGCGCCAACGGCTCTCTGCCGCGCATTTAATGCGCGCTCTGCGCGCGCAGATGGCAGGCGCGCCCACTCCGGCACACCGGACAAGGAACAGTGCATGTCCGGTGTGCACCGGACACCCAGGCGGGCCCACAAGTCAGAAGCTTCAACGGCTAGAATCCAACGGCAGTGATGACGTGGCAGGGGCACCGGACTGTCCGGTGTGCACCGGACTGTCCGGTGCGCCATCGAACAGAGGACCCAGCCAACGGTCAAGTTTGGTGGTTGGAGCTATAAATACCCCAACCACCCCACCATTCATTGCATCCAAGTTTTCCACTTCCCAACTACTACAAGAGCTCTAGCATTCAATTCTAGACACACCAAAGAGATCAAATCCTCTCCAAACTCCACACAACGCTATAGTGATTAGAGAGAGTGATTTGCTTGTGTTCTTTCGAGCTCTTGCGCTTGGATTGCTTTCTTCTTTCTTGATCCATTCTTTGCAATCAAACTCACTTGTAAATTGAGGCAAGAGACACCAATCTTGTGGTGGTCCTTGTGGGAACTTTGTGTTCCAAGTGATTGAGAAGAGAAAGCTCACTCGATCCGTGGATCGTTTGAAAGAGGGAAGGGTTGAAAGAGACCCGGCCTTTGTGGCCTCCTCAACGGGGAGTAGGTTTGCAAGAACCGAACCTCGGTAAAACAAATCTCCGTGTCTCACTTTCTTATTCGCTTGGGATTTGTTTTGCGCCCTCTCTCGCGGACTCATTTCTTTATTACTAACGCTAACCCGGCTTGTAGTTGTGTTTATATTTGTAAATTTCAGTTTCGCCCTATTCACCCCCCTCTAGGCGACTTTCACCAGTACCAGCAACAGGAGCATCATCGTTGCCGATGCCGAGAAAGGCCCTTGCATCCTGCTCCTCGTTATGTGCCTCAAGTCGGTATTCCTCCGCATCATCCTCAGCGGCCGGATCCAGTTCCATGGCGACCACGGCTCCTCAACAACTGCGCGGCACCGGAACAAGACCGATACCTCCATTCAAAGTTCATACACAATGAGAATGACCTCAACATACTAACATCAATCAACAGATTTATTAAGGAGCAATCAACAGCATACCTAACGCAATCGGAGCACCGAGTCACCTTCTGGCTACTGGTCGCCAGCCGAGGATGAGGATGAGGAACACCAGAGGATGAGGATTGAGGAGCAGTGGAGCACCAGAGCAGGGAGTATTAAGGATTTAGGGTTAGGTAGGAATGTAGGATTAGGAAAACCAGAGCAGGGAGCACCGTAGTCGCGCAACCGAGGAGTGGATCGAGCACGGGAAGCCAAGGATCCAACACAGAGCGGATCTGGGGAGTGGGGACTTACCGGCGCCTTACCGAAGAACAGTTCTGGGGAGCGGATCTGGGGAGCGGATCTGGGGAGTGGATCGAGCACGAGAAGCCAAGGATCCAACACAGAGCAGTTCTGGGAAGCACCGTAGAAGGCCAGAAGGGGAAGAAGACGGGTGAGCCGGTGACTTACCGGTGAGGCGGTGACTCGGTGAGGTGGTGGCCCACGTCGACGACTTACCACCGGTGAGCAGGGCGGTGGCCGAGTGGGGACTGGGGAGGAGTGGAGCACCGCCACCGCTGAGGTCCACCGCCGTCGTGCGAAGCGAAAGCGAAGGGGATTAGGGTTAGGGGAACGGCGCCGCGTGGGGAGGAAGGAGTGACTGCGGTGGGTGCCTGGGGACTGGGGAGTGGGGAGCGAACGAGCGATCGAGCGGATAGGTATGGCCGTATGGGATTGGGGCCGCGGCATTTTTTTTAACGGGCCAGTGTCGTGCCGCCTGTTTCAACGGGCCGGGCCGTGCCAAGTACATCGTGCCGAGGGAGCGGCCCATACACGGCCCGGCCGTCGGGCCGGCCCGGCCCGGGCACGGTGGAGATCGGGTCGGGTCGGGTTGGTACCGGGTCAAAATCGTGTCGGGTTTTGGGCCAAACGGGCGGTCCGTACCGTTTGGACATCTATATGGTTGAGGTCCGATGCTCATAGGGCACGTCACGTCAGCTGAGTTGAGAGCCAACCACATACCGGACTCTCTCTGTGAATAGCTCCTATACAGTTTGGCTTTCGGATGAAAGCTCTATGTATAGTTTTGGTATTTGAGACAACTAGTAGACTAATCTTTACTATATAAGTATTCTGAATGAGATATGTTACGGTTCACATCCAAGGTTGATCAAGATTGACAACAAATGACGATTAAGTGTTCAACATGAAAAAGAGGTAGAAGGAAAGCAAAATGCAAAGACTCAAGAAAAAGGTATTGCTAGGACATTTTGTTTTTAACAAAAACAAGATGCGATAGTGTGTGATTGTATTAGGAAAAGTAGTCATACTATGCTATAAAAAAAGATCAAGAACTCAATGTCTTGTTTTTACTCAAAGTCTTTACCAAACAAGATGCTGTGTTTCCATTATCAAATTCAGAAGTGCCACCATTCCTACTAACATTCCCTCCATCCATCAAAGCATGCGCTAGTCTTATGCTGCGTGTCATTCCGATTGCTATGTGCTCTTCACCTCTGGCCACTAATGCTTTTTATAATGTGTTGATGGACCCTTAATGCTTAAAACACTAACTTGCTTGCTCTCCTATCCATATAATGTGCATGGTTTACTCTGTTTCAGACCACAATATCCTATCTGGTGCACTTGTGGATATATATGCTAAATAATTCACTGTGCGAGTAATCAGGACTGCACATTGTAGGTTCACTGAACTGCAGCTGAGACCTTTTTCTAGAAGCACTATGCCTTTACCATGCTTTGGGTGTCCAGGGACCAATGCAAAGAAAACATGATCGACCAGGGAGATAGTCTTTCTGTGCTAATTATGTGTTTATTATCTCCCATCTTTCAGCGGTAATGGCCGTCCTTGTCATTCTAGGAACTATGCTGTTATCTGCTCATCTCTAAGAGCAGGCCGTATGATCAAACACATTTTAGTAACTGTATGTATTTCTGCTCAATATCCAACGTACATGCATTCTTCTCTGCCATCTGGTTTTCCAATCAGCTTCTTCAAATTTTCAGTTTGTGTCGTGTATGATCTATGCATCTAATTATCATAGGAAAGAAACCGACTGATACATGCACAAAGAGAGGACAAATTTCCAGCGCGCACACAGAAAAGTTTAAATCCTCTGTTTTGAAAAGTGAAACTGGAGTGGTATTAGTTTTGAGTACACCATTTCTGTTCTTTTTTCAGGTCCTCACACTGTATTGCCACTGTACACAGAATTCCAATCACTAGATTAAAGATCTGCTCTGCTCATCAGCTCATACATGAGAGTTGACTCCTCCAGTGCTGATTCTGAAGGCCAGAGCAGCCATCCAAAAACGACACCTCAGGCGATGTCCACAGTGACGACGGCTTCTAGTCCACCCACGTACGCTTATAAATGGCAGCGTCTCTTCGCTGAACGCTGCAACCAAGCACGGATAGGAGTTTCAGGCATTCCGGGCGTCACGCATCTGATCAGAAATGCTAAGGGCGGTGGCGTTCGCCGTCTTCCTCCTCTCTCCGCCACTCGGCACCACGGCTGTTCGCAGAGCTACAACGCGATCTACAGCTTCGGCGACTCCATCGCCGACACCGGCAACCTCTGCACGGGCTCCGGCGGCTGCCCGTCGTGGCTCACCACCGGGCAGCCACCCTACGGCAACACCCACTTCGGCCACCCCACCGGCCGGTGCACCGACGGCCGGGTCATCCTCGACTTTCTAGGTATATATATATGCAGCACTGTGCAGTGTGCTTTATCCACAGCTATACATGCATGCATGTCATGCACCGATATGCATGGTTGGTAGTTACTGACATGCCGTGCGCGCGCAGCTGATCACTTTGGCCTGCCGCTTCTCCCGCCGTCTAAGGCGATCGGCGCCGGGGACGTCAGGAAGGGCGCGAACATGGCCATCATTGGCGCCACCACCATGGACCTGGAGTTCTTCAATAAGCACGGCCTCGGCAGCAGCATCTGGAACAATGGGCCCCTGGGCACCCAGATCCAGTGGTTCCAGCAGCTCATGCCCTCCATCTGCGGCGCCGGTGACGACCGTTTCACTCTCGTCGTGTGCCATCGCTAACCAAGATCATCAGGCGCGCGATTATCAGTGGATACGATGAATTAATCGTAGTGAATTAATAATGTGCCGTGCCGTATGTACTTGCGTGCAGATTGCCAGAGCTACTTCAACAGCTCCCTGTTCGTCGTGGGCGAGTTCGGGGGCAACGACTACAACGCGCCGCTCTTCGGCGGCAAGGCCATGGCCGAGGTCAGGAGCTACGTGCCCGAGATCGTGGACCGGATCGCAAGCGGCGTGGAGGTAGGTACTTAACGTTATCGCCTGCAAACGTAACACACAAGTACACAACATGTCGTCGTGACTCGTCATCGTTGCCGCCGCCGCCGGCCGGCCGCAACCTGAACGCGCACGCACGCACGCACGCTTTGCAGACGCTGATCGGGCTGGGCGCGGTGGACGTGGTGGTGCCCGGGGTGCTGCCGATCGGGTGCTTCCCGCTGTACCTGACGCTGTACCCGGGCTCGAGCAAGGACGGCGACTACGACGAGGCCGGCTGCCTCAGGAGCTACAACAACCTCTCCAGCTACCACAACGAGCTGCTGAGGCAGGCGGTGTCCGGGCTGCAGAGCAAGCACGGCGGCGGCGTCCGGCTCATGTACGCCGACTTCTACGCGCAGGTCGCGGACATGGTCCGGTCGCCGGAGAGCTACGGTACGTACGCACGCACGCACGGACACGGGTGGAGGTCGGTGACAGCAAGCTGATCGATGATGGATCCATTGATTGGGCTTGTGTGTCGTCTGTGATGGAGCATGCAGGGCTGCAATACGGGCTGAGAGTGTGCTGCGGCGCCGGCGGGCAGGGCTCCTACAACTACTACAACAAGGCG
This sequence comes from Zea mays, assembly GCF_902167145.1. Lineage (NCBI taxonomy): Eukaryota > Viridiplantae > Streptophyta > Magnoliopsida > Poales > Poaceae > Zea > Zea mays. Next base: position 3,484,832 of record NC_050098.1, on the reverse strand, counting down.
CGGTGCGGGATGGCCGGGTCGAGCGCGTGCGGCGACCCGGAGAAGTACCTGGTGTGGGACGGCATCCATCTCACGGAAGCCGCCTACCGTTCCATCGCGGATGGGTGGCTCAAGGGGACCTACTGCAGCCCCGGCATCCTGCGTCGTTGAGGACCTCGCCATGCATATCAATCACTCTATCTATCTATACGACTATAGTAATAATCAAATAATGTTAGGGCCGGATGAGACTGTGGTGGCAAAGAAAATTGACAGTTTCTCTATACTTTGTGCGCGCTACGGAAGGGTCGTCATTTCCGCTCTCCAATACCTTTGGCTAGGGAGAAATATCTTAAATATAATATAGGATTTAAATGTTTAATTTGAAGATCTAACTGAAAAAATAATAGATGGTGCATATGACATTTCGATATACATGGTACACGTATTAAACCATATGTATCCATTCTAGATCTAACGCTCTTCTTGCTACCAAGTATCACTTATAGGAAATAGCTCTCTATACATGCGGTAAAGTCTAATTTTTACAAGCGGTTATCAAGCGCCAGTGATATTAAAGTGACGGTCTCAAGAACCGCCTAGTAGAAACAACTTTTCGCTGGCGGTTTTTTAAAAAAAAAAACAGTCAGTGCAAATCGTGCATTTCTACAGGAAATTATATTCTACTGGCGATTCCTTATGAAAAAAATACATGTATAAATCCATGATTTCTACCGGTGATTTTATTAAGAAGTCGTTACTATAAACCTTTTTTATCCTAATATTTTGAGTTTTTTTTCAGATGGCTTCAGATGAAAAACATACCAAAATAGAAGTTGTATATCTTTAAAAGTTATAAAACTCAGCTCTCAAAATCACACCTAGATTTGTCAAATTTAAAATGCAAAATTCGCAAACGTCCTCGGGTGGAAAAATGATATAAAAATAAAAGCAGTAGAACTTCAAAAGTTATTCGACTTTGTACGTTTTCGTTCAAATTTGTTTGCATCATCAAACAACCAATTTATACTCGGGTTGTTCTAATACGTGAGCAACAAAACGTGCCACTAGCTTTGTAGTGCGCGAAAAAAAATGCCTTGGACCTAGCTAGCTAGAGTCAGGCTCTAATTAAAAAGAGAACTAGAGTTTGGATCTACATACTCGTACAAATTAACTCAAGAGGGCGTATGTTCAGCTTTGACCGCAGCATGTTCCCTGCTGCTGCACGCATCCAAGACCTAAAAAAAATGTTGGGCGGGGGAATACGAGAAGCATTGCACATGCATGCATGCGGCATATATAGCGGAGATTTCCAAACTAATCCGCATGTATGGAAACACGCGCGCGCGTTTGCAGATCCTGAATTCGTATTTATTTATTTATTTATTTATTTATTTATTTATTTATAGCGGACCCGAAATTTTCTTTGCATTGGAGTTGGAGATATGCTGCGGATGATCATCAGAATTACAGCAGCACCAGTATCGATTCGTTGTTTGAAGATCATGATCAAGAAACAGAAAAAAAAAATGAACGAATTGGAAACGGAATGGAAACTAATTAATTAAAGAGGAAGCCAAGCATAGGCATATATGCTCTCTCCTCGATCGTTGTATGTGTGTGTGTATATGTAGCTAGCTAGTGATCAATTACCCTCTCTCTCTCTCTCTCCAATTGTTTCACTTGCTTTTGCAGCTGGAGATGACCAAGATTACATTTACATACGCATGAACACACGAATGGAAACGAATAATACTATAGCTAGCTACTAGTTAATAAGGCTGTGCGATGCCTGCTGACACCGGAGCGAAATACGCAGCATGCTTCGTCAGCAGTTCAGCTAGTAGCTCCAACTCCACAACAAACGATGGCTCGAACCCGATCGATCGGATCCACACAGCAAGATGCATGATGTGCGCCACGTAGACAGAAGTATATATACTCACCGTGGAAGGCCGAACCAGCCTGTGCATGCTAGCTGTGCGGCCGCCATGAAAATTATAAAGCTGCGCATGGCCGGCCGGCGTTGCTGCTAATCGTGTTGCGTTGCGGGTGCCACCGGCGCCGAGACGACTTGTTGCTTGCTAGCTCCTCACACCTCCTCAGTGATGCAAGGGGTTGGGGCCCGAAGGAACCAGCCGCTTCTGCACGCCGTAGCGCGGGTCGACCGCCTGGGCCTCGCCAGCATCGTCTGACGGTGGTGGAATGGTCCCCTGCCGCCGGTTCCATCGCCGCCTGCCCGCGTGGTGGTGGTGGTGGTGTTGGTGTTGGTGATGGTGGTGAGGATGGCGGTGGTGACCGGATGGCGAGGGCGAGGCGGCAGCGTCGTCGTCGTCGAAGCTTATTGTCATGGCCAGCAGCATCTTCCTCGTCGGCGTCCTCCCCGCCTGCTGGCAGATTCCGCTGCCGTGGCGGGTCAACGCGGCGGCGAGGCACAGGACGAGGAGGAGGAGGGCAGCGAGAGCGGTAGCGGCGGCGGCGGCGTGAGGTCGTCTCATGGCCGGCCTGCAGCCACCGTGCGTACGTGCAGAAGGTCGTTTCTGGTGGCAGGCGAGCGAGGATTTATGGAGAATCGGAGATGGACAAGGACAATATTGTGGGCCGGCCGACCGCCCGGAGGCCGAGCTAGTAGTGCCTAGCTGGCATGCATCTGCCTGGGGCAGGCCCGTTGTAGCTAGTAGGTACACGTAGCTGGGAACCGGACGGATCGGAGTAGCTAGCAAGGGAAGCATGCAAGAAGGCTGCTAGATGTAGGAGAATGTACTTGCTAGCTAGCTGTCCGCGTATAGCATAGGCAAGGCGAGAGGCGAGAGGCGAGAGGGAAGACGAGACGAGACGAGACGAGGGACGGAGGGAGGCGAGCGAGAGGCGGTAGTGGAGTCAGAATGGAGGGCGTTGGGACCGACGACCGAGGCGGCGGGCGGAGTTGCTTGCGTTAGCGTGCGTGGGACTCCTACAGTTTCGTCGCTATCCATGGACGACGCATCCATCCATCCTGGGTTTCAGTTGACAATTCTTCACACGGTTGCGGGCGCGTCAAATAATCCGCGCCCGCCTTTCCCGGGCGGGTTTCCTGCCCCGGAACGTGCTGCCTGCGCGTGCGCGGCGCCAGCGCCAAGTCGCTTGGCGTTCAAGGGAACTAGCTACTTCCGCTCTCGGGACTCGGGATCCAGACGAGAACTTCTTATCTCTCTCTTTTAATTTTTTGCTCCAAATTATAATAAACGACGTTCATTGGATCGTACTGTATCTGTACGTGAGGTCAGGAGAACGTATAGTAGCAGCGTCAACGCTCATGGATGGATGGTGGATAGGGGAATATTCAAGCATGCATGGGGATGGGATAGATGTCGACGCACGGACGACGGTGAATTAAGCCCGGGTCGGTGTTGCCAGTTGCATGACACATTGCCACCGCCGCACACGTTCTCCGCCGCCGTTGGCGCCCGCACCTCGGCAGCCAGCGGCGCGCGGGGTCGGCGCTGGGCAAGCCAGAGCAGCCGCTGGGGAGATGGCGCGCGGCCGCGCGCCCGGTCGAGGCAGCGCGCCGAGGCGCGCTCGCGGGCTGCCATGCACCACTGCCCCGAGTCCTGACTCCTGACGACGACCGGCCGGCGACGCGCGTGCTCCCGTCCACCGCGACGTCGTCAAGCCCGACGACGTCCTCCTCGACTCAACCTCGTCGTCGGCGAGGCGCCGCGGCCGGCCACATCAGGAGCGGCTCGCGGGCTCTTGGTGTCCGCCGCGCGCGCCCATCAGTCATCAGGAGCGCGCGGCTCACGGGCTCACCCATCAGTCACCGGAGTTCCACTTCTAGGACGTATGTACGTAAGGTCCTCGTACGGTTTGTAAAGTATTTTTTTTGGGGGGGGGGGGGGGGGGGGGGGGGGGTCCATTCAACTGCTTATGGGTTGACTAAATAAAGGTTTATCGTTGTCATTTTTTTGAAATTGAAAAGGCAACTAGCACAAAAGATAGGATGCTTACGTATCTTGCTATATTCACACCTTGACCTCACAGTCACACGCGCGTGTGCCAACTTAACTGATCTAATCATGTGCCTGTTATATGCGAAATCATACTGTTCATTAATGTGTTTTTAGATACTGTTAGCAGAATCCACGGGCAGAAACGAACTAGATCAATCAATAAACCACAAAACACGACACCCAAAATTACTTGAACCCCCCCCCCCCCCCCCCCCCCCCCCCCCCCCCCCCCCCCCCCCAATTCAATACGAAGAAAACCTTCACTATAATGTGGAGTGTTTATAGAACGTTGTCCTTAGACGACGGTTTACAAGAAAAGTAATTACGATGACACGTTGAAACAACCTCTGTCGATAGGCCTCCGCTTGGCTTGCCAACATGGCCTCTTACCCATAATTTAGATCACCAATTCAACAATCTCCACCTTAAGATAAATTCTATCTTATAGCCATAATGTCCAAGCAACTTTTTTTTTATAATACAAGGAACAAATTGTTGGTGCCAACATATCCACCAGGGCTAAGCAACTATACCAACTAAGTTCGAGCAAAGCTCAAACTTAGCTCCAAAAATATGTTTAGTCATCGTATCAGATGCATTGAAACATGTTTAGTCATCGTATCAAATGCATTGAAATGTGTACTAATCTTGCATACTCTCAGTTTGCCTTATGCAATTATTTCTCGGGTATTATGATTATTCATATCAACGTGCTTTGTCCTTTCATGAAACATATGACCCTTTATAAGGCAATTAACACTCTTTCTATCATAGAATAATGTAATGCAAGATGTATCACCACAAAACTCACCATATAGACCTTTCAACCAAACAACCTCTTTGCTAGCATCACAAGCTGCAACATACTCTGCCTCTGTAGTAGACAAATCAAACGTGGGTTGTAGATAAGCCTTCCAACTGACTGCACATCCACCAACTTGCTTCGTTTAAAAATGTATAAGCTCTAGAAGTCTTATATTGATCTAAATCATACTCATCATACAAAATTTTGTGAAGAACATTCAGGTGAACTGTTTTGAGCCAGAAGGGACACTGGAGGGAAAGAATCAGTTCAACTTAAGTCAGTTTAAGGCTGATTGCATTGGTTTATGTACTAGGCGTGTTTAGAATACTAGAGCTAATAATTAACCAATTAGTAAACTGATAATTGGAATAGACCAACTAATTGTTAGCTAGCTAACTATTAGTTGTGATTATTTGGAACCTCAAACTAATAGGTTGCTTCAATATACTAGTTTTCCGTGGTGCCCTGAGTCCAAGGACTATGTTGAAAGGATAAGGGGTAATATTATCTTCTGTCAAGTTCTAGCTTATTTTAGCTGTCCAATCTAGATAATGAACTAGTTTGTAGGTGGGATCTAGCTAACAATGAGCTGAAACTTTACCTAGACTGTTTAGAATCCATACAACTAATTTTTAGTAGCTAACAACTATATTTAGAGGTTCTAAATACGTCCTTAGCTGTCTAAAGGTCGGTAGTTTGTTCAGTGGCATTTGAATGTTTTTGTTAAGGTGTCGTTTGTTTCATATATTTGTAATGTAATGAGTAACTGATAACGTTAAACCATGCTTGTTTAAGTTGAACTGTAATCAGGTATTACACTAGAATTGATACCACTCTATTCAAACTTATTACCGCTATTACTCGAATGTAAATCATTACTGTTGTTATTTACGTTACGTTTCGTGAATCAAACAACATCTAAATGATTTTGTTCGCTGGATGTTGCAAACTGTTTTGGTCTTGGCTAATACTAAGGTTAGGGACCCGCCCTCAAACTCTAAAAAAATAATAATTTCTAGTGTTTGTCACTTTTTCAAATGCGTTTCGTTTAGTCAGGTGAAAGCTGGATTGGAAAATATTTCCCCTCTGGTCTCCTAGAAACTGTAAGCGTACCATGCCTAGTACCCAGCATGCGGCCCAGTTTGCATGTCAGTTAGCTTTTGGCCCATTTCGTGGAACGCTACGAACGCAGAGCCTTATTATTGTTTGATGGCCAAAATTTGGTTGTCAAATCTTAGGCAAGCTAAAATTTTGGGAGTCATAGTTTGGTATCAGAGTTTACCAATATCTTGCAGATGGTACACCAAATTTATGGAAAAATATTTTTATCCCAGTTTTGAAAAGTTTTTTTTTGACAAATCTTGAACATGGATTTTTGATAGCCAGTCAATGAAACCCGCAATTAAAAAAACGCCGTTTCCCACGAGAGGGCACGCGGCCCAGCTTCACTTGAAATGGCGACCTAGTGAACATACATAGCTGGATAAAAAGAACTTTATTTTTTCATACAAAATATAAATCCTTCGTTTGAACGAAAATGAGCCATCCAAGAAAACTGGATAAATTTGCAATTGAATTCAGGAAATTAAATGCCAGCACCCCCAGGAAAAATGCCAACTGAATTCGGGAATGAATTACAATATTCTCTTTTGATATTCTTCTATCAACTCATTTAGGTTGAAAAATCTTTTGAAGGCCCCCTCGTAACTATACGAAATCAATCTGCTATCTTTTTCTTTTCCTTTACTTATTGAGCTACGTAACACTGCGTGTCGGTAAAAAGAAAAAGGAAAGAAAGAAAAAACGTAGTACTCATCCATCAGTTGTGCCCCTGCCCGGCGGTGAGCGCGGCGTAGAAGAGGACGTTCCAGGTGTCGGGGAGGCCGGCGACGCACCAGTGCGTGCAGTCGCCGCCGAAGATGCCGCCGTCGTACTTGGTGGGGTGCGCGTCCTTGCGCAGCTGCGAGAGGTAGGTGAAGTCGAGCAGGTAGACGGGCTTGGCCATGGCCGCCAGCACGCCGCGCAGGATCGCCTGCTGCGGGATCGGGCCGCCCGGGTAGGGCCCCGTGGCGTTGAGCGGCCGCGTCTCCCCCATGCACGTCTTCTTCGGCGACGCGCCCCAGTCCTGGCCCCTGCACCGACACGGACGGGCTGAGGTGAGCAGTGAGCTGATGCTGCTGATCGATGATGGCGATGGCCATGCATGGCACCGCACCGACAGCAGCAGGGGGGACGCAACGCAACCGCCGTGTGTCAGTCGGTCAGTGCGTGCGTGCTGTTGCCATCGGTGCAAATGCAATTATGCACGCGCGCGGTTCATAAATCCGGCTGGACGGACGTGGTTGCGACGCGAGCATGTGAAGTGTCTCAGGCGGTCAGGACGATCGACGAGCTGGGCTGGTGGGTGGCTGAGGTTGTGCTCGTTGCAGCGGAGAGGAGGAGCGAGGACGGACATGGGGCCGCTTGTTGTGAGCAGGGTGAATGAATGGGACAGAGACTGTGGGTGGCGTAGTGTGTTTACCTGTAGTGGGAAGGCGAGATCCCCTGGAAGAAGACCTTGGTGTCGGTCTGGACAAGGTTGGCGTCGACCCACCTGGCCCAGGTGTGCAGCGCCTTGGCGAAGGCCTGCGTGCGGTCCATGTCCTTCACCACCGTGTCGCCCACCTGGATGTAGTCCCAGCTGCAAGCACAGGCCATGAACAAACCCAGTTTCAGCCTCGGACCCAGTTTCAGACTGACGCCAGCAGCCTACCATAGACAGAGAAGGAAGGAAGGAAATAACAGTGATGTCACTCACGGCTGCGTGGCGCCGGTGCGCGGCCACCAGTGCCAGGAGTCGAAGACGAGCACGTCGGCGGCGAGCCAGTCGCGGGCCTGGTCGATGGCGTCCAGCTTGAGGACGCGCCGGCCGGTGTGCGGCTCCGTCACGAGGTCCACCAGGTAGTGCGTCAGGTAGTACACGACGGTCACGTTGTAGTCCTGCTCGCACCGCCGTCCAGAAAACAGACAAGGGCCGTCAATGGACACTCAATCACCGAGCAGTCGTGTCGTTTTGACGATAGCTCGAAACGAGATTAGGGAACGGCCAATGCCTTGACACGGCCACACATCGAAACGAAACGAGATGAGACGAGACCCGAAGGGACGTCAGTGGACAGGGGCAAGGCAGTATAGGCATGTCACGCGCGCTGGACTGGATCCCACAGAGATGGTATGGTAGATCCCGCCACTGCAGCCCAGCTCACCTGAGCTTGGCCATTTGCTCTGCCCGACTGCTCTGCTCTGCCTGATCCAGCATATAGTATAGGATCGATCTCCCGTACTAGTCGAAAGCTTACACCGATAAACAATTCAGGCCGGTACAGACACACGCAGACCAATCATCTAGACGTGCTGGGTTTCAGCAGGCGCGGGCGGCTGGCCACTGGCACTGCGAGGCAGGCACGAGACAACAGACAAGAGTCGTGTGGCGACGACCTCGCGTCACGGGGACCCTTCACCTTCTTTCCCGTTGACTTTTGTGCCACTGCGGCGGCGGCGAAGCGGCCACCAGTCACCACACCACTAGTCTGGGCTCCCGTCCAGACCAGGCGAGATCGCCCGCCGCCCGTGCCAGCAAACCCCCGGCCCCGCCCGCCCGCCCGCGCACCAAGGGAATTGATTGATGGTCCCGTTCCCGTGGACCGTGGCCTCGCCACCACCACCAGCCAGGCGCAGGCGCACACGGCAAACGCACGCGCCGCCGGGGCCCCGTCGACCGGCAGAGGCACCGGTTGCGCTCCCCGTTGTCACGTCACGTCTGCCCAACGCAGCCGGCAACCGCCGCGCCGACCCAGCAGGCCCAGGCCAGGACCGAACAAACTACGCACCGAGCCGGTAGTCGGCACGCACGGGCACGGCATGAACGAACGGACGAACGGAACAATGGAGCATGCATGCACGTATCATGGAGTATGTATGTAAAGGACGTTTGTAGTGCAGTCCAGTCCAGTACCTCGAAGCGGACGGTGGAGGAGGGGTCGATCTTCCCGGACGGCGGCGACAGGGTGGTCCGCGCGGCGGGGCCCGCGGCGGCGTGGAGCATGCAGAGCAGCGACTCGTACTGGTTGAGCGCCAGCGAGTCGCCGACGAACATGGCCGTCTTGCCGCGCCACATCCGGAGCAGCGCGGCCCCGTCGAAGGCGGGCTGCGCGCACGGCGCGTCCAGCCGCCACCGGTACCGGAGGTACGCCGTGTCGGGGCGGCCGAAGCGCGCGCACGCGAACTCGTCGCGGATGAAGGGGCAGCGCGCCGAGTCGTAGAGCGGGTACGACCCGTCCTCCACCCACGCGCCTGCCGCCGCGAAGGGGTCGCAGGACCGCGCCGCCGACGCCGACGCCCCGCCGGGGTGGTGCCGCTGCCGCTGCTTCCGCGACACGGTCACGGCGGCCGCCGCCGCCGTGCACGCCGCCAGCAGCAGCAGCACTAGCAGCGCCGCCAGCGCGGCTCGCCGCCTCGCCATCGTCCCCCTGCCGGAACGCCGATAAAACGCGGAGAGGTGAGGTGACTGAGGGTAGGTGCGTGTGGTGCCGGTGAGAGGCCGGAGAAAGAGGTGGAGGGAAGGTTTGGTGTGACGGGCGGCGGGGCCGCGGCGGAGGGAGGAGGACTCGACTGACTATTACTGACTAGGAAGCGCGTGGCGTGGTGGGTATATGTAGCGCGCTCTGCTGCCCAGCCCGTGGCCGTGTCATGCGATCTCTCTCTCTCTCTCTCTCTCTGTCTGCTGCTGCTGCTTCTTCTTTTAATGGTGGGCGGTTACTGCCGTCTGCCGGTTCTGCCATGGACGACGGATGGGCCGCAACCGCATGCACCTGCACTGCATCTGCATGGATTGGCTGGACGCGCGCGGCCGCCTGCCAGCATAAACCAAACCACACAGTAATACTAGCAGCAGAGCAGGGGGACTCACTCACTGATCATCATTGGCAGTTTCACGTACTCCCTCTAGTTACTGATTGCTTGCTTTCGGCGCGTCCGTGTCCGTCCGTGCACGGGTGAACGAACTGGAAGGACGGGAGGCAGACGACGAACCTTGGCAGGAGCGCGGCGAGCCGGCCGCCCGGAGCCACGGGCTGCTCATGTCCTCCTCCTCCTCCTCCTGGGGCCGCCGTCGGCGTCGGAGTTTGTGGCAGTGGCGTGGACTGGCTTTTCATGACGACCCGAACGGATGAGTCCAGTCTCCAGAGGTGCGCGCCTGTCCTGTTTTCGATTCAGGCCACTTGTATTGAATTGAATGGCTGGCTGATTGGACTGCTTTTCGGCGCGGCCATCAGCTTCCTGTGGCTGCGTGCGGCTCCGGCGGCGATAGGGCTGGTCTGGACTCTCCGGACAGGGACGTGCGCGATCATTGCAGTGCTGCTCTGCTATCAAATGTGGACAAGGAATCCTCTCGTACACAAGGGAAGAACATCTCCTCGGCCGGCAACCAATCCTCTCGCGATCCTTTGCCTCCGCGACCTTCTTCCAAAGGGCGGGAGGGGAAAGAAACCTGTGGTTATTCGGCAGAAGACACTAGCTAGTTCATCCCTTGCCTTTTCTGACCGATCGATCGATCGACATCCACCAAAGGGAGGAATATTCTTTCTATCTCTCTTTCCTTTTCTCTTCCTTTTTTTTTGGTTGAGTTTGAGGGACAGGAAGGAGGAAATCAAGATCTCTGCTTTTTTTTTTTAATTTATTATCATGCTCTTTCCACGTTCCTACTTGGACATGCATGCGACTGGACCTGGGATAGAAGGGGGAAACAGTGATCGAGCAGCTATAGCATCTGCTTGTCTGATCTTCAGGCTCCAGCAGGAAGAAAGAAAGAAAGAAAGAAAGAAAGCATGTGGCAGCTAGGCGAGAGAATCTCGGCTAGATTGTATTGTGATTTGTGAGGGTACTCTACAGCCGAGGAAATGAGGCATGGGCATGGACAGTCACATGCTTGTCGCTTGCTGCTGGATCCAATCCCAATCCAAGGCCGTGGAGCACTTGCCAGTCCCGACTCCCGACCACACGCAGGCAGGTGTACTGTGCTTCGTCGCAGCACACCGAACCGCACGTAAAAAAAAAAAAAAAAAAAAAAAAAAAAAAAAAAAAAAACTTGCAAGACAAGCGTCGTTTATCTGAGGAAGGAGAAGGACTCGTTCGTGTATGGTAGGATCGATCTTGCCCTTCTCCGTTAGCGTTAACTAATACTGCCAGCGACAGGCGGTTAGCTAGTGGAAGCCTGCTTTCTATTACTGATGATTCGCAGCAGCCAACGGATCGGATTGCAGTAACGATTACGGCACTCCCGTTCAGCTGGTCCACCGGAGAGGAGAAGTGGGGGACGAAGGCGACGACCTGACAACGACGACGGGTCCAGATTACCAGCTAGATTACGTCGTCTAGTTATACCGACGTCGAAACCATTTCGCATCTCATCTGTTCGCATGCATCTTATGGTACACGGTAACACGGATTCTTGGGTTGACCATTTTATGCATATAATCTGAGTTTCATATCAATACACGATACTAATTAAAAAGGAAAAAAAGAAAACTATATAAACAAAAGAATCGAACATGTCGCTAAATTCTTGTTGACCGAATTGAAGCCGTACTTACCTGTCAAGTGTCTATCTCCTTGAATGCCGGGGCACCAGGATGGAGGCGATGACAAGCGGCCTCTCCGGCACGAAGCTAGGGCTCGCTGGTTGTCGTCCACCGAGGATGGGTTGCTAGTGCTCGACAGCGCCGCCAATACGGGCCGCTCTGTGAATGACCGGGTATCAACCACCATGGCTGCTCCGGTCCGTCATCCAAGACCTAGCACTCGTCATTCACAGCTCTTGGTCTATTAGCACGAGCTTGCATGACCTTTACCTCAATCATCGACCATTGTTAATGTGCTCCACACATGCACACCACAAAGCCGACCGATATGGTTGCACAAACATACTCTCACACTTTGGCCAGTCCACTGACTACCTCCAGATTGTTACTCGTTGACAATCACTCATCATCAAACCCGGACCAAAAGGAACAAGTCAACATGGTGTTCGCGGAGACCGTCCTCGTCGGCTTTCATGACATTTAGAGTTAGTTAGGAAACTTCATTTTTTACAAGTAATTTTCATTTTTTTAAGGAAAAATGAACTAATTGTCCTTTGAAAAATAAATATCATTTAGAAAAAATGGGGTTGTCAACAAGCAACAAGATGTTTTATTATCTGCGGTGCCGCGCATGCCATGCACTTCTCCTTACTTGCCAAGCAGGTCGCGCAGTTCCTTTTCAAACGCTGCTTTGCAGTATTAATAATATTGTAGTGTACTGGTTGGCGCGGTGGCCACTTGATCATCAGCCACCACGGTACGCTGTACGTACTAATCATGCCAGCTTACCCGACCGACGCGATCTTTTTGTCTTGATTAAATTCGCGTCCAACTGAGTACATGTCCGCTGATTGTGATCTGATCTCAAGGTGCGTGGGCCTGATTGTGTTGACGGTCGAGGTAACATGTCGGGTACACACCAGCCAGAAAAGCAAATGTACACAGCAGAAAATCGATGAACATAAGAACATTACATGTCCGAAATCATTTTCAACAACTTAATTTCAAGAAAACCCCTTATTTTCGGTAGCTCACATAGCAGTTGTGGCGGAACCGCCCGAATTATTCCAACTTAAGTGCCTAAGTCCCGCCTTAGAGGCTAGACCACACTTAAATGGGAATAACCCGTCAATCCCTCGGATCTAGTCCGACACGGCCACTGACAGGATCAAGTACCACAATCTCACCCGAAGGTGAGTCACAGAGCAAATACAATAAAGCCTAAAACCATACATGCCAGAATATTAACTTATTACATCACCATCATCATCATCGGAGTTTTTTTTTTGCAAAAGTAACCATCAGTGTTCGAAATGCAGCGGAAAATAAACTAACGGTAAATAAATAGAGGGATGGGGAAGCCTGTCCCATCACTCCTCATGCTCCTCCTCAGCCGAGGCAGGGTCCCACTCGACAGTCCAACCCGGTGGCAAGGTGGACGGCCAAGTTAGTCCAGCAACCATTTCCTCCAGAGAACCTGTAAAAATTATGCCACAAGCAAGGCTGAGTATATGCTTTGGAAGGCAGGCCCCGGTTTTATGCATAACCTGTTCTATATGATATTTTACTACACTTAATGTTTGTAGGCTTGTATTGTGCATTTAAGTGTAGGAGTTGATTTAAACCCTAGTTGCATGATCTCAGGAATCCTATTGAGATGAATACTAGTATGCTAGGTCGAGTAGCTGCTTTATTAATTAGGATCTCGGTAGAAGTCGAGTGATTTTTCTAGCACTCGCGCGAGGTCAGGAATTGGTTGTATCCACTTTGATAATAGAATGATGATGGTCTGTGGACACGGGTCCATGGGGACGCGTGGTCTACGAGATGAAAATTGGAATAAGGATTAACGTGCGGATACCTGTGTCAAGCGTTTGAACGTACTAAACATATGCCGAGAAATATGGTAAATCGGTAAGCCTAGTACCTGATTGAACCTGGCAGTGGACTTTACCCCTCACGCGACCTGAGACGTGGTCTCCCATTCCGGTTATGGTGGGTACAAGTGCGGTCACTGCACGACGGCAGTCGGGGTCAGTGAGGCATTGTACGCCAAGGCGGTGAGCCCTGATCTGCTGACGGGGAATCGATGGGGACGGTTGATGTGTGTGGGGACGGAGTGCCTCGCCACGTCGTGTGTTTAGGTTTACCTTGCAAGGATAAAAACTCGATTCGAATCGTCTGCTTCTCGCAGCTAATGAGACTGCTTGATCCATTGTACTGCATTGAGTAATAAGTGGAAATGAGGTGACTGGCAAAAGATGTTGATTGCAATAATGTTTTATACCATGTATGACTAGCTAGGTACACATCTAGTAAAAAAGATCATACTAAAACTTGAAAGGCTAAAACTTGATTTTAGACTCAGCTAGTGCTTTTGGCAAACCAAACCCCTCAGCCAAATAGCTGCATGTCTAGAGGTAGAGGAGTAGACTCCTCACACCGGGTAAGTCTAGCTGAGTATTAGTATACTCAGCCTTGCTTGTGGCATAATTTTTGCAGGTACTTCTTAGGATGATTGGTTGCTGGTGTGACTTGACCTTCATCCCTGCCACCGGGATAGATGGTCGAGAGGGTTATTGCTTCCGCAGGAGAGGACCAGGAGGAGTAGCGTGGCCAGACTTCGCCATGTTACCCGGGTTTTCTCCGTTAGTTATTTCCGCTGCATTAAAATTTATGATTATTATTTCTGAAACTCCGATAATGTAATCACTAATGATACTTATTAAATTTGTGGTATTATGTTTTATTGTATTTCTCTGTGCCTCACCTTCGAGTGAGCTAGTGGTATTCGATCCTGGATAAGTGGCTTTATCGGACTAGATCCGAGGGACTGATGGGTTATTCCTGTTTAAGTGTGTTGCTGCCCTTAAGGGTGCGACTTGGGCACTTAAGCTAGAATAATTCGGGCGGTTCCGCCACAGCTTAAAACTACTAAAAATTAAATTATTTTCGATGACGGATATATAACCACCGATAATAAGTTTATTTTCGGTGACCAAGATGCAACCATTGGAAAGAAAAGGGTTACATATTTCTATCAAAATGTTATGGTGTACTAATAATTTAGTACCGTAATAGAAGTTCAAGGGACAAATCAATCAACTTAAATAGGTGGACCATTGGTGTATCTATTGAGAAGTTGAGGAAAGGACGAAGGACTGCCACACGCGCGCGCCATCGGCGGCGGCCGGGCCGTGGCCATGGGTCGTGGTAGATCGGACCTTGGTCCGAATATTCATTTCAAACGATTGCGTATTTTGTCTATAGTGATGACCGTCATGATGATCATATATTTCCTGTCTTATGGCTAGTAACAGACGTCAGTTACTCATCGGTTTCTGAGTCTAATGGCGTCACTGTTACTGTCTGTTGCCCTTCTCCCCTCTCTCTGACTATGTATATAAGATTGGAGGAGGACGCTCTTCCGATTAGACGCACAATCTCTCAGCAGTATTGCAAACAGCACATCCCGTCCCACCTTGTGCGAGCACAGAGAGAGTGGGTGAAAGTCGCCTAGAGGGGGGGGGGGTGAATAGGGCGAAACTGAAATTTACAAATATAAACACAACTACAAGTCGGGTTAGCGTTAGAAATGTAATCGAGTCCGCGAGAGAGGGCGTAAAACAAATCGCAAGCAAATGAGGAGTGTGACACACGGATTTGTTTTACCGAGGTTCGGTTCTCGCAAACCTACTCCCCGTTGAGGAGGCCACAAAGGCCGGGTCTCTTTCAACCCTTCCCTCTCTCAAACGGTCCCTCGGACCGAGTGAGCTTCTCTTCTCAAATCACTTGGAACACAAAGTTCCCGCAAGGACCACCACACGATTGGTGTCTCTTGCCTTAATTACAAGTGAGTGTTTGATCACAAGAAAGAATGCGAAAGAAAAGAAGTGATCCAAGCGCAAGAGCTCAAATGAACACTACAAATCACTCTCTCTAGTCACTAGGGCTTTGAATGGGATTGGGAGAGGATTTGATCTCTTGTTGGTGTGCTTTGCAATGAATGCTAGCTCTTGTATAGTGGTTGGAAGCTGGAAAACTTGGATGCAATGAATGGTGGGGTGGTTGGGGTATTTATAGCCCCAACCACCAACTTGACCGTTGGTGGAGGCCGTCTGTTTGATGGCGCACCGGACAGTCCGGTGCACACCGGACAGTCCGGTGCCCTAGCCACGTCACCAGTTCCGTTGGATTCCGACCGTTGAAGCTTCTGACTTCTGGGCCCGCCTTGATGTCCGGTGGCGCATCGGACATGCACTGTAGGGTGTCCGGTGCGCCAGCATGGGCGTGTCTGACCTCTGCGCGCGCTGGCGCGCAATAAATGCGCTGCAGGTAGCCGTTGGCGCCTGAAGTAGCCGTTGCTCCGCAGATGCACCGGACAGTCCGGTGAATTATAGCGAAGCGGCTGAAGTGAAAACCCGAGGCTGGCGAGTTCCTGAGGCCGCCCTTCCTTGGAGCACCGGACATGTTCGGTGCACACCGGACAGTCCGGTGAATTATAGCGGAGTGGTCTCTGGAAAATCCCGAAGCCGAGCAGTTCGAAGTTGGAGTCCCCTGGTGCACCGGACATGTCCGGTGGCACACCGGACAGTCCGGTGCGCCAGACCAGAGGAGCCTTCTGTTGCTCCTTTGCTCTTGTGTTGAACCCAACCCTTGGTCTTTTTATTGGCTAAGTGTGAACGTTTTGCACCTGTATAACTTATACACTAGAGCAAACTAGTTAGTCCAATATTTGTGTTGGGCAATTCAACCACCAAAATTATTTAGGAACTAGGTGAAAGCCTAATTCCCTTTCAATCTCCCCCTTTTTGGTGATTGATGCCAACACAAACCAAAGCAAATATAAAAGTGCATAATTGATCTAGTTTGCATAATGTAAGTGCAAAGGTTGCTTGGAATTTGAGCCAATATAAATACTTACAAGATATGCATGGATTGTTTCTTTCTTATTTAACATTTTGGACCACGTTTGCACCACATGTTTTGTTTTTGCAAACTCTTTTGTAAGTCATTTTCAAAGTTCTTTTGCAAATAGTCAAAGGTAAATGAATAAGATTTTGCAAAGCATTTTCAAGATTTGAAATTTTCTCCCCCTGTTTCAAATGCTTTTCCTTTGACGAAACAAAACACCCCCTCAAATAAATTCTCCTCTTAGTGTTCAAGAGGGTTTTAAGATATCAAGTTTTGAAATACTACTTCCTCCCCCTTTAGAACATAATAAGATACCAATTTGAAATTGACCAATTGAAAATCTCCAATTTAAAAACTAGGTGGTGGTGCGGTCCTTTTGCTTTGGGCTCATATTTTCTCCCCCTTTGGCATGAATCGCCAAAAACGGAACCATTAGAGCCCTCGAAGTGCTATCTTCCCCTTTGGTCATAAATGAATGAGTTAAGATTATACCAAAGACGAAGTCCTTTTGCTCTCTCCCCCAAAGATGGAGAGTCTCTTGGAGCGACGGCGAAGGATGAGTTACGGAGTGGAAGCCTTTGTCTTCGCCGAAGACTCCAATTCCCTTTCAATACACCTATGACTTGGTTTGAAATAGACTTGAAAAACACATTAGTCATATCATATGAAAGAGACATGATCAAAGGTATATAGAAGAGCAATGTGTACAATTTAACAAAAGAAGTTCCTAGAATCAAGAATATTGAGCTCATGCCTAAGTTTGGTAAAAGATTGTTCATCAAGAGGCTTGGTAAAGATATCGACTAATTGATCTTTAGTATTAATGTATGAAATCTCGATATCTCCCTTTTGTTGGTGATCCCTAAGAAAATGATACCGAATGGCTATGTGCTTAGTGCGGCTATGCTCGACGGGATTGTCGGCCATCTTGATTGCACTCTCATTATCACATAACAAAGGGACTTTGGTTAATTTGTAACCGTAGTCTCGCAAGGTTTGCCTCATCCAAAGCAATTGCGCGCAACAATGGCCTGCGGCAATGTACTCGGCTTCGGCGGTGGAAAAAGCAACCGAATTTTGCTTCTTTGAAGCCCAAGACACCAAGGATCTTCCCAAGAACTGGCAAGTCCCCGATGTGCTCTTCCTATTGATTTTGCACCCTGCCCAATCGGCATCCGAATAACCAATTAAATCAAAAGTGGATCCCCTAGGATACCAAAGCCCAAACTTAGGAGTATAAGCCAAATATCTCAAGATTCGTTTTACGACCGTAAGGTGTGATTCCTTAGGGTCGGCTTGGAATCTTGCACACATGCATACGGAAAGCATAATATCCGGTCGAGATGCACATAAATAGAGTAAAGAACCTATCATCGACCGATATACCTTTTGATCCACGGACTTACTTCTCGTGTCGAGGTCGAGATGCCCATTGGTTCCCATGGGTGTCTTGATGGGCTTGGCATCCTTCATCCCAAACTTGTTTAGAATGTCTTGAGTGTACTTCGTTTGGCTAATGAAGGTGCCCTCTCGGAGTTGTTTCACTTGGAATCCTAAGAAATACTTCAACTCCCCCATCATAGACATCTCGAATTTCTGTGTCATAATCCTACTAAACTCTTCACATGTAGACTCATTAGTAGACCCAAATATAATATCATCAACATAAATTTGGCATACAAACAAGTCATTTTCAAGAGTTTTAGTAAAGAGTGTAGGATCGGCCTTTCCGACTTTGAAGCCATTAGCAATAAGAAAATCTCTAAGGCATTCATACCATGCTCTTGGGGCTTGCTTGAGCCCATAAAGCGCCTTAGAGAGCTTATAGACATGATTAGGATACTTACTGTCTTCAAAGCCGGGAGGTTGCTCAACATAGACCTCTTCCTTGATTGGTCCGTTGAGGAAGGCACTTTTCACGTCCATTTGATAAAGCTTAAAGCCATGGTAAGTAGCATAGGCTAATAATATGCGAATTGACTCAAGCCTAGCTACGGGTGCATAGGTTTCACCGAAATCCAAACCTTCGACTTGGGAATATCCCTTGGCCACAAGTCGAGCTTTGTTCCTTGTCACCACACCATGCTCATCTTGCTTGTTGCGGAAGACCCATTTGGTTCCTATAACATTTTGATTAGGACGTGAAACCAAATGCCATACCTCATTCCTAGTGAAGTTGTTGAGCTCCTCTTGCATTGCCACCACCCAGTCCGAATCTTGTAGTGCTTCCTCTACCCTGTGTGGCTCAATAAAGGAAACAAAAGAGTAATGCTCACAAAAATGTGCAACCCGAGATCGAGTGGTTACCCCCTTATGAATGTCACCGAGAATGGTGTCGACGGGGTGATCTCGTTGGATTGCTTGGTGGACTCTCGGGTGTGGCGGCCTTTGCTCTTCATCCTCCTTGACTTGATCATTTGCATCTCCCCCTTGATCATTGCCATCATCTTGAGGTGGCTCATCTTCTTGATCTTGCCCTTCATCAACTTGAGCCTCGTCCTCATTTTGGGTTGGTGGAGATGCTTGCGTGGAGGAGGATGGTTGATCTTGTGCATGTGGAGGCTCTTTGGATTCCTTAGGACACACATCCCCAATGGACATGTTCCTTAGCGCTATGCATGGAGCCTGTTCTTCACCTATCTCATCAAGATCAACTTGCTCTACTTGAGAGCCGTTAGTCTAATCAAACACAACGTCACAAGAAACTTCAACAAGTCCTGAGGACTTGTTAAAGACTCTATATGCCCTTGTGTTTGAGTCATATCCTAGTAAAAAGCCTTCTACCGTTTTAGGAGCAAATTTAGATTTTCTACCTCTCTTAACAAGAATAAAGCATTTGCTACCAAAAACTCTAAAATATGAAATATTGGGCTTTTTACCGGTTAGGAGTTCATATGATGTCTTCTTGAGGATTCGGTGTAGATACAACCGGTTGATGGCGTAGCAAGCGGTGTTGACCGCCTCGGCCCAAAACCGATCCGAAGTCTTGTACTCATCAAGCATGGTTCTTGCCATGTCCAATAGAGTTCGATTCTTCCTCTCCACTACACCATTTTGTTGTGGCGTATAGGGAGAGGAGAACTCATGCTTGATGCCCTCCTCCTCAAGGAAGCCTTCAATTTGAGAGTTCTTGAACTCCGTCCCATTGTCGCTTCTAATTTTCTTGATCCTTAAGTCGAACTCATTTTGAGCCCGTCTCAAGAATCCTTTTAAGGTCTCTTGGGTTTGACATTTTTCCTGCAAAAAGAATACCCAAGTGAAGCGAGAATAATCATCCACTATTACAAGACAATACTTACTCCCGCCGATGCTTATGTAAGCAATCGGGCCGAATAGATCCATGTGGAGTAGCTCAAGCGGCCTGTTGGTCGTCATGATGTTCTTGTGTGGATGTTGGGTTCCAACTTGCTTCCCAGCTTGGCATGCGCTACAAATCCTGTCTTTCTCAAAATGAACATTGGTTAGTCCTAAAATGTGTTCCCCCTTTAGAAGCTTATGAAGATTCTTCATTCCAACATGGGCTAGTCGGCGGTGCCAGAGCCAGCCCAAGTTAGTCTTAGCAACCAAGCAAGTGTCGAGTTCAGCTCTATCAAAATCTACCAAGTATAGCTGACCCTCTAACACTCCCATAAATGCTATTGAATCATCACTTCTTCTAAAGACAGTAACACCTACATCAGTAAATAGACAGTTATAGCCCATTTGACATAATTGAGACGGAAAGCAAATTGTAATCTAATGAATCAACAGGAAAAACATTGGAAATGGAATGGTCAGGTGAAATAGCAATTTTACCCAAACCTTTGACCAAACCTTGATTTCCATCCCCGAATGTGATCGCTCTTTGGGGATCTTTGTTTTTCTCATATGAGGAGAACATCTTCTTCTCCCCTGTCATGTGGTTTGTGCACCCGCTGTCGAGTATCCAACTTGAGCCCCCGGATGCATAAACCTACAAAACAATTTTAGTTCTTGTCTTTAGGTACCCAAACGGTTTTGGGTCCTTTGGCATTAGACACAAGAACTTTGGGTACCCAAACACAAGTCTTGGAGCCCTTGTGTTTGCCCCCAACAAATTTGGCAACTACCTTGCCGGATTTATTAGTCAAAACATAAGATGCATCAAAAGTTTTAAATGAAATGTTATGATCATTTGATGCATTAGGAGTCTTCTTCTTAGGCAACTTAGCACGGGTTGGTTGCCTAGAACTAGATGTCTCACCCTTATACATAAAAGCATGATTAGGGCCAGAGTGAGATTTCCTAGAGTGAATTCTCCTAATTTTGCTCTCGGGATAACCGGCAGGGTACAAAATGTAACCCTCGTTATCCTGAGGCATGAGAGCTTTGCCCTTAACAAAGTTAGACAAATTTTTAGGAGGGGCATTAAGTTTGACATTGTCTCCCCTTTGGAAGCCAATGCCATCCTTGATGCCCGGGCGTCTCCCATTATAGAGCATACTTCTAGCAAATTTAAACATTTCATTTTCCAAGTTATGCTCGGCAATTTTAGCATCTAATAATGCTATATGATCATTTTGTTGTTTAATTAAAGACATGTGATCATGAATAGCATTGATATCAACATCTCTACATCTAGTACAAATAGAAACATGCTCAACATTAGATGTAGAGGATTTGCATGATTTTAATTCAACAACCTTGGCATGTAATATATCATTCTCACTTCTAAGGTTTGAGATAGTAACATTGCAAATATCAAAATCCTTAGCCTTAGCAATTAAATTTTCATTTTCTACTCTAAGGCTAGCAAGAGAAATGTTCAATTCTTTAATCCTAGCAAGCAAATCATCATTATTATCTCTAGGATTGGGAATTGAAACATTACAAACATGTGAATCAACCTTAGCATTTAAACTAGCATTTTCATTCTTAAGGTTGTCAATCATCTCACTGCAAGTGCTTAGCTCACTAGATAGATTTTGACATTTTTCTACTTCTAAAGCATAAGCATTTTTAACCTTAACATGCTTTTTATTTTCCTTGATTAGGAAGTCCTCTTGGGAGTCCAAGAGGTCATCCTTTTCATGGATGGCACTAATTAGCTCATTTAGTTTTTCTTTTTGTTCCATGTTAAGGTTGGCAAAAAGGATACGCAAATTATCTTCCTCACCACTAGCATTATCATCACTAGAAGATTCATATTTAGTGGAGGAGTTAGATTTAACCTTCTTCCTTTTGCCGTCCTTTGCCATGAGGCACTTGTGGCCGACGTTGGGGAAGAGAAGTCCCTTGGTGACGGCGATGTTGGCGGCGTCCTCGTCGTCGGAGGAGTCGCTTGAGCTTTCGTCGGAGTCCCACTCCCGACAAACATGGGCATCGCCGCCCTTCTTCTTGTAGTACATCTTCTTCTCCTTTCTTCTCCCCTTCTTGTCGTCGCCCCTGTCACTATCACTTGATAATGGACATTTAGCAATAAAATGACCGGGCTTACCACACTTGTAGCAAACCTTCTTGGAGCGGGACTTGTAGTCTTTCCCTCTCCTTTGCTTGAGGATTTGGCGGAAGCTCTTGATGACGAGCGCCATTTCCTCATTGTCGAGCTTGGAGGCGTCTATAGGTTGTCGACTTGGTGTAGCCTCCTCCTTCTTTTCCTCCGTCGCCTTGAATGCGACGGGTTGAGCTTCGGATGTGGATGGATCATCAAGCTCGTTGATCTTCCTCGAGCCTTCGATCATGCACTCAAAACTTACAAAATTCCCGATAACTTCCTCGGGGGTCATTTTAGTATATCTAGGATTACCACGAATTAATTGAACTTGAGTGGGATTAAGGAAAATTAGAGATCTTAGAATAACCTTAACCATTTCGTGGTCGTCCCACTTCGTGCTCCCGAGGTTGCGCACTTGGTTCACCAAAGTTTTGAGCCGGTTGTACATGTGTTGTGGCTCTTCCCCTTTGCGAAGCCGGAACCGACCGAGCTCCCCCTCGATCGTTTCCCGCTTGGTGATCTTTGTGAGCTCATCCCCTTCGTGCGCGGTTTTGAGCACATCCCAAACCTCCTTGGCACTCTTCAACCCTTGAACTTTGTTATACTCCTCTCTACTTAAAGATGCGAGGAGTATTGTTGTCGCTTGAGAGTTGAAGTGCTCGATTTGGGCCACCTCATCCTCATCATAGTCTTTATCCCCTATGGATGGTACCTGTGCACCAAACTCAACAACATCCCATATACTTTTGTGGAGCGAGGTTAGATGAAATTTTATTAAATCACTCCACCTAGCATAATCTTCACCATCAAAAGTTGGTGGTTTGCCTAATGGGACGGAAAGTAAAGGTGTATGTTTGGAAATGCGAGGGTAGTGTAGGGGGATCTTACTATACTTCTTGCGCTCTTGGCGCTTAGAGGTGACGGATGCCGCGTCGGAGCCGGAGGTGGATGTTGATGAAGTGTCGGTCTCGTAATAGACGACTTTTCTCATCCTCTTGTGTTTGTCCCCACTTCGACGTGGCTTGTGAGAAGAAGATTTCTCCTTCTTTTCCTTGTGGTGAGAAGAAGATTTCTTCTCTTTCCCTTTGTTGGAGGAGCTCTTCTTCTTCTCCTTCCTTTTGATGCGGGACTCTTCCGATGAAGTGCTCCCGTGGCTTGTAGTGGGCTTTTCGCCGGTCTCCATCTCCTTCTTGGCGTGATCTCCCGACATCACTTCGAGCGGTTAGGCTCTAATGAAGCACCGGGCTTTGATACCAATTGAAAGTCGCCTAGAGGGGGGGGGGGGTGAATAGGGCGAAACTGAAATTTACAAATATAAACACAACTACAAGCCGGGTTAGCGTTAGAAATGTAATCGAGTCCGCGAGAGAGGGCGTAAAACAAATCGCAAGCAAATGAGGAGTGTGACACACGGATTTGTTTTACCGAGGTTCGGTTCTCGCAAACCTACTCCCCGTTGAGGAGGCCACAAAGGCCGGGTCTCTTTCAACCCTTCCCTCTCTCAAACGGTCCCTCGGACCGAGTGAGCTTCTCTTCTCAAATCACTTGGAACACAAAGTTCCTGCAAGGACCACCACACGATTGGTGTCTCTTGCCTTAATTACAAGTGAGTGTTTGATCACAAGAAAGAATGCGAAAGAAAAGAAGCGATCCAAGCGCAAGAGCTCAAATGAACACTACAAATCACTCTCTCTAGTCACTAGGGCTTTGAATGGTATTGGGAGAGGATTTGATCTCTTGTTGGTGTGCTTTGCAATGAATGCTAGCTCTTGTATAGTGGTTGGAAGCTGGAAAACTTGGATGCAATGAATGGTGGGGTGGTTGGGGTATTTATAGCCCCAACCACCAACTTGACCGTTGGTGGAGGCCGTCTGTTTGATGGCGCACCGGACAGTCCGGTGCACACCGGACAGTCCGGTGCCCCAGCCACGTCACCAGTTCCGTTGGATTCCGACCGTTGAAGCTTCTGACTTCTGGGCCCGCCTTGATGTCCGGTGGCGCACCGGACATGCACTGTAGGGTGTCCGGTGCGCCAGCATGGGCGTGTCTGACCTCTGCGCGCGCTGGCGCGCAATAAATGCGCTGCAGGTAGCCGTTGCTCCGCAGATGCACCGGACAGTCCGGTGTACACCGGACAGTCCGGTGAATTATAGCGAAGCGGCTGAAGTGAAAACCCGAGGTTGGCGAGTTCCTGAGGCCGCCCTTCCTTGGAGCACCGGACATGTCCGGTGCACACCGGACAGTCCGGTGAATTATAGCGGAGTGGTCTCTGGAAAATCCCGAAGCCGAGCAGTTCGAAGTTGGAGTCCCCTGGTGCACCGGACATGTCCGGTGCGCCAGACCAGAGGAGCCTTCTGTTGCTCCTTTGCTCTTGTGTTGAACCCAACCCTTGGTCTTTTTATTGGCTAAGTGTGAACGTTTTGCACCTGTATAACTTATACACTAGAGCAAACTAGTTAGTCCAATATTTGTGTTGGGCAATTCAACCACCAAAATTATTTAGGAACTAGGTGAAAGCCTAATTCCCTTTCAGTGGGAGAGCAGACCTCCAAAATCGTCGTCTACGTGTAGAGTACACTTGCATGGATGTGCGGGCGATCATGTTTTTGGGAGCGTACTCGCGACTGCTCGCTTCATCCGCTCGACCAGCACCGCTTCGTCTACATTCGGTTCTTCATCGTCGGTGTCGTTCGAGGGACTGCACTGTGTACACCTGCCTGCATCAAGTTTGTATGACTACACCGAACATACACACGAGATGTCCACTGATGCCTTGATCATCGGTCATTCCGCAGGGTACTTCCTGTTTTTCTGTACTTGTGCATGTTTCATTTCTATTTACTCCTTATGCGAGTAGTGGTACACACATACACATACATGTTATCACATATATTACAGTGCTTTCTGGATTAAATTAAAATTGATAATGACTAAATTTCTAACATTTTGAAGCACCTAGTTTTTAATAAACTAATTTATGAGAAATGAGGTGGTTCGAAATATACCAGATTATCTTTAGTTTATAGAAGCTAGATTCCTATTTTTTTTAAAAAACCAGGAAGCTAGTCTTCCCTAGCTAAAACCAGTTTATAAAATCTGAGGTTGTTCCAAACACCATAAATCAGTTTTTTTCGTACCAACTTATGGAAATTAGAGATAAAAACTAGATTATTAAAAACTAGATTGCTTTCGAACATGACCTAAGATGTCTAAGAAAATGGTTGCTATGGAAGCGAAAACTTAGTCCTAGTAATGTAGAGTATGTCTATAAGATCGTGACATTAAAAGCCTAATACTCAGACTAATTGACTATAGGTGATAAACATGATAAATTTAATAGAACATTTTTGCATGTTACTCTCTCCGTTTCGTTTTATTTGTCGCTGGATAGTATAATTTTGCACTATCCAGCGACAAATAAAAAGAAACGGAGTGAGTAACATTTTGATTGACGCTCCTGCCCGGCGGGGCAGCGTGGCCCACCCATGTCGTCTACTGTCAATTGTCATATCTGCTGCAGGAATGACAACTTCGGCGGCTAAACGAAAGCAGCGGCGAGGTCGATCGGACGGGCCGCGGGCGATGGACGTCCTTGCACGCACACGGCACATCCGACAGAATCAGTCCCACTCGCGCCCATGTTGATGCCGCAGATGTGTCCCGTGACTTGGAGTTGACTGCGCCTCTGTTTTCACAGGTAGAGCTAGTGCGATGCGATTAGAGATGGCAATGGGTACCCGAAACCCGAAACCCGATGGGTTTTTACACCATTAGGGTACGGGTTTAGGTCAATTTTCATACCCATGGGTTTGTTAATGGGCATAAATCTATACCCGGCGGGTTTATGAGTACGAGTTTGTTCCTATAGTACCCAAACCCATGAACCCGTGGGTTTTTTAAACCCGACCAAACCTAGTGCATATTGTCATTTTATTTTATAAACGGACAACAAACTTGTATCAGTAGTCGGTGAGAGTGTTGCTTGCTTGCTATTATAGTTTTTACTAGTGTTATATATGTGGTGGATGGATAACTTAGTGCAAGGTCACTTAATTATACAACTTATTATTTGTATTTCATTCTCTCTACTAATAATATTTATACCAAATCATGAACTCGTTGTTCATTACATAGATTTTGGATCATGATATCATTAATCATTACGGTACTTATTGATTATGAGAAGAACAAGTATATTGGAGATGAAACCCGCGGGTAACCCATGGGTACCCGCTAACCCGATGGGTACGGGTTTGGGCAAAATCTCAAACCCGTCATGGGTACGGGTTTTTTAATGGGCATAGATATTTTTCACGGGTATGGGTTTGGGACGGCAAAACCCAGCGGGTTTGTACCCGTTGCCATCTCTAGATGCGATGTGACCCGAAAACGACGATGACGCCGCCGCCACGACCACGGCCCAGGAGTGAGAACGCTAGCTCTCTATGTTCTGAACTGCTTGCTACCTGCCTGCCTCATAGTCTCAGCTTTTTAAACTAAAAAAATGATTGATGCAAGCAAGCAGATTCAGTGCTCACCTGGCCACGGCCCCAGCTGAGCTGAAGCCGCTAAAAATCTAGCACATGCTAGATTAGGGCCCACGTACACACCAGGTTAAGGGCCTGTTTGGTTTGTGGCTAAATGTGCCACACTTTGCCTAAGGTTAGTCGTTCGAATTGAATAACTAACCTTAGGCAGAAAAGTTAGGCAAAGTGTAGCAACTGAGGCAGTGAACCAAACATGCCTTAAGTCTCCCCCTCCCCCCCCCCCCCCCCCCCCCCCGCTGCCATTCCGTCACGGAAATTTTAAACTTAGGGCTAGTTTATGAGTCCAAATACTGAATGGGGTTGGAGAGACTATTCAATTTTGAATAAGGAGAGGATTTTAGTCTCTCCCACCCCCTCCGGTTTTGTGGCTCCCAAGCTAGCCCTTATAGTTTTCTTCCATTAGGATAAGGGCAAACCTCTCCTGACAGACAACTTTCGTATCCAGAAATGTTGAAAGCCATTAAAATATGTAATTAGTGTCTCATATGTATTCATTAGACTGTATTGTATAAAATAGGATATGCAGAACTGTAGATGACATTGTTTATAGATTGAAGTTTAAAATAAAGGACAAGATATGGAATAAGATAAGGGATTGCTTGATATAACATGTGATTAACAACGGCACATGTTGCAAACAATACATAATGTCTCATCAACACAAGCATAGTACAACAACAAGCATGACTTTTCAATATGGACATATGTTGTCTCAGGATTCATAATACATCAACCAATATAAGTGATCACATATTATTTCTTTACATCTTCTTCAGTCAAAAAACACAAATGGTCTTCTCTTTAAAACAACCATGAAGTTTGCTAAAGTCATCTGCCATGTAGACCTAGGAACGAAAGATGGAGGTTGATCTTGTCATGAATGTCATCGAGATTTTAAGGTCCATTGAGCTTTTGAGTGTTTTTTTGTCGAGAACCCCTATCTAACACGTCAAATGTCTTGTGACCTAGAGATTTATCAAGTGCACTTTTCTTAGTGAGCCTTGTCATAAACTAAAACTGAAGGGTTAACATGAGAGAATGATTTAGATCAATTTAAAATGCTGAATAGTGTAATGTCCTACGTCATGTTTGGTGAATTGTCTTGCGTTGGATTGTATTGTATGATGTGTGAGGAGAGTACCTCTGCCTTCTATAGTCAAAAGAGCAGTTATAATTGGCTACAAATCTATGATAGAAGAGTTCTAATCATATTATAAAGAATATCATCCACACTTGACAAGGTTGGTTTACTTGTGTGGAAGCCACATCACCTTGTTCTATGGGTCTGTTTGGTTCAGCCGTTCAATTGTAGATTCTGGAAAACCCGATTCTAGATGTGAGCTATTAGAAAGTTGTTGTGAACTAACAACTATGGAAAAAACTGAAAATTGTTTGGTTGAAACAACTGTCAACTATAGATTCTATAGGAGCATGACATCTCGTGACATGGATGATATGAATTTAGAAAATCTGGTGTAAGAGACAATTCTGAATTGAACTAGAGAAATCTATAGATTTTCAGGAATCCAGTGTTGTTGTAGTCATTTGGTTGTGATTCTAGATTTTGGAATCTATTATTGTGCTGCTGTAGTCATTTGGTTGTGATTTTAGATTTTTTTAGAACAAGTTTGGTTTAAGAAGCTAAACCAAACACACCATATATCTTCTTAGTAGTCGGTGGATCGACCCATCGCTTTACTAAATACCTAGCTCCATGAGGGACTTTTAGGTTATTGATTTGTCACTCGCTCATGCCACCAAATGAACTACTCGCCCTTTCCTCACAACTAGCGACAAATGTAGCAGTGAGGTAGGTGGAGCTCTAGTTCCCCTACCGCTCCCGAGTACCTAGAGTCGCCATGAAGCTCCTCCTAAATTTTAAAACGTACATATTGTCATATCATCATGTATTTTATAGTTTTTTTTATCGCTAATCGATGTTTATATCATTATAAGTTTTGATTCAGTCTCTTCTAAATTTTTCTGGCTGTCCCCGCTCACAAGGTAGTTTTTTTCAAGGAAGAAGTCCACATGACCTACCACAATTATTGCGGTAATCTGATTGACCTTATTCAACTAGAAAACCAAATATTTACATTTCTCAAACTGTTGAAACCTTCCGATTCACAAGCAACTGGTTTCATATTTTTTTCTTTTTTGTCCCCAATGGTTGAGGAGGCAGGGGAAACTTCTTTTCCCCTTTCACCATTTGCCAAATGTTTTGCGGCGGGCCAAACAGGACCAGAATTACACGGAAGGAGCATGTGCGGACAAGCTCGGTTTGATGGGCTTGATCCAAAAGCCCGCATAGGCTGAGCACCGTCTAGTCGTCGCCAGTTTCGTTCCGCTGCAGCAGCGGCAGCGCTCCCCTCCTCGACGCCGCGGCTTCTCCTCATCCTCGCCCGCTCCGTCCGCTGGTAAGGCGAGACCTCTCCACTCAATCTTCCATCCCCGCTGTACCCGGCGATTTGTTCCTGACCCGCGTGGAATCGATTGGTCGTTTGATCTGTAGTATCACGCCCATCCAGCCTAGGTCGTGGCGGTGAACCCTACGGGGTGTGTTACCGTAGTGACAGATTTTGGGGGGACGCTTTTATTAGTTCGGAATAGGTAGTGTATCAATGGGTTTCGCAGATCCAACATTCGATCCCTCCGGGTTTGGTTCTCCGGGACCGGTACGCGTTACTCCTGTAGGTGAATTCGGATTTCTGAGGATACCCACGTCAGGTAGAGGAGTGAGGGAAGCTAAAGATTTATTACGTTCCCCTGTATCTGTTTGTACGCTTCCTGCTGCAAACGCATGCTGCAAGGTTGGTTGATGGTAGATGCAGATATTTTGATTTGTTCTCTTAACCAAGTACCTATGCGGTGTATATTTGCGTTGGTTCGTGCTGGATGTTTTTGCAAAACGAGTTTGCTTTCGCTGCCTTGGATTCATTAAAAAGGAAATGGAAGTAATCAATCCAGCCTTCTATGGTGGCATCTCCCTCACCAAGTTAAGTTTGTGATTGAGTTCCGTGCGTTATTTCCATGAGACTAGTATTTAGGGGGTGTTTGGTTTGCCCCTGCTAAAATTTAGTCCCTATCACATCGAATGTTTGAACCTCCGTTCGGGGTATTAAATGTAGTCGGATTATAAAACTAATTTCTCAGCCGAAGATTAAAAAGTGAGACGAATCTAGTACAGTTGGTTGGGTCTATATTTCATACTCCTACTTGAAAGTCAAACGCTTGATGTGACCCGGGCTAAACTTTAGTCCACAGAACCAAACACCCCCTTAGTAACACCACTATCTGCATCTTTTTTTGCTTCAACCTCTCTGCTTCTGCAGCTTTCTGCTCAGCGTGCCCTTTGTCAGCTGTTTAAGTTTGTCTCAGCTCTTTTCGGTCAATTTCAGAGCTTAATTACGAATAGTTGTGGTTTTGACAGGGTTAATAATATTCAAAAAAAATGGAGAAGACATTATTGTACCAAATGTACTGCATTTTATGTGTATATCAGTATATGCTAGACTATGTCTTCTCATTTCTTGTCTGAAAATAGCTCCCAATCATGATTTATGCTTCTGCAGCTTTTTCACACAGGATCCCGTGTGTTGGTTGTTGAAGTTTGTTTAAGCCCTTTTCAGTCTATCTCAGAGCTTAATATGAATACAAGTGGGTTTTTGCGATCTAAAAAGTTTAAACCATGTTACTATACCAAATGTTTTTTGCTGCATTTTATGCAGATGCTGGACTATGTTTTTGTACTTCTCTCTCAAAAATAAGTTCCTATCACCATTCATGAACATCGCTAACATGGTGGATTGGTGTTAATTTCCTGATGCTGTGATAGACATGTCATTCCCCAGTATACTGACCTGGATAAGTTTATTTATGCTCTGTTTGGATGTCGATATTAGAAGGTATGAAATTGAATTGGGTTCAATACTAAATCAGCCATGGTATTGAAATGAGATGTAATTCCAATTCTATTGTTTGGATGTCACTGAATTGGAGTTTGGAATTGTGTGGTCCAATACTCCAATTCCACGCAATACAAAGGGGTGATGCTCTGTATTGGGCGATGGAGTTTTTAGTTATAGTCCAATTCCAGGGAATTGGATCTCTAGGGAATTGGATCTCTGATTCCAAATCTTAATTCCATGTGCAACCAAACAATAGAATTCTGGAAAACTGATTCCAATTCCTAATTCCGTGCTCCAATATCTACATCCAAACGGGGTATTAGATGAAATATACTGTTCAGGCCTTGTTTGAATGCACATGTATCCACCTCAATGACTCAATCACAAATCATTGAGGTGGATACATGTGCATCCAAGCAAGGCCTCAGTGGTGTATCCTCAACCATCCTTTGTTTTAGTATGCAATCTGGCGTCACACACAATTGTTATGTATTGATGTTGTTGTGGTTGCAATATGGCATACTATCAACCCTATATGAATATTTAATGCTGTATAACTTGGCCTCATTTTTTAGCCAAGTGTGCTTACCTTAAGTAGCTATATGTTATTCTTTGATTCCCCGTTTATCTGATACATCCTCATGTTTTAACTGTATAACAGACTGGAAGTGGTCTACACAGAAGGTTACCATATTGTTAAGTTAAAGTTGGATCATTGGAACAATGCCGCCCCATAAGATTGAGACTGGGCATCAAGATGTGGTCCATGATATTGCCATGGATTACTACGGGAAGCGCCTAGCTACAGCCTCCTCTGATAACACAATAAAGATCATTGGCGTAAGTGGAACCTCACACCAGCAGCTTGCAACCTTGAGTGGACACCAGGGCCCAGTATGGCAAGTCGCATGGGCTCATCCCAAGTTTGGTTCCATGCTTGCATCCTGCAGCTACGACGGCCGGGTGATCATCTGGAAGGAAGGAAGCAAGCCTGATGAATGGGCACTAGCACACACCTTTGCTGAGCACAAGTCCTCCGTGAACTCCATTGCATGGGCGCCTCATGAGCTGGGTCTATGCTTGGCTTGTGGTTCATCAGACGGGAACATTTCAGTCTTCGCTGCTCGTTCTGATGGAGGTTGGGACACCACACGTATCGACCAGGCACATCCAGTTGGTGTGACCTCAGTTTCCTGGGCTCCAGCAATGGCACCAGGAGCTCTAATCAGCGCAGGATCTTCTGGCCAGTTTGAGTATGTTCAGAAACTCGCTTCTGGTGGCTGCGACAACACGGTTAAGGTGTGGAAGCTCAACAATGGGAGTTGGCGGATGGACTGTTTCCCTGCCCTACAGATGCACAAGGACTGGGTGAGAGATGTCGCGTGGGCCCCAAACCTGGGCCTTCCAAAGTCCACCATCGCCAGCGCCTCTCAGGACGGAACGGTCGTCATCTGGACAGCAGCAAAAGAAGGTGAGCAGTGGGACGGCCGGGTGCTGTATGATTTCAGAACCCCCGTTTGGAGGCTGTCGTGGTCACTGACTGGGAACATACTGGCGGTTTCCGACGGCAACAACAATGTGACCCTGTGGAAGGAAGCTGTGGATGGCGAATGGCAGCAAGTGACGACTGTTGAGCCATAGGTCCTCTCGAGTTATTCCTCGCCTGTATTTTCTAAATAATAATTGTAGTTTTCGTGTAAGGTAAAGTTATGCCCCTGTGGGTAGCATGTGGGACTGTTTGTGGTTCACAGCTGTTGGCGAGGCACAGTGCACGAGACATGGTTTCAGGCTCGGGCAAAAGTGAACAATTAACTTGTTATACAGTCCATTCTGTTTATTCAGTGCCTTTTCGTTCCCATGTTTAATTCGTTGTTCACTGAGGTGCTAGGGCCACAACAGGGGGATGGTGTTGGCGTAGACTTGCTATCCTACATGGTGCATTTTATCCCACATGTGGACGAGCTTGATGTATATCCACAGAGCTTCAGCCACCATTCCCTGAATCTGAAATCAGGTACTACATCGCGTGCTCGGCCCAGACGGCCTTTCGGAAGCAGACCGAAGCTCAAATCAGGTACTACACTGTGTCATGACATGATATCGGCTTACGGAGAACCGCAAGTTTAGTTGGCGCCCAAAAAAGAAAACGACCGTTCCGTACACGTGCGAATAAATAGTGCAACTACTCAGCCAAAATCTTGTCCAATGAAAACGAGCAGTTTCCAACAACACCCACCCACCCCTGCACCTGCAGTGCACTGTGCACCCCACACAGCCCGTCCCCAAGGCTCCCAGCAGCATCGGAGCGAGCGATCGGACAACATTTTCGCGTGGAGCAAGCCGGGCCACGCCTTCCTCTTCCTTCCACGGATCCAATTCCCCATGCAACCCACCGTGTCCGTGTGGGGGTGAGGGTCAATGATTGCGGTGGCATGGTATGTACCCGCGTCGGCGGCGTCAATGCCGCGCCGCACCCGTCCTCCACTGACCTCGCGCCAGCTGCCCTGCAGCTCCCCAAACCCCCCCTCCGCATCCACGAGCCGGCGCATCGTTCATGTGAGTGTGACCACCGGCACGTCCCCTGCTGTATTTTAAGGCCACCTACCTTAACCACCGTGCTGCACCACCTCCACTCCCCCGTCACTCCGGCGAGCGAGCAGGAGCAGACCGATGGCGTCTCCCGCTGCCGTCAAGAAGGTACGCACTCGTCTCTGGCTTCCTTGTCCGTACCGGCACTACACCGCCCTCGCACGGAGGACTACTGCGCGTTGATGTGCCGTGCCGCACCGTACCCGCGCAGGTGCTGGTGCCGATCGCGGCGGGCTCGGAGCCCGCGGAGGCGTTCGTCCCCATCGCCGTCCTCCGCCGCGCGGGCGCCGACGTCACCGTGGCGGCCGCCGGAGCCGGAACCGGCCTGCGCGTCCACGCTATGTACGGGGTCACCGTCGTCGCGGACGCCAGCGTCGCCGACTGCGCCGACGCCTCCTACGACCTCGTCGTCCTCCCCGTAAGAACCCGCCGCCAGCCAGAGACACTAGCGCGACCTAGTCCGTCCGGCCGCTCACGCTGACGACGCAGTGACGCTCAACGACGCACAGGGCGGCGTCCCCGGCGCGGACAACCTGGGCGGCTGCGCGGCGCTGGAGGGCATCGTGAGGCGCCACGCGCTCGGGGGCGGGCTCTGCGCCGCCATCTGCGCCGCGCCGCCGCTGGCGCTGGCGCGCTGGGGCCTGCTCGACGGCGTCAAGGTGACGACGTAGTGTGCCTCTCCCTCAACGTCGTTCGCGCCGCGCGCGCGTCTAGCTACATGCTCTTTAGGTCCTACCTAGCCTACATACACGTGCGTGCAGGCAACGGCTCACCCGGAGTTCGTGGACAAGTTCCCGGCAGAGGTGGCCGGCGTGGACGCGAACGTGGTGGTCGACGGCAGGGTCGTGACGGGGCGTGGCCCCGCGGCGGCCATGGAGTTCGCTCTCGCTCTCGTGGACCAGCTCTACGGCAAGGGCAAGGTCGACGAGATCGCCAAACCCATGGTGCGTGGAAACGTGACCCGAGTACTTTGACTGACCAAACCCCGAACAAAAGATAGGAAAAAAAGGACAAAATTTCTGTTCTATTTTTCTTCGCCTATTTGATTTAAAAGGAAAAAAAACCGCCGTGCGTGTGTGTTTCTCTTTAGATGGTCAGGTACGAACCAGGGTACGCCTTCGAGGAACTGAACCCGGTTCAGTGGCGGTGCAGCGGCACGCCCAGGGTAATTTTGCTCTCTGCATACTGCATGCATGCCTGCGTAGCAAAGACATGGCGGGTGACCGCCCTGACTCCTCTTGCCGCGCACTGCACGTGCTCAGGTCCTGATACCAGTGGCCAACGGCAGCGAGGAGATGGAGGTGCTCGTGACCGTCGACGTGCTGCGCCGGGCCAAGGCGGACGTCGTGGTCGCGTCGGCCGAGGAGGTCGTCGTCGCGCGCCACGGCACCAGGATCGTCGCCGACGCGCTGCTGCAGGACGCCGCCGGCCAGCAGTTCGACCTCATCGTCGTACCGGCAAGTGGTCGCCAGCTGCTATGCTCCTCGGTATACGTTTCCACTGACACCACATGGCGCTGACTGTCTGTCCAGGGTGGCATGCCGGGCGTGAAGACGACGCTGGCAGACAAGGTGGAGCTCATGGCGCTGCTGAAGGAGCATGCGGCGGCGGGCAGGGCGTACGGCGCCATTGGCGCCGCCACGGCGCAGGTGCTGGAGCCGCACGGCCTCATCGGGGGCAGCATGAAGGCGACGACGTGCGCGTCCAGGGCGGACCGGCCCAGCGAGTGCGGGAGCAGGGTGGTGGTGGACGGGAACCTGGCCACGAGCGGGAGCACCGGGACGGCCATGGAGTTCGCGCTGGCCGTCGTGGAGAAGCTGCTCGGCCCCGAGGCGGCGCGGGAGGTGGCGGAAGCCCTGCTCTTCGTCTGACCATCACTGGACCAGCGACCACGTACGGAGTGTAGCTGTTGGGCCCTTTCGCGTGTACCGTCGTGTGCACCGGATCGTGTTTGATCCTTCCTCGCTTGATAACGTCGGACCCAAAGTAATTATCTTCGTAATAAAAACTCAAAAAGTATCGTTATCTATCTCAGAGTCAAAGGTGGGATTTGGAACTTAAAAAAAAGCCTTCACCACACGTACGGTGCAAGCCGAAAGCCCTCCTAAGTTTCCACTCGGGAGCGGAGAGGGGAGGATCCGGATCCTCGGCAGTCGTGCAATGGACTACCCGGAGGCAGGTCCACAGGTTGAACCCAACGATGTTCGATATTGTGTCGTGATGTGAATCATGTGATGATGTAACCTGTTTGTACTGATCGATGTTATAGTCGGTCGGTTTGATCAGTTCGTCGTTGATCAGTCCAGTCGGTACCGACTACATTAAAATTGAACCGGTTAATACCGATCAACATGTTGTAGATCGAGTTAGTTAGTACACTCTTGTTGACGTGACACCTCCTCGTTAGTTGACGCTAACTTAACCGATTGATGTTTAAAAAAATCCAAAAAGTAGATAAATATAAATCATAAATCCACCGTAAAAACAAAAGGGTGTGTTTGAGTTTATTGACACCTCTCACTCTCCAATTCACTCGCCTTATCCTCTACTTGTAGTATACCACTCTCTGTTTGAAAATGGATCCTAGATAGAGTCTGAACTTTGATAACTTCATTGACTTGCTCAACGATCAATCTCCACAGTGTCTGGAGAACCATGTCAGTGTGAGACAGGTCTTCTTCGATGGTCTTTCTCCCATCCATCATCGATAGAAGGATGTTACTGTCCGTTCACGTTCTCTGAGTCAGTAACCTCCATTTTCATATCCATATACTCTCATGTATCCATACCAACCGTCCGTCGATGCTCCTCCTTCAAGCAATAGAAATAATAGCACTAACGCTCCTCCTCCTACCACTGACGCTCATTCTCCTTAACCTTTAGCTTATCCATACCAATCCAAACCTGCATGAGTATCCATATGGTGCTCCTCCTTGTGGAGCGTATGATGCTCCTCTATATGTTGCTCCATATGGTGTTCCTCCTCCATTTGCTCTCTCGTTTGGTGTTCCTCTCTCATATGATTCTAATCCTCCTCTAGGCATGATAGTGCCCTCAAGCAGCCACAACGATACAACCTTGAATTAGTTTGCATACTCTAGTGCTACTCAATTCCAACAATAAAGGGATTGGACGAAGATGAAGGACGAAAGACAAGCAAGTACGTATATTTTAATAACTTCGATAAGATTTCTATGTCAAAAACAATTTTTTGGGTTCAAAATTGATAGGTCCATGTGTATCTATTGCACTTCGTGGATCATGTTGAGGGTAATAGAAAGAAGGAATCGACCTCCTAGGACCAAATAGCCACTATGTACAACTCCATCACAGAACCTTCTCGCCACCATACCTCCAAGCAACTGAAGGATCGACGGTCGACAAGCAACCGTAAGGTCACCCTTTTTAATGGCATCTACAACTGCTTGAATGCAACCAGACCAAGCGAAGCAGACAATATATATCCACAAATATATATTATCTACAAAGCGACAAAGGAGAGCTTCCACAACAAGTATGACTAAACCAACATCAACCTAGAGTATACATGGCGCGCTCTTCGCCATCAGCCCAAGTGGTGCACACAACACAATGACGCTGACTCTAGTGATAAAATCAAAAGATCTCATCTTATCTTGAATGACGATTATAGCTTCGTGTCACCAGACAATGTTGTCAACATGCTTTTATTGGTCATGATATATCAATAGCTCATTGCAAAAGGAAGGGAGCAACGAGTAGCGGTGAACCTACTCTCATGGAGAAGAGTGTGCTGAATAAGTTTTATAAGGTTAGTCAAAGGATGACTCATTGAATTGCTCACATCACAAAATAATTTTGGGATAGACCAGACCGTGCCCAAATACCATATACCTAGACACGACACACACAAAACACAATGTCATGTCGCGCCAGTCCAAGAACAACACAAAAAATACATATCTAAAAAATACATCTTTAAACCATTCATAACTTTGATATAGATAAGAAAATTCATATGAAGAAGAGAAAGGCTTTAAAAATAGATTGCTAGGACTAGCAACTTGGCTCAAAATTGTCGAGTACTCGGAAACCGAGTATCCAAAATAGGCCCTTCAAAAACGACCAACCTTGCCGACCAACTCTGTGAGGCAAACCAAATGACCAACTCTTTGGTGATGACCAACTCTCGGATGATAACCAACTCTTGGATGACCAACTCCGCCGACCAACTCTATGAGGTGCACCGGATGACCAACTCTCCAATGATGACCAACTCTCCGATGATGACCAACTCTTGGATGATGACCAACTCTCTAGTGATGACCAACTCTCCAATGATGACCAACTCTCCGATGAAGACCAACGTTCCGATGACCAACTCCGACGACCAACTCTCTGCCAATCAACTTCGTCCGACCAGTTCTCCATTGAGCAACTCGGCGAGGCAGAGATCTAAGTCCAGCACTACTGATCCACGTCACCTACGACTGGACGTGTCACCATCAAGCCACGTCTAGATATGCACACAGCACACTGAATGGGCACCAGGATCTCTATAGTGACCCGTACAGATGGACAGGACAACACGCCATACCGAGCGTGCGTCTACACACGCTGGTAGGTGACGAAGGGCCCATGACGACAGGAGAAGCCACACCACGTACGACCGCACTTTGAGACTGATCTGTGGAACTCATTACGAAGATGTCAAGGATGGACTCGCTACAAGAGCTAGAGCAGTGGGAAAGGACGATGATATGTCGGGAGTACAGCTACGCACGACCCTACGGAGGACCCACCACGCCAACCTAGGGAGCAAATATTTTTCTCTCTATGTCTCCAGTCGAATACAAGTCACGTTGTAATGTCCTACCCTTGAGATATGAAAAGGGAAGGCATCCCTCCTTCTTAAACACTATCACACTAGTTGTAAGACTCTCCCAAGCAATACTATGATCAACACTACAATGAACTAGGGCGCAAATTGGAAACTAGCTACATTTCTACACTTTACATTTGCTTTGGTTTATGTTGGCATCAATCACCAAAAAGGGGAGATTGAAAGGGAAATTGCCTCAACATTTCCTATAATCGATTTTGGTGTTTGACGTCCATCACAAACCACGTGGACTAACTAGTTTGCCTAGCTGTCATTTATCTCAGGTGCATAAAGTTCAACATAAACCAACACAGAAAATGAGTTGGGGGAACTCTACAAAGTTTGGAGCAAAAACAAGTATTGGTGCAGCCAGTGGCGCACCGGACACTGTCCGGTGCGCCTGGCTGCAGCCCTCGTAAATTGGCCGCTCTCGGGTTTTTCTGAGAACCAAACCGCTATAATTCATCGGACTGTCCGGTGAGCCAATGGAGCAACAGTCAATTGCGCCCAACGGTCGACTGCGATGACAGAAGAGCAGTGAACAGTGCAGAAGTCAGAACTGCAATGTCAGAATGCACCGGACTGTCCGGTGCCGCAAAAGGACAAATGACTTCAACGATCAATCGCTCCAAACTCTAACGGTCGACTGACGTGGCACACACCGGACAGTGAATAGTGCCATGTCCGGTGCACCACCGGACTGTCCAGTGTGCCCATCGACATCAACGACTGGAATAGTGGTTGGGGCTATAAATACCCCCAACCACCACCATTCAAGCAATCCAAGTTTTCAGACATTCACATTCAATACTAGAGCAAAGACATACACTCCAAGACACAATCAAAGGATCAAATCCTCTCCAAGTTCCAAAATCAACTCAAGCGCTTAGTTACTTGAGAGAGGATCATTTGTGTTTCTTTTGTAGCTCTTGTTGCTTGGATTGCGCTTTTCTTCTCACTCTAATATTTCTAAGTGCTTTGTAAAGCTAGCAAGAGACACCTAATTGTGTGGTGATCCTTGTGAGGTCTTAGTGACCTGTGTGATTAAGGAGAAGCACTCAACCGGCCTAAGTGACCGATTAAGAGAGGGAAAGGGTTGGAATAGACCCGGCCTTTTTTTGTGGCCTCCTCAACGGGGACTAGTTTCTTTGGAACCAAACCTCAGTAAACAAATCGATGTGTTCACTTGTGTTGATATTCACTCGATTTGTTTCTCCCCTCTCCTCTCTCTCTAAAGTTACCTTGCTCATGTTGTTTTGAGTTTGCTCCCAAAGTTATCCACATTGATTGAACAACTCATAGCAAGAGGAACAATCTTCCGCACTCCGAATTTATTTCTAACCCTAACACCAAGTGTAGTGCGTGTTCAAGTTTATAATTTTCAGGTTTCGCCTATTCACCCTCCCTCTAAGCGACTTTCAACCACTTGATTTGTTTCTTCCCTCTCCTCTCTCTATCTAAAGTTCTCCTGCTCATATTGTAGAGTTAGCTCCCAAAGTTATCCGCATTGATTGAGCAACTCATAGCAAGAAGAACTATCTTCCGCACTTCAAATTCATAATTATTTATTTCTAACATTAACCCCGTGTGAAGTGTGTGTTCAAAGTTTATAATTTTCAGGTTTCACCTATTCACCCCCCTCTAAGCGACTTTCAACCACTTGATTTGTGAAAGTCGCCTAGAGGGGGGGGGGGTGAATAGGGCGAAACTGAAATTCTCAAAAATAATCACAACTACAAGCCGGGTTAGCATTAGAAATATAATTGAGTCCGCGAGAGGGAGTGCAAAACAAATCGCAAGCGAATAAAGAGTGTGACACGCGGATTTGTTTTACCGAGGTTCGGTTCTCGCAAACCTACTCCCCGTTGAGGTGGTCACAAAGACCGGGTCTCTTTCAACCCTTTCCCTCTCTCAAACGATCCCTTGGACCGAGTGAGCTTCTTCTTCTCAATGAAACGGAAACAAACTTCCCCGCAAGGACCACCACACAATTGGTGTCTCTTGCCTTGGTTACAATTGAGTTGATCGCAAGAAAGATTGAAAGAAAGCACAATTGCAAATGCCAAGCGACAAGAGCGACAAATAACACACGGATCTCTCTCTCTCTCTCAAGTTACTAATCACTAATGATCACTTGTCTCAACTTCGGAACTTGGAGAGATTGGAGGCTTTGAATGTGTCTTGGAATGGATTGCTAGCTCTTGTATTGAATGTTGAAGGTTGGAATGCTTGGATATTGTGAATGGAGGTGGTTGGGGTTGTATTTATAGCCACCAACCACTTCCTAGTCGTTGCTCCATTCTGCCGACCGCGGACGGTCCGCCCGCCTGGTCCGG
This sequence comes from Zea mays, assembly GCF_902167145.1. Taxonomy (NCBI): domain Eukaryota; kingdom Viridiplantae; phylum Streptophyta; class Magnoliopsida; order Poales; family Poaceae; genus Zea; species Zea mays. Next base: position 3,444,835 of record NC_050098.1, on the reverse strand, counting down.
ACGGTCCGCGCCTGTAGATCAACGGCTGAAAACGCAACGGTCAGCAGTAACGGCTATATCAACGGCTATATTGCATTTAATGTGTCGTCAGATGTCAGATAAAGCCAGTCGCGGACGGTCCGGTCGTGCACCCCGGACGGTCCGCGAGGACGCTATAATTCATTTTTCCGAACCCGTCACCTTCGGGTTTTTCGGTTCCTCACCTACCGGACGGTCCGCGCTTGAGGTCGGACGGTCCACGCGAGGTCTCGGACGGTCCTTGCTTTTCCTTCGGACGGTCCGTAGTGCAGACTTGGGTTTTTGCATTGGTTCTGTCCGAGGGTCATCCTGGTGTTGCGGACGGTCCGCCGCAAGGGCCCGGACGGTCCGCGCTTGGCCTGTTTTTCCAAAAAGCTTCTCCTGTCCGGAATAATCTACGATATTCCGGACAATCGATTTAGTATTGTTGTAGATGAACCTTTGGCACCTGTAGAACATATAATCTAGAGCAAACTAGTTAGTCCAATTATTTGTGTTTGGGCAATTCAACCACCAAAATCATTTAGGAAATAGGTGTAAGCCTAATTCCCTTTCAATCTCCCCCTTTTTGGTGATTGATGCCAACACAAACCAAAGCAAATATAGAAGTGCATAATTGAACTAGTTTGCATAATGTAAGTGCAAAGGTTGCTTGGATTTGAACCAATATAAATACTTATAAAATGCGCATGGATTGTTTCTTTCATTCTTAATATTTTGGACCACGCTTGCACCACATGTTTTGTTTTTGCAAATTCTTTTATAAATTCTTTTGAAAGTCCTTTTGCAAACAGTCAAAGGTAAGTGAATAAGATTTTGCAAGGCATTTTCAAGATTTGAAATTTTCTCCCCCTGTTTCAAATGCTTTTCCTTTGACTAAATAAAACTCCCCCTAAATGAAATCCTCCTCTTAGTGTTCAAGAGGGTTTTGATATATCAATTTTGAAATACTACTTTCTCTCTCTTTTGAACACAATAAGATACCAATGTGAAATTTATCAATTGAGAATCATACCAATTGAAAAACTCTTTTTAAAATTAGGTGGTGGTGCGGTCCTTTTGCTTTGGGCTAATACTTTCTCCCCCTTTGGCATGAATCGCCAAAAACGGAATCATTAGAGCCCTTGCTAACTAATTTCTCCCCTTTGGCAAGTAAAACATGAGTGAAGATTATACCAAAGCCGGAGAGTTGCTCGGAGCGACGGCGAAAGATGAGTTACAGAGTGGAAGCCTTTGTCTTCGCCGAAGACTCCAATTTCCTTTCAATACACCTATGACTTGGTTTGAAGTAGACTTGAAAACACATTAGTCATAGCATATGAAAGAGACATGATCAAAGGTATATGAATGAGCTATGTGTGCAAATCAACAAAAGAAGTTCCTAGAATCAATAATATTTAGCTCATGCCTAAGTTTGTTAAAGGTTTGTTCATCAAGAGGCTTGGTAAAGATATCGGCTAATTGATCCTTAGTGTTAATATATGAAATTTCGATATCTCCCTTTTGTTGGTGATCCCTTAAAAAGTGATACCGAATGGCTATGTGTTTAGTGCGGCTATGCTCAACGGGATTATCTGTCATGCGGATTGCACTCTCATTATCACATAGAAGAGGAACTTTGGTTAATTTGTAACCGTAGTCCCAAAGGGTTTGCCTCATCCAAAGTAGTTGCGCGCAACAGTGGCCTGCGGCAATGTACTCGGCTTCGGCGGTAGAAAGAGCTACGGAATTTTGCTTCTTTGAAGCCCAAGACACCAAGGATCTTCCCAAGAACTGGCAAGTCCCCGATGTGCTCTTTCTATTAATTTTACAACCCGCCCAATCGGCATCCGAATAACCAATCAAATCAAAAGTGGATCCCCTAGGATACCAAAGCCCAACTTAGGAGTATAAAATAAATATCTCAAGATTCGTTTTACGGCCGTAAGGTGAGCTTCCTTAGGGTCGGCTTGGAATCTTGCACACATGCATACGGAAAGCATAATGTCCGGTCGAGATGCACATAAATAGAGTAATGAACCAATCATCGACCGGTATACCTTTTGATCGACGGATTTACCTCCCGTGTCGAGGTCGAGATGCCCATTGGTTCCCATGGGTGTCTTGATGGGTTTGGCATCCTTCATCCCAAACTTGCTTAGAATGTCTTGAGTGTACTTTGTTTGGCTCATGAAAGTGCCCTCTTGGAGTTGCTTCACTTGAAATCCTAAGAAATACTTCAACTCCCCCATCATTGACATCTCGAATTTCTGTGTCATGATCCTACTAAATTCTTCACATGTAGACTCGTTAGTACACCCAAATATAATATCATCAACATAAATTTGGCATACAAACAAGTCATTTTCAAGAGTTTTAGTGAATAAAGTAGGATCGGCCTTTCCGACTTTGAATCCATTAGTGATAAGGAAATCCCTAAGACATTCATACCATGCTCTTGGGGCTTGCTTGAGCCCATAAAGCGCCTTAGAGAGTTTATAAACATGGTTAGGGTACTCACTATCTTCAAAGCCGGGAGGTTGCTCAACATAGACCTCTTCCTTGATTGGTCCATTGAGGAAGGCACTCTTCACGTCCATTTGATAAAGCTTGAAGCCATGGTAAGTAGCATAGGCCAATAAAATACGAATTGACTCAAGCCTAGCTACGGGTGCATAGGTTTCACCGAAATCTAAACCTTCGACTTGGGAGTATCCCTTGGCCACAAGTCGAGCTTTGTTCCTTGTCACCACACCATGCTCATCTTGCTTGTTGCGGAAGACCCATTTGGTTCCTACAACATTTTGATTAGGACGTGGAACTAAATGTCATACCTCATTCCTAGTGAAGTTGTTGAGCTCCTCTTGCATCGCCACCACCCAATCCGAATCTTGTAGTGCTTCCTCTACTTTGTGTGGTTCAATAGAGGAAACAAAAGAGTAATGCTCACAAAAATGTGCAACACGAGATCTAGTGGTTACCCCCTTATGAATGTCGCCGAGGATGGTGTCTACGGGGTGATCTCGTTGGATAGCTTGGTGGACCCTTGGGTGTGGCGGTCTTTGTTCTTCATCCTCCTTGTCTTGATCATTTGCATCTCCCCCTTGATCATTGTCGTCATCTTGAGGTGGCTCATTTGCTTGATCTTCTACTTCATCAACTTGAGCTTCATCCTCATTTTGAGTCGGTGGAGATGCTTGCGTGGAGGAGGATGGTTGATCTTGTGCATTTGGAGGCTCTTCGGATTCCTTAGGACATACATCTCCAATGGACATGTTCCTTAGCGCGATGCACGGAGCCTCTTCAATACCTATCTCATCAAGATCAACTTGCTCTACTTGAGAGCCGTTAGTCTCATCAAACACAACGTCACAAGAAACTTCAACTTGTCCGGAGGACTTGTTAAAGACTCTATATGCCCTTGTGTTTGAATCATATCCTAGTAAAAAGCCTTCTACTGTCTTAGGAGCAAATTTAGATTTTCTACCTCTTTTAACAAGAATAAAGCATTTGCTACCAAAGACTCTAAAATATGAAATATTGGGCTTTTTACCGGTTAGGAGTTCGTATGATGTCTTCTTGAGGATTCGGTGTAGATATAACCGGTTGATGGCGTAGCAGGCGGTGTTGACCGCCTCGGCCCAAAACCGATCCGAAGTCTTGTACTCATCAAGCATGGTTCTTGCCATGTCCAAAAGAGTTCTATTCTTCCTCTCCACTACACCATTTTGTTGAGGGGTGTAGGGAGAAGAGAACTCATTCTTGATGCCCTCCTCCTCAAGGAAGCCTTCAATTTGAGAGTTCTTGAACTCCGTCCCGTTGTCGCTTCTAATTTTCTTGATCCTTAAGCCGAACTCATTTTGAGCCCGTCTCAAGAATCCCTTTAATGTTTCTTGGGTATGAGATCTTTCCTGCAAAAAGAACACCCAAGTGAAGCGAGAATAATCATCCACAATAACTAGACAGTACTTACTCCCGTCGATGCTTATGTAAGCGATCGGGCCGAATAGGTCCATGTGTAGGAGCTCCAGTGGCCTGTCAGTCGTCATGATGTTCTTGTGTGGATGATGGGCACCAACTTGCTTTCCTGCTTGGCATGCGCTACAAACCCTGTCTTTCTCAAAATGAACATTGGTTAATCCTAAAATGTGCTCTCCCTTTAGAAGTTTATGAAGATTCTTCATCCCAACATGTTCTAGTCGGCGATGCCAGAGCCAACCCATGTTAGTCTTAGCAATTAAGCATGTGTCGAGTTCAGCTCTATCAAAATCTACTAAGTATAGCTGACCCTCTAACACACCCTTAAATGCTATTGAATCATCACTTCTTCTAAAGACAGTGACACCTACATCAGTAAAGAGACAGTTGTAGTCCATTTTGCATAATTGAGATACAGAAAGCAAATTGTAATCTAATGAATCTACAAGAAAAACATTGGAAATAGAATGGTCAGGAGATATAGCAATTTTACCCAAACCCTTGACCAAACCTTGGTTTCCATCCCCGAATGTGATAGCTCGTTGGGGATCCTGGTTTTTCTCGTAGGAGGAGAACATCTTTTTCTCCCATGTCATGTGGTTTGTGCACCCGCTGTCGATAATCCAACTTGAGCCCTCGGATGCATAAACCTACAAAACATGTTTAGTTCTTGACTTTAGGTACCCAAATGGTTTTGGGTCCTTTGGCATTAGATACAAGAACTTTGGGTACCCAAACACAAGTCTTGGAGCCCTTGTGTTTGCCCCCAACAAATTTGGCAACTATTTTGCCGGATTTGTTAGTCAAAACATAGGATGCATCAAAAGTTTTAAATGAAATGTCATGATCATTTGATGCACTAGGAGTTTTCCTTTTAGGCAACTTAGCATGGGTTGGTTGCCTAGAGCTAGATGTCTCACCCTTATACATGAAAGCATGGTTAGGGCCAGAGTGAGACTTCCTGGAGTGAATCCTCCTAATTTTGCTCTCGGGATAACCGGCAGGGTACAAAATGTAACCCTCGTTATCCTGAGGCATGGGAGCCTTGCCCTTTACAAAATTAGACAACCTTTTAGGAGGGGCGTTAAGTTTGACATTGTCTCCCCTTTGGAAGCCAATACCATCCTTGATGCCAGGGCGTCTCCCATTATAAAGCATACTACGAGCAAATTTAAACTTTTCATTCTCTAAGTTATGCTCGGCAATTTTAGCATCTAATTTTGCTATATGATCATTTTGTTGTTTAATTAAAGCCATGTGATCATGAATAGCATTAACATCAACATCTCTACATCTAGTACAAATAGAAGTGTGCTTAACGGTAGATGTAGAGGGTTTGCAAGATTTTAATTCTACAACCTTAGCATGTAATATATCATTTTCACTTCTAAGGTTAGAAATATTAATATTGCAAACATCAAAATCTTTAGCCTTAGCACGCAATTTCTCATTTTCAATTCTAAGGCTAGCAAGAGAAACATTTAACTCATCAATCCTAGCAAGTAAATCAACATTATCATCTCTAGAATTGGAAGTTGAAACATTACAAACATGAGAATCAACCTTAGTAATTAATTTGGCATTTTCATTTCTAAGGTTGGCAATAGTGTCATGGCATGTGCTTAGCTCACTAGATAATTTCTCACATTTTTCTACCTCTAGAGCATAAGCATTCTTAACCTTAACATGCTTTTTATTTTCCTTGATTAGGAAGTCCTCTTGGGAGTCCAAGAGATCATCCTTTTCATGGATGGCACTAATTAGCTCATTTAGTTTTTCCTTTTGTTCCATGTTAAGGTTGGCAAAAAGAGTACGCAAGTTATCCTCCTCATCACTAGCATTTTCATCACTAGAAGACTCATATCTAGTGGAGGATTTAGATTTAACCTTCTTCTTTTTGCCATCCTTTGCCATGAGGCACTTGTGGCCGACGTTGGGGAAGAGAAGTCCCTTGGTGACGGCGATGTTGGCGGCGTCCTCGTCGTCGTCGGAGGAGTCGGTGAAGCTCTCGTCGGAGTCCCACTCGCGGCACACGTGGGCATCGCCGCCCCTCTTCTTGTGGTACCTCTTCTTTTCTCTCCTCTTGCCCTTCTTGTCGTTATCCCTGTCACTTTCACTTGATAATGGACATTTAGCAATAAAGTGACCGGGCTTACCACACTTGTAGCAAACCTTCTTGGAACGGGATTTGTAATCCTTCCCTTTCCGTTGCTTGAGGATTTGGCGAAAGCTTTTGATGATTAAAGCCATCTCCTCATTGTCGAGCTTGGAGGCATCAATTGGTTGTCTACTCGGTGTAGACTCCTCCTTCTTCTCCTCCGTCGCCTTGAATGCCACTGGTTGTGCTTCGGACGTGGAGGGATCATCAAGCTCGTTGATTTTCTTTGAGCCTTTTATCATGCACTCAAAGCTCACAAAATTCCCGATTACTTCCTCGGGAGTCATTAGTGTATATATAGGATTCCCACGAATTAATTGAACTTGAGTAGGGTTAAGGAAAATGAGTGATCTAAGAATAACCTTAACCACCTCGTGGTCATCCCACTTCTTGCTCCCGAGGTTGCGCACTTGGTTCACCAAGGTTTTGAGCCGGTTGTACATATCTTGTGGCTCCTCCCCTTGGCGAAGACGGAAGCGACCGAGCTCCCCCTCGATCGTTTCCCGCTTGGTGATCTTGGTGAGTTCATCACCCTCGTGCACCGTCTTGAGCACGTCCCAAACTTCCTTGGCGCTTTTTAGTCCTTGCACCTTGTTGTACTCCTCCCTACTTAGAGAGGCGAGGAGTATGGTTGTGGCTTGGGAGTTGAAGTGCTCGATTTGGGCCACCTCGTCCTCATCATAATCCTCATCCCCTACGGATGGTACCTGCGCACCAAACTCAACAACATCCCATATACTTTTGTGGAGTGAGGTTAGATGAAATCGCATTAAATCACTCCACCTTGTATAATCTTCACCATCAAAAGTTGGTGGTTTTCCTAATGGGACGGAAAGTAAAGGTGTATGTTTAGTAATGCGAGGGTAGCGTAGGGGAATCTTACTAAACTTCTTGCGCTCATGGCGCTTAGAAGTTATGGAGGGCGTGTCGGAGCCTGAGGTAGATGGCGATGAGGTGTCGGTCTCGTAGTAGACCACCTTCCTCATCTTCTTTATCTTGTCGCCACTCCGATGCGACTTGTGGGAAGAAGTTTTCTTCTCCTTCTTCTTCTCCTTGTTGCGGGACTCTCCCGATAGAGCTTTCTCGTTGCTTGTAGTGGGCTTTTCGCCGGTCTCCATCTCCTTCTTGGCGTGATCTCCCGACATCACTTCGAGCGGTTAGGCTCTAATGAAGCACCGGGCTCCGATACCAATTGAAAGTCGCCTAGAGGGGGGGGGGGTGAATAGGGCGAAACTGAAATTCTCAAAAATAATCACAACTACAAGCCGGGTTAGCGTTAGAAATATAATTGAGTCCGCGAGAGGGAGTGCAAAACAAATCGCAAGCGAATAAAGAGTGTGACACGCGGATTTGTTTTACCGAGGTTCGGTTCTCGCAAACATACTCCCCGTTGAGGTGGTCACAAAGACCGGGTCTCTTTCAACCCTTTCCCTCTCTCAAACGGTCCCTTGGACCGAGTGAGCTTCTTCTTCTCAATGAAACGGGAACAAACTTCCCCGCAAGGACCACCACACAATTGGTGTCTCTTGCCTTGGTTACAATTGAGTTGATCGCAAGAAAGATTGAAAGAAAGCACGGTTGCAAATGCCAAGCGACAAGAGCGACAAATAACACACGGATCTCTCTCTCTCTCTCAAGTTACTAATCACTAATGATCTCAAGTTACTACTCCCCGTTGAGGTCGTCAGATGTTAGATAAAGCCAGTCGCGGACGGTCCGGTCGTGCACCCCGGATGGTCCGCGAGGACGCTATAATTCATTTTTCTGAACCCGTCAGCTTCGGGTTTTTCGGTTCCTCACCTACCGGACGGTCCGCGCTTGAGGCCGGACGGTCCGCGCGAGGTCTCGGACGGTCCTTGCTTTTCCTTCGGACGGTCCGTAGTGCAGACTTGGGTTTTTGCATTGGTTCTGTCCGAGGGTCATCCTGATGTTGCGGACGGTCCGCCGCAAGGGCCCAGACGGTCTGCGCTTGGCCTGTTTTTCCAAAAAGCTTCTCATGTCCGGAATAATCTACGGTATTCCGGACAGTCGATTTAGTATAGTTGTAGATGAACCTTTGGCACCTGTAGAACATATAATCTAGAGCAAACTAGTTAGTCCAATTATTTGTGTTTGGGCAATTCAACCACCAAAATCATTTAGGAAATAGGTGTAAGCCTAATTCCCTTTCAATTTGTTTCTTCCCTCTCCTCTCTCTATCTAAAGTTCTCCTGCTCATATTGTTTTGAGTTAGCTCCCAAAGTTATCCGCATTGATTGAGCAACTCATAGCAAGAAGAACTATCTTCCGCACTCCAAATTCATAATTATTTATTTCTAACCCTAACTCGTGTGAAGTGCGTGTTCAAAGTTTATAATTTTTAGGTTTCGCCTATTCACCCCACTCTAGGCGACTTTCACTTACCCTAGGTGGAGCTACGTGTACTCGTGGGGCCCGGGGCTGCCTGCTATCTCATATTTACCTTGGCGGATGACATGGGGATGACGATGGTCCCAAGGGTCATTATTTTGGCTATGTCGACCCCTGGCCTCCATATCCTGGGGCTCGACATAGCCCGTCGTGTAGTGCCATGTTGGAGGTATGCGCACTCAAGCTAGCCGATAGGCCATAAGTGCACCATAGGTCGAGGGCGTGTCGGCCATTAACACGCCGTAGTCAATGGGGGGGCTCGTAGGTTATGAGTGGGAAGCGGACTGTCGCCGCGCTATGGCTCAGTGCTAGGCGTGGTTGAATGTGGTCGACTATTTACAACAACTCAGTTTAGGGATGGGCATGAGATCCACTCAACTGGTTCCCTTCGACTCGCTCGACCTCCATTGTCAGGTTTCGCCACACTCGACCCCGGGATCGGTGCTGCGAGGTTCGACCGGGGGCGGGTCATTTCGAGGTTGACACATTCGCCTCTCCCAACTGACTAATGGCCCCCAGTGATCAGGGGCTCTTTCCTCAACGCACTCTCTAACTGGCGGATACCTGTTACCGGGGGTCGTTCCCCCGAAAATGACCAACTCTCCGTGACCAACTCCGATGACCAACTCTATGCCAATCAGCTCTGGCCGACCAGTTCTCCATCGAGCAACTTGGCGAGGCGGAGATCTAAGTCCAGCGTTACTAATGCACGTTAGCTACGACTGGACGTGTCACCATCAAGTCACGTCTGGATATGCACACAACACACTGAATGGGCACCATGGTCTCTATAGTGACCCGTACATCGGATGGACGAGACAACGCGTCATATCGAGCGTGCGTCTGCGCACGCTTGCAGGTGACGAAGGGCCCATGACGATAGGAAAAGCCACGCCATGTATGACTACACTTTGAGACCGATTTGTGGAACCCATTACGTAGACGTCAGCGATGGACTCGCTATAAGAGCTAGAGCAGCGGGAAAGGACTGCCAGAAGCACAGCTACGCACGACCCTACGGAGGACCCACCACGACAACTCGGGCAGCAGATCTCTCTCTCTATCTCTCCAGTAGAATACAAGTCCCACTGCAAGGTCCTACCCTTAAGATATAAAAAGGGAAGGCACCCCTCCTTACACACGAGCACACTAGTTGTAACACGCTCCCAAGCAATATTATGATCAACACTGCATTGAACTAGGGCGCAAGTCCGGACTAGTATAAACCCCATGTCCCAAGTTCATCGTTCGAATCCTAGTGATTCAACATTCGGGGTGAGTCCGCGTTAGCATCTCCCACCGAACACAAATCTTATTGTCCTTCAGTTTCCGAAACCACGATATATATATATATATATATATATATATATATATTAAATATCAACGTTTTTATATAACTTTTATGAAGATAAAATTTATTTGAGCATGAAAGAACTATTTGAACTTTAATTTTCTAATTTGTGATTCACTTCGTGCCGTATCCACCATTTGGGGTGAGTCCGCGTTAGCATCTCCCACTGAACACAAATCTTACTGTCCTTAAGTTTTCGAAACCACGATATATATATATATATTATAAATATCAACGTTTTTATATAACTTTTATGAAGATAAAATTTATTTGAGCATGAAAGAACTATTTAAACTTTAATTTTCTAATTTGTGATTCACTTCGTGCTGTATCGGTTTAAACATGACTCATCTTGTCGTGTCCTCCATGGCTTCTAAGTTTAAAGTGTTGTCCATTGTTTCTAAGTTTGAATCACGACACAATCCCATCATTTAGGCCCTATTTGTTTCAGATTATAATCTCTCTAGATTATATAATCCAGCGCAAATAATTCAATAGGTAAACAAACACCTAGATTATGAGTTCAGATTATATAATCTAAAACCCAGATTATGATAATCTCATAATCTCCTCAAGAGTAGCTTATTTGAGATTATTTTAGCAAAAGACCCACTACCCATGGTTATGTAAATAGAAATTACAATATATGTCATCCTTCTTTCCTCACCTCAAATAAACAAACAAGGGTATATAATCAACCTTTATTTATATATATATATATATATATATTATAAAAATCAATGTTTTTATATAACTTTTATGAAGATAAAATTTATTTGAGCAGGAAAGAACTATTTGAACTTTAATTTTCTAATTTGTGATTCACTTCGTATCCATCATTCGGGGTGAGTCCGCGTTAACATCTCCCATCGAACACACATCTTATTGTCCTTAAGTTTTCGAAACCACGAATATATATATATATATATATATATATATATATATATATATATATATATATATATATTAAATATCAACGTTTTTATATAACTTTTATGAAGATAAAATTTATTTGAGCATGAAAGAACTATTTAAACTTTAATTTTCTAATTTGTGATTCACTTCGTGCCGTATCGGTTTAAACATGACCCATCTTGTCGTGTCCTCCATGGTTTTTAAGTTTAAAGTGTTGTCCATTGTTTCTAAGTTTGAATCACGGCACAATCCCATGATTTAGGCTCTGTTTGTTTCGGATTATAATCTCTCTAGATTATATAATCCAGCATAAATAATTCAATAGGTAAAGAAACACATAGATTATGAGTTCATATTATATAATCTAAAGCCCAAATTATGATAATCTCATAATCTTCTCAAAAGTAGCTTATTTAAGATTATTTTGGCAAAAGATCCACTACCCATGATTATGTAAATAGAAATTACAATATATGTCATCCTTTTTTCCTCACCTATACAATTCCATCATTTAGACTATACCAGCCTAACTCATGTTTTTGTAGAGAGCTTTTATTTTTCGGTTTTTTTAAGTGGTGTTCTTGATTAGACGGACGGCCTAAAGATAAGGGTCATGTTGAACAGCAACGGGGCACTGCCGGCTAGTTGCTGAAACTCGAAAGCGAAACGGCGTCGGACTGTCGGAGTGATGTACAGCGGAAAGACCCACGACGCCACGGCACACGAGTCGCGGCCAATAGTTTATGCAGGAAAACGACGGCAACGACTCATTGACGCCTGACGGGCTGACGGCCAACCCCGCCCGCCGCCCGCGCCATGAATGGTGACTCAGCTTGGTGCCGAACCGAATCCGCAGCCACGTAAACCTACTCCTACGACGGCAACTGCCGACTACTGGACCGTCAGGCAGCAGCCTGAACTCCGGACAGCCGAAGGAAAGCCAAAACGGCAGGACGCGCCAGCAGCCAGCCAGACGGATAGAGACCCGCCCGTCTCTCCCTCCCGGAAATCCCGCTCCCGCACCGCCTTTCCGCCTTCAGGCGAGCAACAAGGCAAGAATCCCGCGGCGAGGATCGGCGATTCCGGATGGCCGCGGCCGCAGCGTCCTCGGTGGCGAGGCGTGCCGCCTCGCGCGGCGGCCAGTTCATCGCCCGCGCCTTCGCCTCGGGAGTTGGCGGCGGCGGCGAGAAGGCCAAGCGGGTGCTGGTGCCGGTGGCCGCCGGCACGGAGCCGATCGAGGCGGCGACCACCGCGGACGTCCTCAACCGCGCCGGCGCGCGGGTCACCGTCGCCACCGCCGACCCGCCCGGGGACGACGGCCTCCTCGTCCAGGCCGCCTACGGGGTCAAGCTCGTCGCGGACGGCCGCGTCGCCGACCTGCAGGGGGAGCCCTTCGACCTCATCGCCCTGCCGGTGCGTGCCTCATCGCCCCTCCTTGTTCACTGACTGTACTGTCACCAATTCACCATGCCTTCAGTCTCGGGCTCTCGGCTATGTTACGCTCTCTCTTGCATTTGCTACCTCGCCGTTTCGTGCTGATGGTCAGTCCAAAAATCTCGTGTGTTGTAGGGAGGAATGCCTGGATCAGTTGGCCTCAGAGACTGCAAAGCGCTCGAGAAGATGGTCAAGACCCACGCCGAGGATGGGGGCCTCTACGGCGCCATCTGTGCTGCGCCGGCGGTGACGCTGGCTTACTGGGGCATGCTCAAAGGCTTAAAGGTGCGACATTGAGCGGCATTCTGTGTGGTTATGTACCGCGATGAGAAACTGGCGGCTTATTTTTGTTGTTGCAGGCGACATGTTATCCGTCGTTCATGGAGAAGTTCACTGCAGAGGTGATCCCTGTGGACTCGAGGGTCGTGGTCGACAGAAATGCGATCACCAGCCAGGGTCCAGGAACCGCAGTCGAGTTTGCTCTTGCTTTGGTGGAGAAGCTGTATGGCAAAGAGAAGATGGAGGAGGTTGCTGGACCTTTGGTAAGCTACATTACAAGCCATGACTAAGAGCATGGGGGATCCAAATGGCTTATTGTATGCCTTAATGGTTATTGTTCACAGCGAAGCTGTTTTTTTTTTCTCTAAAATATATCTTAGTTATTTTGTGTCAAGCAGGTATGTTACTGATCCGTGGTTTCATCCAACAAGTTGCAGAATTGGCCACATTAGAACTTTTTTTTAAAATCTGACATTATCTACTATACAATTACTTTTATTACCTGATGATTGTGTAATTGCTATCCTTCAGTACTTGCGTCCTCAACATGGAGTTGAATATACCATAGAAGAACTTAATTCGGTTGAATGGAAATGTGGCAGCACACCTCAGGTATGAGATGGAACTGAGCTTCATACAGAAACAAAGAAAAATATCATATCCATTCATTCAGATAACTTCCTCATGGAACTCATGTGATTTATATCGTTTCTTCTAATAAAAATAACTTATTGCAGCCTTCTTTGAAATATGCTCCCCATGTCCTCCAACAATCTTGTTTTGTCTCACTTTAACAATATAGCAATCTGCCTGAAAACTGTCATTAGCATTCAGTTATTGCCTTATTGGTGATTACTGAGTCATAGGAGCGTGGAAAAACTTTTGTAGTAATATGGGAGGGGCAACTTTTCTTTCCTCCTGCCTTTTTGAGATGGGAGGTGCACAAACTTGTGTACATAGTAGGATAGTGACTAAGAACAACGACCTTTGTGAACCACTTTTTCTTTTTGGTATAAAGTCATAAAGAAGACGATCATATATATGTTACATGATGGTATTTATATTCTGAATGCCCACTCAGGAGCCCTGCCCTACATTCCCTTCATTACCAGAGAAGAAAGTTTCAGTGGGAACCAGTCTACTCCCTCCGTCCTAAAACAGTTGTAGTTCTCGCCTTTTGAAAAGCCAACTATTTTTAACTTTGACCAAATACAGAACAAGAAAATATTAATATGTGTAGTACATAATTAGTATCATTAGATAGATCTTTGAATCTATTTTTATAATAAATTTATTTTAAAATATAAATGTTGCTATTATTTTGTGCAAATAGGTACGAATACCATAGCGACAACTATTTTAGGACGGAGGGAACAGCCGTGTTTTAGTTTCTTCCTGTGGTGCCCCTTGATCCTGAAACCAGCTGGTTGATTGTGTTTGGGTGGTGCTGTTTCAGTCTCCCCTTTGTTTGTATGCCTCTTTTCTCTCTCGTTGAAATGACATGTGCTGCTGGCAATGCTAACTTTTTTATACAATCCTAATATTTTCCAATTATGGTGTATTAACCTGAAGTTTTTAAATTTTGCCTATGCCTTTCCCTTTTATGTGTCTCTAGGTTCTTGTTCCAGTTGCTAATGGTTCAGAGGAAATTGAAGCTGTCAATTTGATAGACGTGTTGCGTAGAGCAGGAGCAAATGTTATCGTTGCGTCGGTGGAGGAGAAGTTACAAATTGTGACCCGTCGCCATAAGTTTAATCTAATTGCTGATATGATGTTGGATGAAGCCATTAAAATGCAATTTGATTTGATTGTCATGCCGGTATGTGGCTGCTGAGTTATTTTTCCATTAACGGGGTATAACTGTTTAAGGGCCTCACACTGAAAAAAGCATTTTATCTGCAAACAGGGAGGTTTGCAAGGTGCTCAGAAGTTTGCTAGTACAAAGCAACTTGTTGACTTACTCAAGAAACAAGCAGAATCCAATAAACCTTATGGTGCAATATGTGCTTCTCCAGCTCATGTGCTTGAGCCGCACGGTTTACTGAAGGTACTTTCCTGTTTCGTCTGCCCCAATGAACATATGCGCTTGTTATCATTAATCCTATCCTATATCCTCAGTTCAATACCATCGACATTAATGCAGAAAACCAGGGAAAAGACTTATAGTTTCATTCAAACGGTATTAATGTCTGAACAAAAAGCTGCAAGTTGTATTAACTTGAACTACCTGTGTCATTGTAGGGCAAGAAGGCAACAGCATTTCCACCTATGTCACACCTGCTCACAGACCAGAGCGCATGTGAGCATAGGGTTGTTGTAGATGGTAACCTTATCACCAGTAGAGCCCCAGGCACTGCGACAGAGTTCGGCCTAGCCATTGTTGAAAAACTGTTTGGTCGAGATAAAGCTGTCAGTATAGCGAAGGAGTTGATCTTTATGTGAGATTGCACTAATCTGGTGGTATGAGAAGTATCATAATGTGGATAAACATACCAGAAACCTGATAGTGGTGCTTCTGTTTCTATGCCTGAACTGGTAATAGGCTTATAGCTGCCTGAGGATTTCAGTTGAATGATACTATTACATCACACTGTAAATTGTGAGCCAAGAATGTACATCTTGCATTCGGTAAGACCATAAGAGAAAGGTTATTGTGACTCGTTACTTGTAAATACGTGCACTGGCTGTTCAAAGAAACTAAGAAAGACAAGGCGGAGGTGCTACCTTCCCACCACCCACCTACCCTACGTCTGATCATCATGGATTTACACGGGGTTAAGAAGCTGTTTGGCAAAAGAGAGAGCGCTGGACACTTCCAGAAATAAGGTCTTCATGTCGTGGTAAACTGTACTGTATGCTATTGATTTGATAAGAATTGTACTCTTTTCGATGTACGAACTCTTTTTTACCGTCGTTAGTACAGCTCTTTTTATTGCTGTTATGTGCGTTTTTAGATGTCGGATTCGGATAGGGAAAACAATTACAACAAATATATGCACGAATTCAAAGTATACTCTTGAAAGCATTCCGTTTAGCTTATCCCTGAACTGTCATTTCTTGAGTTGGAATCTATGGCATCCTCCAGAGTTCTTGAGAAAAGTTTAGGCGGGTTATGATTATGGCTGTCATTTTCACATCAGGAATACTAGTTTGTGGATGGAAATATCATAGTCATAAAGCTATAGGAAAGTGGCATGTTTCCCTCTTGTACTGAGTGAGAGCGATTAGTGGCTGCAGTCTGCGGATCACTTTTGCTTTGGCGAGTAGAAGGAAATGTGGTGTTCAGCCAATCTATGACTAGATCCCTGCAATAGATGACTGTCCCATTCATACACCGTGAAGTGGATGAACGCACTCTGTATGATATGATAACCATCCAGTTGGTTGTGACTGCATATCACTTCCACTTTATATGTTGTTTAGCATCCCTCCGAGTTCAGATCGGCATAACTTTGGCCAGTAAAGATTTGTCTCTTCTACCTTTCATGAAACGGCATAGTTTTTAAGGTCTTTTTAGCACTGAATCTGTGGAGAGTAGGTTGTAAAAAAAAAATCATAACCAATTATCTCTCTGCTCGAACGGTGGCAATGAACAAAGAGACCAAACCAAAAACATCATAACCAATTAGTGATTTGATACCTTAGAAAAGTTTCTAGGGTATATATAGAGGTGGCAATGGGGACCCGATCCCCGATTCCCCGTGGGGAATTCCTCTATTAGGGGATGGGGATGGGGAAGTTTCTTCCCCCACGGGGATGTAAATGGGGAAAAGTTCTCCCCCGACGGGTAAACGGGGACGGGGATGGCGAAGCATTTCCCATCCCCGTTCCCCGCGGGGACCCGTTAAACTTACATGTGACAATGTTTTCATGTAATAGTTAATGATAAAAGTAAAGAATTACCTTATCAAGAGATCACCCGTTGTACAAATACATTGATTTTAATGTGCACATAATGAATTTTACATCTAACAATGTGTATAAGTGACAATATTTTACATTAATAACAAATGAAGTACGATTTAATTATAATTTAAGCGGGGATGGGGATCCCCGACGGGGATTTATCCCCGCGGGGAACGGAGATGGGGAAGAAATGTCCCCCGCAAGCGTTCGTGGGGATCCCCGCGGGGAAATTTTTTTGTCGCGGGGACGGGTTTGGGGAGCTAAAACCCGACGGGGAATTCCCCGTTGCCATCCCTAGGTATATAAGATACCAAAGAAATAAATAGATCGTAAAACAGACACCTGAAGAATCTGAAAGCGCTCAAAATAGTGAGCTGTCCAGGAGTGCTGCATAATCCATGGCTCCACCAGCTGCCAGCAGCTCGAACTAAAGCTCCAAAAGACTAAAAAAATAATCCAAATAAATTTGGATTGAGATTTTGCCCACACCTTTACATAGAAGTTTTAAAGTTGTCTATAAAATTTGACTAAAAAAATAAAACTGCAACCATAGATCGAAAAATACGCTCTAAACCAAGATTTTCTCAAATTCGTCCAAGAAGTTAGATTTTTATTCTCAAGTCGAATCTACCCAAACCATTTGGTGCTGAGTTTTCTTTGGAGGTCTTTGCATGTTTATATCAAACCCAAACGTCACCAATAACTCAAAAAAACTCAATCGGTGGAGTAAAGACCACCCCTATAATATTTCACTAAGAAAAGCTACCCCTCATACATGGAGATGCCACCCTCTATGATTCGAGCCTTGATCCATGCTTTGAGGCCCAACTTACACGATTAGCCCCTTACATGAGGGCCCGCCTACCATAGGTTGGCTCACCCATGCCGTTTAAGGGAACTATCGAGCGATTTTTTTAATCTCAACCTAAAATTCACTTCTGTAGGGAGTTAAACTTAGGGTCTGAGGAGTGCAGAACACCAATTTAGCTAGAGATCTTTTGGCTTCACCAAGAACTCAGATAAAAAAAATCCAACAAACAACAAAAAATCAAAACAAAAGAGGCTCGGAAAGAAAATTTCAAAGCGAGAGCTTAAAAGAATTTATAGGAGCACAAAAATTGATTTCACTTTACCAACCACATTTCTTAGACTCAAAATACATAGATGAAAAGTTGTGTGCTAAAATATCTGTGAATCTCAATAACGGTCTAAAGGAGTGAGGAAGCTTGAAAATTAAATCACTAGATAAAAGCTAGAGAGATGACTGGTTGGGGCAACAATCCGTTTATTTATAGAGGTTGTTACACATCTTTAATATATCACTAGATATTTTAGAGCTAAATCACTTAGTTTGAGACCTAATGGTCAAACTTCCGAACTGTTGATCTAACGATCACACTTCCTTCATAGATTTGCTTCATCTAGACGCAACCTCCGTGATTGCTCTACATGTTTCGCTAGAATCGTGCCCCGAATTTTGAGTCTAAACCCGAGAAACTACTGTTGAGTGGTTTTGAGACTCAACCACCAAACCGTTGTTTTTTTCTCGAACACGCAGGAGAGCTGTGTATCATTATATTAAAAGAAGAAATAAACAAGGTCTAAAATAGACCGGGGTACAACTGACGCCTTACGGCGGCCTGAACGAAACTAGCATAGACTGACTCATCTATAAAACTCTAGGCTACATGAGAGAGGGAGGCAATAAGGGATGTCAACCCCTTGGCCCCGGCAGTCTCCCACAGACGGCGCTCATCCCCCACATGGATTAGGAAATTAGGGGAAAGGCCATTAAAGATGCATCTGTTCCGGTGATTCCACAAAATCCAAGCGTCCAGCATAATGAGGGAGTTTAGGCCATCTCTGAAGGACCCCTGAATAGCTTCATTTGCTTGATGCCACCACTCCATAAAATTAATATCCGTTGGTTGGGGGGCCAAACCCTGCAGCCCGAATTGCCTTAGAAGGAGGAACCAACATTCTCTTGAGAAAACGCAATTCACAAGCAGATGGTCAATTGTCTCCCTCTCCTGCTCACATAAAGGACATTTTTCCGGATGATCCCGCCCCCGCTTCTCAAGTCTATCTGCTGTCCAACATTTCTTGTGAGCCACCAGCAACAAGAAGAATCGACATTTGGGCGGAGCCCAAGTTTTCCAAATCCGCTCAAAAGGTTCAAACTCCACAGATCCAATGAAGAGCCCCTCATAAGCGGCTTTAGTCGAATATTTGCCATTAGCAGCCAACCGAAAAATATGTTTGTCCTCCTTATGGGGGTCCAGATCAACATGTGCTACCAAATCCCAAATACGCAGGAAGTCTGCAAGTGCACCAACAGATAAACTCCCAGGAATATCATTAATCCAGCCATTATCCTCGATCGCCTCCTGAACTGTCCTTTTGAGGTATGCAAAGGCAGGGATGCCCAGGGCCGACCTGGCTCAGTTTTTTGCAGCCAAGCCCAACGCATTTTAAGGGCCCAACTCAGTTCAGTGATGCTGAAAATACCCAATCCACCAAGCTCTCGAGGTCTGCACACACTGCCCCAGGCCACTGCACAATGGCCACCCAATGCATTTTTACGACCACACCAAAGGAACCCTCTTCGAATTTTATCAATGTCCTTCAAAGTAGTAGAAGGCAAGTTGAAAGGGAATTAGGCTTATACCTAGTTTCTAAATAATTTTGGTGGTTGAATTGCCCAACACAAATCTTTAGACTAACTAGTTTGCTCTAGTGTATAAGTTATACAGGTGCAAAAGGTTCACACTTAGCCAATAAAAAGACCAAGTGTTGGGTTCAACAAAAGAGCAAAGGGCCAACCGAAGGCACCTCTGGTCTGGCACACCGGACTGTCCGGTGTGCCACCGGACATGTCCGGTGTGCCACCGGACATGTCCGGTGCACCAAAGGACTCCAACGCAAACTCGCCACCTTCGGGAATTTCCAGAGGCAACTCCGCTATAATTCACCGGACTGTCCGGTGTACACCGGACAGTATCCGGTGCGCCAAGGAAGAGCGGCCTCAGGAACTCGCCTGCTTCGGGAATCGCCAACGGCTAGTCCACTATAATTCACCGGACTGTCCGGTGTGCACCGGACTGTCCGGTGCAACTCCGGAGCAACGGCTAACTCGCGCCAACGGCTACCTGCAACAGCATTTAATGCGCGCGCAGCGCGCGCAGAGTCAGAGTCGCCCATAACGGCGCACCGGACAGTGAACAGTGCATGTCCGGTGCGCCACCGGACATCAAGGCGGGCCCAGAAGTCAGAACTCCAACGGTCAATTTCCAACGGCACTGATGACGTGGCGGGGGCACCGAACATGTCCGGTGTGCACCGGACTGTCCGGTGCGCCATCGAACAGACGGCCTCCACCAACGGTCAAGTTGGTGGTTGGGGCTATAAATACCCCAACCACCCCACCATTCATTGCATCCAAGTTTTCCACTTCCCAACTACTACAAGAGCTCTAGCATTCAATTCTAGACACACCAAAGAGATCAAATCCTCTCCAAATTCCACACAACGCCCTAGTGATTAGAGAGAGTGATTTGCTTGTGTTCTTTCGAGCTCTTGCGCTTGGATTGCTTCCTTCTTTCTTGATTCTTTCTTGTGATCAAACACTCACTTGTAATTGAGGCAAGAGGCACCAATTGTGTGGTGGCCCTTGCGGGAAGTTTGATTCCCAAGTGATTTGAGAAGAGAAGCTCACTCGGTCCGAGGGACCGTTTGAGAGAGGGAAGGGTTGAAAGAGACCCGGCCTTTGTGGCCTCCTCAACGGGGAGTAGGTTTGCGAGAACCGAACCTCGGTAAAACAAATCCACGTGTCACACTCTTCATTCGCTTGTGATTTGTTTTGCTCCCTCTCTTTCGCGGACTCGTTTATATTTCTAACGCTAACCCGGCTTGTAGTTGTGATTATTTTGAGAATTTCAGTTTCGCCCTATTCACCCCCCCTCTAGGCAACTTTCAATTGGTATTAGAGCGCGGTGCTTCATTAGAGCCTAACCGCTCGAAGTGATGTCGGGAGATCACGCCAAGAAGGAGATGGAGACCGGCGAAAAGCCCACTACAAGTCACGGGAGCACTTCATCGGAAGAATCCCGCACCAAGAGGAGGGAGAAGAAGAAGAGCTCCTCCAACAAAGGGAAGGAGAAGAAATCTTCTTCGCACCACAAAGAGAAGAAGGAGAGATCTTCCTCCCACAAGCCACATCGGAGAGGGGACAAGCACAAAAGGATGAGGAAAGTGGTCTACTACGAGACCGACACTTCATCAACATCGACCTCCGGCTCTGATGCGCCCTCCGCAACTTCTAAACGCCAAGAGCGTAAGAAGTTTAGTAAGATCCCCCTACATTACCCTCGCATTTCTAAACATGCACCTTTACTTTCCATCCCATTAGGCAAACCACCAACCTTTGATGGTGAAGATTATGCTAGGTGGAGTGATTTAATGCGATTTCATCTAACCTCACTCCACAAAAGTATATGGGATGTTGTTGAGTTTGGTGCACAGGTACCATCCGTAGGGGATAAAGACTATGATGAGGATGAGGTGGCCCAAATCGAGCACTTCAACTCTCAAGCGACAACAATACTTCTCGCCTCTCTAAGTAGAGAGGAGTATAACAAAGTACAAGGGTTGAAGAGCGCCAAGGAGGTTTGGGATGTGCTCAAGACCGCGCACGAGGGAGACGAGCTCACCAAGATCACCAAGCGGGAAACGATCGAGGGGGAGCTCGGTCGGTTCCGGCTTCGCAAAGGGGAGGAGCCACAACACATGTACAACCGGCTCAAGACCTTGGTGAATCAAGTGCGCAACCTCGGGAGCGTAAAGTGGGATGACCACGAGGTGGTTAAGGTTATTCTAAGATCTCTTATTTTCCTTAACCCCACTCAAGTTCAATTAATTCGTGGTAATCCTAGATATACTAAAATGACCCCCGAGGAAGTTATCGGGAATTTTGTAAGTTTTGAGTGCATGATCGAAGGCTCGAGGAAGATCAACGAGCTTGATGATTCCACCACATCCGAAGCTCAACCCGTCGCATTCAAAGCGACGGAGGAAAAGAAGGAGGAAGCTACACCAAGTCGACAACCAATAGACGCCTCCAAGCTCGACAATGAGGAAATGGCGCTCGTCATCAAGAGCTTCCGCCAAATCCTCAAGCAAAGGAGAGGGAAAGACTACAAGTCCCGCTCCAAGAAGGTTTGCTACAAGTGTGGTAAGCCCGGTCACTTTATTGCTAAATGTCCATTATCAAGTGATAGTGACAGGGGCGACGACAAGAAGGGGAGAAGAAAGGAGAAGAAGAGGTACTACAAGAAGAAGGGCGGCGATGCCCATGTTTGTCGGGAGTGGGACTCCGACGAAAGCTCAAGCGACTCCTCCGACGACGAGGACGCCGCCAACATTGCCGTCACCAAGGGACTTCTCTTCCCCAACGTCGGCCACAAGTGCCTCATGGCAAAGGACGGCAAAAAGAAGGTTAAATCTAAATCCTCCACTAAATATGAATCCTCTAGTGATGATAATGCTAGTGATGAGGAAGATAACTTGCGCTCTCTTTTTGCCAACCTTAACATGCAACAAAAGGAAAAATTAAATGAATTAATTAGTGTCATCCATGAGAAGGATGATCTCTTGGACTCCCAACAGGACTTCCTAATCAAGGAAAATAAAAAGCATGTTAAGGTTAAAAATGTTTATGCTCTAGAAGTAGAAAAATGTCAAAAACTATGTAGTGAGCTAAGCACTTGCCGTGAGATGATTGACAACCTTAGGAATGAGAATGCTAGTTTAAATGCTAAGTTTGATTCACATGTTTGTAATGTTTCAATTTTTGATCCTAGAGATAATAATGATGATTTGCTTGCTAGGATTGAAGAATTAAACAATTCTCTTGCTAGCCTTAGAGTAGAAAATGAAAATTTGATTGCTAAGGCTAAAGATTTTGATGTTTGCAAAGTTACAATTTCCGATCTTAGAGATAAGAATGATATACTACATGCTAAGATTGTTGAACTTAATTCTTGCAAACCCTCTACATCTACCATTGAGCATATTACTATTTGTACTAGATGTAGAGATATTGATGTTGATGCTATTCATGATCACATGATTTTAATTAAGCAACAAAATGATCATATAGCTAAACTAGATGCTAAAATTGCCGAGCACAACTTAGAAAATGAGAAATTTAAATTTGCTCGTAGCATGCTTTATAATGGGAGACGCCCTGGCATTAAGGATGGCATTGGCTTCCAAAGGGGGGACAATGTCAAAATTAGTGCCCCTCCTAAAAGATTGTCAAATTTTGTTAAGGGCAAGGCTCCCATGCCTCAGGATAACGAGGGCTACATTTTATACCCTGCCGGTTATCCCGAGGACAAAATTAGGAAAATTCATTCTAGGAAGTCTCACTCTGGTTCTAACCATGCTTTTATGTATAAGAGTGAGACGTCTAGTTCTAGGCAACCAACCCGTGCTAAGTTGCCTAAGAAGAAAATTCCTATTGCATCAAATGATCATAATATCTCTTTTAAAACTTTTGATGCATCTTATGTTTTGACTAACAAATCCGGCAAGGTAGTTGCCAAATATGTTAGGGGCAAGCACAAGGGGTCAAAAACTTGTGTTTGGGTACCCAAAGTTCTTGTATCTAATGCCAAAGGACCCAAAACCATTTGGGTACCTAAAGTCAAGAACTAAACTTGTTTTGTAGGTTTATGCATCCGGGGGCTCAAGTTGGATACTCGACAGCGGGTGCACAAACCACATGACAGGAGAGAAGAAGATGTTCTCCTCATATGAGAAAAACCAAGATCCCCAACGAGCAATCACATTCGGGGATGGGAATCAAGGTTTGGTCAAAGGTCTTGGTAAAATTGCTATATCTCCTGACCATTCTATTTCCAATGTTTTTCTTGTAGACTCTTTAGATTACAATTTGCTTTCCATTTCACAATTATGTCAAATGGGCTACAACTGTCTATTCACTGATGTAGGTGTCACTGTCTTTAGAAGAAGTGATGATTCAATAGCATTTAAGGGAGTGTTAGAGGGTCAGTTATACTTGGTAGATTTTGATAGAGCTGAACTCAACACTTGCTTAATTGCTAAGACTAACATGGGTTGGCTCTGGCACGCCGACTACCCCATGTTGGAATGAATAATCTTCATAAGCTTCTAAAGGGAGAACACATTTTAAGATTAACAAATGTTCATTTTGAGAAAGACAGGATTTGTAGCGCATGCCAGGCCGGGAAGCAAGTTGGCACCCATCATCCACACAAGAACATCATGACGACCGACAGGCCACTGGAGCTCCTACACATGGATCTATTCGGCCCGATTGCTTACATAAGCATCGGCGGGAGTAAGTACTGTCTAGTTATTGTGGATGATTATTCTCGCTTCACTTGGGTATTCTTTTTACAGGAAAAATCTCAAACCCAAGAGACCTTAAAGGGATTCTTGAGACGGGCTCAAAATGAGTTCGGCTTAAGGATCAAGAAAATTAGAAGCGACAACGGGACGGAGTTCAAGAACTCACAAATTGAAGGCTTTCTTGAGGAGGAGGGCATCAAGCATGAGTTCTCTTCTCCCTACACGCTTCAACAAAATGGTGTAGTGGAGAGGAAGAATCGAACTCTATTAGACATGGCAAGGACCATGCTTGATGAGTACAAAACTTCGGATCGGTTTTGGGCCGAGGCGGTCAACACCGCCTGTTACGCCATCAACCGGTTATATCTACACCGAATCCTCAAGAAGACATCCTATGAACTCCTAACCAGTAAAAAGCCAAATATTTCATATTTTAGAGTTTTTGGTAGCAAGTGTTTTATTCTTGTTAAAAGAGGTAGAAAATCTAAATTTGCTCCTAAAACTGTAGAAGGCTTTTTACTTGGTTATGACTCAAACACAAGGGCATATAGAGTCTTTAACAAGTCCACTGGACTAGTTGAAGTCTCATGTGACGTTGTGTTTGATGAGACTAACGGCTCTCAAGTAGAGCAAGTTGATCTTGATGAAATAGGTGATGAAGAGGCTCCGTGCATAGCGCTAAGGAACATGTCCATTGGGGATGTGTGTCCTAAGGAATCCGAAGAGTCTCCAAATGCACAAGATCAACCATCCACCTCCACGCAAGCATCTCCACCAACTCAAAATAAGGATGAGGCTCAAGATGTTGAACAAGAAGATCAAGAAGATGAGCCACCTCAAGATAATGGCAATGATCAAGGGGGAGATGAAAATGATCAAGAAA
Source organism: Zea mays (assembly GCF_902167145.1). Lineage (NCBI taxonomy): Eukaryota > Viridiplantae > Streptophyta > Magnoliopsida > Poales > Poaceae > Zea > Zea mays. The sequence continues at coordinate 3,420,130 of NC_050098.1, read as the reverse complement.
AGGAGGATGAAGAGCAAAGGCCGCCACACCCAAGAGTCCACCAAGCAATTCAACGAGATCACCCCGTCGACACCATCCTCGGCGACATTCAAAAGGGGGTAACCACTAGATCTCGGGTTGCACATTTCTGTGAGCATTATTCTTTTGTTTCCTCTATTGAGCCACACAGGGTAGAGGAAGCACTTCAAGATTCGGATTGGGTGGTGGCGATGCAAGAGGAGCTCAACAACTTCACGAGGAATGAGGTATGGCATTTAGTTCCACGTCCTAACCAAAATGTTGTAGGAACCAAATGGGTCTTCCGCAACAAGCAAGATGAGCATGGTGTGGTGACAAGAAACAAAGCTCGACTTGTGGCCAAGGGATACTCCCAAGTCGAAGGTTTGGATTTCGGTGAAACCTATGCACCCGTAGCTAGGCTTGAATCAATTCGCATATTATTAGCCTATGCTACTTATCATGGCTTTAAGCTTTATCAAATGGACGTGAAAAGTGCTTTCCTCAATGGACCAATCAAGGAAGAGGTCTATGTTGAGCAACCTCCCGGCTTTGAAGATAGTGAGTACCCTAACCATGTCTATAGGCTCTCTAAGGCGCTTTATGGGCTCAAGCAAGCCCCAAGAGCATGGTATGAATGCCTTAGAGATTTCCTTATTGCTAATGGCTTCAAAGTCGGAAAGGCCGATCCTACTCTATTCACTAAAACTCTTAACAATGATTTGTTTGTATGCCAAATTTATGTTGATGATATTATATTTGGGTCTACTAACGAATCTACATGTGAGGAATTTAGTAGGATCATGACACAAAAGTTCGAGATGTCTATGATGGGGGAGTTGAAGTATTTCCTAGGATTCCAAGTAAAGCAACTCCAAGAGGGCACCTTCATCAGTCAAACGAAGTACACTCAAGACATTCTAACCAAGTTTGGGATGAAGGATGCCAAGCCCATCAAGACACCCATGGGAACCAATGGGCATCTCTGAAAGGATCACGATGCCCAAGAGGGGGGGTGAATTGGGCTTTTCTAAAAATCAACACTAATTAAAACCTAAGCGAGAGCTAAACAAGAGCCCAACTTCACCCCAACAACTAGCACTAAGAAAATAATACTAGAAATGAAACAAGGCTAAAACAATGCTTCAAATACTTGCTAAACAAATACACAAAGTAAATAGCTTGAATTAAGTGCGGAATGTAAAACAAAGTTTAGAAGACTCCTCCAATTTTTCCCGAGGTATCGAAGAGTCGGCACTCTCCACTAGTCCTCGTTGGAGCACCCGCGCAAGGGTATCGCTCCCCCTTGGTCCTCGCAAGAACCAAGTGCTCACTACGAGATGATCCTTTGCCACTCCGGCGCGGTGGATCCCTCGAGACCGCTTACAAACTTGAGTCGGGTCACCAACAAGATCTTCACGGTGATCACCGAGCTCCCAATGCCACCAAGCCGTCTAGGTGATGCCGATCACCAAGAGTAACAAGCCATAGACTTTCGCTTGACCAAGAGAAGCCTAATGCAAGTGGTGTGTGCTCTAGGTGGCTCTCACTAGCGCTAATGAGGAACAAGCGCGGATTATGATTCTCTAATCTCCTCACTAGGCTTTTGGTGCTTGCAATACTCTACCAAGGTGCTGGAATAAATGTGGAGTGCAAGACATTGAATATGGTGGGTGGAAGGGGTATAAATAGCCCTCACCCACCAACTAGCCGTTACAGGAAACTTGCTGCGCGATGGCGCACCGGACAGTCCGGTGCGCCACCGGTGCGCCAACGGTGCGCCACCGGTGCGCCAACGGTCACTTCCAACGGCTAGTTCTGACACAGAGCCGTTGGACTCATGGCGCACCGGACAGTGAACAGTCCACTGTCCGGTGCACACCGGACAGTCCGGTGCGATGTCCGGTGTGCCACTAAAATTCATCTCCGAAGGCAGCGCTCTCGGGTTTCTGCGACTGGGAAGGCTCTGCTGTGAACCAGCCTGGTCCCACCTGGCAGAGGGTGCACCGGACAGTCCGGTGCACACCGGACAGTCCGGTGCCCCAAAGCCAGAAACCCTAAGTCTTGTTTTTCAGCTGATTTTCAAATCGGTTTTCGCTCTAACTTGTATGTGAGTTCTAGAGTGACACCTAGCACTGTGTATGAGTGTGATTGTGCACCAACACTACACTAGAACTCTCTTGGTCAAACTACTCATCGACAACCCCTCTTTATAGTACGGCTAAAAGAGAATAAAAGACCTAACTAAATCGCGAGTGTCCACATCTCCTTGACACTCGGACTCCGTAGACCTTCACCTTTTGTTCCGTCGTTTTAGCCGTCGCTTCAAGTTCTTATCTCCGGGATTGCTTTCACATTGTAGTGCTTTTACCTGTCATGTGACCTAACTTACCATTTGTCTCTGCAAAACACACGTTAGTCACATATAATATTACGTTGTCATTAATCACTAAAACCAACCAGGGGCCTAGATGCTTTCAATCTCCCCCTTTTTGGTGATTGATGACAACCCTACAAGTTTTGTGAGAGTAGTTTGTTTTGTAGATTCTGTCAATTGAAAGAATGGTTAGTTATACTCAGTAATTTTTGACAGAAAGAATGTGTACCATAATAATAAGAGTGAGCGCATACACATCATAAGATTCTTGTTCATATAAAAGAAAAAGTAAATTAATGAAACAAGAACTAGAAGACTGGAGATATGATATAAGGTGAAAACGTAATACACACAGTCAACCAAAAGCAACGAGAGTATATGACGAGTTTGTGAGCCAAAAACATAAAGCTAGTACAGAGAGTAGCAGGCACAAATATTACATCAAAAGGACACTGACTCTCTACTAACTCTCTGACTCCCCCTAGCTCTCACAACTCATCACTCCCCCTTTGGCGTCAAACACCAAAAGGGACCTAAACATCGGATGCAGGAGGAGGCGACGGGGGCGCATCCGGTCGAGGTCGAGGTAGCAGAGCAAACGCCGACGGAGGGTCAGAGTCAGGCTCGGATCCAGGATCTGCGGTAGAGGCTGGAGCTGGTACTGACTCGGACGCAGGCAGCGCTGCAGGAGCTACCGGAGCAGAAGCAGTCACAGATACTGCCACAGCGGTAGTGGAAACAGCAGATGCTGGTGGCACTGGCGGCTGCGGGCAGACAGAGCTGAGAACTGGTGAAGTGAACGCCAAGGTGACCGGCCGGAGCGGAGAGGTAACAGCAGGGGGTGCAGACAAGATCGAAGGCACTACTGGAGCGTGAAGCGAAGAAGGCGGAGCAGACTGAACTGGAGACGCTGAGATACCAGAATGCTGAAGCATGAGGGCCATGAATGCCCTATTCTCTGCCCTATCCTGAATAAGCTGCTGCTGAAGTGAATCCTGCCTGTCCTGCATAGTCTGAAACATTGAGAGCATCCTCTCGGACATACGGGCCTGCTCGGCTGCCAGCTGAGCCTGCTGCTGAGTGAGAGTCTGAAGAATCGAAGCTAGAGCAGGGTCCATAGCCTGAGGGGTAGCAGGGGCAGCACTAGAGCTCCCAGCCTCATGATCATGAGAGCGTGGAGGCATAGGAGGCGGAGGTGGAGGAGGAATCCCAAAATCATCATCATCATCATCATCATCTGCTGCACCCTGGGTGTCAAACTGTCGAAGTGCGGCATCCTCGGCCTGAGTGTCAAACATAGGAGCATAAGCTGGCACTGGAATCTCAGGAGCAGGACGGTAAGATCCAAACACAAGGCGTGAGGCCTCAAGGGTACTCTGAAAACGAGGTGGCTGGATCAGCTGCGCAAAGATGTGGCACAAGTAGTGAGCATAGGGCAGCTGTCGTCGAGCACAAATCCCATCCAGAACAGTGTCCTCAATCTCACAGATCAGAAAGTCCACAACATCAAACTCAGAGTGGGATACCAGGGCACCAAGGAGCCATAGCTGAATATGAGTAGTAGCCTCCCTGTATCCCATCCGAGGCAGGAGTGTCCGTCTGACGAGCTCATACAAGTACTTCGCTGCAGTAGTGAAGTCTGCTGGAGAACGTCGCGACCCATCTGAAAAAGGCGGTCGGAACAGAGCCGCGACGTGAGCTGTCCCTGGAGCCACACCGCCGTGAGGGCGACGTGGAGGATCTGAAGTGCCATAGCAGAGACTGTGCAGGCGAGTCGTCGACACAGGGAAGCCAAATAGCTGTCGGATCTGATCGGCAGTGATTGTGACATCCTCGCGCTCAAAGCGGAACCTCATCCAATGATGATCCGGGTCAATCCAAACAGAGGCATAGAAGACGCGGACCCACTCCTCAACATATCTGCCGCTGATAGTCAGAAAGGATAGAAGGCCTGGCAAATATGTGAGATGCGCCTCAGACTCAGCACCGGCTGCTAGCAAGAAGGCTGGAAGATCTAAGAGGCGGTGAACACGTAGCGCAATCTGAGCTGACATCTGTGCCCTGAAGAAAGACTCCTGAATCCGAGTGCTGAAAAGAACTCCTGCTGCTGGGTCTCTCTGAGCTGGCAGCCAAGACTCCACGGGTACGTACCTGAACCGACGTACCCGGGCTGCAGTGGCACGCTGAAGATCAAATAGACGAGGATCCGAACCCAGTGGACGGACCTCAGTCTCATCGCGCTCCCGGAAGCGAGGTGGAGGGACAGGTGGAGCTGAAGCGGGAGCGGGGGCAGGGGAAGCAGTGGAAGCTGGCGTGGTGCTGGTAGTGGGTATGGCGGTGGAGGTGGATGGAGCAATAGGAGTGACTGGAGCAGGCAGAGTGGGTGGCGGAGTGGAAGCGGAGGTGTGAGTGGAGGAGCGAGACCGGGAGGCGAGACGATGAGCACGGAAATCAATCTGATCTGATGGAACATCCGGCTGATCTCCAAGTGCTGCCTGTGCAGCGGCTGCTGCAGCTGCTGCTGCTGCACGAGCCTCTCTGTCTGAACGCCGCTTCTTGCGGCCTTCCTGCTGCTCCAGATACACAGTCTTGCCCTTCACCTGCCTGAAGGGGCGACGAGGGTCCTCATCGTCGCCACCCCCTGATGCCGACGCATTCTTCGTGTGCGGCATCCTGAACTAAAGTCTGCAAACGAGATAGAGAGACTAAGCACAGAGCAAAAGTGACCGATATATTTAGCAAAGAGTGAGATGTCTACCTGGAAAGGTCACACGAGAGGTGACGATCCAGGCAGGACGAGAGACGGCACACGGTCACACAAGGTCACTGAAATGACAGAAGAGGTGAGCACGTATTAGTCACATAGTCATAAGCATATGAAATGTGAATAAATACATACACAAAGAGATATGGCACGAGATGGGACGATCGATAAGTCAAAAGCCGTGAAAACGACGTTTGACGGACAAATAGAGACATAGAATGATTGGAATTCAAATTGAGGCACAAAACGATATGGGATTGAGCCGATACTTCACGAATAGGTTTATATAGGTCAATATGAGTGAAGTGTGTGCTTGGTTTGAATTTAGGCGAAGAAATAGGGTTTTGGGCACTCGGCTCGGAAACGATCGTGCAAAACGAGAATTTTGGTTAAATTTAAGCCTGGGATCTCGGATTGGCGTGAAATTTGGCAAGTAGGTTACTGGAAGTGTGGTGAAGGTGCCTGAAAAATTTGGGTTCAATTGGAGCAAGTTTGGCTGGTTTGGGCATTTCACCGAGCACTTGGTGGGCGGGGATTTAGGGTTTTAGGTATATGGCCATTTGAGGTGGGAATGCCCTCCCGAAGGAGCTAAGAGTTTGCAGGGATACACAACAGAGACATTAGAGCACAAACCACCAATTGGATTCACAGGATTTCACAGAAATTTGAGTTAACCACAAAAGGAGAGAGGGAAGAGCTTTGCTGCCCACCAAGAACAGAGAAGAACTGAGAGAAGGGGAGAGGAGAAGCTGCTCACCGAGGGGGAGATGGAGAGAGGCGAGGTCGCCGGCGATGATGGCCGGAGATGGTGGCCGCCGGAGAGGTCGCCGGACTACCGCAAAGCAGAGACGAGGCGCCTGGAGACAGAGAGCTTGCGGCTGGGAGAAGAAATGAGACAGAGCCCCTGGCTCGGTCGGGCTGGGGGCGATTTTTTAAAACGCGAGATGGGCACACCGGACAGTCTACAGTGGCTGTCCGGTGCACACCGGACAGCGCACAGTAGATGTCCGGTGAACCACCGGACATCGCACAGGAAAAAAGGAACTTCGCGCGCGGCTGCCGGTGCACCGGACATTGCACAGTGCAGTGTCCGGTGCACACCGGACTGTCCGGTGAGCCCAGACAGAGGGGAGTTTGGAAAATTTTGAATTTTTCTATCTAACTCCTAACCAAACCAAATCCCAACTTATAATCACACAAAAGAACACTTGTTGGGACAGGTATTGGCACCCTCATATACTTTTCAAAATATTTTGCCATAGGCTAGATAATTTTTAGAGAAAATAGGCAAATGGTGAAATTTGCATTTTGGTTTGCACTAGGGGTTTTTCATGAGTGATTTGAGTTTTGAATACTCCCCCTAAGTGCAGTACCTCATGCATATTTCAAGAATCAATAATTGCTTGAAAGTAAGAATTTAAGTGCTAAAAGCTTAAAACTAAGACTTGTCAAGTTTGACCCGAGTTAAGCTTTTTCACTCGCTTTATTGGCGGTTATCTCAACTAGGTTAGACAAGCCCTAGATGCAATACAAGGAATTTAAATATGCAATGCAAGTGACAACACCATTTGACATTTCACATAAAATTTCTGAGATCAAGGATATTTAGTTCATTCCTCAACATGCAAAAGCGGGTCTTATCAAGTGGCTTAGTGAAAATATCCGCTAATTGATCTTCCGACCTCACTCCTTCTAAAATAATATCTCCTTTAGCAACATGATCTCTAAGGAAGTGATGACGGATATCAATGTGCTTGGTGCGAGAGTGTTGTACAGGATTATTAGCAATTTTAACAGCACTCTCATTATCACACAACAAAGGTACTTTTTCTAGAACTACACCATAGTCTAGAAGAGTTTGTTTCATATATAAAATCTGTGTGCAACAAGCACCTGCGGCAATGTATTCCGCTTCGGCAGTTGACAAGGCAACACTATTTTGCTTTTTGGATGACCATGAAACTAGTGATCTACCAAGCAGATGGCATCCCCCAGAAGTACTTTTCCTATCAATCTTGCAACCGGCATAATCCGAATCGGAATAGCCAATTAAATCAAAAGTAGCTCCTTTGGGATACCACAAACCAACGCTTGTGGTGTGCTTGAGATACCTAAGAATTCTCTTAACAGCGCGAAGATGAGCTTTCTTAGGATTCGATTGAAATCTAGCACACATGCAGACACTAAACATAATATCGGGCCTAGATGCGGTAAGGTATAATAAACTACCAATCATAGAACGGTAGAGAGTTTGATTAACCGGGTTACCTCCCTCATCTAAGTCGAGATGTCCATTTGTAGGCATGGGGGTCTTGATTGGTTTGCATTTCTCCATGTTGAATCTTTTCAACAAGTCTTTGGTATACTTCTCTTGAGAGAGAAAGTTACCATCTTTCATTTGCTTGACTTGAAAGCCGAGGAAGTATGTTAGCTCACCAATCATTGACATCTCGAACTCCTTCGACATCAACTCACCAAATTCCTTGCAATGACAGTCATTTGTCGAGCCAAAGATTATATCATCAACATATACTTGACAAATGAAAATATCACCGTTATGTTTCTTTGTGAAGAGAGTTGTGTCGACGGTCCCGATTTTGAAGCCCTTTTCGATGAGGAAGTCGCGAAGACGCTCATACCAAGCCCTTGGAGCTTGCTTTAGCCCATATAGCGCCTTGGACAACCTGTAAGCATGGTTAGGATATCTAGGGTCTTCAAATCCAGGCGGTTGCTCAACATATACAAGTTCATTTATGAAACCATTTAAAAATGCACTTTTTACATCCATTTGATAAAGTTTTATATCATAGCATGATGCATATGCAAGTAGGATACGGATGGCTTCCAGTCGAGCAACCGGTGCAAAGGTCTCTCCAAAATCTAAGCCTTCAACTTGAGAGAATCCCTTTGCGACAAGTCTTGCCTTGTTTCTTACGATCACACCTTGATCATCTTGTTTGTTTCTGAACACCCACTTTGTTCCAATGATTCTTGCATCTTGTGGGGGTTTCTCCAGGGTCCAAACTTCGTTGCGGGTGAAGTTGTTAAGCTCTTCATGCATGGCATTCACCCAGTCCGGATCCTGTAGCGCCTCATCTATACAAGTAGGCTCAACACAAGAAACAAAAGAGTGATGTTCAATAAAATTAGCATGTCTATGTGATCGAGTAATAACCCCTTGTGAAGGACTCCCGATGATTTGGTTTTGAGGATGAGCTTGAAGTAGTGATGAGTTTCTCCTGTTAACCACTTGGGAAGAAGATCCTGGAGCATCAACATCTTCGGCTTGTACCCTTGCTTGTTCATGAGAGACAAATGTATCTTCATTTGCATGCCTCTCATCTTTTTCATCATCTTGTGGTACATTTGATGAAGAAGGCCTGTCAATGATTCGCACCTCTTCTTCATCTTCTTTTGGTTTGATAGCTCCAATAGGCATGTTCTTCATTGCTTCCCTAAGTGGCTCATCACCTACATCATCAAGATTTTCAAGTGCTCCTTGGGAGCCATTAGTCTCATCAAATTCCACATCATATGTTTCTTCTACCATGCCAGTGGCATGGTTGAATACTCGATATGCTTTGGACTTTAATGAATAACCCAAAAGAAAACCAATATCACAACGTCTTTGAAACTTCCCTAAATGATGGCGTTTTTTGTAGATGTAGCATTTGCACCCAAACACCCGGAAGAAAGAGACGTCTGGCTTTTTCCCATTTAGCAGTTCATAAGGAGTCTTCGCAAGTAGCCGGTGAGGAAATAGCATGTTTGATGCATAGCAAGCAGTGTTGACAGCTTCGGCCCAAAACCTCTCCGGTGTGTTATACTCATCAATCATTGTTCTTGCAAGAGTGATCAAGGTCCTATTTTTCCTTTCAACAACTCCATTTTGTTGAGGTGTATATGTGGCAGATACTTCATGCTTGATCCCAATTTCATCACAGTACTCATGAATGTTGGTGTTGTCAAATTCTTTGCCATTGTCACTTCTAATCTTCTTAATCTTGCAATCAAATTCATTTTGAGCTTTCTTGGCAAACTTCTTGAATATAGATGCAACTTCAGATTTGTCATGGAGAAAGAACACCCAAGTGTATCTTGAGAAGTCATCAACAATCACTAGACAGTAGAGGTTGCCACCGGCACTGACATAATTTGTAGGTCCAAATAAATCCATATGAAGTAGTTCCAGTGGCCTTGATGTTGACATGAAAGCTTTAGTGGGATGTGTATTAGCAACCTGCTTTCCAGCTTGACATGCACTGCATGGCTTGTCCTTTTCAAATACCACATCCTTTAATCCTCTAACCATATCTTTCTTTAATACCTTCTTGAGTGTGCTCATCCCAACATGTGCAAGCCTCCTATGCCAAAGCCATCCAAGAGAAGCTTTGGTGAAGAGGCAAGTTCTTAAGTCTGCATCTTCTGAAGTGAAATCCACTAAGTAGAGGTTGTTGTATCTAAAACCCTTGAATACCATTGATTCATCATCCATTTTTGTTACAATAACCTCTGATGGAGTGAATAAGCATTGAAGTCCAAGATCACAGAGTTGTCCCACTGATAATAAATTGAAGCTCAAAGGTGCAACTAAGAGAACATTTGATATTGATAAGTCATTTGAGATTGCCACCTTGCCAAGTCCTTGTACTTTTCCTTTTGAGTTGTCTCCAAATGTGATTTTATCTTGACCATCAACATTCTCATCTAATGAGGTGAACATCCATGGGTTGCCTGTCATATGTTGTGTGCATCCACTGTCAATAACCCAATGGCTCCCACCGGTCTTGTAGTTCACCTACATTCACAGACAATTCAAGCTTGAGTTTTGAGAGCCCTATATTGCATAGGACCAGTGACTCTCTCAATTAAGGACTTTGCCACCCAGATTTGTCTAGGTCTACTCTTATTTGGTGGACCTAGGAATGTAACCTTAATCTTTCCATTTGCAACCTTTCTTAGAACATAGTGAGCATTGAAAGCAAATGGTCTTGAGTGCTTAGGCAAGGGAGTTGGTGGTTTAGCTTTGCAGTTGTGGGCAAAATGACCTTCATTTCCACACTCAAAGCATTTGATAGGCTTGTGAGTCTGCTTTGGCTTGTATTGAGTGATAGATTTCTTTTGCACAAAAGCATTGTATCCAATACCACTCTTGTTATTTTTCATAACAGTGTTCATAAGCAGCTCATTTTGGAGGTATTGACCCTTGTTGAACTTTTGCACACTTGTTGCAAGATGTTCATTTTCACTTTTTAGTTTCTTGACCTCATTCTTAAGCCTTTGATTATCCACTGCCAACTCATTGTTGAAATCATTGTTCTCAATAGCAACTTTTCCTCTAGTAGTTGCATCAGTCAAATAATTCTTCAATTTTTGGTTGTCTAAAGTCAGGACTTCAACTTTTTCAGTCAATTCAGCATGTAGACTAGTTTGCTCTTCTTGAATCAAATCATCACATGAGGTTGCTACATCAAGCTTAACAACAGGGTTAATAGCCTCATGTGTTTTGCAAGATAAAAGTTCATTTTCAACAAGAAGATTGTCATGATCAAATTTAATTTGAGTATAGTCTTCCTTGATCTTAACTAGTCTATTTTGCAACTCCCTATTAGCTTCATTTAATTTGTCATATTTTTCCTTAGCATCTTTTAGGGAGATTGTGAGCTCATTTACAGTTGATGACATAGTTTTATTTTCTTCTTTTATTTCATCACTAGCCTTTATAACTATGTCATACTTGGCATTTAAAGATTCATTTTCATTTTTCAACCTATCACATTTAGCTTTTGACTTTCTAATGATTTGAGTATATTCTTTAAGTAAGTCAGCTAACTCATCATATGAAGGTGAAGCAAATTCTTCATCACTATCACTATCACTATCATCATCAATATCATTTTGTACCTTTCGTTCACCCTTAGCCATAAGGCACAGGTGAGAAGTGGATGATGGCGATGGTGGTGGTGAAGAGAAGTCCCCGGCGATGGCCGCAACTTTTTCATCATCCTCTTCTTCACTTGAAGAGGATCCACTTGATGATTCGACGTCGGTGAGCCAGTCACCAACAATATAGGCCTTTCCATTCTTCTTCTTGTGGAACCTCTTTTGCTTCCCATCCTTCCTCTTGAAGAATTTCTTTTCCTTTTTTTCATCATCACTGTCATCTTCTTTCTTGCCCTTGAACTTGTTCTTCTTGGGCTTGTTGCATTGATGAGCAAGATGACCAAGCTCACCACAGTTGTAGCAGTCCATCTCAGAGATGGGCTTTCTTTTGTTGGAAAAGAACTTCTTCTTCCTTGAATCAAATTTGATGCCTTCTCTATTTAGCTTCTTCAACATCTTGGTGGTCTTCCTTACCATCAAGGCAATGTTTGCATCAAGGTCATCATCACTTGAGGATTCTTCCTCAACTTGTATTTTTGCTTTTCCTTTTCTTTCATGATTTGCTTTGAGGGCCAAATCCTTTCTTTTGGAAGATGATTCTTCTTTGTCGTTGATGTGCATGTACATTTCATGGGCATTGATCTTTCCCAAAATTTGTGTAGGTGTGGTAACCGAAAGATCCATTTGATGTAGCACAGTGACAATGTGTCCATATTTGTCTATTGGGAGGACACTGAGAATCTTCCTCACAACATCCGGTTGTGAGATTTGAGTAAGCCCCAATCCATTGACTTCCTCTACAAGAATATTAAGTCGTGAGTACATAGCGTTTGCATTTTCATTAGCAAGCATTTCAAAAGAATTTAACTTTCGCATAGCTATGTGATATCTTTCCTCACGTTCACTTCTAGTTCCTTCGTGTAGAGCACAAATGTCCATCCACAAATCATGAGCATTTTTATGATTCCGAACTCTATTGAACACATCTTTGCAAAGGCCTCTAAAAAGGGTGTTTTTGGCCTTCGCATTCCATTTCTCATAATTGAACTCATCACCTACAAGATTTGTGGGATCTCTAGGTTGGGGAAACCCTTGTGTGGCGGCTTTATAGACACCAATGTCTATAGCCTCTAAGTATGCTTCCATACGAATTTTCCAATAAGGAAAATCGTCACCATCAAAAACGGGAGGAGGTCCATCCCCACCGGACATCGTAACTCTAGCGGTTAAGCTAATCTATGAGCAACAAGGCTCCGATACCAATTGAAAGGATCACGATGCCCAAGAGGGGGGTGAATTGGGCTTTTCTAAAAATCAACACTAATTAAAACCTAAGCGAGAGCTAAACAAGAGCCCAACTTCACCCCAACAACTAGCACTAAGAAAATAATACTAGAAATGAAACAAGGCTAAAACAATGCTTCAAATACTTGCTAAACAAATACACAAAGTAAATAGCTTGAATTAAGTGCGGAATGTAAAACAAAGTTTAGAAGACTCCTCCAATTTTTCCCGAGGTATCGAAGAGTCGGCACTCTCCACTAGTCCTCGTTGGAGCACCCGCGCAAGGGTATCGCTCCCCCTTGGTCCTCGCAAGAACCAAGTGCTCACTACGAGATGATCCTTTGCCACTCCGGCGCGGTGGATCCCTCGAGACCGCTTACAAACTTGAGTCGGGTCACCAACAAGATCTTCACGGTGATCACCGAGCTCCCAATGCCACCAAGCCGTCTAGGTGATGCCGATCACCAAGAGTAACAAGCCATAGACTTTCGCTTGACCAAGAGAAGCCTAATGCAAGTGGTGTGTGCTCTAGGTGGCTCTCACTAGCGCTAATGAGGAACAAGCGCGGATTATGATTCTCTAATCTCCTCACTAGGCTTTTGGTGCTTGCAATACTCTACCAAGGTGCTGGAATAAATGTGGAGTGCAAGACATTGAATATGGTGGGTGGAAGGGGTATAAATAGCCCTCACCCACCAACTAGCCGTTACAGGAAACTTGCTGCGCGATGGCGCACCGGACAGTCCGGTGCGCCACCGGTGCGCCAACGGTGCGCCACCGGTGCGCCAACGGTCACTTCCAACGGCTAGTTCTGACACAGAGCCGTTGGACTCATGGCGCACCGGACAGTGAACAGTCCACTGTCCGGTGCACACCGGACAGTCCGGTGCGATGTCCGGTGTGCCACTAAAATTCATCTCCGAAGGCAGCGCTCTCGGGTTTCTGCGACTGGGAAGGCTCTGCTGTGAACCAGCCTGGTCCCACCTGGCAGAGGGTGCACCGGACAGTCCGGTGCACACCGGACAGTCCGGTGCCCCAAAGCCAGAAACCCTAAGTCTTGTTTTTCAGCTGATTTTCAAATCGGTTTTCGCTCTAACTTGTATGTGAGTTCTAGAGTGACACCTAGCACTGTGTATGAGTGTGATTGTGCACCAACACTACACTAGAACTCTCTTGGTCAAACTACTCATCGACAACCCCTCTTTATAGTACGGCTAAAAGAGAATAAAAGACCTAACTAAATCGCGAGTGTCCACATCTCCTTGACACTCGGACTCCGTAGACCTTCACCTTTTGTTCCGTCGTTTTAGCCGTCGCTTCAAGTTCTTATCTCCGGGATTGCTTTCACATTGTAGTGCTTTTACCTGTCATGTGACCTAACTTACCATTTGTCTCTGCAAAACACACGTTAGTCACATATAATATTACGTTGTCATTAATCACTAAAACCAACCAGGGGCCTAGATGCTTTCAATCTCGACCTCGACACGGGAGGTAAGTCCGTGGATCAAAAGGTATACCGGTCGATGATAGGTTCATTACTCTACTTATGTGCATCTCGACCGGATATTATGCTTTTCGTATGCATGTGTGCAAGATTCCAATCCGACCCTAAGGAATCCCACCTTACGACCGTAAAACGAATCTTGAGATATTTGGCCTATACTCCTAAGTTTGGGCTTTGGTACCCTCGGGGATCCACATTTGATTTAATTGGTTATTCGGATGCCGATTGGGCGGGGTGTAAAATTAATAGGAAGAGCACATCGGGGACTTGCCAGTTCTTGGGGAGATCCTTGGTGTCTTGGGCTTCAAAGAAGCAAAATTCGGTCGCTCTTTCCACCGCCGAAGCCGAGTACATTGCCGCAGGCCACTGTTGCGCGCAATTGCTTTGGATGAGGCAAACCCTGCGGGACTACGGTTACAAATTAATCAAAGTCCCTTTGCTATGTGATAATGAGAGTGCAATCAAGATGGCCGACAATCCTGTCGAGCATAGCCGCACTAAACACATAGCCATCCGGTATCATTTTCTTAGGGATCACCAACAAAAGGGGGATATCGAGATTTCTTACATTAACACTAAAGATCAATTAGCCGATATCTTTACCAAGCCTCTTGATGAACAAACTTTTACCAAACTTAGGCATGAGCTCAATATTCTTGATTCACACAACTTCTTTTGCTAGATTGCACGCATAGCTCATTTATATACTTTTGATCATATCTCTTTTATATGCTATGACTAATGTGTTTTCAAGTCTATTTCAAACCAAGTCATAGGTGTATTGAAAGGGAATTGGAGTCTTCGGCAAAGACAAAGGCTTCCACTCCGTAACTCATTCTTCGCCGTCACTCCAAGCTTCTCTCCATCTTTAGGGGGAGAGTTCAAAGCAAAAGGACTTCGTCTTTGGGGGAGAGAGTAAGCCCAAAGCAAAAGGACTTCGTCTTTAGTATAATCTTAACTCATTTATTTATGACCAAAGGGGAAGAAAAGCACTTCGAGGGCTCTAATGATTCCGTTTTTGGCGATTCATGCCAAAGGGGGAGAGAGTATGAGCCCAAAGCAAAAGGACCGCACCACCACCAATTTCAAAAACTTAGTGTTTTCCAAGAGTATTTATCAATTGGTATCCTATTGTGTTCAAAAGGGGGATTTCAAAAATGATATATCAAAACCCTCTTGAACACTAAGAGGAGGATCTCCTTTAGGGGGAGTTTTGTTTAGTCAAAGGAAAAGCATTTGAAACAGGGGGAGAAAATTTCAAATCTTGAAAATGCTTTGCAAAATCTTACTCATTTACCCTTGACTATTTGCAAAAGAACTTTGAAAAGGATTTACAAAGAGTTTGCAAAAAAACAAAACATGTGGTGCAAGTGTGGTCCAAAATATTAAAAATGAAAGAAACAATCCATGCATATCTTGTAAGTATTTATATTGGCTCAATTCAAAGCAACCTTTGCACTTACATTATGCAAACTAGTTCAATTATGCACTCTTATATTTGCTTTGGTTTGTGTTGGCATCAATCACCAAAAAGGGGGAGATTGAAAGGGAATTAGGCTTACACCTAGTTTCTAAATAATTTTGGTGGTTGAATTGCCCAACACAAATCTTTAGACTAACTAGTTTGCTCTAGTGTATAAGTTATACAGGTGCAAAAGGTTCACACTTAGCCAATAAAAAGACCAAGTGTTGGGTTCAACAAAAGAGCAAAGGGCCAACCGAAGGCACCTCTGGTCTGGCACACCGGACTGTCCGGTGTGCCACCGGACATTGTCCGGTGCACCACCGGACATGTCCGGTGCACCAGAGGACTCCAACGCAAACTCGCCACCTTCGGGAATTTCCAGAGGCAACTCCGCTATAATTCACCGGACTGTCCGGTGTACACCGGACAGTGTCCGGTGCGCCAAGGAAGAGCGGCCTTAGGAACTCGCCTGCTTCGGGAATCGCCAACGGCTAGTCCACTATAATTCACCGGACTGTCCGGTGTGCACCGGACTGTCCGGTGCAACTCCGGAGCAACGGCTAACTCGCGCCAACGGCTACCTGCAACAACATTTAATGCGCGCGCAGAGTCAGAGTCGCCCATAACGGCGCACCGGACAGTGAACAGTGCATGTCCGGTGCGCCACCGGACATCAAGGCGGGCCCAGAAGTCAGAACTCCAACGGTCAATTTCCAACGGCACTGATGACGTGGCGGGGGCACCGGACATGTCCGGTGTGCACCGGACTGTCCGGTGCGCCATCGAACAGACGGCCTCCACCAACGGTCAAGTTGG
The DNA here is from genome assembly GCF_902167145.1 of Zea mays. NCBI lineage: Eukaryota > Viridiplantae > Streptophyta > Magnoliopsida > Poales > Poaceae > Zea > Zea mays. The sequence continues at coordinate 3,404,037 of NC_050098.1, read as the reverse complement.
TGGTTGGGGCTATAAATACCCCAACCACCCCACCATTCATTGCATCCAAGTTTTCCACTTCCCAACTACTACAAGAGCTCTAGCATTCAATTCTAGACACACCAAAGAGATCAAATCCTCTCCAAATTCCACACAACGTCCTAGTGATTAGAGAGAGTGATTTGCTTGTGTTCTTTCGAGCTCTTGCGCTTGGATTGCTTCCTTCTTTCTTGATTCTTTCTTGTGATCAAACACTCACTTGTAATTGAGGCAAGAGGCACCAATTGTGTGGCGGCCCTTGCGGGAAGTTTGATTCCCAAGTGATTTGAGAAGAGAAGCTCACTCGGTCCGAGGGACCGTTTGAGAGAGGGAAGGGTTGAAAGAGACCCGGCCTTTGTGGCCTCCTCAACGGGGAGTAGGTTTGCGAGAACCGAACCTCGGTAAAACAAATCCACGTGTCACACTCTTCATTCGCTTGTGATTTGTTTTGCTCCCTCTCTTTCGCGGACTCGTTTATATTTCTAACGCTAACCCGGCTTGTAGTTGTGATTATTTTGAGAATTTTAGTTTCGCCCTATTCACCCCCCCTCTAGGCAACTTTCACAAGTCTACAGCCATAACACTATAAATCAGCACCCCTGTCAAAACAGATTGCACCAATACACTTCTTCCTGCTTTAGTCAACAAATCAGCTTTCCATCCAGGTAGTTGATTAGCTATTTTATCCACAATGGGCTACACCTGCTCCCTTCTTAATTTATGTAACGACAGGGGCAGCCCAAGGTACTTGCAAGGAAAGCTAGATATCTCACAGGGCAAAACTGTTGAATAATCTCTAAATTGTCTCCATGGCATCTGATGGGGTAGACACTAGATTTCTGATTATTATTATATAAACCAGAAGCCTCACCAAAAAGCTGAAGGATGTCTGAAATCATAGTCATGTCCTCTGCCACGGGATTAATAAAAAGAACCACATCATCAGCATAAAGAGAAACCCGGTGTTGAAGCTGCCTAGTAGAAAGAGGTTGTAATAAACCTTCCTCATCTGCTTTAGAGACAAGTTGACCAAGCACATCCATGACAAGCACAAACAGCGTCGGAGAAAGAGGATCCCCTGTCGCAGCCCTCTTCTATGAGAAATTATGCTTCCCGGATGACCATTAACTAACACTCGAGTAGAGGAAGTGAGAAGCAGCCCTGAAATGATATCTCTCCAGATCTGCCCAAACCCTAGATTCTGCGTGACCTCAATAAGGAAGGGCCAGGAAACAGAATCAAAAGCTTTAGTAATATCCAGCTTGATCATCAGGCAAGGATGCCTTTGTTGATGAAGTAATTTAGCCGTCTGCTGAACCAACATGAAATTATCCTGGATAAAGCGACCCTTAATGAAGGCATTTTGGTTTGGAGAGACCAAATCGTTGAGCCTTGAAGCCAATCGAGAAGCCAATATCTTTGTGATTAGTTTTGCAAAGCTGTGAACAAGGTTGATAGGTCTAAAATCTTTGACTTGATCAGCATTATCTTTCTTTGGGATTAGAGTGATAAAAGCAGAATTCAGCTTATGAAAATTACCAAATTTCTGTTCCAAATCGCAATCACCGCAGCCATAAGATCCTCTTTAATAATGGACCAGCAAATTTTGTAAAATCTACCGGTAAATCCATCTGGTCCAGGAGATTTATCAGAGGGCAGAGAATTTATAGCATTGCACACTTCTTGCTCAGCTAACATACTCTAAATGTGTCTGTCACGTATTGAACACGTGTCCCGCAAGTCCTCGATCGCCCTGATTACACGATTAGCCCCACCATGTGCTCGTGTCTATCGGTGGTGTCAGCCACCGCAGCTAGTTATCCGTCTTCTTGAGTCACTCGGTTAAGTTATAGTGTTCGTCCTTCACCGTTTTTGGTTCATCGGCATGAAGCCGCATGACCTTCACCTCCGTTGTCGACTACTGACTTCGAACTCCACACCTACGTATCACAAGCAATAGACATGCTACATACACTCACACTCTAGTTGTCCAACTGACTCAATAAAAACACTACTTTATTGATAACCAATCATCATAAATTTGAACTATAAGGACATATCAACCTTGTTTTCACAGAAATGTCGGTGACTCATGCTTGAAAGTTTTTTTTGCAACTACTACATCATATATTTATTTTATATCTTATCTCTCAAAAATTCCATTGTCAGACGGGTTTCTCTCTCCTTTCATGTTAAGACATTTGGTTTTAAAATTCACTTAAGTTGTCTATCTCTCATCTCATCTCCTATTTCAAATTTTACTCTATAAATATTGTAATATACAATAGAAAACAATGTTTTGCACGACCATATGTACGATCTGCTGGAGACAATCTTAAGAGTACAAAAGATTTATCACTATGCTGGAAAGTTATATTGAGTACTGCAGCTTGTGAATTATAATAATACAAAAATCACTTCAATCTTTTATAATCTGTCAATAAAAATTTTGACATATGCTTACCAAGACTGTGTCCCTGAAATTATTAAATGAAAAAAAACGCAAGGCTCTCCGAGCTCCAGGTGTTCAAGTTTGCCAGTGGCTAACCCTTGTTACTATAACCTTTGAGCTGTATAGCCAATCACTTTTGCTTCCTTCTGATATAGAACTTGCATCTATTGAAGATTGCAAGCAACATCTAAATGTTCTTGTCATTAATGTATGTAATCTAGAGGAGCATCTTCACTAGAACCTCCAATAAATAACTCTTCAAAGACAGTGATTGGTTTGCATTTTTTTAATTTCTACATATTGACGCCCAATTAACGCTTGATATTTTGCAAGAGGACCAATGATATACGTTTTAGGGCAGACTGGTGACATATGCTTCACTTTCTGATATGTCCCAGCATCAAATCATTTGGCAGTTTTTGCTTTGTGATTTGTTTTGATAGTCATGTCCTGTAAGGTTCATGCATGTGTACTTAAAAAGGGTTGTCAACCATGTTGCAATACTTATATAATTAGACCTGTTGAGGGTTACAAGTCAAACAAAAAATGAGTTGGGAACATCTCTGCCTGTTAAATTATGAAGCCAAGGACAGATGTTGGCATCCATGAACTATTGGCATATAAAGAATCGAAGTCATCCAAACTAAACGTCATGTCATGAATTATTCATGAGCTATGAAGACTACTAATTGTATATGAAACGCTTGATACCATATATTATATTACACACTACCACAGAGAGCCAAGGAGGATGTTTGAAATGGCAATGTCAAGGTACATAGAGATGTGTTGACAGCACCCTAATAAAGAAAAATAGATTATTGCATAGAGATATATGCAGTTGGTTGAACTACTCGAGCCGTACATATTATTTTATCACTTCTCCTATCTTTGAGGCGCCAAAATTTTTAGATAATTTCAGACAATACTCTTGCTCAGTCAACAAGTATAAGTAAATTGTTACTTTCATAATTTATGATTTATCTTTATATCATAGCAAATCAACTTTTTATACTTATCAAACTATAGAAATAATTGTAAATTGTCAAACTATAGAAATAATTGTAAATTGTGAATTTGCAATTTTAGTATAATAGCTGTCGTCTGGAAGAAAACTAAAATTCAAGCACCTGAATCTTGGATTTTAGAAAGTCGCTAGTTTGCTGTTTTTCTCAAAGAAGCTACCCAAATAGCATGCTCTGCGAGAAGTCCGTCCGAGACATGGAAGAAAAAAATGCAGCAAATTTACGAGGGTACATCAACAGAAACATCTTGTTGTACCGATCCTGTTGTTTGAATGAAGACCGTGAACCAAGAAGGCATGAGACCCGTCCTGTTTGTTTCGGATTCTAGCAGCTTCTGGCCACCAAAAGCTGCTGCAGACTGCCAAACGCTCAGCTTTTCAGCCAGCTTCTATAAAATTCGTTGGGACAAAAACCATCCAAAATCAATATAAACACATAATCGGTTAAGTCGTTGTAATAGTAGGAATCCATCACTTTCTAGATCCTGAGTTCTATGAACAACTTCATCTTCTTCCACACGTAATCGTAATGATACTCAGATTCTCCCCACAGCCAGATTCTCCTCACAGCCAGATTTTCAGAAAAGCTGGTCAGAAAAAAGCTGAACCAAACAAACCCGCCATTTCCCTCTGAAAATCTGTGAAGACCTTTGCAGTAAAATTATCGGACTCAAAAAATTTCAATGATTGGTATGGAACAGACTCCTTAGGATTCATTTTATATTGAATCTACATCCTAGAAATTCCAGAAACGATCTCTCTTGTTTAGATAAACTTGTCTCTAGTTTTATCTTCTCAAATATCCCATTGCCCTATGTACATGGATTATTCTCTAGAAGTCGGCCTTTCAGGATTTGATTATGGAGGCTTCCTGGCATGTGGGACAGGTGGGCCAAGATTATCTTCTTTCGGCATATATGTAGCAATCTAATCTTTGGATTGATAGCAGGCACTGAAAGGTCTATTTCTGTTTCTAACCTTCGTATGAAAATGCATAAACATCTATGAAGTTTAATCAGTTCAAAAACCTGAAATATATCTTGATAATGTATTTACTTGGTACTGTAGATGTTAATATGAATTTTCATATTAAATTGAGCCAAAGTTAGTGGAATGCATCTTTTATCTTGCGTTTTCTGTTACGGTTATGGTCTATGGACGATGACTCTCTAAACAAATTGACATCGGTTTCATATGCTACGTCGTCATCATCTATGCTGCAGTGTACTTGAGTCACGGCACACAAGTTGCATTAGCTCATCGGCTCCAAGTTCTGACGCCGGATCAAGGAATAAGGACTTAATGATCGAACAATTTGCAATTGTTCTTAGTCTACTGAAGGTGTCGCTACGTCAGGGATAGGTGGGAAACTACTGTAGAGGTGCCGTTGTGTCGGCATATGTCGTCTTAATAGGAAAGAGGAAATCCCTTCAATGTTATTTAAACTTATACCAATATCTTCAATGACATCAGAATTTATAGCTTCACTTCAATGCCATCAAATTTAAATTTTAATCCCTTGAATGTCATTACCGTTAGTTTGAAGTTAACGTCGTTAGTTCAATTTAAAGTCAATCTCTCCAATGCCATTAAAATCTATATTGATCTCTTCAATGCCACTAGAAATTGGTTCGATATATTTGTGGTTTAAAAATTGCAAAATAAAAAAATATGGATCAGATTTTTAAAATTCCATGATTTTTAAAAACTTAAGTATATACTTTTTTGTAAACCCCCAATATTACTTCGCTATATCAGTTCATTTTAAAAAAACTTAAGTATGGACTGAAGTTTTTAAAAATCATGGAATTTTAAAAATCTAATTCATATTTTTTGATTTTGTAATTTTCAAACCCTAAATAGATCGAACCAATTTCTAGTGGCATTGAAGAGATCAGTATAGATTTTAGTGGCATTGTAAAGATTGACTTTAAATTGAACTAACAGCGTTAGCTCCAAACTAACGGTAATGACATTCAAGAGATTAAAATTTAAATTTGATGGTATTAAAGGAAAGCTATAAATTCTGATGGCATTGAAGGGATTGATATAAGTTTGGATGAGATTGTAGGGATTTTCTCAATAGGAAAACCTGAACTTTGCAAAGCTGTCTTAATAGGAAAAAAAATCTGAACTTTGCAAAGGTGTCAATTTATCTATCTTCGTTTAACCAGTTTAAAGGAAAATTCGTCAACATGTTCAATATCAGTTTCAATAAAGTTTAAAGTTGGCATCGGTCTCGAATGCTACATTATTATCCATGCTGCTTTGCACTCAACTCCCTCCCTGCAAAAGTTGCACTTTTGAGTTCTGGCGAACAATCTGAATTATTCTTCTTGTTCAGTGAAAAGCGAAAGCCCCCTCCCCCAAGATCGTATGTGTGTATGAAGATGAAGAAACGATTCCCGCGGGCGCGCTATCCGGAAGGTGAAAGAAAGCCAAACAAAGGTGCAAGGAGGAGGAGACAAGCAATCAAACCCAGCAAGCAACATAGAAAATGTGCAACGAGCGGTAGTCCTTATCCCTCTACGTCAATCGCAGGGAAAACAATCTCAAGTCAGACAAGAACACTCCAACACACAAGACACATACATATATTCTCCCTCGCTCTCAAACCCTTTTCCACTCACGAAGAGCAGAGCTGTTGCTAGAGCTGGTCGTCTTCCTCTTCCTCTTCCTCCTCCTGCCTCGATCTGACGAGAGCTCAGCCTTGCCTTAGTCTCGCCATCGCAGAAGGCAGAAGCACTAGTTCCTGACAGCCACAACCAACCAAAGGCCAAGCTACCGTGAGGCGAGGGAAAGGGAAGAAAGATCACATATCGCCTATTCGCCTACCTCTGCGTGCATCAGAAGATGATCCCCTTCATAAAGATGAAACATTCCCATTCCCTCCACTAGAAGCTCCGGGAGGACGCAGCAAGCTCACCGAAGCCAGCAACCGATGGATCAGAGGCGCGTCACAGCGAGGTTCGGCAGCAAGACGAGCTCGGAGCGGAGGATGCTGCGGCGCGTGAGGCTCCCCTTCTGGTCCTGCCCTCCAAACCGGCCTCCAGGCACCTGAGCGCCTCGAATCCTCGATAGAACAGCTGGTCTCGTGCTCCCCTCCCCCCTGTCTCTCTACTCTGACTTTCTTTCTTTCTTTCTCCGCTCCGCTCCCCGTGCCCCTCCTGCTCCTTGGACCCTGCCTGTTCTGTCAGTCAGTCTCCCTCCCTAGAACGGCATGGCTCTGCGTTTTGTGTGATCTCGTCGCGAGCCTGTCCGCCGGTGCCGGTGCCTCAATCCCCTTGGGAGAAGCAAGGGCTCCTGTCTGGTCCGTGTTCTTGGGAACCAGGGCCTTGGTACTGCTGCTGCCGCGTGCTTCACTGCTTCCTCGCTGCCTCCGATCCTCTCGTCTCGTGTGTGAAAGAAACATTCCGGAGGCGCGTGTTCTTGGCCCGTTGTGCCTGCAACTTGCTGGATGCAAGAGCTGCCCTGTCCCTGCCCCGAGCCCCTGTTTCCATCGGAAAAGGCAACAGCTCTTGCCTGCTTGGCACCTGCCGAGTAATTCGTTATATATACAGTGCTCCCACGAGGCCACGAAGCACTAGTTGGCAGCTGCTGCGCTGTTATGTTCTTGTGCCTCGTGGATCGTCGCCGTCGGCCTCGAAGCTTTCCACGACGAAATGGACGACATAGGCTCCGTCCCCTTCGCCGACGCCGGGCTCCTCGACGGGTTCTACGGCGGTAGCCATGGACATGGTGGTGACTACGGGCTGCTTGCTAGCCAGCTGGGAGCGGGAGCGGGAGCGTCGTCGACGTCGCCTGCCATCTTGGACGGCAGCGTGCCGCTGGTCGACGCCGCGGCCTCCGCGGAGGAGGCGACGAGGAGGAAGGGAGACCACCTCCAGGACGACAAGGCGGCGATGGCGCTCAAGAGCCACAGCGAGGCGGAGCGGCGCCGGAGGGAGAGGATCAACGCGCACCTCGCCACGCTCCGGACCATGGTGCCCTGCTCCGACAAGGTCAGTGCCTCTGTCTCCTTGTCCTGTAGCTTGTCGGTAGTAACTTGTCCCAGTGCACGCATGGGCGTTCTAGGCGCCGACGCGGTGGCGGCGGGGGGTCGGTTGCACCAGCGCGCCGGGCTCGGGCTACCGGTCCACTGCCGGCGAGGATGACGCGGCTTGGCACTGCAGCAAACTTGGTCACCGACTCAGCGTTGAAACTGGGCCGAAGCCCAGTAGAGGAAAGGCCCAACAATATCTGGCTCTAGCTAGGCCCAATTTCTAACCTTTATTGCCAGATAGCATAGCCCATACCGAGCCCAACTCAAATCTGAGGCCCAACTCTGTGCCTGGCATCTGCATGCAGATGGACAAGGCCGCGGTGTTGGCTGAGGTGATAACCCACGTGAAGAAGCTCAAGTCCACCGCGGCGCACATCCGAGACCGCTGCGCCGCCGTCCCGGCCGACGCGGACGACGTCGTCGTCGAGCTGGTCCATGGCGGCGCGGCGCCGCCGTCGGCCGGAGGCGGCGTCCTCGTCAGGGCGACGCTCAGCTGCGACGACGGCGCAGACGTGTTCGCGGACGTCAGGCACGCGCTGCGGCCGCTGCGGCTCAGCGTCGTCGGCTCCGAGGTCACCACGCTGGGCGGCCGCGTCCGCTTCACCTTCCTCATCACATCGTCGACGTGCGGCGACGTGGGCGCCGTCGTCGTCGACTCGGTGCGCCAGGCGCTCCAGTCCGTCCTCGACAGGGCCAACTCTGCGCTGGAGTTCGCGCCGAGGGCGTCGCTTCTCAACAAGCGCAGGAGGGTGTCCACGTTCGAGTCCTCCAGCTCCTCTTCTGCTTGACGCCGATCAGATGATTGATTCAGAGAAGACGAAGACGAAGACGTACGTGCAAGCAACATGCATCATGTACCTTTGTTATACTGTGTCATGTGTTGCTGCTGCAAACGGCAGACCCTATGTATCAAAAAAAAAAAGAACCTGTACACATATACGGAGGCATCGAGGGGTGTCTACGTAGGAATAGGATTGCAGGAACAGTAACATAATCCAACGGTGGTCTCTATATACTGTGGCCTGGCCTCCACCTCCACAGCTCCACTCCACGAGAGACTGACGACACTACAGATAAGCTCTATAGTAGCGGTCGTAAAACTATTTACAGTGGTGTTTTTCGTAACCGCCAGTGCTAGGGGTCAGTAGAAATCATTATTTTTACAGGCGGGTAACTGAGAACCGCCAGTGGAAATCGATTTTTACCGGCGGGCGGCGTAATAAAACCGCCAGTGGAAATCGATTTTCACTGGCGGTTGGCGTAATAAAACCGCTAGTGAAAATCGTTTCCAGAAAACATAAAACGGATTTTAAAAATAATAAAAAAATATATTTTTATTACGGAGGCCTCGCGGCCCACCATCCATCCACACCTGTCCGTCGAAGTCGAAGGCCACATAATTTTTTGTGTGAGTGGAAATCGATTTTCACTGGCGATTGGCGTAATAAAACCGCCAGTGAAAATCGTTTCTAGAAAACATAAAACGGATTTTAAAAATAACAAAAAATATATTTTTATTACGGAGGCCTCGCGGCCCACCACCCACACCTGTCCGTCGAAGTCGAAGGCCACATAATTTTTTGTGTGCTACGCGGTTGCTAGAAATCGAACCCCTGGCCTCACCCTCACGCGTACCCTCCTATATCACTCCGACTATGACATGCTTTGTGTCTAGTTTATAGTTTTGTTGCCCACATATTATAACCAACTGAATGTAAATTGCTTGTTTGAGACCGTAAACGAATTCAAATAAAACAGTTGTCAACTACAAAGTTGAATAATTTTTAATATTCTAAAACTTTCATTTTGACACTTTTTTCATCCGAGGTCGTTTGCAAAATTTGAATTTTAAATTTGACAAATTTAGATACAATTTTTGAGAGCCAAAATGATTTCAAATAAAAAAATTGTCAACTACAAAGTTTTATAACTTTTAGAGATTTACAACTTTTATTTTGATGGTTTTATCATACGAGGTCGTTTGAAAAACTCGAAAAATTAAGGATAAAAATGATTTCTAGTGACGGTTCCTTAAGAAAACCGCCTCTAGAAATACGATTTCTAGTGACGGTTTTCTTAATAAACCGTCACTAAAAATAGCACAGGCGGTTGATAACCGAATCCGCTTATAAAAATATACCGCACCGTAGGCTTTAAGCCTTTTTCTACTAGTGTGAGTCACTGAGAGTTGCTGGAGGGCATGCATTGCAAGGATCTCTGAGATCTCCGGAGAACCACCTGCCCGGCCCCCCTGCATGAATATGCATAAATACAGCACATAAGCGCTCCAAGAACCAAGATGCAGGAGCAACACGAGAGATTCCCATCATTCCATGTGTTGCAACAGTCAAATCCACTGATCATGCAAGCTGCAGCTGCAGATCGAATCTGCTTGGCCGGCTTTCCCTTTAATTTGCTTGACCCCGTTCTAGGAATCTCTTGTGTGTCATTCATCGCTGGCAGTTAACCTCGTGCAAGCACTATTAAACTCATCGGGCGTAGGTACTGTTGGCATCTGAAAGGGCATGCCTGCACGTACGCATGAGGTCCATACAGGGGCGGATCCATAGATAGGAGGGCAAAATAGGTCATGGCCCCCCTCAATTATCTAGTGTACATCTAGTATATAAAAAATAAGTTTTGGATAGGTTAAAACAGTTATGTTCTAAACCTTCTCGTCGAATATATCTAGTTCTTCTGATCTTATCCTCTTTCTCAACCTAGTCCTCGTATCTATCCATACGTCCCCATTCATTCTGATGTTGCTCAAATCAGTCTATTCGGATGCCTCTTCCTAGCGCCATTGCATGTCCCGCTCATCGTCGTTGCGACGCTGACAGGCTTGCCTACTGTGCAGCATAAATGGACAATAGCACGAGACTGGCCTCCATTTTTTTTGTTTTCTAAATATAAATGATACAAAAATAGGAAAAGAATTGTTTGATATTTTATAAATAACCTGTTAGCCTTAAAATATATAATATGAGTCAACAGTACGGTAAGAGATCAAATATGAAATGGTCTATTTTATATATTGTTTATCTGTGTATATTATATGTTAAGGGCCCTATTTTTGTTTTGCATCGGGCCCACTAAATTTTAGAGACGGTTCTAGACGTTGTAGCCTCGATCTCACTCGTCGCGACGACACCACCCGTCTCGAGGGATCGACTCTGCCCCTTTTCTAGTGTCCCACCCTTCGAGGAGATAGACACAATTTTGATTTACTTAGCAAGATTTAGTGTATGTTTCCTTATTTTGTTCATATAGTTTCCTTCTTTAAACTTCTATCCTGTATTAATACGAAACTTGAATTTAATAGAAATGTAGCTTTTTACGATCTTGTTTGATTTTGTTATGCACTTTTTTGGCCTCCTATGAAATTTGGTCTTGTTTGATTTTGTTATGCACTTTTTTTGGCCTCATATATATGTACCAATCAGTTCATCAGGCTCCCTGCGGCTAGTAGCTAGAGTAGCAGGCTAGCTAGTGCTTGAAAAATGTGGTCTCAACTCTCATTGCACTGCTCGATCTCTCAGCCAACGATGCCTACTGTTCAGTGCTCGTAGCGCCTACACACCATGTTTGCAATGGCCCACAGTGAGCTCTGGTGGATACTGTACGTTAGGGGCCATGGATGGCCATCACGAGCTTCTGCATGAGGTAAACGAAAAGGGTAGATACTCTCTCCGATTCTTTTTAGTTGTCGCTGGATAGTTTAATTTTGTACTATACAGCGACAACTAAAATGAAACGGAGAGGGTAGAAAATAAAAGGCACGTATTTACGCGCGCGCGTGTGTATCTATCTACATAACTTATGTGCTGGACGAATGATGATAATAAGAAAACGGTGTGGAAGGGAATGAGCAAGTTGGACTGCAGGCTAGGTTCTTTTCAGATCCCCAAAGAGCTAGCAAAACAATATACTAATGCAGAGCGCATGGGTCAGCTGCTGCTGTCTGCTGATCGATTCCGCCAAAGAGTTAGCAATAAACTAATTAACAATCAGAGTAGTAATCAACAGTGGTTAAGCATCATGTATGCATTGCATGATGCGGTATTGACGACGAATGGAATAAGTAACAGTCTGGCACTGCGTGCTGCATCATATTGGCTCGGCTCGTCATCAACTTGGTGAGCGACCCACATGCATGCATGTGGCACTCGCTGTATCACGCTTATACGGCATTTGATCGATCGTCTGCTCTCGCTCGCGTGATTATTGGATTAGATTAGATTAGATTCTCTTGTGCATTCTCATTATTTTAGCTGCGTCTGTAATTTAGGAGGTGTTTGGTCTACTCTAGATTCATGTAGAGATATAGTTTATAATATAAATTTAAATATTTTAAAAACATATTTTTAATCAAAATAATAAACAAAAATGCCAATCTTCGGAGTTGGCAAGGCCCATCGACGAACATCCCCCTCCGCGCCGTCTCATGTTTGGGAGCTCAGGCTTCCTCCCAAGGTCAAGTTGTTCCTACCAGGCTCAACCTCTTCAGGAGAAAAGGTTTTCCCTGATGCTGTATGCTCCCGCTGTGGTGCCGAAGTGGAGGACCAGCCTCATGTCCTCGTCCGATGCGCAAAAAATAAAAACCTGTGGAGTCTGCTCGGCATTTCAGTCTGCACACAGGTGGAGGATCCCGCTATTCTCCAGTTCGCTCCGACGGCTGTTGCGCCCTGCTTGCTGCCACAAGAAGTCCCAGGCGTCATGCTCTGGAGGCTTTGGGAGAACAGAAATAATTTTATCTTTTGAGATGAAGACCCTCCAATCCATGTCATCTTGTCTAGAATTGTTAATGATATAAAAATTGGCGTCATTGTTTCCCTGCAAATGACAGGGTTGTTGTTTTACGATGCCTTGATCATGTTAACTCTATCTCCTTTATCCATCGTCAGGCTTGATCATGTCTAGAATTGTTGTTTTACGATGGCTTGATCATGTTAGCTCTGCCCCTGATGATTTCAATGAAAGGGGAGATCTGCTCCCCCGTTTAGATTAAAAAATGTCTTATCTAAGGGCATGATTGTCATGGTTTCAGAGCAAAACTTTTAAAAAACGATTTCGTCAGAGGTTGCTGAAAACTTTAACTCCAGAGTTCCAAGCTCCATAAAGTTTTAAGAGTTGTAATACAAATTTTTAGAGTACCTCTATTACTACTCTGAAATCTCTAAAAAGGCAACCTAGACATAAAGTTTAGAGTTATTTACCCGTCATTGCTACTGGTTATGAGAAAGCAATCTAAACTCTGGAGCATAGCTACTTCACCCAGAGTTTTGGAATAAATCTGCTCTAGAGTGGAGCAGAGTCATGCCAAACACGCCTTAAATGTCTTCTAAATGTTCATAACTCTATCTCTACAATTTTTTGGACACCTAATGACTGTTAAATCAACTCCAGCTATTTTTTTTTGAAGCTGGAGCAGTCCCAAATAGGACCTAAGACCTTGTTTTGAGACTGCTTTAATTTCACAAAATTTGGTGAAGTTAGTGAAGCAGGATAATAGGAGATTAAGAAAATTGTAAAGTTGAAGTTGCGAACCTTTAGAAGACATTTAGATTAATTATTGTATTTCGTATTTAGATTAAAATATATTTTTTAAACCATTTAGATTTATATTATAAACTATAACTTCAAGTTGAACTGTTGAAGCTAGTGTTTTGGATAGTTCTCCGACTACCATAGAATTTGGTCAAAAAACAAACTACTCCTTAGCATTTAGGCCAAAAAATAAATCTATGTAACTGGCAACCTAATTTGATGAATTAAATGCCTTATATGATATTTTTGTTATTTTCTACCCATGTATCAAACATATAGAAATTAGATATATGTGGTACCAAATTATATACAATATTACATGTTAACTTTTTTATCCTCTACTACCCTAAATTTAAATCTTGGGTCCGCTACTGGCCCGCACCACACATGATGCTACTCCTGTACATATACCACATCCATTTTTATTTATTTATCGCGGTTTAGTTCAAAAATGAACTAGTGGATGATAAATATTCGAGAACAGATGTAGTATAATATAATAATACAGCTTGGTTTGGGCAGTCAGGCCACAAGCCCTGGATTTGTTCCCTTCCACCACGCATGCGCATGCCCGTGGAGCCGAATAATGACTGGTCAGGTAACCCTAACACCGGTTGAACCGCCCCTAGGGCCAGTTCAACTGGTTTTGGCCAGAGAGGTACGGGAAAAACCCCGGTTGAACCTCCCTGGACCCCGGTTGAGGTTAAGTTCAACTCAACTAAAAAGCGCAACTCAGCTGAATAAGCTCAACTCAGCTGAGAGAGCTCAACTCATTTGAAAAAGCTCAACTCAGCTGAAGAAGCTCAACTCAGCTGAGAAAGCTCAACTCAGCTAAAAAAAGCTCAACTACTTTTCAATAGGAAGGATCTCCATCTCCCAAACCTCAATCCAGTTGAACTCACAGAGTGTCCAAAAGATTTTGTTTTAGAAATAGCTTTTGAATCTTAGAAGCTTGAGCTTTAGCAAACACCAACCTTCTTTTTGGGTCCTCCTTGATAGTACAATGATTCCTATACTCAAGTTAAATAAAATATAATTAAGTAAACTCCTTGAGTCATTGGTGTCTTCTATGTGATTTCTTCATGGTGTTGCTTCATAAGGATCACAAACATCTTTTTTCTCACCTTTTGAAGCAAACACAAATCAAGCTCTGTGACTTGAACCATTTCACCATATATGAGTTCAAATCATGGCTTTAGGTCACCTTACTGATGCATCAACACAATATAACTCTGCATAGTTGATTAGTTCTTCGATTTAGTGTAAGTACTCTATTCTTCACCATAGCCATGGTACCTCGGTCCACAAGCCGTCGCTTGGTATTCACATTCGCTTAGTCCCTCGAAGCCATTTCCTTGCTATCTTGACCCTATCAAGCCATTCTTGAGTCACATCATATTGAGCATCTATTGAGAGAACCATTTCTTCAATATTGTGAACCTTGCTTGAATGTCATCTAGATATAAATGCTAAGATCAATCAAGCTCTAGTTTGATTCTCATAGAAGCATATATGGACTAATAGTAATATGGTCATGCCAATTCACGATTCCTCATATCTTGTTCACTTTGACTTGACCAATCCTCTTAATCACTTCAACCTCTATTCTGATCATATTTATGCATAGTGATTTCTCAAGTCTTGTCCATATACTCAAACCAATATAGAGACCATATTATATCCATTTGCATTGTCTCATTGGTTATTTAACCTTGTATTGAACCTTTGTTCACTGATCATTATACATTATTCAAGTATGTTCATCATACTGAATTTCCCGTTCAACACTTAGAAAACTTGTTAGACCTTTAAATATGTTGTTATCCAAATCACCAAAACCCACAAAAGGGATGAATGCACTTTCAAAGCACAAGCTGCCATTGTGTCCTCAAGCCTAGCCAAGAACCTAAATGAGACACAATTGGGTAGCGATGCCGAATCCATGCCTAGGTCAAGGTGTGGATCCTCCCAAATTTAAAAGGCTTTATAAAGGAGCTTCTCCTGCTTGGTTCTTGTGAGGGCCTTCCAAGTGGTGGGGTTCACACGATCAACTAAGGTGTATGGCTCTTCTTTCATGGCATCTCCAAGCTCGACATGTAGCAAGCGAATGGTAGACGGTTGCTTCTCCTATACGGATGGTTCTAGGTCCTATAGCTAAAGTTCCTAAGTTGGTCAATGTTGAAAACCATATTACCAAAAAACAATTTTGGTGTGTGACATCTCACCGATTTTGACAAAGTTTAAGATATGATCTATCTAAGGTGCAATAGATATATGAGCAAAAAAGCACCAACATGACACAAAAACTATTGAAAGTATTTAATTTGAAGTATGTATTAGTGTATCAGTGCACAAGAAATCAAGAGAATAGCACATGGGATGCAAATTTTATATTGGTTCAGTTACATGATACTCTACGTCTAGTTTGAAGTAGATCCTCTCTATTCTAATACTTAGTTACAATATTGTTGTTTGTAGCTATACCTATGATAGATGTGTTGTTGCTAATTGGGGTTCCCCTACCCTCCTTATATAGTTTGGGGGTAGGATTATATGAGATCCAATCAACTTATAAGTATGTTTTCTAGTTTGTTACATGAAAATACAATAAATTACTGGACCAAATCCCATAAAATGGAATTGTCTTGATCGTCGTGTTTGCTACAACGTCCTACAATCGCGTGCCTCATATTAAGAGGGTGTCTGGGACTGCTTCACTCCACCAACTCTAGCTCTACTCTACTAACTCTACCATGGAGTAGCTCAGCTCAAGAGTTTACCAATATTTTGATGTGTTTGGCTTGTAACCCCGCTCCAGCTCTAGAAATTTTGTTGAAATTCTATGGTATGCATATTCTTCAAAGTTAGGGATTAGTATGAGAAACGATGGGAGGGACGAATTGTCCAGTCAATTTCATGGGATCCATCTCTGGAGGGCTCTCCATGACCTTATTAGCGACAACGTCCATCCACAACTCGAGCACCTAGAGTGTGGCACTCTGCTTGGCAAGCGAGACCGAGAGGCGCACCATGGAGAAGGGGTATGTCGGGGACCATAATTAGGGGTACCCTCAAGACGCCTAATTCTCAGCTGGTAACCCCCATCAGCATAAAGCTGCAAAGGCCTGATGGGCACGATTAAGTCAGGGATCAGTCCACACGAGTGACTCGATCACGCTTCGCCCGAGCCTAGCCTCGGCCAAAGGCAGCCGACCTCGAGAGACTTCCGTCTCGCCCGAGGCCCCCTTTTTTATGGCGGACACATCACCGGCTCGCCCGAGGCCTTGGCTTCGCTCAGAAGCAACCTTGACTAAATCGCCACACCGACTGACCAAATTGCAGGGGCATTAAACGCAAAGGTGGCCTGACACCTCTATCCTGACACGCGCCCCCGGCAGGGCCGAAGTGACCGCCGTCACTCCACCGCTCCACTGGCCAGTCTGACAGAAGGACAGCGCCGCCTGCGCCACTCCGACTGCAGTGCCACTCGACAGAGTGAGTCTGACAGGCAGTCAGGCCTTGCCACGGCGAACTACGCTCCGCCCGACCCCAGGGCTCGGACTCGGGCTAAGACCCGGAAGACGGCGAACTCCGCTCCGCCCGACCCTAGGGCTCGGACTCGGGCTAAGACCCGGAAGACGGCGAACTCCGCTCCGCCCGACCCCAGGGCTCGGACTCGGGCTAAGACCCGGAAGACGGCGAACTCCGCTCCGCCCGACCCCAGGGCTCGGACTCGGGCTAAGACCCGGAAGACGGCGAACTCCGCTCCGCCCGACCCCAGGGCTCGGACTCGGGCTAAGACCCGGAAGACGGCGAACTCCGCTCCGCCCGACCCCAGGGCTCGGACTCGGGCTAAGACCCGGAAGACGGCGAACTCCGCTCCGCCCGACCCCAGGGCTCGGACTCGGGCTAAGACCCGGAAGACGGCGAACTCCGCTCCGCCCGACCCCAGGGCTCGGACTCGGGCTAAGACCCGGAAGACGGCGAACTCCGCTCCGCTCGACCCCAGGGCTCGGACTCGGGCTAAGACCCGGAAGACGACGAAACTCCGCCTCGCCCGACCCCAGGGCTCGGACTCCGCCCTGGCCTCGGCCGAACGACTTCCGCCTCGCCCGACCCCTTGGCTCGGGCTCGGCCGCGGCAACAAAAGGCAGACTCAACCTCGGCTTCGGAGGAACCCCCACGTCGCCCTGCCTAGGGCACAGACCGCCACGTCAACAGAAGGCGCCATCATCATCCTACCCTGAATCAACTCGGGTCACGGAGGACAAGACCGGCGTCTCATCCGGCCAGCTCCGCCAGAGGGGCAATGATGGCGCTCCACAAGCTCTATGACGACGGCGGCCCCCGGCTCTCTTACGGAAGCAGGACAACGTCAGCAGGGACTCGACCGCTCCAACAGCTGTCCCTCCATCAGGCTCCGCCGCACCTCCGACAGCCACGACATCACGCCAGCAGGGTGCCCAGATCTCTCCGGCTGCCACATTGGCATGTACCTAGGGCGCTAGCTCTCCCTCCGCTAGACACGTAGCACTCTGCTACACCCCCCATTGTACACCTGGATCCTCTCCTTACGACTATAAAAGGAAGGACCAGGGCCTTCTCAGAGAAGGTTGGCCGCGCGGGACCGAGGACGGGACAGGCGCTCTCTTGGGGCCGCTCGCTTCCCTCACCCGCGTGGACGCTTGTAACCCCCCTACTGCAAGCGCACCTGACCTGGGCGCGGGACGAACACGAAGGCCGCGGGACTTACACCTCTCTCACGCTCGACTCCGGCCACCTCGCCACTCCCCCCTTCATGCTCGCCCACGCGCTCGACCCATCTGGGCTGGGGCACGCAGCACACTCACTCGTCGGCTTGGGGACCCCCCTGTCTCGAAACGCCGACAGTTGGCGCGCCAGGTAGGGGCCTGCTGCGTGCTGACGAACAGCTCCCCGTCAAGCTCCAGATGGGCAGTCTCCAGCAACCTCTCTGGCCCGGGACGGTGCTTCGTTTCGGGACTCTTGAGTTCATGTCCTTCGACGGCAGCTACGACATGATACTTCTTCCACCGCCGCGCGACTACGACAATGGCGGCCGACAACCCGCCCGCCGGCGGCGGAATCGACGACGTCTTCCCCGCATGGTGGAAGAGCAACATTCGGGCTCGCTCCGTTCCCTCCCCCGCCAACGGAGGAGGAGGCGGGGCCGTCAAGGCCAGACGGGAGGCCGCGCTTCGTCGGCCGTCGAGCGAATCGACGCCCCCGACGCCCCGACGGAAGGCACGCCGGACGTCGACCTCGCGTTCAAGACGGAGGCAAGCGCCGTCCCCCCGCGGCGCGCTGACCCCGAGCAAGAAGACGACGCCGGCGCGCTCGCGGAAAGCCTGCAGGACGTCGCCCTCGAACCAGAGATGACGGCGCAACCAGTCCCCGATGTGACTACGTCGCTCCTCGTCGACCAAAAGGTAACGACTAACTCCCATCTTGCGTCATTTCGACTCGGCCTCAACCCGCCAAACGACCTCGTTTTGGCGGGCGCTCTCATTGAGGCGAGTGCAACCCCACTGAGGTTCCGTATGCGGTCGCCTTGGGACCGACTGATGGACGTCTCGACCTACGGGCCCTCTGGGTCCGAGGAAGATGACGATCCTGGCATCGGTTGGGATTTCTCCGGACTTGGCAACCCTAGTGCCATGCGGGACTTCATGACCGCATGTGACTACTGCCTATCCGACTGTTCCGATGGAAGCCGCAGCCTTGGCGACGAGAGCTGTGGCCCAAGCCGCGAATGTTTCCACATCGAGCTAGGGGATCCCACCGAAGGCAACCATCTTGGCATGCCGGAGGATGGTGATCTCCCTAGGCCGGTGCCTCGCGCCGACATCCCACGGGAGCTAGCTGTGGTCCCCGCTCCGGCGGGGGGTTACGACCCACAACTCGAGCAAGTCCGCGAGGCGCAGGCCAGGCTCAACGAGGGAACATGAGCGCTTGAGTCGATCCATCGGAACGTCGGACAAGCATGAGTGGGCCAACCCCTGGCCGGAGAAATACGTCATCTGCCCCAAGGTCTCCAGCACCGCGTCGCCAAAGATGTCAGGATCAGACCGCCGCCCGCATCCAGCGGGGTTGGTCAGAACCTGGCAACCGCAGCGATGCTCATCCACGCGATGCCGGAGCCGTCAACCACCGAGGGTCGGCGAATCCAGGGAGAACTCAAGAATCTCCTGGAAGGCGCTGCGGCCCGGCGGGCCGAGAGCACTGCATCCCGAAGGCAAGGATATCCCTCGGAACCTCATGCCGCGACTTCCCGATTCATGCGGGAAGCCTCGGTCTACACCGGGCGCACGCGCAACACCGCGCCTGCGGCCCCGGGTCACCTCGGCAACGAGCACCATCGACGCGACCGTCGGGCTCACCTCGACGAAAGGGTGCGCCGAGGCTACCACCCCAGGCGTGGGGGGCGCTACGACAGCGGGGAGGATCGGAGTCCCTCGCCCGAGCCACCCGGTCCGCAGGCCTTCAGTCGGGCCATCCGACGGGCGCCATTCCCGACCCGGTTCCGACCCCCGACTACTATCACGAAGTACTCGGGGGAAACGAGACCGGAACTGTGGCTCGCGGACTACCGCCTTGCCTGCCAACTGGGTGGAACGGACGACGACAACCTCATCATCCGTAACCTCCCCCTGTTCCTCTCCGACACTGCTCGCGCCTGGTTGGAGCACCTGCCTCCGGGGCAGGTTTCCAACTGGGACGACTTGGTCCAAGCCTTCGCTGGCAATTTCCAGGGCACATACGTGCGCCCTGGGAATTCCTGGGACCTTCGAAGCTGCCGGCAACAGCCGGGGGAGTCGCTCCGGGACTACATCCGGCGATTCTCGAAGCAGCGCACCGAGCTGCCCAACATCACCGACTCGGATGTCATCAGCGCGTTCCTCGCCGGCACCACTTGCCGCGACCTGGTGAGCAAGCTGGGTCGCAAAACCCCCACCAGGGCGAGCGAGCTGATGGACATCGCCACCAAGTTCGCCTCTGGCCAGGAGGCGGTCGAGGCTATCTTCCGAAAGGATAGGCAGCCCCAGGGCCGCCCGTCGGAAGAAGCTCCCGAGGCGTCTGCTCCGCGCGGCGCCAAGAAGAAAGGCAAGAAGAAGTCGCAATCGAAACGCGACGCCGCCGACGCGGACCTTGTCGCCGCCGCCGAGTATAAGAACCCTCGGAAGCCCCCCGGAGGTGCAAACCTTTTCGACAAGATGCTCAAGGAGCCGTGCCCCTACCATCAGGGGCCCGTCAAGCACACCCTCGAGGAGTGCGTTATGCTTCGGCGTCATTTCCACAGGGCCGGGTCACCCGCCGAGGGTGGCAGGGCCCGCGACGACGACAAGAACGGAGATCGCCCAGCAGGAGAGTTCCCCGAGGTCCGCGACTGCTTCATGATCTATGGAGGGCATGCGGCGAATACCTCGGCTCGGCACCGCAAGCAAGAGCGCCGGGAGGTCTGCTCGGTGAAGGTGGCGGCGCCAGTCTACCTAGACTGGTCCGACAAGCCCATCACTTTCGACCGGGCCGACCACCCCGACCATGTGCCGAGCCCGGGGAAATACCCGCTCGTCGTCGACCCCGTTGTCGGCGATGTCGGGCTCACCAAGGTCCTGATGGACGGGGGCAGCTGCCTCAACATCATCTACGCCGAGACCCTCAAGCTCCTGCGCGTTGATCCGTCCTCCGTCTGGGCAGGCGCTGCGCCCTTCCACGGGATCATCCCTGGGAAGCGCGTCCAGCCCCTCGGGCGACTCGACCTCCCAGTCTGCTTCGGGACACCCTCCAACTTCCGAAGGGAGACCCTGACGTTCGAAGTGGTCGGGTTCCGAGGAACCTACCACGCCGTGCTAGGGAGGCCATGCTACGCGAAGTTCATGGCCGTCCCCAACTACACCTACCTGAAGCTCAAGATGCCGGGCCCCAACGGGGTCATCACCGTCGGCCCCACGTACAAACACGCGTTCGAATGCGACGTGGAGTGCGTGGAGTACGCCGAGGCCCTCGCCGAGTCCGAGGCCCTCATCGCCGACCTGGAGAACCTCTCCAAGGAGGTGCCAGACGTGAAGCGCCATGCCGGCAACTTCGAGCCAGCGGAGACGGTCAAGGCCGTCCCCCTCGACCCCAGTGGCGACACCACCAAGCAGATCCGGATCGGTTCCGGGCTCGACCCCAAATAGGAAGCAGTGCTCGTCGACTTTCTCCGCGCAAACGCCGACGTCTTTGCGTGGAGTCCCTCGGACATGCCCGGCATACCGAGGGATGTCGCCGAGCACTCGCTGGATATTCGGGCCGGAGCCCGACCCGTCAGGCAGCCTCTGCGCCGATTCGACGAGGAGAAGCGCAGAGTGATTGGCGAAGAGATCCACAAGCTAATGGCAGCAGGGTTCATCAGAGAGGTATTCCATCCCGAATGGCTTGCCAACCCTGTGCTTGTGAGGAAGAAAGGGGGGAAATGGCGGATGTGTGTAGACTACACTGGTCTCAACAAAGCATGTCCGAAGGTTCCCTACCCTCTGCCTCGCATCGACCAAATCGTGGATTCCACTGCTAGGTGCGAAACCCTGTCCTTCCTCGATGCCTACTCAGGGTATCACCAGATCCGGATGAGAGAGTCCGACCAGCTCGCGACTTCTTTCATCACGCCGTTCGGCATGTACTGCTATGTCACCATGCCGTTCGGTTTGAGGAATGCGGGTGCGACGTACCAGCGGTGCATGAACCATGTGTTCGGCGAACACATCGGTCGCACAGTCGAGGCCTACGTCGATGACATCGTAGTCAAGACGCGGAAGGCTTCCGACCTCCTCTCCGACCTTGAAGTGACATTCTGGTGTCTCAAGGCGAAAGGAGTCAAGCTTAATCCTGAGAAGTGTGTCTTCGGGGTGCCCCGAGGCATGCTCCTAGGGTTCATCGTCTCCGAGCGAGGCATCGAAGCCAACCCGGAGAAGATTGCGGCCGTCACCAGCATGGGACCCATCAAGGACTTAAAAGGGGTACAGAGGGTCATGGGATGCCTCGCGGCCCTGAGCCGCTTCATCTCACGCCTCGGCGAAAGAGGTCTGCCTCTGTACCGCCTCTTAAGGAAGGCCGAATGTTTCGCTTGGACCCCTGAGGCCGAGGAAGCCCTCGGCAACCTGAAGGCGCTCCTTACAAAGGCGCCTGTCTTGGTGCCGCCGGCGGACGGAGAAGCCCTCTTGGTCTACGTCGCCGCGACCACTCAGGTGGTTAGCGCCGCGATTGTGGTCGAAAGGCAAGAGGAAGGGCATACATTGCCCGTTCAGAGGCCGGTCTACTTCATCAGCGAAGTGCTGTCCGAGACTAAGATCCGCTACCCACAAGTTCAAAAGCTGCTGTATGCTGTGATCCTGACAAGGCGGAAGCTGCGACACTACTTCGAGTCCCATCCGGTAACTGTGGTGTCATCATTCCCCCTGGGGGAGATCATCCAGTGCCGAGAGGCCTCGGGCAGGATCGCGAAGTGGGTGGTGGAAATCATGGGCGAAACGATCTCGTTCGCCCCTCGGAAG
Source organism: Zea mays (assembly GCF_902167145.1). Taxonomy (NCBI): domain Eukaryota; kingdom Viridiplantae; phylum Streptophyta; class Magnoliopsida; order Poales; family Poaceae; genus Zea; species Zea mays. The sequence goes on along the minus strand of NC_050098.1, from coordinate 3,381,406 downwards.
GCCATCAAGTCCCAAGTGTTGGCGGATTTCGTGGCCGAATGGGTCGACACCCAACTGCCAACGACCCCGATCCAACCGGAGCTCTGGACCATGTTTTTCGACGGGTCGCTGATGAAGACGGGGGCCGGCGCGGGCCTGCTCTTCATCTCGCCCCTCGGAAAGCACTTGCGCTACGTACTGCGCCTCCACTTCCCGGCGTCCAACAATGTGGCCGAGTACGAAGCTCTGGTCAACGGATTGCGGATCGCCATCGAGCTAGGGGTCAGACGCCTCGACGCTCGCGGTGATTCGCAGCTCGTCATCGACCAAGTCATGAAGAACTCCCACTGCCGCGACCCGAAGATGGAGGCCTACTGCGACGAGGTTCGGCGCCTGGAAGACAAGTTCTTCGGGCTCGAGCTCAACCACATCGCTCGACGCTACAACGAAACCGCAGACGAGCTGGCTAAGATAGCCTCGGGGCGAACGACAGTCCCCCCGGACGTCTTCTCCCGGGATCTGCATCAACCCTCCGTCAAGCTCGACGACACGCCCGAGCCCGAGGTACCCTCGGCTCAGCCCAAGGTACCCTCGGCTCAGCCCGAGGTACCCTCGGCACAGCCCGAGGTACCCTCGGCCCCCGAGGGCAGAGCACTGAACGTCGAGGAAGGGCAGAGCGGGGCCACACCAGATCAAGATTGGCAGGCCCCGTACCTGCAATATCTCCGTCGAGGAGAGCTACCCCTCGGCCAAGTCGAGGCTCGGCGGGTAGCGCGACGCGCCAAGTCATTCGTCTTGCTGGGCGACGAAGAGGAGCTCTACCATCGCAGCCCCTCGGGCATCCTCCAGCGGTGCATCTCCATCGCCGAAGGTCGGGAACTGCTGCAAGAAGTACACTCGGGGGCTTGCGGCCACCACGCAGCGCCCCGAGCCCTTGTCGGAAATGCTTTCCGGCAATGCTTCTACTGGCCAACGGCGGTGGCTGACGCCACTAGAATTGTCCGCACCTGCGAAGGGTGTCAATTCTATGCGAAGCGGATACACCTGCCCGCTCAGGCCCTGCAGACAATACCCATCACCTGGCCCTTCGCTGTATGGGGTCTGGACCTCGTCGGTCCCTTGCAGAAGGCGCCCGGGGGCTACACGCACCTGCTGGTCGCCATCGACAAATTCTCCAAGTGGATCGAGGTCCGACCTCTGAACAGCATCAGGTCCGAGCAGGCGGTGGCATTCTTCACCAACATCATCCATCGCTTCGGGGTCCCGAACTCCATCATCACCGACAACGGCACCCAGTTCACCGCAAAAAATTCTTGGATTTTTGCGAGGATCATCATATCCGGGTGGACTGGGCCGCCGTGGCTCATCCCATGTCGAATGGGCAAGTAGAGCGTGCCAATGGCATGATTCTACAGGGGCTCAAGCCTCGGATCTACAACGACCTCAACAAGTTCGACAAGCGATGGATGAAGGAACTCCCCTCGGTGGTCTGGAGCCTAAGGACGACGCCGAGTCGTGCCACGGGCTTCACACCGTTTTTCCTGGTCTACGGGGCTGAAGCTATCTTACCCACTGACCTGGAATACGGCTCCCCGAGGGCGAGGGCCTACACCGAACAAAGTAACCAAGCTAGTCGAGAGGAATCGCTGGACCAGCTGGAGGAAGCTCGGGACAGGGCCTTACTACACTCGGCGCGGTACCAACAGTCCCTGCGACGCTACCACGCCCGAGGGGTCCGGTCCCGAGAACTCCAGGTGGGCGACCTGGTGCTTCGGCTGCGGCAAGACGCCCGAGGGAGGCACAAGCTCACGCCCCCCTGGGAAGGGCCGTTCGTCATCGCCAAAGTTCTGAAGCCCGGAACATACAAGCTGGCCAACAATCAAGGCGAGATCTACGGCAACGCTTGGAACATCAAACAGCTACGTCGCTTCTACCCTTAAGATGTTTTCAAGTTGTTCATATACCTCGCACCTACGCAAAGTTTAGTCGTCAAGGAAGGGTCGACCTAGCCTCGGCAAAGCCCGACCCTCCCTCGGGGGCTAAAAGGGGGGAGACCCCCTCTGCGTCGAATTTTTTCCTCGAAAAAAGGATCTCTTTTTAGCAGGATTTCTTTCGTGCTTCTTGACTACTTCGGAAAGCGGATCCTGGAAACGACGAGGTACACGTAAGCAGCCAAGGCTGACCGAGCCGAGGGACCCCTACGCCTCCGGGATACGGACACCTCACTCATCACCTTCTGCGATAAGTAACTTGCGCTCGGATAAAGCGACTCCGTGGACCGAACGAGTCATCACGCTCGGAAGCTCTCCTGCCGAAGCAGTCCTTCAAGCTTTCTCGACTAAGTCGGGGACAGGGCCTCATGGACGAGTGAAAGTACGCGTAAGCCGCAAGGCCGACCGAGCCGAGGGATTCCCATGCCTCCGGGATACGGATACCTCACTCGTCCCTTCCGCGAAAAGCAGCTTTCGCTCACACAAACATCCCTGTTACCGACAAAGTCCAGACGCTCGAAACAAGAGGAAAAAAGACGCAGCTTCGCAAGCGCGGCGAGGGTGTGTTCTTCTGGCCTCGGCGGCCGCAGAAAGCACACGCTACAAGATGATCTGATCCTGCAGGCTCGGGTCTTCACGCTGAAGGGAGTCGTAGCACCCTCGGCATCGACGACGTCTTCAGCAAAGCCCGACCCAGCCTCGGGCGGCGCCGCGGTCCAGGGACTCCTCCGGGAATCCGGCCCGAGCAGGCGGCTCAACCGGTTACCCCTGGGGCCTCGGTCAACCGGCTTCCAAGGGCGCCAGTCCAACCCGAGGCATCGACTGATCGACTTTGGCGTCGGCTCCGCTGACGGACAACACGGCTAGGCTCCGGCCAACCAGGTTCCCATTCTCGAGCCAACTCCGCCTCTGTTCATACTGATATCGCTACCCCTGGCCTCGGTCCACCGAAGGGCGGCCGAGGGGTCTCTTCAACTAAGCTAGAGGAGCCCCAGACAACAAGGCCGAACGGGCCGAGGGATTCCTACGCCTCCGGGATACGGATACCTCACCCGTCACCTTGACACGGGGCAACTCATGCTTGGTAAAGCGGTTCAGATAATCAACAGGCGAGACTTAATGCTCGAAAATGAGGAAAAAACACGGCTCCGTGCCGAAATTACATACACGTTCAGGCCTCGACAGCCGCAATGAACGAAGAACACTGGCGTACGAGACGCCACTACCAATGGAACTTCGGTTCCCTCCTCCGCAGGTACGAACAACCCCCCTCCGAAGGGGAAGGCCTGCGGAGTAACTGAAGAACGATGGGCGGCTCGCTGCCGCCCGTTCCAACCGTGACGACAACCACCCCTGCCCTAGACAGCGAAACGGCTTGGGCAGCAGCTTTGGGGAAGGTGTCACGGCAGAAGGGCTCCCCCTCGCTGGGGACGAGAACCAGCCATTCAGGCAGGGAGACGGGGACCCAGGGCCCCTAGCGCCCTGCATATCCTGGCATGGCTGGAGGAAGTCTCCGTGGGGCTCAAGGACGCCCTTCACCCCCGGGCGCAGGGGGAAGAAAGGGGCAGCCGACCCACGCGGGGGCGGTCCCCCGACTCGCCTCATCTTCCATCTTGGCCTGGATGACGAAAATCCTTGAGGCCGAGGGAGGAGTAGAGGCCGCGGCCTGGCCCGTTTTCCCCACCGTCGAACTAGAGGTCACCATCTTGGGTGACCGCCGGTGGCGGGGTGTGGCCAGGCTGCGTGATGAAAATCCTTGAAGCCGAACGATGGCTGAGAGGTACCAACTCCCATGGAGTTGCGTTCCTCCAACAAGGAGGCGGAAAGGCGGCGGATACCCCCCATCCGGGGGCTTGGAAGATGGGAAGACACGACGCTTAAGGGAGGAAGAAGACATGGTTGCCTTACGAAAGGAGTCTCCCACCTTTTAAAGGCAACTCTCCCTACGTGCGCCCCCGGGCGCCGCGGGCTGAGTCTTCTCCAACACGCTCCAAGGCCCTCCCCTGCGACTCGGGGGCTGGGTCCCGCATGTCATGCAAGCCGGCTCAGGGCAGAAGAAGCCAAACCGCCGCGCGTGGTGCGCACGACCGTCCGGCGGTTACAGGCGACCCCCCATTTTCGCCCAGACCAACGGGCAGAAGGGGCGGGCAGCCATGCAGGCGGCATGCAACCGCGCCAGATGGACGCGCTTCTCCGACTTCTGACACGCCAGCTTGGGAACCCAGGCCCACGCGTCGAGCAACCGGCGCGCCAGTTGCTGCATGCAAGCAACCGCACCGCCACTTGTGCCACCATCGCGCCTCTTCGGTTGCAAAGCCTATGCCACGACTCGAGGCGACCCAACAGCGCCAGCCTGGCGCGTCAGTCAAAGCGACCGAAAGTGGGCCGGCAGTAATAGCGGTGGCAGGCGGGCGGGCGCAGCGGTCACGTCGTCAGCCAGGCTCACGTCCCATCATGAGACAGCAAGAGAGCCTCCACTCACGGCGTGGAAACGGTGCACCCGTGACCCGTTCCTCGAACGGATCGCACGCGCGCAACGGCCGCCCCGCCAACCACTCGCCCCGTCGCATTAACTCCGCGGCGGGACACGCGGCGCCTCTGGTAGGCGGAGCGCGCGACGCTTCACCTTCGCCGAAATAAACGCGTCAGAAAAGGTACGCCACGTCGTCCGATTTCGTATCCTTTTCCGTTTTTCTCTTTCTCTATCTCTTGCAACAGGGACCGAGAAAGGGGGACACCCCGAAAGGGATCCTTCCCCGCGAAGGAACCGGGCTCCGAGCCCCCCATTACTGATCAGGGGTTCGAAGACTGGCCCCCCGAAGGGTTCAACAGTCGCCTCAGATCGCGTGGGCCCGACACCCACTACTGGTCAGGGGTTCGAAGGCCAGCCCCCCGAAGGGCTCCATGGCCGCCTCAGGCTACTCGGGCTCCGTGCCCATTACTGATCAGGGGTTCGAAGGCTGGCCCCCGAAGGGTTCACAGTCGCCTCAGACACCGAGCGAGGGATGACCAGGGGTACGTTCAATACATAACCAAGGCTCGGGCTGCGCTCCCGAGGTACCCTAGGACATTTCCGAGACCAGCGGGAACGATCTTGTAACGGAATCCCATCGGAGGGAGGCATCGAGCCCTCGGACCCCGTCGCCAGGGGACCGGGTCCGGCAAATCACCCGCAGGTACTTTTGGGCGTGCCTCTGGGCCCCTAGCCGACCCCCAACGAACGGGGCACGGACGTCCACTCGGATTACCCGCTCGCAGCTCACTGGAGACACCATGTTCGGTGCCCATCGAGGGTAACATGGCGCACTCCCCCCCTCCTCCTTGCGGAAAGGCGACGCAGGGGCGTATTTAAAAAGTCGAGTCTGTCCCTGATCGTCCTCTCGCCCTGTGCAGAGGCTCGGGGGCTGCTCTCGCAAAAACTGGCTCTGGCCAAATCGTTGACAGCGTCAACATACCAGCCCGAGAGCTTGGGCCCCGACCGTGCACCCGGGCTACGGCCAGTTCGCATGAGGGAACGACCAGACCAGCCGAAGCGTTAAGCGAAGTATTAAGACCTCGAAGGAGTGTAACCACTCCTCCGAGGCCTCGGGGGCTACACCCGGCGGGTGCGCTCGCGCGCACCCACCGGAACGAAATGCAACCGAGAAAGGCTGGTCCCCTTGCAAAAAAGTGCGACAAAAGCCTCCAAGCGAGTGCTGACACTCCCTTCGAGGCTCGACGGCTACTGTCGGGGACCATAATTAGGGGTACCCTCAAGACGCCTAATTCTCAGCTGGTAACCCCCATCAGCATAAAGCTGCAAAGGCCTGATGGGCACGATTAAGTCAGGGATCAGTCCACACGAGTGACTCGATCACGCTTCGCCCGAGCCTAGCCTCGGCCAAAGGCAGCCGACCTCGAGAGACTTCCGTCTCGCCCGAGGCCCCCTTTTTTATGGCGGACACATCACCGGCTCGCCCGAGGCCTTGGCTTCGCTCAGAAGCAACCTTGACTAAATCGCCACACCGACTGACCAAATTGCAGGGGCATTAAACGCAAAGGTGGCCTGACACCTCTATCCTGACACGCGCCCCCGGCAGGGCCGAAGTGACCGCCGTCACTCCACCGCTCCACTGGCCAGTCTGACAGAAGGACAGCGCCGCCTGCGCCACTCCGACTGCAGTGCCACTCGACAGAGTGAGTCTGACAGGCAGTCAGGCCTTGCCACGGCGAACTACGCTCCGCCCGACCCCAGGGCTCGGACTCGGGCTAAGACCCGGAAGACGACGAACTCCGCTCCGCCCGACCCCAGGGCTCGGACTCGGGCTAAGACCCGAAAGACGGCGAACTCCGCTCCGCCCGACCCCAGGGCTCGGACTCGGGCTAAGACCCGGAAGACGGCGAACTCCGCTCCGCCCGACCCCAGGGCTCGGACTCGGGCTAAGACCCGGAAGACGGCGAACTCCGCTCCGCCCGACCCCAGGGCTCGGACTCGGGCTAAGACCCGGAAGACGGCGAACTCCGCTCCGCCCGACCCTAGGGCTCGGACTCGGGCTAAGACCCGGAAGACGGCGAACTCCGCTCCGCCCGACCCCAGGGCTCGGACTCGGGCTAAGACCCGGAAGACGGCGAACTCCGCTCCGCCCGACCCCAGGGCTCGGACTCGGGCTAAGACCCGGAAGACGACGAAACTCCGCCTCGCCCGACCCCAGGGCTCGGACTCCGCCCTGGCCTCGGCCGAACGACTTCCGCCTCGCCCGACCCCTTGGCTCGGGCTCGGCCGCGGCAACAAAAGGCAGACTCAACCTCGGCTTCGGAGGAACCCCCACGTCGCCCTGCCTAGGGCACAGACCGCCACGTCAACAGAAGGCGCCATCATCATCCTACCCTGAATCAACTCGGGTCACGGAGGACAAGACCGGTGTCTCATCCGGCCAGCTCCGCCAGAGGGGCAATGATGGCGCTCCACAAGCTCTATGACGACGGCGGCCCCCGGCTCTCTTACGGAAGCAGGACAACGTCAGCAGGGACTCGACCGCTCCAACAGCTGTCCCTCCATCAGGCTCCGCCGCACCTCCGACAGCCACGACATCACGCCAGCAGGGTGCCCAGATCTCTCCGGCTGCCACATTGGCATGTACCTAGGGCGCTAGCTCTCCCTCCGCTAGACACGTAGCACTCTGCTACACCCCCCATTGTACACCTGGATCCTCTCCTTACGACTATAAAAGGAAGGACCAGGGCCTTCTCAGAGAAGGTTGGCCGCGCGCGACCGAGGACGGGACATGCGCTCTCTTGGGGCCGCTCGCTTCCCTCACCCGCGTGGACGCTTGTAACCCCCCTACTGCAAGCGCACCTGACCTGGGCGCGGGACGAACACGAAGGCCGCGGGACTTACACCTCTCTCACGCTCGACTCCGGCCACCTCGCCACTCCCCCCTTCGTGCTCGCCCACGCGCTCGACCCATCTGGGCTGGGGCACGCAGCACACTCACTCGTCGGCTTGGGGACCCCCCTGTCTCGAAACGCCGACAGGGTAGTAGATGACTAGCTCCCTGAGGCATGTGATGGACCCCGCCATCTCGCTGATGACATCGTCTATGGCCTCCTTGGCCACGACGATCGCGTCAAAGGCATTTCGTGAGAGGAACACAAGCAGGTAGGGTACACAGTCTCGCTAGCGCCGGTGATGTAGGCGTAGGCGGCCATGTCGTGGGCGTTGTGAAGCATCGACAAGATGAGCTGCACGATGCCGTCTGGTACAGAGTTCATGCTGACCTCGCCATAGTTGTTGTCCCATTCCATCGACAACGCTCGACAAAAGGCCGAGCCCAACGCACACGCGAGAGACCACATGATGTGATGGGTATGGGATGTACGAGGTTTGAAGAGGAAAAATGAGGTTCTAAGAGAAAGATGTGTGTGATGGGATGAAAAAAGAAGGATTCGAAACAAAGCGTCATTTCTCCGTAACTAGTGACATAGGTGGGTAATTAACTCTGAATTCCACGTTTACATCTGAAAACTTGTTTTATGGAGTACCCCTTTTGTTGCTCCGCCAAAATGGTGTTCACCCCAACTCCATGTTTTTTGAGTAGCGGAGTTGCTGGATTTCAGATTGTTTGGAAAGCAAATCGTGGAGCGGAACAACAAAACATGGAGTGGAGCAATCTCAAACACCCTCTAATTGTTTTGGGACTAGCCATTAGCGTAACAGTAAAATATCTGAATCCCATATATTTGACACACTTCTATGATTTTTTATGTATGGCCCTGAATGTTATTTAATTTCACACTAACAATATAATCGAAGTAATTGGGCAAAAGAATATTCTAAAAACATCATTAGAAATACAATTTTATGTGTAGTGCCATAACTTGGCAAGTATAAAAGCTATGAGATAGTTCCTAAGTTGAGACTACCCTCACAACAACCACATACACATATAATTTGATAGAAGTTTTGAGTTTTGATATAGATACCTTGCATTTTTTTTATTATTCTAGGCTTTGATACTTAAAATTGATAAATACATGTAGGTTTGTGTGGACTACATAGTTTCCTAGTAAAAGTATTTGCTAAGAACTTGTTCAGTTGCACAAGAATCAAAGGGGATCAAGATGTATTAAATCTATTTATATTTAATTTTGATAAGGAAGAGATTTAATCCTCTCTAATTTTCTTCAATTTCTTTCCAATTTAACAAGCCCTAGTAGGCGCTTTGCATTAGGTAGTATCGAGTTTTAAAGAGGAACAAAGGCGAAAGTAAGAGGATTAACATCACAACTAAGCTAAGAGGTAGCTCGGGTTCATCAATTCACGTGTTAATAAAGTGCGTTTGCCTTAACGGTTTGTTGGCATTTGACAATTATCTTATTGTTATGATCCAAACTGGCCTGCTTGTTAAATTCAAGGGTCTGTATGGGAACTCTTTCTAAAAAACACATATTATAATACCATAGTTTATTGTATACCAGGATATAACTATGATATATTTTACTTAGTCCAATTTAACATCTGTGTAGAGACATAATATTTTAGTTATAGTGTAGGAGAAAAGAAGACTGTAACTACCAAAAATATCGTGGTATTGGTAAAATCATGGTTTAAAATAAGAGTTTTTAGATGTGCTCCTAAACGTCTTTTGATCTAAAATATCATGATATGCTTAAATACCATGATATTATCTTGGGACTAAGAAAATATTATGCTCCTAAACATACCATAAAAGGTAGGATTTGCCGATACTAAGTACCCTCGTCCCTCCCAAAAACATTAACGACATCCGAAGTGGTCATAGATGCCCTTTTTAATTTGAAGCTAGCCGAGTTCTGTAAGACTATCTTCGATAGATAGTGTAAAATATAGAACACATAACTATAAACAATGTTACACCCGTAAATTATTGTGGGTCACAAATTATAATTTCATTGTATTTTTTTTTCTAGCGAGTCAAATCGAATTGGTCGAGTCGAATAGTCCATAATCAGACCTATTTGCATAGAGGTAACACCCGATTCCGATAGACCGGCCCACTCAAACCAAAACACATGTCGATGTAGGTGTCTTTTGTTTTGAAATCAGCCGTGAAGCCGTCTCCATGAAAGACCAAGACAATGCGGACGCGTCGTCGGCGTCGGCGTCAGCCGACGGAACGGAAGAAGCGGGCCTTTGTTTCGGGAGGGCGGCCCGCGTGCTGCTGGTGTTTTACTGGCTGATTACTGCTGCTGCTGCCGCCGCCCACGGCCGTCGGTCTCGCGCAGGGCAAATCTACCCCGCTCGCTCGGGCTCGGGCCGCCCCACCCACCCACCCCACCACGCCTCCTCGAGCTTCATCATCATTCCTTGCTTCCTCCCTGCCCTCCTCCCTCTTCCGCTTCCGCTTCCCGAGATCCCCATCCGGCCACCCCCATCCTCTGACCGCACCTCCATGCCGCACTAGCTCGCCCGCCCACTCTCCACCCAGCACCCGCCGCGCAGCGAGATCCAGCGCCGCCCGCTCCCCGCAGGTGCTCGGCGGAATGTCCCACCGCCCGCCGGCGCCAATGCCGGACACCCTCTCGGACGCCTTCGCCGCCGCGGTGCTCCTCTCCTCCACCGACAAGCCGGACACGCTGCCCCCGGGGAGGCTCTCGCCCGTCTCCCCGCTCCCGCACTCCTCCAAGCACGGGCACCACCACCCGACCCCGAGCTCCTCCTCGGGCTCCTCCGGCTCCGTCTCCCGGGCCCCGCTCGCGCCCGCCTCCGGCCTCGCCTCGCGCCGGAGCCACTCCGGCGAGATCCCGCTCCCTTCCGAGGCGCCCCCGCGCCACCGCCGCACAGGCTCCGGCCCACTCATCTTCACATCCGGCGCGTGCTCCAGCTCCGCCACCTCGCCGCTCACCAACGCGCTCCCCGCGGGCAACATCTGTCCCTCCGGCCGCCTCGCCAAACCGCTCCCGTCCCCCTGCCCCGTCGCGACCCCGCCGCCCCGCGCCTCCCGCCACGACGTGCTCGGCTCCGGGACCGCCAACTACGGCCACGGGAGCATCGTCCGCTCCCGCGGCGGGGGCGCCGTGCCCGCCGCCACCGACGACGACGCGGTCCTCAGGCGCGCCATGTCGGCCGCCGACCCCGAGGAGGTCAAGAGGGCCGGGAACGACCTATACAGGAAGGGCTGCTTCGAGGGGGCCCTCAGGCTCTACGACCGCGCCCTCGCCCTCTGCCCCGACAATGCTGCGTGCCGGGGCAACCGCGCCGCCGCTCTCATTGGCCTCGACCGCCTCGGCGAAGCCGTCAAGGAGTGTGAGGAGGCGCTACGGATTGATCCGTCCTACGGCCGCGCGCACCACCGCCTCGCGTCGCTGCATATAAGGTGAATGGATTGCTTGGGCCTTGGGGTGGTGGCCGGCACAGAGATTGCTTCTCGGATCTGATGCAACTTCTTTTCTACAGAATGGGCTTGCTTTGCTCCACCGATCTCATCCTCAGCTAAATAAAAAATACTAGAGTGATCTGCCACCATTATGTATCTCGAGTTCGAATCTAAACTTTGCTATTTTTAGCAGAGCTTGCGAAAACGGTCATGGGGTATGTTGCTTCAGTATTGGTTGCTCATGGTCACGGAGTGAGGACTATTTCCACAATAGGCTCAATGTTTTTTTTGTTAGCAGAGGATCGTACTTTAGAGCGTTACTAGTTTCCTTTCCATGTGGTACCGGGTTCATTTGACTATCGAACACTGCCTTGTGTGTCGCTCTCCATCCCCTTCATAGTTCGGGATTAGTGGATTTTCTTCTTTCCAGACAACTACTAATTGCTTGTTTGGTACAAAGCTGCAAATAGTAAACATATAGAGGGTCACTGCAGCCCTATTTTCTAGTCGTTTTTACCATTTTTTTCTTGTTCAGTGTAGTGTCCGGTGCTGAATCTTTTGTGCATTATCGTTGATCCTTTTGTATTGGCTTCATGAGTTAGACTATAATAGACCAAGTGATTCATTATTATTCACTCGTACCAGTTTTTTTTAATATGAGCTTATGTCCTTATTGAACTGCAGGCTAGGACACATTGAGGATGCTCTGAAGCACTTGTCACTTGCAACCCCACAGCCTGACCTCCTAGAATTGCACAAATTGCAAACAGTGGAGAAGCACTTGGGGAGATGTCTGGATGCGCGAAAGGCTGGGGACTGGAAGAGTGTGCTAAGGGAAAGTGATGCAGCTATTGCGGCTGGAGCTGACTCCTCGGCTCTGGTTAGATTCTACCCTTCTCCTAACTCAATATTGGCTAGCTGAATCTCAGTTCAAATGTTCAATGGTATATGCTTACCTAATTTGCACTTTCAGCTCTTGGCTGCTAGAGCAGAAGCCCTTCTCCGTCTCAATTTACTTGATGAGGCTGATCTTGCAATCTCTAGTGCCTCCAAATTGGATTATACATCTTCATGCTCCTCAGACACCAAATTTTGTGGGTTTCTTGCCAACGCCTACCTGTTTTATGTACATGCCCAAATTGACATGTCATCAGGAAGGTAATTTGGTTACTTTCTTTATTTCCTGCTACATACACAAATAAGTTAACTGGTAATATGCTCCTAGTCTTTCCACCTGAATGAAGGGAAAAGGCTGCACTACCAAGTTATAAGTCATGTCTATGGAGCTATTTCTTTCTTTTTATTACATTTTCCTGCTATAGCAAACTGTAGTCAAATAGCACTCTAGTTCCTTTGAGATTTGCTCTGAGGGTGAACAGAGAAGCTCAACAGCCTTAAATCAAAAGTATTTTAACTTATCAGGTTCTTGTAGGTTACTTTATCTGCTGTAGCTTGATATCATATGACTTGACAGCTGTGAACATTTTGCAGGTTTGACCATGCGGTCTCCTCCATAGATAAGGCTAGGATAATAGATCCAGGAAACACTGAAGTGGTAAACATGCATAACAAAGTGAAATCTGTGGCCAGAGCACGTTCTCTAGGGAACGAGCTCTTCAATTCTGGAAAATTTTCAGAAGCTTGCGTTGCTTATGGTGAAGGGCTCAAGCAACACCCTATGAACAAAGTTCTGTACTGTAATAGGGCAGCTTGTAGGTTCAAGCTTGAGCAGTGGGAGAAGTCAATTGAAGACTGTAATGAAGCTCTCAAGATTCAATCCAATTATACCAAGGCTTTGCTCAGGCGGGCAGCATCCTACGGCAAGGTGGCATATTTCGTTCTTCATCCCTTTTTGGTTTTTTAACCCTTTTTCCTGATTTAGAGTTTTGGAAACTCAAAAGCAACTTCATTTATTGCTCTTTTGGTGGTTAGATGGAAAGATGGGTTGAATCTGTGAAGGATTATGAGATTCTCAGAAAAGAACTTCCAGGTGACGCGGAGGTTGCTGAGGCCTATTTCCACGCCCAGGTTGCTCTCAAGTCATCTCGTGGTGAGGAGGTATCCAACATGAAATTTGGAGGAGAGGTTGAAACAATTATAGGAATGGAACAGTTCCAGATGGCCACATCTTTGCCAGGTTAGTCTTATAACCAGCGATATTCATTATTTCATAATGTCGATTCATGTCTTCTTTTTTATTGATACCACGAGCAAGTTTCTTGGAAATCTTATGATTCCCATTTTTCATTATGTGCATCGATGCATTTTCCTATAACATTAACATGTATCTATTCCTTTAGTTCTGACAGCGAAGAAGAATGCTTACTTATCAAGTAGTAATAGCAAGAACCTTCCATATAGAGAACGGCGTTTGAATGAGATCTTAGCATTGCATTTGGTTGCTCAAGTTCTGAACAGCTCACCCAACCAAATGTTACCAGAATCTAACCGAGCTGATCCCTAAGCCCATGAGTTTTGGCTAATCTCTGGATGATGCAAAAGACAAGGTCCTTTAGCTAGTCATCAATTAGTGCAACTGGACCACACAAGCACCCTCTCTATTTTGTCCTCGTTTTTTTAGATTTACATTGGATGCTTGATGTCTGACCACACAAGCACCACCCTCCATTTTCCTCTATTTTCCCTTAGATATTGTTGGCACACACAACATAATCATATCTCCATCACTCAAGAATAGGCAGTCCCATTTATATGTTATAGTTAAGATGAATTTCCAAAATGTTCTGCTTCCTCTGCTGCCTGTTCCTCGCACATACAGCCGCTAATGTTGACTTGCAGATGAGTAATAATTGAACAGAGCAGTAGTACGACAATCTTGACTTTTTTTGTGATAGGCATGAGGTTGTAGCACAGGCTGGCAGTACTTGTTACTGTTTTCTGACGTGCAAGCAATCTTCACATGGCCTTTTGTTTTCCTGTCATTGTACTAATGCTGGTTGGAAGTACATAATTTGGTTGCTCTTTTGTCTTGTACTATCTGGTCACTTGCTCTCTGTGAGTCTTGTGCCCTTGCTGTAACAGTAGCCCTTAGCTTTCTTCATTCGACATATCTTATTGGTCTATATGAAACAGGTGTTTCAGTCATCCATTTCATGACGCCTTCCAATCAGCAGTGCTGCAAGGTTTCCCCATTCGTGAACACACTGTGCGCCAGATACCCATCTGTTAATTTCCTCAAGGTAACTAACACGGCCATCCACGTCACCGTCCCTTATCCGCCCTACATTAACATGCCATTTTTTTTGTCTCCACTTCAGGTCGATGTGAACGAGAGCCCTGCTGTCGCACGCGCCGAAAACGTGAGGACAATTCCAACGTTCAAAATCTACAAAAATGGTATTAGAGTCAAAGAGATGATTTGCCCCAGCCAACAGCTGCTGGAATATTCAGTGAGGCATTTTGGGATTTAGGCCATGAAGCCCCCGATGATTCGATGTTCGTTTCCTTCTGCCTCCAGCTAGCTTCTCTGGAGCGAGCACAGCACAGGCTTTAGCCGGGAGCAGAACCAGTCAAGCTCATCTTGACGAAGGCAAGCATGAAAATTGGAAAGCGAAGAGCAACTCTTCCCCGGCATTTTCCACCCCCACAGCCCCTTACGTTTTTCGTCCTATTCTCCATTTGTTGATTACCTGCTTAATTTATTCTTTCAATCTGTCTCGTCCGTACATCATTGTTGCCAAATTTCTTTAGAACAAAAGAAACATCCTCTCCTGATTCATGTGAAGAATGACTGTACATTTTTTTACTTCCATGTTTACCAGACAACCAAGGAAAGAAAGGTATAGATTGCATTTTGTACGCAAGCTACACATCGCTATTGCCTATTAGCACTGACTGGATAGTGGTTTAGTGGATACGTTGCCAACCTTGCAATAGCCTGAATTCACATCACATGCTGGAACAGAGGTTTGGCTGGACCCTGTGAAATGTCCATGTACTGTGTAACTTAGGCCCTGTTTGGTTTCCTTAGTCACTAGACTAAATTTTAGTGACTAAAGTTTAGTCGCTAAAGTACCTCGTTTGGTTCCAGTGACTAAACCGGACTAAAGATCATTAATTGCTATGAATAATGACTATTTTACCTATATTAATTAATGGATGTTTGCTATAAGAAGAAAGTGGAGAGGGCAAATAAGGTAAAATACTACTTTAGTCCCTTTTAGTCACCCCCTTAGTGACTAAAGAACTAAAGTTTAGTCAACTCACTTTAGTCACCATGTTTGCTTCTTTAGAGACTAAAAGTGACTAAACTTTAGTCACTAAACTTTAGTCATCCCAAATCAAACGGGGCCTTATACGAAACGCTTTTAATCTGCAGAAATTACAGAGGAAATCTCGTTGCTGCAAATCCATTCCCGTTATAGAAGAAAGGAATATTGGGTTCTGAGATTCCTCCTTTACCTGGGGACTGTGGACCGGTTAGTTCGTTGTTCTCTGTACTTTTTTTTGGCACCGACACGTGGGCCCGGCGTACCATGAGGCCGACATGTCAACGTCGAGACAAGGCGTGGCGAGACTGGCTGCTTTGGCATTTCTTTCCTCTCCCTCCAGATGGAGATGGGCACATGCGTTTCTGTCCCATCACCATGCCCACATGCGGACTCGCAGTCCTTTCTTGTACATACCGGAACATGCCGCAGACTTGTTTAGCTTTTATATGATGCATGCATCATCTTGCATACAGGCAGCCTATACTCTAGTAGAAAGAATTGCCACGCTGGCTTTTATTTTGCCAGTGCTTCTGTCAGTAATTAGCATCATCTAGCGTATACTTCCATCAACAATCTTGGGAGACTCGTGGTAACTTAGGGATGTATGATGCTAGCGTATACTTCCATCAACAATTTTGGGAGACTCACGATAACTTAGGGTAACTTAGGGGTGTTTGAATATAACTAATAGTTAACTTCTAAAATTAGCTAAGAGATCCAAACAATCTAGCTAAATAGTTTAGCTATTAGCTACTTTTAGTAAATTAGCTAATAGTTAGCTAGCTATTTGTTAGCTAATTAATTCTACTAGCAATTTTTAGCCAACTAACTATTAGCTATAGTGCATTTAAACACTTCCTTAGTGAGACAGTGCTCTCAGTGATACCTCTAATTTACTATTATTTTGTTGAGAACATATCTGGTGCACATGGAAGTTTAGTGCATATAGTGCATATATTAAATCATCACCACTCATCTTAGATCTAACGTCTCTAGTTGTTTGGTATATTTTGCTAAGGACACCCTCCGACGTGGTGAGATGTAAGGTGAAAGGTGTTATTTGTAAATTACAATGATCAACCATAGATGTTAAATCTAAGATGGATGATAATGATTTAATATGTGCATCATGTACACTAAGCTTCCATGTGCACCAGATATGTCCTCTATTTTGTTTTCTAATTCATGGTGAGCCTAGTCTAGACTTAGGATGGTGTTGTTATGGGCTGTCTTCGATGGATCATGTAAAATAAATGATATGATACTGTAGATGATATTGTTTAAAACTATTTGCGGAATAAAAATTAAAATATGAGATAAAATAGGAGATGGGATAGAGTGACGGGGAACTTTTAGCAACGAACAAGGAACTGCACAGTATATGATCTCATCAAGTCATCATGCAGGGGAGAGTGATCAGTGATGCACATATCAATCACAAAATTCAAAATTTATCAACAAACAAGGAACTGCACAGTATGACAATGAGTGCAACCAATCAAGAAGAATGAGTATTGCGACGGAATGATTTACACCCGTTCAAATATCTTGTATCATGTCTCGATACAAGATCTCTGTTCAGCGCATATCAATCACAAAATTCAAAAAATTGGACTCACGTTTTGTATAAGTTACAGGTCAAAATGTAAGAGAAATGAAATTAGAGGATGTAGTCTACTCAATAGTCGCAAACAAGGCTGCAAATTGTTATCCAAGGAGGCGTTCCACATGGTGTGCCACGGATTTTGCGAGACCGTCAGCTTCTACCTGCGTAGATGCCTCTGCGTACACCCGTACCACATCTTCTGTACCGGATGGACGCACAAAGCATCGCCCGTGGGTGTAGTTGGCTGCAGTGACATCGCGATTTGAGCATCAGTCACACTACCGCATAGTAAATCAGACCTCAAGGTAGCGATGCAGAACTGTCACACGCTGCATGACATAATGAAGTTGGTACTTACCGGTCTCCTTATCTATCAATTCTTGCAAACTAGAAGGTTGGCTAACTTTTGTCTCTGCATCTGTTGTAACAATCACACTTCGATCTTTAACTTTCACCTGAAAAGGCGTAGCAATGTTCAGTGAACACCTGGTTATGGCAGGTCAGTAGTTGAATGAAAAAAAAGTGAGTGCAATATTTATGGTTCCATCATCTTCAGTAAACATAAGGTGACTTAAAACCAAAAAAAGGAGGAAAGTGCAGTCAAGGACTCACTTTCAGTTGTCTACTGGGCAAATCACTATACAGTCCACACCAATCCTGAAATGACCATCCTTTATACTGTAAAATAGCCTCTACTAAAAGCAAACCACTCAGAGCATCACCTACTGCCTGATTGATCAGCTGACTCGCTGCCAACAATCTCATTACAGCGTGGTACTGTGCTGAACCTAGAAAGGGCATTAGACCAACCACATCAAACAAACTGTTGAAAGGGAGAATAAGGACGTAAAACAGATAGCAAGAGCGTACCAATGTCAGCTTGAGAGGAGAGCTCATTGCTTAATGACTCTAGTTGAGAGATGAAATCCTCTGAGAATACCACAGTCCCATGCCCATTTGCCTCAAAGTATATACCAATGTCATACTCCAAGGCCCTTTTGTGCAGATATTTCACTCCTGTAGGAGTGAATACCACTTCGAGGCCAAGGCTCTTCAGAAACAGCGTCGACGCTCCATTTGCATAAGCTGTCTGAACTATTCCAAGCCTTGCAGACAATGACTTGTTTGCTTGGCCACCATTGTTATTAACGATATCTAGCTGCTCTCTGATAAATAGGGCAAACAGAGATAGTATCTTATCTCCATCAACAAGATCAACCCTATTGTCACTAGCTGATGACAACCGGAAGTAGACGAGTCGATCAGCATCACCATCCAAACTTGCACACCTAAAATGCTAGGAGAAAATGGTAAGCTGACTAAAAAAATAAAGATAGGCAAGCATCAAGCATGAGCAACTACCGATTGTCTCACCTGACACCAACATCTTCAGGGTTAAATCCATGTGGAGTAACTCGCTCCTTTTGAACAAAGTCTGCGCCACACATGTGATTTAGTATCCCTTCTCCTTCCTTGCCCGAATTCCTCACACTAATATCTATGCCTGAAAGCTCCACCTTTATTTGTTCGAGCTTCACCCCACCAATGCCATTCGCTCCATCGACAATAAGTTTCTTGGCAACCTCATCCCCACCTTTACCTTTTGGCACTAATTCCAACATACGCCTGGTGAAATTTAATGCTAGAAACTCATCATCAAAGACACTATAGTAGTTCGTGGGAGACTAAAAGCAGCAGGACAATGACTAGAAAATAACCTGAACGATCCAATAAGCTGCCTAAAATAATATGACTCGGAAGCCATGACACCTTTGTTTTTGCTCCGGACCATCCAATGCAGTTGAGGGGTGGTCAAAATTCCCATATCGACTGCGCGTGCGCCAACTATAGCATTTATTCCCTAGAATTTGGAGAGCAACTTTGAGGGAGCAATCCGATTGGAATCAATTTTGAAGGAACGGATCGACATGGCACACCTGCAGTGCAGCGTCGAGGAGGTAAGCTCCTGTAGGTCTGGTATCTCTGCCAAGCAGCACTTGCGCTGTGTCTTCCCCTCCCAATGGAATGCCCTCGTCCTTGGCAAACTGAAGCACCATCTGTGTGGGGAGAACAAACGGTGGTTTGCATGATTCACGTATTTTATTTTTATTTACTCCAAGCAAGTACCAGTACTTGTTTGTGTGGATCAATCTGTGCAACTGGCGCTGAATCCTAATGGAAACAAGTGGAACGAAGCTGAGGAATAGACGAGGCCTGACCGCCTGATCCATTACCTGGAGGAGGGCGTCAGGGTCGGGGGCGTTGGCGAGCGCGTCGGCGAAGGGCTCCCAGTGCTGGGCCATCATGCCGCCGTCGGGGTCGGCGATCTTGACGCCGTTGTCGCCGATGGGGTTGTGGGAGGCGGTGATGACGATCCCGACGGCGGCGCCTGCGAGCTTGACGGAGCGGAGCGCGGCGAGGATGCCGGCGCGGCAGACGGCAGGCGCCATGGTGGCGCCGTCGGCGCGGAAGCCCGCCGTGCCATAGGAGAACCTGCAGCCT
The DNA here is from genome assembly GCF_902167145.1 of Zea mays. Lineage (NCBI taxonomy): Eukaryota > Viridiplantae > Streptophyta > Magnoliopsida > Poales > Poaceae > Zea > Zea mays. Next base: position 3,362,262 of record NC_050098.1, on the reverse strand, counting down.
GCGCCGTGCCCGACCCCGTCTCATGCTCCGGCCCGTGCGGATTGGTTGCGTTGGCGGTGACGCGGCAGAGTGGGGAAGCAGCACGTACCGCTTGGGAGAGGGAAGCGGGTCGCGGCGGCGATAAGGCGGCGGCGCTGCTCCTGCTCCTGCTCCTCCTGGTTGGCGGCCATGGCGTCGTCCTGATCGGATCTGACGCGATCACTTGTCAACGTGGGGAAACCGGCTCGACTACAGAAAACAACGCGTCTGTGTCTGTCTCCTAATTCGCCGGAATCAGATGAAAGTGCAGAGGCGCCGTCGCAGATTCAGTTCAGCTCAGCTCAGCCATCTCTTACAATGGTGCTGGAATTTCGCGTTCATCTCTCCGGCTACTTCCTCGGTCCACAGTACTCCACATGCACGAATGGAGAAGATCTTCTGAAAGCTGTGACTCGGTGAATAAGAGGGTTTAAGTAGAAAAGAGGCATTATGTCATTTAACTGTTATATACTCCCTCCATTTCAATTTATAACTCGTTTGATTTTTTTTATCCATTTCAATTTATAACTCGTTTGATTTTTTTATCGTAAGAGCGTCTACAAGAGCTCTATTAAAACCTTCTCTAAGAAGCTCTAAAATAGCTCTAAAAATTGAAATAGGACCACATTTAAAATATCCATGCTTTCTTAAAAGCACATATTAATTAATACTTAAAAACCATCGATTTTTAAACTAAATGAGAAACTAAAAGGTAAACTGTAAACCAAACTTGTTCCATCCCTTTTCTTAGTAATCTCGAGGATGATATTATTTTTAAGGGTATAGAATATAACACTCCAAAATCCTATTCTGGATAAATTAGAAAAAAACTCATTTCGTGTCTTAAATAAATGTGGTTTCAAATAATAAATTACATAGGGAAAAAATTATGTGAACTATCCTTTGTGTTAAAGACCTATTCTCTAAAAGAATTAAGATAAATTATCTCTTAATATAGATTTTACCTAGAAATTATATTCTCTTAAATAAATATGTGAAGAATATAGATTTATTCTATTGTACTTATAAAATTGGCTATGTAATTAAACTATTCTCTTAAGTAATAATGTGGTGGAGTTGTATATGTGAAATTACTACTTTCATGAATTATATACTTACAATCATTTATTTATGGCACATGACCAGCACTCCATCGGGCACGATCACCACCTGGTCTCTCCTCCTGATCTCTCCTCCTGAGGCCTAACAGCAAGAGGCAAAACACCTATAGACCTCGTAGGACGTCTCTAAATAGGCTGAGCATGTACACAATGAGAAAGGGCGGTTCATGTTCTTCCTGCTCGACTCAGAAACCCGTCGCTCATCTCTTTTCCTCCTAAAGAAAAAATGAGTCTGATGCCCATCCCTCTCACAATACTCATAATGGAACCTCATCCCTCTTTTAGGTAGAATTTTCTTGTGGGAGGTGGCTTTATTTTTGGATGGCTGAGATGCTCTAAGAAGGGGATCACTAGAGATGTCGGGAAGGGTATCAACTGTGTTCCTGAGATGGTTAGGTTTTGGAACACACACTTGTTTCCGAGGAGGAGCTCTCATAGGCTCCTCAATCACTCCATCTCTCACATGAGTAATAGGATTAGGTAGAGTGATTTTGATAAGCTTGGGAGTGGCATAAGGTTTGTCTGATGGTTTCAATCCACTCACTCACCAACCTTTCCAAAGCAAGTGACTCTTCCATCCTTAGCAACAAAGCCAAATCTCGATCCGCCAGTTCCCCTCTTGAACTGATTGACCACCATGCCCAACTGGGGCTCAATGCACGGCACCAAACTGAAGACCGACCAAAGGTATGTGTTTTCTTCCTCGATCCGGGTCTTGTCGTGTCTACAGGACTCAAGAGCAAACTACAAACCCTCACAAAGTGCACACTGCGCAAGTGCAGAAGCACTCATTGAGCTAGCCTTCTCAAGTAAGGCTATCCTAGCGTCCCTCTCCGCTAGATCAGTCTGCAAATCAGGACAAGCGGTACACGCACCTAATAAACTAGATCTAGATCTCAACTCGTCGTGTTCATCTAGCAAGGTGGCGTACTTGGTCTGCAAAGTTGTGATGTTCGACATGTGTAGAGCGTACTCATCATATTCAGTCTCGTCAAACACCACAATTGAAGCCTAACAGACTCTCATACTTGAACAAGACAAAGGGAAAGTGCTCCCTAAGCATGCTCTCATACTTGAATTTAAAATCTTTACTCTCACGAGCAGCAAGCCTAAGCAACTTATCCTGCCTTGCCAAAGCAGTCGTCGGCTCCTCTACCTCAGCGGCGAGATCATCGGTGGAGTGTGATACCTCAGAAGTAGAGTCGTCTCCGATATCCTAGTTGTTGCCTCCCACATCATCATCACCAAGGTCTATGATGCAAAGGCCGTCTGCGGTGTCAGTGAGGAAGTAGAGTCCGTTCAACTTGTCCTCGGCTCGCCTGTCAGTCTCCTCATCGCTCGAGGACACTGCATCGTCGGAGTTGTGGTCGAGGTCACCGAGGGAGGTGAGGAAGACACACTCCTTGATCTTGGCCTTCTGGAGGTACTTCTTCTTGAGCACCTCCTTGTCGAATCCTCCCTTAGACTTGTGCTTGTCGAAGGTGTAATCCTTCTTGCCCTTGCGCCGACCAGAGTGGTGGTCGCGCGAGCCAGCCTCCTGCTTGCTCATCTTGGGGGCAACTAGCAACAAAGTGACCGAGGTTGCCACAGTTGTAGCAACCATCCTTCAACCCACCACGCCGTCGGCTCATACAGTTGTTGTGGAACCATGTGAACCGACTGGCCACATGCGCCAGCTCCTCATCCCCATGGACCTCCACCTGCTCCTGTGTGATGGTCAATAAAGTAGACACAACAAACATAGAAGATGAGGGGTTAGAGGAAGCACCACCTCTAGAGACCAGGGCCATGGTGGGTGCACCAGGGTTCTCAATCTTGGCCCGGGTCTGGTGGTCAATCTAAGTGGACTTGAGCGTGCTGAACAACTCATCCACGGTGATAGTCTCATAGTTGGTCAATGAAAGGGAAATGGCCTTAACCATTTTCTATAATTGATTTTAGTGCTTAACAACCATCACAAATCTTATGGACTAACTAGTTTGTCTAGTTGATTGATTCATAGGTGCATAAGTGAAAGGGAAATAGGGTCAAACCTTTTCCTATAAATATTTTGGTGGTTGAATTGCCCAACACAAATATTGGACTAACTAGTTTGCTCTAGATTATATGTTCTACAGGTGCCAAAGGTTCAGCACAAACCAATAAAAAGATTAAAGTTAGGGTTCAAAAGAAAGGAGCAAAAGAAACCGAAGTGAACCCTGGTCTGGCGCACCGGACAGTGTCCGGTGCACTAGGTTGGATCGACTTCAAACTCTTCATCTTCGGGTTTCTGAGACCGCGCTCCGCTATAATTCATCGGACTGTCCGGTGTGACAGCGGAGCAACGGCTCCCAAGCGCAACGGTCGACTCCAACGATCGCCTGCAACGTGAACAGTGCGTGGATAGTTCGCGCAGAGTCAGAGCAGCGCCAGAAGGCGCACCGGACAGTGAACAGTGACTGTCCGGTGCGACATCGAACTATCCGGTGCCACAGGCTGTCAGAGCTCCAACGGTCGAAACCGTCAGAACCCTAACGGTTGGGTAACGTGGCTGGCGCACCGGACAGTGTCCGGTGGCCGGTGGCGTACCGGACTGTCTGGTGCGCCCATCGACAGTAGCCCTCCCCAATGGCTGTTTTGGTGGTTGGGGCTATAAATACCCCCAACCACCACCAATCAAGGAATCCAAGTTTCCAGCATATTGCATTCAATACAAGAGCTCTAGACTTCAATCCGAGACACAAACAAGAGATCAAATCCTCTCCAAAGTCCAAAACCACTCCAAACACTTAGTGACTTGTGAGAGAGAGATTTTTGTGTTCAATTGAGTTCTTGTCGCTTGGATCGCTTTTCTTCTTCCCCATTCTTGCTCTTCAAACACGTGTAATCAAAGCAAGAGACACCAAGTTGTGGTGGTCCTTGTGAGGGGTCTAAGTGACCCGTTTGATTAAGGAGAAAGCTCACTCGGTCTAGGTGACCGTTTGAGAGAGGGAAAGGGTTGAAAGAGACCCGGTCTTTGTGACCACCTTAATGGGGACTAGGTTTGCAAGAACCAAACCTCGGTAAAACAAATCACCGTGTCATCCGCTTCATTTGTCTTGATTTGTTTTTCACCCTCTCTTTCGGACTTGGTTTTTATTTTTAATGTTAACCCCGGCTTGTAGTTGTGCTTTAAGTTTATAAATTTCAGTTTCTGCCTATCCACCCCCCTCTAGGCGACTTTCAATTGGTATCGGAGCCCAGTACTTCATTAGAGTCTAACAACTCGAAGTGATGTCGGGAGGATCCGCCAAGAGGGAGATGGAAATGGCCACAAGCCACGGGAAGGCTCCATCAAAGGAGTCCAGTGCCAAAGGAAGGGAGTAGTCACCTCCCCACGTCAAGTCACATCGGAGTGGCGACAAGAAGAAGAAGATGAAGAAAGTGGTCTACTACGAGACCGACTCTTCGTCGCCCTTCACCTCTAGCTCCGACGCTCCGTCCGTCACTTCTAAGCGCCATGAGCACAAGAAGTTTAGTAAGATCCCCTTACGCTATCCTCGCATTTCTAAACACACTCCTTTACTTTCTGTCCCATTAGGCAAACCACCAGTATGTGGAGTGATAAAATGAGGCATCATCTAACCTCACTCCACGCTAGCATTTGGGACATTGTTGAGTTTGGAGTGCAGGTACCATCCGTGGGGGATGAAGCATATGATTCGAACGAGGTCTCTCAAATCCGGCACTTTGACTCCCAAGCCACCACTATACTCCTCACCTCTATATGTCGAGAGGAGTATAACAAGGTGCAAGGGCTAAAAAGTGCCAAGGAGATTTGGGATGTGCTAAAGACCGCGCATGAAGGGGATGAGGTGACCAAGATCACCAAGCGGGAAACAATCGAGGGGGAGCTCGGTCGATTCATCCTCAACCAAGGAGAGGATCCACAAGTAATGTACAACCGGCTCAAGACCTTGGTCAACCAAGTGCGCAACCTCGGGAGCACCAAATGGGATGACCATGAAATGGTCAAGGTTATTCTAAGATCACTCGTTTTTCGTAATCCTACACAAGTTCAATTAATTCGTGGTGATCCTAGATATAAGCTAATGTCTCCCGAGGAGGTTATAGGAAAGTTTGTGAGCTTTGAGTTAATGGTCAAAGGCTCCAAACAAATCGTCGAGCAAGGCGACACCTCCACACCCGAGGTGCAACCCGTCGCATTCAAAGCGACGGAAGAAAAGAAGGAAGAGTCTAGATCAAGTAGGCTCCCCATCGATGCCTCCAAGCTTGACAACGAGGAAATGGCGCTCATCATCAAGAGCTTCCGCCAAATCCTCAAGCAAAGGAGGGGGAAGGACTACAAACCCCGCTCCAAGAAAGTGTGCTACAAGTGTGGTAAGCACAGTCATTTCATTGCTAAATGTCCTATGTCTAGTGATAGTGACAGGGGCGACGACAAGAAGGGAAGGAGGAAGGAAAAGAAGAAGTACTACAAGAAGAAGGGCGGCGATGCCCACGTGTGTCGGGAATGGGACTCCGACATGAGCTCCACGGACTCCTCCTCCGACGAGGACGCCGCCAACATCGCCGTCACCAAAGGCCTCCTCTTCCACAACGTCGGCCACAAGTGCCTCATGGCAAAGGACGGCAAAAAGAAGAAGGTAAAATCTAGAGCCTCCACTAAATATACAACATCTAGCGATGAGGGTAGCTCTAGTGATGATGAGGATGATTTGCTTGCCCTTTTTGCCAACCTTAACATGCAACAAAAGGAAAAATTAAATGAATTAATATGAGCTATTCATGAGAAGGATGAACTCTTGGATAGCCAAGAGGAATTCCTTATTAAGGAAAACAAAAAACATGTTAAGGTGAAAAATGCATATGCTCAGGAAATAGAGAAATGTGAAAAATTTACTAGTGAGCTTAGCATTTGTCATGACACTATTTCCAACCTTGGAAATGAGAACGGTAATTTACTTGCTAAGGTTGAAAAATCAAATGCTTGTCATGATTCAATTGTCAATCTTAAAAATGATAATGCTAGTTTAATTGTCAAGATTGACAAATTAAATGAATCTGTCTCTAGCCTTAGACTTGAGAATGATAATTTAATTTTCTAAGGCTAAAGACTTGATTGTTTGCAATGTTTCTATTTCCTGTCTTAGAGATGAAAATGCCATGCTAAAATCTAAGATAGATGAATTAAAATCTTGCACACCCACTACATCCACTGTTGATCATGTTTCTATTTGCATGAGATGTAGAGACATTAATGTTGATGCTATTCATGATCACCTAGCTTTAATTAAAGAACAAAATGATCACATAGCTCAACTAACTGCTAAAATTAATGAGCATGAGATAGAGAATGAAAATTTTAAATTTGCTATAAGCATGCTTTATAATGGGAGACGCCCTGACATTAAGGATGGCATTGGCTTCCAACAGGGAGACAATGTCAAGCTTAATGCCCCCAAAAAATTATCTAATTTTGTTAAGGGCAAAGCTCCCATGGCTCAGGATAACAAGGGCTATATTTTATATCATGTTGGTTATCCCGAGCACAAGATTAGGAGAATTCATGCTAGGAAGCCTCATTCTGTTTCCCATCATGCTTTTATGTATAAAAAGGAACCTTCTAGCTCTAGGCATTCTACCCATGTTAAAATGCCTAAAAAGAAATTTCCTTTTGCATCAAATGATCATAATTTTCATTTAAGACTTTTGATGCTACTTATGTTTTAACTAACAAATCAGGCAAAGTAGTTGCCAAATATGTTGGGGCCAAACACAAGGGCTCAAAGACTTGTGTTTGGGTACCCAAGGTGCTTGTTTCTAATGTGAAAGGACCCAAGACCGTTTGGGTACCTAAGAACAAGGCCTAAACTTGTTTTGTAGGTTTATGCATTCAGAGGATCAAGTTGGATCATTGATAGCGGATGCACAAACCACATGACAGGGGAGAAAAGGATGTTCTCCTCCTACGAGAAAAACGAAGATCCCCAAAGAGCTATCACATTCGGGGATGGAAATCAAGGTTTGGTCAAAGGACTTGGTAAAATTGCTATATCACCTGACCATTCTATTTCCAATGTTTTTCTTGTAGGTTCTTTAGATTACAATTTGCTTTTTGTATCTCAATTATGCAAAATGGGTTACAACTGTCTTTTTATGGATATAGGTGTTACTGTCTTTAGAAGAAGTTATGATTCAGTAGCATTTAAGGGAGTATTAGAGGGTCAGCTATACTTAGTTGATTTTAATAGAGCTCTCGATACTTGCTTAATTGCTATGGCATCGCCGACTAGCCCATGTTGGGATGAAGAATCTTCACAAGCTTATAAAGGGAGAACACATTTTGGGACTAACCAATGCTCATTTTGAGAAAGACAGGGTTTGTAGCGCATGTCAAGCAGGGAAGCAAGTTGGTACTCACCATCCACACAAGAACATCATGACGACCGATAGGCTGCTTGAACTACTCCACATGGATCTATTTGGCCCGATCGCTTACATAAGCATCGACAGGAGTAAGTATTGTCTTGTAATTGTGGATGATTATTCTTGCTTCACTTGGGTGTTTTTTTGCAGGAAAAATCACAAACTCAAGAGACCTTAAAGGGATTCTTGAGACGAGCTCAAAATGAGTTAGGATTAAGGATCAAGAAAATAAGAAGCGACAACGGGACGGAGTTCAAGAACTCACAAATCGAAGGCTTTCTTGAGGAAGAGGGCATCAAGCATGAGTTCTCTTCTCCCTACACACCTCAGCAAAATGGTGTAGTGATAGAACTCTATTGGACATGGCGAGGACCATGCTTGATGAGTACAAGACTCCAGACCGGTTTTGGGCGGAAGCAATCAACACTGCTTGCTACTCCATCAACCGGCTCTACCTTCACCGAATCCTCAAGAAAACATCATATGAACTCCTAACCGGTAAAAAGCCCAATGTTTCATATTTTAGAGTCTTTGGTAGCAAATGTTTTATTCTTGTTAAAAGAGGTAGAAAATCTAAATTTGCTCCTAAGGCTGTAGAAGGCTTTTTATTAGGATATGATTCAAACACAAGGGCATATAGAGTCTTCAACAAATCCACTGGATTTGTTGAGGTTTCTTGTGACATTGTGTTTGATGAGACTAATGGCTCCCAAGTGGAGCAAGTTGATCTTGATGAACTAGATGATGAAGAGGCTCTATGTGTCACGCTGAGGAACATGTCCATTGGGGATGTGTGTCCTAAGGAATCCGAAGAGCCTCCACAAGCTCAAGATCAACCATCATCTTCAAATCAAGCATCTCCACCAACTCAAGATGAGGATCAAGCTCAAGACAATGAAGAAGATGATCAAGAAGATGAGCCACCTCAAGAGGAGAGCAATGATCAAGGGGGAGATGACCATGACAAAGACAAGGAAGATGATCAAGAAATTCAGGGTCAAAGACCGCCACACCCAAGAGTCCACCAAGCGATACAAAGATATCACCCTGTGAACTCCATCCTCGGCGATATTCATAAGGGGGTAACCACTCGATCTCATGTCGCACATTTTTGTGAACATTACTCGTTTGTGTCTTTTATTGAGCCATACAGGGTGTAAGATGCATTAAGAGATTCGGATTGGGTGTTGGCAATGCAAGAGGAACTCAACAACTTCACGAGGAATGAGGTATGGCATCTTGTTCCACGTCCTAACCAAAATGTTGTAGGAACAAAGTGGGTATTCCGCAGCAAGCAAGATGAGCATGGTGTGGTGACAAGGAACAAAGCCCGACTTGTGGCCAAGGGATATTCACAAGTCAAAGGTTTGGATTTCGGTGAAACCTATGCACCCGTAGCTAGGCTTGAGTGAATTCGCATATTACTTGCCTATGCTACTTACCATGGCTTTAAGCTTTATCAAATGGACGTGAAAAGTGCCTTCCTCAATGGACCAATCAAGGAAGAGGTCTATGTTGAACAACCTCCCGGCTTTGAAGATAGTGAGTACCCTAACCATGTCTATAAACTCTCAAAGGCGCTTTATGGGCTCAAGCAAGCCCCAAGAGCATGGTATGAATGCCTAAGAGATTTCCTTATCACTAATGGCTTCAAAGTCGGCAAAGCCGATCCTACGCTCTTTACTAAAACCATTGCAAATGATTTGTTCGTATGCCAAATTTATGTTGATGATATCATATTTGGGTCTACTAACAAATCTACTTGTGAAGAGTTTAGTAGGATAATGATTCAAAAATTCGAGATGTCAGTTTACTAAAACCATTGCAAATGATTTGTTCCTTGAATTATTTCCTAGGATTTCAAGTGAAGCGACTCCAAGAGGGTACCTTCATCAGCCAAACCAAGTATATTCAAGATATACTTACCAAGTTTGGAATGAAGGATGCCAAGCCCATCAAGACACCCATGGAACTAATGGGCATCTCGACCTCGACACGGGAGGTAAATCCGTAGATCAAAAGGTATATCGGTCGATGATAGGATATTTACTGTATTTATGTGCATCTCGACCGGATATTATGCTTTCCGTATGCATGTGTGCAAGGTTCCAAGCCGATCCTAAGGAAGTTCACCTTAGGGCCGTGAAAAGAATCTTGAGATATTTAGTTCATACACCTAAGTTTGGTCTTTGGTACCCTAAGGGATCCTCCTTTGATTTAATAGGCTATTCAGATTCTGATTGGGCAGGGTGTAAAATTGATAGGAAGAGCACATCAGGGACTTGTCAGTTTCTGGGGAGATCTCTGGTGTCTTGGGCTTCAAAGAAACAAAACTCGGTAGCTCTTTCTACCGTCGAAGCCGAGTACATTGCCGCAGGCCATTGTTGTGCGCAATTACTTTGGATGAGGCAAACCCTTAGGGACTATGGCTACAAATTGAGCAAAGTCCCTCTCCTATGTGATAATGAGAGTGCAATCCGCATGGCGGATAATCCCGTTGAACACAGCCGCACTAAGCACATAGCCATTCGGTATCACTTTTTGAGGGATCACCAACAAAGGGGGGATATCGAGATTGCTGATGTTAGCACCAAAGAACAATTAGCCGATATCTTTACCAAACCATTAGATGAGAAAACCTTTACCAAACTTAGGAATGAGCTAAACATTCTTGATTCTCGGAATTTTGATTGATACTTTGCACACATAGCTCATTTATGTACCTTTGATCATATCTCTTTTATGTCTTCGACTAATGTGTTTTCAAGTGTATTCCTATGCTAAGTCGTAGATTGAAAGAGAAATAGAGTCTTCGGCAAAGACAAGGCTTCCACTCCACTCTATCGGTATTATTTACCCTTCGCCATCACTCTGTATCGCTCTCCACTTTGGTATAATCTTCACCCATATTTATTTGTACCATTGGGGAGAAAGTAAAGAGGGCTCTAAAGACTCCGTTTTTGGCGATTCATGCCAAAGGGGGAGAGAGTATTAGCCCAAAGCAAAAGGACCGCACCACCACCAATTTCAAAGTTTAAAAATGAAGTGTTCAATTGGTATCTTATGATGAAATATTTAAAGGAGGATTTTTCAATTGGTTAGTGTATTTCAAATTGATATCTAAAAATAGTTGATCTTCTTTCAATTGGTAAAACCCTCTTGAACACTAAGAGGAGAATTTCATTCAGGGGGAATTTTGTTTAAGTCAAAGTAAAAGCATTTGAAACAGGGGGAGAAAATTTCAAATCTTGAAAATGCTACTTGCAATCTTATTCATATACCTTTGACTATTTGTAAAAAGAATTTGAAAAGATTTTCCAAAATAATTTGCAAAAAAACAAAACAAGTGGTGCAAGTGTGGTAAAAAATGTTAAAAGAAAGAAAGTGATCCATGCATATATAGTAAAAGTAAAAATTGGTTTAATTCCAAGCAACCTTTGCACTAACCTTATGCAAACTAGTTCAATTCTGCACTTATATATTTGCTTTGGTTTGTGTTGGCATCAATCACCAAAAAGGGGGAGATTGAAAGGGAAATAGGGTCAAACCTTTCTTATAAATATTTTGGTGGTTGAATTGTCCAACACAAATATTGGACTAACTAGTTTGCTCTAGATTATATGTTCTACAGGTGCCAAAGGTTCAGCACAAACCAATAAAAAGATTAAAGTTAGGGTTCAAAAGAAAGGAGCAAAAGAAACCGAAGTGAACCCTGGTCTGGCGCACCGGACAGTGTCCGGTGCACCAGGTTGGATCGACTTCAAACTATTCATCTTCGGGTTTCTGAGGCCGCGCTCCGCTATAATTCACCGGACTGTCCGGTGGGTCACCGGACTGTCCGGTGTGACAGCGGAGCAACGGATCCCAAGCGCAACGGTCGACTCCAACGATCGCCTGCAACGTGGACAGTGCGCAGACAGTTCACGCAGAGTCAGAGCAGCGCTAGAAGGCGCACCGGACAGTGAACAATGACTGTTCGGTGCGACACCGGACTGTCCGGTGGCCCAGGCTGTCAGAGCTCCAACGGTCGAAACCGTCAGAACCCTAACGATAGGGTAATGTGGCTGGCGCACCGAACAGTGTCCGGTGCGCCCATCGACAGCGGCCCTCCCCAACGGTTGTTTTGGTGGTTGGAGCTATAAATACCCCCAACCACCACCATTCAAGGAATCCAAGTTTCCAGCATATTGCATTCAATACAAGAGCTCTAGACTTCACTCCAAGGCACAAACAAGAGATCAAATCCTCTCCAAAGTCCAAAACCACTCTAAACACTTAGTGACTTGTGAGAGAGAGATTTTTGTGTTCATTTGAGTTCTTGTCGCTTGGATCGCTTTTCTTCTTCCCCATTCTTGCTCTTCAAACACGTGTAATCAAAGCAAGAGACACCAAGTTGTGGTGGTCCTTGTGAGGGGTCTAAGTGACCCGTTTGATTAAGGAGAAAGCTCACTCGGTCTAGGTGACCATTTGAGAGAGGGAAAGGGTTGAAAGAGACCCGGTCTTTGTGACCACCTCAACGGGGACTAGGTTTGCAAGAATCGAACCTCGGTAAAACAAATCACCGTGTCATCCGCTTCATTTGCCTTGATTTGTTTTTCACCCTCTCTTTCGGACTTGGTTTTATTTTTAACGCTAACCCTGGCTTGTAGTTGTGCCTTAAGTTTATAAATTTCAGTTTCTGCCTATCCACCCCCCTCTAGGCGACTTTCAATAAGTTCGCCCATCCCAGACAGGAGAGTTTTTAAGGTTTTTACTGTGTCGCGGACCGTCCGGGCCCTTCTGGCTGACCGTCTGCAATGCCTCAAAGCAGCCCAGACAAGAACTATGTTGAAAACTATACTTCTACTATCGAATGTTTGAAAGAGATAAGAGCACTGTTCTGAGAGCACCTAGAGGGGCGTGAATAGGTGATCCTGTAAAAATCAAGACTAAACAATACAAACATGGACTAATATTAGATTAGTGAAAGCTAAGGCCAAGTTCGAGAGAGGAGAATGTGAGAGACAACTTCTTCACTTAATTGTTCTTTACAAGATGAGTATTAAACTTAGAGCAATTATGAAGTGAATAGAAGTAGAGATAATCGCACAAAAAGAAAGACAAGTGACACAACGATTTTTATCCTGTGGTTCGGCCAAGTAGAGCACTTGCCTATTCCACGTTGTGGTGTCCCAACGGATGAGGGTTGCACTCAACCCCTTTCAAGTGATCCAAAGATCAACTTGAATACCACGATTTGCTTTATCTCAAGTATATCCCTTTTGTGAGGAATCTCCACACTTTGGAGTCTCTCACACCTTACACAAAGTGATCTCGAATAAGCACAAGAGTAAGGAGGGAATAGAAACACACGCAAGAGCTAGAGTCGCAGCAACGACACGCACACAATTCAAGAGACGAGCAAACACAACGCAGCAAGTTCACATCTCAAACAAGTGCTCAAATCTCAAACACAATGAATCAAATGCGTGTTTGCAGAGTCTAGACGTCTTAGGATGTTCAAGAGATGCTTGGTGTTATGTTCCACGCGCCTAGGGGTCCCTTTTATAGCCCCAAGGCAGCTAGGAGCCATTGGAGCTCCATTTGGAAGGCCATAGTTGCCTTCTGTCCGTGGGCGCACCAGACAGTCCGGTGCACCACCGGACAGGGAACAGTGCGTGATTTCCTTCCTTTTATAGTGAATCTGACCGTTGCAGCCACGACCTCCTTGGCACACCAGATAGTCTGGTGCGGCCTGGTGATTGTTGGCGAAGTCCACGCGTCGCCCGTTGATTGCGCTGCCGACCGTTGGCGCGGGTGCGGCTAGCACACCGGACAGTCCGGTGGCACACCGGACAGTCCGGTGAATTATAGCCGCGACCCCCAACTTTTCACGAGAGCCGCACAAGTCGGCATTCTCATAATCATTCTTGCAAGTCTTAAGTCTTAAGTTGAGTACTAAGGTTATCAATATCAATATCAATATTCTTGCAAGTCTTAAGTTCAGTCTGGTAGAAGCATGTTCATTGCAAGCATCAATATCAATATTCTTACGCCTATTGCAAATAACAACATGCTCTACAGATGAACTAGCAACATTCATTTTTTCTAACTTAGCATTTAAATCAGCATTTAAATTCTTAAGATTAGAAATGGAATCATTGCAAGCAGATTGCTCAGAAGACAATAGTTCATTTTTCTTAGTTTCTAGAGCAAGAGATTTTTGAACATTAATAAATTTATCATGTTCCTCATAAAGAATATCTTCTTGCTTTTCTAACAATCTATCTTTCTCATTAAGGGCATCAATTAATTCATTTACTTTATCTACTTTAGATCTATCTAATCCATTAAATAGATCACTATAATCTACCTCATCATCAGAAGATTCCTCATCACTAGAAGAAGTGTATCTCGTGTACGTACCTTCTTCTCCTTAGCCATGAGGCACGTGTGACGTTCTATGGGGAAGAGGGAGGACTTGTCGAAAGCGGAGGCAGCTAGTCTTTCATCATCGGAGTTGTATGAAGAACAGTCAGAGTCTCATTCTTTGCCAATGTGCACCTCACCCTTTGCCTTCATGTAGTTCTTCTTTTTCTCCTTCTTCCATTTCTTTTCTTGTCTGTGGTCATTTTTGTTATTGGGACATTGTGCAATAAAATGACCAGACTTACCGCACTTGAAGCAGGAGCACTTTCCCTTTGACTTATTCTTATTGGGATACTCCTTGCGTCCCTTCAAGGTAGTCTTGAAACGCTTGATTACAAGCGCCATTTCATCTTCATTTAGCCCGGCAGCCTCCACTTGCGCCACCTTGTTAGGTAGCGCCTCCTTGCTGCTTGTTGCCTTGAGGGCAACGGGTTGCAGTTCGTAGACTGGAAGCAGACCATTTGCAATGTCGTCCACATACCTTGCTTCCTTTACCATCATGCGCCCGCTCACAAATTTTCCAAGAATTTTCTCGGGTGTCATCTTGGTGTACCTGGGGTTTTCACGGATAAGGTTTACAAGATGAGGATCAATAATAGTAAATGACCTGAGCATGAGTCGAACGACGTCATGATCTGTCTATCTTGTGCTCCCGTAACTCCAGATATTGTTCACCATGGTCTTGAGCCTGTTGTATGTCTCAGTTGGCTCCTCTCCCCTTTTCTTGGCAAATCTCCCAAGTTCAACTTCCACCAATTCCATTTTGGTGATCATCGTGACATCGTTTCCCTCATGAGAAATCTTGAGGGTGTCCTAAATTTGTTTGGCGTTGTCCAAGCCGCTGAACTTGTTATACTCATCCCTGCATAGAGATGCTAACAAAACAGTAGTATCTTGGGCATTTTTATGTATTTGCTCATTAATCAAAACGGGATTATCAGTACTATCGAAATGCATTCCATTTCCACTATTTCCTGACCTTGTTATACTCATCCCTGCATAGAGATGCTAACAAAACAGTAGTATCTTGGGCATTTTTATGTATTTGCTCATTAATCAAAACCGGATTATCAGTACTATCAAAATGCATTCCATTTCCACTATTTCCCGAATACTAGGATGGAGAGAGAATAAATGACTACGTGTTTTATGACTCTAGAAAGAATAATCTTCTCCATCAAAGTGAGGGGGTTTTCCAAGTGGAATAGACAATAAGTGAACATTTGAATTATAAGGGATGCGAGAATAATCAAAAGAGTAACTCTGATTAATTGTTTTCTTCTTCGACGAAGAGTCTTTGTCATCGTCATCCCTTGGTGAAGAGGATGAGGCATCGCTGTCGTAGTAGATGATCTTCTTTATGCGCCTCTTCTTCTTCCCATCTTTTTTCTTGTGACTCGAGCCTGAGTCAGTGGGCTTGTCACCTTTTAGCTCGTCAACGTAGAGGATCTCCTTCTCTTTATCGCTGATCACCATCCCCTTACCTTTAGGATCCATCTCTTCGGGTGGTTAGTCCCCGAATGAAGAGTACGACTCTGATACCAATTGAGAACACCTAGAGGGGGCGAATAGGTGATCCTATAAAAATCAAGACTAAACAACACAAACTTGGACTAATATTAGATTAGTGAAAGCTAAGGCCAAGTTCGAGAGAGGAGAATGAGAGAGACAACTTCTTCACTTAATTGTTGTTTACAAGATGGGTACTAAACTTAGAGCAATTATGAAGTGAATAGAAGTAGAGATAATCGCACAAAAATAAAGACAAGTGACACAACGATTTTTATCCCGTGGTTCGGCCAAGTAGAGCACTTGCCTATTCCACGTTGTGGCGTCCCAACAGACGAGGGTTGCACTCAACCCCTTTCAAGTGATCCAAAGATCAACTTGAATACCACAGTTTGCTTTATCTCAAGTATTTCCCTTTTGTGAGGAATTTCCACACTTTGGAGTCTCTCACACCTTACACAAAGTGATCTCGAATAAGCACAGGAGTAAGGAGGGAATAGAAACACACACAAGAGCTAAAGTCACAGCAATGACACACACACAAGTCAAGAGATGAGCACAAAACACAACGCAGCAAGTTCACAGCTCAAACACGTGCTCAAATCTCAAACACAATGAATCAAATCTAATCACCAAAACATTTATAGAAATGGCCCAAGGGCACATTTCCCTTTCGAGTTCGAGACCAATCACGGACCGTCCGGTCTCAGGCGCGGACCATCCTCCCATTGAAAACCAGAGAAACCTAAAGGGGATGGGTTTAGTAAAATTCATTTTTAGCGTCCTCGCAGAACGTCTAGGGTGCACGGTCGGACCATCTGCGAGTGCTTTATCTGACCTCTGACGACACATTTAATATAATTATAGTCATTGATATAGTTGTTGTTGCTGACCGTTGCAAATCCAGTCGTTTATATATAGGGGCCGACCGTTCGGAGGAAGGGCGCGGACCGTCCATGTGTGGTAGAATGTTGGCATGTCCATGATGGTGGAGTTGAAGTATTTTCTTGGATTCCAAATCATGCAACTCCAAGAGGGCACCTTCATCAGCCAAAAAAGTACAATCAAGACTTTCTCAAGAAGTTTGGAATAAAGAATGCCAAGCCCATCAATACTCCTATGGAAACAAATGGGCATCTCGACCTCGACACAGGAGGTAATCTGTAGATCAAAAGGTATACAGTCGATGATAGGATCTTTACTATATTTATGTGCTTCACGACCGGATGTTATGGTTTCAGTATGCATGTGTGCATGATTCCAATCCAACCCTAAGGAAATCCATCTAAGGGTTGTGAAAAGAATCATGAGATATTTAGTTTATACTCCTAGGTTTGGGCTATGGTAACCTAAGGGATCTACCTTTGATCTAATTGGGTATTCTGACGTCGATTATGCCGGATGTAAGATTGATAGAAAGAGTACATCATGGTCTTGTTAGTTTCTAGGGAGATCCCTGATGTCTTGGGCTTCAAAGAAACAAAACTCAGTAACTCTATCCACCGCTGAAACCGAGTATATTGCTGCAGGACATTGTTGTATACATGAGGCAAACTCTTAGGGACTATGGCTACAAATTGAGCGAAGTCCCTCTCCTATGTGACAATGAGAGTGCAATCTGCATGGCAGACAAAACTGTTGAACACAGCCGCACAAATCACATAGACATCCGGTATTACTTCCTGAGAGATCACCAACAAAGGTGAGATATCGCAATTGAACATGTTAGCACTCACAACCAGTTAGCCAATATCTTCACCAAAAGCCTAGATGAAAATACTTTTAGTAAGCTTAGGGATGAACTAAATGTCTTAGATTCTCGGGACTTTGATTGAAATATTGCACACATTGCTCATTTTTTAGCTTTGATCATGGCATGTCTCTTTCATTTGGTACAAATGCATATTTTTTATTCTTCTTGTGCCGAAGCTAAGACTAATGTGCTTCCGAGTGTATTTCTATACTTAGTATTAGATTGAATGGAAAATGGAGTTGATGGCATAGGCAAAGCTTCCACTGCATCTCTATCGGTATCAAAGACCTCCTTGCCCAACTCATGTACTTAATTTCATATCTTTCTTGTACATGCTTCCAGACTTCTTCGTTTTTGGCGCTTAATGCCAATGAGGGAGAAATTAATAGGCCAAAGCAAAAGGACCACACCACAACCCTATTTTTCATTTAAGTCTTCCAAATTGGTATTTTTCTGAGAAAATCCTCTTGACAACTAAGAGGAAAAAACTATTTATGCCATAGTGGGAGAACTTATTCAGCGGGAGCTCTTATTTGGCCAAAGGAAAAGCATCTGAAAGGGGGGAGAATCTTTTGAACTCAAAATGCCTTTAAAAACTTCTAATTTTGTACCCAAGGCCAAATGCAAATGAATTTGAAAAGAATTTCCAAAAAGGGACTTGCAAAAACAAGCTAAATGGTGAAAATGTGGTCCAAAATTTTAACTTTGTTAAGAACATATATATGTATTTAGAACTGCTTTCAATTCAAAGTAACCTATGCACATCTGTCAAAATACAAACTAGCTACAATTCTATACTTTATATTTCTTTTATTTATGTTGGCATGAATCACCAAAAACGAGGAGATTAAAAGCGAAATGGCCTTAAACATTTTCTATAATTGATTTTGGTGCTTAACGACCATCACAAATCTTATGAACTAACTAGTTTGTCTAGTTGATTGATTGACAGGTGCATAAGTTCATCCATCCTAAATAAGAGAACTTTTTTAAGGTTTTTTACTGTGTCGTGCATCGTCCGGGCCCTTCCGACGGACCGTCCGCGATGCCTCAAAGCACCTCAGACCGGACAATGTTGAAAACCACACTTCTACGGACTATCCGAAAGAGAGAAGCACATCATTCAAGACCAAGCACGGACCGTCCGGTCTCAGACACGGACCATCCGCCCATTGAAAACCAGAGAAACCTGAAGGTGACAGGTTTGATAAAATTCATTTTTAGCGTCCTCACAGACTGTCCGGGGTGCATGGCCAGACCGTCCGCGACTGCTTTATCTGACATCTAACGATGCATTTAATGCACTTATAGCCATTGATATAACTGTCGGTACCCTGAAACAAGGGTACCCCTTACTACAGTATGAAGACACGATACCCGCGCGACTATCTCTAGTCGCGTGGTGAACAGCGACCGACCCCAACACGTGGACGGCTCCGGGGCCGCCACATGGCCAGAGAAGACAATACCCTCAAAGGTATCAACAGTGGGTCCGGGGACCTAGTCCTAAGGCGAATACTGAACCGAGAAGGGCTCTACAAACTCTCCCCCAGCTGGGAAGGACCCTTCAAGGTGACGGAAATATGCCGACCCGGGTGTGTCCGCCTTGCTACAACTGAAGGAGAGCCTCTTCCCAATCCCTGGAACATAGAGCATCTCCGTAAGTTTTTCCCATAGAAACAAGCCTGGGGATTCAGTTTTCTTCCTTTGTAACTAAGTTGTGCATATATGTACGCCAACCCGGTGAGGTCCGCCCTCATAAACCCGGTCTGTTGGCCTACACTCATGAATATCAAGTTATAACGAAAAGATTCAACCCCAGATTTGTTTTTGTGATGGTCTTATTTTTGCTTCAATTTACGAGCATCATTTTTATCTAACCAACCCATACAGTTCCCACCCTTGCTGGTATAATGAAATCCGAATTGAGTAGCCAGGCTTGCAGTTTGGGATCCCTCGGTAGGGGGGTCCGGCAGCCTGGGGGGCAGTTCTAGAGAACGGGTACTTGTCTCCTAGGGTGGTCCAGAGCTGTGTAGCCGTTTAGCTTGGTTCTGTACCCTAATCCTGCACGCTCCACCACTCTGTGACGGGTACCCTAGTATTTGGAACTATAGTCCTGTGGGTCCAGCAACCTGGGGTCCGGTTCTAGAGAACAGACACACATCCCATGGGGTGGCCCAGAGCTGTGTAGCCGCTTAGCCTGGTCCCGTACCCTAAGCCTACACGCTCCACCACTCTGCGACGGGTGCCCTAGTATTTGGAGCTGTAATCCAGGAGGTCCGGACACACGGATTGGCTTCCTGGTCTAAATCCTGCAGGTCCTGTTGCGTGAATCAAAGGATAAAAGATACCAGTAAGTGGGTCCTATGGGTGCACTACTAAAGCTTCCTAGCCAAGGCTGTGTGCAGGTCCAGGTCCCAGCCGAGACTACCTCCTGGGGGCCAGGACACCAATTCTTCCTTAAGTATACTCGCATCCAGCCTCGACACGTCGAGCCTACATCCCAGGGGGGCAAGTACCAGGGAGAAGTTGGTAACGACGCACACAGCAAAGACAAATAGCATACAGATAAGTTCTGTCACTGTTACATCAATGCTTCCCAAAAGTATCTTACAAAACCAGAAAATATTACAAGCCACACCCAAGCGGAACCCTTGCCCTGTTTCTGCAGATATAGCTACTAATCATCGGCAGGATCCCGCTGGAAGCGCTCGACCACCACCTCCACAGTGTCTTGTACGCCCTCCCAGGTGGCATCTTCGGTGTCGGCCATCGGACCAGCAATCACCGGCTCCAAGGAGATGGCCGGGTCGTGGCTCCGGAAGCATGTCAGGATGTACTCGATCATTGCCCGGCAGAGCCTGCCGCCCTCGGCCTCCAGGCGGGCACCAAGGATCTGGTCCAGACGTCGGAGGTGGTCGGCGATGGAGTCCAGCACCGGGAGCGCGTCGGAGATGGACGTCGGCAGCTCCGACATCGGGATGGGACTCACCCCTAGCGGCACCAGTGTTGTGCTCGCCTCACCGGCCCATGCGGCGATGCGCTGGACCCCGGCGCGCTGCTCCGCCTGGAGATCTTCAAGTGTCTTCTTCATTGCCTCCACCGCCTGGGGGCCTGGTGCTGCCTGTGCTGCCAGCGCCGCCCGGAACTGGCGGACTAGCTCCTCTAGCGCCCGCTCCTTCTCCTTCGCCTCGAGCTCATGATCGACCAGCAGCTTCTCCCGCCTTTCAAACATTTCCTCCCTGAAGGCGAGGTCCTTCTCTTGTCAGGCGTGATCCGTCGCCCGCTTATCCAGGGAAGCATCCTTCTCCTTAAGGTTCTCCTCGGCCAGGGCAATGATGCTGGCCCTGTCATCCAGCTCCCGCTGCAGCCTTTGCAGGCTCTCCACAGCCGCGGTTTGCTGGACCCGCTGCTCCTCCACGACTTTGTTGAAGGCATTCAGCTTGGCCTGGAGCTCCGTGATGACCTCCTCCCTCTGGTCCAAGTGCTCCTCCTTCTTGGCCAGCCTCTTCTCCTTCTAGGCCACCTCTAGCTCCCGGGCGTACACCTTCTGGAGGTCCTTCTTGTAGTCCTTGCGGTCCCGCTCAAGCTCGGACCGCTCGGAGGCGAACTGGCGGGACGCTGCCTTGGTGCGCTCCTCCAGCTAGGTACGCCAGTCGCTGAGGCGCTGGTGTTCGGCCCCGAGCGCCTCCCACTCCCGCAGGATCGCCGCCTCGGTCTCGTGTAGAGCCTGATGGGCATGAGACAGCACCCAAGGGAGGGGAATCGACGCCACTTCTGGTTCGGCGCCGAACTGGAGCCACCGCCCAAAAATCACCTCCGTCTCCTCCGGAGTGGGCGGCGGGACGGAGCAGGACGCGCCCCCCACGTCGACCTCGATGGCGGGGGCGGGCGCAGACAGAGCTCCTCTGTCGCTGCCGATAGTGTACTCGACGGCATCGCCGTCGTTGAGGCTGTGGTAGCCATCGGAGCAGTGGGGACCCCCTCTGCAGCTGCGGCACCGCTTGGTGTTGGCGCCGCTGCTGCCGGACCCCAGCTGGAGCCTGGGGGCCCGGTGGCGCTGTCTCGGCGCCAGCAGCCGGGGGTGGAGGAGGCACGGTTTTGGGAGCAGAGGGGGAGGAAGCCCTGACAAGCAAAGGATGGGTTAAGACCTTTCGACATGATAAATAGACTAATCAAAAAGAAAGGGGCTCCACTCACTTGGGCCCTGGACCTTCCAGCGACCCTAGAAGCGGGGCGAACGCTGCTTCTGCTGCTGCTGCTGTTGTTGCTGCTGCTGCTGGTGCCCCTAGGGGAGATCACCCCCAGGTGATGTTGGCGGCGGCGGGCCCAACGGTGGCGGTGGTTGTGGTGGTGGCGGACCCAATGGTTGTGGTGGCGGAGGACTGACGTGTCTCTGCACGCTCTGGGCCTAGGAGTTGGTCTCCTCGGCCCCACCGGCAGTCCTCTGACACTTCTAGGAGCCGGCCTCCTCGGCCCCAAAGGGGGGGGGGTCCGAAACAAACGATCCGTCGGCACGGCTCAACCGGCGTCACCTCTCTTCCTCCGACACCCCGACGTCGCCTGTAAAATCCCAAAAATCCCAACCCAAGGTTTGAAACCCTAACCTCATCATGTGCATACACTTGAAATAATAAGAGCACCTCACATAGACTATATTTATCACTCAAGATCATTTAGAGAATTTTTGATTCAAAGGAAAAAGAAACAAAAATAGAAAAAGGAAAAGAAAGGAATTAGAAATCAGAAAAAGAAAAGAAAAAGGAAAAACCTCCCCCCTCCTCGGCTGGGCCGTATTTGGCCCAACCCGCGCCACGCCCGCGCTTTCCCCTTCCCCTCTCCCCGGCCCAGGCGGCCCAGCTCCGCGCGCCACGCGCCCCGCTGACAGCTTGGCCCCACCCGTCAGCGACTCGCCTCCCTCCCTCTCGCGCCGCTCCCTCTCCCTGGCAGCTCGGCCCACCTGTCAGCTTCATCGTTCTCGCCCATGCCTCATCGGCACGTCCGCCGCCGAGCCCCTCTCGCCCCGTCGCCTCGCCATTAAGGCACGCCCGACCTCAGCGACCACCCCGCCACTGTACCCGACCCATCCCCTCACCCCTCGCCTACCCGAGCCGTCTCAATCGACGTTAGCGCCATTCCCGCCATCATGGCGAGCTCGTCGGTGCTCGCCGTCCCCTCCATCCCTCTCCCTCTCCCGAGCGCCTATACAAGGACCCGCCCGAGCCCCGTTCTCTCCACACCAGCTCCGGCCATCTCCTCCGCTTTCCCCCGAGCCAATCGAGCTAGCGCCGCCGCACTCCCTCGTCGCTCCGGTGAGCCCCGCTCTTCCCTCCCAAGTGAGTTTTGGTCAAATTAAACTAGTGCTTGAGCTCCGCCACACGATCACGGTCACGAGGCACACCTCCCCGCCCCCTATTGCACCCAACTGCGGCACCGGCGACTTCGCCGCCGTGGACACCCACCACCGTGCCGCGGAACGGCCGCCATAGGCCCCCACCGGTCAAATTAACCCCACCCCCGTGATCCCCTGCACCTGCCCGTGCCTCGCCACCTCCTCCCCGTCGTAGAACCGGACCAACGGCGGAGAACCGCCGCGGGATTTCACCGTCGGCCGGACTCCGGTCGAACCCCCCTCTCCTTCTGTGGCCGTCCACACCGTTAACCCCCCCTCGCTAGCGTGTGGGCCCCGCGCCACGGCGCCGTCCCCCGTCGTCTCCCCCTCGCTGCTGGGCCAGCCGGGCCGCAAGCGCGCCCACGCGCGCGCGCCCGCGCCCAAGTGGGCCGAAATCCCCCCCCGGCCCAGCAAGGCAGGAAATTCCTTTTCCTTTTATTTTTCTCTTTTCTTTTCCTATTTTCTCATATAGAATTATATGCTAATATTTTATGTACCAAAAATAGTCCAAATAAATTATAGGGCACCAAAATAATGAGATATAAGAAATGGCACACCCCCACTAAAGTCACCATGATTGATGTATTGTTATTATCTGTGTTTGATTAGCGGAAGAGGGATCCGATCCTCCGAAATTTATAGCTCCGGAAGAAGGGCAAGAACCCGACCCCTCCGAGATAAACCTCTTGTGCCAGGAAAGCTTCGACGAAGGCACGTCCATCCTTCCCTTGATGCATTATTTACCTATTTCTCTCTACCACTGCCTAAGCCTGGAATATGGGATGGGAATCGAATTGCATGGTGAGCATGAGAGAGCCCGCATTAACAATCACCTTTGATTACAAGATATGGGATAAGTAAAATGGTGCAAGTAACATGTTTTCCAAAAAGTGTGCGATGAAGGGTATTCACCCTCATCACCTGGTGAGTAGGATGATCAGGGACTCCCTGGTTTAGGGGAGGGCCTAAGGTGATGGCTCAGCTGGTTTAGGCGTGAGCAGAAGGATTGTCCTCTCGTATAAGGACCGGCTTGTCATCTTTCATTACCTGTACTCATAAAAAGTACAACCACTCGAGGCTGTGTGGGCAGCCACTCGATCTGAACTCGTACGATCCAACCCCTGGGTTATGAAGGCTGGGGAGCACCGGGAGGATAAGGAGGGGGAATGATTTGTCCGGTTTGGACATGGCGGTGGCCTGACTCCTTCCGGTATAATCGTTAAGGTTAGGACGTGCAAGGAAGGAAAGAGTTTCGGATTCGGATCTCATTGGCCATGAGATCGCAGAGCCGGACTAGTGGGTAAAGTGTACCCCTCTACGCAGAGTCTAAACCTATTCGAATAGTCTGTGTCCACTGGTATGGACGAGTCTAGTATGGTATGACAATTAGTGTTTCTACTACAACCGGGAACAAGGAAATGGGTGTGTGTTTCTGGAAAGAAAGTAGTACCACGGGAGCGGGAAGCTCAGTGGTGGTCAAGCAAGTGTCATTTCTATTGTCTTGGGAAAACCTTAAACAACGAGTACTGCCTTTCTCTGAAAAAGTATGAGTGACTTCAAATCCACCATATGAAGCATGTACAATATAGGTCACTTTCTTTTTACGGGAGCCGGGTGGGCTTGCGGAATACCTAGTGTATTCACCCAGATTTATTTATGTTTTTCAGCAGCGGAAGACTTCTTTTCTGCTATGCTTGATTGAAGGGGTTGTGTCTTCACCCAGTTCTGCCTGTGGCCTGGGCTAATTTATTTTCCACTGCGCTTTATGATTTTCGGCTCACTCTCGAGCTTGTATCCCCCGGTATTGTAATAACTTTACTCAGACTTTGTAACTATTTGAAGTAATGAATGTGGTTACTAGCCTCCTGGGACTAGTAATTGTATCACATTTGAGTCCCAAAGGATCGGGACGCTTCAGTTGGTATCAGAGCGTATAGGACTGGCCGTAGACCGCAGCCCTGACCTTAAAAAGTTGCCTTAACAAGAAAACACCTCTTACCCCCAAGAAACACTCTCTCTCCTTTCCCCGATATTAACAGACCCTTCTTTTCTTCTACCCGATGGAAGGCCCCTGGGTTATTAGGACATCCTACTGCTCAGAGGAGGAAGGCTTTCCTCACCTTCTACGAAGTTGCGCCCTACGCATGGGGATCCGCAAGTAGCCCGAATATGTCTGGAAGGAATACCGCAAAAATGGAGTAGAAAAGTGATCTATGACAGTCTACCTGGGAGAAAGACGAAACTACCCAAACCACCCTCCCTTCCAAGTCACCTTCATCGGGCACCGCTTCCCAGACACTTGCCAGAGTGTTGCCCGGAAAGCCCTTAAACAACTGTGCCAAAACTACAGCCGAGAGATCTCTGAGACCCCCTTCGATATTTTCCACCCAGCAACAAAAATACCCCCACCTGGAGGAAAAGACTCAAGGCTCTGTCAGGAGGAGACCCCACAGAAGATGACCCCACCATCGTCTACATGGCCGGATACCTCCACACCCTCGACAACCACTACGATGATCTCTCCTCCCACTGCACCCACCTAAACTCTCGGGTGGAAAGCCTAGAGCAGCAAGTCAAAGAGCTTAAGCAGGAGAAGGCATCTCTCCAGGAGTTCCTCGACATAGCAGAAGGCAAGGAGGCCAACACCCGTGAGGCCTATCGAACCTTAAAGATGGACTATGATAAGAAGCTAAAGAAGCTTGCTCCCAAGAAGAAAATCCAGAAGAAGACCACCAACCGAGGGTGCTAAACGGAGAAGAAGAAGACCCCTCTAGCCCCACCTCCCCCCAGGATAGATGATTGGTCTGACGCCGAGGATATATCCCTAGCAAGCCTTGATGATCTTCTCAAGGAATTTGGGGATACTTTAGAGAAAGAGTTCGGTAGTACCTCAGGGAACGCTCTCGTGTAGTACAACCTGTAGTAGCCATATGCTTGTAATGTATTGGTGTAATGAATAAAATAACTTGGTTGAAAACAATTTGCATGTGCATAATAGTGACTCTCTTCCCTGGCAGATGGCTTCGGATAAAACCACGCCTACCGCCTCCGGGATTGGAGCAGGGTTTCCCCTGAGAGCTGAAGGGGAAGCCGATAGAGAGGAAAGTGAAACCCACCTCCCCGCACCTCTGCAACTACCCTTAGATCTAGCCCAAGTTCTAGCCAATCAAACCCGACTCATGAGGTCCTCACTCGAAGTCTAGAAAATCAATGACCGAATGGTGGAAGACCGCAAGACAGAATGGGGGATTTCCTGAGACTCAAGCCTCCCACGTTTGTCGGGTCTAGCAACCCCCTCGATGCAGACGATTGGATGCACACGATGAAAAGAAAGCTGGAAGCCATCGGATGTCTAGAAAATCAGTGTGTTCAACTGGTTGCCCACCAACTTTCCGGGATGGCCTTAGCTTGGTGGGATACCTTCAACGTCACCATCAGAGATGCTACCTGGGTGGAATTTGAAGCAGCTTTCCGAGAGCACCATGTGCCCCAAGGGCTCGTTCAACTTAAGGAGGACGAGTTCCGAGAACTGACTCAAGACGGAAGATCTGTCAGCGAATATGTGCACAAGTTCACAGAGTTAGCCCGCTACGCGCCAGATGACGTCAGTACCGAGGGCAAAAAGATGGCCCGTTTCCTGAAGGGACTCAGGCCAGAACTCAAGACAATTCTGGCTAGCCAAGACTTCCTTAGTTTCTCTCACCTTTCCAACAAGGCCATGCAAGTTGAAAGGGCAAAGGAGGAAGAAAAAGGGCATCTCAAAAGAAAGTTCCAAGTTCTCCGGGCTCAGCAACAAGACCGGCACGAGAAGACTCGATCATTTGGATTTCCACCCAAGGGACCAAACTTCAGTAGACCAGCTGGACCCACCCCGTCACGGTTCAGCCAGCAGAGTCAGAGCTCCTTCCATGCCCCCTCAGTTGCAAGCAACCAACCCCCGGCGAATGCATGTTGGAACTGCAGTGATCCCAGTCACTTCAAAAACAACTGTCCGCAGCTGAAGCCACCAGGACCCGCCTACTCCAACTCGGCGAATGGCCCCAAGAATACCTCGGCATCTGCCCCCAAGGCACCCTCCTCTGTCAGCCAGCAGAACAAGACCCAGTATCAAGGAAGGGCACGAGTGAATCACGTCGATGCCCAGGAGGCTCAGCAAGCTCCGGGAGTAGTGCTCGGTGAGTTCCGTGTAGAATTTACTCCCGCTACCGTACTTTTCGATTCTGGAGCATCCCACTCCTTCATAGCTACTAGTTTTGTGGAAAAGCATGGCATTCCCTCTACTCCTCTAGGGATTCCCTTGGTCACCCGAACCCAGGGTCAGACCTTCTATGCCAGCTCAAATGCTCCCAAGTCAGAATCCTTTTAAGTGGGGTAGTATTCTTGGCAGACTTAACCGTCTTGCCATCCAAAGGAATTGATGTGATCTTAGGGATGGATTGGTTAACTAAACACAAAGGCATCATCAGTTGCGCAGACAAGACGGTCCTCCTCACAGACCACCAAGGAAAGCCAGTCTCTTGTCAGGCCCAGCCACCCGCCAATGATCCAATGATGTTCAGTCTAGCAACAGGAAGTGTATCAGTGGTAGAAGAATTCATGGATGTGTTTCCAGAAGAGTTACCAGGAATGCCACCAGAAAGAGAAGTGGAGTTCTACATAGATTTGATCCCTGGGACGACACCCATCGCGAAGAGACCATACCGCATGGCTCCCACCGAGTTAGCAGAACTGAAGCTTCAAATCGCAGATCTTCAACAAAAGGGATACATTCGTCCCAGCTCATCCCCTTGGGGAGCACCAGTCCTATTCGTCTCTAAGAAAGATGGAAGCATGAGAATGTATATTGATTACCGATCGTTGAATGAAGTCACCATCAAGAACAAGTATCCACTTCCTCGGATCGACGACCTCTTCGATCAGCTTCAAGGGGCCAAGTACTTCTCCAAGATAGACCTAAGGTCTGGTTATCACCAATTGAGGATCAAGGAAGCAGACATCCAGAAGACTGCATTTGTCACCCGGTACGGACAATATGAATTCACAGTGATAACGTTCGGACTGACAAACGCACCTGCCTTTTTCATGAACCTCATGAACAAAGTGTTTATGGAAGAGCTGGATAAGTTTGTCGTAGTCTTCATTGACGACATCCTTATCTACTCGAAGAACCGCAAAGACCATAAGCGTCACCTTCGGATCGTCCTCGGAAAACTCAGGGCACACCAACTTTATGCCAAACTCAGTAAATGTGAATTCTGGTTGGAAAAGATAGCCTTCCTTGGGCATATCTTGACCGCAGAAGGAATAGAAGTGGACCCTTCCAAGGTAGAAGCAGTATCCAAATGGAGGCAGCCCTCAAATGTCAGTGAAGTTCGAAGCTTCCTGGGAATGGCAGGATATTACCGCCGCTTCATCAAAGGATTCTCCAGCATAGCAAGACCTATGACCGAACTTCTCAAGAAAGACCATAAATTTGTGTGGACCCCAAAATGTGAAGGAAGTTTCCAGATCATAAAGGAGAAACTCACAACCACACCCATTTTGACACTACCAGATATCCATCAGGATTTTGTCGTCTTTTGTGATGCCTCGAGGCAAGGCTTAGGGTGTGTGCTGATGCAAAACGAGAAAGCCATTGCTTATGCATCGCGCCTACTTAAGCCGCACGAACAGAATTACCCCACCCATGATTTAGAATTGGCGGCCATAGTGCATGCTTTGAAGATATGGAGGCATTACCTAATCGGGAACAAATGTCACATTGTCACCGATCACAAGAGTCTGAGGTATATATTCACTCAACCAGATCTCAACCTCTGTTAGCGAAGATGGCTGGAGCTGATCAAGGATTATGACCTGGAAATTCATTATCACCCCGGGAAGGCCAACGTGGTAGCAGACGCCCTCAGTCGAAAACCATTCGAAATAAAGGGGACCAACTTTTTAGAAGATTGGAAGAAAGAATCAGCTCAACTAAATACATGTCTGGGAAACAGCGACAGTCTCGAAGTCAGACCAATGCTGGAAGACCTCATATGCAAATCTCAACGCCTAGACCCAGAGACAGCAAAACTTGTGGAAAGGGCCCGCAAGGAACAACTCCCGGACCTCAGGACAGCTGAACAAGGAGCCCTTTGGTTCAAAAATCGTCTGTGTGTACCAAAAGGGCAAGTACGAGAGGTCCTGCTCGAAGAAGCTCACAACTCAGCCTACTCCATCCACCCAGGGACTACCAAGATGTACCTAGACCTCAAAATCAGATACTGGTGGAGAGGGATGAAGAAAGAAATAGCTCAGTATGTGGCCCGGTGTGACATCTGCCAACGAACGAAGGCCGAGCACCAAAAACCTGCAGGCCTATTGCAACCCCTGTCACACCCGGTTTTGGAAGGCAAACCGAATGCGAACTATGTACGTGCCAGGATCAGAACTCACGTACACAGCGATTACATAAATGAACATCATCACACAATGCTCGAATAATAACATAAAGGAGTACTTATTACATCATAGAGTCATAGACATCCACATAGTCATTGTCTTAACAAGTAAATCAAAGTACTAGCGAAACGCAGTAAAGATAAGGCCTTCACAGGCAGCTGACTGGGGGTTGCCGCCAACCCACACCTAGAATTCGTCGTAGTCTTGGAACTCCTGGAAGTCTCCTTCCACGGCTTCGCCTTCTCCTGAGCAGTGGTTACAATGCGGACAACCTGGTGTTTTGTGGTAAAGCAAGGATGAGTACACATCAACGTACTCAGCAAATGTCCCGTTTGGCTGAAGTGGACTAGCTTTATGTGGGGTTAGGCTCAAGCAGTTGCTTTTAGTTGGTCAAGTATTTATCATTAGTAGAAGCCAGATTTTAGCATTAACCAACCCGTGAACCATTTCCTCATTGAGGAACAACACCATCATAGTCGAACCAAAACCATAACATAATCCTTGTATCTCGAACCATCTGTATATCTAATCAAAGAGGATCCCAAGGCTGCTCTTAACCGTGAGCACGGCTGATATACCAGTTTCACTACCCTCTGCAGAGGTTGCACACTTTACCCATGAGTCATGATTCCCTTTCTACCCGGGGAGAGCTAATCCCCATTGACCACTACCTAGGTGGTCCGGCAGGGCATCACTACGTAGCTTTTACAAAGATTCCCTAGAGATCATAGCTGCCCGTTAGGTTTCTCCAGTTTGATAAACACAGTACCCCTCCCCGCAGGAGAGTGACTAACAAAGAGCAAAACGAAAGAACCTCGGCACTCAGCCTCGGCAGAGCAAGCACTGTGCCTGGACCCCATTGACGGCACGACGGCTAAGCAACTACACCTCTAGTTCATCTAATTAATCAGCTAAGGGCATCCCATTTCACCCTCATGGTTGCACTGTTATCCCGGGTGGTCTCTCAACGAACCAGTCCTTACGGAGAGGTACTCAGGAAACAGCCTGAGCCCCCTAGAGTATCACAAGATCATCAACATCATCAGGATAACAGTATCACAAATAGTCACATCATGTTCATTGATTAAGTTAAGGCAATAGCAGAGTGCTAACCATAACAGCCCATAGGGTCATCAAGGATAAAGTAAAGTGTAAAGCTAGTCAATCCTTAGGTTTCAAGTAAGTAATGCGGGATAGTAAGTTATAAATGAATAGGACATAGTGGGACAGAGGACACTTGCCTTCACCAAACTGCTGATCAGGGACTTCATCTGCAACCTCCTCGGGAAACACAGACTGCTCGTTGTCTACGTAAAGTAATCATTCACACTATGCACTTGGGAAGATAACAAACAAAAAGCAACATGCCAAACATATGCAGCAGAGAGATCACAAGTTCATAGTTTGAAAAGGGGTAGGCACTCTGGTGTTCCCTAGGTCTGGGGTAGAGGACTATACAAAGTGATTCACTATCCACTAATCAGGTTTAAGTCAATGGTGGGATTAAATTATTACATGGTTTTAAGTTACTAAACTTAAGTGCTTAAGTCCATAAACTTAAGTAATCCAACTTTTATTAAAGTCTACCAATTTCTAATTATCTCAAATAGGGTTCCAATAGCCTTAATCCTATCCTGGTGATTAACTATTAATTGGTACATGGAAACAGCAGAGAAACATTGTTTAAATGGATAGACAAAAACATCATGAGCATTTTGCAATTTGAAGCACCTAATTTGGAGTTCATATGACAAAGTTATGAATTTTACAAGTTTGGGGATTAAAAATATACCCTTAAATACCTATTTTGAATTAAATAAAAGGTCCAGGGACTTATCTGCGAGAAACCAGGGACGGCAGGTTCAAATTCCAGAAAACCGGGGGTCTCTTTAAGAAAACGCGCGGGCGAAGGGGTATCGGGCTACTACGGCCGTCAGATCTAAAACAAACGGCCAGGATTAGATCCTGCGGGCGGGCGCGCGAGCGCGCGGCGGCCTGGGCGACTGACAGGCGGGGCCGGCGGGCAGAGCGCGCGCGCGGGCGGGCTGACAGGCGGGGCCCTACTGGCAGGGAGGCAGGGGGTGGGGGAAGCGGGCCTGGGCCGCTGGATCTCGGGCGGACGGCCAGGATTGGGCTTGGCCTAATCAAAACGAGGTCGCCCGATCTGGGACGGACGGTGGGGATCGGGTGGCCAGCCTGGGCTTATCCTACGGCTAGCTGGGGCGGCGGCGCTCGTCCCCGCGGCGAAGGACTCGCCGGAGACGAGGGGCGCGGGCGCTCGGCGGGTCTCTGGGGCGACCTGAGCGGCCGGGAAGGTTGGGGAGGGCACGAGGAATCCTCTGGTGGGGTCTGGGTCGAGGCAGGGGCACCGGAGGGGGGCGGTTCACGGCGGAGCGGCTCGGCGGCGGGATTACTCTACTCCGGCGAGGAATTATACGCAGCAGAGAGCAAAGCAAAGGTCGATAGGGGCGGGAGAGGTCCCTTACCTCAAGGCGGGCTCCGGGGGCTCCTCGGCGGCGGGAATGGCGCGACGGTGGCCCGGGGCGACGGTGACGGACCTCCGCGGCTGCACGGGGAACGGCGGGTGAGCGCGGGCAGAGAGAAATAGGGAGGGGGAGAGGGAATTGGGGCGCGTCCCGGGTTGCGGACGCCGGGGCGAAGCTCACCGTGGCAACGGACACGGCGGAGCTCCAACGGCGGCCGAGAAACGAGCTCGGGACGACGGGGATTCGTGGCGGCGGCGCTCTGGCGTGCGCGCAGCGAGGGAGAGGTGGAAGAGGGGTCCGCTAGAGCGCAAATGGGGGAGGGGGCGAGGGCAAGTGGGGCTCGGGGCTCAAGTGGCCAGGGGCGGGTCAGTTGCGAGCTCCACGCGCGACGTGGGCGCGGAGAAGGCGGGCGCGCGCAGCTCGGCGGCGGTTACGCGGGGACGACGGGGCTGACAGCCCGGGCCCGCGAGCAGAGAGAGAGAGAAGAGCGGAGGCGGGCGCGCGAGAGGCGGCTGCGCTGACGGGCGGGCCCGCCAGGGCAGAGAGAGCGGGGGGGGGGGGGGGGGGGGGGAGAGCGCGCGCGCGGGATTGGGTCGGCTGGGCCGAAAGGCCGAGGGGGGGCAGGGTGGCAGGCTTCTTTTCCTTTTCTTTTTATTCTGGAATTGTTTCCTCTTTTCTTTTTATTTTCTCCAATTGATTCAAATCCAAATGAGCCACAAATTCAAATCAAACTTTCCAAGAATTATGCACCAAGCAAAAGTGAAATCTAGGGTTCATCATGATGCAACAATTCATACTCCCTTAGGGTTTAACATAATAAACTATAATTACAAATAAAGTAAGCACTTTTCTCCTATAGAAATGAGAAAGAAAAGGGTGAGGAAGGATGAGAAAAGGGAATTAACACCTGAATTTGTGAATATGAGCAAAGAAATTTTATACCCCCAAATTCAGGGTGTTACAACCCCTCCCGTTACCTGAATGGAAGTGGGAAGAAATAGGCATGGACTTCGTAACCGAACTACCCCAAACGCAAAAAGGGAATGATTCCATCTCGGTAATAATAGATCGCCTCACCAAGGTAGCCCATTTCATCCCAGTGAAAACTACCTTTGGAGGAGCCACCCTTGCCCGGATTTATCTCAAGGAGATAGTCAGACTCCATGGCATCCCAAGGAAGATAGTGTCAGATAGGGGAACCCAGTTCACATCCAAATTCTGGACAAGCCTTCAGAAAGCTATGGGCACCAAGCTAGATTTCAGTACCGCTTATCACTGAGAGCACCTAGAGGGGGGGGGGTGAATAGGTGATCCTGTAAAACTTCAAAACTTAAGCCACAAAAACTTGTTAAGTGTTAGCACAATTATAGCCAAGTGACTAGAGAGGAGTCAAAACACAATAACCACAAGAAATCAATCACAGAGATGACACGGTGGTTGTCCCGTGGTTCGGCCAAGTACAAAACTTGCCTACTCCACGTTGTGGCGTCCCAACGGACGAGAGTTGCACTCAACTCCTCTCAAGTGATCCAATGATCAACTTGAATACCACGGTGTTCTTGCTTTTCTTTTCTCAATCCCGTTTGCGAGGAATCTCCACAACTTGGAGCCTCTCGCCCTTACAAAAGATGTTCACAGAGAATCGCGGAGCAAGGGAGGGAATGAGCAACGCACACAAGACTTCAAAAGATCAGAGCAACACGCACACAAGCAGCAATAAGAGCTCGCAACACAACTCAAAGAGTACACAACTCCACAAGAGCTCTATATGCTATCACAATGAATCGAATGCGCTAGATCAATGTCTTGGTGCTTAGAAAGGTTGTAGGAATGCTTGGTGTACTCCTCCATGCGCCAAGGGGTCCCTTTTATAGCCCCAAGGCAGCTAGGAGCCGTTGGGAACAAATCTGGAAGGCCATCTTTGCCTTCTGTCTCGTGGCGCACCGGACAGTCCGGTGCACACCGGACACTGTCCGGTGCCCGATTTGTTTCCTTAAACAGCGCATCCGACCGTTGCTGTCAGAGTCAGATCTGCGCACCGTTGGCGCACCGGACATGTCCGGTGCACACCGGACAGTCCGGTGTATCTTTCCGACCGTTGGCTTGGCCACGTGTCGCGCGCCGATCACGCGGTCGACCGTTGGCCCGGCCGACCGTTGGCTCACCGGACAGTCCGGTGCACACCGGACAGTCCGGTGAATTTTAGCCGAAGTCGCCGGAGAAAAACCCGAGAGCGGCTGGTTTGCTCTGTGGTGGTCTGGCGCACCGGACACTGTCCGGTGCACACCGGACAGTCCGGTGCCCCAGTCCGAAGCAGCCTTTGGCTGTACACAGCCACTCTCCACTTCTTTTCTTTTCTTCTTTCTCCTGTTTCTAACACTTAGACAAGATGTTAGTACACAAAACTAATGTACTAAGGCTTAGAAACATACCTTTACGTGTGATTTGCACTTTGTTCATCCATGAGCATATTTTCACATTTAGGCCCTTGTGTTTGCACTCAATCACCAAAATACTTAGAAATGGCCCAAGGGCACATTTCCCTTTCAATCTCCCCCTTTTTGGTGATTTATGCCAACACAACATAAAGCAACTAGAACAAGTGCAGAATCACTTCAAATGAAAACACAAATTGGTTTTGATTCATTTTTGGCATATATGGATCATCCTTTGCCACCACTTGGTTTGTTTTTGCAAATCAAATTCAAATCTCTATCTCTAAGTCAAACACACATGTTGAAGTATAAGGAGAGTCATTCCAAAAGAGATTGATCAAAGATTTCAAAAACTCCCCCTATTTCCCATAATCAATACTTCTCCCCACAAGAAGTCAACTTTTGACAATTGAGACAATAAGAGACAATAAAAGCTTTTGACAAAACAAAAACTCTATTCTACTATTTTCAAAATCTCTCAAGTGGTAGCTGATCCATTTATCACTTTGGCCTTTATTTTCTCCCCCTTTGGCATCAAGCACCAAAACGGGATCAATCTTGGCCCTTTAACCCCATTGCCTCACCAAAATCTTCAATTAAGAGTACAAAGGCAATAATATCTTAGAGATGAACTTGGAATAAGTTACCCTCTCATCGGAGTGCAGTGGAAGTCTTGCATGGTCCAAGTTCACCTTTCCCTTTCAATTCACCTTCGAGACTAAATCAAGCAAACTCAAGCATATGGTTAGTCTCAAAGGGTCAAGTTGTAACACATCTCCCCTTAAACATGTGCATCACTTTGCAACGGACTTGTGAGGTCCAGGGAGTGTTTGTACAACTTGAGCACCACAATAAGCAACAAAATGCAGAATGAACATGATCAAAGGCATAAACACATGTATGCTACAGTTCAATCCAGGTTCCGCGAATCTAAGACATTTAGCTCACTACGCAGCCTGCAAAAGGTCTTCTCATCTAGAGGCTTGGTAAAGATATCGGCTAGCTGGTTCT
Organism: Zea mays; assembly: GCF_902167145.1. Taxonomy (NCBI): domain Eukaryota; kingdom Viridiplantae; phylum Streptophyta; class Magnoliopsida; order Poales; family Poaceae; genus Zea; species Zea mays. Next base: position 3,327,280 of record NC_050098.1, on the reverse strand, counting down.
CGGTGCTAACATGAAACACTTCGATATCCCCCTTTTGCTGGTGGTCTCTCAGAAAGTGATGCCGGATGTCTATGTGCTTTGTGCGGCTGTGCTCAACAGGATTCTCCGCCATGCAGATAGCACTCTCATTATCACATAGGAGTGGGACTTTGCTCAGATTGTAGCCAAAGTCCCGGAGGGTTTGCCTCATCCAAAGTAGTTGCGCGCAACACTGACCTGCGGCAACGTACTCGGCCTCAGCGGTGGATAGGGCAACGGATGTTTGTTTCTTAGAGTTCCATGACACCAGGGACCTTCCTAAGAATTGGCACGTCCCCGATGTACTCTTCCTATCGACCTTACATCCAGCATAGTCGGAGTCTGAGTATCCAACTAAGTCAAAGGTAGACCCCTTTGGATACCAGAGCCCGAAGCAAGGCGTAGCAACCAAATATCTAAGAATTCGCTTCACCGCCACTAAGTGACACTCCTTAGGGTCGGATTGAAATCTAGCACACATGCATACGCTAAGCATAATATCCGGTCTACTAGCACATAAGTAAAGCAAAGAACCTATCATTGACCGGTATGCTTTTTGATCAACGGACTTACCTCCTTTGTTGAGGTCGGTGTGTCCGTCGGTCCCCATCGGAGTCTTTGCGGGCTTGGCGTCCTTCATCCCAAACCGCTTTAGCAGATCTTGCGTGTACTTCGTTTGGGAGATGAAGGTGCCGTCCTTGAGTTGCTTCACTTGGAACCCAAGGAAGTAGTTCAACTCGCCCATCATTGACATCTCGAATTTCTGCGTCATCACCCTGCTAAACTCTTCACAAGACTTTTGGTTAGTAGAACCAAATATTATGTCATCGACATAAATTTGGCACACAAACAAATCACCATCACATGTCTTAGTAAAAAGAGTTGGATCGGCCTTCCCAACCTTGAAAGCATTAGCAAGTAAAAAGTCTCTAAGGCATTCATACCATGCTCTTGGGGCTTGCTTAAGTCCATAGAGCGCCTTAGAGAGCTTACACACATGGTCGGGGTACCGTTCATCCTCGAAGCCAGGGGGTTGCTCCACGTACACCTCCTCCTTGATTGGCCCGTTGAGGAAAGCGCTCTTCACATCCATTTGGTACAACCTGAAAGAATGGTGAGCGGCATATGCTAGCAAGATACGAATGGACTCTAGCCTAGCCACAGGAGCAAAGGTCTCCTCGAAATCCAAACCTGCGACTTGGGCATAACCTTTTGCCACAAGTCGAGCCTTGTTCCTCGTCACCACCCCGTGCTCGTCCTGTTTGTTGCGGAACACCCACTTGGTTCCCACAACATTTTGCTTCGGATGAGGCACCAGTGTCCAAACTTCATTGCGCTTGAAGTTGTTTAACTCCTCTTGCATGGCCAACACCCAGTCCGGATCTAGCAAGGCCTCTTCTACCCTGAAAGGCTCAATAGAAGAGACAAAGGAGTAATGCTCACAAAAATTAACTAATCGAGATCGAGTAGTTACTCCCTTGCTAATGTCACCCAGAATTTGGTCGACGGGATGATCCCTTTGAATCATCGCTCGAACTTGGGTTGGAGGTGCCGGTTGCACTTCTTCCTCCATCACATGATTATCTTGTGCTCCCCCTTGATCACATGCCTCCTGTTGATGAACCTGTTCATCGTCTTGAGTTGGGGGTAGCACCATGGTCGAGGAAGAAGGTTGATCTCGTTTATCTTGTTCCTGTGGCCGTACTTCTCCAATCGCCATGGTTCGTAAAGCGGCTGTCGGAACATCTTCTTCATCTACATCATCACAATCAACAACTTGCTCTCTTGGAGAGCCATTAGTCTCATCAAATACAACGTCGCTAGAGACTTCAACCAAACCCGATGATTTGTTGAAGACTCTATACGCCTTTGTATTTGAGTCATAACCTAACAAAAACCCTTCTACAGCTTTGGGAGCAAACTTAGAATTTCTACCCTTCTTTACTAGAATGTAGCATTTACTCCCAAATACACGAAAGTACGATACATTGGGTTTGTTACCGGTTAGTAGCTCATACGATGTCTTCTTGAGGAGGCGATGAAGGTAGACCCTGTTGATGGCGTGGCAAGCAGTGTTAACGGCTTCCGTCCAAAAGCACTCGGGGGTCTTGAACTCTCCTAGCATCGTCCTCGCCATATCGATGAGCGTCCTGTTCTTCCTCTCTACCACACCATTTTGTTGTGGTGTGTAGGGAGCGGAGAACTCGTGCTTGATCCCTTCCTCTTCAAGGAACTCCTCCACTTGAAGGTTCTTGAACTCGGATCCGTTGTCGCTCCTTATCTTCTTCACTTTGAGCTCAAACTCATTTTGAGCTCTCCTGAGGAAGCGCTTGAGGGTCCCTTGGGTTTCAGACTTATCCTGCAAAAAGAACACCCAAGTGAAGCGGGAAAAATCATCAACAATAACTAAACCATACTTACTCCCTCCTATGCTCAGATAGGCGACAGGTCCGAAGAGGTCCATATGCAGCAGCTCCAGGGGTCTTGAAGTGGTCATCACGTTCTTGCTGTGATGCGCTCCTCCCACTTGTTTACCTGCTTGACAAGCTGCACAAGGTCTATCTTTTTCGAAATGCACGTTAGTCAAACCTATCACGTGTTCTCCCTTTAGAAGCTTGTGAAGGTTCTTCATCCCCACATGTGCTAAGCGGCGATGCCACAGCCAGCCCATGCTAGTCTTAGCTATTAAGCATGCATCTAGACCGGCCTCTTCTTTTGCAAAATCAACTAAATAAAGTTTGCCGTCTAATACACCCTTAAAAGCTAGTGAACCATCACTTCTTCTAAAGACAGACACATCTATATTTGTAAATAGACAGTTATATCCCATATTGCATAATTGACTCACAGATAGCAGATTATATCCAAGACTCTCTACTAAAAATACATTAGAGATAGAATGCTCATTAGAAATCGCAATTTTACCTAACCCTTTTACCTTGCCTTGATTCCCATCACCGAATATAATTGAATCTTGGGAATTCTTATTCTTGACGTAGGAGGTGAACATCTTCTTCTCCCCCGTCATATGGTTTGTGCATCCGCTATCAATAATCCAGCTTGAGCCCCCGGATGCATAAACCTGCAAGGCAAATTTAGGCTTGGGACTTAGGTACCCAACTCTTGTTGGGTCCTACAAGGTTAGTCACAATTTCCTTAGGGACCCAAATGCAAGTTTTATCACCTTTGCATTTTGCCCCTAACTTCCTAGCAATTACTTTTCTATCCTTTCTACAAATTGCAAATGAAGCATTCAAAGCACAATAAATTGTAGAGGGTTCATTCACTACTTTTCTATGAACATTTGCAACATTTCTTTTAGGAACAACATTTCTCCTAGTAACATTTCTATCATACACATAAGAAGAACTAGGAGCAAACATGGCATGAGAATCATAAACATATGAATCAAAAGCATCATAACTTCTATTTCTAGTTTGTCTTTTATCATGATACAAAAAGGCATGATTCCTTTTAGCACTAGTAGCCATAGGGGCCTTCCCTTTCTCCTTGGCGGGAATGGGAGCCTTATGGCTTGTTAAGTTCTTGGCTTCCCTCTTGAAGCCAAGTCCATCCTTAATTGAGGGGTGTCTACCAACCGTGTAGGCATCCCTAGCAAATTTTAGTTTTTCAAAATCACTTTTGCTAGTCTTAAGTTGAGCATTAAGACTAGCCACTTCATCACTCAATTTTGAAATGGAAACTAAGTGTTCACTACAGGCATTAATATCAACATCCTTACACCTAGTGCAAATTTCAACATGTTCAACACAAGAGTTGGATTTATTTGCTTCTACTAGTTTAGCATTTAAATCATCGTTTATGCTCTTTAAGTTAGAAATAGAATCATGGCATGTTGACACTTCACAAGCAAGCATTTCATTCCTCTTAATTTCTAATGCAAGAGATTTTTGAGCCTCTACAAACTTATCATGTTCTTCATACAACAAATCCTCTTGCTTTTCTAAAAGTATATTCTTTTCATTCAAGGCATCAATTAATTCATTAATTTTGTCTATCTTAGATCTATCTAAGCCCTTGAACAAACATGAATAATCTACTTCATCCTCATCACTAGATTCGTCCTCACTTGAAGAAGCATAGGTAGAATTGCGAGTACATACCTTCTTCTCCTTTGCCATAAGGCATGTGTGACGCTCGTTGGGGAAGAGGGTTGATTTGTTGAAGGCGGTGGAGGAGCAATCCGAGTCCCACTCCTTGCCTAGATGCGCCTCGCCCTTTGCCTTCTTGTAATGCTTCTTCTTTTCCTTCTTGTTTCCCTTTTCCTGGTCACTATCATTATCGGGGCAGTTAGCGATAAAATGACCAATCTTACCGCACTTGAAGCATGAGCGCTTCCCCTTCGTCTTGGTCTTGCTTGGCTGCCCCTTGTGACCCTTTAGCACCGTCTTGAAGCGTTTGATGATGAGAGCCATCTCTTCATCATTAAGTCCGACCGCCTCAATTTGTGCCACCTTGCTAGGTAGCACCTCCTTGCTTCTTGTAGCTTTGAGAGCAAAAGGTTGTGGTTCGTTGATCGGTCCATTCAAGGCGTCGTCCACGTACCTTGCTTCCTTGATCATCATTCGCCCGCTGACGAATTTTCCTAAGACTTCTTCGGGCGACATTTTGGTGTACCTGGGATTCTCACGAATATTATTCACCAAATGAGGATCAAGAACGGTAAAGGACCTTAGCATTAGTCGGACGACGTCGTGGTCCGTCCATCGCGTGCTTCCGTAGCTCCTTATTTTGTTGACAAGGGTCTTGAGCCGGTTGTATGTTTGAGTTGGCTCCTCGCCCCTTATCATCGCGAACCGTCCAAGCTCGCCCTCCACCAACTCCATTTTGGTGAGCAAGGTAGCGTCATTTCCCTCATGAGAGATCTTGAGGGTATCCCAGATTTGCTTGGCGTTATCCAAGCCACTCACTTTATTATATTCATCCCTGCACAATGAGGCTAGAAGAACAGTAGTAGCTTGTGCATTCTTATGGATTTGCTCATTAATGAATATAGGACTATCCGAACTATTAAAGTGCATTCCACTATCTACAATCTCCCATATGCTAGGATGGAGAGAGAATAGGTGACTACGCATTTTGTGGCTCCAAAATCCGTAGTCCTCCCCATCAAAGTGTGGGGGCTTGCCGAGTGGAATGGAAAGCAAATGTGAATTTGAACTTTGCGGAATACGAGAGTAGTCAAAAGAAAAGTTAGAATTAACCGGTTTCCTTTGTTTGTCGTGGTCGTCGTCCTTTTGGGAAGAAGAGGACTCATCGCTGTCGTAGTAGACGATCTCCTTGATGCGTCTTGTCTTCTTCTTCTTCCCATCTCTTCGCTTGTGGCCCGAGCCCGAGTCATTGGACTTGTCATCCCTTGGCTCGTTGACGAAGGACTCCTTCTCCTTGTCGTTGATCACAATTCCCTTCCCCTTAGGATCCATCTCTTCGGGCGGTTAGTCCCTTTCTTTGAAGAGAACGGCTCCGATACCAATTGAGAGCACCTAGAGCGGGGGGTGAATAGGTGATCCTGTAAAACTTCAAAACTTAAGCCACAAAAACTTGTTAAGTGTTAGCACAATTATGGCCAAGTGACTAGAGAGGAGTCAAAACACAATAACCACAAGAAATCAATCACAGAGATGACACGGTGGTTATCCCGTGGTTCGGCCAAGTACAAAACTTGCCTACTCCACGTTGTGGCGTCCCAACGGACGAGAGTTGCACTCAACTCCTCTCAAGTGATCCAATGATCAACTTGAATACCACGGTGTTCTTGCTTTTCTTTTCTCAATCCCGTTTGCGAGGAATCTCCACAACTTGGAGCCTCTCGCCCTTACAAAAGATGTTCACAGAGAATCGCGGAGCAAGGGAGGGAATGAGCAACGCACACAAGACTTCAAAAGATCAGAGCAACACGCACACAAGCAGCAATAAGAGCTCGCAACACAACTCAAAGAGTACACAACTCCACAAGAGCTCTATATGCTATCACAATGAATCGAATGCGCTAGATCAATGTCTTGGTGCTTAGAAAGGTTGTAGGAATGCTTGGTGTACTCCTCCATGCGCCAAGGGGTCCCTTTTATAGCCCCAAGGCAGCTAGGAGCCGTTGGGAACAAATCTGGAAGGCCATCTTTGCCTTCTGTCTCGTGGCGCACCGGACAGTCCGGTGCACACCGGACACTGTCCGGTGCCCGATTTGTTTCCTTAAACAGCGCATCCGACCGTTGCTGTCAGAGTCAGATCTGCGCACCGTTGGCGCACCGGACATGTCCGGTGCACACCGGACAGTCCGGTGTATCTTTCCGACCGTTGGCTTGGCCACGTGTCGCGCGCCGATCGCGCGGTCGACCGTTGGCCCGGCCGACCGTTGGCTCACCGGACAGTCCGGTGCACACCGGACAGTCCGGTGAATTTTAGCCGAAGTCACCGGAGAAAAACCCGAGAGCGGCTGGTTTGCTCTGTGGTGGTCTGGCGCACCGGACACTGTCCGGTGCACACCGGACAGTCCGGTGCCCCAGTCCGAAGCAGCCTTTGGCTGTACACAGCCACTCTCCACTTCTTTTCTTTTCTTCTTTCTCCTGTTTCTAACACTTAGACAAGATGTTAGTACACAAAACTAATGTACTAAGGCTTAGAAACATACCTTTACGTGTGATTTGCACTTTGTTCATCCATGAGCATATTTTCACATTTAGGCCCTTGTGTTTGCACTCAATCACCAAAATACTTAGAAATGGCCCAAGGGCACATTTCCCTTTCAATCACCCTCAGACAGATGGGCAGACAGAAAGAGTCAACAAAGTCCTCGAGGATCTATTAAGAGCATGTGTGCTAGCATTTGATAGAAGATGGGAATCCAGTCTACCTACGCAGAATTCTCATACAACAACAGCTATCAGGCCAGCATCAAGATGTCACCGTTTGAAGCATTGTATGGACGGAAATGCCAGACCCCTCTCATGTGGTCCAACGTAGGGGAAAAAGCACTAGAAGGACCTGCCTTTGTCAAGGAGGCGGAAGAGAAAGTTGCTCTAATCCGCAGAAGGTTACTTGAAGCTCAGAGTCGGCAGAAGAGTTATGCGGACAACAGGCGGAGGGAACTCAGATTTGAGGAAGGAGACTTCGTCTACCTCAAGGTTTCTCCAATGCGTGGTGTCAGGAGGTTCCAAGTAAAAGGGAAGCTAGCACCGCAATTCGTCGGTCCCTATCCCATCATTGGCAGGGTAGGACCCGCAGCATACCGTCTTGAATTACCAGAATCCATGTCCGACATCCACAATGTGTTTCACGTATCCCAGCTCCGCAAATGCCTGCAAGCACCAGAAAGTCACATCGAAGAAGAGGCAGTGCAGATTCAGAAAGACCTTCAGTATCGTGAGAAGCCGGTGAAGATTCTTGATTCAGCAGTCAGAAAGACCCGCACCTCAGAGGTGAAGCTCTGTAAAGTTCAGTGGAGCAGAGAAGGAGAAGAGGAAGCTACCTGAGAGAGTAAGGACTCCTTGAGGAGGGAATACCCTTATCTTTTCTCAAATCCAGTCTAAATCTCGAGGGCGAGATTCCTTTAAGTGGGGTAGGTTTGTAACATCCCAAAAATCCCAACCCAAGGTTTGAAACCCTAACCTCCTAACCCCCCTTATTTTATTTTCTCCCTTAACTCTACCCTTAGAACACCTCATCATGTGCATACAATTGAAATAATAAGAGCACCTCACATAGACTATATTTATCACTCAAGATCATTTAGAGAATTTTTGATTCAAAGGAAAAAGAAACAAAAAGAAACAAAAATAGAAAAAGGAAAAGAAAGGAATTAGAAATCAGAAAAAGAAAAGAAAAAGGAAAAACCTCCCCCCCTCCTCGGCTGGGCCGTATTTGGCCCAATCCACGTCGCGCCCGCTCTTTCCCCTTCCCCTCTCCCCGGCCCAGGCGGCCCAGCTCCGCGCGCCGCGTGCCCCGCTGACAGCTTGGCCCCACCCGTCAGCGACTCGCCTCCCTCCCTCTCGCGCCGCTCCCTCTCCCTGGCAGCTCGGGCCCACCTATCAGCTTCGTCGTTCTTGCCCATGCCTCACCGGCGCATCCACCGCCGAGCCCCTCTCGCCCCGTCGCCTCGCCATTAAGGCACGCCCGACTTCAGCGACCACCCCGCCACTGTACCTGACCCGTCCCCTCACCCCCCCCCCCGCCTACCCAAGCCGTCTCAATCGAAGTTAGCGCCATTCCCGCCATCATGGCGAGCTCGTCGGTGCTCGCCGTCCCCTCCATCCCTCTCCCTCTCCCGAGCGCCTATAAAAGGACCCGCCCGAGCCCCGTTCCCTCCACACCAGCTCCTGCCATCTCCTCCGCTTTCCCCCGAGCCAATCGAGCTAGCGCCGCCGCACTCCCCCGTCGCTTCGGTGAGCCTCGCTCTTCCCTCCCAAGTGAGTTTTGGTCAAATTAAACTAGTGCTTGAGCTCCGCCACACGATCACGGTCACGAGGCACACCTCCCTGCCCCCTATTGCACCCAACTGCGTCACCGGCGACCTCGCCGCCGTGGACACCCGCCACCGTGCCATGGACCAGCCGCCATAGGCCCCCGCCGGTCAAATTAACCCCACCCCTGTGATCCCCTGCACCCGCCCGTGCCTCGCCACCGCCTCCCCGCCGTAGAATCGGACCAACGGCGGAGAACCGCCGCGGGATTTCGCTGTCGGCCGGACTCCGGTCGACCCCCCCTCTCCTTCCGTGGCTGTCCACGCCGTTAACCCCCCCTCGCTGGCGTGTGGGCCCCGCGCCACGGCGCCGTCCCCCGCCGTCTCCCCCTCGCTGCTGGGCCAGCCGGGCCGCAAGCGCGCCCGCGCCCAAGTGGGCCGAAATCCCCCCCCCCCGGCCCAGCAAGGCAGGAAATTCCTTTTCTTTTTATTTTTCTCTTTTCTTTTCCCATTTTCTCATATAGAATTATATGCTAATATTTTATGTACCAAAAATAGTCCAAATAAATTATAGGGCACCAAAAGAATGAGATATAAGAAATGGCACACCCCCACTAAAGTCACCATGATTGATGTATTGTTATTATCTGTGTTTGATTAGCGGAAGAGGGATCCGATCCTCTGGAATTTATAGCTCCGGAAGAAGGGCAAGAACCCGACCCCTCCGAGATAAATCTCTTGTGCCAGGAAAGCTTCGACGAAGGCAGGTCCATCCTTCCCTTGATGCATTATTTACCTATTTCTCTCTACCACTGCCTAAGCCTGGAATATGGGATGGGAATCGAATTGCATGGTGAGCATGAGAGAGCCCGCATTAACAATCACCTTTGATTACAAGATATGGGATAAGTAAAAGGGTGCAAGTAACATGTTTTCCAAAAAGTGTGCGATGAAGGGTATTCACCCTCATCACCTGGTGAGTAGGATGATCAGGGACTCCCTGGTTTAGGGGAGGGCCTAAGGTGATGGCTCAGCTGGTTTAGGCGTGAGCAGAAGGATTGTCCTCTCGTATAAGGACCGGTTTGTCATCTTTCATTACCTGTACTCATAAAAAGTACAACCACTCGAGGTTGTGTGGGCAGCCACTCGATCTAAACTCGTATGATCCAACCCCAGGGTTATGAAGGCTGGGGAGCACCGGGAGGATAAGGAGGGGGAATGATTTGTCCGGTTTGGACATGGCGGTGGCCTGACTCCTTTCGGTATAACCGTTAAGGTTAGGACGTGCAAGGAAGGAAAGAGTTTCGGATTCGAATCTCATTGGCCATGAGATCGCAGAGCCGGACTAGTGGGTAAAGTGTACCCCTCTACGCAGAGTCTAAACCTATTCGAATAGTCCGTGTCCACTAGTATGGACGAGTCTGGTATGGTATGACAATTAGTGTTTCTACTACAACTGGGAACAGGGAAATGGGTGTGTGTTTCTAGAAAGAAAGTAGTACCACGGCAGCGGGAAGCTCAGTGGTGGTCAAGCAAGTGTCATTTCTATTGTCTTGGGAAAACCTTAAACAACGAGTACTGCCTTTCTCTGAAAAAGTATGAGTGACTTCAACTCCACCATATGAAGCATGTACAATATAGGTCACTTTCTCTTTACGGGAGCCGGGTGGGCTTGCGGAATACCTAGTGTATTCACCCAGATTTATTTATGTTTTTCAGCAGCTGAAGACTTCTTTTCTGCTATGCTTGATTGAAGGGGTTGTGTCTTCACCCAGTTCTGCCTGTGGCCTGGGCTAATTTATTTTCCACTGTGCTTTATGATTTTCGTCTCACTCTCGAGCTTGTATCCCCGGTATTGTAATAACTTTACTCAGACTCTGTAACTATTCGAAGTAATGAATGTGGTTACTAGCCTCCTGGGACTAGTAATTGTATCACATTTGAGTCCCAAAGGATCAGGACGCTTCATCGCCTGGGGAGGAGGAGCTACTTGCAGACCCTTTGCCCTTGTCCAAGGGGCGGGGGGCCGCGGCGGAGGCGCGGGAAGCTCTAGCGGGGGCGCTGGGAGCCACGCCGACAGTCTGGGGGCCTCCAGCCGGCGCATCGGAGATCCGGATCCCACGGTGGGGGTCCCGGCCGCCGGTCTGGCGAACTGCCATGCCGCTCTCGTCGAGGGTCGGCAGCGTGGCCAAAATCGTCGTCCTCAACCCTGCATCGTCGCAGAGCGCAGAAATGCCCTCGCGGAGGATAAGGGACTCGGGGACGAAGGACTCACCAGTAATCCCCTTCACCAAAACCTCTAGCTCCTCCTAGGACAGGTTGGTCCCCGGCCCGCGCTGCACCCGACCGATGTCGTTTGAGCCGGTGAACCAGCAGCACAGGCGTGCCCTCTGCTGCAGCGGCGCGATCCAGCGCTTCAGGAAGTCCCCGACCACGTGCATCGACGTTAGGTCGCCCGCCGCCAAGCTCTTGATCCTGTCTAGTATGAGCTAGAACTACGGCGCCAGGGACGGCTTGGCCCTCCACTGCTTCCGGTCGAGTCTTGGCCTGTCGCTCGGCAGGGCGAGGCGGTCGTTGGCCTCCGCGCTAGCGATCACCCAGTCACCGCGCCAGTTCTCCCACCTTGCGCCGTCAAGGGAGGGGATGTAGGCCACGACTGAATCCGACCTCGCCTAGAAATAGTAGGCGCCGAGGTGGTCCTTAGCCTTCCTAGACTTCACCAGCACGAAGAAATGGCGAAAGAGGGAGGTGCTGGGGGCCACCCCCACGAACATCTCACACAGGTGGGCGAAGATGGCCACCTGGAAGATGGAGTGGGGCATGAGGTGCTGAAGTTAGAGGCCGAGCTCCTCCAGCAGCAGCAGGAAGAATGGCGAGATCGGCAGCGCCAACCCGCAGGAGAGGTAGGAGACGAAGAGCATGAACTCCCCGGCGGTGAGATCGTCGAGGGGAGAGGCGCCGGCGTCGATCCTTCCGGCGAACGCCGGTGCGCCCCATCCGAGCAGGTTGCGCACCAGGTTGAGTGCCACCTCGGACTGGAAGCACTCGGGATGGACTAGCGAAGCTATGGCGACTATGGCGGCGGAAAGCAGAGGAGCGCAAATTCAAAGGGGCGCGGAGAGCTCGAAGGCAAAAGGGCGCAGCAGTTGGGAGAAAATGCGAAAGCGTAACCGCTGCACGCGGGGTGAATCCCTTTTCAAGGAAGACTCCCTTGCTCGCGCCCCGAGACGCCGCTGAAAATCTCGCCCGACGCACACCAAAGTAACTCAGCCTATGACACGGGGGCCTGGGTCCACAAGTCATACAGCTGGTGTGCGGATCTCTGAGTGCTGAGAAGGCGAACCGCCACGCGAGGAGCAAACCGCCGCTCGCAGTAGTGCACCACTTCATCTTCGCCGAAAACAACGGCCCAGTCTATGACATGGGGCCCCAGGCCCACAGGTCATACTCCTTGGGCGTCGGTTCCTGAGTGCAGAAAGAGCGAACCGCCGCTCGTGCCAGTACTGCGCCTCCTCGGGGCTGCCGCAGAAGACAGAGAAGGTGAATTTTTAAACCAACGCAGCAGTATCGAGGCGCCTCGCGCGTGACCCGGCGAAACCATCAGGCGTGGGGGCCGCGAGTCAGTCAGCCGCGGGGACAAACTTGGCAGTTGGCCTGACTGAAGGCGGATTGGCAGTGATTACGTCAGCAAGTGCACAGAAGCGGCGCGCCAATCGCTAGTCAAGCTTTGGCCCCACCTGTAGGCTCATATCCTCCCCTGAGGTGGGCCCGGGGGCCACTTTCGGTACCCTGAAACAGGGGTACCCCTTACTACAGTATGAAGACGCGATACGCACGCGACTATCTCTAGTAGCGTGGTGAACAGCGACCGACCCCACCACGTGGACGGCTCCGGGGCCGCCACGTGGCCAGAGAAGACAATACCCTCCAAGGTATCAACAATGGGTCCGGACCCCCATGGGAAAGTGCCGGACCCCTGCATATACAAACCGGACATCTGGGTAAGGTCCAGGACCTCCACGGGCGCGAACCGGACCCCTGGGACGGGTCTCGGACCCCTCTGTGTGGGGTCCGAGCCGCTCACAGCAGGGTCCCAGGATTCTGGGACAAAGAATATCTAGGCCTTAACCAAGGCCAAGAGGGGTCCGGAGCTGACACGTGTCCGGACCATACCGTGTGCGCTTCTGCTCCCCGCTCAGGCGGAGACCCGATGCTGCCACGTGGCCTACTGCCCGTGATGTAAGCCAGCGGGCGGAGCCTGACATAAGGCCTCTGGGCCGCGCGACCTCTACATTTATTGCGGATAAGGCGCGCCGCCTGTCCATTCCACTGGCAGGTGATGTGCCGCCTCAGTATTTAATGAGCCCTATCCACTCCACTGGCAGGCGATGTGCCGCCTCAGCATTTAATGAGCCTTGTCCGCTTCGCTGACGGGCGGCGACCAGGCCATCCTACAGGCGGCGTGCCTGTCCATTCCGTTGGCAGACAGTATGCCATGCTGCCGCGTGTACTACACTCATCATGACTCGCGCGTTAATGAGGATGCAGCCGCGACATATCAATAATGTATGCACTATGGACATTATGGCGCTCGGATATCGCACAGGTGTTATAGGCATTAGTTATTTCCTTCCATTTTTCCCCTGAGCCCATATGTCAGGGCTCAGTATCCTTGTATGTGCCCCCTTGAGCTATAAAAGGGAGGGCACACGACGTTACGAGGCGGACCCAACTTAGACTCTCAGACTCACAAGTTCATACAAGCTCTCAAGCTCAGTACAGCACACAATGGAGTAGGGTATTACGCTTCGGTGGCCCGAACCACTCTAAACCTTTGTGTGTTCTTGTGTTCATCCCCGAATCCATCTAGCAAGCAAAACGCTTAGGCCCCTCCTTATCTAAGGATTTAGGGCGGGTGCGTTCCGCCACCCGGCCGGAGAATTTCCTCTCCGACAATAACCATTACTACTTACTGTTGCAAATACAGTCGTTGATGTACATGGGCGGACCATCCGCGTGTGTAGGGATGTAATCGGATCGAATACGGACGGATATCACTGAAACCATATTTGTTTTCATATTTTTATTCGGATTCGAATTCGAATACGGATAGCTTCGGATACGAATACGAATACGGATGTTCTCGAATACAAATACGGATAGTTGTGTGTCGAATACGGAACTAGTCGGACACGGATATTGTCGGTAACGAATTTTTTGTCGGATATCGTGTAAGACATCATTCCACATGTATCATGGTTGTAATCATGTATCCACTCCTTGAGTCTAAACATTTGTTGTATTATATGTGTACATATATCACTTTTTTTTGTAAAATTCATGAATTTTTAGCCTATGTGCGTGTTATTAATTTATTTTGCATAAAATCATCAAAATGCAAATAAGTTACCAAAACTAATAAACATTCTATAAGAATATAACCTCAAGTCTCCACATGAAAATGATAAAGTGAACTTGGATACTTAAAATGATTTCATGTGTAATTCACACAACAAGTGAAAGTGAAATGAAAGAAACACCATCATATTTTGGATTTTATGGTCCAAATATTTTGGAGGATTATATATGAACATATGGTATGCCTCCATAAAATTTCATGAATTTCTGAGGCTATTTGTGTATTATTAATTTTTTCTACAAAAATCAACAAATGCACACTGCTATCCGGATAAGACATCCGGATATCCGAGAAGATTTATCCGAGAAAATATCCGGATATTCGATATCCGACGGATATCAGGCATATTGTATTCGAATTCGATATCCGAACAAAATATCCGTATTCGTATCCGTTATCCGAAAAAAGTCCGGATATCCGAAAATTCCATCCGAACCAGTGTTCACCATCTTCGAATCCGGATCCGGACGGATATTTTCCGAACCATATTACATCCCTACGCGTGTGATAGAATATTGACAACAACTAGGAAGTCGTTGGTGACTATAAATACAACATCAACCACCTCCATTCATATCATCCAAACATCCCATTCATTCTCATTTAATACAAGAGCAAGCACTTCATCCCAAGACACATTCAAAGCTCCCAAACTCATCCAAGTGCCATAATTGTGACTAGTGATCATTAGGATTAGTGTTTTGAAAAGTCTAGAGAGAGTGTGGTCTTGTGATTTTCTTGTTGCTCTTGTTGCTTGGCTTTCTTGATCGTACTTTCTTCATCTGCTTCTAAACTCTCAAGTGACTTGTAAAGCTAACAAGAGATACCTAATGGTGTGGTGATCCTTGCGGGGTCTAAGAGACCCTCGAGATTAAGAAGAAGCACTCAACCAGTCTAAGTGACCATTTGAGAGAGAAAAAGGATTGAAAGAGACCCGACCTACGTGGCCTCCTCAATGGGGAGTAGGTTCTTTGGAACCGAACCTCGAGAAACAAATCGCTCGTGTCTTTGTGCTAATTTTGTATTGCGATTTGATTCTTCCTCTCCTCTCTCTCTCTCTCCAAAGTTCTCTTGCTTGCAATCTCATTGAGTTAGCTCCCAAAATTATCTATATTGATTGAGAAACTCATAGCAAGAAGAACACTCTTCCGCACTCCGATTTCATTATTAATCATTCTAACTCTAACCCTAGGCAAAGTTCGTGTTCAAAGTTTATAATTTTCAGGTTTCGTCTGTCCACCCCCTCTAGGCGACTTTCAATCGACTCGATGATCGTTAAGACCTTCATCTCCCAAACCCTTTGATCTAGAGCATGAAGTAGCTTGAGCGCTCTCTCATGATCATCGTAGGGTAATTTTGCCTTGTTGGCACACATCTTGTTCACGATGGACTGGAACCGAGAAAACATAGTGTCTATGGTCTCTCCAACTAACTAAACAAAGTTCTCATACTCTAGCCGGTACGTCTCAAAGAGTCTGGTCTTCACATGATCATT
The DNA here is from genome assembly GCF_902167145.1 of Zea mays. Classification (NCBI taxonomy): domain Eukaryota; kingdom Viridiplantae; phylum Streptophyta; class Magnoliopsida; order Poales; family Poaceae; genus Zea; species Zea mays. The sequence goes on along the minus strand of NC_050098.1, from coordinate 3,311,932 downwards.
GCCCTCATGGGATTTCTCCAGGGTGGATCAGATCTTGTGAGTCGTTGCCAAATGTCCAACCCGCTCAAACTCAACCAGCGAGAGGCACGAGAACAAAGCGTTGCGAGCTTTGTTGTTTGAATCATGGAACTCCACTTGAATTGGAGTGATTCGTCCACTTGCAGCATTGAACACAACATCGAGGCAAATCTCCCAAACTTTATACCTTATACTCTAAAGATATGCCAGTACGGATCTTCCAGTACGGGTAGTTTGTCCCATCGAAAAACGGTGGCTTGCCAACACCACTTCCCATGTCGCCTTCGTAAAATTTCGAACCAATTAGGGAAGGAAAATCCTTAACTGGATCCAATACTAATTGAAGGACCGATAAGGTGACAAGAGGGGGTGAATGGGAGCCAATCAAAATTTTGCTGCCAAACACTGAAAATAAGCACTTCACTTCAATTGAAATGAAGTAAGTGCTCAAACCAAACTCACATCAACAAACCAGTGATCTCATGATTTCAAAATGTTTCTAACGCTCACACGAGACCAACAAAACAAATGGATCGTGAATCGGACACCGAAAAGTCTGAATAGTGTCGCGAACAAGTGTTGATTTCAGCAGCACGAAATTCTATTCTCGGATGCAAAACTGAAGCAAATGAACTCCGATTGAGATGAAATTTTACATGCATCTAGACAAATATGTTTCAAGGTCCCCACAAATTTTGAGCCTAATCGGACTTGTGAATCGACTGCAAATCTTAAATTACGAAACAAAATTGGGGCTTTGTTGGGGTTTCTAGAACGAACTCAAAACGAGATCAGATAAGATCACAACCACAAACTGCACAAACAGGGCGTAAGTAGTGGTCCTAAAAGTATATCTCACCCATCAACAAATCTCTAAACCAAATCCTCTCAAGAGATTCAAGGGTTTTCCAAAAAACACAAGAGATGCCAAAGGAAGAGCAAGAGACCAAAACAACTCCAAATTTTAGTGAAGATGCAAAACTGAGATGAAGAAGGGAACGAACGTTGTGGGTCGTACTGGCAACTCTTCCTCTCATTAAACTTGTAGATCAAAAACACTGTCGTTAATTACAAAATCGTTGTGGATCCCTCGGCTCAACATGTGTACCTAAAGAGAAAACTAGAAGCTCTAAAATGTAAAGTCTCAATAAAATGACTACCAAGAGATGGATGTAACAACAGCCATCCCCTCTATTTATAAAGGGTTATTTCCATTTACATAGAGCTTATCCACTCTACCAGGGCGAAATGGACTAACTCCTAGATTTTCGATCCGACGACCACGCGCTCCACACGAAGTTGCTTCGCCTTGACTCACCCTTTGTTATGATGCCACGTGCCACTATAGGTGTACATTCGGGTCGCCCGGCCCGGCCCGGCCCAAGCCCGAAAAGGCCTGTATTGTTTGAATTTCGGGGCGTGCCGGGCCGGCCCATGGGCCTAGCTCTCGGCCCACGGCCCGGCCCGTAATTGCTTAAACGTGCCGGGCTTATTTCGGGCGGCCCGAAATTATAAAAGCCCGAAATTCACATTAGGGCCCGAAATTCAATTTTTGGCCCAAAATTCAGTTTTTGGCCCAAAATTCACATTAGAGCCCTAAATTCAAAAAAATAATAAAACAAATAAAATCAAACTTAATATTTGTATTAAAGTTACCACAGCTATGTAATGACTACCTCGTTTATAAATCATTTTGTTATAAGGAAAAAGAGTATAATCAGCTCTATACAAAGTTTGTAAGTTCAGTTTATTGTCTAATGTTCATAACAAATGTAAAATTATATCACACAATCTAATTCAAAGCTACAAAAACATCTAACTAGCATTATCTCTAACTTTGTGTTCTTTATCAAGTATATGAAAGTGTGGAATGAAGTGTGGTTTTAATAAATATATGGGCTTTTTCGTGCCTCTATATGGGCCATTTCGTGCCTGACTTAAACGGGTCGTGCTCGTGCCCGCCCATGGGCCGTGACCTCGGCCCAAACCCGGCCCGATATAACGGGTCGTGCCGGCCCGGCACTAAATTATTTCGGGTCGTGCCGTGCCTGGGCCGTGCTTTTTTTCCCGTGCTTCGGGCCGGCCCATCAGGCCCGGCCCAAATGTACACCTATACGTGCCACCATTGATTCCCACTAAACCATCGCCATCGAGTTTTGAGGCCCAAACTCGGTAAAACCCGCAATTCGTAGCGCTGGGTGATTTTGAGGTCGAAACCACCAAACCGCCATGAGTATCGCACCGCGTGCGCGTCCTCCACGTCCTAGACACGTGTCCCGCCAGTCCTCGATCACACCGGCAACACGGCCTGCTCCTCCACGTCCTCGCGCAAGTGCATGTCCCAGGTGTCAACCTCTACGGGTGGTCACCCGGCTGCTCTGGTCTATCGGCTAAGACCCAACACTCGTCCTTCACCGCTCACAGTCCATCAACACGAGCCCGCATGACCTTCACCTCAGTCGTCGATCATCGTCCCTGTGCTCCACACCTGCACACCACAAGTCAAACGACATGGTTGCACATACATAATCTCACACTCTGGTCAGTCCACTGGCCACCCAGAGTGCTATCTATTGACAACCACTCATCATCATCCCGAACAATAAGGGACAAGTCAACCTTGTGTTCGCATATACACCGTATTTTTGAATAAAAAATACATTACTCTAGCATCAATATAATTATTAATCTGCATTAAGTAAATTAGCACCCTCTACATTTTTGTTCACATGTCCCCAATGGTACAAGGGAAGGGCGGATCTAGGATTTGAAATCATTGATGTCGTTAGCAAAATTATGATAGACATGTTGTGTCAATAATGTTTCTTGTGTCCATTGTAACTTCCCGTTGAGTTTGCACGAATCATTGCTATCAGATGACATCACTGCTAACATTGCACGTGGATCTGCCCCTATAGTACAAGGCAACAAGATGGGGGCACAAGAGATCAGTAATTGAATTATACTAGAGGCAGTCGCTGGGTATGACCTCTGGATTTGGCATGCCTTTTTTGGAATGCCTGGTACTAACAATGATCTCAATGCCCTGCATCGTTCACCAGTGTTTGATCCGTTACGTAATGGGACTATGCCACCAGTCAACTTCAGTATTAATGGTATGACGTATAATTTCGGATACTACTTAGCGGATGGCATTTATCCTAATTGGCCAACCTTTGTCAAAGCAATTCGTCACCCATTTGAGGAGAAAAAGGTTCACTTCACAACCAAGCAGGAGAGTTGTCGAAAGGATATAGAGCGAGCATTTGGAGTATTGCAGGCGAGGTGGGCAGTTCTTCGTGGCCCAGCTTATGGTTGGGATCGTACTCACCTCGCTGAGATGATGGTTGCTTGCATTATTATGCATAACATGATTGTCGAGGACGAAGGAGATGGTGCAGCAAACGTGGATTTCATTGGGCCCACTGGCCCCCCAGAAGTTTGTAATAATATTCCTGAGATACGCAACGAGTGGCTACACAATCATATCCGGTCTGAATTACCAAACGATCCCGATCAGGACATCACTAGTCAGTCGACATACTTGTCATTGCAACACAACCTCATAGAACACCTGTGGGCACGTCGAGTTTCAATGGGTTGAAGCCCTTTTCTGCAAGCTATGTGGTCGCATGTTCTGTGTTCCATTTATGTAGTTGATCATGTCATGAATCTGTTACAAATAAAGTGCACATGTGCTCTGCTTTCTCTCATGTATGAATGAACCTTATTGTCAAAAATAATATTATGAAAATAATCAATGTTCACAATACGAAGCTAATGTTCTCAAACAATGAAGTAAATGTTCTCAAACAATGAACTAAATGTTCTCGAACAATGACGAAAATGTTCAAAAAACTCAAATAACGCCGAAACATGGTTCGTAACATATTATCAAATACAATAATACTCGTCACACTGGATTTTTGATGAAATACTCGATTAAACCTTTCCTCCGAGTGATGTAAACAACTCTCAAATCTTCTGGTAATGCATCCATATCCATAGCTTGGAGTTTAGTCAGCTCTTCGTCCTTTCGGATCCTTTCTTCAATCAACATTCTTCTTTCCTGCATTTGTATTTCCTTGGATTGAACCTCCAACTTTTTGAGTTCAACCTCCTTCAAGAACTCAATATTCTGTTGTTTTAGCTTTGATTTTTCTTCGCTTTGCTTCAATCTTGCTATTTGAATGTCATGGATTCTTGAAAGGTAGTCAGTGGACTGAGAAGTACTGGACATTGCCTTCTTCCTTGATGCTTTCATGGAGTCACGTCCTAATGGCCTCTATCCTTTTGACCCCCCTTCCTCATCTTCAAGATCATTAACTGAACCTGAAGGTGCACGACTACCAACAGTCTCCATCCCCGCATTGCCTCTCTAGGGGGTTCCATGAACCATGGCATCCCATTTCGGTTCATTTTTGAGTCGCGTCCAGCAATGCATGAAATGAAAAGGCTTTTTCTGTGAGCTAGCATATAGAGTTGCAGCCTTCGAAGTCTACACAAGAATTAAAAAATTTGTTAGATCACGAATAACAGTAAGTACACTAAACTGCCAGCAGAAATGAAGAACTAGAAAGGAATGTAATTGTACCTTGTCGTTATTTGTTAGGCCACTCTAGTTTTCCCTTAGGACTCTAGCGTAGAATCCAGCAAATTTGCCTGTTTCACCTCTTATTTTGTCCCATCTGCTGCTCAAAGCCCTATTAAGTCTCATTGGATACTCACCTCTAAGTTCATTGTACCTTTTCTCAATTCTAGCCCATAATCCCTCCTTCCTCTGCCCTGTGCTAATGACTGGGCCACTACTAATCTCTAGCCAAGTTTTGCAAAGCAAAAGGTCTTCATCAGGTTTGAAGTTCTATTCCTTAGTCCTCCTAACTGTCCCAGGTGTGTCTGTAGGTTTGGTAGGGCTGTTAACTTCCTGGACACTGTGCTCGGCTTCTGATTCAAAATTGATAGGATCAGTCTGGTTGGTGACATGGGTATAAACCGGGGGACATGGAGTGGGTACTACAAATTGGGGTTGACCAAATGATGTTTGTGGTGGAGGACCCCCAGGATTCATCATACCGAAATATGGGTTCCATGCATTCCTAAAGGGATACGCAGATGTGTCATTAGCTCCCTGGGACCAGTTAGGATTAGTCATCTGGGATGTAGGACTAGTAAATGTAGAAGGATGGGTTGGGTCTACACCTTGGCCCTGCCACAACTGAGGTTCCCACAAAGGTGGGGGGAAAATCTGGTTACCTGTATTGGGGCTGGCACCAGTAGGACGAATAGGTGTGTTTCTGTTGTTGTCAGCCATTCTGGGAATGAAATACACCAATAAATTAATTTGGACGACATATAACAAACTTGTAGTACAAAGTTGAAAGTTCATAGAAAAGGAACATTAGGTTCAAGCATTCCACATAAGTTTAATACAAAAGGAACATAAGGTTCAACAATTCGTACATCGGTTACCCATGCATCACAGACATAACACAGAAAGTCCTATTTATTTGGATGCATTAGTACTACTAAGACCTTGGTCTACCAACCACAATTACAGGTTCCAAATGCTATACCTAGTGGACCTGTCGGAGTCGTACGAGTCATTGTCACTGGCCTCATACAATTCTGGTGAGGTAGGGGGGTGAAAGGAAATTGTCTAGGAACTGGGTTCATAGGCTCTACAAGTTTAATTTCTTCCTCCATCCTCTCCTTCTCTGGGTCTGACCTTGCTTTGCTCTCTAGTGCATCCTGCTCCATCAGGTCGACCTCCTTTCGAATTGCAAGTAGTGCATTAATAAGGTAATGCTCATCACCCAAATGCCTGAAAGCTTCTTCTAGAAAGCTTCTAATATTGAATGAACGAGTTTCCACTGAGGATGCAAGATTGAGGACCAAGTTTTGCAGCACTTTGGCATCATGGCTGCTCATCTTGATTCCTATCCTCAAGCAGAATCTCCTTGGCTAGACAAGGTGCATACATGAAAAAATTAGGGCCACTGTTTTTACTAATTAGTGAAATGAAAGTGTTGATGGCAGTTACCAAACACCATACATTGTTGGACCTACAATGCTAAAGTATGTATACACATTATATAAACACATTGACCTGTTTGTTGGTACATATGTTCGTTGCATATAATAAACTAAAGTTGCACAAAAAACATTAAAGCACAGACAACATACATGGAGAGAGACTTATGCAATTCATTAAAAACTATGTACTATAGCGAAAAAGGATTTAGAACCTCAATTAGTTGAAGTGGACGTCAAGTAATCAAATAATTTTATCAAGCTGCAGAATAAGTAAAGGTTTCGTTAGTTGCATGCAATGGTTTGTCATGTAAGGAAAGACTACTCGAAATTGTAGGTTCACTGAGTCCAATTCATAGACAGAGATACTTAGTCCAATTGAAAGAAATGGATATGGAAGGAACAAGGGGTTCTGTTGGGGAATTGAACGGTATTGCTACTTAGTTGTTCGAATAGGAAGATTAACATGCATTTCTGTACCACCAACATAGAGCAAACAACATACAAACCACATGAGTGGAAATGAATTCACATGCGACAAAATCGTGGCTACACAAAATTCAGCAGAGGAGGATGAGGAATATGCAAACGACACAACAGTTAAACTGTTGTTTCTTTGTACCATACTAAAAGTAGCATAAATGTTGTACATGATTAGCACGGATCAGTTAGCAAAACGTGATTGAGTATATGTTCAGATCTAAGTGTACCATAATATCAAACTTGGTTCTTCTACAAAAACAATAGGCGAATCGGAGATCGGACTTAACCATAACCCTAACTGTCAAAGTAGGCGATGAACACATCAATAGTACCACTCAAAGAAGTTAAGTACATCTAAACCCTAGTGCTAATCCAAGGTACGTTTTTTGGCACACGGATTGAATCCGAGGTGTAGAACATGGAGATGGGACGAAGCGTACCTTTGACCTTGAAGCTCGAATGACGCAGATCGGCTAAGCGTAGATCTATCGGCGAATTGATGACCTCCCTTTGACCTCCACCCCGCAGCCGACGTGCCGGCGGACAGAGAGGAGCGGCGCCGACGTCTTCGCACGGATCGGCCGGGTCGCCGGTCCGCGAAGCTGGACGGCGGATTCGCGTGGAGGACCCCCACTGCTGCTCACCGGCCGGATGAAGACAAACGATTCGCGGGCGAGGGCGGATCGAGGGGTACCTTCTCCGGCGGCGGTTCGGTCGCCCGTGGTTCGCCTGGAGCTCCTTCCTCGGAGTATTCCGAGCGCACGCGCTTGTGTGCGAAGGAAGCGGCTGCGGGGAAGGTCTCTGTCGTAGCGTGCCCATCTATTTAGCGGGAGAGAGAAGAAATCGGGAGGGGAGAGGAGGAGGAAGAGGATGCCGGTGAAGGGGATAGGGGTGCACTGTAGCCACTTAACCGGCTACAGTGATATGGGAGGGGGCGCATGGGGCAAGCGTTGAAGACAGTCTTACCCTTCCCCATCCTCACTCTCCCGTCATCCAGCCTAGTAGCCTACTGTTTCAATTTTTGAACTCCCGGTCCGGCAACCCTCCCCAGCCAGCGTTCCACTCACTCCGGCATCGCTTCGAATCTCCGCGCGGCGGCGGGACCGCGTGACCGACGCGCGGCGCTGCCCCTTCAGAAAGCCGCATGGACGCCGCTGACCCCCTCTGCGCCATCTCCTCGACTGCGCGACTCCTTCCGCGGACCCTTGGCCCCGCCCCCGCCATCGGGCCTTCCCCCTCGAACCCCCGCGACGCGCTCCTCGAGGCCATCGCACTCGCCCGGTCTCTGGTACGTGCGCTCGCCCTTCGCTCGAGGCATGCACCCACAGCCAGGCTCGAATTGCCGCCACGCGTGCTTGCGGTTGCTTGGTCTGGGTGGCATGACATGGAGGTCCATCTCGGAAGTCCCTAGGGATCTAGGGTTCTGCATTCCTTTTTCCATTTAGAGCACTAGATCAGGAGGCGCACTTCGTGCGCCCTGCAGTAATCATGGCTATTATGAGGCAAGTGGTTTATGGATCAATTCTTTTTATTATAACCAGAACCAGCAGACTCTGAATGATATATTCTTTTTTTCTCTCAGCACACATTTTATTAATCTAAGAAATTACTAACCTGCTTGATGAGATCTGTCTCGACCATTTCTCTGGTCAACATCCGGAGTGAGATTAAATTCTGTATATGTGTTGTCATATGCAACATCAGCAGGACGACAAAAAACGCCATGAACAAGTATCAGCACCGTTATGGGTAATAAGTATAAAAAAAGCATACTGATCTAAATCAATGGCACAAAAAAACGCGAAGATGCAATAAAAAAGAAATCACACTCATCTTTCCCCTTATAGGTTATTGACTCGGTTATACATTGACTATCCTACAGCACAGTTATAATACATACATGGGCTATCCTACATAAGTCAACATCACAGGATTTGACTGCAGTTATGTACTTGGTTATACATTGTCTATCCTACAGCTCGGTTATGATACATACATGGGCTATCCTACATAAGTCAACATCACAGGATTTGACTGCAGTGGCATCTCAACGATTGGCAGAAGTAGCAGAGGAGTTTTTTACCCAAGCATATGGGTGGAAGTTTAGTGTACGGATTGACTCTATGTCATGGTTATATAGAAGCCAGGAGTGGTACAAGGTTTTTATATCATTTCAAGGTAACAATCTTGAAAATAATAAAGCTTCCCTTATGAAAAAAAGAAAGAAAGAAAGAAATCCATGTGGTCTCTCACCTTCCTGTTTGCCATTGTCGGTGCCGTCAGTGGCATCGTGAATGGTATAATTCGAAACAGTTGGGAGGGTCAACTTGTGCTGTTGGTGCTCTTTGTGTCCCTCTTGCTGGCTTTTCCTTCCCCGGTCGTCTTCCCCAGCTACAAAGATGCCACCAGCAAAGATTCAGAGGTAAAGCACACCAGTTTCACTAAAAGAGCCTGAACCCTAGCGATGTGCCGATGTGAGAGGGAGAAGCTGAGTCTCGGTACCACCACCCAAAATGACAGCAGTGACTTCGTTAGGATCAGCATAATTCCTCCGAAAGGATGTTCGGATGACCTGTAAGTTTTTGCATCTAGAATTCGATAATTATAGCAGCTAACATCAAGTCAAATAAAAAATAGAAAGGGTTGTGATGAAACACCAACACTATTATCGACAGGATGAGACTTATAAGAGTGTCTGGGCCAGCATCTGATGTGAGCACACACTGGGTGCTGCTCACAGCACCCCTTTCACTGAAACACATCCTCCTCAGTGCCTTGTTGCGCCAGATGCTGCAGCAGTTGATCCTCATCTTCTCACTCCCAGAACCTCCATTTCAACATATGGAACACCAAATTGAAATCCACGCTCACCAAAAGTAAATAGCAATGGATATTGCAGTGGCATATAAACTGGACATATGGAACAAATACGTTTAAGGTCTTTGTTGTGTTTTTGAATGATAATGTCTCTTTTAAATGTACCAAAAGATAAGTCTCCACGGACCATATGCTACAGACAACCAGCAGAAACCCAATCCAAAAGCATGCTACAAATGTTAGCTGAACGGACAATTCGCCAAGTTGGAAGATGACGCACATTGTTATGTAAATTAGGGAATGACGGATGCATAACGCCCATTGGTGATCAGTAAATGGAGGCGTCAAGATCCAGGAGGCTAAAGTAAACTGCAACTACTGGTTGTTCCTAAGCTCCTTGCTGATATGACCTGAGACTATGGTTGCTTCAGGCACCCTTATCCTTCAGCAACCCCACCCATAGAGGTGGAGCTGCGGCTTATAGAGCTCGAATATACTCCGTAGAAGACCAAAATAAGAAAGGTGCGCAAGAACTGTTCCCTCTAGTTTTGTTGGAATGGACTGTTCATGGTGTTTTGTTAGCACTGTGGTGCTCCGGACTTTAACTGGAACTGAGCTTCTTGAGTCAACAATAGAGGTAGAATAAATATTTTTGATATTAGTTGATACATAGCAGGGCACCAATTCATTGATGGTATAAAGGAAAACGCATTTAAATCATAGATGGCAAATCATAAGCATACGGTCCATGGTTTAACATAAAGAAATTTGTATGAACAATATTTTTAGTAGTATTATTAAAGTAGATAAATAGTGTCTGTAATTTGAAACTATCGTTGGTTCACATACCTTTAAGCGCAGCCACATATTCACTTAGCATGGGTGTTTTGATGATATGCATAGGTCATGTGTAACAATTAATCAAATCCAATGTTCTGTTTGGGATAGTTTTAGCTCCAAAAAATTTGGTGGGGTTTGTGAAGTAAGTCATTAGATGATCCAGAAAATCGTAGAGCTGGAGTTGTAACCCTTTAGAAGTCATTTACACTTGAAAGAAGAAATATATGATAATACAGAAAACTTTAGAAACTAAAAACATTACACATTGTTGGAAAGGCATAAAGGAAGACGTAATCAAAGGTACCTTAATGAAGCACCGAAATCCTCAGCAGACTGATAGAAGTTTATGAAGCCTGAGTTGGCCAACGGAAGTTTAGAGTTTACTGCACTAAAATATTCATATGCGAAAAAGATTGTATTGGGGAAAACGATAAATGGGGCCAACACAAATTAAGAAGCGCAACAGATTGTATGAAAGCTTTAGGGAGAAAAGAGGATGCATATGTAGGTACAACAAACACAATAAAGGATAGATCACACCTAGCAAGTTAAAAGCATAGATACGAAAGTCGGGAAAAATAGAGCTAAAACAAATTTATGCGTCACCTTGACAAAGTAGCGGCCTTCTCAGATTGGAAAAGACTTGTGTTCAAATTGGCAGATTTCCTAATAAAATGGAATGCAAGCTGTTTAAAACTAAAGCCTCACACGCTGTAGAAAACAGTAAAATAATAACAATAACGGAACAACAACAAAACAGACACACTAAATACAGAGCACTTGGATTGTCTTCGTTCTTCAACGGAACATAGGAGCTGCTCCGGCGTTTATTTCCTGTACTATAAGATAAAGAGATGGCTGGTAGTAGCACATAATAGATGGATGGCAGTAGCACAGAACAACAAATAGACTATATAGGCATGCTTTACATAGTAACGACAAATACATGGCTGGTAGTAGCACAGAACGACAAAGAGAAATAGTAGAAGCACCAAAGGAAGCAACGTTTCTGGTTTGTTCAGGCCTAGACTATATAGGCATGCTTTACACATCGCGAGTATGGTCCTCGCAGGATTGCACGCATAGCATAGCTATGACCAAGCAACAAAAGGCATATCTTGCAGTCAAGCACACAGCATAGCGCTGTCCATATCTTACAAGCATAAAACCATACGCCCTACATAGTAGGGGGGAAGTTCTAACAGCAACCTAGATGAACTGGGATAGTTCCCAAAAGCGATCCTCAGTTCCCAAAAGCGGGCCTCCATAGCTGGTGGTGCTCGTGTCCAAAAGCACTGCAACTAAAAAAAGGTAGCAATCAATTAACAAGTTTTGGCAAGCATTGCAATCTCAAATATAACATGAGTCAACAACTAATTGACGCGTTGAAATCCAGAGGTACTTGTTTGTGTCAATCGCTCTTTTTCTACAAAATATGATTAAATGTTGTTTGCAAAGTAACATAATCTTTTCTCCATTACCATTTCTTTCATGGTCTTGTATTGCAACTCTTGGTGCAAATGTTTTTCTTTTGTCCTGGAACAATGTAGCTGCTTAAGGCAAGCTATGTAGCTACTGCTGCATCCAAGATCTCTTGGAGTCTTGGGTTATGAGCAACTATTGTACAAAATAAGAGAACTCTCTTTTTACCTTCTCAGTTGATTTATCAAGAAATTGCATCTGACCTTAAAATAGTTATCAATCTATGTGACTTCTTTGGGGGAGCACTATTAATCTGTGCTTGGAATGTTTTTGTTGTTTATCTGAATTGAAAGGTTGTAATGTTACATTCTTTTTGCACCAGAAAAGAAATTATGATTATCGAATCTCAATGTATTGTTCCTTTCTTTTTTGTCTTTCGTTTTGGGTTATAGCACGATGGCACTCAGTCTCCTTAATAAAGTGCAGGAACCCCTGGAGATTGGAGGCATATCATTAAGCAAATTGGGGTTTAGGGTTGCCTAGTACCCACTGCCTTATACTACATGCAATTGGAACACTTGGAAGCATATATCTCATGAAGTTGTAGGGGAGAATTGGACATACCGTTACTCAGCATCAACGTCTGCGGAACTAGCAGCATCGTCATCTCCTGTGCCATCATCTCTAAAAAGTTTCTTGACAACCTTCTTGGAAGGCGATGTGCGAGACCTATGTAAAGTTTGGTCCCATGGCATGCATGTAAAAGTGATGACATGATATGGGAATAACAGGGTAGGTAGATTGCTTGACATGGAGCTAACCTTTTTCCAGTAACACTTTTATGAGTCTTGTTTGTAGACCCATCTAGCACACCGTAAGCAGCTCCTGATGGCGTCTGCGTTAGGCGGAGAAGTGATAATTTCTGTTCCTAGCAGCAGATTGGCTCCCTGATGTGTGGCTGTCTGTAAATTACACTGCAATGAAAAGACATGTCTAGGGCTTGTTTCTTAGTGTCTATGGAAGGAGAACATTGCTCTATACTGTAGGTAGCTATTTTTCCTCATTGAGTACAATAGCGAACCTTGGCGCTAGACGAAACTTTGTGACTCTCTGGTGTCAGCGACGGCTCGCGGATGAAGGCAGCCCCCTTGTTTTGTGTGACACCTGATCCTTGTCCTGGTGCGGAGTTAGCAGGCAGACAAAAAATAGGTTAGAGCCAGAAGAGTTGCAGTTGATGGGGAGAGGGCGCAGTGAAAAGACCTGCACTCAAAAAGAAACATACTCAGTCAGAAGGGGGAAATGCCTGACCTTGCGAAAGTATGGTCGACGATGGCTGTGAGGACGATGTAGTTGGAAGTATGTTGCCACCATCGATTTCTGCGTTTATAGCATTCACTTGGAAGGAAACACTGCTATAAATAATTGTGCTTTCAGTGAAGCTAACATTCCACTCGAAAGACTTTTCCAGTAGATTTGTAATTTCTCTTGGAATGAAATCGGGTGGATTAGTCGAGATGAGGGCGTCCACATTTTTTTTAATGAGGCGCTGCGCCATTTGTCCAAAGAAGATAAACTCGGCGGTGTCAGTATCATCTTCAGCGGTGAGGGATATCTTGTACCTGCACAGAGCGGTTTGATTGTTGGACATTACAAATCATGAAATTTGTAGACGGTGAAACCCTTAGTTCAATTTAGTTCTAAATTTTGTCCTAGACACTAAAGGTGTCCTTTAGTTGCCATAGTTTGCTTTCACGGCTTTTCTTTCAGCTATATCAGCAAAACAAGCACACTTGCAAAAACTGGCATAGGCCATTCTACACAGAAATTGATGAAACTGAAGTTTCTCAGTGATGTAAATGGATATTGATGAAACTATGATGTGTCGCTGACAATCTCTTTTTTAATGCAGATCTGAATTAAACTGCAAGATATCAGGGCAGATGGACATGTCCCGAATGGAGACGTTGTATCATGCTGACAAGGAGAAGACCGAAGCACTTATCCTGGAGCTGGTCGTGTGGCTTCATCATCTAATCAGCAAATCAGGAAACACGAGTGGAGGTGTAAGGTCTCCTATCAAATCTCCAGTCAGCTCACCAACACAAAAGGGTGCTGCAATGACACTGTTGTCGGGCAAAACAAACAATTTGCCACTGATTCTCACCCAAGAGGACCAGGATATGCTAAGGGGTGTTAAGTATAGGGAATTTGTTCTAGAAATAAGCAAAAGTCAAGAGTTTGACACAAAGTCAAGTCACAGCAAACAGAGTAGGTTGAGCAAGAGCAACAGCCACTCTCCGGCTAGTGGCAGCAGAAAAGACTTGTTCCCAGCACTAAACTTCACTAAAGCTAAGATACTATAACTGCACAAGCCACATACTGGACAATCTCCATCATAGCAACTCTTGTGGTGATTTTTACATCTTTTTTATTATTTACTTGCAAATTGCAATATGCAACTGAAAGGGGTAAAGTTGGTCTGTGTCTATCATGCTCAGTGTGTCTAGTTTGGAACGCCCTTTTAGAGAATTCACTGTTTCATACAAATTCCTGTTGGGTCTGGTTCGGTCGGCTCGGGTTCATTTGCTATCCAGGGGCACCAAAACGGAAAAAAAAACTCTCCTCTTTCAGGCGTAAAGAGTATTTTAATGGGCCCCCTGGCACCCAGCTAACAGCTACAATTTGACAGCGCCTCCCCCCCAAAAAAAGTGACTTTTGCTGTGTTCTATAGGCTAGAGCTAATAATACGAAGTCGTGATGTCCCACAGCAAATTTTTCGTAAGGGAATATCTAGGCCTTTTGCTCAAGCAAACTGCTGAGAGAGCAACTCAAATAAAAGATATGTGGGTAGAGAAAGCTAAAATTAAACCACTTAGTCTCATCGAAATAGTATAAGTCGGGTAGCATGAATGCATCTATCAGAAATGATCTTGTGCTGGACAAAATTTTCAAGCTAGTCATTCTTAAATACTTATCCTTATATCTTTGCTTTTCAGTGTGCGGACATCCATATCGATGCAGTTCTTTCGACGCTTCTTCTTGCTTTATTTTTTGGTTTTCCATATCTACTTCTGTGAGGCAAAAACTGTTTCTTTCAGTATCTTGTAAGAACGTAAAAACTGCGAGGCACAGGAACCTACTTGCCAAATCCTGTAAGAACCTAATATTTCTTTCAATATCTTGTATCATGCATAGAGAGCCTGTTAGTAATAATATACCATGGACAAAAACTGAACAAGGACCCTCTACTGTATTAGAGCATTGGAATTTTAATATGTGGTTAGCTGAGAACATCAACACTATCAATACCTATATCAAGCGTGTATCAAACTTCTTTTTTCTGATTGAACTATTGACTAACTAATGACACATTTCTGGCGCTTTATGACTTATGCTTTACCAGGCTTCTCATATTTGGCTTTCTCTGCTACGGCAGCATTCATGCAGCACCTGATTTTATATTTTTGGAACCGTTTTGAGATAATTTAGTGTCTCATTTTTGTGTTTTTGTATTTCTTTATCTAATGCTTGTTACTCCCTCCATCCTAAAACAGTTACCTTATAGGTCTGGGCATGGGAATTTTTAAGGAGTGAAAACGTTTTGGTACGCAGGAAACAAAAAGGAGAGAGATAGATAACAGTGTTTTTAAGGCATCGCCTAGGTGACGCCTAGGCGTCCAGGCGATCTAGCAGGACCTTAACAAAAACAGGGAGAGACGTATAAGAGCTGACCTTGGGGTAGGCGATCCTATGTTGTCACAGGAAATATTGGTGCACTTGTATGTGTCACCGTGCGGTTTGGTTGTCCTAAGGCATTTTTTGCATGCGTTGTACCACCATGAGCTATCAATCTTGAGCACCTTTACGATGACAAACCATTCCTTCTTCTGTAAACAATGTAATTGAAGTGAACAGTTATGAACCTGTGATAAACCTTATGACTGCAAGGTTTAGTCGAGTAGAGGGACCTCACCTTATTTTCAAAAGGATGGAGGTACTTAATATCCTTGAGCTTCTTATGTTCAGGAACTGCAATTACTGTACTCTCAGCAGCTGCTTTGCCCTGATCCCAGATGACAGGGTGGTGGTTGGTTTCAGCACTGTTTACCCACACCAGTTTACGAATGATAGTAATCAGATTTGGTGAGAAAGACGAATGAAAATTGTATGTCTGAAAACCCAGAATGAGTAAGTTACCTAGCTCTGAGAGCGTTTACTTCCGGGACCGGTTCGTTTATGTACCACTTGCATGACGATCCTCCCGACAAAGACACATTATCTAAAATATAATGGAACCTTTCAGATGCTCATGTGTATTAGCAGTGCAACCAAAGGGATGTAGTAGACCTACCAGCGTAGCTCCTCACGAGAGTGCCAACAAATATTATGATCTGTGGTGAGGATCCACTGTCCCTATGGACCTATTCAGCTGGGAAAGCTGTGGCCCGCTCGCCCCAAAGCACAACATCAACGGTTGGACCGGTATCCCTGTCGGAGTGAAGAACAGCGAGTTTACAAATAAATTGGTCATTGTATCGCGTTAGGTGTGGACATCGCAAAGAAACAAAAGTCGTAAACTGTGCATCTAGAGCTTCAAAATAGCTGCTTGTTTAGATGGTCGATGGTAGCTGACGCTGTTTAGTAATCTTCTATATGAGCACAGTGTGCATGGTATGCCCATGTAGTAAAGGAAACTTTGTCCGGGCAATGGATAATATTAGACATGGAGGATTGGCTGAGCAGGAAAAATGATCTCTTCTAAGGTACATTGCAATGAAGTATGGTCAACTGAAGACATATAGGTAGTTTAGAACCAGTTTTCCTCTGCAAGGAAGATGACATTTTTTATTTCCCGCTATGGGCAACTTGTTTGTAGCATATTCCCTGCATGATCTGTGGACATAGTGTCTACTGAGTTTTTGGACGCAAATTGACCCCCAACGTGATGTAATGGCGTTCTTACTGTCTTGGTGCATTTACCCTTCATCTATTCACTTGAGCAATTGCATATTGTACGGCACTACGCTTCTATTGTCTAATTTTACTCCACCTTTTACTACGAACCGGCAGCTGTTTCGTCTTCTATAAAGGGTATAGCCAAAAGCGTCAATGACAGTCTCGTCTTGGTACGTCTTAGGGAATTTCTTAGAGCATCTGTCGTTTTTCATGCATGGACACCGCCTGTTGTAATCACCGCATGGACCATGTATCATGAATTCATCAACGAGAGCATAACCCAAGGGGTCTATGGCAACGTCAGGTATCTCAGCACATATGAAAGCGTCAATGGCACAGGCCTCTGTCTCTGAACGACCACCAAGCAACCATAGAAGACAGTGTATGTGTGGTAGGCCCCTTTTTTGGAATTCTACGGTATAAATCACTGCATAGGAAAGGCTACAGATGAGAGCATGCAAAGCAATATTAAGGGACCACTCAATGTGTCAAGTTAAGTTGAAGCTCACCAGCACGGATAGGACCAAAAATTTTATTTTCTCTAATGTCTGCTATGAATTCATCGACCTTCATATGGAAGACCCTTACAACGATATCGGAACGATCGCATGCCTGCTGACCAGGCTCGAAGTGAAGCGCATCGACTATCTCCTTCCATTTAGGATTGCATGTGAAGGTGACGAAGAGATCTGGCGGGCCGTATACTCTGCAGATGGCCATCGCGTCTTGGTAGTTCATTACATGGTACCTTCGGCCGCCCGTAAAAGATGCAGGCACGATCACTCTTCCACCAACAGAATCTGCACTGGTGAGACCCCTGCCAATGGCGTCGGTTATCCCCTGTACGGATTCACAACGCAATTCTTTTTGGTGGTCCGCTATGAACAGCAATCGAGATGCCTCGATCGTAGAATACGCATCGACAGCTAGCTGGTTGCTCAACCTACCATAGCAAGTGAATGGGTCCGGTTCGTTGAGCCTATAGTGTGAACGATGTCTAACAAATTCAAGCATCGTAACATACTTGCGGCATGTGGCATCGCCTTGTCCTACGTCAGTGTATTTTATTCCAAGGTGATATCCACGATCACCGTAAGGGAAAAGCAGTGGGTACTGTAGGGCCATGTAGGACGGGTGCAAGCACGAAAGATGTTTGAGTCCACCCTCTCTAGCATGCACGAGGACATCGTACTTGTATTGTGAAGGTAAGCAATCACCCACTATTACAGCAGCGAGCTCACCATTGGCTGGTAAGTTGTATTGTGCGTCATGACATGTGTTACAGCCTAACAATCGCAACGTCACCTTTTGGTCACCTTCTTCATCTAAACGTTCTTTAGCAAAGCGAAATGCCGTGACCAGCTTGTTATGCTCATCTAGCATGTTAAGTAATAAACGGGCCACCTCCGGATCCGGGCGATCATGGACATCAGGCTCGTTCTCAAACATGCCCAGCCTATTTTGCACCTCGTGTTTAGTGTCATATATGTAAAGCTGCGGAAACTGTGGTCGCAAGCCATTACTGGGTAGTAGCGAGCCAATGCGATGGTGTACGACACCATTGATTTTGAAAACATAAGGTGCAGTACCGTTATTTATCGATCTATCAACGACGGCGCCTAGTGAGGTAAACGTGAAAAGGGAATTGTATGAGCGAATTTGCCTAAGGAACCTTCTGGCACGACTATCACCATCGAATCGCAGCAGGTCACATAAGGGTGCCGGTGGACATTTGTAAGGCTCCAAAACTATCTTGCCTCCTCTGCAACAAAGGTTGTACACAAGCCTGCGCTGCGCAACAGCAGACACACTTTTGACCCGTTCCTGAAACCAGAAAACGGCGCCACAATGTGGGCACTCGTCCGACGGGCCACCATAGTATGAGCGATCTTTGTAGGTCTCTACAGGCAAATATGTGTAAACGCTGCATGGATTACTTTAGGAACATGTAGAGAAAATAGTCTAGATGGTACACAAGTACCTTTAAGCAACTCGATGTATGATCGCTCAAGAGGCGGTGAGGCTCCATCCGTGCTAACTATAATCAGGAAGGCGAGCAGAATTTCATAGGCTTTCTTTAACGCACACCAGATATGAAACCAAAAGATTATTTTGGAAAAGACATGCGGTAGGGAAAAAACCATTGTTGGCACATGCTTGTTCAGTAGACGCAGACGTACGGCGCATTCTCTGTTTGCGATGGTGTCTGTTAGCAGTGGCAACCGTCGTAGGAAAGTCGAGTAAGGACTTGTCGCCTACAAACGGCATGCACACGCATCTTAGTATGAGCATAGAGTTGTAGTAGATACAAGCAACATCAAAAGCTTGACAGTCACTAACCTGGCCGCTTTTGACGAACCTGTTGAGAACGCAACGAAATCGCATAACGCGACGCGTGTGCTGGCGCCGAAGCGGATGGCTGCTCAAGTGTGTTCATGTGTTCGATAGTAGCTGTTCAAAGACATAACGAACGTTCGCTTATCTATGCGAAAGGGAAAGAGACGGATCGCCTTAAACAAAGGCTATATTCAACTCAAAGAACGCCTAATATTAGTGCAGAATTTGAGAAATTGCAGAACGTTGGGCAATGGGGTTTCGACGGCAACACACCATGTTCTCACATGTGCCCCCATCCATTAGCAGCAGCACACACAACAACAGGAATGCCAAACTAACAGGTTCGTATGGAAGGGCAGATACCACAGGCATATCTCTGCGAGAAAGTAGGCAGTTGGCGGGAAGAGGAGGAGGTCCCGCGAAACGCCGGGAAGCCAGCTAACGCGCTCGATAGTAGTTGTTCGAAGACGAAACGATTCTATGTTTGTGTAGGCAAAAGGGAAAGAGCTAGACTGGCCTAACCAGGGGCCATATTAAACCTAAAGAAGGTAGCTATACCAGTACATACCTCACAAAATCGCAGAACGCTGAGCACTTGGGCTTTGACGACAGCACGCCATGCTGTCACGTGTGCCCCCATCCATCATTGGCAGTGCACACAAAAACATGGATACAAAACTAACAGGGCCGTGGTCGTATGGAAGGGAAGGTAATGCAGTTGTGTCTCTACGAGAAAGAAGGCAGCAAGAGCGGCAATAGAACCGATGAGTAAGCTGCAAGCACGCTGATTCGAAAGTGTCTACAGACTCTGAAAACAGAATTACGTACCAATGTCTTGTAATATGAGTTCCTAGGTATTGCATGTTAGTCAATCTGATCCACCAAAGATTTTGGAGTGTAGGATTCGGTCTATGGGCCATCATTTGTTCACGACAATTGGTGACCCAGTTGAGAAAGCCATATTTGTAAAGCCACATAAGCTAATTTGTATTCTAATATGTTGGTCGAGCCATATTTTCTAACTTAATCTTAGGCATGGCGATAGCCTAGATAACTCTGTTTCTCCCCAAAAAAGTACAGTTCCAAGAAATTGATGTGCGACATAATGACAGGTAAGGAAGCGCCACAGGACCACACCCAATCTGAAAAGTCTACCTGAATTATTTGAGTGTGTCATATCTTATCTCTGTTTTTCTTTTCATTCCCTTGTTCTTTTTCCAAGAATACCATGAATGAGATAATATACATGGAGGTGTATCAGAAACAGACCCTATTTCTTTTGTTAATGCAGGTGTAAATCAGGGCCCTCACAGGAAAGGCACATGCTATGGGCAAAGGCACCGCAGAGCACAGCGGCGTATGACGAGATCCACAGAAGAGACACATGCTGTGATAAGCAAGGTTGCTTTACCTTGGTATGCATTACATACTGCTATTCAAGTGTTCAATGAAGGACCTGCTTTAGTTCTAATACTAAAAAAT
The DNA here is from genome assembly GCF_902167145.1 of Zea mays. Taxonomy (NCBI): domain Eukaryota; kingdom Viridiplantae; phylum Streptophyta; class Magnoliopsida; order Poales; family Poaceae; genus Zea; species Zea mays. Next base: position 3,291,547 of record NC_050098.1, on the reverse strand, counting down.
TGTTCTATGCTTTCAAGTGTTGACTAATACATGTTTTTATGTTATCCGGATGAATGGAGAACTGGCTTGAAAGCTCTTCGAGCTGACAGTATTAGTAAACTGAAGAAAGCATTTCCAGAACTGGTCCAAGAGATGATTCTGTCTCCCCAAACATTATCTTATGTTCAAGTGAGCCATGCATATCAGAGATTTAATTTATGGAGTGAAGAACTTCCATCTAACAGATATATCATGATATATTGCCACCATGTGATTGTAATGGACAATGAGCTATCATTAATTGTTGATATTTTTTTGTTGAAGTGTAACGTTGCTGACCACTTTCATCTGTTTATAAATCCAGGTTACAAGGCCATCCAATTTCCAGGATTTCTACATATATGCATTTCGTTATTGCCTCACAGGTATGGCTGGTTTCTATTGTAAATTATAACGCTCCAAAGCAAAGTGATCAAGATGACTGCTATTTTTGTGATTTTTCACAATGATTATCTTTCCTCATAGGATAAGAAGAAATGTATAGAAATACCAGTTGCCTGTGAGTTGCTGAATCTAGTATTAAGCTTGCAGTTGCGCGAGGGATGCCAAATTATATGGCAACATGATTTCCAAGTTGAGCAAGCTTGAAGACACGGAAGATAATGTAAGTTCCCTCTGACCCTCGCCCCACCTTGCCTGGTGTAATACCTTGATGGCCATTGGTCTAACTGTAAATTTGGTGTTGTTGCTGGTTTAAGGGCCAAATGAGTCAGACAGTAAACAAGAAGCGTGGGCTCTTATGGCCACTGTCGGAAATGGTTAGGAGATTCTTCACTGCCGATGGTAGCAAGGGTTCCACGCTGTGGCCTGCGCTGAGGCTATTGATCCCGGTAATAGCATTGGTTGCAGTTTGTGTGGGTTACTACATGCACAGCAGTGTTGAAGAGATAGACTGCACCAACTGTTAGTTGAGCAGGGTATCTGTGCTTACCTTCTGTCCTTTTTCAGGTGAGTGTTTATCGTTGTATAGATCTGATGAGTACTACACGTATTTGTTGGCTGTGTGGGTTGAGGACTTGAGGGCGAAGTATTCACGTGTACTATACTGTTAAACTTGGCTTGTCTAATAGTTCCTTCCACTGTCTAAAAAAGAAAGATAATCTTGTTTTTCAGTTGTCAATCAATCATAAGTTTTATAAACAAGTTTACTATTAAAATTTATTACGTGATCAATCAAATGACTTATTACTTGTCAAACATGAGTTCATCCAAGGCTATAGAAATAATCTTTTTCGACTGAAGGGGTATACTAAAGTAAACCGTATGACGAGATCCACAGAAGAGGCACATGTTGTGATAAGCAAGGTTGTTTTACCTTGGTATGCATTACATATTGCTATTCGTTGCTCACCACTTTCATCTGTTTATAAATCCAGGTTACAAGGCCATCCAATTTCCAGGATTTCTACATATATGCATTTCGTTATTGCCTCACAGGTATGGTTGGTTTCTATTGTAAATTATAACGCTCCAAAGCAAAGTGATCAAGATGACTGCTATTTTTGTGATTTTTCACAATGATTATCTTTCCTCATAGGATAAAAAGAAATGTATAGAAATACCAGCTGCCTGTGAGTTGCTGAATCTAGTATTAAGCTTGCAGTTGCGCGAGGGATGCCAAATTATATGGCAACATGATTTCCAAGTTGAGCAAGCTTGAAGACACGGAAGATAATGTAAGTTCCCTCTGACCCTCGCCCCACCTTGCCTTGTGTGATACCTTGATGGCCATTGGTCTAACTGTAAATTTGGTGTTGTTGCTGGTTTAAGGGCCAAATGAGTCAGACAGTAAACAAGAAGCGTGGGCTCTTATGGCCACTGTCGGAAATGGTTAGGAGATTCTTCACTGCCGATGGTAGCAAGGGTTTCACGCTGTGGCCTGCGCTGAGGCTATTGATCCCAGTAATAGCATTGGTTGCAGTTTGTGTGGGTTACTACATGCACAGCAGTGTTGAAGAGATAGACTGCACCAACTGTTAGTTGAGCAGGGTATCTGTGCTTACCTTCTGTCCTTTTTCAGGTGAGTGTTTATCGTTGTATAGATCTGATGAGTACTACACGTATTTGTTGGCTGTGTGGGTTGAGGACTTGAGGGCGAAGTATTCACGTGTACTGTACTGTTAAACTTGGCTTGTCTAATAGTTGCTTCCACTGTCTAAAAAAGAAAGATAATCTTGTTTTTTTCAGTTGTCAATCAATCATAAGTTTTATAAACAAGTTTACTATTAAAATTTATTACGTGATTAATCAAATGACTTATTACTTGTCAAACATGAGTTCATCCAAGGCTATAGAAATAATCTTTTTCGACTGAAGGGGTATACTAAAGTAAATCGTATGACGAGATCCACAGAAGAGGCACATGCTGTGATAAGCAAGGTTGTTTTACCTTGGTATGCATTACATATTGCTATTCAAGTGTTCAATGAAGGACCTGCTTTAGTTCTAATACTAAAAAACTGTTCTATGCTTTCAAGTGTTGACTAATACATGTTTTTATGTTATCAGGATGAATGGAGAACTGGCTTGAAAGCTCTTCGAGCTGACAGTATTAGTAAACTGAAGAAAGCATTTCCAGAACTGGTCCAGGAGGTGATTCTGTCTCCCCAAATATTATCTTATGTTCAAGTGAACCATGCATATCAGAGATTTAATTTATGGAGTGAAGAACTTCCATCTAACAGATATATCATGATATATTGTCACCTTGTGACTGTAATAGACAATGAGCTACCATTAATTGTTGACATTTCTTTGTTGAAGTGTAACCTTGCTGACCACTTTCATATGTTTATAAATCCAGGTTTCAAGGCCATCCAATTTCCAGGATTTCTACATATATGCATTTCGTTATTGCCTCACAGGTATGGTTGGTTTCTATTGTAAATTATAACGCTCCAAAGCAAAGTGATCAAGATGACTGCTATTTCTGTGATTTTTCACAATGATTATCTTTCCTCAGAGGAAGTAGAAATGTATAGAAATACCAGCTGCTTTCGTTATTGCCTCACAGGTATGGTTGGTTTCTATTGTAAATTATAACGCTCCAAAGCAAATTGATTAAGATGACTGCTATTTCTGTGATTTTTCACAATGATTATCTTTCCTCAGAGGAAGTAGAAATGTATAGAAATACCAGCTGCTTGTGAGTTGCTGAATCTAGTATTAGGCCTGCAGTTCCACCCTCAGGTTGACAAGCTTAATAATTACCTCATGGTAATGGATTATACTTTTCTTCCGTGGTTTTGTTCATGCTTTCTTCATTGAGGCTCGGTGCTTAATTGACATGCTATATTTGAAATGTGTTTCAGTACCAAAATGACTACAAGGTGATAACAATGGACCAGTGGATGGGATTTATTCGTTTGTGTAATGAGGTCACGTTTTGAACACTACCTATTTTGCAGCATTTCATTTGTCCAAAATTTAAAAGAACAGCTCAACCTTGGAAACCACTTTCCAATGTTAGTATTCTTTTTATGTTGTCGCTGACATCTGGCATTTGCCTTTTCTAATGTAGATAGACTTCTCAGTGAAATGGGAAACAACCATCTATGCATGCAAACAGAATAGAAAGTAGGGCTAAAACGTGTAGGACCAAATGAATCACGACACCAAATCAAGATAACAAAGAGAGGAATGGTGGAAGGACTGGCTCACCTGGAACAGCCGCAGAAGAGGCCGACAAGACAGCCAGAGGATCTGTGCGTGCCTGCCCTTCTGCTACGTAGCAGATCTACAAGAACAACAGACACTATGAGCCAATGCACCCGGATCCAACGAAGAGATGAGCAGGAATCGACGCAAGAGAAATTAGGATCCGAAGAAAGGAACGGACCACCACTAGTACAAATAAGTTCAAAGCCTGCGGCACGTTGAACTTTTCACTGGCGGTTTCCGTTATCAAACGCCAGTGAAAGAAACAGGTGGGCCCGGCTTTAAAAACCGCCAGTGGAAACCTATTTCCACTGGCGGTTATCTTAACACAACCGCCAGTGGAAATAGGATGTTTCCACTGGCGGTTGTGTAACACAAACCGCCAGTGAAAATTGATTTCCACTGGCGGTTATCTTAACTTAACCGCCAGTGGAAACATCCTATTTCCACTGGCGGTTTTTAAAGATAACCGCCAGTGGAAATCAATTTTCACTGGCGGTTTTTAAAGACAACCGCCAGTGAAGTGTCTGTTATAAATACCCCTCTTCCCCCGACAGTGAACTGTATGCTCGCAGCCAACTTCCATTGGAGGCGATTTTGGAGGTCCAGAATTCACAAAATACATGGGGAGAGGTTTTGATCTTCATTTTTTGGAAGAAGATTGCTAAGAAAGGTTGGTTTATGTTGCTAATGTCAATTTTTATTCATTTTTGCTCAATTTTAGCCACATTTTGGATCTAGGGTTTCACCATTGGAGAGAGAGTGTATCCTCTCTCAATTTTAGCCACATTTTTGCTCTATTCGCTCAAATAAAGTTGTTTAATATGGTTAGATTTTGTCTATCCTCTCTCCTTTTTCATGTTTAGTTCTCAAATCAGTTTATCCATGACATATTAAGTTGTTTAATGAATGGTTCATGTGTTGTGTGGAGAGAGAAGAAGATAGGTTTGATAATTAAGATTGTTTTTATTAGTTGCTATGAAAGTTGGTTTAATTATGTTTTAATTGCCAATTATTGTTTATCTTTGCTCAATTTTGGAACTAGGCCTTCACCATGTGTTAAAGAGAAGAGTATGGCTAGGAAAGTTTAGTTTTATGTTCCTCTTGCCAATTTTTGTTCATTTTCCTTAAATTTAGCCACATTTTGGATATAGGGTTTCACCCCTTCATCCTTCCCAACAGGTGGTGATGGAGAGGACATCCTGGATGTATAACTTATCAAGGCTAGATCCATCATACATATCCGAGGTCCATAAGTTTATTGATGTCGCTACGAACCATGCTTGGAGAACAAAGACAAAACACATATATTGTCCATGCATGGACTGCAAAAATGCTGCTGTATTTAATGACACAGAACAAATCATATCTCATCTGGTATGCCGAGGATTTATGAAGGATTACACAATTTGGACAAAGCATGGAGAGGGTAGCTCTTCGCCTTATACGACTGGAAACCCTGAGAACATCGACGACAGATTTCAGTTCGTTCACGAGACACACCAACCTCTTCCACAGAGCGAACATGTAGTGCAAAATGTTACTGATCATGGTTACGCTCGAGGAAATGAACATGATAGACCTTATGTTCTGCCAAGTGTTATGGATGAGGAAGATGCAGAGTTGCTAGAGGCAATGTTGCGTCGTCATACAGATCAATCGATGTTCTTAATGAAAGGTATGGAGTCCCTGAAGAAGGCAGCAGAAGAGCCTTTGTACGACGAGTCTAAGGGTTGTACCAAAGAGTTCACGACGCTCCGGTCTGTGCTAAAGCTGTTGATGTTAAAAGCTAAATATGGTGTGTCTAATGCTGGCTTCGATGCGTTCTTGAGTATTATCGCAGACATGCTTCCAAAGGAGAACAATGTGCCTGCTAACACGTACTATGCAAAGAAACTAATCAGTCCGCTCACTATGGGTGTGGAGAAGATCCACGCGTGTAGAAATCACTGTATCCTTTATCGAGGTGATGATTATAAAGACTTGGAGAGCTGCCCAAAGTGCGGTGCAAGTAGGTACAAGACGAATAAAGACTATCGAGAGGACGAAGAGTGTGTTGCATCTGTGTCTAAAGGGAAGAAGCGAAAGAAAGCCCAAAAAAATACTTCAAAATCCACGAGCAAAGAAAAAGAAGTAGACTATTATGCGCTCAAAAAGATTCCTGCTTTGGTGATGTGGTACCTCCCCGTCGTCGATCGATTGAGGTGTTTGTTCGCTAATCCTGAGGATGCCAGACTTATGAGCTGGCATGCTTCTGATGAGCACAAAAACGATGGGAAGCTTCGACATCCAGCCGATGGGAAGCAGTGGCAAGATTTCAATGACAACCACCGAGACTTTGCCGATGAACCGAGAAATGTTAGGTTCGCACTGAGTACTGATGGAATGAACCCATTTGCTGAGAGGAGCAGCAAGCATAGCACATGGCCGGTGATCCTCACCATATACAACCTTCCTCCATGGTTGATGCAGAAACGGAAGTACATTTTGCTAACCATCCTTATTTCTGGACCTACACAACCTGGAGTTGACATGGATGTATTTTTGGAGCCCTTAATGGAGGATATGAAAATATTGTGGGAAACAGGTGTTCAAATGTTGGATGAGTATCGTAAAGGTTCATTCACGCTGAGAGCAATTCTTTTTGTTACGATCAACGATTACCCTGCTCTCTTCACATTATCAGGCCAGTTTAAGGGAAAGGTTGGTTGCACAGTATGCATTGATGGAACTGCTTACGTATCCCTTGCTGCATCTAGGAAGATAGTTTACATGAGGCACAGACGCTTTTTATTGGAAGGACACAGGTACCGCATGCGAAAGATGGATAAGTACTTTGACAATAATGGTGAACTACATTCTACTGCTCCATCGGGTAACAATAGAGGTCATAGAGTTTTTGAAATAGTCAGGAATATCAAGTTTGTTTTCGGGAAGAAGACAAAAGACGGAAAAACAAGGAAGGATGTCAAACCAGCTTCGGGGGCTATATTCAAGAAGAAGTCTATTTTCTTCGAGTACTTGCCTTACTGGAAAGAGTTAGATGTGCGGCATGCGATCGATGGTATGCACGTTCAGAAGAACGTGTTTGAAAGCATAATGGGCACCTTGCTAGACATAAAGGGCAAAACAAAAGAAGGGCTCAATTCACGCATGGACTTGGTAGATTTAGGCATAAAAAAGGAACTACATCCCGTTCTTCAAGAAAATGGGAAGTACCATCTCCCAGCAGCAAGCTACAATCTCAATGTAGATGAGAAACATGCGATGTGTGTTTGGCTTAAGAATTTGAAAGTCCCATCCGGATTCTGCTCTAGCATACGGAGTATTGTGTCAATGAAAGACCTGACAATCACCAACTACAACTCACATGATTGCCATGTCATGCTGACTACATTCCTACCTATTGCCATCAGGGCTATAAATCCTTTGTTTTTAAAGATGGCAATCACACGGTTGTGCTACTTTTTCAACAGGATTTCACAAAAGGTAATTGGCCGTGATGAGTTGGCATCTCTTCAGGAATTCGCAGTGGAGACAATATCACAGTTTGAGATGTGTTTCCCTCCATCGTTCTTTGATATTATGGTGCACCTTGTGGTGCACTTGGTGCCACAAATAGAGGCATTGGGTCCTATGTACTTGCATGAAATGTGGACGTATGAGCGTTTCATGTCAATACTGAATGGCTATGTATCAACCCGTGCTCGTCCTGAGGCATCCATGATAGAGGGGTACTGTACCGAAGAGGCCATTGAGTCCGGAGGTCCATTCTGCAATAGTATCCTAAAAGACCAGGTTGCAATAGGTCTGCCTCCGTCACGACACGAGGGTAGACTGTATGGAAGCGGGAGGATGGGACGGAAATCTTTCATCCCACCGGATTACGATATAGTACTTGAGGCACATCAGAGCATCCTACATCAGCTAACGATAATGGAGCCATTTATCCAACAACACATCAATGAGCTTCGCGAGCAAAATCCTGGGCATACGGATGATTGGGTAATGAAGCAACATAAGCAGCGATTCAACACATGGCTAATGGTGAAGGACATTCCACGTGGAGAAACAATAGAAGAACAAACCATCAAGGGCTTGGCATCTGGACCATCACGCCAGGTCACAACATGGCAAACCTATGACATTAGTGGATTCACATTTTGTACCAAGTCCAAGGACAAAAAGAGCATGTCACAAAACAGTGGTGTTCGATGCGAGGCCATAGATGATGAAACTGGTGAGATTATAACATATTTTGGCTTTATTGAGGACATATGGGAACTAGACTATGGTACATTTCAGATCTCGGTTTTCCGATGTCAATGGGTTGAAGACAAACATGTCACGGTAGACAACTATGGGGTCAGAGTTCTTGATCTAAGTAAGGTAGGTTACAAAGATGACCCATGGATCCTTGCTAATCGTGCTGCACAGGTCTTCTATGCTGAACAGATCATTTCTAACAATGAGAAGAAAAGCACCGACAAACCGAAGCATGTAGTTTTTCCTGGAAAACAACAAGCTATAGGAGTTGATGGTGTATCTGATTTAGAGGATTTTAACCAGTTCAACGACATGTCTCTTTTCATAGACCATCCAACCAAGATAAGGAACGTTGAGCGAAGCATCCCACGCAATTCGTTGCCCTGGGTACGCCACGATGGACAAGGCAGAACAATAGCTTCCTAGATTATATACTTGTCATGTAATTGATTATTGTTAGGACTTGTCATGTAATTGATTATTGTTAGGACTTTGCACATCCAGAATGTCCGTTCTTGCACTGATTTTACACAGAGCAGAACATCATGCTGGAGCCTACCGATCAATATGTACTGTATATATACATGCATGGTAATCTGACTTGCCATGAAAACTTCGGACTGGAAGGGTAGGCAGCAGATGTCGCACTCCAGCGCGTCCTTCTCCACGGATAGTGTCACAGTCGCCTCTTCCTCATCTTCCAACCCCGTCTCTTTAGAGTGCAGCCTTCTTTAGAGTGCGGCCGGCAGAGGAAGCCGTGGTCTTTTTCCCAGTCATGGTTTATCACCTAGAAAGGTAAATAAAAGCAGAGAAGATTATTCGACTAATATATATCAGGCAGTAAGAAACAACCATCTCCAACGGTGACGAGAGACGCAAAGCCAAGAGACAACATAGGATTTAATTCATACAGTGGGAGTGAAGACGAAGATACGCGAAGCAAGGAGACTACATAGGATTTAAACACTGCAATTGAATGCTCTCACTGAGTGGAGGAGCCGAGGAGGCCGCGCAGGCCTGCCCGTCAGCCGTTTCCGACGTCTCACTGAGACGTCTCGACCTCGGATCGAGGTGCTCGAGGATCGGGGTCCACGTGAACCCACCGGCACCTTCGGCGGTTTCTGCTTCCTAGCCCTAGGATTGGAGCCTTCTCTAGTTCTCTTGAGTTGAGCCTCGACTACTCCGGCGGGGGAAAGTGTACTGCTGCAGCAGCACTGGAGCGCAGAAGTCGAAGTCTTCTTTGATCAATCGAGTCAATCAAAGAAGTTGCATTTTGTTGTCGTCTCACCAGGCAGGCTATCTGATCGGCGACATGTCTGAATGTCGTATCAGGCTTTATCGATCATCTCCACAGGTATTATATACTCTACTTCTCATTGAACTCTAGAGGTGCCCACAGCATTTTGTGATAAAGAGGAGAGAGAGAGAGAGAGGAGAGATAGAGGAGAGAGAGAGAGGGAAGAGATAGAGGAGAGAGAGGAGAGATAGAGGAGAGATAGAGGAGAGAGAGAGATAGAGGAGAGAGAGGAGAGATAGAGGAGAGATAGAGGAGAGAGTATACTTAATATATAAAAACTATACTAATTAAATATATAAAAAGTATACTAAACAATATATAAAAAACTATGTTAAATAATAACAAAAAACAATTTCTACTGGCGGTTGTCATATAGAACCGCCAGTAGAAATGGCTTCTACAGTCTGTGGAAGCCATTTCTACTGGCGGTTCTCTATGACAACCGCCAGTAGAAATGGTTTCTACTGGCGGTTCTCGTTGTCAACCGCCAGTAGAAATGGCTTCTACAGTCTGTGGAAACCATTTCTACTGGCGGTTCTCGTTATCAACCGCCAGTAGAAATGGCGCCTATATAAAGGTGGCGCGCGGGAGCCGAAAATTTTACAAGTCCCTGGCGCCCTTTCACTTGAAGACGACGCCGTCAGGCTGCTGGATTTCGACCCCGAGGGTTTTCGCCGGCGATCGTCCCCGCGCCCGTCCCCACGCCGCCATTCCCGCCCCCGCACCGCCGTCTCCAGGTTTTTTCTCTTTCCCCTAATCTGTACCGCCGCCGTCTACTACCGCGCCGGGCCGCCGCCGCCGCCGCCGCGTTTTAGTAAAACCTAGGGCACGCGCCGCCGCCGAGAGGGAGGAAGAGAGATGAAGGAGAGGGAGAGGGAAGAGAGAGGAGGGAGAGGGAGAGGGAGGAGAGAGGAGGGCGCACGCGCCGCCCGCCGCCGAGAGGGAGGAAGAGAGAGGAAGAGAGAGGGAGAGAGATAGAGGGAGGGAGAGGAGGGTGAGAGAGAGAGAGGAATTTTATACATTGTAATTTTATGTGTTCAAATGTATGTTGAATTCATATGTGTTCAAATGTATGTTGAAATGTATGTTGAAATGTATGGTGAGAGAGATAGAGGGAGGGAGAGGAGGGTGAGAGAGGGAGAGGAGGGTGAGAGAGAGAGAGAGGAATTTTATACATTGTAATTTTATGTGTTCAAATGTATGTTGAATTCATATGTGTTCAAATGTATGTTGAAATGTATGTTGAAATGTATGGTGAGAGAGATAGAGGGAGGGAGAGGAGGGTGAGAGAGGGAGAGGAGGGTGAGAGAGAGAGAGGAATTTTATACATTGTAATTTTATGTGTTCAAATGTATGTTGAATTCATATGTGTTCAAATGTATGTTGAATATATACATTGTAATTTTATCCGTCACAACTCGATAATATACGTATCCGATCCGATCCGAATTCGATCTGAACTCGATAATTTCCGTACGACTCTCCCTCTCTCCCTCTCTATACGTCCTATGCGACTCTCCCTCTCTCCCTCTCCTCGTCCTATACGACTCTCCCTCTCTCTATACGTCCTATGCGACTCTCTCCCCGTCCTACACGATACTATACGACTATACGATACTATATGGTTAGGGTTTAGGGTTATGGTTAGGGTTAAGGTTAGGGTTAAGGGTTATAGTTAGGGTTAGGGTTAAGGGTTAGGGTTAGGGTTAGGGTTAGGGTTAAGGGTTCGGGTTTTGGGTTAAGGGTTCGGGTTTTGGGTTAGGGTTAGGGTTTAGGGTTAGGGTTAGGGTTAGGGTTAGGGTTTTGGGTCAGGGTGTTAGGGTTAGGGTTAGGGTTAAGGGTTCGGGTTTTGGGTTAAGGGTTCGGGTTTTGGGTTAGGGTTAGGGTTAAGGGTTTAGGGTTAGGGTTAGGGTTAGAGTTAGGGTTTTGGGTCAGGGTTAGAGTTAGGGTTAGGGTTAGGGTTAGGGTTAAGGGTTCGGGTTTTGGGTTAAGGGTTCGGGTTTGGGTTAGGGTTAGGGTTAGGGTTAGGGTTAGGGTTAGGGTTAGGGTTGTGGGTCAGGGTTAGAGTTAGGGTTAGGGTTAGGGTTAGGGTTTAGGGTTCGGGTTTTGGGTTAGGGTTAGGGTTAGGGTTAGGGTTAGGGTTTGGGTTAGGGTTAGGGTTAAGGGTTTAGTGCCCGCGAGGATGTATTTAATTATACTATTTGTTAAGATGAATTTAATTATTGCTTACGTTAATATGTGTTAATATGTATTTAATTATTGCTTATGTATTTGTATATATATAGCTCAATGAGTTCTCCGATCAAGGACCAAGGATTAGTGCCCGAGCACATGGACAAGAGTGTTGCTCAAGAACAATCTAGCAGTGAAGGATATGAAACGCCTAGCGACCCTTTTCCTACCACTAGCATAGATAGGGCCGCTCTCCGTGAGTTGCAACGTGACCCTACTTATGATCCACGAGAAGCTGAGGTAAAAGTACGCATCTTTAGCTTCGTATGTGTACCCTACTGATTTCACATGCATGATCTCTTGTGCATTTTATTACATGAATAGGAGGTCGTGTCTGAATTTCGTGCGATACTCGAAGAAGCCGTGGCACGATACGAAGACGTACCAGAGCCGACCCAAGACGCACCGGAACAGACCAAGACAACAACCGAGACATCAAGGAAAAGGAAGCAGAGCGATCGAAAAAGAGGTGACAGGGGGCTGAACAAATTTCCCGACAAAACATACAAAATCTCAGACGTGAGCCCGAAAGGTCAGCCCCTAGCTCCAGAAGAGGCACTACCTAAGTTTCGGAATGCACTTGGGTTTTTAGTTAGAGATAATCTTGACATAACAATACGACAGTGGAGAGATGTGTCAGATGATGTCAAGAATCAAATATGGAATAAGCTATTAATGAGGTTCGTTCTGCCTCGGGGTTCAGAAGAACTCGTGAAGGAATACACGATGAAGCACCTTGCAATAAATTTCCGAAACTGGAGGTCTGAGATGAACACAAAGTTTGCAAAGAAAGGTCTGGACCCGACCAAAAAATATAAAATCTCAGCAGGTCAGTGGGCAGTATTTCTAGAGCAGAGGAGCAGCCCTGATTTCATATCTCTAAGTGAGGCAAATTCAGAACTATCAAAGAAGAACAAGTACCGCCACCACCTAGGCACAGGTGGTTACAAGCGTCAGGTTCCTAAATGGACACAAGAAGACGCCGAGAAGAAGGCTGCAGGGTTGCCGACGCTGTCCGAGCAACTTGGTGAAAGGGCGGCAAATTGGCTCCGTGCTAGAAAACCAAGGGAAACCGAGACCGGTGTATCTTTTGATGATCCCATTGTCGAAGAAGCGGCAAAAAACATATATACAATGGCAGCTAAGCAGAGCGAAGGAACTTTTAAGCCACAAAGGGAAAGAGACATCCTAACGGCTGGTCTCGGTAACCCTGAGCATCCTGGTCGTGTACGAGGAATCTCGTCTAAGGAAGGATGGAAGGAAGGATTCGGACCACAGTGGGAAGGTCTGTACAAGAAACGTGATCGATACAAGGAAGAGATCGCGGATTATTTTAAGGAGGAGGCCAAGAAAGAGTTCAAAGCCATGATGTCTCAAATGCTATCGAATCCTCCTCCAGAATTGATGCAACAGTTGGCGAGTGCGATGTCTGTTCAACAGATGACCACTCCACAGATACAAATAATTCCAGCAGCTCAACCGCCGGCTTCCACAGATTGTACGACATTACCAAGCTCTGTTGCTTCAACGGGAAATAAGGACCGTTATCCAGTTGATGACATCACAAGGCCTGTGGCGTGCACACTGGTTATAAGATATGGTATTAACAATAAACGTACAAAGATAGTAGCCACAGGCCTTGCGATCCCAGGACGCAAGTACCATGGAAACGATATTCCAGATGATTATTGCAAAGTAGAAGTGACGACGGTCGTCCAAGGATACGAGGACGACATGCTAGACATCCCTGGGCCCGAAGATATCGAGAAACTTGGACAAGCTATTAAGAATTTTATCCTTTGGCCTCGAAGGGATGTCGAATTGCTTGATTTGTCGAATTCGTCGCAGGCGTCGCAGGCCCAACCGTCTCCGCCTTCTCAAATTGCTGTTCCTATTGTACATCCATCCTCACCTCCTCAAACTTCACATGCTGCTCCTCATCCTTTTTCTGACCCACCGTCTCCGCCACAAGCATCACCATTCAGGGCTCCACCACCTTCTCCTCCCCATCCTCTTGGTGACCCACTGTCTACGCCACCATCAAGGGATCCACCTTCTCCACAGCCATCAAACGATCCACGGCCATCAAAGAAATCTAAACTTCCTATACCAAAATTGGTGTCCCCGTATCAGAAAAAGAAGAGTAAAGCTACTACTGCTGGCACAGTTAGGTTTTTGAAAGGGATTGGACGGAGCCTCACGTCACAAACTGTTGATTTGGCCGAGCACGAGGAGTCTGCAAAAAAGGCTGAGGCAACGGCCGCAAAGATAAAGAAGCCAACTAAGGCAGATTACAAAAACGTGCCTAAAAATATGTGCCGGGCAGACCTCTGCTACCTCTTGACAAACTAAGAAAGGTCCCGGCTGGTGTTAAAAGGTTGCATGACTGGTACATGCGGGCATCATCGGTTGGCATCGACACCATCAGTGTGCATATACCAGACCATGCTTTTATTGGTTCGAACCAAAAGGCCGTTGTTACATTCGAGGACATGTGGTTAATGATGAACCTTCAGAGACTCGACGTGCAACTTGTAACGATGTTTGCATTGTAAGTGTCGCTCATACTTCCACATATGTGTGTTATTATTAGTGAGCTGTATAAAATTTCAATATCTGACATGCACGTGTGACTTGCAGAATGCAACATGATCAGCAGGAGATTCTTTACGGTACCAAGCCCAATGCTAGTGCCAGTAAAAGGGTTGGGTATCTCAACCCAATACTTATATCCGAGGAAAGCCACACTTTTAGAATCGGGAAAGACAACGATGAAATAAGGGGAAAGACGGACGAAGAAGTTGAGAAGCGTATAAAGGAAATGAAGAAGGATTTTGAAGCTCGATACGCCACATACATAGGACATGCAATGCTTCAATTTCAAGACAGGGAAGCCATAATGGCCCCGTACAACTTTAAGTAAGTGTGATTTTGCATAAATAAAATTAATAATTTCAATACACATGCATCACAAATTTGATTCGTACAGGGACCACTGGATATGCTTCCTCATTTATCCTAAGGTTGGAAAGGTGCTGGTGCTCGACTCCTTGAACTTCGACCCTTCGACATATGCAACATTCCTCAGCATCTTAGAGCTGTAAGCCTTTTCTATGCATGCATACTTTTATCGATTAAAATTTGAGAATAACATGGTGATTCTATTTGAGATCACAGTGCTTATAGATTTTATAAGATGAGAGGTGGAAAGTACGACCTGTCGAAAAAACTCGTGCCACTAGACATCCATCATCACTGGCCGGTAAGTATGTGATTTTATGAATACATATCATACACAATGTTGCAACTAAATAACCAATCTCCCGTTATGTAGTGCCACAAGCAACCACAAGGATCGGTCCTATGTGGATTCTATGCGTGCGAGTTTATGAGAGTGAACGGACGATACATCACGAACCCTGACAAGGTATTATTAGTAATAGTTAAGTATGTATTTATGTCATTAAAGATGCAAATGTGTTATTATTGAGTATAAATAGATGATGTTTATAAAATTCCTTTACAGCAATTTCAACGAGGAAACCCGGAGAACTTGACCGAAGCTGCATTGTATGGCATAGTCGAGGACCTCTGCACATTCATATTGAAAGAGGTCATTCCCGCAGAAGGAAAATATCACGATGCTTCCGGGACATTAGCTTTGCCAGAGTTCAGAATACTAACAGAAATTAGTAGATTATCTCTTAGCCGAGATAGTTATTAGAGCTTAGGTGAAAACTTATGATGTATAGAATGCATGAAGCATATATGGTTGTAAACAGAATACTTTGATGTATATAAATGTATGATAGAATTTAATTTCATGTTGCTTTCAATATCAATATAGATATATATATATATATGTTTGTGTGTGTGTAAATAAATATATATATAATTCAGTATTGTTTGAAATTTTGAAAAAAGGCGGGAAAACTTCCACTGGCGGTTTTATAAAGAAAACCGCCAGTGAAAAGTGCATTTCCACTGGCGGTTTGCTTTATAAAACCGCCAGTGTAAATGCATTTCCACTGGCGGTTTTCTTTATTCAGCCGCCAGTGGAAATGCACTTTTCACTGGCGGTTCCAAAATAACCGCCAGTGGAAATGCTGATTTCCCCTGACCCCTAGCACTGGCGGTACTGAAAAACGCCAGTGTAAATATGTTTAGAACCGCCACTATAGAGCTTCTGTGTACTAGTGCACGGCGACGGAGTCGAGGAGGAGAAAGGCGCTTGCGCCGAGTACCAGGCGGAGGGAAAGAGGAAGAGACGAGTGAAGGTGCTCCATATATGTAGTTAAATGAAAAGCAGCGGCATGGGCGCTATGGCGAAGGACAGAAGCACAGCGAGCCGGCGCTGTTGCAAAAGCAGTGGCGACGGGACGGATGCGGAGCACGCATCGAGGCAAGGCAGGGCGCGGATTTGTGGGATTTTAGAATCCGGTGACTAACCCTCACCTAACCCTATGGGCACAGGCACCGCGGAGCACGGCTGCGTACTTCGAGATCCACAGAAGAGGCACAGAAGAGGAGAGCACTGACCTGGCTAACGGCGAAGCACCGGCCGCAACCCACGCGCCGTCCTTGGCCGGCGTCACTCCGTCGCAGTCTCACAGACCCGGTCGCCCGCGCCGTTCGTCGCAGATCACGGCACCACGCACGCCCGACAGCCGACGACCGTCCTCGCGCGCGGACGCCGGCGCACTGCCGTTGGCAGCCGCGTCGCAGCCGAGATCTGCATCGCGGTCTGGGGCTGTGTCGCAATCGAGCTCCACGCGAAGCGCCGGGCGGGCGCAACCCACGCGTCGTCACGCGCTGTCGCTGGCTGTCGTGGCTCTGTCGCGAGCTGAGAGGAGACGGGCGCCCGCGCCGTCCGTCGCAGATCCAGCCGCCCGCGCCGCCCGTCGCGTCGTGCTGTTGCCCCACACCCACGCAAGGAGACGGGACGACCTGAGAGGAGACGGACGCGTCGTGCTATCGTCCCCACTGTGGTCCCACACCCATGCGAGGAGACGGGCGTGTCGTGCTGTCGTCCCACTGCGGGCCCACACCTACGCCGACTAACAGCCAAACGGGCCCACTGTACCGCACGCACGCGTCGCTGCCTAAAAGGATGGAGTCGCGTGAAACGCTCTGCGCGCAGCGTTCCCGTGTAACTTTTAACTAGAAGTAATATTGTTGCCAAGCGCCCTAGCATTTGCAAGTATATTGAGAATGGAAGCATTGTCCAAGCTCTAACTGTATTAGGGGGTGCAGGTTCTAATTTATTTGGGTGTCTTTAATTTGGTTGATCCAAAAACTTTCTCAAATGAACAAGGATGACATTTCATGTGACTTGAGCGAGGGGAGAAATTAAATGAACTACAATCACACTTGACCATAATTAGTTAGCTAACCCTAAAAAACACCATTGGGTACCGACCACCTGCTTCATTAATATCTTCCAGTGGCGAAGCTACAGCAAACTTGGAGGGGGTGTGATTGCCATGCATATAAGAAGCCAATTGGGAAAAACTTGAGAGATACGAAGACGATATGCTGCTAAATCAAAACCGCTTTGATCTTCTTCTTCTTCTTCTTTTCTGTTGTAGGCTGGTAACTGATATCCGGGCAACGACAGGAGTGTCTTTTGGTACGTGCTAACACAGTACGGCGCCAGCCCTTCAGCGCCCGCGACTTCGCCGAGCTCTACAACCTCTGCCAGAGGGAGTCCGGAACCGGCGGGAGAAGAGCGTGAATCTGGATCCGGGTGGAAATAAGTTGCTGGGTAATTTCGTGTATATACGTGTGAGTGGAGCAAATTATTGAATAACTGAAAGATGTCTGCTCGTTAAAAAAATACTCCCTCTGTACCAATATACAATTCGTTTTAGACTTTTGCTTTTGTGTCCATATATTTAAGTAGATGACAATAAATCTAAATATATACATTAAATATTGTATGAATCTATTAACACCTTAAAACTAATACTGTTTTGGAACGAGAGAAGAAGTTTAGGCGGCTCGTAAATTGATAATGAAAAAACAGCCAAGTTACAGAAGGTTAGTGATACTAGTTGTCGGCTGGGCATTTCACTGTTGCAAAGCTAGTCTACAGTACTTGTGTTTTGTTTCCATTTTTTGAGGGAAACCATCGGCCGTACCGTATGTGCCCTCTCTCTCTCTCTCTCTCTCTCTGGATTGAGAGAGAACGAGAAGAATGCGGGCCGTAGCTGCACTCGAGATCCCACCCAACGGCCTTCTACCGGCCTTTGTTTTAAAAAAATTGAACAGCCCATGCGCACGCAAAAAATAGGCCCCAGTCAGGCGCAGCTCACGTGGAGGTCGGCCCAACTCATAGGTGAATAATAACAGGTTTTCGGTTTGACATTTTGTATAGAATAGATGTTGCCTTCTCGATTGTCCGCGCAACTGACTGAAGTGTAACGTTGACAGCTAGTCAGATGTATATGTTGAATAGCAAGCAACCCAATAAAAACTTTGAAAAGGTAGGGGGGAAACAAGTAACTTAACCCTGAGTGCAAAGTTATTTTCTCCCTTTACAAAATGTAGGTGGAAAACAAGTAGTATTGTAAGCTTCAGAAAGGGAGATAAGGATGACAAGAGGATCCATGGGGAAGGATCCTTATCTATTCAAAATTGAATATTAAGGGAATTTTTTTTCCATGGATCTCCATGTGATCTCTGGTCACCAAATCGTCATTAAGAGGGAGATGAGCCCCGGTACCCTTCCCTACATTTGCCACTGTTGTTGATGTGTTTATTTGTAGGAAATAGTTCATGTTACAAGTGTAGTATATAGCTGGAATGCATGCATGTAGCAGCTGGCCAGCCAATAATTTGACTGCTGCTATGTATTAGCAGTATAAAGCCATTATATATATATATATATATATATATATATATATATATATATATATATATATATATATATATACTGTATTTATATATTACACCTGGGTGCATTCAATATAGAGAATGCACCCAGGCCGAACCTATGTGCCAGGTCCGAGCCAACCGTCTCACTCAGGCCGGTTTCGTCCCTCCCGCACGCTCCGGACAGAACCTTTTCATTTTCCCGCCCCCGCCCCTCTTTCTCCGTGAACGGCTCCTCCGCGAACGGCTCAACCTCTTCACATAAGTTGCAATCACACCAGACTTGCAGTTGCAATTATACCAGACAACAGTTGCAATCATTGTTTTGTTTAACAGATTTTTGGACATAGTTATATAGAAGTTGCAATCACACCAGACCAGCAGTTGCAATTACACCAGGCAGCAGTTGCAATCATTGTTTGTTTAACAGATTTTTGGACATAGTTATATAGAAGTTGCAATCACACCAGATCAGAAGTTGCAATTACACCAGACAGCAGTTGCAATTATTGTTTGTTTAACATATTTTTGGACATAGTTATATAGAAGTTGCAATCACAACAGACCCACAGTTGTAATTACACCAGACCAATAGTTGCAATCTTGTTTGTTTAACAGATTTTTGGACATAGTTATATAGAAGTTGCAATCACACCAGACCAGCAGTTGCAATTACAGCAGACCAGCAGTTGCAATCATATTTTTTAACAAAATTTCTCAGAGTTATTCAGTACTTGCAATCACATAAGAGCAACTCAGCAGTTGCATCCACACTACACCAGCAGTTGCAATTACAACACACCATCGGTTGCAATCATTTTGTTTACATTTTTTAACAGATATTTGAGTAAAATTATACAACAGTTGCAATCACACATAATGCGGGCTTGCAATCCCACCTAATGCGGGGGACAGGGAGGCACGCAGACAGAGAGGCGCGCGGCGGCGCGGGGACAGGGAGGCGCGCGGCGGCGCGAGGACAGGGAGGCGCTCGGCGGCGGTGGGATCTAGGTTTAGAGGATCGGAGGAAGAAGGAGGAGACGGCGACGGCGTGGGGATAGGGATGCGCGCGGCGGCGGCGGGGGCGGGGAGGCGCGCGAAACAGGACTTACGCCTGGGTGCATTCAATATAGAGAATGCACCCAGGTGCATTTTAGTAGCGCCGTGTATATATATATATATATATATATATATATATATATATATATATATATATATATATATATATATATATATATATATATATATATATATATATATATATATATATATATATATATATATATATATATATATATATATATATATATATATATGTTACAGACGGCTAGCTAGTGTTTACATTGGTTTATGCTGTTAAGCCAGCCGTCGGCGATGTAGCGATGGGCTGCTTCCGTGAAGTGGCCATCCCAGTACAGATAGGCCGTCGGATCCTGGCACACCGTGGAGCCCGGCATGCCACAGCCGGCGCTGAGGTTGAAGTTGTACTTGCCGCCGCCGCCGCAGCAACACCTCAGAATATCCCTGGTAAACCCTGCAACAATTATAATCAATACCTTCCTCTTAGAATAATAATTCTGCAAGTTGTATTCATCTCCTTCCACAACACAAGCACGACCTAGCTTTGCCGGGGACTCAACGATGTCGATGACCGGAGTAAAGAAGTCGGCGTAGATGACTCTGACGTTCCTGTGCTTCGTCCCCACGTCCCTGACGGCCTCCTGCAGCAGCGAATTGTGGTAGACGGCCAGGACGTTCAGGCCCTTGCACAACAGCAAAACCGAATACTCCCGTCGGCCATAATAATTCCCGTCGGTTTTTAGGGTTGCCGACGGGAGTTAATTAACTACCGTCGGCCATAACGAAGCCGACGGGAGATAAAATAACTCCCGTCGGTTTTTAGGGCTGCCGACGGGAGTTATTTTACTACCGTCGGCCGTAACGAAGCCGACGGGAGATAAAAATAACTCCCGTCGGTTAGTCCGGAGGCCGACGGGAGATGCAGTAGCTCCCGTCGGCTTCGTTACGGCCGACGGGGTTTAGGGCGGGCCCGGCTAAAACGCGCGCGCCGACTCGCCCAGTCTTATTCGTCGCGCGCGCGGTTACGCATCCGCCGCCGATCGCCGATCGCCGTGCGCCGCCGCCGTCGTGCCTGCGCCGCCGTCGAGCCTGCGCTGCCGCCGCCGCCGCGCCCGTCCTCCGCCCGAGCCTGCGCCGCCGCCGCCGTTCTCCTCCCCGCCCGAGCGCCGCCAGCGCCTACGCCGCCGACGCCGACCCCGCCGCGCCCGTCCCGTCCTCCGCCGCGGCTTGCCGACGCCGCTGCCCCCGCCCGTCCCCTCCACCGACGCCGCTGCAACCTCCACTGAGACAGTAAGATTGAAATTATTTAAAATTATATAATTGCGATATATATTTATATTTATATCGAAAATATGTTTATTCCCGTCGGTTGGTTGATTATATTGATTAAGCCGACGGGAGTTAACTACGTTGTGGTAGTTTGATTAGTATGATACACTGTTTATTTTCCTAGAGTTTTAGGGTTAAGTGCGCAGACCAGTAGTTAACCCTAGGCGTCACCCGTTCCGGAAGCATGCACATGCATCACATTTATTCATATGTTTGGGCCTAATGCACCTAGACAATCTATGGATGCATAGATTGTATAGTTTCATTCGGTCCAAACACAAGATTACTTGTGATGTGCGTGGTTCCGGGATTGTCCACGTATTTGGACAGCCGGAGAATGGGTGTGGCCGCATGTGATTCGTGCACGTGTCCGTTGGTCCGAACGAGATTTCAGCAGCATAACCCAGTTGTTCTCCGTCGCACCATGATAGGCGTGTGTTCGGAGAACAGCGGGGTTATGCTGCCGAAATTTCGTTTGGACCATCGGGCACGTCACGAGTCGCATGCGGCCGCCTCCATTCTCGGGTGGGTTTATGTCCTTTCCTATAGTAGGGTTATCACCTAAGCCACGTGCATTGCTCTTATATGCTGAATTTTTGGTTGGTGGTTTACACAACAGCAAAACTGAGCCATCCTAGTCCACAAACATGGAAGATGACCGTGAGTGGATGTATGCTGGTTGGAAGAAGGGCGGATGTCACACAAAGGAATGGTTTCAGAAGACAGAAAAGTTTTTAGAGAACGCTCGTGGAGAGTCAACCCACGCTGTGATTAGGTGCCCATGCACCAAATGTGGGAACATCCAGTCACATGACAAGAGAACTGTGGCACTACACCTTTGCAGTCATGGGTATGTTCAAGGTTATAAGGTTTGGGATAACCACGGCGAGTCACGGAGTATAGTATCAGCACAGATGGAGGTGGATGACGGTGAAAACGTTGATCGATTGGATCATATGTTAGAAGATATGCAGGCAGAGTTTGTCAACAATCCTGAAGATCCACCTACAAAAGAGGTTGAAGAGTTGTTCAAACTCCTCCAAGACTTAGAAATGCCTCTGCATGGACACACAACGGTTACCATCCTCCAGTTCGTGACCCGTCTAATGAGCATAAAGTCAAAGTTTGGTTGCTCAGCCAAATGTTATAAGGCGATTTTGGACTTGTTTAGTGATGTCCTTCCTGCCGATCATAAGGTGCCTAAAGACATTTACCGGTCAAAGAAGCTGCTAAAGGCTTTGGGAATGCCATATGAGAAGATCGATATATGCCCGTCCAACTGCATGATATATTGGCGCGATCGTGCGAAACTAGAGAAATGCTTGAAATGTGGCCTGTCGAGGTACATAGAGGTGGTAAACGAAGAAGGGGAGAAGGTGACAACAAAGAGGGCACATAAGCAGCTTCGCTGGATGCGTCTCACTCCAAGACTGAAACGTCTGTTCTTGGCTAGTAGAATTGCGAGCCGCATGAGCTGGCGCAAGAATCGTAAGCCCCCGAAGGATGGGGTAATGCAGCATCCGTGTGATAGCGACGCATGGAAGGCCCTAGACAGCTTCGATATAGAATTTGCTAGTGAAGACAGGAATGTTCGTATTGGGCTGGCGACAGATGGTTTCACGCCTTTCAGTATGACCGCAGCGTCTTACTCATGTTGGCCTGTCTTTGCCATACCGTACAACCTTCCACCTGAAGATTGCATGAAAGATGAGTTTATGTTCTTAACTCTCATCATACCTGGGAAGGATCATCCCGGCGTAAACCTCAATGTTATGCTTGAGCCATTGATTGAGGAGTTGAAAGAGCTTTGGGAAGGAGTGGAGGCGTATGACAGCTTCATGAAGCAAAAATTCAAACTTCGGGCAGCATATTTGTGGTCCATACATGATTATCTAGCGTATGGGATCTTTGCTGGGTGGAGAGTCAGTGGAAGGCTAGGTTGTCCTATTTGTGGAAAAGAAACAGATTGTTTCTGGCTCGATAAGGGTGGGAAGTTCTGTTACTTCGATTGTCATAGGTCTTTTCTTCCTTTGAAGCACCCCTTCAGGCTCCAGGCACACGAGTTCAGGAAGGACACCATTGTCACGAAGGAACCCCCGAAGCGTCGCACCGGGTGGGAAATCGCTGAGGAGCTGAGTAATCTAGTGAGAAATGAGGATGGGGATGGGTTTGTAGGTTTCGGGAAGACCCATAACTGGACTCACAAATGTGGCCTTTGGGAGCTCCCTTACATGAGGGCATTGCAGCTCCCGCACAACATCGATGTAATGCACCAAGAGCGTAACATGTGTGAAGCACTATTTAACACCGTCATGGATTTCCCAGATAAAACAAAAGACAATTTCAAGGCCCGAGTGGACTTAGGTAACATATGTAACCGCCCAACTCTCATGCTCAGAGAAAATGGAGGCAAGCCTCGTGCTGAATTTGCCTTGAGACCCAATGAACGAAAAGAAGTGATGAAGTGGATGAAAGATTTAAAATTTCCCGATGGTTATGGTGCGGGGTTCAGAAGATCTGTGAACTTGAAAACAATGAAGATCAATGGGTTGAAGAGTCATGATTACCATATAATGATGGAAAGGCTGATCCCAGTAATGTTGCGTGGTTACATTAACGAGGAAGTGTGGAAAGCGATAGCTGAACTTAGCTATTTCTACAGGCAGCTTTGTGCTAAAGAAATTTTAAAGGAGATGATGCAGAAACTAGAGGAATCGGCACCGGTGCTTCTTTGCAAGCTGGAGAAAATATTCCCGCCTGCGTTCTTCAATCCTATGCAGCATCTTCTTATCCATCTCCCATATGAAGCAAAGGTAGGTGGGCTAGTGTGTTATAGGTGGATGTATCCCATAGAAAGAATGTTGAAAAAACTGAAATCAATGGTGGGTAACAAGGCAAAGGTTGAAGGTTGTATAGCAGAGGAGTTCAAATTTAAGGAGATAGCTTTCCTCACAAGTGGTTACTTGACTGAAGACCACAATGTATTTGCCCATACGAAGAGGTACCATGAAGATGAAACGGTGCATCCGTGCAGTCACATTGGCATATTTCAATGGAACGGCAAGGCTGTTGGTCCACCAGTGGCATATGAATTCAGTGAGAACGAACGGAAATCTGCTTTGCTCTACATGTGGTCAAATATAGAAGAGGCTGAGAAATTCTTCAGGTAATAGTTTACTAGGCTTAAAGGAATTGTATATTCAATGTTTAGGAAACACAATGTTTTCTTACTCTCGTTCTTTTTTAGCGAGTTCGATAAAGAAAACTGGAGGTCTTCTCGTAACCGTCAACCAACGGCGAAACAGCTAGACAACTTGCGTCTAAATGGATTGCACGGGGGACCTAATTTTATCTCCTGGATCCGAGACCATGTAAGCCTTGTATTCTTTGTCCTCATACATCGTGTATAGGTATGACAATTGTAACACTTTTTCATTTATTGACTGTCAGTTCGGGAATGTACCGGATGACTCACAAATGTGTCCTATGGGATCTCCTTCACATGAGGGCATTGATTCTCCCACACGTCGGCGTAGTGTCCATAAGGACCTGCGTCAGCTTTCTATTGGTAGTGTGATAGTGAAGAGTTATGGCCGTTACGACGTAAACGGGTTTCGCTTCCGTACAACCAAATTTGAAGCTTCCCGTCCTTTAGCAGCTACGAAAAATAACGGAGTCGTAATCCGGGCTGAAGATATGGAAAGGCACGAATCCGAGTATTACGGAATCATAAACAATATACTCGAGTGCCAATTTGTAGGGAACAAGGATCTGAGGGTGGTGTTTTTTGACTGTACATGGTTTGACCCGAAGCATTATAGAACCGAATTTGGAATGGCGCAGGTTAAACGCAAGCAAATACTTCAAGGGGCCGATAGATATGTCCTTGCTCATCAGGTGGAGCAGGTATATTACTCGTCATATCCATGCCCTAAGTTGAGCGCTTGGTGGGTCGTATACAAAACCTACCCCCGTGATCGGTTGTCCACTCCTGTTCCCGATGATTACAATCGTGAGGCTCAACAAGCTGACACGGTATTCCAAGAAGATGAGTTGCCATCCTCATTTGATATAGACCCTGCTCCTACATTGGATTGTTTAGTTGGAGACCTCAATGATATATCATTGCCACAGAAAAGGAAACGAAACGATAAGTAACAAGTTAAGTTTATTTCCATATGAATGTTTATTTGTTTAATGTTGGTTTATTTTGCACCGTTTGTTTATTTATTTACATTACTCAGTACTAATAAAAACTTTCAATTGCTGCAGGATGCCTAAAAAGTTTAAGCAGGTGGTGAAGGGGTTCAGGGACTCCCTTTTCCGAGGGAGTTCCTTGAGCGCTAGTAAGAAGGAGCAGCTCTACAGAAGCCTACACCCAGAGTTACAGGGCCAGCCCTTGGGGTTTCAGAGAGGCGATGTAAGAATCATTGTATTGTTGCTTTTAATTTGTGTAAGACTTTAACGCGTGAATGTGACACTTGAGTTACTTATTTGCAGGATGAGGATGAGGATGAGGATCAGGATGAGGATGAGGATGAGGATCAGGATCAGGATCAGGATCAGGATCAGGATGAGGATGAGGATGAGGATGAGGATGAGGATGAGGATGAGGATGAGGATGAGGTTGAGGGTGGAGGTGAGGAGGCTGAGGCAGGAGGTGAGCAGGGAGAGGGTGGAGGTGGAGATGAGACTGAGGCTAAGGCAGGAGGTGCGGCTGCGGGTGGAGATGAGGCTGAGGCAGCTCCAGCAAGGCGTCCACGTAAGTTTAGAAGGCCCCATGCCGTACAACCTCCACCTGTTCCGAGCTCCGAGACGGGGAAGACAGTGATCTCCCCCGTCGGAGATAGGTAAGTGTTGTATCTTGTGATTTGAATCAGCAGTATTCATCAAATGTAAGCATGTTTGATGCTTGCCCGTCTTTTTGTAGGGAGTGGTTGGACTACTCTTTCACCGGCCAGGGTCGTCAAAAGCAGGTGAACTCTGTGTTGAGTTCGCTCCTGAAGTTTCACTACCCTGGACTGGTCAAGACGTCCGACGATGCAGACGCTGCGCCAGTCCTCGTCTCATGTTGGGACGATTACAAGCTGAAGGTCGATGTCACTTATGGCGATGCCCAGGGGCTTGTTCGCGCTGACTTCTGGGTACGTAATCTTGTGTGTGTTATATGGAAGCAATCATTAAAAAGTTAGATAACATTGCATTCTTTTTGTAGGCACGTTTTCGGTTGGCCGACGGGGATGACGCGAACCATGCCGAGAAGGTGTTTCAAGTAAATGCCTATCGGTTGGTGAAGGAGGCCCTGTACGAGGCAAGGATTCAGGCCACGTGCATGTATTATCAACAAATTTTAGGGCAAAAGATGAACAAGAAGACAGGGGCCTCGAGTATATACCTTCGTGAGGAAGAGTATCGTAAGGTTATATTTCAATCCTTTCCTTTGTGTTTGTTTCATTTGAATAGGTACTGATATATGTTTGTTTTTATGAAGGTGGTGGTTCCGTGGATGTCTAACCGGCCAGAGGCCTACGCAGCTTGGTGTGGGGTATGGGCTTCTGAAGCCTTCCAACAGAAGTCAAAAAGTCACAGGGACAATCGAGGCACCATGCCGAACCACACCTTCGGTGGCGACAACTTCACGCGAAAGGCGAAACGCCTGGTAAGAAAACTAACAAATATGTTGAGATGTCATATATTCTTTTATTGTACTAACTCTGTGTTGTAGGAAGCTCAATTAGGTCGCGAGCCGACTCCCATCGAGGTGTGGGAAGCTGGCCATAGGGGAAGCGACCCTTCCAACCCTTTGTGCAGCCAGACACAAAGGGAGCGTCTGGTGAGCTGTTGTCCTCAATATTCGGTTAATGCTCGCAACATACTAACTAAGGTTATATAATCGATACAGGCGGCATATGCGGAAGAGATGAAGGACCGTCACGGAGAAGACTGCGATTGGAGGACCATGCCGATCGATGCTCAAGCCGTGCATAAATCCGGTGGAGGAAAGGCACATGGACGGTGAGATGTTACATTACATGCCATTTATATAGTGACATGAGCATATGCCTTAATTAATCTTTCTTTGACAACAATTGTAGATTCTCTCTCTTTGATGGAATGATCAACACGACGGATTTTAGAGCGTCTCGGCGGTCGGCATCTGGGTCCGGAAGCTCCGGTCGTAGCTCTCGTCGGCTCACTGAGCAAGAGCTTGAGATCGTGAGGCTGCGTGAGGAGAACCGTCAGCGCGATGAGCAGTTGAGGGCTCAAACTGAGCAGTTGAGGGCTCAAAGTGAGTACTATGCCTCAGTCCACGCGCAGCAACAGCAGATGATTCAAGTAAGCCCATTGCATTATTACTGTTTATTCATTGCTTTACACATCCAATGCGTACTACTAATATGCTTGGTCAATAGTTACTAGCTCAGCAGCAGGGCATTCCGTACGTGGCCCCTCCGCCTCCGCCGCAATGGACGTTCGTCCCTATGGGCCCTCCTCCACCTCCGGTAAGCAATTCTATGTCCATTCTCTAGTTACATAGTAAAAACGACGACTTGTGCCGCACTGCACTCACATGAATATGTATTATTCTTGTATTCAACAGGGACTTGTGCCGCAGCAGCCTCAGTTTAGCACACCGCCGGCTCAGCTACCTGCCCCTGGAGCACAGGTTTGTATTCTAACTCTATAGCTATCGCCGACAGTTCAGCAGTTAATATGTACGATTTCTGACAAATTGCATTCTCGCTCCATAGGACAATCAGGAAGGAAGTGGAACGATGGATGGCTTCGTCAACTCCCTATTCGCGTACCCAACTCCGGACGGAGGCAGCGGCCAAAGCTCCAACAACCCTAGCCGCCGCGGTTCGTGAATGTGCTTCCGTCGATACCTTTTCAGTAATGAACACTTCGATCTCTACCTTTTCAGTAATGGACACTTCTTTTGTGGATGAACACTTCTTATGTGGATGAACACTTCTTATGTGGATGAACACTTCTTATGTGTATGAATGTTCTTATATATATGTGTGTGGATGGATGTGATTGATGTGTGTGGATGGATGTGATTGATGTGTGAATGTGCATGATGATATTGTGTATATTTTCTGTGCCATTGATCATAAATATGGGGTTTTTGGGGGGGGTGACAGTTTAACTCCCGTCGGCTTTGCAAAGCCGACGGGAGTTATCCTGGTACTGTCCAGGATAACTTCCGTCGACTTAGCCAAGCCGACGGCAGTTGTCGCTCCCCCGTCCCGGCAATCAGGGCTGACGTGGCGGACACATAACTCCCGTCGGCTACCTAAGGCCGACGGGAGTTAATTGCCCGCCACGTCAGCCCTGGGCCGGGGAGCGACAACCGCTGTCGGCTACCTAGGGCCGACGGGAGATAATTATCTCCCGTCGGCCCCGACGGGAGTTAATGTAATCCCCGTCGGGTAGCTCCTGTCGGCCGGGTACCGACGGGATTTACTCTAAAACCGACGGGAATAGCTAAATCCCGTCGGTTTTAGAGTAAATCCCGTCGGTACCCGGCCGACGGGAATATCCTGGATTGCTGTTGTGTTGAGGCAGCCGGTCCTGGGGTCGTAGTCCGCCGGGTCGGCGCTTGCGAACATGGCTAGGTTCGGCGGCGAGCATCCCATCGGCGGGATCCCGGGCACCACCACCGTCGTCGCCCCTGCCTGATCACCTCCTGACGACACGCGCGGCATGATGGGCAGTCAGCTGTCAGCTAGCAGCAGCAGCCCATGGCCATGCATGCACATGCAGCGTGAAAAAAGAGCAGCCAGCATTACCTCCGTTGCTGTGGAGATGGTTTTGACCACGTCCGGAACGAAGGACCTGATCTGCGACAGGTTCTTGCCGAACAAGGAGAGGCTGTAGTCGTTGACCCCGAACTCGCCCATGAAGAAGAGCGCGTCGCGGAACTGGCCCCGGCACTCATCAGCTTGGTAAGGGTGGTGGCGGCCGCACAGCGACTGGAACCACCGCAGCTGCACGCTAGAGCTGGTGTTGAGAGCGAACGCGCCCACGACGGGGATGTCCCTATAGAAGCTGGCGTCGCGGGCGAAGGCGCCGGCCACCGCGAAGTTGGAGCCTTGTCTGCCGTCGTGCTGCTGCTGCGGCTGCAGGAACGGCGGCGGGAGCGGCAGCCCCAGCTTCTGAGCTGTCACGGCGGTTCACGACTGAGTCGGTAGACAAACCAACAGAGACTAATTTGGCAGGATATGTGGACAGACTTTTCTCTGGCTCGATCTGCTGCTTACCGATGAAGTCGATGATGAGGCGTCCGTTGGAGTTGCGGCCCGTAGGGCGGCCGAAGAACGTCATGCCGTAGGGGAGCCGTGCCGCGGGGTTGGCCAGCGAGTTGGCGGCGAAGACGACGATGTCGTTGCCGGTGTCGGCGAAGGAGTCGCCGAAGCTGAAGATCGTATGCCCTGCCAGGGATGGTGGAGGAGACGACGGGATCGACGTCCGCCAGCAGCAGCACCATGGACGTCAGTATGAGAACCGACCACGAGAAGAGACGGAGCGGCTTCATCGATCGTTGCAGCTGGTTTGTCAGAGAAAATTCGATGGCCGGCGCGAGCGGAAGAACATATTATATACTCATATGTTCTAATTTATAACTTATTTGACTTTTTGCTCGTATTATTCAAAAGATTTATTACTAATTTTTATTGTGATATTGTTTAGCACATAATCTCTACCATATTAAAATATCAATTTCGTGTATCATGTGTGAAGCGTGTAGGTTTAATTATCTTATCCGCTTCTCAAATAACAACGAACGTTCTGAGTACATCCGTTCCAGAATAATAAGTCAATTCCTATAGTTGTTATGTATAAAAAATTAAAAAAAAGGAGCCAACCTATATTTCTAGCATCAAACTGGTATCATTAGATAAATTATATGTTAGTAATTTATTTATTTAGTGTCATAAACATTGTTGCGTATTTATATCAAAATTTCTTAAAGTTAAAGAATAAGTAAAATAGCTTTAATTTTTTAATTTTTTACTCATATGTTCTAGTTTATAACTTATTTGACTTTTTGCTCGTATTATTCAAAAGATTTATTACTAATTTTTATTGTGATAGTGTTTAGCATATAATCTCTACTATAATAAAATATCAATTTTGTGTGTAACATGTGAAACGTGTAGGTCTATTTATCTTCTTCGCTTCTCACATATCAGTAAGCCGTTACAGCACGTCAGCACAGCACAGATGGGTCTTGAGCTAAACATAGCGTGGTGCATCATATAGTATCACCTCGTTAGCCAGAGTTGGACGAGTTGAGCAACCTAATAAAAAAAGAGTCACTCTTTTTTAACTTATATCTTTTCTTGGACTTTTGGCAAAATAAGATGTAATATTTGTTCTTATCAGTTTAATATCTGATACGTGGATCATATGTGTTAAATTTATTTTTATGGATATTTGATACTAGGGCCACATGTTCACGCTGATTTTAATTTATCCTTTTAAGGATATTAAATTTGATTGTGTGTCGTCACAACATATGAGTGTTATACTAGTATATTTATATTTTAAGTATAAATAACTTTGTTTTTTTTATTTTTTATAAAAATGAATAAGACGAATCGATAAACTTAGTATAAAAATCAAATAAATTATAAATTAGGGTGAAGGGTGTATAAGACTCTAGAAGGAAAGCAAATAGTATATATATATATATATATATATATAGAGAGAGAGAGAGAGAGAGAGAAAGAAAGTAAAATATTTTAAGTATACCTTTGAATATTTTTTATTTTTTATAAAAATGAATGAGACGAATCGATCAAACTTAGTATAAAAATCAAATAAATTATAAATTATGGTGGAGGGTGTATAAGACTCCAGAAGGAAAGCAAATATTATATATACAGAAAGAAAGTAAACATATAAAAAACTCACCCGTAGAGGTACGACAGCCCTTGAACATTATGTTTAGAAAGAGAGATAATTAAGTTGATAGAAAAAAAAACTTTTCATAGAGCATCCAGTAGATTTGTAAAAAAACTCTCTAAAATAGATGTAGGAAGTTGCTAAATGATAAGATTTCTTAGATCTTTAATAGTTCTCTATTTTTAGTTGCCAAAATATTTTAAATTATATAAGGTTAGCTTATTTTAAAGTGTTTTTTTAATGATCCTACTTGTCTTTTTTTTAATGGCCTAGTTTGTTATTCCTATGCAAGCAACAATATGGTGGTAATAAATGGTTGAGCAGGTGTTGTCGTGATACTCTTCAATTAAGGGCTGACCAACTAAACTGAAAAAATATTAATAATGCAAATTGATGAAATGATTTTTAACCTATTAAATTAGTGCACATTGTGAAAGAGCCGTGGCACGGTAGTTTGCACAATTTTTTGGCGTGCATCTAGATTTTAGGACCATAAGACTAACTTATTAACCCTAATTAGTCCATAATTTATGTCGTCATTTAATTAGTTTTAATAAACTTGTGTCGTCATTTAAACTTTGCAAAATCCAATAGTTTAAACTTTGCAAAATCCACCCAATCAAAACACTCCCACACTCATAGTCTACACTAAATTCACCAAACAAATTACACTATTTAACACCTCATCAAAACCAATTATTCAGATCGTTAGATAACCCTATCTCTCACTTACTCACTCAAATCTAATGGACAATATTATTTGCATCATCTCTCATCCTCTCCTCCCTCGCGACCCCACCGCATTCTCCCCCTTACTTGAGTCGTCGCCGTCGACTCCTCGCCTCTCCTCACCGGGATCCAGATTATAGCGTTAGCGCGGGCTATATTTTAGTGTTTAATTATTATTTTAATTAAACTATACTTAATATTTGTAGTCATTAAAACATCAGGTTATAATACAGATTAAACTTTAGTTAGGAAACCAAATACCCTCCTAGACGTTTAATTTTTAGGGCATATACAAACCCGTTTAATACCAACTGTTTCTTGAGGACGCCTCTTCTCACCGGAATCCAGATTATAGCGTTAGCGCGGGCTATATTTTAGTGTTTAATTATTATTTTAATTAAACTATACTTAATATCCGTAGTCATTAAAACATCAGGTTATAATACAGATTAAACTTTAGTTAGGAAACCAAATACCCTCCTAGACGTTTAATTTTTAGGGCATATACAAACCCGTTTAATACCAACTGTTTCTTGAGGATCTTAGGGGGCCAAGTGAACTGGTGCAGTTCGAGAAACATATTTAAAATTCTCACGAACCTCTGAGCTTTACGTGGATCTGTAGAATCGTTTTAAAATTTAAATGTCTTGAATATGGAAATCGAGTTAAAAAATTATGAGCAGCATTATTGTTACATGCGTTTCCATTACGGAGACGCTACGTCCGCTGACATTGCTCCATGTGTGCAAGTGCAACTCTTCTCTGACTTTTTTTCGCCCGGGATGCGCATGCGTTTCCATTACATGAGTTATCATACACGTACTCAGGACTGTATGTGGCGTATAAATTATGTGCGTGCATTTGTTAATATGCTAATCAACGAACGTTCTCTGAGTACATCCGTTCCAGAATAATAAGTCAATTCCTATAGTTGTTATGTATAAAAAAATTAAAAAGGAGCAAATCTATATTTATAGCATCAAACTAATATCATTAGATAAATTATATTTTAGTAATTTATTTATTTAGTGTCATAAACATTGTTGCATATTTATATCAAAATTTCTTAAAGTTAAAGAATAAGTAAAATAACTTAAATTGTTGATTTATGTAAGGACGACGAAGTGAAAAAATAGTTTGGCCTTGTTTAGGAACATTCATGCCAGTTTCCGTTCCTAGAAAAATTCAAAGTTATATTCGTACTTTTTTAAATATAACCAGATGAAATTTTGCCATCACAGTTTTGTATCATAATTTTATAGGAAAACTTTTCCGACCAACTTTTCAGCATGAGATTTTTCCTCTTTTTTAAAAAAGTCGAAAGAGATCGATCTGTATATTATTACTCAACATGTAATAGTACAAGTTTATATATACTCCGATCCCAAGTTATGTACAGAAGTTAACATAGCGCAAACTTACATGTACAGTTTATAATTTTATACTGTAT
Organism: Zea mays; assembly: GCF_902167145.1. NCBI lineage: Eukaryota > Viridiplantae > Streptophyta > Magnoliopsida > Poales > Poaceae > Zea > Zea mays. The sequence continues at coordinate 3,258,680 of NC_050098.1, read as the reverse complement.
TAAAAAACACTACGAGTACAATAGTAAAAACTTCTTATGCAAATCAAACTAGATTAACTAGCATGCTGTGTATCCGTATGCCTATTCGTATGTCGGTACCCGGCGCCGGCGGGCGGATCGGAGGGAGAAGGATTCAGGGGTGAAGGATGGGCGGGTCGGCGTAGGGCCCGTAGAGCCAGCCCTTGGCGATGTGGCCGTAGGCGGCCTCCGTGAGGTGGGCGCCGTCCCAGCTCCAGTGGTTGGAGGGGTCCTGGCACGCGTACGCCCCCGGCTCGCCGCACTTGGACGTCAGGTTGAAGTTGTACTCCCCCACTCCCGGCGCCCCGCAGCAGGCCCGCGGCGTCTGCCTCAGCATGCCGTACTCCTCAGCGTGGAGGACGAACCGGATGGCGGGCGTGTAGTAGTCGGCGTAGACGATGCGCACGTCGGGGTGCCTGGCGCGGAGCTCCTCCACCTTGCGCTGCAGCGCCGCGTTGTGCACCCACGACAGCGTGTTGAGCTCCCTGTTGCACCCGCTGCGGGGCCCGTACGCCGCGGCCGGCTTGCCGACGAAGGTGGACAGGAACATGGGGAAGCAGCCGGTGGGGAGCAACCCCGGCACCACCAGGTCCGCGGCCCCCTCCGCGATCAGCTCCTCCACGCCCCGCGCGATGACGTCCACCACATGCGGCACCAGCGCGTGCACCTCCTCCAGCGGCCGGAACGAGAAGATGGTCGACCCGTAGTCGTTGCCCCCGAACTCGCCCACCACGAACAGCGACCGCCGGAACAGCTCACGGCACTCTGGAACATACACCATGCGTCAAACACGCGAGGCGGCGAGGCGGGGAAGGGAAGTGGATGAAAAACCTTGCGGGGAGCTGCAGATGTTGGGCTTCATGTCCCGGAACCACCCGATCTGGGTGTGGAGCGAGCCGGAGCTCCACACGGCGCGCGCCAGCCCGTGCTCCTCGAAGAAGGCCATGTCCAGCGCCGTGGCGCCCGTGATGGCGAAGTTGGCGCCGCGGCGGAACGTCGCGTTCTTCGCCTTGGACGGTGGCAGCAGCGGCAGCCCCAGCTCCTGCGCTGCTCACGCGAGCGCACCACAGACAGACAGACAGACAGACGGTTCATCAGCTCCTGCGCGGGTTGCCAACCTCTACCGGGAAAGCGGACGCATGCGTTGCCTACCGATGAAGTCGATGACGACGCGGCCGTCGGAGACGCGCCCCGTGGGATAGCCGAAGTAGGTCATGCCGTACGGCGCGTGCGCCGTGGCCAAGTAGTCCGGGATGCCGTCCACGCACAGGTTGCCGGTGTCCGACAGGGAGTCGCCGAAGCTGAAGACGGCCGCGTACTCCCGCGCCACGGCCGCCCGCGCCAGCAGCAGAGCCAGGCACGCCAGCAGCAGACGCGTCATGGTGCAGCGGCGGTGGCCCTGCTTCGGTCCCGCGTCCACGGCGGCCCTGCCCTGCCTGCTTAAACTCTCCTGTCGGGACCCGGTCGTCGGACGGGCACACGGCCTGCCGGCTCAACACGGATGTTGTTAATGATGATAGATGGATTGAAGAGCAAGATTACTGCCAGTTCCACGGTTTGATCAGGTCATCTGGTTCGAAGTCCAGACATGGACAGGCCAAAGCGAGTGGTTAATACATTGATGTCACAGGCAGACGACGGCATCAAGTTGAGTTTTTTCTTCTTTCCATTTCAAAGTCAGCATTCTTGATTATACTGGTATCTTATTACAACAATGAAAGAATATACAATGGGGTGGCTGCCCTCAATCGCAATATCTAAACAAAATGGTTCAAAACTTGGGCAGCCACGAGAACTAATAAACTTTCCAGTAAATATAAACCGAGAAGCCAACGGAAGAATTCCGGGAAAAATGGCCAGCCTTTGGCCTCTGTAACTGTAAGGGGGGTCACGTTAGTCTTTAGTCCCTGTTTCTGAGGTTGGTTAGTCTTCTAGTTCATGTACCCACGGCAGTTAGGAGCCTTGCACAGGCATGGAACCCTGCAGTCTTCGGACTCATCAGGGTCAAACAAGTAGTCGTACCTACACATTCGGAAGCGGGCATTAGGTGAGATGAGACGGTGTCGTTCAGGGACTCGTGTAAATGAAGACGCAGAAGCTGTGTCTGTATATCGGAAGAAAATGGCAGGGCTGGGGATTTTACGTCAGCTCTTCTCCGGCAGAGACGTCTCTCTTGGCAATCAGAATGATCTCGCTCCTGTCATCGCTGACGGTCATGATCCTAGCATAGCAGTTCGGCATACACTGGAAGGGCAAATCGATAAATCAGTTGTCGTTATGCCAGGCTATTATGTACTCCCTCCGTTTTTTTATTTGTCGTATTTTAGTTCAAAAATGAACTAGATATTTGAGAACGGATGTAGTATTTGGCAAGAAGACTTGAAACTGAGGTAAGAAGGTTTACCGAGTGATTAATTAGGCGCGCTATGTTTCCTTTGTCGGTAGCATCGATGACAACATCTTCGCTTATCTTGAACAACTGCGCAGCAGAATGAAGAGTCAATGAAATAGGGGAGTGGGTGCAAAATGTTCAGTATCAGTCATACATTTGTTATGCTCTTTCTTGCTACAACAAATTGCTTCTGCAACCTCTTAAGTTTTCACCAAAATTCAAGACTTCAAGATCCTATTCTTCTAGATTTGTATTGGAAAGCTCAAAACTTGGAGCAAAGTATAGCAATCAGAAAATTGTGTATATGTATCTACTTTCGCACCAGTAACAGGAAGTAACAATATAAGTAAGCACAATAAATGGTAGCTCACATAGCAATCCTTTTTTTCTCTATGGTACTGTGCTTCCCTCAAGTCAGCAACACACCGTCTAACTTGTTCGCCACGGTACTCAATAACCTGGCACGAGATTAATTAAGCTGTCAGCTCGCACATTTATTTCTCAAACAAGTAGGAGAACTAGGCACTAGAGAGAGCGGTCAGATGGCACATTAAGGACAAACTCCACACTTACAATGGATGTAGACCAAGTAATTCAGAAAAATAAAGATACGATTGTACTGTATGGAGATATAAATGTTAGCACCGATTTTCAGTTGCCAAGACAGATGAGAACTATTTGTGTGTGTGTGGGGGGGGGGGGGGTGTTGTTCTTAAGCTGAGTACCCAACAACTGGGAAACAAATACTCCATCCCATGATTACTGCTAGTTTTATCCAACTCTGAAGTGAAGTCCTAAAACTAATGTTAGCAGCAACTTCCATCATACAGGCACCCCAGAGAGGTATGCCCATCTCTGGATATATATATATATATATATACATATATATATATATATATACATATATATATATATATACATATACATATATATATATATACATATATATATATAGATATATATATACATATATAGATAGATATATATATATATATACATATATATATAGATATATATATATATATGTGTGTATATATATATATATATCGATGCCCAGCAGGCCATCAATATTCATTTGATGGAACACAGGTTACAGACTACGCTCCTGTTGTCTACACACATGAAAAGGTTACTGGCGGACGTCTAACCTACCTAATGATACAAAAAAATAACTTGTTTTTTAGATTTTGAAAGCACATTAATGCCATGTCTCTTCTTCACATGTCATCATTTGATAAGTTGATATACCTAATGAACTGACTGGATAAGCTATGCAAATTGCAAATAAATAAACATAATGTAGATAATACAAGACAACATGCTATACCATTTGACCCTCCTGAATATTCCTTGCGGCGAAGAGCCCCCATCCATGAATTCCAGATCGACCACACGAGACCCTCAAATTTTCAGTTTTCTGCAACCATCATTATGTTTATTAGTGTGCTGACACAACCTTGTATCTAATGCACAACAGTTACTCAGAAACTTAACCTGTAAATACCGAAGTCGCTCTTTAAATGTTGAAAAAGATTGGTCATCCTTACGATCCTGTTAACAAGAAACAGGAAATAAGGTGAATAAATGATTCTGTCTGTGTTCAAAAGTTGCTAAAGTAAAAGAAGTGCTAGCACTCAGAATAAGACACTTACCATGCATGCATTAAGACCATCAATAAAATCCTGAGAGTGGTGACGAGGTCCCATAATCCGGTGGGCAATAGCCTCTCCTGGTTGTTTCTAAAAAAATGGAGATAACTTACTAGTTAGTATTTAGTACAATAGCCCTGAAGACTTAACAGCAGGAACCAAAAATGAGACCAAGACAAAGATCCATAGGACACAATAAATGGTATTAAACTGAAACAAGTCGATCACAAGATAACTAGAAAGTAGCAGTAATTGCATCAGTGCTCAATGATAAGAAAGCATGTGTGATGCATGTAAAATATCTGATACAGATGCTAGAGAACCAGTTGTTCCAAATAAAGCAATTAACATAATCAAATGTCACTAAGTTTATTCTTGAACCAGTAAACAAGCCAAGTTGAATAACCAAAGAATGCAATATGCAACTGATGTCCTAATAAATAATTAGTAAAAGCAAATGTTTAAAAGGAATTCAAAATTCATCCATGGCAGTAAGTACTACCCTTTCTAAAAAAAATAGGAATGAAGACAATTAAAAACAATAAGCAGATGCAAGAAAACTACCTTGTATTTCGACATTTCATAGGTCAGGCACTTTGCGACTAGACAGTCAGAAATTATAGGAGGAAGCACTTTCTCCTGGTGATTTTCCTTCCTGACGAGTCTTGCAGCTGTCTGTTTCTCACCATTTTGGAGAAAAAATTTGGTAGAGAAAACACCTTCCGGTGTCTTCACTATCAACACATTGTCTGGGTCAGGAGTACTACAAAGGAAACAATTGCATATCAGTTGTCAGCCACATATATTTGTGGCATGTACTACTTCAGGTATATTGCCACTTCTACAAATGATAATCAAGATAACAGAATTGCATGATTTGCTAGATATAAGGTCTCCATGAAAAAGTCTTGAGAGAACACATTTACATTTTCATGACCCTACATTAGAGTTAATTTTGTATATATAAACAAAAACAACCACAAAGGGAACTGAAATGATTTGACAAGAACAAAAGAGATATTACACTTGGAAAGAAAGTTACCTATGAAAATCACAGTATGAAACCATTTTTGTAATGTGCCTGCCACTTCTTTCAGAGCATTGCAACTACAAGAACAAAAAGATCACAGTTTAATGACCAGTCCAAAAATTTGGATAACATAAATATTTCAGTGTAAACAAATGTACAAGCCATGCTTAAATTACTCTAAAACCTAGCTGCAATGAAACTATTTGGCAATATAAAAACATAACACACAAAAAAGGGTATATTTTACACAGCAAAATAATGATGGTAAACAATACCACCATACATTTTGGGACACTGCCTGACATATGACAATAACATAAGATCAACCTATTAAGCAGACAGGGCTTGAAAACTGTATATCATATGTAAATAACATTTTGCATTATTGTTAAGCACTATAAATTAATGAATCAGGGAAACATAAACATTTTTTTTCAATTTTCATCAAACAAAACACTGCAAAATGTGCAGTATTCAACCTCCATGCAATATCCAGCTCTTGACGCACATATTGCGTGGTAATAGGTAGAGCATTTGTAGCATTGTGTGCAGGCACCATGCATTTGCTTGCATATGACGCAAGTCTGCAGTTAATAGGGGAAAATGCAAATATTAGCTGAAATTTGAATGGAAATCACAATAAATAAAATTTTGGATGCAAATTGTGAAAATACCAATAAAAAATCTCAACCTTCTTAAAGTATTCTACAGGGATGCTCATTATTCCCATAGCTGGCTCCATCGTCTCATCAACCGGAAATGATACTTTAGGCTGAAACCAGGCACATGTAACATGAACCCACAGTCCATCAATGTCTGTTGGCTTGAGAGCGCCCCCTGTGTTAATGGAAATTCAGTAAAACAAGTTAATAGCTTCAAACAACAATAACAGACAGGACACCTGAAACAAACTTAAAGCACCAATAGAATATGTATATTAAACAATGAACAAAGTTTTATCATGGTACAAGTGTCACTGACAAGCATCACTAAGATGAGATTATTTGAAGAAAAATATCTTTAATGGCTGGTGAACGTAATGAAACAGAAGAGTATATATATTATAGGACACAAATTCCAAATACAAGCAATACCTTTGACAGGGCATAGACAACATTCTCTTTTCTGTTGGGGGGATTCACATGCTCGACAAAGCCATGTTGTAAGATCTTGTACAGCACATGCTCCATAGCACTCTTGATGAACAGCTATTTGGCATCTGCAAATAAATATCAGAGTGGTAATGCAGTCAATTATAAGAGTCAAACATCTACATAAAGGCAACCTTAAAAATAATGTAAAATACAAAACTAAGGGTGCTAAACACCATCAAGAATACCTGTTGCAAATTATAATTTTATTGTAGTCCCAATCCTCAACCCATCGACAAACAGCACATCGTTCAGTTGTCCATTTAGCACAGACAGGACTGTAAGGATTAGCTGCAGACATCAAAGCGATCAATTACATAAAGTTATGTTGCAATTCCCAGCTACACAAGGACAAACACAACGAGAAATGTACCTTGCAATTGTAGCAGCTCTTCTTTCTTAATGCCTGGGTTAGAATACTTCGATGTCCCACAAGGAATATCATCCAGCTGCAGATAAGTTTAAGAGATCATGTGTCAGTTGGTCTTGGTGTTTGATTGATAAATAAAAGGTTGATGAAGAACTACAGGGCTTACCAAATTAATGAGTAGTTCCCCAGTACTCTTTTGTCTAATACTCATCTTCCAATTCTTTTTCCTTGAGCCAGTATGCTTCTCCCACTCATTCAGACTCATCATCCTTTCCTTGCAAGACTTACATTGACATAGTATCCTGCCAACAATAACTTAATTCAAATCAGCTTACAAATAGTAGCATGCAAAATCATTCTAACACGCAGACTGCTAGTATTTCTCGTAGTCAACATTACAATGCCCATCACCACTGACCTACTAAATAATCATTCAAGGTGAGCTACAATAAGAAAATCACATGACACAGAATGTGAGCCTACTTTAGCCTGCTCTCACAAACACATTGGATAATTTTCTGCAATTTGTGTAAATAGAATTGAGCCCAAAAAAAGACACGGTAAAATAACACCAAGTAATGGCAATTAAGCAGATTTAAATAAAAAAGGCTATGTTAAGCTTTACAGTGAGTTACCACCAAAATACCAAATACTTACATGTGCTTCTCAGGTACATACAGTGCATCCTCGCCATTGCAGCAAACAGCTATCATTGCGGTCAGTTTTCCCTTAGAAGTGCTGGCACATCTGTGGAAAAATACATTACGTATTGAAGTGCTTATTTACTCAAGTAGCTTTGTATCCAAGGTTAGAGAGCAGTAAACAACTTACTCTGAAGTGGAAGTATTCAAATTTTCAGTTGCTGGAACTGTTTTACTTTTTGATTTGCAATCCGGACAGAAATAATCTGCATTTTCCAAATCCTATGACACAATGCTAAGTTAACAAAAGATTTTCATAATTTGCATGTAGATATCAAGCAATAAGGGCATCAAAATACCATCATATAAAGGTAAGAAAATAACCTCGACGTTGTTGCATGTTAGATCACATTCAACGTGAACCCAAATCTGGCACTCATCACAACAAACCTGGCACAAAGTGCCTTTCAAGTCAGTACCCAGAATATTCAAGAGAATATACAACCAAAGCATGTATTCTTACCCAGTTTCCACCATCTGTGTGGTGCCAAATTTTCTTGCATATGCCACAGTATTGTTTCGACTGCAATAACTGCAGAGTGATGCTACACATGAGTCATCAAAAGGAAGAAAGGGTTTGAAAAGAACACCAAAGATGAAGTATCCCACAACTGAAAAGGTTAACCACATACCTTTTCACAGTGCATACAAAGCATCTGCTCACCCGCTTGCTTCCTTTTCTTTGAAACCTTGGATGGTAGACGATTACCACAGCTATCACAACACAGTGCCGATTTGCCAACAACCTGCAATTCAGTGAATTACATTGCAGCCAGTGAAAAAGATGTATCAAGGGAAGTAACTTCACACATAACTGTACAATTTCATCGTATTCAGTTACCTGAGACTCAGATTGGCATTCTTGCTCGTTATTTGAAGCAGCCTCTTCCTGAAAACCAATAGGATCAGACTGCTTATTTACAGACTTTCGCGGTGAGCATACCCCATCCGTTTCGAGATCAAAAAAACCACGTTCAGCAAGGAAAGCCTCCTCAATTGCTGCACGGAATTTGCTTGGTCTGAGCTTATACAGAGGCTGTCCTTGAAACCTGACAGAACACAGAAGCATCAGATACAGAACAAATTAAGAACACAATGTTCAACACATTCCAGAATTTTTTACCTGTCTAGGTAGTCCACAAAGGGAAAGATCATTCCTTGCTTAACCCATCCATAGTCCTACAAAAGGGATGGCAGGGTAACTGAGTAAGGCCATGCAAACCGAAAACTAAAAACAGAACAGAGCTGTTTGGTTTTCCAAGTATATTTAGCACCCTGTTTCGATTACATCCAGTGATGGTCAAAACCTTTGTCGGTTTTCATAAAAAACAAAAAGGATATTTTTGGTGGTTTTTTATATATCTTATTAAGGGGTTGTTTGGTTTCTAGAGACTAATCTTTAGTCCCTTCATTTTATTTTATTTTAGTCCCTAAATTGTCAAATACGGAAACTAAAATAGAGTTTTAGTTTCCGTATTTAGTAATTTAAGAACTAAAATGGAATAAATTTAGTCACTAGAAACAAAACAACCCTTAAGTTGTGGATTCATCATTCGGTAACCAAACCAACAGAAAGCAGCACGAGGCAATGATTAATTACCCTGCCATGCCCGTTAGCGGAATAACCAAAAAACATGACGCAGAGGGCGCCAGGAACGCAGGAGTTGAGCACGACTTCCGGCGCATGCAACAGGGGATCAATCACCAGCGCAGGCCATGTCGGGGACTTCTTCCCAGACCTCGCCCACACAACATCCCCGAGCACAAAATCCTGTGGCCAGTAGAAATCCTCTTTCCTGCCGCTGACCTCCCTCTTGGGCTTGCACTCCACCACCACAGGTCTCCCCTCCAGCCCGCCATTGCCACCACCACCACCTCCTGAGCCGGCATTGCTCAATCGGACGGTGGTGCCATTGCCACCAGCACCACCGTCCGAGGCGGCATTGCTCACAGACGTGAGCACACTACCACTGGCAGCTCCCCCACAGCTGCCGCTCTTGTTTATGTTACGGCACGCCCGGTACAGGTCGGCGTCCATGGGCGCCGGCAGAACTGGCGTCCACACCGCGGTCTCCACGGGGCCAAATGTGTCGCCTTTGGGTTCGGCCATGCGGACCTCGACGTTGTACACGTCCCCGTCCCTGTCCTCCACCTCCACCTCCTCCCCGACGGGAGCGGGCGGCGGCATCGAACCCCTGAACCGCGACGGGACGACGCGCTCGCGGCGGCGCTTAGCGGGCGGCATGCTTGCAGCGGGGCCGGGATCCTCCACGCCGGGGACGACGGCGGTGCAGCGCTTGAGCGGGATGCGGGTCGCAGGCATGGCACCGGCACCACGGGCAGCGGAGGCTAGGGCATGCGTAACCCTAGAGCCTGAAATCGGGCGGGGGCGGGGGCGCGGAGCGGGATCCAGGCCTTATAGGGTTCCGCCGCCTCCGCGAGCGTCGCGTCGGGATTTAAGCAAGCGCGGCGGTGTCCGGTTCGGGGCCGAAACGGATTTGGAGATTTGCGGGGCGGAGGGTGGAAGGCGGAGGCGACGCGGGGGCAAAAATTTGGGGTTCCCTCCACCCGAGTGTCGGAATCCGAGGAATTGGTGGGTTTTGAATATTTCGAACACGATGCGATGGCCGGGGAGGCAGGGAGCGAGGGGAGATGTGAATTGTGATGGGGGAAGACGACTCGGCGGCGCGAGGTGGGCGCTCAGGTGGGCGAGTCCGCGAGTTGAGACTTGGGGAGTGAAGCGAAGCGGCCAGGTGGGTCCGGCCGGAGGGAAAGGATAAAAGTTTTCGCGCGGTCGGAGTCGTGAATCGTGATTAGGGATGGGTCATTTTCTATTGGGAAATTTGGATCCATACCATTAAAAGATCATCAATTTGGATCCATACCATTACTATCTCACTTACATGTGGGTCCATATGAGTCAATGACATGTGGGGTCCATGGTATATATCTAAAGTTTGGATCTTTTAATGGTATAGATCCAATTGTTCCTTTTCTATTTTATCACTCTCAGTTATGGACTTCTCTATTTTACTACCAGACCCACAAATCATAGACACAAATAATCCATAAGTCATAAACATAAGGTGACATAATAGCAAAGAGCCTACACTGGAAGTGACAAAATAGCAATTTTTTCAGCAATGCCTCCCATCCCAATCACACGCGGGGGAAGTTTTTTTAGCCATAGGGTTGTGAACGGATATAATTCTTCAATGACCGGGGATAGAGACGGGCAGCATTCCACATTCCTGTCCTGTGGGGACTCATTAGAGTTTTACGTGTTATTTTTATGTAGTAGTTAATGATAAAAATAATTAATTATCTTAAAAAGAGATCACTCATTGTAATAAATGTGTTCATTTTAATGTGCACATAATGATTTTTTACATATGACAATATGTATTAGTGATAATGTTTTATATTAATAACAAAAGACATATGTTCTAGTTACAATTTAAGCGAGACGGGGATCCTCGTCGGGGATTTATCACTGCGCGAAACGTGAATGGGGAAGATATGCCCCACGCGAGTAGGGATGAAAACGGTCGGTAAACACTAAAACCATTATAGTTTTCATATTTTTTATCGGAAACAAAATCGAAAACGGTAACTCCGGAAACGGAAACGATATCGGTATTTCGGAAACATCGGAAACAAAAATTCGGTGCGGAAAATACACCGGTAACGGTCGAAATCTAAATACGATTGGTAAACATATCAAACTTCACAATACAAGAAAGTTGATAAAAGATCACAAAGACCACAAGTTCACAATTCATGATATAACAAGTTCACGATATAACAAGTTCACAAGATCACAAATTTATAATATAAAAAGTTTACAAAGATCACAAGTTCACAATATAATAAGTTTACGGTATAACAAGTTCATAAAGATCACAAGTTCACAAACTCAAAGTTCACAATTCACAATATCCACTCGATTTAGCTGACCTGACATGCTTACTCATGAAATATTTTTCCTCACATAAAGAGTTTTTTTCACAACCTCACAGGAAAACCCTAAAATCTAGCGTGTGGAAAAGACAGACTATCGGTTATCTATCATTATATATTACTAATACATAACATGTGCATAGAAAAGGGTGGATTCGTTCGAGAGACCAAATCATTAATCTCAACTTCCTTCCAACACCATTTATCCAAAAAAAATTAAAGCGTCCAAAAATACAAAAATAAGTAATCCTTATCTAGAGACGTACAGGCGATGCGAAAAAATCACATGCTGGAAAAGTTCGAAAAAATTCCGAGGCACAATTCCGGAAAATTCCGAGACACAAATCCGATAATTTTCGACAAAAACCGGTAACCGAAGGAAACGGTCGGTAAAACACCACGCCGATTCTGATACCGATTCCGATAGAAAATTCTTAAAACCGATTCTGTTTTCGAAAATACCGTTACCAGTGAATCCGATCGAAAAATTTTGAAATCGATTTCTGGAATTACGAAAAATTCCGAAACCGTTTTTATCCCTACCCGCGAGCATTCGTGGTGATCCCCGCGGGGAAATTTTATCTTCGCGAGGATAGGGTGTAACGCCCCGAATTTTTGAGTTGATTTTTTTCTTTCTCTTTTACTCACCAAACTCGGGCGTTACCTTTCCTTTTTCTCTTTTCTTCTCGCTATGCCTTGGTCTTTTTCAAAGTTATAGTGAGATTTGGCTTGAGATCTCGTGTAAGTAAACCCTAGAAATACTTTCTTTTGTTTGTTGCACCATGTCGAACCATGTTTTTGTTTTGATTGAGGGAAACTGTGAAATCATCCATCTAGAAAATAGATTTAAAAAGGGAAAACCTTTTCTTTTTTTCTCTCCCCCCTCCTCCCCTTGCGGCCCAGCCGCGTCAGCCCCCCTTCCCTTCGTGGGCTGGCTCGGCGGCCCAGCCGCACCCCTCCCCCGCTTTGGGCCCATTTGGTGGCCCAGCCATCCCCCCCTCCCCCGCTCCCCTCTCGCGTGCTCCGCGCGGGTGGTTGAGCCGCCGTCGCCACCCCCCTGGTGGGGCCCGCTCGTCAGCCCCCCCCCAAACCGCCTCTCTCTTTCTCTCTCTCTCTCCCCTCTACCCCCCCCCCACTCGCACAAGTCTTCTTCTTCCCCGCGCATCTCGTTTCCTGAAAGGGAAATGTGCCCTTGGGCCATTTCTAAGTATTTTGGTGATTGAGTGCCAACACAAGTGCTTAAATGTGAATCTATACCCATGGATGGACAAAGTGCAAATCAAGAGTAAAGGTATGTTTCTAAGCCTTAGTACATTGTTTTGAAGACTAATGTATTGTGTCTAAGTGCTTGAAACAGGAGAAATCGAGTCAGAGAAAAGTTGGTTGTGTGTGTTTGACTTATAGATAGAAATTTGAGTTTTGATTTGCAAAAACAAACCAAGTGGTGGCAAAGGAAGTGGATGTTCCGCAACAAACAGGACGAGCACAGGGTGGTGACGAGGAACAAGGCTCGACTTGTGGCAAAAGGTTATGCCCAAGTCGCAGGTTTGGACTTTGAGGAGACGTTTGCTCCTGTGGCTAGGCTAGAATCAATTCGTATCTTGCTAGCATATGCCGCTCACCATTCTTTCAGGTTGTACCAAATGGATGTGAAGAGCGCTTTCCTCAATGGGCCAATCAAGGAGGAGGTGTACGTGGAGCAACCCCCTGGCTTCGAGGATGAACGGTACCCCGACCACGTGTGTAAGCTCTCTAAGGCGCTCTATGGACTTATGGTATCATTTGGTTCATTGTGATAGCATCTAGAACTCAATGAGTTCACAACTCAACAAGAGCTCTAGATGCTATCACAATGAACCAAATGCTCGGAATCGATGTCTTGGTGCTTAGGAATGTTGTAGGAATGCTTGGTGTCCTCCTCCATGCGCCTAGGGGTCCCTTTTATAGCCCCAAGGCAGCTAGGAGCCGTTGAGAGCAAATCTGGAAGGCTGATCTTGCCTTCTGTCGACTGGTGCACCGGACAGTCCGGTGCACACCGGACACTGTCCGGTGCCCAATTTCTTTCCTTAAACAGCGCAGCCGACCGTTGGCCGCCAGAGAGCCGTTGGCGCACCGGACATGTCCGGTGCACACCGGACAGTCCGGTGCCCCCTTCTAGCCGTTGGCTCGGCCACGTGTCCCGCGCAGATCGCGCGGCCGACCGTTGGCCCGGCCGACCATTGGCTCACCGGACAGTCCGGTGCACACCGGACAGTCCGGTGAATTATAGCCGTACGTCGCCGGTAAATTCCCGAGAGCAGCCAGTTCACCCGAGTCAGTCTGGCGCACCGAACACTGTCCGGTGCACCACCGGACAGTCCGGTGCTCCAGACCGAACAGCCTTTTGGCTGTACACAGCCAACTTTTCTCTGACTCGATTTCTCCTGTTTCAAGCACTTAGACACAATACATTAGTTTTCAAAACAATGTACTAAGGCTTAGAAACATACGTTTACTCTTGATTTGCACTTTGTCCATCCATGGGTATAGATTCACATTTAAGCACTTGTGTTGGCACTCAATCACCAAAATACTTAGAAATGGCCCAAGGGCACCTCTCCCTCTCCACCTCGCCGCCGACCAGAACCGCCCCTCGACGTCGGCCTCGCCCCTCGCGGTAAGCCCCCCCTCCTCTTCCCCTTGCGGTAAGCCCCCTCCCTCCTCATCCCCCTCGCCCCTCCCCTCCCTGCGCGGCGTAGTTTGGCCCAGCGCGACCGTCCTGGCGTGGCCTGGCCTCGACGACCCCGGCGCGGCGCGGGCGCGGCGCCCGCGCCCGCCCCGGCCCACCGGTCCCGGCTTCCCCCTTCCCCCGCGTCCCGGCCTCGGCCCGACCGACCATGGCGCGGCCATGGCGTGCCTGCGCGGCCCCTGCTTCGGCCACGGCGTGGCTCGGCCTCGCCGGCCTCGGCGCGTCCGCCCGCCCCGGCGAGCTCCCCTGCACGGCCACGGCGCCCGCGCCCGGCCCTGGCATCCTGCCCCGTCCCCGCGGCCCGGCATGGTGGCGCGGCGCGGTGCCCTGCGCGCGCGTTCGGCCCCGTCCCGACGTGGTCGTGGCGCCCTCGTTCGGCGCGGCCGCGACCTGCTCGCTCTTGCGCGGCCTTGAGCTCGGCCAGCGCACGGCCCGCGCGTTCGGCACCAGCGTGTGCGCGACGCGTCAGCGCGGCCTTGCGCACGCGCGTGCTCGCGTGGTGCGCGCGGTGCTTCGGCACGGCTCATCGTGCTCTCGACGCGCTCGTCTACCCCTGGACGTGCCCATCTACCCCCCCCCCCCCCGTATACTCCATGCGTAGTGATCGGTTTATTTGTATCAATAAAAGGAACTCAATTTAGAAATTTGTTACGTTAGTTATTTCATGTAGTTAATCTTTGACCTTGTTTAATGTTGATAAATTGGAAATAGTTATAACTCTATTAGTGCATGTGCTTAATACCTGCTAGTGTAACTAGGTGGAACTAGATCACGTAATGATTAGTATGCATCTATTCGTAATACGCTTCAAGTATAACTTTAACCACAGCAAGACCTTCTTTCTTCTCTTTCTAGCCATGGCGAATACAATATCGTATGTCATACCCTATGCATAATCAATTTATCTGTTCTCTTGTATGATGTACTGTTTATTTTCTAATATGAATGGATGGATGTATGTATGTTTGCGCTCGCATAGAGAACGATCTGGTTGAGGAGCCCGAAGAACTCGCAGGAGAAGCCCCTGAGCAGCAGCTGGTTGGTGGAGGCGAGTGTCCCTTGACCTATCTTTGTCCTATACATTCTATGATTCACTTCCCGCATTTACACAGTTGTACCTAAGGATTGACTAGCTTTTGTTATCCATGTCCTTGTTTACCTATATGGGTTGGATTATTATTATTGTTTAGCTTTATGCTATTGCTCAACTCTATACAATGAACATGATGAGATTTATCTATGATACGATGTTTCCCTTCTTTATTATGATGTTATACTTGTGTCATTCAAGAGGGCTCGAGCGGTTTCTGGAGTGCCTCTCCGTAAGGACCTGTTCGTTGGATGACCGCCCGGGAAAACAGTGCAACCATGAGGGTGGAATGGGATGCCCTTAGCTGAATAATTAGAGGAACTGAGGTGTGGTTCGCTTAGTCGTCGTGCCGTTAATGGGGCTCGGTGTATGCGGCTCGCTCTGCCAAGTTCGGTTCGCCCCTTGGGGAGGAGTGTGGTGCATTTAGGAAACCTAACGGGTGGCTACAGCCCCAGGGAATCTTTGTAAAGGCTACGTAGTGAGACCCTGCCTATTCACCTTGGTAGTGTTTAAGGGTTTGATCGGCCCGAGGCAAGAGGAATTCACGACTTGTGGGTAAAGTGCGCAACCTCTGCAGAGTGTTATGAAATTGATATATCAGCCGTGCTCGCGGTTATGAGCGGCCAAGGGAGCTCCATTGATTAGTGATACTTGATCAGAGATGTTTTGGTTTACAGGTGGCAACGGGATTGACGGTTTTTGGTATTGACTATGGTACTGGTAAGTGGTATTCTTTCCGTTTGGAAAGGGTACATCGGGTTAATAACTTGGGTTAATCCTAAAACCTGGCTTTCTACTAGTAAATAATAACCTGACCAACTAAAAGCAACGGCTTATCTTAACTCCACATAAAGCTAGTCCACTACAACCAAACATGACGATTGCTGAGTATGTTGATGTGTACTCACCCTTGCTCTACACACCAACCCCCCCCCCCCCAGGTTGTCCGCATTGCAACCACTGCTCAGGAGAAGATGAAGACGTGGAAGGAGACTTCCAGGAGTTCCAAGATTATGACGAGTTCTAGGCGTGGGTTAGCGGCACCCCCCCAATCGCTGCCTGTGGAGGCCGCGTGTATCTACGTTTTTTTCCACACTTTGATTATTGTAAAGACTATGTGGATGTCTCAGACATATGATGTAATCGACTATTATTGCCCTTTTATGTTATTATTTGAGCACTGTGTGATGATGTCCAGTTTAGTAACTTCTGTGTACGTGAATTGCTGATCCTGGCACGTACATGATTCACATTCGGTTTACCTTCTAAAATCGGGTGTGACATAGGTGGTATCAAAGACGTGCTGACTGTAGGACCGCTAACCTAGAGTAGAATGGTCGTTCTAAGGATTATAGACCTCTATTCCTACCTTGACTTTGGTATCCCTTCAAAAGTTGGTCATATCGACCAAACCTATGTTCTACTATATATTATGCCTTGCTAAAAATTGTGTTTTATTCTAAACCTTCATTTATTTATGGTTAATTACTTGCTGGTCATATTAGTTCTGTTCTCACTCTTATGCTTACGGTGTCTTTTGTAGATGGCTCGTCTTAGACACACTGTACGGAAGTCTGTCATCCCCTTCTTACCCTCTCGTCTCGCTGAGCGTCCGCTTCGCCGTCCAGTGACCGGTCAGTCCAGCCACTTGGAGAGGCTGCACCACCGCCTGCACGAGGAGCAGGAGCGTCGTCGACAGAAGCAGGAGCAGCAGGGCTCTTCTTTCTCGCTCCAGCAGGAGATAGAGTCTATGAGGAGCTGCTCCCCTGTGCTCCCACTGGAGGCGCCCCCTGCACCACCACTTAGCGCCCCAGACACTAGAGTAGCTGCTGGAGGAGACCCAGACAACAGAGGTGGCGACAACAGCTCGAGCCACGACACCGACTTTTCTGCTGACCAGGAGTCGGAAGGATGGGTTACTCGACCCATCACTCGTGACGCTGCTCGCGGGTGTCACTTCCACGACGCGCTCGACACCCTGCTACGTCGGGCACTTGACCGACGTACTTGGTCCATCGAGTATTGCTGTGTGGTCTTCCAGCACAGTCGCGGGGTCTACCCGGACCGCTGGGAGGCGACCTGCTTGGTGCGTCGTCCGGAGAACAGTCTTTGGGGTGCTGAGATCTGCTGAGAGCACTGTTCCATCTCTGAGCGGGACTCGGCTGAGGTGGCCATGCAAGATGCCGCACGGCGTGCGCTTTCGCACTACTGTTCAGTGTTCGGTGGGGTAGCTGATGGTCTCAACCTGAAGTATTACCCCCGCCGTCCATCTGGCAGCACAGGAGGCGTGATTGTCTCACCTGTTGGTGAGGGCAATCCTAGGTTCAGCAGCACAGTCAACCTAGCCACCGTGCTAAACACGGAGCTGGACCATGCATTGGACGAGTTGAGTAGGGCTCGTGTTGAGATCGCCCAGCTGCGGGGTGGGCGCGCGGAGCGTCGTCACCTGGATGATGGCTCCCCCGCTCCCGTCGGGACTGAACACCCGTACCGCTCACCTCGGCGTGGACACCAGTCTTATGGCAACCATGACTGCAAGACCAAGTTAAATTTAGAACCACAGATCGTCAGCATCGGATCTTGTAATTACTACGAAAATATATACATAGAAGCTATAGTCTTAGTGTTAGTCTTGCTCTTAGTTAATCTTAGTTAGACATGGTAGTTTGTTTATCCTGTGCTTTTATGCTTGTTATGATGAACAATGTTGGAGTTGGATCTTTGTAATGACTGTCACCAGAGTGTGGGTATCCCCTGCATTTTGCTTTATCTGTTATATTAATGAAGTTAGTTGTCTAGTTGGGAAGCCTTTTTTATTCTACTTTCCTCTTTATCTGAGAAGTTGTGTTGGAGATCAGTGAAGATGTTCATCTGTTCAGTGGTGTGGAAGAAGTCTATACTCTCTTCTTACACTACAAGATTTGCAAGATCAGTTCTGATGTGTGATTGCATTCTGTAGATGTCAGAAAACAGGCGCAAAGGAGGAAGGTGTGCTCAGCAGGAGCAGGCAGCACCACAGGATGAGGCACCCCAGCAACAGCAGCTGCCACCCCCGTCCCTGATGTCCATCGAGCAGATGTTCATGATGCAGACTCAGGTAGTTCAAGCCATCAGTCAGACTTTGGCCGCCATTCAGCAGCAGCAGCAGCAGCCACCACCTTAGCCTCAGATGCCTCAGATGCCCAGGGACAAGCGTGCTAAATTCATGAGAGGTCATCCCCCAACGTTCGCTCATTCTTCTGACCCCATGGATGCTGAAGACTGGTTACGCACTGTGGAGCGAGAGTTGCACACCGCTCAGTACGACGACAGGGATAAAGTTCTGTATGGTCCCCTTCTGTTGAGAGGAGCAACTCAGTCTTGGTGGGAGTCTTATCTCGCCACCCATGCCAACCCTGACACCATCACTTGGAAAGAGTTCAGAGGTAGCTTTCGTCAATACCATGTTCCTGCAGGTCTGATGACAGTGAAGAAGGAGGAGTTCATGGCACTCAAGCAAGGGTCATTGTCTGTTAATGAGTATCGGGACAAGTTTCTGCTGCTGTCTCGCTATGCTCTTGAAGATGTCAACACCGACGCCAAGCGATAATATCGTTTCCTGAGAGGCTTGGTCGACCCTCTTCAGTATCAGTTGATGAATCATACCTTCCCGACATTTAAGCACCTGATTGACAGAGCAATCATGACAGAGAGGAAGCGTAGAGAGATGGAGGATCGCAAGTGCAAGATCAGTGGACCCCAGCCTAGAAGCAGCAATCGCCCTCATTTCTCAGGCAATCAACCTCAGTAGTTCAGGCAGAACCAACGTCCACCTCAGCAGCAGCAGTTTCAAAGGCAGTATCCTCAGCATCAGCATCAGAATCGCCAGAGCAACCAGTCAGGAGGAGGTCACTTCTAGAGGCAGAATCAGCAGGCACCTCGTCTTCCTGCCCCAACAAACCAGCAGAACGGTCAAGCAGCACCAGCTCAGGGTGGAAGCAGGGCATGTTCCCACTATGGAGAGCAAGACCATTGGGTGATGCAATGTTTGAAGAAGGCAGCCCAGCAGCAGTCAGGCCCCAATGCCCCAACAAAGCAGAATGTGTCTTAGCCTGGAGAAGGCAACCGCTCTCAGCCACGCTACAACCATGAGAGACTGAACCACTTGGAGGCTGAAGCAGTTCAGGAGACCCCTGGCATGATAGTAGGTATGTTTCCAGTCGACTCCCATATTGCAGAAGTGTTATTTGATACTGGAGCAATGCATTCATTCATTACTGCATCATGGGTAGAAGCACATAATCTTCCAATAACTACCATTGCAACACCCATTCAAATTGATTCATTCGGTGGTAGAATTCGAGCCGATAGCATTTGCTTGAATGTAAGTGTGGAAATAAGGGGGATAGCGTTTCCCACTAACCTCATAGTAATGGGTACTCAGGGAATAGATGTCATCCTAAGGATGAATTGGCTAGATAAGTATCAGGCGGTTATCAGTTGTGATAAGAGGACAATTAAGTTGGTGTCCCCACTAAGAGAGGAAGTGGTGACCAAGTTAGTCCTACCCGAGCCAAAGAAAGGAGGTTGTTATTAGATGACTGTTGATAGCAGTGAAGCAGACCCGATTGAGATTATCAAGGTTGTGTCTGAGTTCCCAGATGTATTTCCAAAGGACTTACCAGGTATGCCACTAGAGCGAAAAGTTGAGTTTGCCATAGAACTTCTTCCTGGAACTGCCCCATCTTTAAGAGAGCTTACAGAGTATCTGGACCAGAGCTGGTCGAACTTAAAAAGCAGATCGATGAGCTGTCAGAGAAAGGTTACATCCGGCCAAGCACCTCGCCTTGGGCCGCCCCTGTCCTATTCGTGGATAAGAAAGATGGCACTCGAAGGATGTGTATCGATTATCGAGCTCTGAATGAGGTCATGATCAAGAACAAGTTCCCCTTGCCCAGAATAGAAGATCTGTTTGACCAGTTGAGAGGAGCCAGCGTGTTCTCCAAGATAGATCTGAGGTCAGGTTATCACCAGCTCAGGATTCGACCTTCAGATATTTCGAAGACGACATTCATTACCAAGTACGGGTTGTATGAGTTCACTGTGATGTCTTTTGGTTTGACAAATGCACCGACCTTCTTCATGAACTTGATGAACAGTGTATTAATGGATTATCTTGACAAGTTTTTGGTGGTATTTATTGATGACATTCTGATATATTCTCAGAGCGAAGAAGAGCATGCAGATCATTTGAGGATGGTATTGCAGAGATTGCGAGGGCACCAGCTGTATGCAAAGTTGAGCAAGTGCAAGTTCTGGATTGATGAAGTCATGTTCTTGGGTCACATAATCAACAAAGAAGGATTGGTTGTGGATCCGAAGAAAGTGGCAGACATTCTGAACTGGAAAACGCCAACAGATGCTCGAGGAATCAAGAGCTTCATTGGAATGGCCGGATATTATCAGCAATTCATTGAAGGGTTTTCGAAGATTGCGAAACCAATGACAGCTTTGCTAGGCAACAAAGTTGAGTTCAAGTGGACCCAGAAATGCCAAGAGGCCTTCGAAGCGCTGAAAGAGAAGTTAACTACAACACATGTCTTAGTCTTGCCTGATGTGCACAAGCCCTTCTCGATGTATTGCGATGCTTGGTACACTGGTTTGGGATGTGTGTTGATGCAGGAGGGAAGAGTTGTGGCTTACTCGTCCCGACAGCTAAAAGTTCATGAGAAGAATTACCCAATCCATGACCTAGAGTTGGCAGCAGTGGTTCACGCACTGAAAACATGGAGGCACTATCTGTATGGGCAGAAATGTGATGTTTACACAAACCACAAGAGTCTGAAGTACATATTCACTCAGTCGGAGCTGAATATGAGGCAACGAAGATGGTTAGAGTTGATCAAGGACTATGAGTTGGAGATTCATTACCATCCAAGCAAAGCGAATGTAATGGCAGACGCTTTGAGCAGGAAGAGTCAGGACAATCTGATGGTCGCTCGTCCGATGCCCTATGAGTTGGCCAAAGAGTTTGACAGGTTGAGCCTCGAATTTTTGAACAATACGTGAGGAGTCACGATTGAGTTGGAACCTACCCTGGAGCGGGAAATCAAAGAAATGCAGAAGAATGATGAGAAGATCAGTGAGATCCAGCGACTGATTCTGGAAGGCGGAGGCAAAGATTTTCGGGAAGATGCAGATGGTGTGATATGGTTCAAAGACCGCTTTTGTGTTCCTAATGTCCAGTCTATTCGGGAGTTGATCCTCAAGGAAGCCCATGAGGCATCTTATTCGATTCACCCTGAAAGTGAGAAGATGTATCAAGATCTGAAGAAGAAATTCTGGTGGTACGGAATGAAGAGGGAAATCGCAGAGCATGTGGCGATGTGTGATAGTTGTCGACGGATCAAGGCAAAGCTTCAGAGGCCCACTGGACTGTTGCAACCATTGCAAATTCCTCAGTGGAAATGGGATGAAATCGGTATGGACTTCATAGTCGGATTGTCTCGCACTCGAGCCGGCTACGATTCTATTTGGGTAGTAGTGGACCGCTTAACCAAGTCAGCCCACTTCATACTAGTCAAGACCAACTACAGCAGTGCAGTCTTGGCAGAGGTGTACATGTCTCGGATCGTTTGTCTTCATGGTGTACCAAAGAAGATAGTGTTAGACAGAGGAACGCAATTCACCTCTCATTTCTGGCGGTAGTTGCATGAAGCCTTGGGCACACATCCAAATTTTAGTTCAGCTTATCATCCGCAGACAGATGGTCAGACCGAAAGAACTAATCAAATCCTTGAAGACATGTTGAGAGCCTGTGTGTTGCAAGATTAGTCCGGATGGGACAAGAGGTTGCCTTATGCAGAGTTCTCCTATAACAACAGTTACCAGGCGAGCTTGAAGATGTCGCCATTTCAGGCGCTTTATGGGAGGAGTTGTAGAACTCCATTGCAATGGGATCAGCCTAGAGAAAAGTAAGTGTTCGGGCCAGACATTCTGCTTGAAGCTGAAGAGAACATCAAGATGGTTCGAGAGAATCTGAGGATAGCGCAATCAAGGCAGCAAAGCTATGCAGACACAAGAAGAAGAGAGCTGAGTTTCGAAGTCGGAGATTTTGTCTATCTAAAAGTATCACCGATCAGAGGAGTCAGAAGATTCGGAGTCAAAGGCAAGCTAGCACCCCGCTATATTGGTCTGTATCAGATTCTCGCAAGGCGTGGAGAAGTGGCATATCAGCTCAGTCTGCCAGAAAATTTATCTGTTGTGCACAATGTCTTTCATGTGTCTCAGCTGAATAAATGTCTGTGTGTGCCAGAAGAGCAGTTGCCAGTGGAGGGTCTTGAAGTCCAGGAGGACTTGACCTATATTGAGAAGCCAACGCAAATTCTTGAGATTGCAGACAGAGTCACCCGAAGGAAGACTATCAGAATGTGCAAAGTCAGATGGAATCACCACTCTGAGGAAGAAGCAACCTGGGAGCGTGAAGATGATCTGATGGCTAAATACCCTGAGTTCTTTGCTAGCCAACCTTGAATCTCGAGGGCGAGATTCTTTTAAGGGGGATAGGTTTGTAACGCCCCGAAATTTTTAGTTGAATTTTTTCTTTCTCTTTTACTCACCAAACTCGAGCGTTACCTTTCCTTTTCTCTTTTCTTCTCGCTATGCCTTGTTCTTTTTCAAAGTTATAGCGAGATTTGGCTTGAGATCTCGTGTAAGTAAACCCTAGAAATACTTTCTTTTGTTTGTTGCACCATGTCGAACCATGCTTTTGTTTTGATTGAGGGAAACTGTGAAACCATTCATCTAGAAAATAGATTTAAAAAGGGAAAACCTTTTTTCTTTTTTTCTCTCCCTTTGTGGCCCAGCCGCGTCAGCCCCCCCTTTCCCTTCGTGGGCTGGCTCGGCGGCCCAGCCGCCCCCTCCCCCGCTTTGGACCCATTTGGCGGCCCAGCCGTTCCCCCCCGCTCCCCTCGCGCGCGCTCTGTGTGTTCGGCCCCGGCGTGTGCGCGACCCGTTTGTGACGCGTCAGTGCGGCCTTGCACACGCGCGTGCTCGCGTGGTGCTTCGACACGGCTCATCGTGCTCTCGACGCGCTCGTCTACCCCTAGACGTGCCCGTCTACCCCCCCCCCCCCCCCCCGTATACTCCATGCGTAGTGATCGCTTTATTTGTATCAATAAACGGAACTCGGTTTAGAAATTTGTTACGTTAGTTATTTCATGTAGTTAATCTTTGACCTTGTTTAATGCTGATCAATTGGAAATAGTTATAACTCTATTAGTGCATGTGCTTAATACCTGTTAGTGTAACTAGGTGGAACTAGATCACGTAATGATTAGTATGCATCTATTTGTAATACGCTTCGAGTATAACTTTAAACACTGCGAGACCTTCTTTCTTCTCTTTCTAGCCATGGCGAATACAATATCGTATGTCATACCCTATGCATAATCAATTTATCTGTTCTCTTGTATGATGTATTGTTTATTTCCTAATATGAATGGATGGATGTATGTATGTTTGCGCTCGCATAGAGAACGATCTGGTTGAGGAGCCCGAAGAACTCGTAGGAGAAGCCCCTAAGCAGCAGCTGGTTGGTGGAGGCAAGTGTCCCTTGACCTATCTTTGTCCTATACATTCTATAATTCACTTCCCGCATTTACACAGTTATACCTAAGGATTGACTAGCTTTTGTTATCAATGTCCTTGTTTACCTATACGGGTTGGATTATTATTGTTTAGCTTTATGCTATTGCTCAACTCTAATCATTGAACATGATGAGATTTATCTATGATACACTGTTTCCCTTCTTTATTATGATGTTATACTTGTGTCATTCAATGGGGCTCGAGCGGTTTCTCGAGTGCCTCTCCGTAAGGACCTGTTCGTTGGATGACCGCCCAGGAAAACAGTGCAACCATGAGGGTGGAATGGGATGCCCTTAACTGAATAATTAGAGGAACCGGGGTGTGGTTCGCTTAGCCGTTGTGCCGTTAATGGGGCTCGGTGTATGCGGCTCGCTCTGCCAAGTTCGGTTCGCCCCTTGGGGAGGAGTGCGGTGCATTTAGAAAACCTAACGGGCGGCTACAGCCTCGGGGAATCTTTGTAAAGGCTAGGTAGTGAGACCCTGCCTATTCACCTTGGTAGTGTTTAATGGTTTGATCGGCCCGAGGCAAGAGGGAATCACGACTTGTGGGTAAAGTGCTCAACCTCTGCAGAGTGTTATGAAACTGATATATCAGTCGTGCTCGCGGTTATGAGCGGCCAAGGGAGCTCCATTGATTAGTGATACTTGATTAGAGATGTTTTGGTTTACATGTGGCAACGAGATTAACGGTTTTTGGTATTGACTATGGTACTGGTAAGTGGTATTCTTTCCGTTTGGAAAGGGTACATCGGGTTAATAACTTGGGTTAATGCTAAAACCTGACTTTCTACTAGTAAATAATAACCTGACCAACTAAAAGCAACTGCTTGACTTAACTCCACATAAAGCTAGTCCACTACAGCCAAACAGGACGCTTGCTGAGTATGTTGATGTGTACTCACCCTTGCTCTACACACCAACCCCCCAGGTTGTCCGCATTGCAACCACTGCTCAAGAGAAGATGAAGTCGTGGAAGGAGACTTCCAGGAGTTCCAAGATTACGACGAGTTCTAGACATGGGTTAGCGGCAACCCCCAGTTGGCTGCCTGTGAAGGCATCGTGTATGTATGTTTCTTTTCCGCACTTTGATTATTGTAAAGACTATGTGGATGTCTCAGACATATGATGTAATCGACTATTATTGCCCTTTTATGTTATTATTTGAGCACTATGTGATGATGTCGAGTTATGTAACTGTTGTGTACGTGAATTGCTGATCCTGGCACGTACATAGTTCGCATTCGGTTTACCTTCTAAAACCGGGTGTGACATAAGGATAGGGAGCTATTCCCCGACGGGAAATTTCCCGTTGTCATCTCTAATTGTGATGGGTGAGGGACTCCTACAGGATATCTATCTATATCTCTATCCCTTATAAGCCACCAGTTTAAACTAAGCTAAGTACATCACACAAAACATCTCACACATTCATGTCCCTGCTAAATCTATCGAGTGTATTAACTCTAGACAAATCTCACTGTTAAACACCAATGTTCTAAATTATGTCATTTGTCTAATCTCTTTTACTAAAACGCATCTGACGGGCATTCTTTATTAAATGCACGCGCGTTCATGCACGCATGCATTCGTAGTCGCCCACCCCGTCTCAATGCGTCTACACCACGGCGCCGTGGACTACTAGACCGCCAGCAACGCCCTCGCCCCCGCGCTAGCCAAGCACCATTCACGCGCCGCCTCCGTCATTGCTAAGGTGAGCCCTCGCCATCCGCTCGCGCTCGCTGCACTGAGCGCCTTACTCCCTGAACTGCACCCGCCTCGTGTCGCCCCCTTGCCCACATAACACCCATCTTCGCTCACCCTCCCACCATTCGGCACGTCGCCAAGGGAGAAGAAGGAGCGCACAGAGATGAGGGAGTGGGAGAAGGTGGCGCAGCGTGCGACATTGGGGATGAGGAAGAACAGGCGCGAGCGTGAGGAGCCTATTCACCACCAACATCCGCAGGTCCTTGCCATCGCCGCTGACCTCCTACACAATAAACCCCCTTGAGCTATGCTTCCCCTGTATGTCGCCCCACTGTCTCTATGATTATTCTTTTCTTGGTTTCAAAAATCACATTTTTCGCTGTCTTTCTGTGGGCATGGATTAAACAATTTATTGAATTAAACATAATTTGTCATATGCATTGCATTGTGAGAAATATTATTAAATGTGATCTCTTATTTTATTTAAATGGTATATACTTATACTTAGTAACTGCTAATAAAAACTGACCAACTTATTAAAAGCAATGCTCGGTCTTATCCGTTTTTTGTTGATCTGTCTTACACTACACATGAGCCACCACCGTAAATGAGCTCATGCACATTATTCCCACACTTGTTGAGTGATGAACTTTTGTGAGCTCACTCTTGCGATAAACCCCGTAGGTGAAGAGCAGGTGACACTGGGAGGAGGACTACTACGATAAGTAGGGATGGCAATTCTGCCCGCGGGCACGGATATCTGCGGGTTTCGTACCCGATGGGCATGGATACGGGTAAGAAATCTCGCCCACGGGTAAGGATACGGGCAACACTTATCACCCGCGGGTAATTGACGGTTATAAAATTTTGCCCGCGGGTATTACCCGTTACCCGCTTAATTTACTAGCCCATCAAAATATTGCCCATGTGTTCATTTTATCCTAAAACATTATGTTGTAATAATTAATTATCTTAAGAGATTGAGACTTATGTTTGTGGATGATCGATCATGTTTGTGGACTTTTATGTTTGAACTATGTTCCTTGTCATTATTATGTCTGTCAAGTTGTTGTGTTCTTGGTAAAATGAACATGACCATATACTCTATGTTATTTTCTAGCGGGTAACAGGTTGCCCGATATCCGCGGATATCCTGCGGGTACGGGTACGGGTCGAAAATTTTACCCGCAAGCTCTCGCGGGCACGGATAAGCACTAGAGGCGCGGATATGTTAGCGGGCGGGTAAATGGCTTACCCGCACTTTACCCGACCCGTTGCCATCCCTAACGATAAGTTCAACGAGGTCTATGTGTTGTCTCCGAGTCAGCTTGATGGCGCCAAGGGATAATAATATTAGTTTGATTTATTTATTATTAGTTATAATGTAAGACATTTTCGTTATGTAATAAAGTTGGTGACGTTCGTCTCCATACACTGAGTTATTGTATGTGTTGATATTCTTTGGCGCACCCGTGTTTGCCCCTTAATCCAGGTCTGACAGCGCTCACGATTACCTTTATTTGTGTTGGAGTCTCATTGCAGCAAGGATCTTCACAGGGTTGTCCTAATCTCTTTTGGTACAATTCTTATTGTGTATTCACTTCATTTAGATTTAAACCACTGGTTTTTAGATTTGTCATAACGTTAGTATAGACATCTTACGAGATGGCCCGAGCTATATGAACCGACATGAGACAACCATTCTGGCACGACACTAGCACGACATGATAGTAACCATGTTTGGATCGGCACGAGGCTCATCATAGGACATGTATTACGTACAAGCCCATCGGGCGTGCCACGATAGTAACCATGTTTGGATCGGCACAAGGCTCGTCATAGGACATGTCTTACGTATAAGCCCATCGGGCAACACATGCACGTCATGTTTATAGTCGGCCCATTTAGCCCGACGCTAGATACAGATAGTCTATCAGACCGAGCACAACCCAACACGATCTGTTTGTGGCCCGACCTTACTCATCCCAATGTTGCCCACCATATATATAATTGTGACCGACTCCCACCACTGTCGAGCTATTTATGAGTCATGTTACAGAAAATGAGAAAATGAGCAACAGAAATAGGGGAAAATAAATCATTTTCGAGTTTTGATACAAGGTGGATCCTGGGCTGCCCCACACGATAGCGCGCCACGGCATGATAGAACGACATGACTCATTTTAAACTAGTAGGGTCGTATTTGGACTTAGACTTCGACCCACAGGTAGGTACGACACGAACCACCATTTTATTTGTGCCATGATTTGGCCTGATTAAAATGGCACGATTCGTGATGAGCTCGCGTTGGGCACATATAGCCCTGTATGGTCGTACAAAAACACTCACGGTAGACTTGAAAGGGAAATGTGTCTTTGTGCCATTTCTATAATGTTTTGGTGATTAAGTGCCAACACATAATCTTTGAGTTGTTATGTGCCAAACAAGCAAAAAGTGCAAATCATGTGACAAGGTACGTTTCTAGACTTAGTACATTGTTTTGAGTACTAACATATTATGTCTAAGTGCTAGAAACAGGAAAAGAAATTGCAAAAGACTTGGCTGAGTATAGCCAAAGTCCAGCTCGGTCTGGCACACCGGGCTGTCCGGTGGTGCACCGGACAGTGTCCGGTGCGCCAGGCTGGCTTCCGGTGAACTAGCCACTCTCGGGAAAAATCGGCGGCGTACGGCTATAATTCACCGGACTGTCCGGTGGTGCACCGGACTATCCGGTGAGCCAACGGCCGCCAGCGCAACGGTCGGCTACGCAATCCGCGGACGACGCGTGGCCCGCGTCAACGGTCGGCAGGGTGCACCAGACTGTCCGTTGTGCACCGGACAGTGTCCGGTGCGCCAACTGGCTCGGCGCTGCAACGGTCTTCTGCGCCAGAAAAGGAAACAGATCTGCACCAGACCGTCTACAATGACTGTTCGGTGGCACACCGGACTGTTCGGTGCGCCACCCGACAGAAGGCAAGGATAGCCTTTCTTGTTGGCCTCCAACGGCTCCTAGCTACCTTGGGGCTATAAAAGGGACCCCTAGGCGCATGGAGGAGTCAACCAAACATTCAAGAAACATTCTAAGACTTCTAGACTCCAACTTCATGCATTTGATTCTTTGAGATAGTGACTTGAGCTCCATTTGAGTTGTGAACTCTGTGCTTTGTGTTTTGAGCTCAAGTTGTGACCTGTGTGCGTGATTGTGCTATGATTTGAGTCTTGTGTGTGTTGCTCTTTCCTCCCTTACTTTCGTACATCTTTTGTGATCACCATTGTAAGGGTGAGAGGCTCCAAGTTGTGAAGATTCCTCGCAAACGGGAGAAAGACAAAGAAAGGAAAAATCGTGGTATTTAAGTTGATCATTGGATCACTTGAAAGGGGTTGAGTGCAACCCTCGTCCATTGGGACGCCACAACGTGGAAGTAGGCAAGTATTACTTGGCCGAACCACGGGATAAAAATCGCGTGTCTCTTGTGTGCTTTACCTTTGATTATCTGTGTTCACAAGAGCTCGTTTCAAGCTACTTAGCTGTTCTAACTTTAATAACTAAGTTTTGTGGCTATTAGTGTTGAATTTTATAGGATCACCTATTCACCCCCTCTAGGTGCTCTCAATTGGTATCAGAGCCGTTCTCTTCATCTAAGGGACTAATCGCCCGAAGAGATGGATCCTAAGGGAAAGGGGATGGTGGTCAACGACAAGGAGAAGGAATCTCTCTTCAACGAGCCAAGGGACGACAGCCCACTGACTCTGGCTCGAGTCATAAGAAGAAGGACGGGAAGAAGAAGAGGCGCATCAAGAAAATCGTCTACTACGATAGCGATGAATCCTCTTCTTCACCAAGAGACGACGACGATGACGATTCTTCGTCAAAGAAAAAGACGGTTAATCAAAACTATTCCTTTGATTATTCCCGCATTCCGTACAATTCAAATGTCTGTTTACTTTCTATTCCTCTTGGAAAACCCCCACACTTTGATGGAGAGGATTACTTATTTTGGAGTCATAAAATGTGTAGTCATCTATTTTCTCTCCATCCTAGCATTTGGGAAATCATGGAGAATGGAATTCATTTTGATAATACGGATAATCGTATGATGATTAATGAACAAATTCATAAGAATGCACAAGCTACCACTATTTTGCTAGTGTCTTTGTGCAGGGATGAATATAACAAGGTTAGCGGCTTGGACAACGCCAAGAAAATCTGGGATACCCTCAAGATCTCACATGAGGGAAATGATGCCACTATGATCACCAAGATGGAACTGGTGGAAGGCGAGCTGGAGAGGTTTGCCATGATCAAGGGAGAGGAGCCAACTCAAACATACAATAGGCTGAAGACCCTGGTCAACAAGATTAGGAGCATGGAAGCACAAGATGGACGGACCACGACGTCGTCCGACTAATGCTAAGGTCTTTTACCGTAATTGACCCCCATCTTGTCAACCTTATTCGTGAGAATCCCAGGTACACCAAGATGACGCCCGAGGAGATTCTTGGGAAGTTTGTGAGCGGACGCATGATGGTGAAGGAGGCTCGATATGTGGACGATGCACTAAACGGTCCACTACCCGTCTACGAGCCTCAACCCGTGGCTCTTAAAGCTTCTAGCAGCAGGGAGGCGCTTCCAAGCAGGGTGGCACAAGTGGAGGCTGCTGGCCTCAACGGGGATGAGATGGCGTTTATCATCAAGCGCTTCAAGACCGCACTTAAAGGACGCAAGGAGTACCCCAACAAGAACAAAACAAGGGGAAAGATGTAACACCCCTGGTGTTACTGTTACTAAAACTTGAGCATAACATCATCAGCATTAGCATTTCATATGTTTGATACACCTAGAATGCATTCACTAGGCAAAAATCTCAAACAAGTTGTATTGCTATGGTATTTTTGCAAATAAGACCCTAATGTAGGGCACTTAACCCTAAATGAGGTTCAGAAGGGTAAAACAAAATCCAAATAGAGAAAACCCTAAAGCTTAAGTGAAATAATCATAAAATGTTACTAAGAATGGACTTGAATTACATTCACACCCTTGAAGTACCAAAAACCCTAAAAGGGACCCTCGAAAACCCTAACCCTAAACCCTAGGGGGTTAAGTGCAATATCAGTGCACTTTTGGACTAAAGTGTAAAAACTATGATGTTAAGGCATATAAAGTTATATGGTTCACATTTATTAAGATTTGCAATTCAAACCCTGAATTTTAGACCTATTTGCAAAAAGGACCCCCTTTGTGTTCTAGTGCTAAGTCTGAAAATCAGTGATATTGACTCCACTTTGGAGCTCTATATCTTCCAAAATAGTGAGAAGTTACCCTAGGTCACCACATCAAATTTGTAAACCTATCAAAGGAGAACAATTTTGCTTAAGAGTGTAAGCAAGGTTGTTATGAAGAATTTGGAGATAATTAAACCTAAAGTCAGGCTGTCAGGCTGTTAAAGTCTGAATTTCAGACTAACAGTGCAACTGCAGTGACTCTGGGCATGAATTCAAGTAGGATTGAGCAAGAATTTGCTTAGGATTGCTATAACAATATTGTAGCTGGATCTTAGAGCTAAAACTTTGCTAATGGGTGATGATCATGTTACTGCACAAAATCGGGAGTAAACAGCCCTGCAAATCGCTGTGTCAGGTGACTGAATGGGCTTTCCCATGGTACAGTAACCTGAAACGGATCAGATCAAGCGCTCAACTCACCGCCGACGATCTCCACCGCGATTCGTGTTGCCGGCGTCTCGATTGTGCTCGGGGTAAGTGGATAACGTCTCAGGTAGAAAGATCATCACCGCCGTTGAGCTGGACACCAATCCGGCTAGCCGTCGTACCTCCCCCTTGTTAACCGATCGCTCGGGTAGGATCTCACCACCGTTGATCCCTCACTGCCGTCCGCCGCGTGTCCAAACACTTTACTACGTCGCGGCTAACCGTGCTACGCACGTGTAGAGCCCAAAAATTTGTATCAAAGAAAAATAAGGTTATAAATAAATAAATAAAATGCCTCTCATGATAAAGTTATTGTATTGTTGCACTTTGTATTCAAAATTGTGAAACAAGCTTAAGCTAAGAAAACTAGAATTTGAAAATGGAAATATAAAATAAAAGAGAAGGGAAGAACTAAGAAAATACTACATAAAATAAAATAAAAATCAGAATAAACATCCTTCACCCTTAAATTATTAAATTACACCATTCAAACTGAGGACAAGTTATTTCACAAAGTTTGAATTTAAACTTGAACTCAAATTGGATTTGAAAATGGAGAAAAGAAAATAGAAAATAAAAAGAAAAAGAATAAAACCTGCTGTTGGGCCTGGATCGCGCTTTTCGGCCCACTTAAGGAATCATACCGCGCAGCCCATTGCACCTCCACTCGGCGCCGACAGGCGGGGCCACCCCGTCAGCCTCGCTTTGCCTCTCGTGCGCCATCTCGCCCCGTGCGCGCGTCACTGGATGGCGGGGCCCACGTAACAGCCTCCTCCCTCCTTCCTCCTCCGTTCACCGCAGCTGGTGCTGTTGGATGGAACGAAATCGTGCGTGCTCGGCAACGGACGCAACAGGGATGCTCGGGATTCCGTTGAAATCCACAACCACCCGCGGATTCCGCGCTCGGCGCGACCATCCTTTCCCCAATAATCTCGCGTGGCTCGGGGTATAAAAGGGAGCCCAGGGAATCACCGCCGCCACCATTGATTCAAGCACATACGGCCGTTTGGGGCGCGATGATGGGTCCTTGGGCTTCGTCGGGAGCTCAGGGTCATACTCGTCGCGGCGCTAGGGACGGAAACCGGCTGATAATCGAGGAATTTCTCACCGTCGTTCGTGGCCGCCATGGATCCGCCCCTCACCCGTGGACGGGGTACCTCGATGTCCTAACCACAGGTAAATGTGCCCTAGACCTGCTCGCCGAAGTCTCAACAACGCGTAGATTCATTTCGATTTGAAGGTGTCCACTGGGGGAAAGCTCCTCGCTCGGTCATGGCCATGGCGCCGCCGCCGCCGTGGTGCGCGCACAGGGCCGCCCGACTCGGATAGGGGTGAAGGAGACGCTTCTTTGACCGGTGATCTGGAAATGGACGGTGTAGAATAGATCATGGCATACCTCTTGCGGCTTAGAGTCTTGACCGTTGGATCCACATCGTGCGGGCACGGTTACATCTCGCTTTAATTAAATCCTCACCACAGATCTCTGAATCAATGGCGGATAGCGGCGTACCGGTTCACCAATGTGTCATCTAATCGGGGCCATCGGAATGTGATCCAACGGCTCTGTGATCGCCATACCCCTTCATCCTGAGACTTTTGCATAAGAACCCCTCGGGTTTCACTAAATCAACCCGCCGTCCTGTGCGGGTGTATCCTGAGTCTTAGAAATTTACGTGTTAGCCCCTGGACTTTCTGATAATTGACGCCTAGTCCAGAGTTGTTTAAAAACCAGAAAAATACATTTAAAAACGAATTTTTAGTATTAATTAAATGCCAGAATTTGTATAATTCATAGTAAATTCATTTTAACTCCAAATTGAGTCATTCCAGGTGCAATAATTTTGTATTAATATTGTTTATCACCTAGTACCTTTGTTTAACCATGAAACTTGAATTAAAATTGTTCATTTGGGTTAATCTATTCTAGGTGCTTAATAACTTCAGAAATTCATAACTAAATAACTATAACTCCAAATTTAGTGATTCTTGTCCCTACGATCTCGTAGCAACGCGTAGATTATTATTATTCAGTTTGTACTTATGTTTGGTGTAATGTTAATCTTGCCTATACCATGTTTGTTTGTATTGCTACGACTAGAGCGAGGTCACGTGTCATCTGAAGAGCAAGTTGGTACCTGGAATCTCAAGTCCCAGGCAAGTTGTGCCCTTGATCACTTCTTTTCACCTACTCATGTTCTAATTAATCATAATGATCTGCATAGGTTAATTTTGATGGGACCCAATAGGTTACCCTAGTTTGTCTATCTTTATACCTTGTTTACCACTGAACTTTCTGGGTAGTACTTGCTAGTGCTATATGTGGTTTTGGGTATGAAGATTACACTATTCATGATTATACTTTTGTTATCAGTTGTTATTTATGGTTCATGTTAAGATCATTATGTTAATTGGAACATGGAGAACCACCCGGGAAAACAGTGCTACCACAAGGGTTTAATGGGACGCCCTTGGCTGATTAATTAGGAAAGCTAGTGGAAGACTACCTTACCCGAAAGGGGCAAGGGCAGTAGGGGAGAGGTCAGTGCGGGAAGTGCCCTCGGGAGGATTTTGCTGCGATGGCGGTCCTGCAAGGGATTCCTGTACTGGATCTTCCTATAAACTGTAGCGGGTTTTCGGAAGCTAGTGGAACTTTGTAAAGGCCTCGTAGTGGATCCCTAGCCATTCACCTCGGAAGTGTCTTAGGGCCTTGCAAACCCTGGCGACATGGGATACACGACTTGTGGGTAAAGATGCGCAACCTCTGCAGAGTGTAAAACTGGTATACTAGCCGTGCTCACGGTCATGAGCGGCTCGGACACTCACATGATTAAGTTATGGAACTAAACTCAATTTGTCATATGCATTGCATTGCAGGTGATGTGGTTACTTTTGTTCTACTATTTAATTGGGTTGGTATTTACTTATACTTAGTAACTGCTAATAAAATTTTGACCAACTTTAAAAGCAATGCTCAGCTCTAACCATCTTCTTTGGTAAGCCTTACACTTCACGTGAGCTCCCACCTTTGGCGGGTTCATACACATTATTCCCCACAACTTGTTGAGCGATGAACGTATGTGAGCTCACTCTTGCTGTCTCACATACACCACAGGTCAAGACCAGGTACTGCAGGATGATGCTCATGGAGGATGCTGTGATGAGTTCGTGAGAGGTCTAGGTCGTCGTCTCCCAGTCAACTTTGGGTTGCTGGACCGTTGTCTCCTTATAATGTAATTATTTATTTTGTACAGAACTCCTGTTGTATATAAAGATGTGACATTCGATCCTGTGCCACTATACATCATATGTATGAGACTTGGTCCCAGCATACCTGGTGTTTATGTTAGCGCCCGGGTTTTGGACCCCTAAAATCCGGGTGTTACAGAAGTGGTATCAGAGGAATGTTGACTGTAGGACGAAACCTAGATAGAACTGGACAACCATTATCTACTTACCTTTGCTACTCTGATTCTTTTCTAAACTTTTCTTAATCCTTTCTCATCTATTTCCGCTTTACTCTGATTATTCTTACCTTTATCTTTCTAAGAACAAATGTGGATTTCACACTTTGAAATCCTGTGCCTAAAGTGACTTTAGGAATAGGAGACCTAATCCTAGGAACAAAAACAAAACTATTTTTATAAGTGTCTATGTATTTGAATGTTTGTTATTATGATACTTGTTTGATTTGGATCTTTGATTGAGTGTGATGGGTTGTGGAGTAGTGTCCACAATTGCATCTGCATATACACATAGGTATAAAAATATATTTACAAAATAACTAGACAACCTAGATTATCCCCATTGGAACATATCTAGCTTAAGAGATTTATCTTATCATAAAAGCTCTCATTCTAACCAATTCATCTTATCTTAAAAGATTCTTCCTTACCTTAATAGATCCATCTCATCTTAAAAGATACTCATCTTATCTTGAAAAGATTTTATCTCATCCTAATAGATCTAACTGGTCTCAAAAGATTCTATCTTATCTTTATGGATCCATCTTGTCCTAATAAGCATACTTATCCACCCTAGTTTAACAACCATGATCTAATGCAAATTAATTAGATCTTATCTAGTCAAACAAGTCACAACCTAGATCTGATCAAATCTAAAGTGACTTATCACACATGTTAGATAATACTGATGAAATAGTTTAGACTCTACCCCTATAGAACAGTTCTTAACTTAGTTCACCCTACACTAAATAAAGAATGAGAAACCAACCCAACCAATAGAGTCTTGATGGATTGCATGACCTGCCTATCCCCACCTAACATCAAACAAACTTTTGACCTACATCATGTAGTCTATCTCATCCATACCTATACTAACCATATTCCCCAGTCCAATAATATACACTAACTCCTAATCAATGAGACAAGACAAGGAAAGATGAGCACCAACTCAAGTCTTCAAGGATCAAATGAGGCCACCAAGATGAATCAAGATCCACAAAATCTTGGAGGAAGTCTTTTCTTATCCTACTCTTTCTTACCCAAACCTATATATATCCTAAAGACATCTTCTATCCTACATAATAAAGTGGACATACATATATTACCCATGCTCTCCTATCACTTATTAATAATAAAAAAAAGAGACTCTTGATTTTGAACTAATTAGAAACTAAAAGCTAAATTTCAAATCACTCTTCCTATATCCTCTTTCTTACAAATCTCGAGGACGAGATTATTTTTAAGGGGGGTAGGATTTGTAGAGCCCAAAAATTTGTATCAAAGAAAAATAAGGTTATAAATAAATAAATAAAATGCCTCTCATGATAAAGTTATTGTATTGTTGCACTTTGTATTCAAAATTGTGAAACAAGCTTAAGCTAAGAAAACTAGAATTTGAAAATGGAAATATAAAATAAAAGAGAAGGGAAGAACTAAGAAAATACTACATAAAATAAAATAAAAATCAGAATAAACATCCTTCACCCTTAAATTATTAAATTACACCATTCAAACTGAGGACAAGTTATTTCACAAAGTTTGAATTTAAACTTGAACTCAAATTGGATTTGAAAATGGAGAAAAGAAAATAGAAAATAAAAAGAAAAAGAATAAAACCTGCTGTTGGGCCTGGATCGCGCTTTTCGGCCCACTTAAGGAATCATACCGCGCAGCCCATTGCACCTCCACTCGGCGCCGACAGGCGGGGCCACCCCGTCAGCCTCGCTTTGCCTCTCGTGCGCCATCTCGCCCCGTGCGCGCGTCACTGGATGGCGGGGCCCACGTAACAGCCTCCTCCCTCCTTCCTCCTCCGTTCACCGCAGCTGGTGCTGTTGGATGGAACGAAATCGTGCGTGCTCGGCAACGGACGCAACAGGGATGCTCGGGATTCCGTTGAAATCCACAACCACCCGCGGATTCCGCGCTCGGCGCGACCATCCTTTCCCCAATAATCTCGCGTGGCTCGGGGTATAAAAGGGAGCCCAGGGAATCACCGCCGCCACCATTGATTCAAGCACATACGGCCGTTTGGGGCGCGATGATGGGTCCTTGGGCTTCGTCGGGAGCTCAGGGTCATACTCGTCGCGGCGCTAGGGACGGAAACCGGCTGATAATCGAGGAATTTCTCACCGTCGTTCGTGGCCGCCATGGATCCGCCCCTCACCCGTGGACGGGGTACCTCGATGTCCTAACCACAGGTAAATGTGCCCTAGACCTGCTCGCCGAAGTCTCAACAACGCGTAGATTCATTTCGATTTGAAGGTGTCCACTGGGGGAAAGCTCCTCGCTCGGTCATGGCCATGGCGCCGCCGCCGCCGTGGTGCGCGCACAGGGCCGCCCGACTCGGATAGGGGTGAAGGAGACGCTTCTTTGACCGGTGATCTGGAAATGGACGGTGTAGAATAGATCATGGCATACCTCTTGCGGCTTAGAGTCTTGACCGTTGGATCCACATCGTGCGGGCACGGTTACATCTCGCTTTAATTAAATCCTCACCACAGATCTCTGAATCAATGGCGGATAGCGGCGTACCGGTTCACCAATGTGTCATCTAATCGGGGCCATCGGAATGTGATCCAACGGCTCTGTGATCGCCATACCCCTTCATCCTGAGACTTTTGCATAAGAACCCCTCGGGTTTCACTAAATCAACCCGCCGTCCTGTGCGGGTGTATCCTGAGTCTTAGAAATTTACGTGTTAGCCCCTGGACTTTCTGATAATTGACGCCTAGTCCAGAGTTGTTTAAAAACCAGAAAAATACATTTAAAAACGAATTTTTAGTATTAATTAAATGCCAGAATTTGTATAATTCATAGTAAATTCATTTTAACTCCAAATTGAGTCATTCCAGGTGCAATAATTTTGTATTAATATTGTTTATCACCTAGTACCTTTGTTTAACCATGAAACTTGAATTAAAATTGTTCATTTGGGTTAATCTATTCTAGGTGCTTAATAACTTCAGAAATTCATAACTAAATAACTATAACTCCAAATTTAGTGATTCTTGTCCCTACGATCTCGTAGCAACGCGTAGATTATTATTATTCAGTTTGTACTTATGTTTGGTGTAATGTTAATCTTGCCTATACCATGTTTGTTTGTATTGCTACGACTAGAGCGAGGTCACGTGTCATCTGAAGAGCAAGTTGGTACCTGGAATCTCAAGTCCCAGGCAAGTTGTGCCCTTGATCACTTCTTTTCACCTACTCATGTTCTAATTAATCATAATGATCTGCATAGGTTAATTTTGATGGGACCCAATAGGTTACCCTAGTTTGTCTATCTTTATACCTTGTTTACCACTGAACTTTCTGGGTAGTACTTGCTAGTGCTATATGTGGTTTTGGGTATGAAGATTACACTATTCATGATTATACTTTTGTTATCAGTTGTTATTTATGGTTCATGTTAAGATCATTATGTTAATTGGAACATGGAGAACCACCCGGGAAAACAGTGCTACCACAAGGGTTTAATGGGACGCCCTTGGCTGATTAATTAGGAAAGCTAGTGGAAGACTACCTTACCCGAAAGGGGCAAGGGCAGTAGGGGAGAGGTCAGTGCGGGAAGTGCCCTCGGGAGGATTTTGCTGCGATGGCGGTCCTGCAAGGGATTCCTGTACTGGATCTTCCTATAAACTGTAGCGGGTTTTCGGAAGCTAGTGGAACTTTGTAAAGGCCTCGTAGTGGATCCCTAGCCATTCACCTCGGAAGTGTCTTAGGGCCTTGCAAACCCTGGCGACATGGGATACACGACTTGTGGGTAAAGATGCGCAACCTCTGCAGAGTGTAAAACTGGTATACTAGCCGTGCTCACGGTCATGAGCGGCTCGGACACTCACATGATTAAGTTATGGAACTAAACTCAATTTGTCATATGCATTGCATTGCAGGTGATGTGGTTACTTTTGTTCTACTATTTAATTGGGTTGGTATTTACTTATACTTAGTAACTGCTAATAAAATTTTGACCAACTTTAAAAGCAATGCTCAGCTCTAACCATCTTCTTTGGTAAGCCTTACACTTCACGTGAGCTCCCACCTTTGGCGGGTTCATACACATTATTCCCCACAACTTGTTGAGCGATGAACGTATGTGAGCTCACTCTTGCTGTCTCACATACACCACAGGTCAAGACCAGGTACTGCAGGATGATGCTCATGGAGGATGCTGTGATGAGTTCGTGAGAGGTCTAGGTCGTCGTCTCCCAGTCAACTTTGGGTTGCTGGACCGTTGTCTCCTTATAATGTAATTATTTATTTTGTACAGAACTCCTGTTGTATATAAAGATGTGACATTCGATCCTGTGCCACTATACATCATATGTATGAGACTTGGTCCCAGCATACCTGGTGTTTATGTTAGCGCCCGGGTTTTGGACCCCTAAAATCCGGGTGTTACAGCACGTCCGGTGATCGCCGGAGGAGCAGCCACGGTAATAGCCACGTTGCGCGGCCACCAGTGACTCACCCTGTCTTACAGATCACAATCCACCGCTCAAATTCGTTGCGCTCACGACCGATTGCTATAAATCGAAGCCTCCTAGAGCTCCGTAGGATCATCACGCACCCAGCCACCAAGAATTACCCTCAGTTGATCACCATCGAGCGCGAATTTTACAATTCCCCCAAATCAGGTCAACCACACCGCGAAGAACATCTCACCGTGGCCAGCACAATTCCGGTTAGTTCATACCGTCTGCTCCCTCGTTTAAGCATGCTCATGTGTCTGTGATGCTCGCCGACACACCCAATTGAACTAGGAACCCATTGATCACTGGGAACGCAAGCAAAGGTCCACGCTGTTCGCTGTCCTCGCGGGCAGAGCTAGATAGATCATCAATCATGAAATTAATTGAGGGGAAACCCTCATTAGGTCTCGGATTTGATCTCTGCCAAAGTAGGGCACCAATCCTTTCCCCGTTTGGCCAGTCTACGAGCTCGCCGGAACTCTGCCGCGCCGCTCGCCGTCGGGGACCTCGGCCTGTGAAGGGATAGAACTTGGAGGGTCTTTTTAGAAACCGCCAGTGACTCATTTAAACAGTGACGTGACCCTGCTTCCAGTTATTCAGCAAGCCAAGGGCCTTTCTGCAAAGTCCGCAGCGCGGGCGCGCACTTTCCACTTGAGTTGGGCCGTCTGGGCTAGATTTGGCCCAAAACTGTTTAAGCTTTTTCCTTTTCTTTTTCTGTAAAACTTGAGAAATCTGTAGAAAATTGTAGAAAAATGGTAAAAATGTCAAATCAATTTTCCTAGGTTCCTTATTTTCCATAGTATTTATTAAAAATAGTTTCATGATTTTTAGAACAAATAGGGAATTTTTGGAGCATTTAAAATAGCCTAAAACCTTGTTCCTGGAATTTTAGAAAATAGATGATAATTCCAAAAATCCCTAAACTTTTTATATGAACTCTAAACATTATTTAGAAGCCTTGGGTAGAGTTTGATTTGGACCTTGTTTGATAACTAGAACCCAAAACCCTACCCCTTGCCCTTTGAATTCCTTTACTGACTCCGGAAACCCTAGTTTCTCGGAGAACTGTGAAGGAAAATTGTATTCAAGACCTTAGATAATAAACTCTTATTATCTTTGCATTCTCATGAGCATTACATGGGCATTAATTATTATGTATGGTTATCTTTAGAAAACGAAGAAGAAGTTGAAGTAGGAGAGAAGACTTCACCACCACCACCTCAGGAACATCAGGCAGACAACTGTTTTTATTTTGACATCTGTGAAACTGAGCCTGAATCACCTGTAAACCAAGGCAAGCCCCGGTGCATTTGCCACCTCCTTGATGCTTTTAAAATCTTTCTCACTTGCTTGATGCATTAGGTGATAGGAGTTGAGTGCTAAAAAATTCCTGCATTACCTTCCTTGAATTTGATTACCTTCCTTGAATCCCTGTTTTACAAAAGGTTTTTCCTATGCTTAGTCTTGCTCTAGCAAAACAAAATGTTTTGTTTTTACAAAAAGATGATGTGGCAAAGTGGGAGGGATGTTTTTCAAAAACAAAACTTGATGGTGAATCCATCATGGCCGTGATGGGTTCAACATCGGAAAAGATGTACCTCTGCCAGGTACCAAACTTTGGGTTTAAAACAATTAAGTTGAGACCGGGCGGGTGACTTGCACGAGAAGGGAGTATCAGTGTAGTGTCTCCGTCTGAGTCGATTAAGGATCGTCTCGATGTAGGCTTGCTGACCGAGGACCCTTTAACTGGTCACATGTCTCGTCATGAGTAAGCTTTGCCTTGGACAGACTAATACCAGAATAAGATAACACGCAATGGCCATGGAGAGATGGCGAGAGTAGCGTGTGCCCTCCGTGGCAAGAGGCTGGACGGTGGTGTATCTGTGCTCTCGGTTGGCGTGAACCTGATCTGGTCTTAAGAACCCCGGTGGCGAGTTGACATATGCAAGGGTTAAGTGCTACATATGTCGTGTGATTGGAGATCCTCAGCTGAGTATAATCGATTCGGATCGCCGTACCTTCGCGGTTATGAAGACTTGGTCACTGCCCTATACGTAGAAATCCAGTAAAGATGAAGGGTTGTTAAGAAATTGGCTAGTGCAGGTCAAGTGTTTGAACTAGGGTAGAAAGAACTCTAGTTGCAGGTAATCTTACTTAACCTGACAAATTAAAATTTGATTTTTAAGGATCCACTTTAGTAAGCATTTCTGCAAAACAGAGTCATTGATTATTGATAAGCCTTACCTTGACTCCCTTATAGCCAGCATATCCTTGAGAGTCTTTTACTTTGTCGGGTAAGTCTTGCGAAAGTACACTTCGTACTCAGGGCTTTGTCCCATGTTGTTTTTAGGTGAAGAAGCGACAAACTTTTGTTGCTTCTGTTCTAAGGTGGTACCCAAAGATGAACAACAAGACTAGAGCTGCGGGAGGGAAGGCCCTCCATTAAAAACTTTTTACTATCTATTTGGGGAGGAGTTTTTGCCTCCCATGGTTTGTAATAATAATAATACTCTACACTCGTATATTTTATCCTGGTCTGTAAATATTTATCTCTGTCTTACTTTTAAATAAAACTAAGATATTATAACTGCTTCCGCACTTCCGCATCTCCGATGATTTGTAATGTCTGCGTGACGGGTGAAACGCTCTTGGGAAAGGTAAGAAAAGCAGATACCGAACTTGTCAAGTGATTCAGGGGCACCTGCAGTGTTGTCTGAGGTCCGTTGGACAAGGACAACTGTAGGTGGGCCTAATGACTTGGGAGGTTCCGTCACAAAGCGCTCCTGCTTCAAATGCGGTAAGATCGGTCACTTTATTGCTCAATGTCCCGATAATGAGAATGACCAGGCACAAGAAAGACATGAAAAGAAAAAGAACTACAAGAAGACGAAGGGCGAGGCGCACCTTGGAAAGGAGTGGGACTCTGACTGCTCTTCATCCGACTCTGACGATGAGGGACTGACCGCCTCAGCCTTCGACAAATCTTCACTCTTCCCCAACGAACACCATACGTGTCTCATGGCCAAGGAGAAAAAGGGTAAGTGTTCAAAATACCTCTAAGTATACTACTAGCGATGATGATTCTAGTGATGATGAAGTAGATTATACTGATTTATTTAAGGGCTTAGATAGAGCTAAAGTAGATAAAATCAATGAGTTGATTGATGCACTAAATGAAAAGGATATATTGTTAGAAAAACAAGAGGATATTTTATATGAGGAGCATGATAAGTTTGTTATTCTGCAAAAATCTCTTGCTTTAGAAACTAAGAGAAATGAAATGCTATCTTCTGAGTTATCTACTTGCCATGAATCTATCTCTAGTTTAAAGATTTTGAATGATGATTTAAATTCTAAGCTAGAGGTAGTTAATAAATCTAGTTCATGTGTAGAACATGTTGTAATTTGCAATAGATGCAAGGATTTTGATATTGATGCTTGTGATGAACATCTTGCGTCCATTGCTAAATTAAATGATGAGGTGACAAGTCTTAATGCTCAACTTAAGACTTGCAAAATTAATTGTGATCAATTAAAATTTGCTAGGGATGCCTACACCGTTGGTAGACACCCCTCAATTAAGGATGGGCTTGGCTTTCAAAGGGAAGCCAAGAACTTAACAAGCCAAAAGGCTCCCATTCTCAACAAGGAGAAAGGGGAGGCTCCTATGGCTAGTAGTTCTAAAAAATGTCATGCCTACATTTATGATAGAAAATTTTCTAGAAATGCTCATTATAATAGGAGTTATGATGCGTTTAATTCACATGCCATGTTTGCTTCTAGCTCTACTTTTGTGCATGGTAGAAGTAAGCCTAGGAGAAATCATGTTGTGCATCATGTGCCTAGTAGAGTATTTAATGAACCTTCCACTATTTACCATGCTTGCAATACTTCTTTTGCAATTTTTTGTGAGAATGAAAAAGTAATTGCTAGGAAGTTGGGATCCAAATGCAAGGGAGATAAGACCTATATTTGGGTTCCAAAGGCTATTGTGACTAACATTGTAGGACCCAACAAGAGTTGGGTACCTAAAACCCAAGTGTAAATTACCTTGCAGGTTTATGCATCCGGGGGCTCAAGCTGGATTATCGACAGCGGATGCACAAACCATATGACGGGGGAGAAGAAGATGTTCACCTCCTACGTCAAGAACAAGGATTCCCAGGATTCGATCATCTTTGGAGATGAGAACCAAGGCAAGGTCAAAGGATTGAGAAAGATAGCCATTACATCAGTATTCTATCTCCAATGTGTTCTTAGTTGAATCGCTCGGGTACAACTTATTGTCTGAGTCAATTATGTAACATGGGTTATAATTGTCTATTTACAAATATAGATGATTCTGTCTTTAGAAGGAGTGATGGTTCATTAGCGTTTAAGGGTGTATTAGACGACAAACTCTACTTAGTTGATTTTTTGAAAGAGGAGGCCGATCTAGATGCATGCTTAATAGCTAAGACTAGCATGGGCTGGCTGTGG
Organism: Zea mays; assembly: GCF_902167145.1. NCBI lineage: Eukaryota > Viridiplantae > Streptophyta > Magnoliopsida > Poales > Poaceae > Zea > Zea mays. The sequence continues at coordinate 3,215,136 of NC_050098.1, read as the reverse complement.
CATCGCCGTCTAGCACATGTTGGGATGAAGAACCTTCATAAACTTCTAAAGGGAGAACACGTGTTTGGACTAACCAATGTCTGCTTCGAGAAAGACAGACCTTGTGCAGCTTGTCAGGCAGGGAAACAGGTGGGAAGCACTCATCACAACAAGAATGTGATGACAACATCAAGACCACTTGAGCTTCTTCACATGGACCTCTTCGGACTCGTCGCCTACCTTAGCATCGGGGGAAGTAAGTATGGTCTTGTAATTGTAGATGACTTTTCCCGCTTCACTTGGGTATTCTTTTTGTAGGATAAATCAGAAACCCAAGGGACCCTAAAGCGCTTTCTAAGGAGGGCTCAAAACGAATTTGAGCTCAAGGTAAAAAAAGATAAGGAGCGACAATGGGTCCGAGTTCAAGAATATGCAAGTGGAGGAGAATCTTGATGAAGAAGGCGTCAAGCATGAGTTCTCCGCTCCCTACACACCACAACAAAACAGTGTGGTAGAGAGGAAGAACAGGACGCTCATCGACATGGCGAGGATGATGCTTGGAGAATTCAAGACGCCCGAGCGGTTTTGGTCGGAAGCTGTGAACACAGCCTGACACGCCATAAACCGGCTCTATTTGCATCGTCTTCTCAAGAAGACCTCCTACGAACTTCTTACCGGTAACAAACCCAATATCTCTTACTTTCGTGTATTTGGGAGCAAATGCTACATTTTGGTGAAGAAAGGTAGGCATTCCAAATTTGTTCCCAAAGTTGTAGAAGGGTTTTTACTAGGATATGACTCAAATACAAAGGTGTATAGAGTTTTCAACAAATCATTGGGTTTGGTTGAAGTCTCTAGCGATGTTGTATTTGATGAGACAAATGGCTCTCCAAGAGAGCAAGTTGATCTTGATGATATAGATGAAGATGATATTCCAACGACCGCAATACGCCCCATGGCGATTGGAGACGTGCGACCGTAGGAACAACAAGAGCAAGATCAACCTTCTTCCTCAACAATGGTGCATCCCCCAACTCAAGATGATGAACATGTCCCTCAAGAAGAGGCGTGTGATCAAGGGGGAGCACAAGAAGAACAAGTTATGGAGGAAGAAGCACCACTCGCCCCTCCAACTCAAGTCCGAGCGACGATTCAAAGGAATCATCCGTTGACCAGATTCTAGGTGACATAAGCAAGGGAGTAACTACTCGCTCAAGATTAGCTAACTTTTGTGAGCATTACTCGTTTGTCTCTTCTATTGAGCCTTTCAGGGTAGAAGAGGCCTTGCAAGATCCGGACTGGGTGTTGGCCATGCAGGAAGAGCTCAACAACTTCAAGAGGAACAAAGTTTGGTGCCTGGTGCCACATCCTAAGCAAAATGTTGTGGGAACCAAGTGGGTGTTTGTCGGGGACCATAATTAGGGGTACCCTCAAGACGCCTAATTCTCAGCTGGTAACCCCCATCAGCATAAAGCTGCAAAGGCCTGATGGGTACGATTAAGTCAGGGATCAGTCCACACGAGTGACTCGATCACGCTTCACCCGAGCCTAGCCTCGGCCAAGGGCAGCCGACCTCGAGAGACTTCCGTCTCGCCCGAGGCCCCCTTTTATGGCGGACACATCACCGGCTCGCCCGAGGCCTTGGCTTCGCTCAGAAACAACCTTGACTAAATCGCCACACCGACTGACCAAATTGCAGGGGCATTTAACGCAAAGGTGGCCTGACACCTTTATCCTGACACGCGCCCCCGGCAGAGCCGAAGTGACCGCCGTCACTCCACCGCTCCACTGGCCAGTCTGACAGGAGGACAGCGCCGCCTGCGCCACTCCGACTGCAGTGCCACTCGACAGAGTGAGTCTGACAGGCAGTCAGGCCTTGCCAAAGGCACCACGGCGAACTCCGCTCCGCCCGACCCCAGGGCTCGGACTCGGACTAAGACCCGGAAGACGGCGAACTCCGCTCCGCCCGACCCCAGGGCTCGGACTCGGGCTAAGACCCGGAAGACGGCGAACTCCGCTCCGCCCGACCCCAGGGCTCGGACTCGGGCTAAGACCCGGAAGACGGCGAACTCCGCTCCGCCCGACCCCAGGGCTCGGACTCGGGCTAAGACCCGGAAGACGGCGAACTCCGCTCCGCCCGACCCCAGGGCTCGGACTCGGGCTAAGACCCGGAAGACGGCTGTAACGCCCCGAATTTTGCAGTTGAATTTTTTCTTTTCTTTACTCGCCAAATTCGGGCGTTACCTTTTCTTTTTCTTTTTGCCCTCGCTAGACCTTGACTTTTTCCAAAGCTAGCGGGATTCGGTTTGGAATTCCCGTGTAAAGAAAAACTCAAAAAAATACTTTATGTTGTTTGATGCACCATGCCGAGCTATGCATTCTTTGATTGTTTGAAAGTGCAAATGCATTCATCTAGGAAGATCGGATTTCGAAAACAGGGAAATAATCTTTTCTTTTTCTTTCTCTTTCTTTCTCTCTCCCTCTTCCCCTTTCCCTCTCTCCCGCGCCATGGGCTCCTTGGCCGGCCCAGCCGCCCCTTGGCCGGCCCAAGCCCCCTGCGCGCCCCCCCTCTTGGGCCTTGGCAGGCCCAACCGCCCCCCCACCTCCCCTTTTTCCCCAATTCTCTCTCCCTCCCTCTCATTTTCTCTCATTTTCTCTCCCCCACCCTAAGCCGCCGCCGCCCTCGCCGTCGGCCGCCCCTCGCTGGTGAGCCCCCCTCCTCCCTCTCTCCCTCTTCCCTCCCTCTCCCCTCCCCCTCCTCTCTCCTCGGCAGCCCGGCCGCCTGGCCGCCCTGGCCTGGCCGCCTTGGCCGCGCCCCCAGCCGGCCGCTGCCGCGCCGCCCTGGCCCCAGCCGGCCACGGCCGCCCCTGGCCGCGCGCCCCAGCCCCCGCCTGGCCAGCCCCAGCCGGCCCCTGGCCAGCCCCGGCCGCCCGCCTGGCCGCCCCCGGCCGCCCTGGCCCCTGGCCGCGTCCCCCTGCGCAGGGCCGGTTCAACCGCCCTAGGGCCGGTTCAACCACCCCCCCTCTGTTTTTTTTTTATTTTTTTATATTTTTATTTTATTTTATTTACTTTCTGTGATCCTAGTTACTTTATTTTAGGTAGGTTAATCATTGTTCATGTTATTGAAATAGGAAGTTTAATTTAAAATTCTGTTATGCTAGTTGATTCATGTAGTTAATTGTTTATCTCGTGCAATGTTGATCAACTTAAAATGATTAGGTTTCCATTAGTGTATATGTAACAGAATTCTTTTGTTAAGAACCAATTGTAATTGATCGTTAGTGCATAAGATTTAACCCCCTGCGAGACCCTTTCCCGTTTCTTTCTAACCATAACAAATGCGATATCGAATGTCATACTTGATGCATATTCACTTTATTTGTCATCTTGTATGGTGTACTGTTCTTTTGTATTAAATATGTGGATGGATGTATGTATGTTTGCAATCGCATAGAGAATGATCCGGTCGAAGAGCCCGAGGAATTCGCAGGAGAAGCCTCTGAGCAGCAGTCGGTTGGTGGAGGCAAGTGTCCTTTGACCTATCTCTGTCCTAATCATTCTTTAATTCACCTCCCGCATCACACATTTATGCCTAAGGATTGACTAGCTTTTGTTATCCATGTCCTTGTTTACCTATTTGGGTCGGATTATTACTGCTTAGTTTGATGCTATTGCTCAACTTTAATCAATGAACATGATGTGGTTATCTATGATACGCTGTTTTCCCGTTCTTATTTATGATTATACTTGTGGCATTTAAGGGGACTCGAGCGGTTTCTCGAGTGCCTCTCCGTAAGGACCTGTTCAATGGATGACCGCCCGGGAAAACAGTGCAACCATGAGGGTGGAATGGGGTGCCCTTAGCTGAATAATTAGAGGATCCGGGGTGTAGTTCGCTTCGCCGTCGTGCCGTCAATGGGGCTCGGTGTATGCGGCTCGCTCTGCCAAGGTTGATTTGTCCCTTGGGGAGGAGTGCGGTACATTTAGGAAACCTAACGGGTGGCTACAGCCCCGGGGAATCTTTGTAAAGGCTTCGTAGTGAATCCTTGGCCATTCACCTCGGGAGTGAATAAGGGTCTTGCAAGCCCGGGCCAGAGAGGGAATCACGGCTTGTGGGTAAAGTGCACAACCTCTGCAGAGTGTTATGAAACTGATATATCAGCCGTGCTCGCGGTTATGAGCGGCCAAGGGAGCTCCAGAGATTAGTGATACTTGATCAGAGATACTTTGGTACAGGTGACAATGAGATTGATGGTTCTGATTACGATTATGGTATTGGTAAGTGGTATTCTTTCCGTTTGGAAAGGATACATTAGGCTAATAACTTGGGTTAATGTTAAAACCTGGCTTCTACTAGTAAGTAATAACCTGACCAACTAAAAGCAACTGCTTGACTTATCCCCACATAAAGCTAGTCCACTACAGCCAAACAGGATACTTGCTGAGTATGTTGATGTGTACTCACCCTTGCTCTACACACCAAACCCCCCCAGGTTGTCAGCATTGCAACCACTGCTCAGGCGAAGATGAAGCTGTGGAAGGAGACTTCCAGGAGTTCCAAGACTACGACGAGTTCTAGGTGTGGGTTAGCGGCAACCCCCAGTCGGCTGCCTGTGAAGGCCGCGGTTATCTACGTTTCTTTTCCGCACTTTGATTTATTGTAAGAACTATATGGACGTCTCAGACGTATGATGTAATCGACTATTTCCCTTATTAATACTATTTTGAGCACTGTGTGATGATGTCCATATTATGTAACTGCTGTGTACGTGAATAACTGATCCTGGCACGTACATGGTTCGCATTCGGTTTGCCTTCTAAAACCGGGTGTGACATAAGTGGTATCAAAGCCGTGCTGACTGTAGGACCGCTAACCTAGAGTAGAATGGTCGTTCTAAGGACTATAGACCTCTGTCCCTACCTTGACTTTGATATCTCTTCAAAAGTTGGTCCTACCGACCAAACCTATGTTCTACTATATATTATACCTTGCTAAAAAATTGTGTTTCATTCTTATCCTTCATTTACTTATTACTTGCTGGTCATATTAATTCTGTTCTCACCCTTTTGCTTGCGATGTCTTTTGTAGATGGCTCGACTTAGACACACTGCACGAAAGTCCGTCATCCCCTTCTTACCCTCCCGCCTTGCTGAGCGTCCGCTTCGCCGTCCCGTGGCCGGACAGTCCAGCCACTTGGAGAGACTACACCACCGCCTGCGTGAGGAGCAGGAACGTCGACGACAGGAGCAGCAGGGCTCTTCTTTCTCGCTCCACCAGGAGATAGAGTCTGTGAGGAGCTGCTCTCCTGTGCTTCCTCTGGAGGCGCCCCCTGCACCACCACTGGGCGCCCCAGCTTCTGGAGTAGCTGCTGGAGGAGACCCAGACGACGGAGATGGCGACGACAGCTCGAGCCACGACACCGACTTCTCGGCTAACCCTGAGCCGGAAGGATGGGTTGCTCGACCCATCACTCGTGACGCTGCTCGCGGGTGTCACTTCCACGATGCGCTCGACACCCTGCTACGTCGGGCATTTGACCGGCATACTTGGTCCGTCGAGTATCGCTGTGTGGTCTACCAGCATAGTCGCGGGGTCTACCCGGACCGCTGGGAGGCGACTTGCTTGGTGCGCTGCCCGGAGGACAGTCTCCAGGGTGCAGAGGCCTGCTCAGAGCACTATTCTATCTCTGAACGGGACTCAGCTGAGGCAGCCATGCAAGATGCTGCACGGCGTGCGCTTTCGCACTACTGCTCGGTTTTCGGTGGGGCAGCTGACGGTCTTGACCTGAAGTATTACCCCCGCCGTCCATCTGGCAGCACAGGAGGCGTGATTGTCTCACCTGTCGGTGAGGGCAATCCTAGGTTGAGCAACAGAGTCAACCTAGCCGCCGTGCTAAACACGGAGCTGGACCATGCATTAGACGAGCTGAGTAGGGCTCGTGCTGAGATCGCCCTGCTGCGGGCTGAGCGCGCGGAACGTCGTCATCTAGATGGTGGTTCCCCCGCTCCCGTCGGGACTCAGCACCCGTACCGCTCACCTCAGCGTGGACACCAGCCTTATGGCAATCCCGACTGCAAGACCAAGATAAATCTAGAACCATAGATCGTTAGAGTTGGATCTTGTAATTAATACGAAATATATATACATAGAAGCTTCAGTCTTAGCGTTAGTCTCGCTCTTAGTTAAGTCTTAGTTAGACAGGGTAGTTTGCTATATCCTGTGCATTTATGTTTGTCATGATGAACTATGTTTGGTTTGGATCTTTGTAATGATTGTCACCAGAGTGTGGGTATCCCCTGCATTTTGGTTTACCTATTATGTTAATAAAGTTAGTTATATAGTTGGGAAACCTCTTATTCCACTTTCCTCTTTATCTGAGAAGCTGTGTGGTCTGTGTTGGAGATCAGTGAAGATGCTCATCTGTTCAGTGCTGTTGAAGAATTCTATTCTCTTTCCTTATGCTGCAAGATTTGCCAGATCAGTTCTGATGTGTGGTTGCATTCTGCAGATGTCAGAGAACAGGCGCAGAGGAGGAAGGCGTGCTCAACAGGAGCGAGCCGCTCCGCAGGATGAGGTGCCCCAGCAGCAGCACCTGCCGCCCCCGCCCCCGATGTCGATCGAGCAGATGTTTCTGATGCAGACTCAGGCAGTTCAGGCCATCGGTCAGACTCTGGCCGCCATTCAGCAGCAGCAGCAGCAACAACAGCAGCAAGCACCACCCCAGCCTCAGATGCCTCAGATGCCCAGAGACAAGTGTGCTGAATTCATGAGAGGTCATCCCCCAACGTTCGCTCACTCTTCTGACCCCATGGATGCTGAAGATTGGCTGCGCACTGTGGAGCGGGAGTTGCATACCGCTCAGTGTGATGACAGGGAGAAAGTTCTGTATGGTCCCCGTCTGTTGAGAGGAGCAGCCCAATCATGGTGGGAGTCTTACCTCGCCACCCATGCCAACCCCGACACCATCACCTGGGAAGAATTCAGAGGTAGCTTTCGTCAGTACCACGTGCCTGCAGGTCTGATGACAGTGAAGAAGGAGGAGTTCCTGGCCCTTAAGCAAGGGTCATCATCTGTCAGTGAGTATCGAGACAGGTTTCTGCAATTGTCTCGCTATGCTCCTGAGGATGTCAACACTGACGCCAAGCGACAATACCGTTTTCTGAGAGGCTTGGTCGACCCCCTGCAGTATCAACTGATGAATCACACCTTCCCGACATTCCAGCACCTGATTGATAGAGCGATCATGACAGAAAGGAAGCGTAAGGAGATGGAAGATCGTAAGCGCAAGATCAGTGGACCCCAGCCTGGAAGCAGCAGCCGCCCTCGTTTTTCAGGCAATCAACCTCAGCAGTTCAGGCAGAACCAGCGTCCACCTCAGCAGCGTCAGCAGCATCAGCAGTTCCAAAGGCAGTATCCTCAGCATCAGTACCAGAACCGTCAGAGCAATCAGTCAGGAGGTCAGTTTCAAAGGCAGAATCAGCAAGCACCCCGTCTTCCTGCCCCAGCAAACCAGCAGAACAGTCAGGCAGCACCAGCTTAGGTTGGAAACAGGGCATGTTTCCACTGTGGAGAGCAGGGCCATTGGGTGATGCAATGTCCGAAGAAGGCAGCCCAGCAGCAGTCAGGCCCCAATGCCCCAGCAAAGCAGAATGTGTCTCAGCCTGGAGCAGGCAACCGCCCTCAACAGCGCTATAATCATGGAAGATTGAATCACTTGGAGGCTGAAGCAGTTCAGGAGACCCCCGGCATGATAGTAGGTATGTTCCCAGTCGACTCCCATATTGCAGAAGTGTTATTTGATACTGGAGCAACGCATTCTTTCATTACTGCATCATGGGTAGAAGCACATAATCTTCCAACTACTACCATGTCAACCCCCATTCAAATTGACTCAGCTGGTGGTAGAATTCGAGCTGATAGCATTTGTTTAAATATAAGTGTGGAAATAAGGGGGATAGCGTTTCCCACCAACCTTATAGTAATGGGTACTCAGGGAATAGATGTCATCCTAGGGATGAATTGGTTAGATAAGTATCAGGCAGTTATCAGTTGTGATAAAAGGACAATCAAGTTGGTGTCCCCACTAGGAAAGGAAGAGGTGACCGAGTTAGTCCCACCTGAGCCGAAGAAAGGAAGTTGTTATCAGATGGCTGTCGATAGCAGTGAAGCAGATCCAATTGAGAGTATCAAGGTTGTGTCTGAATTCCCAGATGTGTTTCCAAAGGATTTACCGGGTATGCCACCAGAGCGGAAAGTTGAGTTTGCCATAGAGCTTCTTCCTGGAACCGCCCCCATCTTTAAGAGAGCTTACAGAATATCCGGACCAGAGTTGGTTGAGCTTAAGAAGCAGATTGATGAGCTGTCAGAGAAAGGTTACACCCGGCCAAGCACCTCGCCTTGGGCCGCCCCTGTCTTATTTGTGGAAAAGAAAGATGGCACCAAGAGGATGTGCATCGATTATCGAGCTTTGAATGAGGTCACGATCAAGAACAAGTATCCCTTACCCAGAATAGAAGATCTGTTCGACCAGTTGAGAGGAGCCAGTGTGTTCTCCAAGATTGATCTGAGGTCAGGTTATCATCAGCTCAGGATCCGACCTTCGGACATTCCGAAGACGGCATTCATTACCAAGTATGGTTTGTATGAGTTCACAGTGATGTCCTTTGGTTTGACCAATGCACCAGCGTTCTTCATGAATCTGATGAACAGTGTATTCATGGATTACCTTGATAAGTTTGTGGTGGTATTCATTGATGACATTCTGATTTATTCCCAAAGCGAAGAAGAGCACGCAGATCATTTGAGGATGGTATTACAGAGATTGCGAGAGCACTAGTTGTACGCAAAGTTGAGCAAGTGTGAGTTCTGGATCAGCAAAGTCCTGTTCTTGGGTCACATAATCAACAAGGAAGGATTGGCTGTGGATCCGAAGAAAGTGGCAGACATTCTGAACTGGAAAGCGCCAACAGATGCTCGAGGAATCAAGAGTTTCATTGGAATGGCCGGATACTATCGGCGATTCATTGAAGGGTTTTCGAAGATTGCAAAACCAATGACAGCGTTGCTAGGCAACAAAGTTGAGTTCAAATGGACCCAGAAATGCCAAGAGGCCTTTGAAGCGCTGAAAGAGAAGCTGACTACAGCGCCTGTCCTAGTCTTGCCTGATGTGCACAAGCCCTTCTCGGTGTATTGTGATGCTTGTTACACAGGTTTGGGATGTGTGTTGATGCAAGAGGGAAGAGTTGTGGCTTACTCGTCCCGACAGTTGAAGGTTCATGAGAAGAACTACCCAATCCATGATCTAGAGTTGGCAGCAGTGGTTCACGCACTGAAGACATGGAGGCACTATCTGTATGGACAGAAATGCGATGTTTACACAGATCACAAGAGTCTGAAGTACATATTCACTCAGACAGAGCTGAACATGAGGCAACGAAGATGGTTAGAGCTGATCAAAGACTATGAGTTGGAGATTCATTACCATCCAGGCAAAGCAAACGTAGTGGCAGATGCTTTGAGCAGAAAGAGCCAAGTCAATCTGATGGTCGCTCGTCCGATGCCTTATGAGTTGGCCAAGGAGTTCGACAGGTTGAGTCTCGGGTTTCTGAACAATTCGCGAGGAGTCACAGTTGAATTGGAACCTACCTTGGAGCGAGAAATCAAAGAAGCGCAGAAGAATGATGAAAAGATCAGTGAGATTCGGCGATTGATTCTAGATGGCAGAGGCAAAGATTTTCGAGAAGATGCTGAAGGCGTGATATGGTTCAAAGACCGCTTATGTGTTCCCAATGTCCAGTCTATTCGGGAGTTGATTCTCAAGGAAGCTCATGAGACAGCCTATTCGATTCACCCTGGTAGTGAGAAGATGTATCAGGATCTGAAGAAGAAATTCTGGTGGTACGGAATGAAGAGGGAAATCGCAGAGCATGTGGCTAAGTGCGATAGTTGTCGAAGAATTAAGGCAGAGCACCAGAGACCAGCTGGATTGTTGCAACCGTTGCAGATCCCTCAGTGGAAATGGGATGAAATTGGTATGGATTTCATAGTCGGATTGCCTCGCACTCGAGCCGGCTACGATTCTATTTGGGTAGTGGTGGACCGTTTGACCAAGTCAGCCCACTTCATACCTGTCAAGACCAACTATAGCAGTGCAGTATTGGCAGAATTGTATATGTCTCGGATCGTTTGTCTTCATGGTGTGCCAAAGAAGATAGTGTCAGACAGAGGAACGCAGTTCACCTCTCATTTCTGGCAGCAGTTGCATGAAGCCTTGGGCACACATCTGAATTTCAGTTCAGCTTATCACCCGCAGACAGATGGCCAGACTGAAAGGACCAATCAAATTCTCGAAGATATGTTGAGAGCCTGTGCGTTGCAAGATCAGTCCGGATGGGACAAGCGATTGCCTTATGCAGAGTTTTCCTATAACAACAGTTACCAGGCCAGTTTGAAGATGTCACCATTTCAGGCGCTTTATGGAAGGAGTTGTAGAACTCCGTTGCAATGGGATCAGCCTGGAGAGAAGCAAGTGTTTGGGCCAGACATTCTGCTTGAAGCCGAAGAGAACATCAAGATGGTCCAAGAGAATCTGAAGATAGCGCAATCGAGGCAGCGAAGCTATGCAGACACAAGAAGAAGAGAGCTGAGTTTCGAGGTTGGAGACTTTGTCTATCTGAAAGTGTCACCGATCAGAGGAGTCAGAAGATTCGGAGTGAAAGGCAAGCTAGCACCCCGCTACATTGGTCCGTACCAGATCCTCTCAAAGCGTGGAGAAGTGGCTTATCAGCTCAGCCTGCCAGAGAATTTGTCTGCTGTGCATGATGTCTTTCATGTGTCTCAGTTGAAGAAGTGCTTGCGTGTGCCAGAAGAGCAGTTGCCAGTGGAAGGTCTTGAGGTCCAGGAGGACTTGACCTATGTTGAGAAGCCAGCTCAGATCCTTGAGGTTGCAGACCGAGTCACCCGAAGGAAGACCATCAGAATGTGCAAAGTCAGATGGGATCACCACTCTGAGGAAGAAGCAACCTGGGAGCGTGAAGATGATCTGATGGCTAAGTACCCAGAGCTCTTTGCTAGCCAGCCCTGAATCTCGAGGGCGAGATTCTTTTAAGGGGGATAGGTTTGTAACGCCCCGAATTTTGCAGTTGAATTTTTTCTTTTCTTTACTCGCCAAATTCGGGCGTTACCTTTTCTTTTTCTTTTTGCCCTCGCTAGACCTTGACTTTTTCCAAAGCTAGCGGGATTCGGTTTGGAATTCCCGTGTAAAGAAAAACTCAAAAAAATACTTTATGTTGTTTGATGCACCATGCCGAGCTATGCATTCTTTGATTGTTTGAAAGTGCAAATGCATTCATCTAGGAAGATCGGATTTCGAAAATAGGGAAATAATCTTTTCTTTTTCTTTCTCTTTCTTTCTCTCTCCCTCTTCCCCTTTCCCTCTCTCCCGCGCCATGGGCTCCTTGGCCGGCCCAGCCGCCCCTTGGCCGGCCCAAGCCCCCTGCGCACCCCCCCTCTTGGGCCTTGGCAGGCCCAACCGCCCCCACCTCCCCTTTTTCCCCAATTCTCTCTCCCTCCCTCTCATTTTCTCTCATTTTCTCTCCCCCACCCTAAGCCGCCGCCGCCCCTACCCCCCTGCCCTAGCGCCGGCCGCCGCCCTCGCCGTCGGCCGCCCCTCGCCGGTGAGACCCCCCTCCTCCCTCTCTCCCTCCTCCCTCCCTCTCCCCTCCCCCTCCTCTCTCCTCAGCAGCCCGGCCGCCTGGCCGCCCTGGCCTGGCCGCCTTGGCCGCGCCCCCAGCCGGCCGCTGCCGCGCCGCCCTGGCCCCAGCCGGCCACGGCCGCCCCTGGCCGCGCGCCCCAGCCCCCGCCTGGCCAGCCCCAGCCGGCCCCTGGCCAGCCCCGGCCGCCCGCCTGGCCGCCCCCGGCCGCCCTGGCCCCTGGCCGCGTCCCCCTGCGCAGGGCCGGTTCAACCGCCCTAGGGCCGGTTCAACCGCCCCCCCCTCTGTTTTTTTTATTTTTTTTATTTTTATTTTATTTTATTTACTTTCTGTGATCCTAGTTACTTTATTTTAGGTAGGTTAATCATTGTTCATGTTATTGAAATAGGAAGTTTAATTTAAAATTCCGTTATGCTAGTTGATTCATGTAGTTAATTGTTTATCTCGTGCAATGCTGATCAACTTAAAATGATTAGGTTTCCATTAGTGTATATGTAACAGAATTCTTTTGTTAAGAACCAATTGTAATTGATCGTTAGTGCATAAGATTTAACCCCCTGCGAGACCCTTTCCCGTTTCTTTCTAACCATAACAAATGCGATATCGAATGTCATACTTGATGCATATTCACTTTATTTGTCATCTTGTATGGTGTACTGTTCTTTTGTATTAAATATGTGGATGGATGTATGTATGTTTGCAATCGCATAGAGAACGATCCGGTCGAAGAGCCCGAGGAATTCGCAGGAGAAGCCCCTGAGCAGCAGTCGGTTGGTGGAGGCAAGTGTCCTTTGACCTATCTCTGTCCTAATCATTCTTTAATTCACCTCCCGCGTCACACATTTATGCCTAAGGATTGACTAGCTTTTGTTATCCATGTCCTTGTTTACCTATTTGGGTCGGATTATTACTGCTTAGTTTGATGCTATTGCTCAACTTTAATCAATGAACATGATGTGGTTATCTATGATACGCTGTTTTCCCGTTCTTATTTATGATTATACTTGTGGCATTTAAGGGGACTCGAGCGGTTTCTCGAGTGCCTCTCCGTAAGGACCTGTTCAATGGATGACCGCCCGGGAAAACAGTGCAACCATGAGGGTGGAATGGGGTGCCCTTAGCTGAATAATTAGAGGATCCGGGGTGTAGTTCGCTTCGCCGTCGTGCCGTCAATGGGGCTCGGTGTATGCGGCTCGCTCTGCCAAGGTTGATTTGTCCCTTGGGGAGGAGTGCGGTACATTTAGGAAACCTAACGGGTGGCTACAGCCCCGGGGAATCTTTGTAAAGGCTTCGTAGTGAATCCTTGGCCATTCACCTCGGGAGTGAATAAGGGTCCTGCAAGCCCGGGCCAGAGAGGGAATCACGGCTTGTGGGTAAAGTGCACAACCTCTGCAGAGTGTTATGAAACTGATATATCAGCCGTGCTCGCGGTTATGAGCGGCCAAGGGAGCTCTAGAGATTAGTGATACTTGATCAGAGATACTTTGGTACAGGTGACAATGAGATTGATGGTTCTGATTACGATTATGGTATTGGTAAGTGGTATTCTTTCCGTTTGGAAAGGATACATTGGGCTAATAACTTGGGTTAATGTTAAAACCTGGCTTCTACTAGTAAGTAATAACCTGACCAACTAAAAGCAACTGCTTGACTTATCCCCACATAAAGCTAGTCCACTACAGCCAAACAGGATACTTGCTGAGTATGTTGATGTGTACTCACCCTTGCTCTACACACCAAACCCCCCCCCAGGTTGTCAGCATTGCAACCACTGCTCAGGCGAAGATGAAGTTGTGGAAGGAGACTTCCAGGAGTTCCAAGACTACGACGAGTTCTAGGTGTGGGTTAGCGGCAACCCCCAGTTGGCTGCCTGTGAAGGCCGCGGTTATCTACGTTTCTTTTCCGCACTTTGATTTATTGTAAGAACTATATGGACGTCTCAGACGTATGATGTAATCGACTATTTCCCTTATTAATACTATTTTGAGCACTGTGTGATGATGTCCATATTATGTAACTGCTGTGTACGTGAATAACTGATCCTGGCACGTACATGGTTCGCATTCGGTTTGCCTTCTAAAACCGGGTGTGACAACGGCGAACTCCGCTCCGCCCGACCCCAGGGCTCGGACTCGGGCTAACACCCGGAAGATGACGAAACTCCGCTTCGCCCGACCCCAGGGCTCGGACTCCGCCCTGGCCTCGGCCGAACGACTTCCGCCTCGCCCGACCCCTTGGCTCGGGCTCGGCCACGGCAACGGAAGACAGACTCAACCTCGGCTTCGGAGGAACCCCCACGTCGCCCTGCCTAGGGCACAGACCGCCACGTCAACAGGAAGCGCCATCATCATCCTACCCCGAATCGACTCGGGTCACGGAGAACAAGACCGGCGTCCCATCCGGCCAGCTCCGCCGGAGGGGCAATGATGGCGCTCCACAAGCTCTATGACGACGGCGGCCCCCAGCTCTCTTACGGAAGCAGGACGACGTCAGCAGGGACTCGACCGCTCCAACAGCTGTCCCTCCGCCAGGCTCCGTCGCACCTCCGACAGCCACGACATCACGCCAGCAGGGTGCCAGATCTCTCCGGCTGCCACATTGGCATGTACCTAGGGCGCTAGCTCTCCCTCCGCTAGACACGTAGCACTTTGCTACACCCCCATTGTACACCTGGATCCTCTCCTTACGACTATAAAAGGGAGGACCAGGGCCTTCTTAAAAGGAGGTTGGCCGCACGGGACCGAGGACGGGACAGGCGCTCTCTTGGGGCCGCTCGCTTCCCTCACCCGCGTGGACGCTTGTAACCCCCCTACTGCAAGCGCACCTGACCTGGGCGCGGGACGAACACGAAGGCCGCGGGACTTCCACCTCTCTCACACTCGACTCCGGCCACCTCGCCTCTCCCCCCTTCGCGCTCGCCCACGCGCTCGACCCATCTGGGCTGGGGCACGCAACACACTCACTCGTCGGCTTAGGGACCCCCCTGTCTCGAAACGCCGACAGTTGGCGCGCCAGGTAGGGGCCTGCTGCGTGCTGACGAACAGCTCCCCGTCAGGCTCCAGATGGGCAGTCTCCAGCAACCTCTCCGGCCCGGGACGGTGCTTCGTTTCGGGACTCTTGAGTTCATGTCCTTCGACGGCAGCTACGACATGATACTTCTTCCACCGCCGCGCGACTATGACAATGGCGGCCGACAACCCGCCCGCCGGCGGCGGAATCGACGACGTCTTCCCCGCGTGGTGGAAAGGCAACATTCGGGCTCGCTCCGTTCTCTCCCCCGCCAATGGAGGAGGAGGCGGGGCCGTCAAGGCCAGGTGGGAGGCCGCGCTTCGTCGGCCGTCGAGCGAATCGACGCCCCCGACGCCCCGACGGAAGGCACGCCGGACGTCGACCTCGCGTTCAAGACGGAGGCAAGCGCCGTCCCCCCGCGGCACGCTGACCCCGAGCAAGAAGACGACGCCGGCGCGCTCGCGGAAAGCCTGCAGGACGTCGCCCTCGAACCAGAGAAGACGGTGCAACCAGTCCCCGATGTGACTACGTCGCTCCTCGTCGACCAAAAGGTACCGACTAACTCCCATCTTGCGTCATTTCGACTCGGCCTCAACCCGCCAAACGACCTCGTTTTGGCGGGCGCTCGCATTGAGGCGAGTGCAACCCCACTGAGGTTCCGTATGCGGTCGCCTTGGGACCGACTGATGGACGTCTCGACCTACGGGCCCTCTGGGTCCGAGGAAGATGACGATCCCAGCATCGGACGGGATTTCTCCGGACTTGGCAACCCCAGTGCCGTGCGAGACTTCATGACCGCATGTGACTACTGCCTATCCGACTGTTCCGATGGAAGCCGCAGCCTTGGCGACGAGAGCTGCGGCCCAAGCCGCGAATGTTTCCACATCGAGCTAGGTGATCCCTCCGAAGGCAACCATCTTGGCATGCCGGAGGACGGTGATCTCCCTAGGCCGGTGCCTCGCGCCGACATCCCACGGGAGCTAGCTGTGGTCCCCGCTCCGGCGGGGGGTTACGACCCACAACTCGAGCAAGTCCGCGAGGCGCAGGCCAGGCTCAACGAGGGAACAGGAGCGCTTGAGCCGATCCGTCGGGACGTCGGACAGGCATGGGTGGGCCAACCCCTGGCCGGAGAAATACGTCACCTGCCCCAAGGTCTCCAGCACCGCGTCGCCAACGATGTCAGGATCAGGCCGCCGCCCGCATCCAGCGGGGTTGGTCAGAACCTGGCAACCGCAGCAATGCTCATCCGCGCGATGCCGGAGCCGTCAACCACCGAGGGTCGGCGAATCCAGGGGGAACTCAAGAATCTCCTGGAAGGCGCTGCGGCCCGGCGGGCCGAGAGCACTGCCTCCCGAAGGCAAGGATATCCCTCGGAACCTCATGCCGCGACTTCCCGATTCATGCGGGAAGCCTCGGTCTACACCGGGCGCACGTGCAACACCGCGCCTGCGGCCCCGGGCCACCTCGGCAACGAGCACCATCGACGCGACCGTCAGGCTCACCTCGACGAAAGGGTGCGCCGAGGCTACCACCCCAGGCGTGGGGGGCGCTACGACAGCGGGGAGGATCGGAGTCCCTCGCCCGAACCACCCGGTCCGCAGGCCTTCAGTCGGGCCATCCAACGGGCGCCATTCCCGACCCGGTTCCGACCCCCGACTACTATCACGAAGTACTCGGGGGAAACGAGACCGGAACTGTGGCTCGCGGACTACCGCCTTGCCTGCCAACTGGGTGGAACGGACGACGACAACCTCATCATCCGTAACCTCCCCCTGTTCCTCTCCGACACTGCTCGCGCCTGGTTGGAGCACCTGCCTCCGGGGCAGATCTCCAACTGGGACGACTTGGTCCAAGCCTTCGCTGGCAATTTCCAGGGCACATACGTGCGCCCCGGGAATTCCTGGGACCTTCGAAGCTGCCGGCAACAGCCGGGGGAGTCGCTCCGGGACTACATCCGGCGATTCTCGAAGCAGCGCACCGAGCTGCCCAACATCACCGACTCGGATGTCATCGGCGCGTTCCTCGCCGGCACCACTTGCCGCGACCTGGTGAGCAAGCTGGGTCGCAAAACCCCCACCAGGGCGAGCGAGCTGATGGACATCGCCACCAAGTTCGCCTCTGGCCAGGAGGCGGTCGAGGCTATCTTCCGAAAGGACAAGCAGCCCCAGGGCTGCCCATCGGAAGGAGCTCCCGAGGCGTCTGCTCCACGCGGCGCCAAGAAGAAAGGCAAGAAGAAGTCGCAATCGAAACGCGACGCCGCTGACGCGGACCTTGTCGCCGCCGCCGCCGAGTATAAGAACCCTCGGAAGCCCCCCGGAGGTGCAAACCTCTTCGACAAGATGCTCAAGGAGCCGTGCCCCTACCATCAGGGGCCCGTCAAGCACACCCTCGAGGAGTGCGTTATGCTTCGTCGTCACTTCCACAGGGCCGGGACACCCGCCGAGGGTGGCAGGGCCCGCGACGACGACAAGAACGAAGATCACCTAGCAGGAGAGTTCCCCGAGGTCCGCGACTGCTTCATGATCTATGGAGGGCATGCGGCGAATACCTCGGCTCGGCACCGCAAGCAAGAGCGCCGGGAGGTCTGCTCGGTGAAGGTGGCGGCGCCAGTCTACCTAGACTGGTCCGACAAGCCCATCACTTTCGACCAGGCCGACCACCCCGACCATGTGCCGAGCCCGGGGAAATACCCGCTCATCGTCGACCCCGTTGTCGGCGATGTCAGGCTCACCAAGGTCCTGATGGATGGGGGCAGCTGCCTCAACATCATCTACGCCGAGACCCTCAAGCTCCTGCGCGTCGATCTGTCCTCCGTCCGAGCAGGCGCTGCGCCCTTCCACGGGATCATCCCTGGGAAGCGCGTCCAGCCCCTCGGGCGACTCGACCTCCCCGTCTGCTTCGGGACACCCTCCAACTTCCGAAGGGAGACCCTGACGTTCGAAGTGGTCGGGTTCCGAGGAACCTACCACGCCGTGCTAGGGAGGCCATGCTACGCGAAGTTCATGGCCGTCCCCAATTACATCTACCTGAAGCTCAAGATGCCGGGCCCCAACGGGGTCATCACCGTCGGCCCCACGTACAAACACGCGTTCGAATGCGACGTGGAGTGCGTGGAGTACGCCGAGGCCCTCGCCGAGTCCGAGGCCCTCATCGCCGACCTGGAGAACCTCTCCAAGGAGGTGCCAGACGTGAAGCGCCATGCCGGCAACTTCGAGCCAGCGGAGACGGTCAAGGCCGTCCCTCTCGACCCCAGTGGCGACACCACCAAGCATGTCCGGATCGGTTCCGAGCTCGACCCCAAATAGGAAGCAGTGCTCGTCGACTTTCTCCGCGCAAACGCCGACGTCTTTGCGTGGAGTCCCTCGGACATGCCCGGCATACCGAGGGATGTCGCCGAGCACTCGCTGGATATTCGGGCCGGAGCCCGACCCGTCAGGCAGCCTCTGCGCCGATTCGACGAGGAGAAGCGCAGAGTGATTGGCGAAGAGATCCACAAGCTAATGGCAGCATGGTTCATCAAAGAGGTATTCCATCCCGAATGGCTTGCCAACCCTGTGCTTGTGAGGAAGAAAGGGGGGAAATGGCGGATGTGTGTAGACTACACTGGTCTCAACAAAGCATGTCCGAAGGTTCCCTACCCTCTGCCTCGCATCGACCAAATCGTGGATTCCACCGCTGGGTGCGAAACCCTGTCCTTCCTCGATGCCTACTCAGGGTATCACCAGATCCGGATGAAAGAGCCCGACCAGCTCGCGACTTCTTTCATCACGCCGTTCGGCATGTACTGCTATGTCACCATGCCGTTCGGTTTGAGGAATGCGGGCGCGACGTACCAGCGGTGCATGAACCATGTGTTCGGCGAACACATCGGTCGCACAGTCGAGGCCTACGTCGATGACATCGTAGTCAAGACAAGGAAGGCTTCCGACCTCCTCTCCGACCTTGAAGTGACATTCCGGAGTCTCAAGGCGAAAGGAGTCAAGCTTAATCCTGAGAAGTGTGTCTTCGGGGTGCCCCGAGGCATGCTCCTAGGGTTCATCGTCTCCGAGCGAGGCATCGAAGCCAACCCGGAGAAGATCGCGGCCATCACCAGCATGGGACCCATCAAGGACTTAAAAGGGGTACAGAGGGTCATGGGATGCCTCGCGGCCCTGAGCCGCTTCATCTCACGCCTCGGCGAAAGAGGTCTGCCTCTGTACCGCCTCTTAAGGAAGGCCGAGTGTTTCGCTTGGACCCCTGAGGCCGAGGAAGCCCTCGGCAACCTGAAGGCGCTCCTTACAAAGGCGCCTGTCTTGGTGCCCCCTGAGAGCACCTAGAGGGGGGGGTGAATAGGTGATCCTGTAAAAGTTCAAAACTTAAGCCACAAAAACTTGTTAAGGGTTAACACAAGTATGACCAAGTGGCTAGAGAGAACTCAAAACAAGATAACCACAAGAAAGCAATCACAGAGTTGACACGGTGGTTATCCCGTGGTTCGGCCAAGTACAAAACTTGCCTACTCCACGTTGTGGCGTCCCAACGGACGAGAGTTGCACTCAACTCCTCTCAAGTGATCCAATGATCAACTTGAATACCACGGTGTTTTTCTTTCCTTTGATCTTTTCCCGTTTGCGAGGAATCTCCACAACTTGGAGTCTCTCGCCCTTACAATTGAGTTCACAAAGAAATACGGAGTAAGGTGGGAATGAGCAACGCACACAAGACTCGAAAATCAGAGCAACAACACGCACACAAGTCGCAACAAGAGCTCGCAACGCAACACAAAGAGTTCACAACTCCACAAGAGCTCTATATGCTATCACAATGAAACGAATGCGTGAGATTGATGTCTTGGTGCTTAGAAGAGTTGTAGGAATGCTTGGTGTTCTCCTCCATGCGCCTAGGGGTCCCTTTTATAGCCCCAAGGCAGCTAGGAGCCGTTGGGAACAAATCTGGAAAGCCATCTTTGCCTTCTGTCTCGTGGCGCACCGGACAGTCCGGTGCACACCGGACACTGTCCGGTGCCCGATTTGTTTCCATAAAAAGCGAAGCCGACCGTTGCCGACCGTTGCAGATCTGGCGCACCGGACAGTCCGGTGCACACCGGACAGTCCGGTGCTTCCTTCCGACCGTTGGCTCGGCCACGTGTCGCGCGCCGATCGCGCGGCCGACCGTAGGCCCGGCCGACCGTTGGCTCACCGGACAGTCCGGTGCACACCGGACAGTCCGGTGAATTTTAGCCGAAGTTGCCAGAGAAAAACCCGAGAGCGGCCTCTTCGGTCGAGGCAGCCTGGCGCACCGGACACTGTCCGGTGCACCACCGGACACTGTCCGGTGCACCACCGGACAGTCCGGTGCCCTAGACCGAAACAGCCCCTTGGCTGCACACAGCCAAGTCTTCTCTTCTCTTCTTCTTTCTGTTTCTAACACTTAGACAAATATATTAGTACACAAAACCAATGTACTAAGACTTAGAAACATACCTTTGTTGAAGATTTGCACTTTGTTCATCCATGGGCATTGATTTATATTTAAGCACTTGTGTTGACACTCAATCACCAAAATACTTAGAAATGGCCCAAGGGCACATTTCCCTTTCAATCTCCCCCTTTTTGGTGATTTATGCCAACACAACATAAAGCAACTAGAACAAGTGCAAAATCACTTCAAATAAAAACTTAAATTGATTTTGATTCAATTTTGGCATATATGGATCATCCTTTGCCACCACTTGGTGTGTTTTTGCAAATCAACTCAAATCTCTATCTCTAAGTCAAACACACATGTTGAAGCATAAAGAGAGTCATTCCAAAAGAGATTGATCAAAAGATATCAAAAAACTCCCCCTATTTCCCATAATCAATACTTCTCCCCACAAGAAGACAATTTTTGACAAGAGAGACAATAAAGGCTTTTGACAAAACAAAAACTCTATTCTACTATTTTCAAAATCTCTCAAGTGGTAGCTGATCCATTTATCGCTTTGGCCTTTATTTTCTCCCCCTTTGGCATCAAGCACCAAAACGGGATCAATCTTGGCCCTTTTAACCCCATTGCCTCACCAAAGTCTTCAATTAAGAGCAAATGGCAATAAGATTTCATGAGATGAACTTGGAATTAGTTACCCTCTCATCGGAGTGCAGTGGAAGTCTTTCATGGTCCAAGTCCACCTTTTCCCTTTCAATCCTCCTTCGAGACTAAATTACCAAACTCAAGCACATGGTTAGTCTCAAAGGGTCAAGTTGTAACACATCTCCCCCTAAACATGTGCATCACTTTGCAACGGACTTGTGAGGTCCAGGGAGTGTTTGTACAACTTGAGCACCATAATAAGCAACATAATGCAAAAAAGGAACATGATCAAAAGCATAACTACATGTATGCTACAATTCAATCCAGGTTCCGCGAATCTAAGACATTTAGCTCACTACGCAACCTGCAAAAGGTCTTCTCATCTAGAGGCTTAGTGAAGATATCGGCTAGCTGGTTCTCGGTGCTAACATGAAACACTTCGATATCTCCCTTTTGCTGGTGGTCTCTCAAAAAGTGATGCCGGATGTCTATGTGCTTTGTGCGGCTGTGTTCAACAGGATTTTCCGCCATGCGGATAGCACTCTCATTATCACATAGGAGTGGGACTTTGCTCAGATTGTAGCCAAAGTCCCGGAGGGTTTGCCTCATCCAAAGTAGTTGCGCGCAACACTGTCCTGCGGCAACATACTCGGCCTCAGCGGTGGATAGGGCAACGGAGGTTTGTTTCTTAGAGTTCCATGACACCAGGGACCTTCCTAAGAATTGGCACGTCCCCGATGTACTCTTCCTATCGACCTTACATCCAGCATAGTCGGAGTCTGAATATCCAATCAAGTCAAAGGTAGACCCCTTTGGATACCAGAGCCCGAAGCAAGGCGTAGCAACCAAATATCTAAGAATTCGCTTCACCGCCACTAAGTGACATTCCTTAGGATCGGATTGAAATCTAGCACACATGCATACGCTAAGCATAATATCCGGTCTACTAGCACATAAGTAAAGCAAAGAACCTATCATTGACCGGTATGCTTTTTGATCAACGGACTTACCTCCTTTGTTGAGGTCGGTGTGTCCGTCTGTCCCCATCGGAGTCTTTGCGGGCTTGGCGTCCTTCATCCCAAACCGCTTTAGCAGATCTTGCGTGTACTTCGTTTGGGAGATGAAGGTGCCGTCCTTGAGTTGCTTCACTTGGAACCCAAGGAAGTAGTTCAACTCGCCCATCATCGACATCTCGAATTTCTGCGTCATCACCCTGCTAAACTCTTCACAAGACTTTTGATTAGTAGAACCAAATATTATGTCATCGACATAAATTTGGCACACAAATAAATCACCATCACATGTCTTAGTGAAAAGAGTTGGATCGGCTTTCCCAACCTTGAAAGCATTAGCAATTAAGAAATCTCTAAGGCATTCATACCATGCTCTTGGGGCTTGCTTAAGTCCATAGAGCGCCTTAGAGAGCTTACACACATGGTCGGGGTACCGTTCATCCTCAAAGCCAGGGGGTTGCTCCACGTACACCTCCTCCTTGATTGGCCCGTTGAGGAAAGCGCTCTTCACATCCATTTGGTACAACCTGAAAGAATGGTGAGCGGCATATGCTAGCAAGATACGAATGGACTCTAGCCTAGCCACAGGAGCGAAAGTCTCCTCAAAGTCCAAACCTGCGACTTGGGCATAACCTTTTGCCACAAGTCGAGCCTTGTTCCTCGTCACCACCCCGTGCTCGTCCTGTTTGTTGCGGAACACCCACTTGGTTCCCACAACATTTTGCTTCGGACGAGGCACCAGTGTCCAAACTTCATTGCGCTTGAAGTTGTTGAGTTCCTCTTGCATGGCCAACACCCAGTCCGGATCTAGCAAGGCCTCTTCTACCCTGAAAGGCTCAATAGAAGAGACAAAAGAGTAATGTTCACAAAAATTAACTAATCGAGACCGAGTAGTTACTCCCTTGCTAATGTCACCCAGAATTTGATCGACGGGATGATCCCTTTGGATCGTCGCTCGAACTTGGGTTGGAGGTGCCGGTTGCGCTTCTTCCTCCATCACGTGATCATCTTGTGCTCCCCCTTGATCACACGCCTCCTTTTGATGAACCTGTTCATCGTCTTGAGTAGGGGGATGCACCATAATTGAGGAAGAGGGTTGATCTTGCTCATCTTGTTCCTGTGGCCGCACTTCTCCAATCGCCATAGTTCGTATAGCGGTCGTCGGAACATCTTCTTCATCTACATCATCACAATCAATAACTTGCTCTCCTGGAGAGCCATTAGTCTCATCAAATACAACGTCACTAGAGACTTCAACCAAACCCGATGATTTGTTGAAGACTCTATACGCCTTTGTATTTGAGTCATAACCTAACAAAAACCCTTCTACAGCTTTGGGAGCAAACTTAGAATTTCTACCTTTCTTCACTAGAATGTAGCACTTGCTCCCAAATACACGAAAGTAAGATACATTGGGTTTGTTACCGGTTAGTAGCTCATACGAAGTCTTCTTGAGGAGGCGATGAAGGTAGACCCTGTTGATGGCGTGGCAAGCCGTGTTCACGGCTTCCGACCAAAAACGCTCGGGGGTCTTGAACTCTCCAAGCATAGTCCTCGCCATGTCGATTAGCGTCCTGTTCTTCCTCTCTACCACACCATTTTGCTGTGGTGTGTAGGGAGCGGAGAACTCGTGCTTGATCCCTTCTTCTTCAAGGAACTCCTCCACTTGAAGGTTCTTGAACTCAGATCCGTTGTCGCTCCTTATCTTCTTCACTTTGAGCTCAAACTCATTTTGAGCTCTCCTGAGGAAGCGTTTGAGGGTCCCTTGGGTTTCGGACTTTTCCTGTAAAAAGAACACCCAAGTGAAGCGGGAAAAGTCATCAACAATAACTAGACCATACTTACTCCCTCCTATGCTTAGATAGGCGACGGGTCCGAAGAGGTCCATATGCAGCAGCTCCAGGGGTCTTGAAGTGGTCATCACATTCTTGCTGTGATGCGCTCCTCCCACCTGTTTCCCTGCTTGACAAGCTGCACAAGGTCTATCTTTTTCGAAATGAACATTGGTTAGACCTATCACATGTTCTCCCTTTAGAAGCTTGTGGAGGTTCTTCATCCCCACATGTGCTAAGCGGCGATGCCACAGCCAGCCCATGCTAGTCTTAGCTATTAAGCATGCATCTAGACCGGCCTCTTCTTTTGCAAAATCAACTAAATAAAGTTTGCCGTCTAATACACCCTTAAAAGCTAATGAACCATCGCTTCTTCTAAAGACAGACACATCTATATTTGTAAATAGACAATTATATCCCATATGACATAATTGACTCACAGATAGCAGATTGTATCCAAGACTCTCTACTAAAAATACATTAGAGATAGAATGCTCATTAGAAATCGCAATTTTACCTAAACCTTTTACCTTGCCTTGATTCCCATCACCGAATACAATTGAATCTTGGGAATCTTTATTCTTGACGTAGGAGGTGAACATCTTCTTCTCCCCCGTCATATGGTTTGTGCATCCGCTGTCGATAATCCAGCTTGAACCCCCGGATGCATAAACCTGCAAGGCAAATTTAGGCTTGGGACTTAGGTACCCAACTCTTGTTGGGTCCTACAAGGTTAGTCACAATTTCCTTAGGGACCCAAATGCAAGTTTTATCACCTTTGCATTTTGCCCCTAACTTCCTAGCAATTACTTTTCTATCCTTTCTACAAATTGCAAATGAAGCATTCAAAGCACAATAAATTGTAGAAGGTTCATTTGCTATTTTCCTAGGAGCATGAATAACATTCCTTCTAGGCACATGATGAATAGCATTTCTTTTAGGAACAACATTTCTCCTAGTAACATTTCTATCATACACATAAGAGGAACTAGGAGCAAACATGGCATGAGAATCATAAAAATATGAATCATAAGCATCATGACTTACATTTCTAGTTTGTCTTCTATCATGATACAAAAATGCATGGTTCCTTTTAGCACTAGTAGCCATAGGGGCCTTCCCTTTCTCCTTGGCGGGAATGGAAGCCTTATGGCTTGTTAAGTTCTTAGCTTCTCTCTTGAAGCCAAGTCCATCCTTAATTGAGGGGTGTCTACCAATTGTGTAGGCATCCCTTGCAAATTTTAGCTTATCGAAATCATTCTTGCTAGTCTTAAGTTGAGCATTAAGACTAGCCAGTTCATCATTAAGCTTGGAAATTGAAACTAGGTGTTCACTACAAGCATTAATGTCAAAGTCTTTACACCTAGTACAAATTTCAACATGTTCTACACAAGAATTGGATTTGTTTGCTACTTCTAATTTAGCATTTAAATCATTGTTGACACCTTTCAAAGTAGAAATGGTTTCATGACAAGTAGATAGTTCAAAAGAAAGCATTTCATTTCTCTTAACTTCTAAAGCATAGGATTTTTGTGCCTCAACAAATTTATCATGCTCTTCATACAACAAATCCTCTTGCTTTTCTAAAAGTATATTCTTTTCATTCAAGGCATCAATTAATTCATTAATTTTGTCTATCTTAGATCTATCTAAGCCCTTGAACAAACATGAATAATCTACTTCATCCTCATCACTAGATTCGTCCTCACTTGAAGAAGCATAGGTAGAGTTGCGAGTACATACCTTCTTCTCTCTTGCCATAAGGCATGTGTGACGCTCGTTGGGGAAGAGGGTTGATTTGTTGAAGGCGGTGGCGGCGAGTCCTTCATTGTCGGAGTCGGACGAGGAGCAATCCGAGTCCCACTCCTTGCCTAGATGCGCCTCGCCCTTTGCCTTCTTGTAATGCTTCTTCTTTTCCCTCTTGTTCCCCTTTTCCTGGTCACTATCATTATCAGGACAGTTAGCAATAAAATGACCAAGCTTACCGCATTTGAAGCATGATCGCTTCCCCTTGGTCTTAGTCTTGCTCGGCTGTCCATTGCGACCCTTTAGCACCGTCTTGAATCTCTTGATAATGAGGGCCATTTCTTCTTCATTAAGACCGACCGCCTCAATTTGCGCCACCTTGCTGGGTAGCGCCTCCTTGTTCCCTGTGGCTTTGAGAGCAAAAGGTTGCGGCTCGTTGATCGGTCCATTCAAGGCGTCGTCCACATACCTTGCCTCCTTGATCATCATTCGCCCGCTGACGAATTTTCCTAGTACTTCTTCGGGCGACATTTTGGTGTACCTGGGATTCTCACGAATATTATTCACCAAATGAGGATCAAGAACGGTAAAGGACCTGAGCATTAGTCGGACGACGTCGTGGTCCGTCCATCGCGTGCTTCCGTAGCTCCTTATTTTGTTGACAAGGGTCTTGAGCCGGTTGTATGTTTGAGTTGGCTCCTCGCCCCTTATCATCGCGAACCGTCCAAGCTCGCCCTCCACCAACTCCATTTTGGTGAGCAAGGTAGCGTCATTTCCCTCATGAGAGATCTTGAGGGTATCCCAGATTTGCTTGGCGTTATCCAAGCCACTCACTTTATTATATTCATCCCTGCACAATGAGGCTAGAAGAACAGTAGTAGCTTGTGCATTCTTATGGATTTGCTCATTAATGAATATAGGACTATCCGAACTATTAAAGTGCATTCCACTATCTACAATCTCCCATATGCTAGGATGGAGAGAGAATAGGTGACTACGCATTTTGTGGCTCCAAAATCCGTAGTCCTCCCCATCAAAGTGTGGGGGCTTGCCGAGTGGAATGGAAAGCAAATGTGAATTTGAACTATGCGGAATACGAGAGTAGTCAAAAGAAAAGTTAGAATTAACCGGTTTCCTTTGTTTGTCGTAGTCGTCGTCCTTTTGGGAAGAAGAGGACTCATCGCTGTCGTAGTAGACGATCTCCTTGATGCGTCTTGTCTTCTTCTTCTTCCCATCTCTTCGCTTGTGGCCCGAGCCCGAGTCATTGGACTTGTCATCCCTTGGCTCGTTGACGAAGGACTCCTTCTCCTTGTCGTTGATCACAATTCCCTTCCCCTTAGGATCCATCTCTTCGGGCGGTTAGTCCCTTTCTTGAAGAGAACGGCTCCGATACCAATTGAGAGCACCTAGAGGGGGGGGGGGTGAATAGGTGATCCTGTAAAAGTTCAAAACTTAAGCCACAAAAACTTGTTAAGGGTTAACACAAGTATGACCAAGTGGCTAGAGAGAACTCAAAACAAGATAACCACAAGAAAGCAATCACAGAGTTGACACGGTGGTTATCCCGTGGTTCGGCCAAGTACAAAACTTGCCTACTCCATGTTGTGGCGTCCCAACGGACGAGAGTTGCACTCAACTCCTCTCAAGTGATCCAATGATCAACTTGAATACCACGGTGTTTTTCTTTCCTTTGATCTTTTCCCGTTTGCGAGGAATCTCCACAACTTGGAGTCTCTCGC
Organism: Zea mays; assembly: GCF_902167145.1. Lineage (NCBI taxonomy): Eukaryota > Viridiplantae > Streptophyta > Magnoliopsida > Poales > Poaceae > Zea > Zea mays. The sequence continues at coordinate 3,188,055 of NC_050098.1, read as the reverse complement.
CCTTACAATTGAGTTCACAAAGAAATACGGAGTAAGGTGGGAATGAGCAACGCACACAAGACTCGAAAATCAGAGCAACAACACGCACACAAGTCGCAACAAGAGCTCGCAACGCAACACAAAGAGTTCACAACTCCACAAGAGCTCTATATGCTATCACAATGAAACGAATGCGTGAGATTGATGTCTTGGTGCTTAGAAGAGTTGTAGGAATGCTTGGTGTTCTCCTCCATGCGCCTAGGGGTCCCTTTTATAGCCCCAAGGCAGCTAGGAGCCGTTGGGAACAAATCTGGAAAGCCATCTTTGCCTTCTGTCTCGTGGCGCACCGGACAGTCCGGTGCACACCGGACACTGTCCGGTGCCCGATTTGTTTCCATAAAAAGCGAAGCCGACCGTTGCCGACCGTTGCAGATCTGGCGCACCGGACAGTCCGGTGCACACCGGACAGTCCGGTGCTTCCTTCCGACCGTTGGCTCGGCCACGTGTCGCGCGCCGATCGCGCGGCCGACCGTAGGCCCGGCCGACCGTTGGCTCACCGGACAGTCCGGTGCACACCGGACAGTCCGGTGAATTTTAGCCGAAGTTGCCAGAGAAAAACCCGAGAGCGGCCTCTTCGGTCGAGGCAGCCTGGCGCACCGGACACTGTCCGGTGCACCACCGGACACTGTCCGGTGCACCACCGGACAGTCCGGTGCCCCAGACCGAAACAGCCCCTTGGCTGCACACAGCCAAGTCTTCTCTTCTCTTCTTCTTTCTGTTTCTAACACTTAGACAAATATATTAGTACACAAAACCAATGTACTAAGACTTAGAAACATACCTTTGTTGAAGATTTGCACTTTGTTCATCCATGGGCATTGATTTATATTTAAGCACTTGTGTTGACACTCAATCACCAAAATACTTAGAAATGGCCCAAGGGCACATTTCCCTTTCACCCCCGGCGGACGGAGAAGCCCTCTTGGTCTACGTCGTCGAAAGGCAAGAGGAAGGGCATGCACTGCCCGTTCAGAGGCCGGTCTACTTCATCAGCGAAGTGCTGTCCGAGACTAAGATCCGCTACCCACAAGTTCAAAAGCTGCTGTATGCTGTGATCCTGACAAGGCGGAAGCTGCGACACTACTTCGAGTCTCATCCGGTAACTGTGGTGTCATCCTTCCCCCTGGGGGAGATCATCCAGTGCCGAGAGGCCTCGGGCAGGATCGCAAAGTGGGCGGTGGAAATCATGGGCGAAACGATCTCGTTCGCCCCTCGGAAGGCCATCAAGTCCCAGGTGTTGGCGGATTTCGTGGCCGAATGGGTCGACACCCAGCTGCCAACGACTCCGATCCAACCGGAGCTCTGGACCATGTTTTTCGACGGGTCGCTGATGAAGACGGGGGCCGGCGCGGGCCTGCTCTTCATCTCGCCCCTCGGAAAGCACTTGCGCTACGTGCTGCGCCTCCATTTCCCGGCGTCCAACAATGTGGCCGAGTACGAAGCTCTGGTCAACGGATTGCGGATCGCCATCGAGCTAGGGGTCAGACGCCTCGACGCCCGTGGTGATTCGCAGCTCGTCATCGACCAAGTCATGAAGAACTCCCACTGCCGCGACCCGAAGATGGAGGCCTACTGCGACGAGGTTCGGCGCCTGGAAGACAAGTTCTTCGGGCTCGAGCTCAACCACATCGCTCGGCGCTACAACGAAACCGCAGACGAGCTGGCTAAGATAGCCTCGGGGCGAACGACAGTCCCCCCGGACGTCTTCTCCCGGGATCTGCATCAACCCTCCGTCAAGCTCGACGACGCGCCCGAGCCCGAGGTACCCTCGTCACAGCCCGAGGTACCCTCGGCCCCCGAGGGCGAGGCGCTGAACGTCGAGGAAGGGCAGAGCGGGGCCACGGCAGATCAAGATTGGCAGGCCCCGTACCTGCAATATCTCCGTCGAGGAGAGCTACCCCTCGGCCAAGTCGAGGCTCGGCGGGTAGCGCGACGCGCCAAGTCATTCGTCTTGCTGGGCGACGAAGAGGAGCTCTACCATCGCAGCCCCTCGGGCATCCTCCAGCGATGCATCTCCATCGCCGAGGGTCGGGAACTGCTGCAAGAAATACACTCGGGGGCTTGCGGCCACCACGCAGCGCCCCGAGCCCTTGTCGGAAATGCTTTCCGGCAAGGCTTCTACTGGCCAACGGCGGTGGCTGACGCCTCTAGAATTGTCCGCACCTGCGAAGGGTGCCAATTCTATGCGAAGCGGACACACCTGCCCGCTCAAGCTCTGCAGACAATACCCATCACCTGGCCCTTTGCTGTATGGGGTCTGGACCTCGTCGGTCCCTTGCAGAAGGCGCCCAGGGGCTACACGCACATGCTGGTCGCCATCGACAAATTCTCCAAATGGATCGAGGTCCGACCTCTGAACAGCATCAGGTCCGAGCAGGCGGTGGCGTTCTTCACCAACATCGTCCATCGCTTCGGGGTCCCGAACTCCATCATCACCGACAACGGCACCCAGTTCACCGGCAAAAAATTCTTGGATTTTTGCGAGGATCACCATATCCGGGTGGACTGGGCCGCCGTGGCTCATCCCATGTCGAATGGGCAAGTAGAGCGTGCCAACGGCATGATTCTACAAGGGCTCAAGCCTCGGATCTATAACGACCTCAACAAGTTCGGCAAGCGATGGATGAAGGAACTCCCCTCGGTGGTCTGGAGCCTAAGGACGATGCCGAGTCGTGCCACGGGCTTCACGCCGTTTTTCCTGGTCTACGGGGCTGAAGCTATCTTGCCCACCGACCTGGAATACGGCTCCCCGAGGGCGAGGGCCTACACCGAACAAAGCAACCAAGCTAGCCGAGAGGAATCGCTGGACCAGCTGGAGGAAGCTCGGGACAGGGCCTTACTACACTCGGCGCGGTACCAACAGTCCCTGCGACGCTACCACGCCCGAGGGGTCCGGTCCCGAGAACTCCAGGTGGGCGATCTGGTGCTTCGGCTGCGACAAGACGCCCGAGGGAGGCACAAGCTCACGCCCCCCTGGGAAGGGCCATTCGTCATCGCCAAAGTTCTGAAGCCCGGAACATACAAGCTGGCCAACAATCAAGGCGAGATCTACGGCAACGCTTGGAACATCAAACAGCTACGTCACTTCTACCCTTAAGATGTTTTCAAGTTGTTCATATACCTCGCACCTACGCAAAGTTTAGTCGTCAAGGAAGGGTCGGCCTAGCCTCGGCAAAGCCCGACCCTCCCTCGGGGGCTAAAAGGGGGGAGACCCCCTCTGCGTCGAATTTTTCCTCGAAAAAGGATCTCTTTTTTAGCAGGATTTCTTTCGTGCTTCTTGACTACTTCGGAAAGCGGATCCTGGAAACGACGGAGTACACGTAAGCAGCCAAGGCTGACCGAGCCGAGGGACTCCTACGCCTCCGGGATACGGATACCTCACTCATCACCTTCTGCGATAAGTAACTTGCGCTCGGATAAAGCGACTCCGTGGACCGAACAAGTCTTCACGTTCGGAAGCTCTCCTGCCGAAGCAGTCCTTCAAGCTTTCTCGACTAAGTCGGGGACAGGGCCTCACGGACGGGTGAAAGTACGCGTAAGCGGCAAGGCCGACCGAGCCGAGGGATTCCCACGCCTCTGGGATACGGATACCTCACTCGTCCCTTCCGCGAAAAGCAACTCTCGCTCACACAAACATCCCTGTCACCAATAGAGTCCAGATGCTCGAAACAAGAGGAAAAAAGACGCAGCTTCGCAAGCGCGGCGAGGGTGTGTTTTTCTGGCCTCGGCGGCCGCAGAAAGCACACGCTACAAGATGATCTGATCCTGCAGGCTCGGGTCTTCACGCTGAAGGGAGCCGTAGCACCCTCGGCATCGACGACGTCTTCAGCAAAGTCCGACCCAGCCTCGGGCGGCGACGCGGTCCAGGGACTCCTCCGGGAATCCGGCCCGAGCAGGCGGCTCGACCGGTTACCCCTGGGGCCTCGGTCAACCGGCTTCCAAGGGCGCCAGCCCGACCCGAGGCCTCGACTGATCGACTTTGGCGTCGGCTCCGCTGACGGACAACACAGCTAGGCTCCGGCCAACCAGGTTCCCATTCTCGAGCCAACTCCGCCTCTGTTCATACTGATATCGCTACCCCTGGCCTCGGTCCACCGAAGGGCGGCCGAGGGGTCTCTTTAACTAAGCTAGAGGAGCCCCAGACAACAAGGCCGAACGGGCCGAGGGATTCCTACGCCTCCGGGATACGGATACCTCACCCGTCACCTTGACACGGGGCGACTCATGCTTGGTAAAGCGGTTCAGATAATCAACAGGCGAGACTTAGTACTCGAAAATGAGGAAAAAACACGGCTCCGCGCCAAAATTACACGCATGTTCAGGCCCCGACAGCCACAATGAACAAAAAACACTGGCATCCAAGGTGCCATCACAAACGGGACTCTGGTTCCGTCCCCAAGGGTACGAGTGGCCTCGGGCCTGCGGGGCAACGAACGCCGGGAGGCTCACCAGCGACCTCTGCAGCGGCAGCCATGGCCCCAGGTGAACGCGGTTACCGGAAGGCTCTTGTTCGCGGTCCCGCTCAAGGGATGCGAACAAGCCATCAAAGCCAAAGAGCGGGCCGCTCCCAAGCGCTCCGGTAGATCCTCGCTGCCGTCCTCGCCTCGAATGCGAGGGAGAAGACGGAATGTTGCATCCTAGCTGGACGGCAACAGTTCGCCTTCCCCGGCATGACCGGAGGACGACTCCGTCCTAGCACGGGAGGATGATTGCCACCACCAGAAGCTGGAAGAGGAGGTGGTTCGTCGACCCGCACACGAGGTAGAGCCCCGGCTCGCCTCGACCCCCGCCCCAGCGAGGATGACGAACACACCCGATGCTGAGGGCGGGATCACAGCCTGGTTTGCCTCTCCCCATCCAGGAGCTGGAGGTCACCGTCTTGGGTGGCCACCGGCGGAAGGAAGCAACCAGGCTGCCTGATGAAAATCCTTGAAGCCGAACGATGGCTGAGAGGTACCAACTCCCATGGAGTTGCGTTCCTCCAACGAGGAGGCAGAAAGGCGGCGGATACCCCCCATCCGGGGGCTTGGAAGATGGGAAGACACGACGCTTAAGGAAGGAAGAAGACATGGTTGCCTTCCGAAAGGAGTCTCCCTCCTTTTAAAGGCAACTCTCCCTACGTGCGCCCCCAGGCGCCGCGGGCTGAGTCTTCTCCAACACGCTCCAAGGCCCTCCCCTGCGACTCGGAGGCTGGGTCCCGCATGTCATACAAACCAGCTCAGGGCAGAAGAAGCCAAACCGCCGCGCGTGGTGCGCACGACCGTCCAGAGGTTACAAGCGACCCCCCATTTTCGCCCAGACCAACGGGCAGAAGGGGCGGGCAGCCATGCAGGCGGCATGCAACCGCGCCAGACGGACGCGCTTCTCCGACTTCTGACACGCCAGCTTGGGAACCCAGGCCCACGCGTCGAGCAACCGGCGCGCCAGTTGCTGCATGCAAGCAACCGCACCGCCACTTGTGCCACCATCGCGCCTCTTCGGTTGCGGAGCCTATGCCGCGACTCGAGGCGACCCAACAGCGCCAGCCTGGCGCGTCGGTCAAAGCGACCGAAAGTGGGCTGGCTGTAATAGCGGTGGCAGGCGGGCGGGCGCAGCGGTCACGTCGTCAGCCAGGCTCACGTCCCATCCTGGGACAGCAAGAGAGCCTCCTCTCACGGCGTGGAGACGGTGCACCCGTGACCCATTCCTCGAACGGATCGCACGCGCGCAACGGCCGCCCCGCCAACCACTCGCCCCGTCGCATTAACTCCGCGGCGGGACAGGCGGCGTCTCTGACGGGAGGAGCGCGTGACGCTTCACCTTCGCCATAATAACCGCGTCAGAAAAGGTACGCCACGTCGTCCGATTTTGTATCCTTTTCCGTTTTCCTCTTTCTCTATCTCTTGCAACAGGGACCGGGAAAGGGGGATACCCCGAAAGGGATCCTTCTCCACGAAGGAACCGGGCTCCGAGCCCCCCACTACTGATCAGGGGTTCGAAGGCTGGCCCTCCTAAGGGTTCAACAGTCGCCTCAGATCGCGTGGGCCCGACACCCACTACTGGTCAGGGGTTCGAAGGCCAGCCCCCCGAAGGGTTCCATGGCCGCCTCAGGCTACTCGGGCTCCGCGCCCATTACTGATCAGGGGTTCGAAGGCTAGCCCCCGAAGGGTTCACAGTCGCCTCAGACACCGAGCGAGGGATGACCAGGGGTACGTTCGATACATAACCAAGGCTCGGGCTGCGCTCCCGAGGTACCCTAGGACATTTCCGAGACCAGCGGGAACGATCTTGTAACGGAATCCCATCGGAGGGAGGCATCGAGCCCTCGGACCCCGTCGCCAGGGGACCGGGTCCGGCAAATCACCCGCAGGTACTTTTGGGCGTGCCTCTGGGCCCCTAGCCGACCCCCAACGAACGGGGCACGGACGTCCACTCGGATTACCCGCTTGCAGCTCACCGGAGACACCATGTTCGGTGCCCATCGAGGGTAACATGGCGCACTCCCCCCTCCTCCTTGCGGAAAGGCGACGTAGGGGCATATGTAAAAAGTCGAGTCTGTCCCTGATCGTCCTCTCGCCCTGTGCAGAGGCTCGGGGGCTGCTCTCGCAAAAACCGGCTCCGGCCAAATCGTTGACAGCGTCAACATACCAGCCCGAGAGCTTGGGCCCCGACCGTGCACCCGGGCTACGGCCAGTTCGCATGAGGGAACGACCAGACCAGCCGAAGCGTTACACGAGGTATTAAGACCTCGAAGGAGTGTAACCACTCCTCCGAGGCCTCGGGGGCTACACCCGGCGGGTGCGCTCGCGCGCACCCACCGGAACGAAATGCAACCGAGAAAGGCTGGTCCCCTTGCAAAAAAGTGCGACAAAAGCCTCCAAGCGAGTGCTAACACTCCCTTCGAGGCTCGGGGGCTACTGTCGGGGACCATAATTAGGGGTACCCTCAAGACGCCTAATTCTCAGCTGGTAACCCCCATCAGCATAAAGCTGCAAAGGCGTGATGGGTACGATTAAGTCAGGGATCAGTCCACACGAGTGACTCGATCACGCTTCACCCGAGCCTAGCCTCGGCCAAGGGCAGCCGACCTCGAGAGACTTCCGTCTCGCCCGAGGCCCCCTTTTATGGCGGACACATCACCGGCTCGCCCGAGGCCTTGGCTTTGCTCAGAAGCAACCTTGACTAAATCGCCACACCGACTGACCAAATTGCAGGGGCATTTAACGCAAAGGTGGCCTGACACCTTTATCCTGACACGCGCCCCCGGCAGAGCCGAAGTGACCGCCGTCACTCCACCGCTCCACTGGCCAGTCTGACAGGAGGACAGCGCCGCCTGCGCCACTCCGACTGCAGTGCCACTCGACAGAGTGAGTCTGACAGGCAGTCAGGCCTTGCCAAAGGCACCACGGCGAACTCCGCTCCGCCCGACCCCAGGGCTCGGACTCGGACTAAGACCCGGAAGACGGCGAACTCCGCTCCGCCCGACCCCAGGGCTCGGACTCGGGCTAAGACCCGGAAGACGGCGAACTCCGCTCCGCCCGACCCCAGGGCTCGGACTCGGGCTAAGACCCGGAAGACGGCGAACTCCACTCCGCCCGACCCCAGGGCTCGGACTCGGGCTAAGACCCGGAAGACGGCGAACTCCGCTCCGCCCGACCCCAGGGCTCGGACTCGGGCTAAGACCCGGAAGACGGCGAACTCCGCTCCGCCCGACCCTAGGGCTCGGACTCGGGCTAAGACCCGGAAGACGGCGAACTCCGCTCCGCCCGACCCCAGGGCTCGGACTCGGGCTAACACCCGGAAGATGACGAAACTCCGCTTCGCCCGACCCCAGGGCTCGGACTCCGCCCTGGCCTCGGCCGAACGACTTCCGCCTCGCCCGACCCCTTGGCTCGGGCTCGGCCACGTCAACGGAAGACAGACTCAACCTCGGCTTCGGAGGAACCCCCACGTCGCCCTGCCTAGGGCACAGACCGCCACGTCAACAGGAAGCGCCATCATCATCCTACCCCGAATCGACTCGGGTCACCGAGAACAAGACCGGCGTCCCATCCGGCCAGCTCCGCCGGAGGGGCAATGATGGCGCTCCACAAGCTCTATGACGACGGCGGCCCCCAGCTCTCTTACGGAAGCAGGACGACGTCAGCAGGGACTCGACCGCTCCAACAGCTGTCCCTCCGCCAGGCTCCGCCGCACCTCCGACAGCCACGACATCACGCCAGCAGGGTGCCCAGATCTCTCCGGCTGCCACATTGGCATGTACCTAGGGCGCTAGCTCTCCCTCCGCTAGACACGTAGCACTCTGCTACACCCCCCATTGTACACCTGGATCCTCTCCTTACGACTATAAAAGGGAGGACCAGGGCCTTCTTAAAAGGAGGTTGGCCGCGCGGGACCGAGGACGGGACAGGCGCTCTCTTGGGGCCGCTCGCTTCCCTCACCCGCGTGGACGCTTGTAACCCCCCTACTGCAAGCGCACCTGACCTGGGCGCGGGACGAACACGAAGGCCGCGGGACTTCCACCTCTCTCACACTCGACTCCGGCCACCTCGCCTCTCCCCCCTTCACGCTCGCCCACGCGCTCGACCCATCTGGGCTGGGGCACGCAACACACTCACTCGTCGGCTTAGGGACCCCCTGTCTCGAAACGCCGACAGTGTTCCACAACAAACAAGACGAGCACGGGGTGGTGACAAGAAACAAGGCTCGACTTGTGGCAAAGGTTATGCCCAAGTCGCAGGTTTGGATTTCGAGGAGACTTTTGCTCCTGTGGCTAGGCTAGAGTCTATTAGAATATTATTAGCCTATGCCGCTCACCACTCTTTCAGGTTGTTTCAAATGGATGTGAAAAGCGCTTTCCTCAATGGGCCAATAAAGGAGGAGGTGTACGTGGAACAACCCCCTGGCTTTGAGGATGACAGGTATCCCGACCATGTGTGTAAGCTCTATAAGGCGCTTTATGGACTTAATCAAGCCCCAAGAGCATGGTATGAATGCCTTAGAGATTTCTTAATTGCTAATGCTTTCAAGGTTGGGAAAGCCGGTCCCACTCTTTTCACTAAGACTTGTGATGGTGACCTTTTTGTGTGCCAAATTTATGTCGATGACATAATATTTGGTTCTACTAACCAAAAGTCTTGTGAGGAGTTTAGCAGGGTGATGACTCAAAAGTTTGAGATGTCAATGATGTGCGAGTTGAACTACTTCCTTGGGTTCCAAGTGAAGCAACTCAAGGACGACACCTTCATCTCCCAAACAAAGTACACTCAAGATCTTCTCAAGCGGTTTGGGATGAAGGATGCCAAGCCCGCGAAGACACCTATGGGAACCGACGGACATGTCGACCTCAACAAAGGAGGTAAGTCCGTTGATCAAAAGGCATACCAGTCTATGATAGGGTCATTACTTTATTTATGTGCTAGTAGACCGGATATTATGCTTAGCGTATGCATGTGTGCTAGATTTCAATCCGACCCAATGGAATGTCACCTTGTGGTCGTTAAGCGAATTCTTAGATATTTAGTTTCTACGCCTTGCTTCGGGATCTGGTATCTAAAGGGGTCTACCTTTGACTTAACTGGATATTCAGACTCCGATTATGCTGGATGCAAGGTTGATAGGAAGAGTACATCAGGGACGTGCCAATTCCTAGGAAGGTCCCTGGTGTCTTGGAGTTCAAAGAAATAAACCTCCGTTTCCCTATCCACCGCTGAGGCAGAGTATGTTGCTGCAGGACAGTGTTGCGCACAACTACTTTGGATGAGGCAAACCCTCCGGGTCTTTGGCTACAATCTGAGCAAAGTCCCACTCCTATGTGACAATGAGAGTGCAATCCGCATGACAGATAATTCTGTTGAACATAGTCGCACTAAGCACATAGACATCCGGTATCACTTTCCGAGAGACCACCAGCAAAAGAGAGATATCGAGGTGTTCCATATTAGCACCGAGAACCAGCTAGCCGATATCTTTACCAATCCATTAGATGAGAAAACCTTCTGCAGGCTGCGTAGTGAGCTAAATGTCTTAGATTCGCGTAGCTTGGATTGATCTATAGCATACATGTGTGTTATGCCTTTGATCAAGTTACTTATACATTTATGCAATTTATTGCGTATTTATGGTGCTCAAGTTGTGCAAGGGATCCTCGGACCTCAAAAGTCCATGTGTGAATGATGCACATATTTAGGGGGAGATGTGCTACAACTTGACCCTTTGAGACTAACCTTTGTGTTTAAGTGTACTTGATGTAGTCTCAAAGGTGCATTGAAAGGGAAAAGGTAAACTTGGGCCATGCAAAGACTTCCACTACACTCCGGTATTAGTGTACTCACCTCCAAGTTCATTCTTATGCTCTTATTGCCTTTTTGCTCTTAATCGACATTTTTAGTGAGGCAATGGGGTTTAAAGGGCCAAAAATGCCCCCGTTTTGGTGCTTGATGCCAAAGGGGAGAAATTAAGGCCAAAGCAAATGGATCAGCTACCACTTGAGAATTTTGAAAATAGTAGAGTTAGAATTTTTTATTTGCCAAAATACTCTTATTGCAAAACTTGGTCTCTTGTAGGGGAGATTTTATGATTATGAGAAAAGGGGGAGTTTTTGGATCTTGATCAATTTCACTCTTGGAATATCTCTCTTTATGCCCAAACAAGTGAGTTTGACCTAGAGCTAGGAAAATGAATTTGATTTGCAAAAACAAACCAAGTGGTGGTAAAGAATGATCCAAATATGCCAAATTATAGTCAAAAACAGTTTGGTCCTCATTTGCATTGATATTGCACTTATTTTGATTGCTTTTTGATGTGTTGGCATAAATCACCAAAAAGGGGGAGATTGAAAGGAAAATGTGCCTTTGGACCATTTCTATAATGTTTTGGTGATTAAGTGCCAACACATAATCTTTGAGTTGTTATGTGCCAAACAAGCAAAAAGTGCAAATCATGTGACAAGGTACGTTTCTAGACTTAGTACATTGTTTTGAGTACTAACATATTGTGTCTAAGTGCTAGAAACAGGAAAAGAAAGAATTGCAAAAGACTTATCTGAGTACAGCCAAAGTCCAGCTCGGTTTGGCACACCGGACTGTCCGGTGGTGCACCGGACAGTGTCCGGTGCGCCAGGATGGCTTCCGGTGAACTATCCACTTTCGGGAAAAATCGGTGGCGTACGGCTATAATTCACCGGACTGTCCGGTGAGCCAACGACCGCCAGCGCAACGGTCGGTCGCGCAAACCGCGAATGACGCGTGGCCCGCGCCAACGGTCGGTAGGGGGCACCGGACTGTCCGGTGTGCACCAGACAGTGTCCGGTGCGCCAACTGGCTCGGCGTTGCAACGGTCTTCTGCGCCATAAAAGGAAACATATCCGCACCGGACCGTCTACAGTGACTGTCCGGTGGCACACCGGACTGTCCGGTGCACCACCCGACAGAAGGCAAAGATAGCCTTCCTTGTTGGCCTCCAACGGCTCCTAGCTGCCTTGGGGCTATAAAAATGACCCCTAGGCGCATGGAGGAGTCAACCAAACATTCAAGAAACATTCTAAGACTTCTAGACTCCAACTTCGCACATTTGATTCTTTGAGATAGTGACTTGAACTCCATTTGAGTTGTGAACTCCGTGTTTTATGTTTTGAGCTCAAGTTATGACTTGTGTGCATGATTGTGCTGTGATTTGAGTCTTGTGTGTGTTGCTCTTTCCTCCCTTACCTCCGTACATCTTTTGTGATCACCATTGTAAGGCGAGAGGCTCCAAGTTGTGAAGATTCCTCGCAAACGGAAGAAAGACAAAGAAAGGAAAAACCATGGTATTCTAGTTGATCATTGGATCACTTGAAAGGGGTTGAGTGCAACCCTCGTCCATTTGGACGCCACAATGTGAAAGTAGGCAAGTATTACTTGGCCGAACCACGGGATAAAAATCGCGCGTCTCTTGTGTGCTTTATCTTTGATTACCTGTGTTCACAAGAGCTCGTTTCAAGCTACTTAGTCGTTCTAACTTTAATAACTAAGTTTTGTGGTAGTGTTAAATTTTATAGGATCAACTATTCTCCCTCTAGGTGATCTCAAGACTACCGTATCTAAAGAGTAAATTTTGAAATAGAAGATATGATGAATAACTGTTTAATCTTGTCGCGTCAATTTTTTTTCTAAAATATAGAAAGAACCTCCATCTTAAACGTTCCTCATACTATCTCTAGTTGAGTGTGTAAAATAAGAAACGTAAAACTGTAGATAACAATGTTTAATTTGTAAAGAGAAGTCTAAATTATAGGATGAGATAGAGGATACGATAGAGAATCAGATGGAGTTACCCTTGGACCGTTGGCCAAAAGACTCTCCTTGCCCGTACTTACCTGTAGTTCAAGAAAGAGAACGGCCCATTAACCCCGGCCCCGGCAACTCCCCAAGTCGAGCAACAGGCCAAACCCCCAGCCGCCGGAAGCCGCTACCGCTAGCACCTCCGATCGAGTCGGCGCCATGGAAGACGTCATCACCGACGTGCCGCCGCCTTCCCGCTTTTCCCCTGACGACCTCGACAACTTCGCCGCTCCGCCAGCGCAGCCCACCCCCATCTTCGTCGTTTCCCCGAACCCTAGCCCACCGGCCCCGCGCCTCCTCGTCGTATTCATCTCCCCCACCTCCCTCGCGCTCCTCGCCTCCCCGCCGCCGCTCCTCGCCTCCCTGCTCCTCCCGGACCTGCCCCTACTCCCGCACGCGCCCATGCGCGTGTACCTCCACCCCTCCGGCGCGCTCCTCGCCGCGGCGCACGGCGCCTTCCCCGCCCACCGCGCGCGCGCCGCCGCGAAGGCTCTTGTCTCCAGGCTCCAGCCGGAGGAGGTGCTGGTTTTGGACGCGGTCCGGAGCGGGACGTACCGGGGCCGCCTCGCCGCGGACGAGCCCGTGGAAGGGAAGTTGGAGACCCGCGCGGCGCGCGCGCGGGGAGGCGTGGGGGCTGCCAAGGCAGTCCAGGCTCTGGTCCCACCCGGCAGCGTGGTGGACGGGCTCGGCGCCGCCGTGCTCGCGGAGTGCGAGATCCGGGGCAAGGCGGCCAGCATGGTGGTGACGTGGCCGGCGGACTCCAGGCCCGCGGAGTTCGGGGTCATGCGGCGCGTGGCGGCGGAGCTCGGCGTCGACACCGGCAAGGCCGCGGCCAGGGTCTCCGGCCGGCCCGACCTGGATTCCTTGTACACTTGAGATTTCTCTGTTACTGCTGCTGAATTGCTGATTTCGTTGGCTGTGGCGTTGGGTTGTCTGATGAGTGAGTGTTTTGTTGGTTTGAGACAATTTGGGGTCAAATCTGGTCTGACGGACGAGTTGGTTTGCGTGATTTCATATATGAACAAATTCTGATCTCAGTTGTGTCGTTACTGCTGTAATGATCACTGATTGAATGGATTGCCTTCCTCAGAAGCCATGTGAAGGCCAATTACAATGAAGCGCAGAAAGGTTCATGACAAGCTATATGCGCTCTGTTTGGGTAAGGCTTAGGGGTGACTAAAGTTTATTTCGTGTCACATCGAATGTTTGAATATCGAATGTTTAAATATCAATTATGAGTATTAAATATAAGCTTATTATATTTAATAAATCTGTCTCGTTTTTTAGCCTTCATATGTGTAATTAGTCTATGTAATGATATCGAATGTTTAAATATCAATTATGAGTATTAAATATAAGTTTATTATATTTAATAAATCTGTCTCGTTTTTTAGCCTTTCTATGTGTAATTAGTCTATGTAATTAGTTTTATATTTAGACTGTATTTGATCGTAACTATCGCTCAAACATTTGATGGGCTAAACTTTAGTTTGGTGAACCAAACACCCTCTAATGCTAGTGAACTGTAAGTCATAAAACCACCATTGTACTAATGACATTGAATGCAAATACGCCTTCCTTAAAAGTGACCGTGGCAAAATAATATACTATTGAATGTTTCCCTTCGGAATGCCCTATGGCTATGATAGTCACACAAGCTCCCGTCTTTTTTATCTTTCTTGTCAGGATAATAATAAAAAGTTATGCCCTCTGCTGTTTTCCATGAATCAACTCCAGTTGTTACTACGATCATTTACGTAGTTAACATGTTCAATCCATGTCAAAGAAACAACCGAAGTACTTAGCAGAGGGCTAGCTAAAAGTTAAGTACTACCTCTGTTGTCGAATATTTGTCGTCCGCTAATTTATTTTTAAACTAAACCGTTACAAATAAAAAAGAACGGAGTGAGAACTATTTATGGTCTGGATACTGATAGCAGTAGCACCATTCAATGGGGTTGAGTGATTGACATGTTTAGAGAAAAAAAAACAAGGCTAATTTGTATACTCACATAAACATCTGTAGAGTATTTCGCGTGGTACTTTTAAGTGGTAAGTGACAGTGTGCAATTTGCAAAAAAATACTTCTAGTTTTATCATCAGAAATTTAATGACAGCATAATATGAAAATTAAAGCTTTCTGAACTATCTTCTCAGTAGGGTATATGTTAGGAAGTTAGGCTGCTCACTATCTATTCATAAACAGCATGGCTAGTGGCTACCAGCTTACCAAAATTGTGAAGCTTGATTTATAGATTGTGGCCTGTGACTGGTCATACCTTGTTTATTGAATGAATGGGTACATATTTACATAATGTGCACAGTGCACCATTTATATATTTATGATGCAGAAGTTTACAGGTAGGCAACATAAGGAGGCTGCCTACAGGGGCAGCAACGAAAAGAAGGAAAACAGAAAAGCAACTGTGCAAAAAAAAAAAACTATACACAAGACGAGGTGTCTTGTGTCCCCTGCAACAAAGATGCAAGTTCTTTTGCCTCTGCCAAAACCCAAATCCTCGCTTCTTTAATTTTGCTTCTGTACTCAAATAGAACTGGTGTAACAGTTATGTGCTTCTCAATGATTTCAAGTCGCCTCGTCGAACCCTGGAACCGACCAGGCGACTAGTCGCGATTAGGCGACGACTAGGGCGACTAGTCGACCCCTGGTCGTCCTAGACTAGTAGTTATACTTATATAGGTATACATATAAATATACCTGTATAAAAAAAGGACGTACCCAGTGCCGTAGGCTTCCCGCACTGTGCGGGGTCTAGGGAAGGGTATCTTTAAGCACCAAATATGCAGAGGTTGGGGCTCGAACCCGGAACCTTCCGGTTACAGACGGTAGGCTCTACCGCTGCACCAGGCCCGCCCTTCATAAATATACCTGTATACATTATATAAATTAGAACACACAACTAGGATAAACAAAGTAACATATTGCTTCATTGTTTAGGGTTTATGGGGAGAAGTGGGGGAGCAGGAGGGACCTTCAGATGACGTGCTCATCTCGTCACTGGTTCGTAGCCACCGCCGGTTGGAGAGTGCAGGAGGCGAGCAGGACTGCAGGAGAAGGGGCAGGGGACACAGGGTGTTGTAGCTGTCGACAATCAGGAGTTCAGGATAGGGGCGGTGCCAAGAGAGGAGAGGAGACGTGCAGGTTGGAGACTGTTGGCGGCTAGGTTAGAACAGGAGAGGAGAGGGTACTCTAAATTAGACTTTAGATGGGCTAAAAAAGTCCCAATAACTAAACCCTAACCGGGACGGCCAGAACACATAACTCGGACGACTAGTCGCCCTAGTCGATGATTAGTCGGACGACTAGGTCTTCTAGTCGAGTCGTCCAGCAAATCGTGTCATAATTGCCGACCAGCCCGACTAATCGTGATTAATCGCGATTAGTCGGACGACTTGAAATCATTGCTTCTATTATGGTTAAATAGAACTGGTATCATTTCTGCAAAATGGCCATCCGTGGCTCTTAGCGATCATACGTTTTGGAAAACTTTGCTGGGAATTTTTTGTTTGAATGGTTTCTTACTATGCAATAGCAGCTTCTGTAGTTCTGACTGTGGTTTATTTACCCAATATTTTTATACTATACATGTGAATTGTGGAATATTCAATAACATAGGCTGGAAATTTACATAGCTACTGTGCTTCTGCTTCAGTTGGATTTTTTGACCAAAATTAAGCAAATAGACCAGTCATCCCAGGTGGTGGTACCGTGACACTGTAAATCTTCATCTTAGCAATCATTTTGCTGTTTGCTTGCATCTTTATCTCCTGTTTTCTTTTCAATTGACTGACCTCAAGAGCAACTTATTGTGCTATTGTATTCTCCATTCTCTGCACCTTAGGTACAGTTTGCGCTACACTCCTTTGGTGCGAAAGATGGTTTCCGACCTGATGGTGAAGTTGTGTGACACTGAACTTTGAGCTGCTGCTGCTAGCATGATGGCTGTTTGGCCCTTTGCCCATTTCCTTTGGGTTTACCATTGTTTCGTAAACTACAAGCTAACATGGTACTATTTTGGTTTACCCTGTACTGCTGCAAGGCAATCTGAATGGTGAATGCTGTGTAACATGCATTTTGGTCTCCTTGATTGCTGCTTGTATTTGCATCGGGCCATCGCACTGTAGAGCTTCTTTACACCTCGAACAATCTTCGACAGTTCTAACCTACATGTAAATCATTTAATCAGGCCATTTTTGTTGAGCTTTTCAACTTGCCTTTGCTTTTATAAAAACCAACCAAAGAAGTAAAAAATAACAATTGCTTTAGATCAAAAGCTGTTTTTACTCAGCTCTTCAAGTGTTTTTATTTGTAGTGGAGATATATATGTTTAATAAAAGGGAAATTTGGATCCATACCATTAAAAGATCACCACTTTGGATCCATACCATTACTATCTCACTTACATGTGGGTCCACATGAGTCAATGACATGTGTGGTCCATGGTATATATCTAAAGTTTGGATCTTTTAATGGTATAGATCCAATTGTTCCTTAATAAAATTAACCACCTACTACTGGTTATAAAAGATACCAGTCTGTTTTTTCCTTTTCCCCTATGCCTTGCTCCTGCTTGGCTAGCAGTTGCGGGCGTGGGCACGACATACTTAGCGTAGAAGCGGCCTTGACGATCTTATTTATAGCCTCTAAAGAGAGATATAGTCGTTGTAACTTTAATAGTCATCTTAGTACCATTGGACCATATGTCATGGATTCATGGTCCGATGCCTCACATCGACTATTGTATTAGTACTAGTCGTTGCTAACCATTAGAGGTGCCTTTATAGCTTATATTTCGATACTCCTTTTCTCGTTAACCTTTATTTCATCGCCCGATGCTCCTATGCATGATTGTATGACGCCCCTCTAAGCGTACACAATATAACCATTTGGTCTAACTCCATCTTCACTATGAGTCTAGCGCTCATCCCAATGCACCTCTATGTGCACATTTAGGTCATATGGGCTGACACTCTTTGCCACTTCTAGTTCGACGCTCGGTCTAACACTCTTGTTGTGTGTTGATTAGGGTTAGCTCGGTTGTATGGTCCGATGCCCCATAGAACAGTTCGAGTTCAATTTCTCATTCTAACGTCTATTAAAACCCTTCCTTTTGTTACTTTGTGATCTTTACATCTGGCTTTGTTCCATCTCGTGTCTGCGACTAACACATCTTTTATGTCTTGCTTGAGATGTTGATAATTTGGATCGACTTTTTACCTTAATCTAAATATACGTGATATCCTTTGAATTATATCTAAAGATATTAGAGAATAATGTTATTCTAAATGATCATGTTAACATTGAAACACCAAAAACTTTAGGTAAATGAATCCTGGTCCATTTCCTTACCCAAACAAAAATGATAATAGCATGTATGTCCCTTTACAACTTCATTCATAAAAGTGAACTGGTGGCTTAAGATTTCGATATGTATGATCGCGATGAGAACATCCCAATTCTTTCGTCATCTTCATCTCAGCCTAGTGGTGAGACATAAATTGTTTTCGTTATATTGTAGCTAATGGCTTACTTGCTGTGAGAGAGATAGAGAGGTGCTATTTGTATGAATAAGTACTTAAATTATGAAATCTGCACTAATATCTGTAATTTATTCTTGGCACAATATATATTTAGGCGCTAATTCTATGGAATATTTCTTTTCAATTTTGGCCGGTACAGAGAGCGTTGTCCTCACGCTGCTGAATTGCTTATGAAGAAGGCAAAAAGAAATATCGCCCTGTTTAGATCATTGTAATTGAATTCCATTCTAATAATAATAATTTAGACACATACCAATTAGGTCATGTTTGGCTCCTAGGAATCGAGAGGAATTCGAAAGTAATCTAATAATAAAATAGAAAGCACTTTCTAGATATTGGTTTCAATTCATGTGATCCAAACAAGCCTTTAAGCTAATTCGATTTTATATAAAATATATTTGTACAGTGTTATTAGTAAAATACCGGATATATTTATGTGCTACACATTTTTATTATAGAGGAGTGAATCCAAGAACGTCTTATAAGTTATAGAGTGAAACAAATTCTATTAATATATAAAATCATTTTTCATCCTCCACCCATGAATTGGAAAGATGAAAAGTTAAATTCAAGCTAAATATGTTATTTTATTAAGTAAATTATAATTTTTTCAAAATAAATGGATCCGAACGCTCCATAGAGAAAAGTATGGACAATGTTGACATGCAATGCAACCAACTTTTCATCCATCTATTGGCAACTTATTAGCATGCTGAAAATTAGCAACCATTAGCTAGCTATTTTTTAGTGCCAGAAGGTCTAAATAGGCCCTGATATATATGGTCTTAAAGTGAGTTGGAGATGTGTATGAACTATTAGCACCTATTAGCAACTTCAAACCTTGCTAATATAGCTAATAGCTAGTAGCTTTTTAGATAATAATTACTTTGTTTTTTAGGTTGGCTAGTATTAGTTTTAGCTGCAAACTTTTAGCGTTAATATGAACAAGCATGGGTGTTATATTTTTCATAAAAGAAATATAGGCGTTCTGAAGTCGTGGTGCGCTACTGCGCTCCTACCTCGGTACCTCCAGTATCCGCAAGCTGAATGTCTTATTGGACCCACAAGTCAGTGTGATCATGCTGCCCTTGCCTTCCCCTGCCGCAAGGCTTCCAGCCATTTCGAAATTTGAAATCCCTGACGTTCCCGGCGCTTATATATGCACGCACTCCTCGCCAGCACGCAGGACGCTGTCCCTCCCCTTCCCACCGCTGCATGGGCAAAGCCTTCTCCCTGCTCCGGCCACCGCAACCACCTCGCGAGGACGACACGGAGATGATGGAGCTGAGGAAGCGCCCGAGGCCCCGGCGCCTCGACCCGGACTTCCTCTCGTCCCCGCCTCCCATGCCGCCGAGGAAGCGGGCACGGAAGCAGGCAGCGGCGCCGAAGCCGGTCGAGGCCGCGGGCGCTCTGAAGTGGCAGCCGCCGAGGAAGGGCTCCAGGCGCGCCACGGTGGGCATCGGGTGTCCCGTCGCTGGGCTCCATCCTGCGACGTGCGGCCGGCAGCCGCCGCTGCGCATGTCGACGCGCGTCCTCTTCCGCCCGCGCCATCCATTCAACTGGTACGCTATCTCCGTGCTCGAAGATGGAAACGCGAATTGTTCCGTGCTGAATTGGGTTTAGTTTTCCTGCTACTGCGATCGGAGTTGATTTCAGTTCTGACTTCTGAGTGCTCTGTTCGATCCTCTGGTTATTATTTGTGTGGCTGTGTGCTTAGACGAGGGAATTGACTCGTACTGACTTGCACTTGCTCGAATTTGAATTTTAGCGTTTCCGAATTCGTGATTGCATTTGCGTTTCTACGGATTTTAACCCCTCTGCTGCGAATCATGCTTGATTTGAAAGCGATCGCAACTCATAGATTGGCACTTTGGCAGGTCCCGTATGTGTAAGTAGGTTGAAGCTCAGAGATGATTCGAATTTCGTTCGTTGCATTTTGGTGTGTATCCGCCTTGCACTGTCACAGTTCGAATTTGATCGAAGCCTGCAGCATTAGCGGTTCACACCAGCATTACAAATTTCGGTCCAGTTTCATCACTGAATTGAGTTGAAATCCTGAGCCAGTATTTCTCAATGCAGGTACGAGCCGGACCTGTGGACGGAGGTGGCTAAGCACCTGTGCGGCTTCGACCTACTCCGCCTCTCCTTGACCTGCCGCTGGTTCCACCGCCTCCTCGCCGACGACTCCATCTGGCGCTACGCCTTCTTCCGCGACCTTAACCTCACCGACGCCAACCCGCACGTTCATCGCCCGCTCTCCCGCTCCTGGCGCTACCTCTACTTTGCCGCCTTCGGTAAGCAGAGCACCAAAAAATACCCCCACCCGTAACCGTAATCCGCTTCAGTTCTGTCACTCACTGACAGCAGGTCCCGCTTAGTGACACGTGTGCTCCCCTCCCTCCTCCTCACAGATGGCTCCCACGCCTTCTCGCTCTGCCAGAACGGCGAGCACCGAAGTAAGCGCAGCGAGATTGTAGGATTTAATTCTAATTTCGCCATTGCCTTGCGCTGCGATACTGTGTATTTGACGTCGGCGAGACCGCGAGACGCAGGTTCGTGGCGGATCGGGTCATTCGTGCTGGACTCGCCGCACATGGTGCTGATCGGGAAGCTGCCGCTGCCGAAGTGGCTGCCGTCGTGTCCCGAAGACGTACGGCTCACCATCGCGATACTGGGCGCCTGCAAGCTCCTCAACGTCCGCCCTGGGATCTGGATCACTGGTACGTACGTGGCCACATCCCATGGCCATCTTTAACTAGCCTTTGCCGCCTGACCGTCTTCAGCTGGTCTGTGTTGAATGCTTGCAGACATGCATGTGATGCGATGCCCCTTGTGCAAACGGAACAGCTGCCGAGGTGAGCCGGTGGATGGTGCTGGAACGGGGAATGCGTCCTGCCCTGCCACTGCTGGTATATATGCCTGTTTGCTGACTTGTTGGTACTGATTTTTGGTACGGGTGGAATTGGTGGTTCAGGGAACAAGCAGATCCTGGACGCACGCCACTCTGAGCTGTTCCTGGAGAAGGCGTACTGGGACGAGACCTTGGAGTACGAGAGCCTCGGCGAGCACTTTCAGGACGAGGAGGTGGCCGCCGCCTTCTGTGCCGTTGTCAACGCGAAGCAGTTCGCTTCCCCATCCACTGCATGTACGTCCGGGCGGCAACCATCATTCCAGTGCTGTCTCTTCCTCCCAGTTGCAGTTATCTGTCTGTACTCTGTACTGTACGTTTTCGACAGTGGACAGAATGATGGATTGGTGAATCGTGATTCGTGAATAACATGGTTGGCGTTGATGTTGGCTTGTTTCAGCTGTCCTCAACAGGGCCTGGACCGGAAAGCACGACGACCCGATGACCAGGCACTGTGCTTCCGCAACCGCCGCTGCCATCCACACCAACCTCCAGAGCAACGGAGGTACATACAGCAAAACCAATTGCGATCCTCGTTCCAGCGCAGTGCCAATCCCGAGTTCTGATGTGATGCGTGTCGTGCTCTTTGGGTGACAGGACTACTATCGACGTTTGAGGCGATGCGGGACACGGCCAGGGACGGGCAGATCGTGTCCATACGCATCTCCCAGGTGCTCTTCTGATCTGTACCCAATGCTGCCTTGGCTGCTGTGATTTATGATGGAAGTAGGCCTGGCCACACTCGTTCTTTTTTTTTACTGCTATTGATGCATTTCTGTCTAGATTGGACTGCAGAGAGAAAGTTGGGGCAGATTTCCGGCTTCAATTTATGTCCTTATTAGTAGTATATTGCACACGTACTGGAATCTGCTTGTTTGCTTAATGGCTATACCACGAACGGGTTTTGTCACTGATGTGCTGAAAAGAATGCGGATGCTTTTGTTTCTTTTAATATGGGTCGTGCCATCTTTTCCCCGACACTGGCGCAATGTGGTTTTGTCACCGATGTCTTAGTAGTAATTCTCACAGCGCCCATTCAGTAATGCAGAACAAAATCAGATATGCAAACCGACCAGCTAGCGACACATGATTCTAAATCGAAACACAATCCGAGTTTCATAGACCACAACTTCAAATGGGCGCTGTGAACATTTTCAACGTGTTAGCAAGAAACGCAGCGCTATTCTTTGGACATAAAGAACGTGGTTCACTGTATGTACATCATGAGTTGGGCCAAGTAGCAATAGTACCTGCCACACACGTGGTCTTTTATATTAATTGTTGCCAGGCTGAGCAGCGCATCTGATAAATATCAACCGGTGTTGCTCTTAGCAAGCCTAATCCAAGGTATCCAACTCCAACCCAAAAGGCTCCTCGCCTTTGGACTACATGGCTATAATCATGCAAAATGCCATGGATGATGACCTACTCCTGGTACTGATAATATTGGAGCAGTACATCTCTCTCCAAAAAGATCAAGCACTGCTACATGAACCCAAAAAAAAAACATGTACTGACTAGTGACTACTGAGTGGGAAAATTGTATTCGTACGTCGTTGCCTACTTGCCTTTGCAGCTCGTGCGACCTGCTTTTCTTCCCCCCTCCCCCCCCCCCCCCCCCCCTCCCCCCCGTCGGAATGTCGTGCAGGCATCCATGATCCACGCCACGCGTACGTGTGTTCCTGCTCAGAAAGCTCCACCCGCCCCAACACTGATGCAGAAAACACCACACCATTGGGCCGACTTGTTTGCTCATGGGCGCCCCGGCATGCATGGACAATCGCTAGCTGAAAAAGGACCATTTGACCCTAAACTCTTGCGATGTAATCACTCCATTGGGCAACCTAATCCTCTCATAGTTTAAGGCAGCCCTGCTCTGTGCTCTGCTCTCCTCTCTCAGTCGATCTCTTCTGCAAGTTGCAACTGGGGTTATATAAGCACCACTCCCTGTCACCGCCGGTCGGGGGCATTAGCCATCGTCGTCCAGACATCCGGTCCTCTTTCCCCAAGCTAGCTAGCTCGCCCAGCCAAGCCTGAAGCGCGCGGCCATAGGAGCAGAAGCCAAGCACAAGGCAAACTAATAAGTTAGGTAGAGATCGACAGAAATGGGCAACGTGCTGCCATGCCTGGTCCAACAAGCAGGCACAGCAGCAGGGGCTCTGCCAGCCATGAACCCCAAGCGGAGGCTCATCTCCCTCAAACTCCTCACGAAGGCCATCCACAAGATGAAGAAGAGGCTCGGTCCCGGCAAGGCGGCCAAGATAGACAGCAAACCGTTACCGTCGTCGGCCGCGGTGGAAGGAGGAGAAGTTCGTGTTGAAGCGAGAAGCAAGGCCACCAGCAGCACCAACAGCCGCAAGGGTGCCGTGCTGAGGACGAGGCTCCATGGCCGGAGCAGTGGCCTGATCAACAAGCAGGGGAAGAAGGGCGTCGTGCGAGTCAAGGTGGTCCTGACCAAGGAGGAGGCCGCGCGGCTGCTGGCGCTGACAGTCGGCGGCCAGAGGCACACCGCCGCGCAGATCGTGGCCGAGATGAAGAAGATGGAGGCCCGCCGCGCCGCCGCCGGCAGCGCCGCGTGGCGCCCGGCGCTGGCCAGCATCCCGGAGGAGTCGTCGTAGGAAGACCGGTCGGTCGATGCATGAGCTCGTTCATCTAGACGTAGCTCCGGCCATGCTTTAATTTCCCTATAGTAGGCAGGCGTCAGTCAGTCGTGGTCCATGCGTTCATGCGAAGAAACCTCAGAAGCCTTGATCTCCGGTGGACGGTGGTGACAGCAGACTGGTGAGCCAGAGAGAGACTTGGGTTGAGAGGCGAGGTGACGACGGCGTACGCTCCCCCTCCCATATGCACGCGCCAGGCCGCCGGCGTAGATCCTCGCTCACCGTGCCGATGTACAGCTAGCTCCCCTTTTGGTTTTGAAGCTTTGTGTTCTTCTCCACGGCCTAGTATACGTGACCAGCGAGTGAAAGAAAATGGAACGCAGAACTTCGTTCAGCTCTTTCCAATGAAATGTTTGTTGTGTCCTGTAGCACACTGAGCTTGTCTGGGAGCAAAGGGGACTGAGGGGAAGCTAAAAGAGGGCTTGAGGGGTGCTAAAATCCCTTTCCTCTCAAGTCTCAATGCTCCCCTCCCAAACAATCCCTGATACTTTTCCCGGTGGTGTCAATTTTCTTCACTTGCAGGGCACAAATTTATGTCATTTACACTAGCGATACGCTTAAGACAACCCATTAATTACTGGAGAAAGTTCTACTATTACCGGTTGAAAACCGATTACAATATCTAGTATTGGGAAATCTAGAATAAATACGTCACTATTTAGTTCTGGTCATACGACCTAGCACAAGTTGGGTCGTGTGGTGCAAGTCCAACCCGACTTGATTGTGCTTCGAGCTAACTCTTTTTGGGTCAATACGACACATAATAATTTTGGGTTGGATCGTGATGTATCTAGATAAACACTAGGGCCGACCTGAAACACGGCGGGCTGATGATCATGTTGTGCCGACCCAAGCACAACACAGATAAAAAACTTATATATATATATATATATATATCCAAAAAATACATCGTCAAAAATTTATAACTTTGATATAGACTAAAAAAATTATACGAGAAAAAGGAAACAATGTTTTCTGTAACTTTTGTGAAGAGATAAAAAATTTAAACCATAAAATAACCATTTAAACACTAGTTTTCTAATTCGTGCGGTGCCGGTCCAAGCACGACCCATCTATTCGTGCTGTGCCGCCCATCGTGCCTAAGTTTGAGGCACGGGCATGGCCCAGCCATTCGTGCCGTGCCGACCCAGCCATTTTCTTTCATGCCATGTTGTGCTTTGGCCTCTTGTTTTCGTGTCATTTCATGCCGATCCTAAATGGTCCGGTCCAAACTTTTAGGTCTATGAGGACTAAAGAGCGAACACTTACATGTGTATATATGTATATTGACAAACTAATACACACAATTGAAAATGTATATTAAAATGAATACTGATAGTAATATATACAAGTGTCTATTAAATCTCCTAACTACTAAATATATCTTCATATATCCTCTCAATATGAATTGTCTTCTTCATCTTAATTAAATATGATTTGAAAAAAAAATATTAATAAAAAATATTATTATTATATCAAATTCAAGTCGAGACATTTTATTATCGTGAAAACAACATTAACACCATATTTATACCTCCATAACTTTTTGCCACCGACTTGTACCTACGAAGGTGTCAATAAATTCATAAACATATATAGTATCTACAAATTAAGGTTGTTTCTCTTTGCCTATGTCAAACAATAAAATTAGAAAGAAAAAAAAGTTATGGATTATTATTGGCAAAACAAGTTACGAGATATGCAAGCTTCACTCGTACAAGAAAGTTGGCGCTAAACTTTGCTTTAGGTTGGAATGTTTTTTGCGTAGCTAGCCGCCTCCATGCTCTGCCTAACTAACGAAAGTGATAAATCGTTTATGCATGTATATGATACGCATACAGACTGTTTAGCATCTATATGGAGTAATATTGATGAAAAGATGGAAGAATGACCTGGTGATTCTATTTGATCTTCTACATATATGGCATATACGAGTAAATGGTGGTGGTTCAAGGAAGAACGAAGAGCGAAGGAATAAACGAGGAAAACAAGGAGGAGCTAGTAGTCGTCTGAATTCAGAGTTTGTTGGGCGAGCCTGATTTGAATACTCGCTTGAGAAAGAATGCCCGGCCGAGATTTGAGTGACAACGAGGGGAATGCAACGACGCAACGTGTTTTTGTCTTTGATGATCCGATCGATCATATCGCCGCTACTGTATCTCCGTATCGGGCGACGACTGATTGGGCACCACATCCATCCACCCCATGATAGACGGGCGGCCATGTGCGGTTGTTCTCCTCACTGTGCATTATTTATTTGTATATATTTGATTGCTGCTGGCTCTACTAGCTACCAGATAAACAATGCGGTTAGGGCTAGGGGATCGGAGGCATAAACAAATCCTTGCAAACTGCATCAAACAAGAAAGGGCTTGCACTGCATGCGTGCGCTGGTGCTGTGGATGAGTTGCGGTGTGCTTGCTGCTGCTGTGTCCTCAAGGCTCAAGCATTGCTGGTCGATCGATGGTGGAGTTGAGCCGGCCAGTAGTTGTATAGTAAACTGTAGGGAGAAGCGACAATGGCGGCGCGCGCACAGGGGCCACTGAACATAGATGGACGAGGACGGACGAGCACCCGGCCGGGAAAGCCGGCGGTGGTTTCGTGCGATCTCGCGGGAGATTATTCCGGTCCGGTGGTGTGGTGGTGGTGCTGGTGCAGGTGAGGTGCGTCGTCGACGGTCGACCGCGCGGCAGCTAGCATATGCAGTGGTTAGTTAGGGTGCTGCTGCTGCCGCGTGTGGGGCTGAGGCGGCCGAGCCCCGCAGCTGGTCGGTAGATGCCGATCCGTGTCGCTGCTTCTGATGATCTGATGCGTGCGAGCTTCGTTTGTTTATTTTGGCCCCCGGACACGTCTGTGGTCCGTCGCGACGTGGGATGCTCGTCCGAACGTAGTATTTGATACTCCTTTATATGTCAATGATACTTTAAATTACAAATGAAGTATTCTTAACATGTAACAATTGAAATCATATATATGTGCGCGCTGAAACTTAAAATCAACTTAGTGTAATATGTAATCAGTGATTTACGTATCTATCGAATTGTATTAATCGGTGGTTTTCAATTGGTATTTTTCGTATTTGGTCGCTAGTTGTACAATCCATACTTGTGCAATTTTCATGTTACCTCTTGTTATGACAAGTCATCCGAAGGTCCTCAAAAACACAATTAATCATTGATGGTTAGCACATCCTTAAGTTTTACAGGTGCTTGGGAGTTGAATACATTTGGAGTAGAACAAGGAGAAATACGAAGATGTTTAGCTTCGTCACAATTACATAAAGAAATGAAAGCAGAAGTGGAATAAGGCTAGGAGAAGGTGCTTACAAGACTCTATAGCCAAAACCATAAAAGATAGAAGACAATTTTACCCCTACGTCATTTGTTAAGGGGTCTAGAAGTCCCATTCATCTCTACCGAGGAGACGCGGCAGGTTAACACTATGATGGCTTTACAAAGTTTTACTAGCTTCAGAAAATCTGTTATGGTTTTTGAGAGAGAGCAATATAAGAATCCCCCGTCTGAAACAATAAACTTTGTGAGAGATGTAGTAGATGTTTTTCCTGTCGTAGATGTAGGCACAAACACATATCTGTTGTAGTGGTAGCTACTGCTTGCATTGGCTTGAGAGGTCGTGGGTTTGAATCTCCTTATGACTATGTGTTTTTTTATTTTAGCTAGACGTGAGCTGTGTGGAGAATGAGAATGGTGTGAGGTGTGCGTGGGAACGAGAATGAGTGTAGGCTGTGCAGCGAGTGCAGAACAGGAAAAGCAAAATAAGGAATGAGAAATTAAGAATAGTGAATGACAGAGTATCCTTCTGTTTTAATAAGTACTAGCATTCAAAAAGAGAAAAAGACGAGGCCTGTTCACGATGCTCTGGCAGTATCAGTGAATCAGTCATCTAGCGGGCTGCACGGGTGGGTCACGACTCTCGACAGCCAGTGGACTGGCCCATCTAAGCCCATGGCACCACAAGTACGCGGGCCACTTACGCAACTGGTCGCAATGGGCCAGTCGGTCTTTTTCCTTCCCCTCCGCCGCCAAATCGCCAATGCTTCCTCGTGTGCCCGGCGCCCCGGCCCTCCTGTCGCCCTTGCTGTCTCGGGAGTCGGGGCCCCGTAAAAAAGGCAAACTCGACCCCGCGACCGCTTCCTCTGCTCCTCTTCCTCCTCTCCTCTCGCATCCGCAGCTTCCCCAGCCAGCTAGGGTTTGCAGATGACGACCGCGGCGCGCCCCACCTGGGCGCCGGCCAAGGGCGGCAACGAGCAGGGGGGCACCCGCATCTTCGGCCCCTCCCAGAAGTTCTCCTCCCGCGACCTCGCCGCGCACACCTCCCTCAAGCCAAGGTACTCTCTCTCTCTCTCTATCCCACCTCTCTCTCTGCGACCTCTATCTGTTCGTGGAACCGAGTCGTCCTCGCTGCATGGACTCTCTTACCTGTCCAGACAGCTCGTTCATAGACGCTTTCTTCTTCTTTGTCCCCATAACCATAACCAATCTTTTCATCGGTTGGGGCCCGGGATTTTCGATCTGGTTCCCAGCTCCCCGATTAGAGCGCCTGCCGTCGGTTCGATGCTACCACGAGATAGTCGCCATGGTGTGGCCGCCTTGTACACCGGTGTCCAACCTTGGCTTTCAGAATTTCGCGCTTGCCCGCCCCAATTGTCAAGTACAGGATGCTTAATCTTGCCTGACAGCCTTTTTTGTACCACGTGTTATCTACTATCACTACTTATAAATATCGAGTTACATCAAGTGCTTGTGTTAATGTTTCAGAAACAGTATGCCTTTAGTGCCGCGAGGTATATTGAATTAGTAACAAGAGGTCATGGTTTTGA
This sequence comes from Zea mays, assembly GCF_902167145.1. Taxonomy (NCBI): domain Eukaryota; kingdom Viridiplantae; phylum Streptophyta; class Magnoliopsida; order Poales; family Poaceae; genus Zea; species Zea mays. The sequence goes on along the minus strand of NC_050098.1, from coordinate 3,159,747 downwards.
TTTCTTCCAGCATCATTCTCTTTTCCTACATCTGTTCGGAGTCGCTTTACTCCTATACTTACATTACAGCCACCACTACTTCAATAGATTAAGATGCTATTCAGTGCAAATTAATGCCTTCCACCTGTATCTGTATGTTGATTGTTGTGTTTGTTTGATAATTCATTTGACTTAACATATTGTTATTTCTATTTGGGGGTTGGAAACACCATGGTTCTCTCAGGTCATCAGCCCCCACCACAAAAAAAAAACAGTTCTTACAAAACATGCTATGCTGAAATATTAGCTAATCTTTGTAAGTCCAAGTGTCCATCATCAAACGAATGCCTGCAGAGTCTACCAAAATAATTGTCTGGATATTGAAACTGAAATCCAGCAGGACCAGTGGCTGGGGAAGAATCTGACAGAAAGTTCATTAATCCTAATCCATGTAAAGATGTTATATTATCCTTTTTGAGTTTGGATCCTGTTGCCTAGTTAACTACACAAAGCAAATCATTTTTGGGATCCTGACTTTTTCCCCCTAAATGGCCAAGAACGAATTTCATTGCGATTGTAACAAAATTACAAAGTTGCACATGGCGCAGAAACCAAAACAGAATTACTTCTAGAAGCAAATGCATTGAAGAGAAAAATCACACAGGGTCAAAGGGATCTAACTCAAAGACGACACCCGCTCCTACAACTATAAACACAAGTAACAACGAAATGTTACACCAAAAAACACCCCCAGACACTTATGGGTGTTCAAAACAGGGCAGCAGCCCGCACGGCTCACAGGTGGGAAACACTCAAAACCTCTCTCAGCTAACCAACATAGAGCACTAACTGATGGTCTTCATGAATTTACTCCTAATATCTCTATATTGGGCTCCTCCCAAAAGTCTAAAAGCCCCAAAAAATATACCCAACTCCAAGAGCTCCTTGAAATACGCCAATACAATCCATCAAGCTCGGTTGACCTTTTCTTAAACTGACCTTGCATATGGAGGTGCTTACCTATATAATTCTCCCCGTCCGCCCCATGACGGCTGTGCATATGGCTGTAGAGCGCGGTCGGCGAGCTGCCGAGAGTGACGAAGCTGCTCTAAGACTCGAACATGGAGGTGAAGCAGTAGGAGAAGCTTGTGACATTGAGCTGGGAAGGGACAAGGGAGCAGCCACCTCCCCCGTCCGCCCCATGACGTGAATGGGAGCTTGCGGAACCGACCACCTCCCCCGGCTGCCCCATGACGTGAACAGGAGCGTGCGGCACCGCGCAGCGTCGCAGGGGAGCACGGCGTACATGGAGGACGCCACGAGGTCCAGCCGTTCAAGACTGGGAGGCCCTTGCATACCGCTTCTGGACGCCAGGAAACAAAAAAACATAGATAGGGGTGACAGTGGCTCGACCCTAAATCTATACCGCAAGGCTCTGGTTTTGGGACACCGAAAAAATTGGGAGCATAGATCAGGAGTTGTTGGACTGGGGTTTTTCACCTTTACCCCTAAAATATTGTTTTGTGGGAGTATCAATTGGGAGCTCTTGGAGATGCTCTAAAATATAGATTTTGGTTATGTGTCTTGTCTGTTGTATAATGTATTATTATTATTTTTTCTTTGGAGAGCCGGTATTTGTGTCAACATCAAATGTAGTCATTTATGAATCTAATCATTGCCTTTGCTTCATTAAGTCAAAGAAAATATCAGCATCGCCAACTTATTGCTTGTATGTTCCTTTTTAGTATCTGGGAATCACAATCACAACTAACCCCCTCGGACATGGTTAAGATATATATTTCTGCTGGCTGTGTTTTTTGTTGCGAATATGTCAGGCTGAGGTTTGTCCTTCCATAACTCACTGTTTTTGCCCACGTGTACAGAAAAGACGGTCAACAGACCCAAGAGGAGTTACAGAAGAGGAATCTCAGGGAGGAACTTGAGGAACGTGAGCGCAAGCACTACTCTTCCAAGGATAAGTCCTATGCCGGTACACCTATTTTCTCTGTCTCGTTCGTTTGTGTTACCCCTTCTGGATAAGATTCTGATTGGTATGTACAATCAGTAACAATATGTATCTCCTTGCCTGCAGAAGAAAGAGACCGGCGGAAAAGCTCTAGCCATCTACTCTTAGAAGGTTGGTGGAATGAACGCTGTATCAATATCAGTTTACGTTGTGGCTTAGTAGTGACTTGTTCCTTTCTTGCTGTAACTCATAGGTTCAAAGAGAGAGACAGAGGATAAGATAGTTCCACGAGAAATCGATGCTGATGACTCCGATGTGGAGCCTAAAAGCGATGACGAGAGGTATGTACCATTGTCCTTTTAAGTGATGAGTGTTTTATGAACCCCTACTCTTAGAGTATACTCCCTCCGTTCCAATATATTAGTCGTTTTAGTACTTCAATTTTTGGTCCATATTCAAATGGATGACAATGAATCTAGACAAATATATAAAACACATACATCAAATGTTGTATGAATCTATTAACACCCTAAAACAAATATTATTTTGGGACGGAGGGAGTATCTAACTCCGGATATGGTTAGTCTATGATTGATTGTAATTCGGGGATAACCTATATTAGGCAACTCCGGATATGGTGGTTAGTCTATGATTGATTGTAATCCGGAGATAACCTTCCTACTTGCCCTCCAAGTCATGCACTTCTATATATTCACACTAGAGGCTTAATGTAAACCATCCCACCATTCCACGCATTGTACACAATCTCTCCTTCCTTCACCTACTTTCTTGAAATGCTGCTGGGATTATTATTTTGTTAGCAGGATGAAATTGACTTGCAACTGCATTAACTATTATCTAGAATGGTTTCGTACCCATGGCACCTTCATAAAAAAATTGTATAGCAACAAGGCCACTCACTTCTGGAGTAGTGGTAGTTATCCATTATTGCACATTGCCTAGCATAGTAGCACTTCCTTTGATAAGGCTGCCTTCACTTCAAATGTGCAGAGAAGAAAAGCAGCGTCTTTCTTGACATTGTTTAGTCAAATATCTTATTTCGGCCGTGTTTTCTTACTTTAGAGCACTACCACTTCACTATGTTTGGTTGCTTTACACGTTGAATGCCAAATTGTGTTCAGCGATGAAGATGATGATGACGACGACACTGAAGCTCTAATGGCAGAGCTTGAGAGGATTAAGAAAGAAAGAGCCGAGGAGAAGCTTAGAAAGGTTTGTTATCATTGCATCTGTCTGTGTCATGATTTTATGTTTTTGTATATCTGGAATTTTGGATTATGGGGGGCATAATGAGAATTGTTCCGTTTCAGGAGCGGCAACAAGCAGAAGAGGAGGCCAAGATGAAGGAGGCTGAACTGATGCGGGGAAACCCGTTGATTAATATCAACAATGCTGGCTCCTTCAGTGTTAAGAGAAGGTAGGATGCTGTCGCGAGCTGTACTATGGTTTTGTTGTGGCGTTTGGTTGAAACCACAAATGGATTAATCTTGTTTGGTGTCTGTGCTTTCCAGGTGGGACGACGACGTGGTATTCAAGAATCAAGCACGAGGAGAGACCAAGACACCGAAACGGTTCATCAACGACACCATCAGGAGTGATTTCCACCGTAAATTTCTTCAGAGGTACATGAAGTGACGCTTCCGTCGTTCACAATTCAGCCTGGAGCCCCTCATCGTTATCATGTTTGTGTATGAGCGAAAGATCATTATTGTGTTGTTGTATGAAACAAGAGTGTAAACATATGTCTACTACTTAACAAAGTTATGCTGAGCAATGCATATCCTAGTTGAATGTGACAATGCTATGTTTTCTATATTTTGACGTTATTTGGTTGTAATCATATTTAAGTTTGACTAGGAAAGATGAGCTCAGAGAGCAGCACAGATGGATTGAGTAAGGGTGTGTTTGGTTGAGTGGAGAACGGTTGTACGAAAGAGGGGCGAACTCTATAAATTATTGGGATGTTCTTGCTCCACTAAAATGATTGACGATGGGTAGGCTCTATTCTCCAGTTCAACCAAACACACCCTGAGATGTGAGATCAACTCCAGCAGCCTCCTGTGTATGGCTAATCTAAGAAACTTTGCATCGCGTGTCCTCAGCACTTTGCCAACAACACAATATCATGATCTTTCAGCTGAAAACCCGCGCCCACTGTTTCAAGACACTCGAGAACCAGAAAACTAGGTACACCCCACTTCTGTTTACTTATGTAGCAGCAAATACAGATACAAGTAAAAAGAAAAAGAAAAGGAGTTCCTGTGGTTTCAGAGTCACCAGCTAGCTGTGAGGTTTGCATCCACCAGCAGCAATCCCTAAGCCAACAACGACCGCTACTCTCTGGACATTCCAGTCCCAGCTACTTATTCCAAAGAATTAGGATTTCAATTAACCGCTACAAAATTCTTTTTAGTGGCAGAGGCCCGATTACCGGATCACCGCGCGCGAGCCGAATACACAGTTAGATTGGCTGCTTTACACTACATGAGATGAGATGACAGCCCTGCCTGATGATGAACCTGAATGCATGCCATGCAACCCCGGAAAAACTACGGTTTCTCTTCGTCTGACGGAGACCCGTTGATGGCGTCAGCAAAATACTCGACTGCAGAAAAAGAAGAAAAAAGTTCAGCAGGATTGCCACATCTCTCTCAAGTGTCGGATGAGATACAGAACCACGGTTACCTATATCATCTTGGTCTGGGGAATCAAGCAAAATGTCCGAATCCGATGGCAGGAAAGGGGTGCCAGTGTAGTTCTCCAGCACGTCCAGATCTGCTGTGAATAGCACCAGACATTTCATTTATCAGATGGGGACACACGCGTGCACACAAAGCAATCGCTGCTACCAGAGACCAGAATGCTGATCGGGACATAATCTTCCGGGGGGAAAAAAGGTCGTTACTGAAGTATTCAGGACTTAAATCATTTCAGTTTTGAATCTAATATCACTAATGCTAACTAAATTCAGTGATGATTAACCACCAAAAAAAAACAAAGGTAAATTTCTCAGCCCAGAAGGTTACCTCCCAAACTCGTCAAATCCGCTGTTAGATCAGAGAGGCTGAAATTCCAGAGCTGCCCTAAGGATCTAATAGAGTCTCTTGACGACCCATCTGGTCCCAATTGCAGAGATTCAGGATTCCCCACATCACACCCAAATGCCGAGTCTAGGGCCGATACATCCATGGTCATGCCTGGTATATCTGACGGCGTAAAAGGAGCATGGTTGCTTGAAGCCGCCGACGAGGGACTCACAGCCATCTCAGATGACATAGCACTACCGGTAGCACCAGCATGTGGTGCTTCAGGCGCTCCATTGTCCAAAACCATGCTGCAGCAACGTAAGAGCAGACCATAAGGGTCAATACTGTGAACAGAGTAGAAAGTATGTCCACACCCAAGAAAAAGAAGAGGGAGGGGGGCCAACTTTAGACAGTTCAATAAATGCATGTGCCACAACAACAAAAATTCAATCCAGCCCCAGGAAAAAGATAATCTCTAGTCTATAAGAAGAAGATATCAAACAAGGGATAGAAAATTAAATAATTAGGACAATAAGCTTCAGTCTCTTGCTTTTGCTATGCACCGTGATATACAATATGTAAAAAAGCCATGCACCAAGATATACAATATATCTGTTGAAGTGTATAAGTGGATTGACTATCTTCTCCCATCAGCTTAAGCTTTTGAGTTAAACTGGTTAGTGCGGCCACTCTAACATGGTATTAAAGCCAGAGGTTTCGAGTTCGAATTCTGACAGAGGCTTTATTTGTGCCTCCACCCATTTGTTTCCACGTTTGTGCCTTTCTCTCTGGCTACACGTGAGTGGGGGTGTTGATTGTCGAAGTGTATAAGTGGATTGACTACCTTCTCCCATAAGCGTAAGCTTTTGGTTTGAACTGGTTAGTGCGGCTACTCTAACAATATCTAGGTACATAATTAAAGTTGTGTATATAGAATAGCTGAAACAACTTATAAATTGGAATAAGGGAGTAGCAGATCAGTTCTAAGAGTAGGCTTAGAAACTGCGTATTCTATTCTAGAATAGAAACAGGCACTATCAGTGCCGGTTCGTTTAAAAAAAGAAATAAAAAGGTAAATGCAGGATATGTTTTAATGTTGGTTGGATGGCTTGAGTAGCATTCATCAGAGTTAGACTCCCTGTGACTGTGAGAGCGAGCAAATTTTCAGGTCGAGGTTAAAAACATCCCTCATCTATCCCACGCCAAAGCACAGATTTATGGCCCAGCCCCGATCATGACCATTCTCATATGAGATATGGTACCGTTGTGTATGGATGGGGCAGGGGTTCGAGGATCTTTTTTTTTAATATAATACCCAGAGGCTATCTTACCCCCCGACAGGTCAAGTTTTTTATCTGATTGGCAGAAAAGCCACTCATAAGGTACAACAAATTATACCTAGGAACATGATTAAACAGATTTGACTTATAATGAAAAGTTCAGAATTTAGGAAATAAAAACAGAGATGATAATACTTACTCATTTCCGGAGTTCATGCGCATGGGATGATAACCACCTGGTGCAGGTATTCCATTAACCACATGACCACTGGACAGACCGCAGGCCATTGGATCCATGTGAGGCTGGCCGGGAGCAGGCATGATAGGCTGCTGAAGTACTGGATACCCCATTGGTAAATTGCTAACTGCACTGGAACCAGGTTTTCATTAAATAAGAATGGTAATAGCACCTCTCTACATGTGTGTAATTTTTTCAGGGATTAAATCCAGACTTGTACTGTTACTAAACCATAACAAAGTGCTAAACAAGGATTTTTGGTACATAAAATTATATCGTAATAGTAATACACCGCTTACTAAATGAAACAGGGATAAAAAAAGTATCATTTTGCTAAGCAGGGATGAAAGTATTAATGCGTTGAACTCTACACTAACAACACAGCTTACAGAATGTTAGAGGTAAAAGTATTATTCTGCTAAACAGGGATAATAGTATGAATCTGTAATGAATACAAATTAAAGCAACATAGTTAAAGCAATGACTGGACAGTAAATGCTTGTCTATCAACAGTGCCAGCCAAATGCATTCCCAGATATAGCATGACAAGTGCCTGAGCCAACATTGTACCAATGAGTGAAACCAAGAAAGAGAAAAAAAATTGTCTAACTGAAAATACGAACACTTCCAAGTCGTAGGCAAGGGCAGTACATCAAAACTAAGGAAAACATAAAAATGCAAATCCTAAATAGAAGCCTATTAACTTAGACATCTTTCCAAGATAGACTTATAAACAGGGACATTACCTGGCATATGATGAATTCCATTTTGTATTGGAGCCAATGGAATATTCGGAGGTGCTGGATATTTCATCAAATTGTACTGGTGTTGCAATAAATGATTGAACAAGATGATCTGCCTTTTCAACTTCAACCGTATATAGTAAGCCCTAAAGAACTCGGAGTTTTCTTCTTCAAGTTTCTGCCATACTGAACACAAAGAGAACATTAAACAAAATGAGTACAATTAAGAGCTCAGATAGGTATTGCAGATGTTGAGCTTAGAAAGCATATAAAAATATTTGTTTGTTCTGGGTATTCCAGTATATATCGAGCACCATTGATAACAGGGGAAATGCATGTACAAACCAAGGAGAAACTGCATGTTGATGTTGAGAAAATTTTGGTCGCTAATGTGATTCGGCATGATTATTTAAGACTAAGACAAAAAATCGATATTTCAAGCAGTAGTGCATCACTGCAAATATTTTCCCTATCCTAAGCTTAAACATGTGAAAAGAAAGGAAAGGGTGACATAAATGTCCCATCAAAAGCCCATTGTGTGTGTGGGGGGGGGGGTGAAACTAGTGAATATAAAAAACATATAAACAGCATCACCAGCAGAACATGAGCACATTACCTAAAGTAGTGAAGCCAGGTTCTATTCTAGCACGAGTAGAAAGAGTTCTAACAACTTCTCCTTTGTTCATGTAGAGCTGTAGACAACGCTCTATCAAATTCTGAACCTGCAAGAGGATGTAAAGTTCATTTAGTTGGCCAAAGCATAGAACTGTCAATGTAGAGGGGATGCTAGTAGAAAGGCAGGCCTGGGGCAGTGACAAGAGTTGTCTCACTGAGTTACCAGGTTGCGGGTTCGAAGCAGCCTCTCCGCATTTGCAAGGGAAAAGCCTGCCTCGGTTTATCCCTTCCCCAGACACCACTCATGTGGGAGCCTCAGGCACTGGGTCTACCCTAGAAGGGATGCCACTAGATAGCTAGAAAGCTTACAAGTTCAATATCTTCGCGAGACACCTTCTTATTGTCATTACTAGCTACAGACAAGGAACCCGAATTTCCAGCAGGAGCATCAGCGGCCATTGAGTTTGGTTGCTGACTTTGCACTTCATTAGTACCTTGCACTGGTGACTGCAACTCTGTCGTGCTCTGAATATCCTGTAGAACAAGTCCTTAAGTAACATAATTCAACTGCCTGATGAAGGCAAAAAGGGGGCAAAACTAGTAGCATCAAAAGCAACATCAATCCATTGTGAGCATATCAGCCAGAAATAAAAACTGGGCTCTAGCATTAAAGAGGGAATCATTAGGAAGGGGAAAACAGAGGTATTGGCAATAAAGGATGAATCATTTAAGCAAGATGATAGAATTTCATTATCAACACCACAAATGTTAAATACATATATTCATATCATAAGAATGTATTGTCTTCAGCGCAACATCAGGTCCACCACTGGTGCAGTGGTGAGAACTGTCTCGCTGAGTTACCAGGTTATGAGTTTGAAGCAGACTCTCTGTATTTGCGGGGGAAGACTTGCATTGATTTATCCCTTACCTAGACGGCTAGATGTCAAGGACCTGGAATCCCCGACTTGCCGGACCACGGCTACGTAGCTCGTAGCCGTCGGCCGTCCTCTCCGGTTGGGGTTATGCCCCCCTAACCGCAGGCTTGTGAGGCTGGAGGTGGAAGAAGAGACAAATTCCTTATTGCTATAACCGTGCAGCATAGCTGGGTATATATGGCCGTCGGCCACCTACAAATGGAGCAAGTCTCCTTGATTTTCTCTAGCCTGATTGATTGCTTCTTTCCTATTCTTATCCCTCTTTCCTAATCTCAGCCCCTGCTATCTGTGGCTGATTTGCAGCACCTGATTTTAGCCCTCTTTCCTAATCTCAGCCACTTGCCATTGGTGGCTGATTTGCAGCATGCGCTGCTGCCTGCTCTGCGGCCGCGCGCTCGGTTGCTCGCCGGACATCACGCGCGCGCCTGCGCCTAGTGAATGTATTACCGTACATGACATCTCTCCCGGCCTCGAAAACCAGCTCGTCCTCGAGCTGGAACTGTGGAAAGCTGGCCGTGAAGTCTTCAAGCTCCTCCCAAGTCGCTGCCGTCGCTGGTTCACCCTGCCACTGAACCAGGACCTGTTTAACGCCGCGAGCTAGGCGGCCAGCCAAGACCCGTGCAGGTGCAGACACGGCGGCGCCGTTGAGCGTGGCTGGCAGCGCCGGCGGTTCGGATGGTGGCGATCCCACAAACTTTCTGAGAACCCCCACGTGGAAGACGTCGTGGAGTCTGGCGCCGGCCGGAAGCTGTAGGCGGACTGCCACGTCGTTGATGACTTCCTTGACGCGGTAGGGCCCGACATAGCGCGGCTTGAGCTTGCCTGCTGCCGAGCGTGGCAGTGTCGCGGACGGCCGCTGCCGTAAGCGAAGAAGGGCCCAGTCGCCCACCTGGTAGATGACTCGCCGGTGGTGTTGATCGTAGGCGCGGCGCTGGGACTCTTGAGCCTGGTGGAGACGGTAGCGGACGTCGTCGAGGAAAGCAGCGCGCTCCTCCATCTCTTGCGCCACCGCGGGAATGCGTGCATCGCCCGGCTCATAGGATCGGATGGTTGGCGGGTCGCGGCCGTACACCACCCGGAATGGCGTGTCGCGGAGTGATGACTGGAAGGCAGTGTTGTAGGTGTACTCCGCCCACGGAAGCCACCGGAGCCACTGTCGAGGGCGGTCGCCGGTGAAGCAGCGAAGGTACATGGCGATGACGCGGTTGGCTGCCTCCGACTGGCCGTCTGTCTGGGGGTGGAAGGCGGAGGACATGAAGAGCTTGGTGCCCGTGAGCTCCATCAGCTCTGTCCAGAAGGCCGAAGTGAACACGGCGTCGCGGTCCGAGACGATGGACTGCGGAACGCCGTGCAGCCGCACCACTTCGGCGAAGAACGCCTGCGCCACCGATTCTGCCGTGTACGGGTGCGCCAGCGGGATGAAATGGCAGTACTTGCTGAAGCGGTCGACGACGGTGAGGATGACCGTCTTGCCTTGGGCGCTGGGCAGCGCCTCGATGAAATCGATGCCGATGTCGGCCCACACCGCCGAGGGGATCGGCAAGGGCTGTAGAAGACCGGCCGGCCGCAAGTGATCAGACTTGTATTTTTGGCACGTGCCGCATGCCTTGACGAAATCCTGCACAACACGGCGCATGTTTGGAAAATGGAAGTCGCGCTTCAGCCGATGTAGGGTGCGTAGGACGCCTTCGTGGCCATCGTCGTGTATGGCAGCCACTATTTCCTGCAGGAGAGGGGACGATGCCGGGATGTAGAGGCGCCCATGCATGGCGACCATCCCGCCCATGATGGACCACGGCGCCGTACGTGTGCCCGCGCGAATTTCCTCGCAGATGGCGACGAGGGCCGGGTCCGTAGCTTGGGCTTGGCGTAGCCGCGTGATGAAGTCGAAGCGGGGTGCGGATATAGCCATCAGCGCGCCCTCCTCGGTGTCTTTTCGGGACAGGGCGTCGGCGACGGTGTTCGTGGCACCCGAGCGGTACTCCACCTCGAAGTCGAAGCCCAGGAGCTTTCCCACCCAATGGTGTTGAGGGATGGTGGCCAGCCGCTGGTCGAGGAGGTACTTGAGACTGAAATGGTCAGTCTTGACGGTGAAGTGCCGACCCCACAAGTATGGCCGCCAATGGCGAACGGCCTGGACCAAGCCGATAAGTTCGCGCTCATAGGCGGCGAGGGCGCGATGCCGGGGAGCGATTGGCCGGCTGAAGAACGCGACCGGGTGTCCCTCCTGGACAAGCACCCCGCCGAACCCTGTGGCGGACGCGTCGCACTCCACCACGAACGGCTTGCTGAAGTCCGGCATGGCGAGCACCGGGGCGGAGGACACGGCTGCCTTGAGTGCTGCGAACGCTGTCATAGCCGCGTCGTCCCAGACGAAGCCATCCTTCTTGAGGAGGGCCGTCAACGGGGCAGCCACGGTGCCGTAGTTGTGGACGAAGCGGCGGTAGTACCCGGCAAGGCCGAGGAAACCGCGAACTGCCCGGACCGAGCGATGTGGCGGCCAGTCGCGGATGGCGGCCACCTTGGCCGGATCCATAGCCACCCCGGCTGCCGAGATAATGTGGCCGAGGTAGGAGACGGCCGGCGCGCCGAAAGAGCACTTCGAGCGCTTGACGAAGAGCCGGTGGCGCTGCAGCTCGTCGAGAACCGCCCGGAGATGGCGGAGGTGATCGGCCCAGGTTTTGCTGTAAATTAGAATGTCGTCAAAGAATACCAGGACGAAACGGCGGAGGAATGGTCGGAGCACGTCGTTCATCAGCGCCTGGAACGTAGCCGGAGCGTTGCAGAGTCCGAACGCCATCACGAGGAACTCGTACAGGCCATCGTGCGTGCGGAAGGCGGTCTTGTGCACATCCTCCGGCCGCATCCGCACCTGATGGTAGCCGGACCGAAGGTCGAGCTTAGTGAAGAACTTGGCGCCGTGGAGCTCGTCGAGCAGCTCCTCTACCACCGGGATCGGGAACGCGTCTTTGATGGTGAGGGCGTTCAGGGCTCTGTAGTCGACGCAGAAACGCCAGGAGCCATCGGGCTTCTTGACCAAGAGAACCGGTGACGAAAACGGGGAGTCGCTGCGGCGCACGATCCCTTGCTCGATCATCGCGGCGCACTGACGCTCCAGCTCGTCCTTGTGGGCAGCCGGGTAGCGGTACGGGCGGACAGCCACCGGCGATGCGTCGGGCTTGAGGAGGATGCGATGGTCGTGGGCGCGCTTGGGAGGCAAGCCCGAAGGAGCGGCGAAGAGCCCCCCAAACGAGTCCAGGAGAGCCTCCATCAACGCATCCCCCCCTGTCATGGTGCGCACCGCCGGCTGCGCTGCGCGTGGGGTACCCGTCCAGGAGACCGAGCGCCCTGGGCGCTGAAACGTCATGCGGCGGGTGGCGAGGTCCCACACGATCGGTCCCAGGGCCCCCAGCCAACGCGTGCCGAGGACGACGTCGTACCCGGCCAACGGCATGACGAAGAGATCGGCCGGGTATGGTTCGCCCTCGACGAGGAGCGGCGCGTTGCGGAGGACGCCGGCACAGGAGATCCGCTCGCCGTTAGCCACCATGGCCGTGAGACGTGGACGGCGCTGGATGGGGAGGCCCGACCGGTGTGCTGCCGTCGCGGAGATGAAGTTGTGTGTACTGCCCGAGTCGAGCAGCGCCACCAGGGAGGCCGGACCGAGGGTGACCGCGATCTGCATGGTGTCAGTCGGCGCCACCCCGGCCACCGCCTGCAGGGAGAAGAGCGGGGCGTTGGGCTCGGCCGCGCCCGTGTCCCCGTCGACCCCGGTGTCATCGATCTCCACCCCATCCACAAAAAAGAGACGCCTGCAAAAACGATTGTGGCCCCGAGAGTACTTCTCGTTACAATTGAAACATAAGCCTTGCCGACGACGATCCGCCATCTCCTCGGGTGACAGGCGGCGAGCGCCCTCGCCGCGCGCGTGTGCTGCACCCACCGGCGGCGCTGGCAGGGCCAAGGGAGGAGGTGGCGCCGGTAGTGTCGGAGCGGCTGGTCGTGGAGGGGGCGCCGGCAGAATACCCCGCGCTGCCGGTCTTGTCGCCGCCTGGACGCGGGCGATCTCCAGCTGTTCCACCTCCCGCGCCAGGCTCATCGCGGCGCTGAGAGTGTCGGGGTGTAGGATGCGCACCGAGTGACTGAGCGGCGGCAGCAACCCCCCCGTGTAGAGCTGGACGCGCTGCGCCTCCTCCATCGGACCGGCGTGGGGTAGGAGTTCCTGGAAACGGTTGGAGTACTCTTCGACCGAGCCGGTGCGGCGGCATTCGGTGAGCTCGAAGAAAGGCGCGGACCGGCTGGTCGGCCCGAAGCGCAGGTTGAGCTGCTCCTTGAACCGGCGCCAGGACGGGGTGCCGTCATCCTCTTGCAGCTGCATGTACCATAGTTGCGCGGTGCCTTCGAGACTGTATGAGGCCATCCACACTTGCTCCTCTGGCGAGGAACGATGTTGGCGAAAGTATGACTCACACTTGTTGATGAAGAGGAGAGGATCGGTCTTGCCATCAAACCGAGGGAAGTCCCATTTCTGGAACTTAGGCAGGCGGTCGGTGTCGCGAGGGCGTTCCTGCATGGTGCCGCCGGCGGACGACGACGCGGACTTCTCTTTGAGGCCGGAGATGTCGGCCTGCATCTCCTGCATCATCTTCACGACGTCGGCAAGGGTGTACTCCGACATGGTGCTGGGGGCAGAGGAGCGGGTGGGAGATGGTGGTGTTGTGCGGCTGGTGGGGGGTTCGGTGGACTGGGAATTGCTGGACGAAGATCGCCGGACTCGTGATACCAAGCTGTCAAGGACCTGGAATCCCCGACTTGCCGGACCACGGCTACGTAGCTCGTAGCCGTCGGCCGTCCTCTCCGGTTGGGGTTATGCCCCCCTAACCGCAGGCTTGTGAGGCTGGAGGTGGAAGAAGAGACAAATTCCTTATTGCTATAACCGTGCAGCATAGCTGGGTATATATGGCCGTCGGCCACCTACAAATGGAGCAAGTCTCCTTGATTTTCTCTAGCCTGATTGATTGCTTCTTTCCTATTCTTATCCCTCTTTCCTAATCTCAGCCCCTGCTATCTGTGGCTGATTTGCAGCACCTGATTTTAGCCCTCTTTCCTAATCTCAGCCACTTGCCATTGGTGGCTGATTTGCAGCATGCGCTGCTGCCTGCTCTGCGGCCGCGCGCTCGGTTGCTCGCCGGACATCACGCGCGCGCCTGCGCCTAGTGAATGTATTACCGTACATGACACTAGACCACACTCATATGGGAGCCTTCGACACTGGGTCTGTCCTTTTATCTTTTTGCAACACCAGTTTTTCATATTTAAGTGCAAAATTTGAGTATTAGCTATAGGACACCCCATTAAAAAAAACTATATAAAAAATAAGTGTTTAGCATCCAATACACATTGCATATAGCATATCACTAGCACTCTAGCAGTCTGCTGAAGAAAAACTGTCCACACTTGCACTGTATAAATCAACCAGCCATCATGTTTATTGCAGATGACAAAGAAAAAAACAAAAAAGTAACACAACCTCAGTAAAGAATGAAGCGATGAAGGCAAAAGCAAGCAAATTCACCTGAGAATCCTTCATTGAAGGTTACACATAAAAAGAACTAGTCGTAGGAGCAACACTTTTTTCTGACAAGAAAAATATAACAGTGGTTATTCTTGAGTTCATGTAAATGGTGTAATATTTCAGCAGGGAGAAATATAACCATAAAATCCCTGTATTCTAGCCCCCCACCAAAAAAAAAGTCTTTCCAACACTACTGCGAAGCAGTCATATCACTATATCAGCTATCCCATTTTTATGTTGGTATAGCAACGAAATTGATAATTCTAATCAAACAGAATCAGTATAGTAAATTATTACAGAGAATGCACTATGGCCTACGGGTCCTTTAAGGTTATATGAAATCTAGTAGAGTAGGTTTGGGGTTTCTTGCAAGAAACAAGAATGGCCCTTTGAAGTTTACAAGGTAAACTCGTGTGTTTTATAATATATAAATCATGTTCACCTCACAGTATCATAGTATTGGTCGCATCAAAAAGATGCAGCCAAAAAAAAAAGCAATCCTTACTAGTGGGTAGAAGTAGAAATGCATTTTGAGTCTGAAAGTAAATTTATTGGTGAAAAAGTAGCAGTGTACCACTGGTTCTCAATAAGAGAATTCAGATTATAATAACACCCCTCATAGGGATTGCCAAGAACTTTGGAAAGGTATGGAAACAAACAACGAGCTTTGTTTTAAAAACACGAAGGGCCCCATGTGAATCCCCCCCCCCCCCCCCCCCCCCCCCCCCAACCCCCCAACACACACACACAAAAGAAAGATGAAGGGAAAACAATTCTTTTCTGCAGGCTTACAGCAAAGTAAGAACCGGTGTTAGAAAGAAGTACAGATTTGCAAAGTAAGATTCTTTACGAGGATTTCAAAAGGAGAGGAATAAGAATCACACTAGCAAGGTCGCAGAATCTAAGCCCTACTAAAGGTTTCGCCCTTGCGGCAGGGGCCGACAGGTACATGGCCCGCCTCGTACATGAAGAACCCGTACGCCAGCACCAGGAAGAGGTTCCCGAGCACGGTGGTGGTGCAGGGGAGGAAGCCGTCGGAGATGAGGCGGCCGCCAGGACAGGAGGGAGAGCAGGAACCGTAAAAAGAGGTATTGGATGCTTGTGCTTGGTTTTGCGTAGCAGGAAGGGAAGAGGAAAGGGTGGGTGGGCATACCTGTGGGTGCTCGTCGCCGGCCAAGGGCCGTGTGGCGCCTAGCGAAATGCGGCGGAGGCAGTCGCCCAGTCGTGGCCACGAGCGAGAGGGAGGGAGGGAGGGAGAGACCGAGGGAGAGCGCGTACGGGAGATGATAAAGCAGGTGGTTAAGACTTAAGGGGCCGTTTGGCACTTTGGGCACAAGGTAGCTAGAGAGCTGGCATCCGTGTGTCTTTTGGTTGGGACTTGACACTTGATATGGAAATTGCCAAATTGGAATGGGGCAGCAAGCAACCATCTTCTACCGTATAAATCGTTTAGGCTTTATTCGGTTATTCACATTCCATATTAATTAGATGAGAATAAAAAAAGTATGAAGACCTACTAGAGATTTAAACCCGCTTAATTCTTGTCCAATTCACATAGACTGAGATTAAAACGAACATACCCTAGACCTTGTTTAGAAACTATAGTTTTGGAGTGGATTGAGGTGGAATGGAGGGAATTAAATCTAAAATAAACTAACTTCCCCTCCAATCCCCCCATTCCACTTCAATCCACTATAATATTCTAGTTTCCAAACAAGCACTTAGGGTCTTGTTCGGTTAGGGATGAACTAAGGGGTATTAGAGATGATTAAATCACTTTCTAATAAATTTTTTATAGAAAGGAATTTAATCCTCTCTAATCCCCGTGCAACCGAAAAAGACCTAGGTGGGAGCAACCATGAAGGGAAACAATAATTTCATAATTTAAGATGATCACTAGTTTCACTGGATACAACAACTCAATGCAAATCACTATAGATCACTCCTGGTCTCGCTTTGAATAAAGTAAAGTCACTAGAGATAAATGAGAGAAAATTGGCTATGCTCGCAAGGTTATAACACATATCAAAGTGTCGAGGGAGACCATCTCATGGAAGTCGATCACTATTTATAATATCCTAAGGTTATTTTCGGTGGATCATGTATACAGTGAAGTTTAAAATAGAAGATAAGATATAAGATGAGATAGGAGACTTGCTAAAGATAGCAAAAGAGCCACTAAGCACTAGCCGTTTAAAAAATATGGGTTAAAATCAAGGTCATTGGACAGTGGAGGAAATTGATCGGTCTAAAATCTCTTACTATTTAATTTTTAAATAGTAAATAATTTTAGGTCTCTTAATTCACTCTATTACACTTGCCCCTAAATAAGCCCTAAACCATCGTCGATGGGCCGATGTCCTGTCGAGGTGCCATATGTACTAGTGATTTTAAATTTGACCGTTGTCGCCCACCGTCACTCGCTCTATTCTAATTGCTGGTGTATGGTCGGACGATGAGAGTCATCGTACTGAAGAGCACCGGCATCTAACGTCATGCAAAGATGATTAGAGTAGCCTACGTCCTTTGTTGGACCAACGTTGGAGGAGTTTAAACACTTTCGTGCTCCTGACAGTGGGGTCACGTAGGTGAATAGTGCTACCATCAGTTTGACCATCGAACCAATCTACTCAGTTCGGACGATCCGATGCTTGTGCGGTTAGAGTCCGATGCTCTGCTTATTACCCTTTTCAAAACGGACCAACTCCAAAAGTGCCTCAAACACTTGAGTTAGCATATCACGAGCATTCTAAAGGGGTTTTCACGTACTTGTTAGGCCATGTTCGTTTGATCCTAAAACCATATAGATTGAGGAGGATTGAAAGGAACTTAAAAGGATTTTAACTTGTATGGGATTTAATCCCCTCAATCCTTATGGATGAGCACAAAACGAACACCGCCTAGTGTATATGTATGGAGTCAATTTATTTAGTGGCACTTAGATAACCCATTTAAACTCCGAGTTTTTCTCTTATAGTATAATTATCTATCCTAAATCTATTAAATTTTGTATTATGTCTTGATTGACAAAACAAAAAAATTGTCCTAGCTTATACATTTGCCTTGAACCTGCACATTTTTTGTCTTTTTATTCCTTCTTTCTAACTCGATCACTTGTATCACCACTTGTGGCAATCACCGTCACTTTCAAGATTTTCGTTATTATTCAATCCTGTATGTGGACTTAATCTAGCTATATACGACACTAGAGTAAAGATTAGTCCACTAGAACTACCAAAAATAAACATGGAACTTTCATACTCTCACCATAGAGCTTTCACGAGCAGGGCTGGTCCTGAGGGTATGCATGGTATGCGTTCGCTCAGGGCCCTCAAGTTCGGTAGTGTCGGAGACCATAATTAGGGGTACCCCCAAGACTCCTAATCTCAGCTGGTAACCCCCATCAGCACAAAGCTGCAAATGCCTGATGGGTGCGATTAAGTCAAGGCTCGGTCCGTTCAAGGGACACGATCTCGCCTCGCCCGAGCCCAGCCTCGGGCAAGGGCAGCCGACCCTGGAGGATTCACGTCTCGCCCGAGGGCCCCCTCAAGCAACGGACACACCTTCGGCTCGTCCGAGGCCCAGTCTTCGCCAAGAAGCAACCTTGGCCAAATCGCCACGACGACCGACCGTATCGCAGGGACATTTAATGCAAGGGTGACCTGACACCTTATCCTGACACACTCCCTTCAGTCGACTGAGCCGAAGTGACCGCAGTCACTTCGTCGCTCCACTGACCAGTATGACAAGAAGACAGCGCCGCCCACGTCGCTCCGACTGCTGTGCCACTCGACAGAGTGAGGCTGACAGCGGCCAAGCCCGGCCTCAAGCGCCATAAGAAACTCCGCCTCGCCCGACCCAGGGCTCGGACTCGGGCTCGGCCCCGGAAGACGACGAACTCCGCCTCGCCCGACCCAGGGCTTGGACTCGGCCTCGGCCCCGGAAGACGACGAACTCCGCCTCGCCCGACCCAGGGCTCGGACTCGAGGAAGACGACGAACTCCGCCTCGCCCGACCCAGGGCTCGGACTCGGGCTCGGCCCCGGAAGACGACGAACTCCGCCTCGCCCGACCCAGGGCTCAGACTCGGGCTCGGCCCCGGAAGACGACGAACTCCGCCTCGCCCGACCCAGGGCTCGGACTCGAGGAAGACGACGAACTCCGCCTCGCCCGACCCAGGGCTCGGACTCGGGCTCGGCCCCGGAAGACGACGAACTCCGCCTCGCCCGACCCAGGGCTCGGACTCGACCTCGGCCCCGGAAGACGACGAACTCCGCCTCGCCCGACCCAGGGCTCGGACTCGACCTCAGCCTCAGCCGACGGTCTCCGTCTCGCCCGACCCAAGGGCTCGGACTCGACCTCGACCTCGGAAGACAGACTCGACCTCGACCTCGGAGGAGCCTCCGCCTCGCCCAACCCAGGGCTCGGACCAACCACGTCACAGGAGGGTCATCATTACCCTACCCCTAGCTAGCTCAGTCTACGGGGAACAAGACCGGCGTCCCATCTGGCTCGTCCCGGTAAACAAGTAATGATGGCGCCCCGCATGCTCCATGACGACGGCGGCTCTCAGCCCTCTTACGGAAGCAAGGAGACGTCAGCAAGGACTCGACAGCCCCGACAGCTATCCTTCCGCCAGGCTCCAGCGCTCCTCCGACGGCCACGATATCACACGAACAGGGTGCCAAAACCTCTCCGGCTGCCATGACGGCATGTACTTAGGGCACTAGCTCCTCTCTGCTAGACACGTTAGCACATTGCTACATCTCCCAATTGTACACCTGGACCCCCTCCTTACGCCTATAAAAGGAAGGTCCAGGGCCCTCTTACAGAGGGTTGGCCGCGCGGGGAAGGACGGGACGACGCGCATAAGCCTCTCGCTCTCTCCCACGCGGACGCTTGTAACCCCCTACTGCAAGCGCACCTGACCTGGGCGCGGGACAAACACGAAGGCCGCGGGTTTCCCCTTTTACGTCTGTCTCCCTCCGGCTCCATTCCCCCCTTCGCGCTCCGTCTCGCGCTGACCCATCTGGGCTGGGGCACGCGGCGACAATTTACTCGTCGGTCCAGGGACCCCTCGGGGTCGAAACGCCGACAGTTGGCGCGCCAGGTAGGGGCCTGCTGTGTGTTCACGAACAGCTTCCCGTCAAGCTCCAGATGGGCAGTCTCCAGCAACCTTTCTAGCCCAGGACGGTGCTCCGTTTCGAGAGTCTTGAGTTCATGTCCCTCGACGGCAGCTACGACATGATACTCTTTCCCCCGCCGCGCGACGGCGACAATGGCGGCCGACAACCCGCCCGCCGGCGGCGGAATTTAGACGTCTTCCCCACGTGGCGGAAGAACAACATTCGGGTTTGTCCCGTCGCCTCCCTCGCCGACGGAGGAGGAGGCGGGGCAACCAAGGCCAAGCAAGAGGCGGCACCTCGTCGGCTGTCGAGCGAGTCGACGGCGCCGGCGCCCCAACGGGGGACACGCCGGGCATCGACCTCGCGTCTGAGACGAAGACGAGCGTCGTTTCCCCGCAACACGCCAACTCCAAGCAAACGAACTGATAGTCGCCTAGAGGGGGGGTGAATAGGGCGAAACTGAAATTCTCAAAAATAATCACAACTACAAGCCGGGTTAGCGTTAGAGATATAAACGAGTCCGCGAGAGGGCGTAAAACAAATCGCAAGCGAGTAAGGCGGTGAGACACAAGGATTTGTTTTACCGAGGTTCGGTTCTCGCAAACCTACTCCCCGTTGAGGAGGCCACAAAGGCCGGGTCTCTTTCAACTCTTTCCCTCTCTCAAACGGTCCCTCGGACCGAGTGAGCTTTTCTTCTCAATCACTTGGAACACAAAGTTCCCACAAGGACCACCACAAGATTGGTGTCTCTTGCCTTAGTTACAAGTGAGTTTGTTTGCAAGAAAGAATGAGAAAGAAAACAAGCGATCCAAGCGCAAGAGCTCAAAAGAACATGGCAAATCACTCTCACTAGTCACTAATGCTTTTGTGGAGTTGGGAGAGAATTTGATCACTTGGGTGTGTCTAGAATTGAATGCCTAGCTCTTGTAAGTGGTTGGAAGTGTGAACACTTGGATAACTTGAATGTGGGGTGGTTGGGGTATTTATAGCCCCAACCACCAAACTAGTCGTTTGGTGGGGCTGCGCCAGCCACGTCACCACAGCCGTTGGGTTCCGACCGTTGGAGCTCTGTCTTCTGGGCCCGCCTGGATGTCCGGTGGCGCACCGGACATGTACTGTAGAGTGTCCGGTGCGCCAGTATGGGTGTGCCTGACTTCTGCGCGCGCTGGCGCGCATTTAATGCGCTGCAGGTAGCCGTTGGCGCCGAAATATCCGTTGCTCCGTTGTCACACCGGACAGTCCGGTGAATTATAGCGGACTAGCCGTTGCGAATTCCCGAGGCTGGCGAGTTCCAGAGCCGCTCTTCCATGGAGCACCGGACACTGTCCGGTGTACACCGGACAGTCCGGTGTACACCGGACAGTCCGGTGAATTATAGTGGTGCACCGGACATGTCCGGTGCGCCAGACCAGGGCACACTTCGGTATCCCTTTGCTCTTTTGTTGAACCCAATACTTGGTCTTTTGTTGTCTAAGTGCGAACCTTTGGCACCTGTATAACTTATACACTAGAGCAAACTAGTTAGTCCAATTATTTGTGTTGGGCAATTCAACCACCAAAATTATTTAGGAACTAGGTGTAAGCCTAATTCCCTTTTCAATCTCCCCCTTTTTGGTGATTGATGCCAACACAAACCAAATCAAATATGGGAGTACATAATTGAACTAGCTTGCATAATGTAAGTGCAAAGGTTGCTTGGAATTGAGCCAATATAAATACTTACAAGATATGCATGGATTGTTTCTTTGTTTTTAATATTTTGGACCATGCTTGCACCACATGTTTTGTTTTTGCAAATTCTTTTGTAAATCCTTTTCAAAGTTCTTTTGCAAATAGTCAAAGGTGAATGAATAAGATTTTGCAAAACATCTTCAAGATTTGAAATTTTCTCCCCCTGTTTCAAATGCTTTTCCTTTGACTAAACAAAACTCCCCCTTAATGAAATCCTCCTCTTAGTGTTCAAGAGGTTTTTGATATTAATTTTGAAGAGGGTATTCCAACTTGAAATTATATCACAAGTAAAATACCAATTTGAAAATACTCTTTGAAAAACTAAAATTTTAGAAATTGGTGGTGGTGCGGTCCTTTTGCTTTGGGCTCATACTCTCTCCCCCTTTGGCATGAATCGCCAAAAATGGAATCATTAGAGCCCTCGATAATAGTCTCTCCCCCTTTGGTCATAAGTAAATGAGTGAAGATTATACCAAAGACGAAGTCCTTTTGCATTGGACTCTCCCCCAAAAGATGGAGAGATGCGCGGAGCGACGGCGAAGGATGAGTTGCGGAGTGGAAGCCTTTGTCTTCGCCGAAGACTCCAATTTCCTTTCAATACACCTATGACTTGGTTTGAAATATACTTGAAAACACATTAGTCATTGCATATGAAAGAGACATGATCAAAGGTATATAAATTAGCTATGTGTGCAAATTAGCAAAAGAAATTCCTAGAATCAAGAATATTTAGCTCATGCCTAAGTTTGTTAAAAGTTTGTTCATCAAGAGGCTTGGTAAAGATATCGGCTAATTGATCTTTAGTATTAATGTAAGAAATCTCGATATCTCCCTTTTGTTGGTGATCCCTTAAAAAGTGATACCGAATGGCTATGTGCTTAGTGCGGGTATGCTCAACGGGATTATCCGCCATTTTGATTGCACTCTCATTATCACATAGAAGAGGAACTTTGGTTAATTTATAACCATAGTCCCTAAGGGTTTGCCTCATCCAAAGTAGTTGCGTGCAACAATGGCCTGCGGCAATGTACTCGGCTTCGGCGGTAGAAAGAGCAACGGAATTTTGCTTCTTTGAAGTCCAAGACACCAAGGATCTTCCCAAGAACTGGCAAGTCCCCGATGTGCTCTTCCTATTGATTTTACACCCCGCCCAATCTGAGAGCACCTAGAGGGGGGGGGTGAATAGGTGATCCTGTAAAAACCTTAACTTATAGCCACAAAAACTTGTTAAGGGTTAGCACAATAATTGCCAAGTGGCTAAAGGAAAGATCTTGCACGACAATCACAGAGAAGACAGAGATTTATCCCGTGGTTCGGCCAAGTACAAAACTTGCCTACTTCCACGTTGTGGCGTCCCAACGGACGAGGGTTGCAATCAACCCCTCTCAAGCGGTCCAAAGACCCACTTGAATACCACGGTGTTTTTGCCTTGCTTATCTTTATCCCACTCGCGAGGAATCTCCACAAATTGGAGTCTCTCGCCCTTACACTTAAGATTCACAAAGAAGCACGGAGTAAGGGAGGGAAGCAACACACACAAATCCACAGCGAAACGCGCACACACACGGCCAAGATTCGAGCTCGAAGACTATCTCACAGTTTCTCACAAGAACAGAGCTCGAATCACTTAGAATCACAAACGGATGCGCAAAGACTTAGTGTGGATGTTCAAGAATGCTCAAGAGTTGCTTGGTGTCCTCCTCCATGCGCCTAGGGGTCCCTTTTATAGCCCCAAGGCAGCTAGGAGCCGTTGAAAACAAATCTGGAAGGCCATCTTTGCCTTCTGTCGTCGGGCGCACCGGACAGTCCGGTGCACACCGGACAGTGTCCGGTGCCCGATTTCTTTCCTTAAACGGCGCAGCCGACCGTTGCAGATGCGGGAGCCGTTGGCGCACCGGACATGTCCGGTGCACACCGGACAGTCCGGTGCCCCCTTCCGACCGTTGGCTTGGCCACGTGTCCCGCGCAGATCACGCGGTCGACCGTTGGCCCTGCCGACCGTTGGCTCACCGGACAGTCCGGTGCACACCGGACAGTCCGGTGAATTTTAGCCGTACGTCGTCGGCAAATTCCCGAGAGCGGCCTCTTCGGCCGAGGCAGCCTGGCGCACCGGACACTGTCCGGTGCACCACCGGACAGTCCGGTGCCCCAGACCGAAACAGCCCCTTGGCTGTACACAGCCAAGTCTTTTCTTCTCTTCTTCTTTCTGTTTCTAACACTTAGACAAATATATTAGTACACAAAACCAATGTACTAAGACTTAGAAACATACCTTTGTTGTAGATTTGCACTTTGTTCATTGATTCACATTTAAGCACTTGTGTTGACACTCAATCACCAAAATACTTAGAAATGGCCCAAGGGCACATTTCCCTTTCAATCTCCCCCTTTTTGGTGATTTATGCCAACACAACATAAAGCAGATAGAACAAATGCAAAATCACTTCAAATAAAAACTCAAATTGGTTTTGATTCAATTTTGGCATGTATGGATCATCCTTTGCCACCACTTGGTTTGTTTTTGCAAATCAAACTCAAATCTCTATCTCTAAGTCAAACACACATGTTGAGGCATAAAGAGAGTCATTCCAAAAGAGATTGATCAAAGATTTCAAAAACTCCCCCTATTTCCCATAATCAACACTTCTCCCCACCAGAAGCCAACTTTTGACAAGAGAGACAATAGAGACAATAAAAGCTTTTGACAAAACAAAAAACTCTATTCTACTATTTTCAAAATCTCTCAAGTGGTAGCTGATCCATTTATCACTTTGGCCTTTATTTTCTCCCCCTTTGGCATCAAGCACCAAAACGGGATCAATCTTGGCCCTTTTTAACCCCATTGCCTCACCAAAGTCTTCAATTAAGAGCAAATGGCAATAAGATTTCATGAGATGAACTTGGAGTAAGTTACCCTCTCATCGGAGTGCAGTGGAAGTCTTTCATGGTCCAAGTCCACCTTTTCCCTTTCAATCCTCCTTCGAGACTAAATCATCAAACTCAAGCACATGGTTAGTCTCAAAGGGTCAAGTTGTAACACATCTCCCCCTAAACATGTGCATCACTTTGCAATGGACTTGTGAGGTCCAGGGAGTGTTTGTACAACTTGAGCACCATAATAAGCAAAAAAATGCAAAAAGGAACATGATCAAAGGCATAAGTACATGTATGCTACAATTCAATCCAGGTTCTGCGAATCTATGACATTTAGCTCACTACGCAACCTGCAAAAGGTCTTCTCATCTAGAGGCTTAGTGAAGATATCAGCTAGCTGGTTCTCGGTGCTAACATGAAACACTTCGATATCTCCCTTTTGCTGGTGGTCTCTCAAAAAGTGATGCCGGATGTCTATGTGCTTTGTGCGGCTGTGCTCAACAGGATTCTCCGCCATGCGGATAGCACTCTCATTGTCACATAGGAGTGGGACTTTGCTCAGATTGTAGCCAAAGTCCCGGAGGGTTTGCCTCATCCAAAGTAGTTGCGCGCAACACTGACCTGCGGCAACGTACTCGGCCTCAGCGGTGGATAGGGCAACGGAGGTTTGTTTCTTAGAGTTCCATGACACCAGGGACCTTCCTAAGAATTGGCACGTCCCCGATGTACTCTTCCTATCGACCTTACATCCGGCATAGTCGGAGTCTGAGTATCCAACTAAGTCAAAGGTAGACCCCTTTGGATACCAGAGCCCGAAGCAAGGCGTAGCAACCAAATATCTAAGAATTCGCTTCACCGCCACTAAGTGACACTCCTTAGGATCGGATTGAAATCTAGCACACATGCATACGCTAAGCATAATATCCGGTCTACTAGCACATAAGTAAAGCAAAGAACCTATCATTGACCGGTATGCTTTTTGATCAACGGACTTACCTCCTTTGTTGAGGTCGGTGTGTCCGTCGGTCCCCATCGGAGTCTTTGCGGGCTTGGCGTCCTTCATCCCAAACCGCTTTAGCAGATCTTGCGTGTACTTCGTTTGGGAGATGAAGGTGCCGTCCTTGAGTTGCTTCACTTGGAACCCAAGGAAGTAGTTCAACTCGCCCATCATCGACATCTCGAATTTCTGCGTCATCACCCTGCTAAACTCTTCACAAGACTTTTGGTTAGTAGAACCAAATATTATGTCATCGACATAAATTTGGCACACAAACAAATCACCATCACATGTCTTAGTGAAAAGAGTTGGATCGGCTTTCCCAACCTTGAAAGCATTAGCAATTAAAAAGTCTCTAAGGCATTCATACCATGCTCTTGGGGCTTGCTTAAGTCCATAGAGCGCCTTAGAGAGCTTACACACGTGGTCGGGGTACCGTTCATCCTCGAAGCCAGGGGGTTGCTCCACATATACCTCCTCCTTGATTGGCCCGTTGAGGAAAGCGCTCTTCACATCCATTTGGTACAACCTGAAAGAATGGTGAGCGGCATATGCTAGCAAGATACGAATGGACTCTAGCCTAGCCACAGGAGCGAAAGTCTCCTCAAAGTCCAAACCTGCGACTTGGGCATAACCTTTTGCCACAAGTCGAGCCTTGTTCCTCGTCACCACCCCGTGCTCGTCCTGTTTGTTGCGGAACACCCACTTGGTTCCCACAACATTTTGCTTCGGACGAGGCACCAGTGTCCAAACTTCATTGCGCTTGAAGTTGTTGAGCTCCTCCTGCATGGCCAACACTCAGTCCGGATCTAGCAAGGCCTCCTCTACCCTGAAAGGCTCAATAGAAGAGACAAAGGAGTAATGCTCACAAAAATTAACTAATCGAGATCGAGTAGTTACTCCCTTGCTAATGTCACCCAGAATTTGATCGACGGGATGATCCCTTTGAATCATCGCTCGAACTTGGGTTGGAGGTGCCGGTTGCGCTTCTTCCTCCATCACTTGATCATCTTGTGCTCCCCCTTGATCAAGCGCCTCCACTTGAGGTACCTGTACGTCATCTTCGGTTGGGGGATGCACCATAGTCGAGGAAGAAGGTTGATCTCGTTCATCTTGTTCCTGTGGCCGTACTTCTCCAATCGCCATGGTCCGTATAGCGGCCGTCGGAACATCTTCTTCATCTACATCATCACAATCAACAACTTGCTCTCTTGGAGAGCCATTAGTCTCATCAAATACAACGTCGCTAGAGACTTCAACCAAACCCGATGATTTGTTGAAGACTCTATACGCCTTTGTATTTGAGTCATAACCTAACAAAAACCCTTCTACAGCTTTGGGAGCAAACTTAGAATTTCTACCTTTCTTCACTAGAATGTAGCACTTGCTCCCAAATACACGAAAGTAAGATACATTGGGTTTGTTACCGGTTAGTAGCTCATACGAAGTCTTCTTGAGGAGGCGATGAAGATAGACCCTGTTGATGGCGTGGCAAGCCGTGTTCACGGCTTCCGACCAGAAACACTCGGGGGTCTTGAATTCTCCAAGCATTGTCCTCGCCATATCGATTAGCGTCCTGTTCTTCCTCTCTACCACACCATTTTGCTGTGGTGTGTAGGGAGCGGAGAACTCGTGCTTGATCCCTTCCTCCTCAAGAAATTCCTCCACTTGAAGGTTCTTGAATTCGGACCCGTTGTCGCTCCTTATCTTCTTCACCTTGAGCTCAAACTCATTTTGAGCTCTCCTGAGGAACCGCTTGAGGGTCCCTTGGGTTTCAGACTTATCCTGCAAAAAGAATACCCAAGTGAAGCGGGAAAAGTCATCAACAATAACTAAACCATACTTACTCCCTCCTATGCTCAGATAGGCGACGGGTCCGAAGAGGTCCATATGCAGCAGCTCCAGGGGTCTTGAAGTGGTCATCACATTCTTGCTGTGATGCGCTCCTCCCACTTGTTTACCTGCTTGACAAGCTGCACAAGATCTATCTTTTTCGAAATACACGTTAGTCAAGCCTATCACGTGTTCTCCCTTTAGAAGCTTGTGAAGGTTCTTCATCCCCACATGTGCTAAGCGGCGATGCCACAGCCAGCCCATGCTAGTCTTAGCTATTAAGCATGCATCTAGACCGGCCTCTTCTTTTGCAAAATCAACTAAATAAAGTTTGCCGTCTAATACACCCTTAAAAGCTAGTGAACCATCACTTCTTCTAAAGACAGACACATCTACATTTGTAAATAGACAGTTATACCCCATATGACATAATTGACTAACAGATAGCAGATTATATCCAAGACTCTCTACTAAAAATACATTAGAGATAGAATGCTCATTAGAAATTGCAATTTTACCTAACCCTTTTACCTTGCCTTGATTCCCATCACCGAATATAATTGAATCCTGGGAATCCTTATTCTTGACGTAGGAAGTGAACATCTTCTTCTCCCCCGTCATATGGTTTGTGCATCCGCTATCGATAATCCAGCTTGATCCCCCGGATGCATAAACCTGCAAGGCAAATTTAGGCTTGGGACTTAGGTACCCAACTCTTGTTGGGTCCTACAAGGTTAGTGCAAATTTCCTTAGGGACCCAAATGCAAGTTTTGTCTCCCTTGCATTTTGCCCCTAACTTCCTAGCAATTACCTTCTTACCCTTTCTACAAATAGCAAAGGGAGCATTGCAAGCATAATAAATGGTAGAAGGTTTGTTCACAACTTTTCTAGGAACATGAGCAAAATTTCTCCTAGGCATATGCACAACATTTCTCCTACACATATCTCTATCATGCTTATAGGAAGAACTAGAAGCTAACATGGCATGAGAATCATAAACATGTGAATCAAAATCATTATAAGCATTTCTAGCATGTCTCCTATCATGGTACAAGAAAGCATGGTTCCTTTTAGCACTACTAGCCATAGGGGCCTTCCCTTTCTCCTTGACGAAGATGGGAGCCTTATGGCTTGTTAAGTTCTTGGCTTCTCTCTTGAAGCCAAGACCATCCTTAATTGAGGGGTGTCTACCCACTGTGTAGGCATCCCTTGCAAATTTTATTTTATCTACTTCACTCTTGCTAGTCTTAAGTTGAGCATTAAGACTAGCCACTTCATCATTAAGTTTTGAAATTGAAACTAAGTGTTCACTACAGGCATTAACATCAAAATCCTTACACCTAGTGCAAACTGTAATATTTTCAACACACGAGTTACTTGCTACTTCTAGTTTAGCAGTTAAAACATTAATTTCACCTTTTAAAGAAGAAATGGTTTCATTACAAGTAGAAAGTTCACAAGAAAGTATTCCATTTCTTTTAACTTCTAGAGCAAGTGAATTTTGTGCACTAACAAATTTATCATGTTCTTCATATAAAAGGTCTTCTTGTTTTTCTAAGATTCTATCCTTTTCATTTAAGGCTCAATCAACTCATTAATCTTAGCTATCTTAGTTCTATCCAATCCCTTGAATAAACTAGAGTAATCAATTTCGTCCTCACTAGATTCATCATCACTAGAAGAATCATAAGTATTAGCATTACGCGTGATTACCTTCTTTTCCCTTGCCATGAGGCAAGTGTGATGCTCGTTGGGGAAGAGAGCCGATTTGTTGAAGGCAGTGGCGGCGAGTCCTTCGTCGTCGGAGTCGGACGAAGAGCAATCCGAATCCCACTCCTTTCCAAGGTGTGCTTCGCCTTTGGCCTTCTTGTAAACCTTCTTGTTCTCTCTCTTCCCATTTTTCCCTTGCTCCTGGTCACTATCATTTTCGGGACAGTTAGCAATAAAATGACCAAGCTTACCGCATTTGAAGCATGATCGCTTTCCCTTGGTCTTGGCCTTGCTTGGCTGTCCCTTTCGACCTTTTAGCGCCGTCTTGAATCTTTTAATGATGAGGGCCATCTCTTCATCATTAAGACCGGCAACCTCAATTTGTGCCACCTTGCTGGGTAGCGACTCCTTGCTCCTTGTTGCCTTTAGAGCAATGGGTTGAGGCTCGTGGAGTGGACCGTTCAATGCGTCGTCGACGTATCTTGCCTCCTTGATCATCATCCGCCCGCTCACGAATTTTCCAAGTACCTCCTCGGGCGTCATCTTCGTGTACCTGGGATTCTCACGAATATTGTTCACGAGATGAGGATCAAGAACGGTAAATGACCTGAGTAGTAGGCGGACGACGTCGTGATCCGTCCAACGCGTGCTTCCGTAGCTCCTTATTTTGTTGATAAGGGTCTTGAGCCGGTTGTAAGTTTGAGTTGGCTCCTCTCCCCTTATCATGGCGAATCGTCCAAGCTCACCCTCCACCAACTCCATCTTGGTGAGCATGGTGATGTCGTTCCCCTCGTGAGAGATCTTGAGGGTGTCCCATATCTGCTTGGCATTGTCCAAGCCGCTCACCTTATTGTACTCTTCCCTGCACAAAGATGCTAAGAGAACAGTAGTAGCTTGTGCATTTCTATGAATTTGTTCATTTATAAGCATAGGGCTATCCGAGCTATCAAACTTCATTCCATTCTCCACAATCTCCCATATGCTTGGATGGAGAGAGAATAAGTGACTACGCATTTTGTGACTCCAAAATCCGTAGTCCTCCCCATCGAAGTGTGGAGGTTTGCCAAGAGGAATGGAAAGTAAATGCGAATTCGAACTATGTTGAATACGAGAATAATCAAATGAAAAGTTCGAATTGACCGTCTTTTTGTAGTCGTTGTCATCATCCTTTTGGGAAGAAGTAGACTCATCACTATCGTCGTAGTAGATGATCTCCTTGATGCGCCTTGTCTTCTTCTTCTTCCCTTCCTTCCGTTTATGCCCCGAGTCGGAGTCGTTGGATTTGTCATCTTTTGGGTCGTTGACGAAGAGCTCCTTTTCCTTGTCGTTGATCACTATTCCCTTCCCCTTAGGATCCATCTCTTCGGGCGGTAAGTCCCTTTGTGAAGAGAACGGCTCTGATACCAATTGAGAGCACCTAGAGGGGGGGGGGGTGAATAGGTGATCCTGTAAAAACCTTAACTTATAGCCACAAAAACTTGTTAAGGGTTAGCACAATAATTGCCAAGTGGCTAAAGGAAAGATCTTGCACGACAATCACAGAGAAGACACAGAGATTTATCCCGTGGTTCGGCCAAGTACAAAACTTGCCTACTTCCACGTTGTGGCGTCCCAACGGACGAGGGTTGCAATCAACCCCTCTCAAGCGGTCCAAAGACCCACTTGAATACCACGGTGTTTTTGCCTTGCTTATCTTTATCCCACTCGCGAGGAATCTCCACAAATTGGAGTCTCTCGCCCTTACACTTAAGATTCACAAAGAAGCACGGAGTAAGGGAGGGAAGCAACACACACAAATCCACAGCGAAACGCGCACACACACGGCCAAGATTCGAGCTCGAAGACTATCTCACAGTTTCTCACAAGAACAGAGCTCGAATCACTTAGAATCACAAACGGATGCGCAAAGACTTAGTGTGGATGTTCAAGAATGCTCAAGAGTTGCTTGGTGTCCTCCTCCATGTGCCTAGGGGTCCCTTTTATAGCCCCAAGGCAGCTAGGAGCCGTTGAAAACAAATCTGGAAGGCCATCTTTGCCTTCTGTCGTCGGGCGCACCGGACAGTCCGGTGCACACCGGACAGTGTCCGGTGCCCGATTTCTTTCCTTAAACGGCGCAGCCGACCGTTGCAGATGCGGGAGCCATTGGCGCACCGGACATGTCCGGTGCACACCGGACAGTCCGGTGCCCCCTTCCGACCGTTGGCTTGGCCACGTGTCCCGCGCAGATCACGCGGTCGACCGTTGGCCCTGCCGACCGTTGGCTCACCGGACAGTCCGGTGCACACCGGACAGTCCGGTGAATTTTAGCCGTACGCCGTCGGCAAATTCCCGAGAGCGGCCTCTTCGGCCGAGGCAGCCTGGCGCACCGGACACTGTCCGGTGCACCACCGGACAGTCCGGTGCCCCAGACCGAAACAGCCCCTTGGCTGTACACAGCCAAGTCTTTTCTTCTCTTCTTCTTTTTGTTTCTAACACTTAGACAAATATATTAGTACACAAAACCAATGTACTAAGACTTAGAAACATACCTTTGTTGTAGATTTGCACTTTGTTCATTGATTCACATTTAAGCACTTGTGTTGACACTCAATCACCAAAATACTTAGAAATGGCCCAAGGGCACATTTCCCTTTCACAATCGGCATCCGAATAACCAATTAAATCAAAAGTGGATCCCCTTGGATACCAAAGCCCAAACTTAGGAGTATAAACTAAATATCTCAAGATTCGTTTTACGGCCGTAAGGTGAGCTTCCTTAGGGTCGGCTTGGAATCTTGCACACATGCATACGGAAAGCATAATATCCGATCGAGATGCACATAAATAGAGTAAAGAACCTATCATCGACCGGTATACCTGTTGATCGACGGATTTACCTCCTTCGTCGAGGTCGAGATGCCCATTGGTTCCCATGGGTGTCTTGATGGGTTTGGCATCCTTCATTCCAAACTTGCTTAGAATATCTTGAGTATACTTCGTTTGGCTTAGGAAGGTGCCTTCTTGGAGTTGCTTCACTTGAAATCCTAAGAAATACTTCAACTCCCCCATCATAGACATCTCGAATTTTTGTGTCATGATCCTACTAAATTCTTCACATGTAGACTCGTTAGTAGACCCAAATATAATATCATCAACGTAAATTTGGCATACAAACAAGTCATTCTCAAGAGTTTTAGTAAATAAAGTAGGATCGGCCTTTCCGACTTTGAAGCCATTATCTAAAAGAAAATCCCTAAGGCATTCATACCATGCTCTTGGGGCTTGCTTGAGCCCATAAAGCGCCTTAGAGAGTTTATAAACATGGTTAGGGTACTCACTATCTTCAAAGCCGGGAGGTTGCTCAACATAGACCTCTTCCTTGATTGGTCCATTGAGGAAGGCACTTTTCACGTCCATTTGATAAAGCTTAAAGCCATGGTAAGTAGCATAGGCCAATAATATACGAATTGACTCAAGCCTAGCTACGGGTGCATAGGTTTCACCGAAATCCAAACCTTCGACTTGGGAATATCCCTTGGCCACAAGTCGAGCTTTGTTCCTTGTCACCACACCATGCTCATCTTGCTTGTTGCGGAAGACCCATTTGGTTCCTACAACATTTTGGTCAGGACGTGGAACTAAATGCCATACCTCATTCCTAGTGAAGTTGTTGAGCTCCTCTTGCATCGCCACCACCCAATCCGAATCTTGTAGTGCTTCCTCTACCCTGTGTGGCTCAATAGAGGAAACAAAAGAGTAATGCTCACAAAAATGTGCAACACGAGATCTAGTGGTTACCCCCTTATGAATATCGCCGAGGATGGTGTCGACGGGGTGATCTCGTTGGATTGCTTGGTGGACTCTTGGGTGTGGCGGCCTTTGTTCTTCGTCCTCCTTGTCTTGATCATTTGCATCTCCCCCTTGATCATTGTCGTCATCTTGAGGTGGCTCATTTGCTTGATCTTCTACTTCATCAACTTGAGCTTCATCCTCATTTTGAGTCGGTGGAGATGCTTGCGTGGAAGAGGATGGTTGATCTTGTGCACTGGGAGGCTCTTCGGATTCCTTAGGACATACATCCCCAATGGACATGTTCCTTAGCGCGATGCACGGAGCCTCCTCTTCACCTATCTCATCAAGATCAACTTGCTCTACTTGAGAGCCGTTAGCTTCATCAAACACAACGTCACAAGAAACTTCAACTAGTCCCAAGGACTTGTTAAAGACTCTATATGCCCTTGTGTTTGAATCATATCCTAGTAAAAAGCCTTCTACAGTTTTAGGAGCAAATTTAGATTTTCTACCTCTTTTAACAAGTATAAAGCATTTGCTACCAAAGACTCTAAAATATGAAATATTGGGCTTTTTACCGGTTAGGAGTTCATAGGATGTCTTCTTGAGGATTCGGTGTAGATACAACCTGTTGATGGCATAGCAGGCGGTGTTGACCGCCTCGGCCCAAAACCGATCCGAAGTCTTGTACTCATCAAGCATGGTTCTTGCCATGTCCAATAGAGTTCTATTCTTCCTCTCCACTACACCATTTTGTTGTGGCGTGTAGGGAGAGGAGAACTCATGCTTGACACCCTCCTCCTCAAGGAAGCCTTCAATTTGAGAGTTCTTGAACTCCGTCCCGTTGTCGCTTCTTATTTTCTTGATCCTTAAGCCGAACTCATTTTGAGCCCGTCTCAAGAATCCATTTAAGGTCTCTTGGGTTTGAGATTTTTCCTGCAAAAAGAATACCCAAGTGAAGCGAGAATAATCATCCACTATTACAAGACAATACTTACTCCCGCCGATGCTTATGTAAGCAATCGAGCCGAATAAATCCATGTGGAGTAGCTCAAGCGGCCTGTCGGTCGTCATGATGTTCTTGTGTGGATGATGGGCACCAACTTGCTTTCCTGCTTGGCATGCGCTACAAACCCTGTCTTTCTCAAAATGAACATTGGTTAGTCCTAAAATGTGCTCTCCCTTTAGAAGCTTATGAAGATTCTTCATCCCAACATGGGCTAGTCGGCGATGCCAGAGCCAACCCATGTTAGTCTTAGCAATTAAGCATGTGTCGAGTTCAGCTCTATCAAAATCTACTAAGTATAGCTGACCCTCTAACACACCCTTAAATGCTATTGAATCATCACTTCTTCTAAAGACAGTGACACCTACATCAGTAAAGAGACAGTTGTAGCCCATTTTGCATAATTGAGATACAGAAAGCAAATTGTAATCTAATGAATCTACAAGAAAAACATTGGAAATAGAATGGTCAGGAGATATAGCAATTTTACCCAATCCTTTGACCAAACCTTGGTTTCCATCCCCGAATGTGATAGCTCGTTGGGGATCTTGGTTTTTCTCATATGAGGAGAACATCCTTTTCTCCCCTGTCATGTGGTTTGTGCACCCGCTGTCGAGTATCCAACTTGAGCCCCCAGATGCATAAACCTACAAAACAAGTTTAGTTCTTGACTTTAGGTACCCAAACGGTTTTGGGTCCTTTGGCATTAGAAACAAGAACTTTGGGTACCCAAACACAAGTCTTGGAGCCCTTGTGTTTGCCCCCAACAAACTTGGCAACTATCTTGCCGGATTTGTTAGTTAAAACATATGATGCATCAAAAGTTTTGAATGAAATGTCATGATCATTTGATGCATTAGGAGTTCTCTTCTTAGGCAACTTAGCACGGGTTGGTTGCCTAGAACTAGATGTCTCACCCTTATACATAAAAGCATGATTTGGGCCAGAGTGAGACTTCCTAGAGTGAATTATCCTAATCTTGCTCTCGGGATAACCGGCAGGGTACAAAATGTAACCCTCGTTATCCTGAGGCATGGGAGCCTTGCCCTTTACAAAATTAGACAATCTTTTAGGAGGGACATTAAGTTTGACATTATCTCCCCTTTGGAAGCCAATGCCATCCTTGATGCCAGGGCGTCTCCCATTATAAAGCATACTGTGAGCAAATTTAAAATTTTCATTCTCTAAGTTATGCTCGGCAATTTTAGCATCTAATTTTGCTATATGATCATTTTGTTGTTTAATTAAAGACATGTGATCATGAATAGCATTAATATCAACATCTCTACATCTAGTACAAATAGATACATGCTCAACGATAGATGTAGAGGGTTTGCAAGATTTTAATTCTACAACCTTAGCATGTAATATATCGTTTTCACTTCTAAGGTTAGAAATAGTAACATTGCAAACATCAAAATCTTTAGCCTTAGCAAGCAATTTCTCATTTTCAATCCTAAGGCTAGCAAGAGAAACATTCAACTCATCAATCCTAGCAAGTAAATCAACATTATCATCTCTAGGATTGGAAGTTGAAACATTACAAACATGAGAATCAACCTTAGCAATTAATTTCGCATTTTCATTTCTAAGGTTGGCAATAGTGTCATGGCATGTGGTTAGCTCACTAGATAATTTCTCACATTTTTCTACCTCTAGAGCATAAGCATTCTTAACCTTAACATGCTTTTTATTTTCCTTAATTAGGAAGTCCTCTTGGGAATCCAAAAGGTCATCCTTCTCATGAATGGCACTAATTAATTCATTTAACTTTTCCTTTTGTTCCATGTTAAGGTTGGCAAAAAGGGTACGCAAATTATCTTCCTCATCACTAGCATTATCATCAATAGAAGATTCATATTTAGTGGAGGATTTTGATTTAACCTTCTTCCTTTTGTCGTCCTTTGCCATGAGACACTTGTGGCCGACGTTGGGGAAGAGGAGGCCCTTGGTGACGGTGATGTTGGCGGCGTCCTCGTCGGAGGAGGAGTCGGTGGAGCTCTCGTCCGAGTCCCACTCCCGGCATACATGGGCATCGCCGCCCTTCTTCTTGTAGTATCTTTTCTTCTCCTTTCTTCTCCCCTTCTTGTCGTCGCCCCTGTCACTATCACTAGATAATGGACATTTTGCAATAAAATGACCGGGCTTACCACATTTGTAGCAAACTTTCTTGGAGCGGGACTTGTAGTCTTTCCCCCTCCTTTGCTTGAGGATTTGACGGAAGCTCTTGATGATGAGCGTCATCTCCTCGTTGTCGAGCTTGGAAGCGTCGATGGGTTGTCTACTTGATGTAGACTCCTCCTTCTTTTCTTCCGTCGCCTTGAATGCGACCGGTTGTGCTTCGGGTGTGGAGGAGGTGCCTTGCTCGATGATTTCCTTTGAGCCTTTAATCATTAGCTCAAAGCTCACAAATTTTCCTATGACTTCCTCGGGAGACATAAGCTTATATCTAGGATCACGTCGAATTAATTGAACTTGTGTAGGGTTAAGAAATACGAGGGATCTAAGAATAACCTTGACCATCTCATGGTCATCCCATTTTTCGCTCCCGAGGTTGCGCACTTGGTTCACCAAGGTCTTCAAGCGGTTGTACATGGCTTGTGGATCCTCCCCTTGGTGAAGCATGAAGCGACCGAGCTCCCCCTCGATCGTTTCCCGCTTGGTGATCTTTGTCACCTCGTCTCCTTCATGCGCGGTCTTGAGTACGTCCCAAATTTCCTTCGCACTTTTTAACCCTTGCACCTTATTATACTCCTCTCGACTTAGAGAGGCGAGGAGTATAGTAGTGGCTTGGAAGTTAAAGTGGTGAATTTGGGCCACCTCGTCCGAGTCGTAGTCTTCATCCCCTACGGATGGTACCTGTACACCAAACTCAACAACATTCCATATGCTTGTGTGGAGTGAGATTAGATGATGCCTCATTTTGTCACTCCACATATTATAATCTTCACCGTCAAAAACCGGTGGTTTGCCTAATGGAACGGAGAGCAAAGGAGTACGTTTTGAAATATGGGGATAGCGTAGAGGAATCTTACTATACTTCTTGCGCTCTTGGCGCTTGGAAGTAACGGACGGTGCGTCGGAGTCGGAGGTCGATGGTGATGAAGAGTCGGTCTCGTAGTAGACCACTTTCCTCATCCTCTTGTGTTTGTCGCCTCTCCGATCCGACTTGTGGGAAGAGGATTTCTTCCCCTTTCCTTTGTTGGAGGAGTTTTTCTTCTCCTTCCTCTTGTTGCGGGACTCTTCCGATGAAGTCGACCCGTGGCTTGTAGCGGGCTTATCGCCGGTCTCCATCTCCCTCTTGGCGAGTTCTCCCGACATCAGTTCGAGCGGTTAGGCTCTAATGAAGCACCGGGCTCTGATACCAATTGATAGTCGCCTAGAGGGGGGGTGAATAGGGCGAAACTGAAATTCTCAAAAATAATCACAACTACGAGTCGGGTTAGCGTTAGAGATATAAACGAGTCCGCGAGAGGGCGTAAAACAAATCGCAAGCGAGTAAGGCGGTGAGACACAAGGATTTGTTTTACCGAGGTTCGGTTCTCGCAAACCTACTCCCCGTTGAGGAGGCCACAAAGGTCGGGTCTCTTTCAACCCTTTCCCTCTCTCAAACGGTCCCTCGGACCGAGTGAGCTTTTCTTCTCAATCACTTGGAACACAAAGTTCCCACAAGGACCACCACAAGATTGGTGTCTCTTGCCCTAGTTACAAGTGAGTTTGTTTGCAAGAAAGAATGAGAAAGAAAACAAGCGATCCAAGCGCAAGAGCTCAAAAGAACATGGCAAATCACTCTCACTAGTCACTAATGCTTTTGTGGAGTTGGGAGAGGATTTGATCACTTGGGTGTGTCTAGAATTGAATGCCTAGCTCTTGTAAGTGGTTGGAAGTGTGAAAACTTGGATAACTTGAATGTGGGGTGGTTGGGGTATTTATAGCCCCAACCACCAAACTAGCCGTTTGGTGGGGCTGACTGTCGTATGGTGCACCGGACAGTCCGGTGCACACCGGACATGTCCGGTGCACACCGGACATGTCCGGTGCGCCAGCCACGTCACCACAGCCGTTGGGTTCCGACCGTTAGAGCTCTGTCTTCTGGGCCCGCCTGGATGTCCGGTGGCGCACCGGACATGTACTGTAGAGTGTTCGGTGCGCCAGTATGGGCGTGCCTGACTTCTGCGCGCGCTGGCGCGCATTTAATGCGCTGTAGGTGAGAGCACCTAGAGGGGGGGGGGTGAATAGGTGATCCTGTAGAACTTCAATAACTTAAGCCACAAAACTTGGTTAATTGTTAGCGCAGTAATTTGCCAAGTGGTTAGAGAAGGATCTCAACACAACACAATAACCAAGAGAGATCAATCACAGAGATGGCGCAGTGGTTATCCCGTGGTTCGGCCAAGACCAACGCTTGCCTACTCCACGTTGTGGCGTCCCAACGGACGAGGGTTGCAATCAACCCCTCTCAAGCGGTCCAAAGACCAACTTGAATACCACGGTGTTGCTTTGCTTTTCTTAATCCCGTTTGCGAGGAATCTCCACAGCTTGGAGCCTCTCGCCCTTACACAAGATGTTCACGAAGAATCACAGAGCAAGGGAGGGATTAGCAACTCACACACGACACAAAGATCACAGCGAATACGCACACGCAAAAACCAGACTTGAGCTCAAGAGACTAGCACACTAGAACGGAGCTCAAATCACTAGAATGTCGAACAAGTGCGCAAGAATGAAGTGTGAGTGATCAATGATGCTCAAAGGATGCTTGGTGTTCTCCTCCATGCGCCTAGGGGTCCCTTTTATAGCCCCAAGGCAGCTAGGAGCCGTTGAGCACAAATCTAGAAGGCCATTCTTGCCTTCTGTCATCGGGGGCACCGGACAGTCCGGTGCACACCGGACACAGTCCGGTGCCCGATTTCCTTCCTTAATTTGCGAAGCCGACCGTTGGCAGACTTGGAGCCGTTGGCGCACCGGACATGTCCGGTGCACACCGGACAGTCCGGTGCCATCTTCTAGCCGTTGGCTCAGCCACGTGTCTCGCGCAGATTGCGCGGCCGACCGTTGGCCCGGCCGACCGTTGGCTCACCGGACAGTCCGGTGCACACCGGACAGTCCGGTGAATTTTAGCCGTACGTCGCCGGTGAATTCCCGAGAGCGGCCACTTCGCTCGAGCCAGCCTGGCGCACCGGACACTGTCCGGTGCACCACCGGACACTGTCCGGTGCACCACCGGACAGTCCGGTGCTCCCAGACTCAGCAGATTCTTGGCTGCTCGAGCCAAGACATTTCCAATCGAATTTTTCCTGTTTCCAGCACTTAGACACAATACATTAGTCCATAAAACAATGTACTAAGTCTGAGAGACATACCTTTATCCTTGATTTGTACTTTGTCCACCTTTTTACACTTAGACACTTGTGTTGGACACTAAATCACCAAAACACTTAGAAATGGCCCAAGGGCACATTTCCCTTTCAATCTCCCCCTTTTTGGTGATTTATGCCAACACAACATAAAGCAAGTAGAACAAGTACAAAAACAATTCACATAAGAACTCAAAATTGTTTTGATTCAATTTGACATATATGGATCACTCTATGCCACCACTTGGTTTGTTTTTGCAAATCAAACTCAAATTCCTATCTCTAAGTCAAAACCACTTGTAGAGACATAAAGAGAGGTTTTCCAAGGAAATTTGATCAAGGATTTCAAAAACTCCCCCTTTTTCCCATAAACTCCCATAAACAAGACTTCTCCCCACAAGAGGCCAACTTTTGACATAAAAGACAATAAAAGAGTTTTGACAAACCAAAAGCTCTAATCTACTATTTTCAAAATTTCTCAAGTGGTAGCTGATCCATTTATTGCTTTGGCCTTTATTTTCTCCCCCTTTGGCATCAAGCACCAAAACGGGATCAATCTTGGCCCTTTAACCCCATTGCCTCACCAAAATCTTCAACTAAGAGCAAATAGGCAATAAGAGTATGAAGATGAACTTGGAAAAGTTACTCTTTTCATCGGAGTGCAGTGGAAGTCTTGCATGGTCCAAGTCCACCATTTTCCCTTTCAATTCTCCTTGGAGACTAAAACAACCAAACTCAAGTACATGGTTAGTCTCAAAGGGTCAAGTTGTAGCACAGCTCCCCCTAAATATGTGCATCACTTGCAAACAGTACTTGTGAGGTCCAGGAAGTGTTTGTACAACTTGAGCACCACAATAAGCAACAAAATGCAGAATGAACATGATCAAAAGCATAGACACATGTATGCTACATTTCAATCCAAGTTCCGCGAATCTAAGATATTGAGCTCACTACGCAGCCTGCAAAAGGTCTTCTCATCTAGAGGCTTGGTAAAGATATCGGCTAGCTGGTTCTCGGTGCTAACATGAAACACTTCGATATCTCCCTTTTGCTGGTGGTCTCTCAAAAAGTGATGCCGGATGTCAATGTGCTTTGTGCGGCTGTGCTCAACAGGATTTTCCGCTATTCGGATAGCACTCTCATTATCACATAGGAGTGGGACTTTGCTCAGATTGTAGCCAAAGTCCCTGAGGGTTTGCCTCATCCAAAGTAGTTGCGCAACACTGTTCTGCGGCAACGTACTCGGCCTCAGCAGTGGATAGGGCAACGGAGGTTTGTTTCTTAGAGTTCCAAGACACCAGGGACCTTCCTAAGAATTGGCACGTCCCCGATGTACTCTTCCTATCGACCTTACATCCAGCATAGTCGGAATCTGAGTACCCAATCAAGTCAACGTTAGACCCCTTTGGATACCAGATCCCGAAGCAAGGCGTAGCGACTAAATATCGAAGAATTCGCTTCACCGCCACTAAGTGACACTCCTTAGGATCGGATTGAAATCTGGCACACATGCATACGCTAAGCATAATATCCGGTCTACTAGCACATAAATAAAGCAAAGAACATATCATGGACCGGTATGCTTTTTGATCAATGGACTTACCTCCTTTGTTGAGGTCGGTGTGTCCGTCGGTTCCCATCGGCGTCTTTGCGGGCTTGGCGTCCTTCATCGCAAACCTCTTTAGCAAATCTTGTGTGTACTTCGTTTGGGAGATGAAGGTGCCGTCCTTGAGTTGCTTCACTTGAAACCCAAGGAAGTAGGTCAACTCGCCCATCATCGACATCTCGAATTTCTGCGTCATCACCCTGCTAAACTCTTCACAAGACTTTTGGTTAGTAGAACCAAATATTATGTCGTCGACATAAATTTGGCACACAAAAAGATCACCATTGCAAGTCTTAGTAAAAAGAGTTGGATCGGCTTTCCCAACCTTGAAAGCATTAGTAATTAAAAAGTCTCTAAGGCATTCATACCATGCTCTTGGGGCTTGCTTAAGTCCATAGAGCGCCTTAGAGAGCTTACACACATGGTCGGGGTACCGTTCATCCTCGAAGCCAGGGGGTTGCTCCACGTACACCTCCTCCTTGATCGGCCCGTTGAGGAAAGCGCTCTTCACATCCATTTGGTACAACCTAAAAGAATGATGAGCGGCATATGCTAGCAAGATGCGAATTGACTCTAGCCTAGCCACAGGAGCAAAAGTCTCCTCAAAGTCCAAACCTGCGACTTGGGCATAACCTTTTGCCACAAGTCGAGCCTTGTTCCTCGTCACCACCCCGTGTTCGTCCTGTTTGTTGCGGAACACCCACTTGGTTCCCACAACATTTTGCTTGGGACGAGGCACCAGTGTCCAAACTTCATTGTGCTTGAAGTTGTTGAGTTCCTCCTGCATGGCCAACACCCAGTCCGGATCTAGCAAGGCCTCTTCTACCCTGATAGGCTCAATAGAAGAGACAAAAGAGTAATGCTCACAAAAATTAACTAATCTTGAGCGAGTAGTTACTCCCTTGCTAATATCACCCAATATCTGGTCGACGGGATGATCCCTTTGAATCGTCGCTCGAACTTGGGTTAGAGGTGCCTGAGGTGCTTCTTCCTCTTCAACTTGAACATCCTGTGCTCCTGAAAGGGAAATGTGCCTTTGGGCCATTTCTAAGTATTTTGGTGATTGAGTGCAAACACAAGTGCTTAAATGTGAAAATATGCCCAAGGATGAACAAAGTGCAAATCACAAGTTAAGGTATGTTTCTAAGCCTTAGTACATTGGTTTTGTGTACTAATATATTTGTCTAAGTGTTAGAAACAGATAGAAGAAGAGAAGAGAAGACTTGGCTGTGTACAGCCAAGGGGCTGCTTCGGTCTGGGGCACCGGACTGTCCGGTGGTGCACCGGACAGTGTCCGGTGGTGCACCGGACAGTGTCCGGTGCGCCAGGCTGCCTCGGCCGAAGAGGCCGCTCTCGGGTTTTTCTCCGGCGACTTCGGCTAAAATTCACCGGACTGTCCGGTGTGCACCGGACTGTCCGGTGAGCTAACGGTCGGCTGGGCCAACGGTCGGCCGCGCGATCGGCGCGCGACACGTGGCCGAGCCAACGGTCGGAAGGAAGCACCGGACTGTCCGGTGCGCCAGATCTGCAACAGTCGACAACGGTTGGCTTCGCTTTTTATGGAAACAAATCGGGCACCGGACAGTGTCCGGTGTGCACCGGACTGTCCGGTGCGCCACGAGACAGAAGGCAAAGATGGCCTTCCAGATTTGTTCCCAACGGCTCCTAGCTGCCTTGGGGCTATAAAAGGGACCCCTTGGCGCATGGAGGAGCACACCAAGCATTCCTTGAGCACTCTTGATCACTCACACATCAATCTCGCGCACTTGTTCGACATTCTAGTGATTTGAGCTCCGTTCTAGTGTGCTAGTCTTTTGAGCTCAAGTCTGGGTCTTGTGTGTGCGTATTCGCTGTGATCTTTGTGTCGTGTGTGAGTTGCTAATCCCTCCCTTGCTCTGTGATTCTCTGTGAACATCTTTTGTAAGGGCGAGAGGCTCCAAGTTGTGGAGATTCCTCGCAAACGGGATTGAGAAAAGAAAAGCAAGAACACCGTGGTATTCAAGTTGATCATTGGATCACTTGAGAGGAGTTGAGTGCAACTCTCGTCCGTTGGGACGCCACAACGTGGAGTAGGCAAGTTTTGTACTTGGCCGAACCACGGGATAACCAATGTGTCTTCTCTGTGATTGGATTCTTGTGGTTATTGTGTTTTGACTCCTCTCTAGCCACTTGGCATAAACTGTGCTAACACCTAATCAAGTTTTGTGGCTATAAGTTTAAGTTTTTACAGGATCACCTATTCACCCCCCCCCTCTAGGTGCTCTCAATTGGTATCAGAGCCGTTCTCTTCAAGAAAGGGACTAACCGCCCGAAGAGATGGATCCTAAGGGGAAGGGAATTGTGATCAACGACAAGGAGAAGGAGTCCTTCTTCAACGAGCCAAGGGATGACAAGTCCAATGACTCGGGCTCGGGCCACAAGCGAAAAGATGGGAAGAAGAAGAAGACAAGACACATCAAGGAGATCGTCTACTACGACAGCGATGAGTCCTCTTCTTCCCAAAAGGACGACGACCACGACAAACAAAGGAAACCGGTTAATTCTAACTTTTCTTTTGACTACTCTCGTATTCCGCAAAGTTCAAATTCACATTTGCTTTCTATTCCACTCGGCAAGCCCCCACACTTTGATGGGGAGGACTACGGATTTTGGAGCCACAAAATGCGTAGTCACCTATTCTCTCTCCATCCTAGCATATGGGAGATTGTAGATAGTGGAATGCACTTTAATAGTTCGGATAGTCCTATATTCATTAATGAGCAAATCCATAAGAATGCACAAGCTACTACTGTTCTTCTAGCCTCATTGTGCAGGGATGAATATAATAAAGTGAGTGGCTTGGATAACGCCAAGCAAATCTGGGATACCCTCAAGATCTCTCATGAGGGAAATGACGCTACCTTGCTCACCAAAATGGAGTTGGTGGAGGGCGAGCTTGGACGGTTCGCGATGATAAGGGGCGAGGAGCCAACTCAGACATACAACCGGCTCAAGACCCTTATCAACAAAATAAGGAGCTACGGAAGCACGCGATGGACGGACCACGACGTCGTCCGACTAATGCTCAGGTCCTTTACCGTTCTTGATCCTCATTTGGTGAATAATATTCGTGAGAATCCCAGGTACACCAAAATGTCGCCCGAAGAAGTCCTAGGAAAATTCGTCAGCGGGCGGATGATGATCAAGGAGGCAAGGTATGTGGACGACGCCTTGAATGGACCGATCAACGAGCCGCAACCTTTTGCTCTCAAAGCCACAGGGAACAAGGAGGCGCTACCCAGCAAGGTGGCGCAAATTGAGGCGGCCGGTCTTAATGAAGAAGAAATGGCCCTCATTATCAAGAGATTCAAGACGGTGCTAAAGGGTCGCAATGGACAGCCGAGCAAGACTAAGACCAAGGGGAAGCGATCATGCTTCAAATGCGGTAAGCTTGGTCATTTTATTGCTAACTGTCCCGATAATGATAGTGACCAGGAAAAGGGAAA
This sequence comes from Zea mays, assembly GCF_902167145.1. NCBI lineage: Eukaryota > Viridiplantae > Streptophyta > Magnoliopsida > Poales > Poaceae > Zea > Zea mays. The sequence goes on along the minus strand of NC_050098.1, from coordinate 3,115,871 downwards.
CAAGAGGGAAAAGAAGAAGCATTACAAGAAGGCAAAGGGCGAGGCGCATCTAGGCAAGGAGTGGGACTCGGATTGCTCCTCGTCCGACTCCGACAATGAAGGACTCGCCGCCACCCGCCTTCAATAAATCAACCCTCTTCCCCAACGAGCGTCACACATGCCTTATGGCAAGGGAGAAGAAGGTATGTACTCGCAACTATACCTATGCTTCTTCAAGTGAGGACGAATCTAGTGATGAGGATGAAGTAGATTATTCATGTTTGTTCAAGGGCTTAGATAGATCTAAGATAGACAAAATTAATGAATTAATTGATGCCTTGAATGAAAAGAATATACTTTTAGAAAAGCAAGAGGATTTGTTGTATGAAGAGCATGATAAATTTGTTGAGGCACAAAAATCCTATACTTTAGAAGTTAAAAGAAATGAAATGCTTTCTTTTGAACTATCTACTTGTCATGAAACCATTTCTACTTTGAAAGGTGTCAACAATGATTTAAATGCTAAATTAGAAGTAGCAAATAAATCCAATTCTTGTGTAGAACATGTTGAAATTTGTACTAGGTGTAAAGATTTTGACATTGATGCTTGTAGTGAACACCTAGTTTCAATTTCCAAGCTTAATGATAAACTGGCTAGTCTTAATGCTCAACTTAAGACTAGCAAGAATGATTTTGATAAGCTAAAATTTGCAAGGGATGCCTACACAATCGGTAGACACCCCTCAATTAAGGATGGACTTGGCTTCAAGAGAGAAGCTAAGAACTTAACAAGCCATAAGGCTCCCATTCCCGCCAAGGAGAAAGGGAAGGCCCCTATGGCTAGTAATGTGCAAAAGAACCATGCTTTTATGTACTATGATAGGAGATATTCTAGAAATGCTTTTAGAGGTCATGATGTGTTTGATTCACATGCTTATGACTCTTATGCTATGACTGCTTCTAGTTCTCATGTTATGCATGGTAGAAATATGTCTAGGAGAAATGCTATTCATCATGTGCCTAGAAAGAATGTTATTCATGCTCCTAGGAAAGTAGTGAATGAACCTTCTACAATTTATTGTGCGTTAAATGCTTCCTTTGCTATTTGTAAAAAGGATAAGAAAATTGTTGCTAGGAAGTTAGGGGCAAAATGCAAAGGTGATAAAACTTGCATTTGGGTCCCTAAGGATATATGTGCTAACCTTGTAGGACCCAACATGAGTTGGGTACCCAAGACCCAAGCCTAAATTTGCCTTGCAGGTTTATGCATCCGGGGGTTCAAGCTGGATTATCGACAGCGGATGCACAAACCATATGACGGGGGAGAAGAAGATGTTCACCTCCTACGTCAAAAATAAGGATTCCCAAGATTCAATTGTATTCGGTGATGGGAATCAAGGCAAGGTAAAAGGGTTAGGTAAAATTGCAATTTCTAATGAGCACTCTATCTCTAATGTGTTTTTAGTAGAGTCACTAGGATATAATTTACTATCTGTTAGTCAATTGTGCAATATGGGATATAACTGTCTGTTTACAAATGTAGATGTGTCTGTTTTTAGAAGAAGTGATGGTTCACTAGCTTTTAAGGGTGTATTAGACGGCAAACTTTATTTAGTTGATTTTGCAAAAGAAGAGGCCGGTCTAGATGCATGCTTAATGGCTAAGACTTGCATGGGCTGGCTGTGGCATCGCCGCTTAGCACATGTGGGGATGAAGAACCTTCACAAGCTTCTAAAGGGAGAACACGTGATAGGTTTGACTAACGTGCATTTCGAAAAAGATAGACCTTGTGCAGCTTGTCAAGCAGGTAAACAAGTGGGAGGAGCACATCACAGCAAGAACGTGATGACCACTTCAAGACCCCTGGAGCTGCTGCATATGGACCTCTTCGGACCTGTCGCCTATCTGAGCATAGGAGGGAGTAAGTATGGTCTAGTTATTGTAGATGATTTTTCCCGCTTCACTTGGGTGTTCTTTTTGCAGGATAAGTCTGAAACCCAAGGGACCCTCAAGCGCTTCCTCAGGAGAGCTCAAAATGAGTTTGAGCTCAAGGTGAAGAAGATAAGGAGCGACAACGGGTCCGAATTCAAGAACCTTCAAGTGGAGGAGTTCCTTGAGGAGGAAGGGATCAAGCACGAGTTCTCCGCTCCCTACACACCACAGCAAAATGGTGTGGTAGAGAGGAAGAACAGGACGCTCATCGACATGGCAAGGACGATGCTAGGAGAGTTCAAGACCCCCGAGTGCTTTTGGACGGAAGCCGTTAACACTGCTTGCCACGCCATCAACAGGGTCTACCTTCATCGCCTCCTCAAGAAGACGTCGTATGAGCTTCTAACCGGTAACAAACCCAATGTATCGTACTTTCGTGTATTTGGGAGTAAATGCTACATTCTAGTGAAGAAGGGTAGAAATTCTAAGTTTGCTCCCAAAGCTGTTGAAGGGTTTTTATTAGGTTATGACTCAAATACAAAGGCGTATAGAGTCTTCAACAAATCATCGGGTTTGGTTGAAGTCTCTAGCGACGTTGTATTTGATGAGACTAATGGCTCTCCAAGAGAGCAAGTTGTTAATTGTGATGATGTAGATGAAGAAGATGTTCCGACAGCCGCTATACGAACCATGGTGATTGGAGAAGTGCGGCCACAGGAACAAGATGAGCAAGATCAACCCTCTTCCTCAATTATGGTGCATCCCCCGACTCAAGACGATGAACAGGTTCATCAAAAGGAGGCGTGTGATCAAGGGGGAGCACAAGATGATAACGTGATGGAGGAAGAAGCGCAACCGGCACCTCCAACCCAAGTTCGAGCGATGATCCAAAGGGATCATCCCGTCGACCAAATTCTGGGTGACATTAGCAAGGGAGTAACTACTCGGTCTCGATTAGTTAATTTTTGTGAACATTACTCTTTTGTCTCTTCTATTGAGCCTTTCAGGGTAGAAGAGGCCTTGCTAGATCCGGACTGGGTGTTGGCCATGCAAGAGGAGCTAAACAACTTCAAGCGCAATGAAGTTTGGACACTGGTGCCTCGTCCGAAGCAAAATGTTGTGGGAACCAAGTGGGTGTTCCGCAACAAACAGGACGAGCACGGGGTGGTGACAAGGAACAAGGCTCGACTTGTGGCAAAAGGTTATGCCCAAGTCGCAGGTTTGGACTTTGAGGAGACTTTTGCTCCTGTGGCTAGGCTAGAGTCCATTCGTATTTTGCTAGCATATGTCGCTCACCATTCTTTCAGGTTGTTTCAAATGGATGTGAAGAGCGCTTTCCTCAACGGGCCAATCAAGGAGGAAGTGTACGTGGAGCAACCCCCTGGCTTCGAGGATGAACGGTACCCCGACCATGTGTGTAAGCTCTCTAAGGCGCTCTATGGACTTAAGCAAGCCCCAAGAGCATGGTATGAATGCCTTAGAGACTTTCTAATTGCTAATGCTTTCAAGGTTGGGAAAGCCGATCCAACTCTTTTTACAAAGACATGTGATGGTGATTTGTTTGTGTGCCAAATTTATGTCGATGACATAATATTTGGTTCAACTAACCAAAAGTCTTGTGAAGAGTTTAGCAGGGTGATGACGCAGAAATTCGAGATGTCGATGATGGGCGAGTTGAACTACTTCCTTGGGTTCCAAGTGAAGCAACTCAAGGACGGCACCTTCATCTCCCAAACGAAGTACACGCAAGATCTACTAAAGCGGTTTGGGATGAAGGACGCCAAGCCCGCAAAGACGCCGATGGGAACCGACGGACACACAGACCTCAACAAAGGAGGTAAGTCCGTTGATCAAAAAGCATACCGGTCAATGATAGGTTCTTTGCTTTATTTATGTGCTAGTAGACCGGACATTATGCTTAGCGTATGCATGTGTGCTAGATTTCAATCCAATCCTAAGGAATGTCACTTAGTGGCGGTGAAGCGAATTCTTAGATATTTGGTTGCTACGCCTTGCTTCGGGCTCTGGTATCCAAAGGGGTCTACCTTTGACTTAGTTGGATACTCAGATTCCGACTATGCTGGATGTAAGGTCGATAGGAAGAGCACATCGGGGACGTGCCAATTCTTAGGAAGGTCCCTGGTGTCGTGGAACTCTAAGAAACAAACTTCCGTTGCCCTATCCACCGCTGAGGCCGAGTATGTTGCCGCAGGACAGTGTTGCGTGCAACTACTTTGGATGAGGCAAACCCTCAGGGACTTTGGCTACAATCTGAGCAAAGTCCCACTCCTATGTGACAATGAGAGTGCTATCCGCATGGCGGAAAATCCTGTTGAACACAGCCGCACAAAGCACATAGACATCCGGCATCACTTTTTGAGAGACCACCAGCAAAAGGGAGATATCGAAGTGTTTCATGTTAGCACCGAGAACCAGCTAGCCGATATCTTTACCAAGCCCCTAGATGAGAAGACCTTTTGCAGGCTGCGTAGTGAGCTAAATGTCTTAGATTCGTGGAACTTGGATTGAATTGTAGCATACATGTGTTTATGCATTTGATCAGGTTCATTCTGCATTTTGTTGCTTATTGTGGTGCTCAAGTTGTACCAACACTCCCTGGACCTCACAAGTCCGTTGCAAAGTGATGCACATGTTTAGGGGGAGATGTGTTACAACTTGACCCTTTGAGACTAACCATTTGCTTGAGTTTGCTTTAGTCTCGAAGGAGGACTGAAAGGGAAAAGGTGGACTTGGACCATGAAAGACTTCCACTGCACTCCGATGAGAGGGTAACTAATTCCAAGTTCATCTCATGAAATCTTATTGCCATTTGCTCTTAATTGAAGACTTTGGTGAGGCAATGGGGTTAAAAAGGCCAAGATTGATCCCGTTTTGGTGCTTGATGCCAAAGGGGGAGAAAATAAAGGCCAAAGTGATAAATGGATCAGCTACCACTTGAGAGATTTCTTATTTTCAAAAGTTGGCTTCTTGTGGGGAGAAGTGTTGATTATGGAAAAAAGGGGGAGTTTTTGAAATCCGTGATCAAATTCTTTGAAATGACTCTCTTTATGCTTCAATATGTGTGTTTGACTTAGAGATAGAGATTTGAGTTTGATTTGCAAAAACAAACCAAGTGGTGGCAAAGGATGATTCATATATGCCAAAATTGAATCAAAACCAATTTGAGTTTTTATTTGAAGTGATTTCGCACTTGTTCTAGTTGCTTTATGTTGTGTTGGCATAAATCACCAAAAAGGGGGAGATTGAAAGGGAAATGTGCCTTTGGGCCATTTCTAAGTATTTTGGTGATTGAGTGCAAACACAAGTGCTTAAATGTGAAAATATGCCCAAGGATGAACAAAGTGCAAATCACAAGTTAAGGTATGTTTCTAAGCCTTAGTACATTGGTTTTGTGTACTAATATATTTGTCTAAGTGTTAGAAACAGATAGAAGAAGAGAAGAGAAGACTTGGCTGTGTACAGCCAAGGGGCTGCTTCGGTCTGGGGCACCGGACTGTCCGGTGGTGCACCGGACAGTGTCCGGTGGTGCACCGGACAGTGTCCGGTGCGCCAGGCTGCCTCGGCCGAAGAGGCCGCTCTCGGGTTTTTCTCCGGCGACTTCGGCTAAAATTCACCGGACTGTCCGGTGTGCACCGGACTGTCCGGTGAGCTAACGGTCGGCCGGGCCAACGGTCGGCCGCGCGATCGGCGCGGGACACGTGGCCGAGCCAACGGTCGGAAGGAAGCACCGGACTGTCCGGTGTGCACCGGACTGTCCGGTGCGCCAGATCTGCAACAGTCGGCAACGGTTGGCTTCGCTTTTTATGGAAACAAATCGGGCACCGGACAGTGTCCGGTGTGCACCGGACTGTCCGGTGCGCCACGAGACAGAAGGCAAAGATGGCCTTCCAGATTTGTTCCCAACGGCTCCTAGCTGCCTTGGGGCTATAAAAGGGACCCCTTGGCGCATGGAGGAGCACACCAAGCATTCCTTGAGCACTCTTGATCACTCACACATCAATCTCGCGCACTTGTTCGACATTCTAGTGATTTGAGCTCCGTTCTAGTGTGCTAGTCTTTTGAGCTCAAGTCTGGGTCTTGTGTGTGCGTATTCGCTGTGATCTTTGTGTCGTGTGTGAGTTGCTAATCCCTCCCTTGCTCTGTGATTCTCTGTGAACATCTTTTGTAAGGGCGAGAGGCTCCAAGTTGTGGAGATTCCTCGCAAACGGGATTGAGAAAAGAAAAGCAAGAACACCGTGGTATTCAAGTTGATCATTGGATCACTTGAGAGGAGTTGAGTGCAACTCTCGTCCGTTGGGACGCCACAACGTGGAGTAGGCAAGTTTTGTACTTGGCCGAACCACGGGATAACCACTGTGTCATCTCTGTGATTGGATTCTTGTGGTTATTGTGTTTTGACTCCTCTCTAGCCACTTGGCATAAACTGTGCTAACACCTAATCAAGTTTTGTGGCTATAAGTTTAAGTTTTTACAGGATCACCTATTCACCCCCCCCCTCTAGGTGCTCTCAGCTCCCCCTCGATCATGCGCCTCCACTTGAGGTACCTGTTCGTCACCTTGGGTTGGGGGATGCACCATAGTTGAGGAAGACGGTTGATCTTGCTCCAAATGTTCTTGAGGCCGTACATCTCCAATCACCATGGTACGTATCGCGGCCGTTGGAACGTCTTCTTCATCTACATCATCAAGATCAACAACTTGCTCTCGGTTAACAGCTCATACGACGTCTTCTTGAGGAGGCGGTGAAGGTAGACCCTGTTGATGGCGTGGCAAGCCGTGTTCACGGCTTCCGACCAAAAGCACTCGGGGGTCTTGAATTCTCCAAGCATAGTCCTCGCCATATCTATGAGCGTCCTGTTCTTCCTCTCTACCACACCATTTTGCTGAGGTGTGTAGGGAGCGGAGAACTCGTGCTTGATCCCCTCCTCCTCAAGAAACTCCTCCACCTGAAGGTTCTTGAATTCGGACCCGTTGTCGCTCCTTATCTTCTTCACCTTGAGCTCAAACTCATTTTGAGCTCTCCTTAGGAAGCGCTTGAGGGTCCCTTGGGTTTCAGACTTATCCTGCAAAAAGAACACCCAAGTGAAGCGGGAAAAGTCATCAACGATAACTAGACCATACTTACTTCCTCCTATGCTCAGATAGGCGACGGGTCCGAAGAGGTCCATATGTAGCAGCTCCAGGGGCTTTGATGTGGTCATCACATTTTTGGTGTGATGAGAGCCTCCCACCTGTTTCCCTGCTTGACAAGCTGCACAAGGTCTATCTTTTTCGAAATGAACATTAGTTAGACCTATCACGTGTTCTCCCTTTAGAAGCTTGTGAAGGTTCTTCATCCCCACATGTGCTAAGTGGCGATGCCACAACCAGCCCATGCAAGTCTTAGCTATTAAGCATGCATCTAGACCGGCCTCTTCTTTTGCAAAATCAACTAAGTAAAGTTTGCCGTATAGTACACCTTTAAAAGCTAGTGAACCATCACATCTTCTAAAGACAGACACATCTACATTTGTAAATAAGCAGTTATATCCCATATTACATAATTGACTAACAGATAGTAAATTATATCCAAGACTCTCCACTAGAAACACATTAGAGATAGAATGCTCATTGGAAATTGCAATTTTACCTAGCCCTTTTACCTTGCCTTGATTCCCATCACCGAATATTATTGAATCTTGGGAATCTTTATTCTTGACGTAGGAGGTGAACATCTTCTTCTCCCCCGTCATATGGTTTGTGCATCCGCTGTCAATAATCCAGCTTGAACCCCCGGATGCATAAACCTGCAAGGCAAATTTAGGCTTGGGTCTTAGGTACCCAACTCATGTTGGGTCCTGCAAGGTTAGCACAAATATCCTTAGGGACCCAAATGCAAGTTTTGTCTCCCTTGCATCTTGCCCCTAATTTTCTAGCAACTATCTTCCTATCCTTTCTACAAATAGCAAAAGAAGCATTTAAAGCATGATATATTGTAGAAGGTTCATTAACTTTCCTAGGAACATTAACAACATTTCTCCTAGGCATATTATGAATAACATTTCTCCTACCAACATTTCTATCATGCACATAAGAAGAACTAGAAGCACACATGGATGAGAATCAAAGGCATTATATACATTACAACTCCTATAAGCATTTCTAGGTTGTCTTCTATCATAGTACATAAAGGCATGGTTCTTTTGCACACTACTAGCCATAGGGGCCTTCCCTTTCTCCTTGGTGGAGATGGGAGCCTTATGGCTTGTCAAGTTCTTTGCTTCCCTCTTGTAGCCAAGACCATCCTTAATTGAGGGGTGTCTACCAATCGTGTAGGCATCCCTTGCAAATTTTAGCTTGTCAAATTCATTCTTGCTAGTCTTAAGTTGGGCATTAAGACTAGCTAGTTCATCATTTAATTTGGAAATTGAAACTAAATGATCACTACAAGCATCAATGTCAAAATCTTTACACCTATTACAAGTTTCAACAATTTCTACACAAGAATTAGATTTACTAGCTACTTCTAGTTTAGCATTTAAATCATCATTAAAACTTTTTAACTTAGCAATAGTTTCATGACAAGAAGATAATTCACTAGAGAGCATTTCATTCCTCTTAATTTCTAGAGCAAGAGATTTCTGAGCTTCTACAAATTTATCATGTTCTTCATACAACAAATCCTCTTGCTTTTCTAAAAGTATATTCCTATCATTCAAGGCATCAATCAATTCATTAATTTTGTCTACCTTGGTTCTATCTAATCCCTTGAATAAGCATGAGTAATCTATCTCATCATCATCACTAGACTCATCCTCACTTGAAGAAGCATAAGTACTAGTATTATGAGTGCTTACTTTCTTCTCCCTTGCCATGAGGCAAGTGTGACGCTCGTTGGGGAAGTGGGATGACTTGTTGAAGGCGGTGGCGGCGAGTCCTTCATTGTCGGAGTCGGACGAAGAGCAGTCCGAATCCCACTCCTTGCCAAGATGAGCCTCGCCCTTTGCCTTCTTATAGTTCTTCTTTTTCTCCCTCTTGTTCCCTTGATCCTGATCACTATCATTGTCGGGACAGTTAGCAATAAAATGACCAAGCTTACCGCATTTGAAGCATGAGCGCTTCCCCTTGGTTTTGGTCTTGCTTGGCTGTCCCTTGCGACCTTTAAGCACCGTCTTGAATCTTTTGATGATGAGAGCCATCTCTTCATCATTAAGTCCGGCCGCCTCAATCTGTGCCACCTTGCTAGGTAGCACCTCCTTGCTTCGTGTTGCCTTGAGAGCAAGGGGTTGCGGTTCGTTGATCGGACCATTCAAGGCGTCGTCCACGTACCTTGCCTCCTTGATCATCATTCGCCCGCTAACGAATTTCCCAAGAACTTCTTCGGGCGACATCTTGGTGTACCTGGGATTTTCACGTATATTGTTCACCAAATGAGGATCAAGAACGGTAAATGACCTTAGCATTAGGCGGACGACGTCGTGGTCCGTCCATCGCGTGCTTCCGTAGCTCCTTATTTTGTTGATAAGGGTCTTGAGCCGGTTGTATGTTTGTGTCGGCTCCTCGCCCCTTATCATTGCGAACCGTCCAAGCTCGCCCTCCACCAACTCCATTTTGGTGAGCAAGGTGACGTCGTTTCCCTCATGAGAGATCTTGAGGGTGTCCCAGATCTGCTTGGCATTATCCAAGCCGCTCACCTTGTGATACTCGTCCCTGCACAAAGAGGCTAGCAACACAGTAGTAGCTTGTGCATTTTTATGAATTTGTTCATTAATAAACACAGGGCTATCCGAGCTATCAAATTTCATTCCACTTTCCACAATCTCCCAAATGCTCGGATGGAGAGAAAACAGGTGAGTACGCATTTTGTGGCTCCAAAATCCGTAATCCTCTCCATCAAAGTGAGGGGGCTTGCCAAGTGGAATGGGGAGCAATTGAGCATTTGAACTATGCGGGATGCGTGAATAATCGAAAGAAAAGTTTGAATTAACCGTCTTTCGTCTATCGTGGTTGTCGTCGTCGTCCTTTTGGGAGGAGGAAGATTCGTCGCTGTCGTAGTAGACAATTTCCTTGATGCGCCTTGTCTTCTTCTTCCTCCCGTCTTTTCTTTTGTGGCCCGAGCCTGAGTCGGTGGGCCTGTCATCATTGGGCTCGTTGACGAAGGTCTCCTTCTCCTTGTCGTTGATCACCATCCCCTTGCCCTTAGGATCCATCTCTTCGGGCGGTTAGTCCCTTTCTTGAAGAGAACGGCTCTGATACCAATTGAGAGCACCTAGAGGGGGGGGTGAATAGGTGATCCTGTAGAACTTCAATAACTTAAGCCACAAAACTTGGTTAATTGTTAGCGCAGTAATTTGCCAAGTGGTTAGAGAAGGATCTCAACACAACACAATAACCAAGAGAGATCAATCACAGAGATGGCGCAGTGGTTATCCCGTGGTTCGGCCAAGACCAACGCTTGCCTACTTCACGTTGTGGCGTCCCAACGGACGAGGGTTGCAATCAACCCCTCTCAAGCGGTCCAAAGACCAACTTGAATACCACGGTGTTGCTTTGCTTTTCTTAATCCCGTTTGCGAGGAATCTCCACAGCTTGGAGCCTCTTGCCCTTACACAAGATGTTCACGAAGAATCACAGAGCAAGGGAGGGATTAGCAACTCACACACGACACAAAGATCACAGCGAATACGCACACGCAAAAACCAGACTTGAGCTCAAGAGACTAGCACACTAGAACGGAGCTCAAATCACTAGAATGTCGAACAAGTGCGCAAGAATGAAGTGTGAGTGATCAATGATGCTCAAAGGATGCTTGGTGTTCTCCTCCATGCGCCTAGGGGTCCCTTTTATAGCCCCAAGGCAGCTAGGAGCCGTTGAGCACAAATCTGGAAGGCCATTCTTGCCTTCTGTCATCGGGGGCACCGGACAGTCCGGTGCACACCGGACACTGTCCGGTGCCCGATTTCCTTCCTTAATTTGTGAAGCCGACCGTTGGCAGACTTGGAGCCGTTGGCGCACCGGACATGTCCGGTGCACACCGGACAGTCCGGTGCCATCTTCTAGCCGTTGGCTCAGCCACGTGTCTCGCGCAGATTGCGCGGCCGACCGTTGGCCCGACCGACCGTTGGCTCACCGGACAGTCCGGTGCACACCGGACAGTCCGATGCACACCGGACAGTCCGGTGAATTTTAGCCGTACGTCGCCGGTGAATTCCCGAGAGCGGCCACTTCGCTCGAGCCAGCCTGGCGCACCGGACACTGTCCGGTGCACCACCGGACACTGTCCGGTGCACCACCGAACAGTCTGGTGCTCCCAGACTCAGCAGATTCTTGGCTGCTCGAGCCAAGACATTTCCAATCGGATTTTTCCTGTTTCCAGCACTTAGACACAATACATTAGTCCATAAAACAATGTACTAAGTCTGAGAAAATACCTTTATCCTTGATTTGTACTTTGTCCACCTTTTTACACTTAGACACTTGTGTTGGACACTAAATCACCAAAACACTTAGAAATGGCCCAAGGGCACATTTCCCTTTCAGTAGGTAGCCGTTGGCGCCGAAATATCCGTTGCTCCGTTGTCACACCGGACAGTCCGGTGTACACCGGACATGTCTGGTGAATTATAGCGGACTAGCCGTTGCGAATTCCCGAGGCTGGCGAGTTCCAGAGCCGCTCTTCCATGGAGCACCGGACACTGTCCGGTGTACACCAGACTGTCCGGTGAATTATAGCGGAGCACCTCTGGATTTTCCCGAAGGTGAGGAGTTCAGCGTGAAGTCCCTTGGTGCACCGGACACTGTCCGGTGCGCCAGACCAGGGCACACTTCGGTATCCCTTTGCTCTTTTGTTGAACCCAATACTTGGTCTTTTTGTTGGTTAAGTGTGAACCTTTGGCACCTGTATAACTTATACACTAGAGCAAACTAGTTAGTCCAATTATTTGTGTTGGGCAATTCAACCACCAAAATTATCTAGGAACTAGGTGTAAGCCTAATTCCCTTTCACGAATGACACCAGCATGCTCGCAAGGGACTTGCTGGACGTCACCCTTGTACCTGAGACGACGGTGCAGTCTACCCCTGACGTGACTTCGTCACCGCCCGTCGACCAAGAGGTACCGACCGATTCCCATCTCGTGCCTTTTGGATTCAGCCTCGACCCACCAAGCGACTTCGCTTTGGTGGACGTTTTCATAGAGGCAAGTCCAAACCCTCTGGGGTATCGTATGTGGTCACCTTGGGACCGGCTGACAGCCGTCTCGACCTACGGGCCCTCGGGTTCCGAGGGAGATGACGAGCCCGACTTTTGTTGGGATTTCTCCGGACTTGGTAACCCCAGTGTCATGCGGGACTTCATGACCGCATGCGACTACTGTCTCTCTGATTGTTCCGACGGTAGCCGCACCTTCGGCGACGAGGACTGCGGCCCAAGTCGTGAATGTTTCCACGTCGATCTAGGGGGTCCCGGCGAAGGCAACCATCTTGGTATACCAGAAAACGGTGATCCCCCTAGGCCTGCGCCTCGCGTTGACATCCTTCGGGAGCTAGCTGTGATCCCCGTCCCGACAGGGGGTCATGACTCACAGCTCGAGCAAATGCGCGAGATGCAGGCCAGGCTCGACGAGGGAGCAGGAACACTTGAGTCGTTCCGCTGGGACATCAGGCAGGAATGGGCAGGCCAACCTCCGGCCGGAGAAGCGCGTCATCTACCCCAGGGCATCCAGCACCGCATCACCGATGATGTCAGGGCAAGGCCGCCACCGGCTTCCAGTGGGGTCGACCAGAACCTGGCTGCAGCGGCACTACTTCTCCGCGCGATGCCGGAGCCATCAACCACCGAGGGGCGGCGTATCCAGGGAGAGCACAAGAATCTCCTGGAAGATGCCGCGGTCCGACGGGCCGAAAGCTCCGCCTCCCGCAGGCAGGGGTACCCCTCGGAACATCACGCCGCGACTTCCCGATTCATGCGGGAAGCCTCGGTCCACACCGGGCGCACGCGCAACACAGCGCCTGCGGCTCCAGGTCGCCTCGGCAACGAGCACCATCACCGCAACTGTCGAACCCACCTCGCCGAGAAGGTGCGTCGAGGCTACCACCCCAGGCGTGGGGGACGCTATGACAGCGGGGAGGATCGGAGTCCCTCGCCCGAACCACCTGGTCCGCAGGCTTTCAGCCGGGCCATACGACGGGCGCCGTTCCCGACCCGGTTCCGAACCCCGACTACTATCACAAAGTACTCGGGGGAGACAAGGCCGGAACTATGGCTCACGGACTACCGGCTGGCCTGCCACCTGGGTGGAACGGACGATGACAACCTTATCATCCACAACCTCCCCCTGTTCCTCTCCGACACCGCTCGAGCCTGGCTGGAGCACCTGCCTCCGGGGCAGATCTCCAACTGGGACGACCTGGTCCAAGCCTTTGCCGGCAACTTCCAGGGCACGTACGTGCGCCCTGGGAACTCCTGGGATCTCCGAAGCTGCCGCCAGCAGCCGGGAGAGTCTCTCCGGGACTACATCCGGCGATTCTCGAAGCAGCGCACCGAGCTGCCCAACGTCACCGACTCGGATGTCATCGGCGCGTTCCTCGCCGGCACCACCTGCCGTGACCTGGTGAGCAAACTGGGTCGCAAGACCCCCACCAGGGCGAGCGAGCTGATGGACATCGCCACCAAGTTTGCCTCTGGCTAGGAGGCGGTTGAGGCCATCTTCCGGAAGGATAGGCAGCCCTAGGGCCGCTAGCCAGAAGATGTCTCCGAGGTGTCCACTCAGCGCGGCACCAAGAAGAAAGGCAAGAAGAAGTCACAAGCGAAACGCGACGCCGCCGACGCGGACCTTGTCGCTGCCGCCGCCGCCGAGTACAAGAACCCTTGGAAACCTCCCGGAGGTGCCAACCTCTTTGACAAGATGCTCAAGGAGCCGTGCCCCTACCATCAGGGGCCCGTTAAGCACACCCTTGAGGAGTGTGCCATGCTTCGGCGCCACTTTCACAAGGCCGGGCCACCTGCGGAGGGTGGCAGGGCCCGCGACGATGATAAGAAGGAGGATCACAAGGCAGGAGAGTTCCCTGAGGTCCACGACTGCTTCATGATCTACGGTGGGCAAGTGGCGAACGCCTCGGCTCGGCACCGCAAGCAAGAGCGTCGGGAGGTCTGCTCAGTAAAGGTGGCGGCGCCATTCTACCTAGACTGGTCCGACAAGCACATCACCTTTGACCAGGGCGACCACCCCGACCGCGTGCCAAGTCCGGGGAAATACCCGCTCGTTGTCGACCCCGTCATCGGCAACGTCAGGCTCACCAAGGTCCTCATGGATGGGGGCAGCAGCCTCAACATCATCTACGCCGAGACCCTCGGGCTCCTGCGGATCGACCTGTCCTCGGTCCGGGCAGGCGCGGCGCCTTTCCACGGGAAACGCGTCCAGCCCCTCAGACAACTCGATCTACCCGTCTGCTTCGGGACTCCCTCCAACTTCCGAAGGGAAACCCTCACGTTCGAGGTGGTCGGGTTCCGAGGAACCTACCACGCAGTGTTGGGGAGGCCATGCTACGCCAAGTTCATGGTCATCCCCAACTACACCTACCTCAAGCTCAAGATGCCGGGCCCCAACAGGGTCATCACCGTCGGCCCGACGTACCGACACGCGTACGAATGCGACGTGGAGTGCGTGGAGTACGCCGAGGCCCTCGCCGAATCTGAGGCCCTCATCGCCGACCTGGAGAGCTTCTCTAAGGAGGCGCCAGACATGAAGCGCCATGCTGGCAACTTCGAGCCAGCGGAGACGGTTAAGTCCACCCGCCTCGACCCCAGCAACGACGCCTCCAAGTAGATTTGGATCGGCTCCGAGCTCGACCCCAAATAGGAAGCAGTGCTCGTCGACTTTCTCCGCGCAAACGCCGACGTCTTCGCGTGGAGTCCCTCGGACATGCCTGACATACCGAGGGATGTCGCCGAGCACTCGCTAGATATCCGAGCTGGAGCCCGACCCGTGAAGCAGCCTCTGCGCCGATTCGACGAAGAAAAGCGCAGAGCCATAGGCGAGGAGATCCATAAGCTAATGGCGGCAGTGTTCATCAAAGAGGTATTCCATCCCAAATGGCTTGCCAACCCTGTGCTTGTGAGAAAGAAAGGAGGGAAATGGCGGATGTGTGTAGACTACACTGGTCTAAACAAAGCATGTCCAAAAGTTCCCTACCCTCTACCTCGCATCGATCAAATCGTGGATTCCACTGCTGGGTGCGAAACCTTGTCTTTCCTCGATGCCTACTCAGGGTATCACCAAATCAGGATGAAAGAGTCCGACCAGCTCGCGATTTCTTTCATCACACCTTTCGGCATGTACTGCTATGTTACCATGCTGTTTGGTCTGAGGAATGCGGGTGCGACGTACCAACGGTGCATGAACCACGTGTTCGGCGAACACATTGGTCGAACGGTCGATGCCTACATCGATGACATCGTAGTCAAGACGAGGAAAGCCTCCGACCTCCTTTTCGACCTTGAAACGACATTCCGGTGTCTCAAGGCGAAAGGCGTAAAGCTCAATCCCGAGAAGTGCGTCTTCGAGGTCCCCCGAGGCATGCTCTTGGGGTTCATCGTCTCCGAGCAGGGCATCGAGGCCAACCCGGAGAAAATCACGGCCATCACCGACATGGGGCCCATCAAGGACTTGAAAGGCGTACAGAGGGTCACGGGATGCCTTGCGGCTCTAAGCCGTTTCATCTCACGCCTCGGCGAAAGAGGCCTGCCTCTGTATCGCCTCTTAAGAAAGGCCGAGTGCTTCACTTGGACCCCTGAGGCCGAGGAAGCCCTCGGGAACCTGAAGGCGCTCCTCACGAACGCGCCCATCTTGGTGCCCCCCGCTGCCGGAGAAGCCCTCTTGATCTACGTCGCTGCTACCACTCAGGTGGTCAGTGACGCGATCGTGGTTGAGAGACGAGAAGAGTGAAAGGGAAATGTGCCCGTGGGCCATTTCTAAGTGTTTTGGTGATTTAGTGTCCAACACAAATGCCTAAGTATAAAATGGTGGATAAAGTACAAATCAAGGATAAAGGTATGTTTCTCAGACTTAGTACATTGTTTTAGAGACTAATGTATTGTGTCTAAGTGCTGAAAACAGGAAAAATCGAATTGGAATTGTCTTGGCTCGAGCAGCCAAGACTCTGCTCAGTCTGGGAGCACCGGACTGTCCGGTGGTGCACCGGACAGTGTCCGGTGCGCCAGGCTGGCTCGAGTGAACTGGCCGCTCTCGGGAATTCACCGGCGACATACGGCTATAATTCACCGGACTGTCCGGTGTGCACCGGACTGTCCGGTGAGCCAACGGTCGGGCGGGCCAACGGTCGGCCGCGCGATCTGCGCGGGACACGTGGCCAAGCCAACGGCTAGAAGGGGGCACCGGACTGTCCGGTGTGCACCGTACATGTCCGATGTGCCAACGGCTCCCAAATCTGCAACGATCGGCTTCGCCATTTAAGGAAAGAAATCGGGCACCGGACATTGTCCGGTGTGCACCGGACTGTCCGGTGCGCCAGGCGACTGAAGGCAAGATTTGCCTTCCTGGATTGCTCTCAACGGCTCCTAGCTGCCTTGGGGCTATAAAAGGGACCCTTAGGTGCATGGAGGATATAACCAAGCATCCTCTAAGCATTCCTAAGCACTAAGACATCGATTCCGCACCTTTGATTCTTTGTGATAGCAATTAGAGCTCTAGTTGAGTTGTGAACTCAGTGAGTTGTGTTGTGAGCTCTTGTTACGACTTGTGTGCATGGTGTTGCTGTGATTTCTTGTCTTGAGTGTGTTGCTTATCCCTCCCTTACTCCGTGCTTCTTTGTGAACTTCAAGTGTAAGGGCGAGAGGCTCCAAGTTGTGGAGATTCCTCGCGAACGGGATTAAGAAAAGCAAAGCAAAACACCGTGGTATTCAAGTGGGTCTTTGGACCGCTTGAGAGGGGTTGATTGCAACCCTCGTCCGTTGGGACGCCACAACATGGAGTAGGCAAGCTTGGTCTTGGCCGAACCACGGGATAAACCACTGTGCCATCTCTGTGATTAATCTCTTGTGGTTATTGTGTTTTGTTGAGACTCCTCTCTAGCCACTTGGCATTATTTGTGCCAACACTTAACCAAGTTTTTGTGGCTTAAGTTTCAAGTTTTACAGGATCACCTATTCACCCCCCTCTAGGTGCTCTCAATTGGTATCAGAGTCGTTCTCTTCAAGAAAGGGACTAACCACCCGAAGAGATGGATCCTAAGGGAAAGGGGATGGTGGTCAACAACAACGAGAAGGAGTCTATCTTCAATGAGCCGAAGGATGACAAGCCTACCGACTCGGGCTCGGGCCACAAGCGCAAAGATGGGAAGAAGAAGAAGACAAGACGCATCAAGGAGATCATCTACTACGACGACAGCGATGAGTCTACTTCTTCCCAAAAGGACAACGACGACAACGACTACGAGAGAAGGAAACCGGTCAATTCGAACTTTTCTTTTGATTACTCTCGTATTCCTCAAAGTACAAATGCTCATTTATTATCTATTCCACTTGGTAAACCTCCTCATTTTGATGGAGAGGACTACGGATTTTGGAGTCACAAAATGCGTAGTCACTTGTTCTCTCTCCATCCTAGTATATGGGAGATTGTAGAGAGTGGAATGCACTTTGATAGTACGGATAGTCCCATGTTCATTAATGAGCAAATTCATAAAAATGCACAAGCTACTACTGTTCTTCTAGCTTCACTGTGCAGGGATGAATACCACAAAGTGAGTGGCTTGGATAACGCCAAGCAAATTTGGGACACCCTAAAGATCTCTCATGAGGGGAACGATGTCACAATGCTCACCAAGATGGAGTTGGTGGAGGGTGAACTCGGGAGATTCGCGATGATAAGGGGAGAAGAGCCAACCCAAACGTACAACCGGCTCAAGACCCTTGTCAACAAGATAAGAAGCTATGGAAGCACGCGATGGACGGACCACGACGTCATCCGCCTAATGCTAAGGTCTTTTACTATCCTTGATCCTCATCTTGTGAACAATATTCGTGAGAATCCTAGGTACACCAAGATGACGCCCGAGGAGATACTTGGAAAGTTCGTGAGCGGGCGAATGATGATCAAGGAGGCAAGATACATGGACGACGCATTGAATGGTCCAATCAACGAGCCTCAACCCCTTGCTCTCAAGGCAACAAGAAGCAAGGAGGCGCTACCTAGCAAGGTGGCACAAATTGAGGCGGCCGGACTTAATGATGAAGAGATGGCCCTCATCATCAAGAGATTCAAGACGACGCTAAAGGGTCGCAAGGGGCAGCCAAGCAAGACCAAGACAAAGGGGAAGCGCTCATGCTTCAAATGTGGTAAGCTTGGTCATTTTATTGCTAACTGTCCCAACAATGATAGTGATCAGGATCAAGGGAACAAGAGGGAGAAGAAGAAGAACTATAAGAAGGCAAAGGGCGAGGCACATCTTGGAAAGGAGTGGGACTCGGATTGCTCCTCGTCTGACTCCGACAATGAAGGACTCGCCGCCACCGCCTTCAACAAGTCATCCCTCTTCCCCAACGAGCGTCACACATGCCTTATGGCAAGGGAGAAGAAGGTATGTACTCGAAACTCTACTTATGCTTCTTCAAGTGAGGACGAATCTAGTGATGAGGATGAAATAGATTATTCATGTTTATTTAAGGGCCTAGATAGAACCAAGGTAGATAAAATTAATGAATTGATTAATGCCTTGAATGATAAGAATAGGCTTTTAGAAAAGCAAGAGGATTTGTTGTATGAAGAACATGACAAATTTGTAGAAGCACAAAAATCTCATGCTTTAGAAATTAAAAGAAATGAAATGCTTTCTTGTGAATTATCTTCTTGCCATGAGACAATTTCTAGCTTGAGGAGCATTAATGATGATTTGAATGCTAAGTTAGAAATAGCTAGTAAATCAACATCTTGTGTAGAAATTGTTGCAACTTGTAACAGGTGTAAAGATTTTGACATTGATGCTTGTAATGAACACCTAGTTTCAATTTCCAAATTACATGATGAATTGGCTAGTCTTAATGCTCAACTTAAGACTAGCAAAAGTGAATTTGATAAGCTAAAATTTGCAAGGGATGCCTACACGATTGGTAGACACCCCTCAATTAAGGATGGTCTTGGCTTCAAGAGGGAAGTCAAGAACTTAACAAGCCATAAGGCTCCCATCTTCGCCAAGGAGAAAGGGAAGGCCCCTATGACTAGTAGTGTGCAAAAGAACCATGCTTTTATGTACCATGATAGGAGACAACCTAGAAATGCTTATAGGAGTTGTAATGATTCTTTTGACTCTCATGCCATGTTTGCTTCTAGTTCTTCCTATATGCATGGTAGATATGCGTTTAGAAGAAATGTTGTTCATCATATGCCTAGGAGAAATGTTATTAATGTTCCTAGGAAAGTTAATGAACCTTCTACAATATATCATGCTTGTAATGCTTCATTTGCAATTTGTAGAAAGGACAGAAAAGTGATTGCTAGGAAATTAGGGGCAAAATGCAAGGGAGATAAAACTCGCATTTGGGTCCCTAAGACAATTATGACTAACCTTGTAGGACCCAACATGAGTTGGGTACCTAAGACCCAAGCCTAAATTTGCCTTGCAGGTTTATGCATCCGGAGGTTCAAGCTGGATTATCGACAACGGATGCACAAACCACATGACGGGGGAGAAGAAGATGTTTACCTCCTACGTCAAGAACAAGGATCCCCAAGATTCAATTATTTTCGGTGATGGGAATCAAGGCAAGGTGAAAGACTTAGGCAAGATTGCAATTTCAAATGAGCACTCTATATCTAACGTGTTTTTAGTTGAGTCTCTTGGATATAATTTGCTATCTGTTAGTCAATTATGCAATATGGGATATAATTGTTTATTTACAAATATAGATGTGTCTGTCTTTAGAAGAAGTGATGGTTCACTAGCTTTTAAGGGTGTATTAGACGACAAACTTTATTTAGTTGATTTTGCAAAAGAAGAGGCCGGTCTAGATGCATGCTTAATTGCTAAGACTAGCATGGGCTGGTTGTGGCATCGCCGCTTAGCACATGTGGGGATGAAGAACCTACACAAGCTTCTAAAGGGAGAACACGTGATAGGTCTAACCAATGTTACTTTCGAAAAAGATAGATCTTGTGCAGCTTGTCAAGCAGGTAAACAAGTGGGAGGAGCGCATCACAGCAAGAATGTGATGACCACATCAAGACCTCTGGAGCTGCTACATATGGACCTCTTCGGACCCGTCGCCTATCTAAGCATAGGAGGAAGTAAGTATGGTTTAGTTATTGTTGATGACTTTTCCCGCTTCACTTGGGTATTCTTTTTGCAGGATAAGTCTGAAACCCAAGGGACCCTCAAGTGCTTCCTAAGGAGAGCTCAAAATGAGTTTGAACTCAAGGTGAAGAAGATAAGGAGCGACAACGGGTCCGAGTTCAAGAACCTTCAAGTGGAGGAGTTCCTTGAGGAGGAAGGGATCAAGCACGAGTTCTCCGCTCCCTACACACCACAACAAAATGGTGTGGTAGAGAGGAAGAACAGGACGCTCATCGATATGGCGAGGACGATGCTTGGAGAGTTCAAGACCCCCGAGTGCTTTTGGTCAGAAGCCGTGAACACGGCTTGCCACGCCATCAACAGGGTCTAACTTCATCGCCTCCTCAAAAAGACTTTGTATGAGCTTCTAACCGGTAACAAACCCAATGTATCTTACTTTCGTGTATTTGGGAGCAAATGTTACATTCTTGTGAAGAAGGGTAGGAATTCTAAGTTTGCTCCCAAAGCGGTAGAAGGTTTTTTTGTTAGGTTATGACTCAAATACAAAGGCGTATAGAGTCTTCAACAAATCATCGGGTTTGGTTGAAGTCTCTAGCGACATCGTATTTGATGAGACTAATAGCTCTCCAAGAGAGCAAGTTGTTGATCTTGATGATGTAGATGAAGAAGACGTTCCAACGACCACAATACGTACCATGTCGATTGGAGATGTGAGGCCACAGGAACAAGATGAACAAGATCAACCTTCTTCCTCAACAATGGTGCATCCCCCAACTCAAGACGATGAACAGGTTCATCAAAATGAGGCATGTGAGCAAGGGGGAGCACAAGATGATCATGTGATGGAGGAAGAAGCGCAACCGGCACCTCCAACCCAAGTTCGAGCGATGATTCAAAGGGATCATCCCGTCGACCAAATTCTGGGTGATATTAGCAAGGGAGTAACTACTCGATCACGATTAGTTAATTTTTGTGAGCATTACTCCTTTGTCTCTTCTATTGAGCCTTTCAGGGTAGAGGAGGCCTTGCTAGATCCGGACTGGGTGTTGGCCATGCAGGAGGAGCTCAACAACTTCAAGAGGAATGAAGTTTGGACGCTGGTGCCGTCCTAAACAAAATATTGTGGGAACCAAGTGGGTGTTCCACAACAAACAAGACGAGCACAGGGTAGTGACAAGGAACAAGGCTCGACTTGTGGCAAAAGGTTATGCCCAAGTCGCAGGTTTGGACTTTGAGGAGACTTTTGCTCCTGTGGCTAGGCTAGAGTCTATTCGTATCTTGCTAGCATATGCCGCTCACCATTCTTTCAGGTTGTTCCAAATGGATGTGAAGAGTGCTTTCCTCAACGGGCCAATCAAGGAGGAGGTGTACGTGGAGCAACCCCCTGGCTTCGAGGATGAACGGTACCCAGACCACGTGTGTAAACTCTCTAAGGCGCTCTATGGACTTAAGCAAGCCCCAAGAGCATGGTATGAATGCCTTAGAGACTTTTTAATTGCTAATGCTTTCAAGGTTGGGAAAGCCGATCCAACTCTTTTTACCAAGACATGTGATGGTGATTTGTTTGTGTGCCAAATTTATGTCGATGACATAATATTTGGTTCCACTAACCAAAAGTCTTGTGAAGAGTTTAGCAGGGTGATGACGCAGAAATTTGAGATGTCGGTGATGGGCGAGTTGAAATACTTCCTTGGGTTCCAAGTGAAGCAACTCAAGGATGGCACCTTCATCTCCCAAACGAAGTACACGCAAGACTTGCTAAAGCGGTTTGGGATGAAGGACGCCAAGCCTACAAAGACTCCGATGGGAACCGACGGACACACTGACCTCAACAAAGGAGGTAAGTCTGTTGATCAAAAAGCATACCGGTCAATGATAGGGTCTTTACTTTATTTATGTGCTAGTAGACCGGATATTATGCTTAGCGTATGCATGTGTGCTAGATTTCAATCCGATCCTAAGGAATGTCACTTAGTGGCGGTGAAGCGAATTCTTAGATATTTAGTTGCTACGCCTTGCTTCGGAATCTGGTATCCAAAGGGGTCTACTTTTGACTTGATTGGATATTCAGATTCCGACTATGCTAGATGTAAGGTCAATAGGAAGAGTACATCGGGGACGTGCCAATTCTTAGGAAGGTCCCTGGTGTCATGGAACTCTAAGAAACAAACCTCTGTTGCCCTATCCACCGCTGAGGCTGAGTATGTTGTCGCAGGACAGTGTTGCGCGCAACTACTTTGGATGAGGCAAACCCTCAGGGACTTTGGCTACAATCTGAGCAAAGTCCCACTCCTATGTGATAATGAGAGTGCTATCCGCATGGCGGAAAATCCTGTTGAGCACAGTCGCACAAAGCACATTGACATCCGGCATCACTTTTTGAGAGACCACCAGCAAAAGGGAGATATCGAAGTGTTTCATGTTAGCTCCGAGAACCAGCTAGCTGATATCTTTACCAAGCCTCTAGATGAGAAGACCTTTTGCAGGCTGCGTAGTGAGCTAAATGTCCTAGATTCGCAGAACTTGGATTGAATTGTAGCATACATGTATTTATGCCTTTGATCATGTTCCTTATGCATTTTGTTGCTTATGTATGGTGCTCAAGTTGTAAAAGCACTCCTCGGACCTCACAATTCCTTGTGCAAGTGATGCACGTATTTAGGGGGAGATGTGTTACAACTTGACCCTTTGAGACTAACTATGTGCTTGAGTTTGTTTGATTAAGTCTCAAAGGAGAATTGAAAGGGAAAAGGTGGACTTGGACCATGCAAGACTTCCACTACACTCCGATGAAAGAGTAACTTTTCCAAGTTCATCTTTGTACTCTTATTGCCTTTATGCTCTTAGTTGAAGATTTTTGTGAGGCAATGGGATTAAGGGGCCAAGATTGATCCCGTTTTGGTGCTTGATGCCAAAGGGGGAGAAAATAAAGGCCAAAGCGATAAATGGATCAGCTACCACTTGAGAGATTTTGAAAATATAGAATAGAGCTTTTGGTTTGTCAAAACTCTTTATTGTCTCTCTTGTCAAAAGTTGGCTTCTTGTGGGGAGAAATGTTGATTATGGGAAAAAGGGGGAGTTTTTGAAATCTTGAATCAATTTCTCTTGTAATGACTCTCTTTATGTTTCAACATGTGTGTTTGACTTAGAGATAGAAATTTGAGTTTGATTTGCAAAAACAAACCAAGTGGTGGCAAAGGATGATCCATATATGCCAAAATTGAATCAAAACAAATTTGAGTTCTTATTTGAATTGATTTTGTACTTGTTCTACTTGCTTTATGTTGTGTTGGCATAAATCACCAAAAAGGGGGAGATTGAAAGGGAAATGTGCCCGTGGGCCATTTCTAAGTGTTTTGGTGATTTAGTGTCCAACACAAATGCCTAAGTATAAAATGGTGGATAAAGTACAAATCAAGGATAAAGGTATGTTTCTCAGACTTAGTACATTGTTTTAGAGACTAATGTATTGTGTCTAAGTGCTAGAAACAGGAAAAATCGAATTGG
Source organism: Zea mays (assembly GCF_902167145.1). Lineage (NCBI taxonomy): Eukaryota > Viridiplantae > Streptophyta > Magnoliopsida > Poales > Poaceae > Zea > Zea mays. The sequence continues at coordinate 3,092,144 of NC_050098.1, read as the reverse complement.
AATTGTCTTGGCTCGAGCAGTCAAGACTCTGCTCAGTCTGGGAGCACCGGACTGTCCGATGGTGCACCGGACAGTGTCCGGTGCGCCAGGCTGGCTCGAGCGAATTGGCCGCTCTCGGGAATTCACCGGTGACGTACGGCTATAATTCACCGGACTGTCCGGTGTGCACCGGACTGTCCGGTGAGCCAACGGTCGGGCGGGCCAACGGTCGGCCGCGCGATCTGCGCGGGACACGTGGCTAAGCCAACGGCTAGAAGGGGGCACCGGACTGTCCGGTGTGCACCGGACATGTCCGGTGCGCCAACGGCTCCCAAATCTGCAACGGTCGGCTTCGCCATTTAAGGAAAGAAATCGGGCACCGGACATTGTCCGGTGTGCCAGGCGACTGAAGGCAAGATTTGCCTTCCTGGATTGCTCTCAACGGCTCCTAGCTGCCTTGGGGCTATAAAAGGGACCCTTAGGCGCATGGAGGATATAACCAAGCATCCTCTAAGCATTCCTAAGCACTAAGACATCGATTCCGCACCTTTGATTCTTTGTGATAGCAATTAGAGCTCTAGTTGAGTTGTGAACTCAGTGAGTTGTGTTGTGAGCTCTTGTTACGACTTGTGTGCGTGGTGTTGCTGTGATTTCTTGTCTTGAGTGTGTAGCTTATCCCTCCCTTACTCCGTGCTTCTTTGTGAACTTCAAGTGTAAGGGCGAGAGGCTCCAAGTTGTGGAGATTCCTCGCGAACGGGATTAAGAAAAGCAAAGCAAAACACCGTGGTATTCAAGTGGGTCTTTGGACCGCTTGAGAGGGGTTGATTGCAACCCTCGTCCGTTGGGACGCCACAACATGGAGTAGGCAAGCGTTGGTCTTGGCCGAACCACGGGATAAACCACTATGCCATCTATGTGATTAATCTCTTGTGGTTATTGTGTTTTGTTGAGACTCCTCTCTAGCCACTTGGCATTATTTGTGCCAACACTTAACCAAGTTTTTGTGGCTTAAGTTTCAAGTTTTACAGGATCACCTAATCACCCCCCCTCTAGGTGCTCTCAGGCATGCATTGCCCGTCCAGAGGCCAGTCTACTTCATCAGTGAGGTACTGTCCGAGACCAAGATCCGCTACCCACAAATTCAGAAGCTGCTGTACGCGGTGATCCTGACGTGACGGAAGTTGCGACACTACTTCGAGTCTCATCCGGTGACTGTGGTGTCATCCTTCCCCCTGGGGAGATCATCCAGTGCCGAGAGGCCTCGGGAAGGATTGCGAAGTGGGCGGTGGAAATCATGGGCGAGACAATCTCGTTCGCCCCTCGGAAGGCCATCAAGTCCCAAGTCTTGGCGAACTTTGTGGCTGAATGGGTCGATACCCAGCTCCCGACAGCTCCGATCCAACCGGAACTCTGGACCATGTTTTTCGACGGGTCGCTGATGAAGACAGGGGTAGGCGCGGGTCTGCTCTTCATCTCGCCCCTCGGGAAGCACCTACGCTACGTGCTACGCCTCCACTTCCCGGCGTCCAACAATGTGGCTGAGTACGAGGCTCTGGTCAACGGGTTGCGCATCGCCATCGAGCTAGGGGTCCGACGCCTCGACACTCGCGGTGACTCACAGCTCGTCATCGACCAAGTCATGAAGAACTCCCACTGCCGCGACCCGAAGATGGAAGCCTACTGCGATGAGGTTCGGCGCTTGGAAGACAATTTCTACGGGCTCGAGCTCAACCACATCGCCCAACGATACAACGAGACTGCAGACGAGCTCGCTAAGATAGCCTCGGGGCGGACAACGGTTCCCCCGGACGTCTTCTCCCGAGACCTACATCAGCCCTCAATCAAGACTGATGACACGCCCGAGGCACCCTCGGCTCAGCCCGAGGCACCCTCGACCCCCGAGGGTGAGGCACTGCGCATCGAGGAGGAGCAGAGTGGGGTCACGCCTAATCGAAACTGGCAGGCCCTGTACCTGCAATATCTCCACCGAGGAGAGCTACCCCTCGAACGAGCCGAAGCTCGACGGTCGGTTGGCGCGGCGCGCCGAGCCGACCCTTTGTTCGAGGACGCAAGGATGACGGGGACATACTGCGGCGCCCGCGCCTGCCTCAGCTGGAGGATGCAACCACCGGCCCGCACTGCTGTGCGGACCCTTCTTTCCCCCGTCGGCGAGGCAAAAAGCTCCGCGGAGAAGAAATGAGTCCACAGGTCCCAGTGAGGGTCAATCCCCAAGTATCCTTCACAAACCGCCGCGAAGATGGCGGCTTGCGAGATGGAGTTGGGACTAAGGTTATGCAGCTCCACCCCGTAGACATGCAGAATCGCCCGCATAAAACGGCTTGCCGGCACTCCGAACCCCCGCTCGTGAAAGGAGACGAAGCTCACGACATACCCTGGCGGTGGGGACGGGGCGGCTCCGCTCGGGGGAGGCATCCACTCCGGTTGCGAGTCACCGGAGAGAGGGCGAAGCAAACCCTCAGCAACAAGGGCCCCCAGGTCATCCGCCGTGACGGTGGAGAAAGGCCACGGGTCGTGCGGCAGAGCAATGGTCACCCGGTCGGCCATCACCAAGCAGAGGAGGTGGCGGCGGAGAGGGACTGGGTGAGCGGTTTCCTTTCTCTGGCTATTCCCTCGGGTTGCGAAAACCTAAGGAGGAGGCAAGTAGCAAGAGTAAAAAACCGTTGTCGGTCCCTCTCCCGAGTATATAGAGACCCAGGCGAGGCCCATTCAACACTTCGCCCGAACCCGCCGTGGGATTCAAAATTCAAAGCGAAACGCCCGTTCCTCGAACAGCTCGCGGACGCGCAACGGTCGCCCCGTGAACCACTCGTCCCGTCGCATTAACTCTGCGGCAGGACGGGCGGCACCTTTGGCGGGCGAAGCAGGCGACGCTTCACCCCCGCCATAATGACCGCGACAAAAAAAGTGCGCCACGTCATTCGATTTCGTATCCTTTTCCTCTTCCTCTTTCTCTCTCTTACAACAGGGATCGGGAAAGGGGATACCCCAAAAGGGATCCTTCTCCGCGAAGGAAACGGGCTACGAGCCCCCCTACTGATCAGAGGTTCGAAGACTGGCCCCTCGGAGGGTTCAACAGCCGCCTCAGAGCGCTCGGGCTCCGCGCCCACTACTGGTCAGAGGTTCGAAGGCCGGCCCCTCGGAAGGGTTCAACGGCCGCCTCAGGCCACTCGGGCTCCGCGCCCACTACTGATCAGGGGTTCGTAGGCTGGCCCTCGAAGGGTTCACAGCCGCCTCAGACGCAGAGCGAGGGATGACCCTGGGTACGTTTGATACATAACCAAGGCTCGGGCTACGCTCCCGAGGTACCCTAGGACATTTCCGAGACCAGCGGGAACGATCTTGTAACAGAATCCCATCAGAGGAAGGCATCGAGCCCTCGGAACCCGTCAAAAGGGGACCAGGTCCGGCAGATCACCCGCAGGTACTTTTGGAGCGCGCCTCCGGGCCTCTAGCCGACCCCTAACAAATGGGGCACGGGCGTCCACTCGGATTACCCGTCAGCAGCTCACTGGAGACACCATGTTCAACGCCCTCCAAGGGCAACATGGCGCTTTTTCCCCCTCCTCCTTGCGGAAAGGTGACGCAGGGGCGTATGTAAAAAAGTCGAGTCTGTCCTTGACCGTCCTCTCGCTCTGTGCAGGGGCTCGGGGGCTGCTCTCGCAAACCCGGCTCCGGCCAAACCGTTGACAGCGTCAACATACCAGCCCGAGAACTTGGGACCCGACCGTGCACCCGGGCTACGGCCAGCTCGCATGAGGGAACAACCAGACCGGCCGAAGCATCGTGAAACACTTTAAGACCTCGAAGGAGTCAAACCACTCCTCCGAGGCCTCGGGGGCTACACCCGGCGGGTGCGCTCGCGCGCACCCACCAGAACAAAACGCAACCGAGAAAGGCCGGTCCCCTTGCAAAAAAGTGCGACAAAAGCCTCCAAGCGAGTATTAACACTCCCTTCGAGGCTCGGGGGCTACTGTCGGGGACCATAATTAGGGGTACCCCCAAGACTCCTAATCTCAGCTGGTAACCCCCATCAACACAAAGCTGCAAAGGCCTGATGGGTGTGATTAAGTCAAGGCTCGGTCCGCTCAAGGGACACGATCTCGCCTCGCCCGAGCCCAGCCTCGGGCAAGGGCAGCCGACCCCGGAGGATTCACGTCTCGCCCGAGGGCCCCCTCAAGCAACGGACACACCTTCGGCTCGCCCGAGGCCCAGTCTTCGCCAAGAAGCAACCTTGGCCAAATCGCCACGACGACCGACCGTATCGCAGGGACATTTAATGCAAGGGTGGCCTGACACCTTATCCTGACACACGCCCTTCAGTCGACTGAGCCGAAGTGACCGCAGTCACTTCACCGCTCCACTGACCAGTCTGACAAGAAGACAGCGCCGCCCACGTCGCTCCGACTGCTGTGCCACTCGACAGAGTGAGGCTGACAGCGGCCAAGCCCGGCCTCAGGCGCCATAAGAAACTCCGCCTCGCCCGACCCAGGGCTCGAACTCGGGCTCGGCCCCGGAAGACGACGAACTCCGCCTCGCCCGACCCAGGGCTCGGACTCGGGCTCGGCCCCGGAAGACGACGAACTCCGCCTCGCCCGACCCAGGGCTCGGACTCGGGCTTGGCCCCGGAAGACGACGAACTCCGCCTCGCCCGACCCAGGGCTCGGACTCGGCCTCGGCCCCAGAAGACGACGAACTCCGCCTCGCCCGACCCAGGGCTCGGACTCGACCTCAGCCTCAGCCGACGGTCTTCGTCTCGCCCGACCCAAGGGCTCAGACTCGACCTCGACCTTGGAAGACAGACTCGACCTCAACCTCGGAGGAGCCTCCTCCTCGCCCAACCCAGGGCTCGGACGACCACGTCACAGGAGGGGCCATCATTACCCTACCCCTAGCTAGCTCAGGCTACGGGGAACAAGACCGGCGTCCCATCTGGCTCGTCCCGGTAAACAAGTAATGATGGCGCCCCGCATGCTCCATGACGACGGCGGCTCTCAGCCCTCTTACAAAAGCAAGGAGACGTCAGCAAGGACTCGACAGCCCCGACAGCTGTCCTTCCGCCAGGCTCCAGCGCTCCTCCGACGGCCACGACATCACACGAACAGGGTGCCAAAACCTCTCCGGCTGCCACGACGGCATGTACTTAGGGCACTAGCTCCTCTCTGCTAGACACGTTAGCACACTGCTACATCTCCCAATTGTACACCTGGACCCCCTCCTTACGTCTATAAAAGGAAGGTCCAGGGCCCTCTTACAGAGGGTTGGCCGCGCGGGGAAGGACGGGACGACGCGCATAAGCCTCTCGCTCTTTCCCACGCGGACGCTTGTAACCCCCTACTGCAAGCGCACCTGACCTGGGCGCGGGACAAACACGAAGGCCGTGGGTTTCCCCTTTTACGCCTGTCTCCCTCCGGCTCCATTTTCCCCCTTCGCGCTCCGTCTCGCGCCGACCCATCTGGGCTAGGGCACGCGGCGACAATTTACTCGTCGGTCCAGGGACCCCCCGGGGTCGAAACGCCGACAGGTAGGGTCCCATTTATTCAGCTTATGTTCAAATACATATACGTTACAGATAATCTTTATTCTCGTTCATTTGTTACATTTCTCTAATTTTATGGCAATCACCTCTTCGAGGTCGCGCAATAGTATGTTTGATGACGAATACTAAATATTGATTGTGTGATTGGTGCGTAGAGATGGCAACGGGTACAAACCCGCCGGGTTTTGCTATCCCAAACCCGTACCCGTAAAAAATATTTACACCCATTAAAAAACCCGTACCCATGACGGGTTTGAAATTTTGCCCAAACCCGTACCCATCGGGTTTGCAGGTACCCACGGGTTACCCGCGTGTTTTATCTCCAATATGCTTATTATTTTTATAATCAATAAGTATCGGAATGATTAATGAGATCATGGTCCAAAATTTATGTAATAAACAACGAGTTTATGATTTGGTAGAAAAAATATTAGTAGAGAGAATTAAATACAAATAATAAGTTGTGTAATCAAGTTACCTTGCACTAAGTTATACATCCACCACATATATAACGCTAGTAATAACTATAATAGCGAGCAAGCAACACTATCACCAACTACTTGTACATTCACTATTTGATAAAAATTAGGAAGTAAATAGGTAGATAACAAGTTTGTTGTTCGTTTATAAAATAAAATTACAATATGCACTAGGTTTGGTCGGGTTTAAAAAACCCACGGGTTCACGGGTTTGGGTACTGTAGGAACAAACCCGTACCCATGAACCCGTCGGGTATACATTTATGCCCATTAACAAACCCATGGGTATAAAAATTGACCCAAACCCGTACCCTAATGGGGTAAAAACCCATCGGGTTTCGGGTACCCATTGCCATCTCTATTGGTGCGGGAAGGCCGAAAGGTGTTGTACACCTATGACTGTTGTGACTGTTGCGTTTCTTAATTGTAGCCTACCGGAGGGCCGACCCTGATAACCTACGTTGCTTAATCTCAGTTTAGTTTGCTGAATTTTGTTTTCAAAAAGTTTGCTCAATGTATTTAGATTTAGTTTACTGTGCATTTTAAGTTTTAGGCTAGTTTGACAAATTAAAAGTAAATTCTCGCTCTCAAAGCAAATACAGAGCTATATCATATAATTTGTATAATTTTACAACTCATAAAATATTGTAACCGTGTTTTCAGTCATATTATTTTGAATTGAATAAAATTGTATAAATCATCAACTTCTTTTATTTTTCAACCATCATTTAAAAGTTGAAAAAAATAGCAGACTTAAACCTCCGTATAGGACCTCTATATATTTTCGCTTAGGCCCTCGAATTGTCAGGACCGGCCTTGTTCACGAGCCTCTGGTCTCGTTACAACATGTAATACAAACTTCACCTTGGCACCCATGGACTCTCATTTTGGATGATTGTCATACCATACCTTTGTCACCAGCCTAAATTTATTAATCAAGTCGTGTTGCATTATATTGAACGTCTTTGGCATCATTAAACCCCTCGGACCTTTTCTAGAGTCAGCAATCCATGGATGCCATTTAAATAAGGTGTTTAGTTCTTCATGAGATGTTTTACCTCTCTAGTATTGACTTCCCTTTCTTCTAAATTAGTCCCTACCCTTTCTCCAAGCCCTGCTGGCCCACAATTAGTGATGTTCAAACGGGTCGCCTGAGCCTGATAGGCCCGCGGGTTTGTTTCTCTGAACGAGTCTAGCACGTTACGGGCTTAAACGAACCGGACCGATCTGTACGCACGAAAAAAGCAGGCCGAAAAGCACGGTTTAGTAAAAAAACAGACCAAACGAGCCAAATGTTATATGGGCCGTGCCCGGCCGGGCCAACACATCATGTTTGACTCTCTGTCCGAGACTGACCCGATTATTCGTGATGAGCGGCCCATTTTAAAAGGGTTGTACCAAACCAAAACGTGTTTTGGGTCGGGCTTTCGACCTTCGGGCTTGTCGGACATCTATACCCACGGTTAATCAAAAGGGTAGTACACTGAGATCCAAGAAGAAATATGTTGAGGACGGTAAGACAGAAGACGATGCAATCAATGAGGGGATGGAAAGCGACACCCACTGTTTAGTGGAATTATTTATCTTTAGCTATCAGCACGTGCGGCTAAACACTTTTTGCAAAAGCTAGATCGTGCCAAGCCTCTTATTGCCCGTTACAACATGTAAACCAAAAATCTACCTAGCTTTGCATGTGCATTTGGCAGATCGTATCATACCTGACCTCTCCGCGGCCTCTAGTTTAATCAAGCTATGTTGTTGAACGTGATGCGACTAGAGTTCACATTCATATTATGCCGCTAAAAATTCAGAAAAATGCTAATAATATATTTCCTCCGTTTCTTTTTAATTGTCGCTGAATAGTTTAATTTTACACTATTCAAGGATAACTAAAACGAAACGGAGAAGGGAGTACAAGAAATGACGGCGTGATGATTGATCACCATCGTCTAGCTGAGCTGAGCTGCTTCTTCACGTCCATTCTAGTACAGTACAGCAGCGAGCGTGGGGTGGGGTGAGTCGTCTAACTGACCTCGCTTTCATTCCCTCCCAATCATCAATCCAAGAGAAGTGCCCACGGCGCTTGAAAGAGATTAAGAGTATGTTTAGTTAACTGTCTAAGTTACCATACTTTGTCTAATTTTTCTGTCTAAGATTAGTTATTCAATTCAGACAACTAAATTTAGATAAAATGTGACACATTTAGTTAAGAACTAAACAACCCTTAAAATCATTAAGCCGGAATTAATTTGGCAACAGCTCAGTGCCACCGTACCAAAGGCATCGACGATCAGATCGGCCGGCCGGCCGGCTGCAGTGGAGCTACTGCTGCTCCACTGCAGGCACAGGAGCACACGTACGTACGGAGGTACCAGCTGCTCCGACCACCGGCCGCTTGGAGACACGCTGTTCCATCCGGTCGGTGAGCTAGCAGCTAGCTGCTCTACTAGCTACAGTACAGTACGTCTCACTCAGCGGACGTGGCAGTGACAAGCTACACCGACGGCGACGAATGGATCTGCTGCCGACCGGCCGGCCGCCTTGCAAACAGCAGCTAGCTGCGGCTCGGCGGCGCCCACGGCCACCGGCCGGAAATCTCAGTGAAGCGCGAAACGAGTGGCTTGCCGTGCCTGGAACACACACGTACGCCGGCCCGTCCAGTCGTTCTCGGCGACGGGGACGGCACGCGACGCCGCTGCCTCTGCCTGGATGATGTGTCTGGATAACTACAGAATTGGAATCTGTGATGGGCTCGCTAGACGTCGAGGTCAGTTTCCTCATCGGTCGCTTGCTCTCGCCCGTCCGCCACCAACACAGAGAAGAAGACGCACAAGTCTGTCTCGCTCTCTCTCTCATATATAGGTGATATTTTTGGGGCTGCTCTAGCTCTACTCTATTACGACATGATGCATGCTACTGATACGCCGTTTCCGTTTGGAATGCTAGAAGATTAATTACATATTTTTATTATAAATAAAATAAAGAATATGTAAAAAAAACTGAAGAACATATTTTAAACGGTTTTTTAAGTTGGTGCCCTCGGTTTTGCTGGTGTCCTCACTTCTACCCTTAGTCGTGTTTTTTTGCTCAGTTTTACCCTTCCAGTGCTATAGAACAGAAGGACAAAACAGAGAAAAAAACACAACTAAGAGTAAAAGTGAAGACACCAGCAAAACCGAGGGCACCAGCTTAAAAAACCCTTATTTTATTTAGCACTAAAGGTCCATAAAATAAGAAAATAAATCAATAACATAATAATGTAATATTGTCACGATATAACACTACATGATCTGTCCGGCTCGTGAGCCGGCTTAGACTCTCTCCGGATCGACTCACCTCGGATTGCTGTTTGAATGAGTCATAAAAGTAGACTCAGCTCGAGCTCGTTCAGACTCGCGAGCCGAGCCTAAGTGAACCCAAGCTAGCTCGTGAGCCTCGAGCTTCTTTCCAACCCTATACGTGATACAGTGGTTCATACTTTGTACAATCACACGCTAGTAGAAAAAACTCTAATCATGCGATGCGGTCTAATTTCTACTAACAGTTTCGATTACCAAACGGCCGTCACTAGAAATCATATTTAGGAGCTGCAACTAGAATTATGATTTCAAGTGGCGGTTTTTTAAGGAACCATTACTAGGAATTATTTTTATCCTTTTTTAGTTTTTCAAATGGCCTTGCATGAAAAAAACCATGAACATAAAAGTTGCAGATATCTAAAAGTTATGAAACTTTGTGGTTGTCAACTTTTTATTTGAAATCATTATGGCTCTCAAAAATTGTATCTAAATTTGTCAAACTAAAAATAGAAATTTTGCAAACGATCTCGGATAGGAAAAATGTCAAAATAAAAGTTATAGAACCTCAAAAGTTATGAAACTTTATAGTTGACAACTTTTTTTGTTTGAATTCGTTTATAACCTCAAACAATCAATTTACACTCAGTTTATATGAGCAACAAAATTGCAATATAGATACGAAGTAAGTGATAGCTGGAGTGATAGAGGAGTTTATGCGCGAGAGTGAGGGCGTGAGGCCGCGTAGTCGCGTATTTTGCGCGAAAAATACCGCGACTTGCGACTTCGACGAAGGTCTTCAAATAAAAATATTTTTTGGCTATTTTAAATCTATTTTTATGTTTTCTGGAAAAAATATTTTCAACGACGATTTTATTATCTTGACGTCAGCTTGATTGATTTTTACTAGAGGATTCTTAGTTACCCGTCTATAGAAAAAAAATATTTTCGTTAGTTTAATCGATTTTTACCGGCGGTTCTTAGTTAGGCGTATGTAAAAAAAATATTTCTGTTTGTCCCTATTTCTGGCGGTCGTAAAAAAACGTCACTTTAAATAGTATCTATAACCGTATGGTGTCCTACCGACGGATGCATGGATGCATGCGCACTACCAAGCATCTGCATGCGTGATGACGTTGTTTGGTGATTTCGGGAGGTGTGCATAGAGTGAGAATAGAGCAATAGAGATGATTGTAGAAGAGAATGTGCATAATAAGGCCTCCTTTGCCGGTTTGATAAGAATCTTTCTCTACCGGCTTCCACTCTGGCTCTTTAAAAAATACAGCTCTCTCATAATTTTTAGGAATAACTCTAGGAAAAAGACTCTGTTTGAATGGAACTTGGAAACAGAGCTCCTCGTCTTCTCTTGTGATATAGGTCCGACGAAGAGAAAAACATGTGAGAGAGGTCAATAGAAGCTTCTTTTCTGGCTATCGGCTCCCGTATTTGTTTTTTTTGAGGAGCTCCTCCCCTTTTCTAGGAAGAGTCCATCAAAGAGACAAATAGTATCCCCTTAGCTTTGGTAGATCTTTAAAAAAACTCTTGGAGAAGCCTTTAGAGCCTTGGAGGAGCTATACCAAAGAGGCCTAAGTTAGATTAGAGGGTCAGATTTATCTGCCAATCGCTCTAGAGTCCCCGTTTGTTTTTCCTTACTATATAAACTTTAGTATATGTCACATCAGATGTTTAGAAGCTAGTTTGAAGTATTAAATATAGTATAGTTATAAAATTAATTACACATATTAGGGCTAAACGATAAGATGAATCTATTAAAACTAATTAGTTAATGATTCAATCACGTGATGCTACAATAAACATCTGCTAATCATGTGTTAATTAGGCTTAATAAAATTAGTGCAGTGGATGGGGTAGCAATAATTAATTCCGCAACAAACCTAGTATCGACAGAGGGAGATGAGCACTATAGGCTGGGCTGGCAGCACCATCCCTGGTCCGGTGAGCATATGCATATGATGGAGCTGAGCTGAGCTGAGGCAGTGGTCCTGTCCTGTGCGACACAATCACATGACGACCTTTCCTCTCCGATGGACTCCCCAATTATTGGACAAAAGTACGAGCCACTCCACTGCACAAGTTGTGAGCCGAGACAAATTTTACTCTGTACTGTACGTACGTACTGGTTCCGTCGCCCCTTCAGGAAAACAACGCATTATACCGTGCATGGGTTTGATTAGATTTTATACAACAAAATATCAGCATGCATCTCTACAGATCATGATCTAACGGATAAAGATAAGAGGCTCGTTTGCACGCTTGCATATAAAGTCTGATTGCATATTAGTTCCGCATCTTTTTATGCCAATAGTAAGTGGCATTTGATTCGTCGCGAGGCTATGTCACAAAATTTCAGATAAGAGCACTATTGCCTGTTCCTATCCTGAAATGAAATCAGCATTTAATTTATGTAAGAAAATCGTGCAATAACACACACATATACTGCGCAAATTAAAAGCAGCCATACTTTGTAGAAGAAAACGATAGCAGCCAAAAGCTGTGTGCTCAGCATGGGTGTCGCTGGATACGCGCAAACTTTATTTGGAAGCGGAAAAGGGAGCAATCATGCATGGTGGGTGGTGGCCAGAGCCCAGGGCTAGCTACTACCTCTCGGGCGTCGGCACCCTCGGCGAGCTAGGGTAGCATGCCGGAGAGACCATGCGATGCGATCGATCTAATTCTAGCCGCGCGGGCGGGACAGCGGGGCCTACTGGCCCTTGCGCCTCCTCCAGAGGCCGCCGCGCGCCATGCAGCACGGTGGCGATCGAGAGCGACGGTGATGAGGCGGACAGGGCTTGTTCGTTTTCGTTCCCATCCCCCGGCCGCGCGGCGGTGGTCGGCCGGAGATATTCTCTGGCGTGGCGTGGAGATGGACTGCCCACTGGTGGAGGGAGGGAGATCTAGAGAGGGATCCGAAATCCGATCGATCCGCCGGAGGGTGACACGACGGAGGGCCACTGTCTAGCATGGGCCCTGCGCTGCATGCTCGCTCGGTCGGCGTGGGCATGACGTACGGCGTCATATATATCATCCGCCCCGACCCGGCCCTCCCTCCGGCAATAAGCCGCCGCGCCGTCCGTTCGCGCGCACGTACGTTCACCTCCGATCCCGCCCGGCCGAGCGGCGACACGGTACGGCCGGTGTGCCCGGCGTCGTCCCTGCCTGTGCCATCAGTCATCAGTGCAAAGTATAGTAAGGGTATCGGACGGCGACACCTAGCCGCGCGCAGATGCTACCTGCCTGCCGCGCTCGATTGCCTGCTTCTCCGTAGTCCGTACATGCATGGCGGCCGCGCACGGCTGGGGCCACCCAGACCCAGGAGGCTGAACCTGAACGTGGACGGGGACGACAGTAAGGCGACAAGCTAGCTAGCAACCACCCACGCGGCGAAGGTGGCCGTAGCGCCGTGGCGCAGCGACACGGAGCGCGTGGCCACCGCGGGCGCCACTCGTCCCGGCGTTGTCTAGTGTTTGTCGGGACCGATCTTAGCACACCACCCGTCGATTCTTCTCTCCCTCCCTCCCTCCCTTCTTCTGACCGGCCTGTGGACGACGACGACGCGTGTATTCCTTGTTTCTAGCAGTGTTTCTGTCAGCTGGTTCATCTCTAGAGCTAGCCACACTTGTCTGCTCCAGATAACTCTGCTGCTTGAAAAATGCCTTGCCATTTGACTGGCGTCACACTTCTGAGATGCTACAGTCCAAACAAGCTCTTTTTCTCATGCTTAGCTTGGAGCTAAATTACCATCATCATATAAATAGTGCACAGTTTCAAACAAGTGTTTTTTTTGTTGTTGAGAAAAAAAACACGGTTTCAAACTACTACGTACGGTCGTGTTTGGAAGAAAAGTACCATGGTTTTCTAGCACTATAGTTTTAAAATGTCATGCCACAACCATACATAGTATTATTTACATAACTCCATACAATACTTGTTTGGAGACAAAGTATCTCAAACCATAATATTTAGTGTGTATGTGCTACAGGCTAGTCATAGACAAAAGCTCTTTAGGTTGGAGTGAAGTTTTAAATACTCCAAAAATATATTGATAACTACTAAACTATGATAATTTAAACAGAGTTTTTTTATGATTAGCCAAACATCTCTTAGCAAAAAGAAAACGTAATATTTTTTACCTTAATTTTCTAAAAATACCTTGCTTCCAAAAACACCCTACTCGTCAGGCCCAGTATAACTCGGTTTTCCTACGCAGTCTCTTCAGGTCCACATGCCCAGCCCAGTTAGGCGCCCCAAGGCCCAACAGGCAAGCAAAACCCCAAGCAACACTCCGTCCGTTTCCCCACCAGTTCGGGATCGTCGGACACAGGCACGGCACGAGCTCAGCCGGCGGCGGCAGAGCGGGAGGAGGGAGAACGCTTCGGTCCCCCCCCCCCCCCCCCCCCCCCCCCAACCCAACCTCCTCCCCTTCCCGACAAGGCGACGCGAAGCGAGATGCCGCTGTACGACTGCATGCTGCTGCTGAAGACGACGGTGACCAGGGAGGTCCTAGCGGAACTGGTGACGCGGGTGGCGCGCCGCGCATGCCAGCGCAACGGGGTCGTCACCGACGTCAAGTCATTCGGCAAGGTCAGCCTCGCCTACGGCATCAGGAAGCTCGACGGCCGCCACTTCCAGGTCCGCCCGACTCGCCCCTCTTTCGCTCCGGCCCCCCGCCGCCTGTTCCCGGCTAGGCGCGTGTTTTAATTGTTCAATGGTGTTCGAGGGAAATGCGTCAAGGAGCCATGAGTCTCGGGTTTCGGACTTGCGATGTCTTGGCGCCTTGGCGGCACACGGCGTCTTCCGCGTGCTCGATGAAATGCCCAAGTAGATTTTGCCCTAGGATTGGCCTTCGCACTGTCTTCGGAATCGTTCTCTGCGAAGAGGCTACTGCTCTTGTGATTGTTCGTTTGCATGGAGCTAGTGGTCACAAGTCCAAATCACAGGATTGCACTGATCGAGTTGTCTCAGGTGACACATTGTATGGAACCAGTATGGACTACCTGAGCGATTTTTTTTACCTTGCTCTTGCTTCGGTAGTCTTGTGTGTACAATCAATTGTTCACATCTTTGTATCACAAGAAAGTTATTAAGCTATGGCATTCCAATCTTTTACTTACGTGGATAGAAGTTTTCTCAGTAGCGCAGAGTGCAAATACTGAACATGACAAACAACTCATCAGTTCCAAGTGTCTTTATATTTTTACTTAGCATTAAGAGCTACACTTCTCTGCCTGTAGATCTTTTTCAGACTAAAGGCCTAAACGTGGACCTGCTTCAAACTTCAAGTCTTGAACTGGAAGCTATCAAAATTACTGTTGCAGGCACCAGATTAGGTCTTAGTAAGCTCAGAACAGTTCCCAAAAGCATTGTCTCACAGGACAATGTATCATTTCAATTACGATTCAACTAAACAGAAAACGAGTTTGGTTTTAATCTTCTGTTGCTACCCTCCAGTGCCATGTACCAAAACTGTGTATTGCTTTGAGTTAGGTACATCAGTTTAGTTATCTAAGGTTTATGATATTACACTTCCCTTGTAAATTACTCTTTCCGCTAGGTTGCCAAAACTGACCAAAGTAGTTCTACTTTTGGTATTTTTGTCTGTAGGATACTGGTTTTATTATTAATATTTATTTATTTTGGCTTTGGATTTTTCAATGTAGGAAACTAGTTAGTCCCTGTCAACAAAGTCTTTTAACAGCGTTCTGCATACCAGTCACATTTAACTAGTGTCCTGCGGACCGTTTTCTCTTTCAGTTGTGATATCCTTTTCCACTTCATGCTATGAGCTTTTTATTGGTGACTATTGCTTTGCTACACCATTTTCTAATTCAGATCAACGTTATGGTCAAAATTTAAATATTGCTCCACAATTTGTGACAAGATTTTGGTTTATTGGTTGTAACATATAATGTATGTTGGTTTCTATCAACACTCAAAGAACAGCTGATTGCTTGTAAGCACTATTAGATTAGTTTTGACAACCCTTCTCGATCACTTGCTGCCATTACTCAACATTTTTTTTGTTTTAGCTTGCGGATTTCGCGCTGCAGGTTTTTACTAAACATTGGAGTTTAGACAGTTGTTGTGAGATAAGCAATTAAATTTACCTTACAGTGTCATGTGGAAATTAGAAAAAAAAAGTGCTGTGCTACTGCTGCATCAACCTCTAGACACAGATGTGGTTGTAGCTTGTATGCAACTGGGATGAGTTTCAGTATAAGAAGCCATCGTTGGGTCTTGGGTGTCAGTATTCTGACTTTGTTCTTGGTCCCTGTCAGATTTGTGTAGTGTATCCTTGGTTGTCCACTTGTCCTCTTGATAATGTTAACTGACACTATTGACCCATTCTCGCTAAACACAATATATAATACTAAGGCTGGAACTGGTTAGCTAGCTCTGATTAGAAAGGAATATTATGCTGTTATAACTTTAGAGAATTTAGGCCTGAGTATTTTTAGAGTGGGCAAAGGATGCTCAATTTGTAACTGGGTTGCCTAGGAGCATAACTGTCCCCCAAAAAACAAAAAAAGAAATAGGTAACCAAAAAGCTTCTAAGAATCATTGAGTGCTAATTTAAGCAGAGTTGGCTTGTAGATAGAATTTATTAGTGTTTATACTTCATCATGATTAATGAAAGTATTTTGTGATGAGATGATTTACTAGCCAAAAAATGGTTTAGCTGCTTTAAGGTGAACCTTAGACCCTTGCTGTGGCTTTACCTGCATACCCTGATTTATCAATTCCTCTTCTAAGGATTTGCCAAGCAGCAGAGCAGATGTAGAATGGCTAAAGATGCTAATAGGGGTAGGGGCATAATGGATGTTATTGGTTACCATTGCCAAGTTAACTGTGAAGCTTAAACCATTTCCAAGCTAGCTGTGAAGCTTAAACCATTGCCAGGCTAACTGTGAAGCTTGGACCATTGCCAAGTACCAAGTTTTGTTTGAACCTATTGCCTGGACAACAAAAAGTGATATATCTGTACATGATTCTTTTTTTTATCTGCTCTTGTGTATGGCTTGAGAACCTGTTGCTGTGTGGTTGTCTTAAAAAGATCGCCTTCCCCATTCCCCATTTACAGGGCCATCTTATGCAAATGACCATGATGGTTCCCCCTTCGTTCCCGCAAGAACTCCACTATCTGAACAAGGAGGACAGGCTGCTTCGCTGGCTGGTCGTGAAGCACAGAGACACGGTATACGGGTTGGAGTTCTTGAACGCGGATGGCGGGAGGGACGAGCTGAGAAGTTTCAGCCTTGGTCACACGAAGGGCGACTACGATATTGAAATTGACTCCGACGACGAAGACTACGATGACTCCGACGACGAAGAGTACGCAATCGAGGAGGAGGAAGAGGAAGAGGAGGCGGCGAAGGATGAGGAGAAGAAGTAGAACTGTTTGGCCAGGTTTCTGCAGTCTCATCTGTATTGGCAGATGCGCGTTTTCTTAGAAATCAAATGTTCTCTTTGTAACATCTGCGACTTTTTATAAAGGCTGTAGGGTATGGGATGAGAGTCAGAACCTATCACTTGTGTTTCTGAACTTTTAAAACCAGGAAAACGGGAGCTGGAACTTACCGGTTGGTTGTAAAATGGATGACATGAATTTGGAAAATCTTCCCGTGACAAAGCGTGCTTTGATACTATTTTGATAAAATCTCCTCATGACATAATCTGCCATGTGTGTGCGTTGATGTCTTATTGGGCAAGTCTAAGCAAGAAAGAGTTGCAGGACCTTATTCAGGAGGGCGCTAAGCTGTTCGGTTTGCGCAGCCAATGTCAAGGTGGTTACTCAAGATGGAGGCCATGAAGAAAATGATGTGGAGGATGAGCCGACTCATGAAGACTAATGAAGAGTTGAAAAGGCTTTGTGGGAAGAGAAGCTGGATGTCTGTTCTGTGATGCCCCAGTTCTGGTGGTTTGCTAGTGTCTTTGGGATTGGATATTGCTGTCTTATTGTTGTTGATGAGTTGGCTGGTTATTAGTTTCGTTGGTTGACAGGTTTAGAACTAGATCTTTTGCAGCTCTTAAACTTGCTAGGGTAGTTAGCCTGCTGTGCTTCTATCTTTGGCCGCAACACACCTGAATTAGTGCTGTCCATGTGGCTTTTTCGAGTCATAATGCGTTTGCTGCGCTTGTTACATAGACTTATCGTGTACCTCGACTATCGAGTCATAACTGCGTCTGTTGCGTTTGTTACGAAGGCTTGTTTTGGTGTCGTAGCCTTGACGGCCACACACACGTTGACGTCAAATACGCTAGAGATTGTACTCGCGTGGATTGTGGTGGGTTGTTCAAGCTCTTGAAGTCACATTATCGTGCAATCTTTACAAACAATTTTGTTTGGCTCTATATTTTATCTTATTGTGTTGTGTGGCATCATATATTTACATATTGCCAAGCGGCCATAACAACTATATCAAGCTCTACAGTGATTGGAAATTTAGGAAATTAAATTGAAGTACAATAAAACACAAATAAGATAATTCTCTGCTCTATCCTGATGTTTAAAGTTTTACCGAAGCAACAAAGATATATAATGTAATGCATGGGAGTCTTTTTGGAAGACATCCCAAATTGGGATTCTGTTAGTAAGACGTTTTGGCATAGAAGACCTTACCAAAGGATTTAACGTTAAAAATCTCAGTCATACATTGCTCAACCAGATGTTGGCATATTGCTCCCTTTGTTGCTGGATGATATGAAACAAACTTTGAGATAAATGGCTAGTACCCTTGCAACACGAAGTTGCGAGTACATAGAAATGTTACTGAGAAAAATTTCACTATGTTGGTGTGAATAACCATTGTGTGTTCCTGTCAAATCACTTTAATCATCCTATGTAGGACATCTATGCTTATGTTTTATATATCTATTGGAATTGTAAATACTCATAGTCATTGAATTGACTTAGGATAGTACTTTTACGAGTATGGTATACATTGCAAGCCAACTGGTAAAGGTCAGTCATGAATGGATATATATATCTAGGGTTTATATAGTAGAACGACATTGGATTCCACCCCCTTGGTATGCTTACCGTAATCTAAATCTAATCTACCAGAAGTGAAAAGAGTAGACCAATAACTATGAAATCCTACATCACCACAAAGCTTGAAGCTAAATTAGACATTTGTCGGCGTTTCGGACCCGGGGACCCTCAACCGAGCCGACCAGTGGATTTATCGCTGCGTGTCCCTGCCCAGATGGGTTGACGCAAGATGGAACACAAGGGGGAATGCGGCTTGTATTATCTCGCACCGGGGGTGCTCGTAGTAGGGGTTACAAGCGTCGCGAGAGAGAGAGAGAGAGAGAGAGTCTCGCGGCAGTCGTCTTCTCCCCCCTCGCTCTCCTCTTCCTCGTGGAAGGCCCTGGACCTCCCCTTTTATAGATGTAAGGAGAGTGTCCAGATGTACAATGGAGGTGTAGCTATGTGCTACGTGGCTAGCGGAGAGGTGCCTGAGCCCTGTGTACATGGTAACGTGGCCGTCGGAGAGGCGCTTGAGCCTTGTAGAAGCACAACTGTCGGCGTGGCACGGATCCTGCTGACGTTTCCTTGCTTCCGTAGGGGGCTGAGAACCACCGACGTCATGGACGCTGAAAGCGAAATAGGCTCAAACCTTTTCCTAAATGATTTTGGTGGTTGAATTGCCCAACACAAATAATTGGACTAACTAGTTTGCTCTAGATTATATGCTCTACAGGTGCCAAAGGTTCATCTACAACTATACTAAATCGACTGTCCGGAATACCGTAGATTATTCCGGACAGGAGAAGCTTTTTGGAAAATCAGGCCAAGCGCGGACCGTCCGGGTCTTTGCGGCAGACCGTCCGCGACACCTAAATAAACCTCGGACAGAACCAATGCAAAAACATGTGTCTCTACTGCGGACCGTCCGATGGAAGAGCAAGCACCGTCCGAGACCACGCGCGGACCATCTGGGCCCTTGCGGCAGACCGTCCGCGACACCGCTTTGACTTTGACCAGGAACTATAAATCAGGGACATTCCGAATAAACCACGGACCGTCCAGCTACAACGCGCGGACCGTCCGGCTATAATTCACAGACAGTCCGCAGGTGAAGATCTGGTTCAGCCCGAAGGTGACAAGTTGAGCAAAAGGAATTATATAGCTGGCGCGGACCGTCCGGGACCAAGGTCGGACCGTCCGCGTGGTGTGACCGAGGCAGATAGCCGTTGATCTAACCGTTGATCTGTCAGAAGTATCCGTTGAAGATGTCAGAATCGACCGTTGGAGGGTCGTGGACCGTCCGGGCCCTAGCCGCGGACCGTCCGCCAGTGCAATTTCTGGCAGATGCGCCCCAACGGCTATATGGGTGGTTGAGGGCTATAAATACCACCCCAACCGACCACTTCAAGGTGTGGGAGCCCAAGCAACATTCCAAGTCATCTAGTTGACATACTCAAGCCCTCCCAACCACATATATTCATTGATCCATCCTATACACAAGATTTAGACCACTACAACAAACACAAGTGCCACAAAAGAGAGAACTAGCAATAGAGAGCTACTCATTTGAGTTTAGCACTAGTGCCTTGTGAGATTCATTGAGAGATAGTGTGTGCTACATCTTTGTGTACATTTGCGCGTGGAGTTTTGACTCCCATTGAACTTCCTCCAAAGTTTTGGAGGCTTGTAAAAGCTAGCAAGAGACACCAAAGAGTGTGGTGGTCCTTGTGGGATTGAGAGTGATCCTTGAGAAGAAGAAGAGCTCGCCGATCCTTGGGTGATCGGTGGAGAGAGGGAAAGGGTTGAAAAAGACCCGTCCTTAAGTGGACTCCTCAACGGGGACTAGGCCTTCGAGGGCCGAACCTCGGTAAAACAAATCACCCGTGTCCATTGTGTTTATTGCTTGTGATTTGTTTGTTTTCCCTTTCTAAGTTTTTCCTTGCACTACTCTTTGCCATTTCTATTTGGTGTTGCTTTAAGTTAAATTCTCATTTAGTGAAGCAACACTTTGCAAGAGAAATTGTGTTATTACTCTTCTTGCCTAAGCCCTCTTGATTTATTCTCATAGACTTATTAGTAGTATTGGTTTATCAATTCCGCATTATTTGAAAGCAATACTCTTTACAAGCAAGGACTTAGTTTCTATACTCCGATAATTATATATCTTGTTCTAACCACTAATCAAGGGATCTAGTTGGGGGATAAAGTTTTAATTTTCAGGTTTCGCCTATCCACCCCCCTCTAGGCGACTTTCAATTGGTATCAGAGCTAGGCACTTCATATTGAGTCAAGTGATGGCTCGTAGAAGATCCCAAAAGAACAAGAAGACAACTCCGAAGGAGATCAATGAGGTAACTCTTGAAATATTACTTTCCGATCGTTCTAATTATGATTCTTGGTCTACTAGGGTTATAAATGCCTTTAGAACCGTAGATCCACAATTAGAACAAATTTTAGACAAGAGTATTATACCTCCTAGTTATGATAGGAAAAATATTCCCGAGGAAGATCAAAGATGTATACGCTTAAACTATCTAGCTTTTGACATCTTAGTTAATTCACTAAGCAAGGAAGATTATCATGCCCTCATAATGAATCATTATGAACATATTCCTGATGCGAATGATATTTGGACTAGAATTAAAATCAAGGTTGATGAGTCCAAACATGATAGTTCCTTTTGTGCTTCTACTTCCTTTGGTATTTGTGATACTAACCATTGCAAGGAAGAAGAAGAAAATGATCGATGGAGACCAAACGATGAATCCACCTCTCCAAAAGGTTTGTCTTCCCATTTCGATTCCCACATGTGTTGTGTGGCTAATGAAAATGATAGCGGAAGCACAAATAAGGATGAGGAGGAAGAAAGAAGCTTCATGCAACTCTACGCTCGCTGATAGTCGCCTAGAGGGGGGGGGGTGAATAGGGCGAAACTGAAATTTACAAATATAAACACAACTACAAGCTGGGTTAGCGTTAGAAATAAAAACGAGTCCGCGAGAGAGGGTGCAAAACAAATCTTAAGCAAATAAGGAGTGTGACACAGGGATTTGTTTTACCGAGGTTCGGTTCTTGCAAACCTACTCCCCGTTGAGGTGGTCACAAAGACCGGGTCTCTTTCAACCCTTTCCCTCTCTCAAACGGTCCTTCCGACCGAGTGAGCTTCTCTTCTCAAATCAAAACCGGGAACAAAACTTCCCCGCAAGGGCCACCACACAATTGGTGCCTCTTGCCTTGATTACAATGGAGTTTTGATCACAAGAACAAGTGAGAAAGAAAAGAAGCAATCCAAGCGCAAGAGCTCAAAAGAACACGGCAAATCTCTCTCGCTAATCACTAAAGCCTTGTGTGGAATTGGAGAGGATTTGATCTCTTTGGTGTGTCTAGAATTGAATGCCTAGCTCTTGTAAGTGGTTGAGAAGTGGAAAACTTGTATGCAATGAATGGTGGGTGGTTGGGGGTATTTATAGCCCCAACCACCAAACTAGCTGTTTGGTGGGGCTGACTGTCGTATGGTGCACCGGACAGTCCGGTGCACACCGGACATGTCCGGTGCGCCAGCCACGTCACCAAAGCCGTTGGGTTCCGACCGTTGGAGCTCTGTCTTCTGGGCCCGCCTGGATGTCCGGTGGCGCACCGAACATGTACTGTAGAGTGTCCGGTGCGCCAGCATGGGCGTGCCTGACTTCTGCGCGCGCTGGCGCGCATTAAATGCACTTGCAGGTAGCCTTTGGCGCCGAAATAGCCGTTGCCCCGTAGTTACACCGGACAGTCCGGTGTACACCGGACATGTCCGGTGAATTATAGCGGAGCAGCCGTTGCGAATTCCCGAGGCTGCCAAGTTCCAGAGCCGCGTCCTCTTGGAGCACCGGACACTGTCCGGTGTACACCAGACAGTCCGGTGAATTATAGCGCGCCGGCTCTGAAAAATCCCGAGGCTGAGGAGTTCAGCGCGAAGTCCCCTGGTGCACCGGACACTGTCCGGTGGCGCACCGGACAGTCCGGTGCGCCAGACCAGGGAGCCTTTCAGGATGCCTTTTGCTCTCTATTTTGAACCCAACATTGGTCTTTTTAATTGGCTTGTTGTGAACCTTTGGCACCTGTATAACTTATACACTAGAGCAAACTAGTTAGTCCAATTATTTGTGTTGGGCAATTCAACCACCAAAATTATTTAGGAACTAGGTGTAAGCCTAATTCCCTTTCAATCTCCCCCTTTTTGGTGATTGATGCCAACACAAACCAAAGCAAATATAGAAGTGCATAATTGAACTAGTTTGCATAATGTGAGTGCAAAGGTTGCTTGGAATTGAGCCAATAAATACTTACAAGATATGCATGGATTGTTTCTTCATTTTTAACATTTTGGACCACGCTTGCACCACAGATTTTGTTTTTGCAAATTCTTTTGTAAATCCTTTTCAACATTCTTTTTGCAAATAGTCAAAGGTAAATGAATAAGATTTTCGAAGCATTATCAAGGTTTGAAATTTTCTCCCCCTGTTTCAAATGCTTTTCCTTTGACTAAACAAAACTCCCCCTAAATGAGATCCTCCTCTTAGTGTTCAAGAGGGTTTTGATATATCATTTTTGAAATACTACTTTCTCCCCCTTTTGAACACAATAGGATACCAAATTAAAAAATCTCCAATTTTAGAATTAGGTGATGGTGCGGTCCTTTTGCTTTGGGCAAATATTTTCTCCCCCTTTGGCATGAATCACCAAAAACGGAGTCATTAGAGCCCTTTGATTACTTTCTTCCCCTTTGGTCATAAATAAATGAGTGAAGATTATACCAAAGACGAAGTCCTTTTGCTTTGAACTCTCCCAAAAAGATGGAGAGATGCGCGGAGCGACGGCGAAGGATGAGTTACGGAGTGGAAGCCTTTGTCTTTGCCGAAGACTCCAATTCCCTTTCAATACACCTATGAACTTGGTTTGAAATAGACTTGAAAAACACATTAGTCATAGCATATGAAAGAGACATGATCAAAGGTATACAAATGAGCTATGTGTGCAATTTTAGCAAAAGAAATTGCGCGAATCAAGAATATTGAGCTCATGTCTAAGTTTGTTAAAGGTTTGTTCATCAAGAGGCTTGGTAAAGATATCGGCTAATTGATCTTTAGTGTTAATGTAAGAAATCTCGATATCTCCCTTTTGTTGGTGATCCCTAAGAAAATGATACCGAATGGCTATGTGTTTAGTGCGGCTATGCTCGACAGGATTATCTGCCATCTTGATTGCACTCTCATTATCACATAGCAAAGGGACTTTGGTTAATTTGTAACCGTAGTCCCGCAGGGTTTGCCTCATCCAAAGCAATTGCACGCAACAATGGCCTGCGGCAATGTACTCGGCTTCGGCGGTGGAAAGAGCGACCGAATTTTGCTTCTTTGAAGCCCAAGACACCAAGGATCTTCCCAAAAACTGGCAATTCCCCGATGTGCTCTTCCTATTGATTTTACACCCTGCCCAATCGGCATCCGAATAACCAATCAAATCAAAAGTGGATCCCCTAGGATACCAAAGCCCAAACTTAGGAGTGTAAGCCAAATATCTCAAGTTTCGTTTTACGGCCGTAAGGTGGGCTTCCTTAGGGTCGGCTTGGAATCTTGCACACATGCATACGAAAAGCATAATATCCGGTCGAGATGCACATAAATAGAGTAAAGAACCTATCATCGACCGGTATACCTTTTGATCCACAGACTTACCTCCCGTGTCGAGGTCGAGATGCCCATTAGTTCCCATGGGTGTCTTGATGGGCTTGGCATCCTTCATCCCAAACTTGTTTAGAATGTCTTGAGTATACTTCGTTTGGCTAATGAAGGTGCCCTCTTGGAGTTGCTTCACTTGAAATCCTAAGAAGTACTTCAACTCCCCCATCATAGACATCTCGAACTTTTGTGTCATGATCCTACTAAATTCTTCACATGTAGACTCGTTAGTAGACCCAAATATAATATCATCAACATAAATTTGGCATACGAACAAGTCATTTTCAAGAGTTTTAGTAAATAAAGTAGGATCGGCCTTTCCGACTTTGAATCCATTAGTGATAAGAAAATCCCTAAGGCATTCATACCATGCTCTTGGGGCTTGCTTGAGCCCATAAAGCGCCTTAGATAGTTTATAAACATGGTTAGGGTACTCACTATCTTCAAAGCCGGGAGGTTGCTCAACATAGACCTCTTCCTTGATTGGTCCATTAAGGAAGGCACTTTTCAAGTCCATTTGATAAAGCTTAAAGCCATGGTAAGTAGCATAGGCCAATAATATACGAATTGACTCAAGCCTAGCTACGGGTGCATAGGTTTCACCGAAATCCAAACCTTCGACTTGGGAGTATCCCTTGGCCACAAGTCGAGCTTTGTTCCTTGTCACCACACCATGCTCATCTTGCTTGTTGCGGAAGACCCATTTGGTTCCTACAACATTTTGATTAGGACGTGGAACTAAATGCCATACCTCATTCCTAGTGAAGTTGTTGAGCTCCTCTTGCATCGCCACCACCCAATCCGAATCTTGGAGTGCTTCTTCTACCCTGTGTGGCTCAATAGAGGAAACAAAAGAGTAATGCTCACAAAAATGTGCAACACGAGATCTAGTAGTTACCCCCTTATGAATGTCGCCGAGGATGGTGTCAACGGGGTGATCTCGTTGGATTGCTTGGTGGACTCTTGGGTGTGGCGGCCTTTGCTCTTCATCCTCCTTGTCTTGATCATTTGTATCTCCCCCTTGATCATTGCCATCATCTTGAGGTGGCTCTTTTGCTTGATCTTCTACATCATCAACTTGAGCTTCATCCTCATTTTGAGTTGGTGGAGATGCTTGCGTGGAGGAGGACGGTTGATCTTGTGCATTTGAAGGCTCTTTAGATTCCTTAGGACACACATCCCCAATGGACATGTTCCTTAGCGCGATGCATGGAGCCTCTTCATTACCTATCTCATCAAGATCAACTTGCTCTACTTGAGAGCCGTTAGTCTCATCAAACACAACGTCACAAGAAACTTCAACTTGTCCAGTGGACTTGTTAAAGACTCTATATGCCCTTGTGTTTGAATCATATCCTAGTAAAAAGCCTTCTACAGTCTTAGGAGCAAATTTAGATTTTCTACCTCTTTTAACAAGAATAAAACATTTGCTACCAAAGACTCTAAAATATGAAATATTGGGCTTTTTACCGGTTAGGAGTTCATAAGATGTCTTCTTGAGGATTCGGTGTAGATATAACCGGTTGATGGCGTAGCAGGCGGTGTTGACCGCCTTGGCCCAAAACCGATCCGAAGTCTTGTACTCATCAAGCATGGTCCTTGCCATGTCCAATAGAGTTCGATTCTTCCTCTCCACTACACCATTTTGTTGTGGCGTGTAGGGAGAAGAGAACTCATGCTTGATGCCCTCTTCCTCAAGGAAGCCTTCGATTTGAGAGTTCTTGAACTCCGTCCCGTTGTCGCTTCTAATTTTCTTGATCCTTAAGTCGAACTCGTTTTGAGCTCGTCTCAAGAATCCCTTTAAGGTTTCTTGGGTTTGAGATTTTTCCTGCAAAAAGAACACCCAAGTGAAGCGAGAATAATCATCCACTATTACAAGACAATACTTACTCCCGCCGATACTTATGTAAGCAATCGGGCCGAATAGATCCATGTGGAGTAGCTCAAGCGGCCTGTCGGTCGTCATGATGTTCTTGTGTGGATGATGGGCTCCAACATGCTTTCCTGCCTAGCATGCGCTACAAACCCTGTCTTTCTCAAAATGAACATTGGTTAATCCTAAAATGTGCTCTCCCTTTAGAAGCTTATGAAGATTCTTCATCCTAACATGTGCTAGTCGGCGATGCCAGAGCCAGCCCATGTTAGTCTTAGCAATTAAGCATGTGTCGAGTTCAGCTCTATCAAAATCTACCAAGTATAGCTGACCCTCTAGCACACCCTTAAATGCTATTGAATCATCACTTCTTCTAAAGATAGTGACACCTACATCAGTAAAGAGACAGTTGTAGCCCATTTTGCATAATTGAGATACGGAAAGCAAATTGTAATCTAATGAATCAACAAGAAAACATTGGAAATGGAATGGTCAAGGGATATAGCTATTTTACCCAAACCTTTGACCAAACCTTGATTTCCATCCCCGAATGTGATAGCTCGTTGGGGATCCTGGTTTTTCTCGTAGGAGGAGAACATTTTCTTCTCCCCAGTCATGTGGTTTGTGCACCCGCTATCGATGATCCAACTTGAGCCCCCGGATGCATAAACCTACAAAACAAGTTTAGTTCTTGACTTTAGGTACCCAAACGGTTTTGGGTCCTTTGGCATTAGAAACAAGAACTTTGGGTACCAAAACACAAGTCTTGAAGCCCTTGTGTTTGCCCCCAACAAACTTGGCAACAACCTTGCCGAATTTGTTAGTTAAAACATATGATGCATCAAAAGTTTTGAATGAAATGTCATGATCATTTGATGCATTAGGAGTTCTCTTCTTAGGCAACTTAGCACGGGTTGGTTGCCTAGAGCTAGATGTCTCACCCTTATACATAAAAGCATGATTAGGGCCGGAGTGAGACTTCCTAGAGTGAATTCTCCTAATTTTGTCCTCGGGATAACCGACAGGGTATAAAATGTAACCCTCGTTATCCTGAGGCATGGGAGCCTTGCCCTTAACAAAGTTGGACAATTTCTTAGGAGGGGCACTAATTTTGACATTGTCTCCCCTTTGGAAGCCGATGCCATCCTTAATGCCAGGGTGTCTCCCACTATAGAGCATACTTCTAGCAAATTTAAATTTTTTATTTTCTAAGTTATGCTCGGCAATTTTAGCATCTAATTTTGCTATATGATCATTTTGTTGTTTAATTAAAGACATGTGATCATGAATAGCATTAATATCAACATCTCTACATCTAGTACAAATAGAAGTGTGCTCAATAGTAGATGTAGAGGGCTTGCAAGATTTTAATTCTACAACCTTAGCATGTAACATATCATTCTTAGTTCTAAGGTCGGAAATAGTAGCATTGCAAACATCAAAATCTTTAGCCTTAGCAAGCAATTTTTCATTTTCATTTCTAAGGCTAGCAAGTGAAATGTTCAATTCTTCAATCCTAGCAAGTAAATCATCATTATCATCTCTAGAATTGGAAGTTGAAACATTACAAACATGAGAATCAACCTTAGCTAATAAATTAGCATTTTCATTTCTAAGGTTGGCAATAGTGTCATGGCATGTGCTTAGCTCACTAGATAGTTTTTGACATTTTTCTATTTCTAGAGCATAAGCATTTTTAACCTTAACATGTTTCTTATTTTCCTTAATTAGGAAGTCCTCTTGAGAATCCAAAAGGTCATCCTTTTCATGAATAGCACTAATTAATTTATTTAATTTTTCCTTTTGTTCCATGTTAAGGTTGGCAAAAAGGGTCCGCAAGTTATCCTCCTCATCACTAGCATTATCATCACTAGAAGACTCATATTTAGTGGATGATTTGGATTTAACCTTCTTCCTCTTGCCGTCCTTTGCCATGAGGCACTTGTGGCCGACGTTGGGGAAGAGGAGTCCCTTGGTGACGGCGATGTTGGCGGCGTCCTCGTCGTCGGAGGAGTCAGTGGAGCTCTCGTCGGAGTCCCACTCGCGGCACACGTGGGCATCGCCGCCCCTCTTCTTGTGGTACCTCTTCTTTTCTCTCCTCTTGCCCTTCTTGTCGTTATCCCTGTCACTGTCACTTGATAATGGACATTTAGCAATAAAGTGACCGGGCTTACCACACTTGTAGCAAACCTTCTTGGAACGGGATTTGTAATCCTTCCCCTTCCGTTGCTTGAGGATTTGGCGAAAGCTTTTGATGATTAAAGCCATCTCCTCGTTGTCGAGCTTTGAAGCGTCGATTGGTTGTCTACTTGGTATATACTCCTCCTTCTTCTTCTCCGTTGCCTTGAATGCCACCGGTTGTGCTTCGGATATGGAGGGATCATCAAGCTCGTTGATCTTCTTTGAGCCCTTGATCATACATTCAAAGCTCACAAAATTCCCGATTACTTCCTCGGGAGTCATTAGTGTATATCTTGGATTACCACGAATTAATTGAACTTGAGTAGGGTTAAGGAAAATAAGTGATCTTAGAATAACCTTAACCACCTCGTGGTCATCCCATTTCTTGCTCCCGAGGTTGCACACTTGATTCACCAAGGTTTTGAGCTAGTTGTACATATCTTGTGGCTCCTCCCCTTGGCGAAGACGGAAGCGACCGAGCTCCCCCTCGATCGTTTCCCGCTTGGTGATCTTGGTGAGTTCATCACCCTCGTGCGCGGTCTTGAGTAAGTCCCAAATCTCCTTCGCACTCTTCAACCCTTGCACCTTGTTATATTCCTCTCTACTTAGAGAGGCAAGGAGTATGGTTGTGGCTTGGGAGTTGAAGTGCTCGATTTGGGCCACCTCATCCTCATCATAGTCTTCATCCCCTACGGATGGTACCTGTGCACCAAACTCAACAACATCCCATATGCTTTTGTGGAGTGAGGTTAGATGAAATCGCATTAAATCACTCCACCTAGCGTAATCTTCACCATCAAATGTTGGTGGTTTGCCTAATGGGACGGAAAGCAAAGGTGTATGTTTAGAAATGCGAGGGTAGCGTAGAGGAATCTTACTATACTTCTTGTGCTCTTGGCGCTTAGAAGTGACGGACGCCGCGTCGGAGACAGAGGTGGATGTTGATGAAGAATCGGTCTCGTAGTAGACCACTTTTCTCATCCTCTTTTTCTTGTCCCCACTCCGATGCGGCTTGTGGGAAGAGGATTTCTCCTTCTTCTCTTTGTGGTGTGAAGAAGATCTCTTCTCCTTCCCTTTGGAGGAGTCCTTCTTCTTCTCCTTCCTCTTGATGCGGGACTCTTCCGATGAAGTGCTCCCATGGCTTGTAGTGGGCTTTTCGCCGGTCTCCATCTCCTTCTTGGCGTGATCTCCCGACATCACTTCGAGCGGTTAGGCTCTAATGAAGCACCGGGCTCTGATACCAATTGATAGTCACCTAGAGGGGGGGGGGGGTGAATAGGGCGAAACTGAAATTTACAAATATAAATACAACTACAAGCTGGGTTAGCGTTAGAAATAAAAACGAGTCCGCGAGAGAGGGTGCAAAACAAATCTTAAGCAAATAAGGAGTGTGACACAGGGATTTGTTTTACCGAGGTTCGGTTCTTGCAAACCTACTCCCCGTTGAGGTGGTCACAAAGACCGGGTCTCTTTCAACCCTTTCCCTCTCTCAAACGGTCCTTCCGACCGAGTGAGCTTCTCTTCTCAAATCAAAACCGGGAACAAAACTTCCCCGCAAGGGCCACCACACAATTGGTGCCTCTTGCCTTGATTATAATGGAGTTTTGATCACAAGAACAAGTGAGAAAGAAAAGAAGCAATCCAAGCGCAAGAGCTCAAAAGAACATGGCAAATCTCTCTCGCTAATCACTAAAGCCTTGTGTGGAATTGGAGAGGATTTGATCTCTTTGGTGTGTCTAGAATTGAATGCCTAACTCTTGTAAGTGGTTGAGAAGTGGAAAACTTGGATGCAATGAATGGTGGGTGGTTGGGGGTATTTATAGCCCCAACCACCAAACTAGCCGTTTGGTGGGGCTGACTGTTGTATGGTGCACCGGACAGTCCGGTGCACACCGGACATGTCCGGTGCGCCAGCCACGTCACCAAAGTCGTTGGGTTCCGACCGTTGGAGCTCTGTCTTCTGGGCCCGCCTGGATGTCCGGTGGCGCACCGGACATGTACTGTAGAGTGTCCGGTGCGCCAGCATGGGCGTGCCTGACTTCTGCGCGCGCTGGCGCGCATTAAATGCACTTGCAGGTAGCCGTTGGCGCCGAAATAGCCGTTGCCCCGTAGTTACACCGGACAGTCCGGTGTACACCAGACATGTCCGGTGAATTATAGCGGAGCAGCCGTTGCGAATTCCCGAGGCTGCCAAGTTCCAGAGCCGCGTCCTCTTGGAGCACCGGACACTGTCCGGTGTACACCGGACAGTCCGGTGAATTATAGCGCGCCGACTCTGAAAAATCCTGAGGCTGAGGAGTTCAACGCGAAGTCCCCTGGTGCACCGGACACTGTCCGGTGGCGCACCGGACAGTCCGGTGCGCCAGACCAGGGAGCCTTTCGGGATGCCTTTTGCTCTCTATTTTGAACCCAACATTGGTCTTTTTAATTGGCTTGTTGTGAACCTTTGACACCTGTATAACTTATACACTAGAGCAAACTAGTTAGTCCAATTATTTGTGTTGGGCAATTCAACCACCAAAATTATTTAGGAACTAGGTGTAAGCCTAATTCCCTTTCACTCGCCTAAGCCAAGAGGATAAGGCGGTCATGCTAAAACTTCTAGAAAGAGCAAGAGAGCAAAGCGAAGCTCGTCAAAGGATAGAATATGTCCTCTTTATGAAAATGCTACACTTTGATGAGTTGACTAAAGAACGTGAGGAGCTAAAGTGCTCTCATGTTGATTTGGTCCAAAGGTATGAAACTATCTCAATTGAGCAAAATAACGCTTTACGTTGTATCGCTCAATTAGTAAATAGGAATACCTTGCTTAAGGACCAAGTAGAAAAGCTAAAAGTTGAAAATCTAGCTTTTCAAGAAAAATATGATATGCTCCTATGCTCTCATGAAAATCTTATGGATGATCATATCATATTAGATATTGCTCATGAGGTTGTGATAGAAAACTTAAAATCTCAACAACCTCACTTTTACACATGTATTCAAATTGAAACTATATTACCATGTGCTAATGCTTGTTGTCCGTCGACAAGCAAATCTTCCTTTGAGCTAGAATTTGCAGGAGCAAACGATGATACATATCAAAAGCTCAAAGAAGAAAATGAGAGGCTAAAAATGAGCTTGACTCAACTAAAAGGGAAATGCATTGCTCAACCTTCTGAAGATAGCCGTGATCACATGGTGAAGAAGCTTGAGACGGGAACAACCGAGGCATGCACTAAATCCCTTAAAGAAAATGTCAAGGACTTGAGGATTGCCAAGAGGAGGAAGCAAAAGAAGAAAATCAATACCTCTTCTAAAATCCTCAACCATGCCTCCATAAAAGGTAACATCCAAGGTAATAATCAAGTTACACTTCATACAAATAGAATCAAGAAGTGTAGTGAATGCTTTGAAGAGGGGCACTTGATTAGATCATGTCCCTATATTAAAAATGGCTTGATTATTAACAAGGATGATAAACTTTGTTTTAAATGTTCAAAGAAGGGACACTTTATTAAATCTTGTCCCCATTTAAAACAAAAGGGCATAGGGTTAGAAAAGAAAGTTTTTACTAACCATGTAGCAAGCAACAAACAAGGAAAGAAGAAATCTTCAAAACTTGGAAAACGCCTATGCTACACATGCCGGGAAAAGGGACATCAATGCAAGGATTGTCCCATTGGTAACTCCTCCACTCATAGCTTGTCATTTGATTCATATATAACTAGGCAACCCAAAATTGCAACTTGTGCTAGAAAGGCAATGAATTTGCCAAGCGCTAGCACAAAGGACATTTGGGTTCCTAGATCTTTGTTAACTAACCATAATGGACCATCAAGAGATGGGTACCAAAACATGCTTGACAAGCTTTGCAGGAGATGGAGATGGTATGAAGCTTTGGGATGCTTGAGAGAGTCAATTCAATTTTTATTAACTCAAGCTATCAATCTACAGTGATCTACATATCCAAGATTGACCCAAGGTTATTTCAAATTATTATGTCTAAAACTCATATCATCTCGGGAAGATATTAATGTTGTAGGAAATAAAGAATTAATCCTATTCCGAAAAGTCAAGACCTACAACATGGAGGAAAGCCAAAGGATGGTAACATTTATGCTTTTAAGTGCAAGTATTTTAGAATATCATTTCTTATGTGTCTTATGTAGTCACATAGAAAAATAAAGCACTTCAAGTATCTTTAAATTATATCACCATTCTTTGAAGAAGCTCCTCTCATATGGTAGATTGTATATTCATCATTCCTCTACTATGGCAATCTACATGTTTTACAATATTAAGTAACTCATGACATGTTTTACACTTATTATCCTATTATTGCCATGATTCTAGATATAGAAAGATGTTCCAAGTTCCTAAAAGAATAAGATGTCATGTAAGGAATTCAAATCCCTACGACATCTACAAAAGGAACATTCTCTCTATAACTAGAATAGTGAGACTAATGCTTGTATCTAAGTAACCCATGTAGTCTCATTAGTATGTTTCTTTGTGGAGATGCGTAATTTAACATAAAAGGAAAAGTCAATCCAATGATTATGTTGTTTTGCTTCTTGCTTATATTGGATATGATTCTTCTTCATCTATCGCTCTCCATGTTATGAATTAGATTTATTCCCATAATCTTAAAAGAATTATCTATGCTTGTTTTGTAAGCAAAAACTAAGCATGCATCATGGAATAACCTAGTTCATATTATAAAGTTTCCATGCTTTAGTAATCTATTTTCCATTCCTTATCAAAATGATTACTCAAAGGGAAACTAGTGCTTGTGTTGCTATTAACATTTCTCTTGAGCTCACTTATGAAATCTACAAGAGAGTGAGTGCAAGTTTAAAGCCTCAAGCCTCAAAGGGTTGCTCTTCACCCATAGGAAGGAAGGTAAAAGCAAAGGTATGGGAACTCATCTTCTCAATCAAATATAGTTCCCATCAATGGTTGCTTACTCTAATTTATCATATTCTACCTATGTGAAGAATAGATTCTGTATTAAACCAAAGTCGGCTAGATGTGCATTCAATCTCATTCTTAAAAATGCACTTGTCCGTTAGAATCTATTTCATGCCTTTGCTATATATGTTCTCATATTGACTTGCCTCCAAGTGATGATTAATAAATTCAATATGAAGAAGTAAATTTCCTGTGATTGATCAAAATGTTTAGAGAGTGCATATTTCTTTTGATGTGCACTAATGTTAAGAAATTTACTTCATGTCTATGTGACTTATGGATGATGAATTGTTCTTATCTTCTATCTAAAGAAACCATCATTCATCATTTACTCCCTTGTGCTATTAACATCTTTCTTGAGTATATTCAATAAGTTTGGAAGGAAAAAGAAACAACTACAAAGGGAGGACACTCACATGAAAGGACACCTACTTGGACAATAAGTTTGTCAAAAGCATCAATGGTGTGGTTGTGAGTATTCTAAATCTTTTTCATTGTGAGAATACAAGGCTTAAGTTGTTTATTACAGATCTTATAAGCCTTGATCAAAGATAAATAGTGCTTCTCCCTATTTGCCTTTAAAAATGAGTGCATCCACCCAATTCTTTCATTCTTGATGCATATCTTTAGGGGGACCCTATTTCTATATCTTCGTTATATTGAGACTAGCACGCTACCTTAGTAATCTCATATAGTCTCTTGTATGAGAACAAGTTTCTCATAAGGCATGCTACTACATTTCAATCCATCTTGGTAAAATAATGTCACCTTTATCAAGGATTGTAGCTTTCAATGTTAAAGTAGCATATTTATCGGATTCTCCTATTTATGAGCTTGTTTGAAAATCTAATGCCTATGTTGTTCTTTTGATCGCATCTGTTGTATGATCATTGAATAACTTCAATTATCACTTATGCTTCTTAGTGCTTCATGCAATTTCAATTTGATTTCAATTGGTATTTTCAATCGACATCTATCTTGATATGCACTAAGTTAAAAGGAGAATTCATGATATATTTATGCAATTTGTGATCTTCTTGATATATAATAACATGACTTAGAAAAGGATCACAAGTTGTAGAACTCTCTCTTGTGCAAAATATTCTCATACATTGTCTTGAGTATAGGTCTTAAGCGACTAAGACTAAGGACAAAGCACAATGAAGAGAGCATCTCTATGTGAAGGTACAAAAGGCTAAAACTATTCAATCTTATTCATACATGTACCTAAATCTTCCTACATTCCTTGCATATCTTGTATAAAAGGAAGAGAAAGCATGCTCATGCATTAAACCCTGCTTCATACCTAGTTTAACTTCTCAAACATTCATTCTTGCATCTTTGTTAAAACTAGGTGAAGTAATTTTATTGTCAAAGAGCTTAAAGCTTAACCTTGTAACGAGGATAAGCTGCCTTTGTTCCAAAGGTGGATGGTCCTTAAGTCTCTTTGAAATCCTTAAGGGTAAATGCTTGAGATATTTATAACATGTTTTCATAAGTGCATCAATTGTCATGAGCATTTGAGCATCACACCTACTATGACACAATGCACTTCACATTCTCTATGATATAGACATGATCTCATTAACCGAATTATGTGCACTTTGCGTTTAAGACCAAAAACTTGTATTCCTCTCAAAGCACATATTTAGGGGGAGCAATCTATATTATAGAATTGTTTAAGCTTAATTGACATATCCTTTTAATCATATCTCTTTCCTTTGGTACATTTGCATATTTCTTATCTCTATTGTGTGCCAAGGCTAAGACTAATATGTTTTCATGAGCATCTCATGTGTTAAGTCTTAGATTGAAAGGGAAATGGAGTATTCGGCAAAGACATCACTTCCACTCAACTCCATTGATATTATCCACTCTTTGCTGGTATCCCGCCGTCTCTCCGTCTTTGGTATAATCTTCACTCATGTTTTATTTGCCAAAGGGGAGAAAGTAGTTAAAGAAGGGCTTATATCTCATTCTAAGTATCCGTTTTTGGCGATTCATGCCAAAGGGGGAGAAAGTATTAGCCCAAAGCAAAAGGACCGCACCACCACCCTCCTAATTTCAAAACTAATGATTTTCAATTGGTAAATTTCAAATTGGTATCTTATTGTGTTCAAAAGGGGGAGAAAGTAGTATTTTCAAAATTGATATCTTAAAAACCCTCTTGAACACTAAGAGGAGGATTTCATTGAGGGGGAGTTTTGTTTAGTCAAAGGAAAAGCATTTGAAACAGGGGGAGAAAATTTCAAATCTTGAAAATGCTTCTCAAAATCTTATTTATTTATCCTTTGACTATTTTGCAAAACACTTTGAAAAGAATTTCCAAAAGAGTTTGCAAAAACAAAACAATTGGTGCAAGCATGGTCTAAAACATTAAATGTAAATTGGTCTAATTCCAAGTAACCTTTGCACTTACCTTATGCAAACTAGTTCAATTCTGCACTTATATATTTGCTTTGGTTTGTGTTGGCATCAATCACCAAAAAGGGGGAGATTGAAAGGGAAATAGGCTCAAACCTTTTCCTAAATGATTTTGGTGGTTGAATTTCCCAACACAAATAATTGGACTAACTAGTTTGCTCTAGATTATATGCTCTACAGGTGCCAAAGGTTCATCTACAACTATACTAAATCGACTGTCCGGAATACCGTAGATTATTCCGGACAGGAGAAGCTTTTTGGAAAATCAGGCCAAGCGCGGACCGTCCGGGTCTTTGCGGCAGACCGTCCGCGACACCTAAATAAACCTCGGACAGAACCAATGCAAAAACATGTGTCTCTACTGCGGACCGTCCGATGGAAGAGCAAGCACCGTCCGAGACCACGCGCGGACCATCTGGGCCCTTGCGGCAGACCGTCCGCGACACCGCTTTGACTTCGACCAGGAACTATAAATCAGGGACATTCCGAATAAACCACGGACCGTCCAGCTACAACGCGCGGACCGTCCGGCTATAATTCACGGACAGTCCGCAGGTGAAGATCTGGTTCAGCCGAAGGTGACAAGTTGAGCAAAAGGAATTATATAGCTGGCGCGGACCGTCCGGGACCAAGGTCGGACCGTCCGCGTGGTGTCACCGAGGCAGATAGCCGTTGATCTAACCGTTGATCTGTCAGAAGTATCCGTTGAAGATGTCAGAATCGACCGTTGGAGGGTCGCGGACCGTCCGGGCCCTAGCCGCGGACCATCCGCCAGTGCAATTTCTGGCAGATGCGCCCCAACGGCTATATGGGTGGTTGAGGGCTATAAATACCACCCCAACCGACCACTTCAAGGTGTGGGAGCCCAAGCAACATTCCAAGTCATCTAGTTGACATACTCAAGCCCTCCCAACCACATATATTCATTGATCCAACCTATACACAAGATTTAGACCACTACAACAAACACAAGTGCCACAAAAGAGAGAACTAGCAATAGAGAGCTACTCATTTGAGTTTAGCACTAGTGCCTTGTGAGATTCATTAAGAGATAGTGTGTGCTACATCTTTGTGTACATTTGCGCGTGGAGTTTTGACTCCCATTGAACTTCCTCCAAAGTTTTGGAGGCTTGTAAAAGCTAGCAAGAGACACCAAAGAGTGTGGTGGTCCTTGTGGGATCGAGAGTGATCCTTGAGAAGAAGAAGAGCTCGTCGATCCTTGGGTGATCGGTGGAGAGAGGGAAAGGGTTGAAAAAGACCCGTCCTTAAGTGGACTCCTCAACGGGGACTAGGCCTTCGAGGGCCGAACCTCGGTAAAACAAATCACCCGTGTCCATTGTGTTTATTGCTTGTGATTTGTTTGTTTTCCCTTTCTAAGTTTTTCCTTGCACTACTCTTTGCCATTTCTATTTGGTGTTGCTTTAAGTTAAATTCTCATTTAGTGAAGCAACACTTTGCAAGAGAAATTGTGTTATTACTCTTCTTGCCTAAGCCCTCTTGATTTATTCTCATAGACTTATTAGTAGTATTGGTTTATCAATTCTGCATTATTTGAAAGCAATACTCTTTACAAGCAAGGACTTAGTTTCTATACTCCGATAATTATATATCTTGTTCTAACCACTAATCAAGGGATCTAGTTGGGGGATAAAGTTTTAATTTTCAGGTTTCGCCTATCCACCCCCCCTCTAGGCGACTTTCAGACGCACGCGGGGAACCATCATTACTTGTTACCGGGGTAAGCTAGATAGGACGCCGGTCTTGTTCCTTCGTAGCCTGAGCTAGCTAGGAGTAGGGTAATGATGTATCCCCTGCGGCACGGTCGGTCCGAGCCCAAGGTCGAGCGAGGCGGAGACTCTTCCCGAGGCCGAGGCTGGGGTCGGGCGAGGACATGACTCCTCCCGAGGCCGAGGCTGAGACTGAGGCCGGGGGTCGGGCGAGGCAGAGCTCCCTATCGCGCCCGAGGCTGAACTTCGGCTGTTGTCAGTCTTACCCCGGTGGTTGGCACAACAGTCGGAGCGGGGTGAGCGGCGCTGTTCTCCTGTCAGATCGGTCAGTGAAAGGGCGAAGTGACTGCGGTCACTTCGACCTTGCCGACTGAGGCGCGCGTGTCAGGATAAGGTGTCAGGCGATCCTCGCATTAAATGTGCATGTGATATGGTCGGTTGGTGAGGCGATTTGGCCAAGGTTGCTTCACAACGAAGCCTGCCCGACCTGGGCTTCGGGCGAGCCGAGGGTGCGCCCACTGCCTGAGGAGGCCCTCGGGCGAGGCGTGAATTCGTTTGGGACTACGGTTCCTGCCCGAGGCTGGGCTCGGGCGAGGTCGCGTCCCTTGGGTAGACGAAGCCTTGACTTAAACCGCGCCCATCAGTTTTTATGGTTTGTTCCGCGGGTGTTTACCAGCTGTGTTTAGGAGTGTTGGGGGTACCCCTAATTACGGTACCCGACAGTAGCCCCCGAGCCTCGAAGGGAGTGTTGGTACTCGCTTGGAGGCTTTGCCGCATCTTTTGTGAGGGGACCGACCTTTCTCGGTTATAGTTTGTTCCGATGGGTGCGCGCGAGCGCATCCATCGGGTGTAGCCCCTGAGGCCTCGGAGGAGTGGTTTGACTCCTCTGAGGTCTTAATGCTTTTCGTGATGCCTTGGCTGGCCATGTTGTTCCCTCATGCGGCCTGGCCGCAGCCCGGGTGCATGGTTAGGCGCCGAGTTTTTAAGCCGGTTCGTTGACGCTGTCAACAGTTTGGCTGTAGCCTGGTGCGAGAGCAGCCCCCGAGCCTCTGCACGGAGCGAGAGGACGATCAAGGACCATCTCGACTTTTGTTATACACCCCTTCGTCACCTTTCCGCAAGGAGGAAGGGGGGAAAGCGCCATGTTGCCCTCGGAGGGCGCCGAACATGGTGTTTCCAGTGAGTTGCTAACGGGTGATCCGAGTGGACGCCCGAGCCCCGTTCGATAAGGGTCGGCTAGTGGCCCAGAGGCACACTCCAAAAGTACCTGCAGGTGATTTGTCGGACCCGGATCCATTCTATAGGGTCTGAGGGCTCGATGCCTCTCTCTTGTGGGATTCCGTTACAAAATCGCTCCTGCTGGTCTCAGAAATGTCCTAGGGTACCTCGGGAGCGTAGCCCGAGCCTCGGCCATGTAACGGACGTACCCAGAGTCATCCCTCACTCTGCGTGCTCTGGGGCGGCTGTCGAACCCTTCCGAGGGGCCAGCCTTCGAACCCCTGATCAGTAATGGGCTCGGAGCCCGAGTGCTCTGGGGTGGCTGTCGAACCCTTCCGAGGGGCCATCCTTCGAACCCCTTATCAGTAATGGGCTTGGAGCCCGAGTGCTCTGGGGCGGCTTTCGAAGCCTTCCGAGGGGCCAGCCTTCGAACCCCTGATCAGTAATGGGCTCGGAGTCCGTTTCCTTCGCCGAGAAGGATCCTTCTCAAAATATCCCCTTTTCCGGTCCCTGCGGCAAGAGAGAGAGGGGGAAAGGAAAAGGATATGAATTTAAATAAGGCGGCACACCTTTTTTGACGCGGTCATCTTGGCGGAGGTGAAACGACGCCCGTCTTGCTTGCCGGAGGTGTCGCTTGCCCTGCTAGGGAGTTAATGCGACGGGACGGGCGATTCGCCGAGCGTCTGTTGCGCGTGCGCGAGTCGTTCGAGGAACGGGACACGGGCACGTCGTCTTCATGCCATGGGAGAGGGCTCTCCTGCCGCTTCAGGAGGGGACGCGAGCTTGCAGGCGATTTGACCGCTGCTTCTGCTCGTTTGCTGCTACAATTACTGCCAGCCCACTTTTGGCCATATCAACCACCGCGCCTCCTCCCGCGGCTGACTGACCCGTGATCGTTGCACTCATTTGGCACTGTTGGGTCATGTGCAGGGCTGCCTCGAGTCGCGGCATTGGCGCAAGTGGCGGTGCGGTTTCTTTGCACGCAGTAACCGTCGCACCGGTTGCATGACATGCGGGCCCGGGCCTTCACGCTGACCCACCGGATGCGATGAAGCCGAAAGGGTGCACAACCGTGGTGCGGTTGCATGCCTCCTGCATGGCGGTCCGCCCTTTCACCCGCTGGTTTCGGCGAGGATGGGGGAACGCTTATAACCTCGGGGCGGTTACCTGCTTCGCGTGCAGCGGTTTGGCTTCTTCTGTTTTAGGTCAGCTCGCGTGACATGTGGGACTCGGCCCTCGTGTCGCAGGGTGGGAACCCTAGAGCACATCGGTGGAGACTTTGCCCGTGACGCTTGGGGATGCGAGTGGGGAGAGCCGCCTTTAAAAAGAGATCGATCCCCCAGGCAGTAGACATGCCTCCACACTCCCCTCATGCATTGCGCCCTTCCACCTTACGAGCCTCCAGA
Organism: Zea mays; assembly: GCF_902167145.1. Taxonomy (NCBI): domain Eukaryota; kingdom Viridiplantae; phylum Streptophyta; class Magnoliopsida; order Poales; family Poaceae; genus Zea; species Zea mays. Next base: position 3,052,342 of record NC_050098.1, on the reverse strand, counting down.
TGGGGTGCACCCGTGTTGCCTTCTTCTCGCTGCTGTTTGAGGAGTGCGACCCCGTGGGGGTTGGTGCTCTTCAGTCACCGCTCGGCTTCAAGGATTTTCATCAGGCAGCCCGGCTACAGTCCCCCGCCGGCGATCACCCAGGATGATGACCGTAGGCCTCATGGTGGGGAGAAGCAAGTCGGGCTGCGACCTCTGTCCCGCCTTCAGCTTCAAGGATGTTCATCATCCTCGCTGTGGCGGAGGGCGAGCCGAGCCGGGGTTCTACCTCCCGCATGGGCTGGCAAGCCGCCTCTTCCTTCAGCATTCAGGTGAGAGGGCGCTCACCGGCCTTGCGGAGGGGGCGAACTTCGACAACACGGGACCGGTCGACCGCAAGCGTCGTCAGCTGCAGCGTGCCTGGCTTGCTGGCTCTGGCGCGGCCTCCGACGCTGCCTCCTGCCACTTGGTCCGGGCGTGGCCGTCCGTCCACCGCATGGGCGACTGTTGCGCCGTGCACACCGGGGGATCGTACAAGACATCGTACACCGCGCGGGCAGCGTTCGTGTTCTTGGATTGTCTTGTCCTCACTCCGGCACGACGCCTCCGCGCGGAGGGCGGCGCCGACCCGTCTGGGAGGACGTGAGTGGGGATCTGCCGGTGCAGGCTAGGGCGACTGCCATTTGCTGGTGCGGTGTCGGTGGGCAGGTGGCCGCTGTCGTCGGTGCTGAGGTGGTGGCAGCCAGAGGAGGTTGTCTCCACCGACGAGACCGTCAGTGCCACCTACGGTCGGACCTCCGGCTCTTCGGCTTTAATGGCTTGTCCTCGCCCCTCATGTGGGGACGTGGGCGAGGGCCCTTTCAACAGCAGCGTTTGCCCTGAGGTCATCGCTACTGCTGTTTAGCCGCCCGAGGCGGAGGTCATTGTCGCCGCTGGTGCAGAGGTCGTCGGCGAACTGCCTGGGGTTTGTTATCCCGCAGTCCCTCTGGTGTGGAGGCTGTCCATTCCCGCGGGAATGGAGCCGGAGTCCCATTTGTGAGGGTACTTGCTTGAGAGCTAGATGTAACTGCTTCAAGTACTTAGACATCTGCCGCAGGTCGGGAGAACCGCCGAGGGCGCTGCTGGCGTCTAAGTCTATGTAGCATAGTTACCCCAAGTATGGGTGTTTGTTCTTTGTGGCTGCTGAGGCCTGAACATTTGGGTATTTGAGCGTGAAGCCGTGTTTCTTCCTCATTTCGAGCACTAGGACTTGCCTGTCGGCTAGCGGAACCACTTAACCGAGCGTGAGTTGCCTTGCGCGGAAGGTGACGAGTGAGGTATCCGTATCCCGGAGGCATAGGAGTCCCTCGGCTCGATCGGCCTTGCCTCTCAAGGCCTCTCTCGCTTAGTTTTAGGACCTTCGGCCGCTCTGCGATGAGCTGAAGCCGGAGGCAGCAGTGTCGGCGCAGACGGAGGCGGTGTCGGCTCGAATAGAGGCTTCGTCGGCCCAGGAGCAGGTGGCTTCTCAGGCCGAGGAGGTGCAGTAGATGCGGCTGGAGCTTGGCCAGGTCATCCGCGAGTGGGACCAACCCCGGAGTCACGCTGCCGAGGCCGTGAGCCGGGCTGAGGTCCTCGGGGGACAGCTGGCTGAGGCTACAGAGCGGCCAGCCGAGGCGTCCGCTCGGGCCGGGACCCTTGCGGAGAGCCTGGCCGTGAGGGCCCAAGCGCGGTGCTGGCGTCCTCCTTCGAGGTGGAGATCCTTCCGCCCGTGTCGCCGTCTGAGGCCGGGCCAGATTCCGCCGAGGGTGGAAATGACGCCGAGGGTGCTGCTCCTCCCCCTGCCGATGTCTGAACCTGCAGGAACAGTTTGTCTGAAACATGCGTATGTTTTTCGCGGCCGCTGAGGCCTAAACATTTTTATTGTCGTATTATAAAGTTGCGTTTTCTTTCCTCTCGTTTCGAGCATTAGGACTTGTTCGTCGGTAACAGAATCGCTTATCCGAGCGAGAGTTACTTTTCGCGGAAGGCGATGAGTGAGGTATCCGTATCCCAGAGGCGTAGGAGTCCCTCGGCTCGGTCGGCCTTGCCGCTTACGTGCTCTCTCATTCAGTTGTAGGATTCTGTTATCGATATAGTCGAGAAGGCACGAAAGTCGTTTTTTACCTGAGCATTTAGGACTTGTTCGATAGCAGAACCGCTTATCCGAGTGTGAGTTACTTTTCGCGGAAGGTGATGAGTGAGGTATTCGTATCCTGGAGGCGTAGGAGTCCCTCGGCTCGGTCGGCCTTGCCGCTTACGTGTACTCTCATTGTTTTTAGGACCCTGCTATCGATATAGTCGAAAGCACGGAAGTCGTTTTCTACCCGAGCATTTAGGACTTGTTCGATAACAGAACCGCTTATCCGAGCGTGAGTCACTTTTCGCGGAAGGTGATGAGTGAGGTATCCGTATCCCGGAGGCGTAGGAGTCCCTCGGCTCGGTCGGCCTTGCCGCTTACGTGCTCTCTCGCTCGTTTTTAGGGTTCCGTTATTGATATAGTCGAAAGTCGTTTTGGTAGAGAACTTTTCCGAGGAAAATTTTGACGTAGAGGGGGTTCCCCCCTTCTAGCCCCCGAGGGAGGGTCGGCCTTTGCCGAGGCAAGGCTGATCCTTCCTTGACGGTTAGACTTTATTTATGTATGTAAAGAAAACGAGGTATATGAACAACTTGAAACATTTTAAGGGTAGAAGCGACGTAGCTGTTGGATGTTCCAAGCGTTACGGTAGACCTCGCCTTGATCGTTGGCCAGCTTGTATGTTCCGAGCTTCAAAATCTTGGCGATGATGAACGATCCTTCCCAGGGAGGAGTAAGCTTGTGGCGCCCTCGGGCGTCTTATCGCAGCCGAAGTACTAGGTCTCCCACTTGGAAGCCTCGGGGCCGAACCCTTCGGGCGTGGTAGCGTCGCAGAGACTGCTGATACCGTGCCGAGTGTAGTAAGGCCGCGTCCTGAGCCTCTTCCAGCTGGTCCAATGAGTCTTCTCGGCTGGTCTGGTTGCTTCGGTCGTCGTACGCCTTTGTCCTCGGGGAACCATATTCTAAGTCCGTGGGTAGGACGGCCTTGGCCCCATAGACTTGAAAGAACGGCGAGAAACCTGTGGACCGGCTCGGCGTCGTCCTCAGACTCCAGACCACCGAGGGTAGCTCTTTCATCCATCGTGAAAGTTGCCTAGAGGGGGGGGTGAATAGGGCGAAACTGAAATTTACAAACTTAATCACAACTACAAGCCGGGTTAGCGTTAGAAATATAACTGGGTCCGAGAGAGAGGGTGCAAAACAAATCACAAGCGAATAAAGATTGTGACACGCGGATTTGTTTTACCAAGGTTCGGTTCTCGCAAACCTACTCCCCGTTGAGGTGGTCACAAAGACCGGGTCTCTTTCAACCCTTTCCCTCTCTCAAACGGTCCCTCGGACCGAGTGAGCTTCTTCTTCTCAATCAAACGGGAACAAACTTTCCCGCAAGGACCACCACACAATTGGTGTCTCTTGCCTCGGTTACAATTGAGTTGATCGCAAGTAAGAATGAAAGAAAGAAGCAATCCAAGCGCAAGAGCTCGAAAGAACACAAGCAAATCTCTCTCACTAATCACTAATGCTGTTGTGGAATTGGGAGAGGATTTGATCACTTGAGTGTGTCTAGAATTGAATGCTAGAGCTCTTGTAAGTAGTTGAAGTGGGAAAACTCGGATGACTTGAATGAGGGGTGGTTGGGGGTATTTATAACCCCAACCACCAAACTAGCCGTTTGGTGGAGGCTGCTGTCGCATGGCGCACCGGACAGTCCGATGTGCCACCGGACACTGTTCGGTGCGCCAGCCACGTCACCGGCCGTTGGGTTCCGACCGTTGGAGCTCTGTCTTGTGGGCCCGCCTGGCTGTCTGGTGGCGCACCGAACAAGTCCTGTAGACTATCCGGTGTGCCACCCGCACGTGCTCTGTCTTCTGCGTGCGTAGGCGTGCATTTAGTGCGTTGCAGTCGACCGTTGCACGCGAAGTAGTCGTTGCTCCGCTGGCTCACCGGACAGTCCGGTGTGCACCGGACATGTCCGGTGAGTTATACCGGAGCGGATTCCCGAAGCTGGCGAGTTCAGAGTCGCTCTCCTCTTGGGCACCGGACAGTCCGGTGAATTATAGCGGAGCCCTCTGAAAATTCCCGAAGGTGAAGAGTTGGGCGTCGAGTTCCCTGGTGCACCGGACACTGTCCGGTGGCACACCAGACAGTCCGGTGCGCCAGACCAGGGCAGCCTTCGGTTATCCCTTACTCTCTTTGTTGAACCCTTTTCTTGGTCTTTTTATTGGCTTAGTGTGAACCTTTGGCACCTGTATAACTTATAGACTAGAGCAAACTAGTTAGTCCAATTATTTGTGTTGGGCAATTCAACCACCAAAATCAATTAGGAAATATGTGTAAGCCTAATTCCCTTTCAATCTCCCCCTTTTTGGTGATTGATGCCAACACAAACCAAAGCAAGTATAGAAGTACATAATTGAACTAGTTTGCATAATGTAAGTGCAAAGGTTACTTGGAATTGAGCCAATATAAATACTTATAAGATATGCATGGATTGTTTCTTTATTTCTAACATTTTGGACCACGCTTGGACCACATGTTTTGTTTTTGCAAATTCCTTTGTAAATCCTTTTCAAAGTTCTTTTGCAAATAGTCAAAGGTAAATGAATAAGATTTTGCGAAGCATTTTCAAGATTTGAAATTTTCTCCCCCTGTTTCAAATGCTTTTCCTTTGACTCAACAAAACTCCCCCTCAATGAAATCTCCTCTTAGTGTTCAAGAGGGTTTTAAGATATCAATTTTGAGAATACTACTTTCTCCCCCTTTTGAACACAATAAGATACCAATTTGAAATTTACCAATTGAAAATCATTAGTTTTTAAAATTAGGTGGTGGTGCGGTCCTTTTGCTTTGGGCTCATGCTCTCTCCCCCTTTGGCATAAATCGCCAAAAACGGAATCATTAGAGCCCTTGTAAAACTACTTTCTCCTCTTTGGCAAATAAAATATGAGTGAAGATTATACCAAAGACGGAGAGATGCTCGGAGCGACGACGAAGGATGAGTGACGTAGTGGAAGCCTTTGTCTTCGCCGAAGACTCCTATTCCCTTTCAATATACCTATGACTTGGTTTGAAATTTACTTGAAAACACATTAGTCATAGCACATGAAAGAGACATGATCAAAGGTATATGAATGAGCTATGTGTGCAAATCAACAAAAGAAGTTCCTAGAATCAAGAATATTTAGCTCATGCCTAAGTTTGTTAAAGGTTTGTTCATCAATTGGCTTGGTAAAGATATCGACTAATTGATCTTTAGTGTTAATATATGCAATCTTGATATCTCCCTTTTGTTGGTGATCCCTTAAGAAATGATACCGAATGACTATGTGTTTAGTGCGGCTATGCTCAACGGGATTATCCGCCATGCGGATTGCACTCTCATTATCACATAGAAGAGGAACTTTGGCTAATTTGTAACCATAGTCCCTAAGGATTTGCCTCATCCAAAGCAAGACACCAAGGATCTTCCCAAGAACTGGCAAGTCCCCAATGTGCTCTTTCTATTGATTTTACACCCCACCCAATCGGCATCCGAATAACCAATTAAATCAAATGTGGATCCCCTAGGATACCAAAGCCCAAACTTAGGAGTATAAACTAAATATCTCAAGATTCGTTTTACGACCGTAAGGTGAGCTTCCTTAGGGTCGGCTTGGAATCTTGCACACATGCATACAGAAAGCATAATATCCGGTCGAGATGCACAAAAATAGAGTAAAGAACCTATCATCGATACCTTTTGATCCACGGACTTACCTTCCGTGTCGAGATCGAGATGCCCATTGGTTCCCATGGGTGTCTTGATGGGTTTGGCATCCTTCATCCCAAACTTGCTTAGGATATCTTGAGTATACTTTGTTTGGCTAATGAAGGTGCCCTCTTGGAGTTGCTTCACTTGAAATCCCAAGAAGTACTTCAACTCCCCCATCATGAACATCTCGAATTTCTGTGTCATGATCCTACTAAATTCTTCACATGTAGACTCGTTAGTAGACCAAAATATAATATCATCAACATAAATTTGGCATACAAACAAGTCATTTTCAAGTGTTTTGGTAAAGAGTGTAGGATCGGCCTTTCCGACTTTGAATCCATTAGTGATAAGGAAATCTCTAAGGCATTCATACCATGCTCTTGGGGCTTGCTTGAGCCCATAAAGCGCCTTAGAGAGTTTATAAACATGGTTAGGGTACTCACTATCTTCAAAGCCGGGAGGTTGCTCAACATAGACCTCTTCCTTGATTGGTCCATTGAGGAAGGCACACTTCACGTCCATTTGATAAAGCTTGAAGCCATGGTAAGTAGCATAGGCTAATAATATACGAATTGCCTCAAGCCTAGCTACGGGTGCATAGGTTTCACCGAAATCCAAACCTTCGACTTGGGAGTATCCCTTGGCCACAAGTCGGGCTTTGTTCCTTGTCACCACACCATGCTCGTCTTGCTTGTTGCGGAAGACCCACTTGGTTCCTACAACATTTTGGTTAGGACGTGGAACTAAATGCCATACCTCATTCCTTGTGAAGTTATTGAGCTCCTCTTGCATCGCCACCACCCAATCCGAATCTTGAAGTGCTTCCTCTACTTTGTGTGGCTCAATAGAGGAAACAAAACAGTAATGTTGACAAAAATGAGCAACACGAGATCGAGTGGTTACCCCCTTATGAATGTCGCCGAGGATGGTGTCGACGGGGTGATCTCGTTGGATTGCTTGGTGAACTCTTTGGTGTGGCGGTCTTGGTTCTTCATCCTCCTTGTCTTGATTATTTGCATCTCCCCCTTGATCATTGTCGTCATCTTGAGGTGGCTCATTTTCTTGATCTTCTCCTTCATCAACTTGAGCCTCATCCTCGTTTTGAGTTGGTGGAGATGCTTGCGTGGAGGAGGATTGTTGATCTTGTGCATTTGGGGGCTCTTCGGATTCCTTAGGACACACATCCCCAATGGACATGTTCCTTAGCGCGATGCATGGAGCCTCTTCATCACCTATCTCATCAAGATCAAATTGCTCTACTTGAGAGCCGTTAGTATCATCAAACACAACGTCACAAGAAACTTCAACTTGTCCAGTGGACTTGTTAAAGATTCTATATGCCCTTGTGTTTGAGTCATATCCTAGTAAAAAGCCTTCTACAGTCTTAGGAGCAAATTTAGATTTTCTACCTCTTTTAACAAGTATAAAGCATTTGCTACCAAAGACTCTAAAATATGAAATATTGGGCTTTTTACCGGTAAGGAGTTCGTATGATGTCTTCTTGAGGATTCGGTGTAGATACAACCGGTTGATGGCGTAGCAGGCGGTGTTGACCGCCTCGGCCCAAAACCGATCCGAAGTCTTGTACTCATCAAGCATGGTTCTTGCCATGTCCAATAGAGTTCTATTCTTCCTCTCCACTACACCATTTTGTTGTGGCGTGTAGGGAGAAGAGAACTCATGCTTGATGCCCTCCTCCTCAAGAAAACCTTCAATTTGAGAGTTCTTAAACTCCGTTCCGTTGTCGCTTCTGATTTTCTTGATTCTTAAGCCAAACTCGTTTTGAGCTCGTCTCAAGAATCCCTTTAAAGTATCTTGGGTATGAGATTTTTCCTGCAAAAAGAACACCCAAGTGAAGCGAGAATAATCATCCACAATAACTAGACAGTACTTATTCCCGTCGATGCTTATGTAAGCTATCGAGTCGAATAGGTCCATGTGTAGGAGCTCTAGTGGCCTGTCAGTTGTCATGATGTTCTTGTGTGGATGATGAACACCAACTTGCTTCCCTGCTTGGCATGCGCTACAAATCCTGTCTTTCTCAAAATGAACATTTGTTAATCCTAAAATGTGCTCTCCCTTTAGAAGCTTATGAAGATTCTTCATCCCAACATGGGCTAGTCGGCGGTGCCAGAGCCAACCCATGTTAGTCTTAGCAATTAAGCAAGTGTCGAGTTCAGCTCTATCAAAATCTACCAAGTATAGCTGACCCTCTAACACTCCCTTAAATGCTATTGAATCATCACTTCTTCTAAAGACAGTGACACCTACATCAGTGAATAGACAGTTGTAGCCCATTTGACATAATTGAGAAACGGAAAGCAAATTGTAATCTAAGGAATCTACAAGAAAAACATTGGAAATAGAATGGTCAAGAGATATAGCAATTTTACCCAATCCTTTGACCAAACCTTGATTTCCATCCCCGAATGTAATAGCTCGTTGGGAATCTTGGTTTTTCTCATAGGAGGAGAACATCTTCTTCTCCCCTGTCATGTGGTTTGTGCACCCGCTGTCGATGATCCAACTTGTGCCCCCGGATGCATAAACCTACAAAACAAGTTTAATTCTTGACTTTAGGTACCCAAATGGTTTTGGGTCCTTTGGCATTAGACACAAGAACTTTGGGTACCCAAACACAAGTCTTTGACCCCTTGTGCTTGCCCCCAACATATTTGGCAACTACCTTGCCGGATTTGTTAGTTAACACATAAGATGCATCAAAAGTTTTAAATGAAATGCTATGTTCATTTGATGCACTAGGAGTTTTCTTCTTAGGCAACTTAGCACTGGTTGGTTGCCTAGAACTAGATGCCTCACCCTTATACATAAAAGCATGGTTAGGGCCAGAGTGAGACTTCCTAGAATGAATTCTCCTAATTTTACTCTCGAGATAACCGGCAGGGTATAAAATGTAACCCTCGTTATCCTGAGTCATGGGAGCCTTGCCCTTAACAAAGTTGGACAATTTCTTAGGAGGGGCATTAAGTTTGACATTGCCTCGCTGTTGGAAGCCAATGCCATCCTTTATGCCAGGGCGTCTCCCACTATAGAGCATGCTTCTAGCAAATTTAAATTTCTCATTTTCTAAGTCATGCTCACTAATCTTAGCATTAAGTTGAGCTATGTGATCATTTTGTTTCTTAATTAAAGCTAGGTGATCATGGATAGCATCAACATTAATGTCTCTACATCTAGTACATATGGAAGTGTTCTCAACGATAGATGTAGAGGGTTTGCAAGATTTTAATTCTACAACCTTAGCATGCAATATATCATTTTTACTTCTAAGGTCGGAAATGGAAGCATTGCAAACATCTAATTCTTTAGCTTTAGCAAGCAATTTTTCATTTTCATTCCTAAGGCTAGCAAGAGAAATGTTCAATTCTTTAATCTTAGCAAGCAAATCAACATTATTATTTCTAGGATTGGGAATTGAAACATCACAAGCATTTGAATCAACCTTAGCAATTAAACTAGCATTCTCATTTCTAAGGTTGTCAATGGTCTCATGGCAAGTGCTTAGCTCACTAGATAATTTCTCACATTTTTCAACTTCTAGAGCATAAGCATTTTTAACCTTAACATGTGTTTTGTTTTCCTTGATTAGGAAGTCCTCTTGGGTATCCAAGAGGTCATCCTTCTCATGGATGGCACTAATTAATTCATTTAACTTCTCCTTTTGTTGCATGTTTAGGTTGGCAAAAAGGGTACGCAAATTATCCTCCTCATCACTAGCATTATCATCACTAGAGGACTCATATTTAGTGGAGGATTTGGATTTAACCTTCTTCATTTTGCCGTCCTATGCCATGAGGCACTTGTGGCCGACGTTGGGGAAGAGAAGTCCCTTGGTGACGGCGATGTTTGCGGCGTCCTCGTCGGAGGAGGAGTCGCTAGAGATTTCATCGGAGTCCCACTCGCGACAAACATGGGCATCGCCGCCCTTCTTCTTGTAGTACCTCTTCTTCTCCCCTTCTTGTCGTCGCCCATGTCACTGTCACTAGATAGTGGACATTTAGCAATAAAATGACCGGGCTTACCACATTTGTAGCAAACTTTCTTGGAGTGGGGCTTGTAATCCTCCCCCTCCTTTGCTTGAGGATTTGGCGAAAGCTCTTGATGATGAGCGCCATTTCCTTGTTGTCGAGCTTGGAGGCGTCGATGGGTTTTCTACTCGGTGTAGACTCCTCCTTCTTCTCCTCCGTCGCCTTAAATGCGACCGGTTGTGCTTCGGACGTGGAGGGGCCATCAAGCTCGTTGATCTTCTTTGAGCCCTTGATCATGAACTCAAAGCTCACAAAATTCTCGATTACTTCATCGGGAGTCATTAGTGTATATCTAGGATTGCCACGAATTAATTGGACTTGAGTAGGGTTAAGGAAAACAAGTGATCTTAGAATAACCTTAACCATTTCGTGGTCATCCCATTTTTTGCTCCCGAGGTTGCACACTTGATTCACCAGGGTTTTGAGCCGGTTGTACATGTCTTGTGGCTCCTCCCCTTGGCGAAGACAGAAGCGACCGAGCTCCCCCTCGATCGTCTCCCGCTTGGTGATCTTGGTTAGCTCATCACCTTCGTGCGCGGTCTTGAGCACGTCCCAAACTTCCTTGGCGCTCTTTAATCCTTGCACCTTGTTGTACTCCTCTTTACTTAGAGAGGCGAGGAGTATAGTTGTGGCTTGGGAGTTGAAGTGCTCGATTTGGGCCACTTCGTCCTCATCATAATCTTCATCCCCTATGGATGGTACCTGTTGTTGGAACTTGATCTCAGTCGCAAGGAGGCCAACGAGGGTGAACAGTGATGACAACAGGGTTACGTGCTAGAAAGCGATAGCTCTGTTGTTCTGGCCTCTCACGGGCACTGTGCAGGGGTATTTATAGGTACCTGAGCGCCCAGCGCCTTGTGCTAAGGACGCATGTGCCCTCAACTACCTAAGTTATCCCTAGAATATTCCCATAAAGCGGGGTTACAGACTGTAATTACAGGGATGTCTTTACAAATTAGGCCCGTAACGCACGGCGGCCACGCAGGGCCCGTTACAATGGGCCGGATCGCACGTGGGCCTCTGAGCTGGACGAGGCCGCACCGTGGGATGACTTCGTCGCTGGTCTTCGTCTGGTGCCGATCAAGCGAAGGGTGTCCCTGCCTGTTTTGTCTGTTAGACCAGCGGCTGCAGTGAAGACTTCGAGCGAAGGGTAGCGTCTTTGCCTTCGCCCCAACATTTGCCCTCCGAGGGACCAGTTCAACAAAGTCACCTGGTGCCGAAGACGTCGCTAGATGGCGGAGACGCTGCCCTCGCTCGAAGTGGTTCCGCCGGGGGTTTTTTATGTGACCGTTGATTGACGGCGTACTGTTGGATTGCGGGTTTCCCGAAGCGCCGCGCCCTGTTGGATTGCGGGTTTCCCGAAGAGCCGCGCCCTGCCTATAAAAGGGGGCAGGGGTCGGCGCTTTTTGAACTTCACTTTCCGCGCTCCGTGAAAACCCTAGCCGCCCGCCGTCTTGCTGCTCGTCTGCCCGCCGTGCTCTTGCTCGCCGGAGATCTGGCTCGAGTGAAGCAGACCGCCCGTCGCCGCCGACGGTACGTAGTGATGCCGTCCTCCTCTTCTTCCGCTGCCGCTACGCCGCTGGCCGATTCCTCGCCGCCGGCCGCCGCCTCGTCTGAGGAGACGTTGAGTAGTTTGATGGCGGAGGAGTTGCGCGCCGGCGATTCTGTTGATTTTGGCGTGTCGCGGATGTCGTCGGTCCGCGTGCAAGATATGCAGCGGTTGGGTTACTTCGGCGGCGGAGTTGCTCGTGCCCCGGGGACGGAGGAAGTCCCCGAGCCGGAGGGCGAGTTGGTTGTTTTCGAGGCGTTCTTCGCCGCCGGTCTCCGCTTGCCTGCGCACCGATTTGTTGGCGAAGTCCTGCGCAGGTTCAATGTTCAGATACATCAGTTGACACCGAATGCCGTGGTGGCTCTGTCGAAGTATGTCTGGGCGACGACTTCGTACGGCGGACAACCATCGGTTGAGGTTTTTGCGAAGTATTATTGTTTGCACTGGAAGAAGAGGATGATTGGGGACGAAGTTGCTCAGTTTGGGTCCTGCACATTCACGCCGAAGACCGGCAAGACCACGATGCAGGTGGTGGAGTTGGTTCCTTGCGCCCGCAACAAGTGGGGCAACTGGAATGAATTTTGGTTTTACGTTGCTGAGGGGACCGTCGAAGGCCATGAGGGACTCCCCGTGTCCGAGATGTGTTCTCATTTTTACTCAGCGTACCCGCCCTTTGAAGTGGCAGAGGAGGATGTGGACGAAGGGGCCCTTCAGTGCGCCGTTGGCCTAAGCAGTGGGCGCGATTTGGTCGAAGAGTTTGTCGCGTACGGGGTATGGCCCTTGGCGCATGGCTGGGCGTTGGGCGAAGTGTGCCCTCGCCAGATGCCCTTTCATGGTGGGAGGGTGGTGCGAAGTCCTGCCTTCGCACTCAATCTGCGAAACCGCGACCCGGCCGCCTTTGTGCGTGAGGCGGAGGATGGGGCGGTGCGGCTTGTTGGACGTTATGTGCCGAGGACAGAGGGCCAGCGCAGCTTTCATATCCGCGGGTCGAATGACCGTTTGAACAGGGTTTTTGAATTAAATCAATTGCCGTATGACGGCTATCCTGGTCAAGACGACGTGGACCGCCGTGGGAAGAAGCCGGTGGTGGAGGCTGGAGATGACCCTGCGCCGGCGGCCGCCCCATCCTCTAAAAAGAGAAAATTAGGTACTGCTATGGGAGGACTTGGGGTTTCTGATAGTTTTGCTAGAGAGTTGATGAGGACGTGCGCGGCCCCGGGGGGAAGGATGTCTTCGCCCGAGCTCCAGGTGTCTTCGGCTCGGATGCTGAGGGTTACCGGGGGTTGCTGGCCTAGGAATGTTCCTATCCCCCGTGCGGCTGGCGAGGACTTTTTTACATCTCGCATGGTTCGTGAATGGAGAGTTTTTCCTTACGGGCGGAATATTGCTGCTGTTGTGTCGGCAGTGATGGACAAGGACCGCCAGGGAGCAGCACAAAAGCGCCAGGCGGTTGTCAGGCTCGTTGAAGCTAGGCCGAAGAGGCAGCGGGGGTCTGCGAAGGCTGCGGCCCCCGGCGGAGGCAAGCCGCCGTTGGCGGCGAAGTCGGGCGCCCCTACGTCTAGCAAAGCGCCGGAGGCGACGGCAGGCGTCGGGGGCTCAAAATCGACGAAGGCAGTGCCGCCGGCCGGCAGAGTGGCGGAGGTCGCGAAGGCGGCCCGAGCGTTGCCGTCGGCAGGCAAGCGTATCGCCGACTTCGCCACTGATATTAGTGTGGAGGACTATCTTGGTGGTAAGTCGTTGACTCCTCTTTCTTTTTTTTATTGTTATTGTTATTATTATTATTTATTCGTCGACACGTCGCAGGGTCGGACGAAGGCCAGCTTGCTATAGTTGCGCCTGCCGCGGCGACAACGACGACTGCCGTAGCGCCGAAGGCGAAGGGCGGGGCTCTCAGCGCCGGAGGCGAGGTGGCGGCCCTCGCGGCTGTCAGGGATGAGGCGGGCGCTGCGTCCCGCCGGCTGAAGGAGGTGGTGGAGTCGCTAAGTCAGGTCCGCTGAGCCAGACTTCGCTCTTTTTTTTTTGGTCGCGGTCTTATGTGTGTTGTGCAGGTGGCTGACTTCGCCAACCGCACGGCGTCGGGGGCCCTCACAGCAGTTGTGTCTGCTGAAGTCGAAAGGCTTCGGACACAACATGCTGACGCCGTCCGGGAGAAATCGACCGCCGACAGCAAGTGCCGCAAGCTGGCAGACAAGGTGGCCGCGCTGGAGGGGGAGAAGGCTGACCTCCGGCACCAATTGGCGGGGGAGAGGAGGGAGACCAACGAGGCCCTCGCCAAAGCGCAGGCTGCGCAGGCGGAGACCAATCTGGCGCGGGCGGAGGGCAATCTTGCCAGGGAGCACGCCGAAGAGCTGCAGGAGCGGCTCATCGCCCTGGAGAACCGCGTGGAGCGGGCCGAGGCCGCGGCGCGCGCGGAGGCCGAACGGACGCGCACACAGCTTATGGATACATATCGTGAGCTGGGTGCGCGGACCGGCGACTTCGAGGTGCCGTACCGAGAGCCCGGACTTCGCTGTCTGGAATGGGTGCAGGAGGAGCTCCAGGCACTCCCCACTGTCGTGGAGGGGTTTATGTCGTACGCCTCCCTGGTCACCTGCGAGGGGGCGATGAACGCGCTCTCCCGCGAAGGGTGCCGGCACTTCGAGGTCTTCGACCAGGCCGATGAAGATTTTGAGCGAGATATCTATAAGGTTGAAGACCCCGTAGTGAAGGAATCCGCCGGGGCCATCTACGATCGGATGTGGGGTCCGCACGGTCGCGCGGTGGTCAGGGAGCGGGCCGAGACGGCGAGGGCTCAGGTAAAGTTTTCGTTTGTTTGACGTTTGTTGTATGTGGGCTGTGCGTGTGTTTGCTGAATTTTGTGTGCTTTGCCTTAGGCGGCGCGTGGTGAGCGGGTGGACGACTTCGGGGCGTTGAACAGCGCGCTGCCTGACCCGGAGCCGGCCCCGGCGGAGGCCGTGTCTGGGGTCGCCCTGGAGCCAACCCCGGAGACTGCGGAAGGCGCACCGGATGCCCCCGCATCCGCTGCGGCCGGCAAAGACCTGCCCCCAAAGGTGGCCGAAGGCGCGCCAGATGTCCCCGCGGCTGCTGCGCCGAGTGCTGAAGGTCCCGCAGCGGTGGCGGCGGAAACAACGGCGGAAGCAACGGCGGAGCGAACGGCGGAGGCTCCCGCAATGTCAGGGCCTTCGCAGGTGGCGTAGTGGGTGTAGAGGGTTGGGGAATTTTGGATATGTTGCTGAATTTTGGTTGCTGCGCAGGTTCAAGATTTTGGGCCTGCGCACGCAACCGCTACTACTAAATTTTTGGCGGCTTCGACCGCGGAAGGTGGTAATGAATGTGGTGGATCTGCATCTGAGTTTTTTGATTTTGCTGACTCTGGGAGCTCGGTTGAGTGGACTGAGGAGTCGTCGGAGGAGGACTTGGACTACTTTGCGGCCTTGGATGTGGCTGCGGCGGAGGCCTCGCCACACGCCGCGGACGCACAAGATGTGCCAGGTCCTAGCACCGGGCGCCGACGACGAAGGGCGGTTGCGAAGCGTAGAGTTAGTGGGGAGGAGGGGGCTCGGCTTCGTGTGAGTAGGGCTGGTCGGCAGGAACTGTTGTCTTTGCCGGCCGCCGCGAGTACGGGTGAAGGGAACTGCGAAGTCTTTTTGCGGGTGAGGAGCTTAGGATAATGTTATTTAATTATAGGGAGATGGGAATTATTCCTAAGGTTGAGTCGATGTAGAGTGTGGCGCCCTCGCTTGTATATATGTAAAGTTTTGTATGATGAAGTTGTGTGCCCTCGCTTGTCTGTGCCTGCGAAGGCGTTGTGTACTTTGTCTGGTGTGTTTTGTTATGCTGTGCTGGTGCGATTATAGTCGGTCTTGGTGCGGGCGGTTCGATATCGTCGTTTCTGCTTTTGTTGTGCCAGTCCGGGTGCACCCTTAGCTGTCTTCTGCACAGACAGTCTTCACGGTAGACTTCGGTTTTTTCGCACTTGTTGTGCTAGTCCGGCTGCACCCTTAGACGACTTCTGCGCGGATAGTCCTCGCGGTGGACTTCGGTTTTTTCGCACTTGTTGTGCTAGTCCGGCTGCACCCTTAGGCGACTTCTGCGCGGATAGTCCTCGCGGTGGACTTCGGTTTTTTCGCACTTGTTGTGCTAGTCCAGCTGCACCCTTAGGCGACTTCTGCGCGGATAGTCCTCGCGGTGGACTTCGGTTTTTTTCGCACTTGTTGTGCTAGTCCGGCTGCACCCTTAGGCGACTTCTGCGCGGATTTGTCGCACGCGAGGGTGGCTGGCGCTTAGCCTCGCGGTGACCTCGAATTGGTCGAATGTCGAAGACCGTCGTCGCGGTCTTTTTTCGACGCATGTTTTTGCGGGGGATTTTTCACACCTATATTACATGGCTCCGCCTCGTTAAAAACCTCACCCCCCCCGGGAGGAAAAGAGTGTGGGCCGGTACAAGATTGTTTTTGGTGAATTACAAGGGCGAAATCAGCCCTGATGAGTCAAACAAAAAATTTGCGGAGGTTGTCGATGTTCCAGGAGTGCTCCAGGTCCTCGCCGTTTGGCGTTGTGAGCCTGTAAGCGCTGGGGGAAGCTTTTGTCTTGACTATAAAGGGGTCCTCCCACTTGGGCTCCAGCTTGCCCTTGGACTCCGTCCGAGCTGTTCGGACGAGTACGAGGTCCCCTTCGCTGAACTCCCTCGGGATGACTGTGTGGTCGCGCCATGCTTTGGTCTGGGCTTGGTATTTGTTTAGGGCCTGTAGGGCGAAGACTCGGTCTCCGTCAATGAGATCCTTTGAAGTTGGCTCGTCCACGTCGGGGACGGCTGACGGAACTGTTCGCGGGGACCCATGCTTTATTTCTTGCGGGGTCATGGCCTCCGATCCGTATAGAAGGCGGAAGGGAGTAAACCCAGTCGCTCTGCACTCAGTCGTGTTTAGTGCCCAGACTGCCTCAGGTAATAAATCGGTCCATCTGCCCTTTTTTTGTCAAGGAGCATCTTCTTGACAGCTGTGAAGATTTTCCCATTGGCGCGTTCCACGACCCCGTTGGACTGCGGATGATAAACTGAAGCGAAGGCAAGCTTGGTGCCGATGGAGAAACAAAAATCCTTGAAGTCTTGGTTGTCAAACTGCTTGCCGTTGTCTACTGTTAGTTCGGACGGTACTCCGAAGCGGCAAACAATGTTTTGCCAGAAGAATTTTTGGGCAGTCTTTGACGTTATTGTAGAAACAGCCCTCGCTTCGATCCATTTGGTGAAGTATTCGACGGTGACGAAGGCGAATTTGAGGTTCCCCTGAGCGGTGGGCAGGGGCCCAACAATGTCCAGGCCCCAGCGCTGGAGAGGCCATGTATGGGCGATCAGCTTTGTATACTGCGAGGGGCTGCCTGACCGAGGAGAAAATTTCTGGCAGGCTTCGCAGGACCTTGAGACCCGATTTGCGGCGCAGATCATTGCGGGCCAGTAAAAACCCTGGCGGATCACCTTGGCAGCTAGGGCCCTTGGCCCTGCGTGTGAGCCGCACGTGCCACTGTGGACTTCACGTAGGATCTGCATGCCTTCGGTTTCGGTGACGCACTTAAGCATTGGCTGACTGACCCCTTTCTTGTAGAGTTGGCCTTCAATCAGTGCGAAGTCCCGGCTTCGATGTCTGAGGCGCTTGGCCTCGCTGACGTCGCTTGGATGGTAGTACCCCTATAGGAACAGGGTTATTGGTGCCCGCCAGTCCTCGGTCATGATTAGGTTGACTATGCGGTGGCCCTCGCTGTCATTAGTTATTTGGAGCCCTTCGGGGCTCCGGACGGCTGGCGTGCCGATGATATGAAAGAACACGTCGGAGGGCAGGGACTCCCCCCTGGCGGCGGCCTTGGCCAACGCGTCGGCCTCCTCGTTCTTGGCCCTATCTACATGCTGCAAGGTGAACCCCTTGAATTGTCTCTCGAGACTTCGGATGGCCGCGAGGTATTGCATAAGTGCGGGGTCCTTTGCTGCGTAGTCTTTCTCGATCTGGCCGGCAACTATCTTGGAGTCTGTTTTGATGATACAGGTGGTGACTCCGAGGGCCCTTAGCTTGCGGAGGCCGAGGATGACTGCTTCATATTCTGCTATATTGTTTGTGCATCTGTCGGATTCCAGAGCGAAGCTGAGGCGTGCTGCGTATCTGTGCTTGACCCCGGCTGGTGAGGTGACGACTGCAGCGACGCCTGCCCCCGCGTGGCACCATGCGCCGTCGCAATGGATAGTCCAAACCTTCTCTGTGGACGGGTCTGGTTGCGTTATTGCCCAGTCCAGTCGACGACGAAGTCTGCCAGGACTTGTGACTTGATGGCTGTCCTGGGCTCGAAGCTGATGTGGTAGCCGGATAACTCGGCTGCCCACTTGGCAATCCTCACCGATGCCTCCGGGTTTCTGAATAATTCGCCGAGTCCCCTGTCGGAGGTGACTCGGACCTTGAATGCCTCAAAGTAGTGGCGCAGTTTGCGCGAAGACATAACGACTGCGTAAGCAATCTTCTCCAGCTCTGTCATGTTGCACTTGGACGGTGTCAGTACCTCGGAGACATAGTAAACAGGGCACTGCCTGACCACGCCGTCAACTGTCTGCTCCTGCACTAGTGCCGCGCTGACAGCGTGCGGCGAAGCCGCGACGTAGAGCAATAGGGGGAGCGAGGAGTCGGGGCTTGTGAGGATGGCCAGCTCCGACAGGTACTGTTTTAGTGAGGCGAAGGCCGCTGCCTGCTCCGGTCCCCAGGCGAAGTCCTTTGCACCGTGGAGTGTTTTGAGGAAGGGGAGACTTCGCTCGGCGGACCTGGAGATGAATCTGTTGAGAGCGGCCAATCTGCCTGTCAGACGCTGGACGTCCCTGACGGACTGCGAAGGCGACATGTCTACGATGGCCTGGATCTTGGTAGGGTTGGCCTCGATGCCGTGGCGTGATACCAGGTAGCCCAGTATTTTGCCCTGGCGAACGCCGAAGACGCACTTTTCCGGGTTTAGGCGGAGTCGTGCGTCTCGCATGTTCGCGAATGTCTCGGCGAGATGGTCCTCCTTGTTCTTGCTGGCGACGACGATGTCGTCCACATATGTAAATATATTTCTGCCAACCTGCCCTTCGAGTACTGTTTTAGTGAGTCTGGAGAAGGTGGATCCGGCGTTCTTGAGTCCCTCCGGCATTCTGATGAAACAATATGTGCCGAAGGGTGTTATAAAGCTGGTGCTAGCCTTATCTTCCTCCATGTATATCTGGTGGTAACCGGAGAAGCAGTCGAGGAGTGACATGACCTCGCATCCGGTCGCGCTATCGACTATTTTGTCGATCTGCAGCAACGGGAAATTGTCCTTTGGGCAGGCCTTGTTGAGACTGGTGAAGTCTATGCACATTCGCCATTTCCCGCTTTTTTTCTGCACCATTACAACATTGAAGAGCCAGGTGGGGTAAGCCACTGGCTCGATGAATTTAGCCTCTAGGAGGCGGTGCACCTCCGCCTTGGCAGCCTCTGTCTTTTCATCGGACATTTTGCGAAGCCTCTGCTTTTTTGGTCGTACCGAAGGGTCAATTCCCAAGCTGTGCTCAATTATGGATCGGCTGACTCCGACCAGGTCGAGGGCGGACCAGGTGAAGACATCTTTATTCTTGGACAGGCAGCAGAGGAGTCTTTCTTCTTCATGCGGGGTGAGGTCTTCGCTGATAGTGACTGTCTGCTTGGGTGTGGCCTGATCGAGGGGGACAGTCTTGGTCCCGTCTTGGCTCTGCAGCTATGCCTTGTCGTGCTGTTTATCGGTTGGGCTGGCGGGCGCAGGGACCTCGCGCTGGGCCGTGAGGCAGTGCACGTTCCTCTGACCGGGCACGAAGTCCCGCTCTATGTTGCGCGCCGTCTGCTGGTTGCCGTAGACCGTAATGGCACCTAGCGGACCTGGTATCTTCATACATAGGTATAGTCCGTGGATGGCGGCTTCGAACTTATTGATGGAGCCCCGGCCCATGATGGCGTTGTATGGATATACCATATCCACGATATCGAAAGTCACTTGCTCACTTCGGGCATTGGGTGCTACACCGAAGGAGAGGGGCAACTCTATTTTGCCGACGGGAAAGGTGCCCTTGCCGCCGAAGCCATACAACGGGTTCTCCGAAGGCTTGAGCAGGCTGTGGCTTATACCCATGCGGTCGAAGGTGTGGAGGAAGATGATGTCCGCCTGACTGCCGTTGTCGACTAGGACTTTGTGTAGGTCCCAGCCTGCCACGCTGCAATTGATAACCATAGCGTCGATGTGGGGGGCGCTGCGCAGGTCAACGTCTCGTGCGTCGAAGGTTAGCGGTATGTGGGACCACTTTGTCTGCACGACTGGGCCAGTGACGGCGACATGGTTGATGCTGCGGTAGTGGTCCCGCTTCTGCCGCTTGGTGTCGAAGTCAGTGCTGGACCCCCCAGTTATCATGTGAATGACTCCGCGGTATGGTGGATCGGCGAAGTCTTCCTGCTTTGGGGCGTGGGGGATGTTTTGATGCTGCTGGTGTGGTGGTGGGGGTGGAGGAGGTACGATTTGTACTTCCTGATGGTGTTGGTAGGCGTGGTGCGGTGGATGCGGGGCGGGAGCTTGGATATATGGTGGAGGGGGTTGCTGGTAATTGTGCGCGACAATTCTGGGGTTGTCGGCTGGCTGCGCCCGTGCCATTCTGTCTCTAGTGGCCTTCGTTTCGGGGCAGTCTTTGGTTTGGTGGGCGCAGTCTTCGCCATGGAAAAGGCAGTAGAATCGGCGCGGCGGCTGCGCACGCCCTCGGCCCCTACCGCGAGTTCCATTTCCGCGGCCCTGGGGGGGATATTCCTGGCGACGAGGGGGGTCAGCAGCGGGATGCTGGTTGGCGATGTTGTGCACTTGCTGCTGACTGCGGCCATCTCGACCGGAGTCTGGCTGCGGAGTCCTCGTCCACGTGCGGCTGGACTGCGGGGCATCTTTGGGTTTCCGCTGTGACTCAACCTTGCGCTGGTGGAGCTCTTCGGACTTGGAATATTTTTCAAAGAGCTGATATAGCTCCTGGAGGTTCTTGGGCGGATCTCTGATACAGTGGCTGTAGAGGACGCCGGCGCGAAGGCCACTGATGGCGTAGTGGATAGCGATCTGATCATCAACGGAGGGCAGCTGTGACTTGAGTGTTAAAAATTTGCGGTAATACTCCCGCAGAGTCTCCTTTTCCAGCTGCTTGCAGAGCGAGAGCTCGGCCAAGGCATCGGTGTCTGGGCGGATGCAACGGCGACCTGATAACTCATTATGTATTGCGCCGGGTCGGTGCTGCCGTTGTACTTGGGGTAGGTCCCTGCTCGGAAGTTAGCTGGCCAAGGCGTCACTTGCAGGTGTGGCGCCAGGGGACTTCGCTCGTCGAGGTAGTTGACCCCTTGGAATGGCGCGGCGTGCTGGAAGGTGTAGTCGCGCTGGGGGAAACGCGGGTCTTCCGGTTGTGCTCGGTGTTGCAGGGGTGGCCCATGCTGGAGGCCGAGGTGGCCCTCGCGTGTGTCTTCCAGTTGTGTGCGCTGCTGGAGGGGTGGCCCTTGCTGCAGGCCAAGGTGGCCTTCGCACTGCATCAGCGTGATCTCGCGCTCGAGGTCTTGGGCCTTCTGCTCTTCGTCGCGTATCATTTGCCGCACTTTGGCTAGTGCGGACACACGCTGGCGCTTGGCCTCCAGTATCTCTTTCTGCCTCTGGAGATTGCGGTTCTTGAGGCGCAGGGCGTGCAGCTGTAGCTATTCTTCCGCTGAGACGCCGAGGACTTCGCCATCCTCGGTGAGGTCCGCGCCTTCCAGTGGGGCGAAGTCTGGGGATGGCTGCGATTGTCCTTCAGGGCCGCAGGTGCGGAAAGTGTCGTCTTCACAGGTGCGGGGAGCATTGTCTTCAGTGGCCTCTTGGTGGGTGGATTGGGTGAGGGCGAGGGCCTTGCCCTTTTTTGCGGTGAGCAGTGCTGCCTTCGCAGCCTCGTCAGCCTTCGGATTAGCTCTCTTGGGTGCCATCGCGGGTGGTTTTCTCGTAGCACGAACGGTGGGCGCCAAATGTTGGAACTTGCTCTCAGTCGCAAGGAGGCCAACGAGGGTGAACAGTGATGACAACAGGGTTACGTGCTAGAAAGCGATAGCTCTGTTGTTCTGGCCTCTCACGGGCACTGTGCAGGGGTATTTATAGGTACCTGAGCGCCCAGCGCCTTGTGCTAAGGACGCATGTGCCCTCAACTACCTAAGTTATCCCCAGAATATTCCCATAAAGCGGGGTTACATACTGTAATTACAGGGATGTCTTTACAAATTAGGCCCGTAACGCACGGCAGCCACGCAGGGCCCGTTACAATGGGCCGGATCGCACGTGGGCCTCTGAGCTGGACGAGGCCGCACCGTGGGATGACTTCGTCGCTGGTCTTCGTCTGGTGCCGATCAAGCGAAGGGTGTCCCTGCCTGTTTTGTCTGTTAGACCAGCGGCTGCAGCGAAGACTTCGAGCGAAGGGTAGCGTCTTTGCCTTCGCCCCAACACCTGTACACCAAACTCAATGACATCCCATATACTTTTGTGGAGTGAGGTTAGATGAAATCGCATTAAATCACTCCACCTTGCATAATCTTCACCATCAAAAGTTGGTGGTTTGCCTAATGGGACGGAAAGTAAAGGCGTATGTTTAGGAATGCGAGGATAGCGTAAGAGGATCTTACTAAACTTCTTGCGCTCATGGCGCTTAGAAGTAATGGATGGCGCGTCGAAGCCGGAGGTGGAAGGTGATGAAGTGTCGGTCTCGTAGTAGACCACCTTCCTCATCTTCTTTTTATTGTCGCCACTCCGATGCGACTTGTGGGAAGAGGATTTCTTCTCCTTCCCCTTCCCTTTGTTGCGGGACTCTTCCGATGTAGCCTTCCTGTGGCTTGTAGTGGGCTTGTCGCCGGTCTCCATCTCCTTCTTGGCGTGATCTCCCAACATCACTTCGAGCGGTTAGGCTCTAATGAAGCACCGGGCTCTGATACCGATTGAAAGTTGCCTAGAGGGGGGTGAATAGGGCGAAACTGAAATTTACAAACTTAATCACAACTACAAGCCGGATTAGCGTTAGAAATATAATCGAGTCCGAGAGAGAGGGTGCAAAACAAATCGCAAGCGAATAAAGATTGTGACACGCGGATTTGTTTTACCGAGGTTCGGTTCTCGCAAACCTACTCCCCGTTGAGGTGGTCACAAAGACCGGGTCTCTTTCAACCCTTTCCCTCTCTCAAACGGTCCCTCGGATCGAGTGAGCTTCTTCTTCTCAATCAAACGGGAACAAACTTCCCCGCAAGGACCACATACAATTGGTGTCTCTTGCCTCGGTTACAATTGAGTTGATCGCAAGTAAGAACGAAAGAAAGAAGCAACCCAAGCGCAAGAGCTCGAAAGAACACAAGCAAATCTCTCTCACTAATCACTATTGCTGTTGTGGAATTGGGAGAGGATTTGATCACTTGAGTATGTCTAGAATTGAATGCTAGAGCTCTTGTAAGTAGTTGAAGTGGGAAAACTTGGATGACTTGAATGAGGGGTGGTTGGGGGTATTTATAACCCCAACCACCAAACTAGCCGTTTGGTGGAGGCTGCTGTCGCATGGCGCACCGGACACTCCGGTGTGCCACCGGACACTGTCCGGTGCGCCAGCCACGTCACCAGGCCGTTGGGTTCCGACCGTTGGAGCTCTGTCTTGTGGGCCCGCCTGGCTGTCCGGTGGCGCACCGGACAAGTCCTGTAGACTGTCCGGTGTGCCACCCGCGCGTGCTCTGTCTTCTGCGCGCGCAGGCACGCATTTAATGCGTTGCAGTCGACCGTTGCGCGCGAAGTAGCCGTTGCTCCGCTGGCTCACCGGACAGTCCGGTGTGCACCAGACATGTCCGGTGAATTATAGCGGAGCGGATTCCCGAAGCTGGCGAGTTCAGAGTCGCTCTCCTCTGGGGCACCGGACAGTCCGGTGAATTATAGCGGAGCCCTTTGAAAATTCCCGAAGGTGAAGAGTTGGGCGTCGAGTTCCCTGGTGCACCGGACACTGTCCAGTGGCACACCGGACAGTCCGGTGCGCCAGACAAGGGCAGCCTTCGGTTATCCCTTGCTCTCTTTGTTGAACCCTTTTCTTGGTCTTTTTATTGGCTTAGTGTGAACCTTTGGCACCTGTATAACTTATAGACTAGAGCAAATTAGTTAGTCCAATTATTTGTGTTGGGCAATTCAACCACCAAAATCAATTAGGAAATAGGTGTAAGCCTAATTCCCTTTCACATCGCTTGCCAAACTTGTTGAGGTCGTTGTAGATCCTCGGTTTTAGTCCCTGCAAAATCATACCGTTGGCACGCTCCACCTGCCCATTCGTCATGGGGTGAGCTACGGCGGCCCAGTCCACACGGATGTGGTGGTCCTCGCAGAAGTCCAGGAACTTCTTCCCAGTGAACTGCGTGCCATTGTCGGTGATGATGGAGTTCGGGACCCCAAAGCGATGGATGATGTTTGTGAAGAACGTCACTGCCTGCTCAGACTACTGAGGGCACCTTCGATGGCCGAGGGCACCTCGGGCTGGGCCGAGGTCTCGTCGGGCTCGGGCGCATCGTCGAGTTTGACGGATGGTTGATGTATGTCCCTGCAGAAGACGTTCGGGGGAACCGTCGTCTGCCCGAGGCTATTTTAGCCAGCTCATTCGCAGTCTCGTTGTACCGTCGAGCAACATGGTTGAGTTCCAGCCCGTGGAACTTATCCTCCAAGCGCCGAACTTCGTTGCAATAGGCCTTCATTTTTCGATCGCGGCAATGGGAGTTCTTCATGACTTGGTCGATGACGAGCTGCGAGTCGCCCCGAGCGTCGAGGCGTCGAACCCCTAGCTCGACGGTGATGCGCAGCCCATTAACCAAAGCCTTGTACTCGGCCACGTTGTTTGACGCCGGGAAATGGATGCGAATCACGTAGCGCACATGTTTTCCGAGGGGTGAGATGAAGAGCAAGCCAGCACCTGCTCCTGTTTTCATCAGCGACCCATCGAAGTACATGGTCCAAAGTTCGGCTTAGATTGGAGCTGTCGGTAATTGGGTGTCGACCCATTCAGCCAGGAAGTCCGCCAAGGCTTGAGATTTTATGGCCTTCCGAGGAGCGAATGAATTGTCTCGCCCATGAGTTCCACTGCCACTTTGCTATCCTACCCGAGGCCTCTCGGCACTGGATGATCTCCCCCAGGGGGAAGGATGACACCACAGTCACCGGATGAGACTCGAAGTAGTGTCGGAATTTTCGCCGCGTCAGAATTACTGCGTACAGTAGCTTCTGGATTTGTGGGTAGCGGATCTTGGTCTCGGATAGCACCTCGCTAATGAAGTAGACCGACCTCTAGACGAGCAGTGCATGCCCTTCTTCTCGTCTCTCGACTACGATCGCGGCGCTGACCACCTGAGTGGTTGCGGCTACGTAGATCAAGAGGGCTTCTCCCGCAGCGGGGGGCACCAAGATGGGCGCATTAGTAAGGAGTGCCTTTAAGTTCCCGAGGGCTTCCTCGGCCTCGGGGGTCCAAGTGAAGTGCTCGACCTTCCTTAAGAGGCGGTACAAGGGTAATCCTTTCTCGCCGAGGCGCGAGATGAAGCGGTGTTGGAACTTGCTCTCAGCAGCAAGGGGGCCAACAAGGGTGAACAGTGGCGACAACAGGGTTATGTGCTCTGGGGCAATAGCTTTGTTAATCTCGCCTCTCACGGGCACTGTGCGGGGGTATTTATAGGTATCCAAGTGCCCAGCGCCTTGTGTTAAGGACGCATGTGCCCTCAGACACCTAGTTTATCCCCGGAATATTCCCATAAAGCAGGGTTACAAGCTGTAATTACAAGTATGCCTTTACAAATTAGGCCCGTAACACAAAGGCGGCCACGCAGGGCCCGTTACAATGGGCCAGATCACATGTGGGCCTCGGGACTGAATGAAGCCGAGTCGCGGGAAGGCGTTGCCGCAGGCCTTCGTCAAAGTGCTGAATGGAGCGAAGGGTGTCCCTGCCTGCTTTGTCTCTGTCAGACCAGCGACTGTGGCGGAGGCCTAGAGCGAAGGGTGGCGTCTTTGCCTTCGCCCCAACATTTGCCCTCCGAGGGACCAGTTCGACAAAGTCACCTGGTGCCGAAGACGTCGCTAGATGGCGGAGACGCTGCCCTCGCTCGAAGTGGTTCCGCGGGGGTTTTTGATGTGACCGTTGATGGACGGCGTACTGTTGGATTGCGGGTTTCCCGAAGCGTCGCGCTCTTTCGGATTGCGGGTTTCCCGAAGAGCCGCGCCCTGCCTATAAAAGGGGGCGGGGGTCGGCGCTGTTTGAACTCTGCCTTCCGCGCTCCGTATAAACCCTAGTCGCCCGCCGTCTTGCTGTTCCTCTTCTTCTGCTGCTCCTTTTGCTCGCCGGAGTTCTGGCTCGAGTGAAGCAAACCGCCCGCCGCCGCCGACGGTACGTAGCAATGCTGTCCTCTTCTTCTTCCGCCGACACCATGCCGCCGGCCGCCGCCTCGTCTGAGGAGACGTTGAGTAACGTGATGGTGGAGGAGTTGCGCGCCGGCGACTCTGTTGATTTCGGTGTGTCACGGATGACGTCAGCCCGCGTTGAAGATATGCAGCGGCTGGGCTACTTTGGCGGCGGAGTTGCTCGTGCTCCGGGGACGGAGGAAGTCCCCGAGCCGGAGGGTGAGTTGGTCGTTTTCGAGGCGTTCTTCTCCGCCGGTCTCCGCTTGCCTGCGCACCGGTTTGTTGGCGAAGTCCTGCGTAGATTCAACGTTCAAATACATCAGCTGACACCGAATGCTATGGTGGCGCTGGCGAAGTATGTCTGGGCGACGACTTCGTACGGCGGACAGCCGTCGGTTGAAGTTTTTGCGAAGAATTATTGTTTGCATTGGCAGAAGAGGATGGTGGGGGACGGAGTTGCCCAGTTCGGGTCATGCACATTCACGCCGAAGACCGGCAAGACCACAATGCCAGTAGTGGAGTTGGTTCCGTGCGCCCGCAACAAGTGGGGCAATTGGAATGAATTTTGGTTTTACGTTGCTGAGGGTACTGTCGAAGACCATGAGGGACTCCCCGTGTCTGAGATGTGCTCTCATTATTACTCTGCGTATCCGCCTTTTGAAGTGGCAGAAGAGGATGCAGACGAAGGGGCCCTTCGGTGCGCCGCCGGTCATAGCAGTGGGCGTGATTTAGTTGAAGAGTTCGTGGCTTACGGGGTCTGGCCTTTGGCGCACGGCTGGGCGCTGGGCGAAGTGTGCCCTCGCCAGATGCCCTTTCACGGAGGAAGGGTGGTGCGAAGTCCTGCCTTCGCACTGAATTTGCGAAACCGTGACCCGGCCGCCTTTGTGCGTGATGCGGAGGACTTGGCGGTACGGCTCGTGGGACGTTACGTGCCGAGGACGGAAGGCCAGCGCAGCTTTGATATCCGCGGGTCAAATGACCGTTTGAACAGGGTCTTCGAACTAAATCAACTGCCGTACGACGGCTACCCTGGTCAAGACGAAGCAGACCGCCGTGGGAAAAAACCGACGGTGGAGACTGGAGGCGACCCTGCGCTGGCGGCCACCCCCTCCTCAAAAAAGAGAAAATTAGGTACTGCGATGGGAGGACTTGGGGTGTCTGATAGTTTTGCTAGAGAGTTAATGAGGACGTGTGCGGCCCCGGGGGAAAGGATGTCTTCGCCCGAGCTCCGGGAGTCTTCGGCTCGGATGCTGAGGGTTACCGGGGGTTGTTGGCCTAGAAGTGTTCCTATCCCCTGCGCGGCTGAGGAGTACTGTTTTACATCTCGTATGGTTCATCGGTGGAAAGTTTTTCCTTACGGGCGAAATATCGGTGCTGTTGTGTGGGCAGAGATGGACAAGGATCGCCAAGGGGCAGCGCAAAAACGCCAGGCGACTGTCAGGGTTCACGAAGCTCGGCCGAAAAGGCAGCGGGGAACTGCGAAGGCTGCGGCCTCCGGCGGAGGCAAGCCGCCGCTGGCGGCGAAGGCGGGCGCCTCTGCACCTAGCAAGGCGCCGGAGGCAACGGCGGGCGCCGGGGGCTCCAAGCTAACGAAGGTGGTGCCGCCGGCCAGCGGAGTGACGGAGGCTTCGAAGGCGGCCCGAACGTTGCCGCCGCCGGGCAAACGCGTTGCCGACTTCGGCACCGAGATTAATGTGGACGATTATCTTGGGATAAGTCTTTATATATATATATATATATATATATATATATATATATATATATATATATATATATATATATATATATGTATATATATATATGTATATATATATATATGTATATATATATGTATATATATATATATTTTTAATTCGCTGATGCGTTGCAGGGTCGGACGAGGGCCAGCTTGCCATAGTTGCGCCTGCTGTGGCGATCGCGACGGTTGCGCTAGCGCCGAAGGCAAGGGGCGAGACCCTTGGCGCCGGAGGCGAGGTGTCGGCCCTCGCGATGGTCAGGGACGAGGCGGGCGTGGCGACCCGCCGGCTGAAGGGAGTGACGGAGGCGCTAAGTCAGGCGACGGAGGCGCTGAGTCAGGTCCGCTGAGCTATGCCCTCTCCACCCCCCCTTCTTTTTTTTGTTTTTTTTATTATTAAGGCCACGGCCTTACATGTGCACTGCAGGTGGCTGACTTCACCAGCCGTACTGCGTCGGGGGCCCTTACGGCAGCCTTGTCTGCCGAAGTCGAGAGACTTCGGACGCAACATGCTGATGCTGTCCGTGAAAAATCGGCCTCCGACAGCAAGTGCCGCAAATTGGCGGACAGGGTGGCCGCCCTGGAGAAGGAGAAGGCTGACCTCCGGCGCCAGCTGGCGGGGGAGAGGAGGGAGGCCAACGAAGCCATCGCCAAAGAGCAGGCTGCGCAGGCGGAGGCCAGGCTGGCGCGGGCGGAGGGCAATATTGCCAAGGAGCTCGCCGGAGAGCTGCAGGGGCGGCTTACTGCCCTGGAGAGCCGCGCGGAGGGGGCCGAGGCCGCGATGCGAGCGGAGGCCGAACGGACGCGCACGCAGCTCATGGCTGCATATCGCGAGCTGGGTGCGCGGACCGGTGACTTCGAGGTGCCGGAGCGAGAGGCCGGGCTTCGCTGTCTGGAATGGGTGCAGGAGGAGCTGCAGGAGCTCCCCACTGTCTTGGAGGGGTTAATGTCGTTCACCTCCCTGGTCACCTGCGAGGCGGCGATGAACGCACTCTCTCGCGAAGGGTGCCGGCACTTTGAGGCCCTCGACCAGGCAGATGAAGATTTTGGGCGAGATATCTTTGAGGTCGAAGACCCCGTGGTAAAGGAATCCGCCGGGGCCCTCTATGACCGGATGTGGGGTTCGTTCGGTCGTGAGGTGGTTAGGGAGCGGGCCGAGGCTGCGAGGGCTCAGGTAACGTTGTCGTTTGCTCGGCGTTTGCTAGATGTGGTCTGTGCGTGTGTTTGCTGAATTTTTGTGTGTTTTGTCTTAGGCGGAGCGCAGCGAGCGGGTGGACGACTTCGGGGCACTGAACAGCGCGCTGCCTGACCCGGAGACGACCCCCGCGGAGGCCGCGACTGGAGTCGCCCTGGGACCGACCCCGGAGACTGCGGAAGACGCACCGGGCGCCCCCGCATCTGCTGCGGCCGGCGAAGACCTGCCCCCAAAGGTGGCCGGAGGCACGCCTGATGCCCCCGCAGCTGCTGTGCCGAGCGCTGAAGATCCCGCGGCGGTGGTGGCGGAGGCATCGGCGGAGGCCTCAGCGGAGGCTCCCGCAGCGGCAGGGCCTTCGCAGGTGGCGTAGTGGGTGTTTAGGGTTGGGGAATTTTTTGATGTTGTACTGAATTTTGGTTGCTGCGCAGGTTCAAGATTTTGGGCCTACGCACGCAACCGCTACTACTGATTTTTTGGCGGCTTCGACCGCGGAAGATGGAAATGAATATGGTGGGTCTGTATCTGAGTTTTTTGATTTTACTGACTCTGGGAGCTCGGTTGAGTGGACTGAGGAGTCGTCGGAGGAGGACTTGGATTATTTTGCGGCCTTGGACGTGGCTGCGGCGGAGGCTGCGCCACACGCTGCGGACGCGCCAGACGTGCCAGGTCCTAGCACCGGGCGCCGACGGCGAAGGGCGGTTGCAAAGCGTAGGGTTAGTGCGGAGGAAGGGGCTCGGCTTCGCGTGAGTAGGGCTGGTCGGCAGGAGCTGCTGTCTTTGCCGGCCGCCGCGGGTGCAGGGGAAGGGGAGCTGCGAAGTCTTTTTGCGGGTGAGGAGCTTAGGATAATGTTATTTAATTATAGGGAGATGGGAATTATTCCTAAGGTTGAGCCAATGTAGAGTGTGGCGCCCTTGCTTGTATATGTGTAAAGGCTTGTAAGATGAAGTTGTGTGCCCTCGCGTGCCTGTGCCTGCGAGGGCGTTGTGTACTTTGTGTGGTATGGTTGGCTATGCTGTGCTGGTGTGATTATAGTCGGTCTTAGCGCTGATGGTTTTGATGCTGTCGTTTCTGCTTTGTTATACTAGTTCGACTGCGCCCTTAGGCGGCTTCTGCGCGGAGTCTTTACGATAGACTTCGGGTTTTTCGCATTTGTTGTGCTAGTCCGGCTGCACCCTTGAGTGACTTCTGCGCGGATAGTCTTCGCGATAGACTTCGGATTTTTTCCGCACTTGTTGTGCTAAGTCGGCTGCACCCTTAGGCGACTTCTGCGCGGATTGTCTTCGCGATAGACTTCAGATTTTTTCCGCACTTGTTGTGCTAAGTCCGGCTGCACCCTTAGGCGACTTTTGCACGGATAGTCTTCGCGATAGACTTCGGATTTTTTTTCCGCACTTGTTGTGCTAAGTCCGGCTGCACCCTTAGGCGACTTCTGCGCGGATAGTCTTCGCGATAGACTTCGGATTTTTTCCGCACTTGTTGTGCTAAGTCCGGCTGCACCCTTAGGCGACTTCTGCGCGGATAGTCTTCGCGATAGACTTCGGATTTTTTCCGCACTTGTTGTGCTAAGTCCGGCTGCACCCTTAGGCGACTTCTGCGCGGATTTGTCGCACGCGAGGGTGGCTAGCGCTTAGCCTCGCGGTGACTTCGAATTGGTCGAATGCCGAAGACCGTTGTCGCGGTCTTTTTTCGACACATGTTTTTGCGGGGGATTTTTGTCACATATATTACATGGCTCCGCCTCGTTAAAAACCTCACCCCCCGGGAGGAAAAGAGTGCGGGCCGGTACAAGATTGTTTGCGGCGAATTACAAGGGCGAAATCAGCCCTGATGAGTCAAACAAAAAATTTGTGAAGGTTGTCGATGTTCCAGGAGTGCTCCAGGTCCTCGCCATTTGGCGTTGTGAGCCTGTAAGCGCTGGGGGAAGCTTTTGACTTGACTATGAAGGGGCCCTCCCACTTGGGCTCCAGCTTGCCCTTGGACTCCGTCCGAGCTGTTCGGACGAGTACGAGGTCCC
Organism: Zea mays; assembly: GCF_902167145.1. Taxonomy (NCBI): domain Eukaryota; kingdom Viridiplantae; phylum Streptophyta; class Magnoliopsida; order Poales; family Poaceae; genus Zea; species Zea mays. The sequence continues at coordinate 3,021,527 of NC_050098.1, read as the reverse complement.
CCTCGCTGAACTCTCTCGGGATGACTGCGTGGTCGCGCCAGGCTTTGGTCTGGGCTTGGTATTTGTTTAGGGCCTGTAGGGCGAAGACCCGGTCTCCGTCAATGAGATCTTTTGAAGTTGGCTCGTCCACGTCGGGGACGGCTGACGGAACTGTACGCGGGGACCCATGCTTTATTTCTTGCGGGGTCATTGCCTCCGATCCGTATAGAAGGCGGAAAGGAGTGAACCCGGTCGCCCTGCACTCAGTTGTGTTTAGCGCCCAGACTGCCTCCGGTAACAAATCGGTCCATCTGCCTTTTTTTCATCGAGGAGCATCTTCTTGACAGCTGTGAAGATTTTCCCATTGGCACGCTCCACGACCCCGTTGGACTGCGGATGATAGACTGAAGCGAAGGCAAGCTTGGTGCCGATGGAGAAACAAAAATCCTTGAAATCTTGGCTGTCAAACTGCTTGCCGTTGTCAACTGTTAGCTCGGACGGTACTCCGAAGCGGCAAACAATGTTCTGCCAAAAGAATTTTTGGGCAGTCTTTGATGTGATTGTGGAAACAGCCCTCGCTTCAATCCATTTGGTGAAGTATTCGACGGCTACGAAGGCGAACTTAAGGTTCCCCTGAGCGGTGGGCAGGGGCCCGACAATGTCCAGGCCCCAGCGCTGGAGAGGCCATGTATGGGCGATCAGCTTTGTATATTGCGAGGGGTTGCCTGACCGAGGGGAGAACTTCTGGCAGGCTTCGCAGGACCTTGTGACTCGATTTGCGGCGCAGATCATTGCAGGCCAGTAAAACCCTTGTCGGATCACCTTGGCTGCCAGGGCCCTTGGCCCTGCGTGCGAGCCGCATGTGCCACTGTGGACTTCGCGTAGGATCTGCATGCCTTCGGTTTCGGTGACGCATTTGAGCATTAGCTGACTGACCCCTTTCTTGTATAGTTGGCCCTCGATCAGTGCGAAGTCCCGGCTTCGATGTCTGAGGCGCTTTGCCTCACTGACGTCGGTTGGATGATAGTACCCCTGTAGGAACAGGGTTATTGGTGCCCTCCAGTCTTCGGTCATGATTAGGTTGACTATACGGTGGCCCTCGCTATCATTAGTTATCTGGAGCCCTTCGGGGCTCCGGACGGCTGGCGTGCCGATGGTGTGAAAAAACACGTCGGAGGGCAGGGGCTCGCCCCTGGCGGCGACCTTGGCTAATGCATCGGCCTCCTCGTTCTTGGCCCTATCCACATGCTACAGGGTGAATCCCTTGAATTGTCTCTCGAGACTTCGGATAGCCGCGAGGTATTGCATGAGCGCGGGGTCTTTTGCTGCATAGTCTTTCTCGACCTGGCCGGCAACTATCTTGGAGTCTGTCTTGATGATACATGTGGTGACTCCGAGGGCCCTTAGCTTGCGGAGGCCGAGGATAACCGCTTCATACTCTGCTATATTGTTTGTACATTTGTCGGATTCCAGAGCGAAGTTGAGGCGTGCTGCATATCTGTGTTTGACTCCGGCTGGTGAGGTGACGACTGCAGCGACGCCTGCCCCCGCATGGCACCATGCGCCGTCGCAATGGATGGTCCAGATCTTCTCTGTGGACGGGTCCGGCTGTGTTACTGGCCCAGTCCAGTCGACGACGAAGTCTGCCAGGACTTGCGACTTGATGGCTGTCCTGGGCTCGAAGCTGATGTGGTAGCCGGAGAGTTCGGCTGCCCACTTGGCAATCCTCACTGATGCCTCCGGGTTTCTGAATAGTTCGCCGAGCCCCCTGTCTGAGGTGACTCGGACCTTGAATGCTTCAAAGTAATGGCGCAGTTTGCGCGAGGACATAACAACTGCGTAGGCGATCTTCTCCAGCTCTGTCATGTTGCATTTGGACGGTGTCAGGACTTCGGAGACATAGTAAACAGGGCACTGTCTGACTGCGCCCTCGACTGTCTGCTCCTGCACTAGTGCCGCGCTGACCGCGTGCGGCGAAGCCGCGACGTAGAGCAATAGGGGGAGCGAGGAGTCGGGGCTTGTGAGGATGGCCAATTCCGTCAGGTACTGTTTTAGTGAGGCGAAGGCCGCTGCTTGCTCCGGTCCCCAGGCGAAGTCTTTCGCTCCGCGGAGTGTTTTGAGGAAGGGGAGACTTCGCTCGGCGGACCTGGAGATGAATCTGTTGAGAGCGGCCAGTCTGCCTGTCAGACGCTGGACGTCCCTGGCGGACTGTGGGGGCGACATGCCGACGATGGCCTGGATCTTGGTTGGGTTGGCCTCGATGCCGCGGTGCGACACCAGGTAGCCCAATATCTTGCCCTGACGAACACCGAAGACGCGTTTTTCCGGGTTTAGACGGAGTCGTGCATCTCGCATGTTCGCGAATGTCTCGGCCAGGTCGGCGAGATGGTCCTCCTTATTCTTGCTGGCGACGACGATGTCGTCCACATATGTAAATATATTTCTGCCGACCTGCCCTTTGAGTACTGTTTTGGTGAGTCTGGAGAAGGTGGACCCGGCATTCTTGAGACCCTCCGGCATTCTGACGAAGCAATAAGTGTCGAAGGGTGTTATAAAGCTGGTGCTAGCCTTGTCTTCCTCCTTCATGTATATCTGGTGATAGCCGGAGAAGCAGTCGAGGAGAGACATGACCTCGCATCCGGCCGCGCTATCGACTATTTTGTCGATCCGTGGCAACGGGAAATTGTCCTTTGGGCAGGCCTTATTGAGGCTGGTGAAGTCTATGCACATTCGCCATTTCCCGCTTTTTTTCTGCACCATTACAACATTGGAGAGCCACGTGGGGTAAGCCACTGGCTCGATGAATTTAGCCTCCAGGAGGCGGTGCACCTCCGCCTTGGCGGCCTCTATCTTTTCGTCTGACATTTTGCGAAGCCTCTGCTTTTTGGGTCGCACCGAAGGGTCAATTCCCAAGCTGTGCTCGATTATGGATCGGCTGACTCCGACCAGATCGAGGGCGGACCAGGCGAAGACATCTTTATTCTTGGCCAGGCAGCAGAGAAGTCTCTCTTCTTCAAGTGAGGTGAGGTCTTCGCTGATAGTGACTGTCTGCTTGGGCGTGGCCTGATCGAGAGGGACAGTCTTGGTCCCGTCCTGGCTCTGCAACTGTGCCTTGTCGTGCTGCTTATCGGTTGGGCTGGCGGGCGCGGGGGCCTCGCGCTGGGTCGTGAGACAGTGTACGTTCCTCTGGCCAGGCACGAAGTCCCGCTCTATGTTGCGCGCCGTCTGCTGGTTGCCGTAGATTGTAATGGCACCTAGCGGACCTGGTATCTTCATACATAGGTACAGCCCATGGATGGCAGCTTCGAACTTATTGATGGAGCCCCGGCCCATGATGGCGTTGTATGGATATACCATGTCGACAATGTCGAAGGTTACTTGCTCACTTCGGGCATTGGGTGCTACACCGAAGGAGAGGGGCAACTCTATCTTGCTAACTGGAAAGGTGCCCTTGCCGCCGAAACCATACAAGGGGTTGTCCGAAGGCTTCAGCAAGCTGTGGCTTATACCCATGCGGTCGAAGGCATGGAGGAAGATGATGTCCGCCTGACTGCCGTTGTCGACTAGGACTTTGTGTAAGTCCCAGCCTGCCACGCTGCAATTGATGACCATAGCGTCGATGTGGGGGGCGCTGCGCAGGTCGACGTCTCGTGCGTCGAAGGTTAGCGGTATGTGGGACCACTTCGTCTGCACGACTGGGCCAGTGACGGCGACGTGGTTGATGCTGCGGTAGTGGTCCCGCTTCTGCCGCTTGGTGTCGAAGTCGGTGCTGGAGCCCCCTGTTATCATGTGAATGACTCCGCGATATGGTTGATCGGCGAAGTCTTCCTGTTTTGGGGCATGGGGGATGTTTTGATGTTGCTGGTGTGGCGGTGGGGGTGGAGGAGGTACGATTTGCACTTCCTGATGGTGTTGGTAAGCGTGGTGCGGTGGATGCGGAGCGGGAGCGTGGATATATGGTGGAGGAGGTGGTTGGTAATTATGCGCGACAATTCTGGGATTGTCGGCTGGCTGCGCCCGCGCCATTCTGTCTCTGGTTGCCTTCGTCTCGGGGCAGTCTTTGGTTTGGTGGGCGCAGTCTTCGCCGTGGAAAAGGCAGTAGAACCGGCGTGGCGGCTGCGTGCGCCCTCGGCCCCTGCCACGAGTTCCATTTCCGCGGCCCTGGGGGGGATATTCCTGGCGACGAGGGGGGTCCGCAGCAGGCTGCTGGTTGGCGATGTTGTGCACTTGCTGCTGACTGCGGCCATCTCGACCGGAGTCTGGCTGCGGAGTCCTCGTCCACGTGCGGCTGGACTGCGGGGCATCTTTGGGTTTCCGCTGTGACTCAACCTTGCGCTGGTGGAGCTCTTCGGATTTGGCATATTTTTCGAAGAGCTGATATAGCTCCTGCAAGCTCTTGGGTGGATCTCTGATACAGTGGCTGTAGAGGACGCCGGCCCGAAGGCCGTTGATGGCGTAGTGGATAGCGATCTGATCATCGACAGAGGGCAGCTGTGACTTGAGTGTTAAGAATTTGCGGTAGTACTCCCTCAGAGTCTCCTTTTCCAGCTGTTTGCAAAGCGAGAGCTCGGCCAAGGCGTCGGTGTCTGGGCGGTACCCTTGGAAGTTGAGCAGGAATTTGTCCCTGAGACTTCTCCACGAATCAATGGACAACGGAGGCAATCTGGTGAACCAGGTGAGTGCTGGGCCCTCTAGGGCGATGATGAAAGACTTCGCCATTGTGGCGTCGTCCCCTCCGGCGGATGCAACGGCGACCTGATAACTCATTATGTATTGCGCCGGGTCGGTGCTGCCGTTGTACTTGGGATACGCCCCTGCTCGAAAGTTGGCTGGCCAAGGCGTCACTTGCAGGTGTGGCGCCAGGGGACTTCGCTCGTCGAGGTAGTTGACCCCTTGGAATGGCGCGCCGTGTTGGGAGGCGTAGTCATGGTGGGGGAAACGCGGGTTCTCCGGCTGCGCCCGGTGTTGCAGGGGTGGGCCATGTTGCAGGCCGAGGTGGCCTTCGCGCGTGCCCTCCGGTTGCGCGCGCTGTTGGAGGGGTGGCTCTTGCTGTAGACCGAGGTGGCCTTCGCGCTGCATCAGCGCGATCTCGCGCTCGAGGTCTTGGGCCTTCTGCTCCTCGTCGCGTATCATTTGCCGCACCTTGGCTAGTGCGGACACACGCTGGCGCTTGGCCTCCAGTATCTCTTTCTGCCTTTGGAGGTTGCGGTTCTTGAGGCGCAGGGCGCGCAGCTGTAGCTGTTCTTCTGTTGAGACGCCGAGGACCTCGCCGTCCTCGGTGAGATCCGCGCCCTCCAGTGGGGCGAAGCCTGGGGGCGGCTGCGATTGTCCTTCGGGCCCGCAGGTGCGGAAGGTGTCGTCTTCGCTGATGCGGGGAATATTGTCGTCGGTGGGCTCTTGGTGGGTGGATTGGGTGAGGGCGAGGGCCTTGCCCTTTCTTGCGGCAAGCAGTGCTGCCTTCGCAGCCTCGTCAGCCTTCGGGTTAGCTCTCTTGGGTGCCATCGCGGGTGGTTTGGTCGTAGCACGAACGGTGGGCGCCAAATGTTGGAACTTGCTCTCAGCAGCAAGGGGGCCAACAAGGGTGAACAGTGGCGACAACAGGGTTATGTGCTCTGGGGCAATAGCTCTGTTAATCTCGCCTCTCACGGGCACTGTGCGGGGGTATTTATAGGTATCCAAGTGCCCAGCGCCTTGTGTTAAGGACGCATGTGCCCTCAGACACCTAGTTTATCCCCGGAATATTCCCATAAAGCAGGGTTACAAGCTGTAATTACAAGTATGCCTTTACAAATTAGGCCCGTAACACAAAGGCGGCCACGCAGGGCCCGTTACAATGGGCCAGATCACATGTGGGCCTCGGGACTGAATGAAGCCGAGTCGCGGGAAGGCGTTGCCGCAGGCCTTCGTCAAAGTGCTGAATGGAGCGAAGGGTGTCCCTGCCTGCTTTGTCTCTGTTAGACCAGCGACTGTGGCGGAGGCCTAGAGCGAAGGGTGGCGTCTTTGCCTTCGCCCCAACAAGCGGCTCAGAGCCGCAAGGCATCCCATGACCCTTTGTACTCCTTTCAAATCTTTGATAGGTCCCATGTTGGTGATGGCCGCGATTTTCTCCGGGTTGGCCTCTATGCCCCACTCGGAGACGATGAACCCCAGGAGCATGCCTCGGGGGGACTCCGAAGACACACTTCTCGGGATTGAGTTTTACGCCTTTCGCTCTCAGACACTTGAATGTTGTCTCAAGGTCGGAGAGGAGGTCGGAGGCTTTCTTGGTCTTGACAACGATGTCATCGACGTAAGCCTCGACCGTTCTGCCGATGTGCTCCCCGAACACATGGTTCATGCACCTTTGGTATGTTGCACCTGCATTCCTCAAGCCAAATGGCATAGTAGTATAACAATATATGCCAAAAGGTGTGATGAAAGAAGTCGCGAGCTGGTCGGACTCTTTCATCTTGATTCGGTGATAACCTGAATAGGCGTCGAGGAATGACAGGGTTTCACACCCAGCAGTGGAGTCCACAATTTGATCGATGCGAGGCAGAGGGTAGGGAACCTTCGAACATGCTTTGCTTAGACCAGTGTAGTCTACGCACATCCTCCATTTCCCACCTTTTTTCTTTACAAGCACAGGGTTAGCTAACCATTCGGGATGGAATACCTCTTTGATGAACCCTGCAGCCATCAGCTTGTGGACCTCCTCGCCTATGGCCCTGCGCTTTTCTTCATCTAAACGGCGCAGGTGCTGCTTCACGGGTCGGGCGCCGGCTCGGATATCCAGCGAGTGCTCGGCGACATCCCTCGGTACGCCGGGCATGTCCGAGGGACTCCACGCAAAAGTTTCGGCGTTTGCGTGGAGAAAGTCGACGAGCACTGCTTCCTATTTGTGATCGAGCCCGGAGCCGATCCTAACTTGCTTGTAGGCGTCATTGCTGGGGTCGAGAGGGACGGACTTAACCGCCTCGGCCGGTTCGAAGTTGCCGGCGTGGTGCTTCGCATCAGGCACCTCCTTGGAGAGGCACTCTAAGTCGGCGATGAGGGCCTCGGACTCGGCGAGGGCCTCAGCGTACTCCACGTCGCATTCGTACGCGTGTCGGTACGTGGATCTGACGGTGATGACCCCGTTGGGGCCTGGCATCTTGAGCTTGAGGTACGTGTAGTTGGGGACGACCATGAACTTGGCGTAGCACGGTCTCCCCAGGACCACGTGGTAGGTCCCTCGGAACCCGACCACCTCAAACGTGAGGGTTTCCCTGCGGAAGTTGGAGGGAGTTCCGAAGCAGACAGGCAAATCAAGTTGCCCAAGGGGCAAGACGCGCTTACCGGGGACAATCCCGTGGAAGGGTGCCGCACCGACCTGGATCGTGGACAGATCTATCCCCAAGAGTCCCAGGGTCTCGGCGTAGATGATGTTGAGGCTGCTGCCTCCGTCCATGAGGACCTTGGTGAGCCTAGCGTTGCCGATGATAGGGTCGACAACGAGCGGGTACCTTCCTGGGCTCGGTACGCAGTCGGGGTGGTCGCCTTGGTCGAAGGTGATGGGCTTGTCGGACCAGTCTAGGTAGACTGGCGCTGCCACCTTCACCGAGCAGACTTCCCGGCGCTCCTGCTTGCGGTGTCGAGCCGAGGCGTTCGCCACTTGCCCACCGTAGATCATGAAGCAGCCGTGGACCTCCGGGAACTCCTCTTCCTTGTCGCCCTCCTTCTTGTTGTTGCCTTGGTCCTTGCCACCTTCCGCCGGGGGCCCGGCCTTATGGAAGTAGCGCCGGAGCATGACACATTCTTCAAGGGTGTGCTTGACGGGACCCTGGTGGTAGGGGCACGACTCCTTGAGCATATTATCGAACAAGTTGGCCCCTCCGGGAGGCTTCCGTGGGTTCCTGTGCTCGGCAGCAGCGACGAGATCCGCGTCGGTGGCATCGCGCTTTGCTTGCGCCTTCTTCTTGGCCTTCTTCTTCGTGCCACGCTGGGCGAACGCCTCGGGGACGTCTTCCTTCTGCTTCTCCTCAGGCTGCTTGTCCTTCCGGAAGATGGCCTCGACCGCCTCCTGACCAGAGGCGAACTTGGTGGCTATGTCCATCAATTCGCTCGCCTTGGTGGGAGTCTTGCGCCCTAGTTTGCTCACCAGGTCGCGACAAGTGGTGCCGGCGAGGAACGCCCCGATGACGTCCGAGTCGGTGATGTTGGGCAGCTCGGTGCGCTGCTTTGAAAACCGTCGGATGTACTCTCGCAGGGATTCCCCTGGCTGCTGGCGGTAGCTTCGGAGATCCCATGAGTTCTCAGGGCGCATGTACGTACCTTGGAAGTTTCCAGCGAAGGCCTTGACCAGGTCGTCCCAGTCGGAGATCTGCGCGGGAGGCAGATGCTCCAGCCATGCCCGGGCAGCGTCGGAGAGGAAGAGAGGGAGGTTGCGGATGATGAGGTTGTCGTCGTCCATCCCTCCCAGCTGGCATGCCAGCCGGTAGTCCGCAAGCCACAACTTCGGCCTTGTTTCCCCCGAGTACTTGGTGATGGTAGTCGGGGCCCGGAACCGAGCCGGGAACGACGCCCGTCGTATGGCCCGGCTGAAGGCTCGCGGACCTGGTGGTTCAGGCGAGTGACTCCGATCCTCCTCACTGTCGTAGCGTCCTCCGCGCCTGGGGTGGTAGCCTCGGCGCACCTTCTCTTCGAGGCGGGCTCGACGGTCGCGGCAGTGGTGCTCGTTGCCAAGGCGATCCGGGGCTGCAGGCGTCCCGTCCCGCGTGCGCCCGGTGCGGACCGAGGCCTCCTGCATGAGTCAGGAAGTCATTGCGTGATGCTCCGAGGGGCACCCTTGCCTTCGGGAGGAAGAGCTCTCGGCTCGTCGGACCACTGCGTCTTCCAGGAGACCCTTGAGTTCGCCCTGGATGCGCCGCCCCTCGCTGGTGGATGGCTCCGGCATTGCTCAGAGTAGCATTGCCGCTGCAGCTAGATTCTTGCCGACCCCGCTGGAGGCCGGGGGCAGCCTTGCCCTGGCATCGTCAACGATACGGCGTTGGACGTCCTGGGCCCGATGACGCGCTTCTCCGACGAGTGCTCGGCCTGCCCACTCTTGCTCGACGTTTTGCCGGAGCTACACAAGTTGCCCTGCTTCCTCGTCGAGCTTGGCCTGCATCTCGCAGATTTGCTCGAGCTGTGTGTCTTGACCCCCCACAGGGACTGGGACCACAGCTAGCTCCCGCGGGATGTCAACGCGAGAAGCAGGCCTAGGGGGATCGTCATCCTCCGGCATACCGAGGTGGTTGCCTTTGTCGCGATCCCCAGATCGACGTGGAAACATTCGCGACTTGGGCCACAACCTTTGTCGTCAAGGCTGTGGCCATCGTCAGAGCAACCGGAGAGGCAGTAGTCACATGTGGTCATGAAGTCTCGCATGGCACTGGGATCACGGAGCCCGGACAAATCCCAACCGGAGTCGGGGTCGTCTTCTTCCTCGGAACCCGGGAGCCCGTAGGTTGAGACGGCCGTCAGTCGATCCCAGGATGACCACATATGGTACCCGGAAGGTTAGGATATGCCTTTATGAAAGCGCTTACCGAAGCGGGGTCGCTTGGTGGATCGAAGCTGAATCTAAAAGGGACAGGGTGGAAAACAGATGGTACCTTTTGATCGATGGACGGTGGTGAAGTCGCGTCGGGGACGGAATGCACCGTCATCTCAGGTACGAGGCTAACGCCCAGCAAGTCCTTCGCGAGTGTGTTGGCGTCATCAGTCCGCTTGGGGTTGGCACGTTGCGGGGAAACGACATCTGTCATTGTCTCAGGTGCGAGGACAATGCCCGACATGTCCCCCGCTGGGGTGCCGGCGTCGTCGACTCGCTCGACAGCCGATGAGGTGCCGCCTCCTGCCTGGCCACGGTTGCCCCGTCTCCTCCTCCTGCGACGAGGAGGGTGGCGGGGCAAACCCGGATGCTGCTCTTCCGCCACGGGGGAAGACGTCGTTGAGTTCGCCGCCGCCAGGCGAGCTGACGACCGTCGTTGTTGTCGTGCTGCAAGGGGAGGAGTACCATGTCGTAGCTGCCGTCGCATGACATGAACTCGAGACTCCCGAAGCGGAGCACCATCCCGGGCTGAAGAGGTTGCTGAAGGCTACCCATCTGGAACTCAACGGGAAGGTGTTCGTTAACACGCAGCAGTCCCCTACCTGGCGCGCCAACTGTCGGCGTTTCGGACCTGGGGGACCCTCAACCGAGCCGACCAGTGAATTTATTGCTGCGTGCCCCTGCCCAGATGGATTGGCGCAAGGTGGAACACAAGGGGGAATGCGGCTTGTATTATCTCGCACCGGGGGTGCTCGTAGTAGGGGTTACAAGCGTCGCGAGAGAGAGAGAGAGAGTCTCGCGACAGTCGTCTTCTCCCCCCTCGCTCTCCTCTTCCTCGTGGAAGGCCCTGGACCTCCCCTTTTATAGATGTAAGGAGAGTGTCCAGATGTACATTGGGGGTGTAGCTATGTGCTACGTGGCTAGCGGAGAGGTGCCTGAGCCCTGTGTACATGATAACGTGGCCGTCGAAGAGACGCTTGAGCCTTGTAGAAGCACAGCTGTCGGCGTAGCACGGATCCTGCTGACGTTTCCTTGCTTCCGTAGGGGCCTGAGAACCACCGACGTCATGGACGCACGCGGGGAACCATCATTACCTGTTACCGGGGTAAGCTAGATAGGACGCCGGTCTTGTTCCTTCGTAGCCTGAGCTAGCTAAGAGTAGGGTAATGATGTATCCCCTGCGGCACGGTTGGTCCGAGCCCAAGGTCGGGCGAGGCGGAGACTCTTCCCGAGACCGAGGCCGGGGTCGGGCGAGGACATGACTCCTCCTGAGGCTGAGGCTGAGACTGAGGCCGGGGGTCGGGCGAGGCAGAGCTCCCTGTCGCGCCCGAGGCTGAACTTCGGTTGTTGTCAGTCTTACCCCGGTGGTTGGCACAGCAGTCGGAGCGGGGTGAGCGGCGCTGTTCTCCTGTCAGATCGGTCAGTGAAAGGGCGAAGTGACTGCGGTCACTTCGACCTTGCCGACTGAGGCGCGCGTGTCAGGATAAGGTGTCAGGCGATCCCCGCATTAAATGTGCATGCGATACGGTCGGTTGGTGAGGCGATTTGGCCAAGGTTGCTTCACAACGAAGTCTGCCCGAGCTGGGCTTCAGGCGAGCCGAGGGTGCGCCCACTGCTTGAGGAGGCCCTCGGGCGAGGCGTGAATTCGTCTGGGACTACGGTTCCTGCCCGAGGCTGGGCTCGGGCGAGGTCGCGTCCCTTGGGTAGACGAAGCCTTGACTTAAACCGCACCCATCAGTTTTTATGGTTTGTTCTGCGGGTGTTTACCAGCTGTGTTTAGGAGTGTTGGGGGTACCCCTAATTACGGTACCCGACAACATTAATCTGTCCTTGGTCATCGATGCCAGAAGAACCATATGTCTTGGCCACTCGACTATTAGTGATGATAATTTGTGATAGAAATATGAAGATCTTGTGGAGATCTGTTGTATCCTCTCTAGTCCTGATGACTTCTTCGTATGAGATCAGTACTATTTGTTGTTGAAGATTGGTCCTAGATGAATATCGGTCTTGTTTCGCTCTTGCCAAGCAGATATCGCCGTTTGTTTAGTCGAAAGCTTAGCAATTAATGATTTTTCTTAGATAATACAAATTCTTGACCTTATATGTTCTATTTTAAAGCTTCTATTTTTGCTGAAAATTGAAGAGATCGAAAATAGTGCTTTATAGAACAAATCTGTGTATAATATGAGAAGAAAAGTTTGCCCTGTTGGCAGATATTGCCGTTTGCTTCTATTTTCATAAAGCAGAAAGAGGCCAAAGGTCCAACCCTACATGCCATGTCTCGTGTGTTCTCTGAGTGTGTTCGTTGTTGGGAAAGGGAACAAACTTATACGACTTATCGCGCCTCTACTGTTGGCGGGTGGGAAGTAAGAGTGTGTTTGGTTTGAGGAATGAAGTGATCTATCTTCTTCTCACTCCTCACTTTTTTATTTGGTTTGTGGAATAGAATGAGTTGATCCATCACCACCTCATTCCTCATAAGCTAATAATTAGTATATACATGAGGAGTGGGTTGATTCCACCAAAATTGATGGAATGAACTTATGATGCATCACCTCATGAAGTATAGAGTGACTTCATAAACCAAACACGCCATAAGTGGATCTGCTGATCCGTATACGTAGTTCTCAACAGTTGGGTCGCTGCTATGTGGCCGTACAGCCCAAGAGCCAAGCCTTCAATTTCATTCGACTTGGAGAGTCCAGTTCGGTGTTGGGCTTGGGCCGCAGATGGAGATAACGAAACATTCACTTCACAGACTGACACAACGCACAAGGGATTCTGATTCGATTTCAGAAAAGAGAGAGACATATTATCTCATTTATATTCCGACACTCTGGCGGCTACCTCCTGCGGCTGCACGGCCACCGGCGCCGCTGCCTTCATGCCCTTCTCCTGATCGGCGGCGGCGGCAGGGCCATGCGCTTGCGCCTCTGCACCGGCTGCCGCCCCGTGGTCTCTCCTGTAGATGCAGTACAGCAGCAGCTGAAGGACGCCCACCGGGACGCCGATGAAGTTCGGCGACTGCACCGCACCGACCGGGTCAAAAGCAAGCAAGCAAACGGAATCGACAGGACCAGACGACCCAGATGGTTTTTCTGCTAACCGCGATGAAGAGGTCCCTGCCGAGCAGCCCGTACGCCATCCAGAGCGCGCTGGACAGGAAGGAGAAGAGCGAGAGGGAGAACGGCATGAACTCCACGCTCTTCGTCGCGATGACTCGCTTCTGCATGCAGTAGCGATCGACAGGGGTCGTTGGGCTCCAGCCAGAGATTTTAGTGCCAGCAGATGCTGTGAAGTAAAGCGGGAAATCAGCAGGGGGGAGGGGGTTGGGCGATCGATAGATACTGACAGCGGCCACCATTGGAGAGGTGTACATGGACACGGAAGCCACCAGCCCGACGCTGCCCACGAACGCCTTGCGCGAGCGGTGCGTGCGCGCCGCGAAGCTCGACAAGGCCGCCGTCAGGCCGAACAGCGCCAGGGCAGGAAGCACCAGCTGCAAGGCAAACCTCTGCATGCAGACGGAAGAGGTAGTAGACCACAATCAGAGATTCACAGGATGGGATAAGCCTGCATATGCTAGCTGATCCCTGGGTCTTAACAACAGCAGCTCTAGCCAGCACTTGGACTTGGACTTGCCTTCTTCTCCGCCGGTGCGAACCGTAGGTATATGGCGATGAAGGCGACCTCGAGCAGGATGCCCAGGCCGTTGATGGTGGCCACGGGCAGGTTCTCCCACCCGGAGCTCACCACCGGGAGGCCGTACCAGGTGTACAGCAGGCAGTTGAGCAGCGCTAGGATGTATGGCACGCAGGAGAATTCCTCCACGTTGCCCTTCCTTATCACCCATCTGAACGTCAGTCTGAGCATGTGCGTGCAGGTGAATAGGTGATTAATATAGTTCAGAATCGAATATATACATAAATATACTCCATCCGTTTCAAAACAATATTCATTTTATCTCTTGATTTTTAGGTTTATATTCAAATGAATGATGACGAATCTTGTCACATATAGAAAACATGTGCATCAAATATTATATGGGTTTATTAATTACTTAATACGAATTTTAATTTGAGACCAAGAGAGTAGTAATTAATATAATTTAAGATATATATACATACATAGGGGTTGTGTAGAGGAGCATGGAAGCAGCATTTCCTGCAAGAGAGAGACAGATTGGCATGTGTGCATAGAATATGTTGTCATTCAAGAAATAGTGATGTGATCTGAACAGCATGTAGTTGTACATGTGATTGAACTACACACACCTAGGATTCCTACTGCTACACGAACTGTATCTGGAACCATTCTCGACAAGGTTTCCACTCGATCTCCGAACTACTGATGAGCAAGCTAGGGCCTGAGAAATGTGTCGATAGATCGATGGGCTGGCTGCCTGTGTTGCATTGCATGCATGTTCGCCTGAAGCGGAGGCAACCAGCAATTTATACTGCCCCTGCTGAGCCCTGAGGCGGCATGCACACCTGGATTGCATTGCACAATGAGTGGCCGTAGTAGCTCAAAGAAGCAAAAGGCATGTGTTAACCCGAGGGAAAGGATGGCCGTCTGTTTCATGCACTAGCAGGAGAAAGAGATGAAGTGATCGTTGAGTGGATCACCAGCCGTGAGAATTGCATTATATATATATTGGCTTGGGAAAATTAATGAAGGTCTGACGAACTAATAGGTTGAACACGTACGCTTACTCTGAATCCACATCAGCGCACTTGTTCAGCGATGATGCGTCACCAAACACAACTGTGGATTCAGGATGAGAATGCAGCACTGATGGAAAGCACATTATTGTGCTCCGTTGGTGTGCATTATGCAGCATTGTTTATTGATCACCAAGGGTAGAGGGGCTGGTGCATTGCATGTCAGGCTCTGCTCAGCTAATGGTATTGTGAGGGCGCACCATGAATTGCTAAGGACTCTAGCTACTATATATAAATGACCGCACGTCGCAGTGTCGCTTGCACTGTTGTAAAACTAACTAAAAACTAGCATAAAACTTGTGCTAACGCTACTATCCCAAAGAAGACAGAGAATGAGAGAGATTGATGGCGATGGTGGCACGTGCACTGCATGAGAGGGGCGACAAGGTAGAGGTAAGGCCGTAAGGGGGAGGCTAGGGGCGGCAGATTGAGTTGCGGCCTCGCGAGAGAGATAGAGAGACATTGGGATGAAGGATAATTTAAATAATATTGTCTTATTAGATTTTAGTGGGTAGTAAGGGAGATAAGTTATTCAGCGATCTTAATCATTAACGTTTTTATAGCTTTCAGTTCGCATGCTATTTGTTTGGTGGATTTATTTGAGGTTATGAGCGTGCGGAAACTTTGTTGGATGTGTTTTGCAAAGTTTAAATTAATATTGCATTGTGGTGCATTATATAGTAGTATAGATATACATGTGTAACCATGGGCAGCCGTAGACTAGACGACGGATTAATTTGCATGCTCCGGTCCGGCTTCTCAATGGATGCCTTTTTGCGTTGTGTTGGTAATGGACCTCGCGTCAGCTGTGTGCTCCGTTGAGTGTTGACCATCGGTCAGCGAATTTTGATCTATCGTCGGTCAAGACGCAATAAAGTTTGTGTTGTTTAGAATGAACTGCCGTACTATTAAGAGAGGAGTTTAACTAAGCAATCCGGTCTTCTAGCACCACTAGGTGTTGGAATCATATGTGTTACACATACGAGAAAGGACACACGTGAGAGCAAGCAAATACATTTATCATAAACACTTTGAAATAGACAAACTTTGCTCTGCCATGTTTGAC
This sequence comes from Zea mays, assembly GCF_902167145.1. Lineage (NCBI taxonomy): Eukaryota > Viridiplantae > Streptophyta > Magnoliopsida > Poales > Poaceae > Zea > Zea mays. The sequence continues at coordinate 3,006,205 of NC_050098.1, read as the reverse complement.
AAAATATTTAAGAGTTAGTGCCCTTGAGAAGAGATTAGAAAATGCTCTCGATATAGTTTTTCAATAAGCACCATACAATTCGATGGCACACCGGACATGACATGACACCTGATACGAAGCCATCTTGTTTTTACTTCACATATTTCAGCCAAACATAATAGTGTCCGGTGCACACCGGATAAGTACACCGATTGTGTCTAGCACATCGAATTCTCCACTAGAAAAAGGAGAGTTAAGGATATGTTAAACACACTTCTGATCTCTATAGTACGTTGGATATGTCTGGTGTGGCATCGGATATCACATCGGACAGGACACTCAGAGAGCATGTACAAGATGTTTGGGACCAAACTTTTTTTTCCAGTTTTAAGGTAAAACCATGATATTGGAGAATATCATAGTATATTTTGCTAACAGGTGTTTGACTACCTTGTAAAAAATTATGTTTCGAATACCATGGTTTAATAGTTACCATAGTATTTTTAGAGTATTTGAAACTCCACTCCAACCTAAATTTTTTGTCCATGACTAGTTTCCGGCACATATATACTAAATACCATGGTTTAAAATACTTTATCACCAAACAAGTATAGCTTGGAGTGATGTAAAAATACTATGGTTATATATGTCATGACATTTAAAAACTGCAGTATTCTAAAACTATGGTTTTAAAATACTTTGCTTTCAAACACGTTCATAATCTGCACATTTCTGTTTAACCACTAGACTAACCTAGGTCAAGTTATACATGCATGTCCTCTTTTATTGTATGTCCAAAGAAACAATAAAAGTTATATCGCTAATCTATGTATGTATCAACTCCTTGACACTTAGAATTATTCGATTCTTAACCTTATTTCTCATACTTTAAAAATGAATATTTGATCTCCATCAATAAAAGCACGAATAACAATAAGCCTAATCAAAATCTATTGTTGTGACCTAACTCATTTTTTTTTGCAAAATATGTGTTAGTCATAATAATTTACTATTGTAATTAGTCACCAAAATATAACTATTAGATTCTTAATTGTTTTCAGATTTATCCCAATCTACCTTGGATTGTGCAATGCAAAAGGATATTTTTTAGTCGACATCTTCCTTTGTGATGAATAGAATATCTATCAATACCCTCCTTGTAAAGACTTGTAGAGTATCTATATATTTATTCCCCTCGTACTCACTCGTAAAATACTTGTAAAGCTACTTTAGAAACTCAAATCTTCTTTAAAATTAAAGAGGATTGAGGAGGAAATTAATTTATTTCTTAAGGGGGTTTGAGTTTCCAAATACCTACCTACTTCCTTCCTAGTAAAAGACTTGTTGAGAACCTGAAACTGTTTAGACCATTTAGTGTGGCGAAGAAATGAGAACCTCCATATCTCTACTATCATGGAGGGTAGGATGATACTTTGACAAGTAACAAAAAAGGATAGAAGAATCTTCTTCTTTAATATTATGTAGATATATAGATATAGATGGATATCAACAAAGAACAACCATTTGCCTTTTTAATATTATTATAGGTAGATATAGATATAGAGGTATAGATATTGATTTAGTTATTTATAGAGCTATAGATATATCAACAAAATGCGACAGGCCGGCCGGTGTTGTTCCTTTATTTGATTGCCCAACGCGCTTGTCTCCTTGCAATTAACAGTTCTTATCTCTACTATTATTATGCAACCTTATATAAAGCTGCTGGGTGCTAGGGCACACACACAGTGACACAGCCACAGACAACAAGCTCTCCAATTCAACCGAATTCTATCAGTATCTTCGTCATCAATCAAGCAGAAGATAAGCTAAATGGCGGAGAAGCAGGGCGACGAGTGTGGCAGCTTCAGCGCGGAGGAGGTGATCGCCAAGTTCGAGCGGCTGACGCGGGACGCCGCGGCCGTCCAGCGGGAGACGCTGCGGCGGATCCTCGCCGACAACGCCGGCGCTGAGTACCTCCGAGGTCTGGGCCTGGGCGGCCGCACCGACCCGGACAGCTTCCGGGCCTGCGTACCGCTCGCCACGCACGCGGACATGGAGCCCTACATTGCGCGCATCGCCGACGAGGGCGACACCTCCCACGTCCTCACCGCCACGCCCGTCACCTCCATCTCCCTCAGGTTAGCTAGTCGTCGATCAAATCATCATGCATTGCCGGTCCTGTGAAAATATATATATGCTGCTGCTGAGCTCGTCGTCAGCCCCTCGATCGATATATACCTCGCCATGACGATGCCCCTCGATCGACATGCATGCATGCTGCAGCTCCGGCACGACGCAGGGGAAGCGCAAGTACCTGCTGTTCAATGACGACCTCTTCAAGTGCGCTATGCAGACAGGCCAGACTAGCTTCGCTTTCAGGAACAGGTACCACCGTGTACCGTACCTAGATTGATGCTACAAAATTAAAGACCCGTAACTATTTAGGAACAAAATTAATGACGTACTTGCTTATATATGGAACAAAAAACTTTCTGCATTCAAAGTGGTATAGTCAAATCCATAATTTGAAGGCCGGGCATCGGATGGTCCAACGGTTCCATATATAATTTGAAGTCCATAATTTGAAGGGACAAAGTCCATTCTATCTTACTTCAACTACTGTCTTTGATCTTAATCTGATTTCTCTTCTTGAACTTTAAAATGATAGTGATAGCTATTTTACAAAAAAAACTTTTTATATAAGATCGGTTTAAGATAAACTTTATATTAAAAATTGTATATAGAGTTTTCTAAAACTTTATAGTTGATAGTTTTTTTTAAAAATTTTGAGAGGGTTTATGAGTCCAAATATTTAATATAAGTTCTCAAAACCGATTTGACATGATTAATAATGTTGATGTCGTGAGTCTTGGAAAAAACATATTTTTCTAACTTTTAATACCTAACACTGTCGTTCAACAACATTAATGTATGCCCCATTAATGTTGGTTGCGTCCTATATTTTTTATATGCAAATTTTTAAAACGTGCTTATAATGTTTTGTGATTCTATATGGACATTTTCTATTTTTTTCTTACAACGAAAACTTTTTTAGGTTTCTAAAGATGTTTTAACGAGCCCTAAATATTTTATTTAGGTTTTTCATGTGTTAAAGTTTGCTTCAATGTTGTTGAGCGGCGATGCAGGGCTTTCCCCGTGGAAGACGGAAAGTCGCTGCAGTTCATTTACGCCAGCCGGCAATTCAAGACCAAGGGCGGGCTCACGGCGACGACGGCGACCACCAACGTGTACCGTCACAGGGACTTCAAGGCCCACATGCGGCACACCCAGTCGGAGTGCTGCAGCCCCAGCGAGGTGCTCTTCTGCCCGGACTTCGCCGAGTCCCTCTACTGCCACCTCCTCTGCGGCCTGGTCCTCGCCGACGACGTCCGCACGGTGTCCGCCACCTTCGCCCACAGCCTCGTGCTCGCCTTCCGGACATTCGAGCGGGTGTGGGAGGAGCTGTGCGCCGACATCCGCCACGGCGTCCCGTCGCCGACGCGGGTCACCAGCCCGGCCGTCCGGCGGGCCGTGTCGGCCCTCCTCGTCGCGCCGAACCCCGCCCTCGCCGACGAGGTGGCGCGCAGGTGCCGCGGGCTCGTCAACTGGCGCGGCGTGATCCCGGCGCTGTGGCCCAGGGCTAGGTATGTGAGCAGCATCGTGACGGGGTCCATGGAGCACTACGTGAAGAAGCTCCGGCACTACGCCGGCGCCCTGCCGCTGGTCGCCCTGGACTACGGCGCGACGGAGGGGATGATCGCGGCCAACGTCGAGCCCCGGGAGCCACCGGAGTCCGCCACGTTCGCCGTGCTCCCCAACATCGCCTACTTCGAGTTTATCCCTCTGAGCCTCAGGGGATGCGATGTAGCCGGTGCCGCGGACGCGCGCTACACGGAGGCGGATCCCGTCGGCCTGACAGACGTCGCCGTCGGTGAGCATTACGAGGTCGTGATGACCACCTTCGCGGGGCTGTACCGGTACCGTCTGGGCGACGTGGTGAAGGTGGCCGGTCTCTACAACTCGACGCCCAAGCTCAAGGTGGTGTGCCGGCGGAACCTCGTGCTGTCCATCAACATCGACAAGAACAGCGAGCACGACCTCCAGCTCGCCGTCGACAGCGCGGCCAAGGTCCTGGCCGCGGGCGCGGGGAGGCTGGAGGTCGTGGACTACACCAGCCACGCAGACGTGTCGCGCGACCCGGGGCACTACGTGGTGTTCTGGGAGCTGAGCGCCGAGCCCGACGGCGACGGCCACGTCCTGCAGAGCTGCTGCGACGAGCTGGACCGCGCGTTCACGGACCCCGGGTACGTGGGGTCCCGGAAGGCGCGCGCCATCGGCCCGCTGGAACTGCGGGTGCTGCGGAGAGGCACCTTCCAGAAGGTGCTGCGGCACTACCTCTCCCTCGGCTCCCCCGTGAACCAGTTCAAGCTGCCACGGTGCGTCGCGCCGTCCAGCTCCGCCGCCGGCGTCCTTGAGATCCTCGCCGCCAACGCCGTGGAGGCCTTCTTCAGCACGGCCTACGACTGAAGCAAGCAACCGGGCACGTTGCACGATGATGGGAAGGAAGGCCGCCGTCGTGGCAGCTCTCAGCATCAGTCGCAGGCTTGCAGCTTTAAAAGCTCTTGTGTGTGTAGTGTACTGTTTCTCTTTTAGGGCATGAGCATCTGTCGATCTGCTGAGCTTGCATCTGCCGATCTGCTTATCCCTGTATTATTAGTTTCCTATCTGAAGGTTGATGTGAGGTTACAATGACATGTAGATTCAAAAAAGAAGAGTTCTCTATATTTCAAGTCCCTGTATTATTAGTTTCCTATTTGAAGTGTATTTTACAATGACATGTAAAATACCGCTTCTCTGCATGCAGCCAGTTGTAGATTTTTCCCCATATTTTATAACACCTTTTGTATGCATCGAGCACTCGTGTTCAGTGTTCTGTAACATAATCGAACATCTTGCTTCTGAACTAGACGCTGAACTAATATAAATCCCGAGTCTCTGAATGCTTGCTTGCTAGGCCCACGTGAAAACTATACATAACTTCAGATTTACCGATTAAAAAACGATTTTTTATTTATAGCATAGCTGTCACAACAACTTTTCTAATGTTATGCAGCATTTCTCAATATCATCCGGATACGACGGCACACAATTATATCTAATTTTCATAAAAAAAAATAAATTTTATATAAGAGTGAATATATTATTCACATATCAGATATTAAACTAATAAAAACAAATATTACACCTTATTTTAGCCAAAAGATCAATAAAGGTATGAGTTAAAAATGAGTATGACAGGTCATTCGGTCACTCATCCTCCTTCAGCTAGCGAGATGGGAGTCCTGCGTTGTATATGATTTTCTATCGTGTTGGATGGTTTCTCAAAGGCACCCTTTGGGATATAACAACACATTGTTAGGCAAGAAATAGGAAATAGAAACGGACTTACACGTTTGGCATGTGACGTTCAACGCATTACACACGAAACTGGTGTTTTAATATAGTAGAGAATTGCATATGACGTGAGAGTGAGAAAAAGACTTGGCCATCTCTTTTCTTGACCTAAGGATGGAGCACAAGACTTCAACTGCCGGCATGAGCATGTTTATGACCCGAGTTTGGTCTAGTCCTCTTGTTTTATCTTCCATGTGGACGACGTCCGCAGACAAGGCTACGCTACGCTAGCTTTCTAGCTAGGGTTGGACGTGTCATGTGTCAAACGAACGTACTCGAACCTGCCGGATCTTGATGATGAACTTCTGCTCCGTCGTCCTTTTTTTTATAAATCCAGGTCTCAGGGGCCAAAACAAGTGGCGTACGTACGCTAACGCTGTAATGCATCATCGATCAGCTAGCTGGTGTCGTTACAGGGAGCTAGCGCATCAACTTCTCTCTTCCAACTTTATTTGCAGCGGCGCGGCAAGCTAGATGTCGGGGAAGAAGGCCAGCGAGTTCAGCGGCGAGGAGCAGCAACAGGTGATCGCCGAGTTCGAACGGCTGACGCGGGATGCTGCCGCCGTCCAGCCGGAGACGCTGCGGCGGATCCTCGACGAGAACGCCGGCGTCGAGTACCTCCAGGGGTTAGGCCTCGACGGCCGCACCGACCCGGACACCTTCCGGGCCTGCGTGCCGCTCGCCACGCACGACGACCTGGAGCCCTACATCGCGCGCCTCGCCGACGGCGACACCTCCCCCGTCCTCACCGCCAAACCCATCACCTCCATCTCCCTCAGGTTCGTGCAATGCATGCATGGTTTTGTCGCCCTGTTCAGGTTCAGCGCTCAGCCTTTCTTGGTCTCGCCAATCCATGCAGCTCCGGCACGACGCAGGGGAGGCGCAAGTACTTGCCCTTCAACGACGAGCTATTCAAGCTGACGATGCATGTGTACCGGACCTCCTTCGCCTTCAGGAACAGGTACGTGCGTTAGTGCGGTACGTACGAGTGCACGACACGTAAGAATGACGCACGCACGCGGCTCACCGCCGGCCGGCCGGCCAATCGTCGTGTCTTTGATTTCTGATCGACGCTCCAACTACCGACCGGCGGCATCATCCTTTCCGGCCTATCATGCACGACCCCCTCTTTCTTCTTTTGGCTCTGGTCTAATCCAGTAGAGCAGTAGTTCGTTCACTCCACGACACGTGATCGCTAGCTACCTACTACTCTACTGCACTTCATTTCATCTGATCTCAACGTCGTCCGTCCAGGGCGTTCCCCGTCGAGGGCGGCGGCAAGGCGCTGCAGTTCGTCTACGGCAGCCGGCAGCTCACCACCAAGGGCGGCCTGACGGTGGCCTCGGCCACCACGCACCTGTACCGCAACGAGGGGTACAAGGCCGCGGTGCGCGGCATCCAGCTGCCGTGCTGCAGCCCCGACGAGGTGGTCTTCGCCGCGGACTTCGCGCAGTCGCTCTACTGCCACCTCCTCTGCGGCCTGCTCTACGCCGACGAGGTCCGGACCGTGTTCGCCGTGTTCGGCCACAACCTCGTGCTCGCGCTCCAGACGCTGGAGCGGGCGTGGGAGGAGCTGTGCCACGACATCCGCCGCGGCGCCCTGTCGCCGGCGCGGGTGACCGAGCCGGAGCTCCGGCAGGCCGTGTCCGCGCTCCTCGCGAAGCCGAACCCCGCGCTGGCCGACGAGGTGGCGCGCCGGTGCGCCGAGGCCAGGCTCGGCGGCTGGCGCGGGCTGGTCCACGCGCTGTGGCCCAACGCCAGGTACGTGCACACGATCGTGACGGGCTCCATGGAGCACTACGTCAGGAAGCTCCGGCACTACGCCGGTGGCCTGCCGCTCGTCGCCATGGACTACGGCGCGTCGGAGGGGATGGTCGGTGCCAACGTCGAGCCGGAGGTGCCACCGGACTCGGCAACGTTCGCCGTGCTCCCCAACATCGCCTACTTCGAGTTCATCCCGCTCAAGACCACCACCAATGGCGGCGGCGGTAGCAGAGCGGACTGTACTGATACCGGCGGCACGAGCTACAGCTCCGGGGCGGATCCCGTCGGCCTGACGGAGGTCACCGTCGGCGAGCACTACGAGGTTGTCATGACCACCTTCGCAGGTACCTTCATCGATCGATCGGTTCATCTATCGTTGTCCGCCGTCGGGTCTGAAATAACGGCAAGCTAGCAGGGTTGTACCGGTACCGTCTGGGTGACGTGGTGAAGGTGGCCGGCTTCTACAACTCGACGCCCAAGCTCAAGTTCGTGAGCCGGGGATCGATCGGCCCCACGCTGTGCATCAACGTCGACAAGAACACGGAGCAGGACGTGCAGCTCGCCGTGGATGGCGCGGCCGAGATACTGACCTCCTCGAGCAGGCTGGAGGTGGTGGACTACACCAGCCACGCGGACGTGTCGACGGACCCGGGCCACTACGTCGTTTTCTGGGAACTCAGTGGCGAGGCCGCCGCCGACGGCGTGCTGCAGCGCTGCTGCGACGAGCTGGACCGGCGCTTCGTCGATGCCGGGTACGTGAGCGCCAGGAAGACGCGCGCCATCGGGCCCCTGGAGCTACGTGTGCTGCGGCGGGGCGCCTTCCAGAAGGTGCTGCACCACTGCCTCTCCCTCGGCGCTCCGGCGAACCAGTTCAAGCTGCCGAGGTGCGTCGCCCGGTCCAACTCCGGCGTCCTCCAGGTCCTCTCTGACAACACCATCAAAATCTTCTTCAGCACAACCTACGACTGAAGTTGCCAGACGGTGGCGCGGCGACCATGACAAATCAGGCGGTCTGCTGTGAGTGACAGAATTTAGCGCCAAGAGCGACTGGTTTTCTTTTGAAAAGTTGCACTCTCATGCGTGCCTACGAGCCTGTTCGCATGATTTTAATGCTTACAGACTTCTACTGCTTATATAGTGTTTTGTCTCTCTATATATTACAACTACAGCAGTTCGAATCGAACAGCTGGAGTGTTTTCTGCATCTTTTTTGTTTGCCGTTATTTTCTGCATCTTTTTTTTGGCCGTTATTTTTACGCGTGGCTTGTTTGCTTGCAAAAGAAATATGATACACACTTTTGATTGGGAGAGTTTTCTAGGAACTCTTGGAGGAAGTTCTTGGAGATGTGTTTTTCCAGCTTGCCGAAAATCTTGGATTGAAAGAGTTTTTATAGGAACTCATGAAGATATTCTAACCTAACTATATAGTGCATCGCTACACCCTAAAGGCATATTCGTCTTAATTCCAATTCATATGGATCGAAGGAGATTAAGTGAGTTTAAATTCCAAGCAGGTTTAAATCTCTCCTAATCCATTCAAATCTATATAGGATGGAAATAACTGAACAAAACGGTTATTCTTATTCCATATGGTTTGGATGGGATTGAGAAAAAATAGAGAGAATTTCGACTTGCTTGAGATTAAAATCCACTCAAGCTCAATCTGACACAATCCATAAACGAACAGGCTCTAAAGTGGTGAGCATGGACTGTGTTCATCACCTCTAATTGAGGCAACAGCAATGGGCACTTTCTCTGTACTCCATTTCTCCGTACCCTTCTTGCTCCTTCACCTAGACCCCATGTCCATGTGGCACATAGTACCTCATCCCCATTGGGAGGTATATATATTACCTTCCAATAATCTTAAATAAAGGAGACGGATAAAAAAAGTTTTCTGCTCTAACACCGGAAAGATATAATGAAATCTTGATATAATGTGACCGCCAATTTATTGGACGTCCTTCCTGCTGTTTAATAGCGCACGTAAATCTTCAGTCAGATGTGGTATGCCGTGCAACACCGAAGGTAACAGATACTACTGATACCATACCATGACCATGAGTCCATGATTATAATTTGCTGCACTTGCCACCCTCTCACTTCCTGTCCTGTCGGCCAGAGACGACGCGAACTGTGCAAGCAACTTGTGATCTTCGTCACATGGCCCCAGATGACATGTGGTCACCCAACTGCCCCTGATGCCATGGCCAATGGATCATGGATAGGAGGATAAACAAAACACTCAGAGCTAGCCCATACAGAACGTTGCAGCAGCTCCGCAGCACGCCGTCAAAGCCGTAGGCGTTGAGCTCCCAGAACACGACGTAGTGGCCCGGATCGCGCGACGCCTCCGCGTGGTTGCTGTAGTCCACCACCTCCCAGCTTCTCCGCCAGCAGTATCCTGGCCGCGCTGTCCACACAGCTGCAGGTCCTGCTCGCTGTTCTTGTCGACGTTGATGCTCAACATCAGGTTGAGCCGGCACACGAACTTGAGCTTCGGCGTCGAGTTGTAGAACCCGGCCACCTTCACCACGTCCTCTAGATGGCACCGGTACAGCTATGCCAAGATGTAGCTGCATCACCCGTGGCTCTTGTCATTCAGCCAAGTTTAATGTATTCAGACAGTGGGCATCAGTGGTGTAGGTTCCAAAGAAGAAGAGTGCCTGTCCACATGCACTGTTACCAAATTAAAGAGCCATCTGCTTTCTCTGAAAGTGAGGCCTCCCTCCGTGCCTTGTCTGAGACCGGGGAGTCAATCCCGTCCGCAAAGGAGATGGCAGTAGAGAGACCGCGCGAAGTCATCACCGAAGATGACCGCCTCCGGGCTGCACGCCTGCGACTCGATGGTGCGCATGGTGGGAATGAACTCCTCGCTCCGGTACACGTTGGTGGTGGTCGTGGTGGTCGCCAGCCCGCCCCTGGTGGTTTACTGCCGGCTGCTGAAGATGAACTGCAGCGGCCTGCCATCCTCCATGGGGAACGCCCTGCACAGCACGCATGGAATGGAACCATGGGTCATTGGAGCGTCGTCGATCGACAACATCTGCAAAATGTAGGGCTCGATGTCGGCGTGCGTGGTGAGCGGCACACAGACGCGGAGGTGTGGCCCAGCAGCAGAGGTACTCGGCGCTGTCGTTGTCTCTGAGGATCCAGCGTGTCCCGCCTCGCCGCAGAAGGCATCCTGCATCTTCTCCGTCTCTGGCATGGTGTCGTCTACCTGCGAGGTTTGACAGGAGGAGGACAGGGGCGAGGAGAAGAGGTGATTCGGTGCGGCGGACGGAGCAGGTCACACACGACTGGAGTGGACTGGAGTGGGCTGTGTGCTGAGCACGGTAAAATAGGAGCAAATAGCAGTAGGTGGTGACAGAGACACCATCAATGTTCTTGTGCTGATCGAGCGAGGATAAGGCCAGCACCCAGCAGGATGTCACCCTGCTGACAACTATTTCCGTCACCATGATCTTCAAACACACGCCTTCTTTACATTGCAGCTCGGTGGTGGTTTCCTTGTCACACAGGTAGAGAGGGCCGGGATGGTTTCCAGCCAGCATGGCAGCATGCAAGGCCAGGCAGAGGCAGGGAACCGGAGATCTTGTCGGCCTTCATTTTGGAACAGGGGCAAGAGAGGCCCAGACTCTGGAGTGTTGACAAGGAGAGAAACAAACACGGGCAGCATGGTCAGGACTGTGCCGTGAGGTCTACGGACGGAGGAGCCAGAGGAGAGAGGACCATCCTAGGGGTGGCTGCCGGAATCCCAGAACCAGCCCTCTTTCTGTGGACAGGGGACACGGGATTGAGTAAGATCTGCTGCCTACCTCTGCCCCTGCCCAGGTCGCTCTCTTCTTCTTATGTCCATTTGCCTTGTATTCGCGCCACAAGCCTTTCCTATTCGCATCAACCGACATTGCGACTGCATGTCACAAAAGGCTTGAGGCAATACTTTCAGACTTGCATGTCGTTGATCATGTTTTGCACAGAAGGGCTTTTGCCACCTGCTGATCGTAGAGGCATGAGCCAACAACTCCATGTTCTATGCTATCTAAAATAAAATGGGAGATCAGGCCTCATATCAGCCAACTTGAATGCCAGCCCCAACAAGATGCAGGGCGACAGGGCCCAACGTCGAAGATGTGTAGCCAGGACACAGAGCATCCATTTGGAGAAGAGAAGGATTCATGCCCCCACCAACTCAGTAAACAGAGTATCTTACTGGCGTATATTAAACAGGATTGTAACATGGACAAGACCATCATAACACAGACACCACAAGACATTTGTCTTCCTAACCAACACTCCTAAGGCCTCTCTACATTCTCCTAAACTACATTTAACATGTCCTAACTTCTCCAGGAGTGCAATTCAACACGTACTGTATGTACAAAAGAGTGTAGCAGGCAGTTGGCGGGATACTAAGCATTACCAGGGCTATGGATGAAAGTAAGGGTCCTCCTTGTTCTGGTAGATTGCAAAAAGTTGTTTTGAGTAGTGCGAAGCCACCTTGCGACAGAACTCAAAAGCATAGCGATCATACTCGTCTAGATCCGAGACGGTCTTCTTCAGCGGACCAACCAGATCACCATCCAGAAGAAATTCTGCAATGCGAGATCCCCTACATTGAACAGTAGAGTGCAATCAACTACTGGCAGACTGAGAACACTAATAACTTCCCTTAGCGCTCATATTTTCGTTCTACTTTGCTCTTTAAAATGAATTATTAGAGGAGCGAAATAAAACACAAGCATGTCATGAAAGTTACTTAGTACTAAAATTTCCTCCGAACCTAAACTGTTTAGCTGAACCAAAATGATTGCCGGTTTTTTCTAGAATTGCGTTCAAGGAACTTAATGATGAACACCTTTTTGTTAATTAACAATGTCTATGAAATCTTTGCTAATAATCAAGTGCAGAGCTATTAAAATAATTCAATATTGATTCCTAACTAGAACAACTCGACACATTTAGAAATTCAGTCTAAGATAGTGTACCTTGCTAAGAACCTACGGTAACTAACACATGTATAGAGGAAAGTTCCTACTATGCTGAAATTCAAGCAGTTTCAAACAGCAGCCCTTTACTTTTTTGCGAGTAATGAATCTGCTATTAAATCAGCTAAATACCTTAGTGCAATGAGATGCGTATAAACATACCTTGGGGCATCTTTGTGGCTAAATCCCTGCTTATTATGAACTAAAGAAGCCTTTTCCACCTGTTCATCCTCAGTTTGCTTCCGGTAGAGGGCACAAACAGCCTTCAAGCAAAGCTCGGGATGTTCACCAAATGCTGCTAGCATATCTGCCTCGTAGTCCCACTCTTTAGCTTTCTTTTTACGGCCAATGCAAGCCATTACATCTTTATAGTCCACCTCACCATCAGACACTTCTAGTCCTGGAGAGGATTTTTCATTCATAACAGATGGTACATCTGATTCATCACAGGATTTCTCGGCAGAATCACTAGCATTATCAGAAGATTCATCATTTATGAACTCATTCATATCATCGTCTTCTTCCATATCATCTTCACTCCCTTCAACATCCTTGGGTGGTTCAACAAAGTGGAGCCCCGGACATGCAGCTCTTGGCCTTATTGACTGGTTCTTAACCAATCGAGCAGAACGTCTTGATGCAGGGGCTGAATGCCCTTTGGCCACATCAGATTCATCGCCATCTTCACTCACCCTCTCTTTTGGCATCCTCTTCAGCGATTTATAGATGGGAACCATATCCTCCTCATCCTCGTCCCGGTTCTCAGTCTGAGGCGCAGTTGTGCCCTCATCGCCATCCTTGTCCTCACTGTCACTGACTCCACAAAATACGCGGTAGGATTTTGACTGATTCTTAGCCAACCGAGCAGAACGCCTCGTCGCAGGAGCGGAATGCCCTTTGGCCAGATCTGATTCATCGTCGTCCTCACTCGCTCTCTCATTTGGCATCCTCTTGAGCAATTTATAGACGGGAACCATATCCTCCTCCTCCTTGTCCCCACTCTTGCCCTGAGGCGCAGCTGTTCCCTCATTGTCATCTTCATCCTCACTGTCACTGACTCCACGAAACATGCGGTAAGATTTTGACTGATTCTTAACCAATCGAGCAGAACGCCTCGTCACAGGAGTGGAATGCCCTTCGGATTCGCCGTCATCCTCACTGGCCCTCTCTTTTGGCACCCTTTTCAGCAATTCATCGATGGGAACCATATCATCCACATCCTCCTCCCCACTCTCAGTGTGCCGTGGAGCAACGCCCTCATAGGCATCCTCATCCTCACTGTCACTGACTCCGCGAAAGGCACGCTTCCTACTGCTCATGAGGCCCTCCTGATCACCGCTGCCGTCCTTGGCACTCCCAAACTGATCCTCGACACCACCACCACCATTCACACCATCATCCTCGCTATCACTGGTGACCACCTGCGCCACGGCCGACCGGCGGCCACGCTTCTTCCCCCGCGGTGTGACCGAAACATCGTCATCCTCCAGACCCGCGCTGCTCTCCCCGTTGTTTCCACCGCCTCCCTCCGCGTCCTCCGCATCAGCTTCACCCACGCTCTCTCCGGCCACCACCCGCTTCCGAAGAGCCGGGACGGCACCGACACCCTCGTCCGGGCTTTCCCCCTTGTTAGCACCGACAGCCGCAGCGCCCTCCTCGTCGTCGCTGACCTCAATTGCGTCGCGGCGAGCCACGCCCCAGCCCGGCTTCTCGACCGCCCCGTGCTCGATTCCGCGTAGGCGTGCCGCCAATTGGCGAGAGATTGGGTCCTCCTCCTTTCCTGTACTGCCCATTGATTCTCGTCTCGCAACCGCCAGGGCCTCCCTCAAGCCCGCGTTCTCGGTTTCGAGGGCCGAGATCCTGACCTCCAGCTCTGCGACGCGAGAGGACTTGGCGGCGAGCTCGGCGTAAAGGGACGGCAGCTTCGCCGCGGTGGCCATCTCCCGCGGCCGACGCGTCGCCGAGAACCCTTGTTGGGGTTCGGGTTGGGGAGAAGTGGGGTTGGAAGGAAGATGGAGCCTGAGTGCACGAGAGACTAGGGGCCTGTTTGGTTTGTGGCTAAATGTGCCACACTTTGCCTAAGGTTAGTCGTTTGAATTGAATAACTAACCTTAGGCAGAAAAGTTAGGCAAAATGTGGCAACTGAGGTAGTGAACCAAACATGCCTTAGGTCTTCTAAATAATTATGTTAAGCCCAGGTTATGTTACTTGAGGCCACTGGGCCAATAATTCCTGGCCCAAAAGGACAAAATTGTAGCCGCAAATCGAACCACTGGGCCAAAACATTTTCCTCATGAAAACTTTGATCTCAATGCCTCAGTCAGGGCACTGCATCCGTATTTTGTCATTCCCATTCCGCCCTCCCCGCAAAGCTCATTTCTATTCCCGGCTGCGCAGTGTCTTTCTCATTCCCCCTCTCACAAAGCTCATTCTCATTCCCACGTGCATCTCACGTCTAGCTAAAATTAAATTAAAAACACAAATATGGCTCCAATGGGATTCGAACCCGCGACCCCTCAAGTAAATGTGCTCATAGCTACCACTACACCACATGTGTGTTTATATTCATATTTGTTACAGTAAAAATATCTACTACATCTCTCCCAAATCCCACCTGCTACACTTGCACAATGTGTAGTAGTAGATAATTATCAACGAGATTACTGAATTATATTTTTGGACGGAAGCAGTAGTATTTAAAGCAGAGCCTTGCATGCAATTTCTTTTGTTTTTATAATATTTTCAACTTAAATTCCTTTTTTATATGTGTGGCATTTATTCTCCGTAATATTTTTTCATGGATCTGATTTGTAAGTCATTTTCATAAACCAACGCCAAAGATGAATCAATGTTTCTTACATGGAAACCCCGAACAAACACCACTGGCAGAAGGCGCTCGCGTTGGCGTTGCTCATCGACGACGAGAAGAAGCTTGCACTACACCAAAATAGTAAACTTCCTAAAGCCTAAACCCTAGGAAGTTATCACTAAACTCTAGGAAGTTAGCTAAACTCTTAGAAGTTAAGCCATCCCGTCGGAAGTTTGGCTCTCGAAAATTTTTTGTCGGAAGTTAGCTTAAATTCCTAGAGCCCTCTAGGAAGTTAGCTAACTTCCTACAGCCAAAGAAGCCTCTCGGAAGTTAGTAAGTTCTCGGAAGTTAGTAGCTTCACGCCGTCAGCTGATTAACTTCCTACGACTAACTTCCTACGACTGACTGTAGCCCTACGAAGTTAGCTGGCTAACTTTCTATGGCTGACTGTAGCCCCTAGGAAGTTAGCTTCCTACGGCTGACTATAGCCCCTAGGAAGTTAGCTAGCTAACTTCCTACGACCCAATAAGCCTCTAGGAAGTTAATTTGACCAACATTACAAATGCTGTTTATTTTTATTTTACACCACATTCCACATCATAACAAATATATAGCACAACATATTTTTCACATAAAACATCTCACACATAATCACATAACAATATTTAAATCCATAGTCTCATCAATTACATTACAAAAGTCTCATCCATAGTCATAATAAGACACATCTCATTCAGTACTAATAAGAGACAATATCTCATACATAGTTATAATAAAAGTCTCAAGTATGAGAACACAATAACATATAGTAGGACACTTGTGCGGATGCTTGCATGAAATAGCTGACGATCCTATGGACGTCGGACACTGTGTGCACTTGTCGGGGACCATAATTAGGGGTACCCTCAAGGCTCCTAATTCTCAGCTAGTAACCCACACCAGCACAAAGCTGCAAAGGCCTGATGGGTGCGATTAAGTCAGGGATCAGTCCAGTCAAGGGACTCGATCACGCCTCACCCGAGCCTAGCCTCGGACAAGGGCAGCCGACCCCGGAGGATTTCCGTCTCGCCCGAGGCCCCCCTTCAGCGGCGAACATGTTTCTGGCTCGCCCGAGGCCCTGCCTTCGCCAAGAAGCAACCCTGACCAAATCGCCGCACCGACCGACCAAATCGCAGGAGCATTTAATGCAAAGGTGGCCTGACACCTTTATCCTGACGCACGCCCCCCAGCCGGTAGAGCCGAAGTGACCGCCGTCACTTCGCCGCTCCATTGACCGGCCTGACAGAAGGACAGTGCCGCCTGCGCCACTCCGACTGCGGTGCCACTTGACAGAGTAAGACTGACAGGCAGTCAGGCCCTGCCGAAGGCACCATAGGAAGCTCCGCTTCGGCCGACCCAGGGCTCGGACTCGGGCTAAGCCCCGGAAGACGGCGAACTCCGCCCGACCCAGGGCTCGGACTCGGGCTAAGTCCCGGAAGACGGCGAACTCCACCCGACCCAGGGCTCGGACTCGGGCTAAGTCCCAGAAGACGACGATCTCCGCCTCGCCCGACCCAGGGCTCGGCCCCAGAAGACGACGAACTCCGCTTCGCCCGACCCTAGGGCTCGGACTCCGCCCCGGCACCAGCCGACGATCTCCGCCTCGCCCGAACCTGGGGCTCGGACCCGACCTCGGCCACGGAAGACAGACTCGACCTCGGCTTCGGAGGAGCTTCCACATCGCCCAACCTAGGGCGTAGACCAGCCACGTCAACAGGAGGTGCCATCATCACCCTACCCCGAGCTGACTCGGGCCGCAGGGAACAAGACCGGCGTCCCATCTGGCTCGCCCCGCCAGATAGGCAATGATGGCGCCCTGCATACTCTGTGACGACGGCGGCTCTCAGCCCCCTTACGGAAGCAAGTGGATGTCAGCAAGGATTCAACCGCTCCGACAGCTGTCCCTCCGCCAGGCTCCATCGCTCCTCCGACGGCCACGACATCACACCAGCTGGGTGCCAAAATCTCTCCGGCTGCCACAACGGCATGTACTTAGGGCGCTAGCTCTCCTCCACTAGACACGTAGCACTCTGCTACACCCCCCATTGTACACCTGGATCCTCTCCTTACGCCTATAAAAGGAAGGACCAGGGCCCTCTTAGAGAGGGTTGGCCGCGCGGGGACGAGGACGAGAACAGGCGCTCGCTGGAGGCCGCTCGCTCCCTCTCCCGCGTGGACGCTTGTAACCCCCTAATGCAAGCGCACCCGACCTGGGCGCGGGACGAACACGAAGGTCGCGGGATTCCCACCTCTCTCACGCCGGTCTCCGGCCGCCTCGCTCTCCCCCCTTCGCGCTCGCCCTCGCGCTCGACCCATCTGGGCTGGGGCACGCGGCGACATTCACTCGTCGGCTCAGGGACCCCCCGGTCTCGGAACGCCGACAGTTGGCGCGCCAGGTAGGGGCCTGCTACGTGTTGACGAACAGCTTCCCGTCAAGCTCCAGATGGGCAGTCTCCAGCAACCTCTCCAGCCTGGGACGGTGCTCCATTTCGGGAGTCTTGAGTTCATGTCCCTCGACGGCAGCTACGACATGATACTCCTTCCACCGCCGTGCGACAACGACAGTGGCGGCCGACAACCCGCCCGCCGGCGGCGGAATCGGCGACGTCTTCCCCGCATGGTGGAAGAACAACCTTCGAGCTCACCCCGTCCTCTCCCCCGCCGACGGAGGAGGAGGCGGGGCAACCAAGGCCAAGCAGGAGACAGCGCCTCGTCGGCTGTCGAGCGAGTCGACGGCCCCAGCACCCCAACAGGGGGCGCACCGGGCGTCGACCTCACGCTTGAGACGAAGGCGAGCGCCGTCTCCCCGCGACACGCCAATCCCGAGCAAGCGGACGACGCCAGCACGCTCGCAAAAAGCTTGCTGGACGTCACCCTCGTACCTGAGACGACGGCGCAGTCAATCCCCGACGTGACCTCATCGCCGCCCGTCGATCAAAAGGTACCGACCGATTCCCATCCCACGTCTTTCGGATTCAACCTCGACCCGCCTAGCGGCCCCGCTTTGGCGGGCGCTCTTGTTGAGGCGAGTCCAAACCCTCTGGAGATTCGTATGCGGTCACCTTGGGACCGGCTGACGGACGTCTCGACCTACGGGCCCTCTGGGTCCGAGGAAGACGACGAGCCCAGCATCTGTTGGGATTTCTCTGGACTTGGCAACCCCAGTGCCATGCGACACTTCATGACCGCATGCGACTAATGCCTTTCCGACTGTTCCGACAGTAGCCGTAGCCTCGGCGACGAGGACTGCGGCCCAAGTCGCGAATGCTTCCACGTCGATCTAGGGGGTCCCCCCGAAGGCAACCATCTCGGCATGCCGGAGGACGGTGACCTCCCTAGGCCGGTGCCTCGCGTTTACATCCCACGGGAGCTAGCTGTGGTCCCCGTTCAAGCGGGGGGTCATGACCCACAGCTCGAGCAAATCCGCGGGGTGCAGGCCAGGCTCGACGAGGGAGCAGGAGCGCTTGAGCCGATCCGTCAGGACGTCGGGCAGGCATGGGTGGGCCAACCTCCGGCCGGAGAAATACGTCATCTACCCCAAGGCTTCCAGCACCGCATCACCGATGACGTCAGGGTCAGGCCGCCACCCGCATCCAGTGGGGTCGGCCAGAACCTGGCGGCAGCAGCAATGCTTCTTTGCGCGATGCCGGAGCCATCAACCACCGAGGGGCGGCGAATCCAGGGAGAGCTCAAGAATCTCCTGGAAGGCGCCGCGGCCCGATGGGCCGAGAGCTCCGCCTCCTGAAGGCAGGGGTACCCCTCGGAACCTCATGCCGCGACTTCCTGATTCATGCGGGAAGCCTCGGTCTACACCGGGCGCACGCGCAACACCGCGCCTGCGGCCCCGGGTCGCCTCGGCAACGAGCACCATCACCGCGACCGTCGGGCCCACCTCGATGAGAGGGTGCGCCGAGGCTACCACCCCAGGCGTGGGGGACGCTACGACAGCGGGGAGGATCGGAGTCCCTCGCCCGAACCACCCGGCCCGCAAGCCTTCAGCCGAGCCATCCGACGGGCGCCGTTCCCGACCCGGTTCCGACCCCCGACTACTATCACAAAGTACTCGGGGGAGACGAGACCAGAACTATGGCTCGTGGACTACCGTCTGGCCTGCCAACTGGGTGGAACGGACAATGACAACCTCATGATCCGCAACCTCCCCCTGTTCCTCTCCGACTCCGCTCGCGCATGGTTGGAGCACCTGCCTCCGGGGCAGATCTCCAACTGGGACGACCTAGTCCAAGCTTTCGCCGGCAATTTCTAGGCACGTATGTGCGCCCTGGGAATTCCTGGGACCTCCGAAGCTGCCGACAGCAGCCGGGAGAGTCTCTCCGAGACTACATCCGGCGATTCTCAAAGCAGCGCACCGAGCTGCCCAACATCACCGACTCGGATGTCATCGGCGCGTTCCTCGCTGGCACCACCTGTCACGACCTGGTGAGCAAGCTAGGTCGCAAGACCCCCACCAGGGCGAGCGAACTGATGGATATTGCCACCAAGTTCGCCTCCGGCTAGGAGGCGGTCGAGGCTATCTTCCGAAAGGACAAGCAGCCCCAGGGCCGCCCATCGGAAGATACTCCCGAGGCGTCAACTCAGCGCGGCGCCAAGAAGAAGGGCAAGAAGAAGTCGCAAGCGAAACGCGACGCCGCCGACGCGGACCTTGTCGCCACCGCCGAGTACAAGAACCCTCGGAAGCCCCCCAGAGGTGCCAACCTCTTCGACAAGATGCTCAAGGAGTCGTGCCCCTATCACCAGGGACCCGTCAGGCACACCCTTGAGGAGTGCGTCATGCTTCGGCGCCACTTCCACAGGGTCGAGCCACCCGCGGAGGGTGGCAAGGCCCGTGACGACGACAAGAAGGAAGATCGCCAGGCAGGAGAGTTCCCCGAGGTCCGCGACTGCTTCATGATCTATGGTGGGCAAGCGGCGAACGCCTCGGCTCGGCACCGCAAGCAAGAGCGCCGGGAGGTCTGCTTGATGAAGGTGGCGGCGCCAGTCTATCTGGACTGGTCCGACAAGCCCATCACCTTCGACCGAGACGATCACCCCAACCATGTGCCGAGCCCGGGGAAATACCCGCTCGTCGTCGACCCCATCATCGGCGACGTCAGGCTCACCAAGGTCCTCATGGACGGAGGCAGCAGCCTCAACATCATCTACGCCGAGACCCTCGGGCTCCTGCGTGTCGATCTGTCCTCTGTCTGGGCAGGCGCTGTGCCCTTCCATGGGATCATCCCCGGGAAGCGCGTCCAACCCCTCGGACAGCTCGACCTTCCCGTCTGCTTCGGAACACCCTCCAACTTCCGAAGGGAGACCCTGACGTTCGAGGTGGTCGGGTTCCGAGGAACCTACCACGCGGTACTGGGGAGGCCATGCTACGCGAAGTTCATGGCCGTCCCCAACTACACCTACCTGAAGCTCAAGATGCCGGGCCCCAACGGGGTTATCACCGTCGGCCCCACGTACAAACACGCGTTCGAATGCGACGTGGAGTGCGTGGAGTACGCCGAGGCCCTCGCCGAGTCCGAGGCCCTCATCGCCGACCTGGAGAGCCTCTCTAAGGAGGTGCCAGACGTGAAGCGTCATGCCGGCAACTTTGAGCCAGCGGAGACGGTTAAGTCTGTCCCCCTTGACCCCAGCGGCGACGCCTCCAAGCAGATCCGGATCGGCTCCGGGCTCGATCCCAAATAGGAAGCAGTGCTCGTCGACTTTCTCCGCGCGAACGCCGACGTCTTCGCGTGGAGTCCCTCGGACATGCCCGGCATACCGAGGGATGTCGCCGAGCACTCGCTGGACATCCGAGCCGGAGCCCGACCCATCAAGCAGCCACTGCGCCGATTCGACGAGGAGAAGCGCAGAGCCATAGGCGAGGAGATCCACAAGCTAATGGCGGCAGGATTCATCAAAGAGGTATTCCATCCCGAATGGCTTGCCAACCCTGTGCTTGTGAGAAAGAAAGGGGGGAAATGGCGGATGTGCGTAGACTACACTGGTCTCAACAAAGCATGTCCGAAGGTTCCCTACCCTCTGCCTCGCATCGACCAAATCGTGGATTCCACTGCTGGGTGCGAAACCCTGTCTTTCCTCGATGCCTACTCAGGGTATCATCAAATCAGGATGAAAGAGTCCGACCAGCTCGCGACTTCTTTCATCACACCCTTCGGCATGTACTGCTATGTCACCATGCCGTTCGGCTTGAGGAATGCAGGCGCGACATACCAGCGGTGCATGAACCATGTGTTCGGCGAACACATTGGCCGCACGGTCGAGGCCTACGTCGATGACATCGTAGTCAAGACGAGGAAAGCCTCCGACCTCCTTTCCGACCTTGAAGCGACATTCCGATGTCTCAAAGCGAAAGGCGTCAAGCTCAATCCCAAAAAGTGTGTTTTCGGAGTACCCCGAGGCATGCTCTTGGGGTTCATCGTCTCCGAGCGGGGCATCGAAGCCAACCCGGAGAAGATCGCAGCTATCACCAGCATGGGGCCCATCAAGGACTTGAAAGGCGTACAGAGGGTCATGGGATGCCTCGCGGCTCTGAGCCGCTTCATCTCACGCCTCGACGAAAGAGGTCTACCTCTGTACCGCCTCTTAAGCAAGGCCGAGTGCTTCACTTGGACCCCTGAGGCCGAGTAAGCCCTCAGGAACCTGAAGGCGCTCCTCACAAAGGCGCCTATCTTGGTGCCCCTGGCTGCCGGAGAAGCCCTCCTGGTCTACGTCGCCGCGACCACTCAGGTGGTTAGCGCCGCGATTGTGGTCGAGAGGCAAGAAGAGGGGCATGCGTTGCCCGTTCAGAGGCCAGTCTACTTCGTCAGCGAGGTGCTGTCCGAAACCAAGATCCGCTACCCACAAGTTCAGAAGCTGTTGTACGCGGTGATCCTGACGCGGCGGAAGCTGCGACACTACTTCGAGTCTCATCCGGTAACTGTGGTGTCATCCTTCCCCCTGGGGGAGATCATCCAGTGCCGAGAGGCCTCATGTAGGATTGCAAAATGGGCGGTGGAAATCATGGGCGAGACGATCTCGTTCGCTCCTCGGAAGGCCATCAAGTCCCAGGTCTTGGCGGACTTCGTAGCTGAATGGGTCGACACCCAGCTACCGACGGCTCTGATCCAACCGGAGCTCTGGACCATGTTCTTCGACGGGTCGCTGATGAAGGCAGGAGCCGGCGCAGGCCTACTCTTCATCTCGCCCCTCGGGAAGCACCTACGCTACGTGCTACGCCTCCATTTCCCGGCATCCAACAATGTGGCTGAGTACGAAGCTCTGGTCAACGGGTTGCGGATCGCCATCGAGCTAGGGGTCCGACGCCTCGACGCTCACGGTGACTCGCAGCTCGTCATCGACCAAGTCATGAAGAACTCCCACTGCCGCGACCCGAAGATGGAGGCCTACTGCGATGAGGTTCGGCGCCTGGAAGACAAGTTCTACGGGCTCGAGCTCAACCACATCGCTCGGCGCTACAACGAGACCGCGGACGAGCTGGCTAAAATAGCCTTGGGGCGAACGACGGTTCCCCCGGACGTCTTCTCCCGGGATCTGCATCAACCCTCCGTCAAGATCGACGACGCGCCCGAGCCCGAGGCACCCTCGGCCCCGCCCGAGGCACCCTCGGCCCAGCCCGAGGCACCCTCGGCTCAGCCCGAGGCACCCTCGGCCCAGCCCAAGGTATCCTCGGATCATCCCGAGGCACCCTCGACTCGGCCCGAGGCATCCTCGACTCAACCCGAGGTACCCTCGGCCCCCGAGGGCGAGGCGCTGCACGTCGAGGGGGAGCAAAGCGGGGTCACGCCTGATCAAAACTGGCAGACCCCGTACCTGCAATATCTCCACCGAGGAGAGCTACCCTCCGATCGAGCCGAAGCTCGGCGGGTGGCGCGGCGCGCCAAGTCGTTCGTCTTGCTGGGAGATGAGAAGGAGCTCTACCACCGCAGCCCCTCCGGCATCCTCCAGCGGTGCATCTCCATCGCCGAAGGTCAGGAACTCCTGCGAGAGATACACTCGGGGGCTTGCGGCCATCACGCAGCGCCTCGAGCCCTTGTCGGGAATGCTTTCCGGCAAGGCTTCTACTGGCCGACGGCGGTGGCCGACGCCACTAGAATTGTTCGCACCTGCGAAGGGTGTCAGTTCTACGCAAGGCAGACCCACCTGCCTGCTCAGGCTCTGCAGACGATACCCATCACCTGGCCTTTTGCTGTGTGGGGTCTGGACCTCGTCGGCCCCTTGCGGAAGGCACCCGGGGGCTACACGCACCTTTTAGTCGCCATCGACAAATTCTCCAAGTGGATCGAGGTCCGACCCCTAAACAGCATCAGGTCCGAGCAGGCGGTGGCGTTCTTCACCAACATCATCCATCGCTTCAGGGTCCCGAACTCCATCATCACCGACAACGGCACCCAGTTCACCGGCAGAAAGTTCCTGGACTTCTGCGAGGATCATCACATCCGCGTGGACTGGGCCGCCGTGGCTCACCCCATGTCAAATGGGCAAGTAGAGCGTGCCAATGGCATGATTCTACAAGGGCTCAAGCCTCGGATCTACAATGACCTCAACAAGTTCGGCAAGCGATGGATGAAGGAACTCCCCTCGGTGGTCTGGAGTCTGAGGACAACGCCAAGCCGAGCCACGGGCTTCACGCCGTTCTTCCTAGTCTACGGGGCCGAGGCTGTCTTGCCCACAGACCTGGAATATGGCTCCCCGAGGGCGAGGGCCTACACCGACCAAAGCAACCAAGCTAGCCGAGAAGACTCGCTGGACCAGCTGGAGGAGGCTCGGGACAAGGCCTTACTACACTCGGCGCGATACCAGCAGTCCCTGCGACGCTACCACGCCCGAGGGGTCCGGTCCCGAGACCTCCAGGTGGGCGACCTGGTGCTTCGGCTGCGACAAGACGCCCGAGGGCGGCACAAGCTCACGCCTCCCTGGGAGGGGTCGTTCGTCATCGCCAAAGTTCTGAAGCCCGGAACGTACAAGCTGGCCAACAGTCAAGGCGAGGTCTACGGCAACGCTTGGAACATCCAACAGCTACGTCGCTTCTACCCTTAAGATGTTTTCAAGTTGTTCATATACCTCGCGCCCAGCGAAAGTTTAGTCGTCAAGGAAGGGTCGGCCTCGCCTCGGCAAAGCCCGACCCTCCCTCGGGGGCTAAAAGGGGGGGAACCCCCTATGCGTCGAAATTTTCCTCGAAAAAAGATCTTTTCTGCCAGAAGGCCTTTCGGGCTGTTTGACTACTTCGAAAGTGGATCCTGAAAACGACGGGGTACACGTAAGCAGCCAAGGCTGACCGAGCCGAGGGACTCCTACGCCTCTGGGATACGGATACCTCACTCATCGCCTTCTGCGATAAGTAACTCACATTCGGATAAGTGATCCCGCGGACTGAGCAAGTCTTCACGTTCGGAAGCTCTTCTGCCGAAGCGATTTCTCGAGCCTTCTCGACTGCGTCGGAAACAGAGCCCCGTGGACGGGTAAGAGTGCGCGTAAGCGGCAAGGCTGACCGAGCCGAGGGACTCCTACTCCTCCAGGATACGGATACCTCACTCATCACCTTCCGCGAGAAGCAATTCTCGCTCGCACAAACATTTCTGTTACCAACAAAAAGGTCCAGATACTCGAAACAAGAGGAAAGGAGACGCGGCTTTACAATACGGCGAGGGTATGTTTTGGCCTCGGCGACCGCAGGGAACACACGCTACAAGACAATCCGATCCCGCAGGATCGGGTCCTGACGGCTGAAGGGAGCAGCAGCACCCTCGGCATCGACGACACCTTCGGCGAGGTCTGACCTAGCCTCGGACGGCGACGCGGTCCAAAGATCTCCACTCTGAAGGACGACGTCATCGCCACGCCCGGGCCATCGCTGCCAGGGTCTTCTCGGGAATCCGGCCCGACCAGGCGGCTCGGCCGGTCACCCCGGAGCCTTGGCCAGCCGTCCTCCAAGGACGTCAACCCGACCCGAGGCCTCGGCTGGTCAATTCCGGCGTCAGTCCCGCTAACGGACGACCCGGCCAGGCTCCGGCCAACCAGGTTTTCTTTTCGAGCCAACTCTGCCTCGGTTCATGTTGACGCCGCTACCCCTGGCCTCAGCTCATCGAAGAGCGGCCGAGGAGTTCCTTTAATTAAGCTAGAGAAGCCTCGGGCAACAAGGTCGACCGAGCCGAGGGACTCCTACGCCTCCGGGATACAGATACCTCGCTCGTCACCTTTACACGGGGCGACCCACGCTTGGTGAAGCGGTTCAGACAACCAACAGGCGAGTCTTAGTGCTCGAAAATGAGGGAAAAACACGGCTCCGTGCCGAAAATACATACATGTTCAGGCCCCGACAGCCACAATGAACAAAAACACTAGCATTCAAGGTGCCATTACAAACAGAACTCCGGTTCCACCTCCGCAGGTACGAACAACCCCACGCGACTAGGGGGGCCTGCGGAGCAACAGAAGACCGACGAACGGCTTGTCGTCGCCCGCCCCAGCAGCGGCAACGACGACGACTTCTGCTCCGGGGGTCCGAACAGCAGCAGCGATGACCTCAGGGTGGATGCTGCTGTCAGGAGGCCCCCGCCCGTGCCCAAACTCGAGAGGCAAGGACGGGCAGAAGGCCGTAGAGTTGGAGGTCGGTCCGCGGGTGGCGCCGGCAAACTCGTCGGAGGCGGAACCTCTTCTAGCTGTCGTGGCAGGAGGCGGCAGCGGGAGCGGCTCCGAAGCCGCTCGGCTCAGAGAGCCGGGCACGGTGCAGCTGTCAGCGCCACGGACGACTCCCGCCCTTCCCCCGATCACTGAGGGAAGGAGCGGGCCACCACCCACGCAGGGGCCAACCCCAACTCGGCACACTCCCCTCCCCAGCACTAGTGATGAAAATCCTTAGGTGAAAGGGAATTAGGCTTACACCCAGTTCCTAAATAATTTTGGTGGTTGAATTGCCCAACACAAATATTGGACTGACTAGTTTGCTCTAGTGTATAAGTTATACAGGTGCAAAAGGTTCACATCTAGCCAATAAAAAGACCAAGTGTTGGATTCAACAAAGGAGCAATAAGGCAACCGAGGGCACCTCTGGCTGGAGGCACCGGACTGTCCGGTGTGCACCGGACAGTGTCCGGTGCGCCCGTAGACTTCGTTTTCTACCCTTCTCCAGAGGACTTCGACTTCAACCCTTCGCCCTCGGGAATTCGCGGAGGCCGGCGCGCTATAATTCACCGGACTGTCCGGTGTGCACCGGACATGTCCGGTGCGCCAACGAACCGCGGCCTCCGGAACTCGCCAGCCTCGGGTTCGCGCGGCAGCCGCTCCGCTAAAATTCACCGGACTGTCCGGTGTGCACCGGACTGTCCGGTGAACCACGGAGCAACGGCTACTTCCGCGCCAACGGTCACCTGCAAGCGCATTTAATGCGCGCTCTGCGCGCGCAGTCGGCAGGCGCGCCCATACCGATGCACCGGACAATGAACAGTTCATGTCCGGTGTACACCGGACATCCAGGCGGGGCCACATGTCAGAGCTCCAACGGTCAGATTCCAACGGCAACGATGACGTGGCAGGGGGCACCGGACTGTCCGGTGTGCACCGGACTGTCCGGTGCGCCATCGAACAGAGAGCTCCCAGCAACGGCCACATTTGGTGGTTGGGGCTATAAATACCCCAACCACCCCACCATTCATTGTATCCAAGTTTTCCCACTTCTCAACCACTTACAAGAGCTAGGCATTCAATTCTAGACACATTCAAAGAGATCAAATCCTCTCCAATTCCACACAAAACCCTAGTGACTAGAGAGAGTGATTTGCCGTGTTCTTTTGAGCTCTTGCGCTTGGATCGCATTCTTTCTTTCTCTTGTGCTCTTGTGATCAACACTCAATTGTAACCGAGGCAAGAGGCACCGATTGTGTGGTGGCCCTTGCGGGGAAGTTTTGTTCCCGGTTGATTGAGAAGAAGGAAAGCTCACTCGGTCCGAGGGACCGTTTGAGAGAGGGAAGGGTTGAAAGAGACCCGGCCTTTGTGGCCTCCTCAACGGGGAGTAGGTTTGCAAGAACCGAACCTCGGTAAAACAAATCCGCGTGTCACTCTCCTTATTTGCTTGCGATTTGTTTTGCGCCCTCTCTTGCGGACTCATTTATTATTACTAACGCTAACCCCGGCTTGTAGTTGTGTTTATATTTGTAAATTTCAGTTTCGCCCTATTCACCCCCCCCCCCTCTAGGCGACTATCAATTGGTATCAGAGCCCGGTGCTTCATTAGAGCCTAACCGCTCGAAGTGATGTCGGGAGATCACGCCAAGAAGGAGATGGAGACCGGCGACAAGCCCACTACAAGCCAAGGGAGCACCTCATCGGAAGAGTCCCGCACCAAGAAAAGGGAGAAGAAGAAGAACTCCTCCAAGCGGAAGGAGAAAAGATCTTCCTCTTCTCACCACAAGGAGAAGAAGGAAAAATCTTCTTCTCACAAGCCGCATCGGAGTGGGGACAAGCACAAGAGGATGAGGAAGGTGGTCTACTACGAGACCGACACTTCATCGACATCTACCTCCGGCTCCGACGCGGCGTCCGTCACTTCTAAACGCCAAGAGCGTAAGAAGTATAGTAAGATTCCCCTACGCTATCCTCGTGTTCCTAAACATACACCTCTACTTTCCGTCCCATTAGGTAAACCACCAACTTTTAATGGTGAAGATTATGCTATGTGGAGTAATTTAATGCGATTTCATCTAACCTCTCTCCACAAGAGTATATGGGATGTTGTTGAGTATGGTGTACAGGTACCATCTATAGGGGATGAGGACTATGACACAGACGAAGTGGCCCAAATCGAGCACTTCAACTCCCAAGCCGCAACCATCCTCCTTGCCTCCCTAAGCAAGGAGGAATACAACAAAGTACAAGGGTTGAAGAACGCCAAAGAGATTTGGGATCTTCTCAAGACGGCGCACGAAGGTGATGAACTCACCAAGATCACCAAGCGGGAAACGATCGAGGGGGAGCTCGGTCGCTTCCGTCTTCGCCAAGGGGAGGAGCCACAAGACATGTACAACCGGCTCAAGACCTTGGTGAACCAAGTGCGCAACCTCGGGAGTACAAAGTGGGATGACCACGAAGTGGTTAAGGTTATTCTAAGAGCTCTTATTTTCCTTAACCCCACACAAGTTCAATTAATTCGTGGTAATCCAAGATATCCACTAATGACCCCCGAGGAAGTCATCGGGAATTTTGTTAGTTTTGAATGCATGATTAAGGGCTCCAAGAAGATCAACGAGCTTGACGAGCCCTCCACATCCGAGGCGCAACCAGTGGCCTTTAAGGCAACGGAGGAGAAGAAGGAGGAGTCTACACCAAGTAGACAACCAATTGACGCCTCCAAGCTCGACAATGAGGAGATGGCCCTAATCATCAAAAGCTTTAGGCAAATCCTCAAGCAACGGAAGGGGAAGGACTACAAACCTCGTTCCAAGAAGGTTTGCTACAAGTGTGGTAAGCCCGGTCACTTTATTGCAAAATGTCCTATGTCTAGTGACAGTGACAGGGGCGACGACAAGAAGGGAAGAAGAAAGGAGAAGAAGAAGTATTACAAGAAGAAGGGCGGCGATGCCCATGTTTGTCGGGAGTGGGACTCCGACGAAAGCTCAAGCGACTCCTCCGACGACGAGGACGCCGCCAACATCGCCGTCACCAAAGGCCTTCTCTTCCCCAACGTCGGCCACAAGTGTCTCATGGCCAAGGACGGCAAAAAGAAGGTAAAATCAAGGTCCTCCACTAAATATGAAACATCTAGTGATGAGGATGATGATAAAAATGAGGAGGATAACTTGCGCATTCTTTTTGCTAACCTTAACATGGAACAAAAGGAAAAATTAAATGAACTAATTAGTGCCATCCATGAAAAGGATGATCTCTTGGACTCCCAAGAGGACTTCCTAATCAAGGAGAATAAGAAACATGTTAAGGTTAAAAATGCTTACGCTCTACAAGTTGAAAAATGTGAAAAATTGTCTAGTGAGCTAAGCACTTGCCGTGAGATGATTGACAACCTTAGAAATGAAAATGCTATTTTAAATGCTAAGGTTGATTCACATGTTTGTAATGTTTCAATTCCCAATCTTAGAAATGATAACGTTGACTTGCTTGCTAAGATTGATGAATTGAATGCATCTCTTGCTAGCCTTAGATTAGAGAATGAAAATTTAATTGCTAAGGCTAAAAATTTTGATGTTTGCAATGCTACTATCTCCGACCTTAGAACTAAGAATGAAATGTTGCATGCTAAGGTTGTAGAACTTAAATCTTGCAAACCCTCTACATCTAATGTTGAGCATGTTTCTATTTGCACTAGATGTAGAGATATTAATATTGAGGCTATCCATGATCACCTAGCCTTAATTAAAAAACAAAATGATCATATAGCTAAACTAGATGCTAAAATTGCCGAGCACAACTTAGAAAATGAGAAATTTAAATTTGCTCGTAGCATGCTTTATAATGGGAGACGCCCTGGCATCAAGGATGGCATTGGCTTCCAAAGGGGAGACAATGTCAAACTTAATGCCCCTCCTAAGAACTTGTCTAACTTTGTTAAGGGCAAAGCTCCCATGCCTCAGGATAACGAGGGTCACATTTTATACCCTGCAGGCTATCCTGAGAGCAAAATTAGGAAGATTTATTCTAGGAAGTCTCACTCTGGCCCTAACCATGCTTTCATGTATAAGGGTGAGACATCTAGTTCTAGGCAACCAACCCGTGCCAAGTTGCCTAAGAAGAAAATTCCTAATGCATCAAATGATCATGCCATTTCATTTAAAACTTTTGATGCATCTTATGTGCTTACTAGCAAATCCGGCAAAGTAGTTGCCAAATTTGTTGGGGGCAAACACAAGGATTCCAAGACTTGTGTTTGGGTACCCAAAGTTCTTGTATCTAATGCCAAAGGACCCAAAACAGTTTGGGTACCTAAAGTCAAGAACTAAATTTGTTTTGTAGGTTTATGCATCCGGGGGCTCAGGTTGGATACTCGACAGCGGGTGCACAAACCACATGACCGGGGAGAAAAGGATGTTCTCCTCATATGAGAAAAACCAAGATCCCCAACGAGCTATCACATTCGGGGATGGAAATCAAGGTTTGGTCAAAGGACTTGGTAAAATTGCTATATCTCCTGACCATTCTATTTCCAATGTTTTTCTTGTAGATTCTTTAGATTACAATTTGCTTTCCGTATCCCAATTATGTCAAATGGGCTACAACTGTCTATTCACTGATGTAGGTGTCACTGTCTTTAGAAGAAGTGATGATTCAATAGCATTTAAGGGAGTGTTAGAGGGTCAGCTATACTTGGTAGATTTTAATAGAGCTGAACTCGACACTTGCTTAGTTGCTAAGACTAATATGGGTTGGCTATGGCATCGCCGACTAGCCCATGTTGGGATGAAGAATCTTCATAAGCTTCTAAAGGGAGAGCACATTTTAGGACTAACCAATGTTCATTTTGAGAAAGACAGGATTTGTAGCGCATGCCAAGCAGGGAAGCAAGTTGGCACTCAGCATCCACACAAGAACATAATGACGACTGACAGGCCACTGGAGCTCCTACACATGGATCTATTCGGCCCGATCGCTTACATAAGCATCGGCGGGAGTAAGTACTGTCTAGTTATTGTGGATGATTATTCTCGCTTCACTTGGGTATTCTTTTTACAGGAAAAATCTCAAACCCAAGAGACCTTAAAGGGATTCTTGAGACGAGCTCAAAATGAGTTCGGCTTAAGGATCAAGAAAATAAGAAGCGACAACGGGACGGAGTTCAAGAACTCTCAAATTGAAAGCTTCCTTGAGGAGGAGGGCATCAAGCATGAGTTCTCCTCTCCCTACACGCCCCAACAAAATGGTGTAGTAGAGAGGAAGAATCGAACTCTATTGGACATGGCAAGAACCATGCTTGATGAGTACAAGACACCGGACCGGTTTTGGGCCGAAGCCGTCAACACCGCCTGCTACGCCATCAACCGGTTATATCTTCACCGAATCCTCAAGAAGACATCATATGAACTCCTAACCGGTAAAAAGCCCAACATTTCATATTTTAGAGTTTTTGGTAGCAAATGCTTCATTCTTATTAAAAGAGGTAGAAAATCTAAATTTGCTCCTAAAACTGTAGAAGGCTTTTTACTTGGTTATGACTCAAACACAAGGGCATATAGGGTCTTTAACAAGTCCACTGGACTAGTTGAAGTCTCTTGTGACGTTGTGTTTGATGAAACTAATGGCTCTCAAGTAGAGCAAGTTGATCTTGATGAGATAGGTGAAGAACAGGCTCCATGCATCGCGCTAAGGAACATGTCCGTCGGGGATGTGTGTCCTAAGGAATCCGAAGAGCCTCCAAGTACACAAGATCAACCATCCTCCTCCATGCAAGCATCTCCACCAACTCAAAATGAGGATGAGGCTCAAAATGATGAAGAGCAAAATCAAGAAGACGAGCCACCTCAAGATGATAGCAATGATCAAGGGGGAGATACAAATGATCAAGAGGATGAGGAAGAACCAAGACCGCCACACCCAAGAGTCCACCAAGCAATCCAACGAGATCACCCCGTCGACACCATCCTCGGCGACATTCATAAGGGGGTAACTACTCGATCTCGGGTTGCTCACTTTTGTGAACATTACTCTTTTGTTTCCTCTATTGAGCCACACAGGGTAGAGGAAGCTCTCCAAGATTCGGATTGGGTGGTGGCGATGCAAGAGGAGCTCAACAATTTCACGAGGAATGAGGTCTGGCATTTAGTTCCACGTCCTAACCAAAATGTTGTAGGAACCAAATGGGTCTTCCGCAACAAGCAAGATGAGCATGGTGTGGTGACAAGGAACAAAGCTCGACTCGTGGCCAAAGGGTATTCACAAGTCGAAGGTTTGGATTTTGGTGAAACCTATGCACCCGTAGCTAGGCTTGAGTCAATTCGCATATTATTGGCCTATGCTACTTACCATGGCTTTAAGCTCTATCAAATGGACGTGAAAAGTGCCTTCCTCAATGGACCGATCAAGGAAGAGGTCTATGTTGAGCAACCTCCTGGCTTTGAAGACAGTGAGTACCCTAACCATGTCTACAGGCTCTCTAAGGCGCTTTATGGGCTCAAGCAAGCCCCAAGAGCATGGTATGAATGCCTAAGAGATTTCCTTATTGCTAATGGCTTCAAAGTTGGCAAGGCCGATCCTACACTCTTTACTAAAACTCTTGAAAATGACTTGTTTGTATGCCAAATTTATGTTGATGATATTATATTTGGGTCTACTAACGAGTCTACATGTGAAGAGTTTAGTAGGATCATGACACAGAAATTCGAGATGTCGATGATGGGGGAGTTGAAATATTTTCTAGGATTCCAAGTCAAGCAACTCCAAGAGGGCACCTTCATTAGCCAAACGAAGTACACTCAAGACATTCTTGCTAAGTTTGGGATGAAGGATGCCAAGCCCATCAAGACACCCATGGGAACAAATGGGCATCTCGACCTCGACACGGGAGGTAAGTCCGTGGATCAAAAGGTATACCGGTCGATGATTGGTTCATTGCTTTATTTATGTGCATCTCGACCGGACATTATGCTTTCCGTTTGCATGTGTGCAAGATTTCAAGCCGACCCTAAGGAATCACACCTTACGGCCGTAAAACGAATCTTGAGATATTTGGCTTATACTCCTAAGTTTGGGCTTTGGTACCCTCGGGGATCCACTTTTGATTTGATTGGTTATTCTGATGCCGATTGGGCGGGGTGCAAAATCAATAGGAAGAGCACATCGGGGACTTGCCAGTTCTTGGGAAGATCCTTGGTGTCTTGGGCCTCAAAGAAGCAAAATTCGGTCGCTCTTTCCACCGCCGAAGCTGAGTATATTGCCGCAGGTCACTGTTGCGCGCAATTGCTTTGGATGAGGCAAACCCTGCGGGACTACGGTTACAAATTAACCAAAGTCCCTTTGCTATGTGATAATGAGAGTGCAATCAAAATGGCCGACAATCCCGTCGAGCATAGCCGCACTAAGCACATAGCCATTCGGTATCATTTTCTTAGGGATCACCAACAAAAGGGGGATATCGAGATTTCTTACATTAATACTAAAGATCAATTAGCCGATATCTTTACCAAGCCACTTGATGAACAATCTTTTACCAGACTTAGGCATGAGCTCAATATTCTTGATTCTAGAAATTTCTTTTGCTAAGCTTGCACACATAGCTCTTTTGAATACCTTTGATCCTATCTCTTTTATATGCTATGACTAATGTGTTTTCAAGACTATTTCAAACCAAGTCATAAGTATATTGAAAGGGAATTGGAGTCTTCGGCGAAGACAAAGGCTTCCACTCCGTAACTCATGCTTCGCCACCACTCCGTGCAACTCTCTCTTCTTTGGGGGAGAAATGAGCATCAAGGAAAAGAACTTCATCCTTGGGGGAGAGAGTAAAAGCTCAAACGCAAAAGGACTTCGTCTTTGGTATAATCTTAACTCACTTATTTATGACCAAAGGGGAAGATTGCACTTCGAGGGCTCTAATGATTCCGTTTTTGGCGATTCATGCCAAAAAGGGGGAGAAATGAGCCCAAAGCAAAAGGACCGCACCACCACCACCAAATTCAAAAACTTAGTGCTTTCCAAAAAGTCTTTATCATTTGGTATCCTATTGTGTTCAAAAGGGGGAGAAAGTAGTATTTCAAAAATGGTATATCAAAACCCTCTTGAACACTAAGAGGTGAATCTCTTTTAGGGGGAGTTTTGTTTAGTCAAAGGAAAAGCATTTGAAATAGGGGGAGACAATTTCAAATCTTGAAAATGCTTTGCAAACTCTTATTCATGTACCTTTGACTATTTGCAAAAGATCTTTGAAATGGATTTACAAAAAGAATTTGCAAAAACAAAACATGTGGTGCAAACGTGGTCCAAAATGTTATATAAGAAAGAAACATTCCTTGCATATCTTGTAAGTAGTTATATTGGCTCAATTCCAAGTAACCTTTGCACTTACATTATGTAAACTAGTTCAATTATGCACTTCTATATTTGCTTTGGTTTGTGTTGGCATCAATCACCAAAAAGGGGGAGATTGAAAGGGAATTAGGCTTACACCCAGTTCCTAAATAATTTTGGTGGTTGAATTGCCCAACACAAATATTGGACTGACTAGTTTGCTCTAGTGTATAAGTTATACAGGTGCAAAAGGTTCACATCTAGCCAATAAAAAGACCAAGTGTTGGATTCAACAAAGGAGCAATAAGGCAACCGAGGGCACCTCTGGCTGGAGGCACCGGACTGTCCGGTGTGCACCGGACAGTGTCCGGTGCGCCCGTAGACTTCGTTTTCTACCCTTCTCCAGAGGACTTCGACTTCAACCCTTCGCCCTCGGGAATTCGCGGAGGCCGGCGCGCTATAATTCACCGGACTGTCCGGTGTGCACCGGACATGTCCGGTGCGCCAACGAACCGCGGCCTCCGGAACTCGCCAGCCTCGGGTTCGCGCGGCAGCCGCTCCGCTAAAATTCACCGGACTGTCCGGTGTGCACCGGACTGTCCGGTGAACCACGGAGCAACGGCTACTTCCGCGCCAACGGTCACCTGCAAGCGCATTTAATGCGCGCTCTGCGCGCGCAGTCGGCAGGCGCGCCCATACCGATGCACCGGACAATGAACAGTTCATGTCCGGTGTACACCGGACATCCAGGCGGGGCCACATGTCAGAGCTCCAACGGTCAGATTCCAACGGCAACGATGACGTGGCAGGGGGCACCGGACTGTCCGGTGTGCACCGGACTGTCCGGTGCGCCATCGAACAGAGAGCTCCCAGCAACGGCCACATTTGGTGGTTGGGGCTATAAATACCCCAACCACCCCACCATTCATTGTATCCAAGTTTTCCCACTTCTCAACCACTTACAAGAGCTAGGCATTCAATTCTAGACACATTCAAAGAGATCAAATCCTCTCCAATTCCACACAAAACCCTAGTGACTAGAGAGAGTGATTTGCCGTGTTCTTTTGAGCTCTTGCGCTTGGATCGCATTCTTTCTTTCTCTTGTGCTCTTGTGATCAACACTCAATTGTAACCGAGGCAAGAGGCACCGATTGTGTGGTGGCCCTTGCGGGGAAGTTTTGTTCCCGGTTGATTGAGAAGAAGGAAAGCTCACTCGGTCCGAGGGACCGTTTGAGAGAGGGAAGGGTTGAAAGAGACCCGGCCTTTGTGGCCTCCTCAACGGGGAGTAGGTTTGCAAGAACCGAACCTCGGTAAAACAAATCCGCGTGTCACTCTCCTTATTTGCTTGCGATTTGTTTTGCGCCCTCTCTTGCGGACTCATTTATTATTACTAACGCTAACCCCGGCTTGTAGTTGTGTTTATATTTGTAAATTTCAGTTTCGCCCTATTCACCCCCCCCCTCTAGGCGACTATCATTAGGGCTGAGGGAGGGGCAGAGGCCGCAACCCGGCTCGCTTTCCCCCACCATCGAACTGGAGGTCACCATCTTGGGTGACCGCCGGTGGAGGGGTGCGACCGGGCTGCATGATGAAAATCCTTGAAGCCGAATGATGGCTGAAAGGTGCCAACTCCCACGGAGTTGCGTTCCCCCAACGACGAGGCGGAAAGACGGTGGATCTCCCCCATCCGGGGGCTTGGAAGGTGGAAAGACACGATGCATAAGGGAGCGCGAAGACATGGTCGCCTTCCAAGGGGGTCACCCTCCTTTTAAAGGCGGTTCTCCCTACTTGCGTCCCCAGCCATCACGGGTTGAGTCTTCTCCAACACACTCCAAGGTCCTCCCCTACGGCGCGGGGGCTGGGTCCCACGCGTCGTGCAAGCCGGCTCAGAGCAGAAGAGGTCAAACCGCCGTGCGCGGTGCGTACAACCGCCCAGCGGTTACAAGCGACTCTCCACTTTTGCCCAGACCAACGGGCGAAAGGGCGGGCAGCCGTGCAGGCGGCATGCAACCGCGCCAAGTGGGCGCACTTCTCCGACTCCCAACACGCCCAGCATGGAGGCCCAGGCCCACGCGTCATGCAACCGGTGCGCCGGTTGCTACGTGTGAGTAACTGCATCGCCACCTGCGCCACCACCGCGCCTCCTCGACTGCGGAACCAATACCGCGATTCGAGGCCACCCAGCGCACGACCCAGCGGCTCCAGCCTGGCGCGACGGTCAATACGGCCGAAGACGGGCCGGCAGTAATGGCGGTGGCAGGCGGGCAGGTGCAGCGGTCACGTCGTCAGCCAAGCTTACGTCCTGTCCGGGGGCAGCGAGAGAACCCTCTCTCACGGCGTGAAGACAACGCGCCCGTGACCCGTTCCTCGAACGGCTCACGCACGCGCAACGGCTACCCTGCGAACTACTCACCCTGTCGCATCAACTCCGCGGCGGGACACGCGGCGCCTCTAGCAGGAGAGGCGAGCGACGCTTCGCCTTCGCCGTAATGACCGTGTCAAAAAAGGTACGCCGCACCGTTCGATTTCGTATCCTTTTCCGTTTTTCCTCTTTCTCTCTCTTGCAACAGGGACCGGGAAAGGGGGATACCCCGAAAAGGATCCTTCCCCGAGAAGGAACTAGGCTCCGAGCCCCCCTACTGATCAGAGGTTCGAAGGCTGGCCCCCCGGAAGGGTTCGACAGCCGCC
The DNA here is from genome assembly GCF_902167145.1 of Zea mays. Taxonomy (NCBI): domain Eukaryota; kingdom Viridiplantae; phylum Streptophyta; class Magnoliopsida; order Poales; family Poaceae; genus Zea; species Zea mays. The sequence goes on along the minus strand of NC_050098.1, from coordinate 2,969,531 downwards.
TCAGATCGCGTGGGCCCTACACCCACTACTGGTCAGGGGTTCGAAGGCCGGCCCCTCGAAAGGGTTCCACGACCGACTCAGGCTACTCGGGCTCCGCGCCCATTACTGATCAGGGGTTCGAAGGCTGGCCCCCGAAGGGTTCACAGCTGCCTCAGACGCCGAGCGAGGGATGACCATGGGTACGTTCGATACATAACCAAGGCTCGGGCTGCGCTCCCGAGGTACCCTAGGACATTTCCGAGACCAGCGGGAGCGATCTTGTAACGGAATCCCATCAGAGGGAGGCATCGAGCCCTCGGACCCCGTCGCCAGGGGACCGGGTCCGGCAGATCACCCGCAGGTACTTTTGGGCGTGCCTCTGGGCCCCTAGCCGACCCCTAACGAACGGGGCACGGACGTCCACTCGGATTACCCGCTTGTAGCTCATCGGAGACACCATGTTCGGCGCCCATCGAGGGCAACATGGCGTTTTCCCCCCTCCTCCTTGCGGAAAGGCGACGCAGGGGCGTATGTAAAAAAGCCGAGTCTACCCCTGACCGCCCTCTCGCTCTGTGCAGAGGCTCGGGGGCTGCTCTCGCAAACCCGGCTCCGGCCGAACCGTTGACAGCGTCAACATACCAGCCCGAGAACTTGGACCCGACCGTGCACCTGGGCTACGACCAGCTCGCATGAGGGAACGACCAGACCAGCCGAAGCACTACGTGAGGCATTAAGACCTCGAAGGAGTGAAACCACTCCTCCGAGGCCTCGGGGGCTACACCCGGCGGGTGCGCTCGCGCGCACCCACTGGAACAAAGCATAACCGAGAAAGGCTGGTCCCCTTGCAAAAAAGTGCGATGAAAGCCTCCAAGCGAGTGCAAACACTCCCTTCGAGGCTCGGGGGCTACTGTCGGGGACCATAAGTAGGGGTACCCTTAAGGCTCCTAATTCTCAGCTGGTAACCCCCACCAGCACAAAGCTGCAAAGGCCTGATGGGTGCGATTAAGTCAGTCCAGTCAAGGGACTCGATCACGCCTCACCCGAGCCTAGCCTCGGACAAGGGCAGCCGACCCCGGAGGATTTCCGTCTCGCCCGAGGCCCCCTTCAGCGGCGAACATGTTTCCGGCTCGCCCGAGGCCCTGCCTTCGCCAAGAAGCAACCCTGACCAAATCGCCGCACCGACCGACCAAATCGCAGGAGCATTTAATGCAAAGGTGGCCTGACACCTTTATCCTGACGCACGCCCCCCAGCTGGTAGAGCCAAAGTGACCGCCGTCACTTTGCCGCTCCACTGACCGGCCTGACAGAAGGACAGCGCCGCCTGTGCCACTCCGACTGCGGTGCCACTTGACAGAGTAAGACTGACAGGCAGTCAGGCCCTGCCGAAGGCACCATAGGAAGCTCCGCTTCGCCCGACCCAGGGCTCGGACTCGGGCTAAGTCCCGGAAGACGGCGAACTCCGCCCGACCCAGGGCTCAGACTCGGGCTAAGTCCCGGAAGACGGCGAACTCCGCCCGACCCAGGGCTCGGACTCGGGCTAAGTCCCAGAAGACGACGATCTCCACCTCGCCCGACCCAGGGCTCGGACTTGGGCTCGGCCCCAGAAGACGACGAACTCCGCTTCGCCTGACCCCAGGGCTCGGACTCCGCCCCGGCACCAGCCGGCGATCTCCTCCTCACCCGAACCTGGGGCTCGGACCCAACCTCGGCCACGGAAGACAGACTCGACCTCGGCTTCGGAGGAGCTTCCACATCGCCCAACCTAGGGCGTATACCAGCCACGTCAACAGGAGGCGCCATCATCACCCTACCCCGAGCTGACTCGGGACGCAGGGAACAAGACCGGCGTCCCATCTAGCTCGCCCCGCCAGATAGGCAATGATGGCGCCCTGCATACTCTGTGACGACGGCGGCTCTCAGCCCCCTTACGGAAGCAAGAGGACGTCAACAAGGACTCAACCGCTCCGACAGCTGTCCCTCCGCTAGGCTCCATCGCTCCTCCGACGGCCACGACATCACACCAGCTGGGTGCCAAAATCTCTCCGGCTGCCACAACGGCATGTACTTAGGGCGCTAGCTCTCCTCCGCTAGACACGTAGCACTCTGCTACACCCCCCATTGTACACCTGGTCCTCTCCTTACGCCTATAAAAGGAAGGACCAGGGCCCTCTTAGAGAGGGTTGGCCGCGCGGGGACGAGGACGAGAACAGGCGCTCGCTGGAGGCCGCTCGCTCCCTCTCCCGCGTGGACGCTTGTAACCCCCTACTGCAAGCGCACCCGACCTGGGCGCGGGACGAACACGAAGGCTGCGGGATTCCCACCTCTCTCACGCCGGTCTCCGGCCGCCTCGCTCTCCCCCCTTCGCGCTCGCCCTCGCGCTCGACCCATCTGGGCTGGGGCACGCGGCGACATTCACTCGTCGGCTCAGGGACCCCCCGGTCTCGGAACGCCGACAGCACTCCTTCATGCATGTAGCTACAATCGATTGGGAATTCATTAGCCCTCTTAATAACGGTGGACATTTTACGACAACCCTCGCGCGCGCTCGATCCACTAAGTATTCAGCACTTTATGGATTTTTTTTCCGTTCCAATTCAGTAATCTGAACACACACACACACAAAAAAACAGAAAAAGGGTATATTTAGCCATGGAATGAAACCCTTATTATTACTCAAAAGGAAGATTAGCACATCTTTATTGTGAGGGATAGTCTGATAGAAGTTGACTATAAATTAGGGATGGCAGATATATATCAAAATTCAAAAGTTATCATTATCCCAAGATTAATGCTAGACAAAGCACAGATACAAAGATATGACTCAAGGGATGTTGGCAACCATTTAAACAGTATAAACATAGTATGCAACAGAAGTCACTTGATTGAATTGTAACAAGTATAAAAAGTATCAGGAGAATTAGGAAGATAAGCGCCAAAGTGATGTATCAAAGAATGAGTAGTTGCTCTTGGAGAAATGCCAACATCCTGGATTATGATTATAGCTTCGCCTAAACCTTTAGCCGCAAGAATCAATTGAGAACATAAGGCTTTTCCTGGATGTGTAACTATTTGCACCACATGTGTGTCATTGGTAGAAGCATCTCGGGAGCATGTTCCACCACTTACAATCAGATTTTCCTGTGGCTCAAATAAATAAGAGCATAAATAGCAAAGGGGGCTTAAATTACTTCAGACCATGAACAGGATATACAAGAAGTGAGCAAAAGTTCACCTGTGCTTCAGGATGGAAAACTAACAAGACATATTCAGGGGTGACTCTTAAGGAAGAAACAATCTGTATAAACATAAGCTGAGAGAGACAAGAACTTTAGCGAAATTGATAAAAAGTATTCAAGCGAAGAAAAGATGAATTTGCAAAAAATCTTCCATTTACATGTATACTCGCAGCAGCTAGACGTATATTTCTTCCGTTGGAGATTACAATGGGTGATGCTTGCAATCTATCTAGACCACGGTCAGCTTTCCTAGCAGGTTCCAATATATCAAGTCGGTTTTCTGTACAGTCAACGAAAACCATTTAGTAGGCTGGGAACAGTACAAAAACTTTCAACACGGACATGTTGTACTTTTAAGGATTATTAAACTGAATTTTAATGAAAAGAACAAGAAAGTACCATTTTCATTTGCTATCAATGTTATTTCTGATGGGAAGTCACAAATAACAGTGAACTCTGATTTGGAAATTGCAGGCACATGATGATCTTTACCAACCATGTTCCCACGTGAAAACAGCAATTTCTAAAAAAAGTGAATTAAATTAAATATATTTCAGTGAATCAATTCACCAGAATATATTGCAATACGCAGTTCATAAACAAAAAATGCAAAGATCCATTTGAAGTACTTACATAGCTCACTTTGCTTAGGCAAGATACTCAATATAGTCCACTAGATAGTTTCTTCACGGCGGTAGAACTAATAATATGAGCTGTTGTAGCACGAACATCAAAATCTTACATAATCAAACCAAAATCGGTAATATAATTAACTTGGTGCTCCAAATCGAACCTGGATGTAACACCCCGTCCAATCTCTGGACCGGCGGTACTTACTCCTGGCAGCTCTCTAGGATCATATATTGTCCCCACAGATCAACACGAGTCTTTTGTGCGCACTTTGTCCTCACTCACGCGCACCCGAGAAAACTTTCCGGTCGGTCACCCATCTCAAATTGCTCCAAGCCAAGCACGCTTAACTTGGAGATTCTTTCGAGATAGGCTTCCGAAAAAGAAGATGCACCTTGTTGGTATGATTACACTATTAATTCTATTAAGCCTTAGGCCAAGACATCCCATCCCAGGGGCCAGGATATCACAATCCACCCCCCTTAGAAGACCGACGTCCTCGTCGGTCAACCCCAATCCAGGAACCTCCCCTCTTGGTCACGTCTGTATGTCTAGTGTCGTCATATGCCATGCCATGTGACCACTCTGGGCCCACATGCGCCATGCGCCATATACCCGAACCCCCTAGCCCACACACGCCCGTGAAACCGCGAGGGTCGGCTCTGATACCACTTGTAACACCCCGTCCAATCCCTGGACCGGCGATATTTACTCCTAGCAACTCTCTAGGATCATATATTGTCCCCACAGACCAACACGAGTCTTTTGTGCGCACTTTGTCCTCACTCATGCGCACCCGAGAAAACTTCCCGGTCGATCACCCATCCCAAATTGCTTCAAGCCAAGCACGCTTAACTTGGAGATTCTTTCGAGATAGGCTTCCGAAAAAGAAGATGCACCTTGTTGGTATGATTACACTATTAATTCTATTAAGCCTTGGGCCAAGACATCCCATCCCAGGGGCCAGGATATCACACTGGACTGTCCTATCACATATTCTTTGTGTGGAGAGGAAGTTATGTTTATTTCCTAGAGGTACCAGTTGCCTCTCGGAAGTTATTTATTTCCTACGATTTGTTATAAAAGCCGTAGGAAGTTAAAAAACCATAAGAAGTGTATGATTTTGGTGTAGTGTTGGTGACTGCCAGTTCGACCTCTGGAAGCAGTCCTACGTGTCCGCATGCGCCGCTGTGTTCGGCAAGCTCCGGCGCAGCCGCCGCTTGGACGTGGTCCAGAGCGGCTGCACCACGCTGTCCATCTTCAAACAGGGGGACCTCATGGTCGTCCCCTGGCAACTCTCGGGTTGTTCTAGGCACCACATCTGACGACGGCGCTGTCACGCCGTCCAGCTCATCATCCATCTGAAGCTCAACCTGCCACGTAAGTCGCTACTGGCCGGCCATGAATTCTTGTGCGCTGGGACGACGACCGTTGTTGACGTTGTGTGAGTGTCCTCGAACAAGATGTATGTAGAGGAGTAGCACATCCGGTGGTGCAATGACTAGGTGTACTACCTTGCTGATGAGCCTGGGGTGCAATTCGTTTGGCAGCCCAGCCAAGAGTCATCGGTACTCGTCATGTCGTGCACGTTCGACGACTACTATATCAAGGTATGTGGTGTCATCTTAGCGCCAGAGGTGACGCAGAGGAGGACCGACAGAAATGGCCACTTGCCATCGTCAGGGTAGCTTTTGTGCCGGCCTGCCTTTAATTCTCTTTGCAGACACATACACTTGCCTTTTTTGTTTAAGGAAGCGTGTATGGTGGTGCGTATCTGATGACTGACAATGTACGAGGGAACTTGTACCGGTAGGTGTGGCATGTGCTCTTCAATGATGAGACCATGCAAATTGTGGCATATATCAAAGTTTGTATGATACTGATGGTTGCAATGTAGTAGTGAAACAGCTAAATTAAAATAACAAAATTTATGTATGACCAGGATTACAAATGAATTATGAAATATTTTCTTATAACAATATAAGACACATTTTATATATAAGTTATCATGTTATTATTTGTTCCCGTTATAACGCACGGGCACTCACCTAGTATCAGTAATAATCCAGTAACACCTCATATTATATAATCTCGAATTATATAACACACATAAAAACTCATCTTTGTAGAATTAATACAGCTGATATATAGACAATATACTAGATTGATCAGTGGACACATCCCAACATACAGCTTGTTCGCTGCGGCTTGCTGCGGCTGCAATCCGGCTGCGGCTGCGGCTTCTACAGTATTTTTCTCTCTATGGATTGCAGCTGCAGCAGTCCAAACAGCTGCAACAGTGTCGGCTTGCAGCCAGCCGAACACGCCCATAGACATTAGGCGCATTAATTAGTTCCTGCTGAAGTGACAGGAACTAAAAGCAATTTGAAGTTGAGCGACAGTTGTCTCTGCAGCTAATCAACACCATTGATTCAGAGCATGGTTCCTCGCTGCATGCTTGAGCTTGGATGATCGGCTTCCCCTTCTTTGAGCAAGCCCCGGGACCTCGCAGCTCCTGCAGTAGCTCAGCTGCTCCATCTCCGCCATGTGAATCAGGATCACCACTTGTCGAGCACTTCTTTTAGTGTCGTCGGTGCCATCAAGACGATGATCTCCATGTGAACTCTTCCATTCCTCTACAGCTTCGTCGATGAAGGATAGCAGAGAGTTGTTGTTGTAGTACTCGTCCACATTTAACAGCCTAGCCTGCGGTAAAAAACCTCTGTGACAGTGGTACGCACTACAACATGAATCTTCAGTAAAAACGAGTTGCAGCCGATGAAGAGCTAGTGTCGTGAACGCCAAGCTGCGCCCATGCAATCGCCAGCAGCTCTTCAAGGGTTCCATACCCTCCTGTTGTAATCGAAGGAAAGAACAGTTTACTTCCTATGACAGAAACTCACAACTACGGACGACGCTGATTAGTGATCCTGAGCTCATCCTCGTATCGACTGCTACTTGGGTAACTGAAACAACTGCCACAACACTGATAAAATTTACATACCTCAACACAGCAAATTTGGACTAGAATACGCCCTGAATTTTCAAAAGGTAAAAAGAAATCCTCATGCACAAACCAACTGGACAAACCATTTTTTTCTTATAAAAAGATTTTATTAAATTTTTAGGCATATTAGAATATTACAGCGAGTTGATGCAAAATTTTAAAAACAGTTCTTTCCATGCTTGCAACTTTCCGTTTTCTGCTTTACAACTTTCCCGGTTTCCACCCATATGTGACATGACCAGGAGAGAGAGCGACAGTACAAAGAGAAAGCTTGATGTTAAAATAAAGGGTCACTAAATTTGTAGTGTTGTGTCATCTATGTCCCTAAAATCTTAAAGTGCACATATATATTCTTAAACTTGTCAAGTTATATCATCCAGATCCTATTGACTCTCAACACGCACATTCTAGTCCTTATACTTATATATATAGCTATGTTATTTGGATCCATAAACTTGTTTTTGGTGCCATCACAGATCCAAGTAGTTTGAACCTTTTATGACACTAAAAACAAGTTTAGATATCAAGATGACATAATCATACAAGTATAGGGACTGAAATGTACATATTGAGAGTTTAGGAACTAGGATAATACGACTTCACAAGTTTAGGGACCTAGATGCGCACTTTAAGAGTTTAGGGACTGAGATGACACAACACTACAAATTTAAGGACCGATGGTGTACTTTACTGTAAAAGAAACATAGCAAAGTATATATAAAGTTGCTACGTTTTTGTTTATATTTAAGTATAGAATATAAAATACGAAGACTTGTGTGTTTTGGCTAGGTGGTGTGAATATGGGTTAGAGCTAATGACCATGGTTTGAATCCTCATTTGTGTATAATTTTAGTATTTTTAATATTTAATAAAATGTGGGGAGTACGCTAAATATAGGGGAGTAAGACAGCGGTGGAAACCGTGGAACCAGGAAAAAAGGTGCTTTAATAATGTTGGTGTTTCGTACTTCGCTCGTTCCGACAAGTAAATTTATTATGCTCGTTCTGCGCTCCAGAGGGTGTGTGTGGAGGACGCAAGATTTATACTAGTTTGGACGGACGTCCCTACTTCCAGTCATCGGCAGCTTGCGCTACCGGTACCATTGATGATCAAACTCGTAGTAGTGGTTACGAGCGGTCGAGAGAAGGATGAGAGGCTCCCAAGTCTCTTTATCGGGGTGAAAGTGGAGCTTTGAAGCTGATGGGTGGAGTCCTAGCTAAGTCTTGACTAGGTGGGGCTCTGGCTTCTTGGTGCTCGTCGGCGCTCCTCCTCCTCTTGTTCTTCTTTGTGGGTTCATGTCCGTCTAAAGGTCTCCAGTTGCCTAAGAGCTCTCTCCTTTCAATCATGTTCAATTTCCCTTCCTCCTGAGGCTAGCTTCCCCCTTTTATAGATGGGAAAAGGACCGGTCATCAGTGGATTTCCTAGGAAGGAGCCGCAAGGCAAAGGTAAAATCGGTATTTTACCCTCGGGTGGAGCCACACGTACTCATGGGGCCTAGGGCTGCCTTGCTGTCTTGTATTTAACGTGGCAGACGACATGGGGCAGTGATGGTCCCAGGAGTCATCATTATGGCTACGCCGACCCCTAGTCTCCATAGCCTAGGGCTTGGCGCAGGCTGTCATGTTGCGCCCTGCGAGAAGTATGGGTGTTTTTTCGATCGTTTTTTGCTTTTTCCATTTTTTGTCGAGATATTCGGTTTTTATCTGTATATAATATCTCATTTTAGATAATAAAATGAATAAATCATAGACAACTATGTCACAACGCAACAAACTAATCCAAAATAGATTATTGTCTTTGGTAGCTATATGTATATTATAGTATTTTGCTTTCATATATCTAGATGAAATGTTTCAATTGACCGAATTCTACTTTACTTTTATATTCTATGCACAATGTTTTTATCTTTTACATCCGATTCCGATTCATACCGATTTGTTTCGTTCGTTTTGGTTCGTTTCTTCATTCCGTAAGTTCCGTTTTCAACCCCATTTCTGATGGTCGCCTATTTTTTATCCCGATATCGAAATAAAATGTGAAAATAAAAATAGGAGAGGGGTTATTCCGACCGACTCTGATTGTTATCATCCCTATGTATATCTAACACGACGTTCATGATGGGGCTAAGAAGAGGGTAGCGAGGCCCAGACTGCGACCGTGCAAAAGACTACAAAAAAACAATGTTGACGTGGTGATATCCAAGAACACATGAACCACGTCAGCTGGTGCGCTAATAAAAGGGGCTCTTTTCTATGAGATTCGGCCCTTGTTCTAGAAGGTGTAGATGAAATAGAGGTGGAGCACTTGCTACCGATTTAGGGCTACAATCCACTATGGTGGTAGCTAGTGTTGGGCCTATGGACTTCGGGTTAAAAGGTTCATTCTAAAAAAGGTAAAAAAAACTTTTAGACCTTGTCGTGTTAGTTCAAAGAGTAGAAACAGTAGTGTAGCCTATCACTAAAGCACATCCTACCTTCTTTTGGACCGTACCGGCCCAAACCCGGTATATTTGAACCACATAAAAACTAAATATTACAATCACATAAACTCCATAGCTTACTAGGTCAAAGATATTAAACAATACTAGCATCATTTGACCATATAAAAATCCAAATATTACAACAATATAAAGTCTAGAACGTACTAAATTAAAAAAATTAAACAATATGTACTTCATTTGGTCGTGTCGTCCCAAGCCTGGTCCATGTGTGTGGGCATGCTTTGGGCTTATATTTTGAGGCCATACTCATGCTGGCCTAAAAAAACCCGACCTATATTCTTAGCACTGGTGGTAGAAAACTGCGCAAACATGGTGAGAGAAACAGTCATCTAGAAGATCAAGCCGTGTAAAAAGCTTATTCAAGGTGGCCTTCATATATAAAGACGGACAATTCAATCTCAATGTTCATTCAATCAATTGGAAGTTCAGTTTTTTTTTATAGACATGTTTAGGTAGTGTTTGGCTCTGGAAAAACGGATCCGTTCTATTCTAGCGTTGATGGAGTTTGGTTCGATTCTAAGTGGGACAGAGCCGCTCTATTTTGATCCACTTTTGAACCAAACATAGGAAGGAGCCACTCTTTTAGACTTCACTATAGAACCAAACAAAAAAAAAATCAAAGCTTCTTTGTTCTAACTTTCACATACAGAAAAAAGTCGTTCTATTCTCAGAATCTGAAACAGAACCGCTCCGAGTCTGAAACCAAACAACTACCTTCTCTCTACGTGACCAGCGTAGTTGCTTATGAATAAATAAAGATGATCAGGGAGGGTTGTTTACAGCAGGCAGGCACGGATACCGACTAAATAAGGATGGCGACGCGAATCCTCGTTGATTCGGGCGGTTAACGATAACATAAAAGAAGAAGAAGAAGCGCGTGACAGGGCAAGTTGCTTATGAATGATGCATGTAGCTAGTAGGAGATCGAGCGCGCCGTGTGCCGTGCACGCGCTAGCACGCCCCATCACGCATGTGTGCTTGCATGGCCGCTCGCGTAAGTCCGGAAGCACCAGCATGCGCCGGCATAGGCTGATAAATTTGGAATCCTGTCATTATGTAAATTAGGCTTCGCCACTTTACATCGTCTACTTTTATTGTTTTCAGCGACGTCACGTTAACAACTACCTTAACAATTAAGAGGGTGTTTGAATGCACTAGAGATAATAATTAGTGGCTAAAATTAGTTGAGACATCTAAACACCCTAGTTAATAGTTCAGCTATTAGCTTTTTTTTGGTAAATTAGTTAATAATTGTTTAGTTATTTGTTAGCTAGCTAATTCTACTAACAATTTTTAGCTAACTAACTATTAGTTCTAGTGCATTCAAACAGCCCCTAAGGTCGTCATGTAAGACTTTTAAAGTCAAATCTTAATTAAAATATCATTCTATAGTTCTATCGACATTTAGTTTTATGACTCACAAAGTGTTGGTAATTTTACAAAAAAAAAGTTTCTTTAATACCGTAGTAGCAACACCACTGACGGGAAATATTCTATCAAATTTACTTTGCTTAAAAACCACACTAATATAAAATTGAATAAAAATCATATTTTTGGATTGTTAAAAAAATAGATAATTTTACGTTTAATTTAACTGAGAAATTCCACAACAAATATGTGACAACGTATATATTGCACATTTGTAAATGTACTAATCTCAATAGTAGCAAATACATATAATAGTATTTTACCCATTATAGGAGAGTATGAACCGAATTCCATAATTTGGATGTTATGGTATATCTTGTGGAGGGAACAATGCTTGTGGAACTTGTGGATCCATTTGGACAATTTGATATTGTGTGTTTCTTGAAGACTTTGACCATACCAGACGTAGATAGATGTTTGTAGACGTCCACTAGGATTGAGATCTTCATCGAGCATTATTAAAAATTCTCCCTAAAAACCTGATCTCCTGCACATTCGAGTAGGTGTGTTTAATTGTTGATGGTTTCGGAGGCTTGCTCTCCCAACTCGACTGATAAATGAGAGAGATCTATATTCGGTTGAGTCCTATCCTGCTCGTGATATGAGAACTAGATACAATAGCAAGAGCCACAAGAAGATTAAAAGATGAAGTAACTAGCCTAAGTTACATCTGGTGCTTCAAGCATTAAAGGTCCATTACACCTCTATTATTCTAGCCATTAACTCATCCATTAACCTTCCCAAGTGATAAAACTATCCTAGCCACGTAACATGATCATGGAAAATTTCATGTCACGTCATGTGAACTTCAAATGGCGCGATAACTTTGAATGGCACTAGAGGGTCCTAGAGGGACCCCTGGCCTCCCAATGCCCCCCTCCCCCCAATCCTAAGGGTCACGCCCCCTCCACTCGACCGTCCCAAGGGACATGACGATCCTTAGATATGCCAATGGCCATGGACATCCATGATTGTGTGTAATTTGTATCTATGATTAATCAAATTAAATACAAGCTATATCCATACTAGATCTAATATTTTGTGGTGCCATATGCGACAAAACATGCAACTAAGAATCATGATGATATATGCAAAATATAATGTGGGGCATTGAAAAATGCTATATTGGTGAGTTTACCGTGAACGTCGAAATTTACTGAATATCATTTGAAGTCTTCCATATTTAGAGAAAGAGAGAAGAGGGAGAAATGTGCTCTTTGCCTTTATCTTCAACCTTTAGCGTCGACCATGATTGTCCAAGAAGGACGATGATATAACATGCTCGCAAGCTCGTGACATTTTTTTTTTGGGTCTTCATGAACGTCGTGCCTAATAAGCACCTATATATGCCACGCATTATTGTACGTGAGTGAAAGATAGTTTAAGCGCATCAATTGAGTTGCATGCATGATCCAGGACCAGGATGGACGGTCTAATGTCCTTGTTGACAAGGTTGGCCAATTGGCCATGCAAACAAATCGTCTCTAGCTAGTTGACCGACCACCGGCATCTTGGAGTGGACGGTGCCTTGCCGCGCAACGGGCGACCGAAGCATATATGCATGCGGCCGGAGAGGCAGACGAGTTTTTTTAGTTGATCCCCGCGCATATCGAATCTTAGTATTTAACTAGGTGACTGCCCGTGCGTTGCAACGGGAACATATAATATCATGATAATTTATGTACTCGGTCGCACGACTGATTGACCCACCTGCCCCGAGCGCTCCTCGATCCTCATCCGTGCTCGCCAAGCACGAAACCCAAGACGGCAACGCCATAGCCCATAGCACACCGACGGCCACACCAAAGCCAAGCAAGCAGCTTAAGAACCCACGCGCCCGGCGCCTTGGCCTTGCTGGGCGTGCGACGGTTCGTTAGTGGCGGGATTTTTCCTTGCATTTCCTTGCCGCCGTCTTGTCCCCTCTGCCCCTCGGCGCCGTACCAACGCCGCGGGAGCTATAGCCCCCGATTTAAAGTTCAGTTCGTGGGGGGTGATCGACATATCCTGCCGATTGCCCAGACGCAGCACGCTCTCCACCCAAAATTCGCCTGCAACCCCGAGCGACGACGATGGAGGGGTCGAAGGCGATGCTGGCCAAGCCCATCTAGCTCGCGGACCAGGTGGCGCAGCAGGCGGGCTGGCAGTGCCTCAGGGCAGACTGCATGGAGCTACGGTCCCGCGCCATGAAGCTCGCCGAGCTCCTGCGGCAGGCGGCGCGGGTCGAGCTGTACGAGCGCCCCGCCGCGCGTCATGGCCGACACGGACACAACCTGACCCATATAGCTTACACGACCCACTCTAGCCCATATCGCTTACATGTTCGTCTTCGTCTTGCTGGCTCCGTTTGCCTAGAGCTTCTTTTGTTAGCGTCTGTTCGTCTTGTGGTTTGGTGCTGACCCCACCGCTTAAAATGCAGCTTGTCCCCAAGCTGAACCAACAAGGCCAGCGTCAACGCCACTGCGACCCTCTTCCATGCCCAGAAACCATTAAATGGATAGTGTCCTCAAAAATGTTAGATAGTCCAGGAACTGCAGGCAGGCTTCCTGCAATGGCCTTTTTGGCGTACTAAATTTTTGGCTTTGGCTCAGCAAGTACCACCACCACAACAGAATTGCAAGTGATGTCTTCAGACAGTTGAAATTTAATACATATGACACCGAAGATCCTTGATAACTGCAAGCAATAACTTGACTACTTGCTACTTGCACTGTGATTAGTGTCACCAATGGTCTCACCAACACGGATCTCATTTTACCATTGATAAAAGTATGTGAAGATCCGGAGTCAAGGAGCGCCACAATATCGTGTTGGTGTATCTGTCCATGCAGTCGCAATGTGGTGACAGCATCTGTTCCTGACCATGCCGCTGCCGACAGCGCCATCATGAATTTCTTCATGGTTTCTGGCATCACATGTGCACCTTCATCCAAAGACAACAAATCCCAGCCCTCTTCGATGGCGTGTAGGAATTTAGCCTTCAACGCATTGGTCAGGTTGCGTACAAACTCCAGTTGACAACAATTCACCAAGAAAGTATCCAGCCCGGCCCAGATGTTGCTGTCAGGAAAATGGTCCCGATGGGAGGTTGCCGAGAGTAACAACAGTTCCACTACTGGCACGGTAAGAAATTTAAACTTGGCTGAAAACTGGCATCCCGATATATTCCAGGTGGTTACTGGTAACTGATGTTGGCATGAGAGTGTTTTCATAGTGGCCACCCTGACGGACAACGCCGGCTCCAATGATTGAACGCTGGTCAAGACTGATTGCAAGGATCCAGAGTCGACCAACATCAAGAGTGCATGTTGCTTAAGTTGGCCCTTGAGACAAAGGGTAGTTCCTGCAGCATAACCAGTCCAAGCAGTAACAACAATTGACATCCATAGATGTTCAGAAGGCTCAGGCACCACTTTTGTCAGCTCTTCCTCAATCAGGAGGTCCCAAACTTCTTCAATGGCATGAAGCTGAATGGTACCAGCACATTTGTGACCATGGAAAATGATTGTATAATGTGGACTGCAATAATTCCAATAGACAAGCCCTTCCACTCGCCATCTGTGACCCAACTTGAAGCTCAATGGATCAGTAATCTTCATTGACATCCAGAATTCCCAAACAGGTGGAGGCCATGGTGGAAGCCTTCGAGTGGGTACGGTGTTAAGACCCTCGTCGTCGTCCTCGGGCACCCAGACCCCGCACGCTCTGTCAATGTCGCCCCATTCTTTCTCCAGCCCCCACTCCTGGAACCTGCGTGCCATCTGCTGGTACGGCGTGTCTGGGTGCTGCTCGGAGACGCACCCCTGGGCGAGGATAAATCCGGGCAACTCAAGATCCAGCGGGCAACTCAACCCAGAAAACACGAGATAAATCCGGGCAACTCAAAGCAGTGAGAAAGAGATCGAGCGAGAGACCTCTCATGGAATCGGCGCGACGGGGAGTGGGGTGGCTGCAGATCCAGCGGGGAGGGCGGCGCCCATGCACAGACAACAGCGCGCGTCCGTTACAGCAAGCACGGAGAAGCTACGGGACGCGCTTCCACTTCCGCTCGCTTCCACCCCGTCCATACCACCGCCCTGCCCGCACCTCGCCGCGCACCGCCTGTCCTCGCGCCCACTGCGCTTCCTCCGCCGCTGCCTGCGCGTGCGCCCGCTCAGCCGCCCCGAGATCCGGCAGGTCTGGCGACCGAGGCCGAGGCCGCCGCGCCGGAGGTGTGCCTGGCCCGGCAGATGCCCGCGGAGGCTAGTGGGGCTGGCGACCAAGGCCGAGGTCGCCACGCCGGATGTGAACCTGGCCCGACACACGCCCGTGGAGAACTCCATGACGAAGCTGGTGAACGGTGCTGGACCACCGCCTTATTGTCCTCCTCGCGATGGGGGGCGAGGGGGAGCGAGGCGAGGCGGGCCCTTGGCGGCGCCTGCAGGTAGGGGGAAGGGGGCAGGGGAGCGCTCGACACTGAGGGCTGATAGAACTCACCGGCGGGTGGATTGTGGAGTGCGGGTGGAGATTGCGGCGTTCGTGGCGGGGATCGCGGCGGGCGGGCGTAGTGAGGCGGGGGCGGCGTTCGTTGCCGGGCGGCGGGGAATCGCGGCTGGCGCCCGCGAATCGCGGCGTTGGGCGGTCGGGCGACGGGATGCTCGGCTGGGAATCGTGGCTGAGTGGGGGCGGGCGGGCGGGCGTCGGGATACTCGGCGGCGGTTGTTTGCCGGGCGGCGGGATCCTCGGCGGGGTAGTTAGGCGTGTGCGCGCGGGAGCCGCGGGAGTCAGGGGAGAGCGGGGGCAGTCTACAGATGAGTCTTAATAGTTGTAGAGAATACGGAAGAAATAAGCTAGTTCATCGTCCTGTCACTTCTTAATTTTTTTTTGTTTAGTTTGTGGAGTGAAATGGGTTGCTCTATTACTATCTCATTACTTATAGTTTGTTAGTTAGTACTAATATTAGAAATGAGTTCATCCCACTAAATTTATGTTTATGTTTAGTTATAGCGTCCAAGAGAGGGTATGCTGCTGGTTGAGTATAGCGTCCTTTTGAATTATTTTGAAAAAAGAAATGAACTAAATAACTAAAGCAGCTGTCGTAGTATGAAAAAAAATTCATCTAAACACGTCCAGTTTAATTTCTTTATTTAAACTCGTTGAGGGGTATCAGACACTCATTTCAACAATCGCCAGAGCTAGTGAATACAAAATGAATGTATCTCTGTACGTTCTTGCATCCACTCATCGCGCGCTACGTCAGCAAAAAATATTTATATATATGTAGCTAATGCATACAGAAAACTGTACGTATTCTAGTGTCAGCCTCGCCCTCGACTCGAGAGTGTCCGTTCCAATACTCTATTCCTGCGTCCTGCTGCCGCACGCAGATACATGAATGCACATGCATGCATGCTGTGTCCTACAAATATCTATCTGTATATGCATGTATCCCGTGCGTAGATAAAAAGCAATTAGCATGAAATGCAATGCACGGCAGCGGCCTACTAGCTAGCTAGATTCCCCGGATCGGATCTTAAAATGGCCAAGTGGTTAATTAATTTCCTTAACGAACCACGGGGGCTATCCTCTCTCTCAGTCTCAGTAACAGTAACACTGTAACAGTAACATTGATGTCTACTCCTGCTTGGCGTCGTAGTAGCATCACGATGCAGGATAGAACATCCTATGGCAAATTTAATATGTTAACATAGAATTTTAAGCTAACATTTAGTTATATTATCAAAAATATTATGAAGTACAAGAATTAATTTTTTTTATTTTTTTGTGCATTATTTTCTCCCTACAATAAAAAAACGTGAAAGAATATCCAAATCTGTATCTGTATTCGAATTTTATATTAATTATTTTAAAAAATATAGAACGAATTTGAGGTTTACTTATTATGAATATCAATATGTTCTATGCTAAAAATAAGAATATAAGTTTATATAGCAGAAGGATCGGTGAGACGACCAGAGGATGGTGAATGAGAGCCAATCAAATTTTTGATGCCAACCACTGAAAATAAGCACTTCACTTCAATTAAAATGAATTAAGCGCTCGAACCAAAATCACATCAGCAAACCAGCGATCTCATGATTTCAAAATGTTTCTAATACTCACACGAGACCACAAAACAAACTGATCGCAAATCTGATACCGAAAATTCCGAATCGGTCCAAAACTGTGCCGCGAACAAGTGCCGATTTCAACAGCACGGAATTCTGTTCTCGGATGCAAAACCGAACCAAACGAACTCTGGTTGAGATGAAATTTTACACACGCGGATAAATATGTTTCCAAGGTCTCCACACATTTTTAGCTAAATCAGAATTATGAATCAACCACAGATTTGAAAATACAAACATGACTGAGGTTTTGTTGCGGACTTGCGGTTTTCTCGAACGAACTCAAAACGAGGTCAGCTAAGATCACAACCACAAACTACATCAACAGGACATAAGTAGTGATTCTAGGAGTATATCACACCCACCAACAAATCTCCAAACCAAATCCTCTAGAGAGATTCAAGGGTTTTCCACAAAAACACAAGAGACACCAAAAGAATAATAAGTGACCAAAACAATTTCAAATTTCAGCAATGATGCAAAACAGAGATGAAGAAGTGATCGAATATTGTGGGTCATATCGGCGTTGCAGATAAAAAACATAGTCGACGATTACAAATCACTGTGGATCTCTCAGCTCAACTTGTGTCTACCTAGAGAGAAAACTAGGAGCTCTAAAATGTGAAGTCTCAACAAAATGGTAGCCAAGAGAGATGGATGTAACAACGGTCTTCTCCTCTATTTATAAAGGGCTATTTCTATTTCCTAAACTACCCCTATTTACAAAGATCCTATTCATTCCACCAGGGGCTAAAATGGACCAACTCCTAGGTTTTCGATACGATGGCCACACGCTCCACACGAAGTTGTTTCGCCTTAACGCACCCTTCGCTGTGATGCCACATGCCGCCACCGGTTTCCTCCGGAATAGCCGCTACCGAGTTTTGAGACCCAAACTCAGCAAAACCCGTCATCCGTAGCGCTGGGTGGTTTTGAGGCCCAAATCACCAAACCGTGGTGACTATCGCATCGCGTGCGCGTCCCCCACGTCCTAGACACGTGTCCCGCCAGTCCTCGACCGCTCCGATAACACATCCCAGTCCGCCACGTCCTCGCGCGAGTGCGTGTCCCAGTATCAACCACCACAGATGGTCACCCGGCTGCTCCGGTCCATCAGCCAAGACCCAACACTCGTTTTTCACCGCTCCTGGTTCACCAGCACGAACCCACATGACCTTTACCTCAGTCGTTGACTACCGTATTTGTGTTCCACATGTGCATGCACAAGCCGAACGACATGATTGCACATACATAATCTTCCACTCTGGTCAGTTCACTGACTAACTCAGAGTGCTATCCGTTGACAATCATTTCTCATCAACCCGAAACATAAAGGACAAGTCAAAACTTGTGTTCACAATAACAAAATATATATGTTATTTCATTATAATAGAAGAAAAAAACTAAAAATTTAACATCCAAATAGACATAGGAATCCACCTCTAGATTCAGGGATGGACTGGTGATGGCGATGCGATGCATGCATGTACCTGCCTGCCCGTGCGTACGTTTCACTGTAGCTTAGCCTCAAGTAGAAATTAAACAACGGCATAAGCTTCGTAGCTATAGCTAGCCAGTATACTTCTCGGCTCGACATCTCCTCGCTTTCGTTTCTCAACTTGCCATCTATAACAGGTACTCAAATGTTTCTGAAAATTATTTTCCAACCAAGAAACAGCCAGCAAGCAGGGAGCTTAAATCCTAAGGGTTGATTTGTTGACAAAGAATTGAAGAAGATCTATATGAAAAAAATCACTTTCTATTTAAAATTGAATAGCAAGGATTCCTACGTTGTGGAACCCCTCTAATTTCCTACTCATCAAATCGGCCCTAAAGAGTTGTAGTTGTAGGTAATCAACTATTTTGTCTTGTATTATGGTTGAAAATTATTATTTTTGTTAACTAGTCATTGTTATATAGGTTTGCTATAAGAGCATTAAGCCATTTCCATCAGACTATAAATGTTCATAGAGTAAAGTTTAAAATAGGAGATGAGAGATATGATAGGTAAATTGTCGGAGATATATGTCCTTACATATGGTTTTCTTGGCTAGCTAGTAGAGCCTATTTTAGAGCTTGGACGAAAAAAGACTTGGATTTTACACGACGTAGTGCTCGTCGATAACAAGATACCTGTAGTGATTTCATCAAATTTAGATTTTGAAGGCGGCTATAGAGGTAGGGTTTATATATAGAGATTGATATGTGCGTGTTTCTTTTGTATATATTGCAGGTTCCGTATAAGAGACAAAATAAATGATCACTCCTTAATTAGGATGTGAATAGTCGATCGTATGTGTGGTATACTTATGTTACTAAACACATGAAATTTTGTGACCAACTCAGGTCTGATTTGGAACAAAGGAAAAATAAACCATAGAGACAAAACCACCCTTAACTAAATATCTTAGGGCTAGTTTATCAACCATATTTTTTTAAGAGAATTCTATTTTTCTAAGAGAAATTGGTTTATTTTCTCTTAGAAAAATGGGAATCCATTAAAAATAAGAGTTATAAAACTAGCCCTTATATAAATAATATTCCTAGGATCCCTCACCCTGGAAAAATGCAGGGATTACTAAAGAATTTTGGTTTCCAAACTAGTGAATTGTGGATCTGCTGGTGGCGCGGTGGAGGCATGGCATCCCTGCCTACGCTGCTACTGCTACATATACTAGAATAAAGAGCGCCCTATCGGGCGCTATAGCAGTCATATGTTAACCTTCAGCTAGCACAGGTATAGAAACATCACCTCAAGTAGACTTTAAGGTACAGAAATAACTCCAGATAAAAGTAAACGGTAGAGTCATATAGTAAAGGCACCAGACTTAGCTAAATGAAGAAAGTGGTAGCCCAAAGTTAGTCATGGAATAGAATACAATTCTAGGTCATCAAAAGATATTGTGTACACAGATACTTAGATAACATAGTTTGCAGCCCTGTAAGCTAGAATGAATGCTGGAACTATAAGAGGAGGGACAAATGTTTTCAGACCTGACGCACTATTCAAACTGTCAGATATGCGTGGAGCTGACAGGGAGACAACCCTCGTGCACTTTGCTGTCCAAGAGATGGAGCGATCACAACTCACAAGGACCAAAGGCTTCAGATAAGCTCAGTGGAATAGAAAGGGAAGGTATTCAGAAATGGGAACATAATTTGTTTCAGAGTTAAGTAATGAGCTTGGCAATGTCAAGAAGGTAGCAAGTATAAATTTAGATACCTTGAAAAGTTCAGTCTCAAATCTATCACATGGACTGGCTCAATTGATAAGGTTTTTTTGGGAAGTACCTTATCTTCCATGACATGAATCAGAATTTCCTGCAGTGCATGAGATCATTCCAAACTCATGTAGAGAATACCAAACTGATGGTAGTCACTGGCCAAGGATGGGATGCAAAGTAGAAGGAACGAATTTACCTGAAAGTGCTTGCGCATATCGATATACCAAGGAGACTTCCATGTAGATGGAGATTCGAGTCCTCTTTCTATACCTGGGGTATCGTCCAATCTAGCAAAAGCAACCATTCAGAAGAACTATGGACAAAAAACCTACGGCGACCTAGCTTCAAATAAGCTGAAGTCTGAACTGATTAGCTAACAAAAGAAACAGATAATTCAAACATACCCAATCACAAGTGTGCATGTATCTGTTGTTCATATACCTAGTAATAACAGCCCAGTCATGTGCTTTGGAGTCCACAAAAACCTGTAATATATATAGTAAGAAAAGAAGTTCAGGAATTTGGGGAGCAGACATTAACTTTTTTTCTATACCAATAAAAAACATTACTTACGAAATTTCTGCTGCTGCTGGAGCTGCACCCCTGAACAACGACATCAGAGTCACTGATTTTTGTTAAAATCAGTAGGAAAAGGAAACGGTTCTGGGAAATGATTCCTCGCTTGGGCCTGACATCAGCTAAAACCAGGGTTCACAATTTCGTTTGCATTGACCCGAATTTCGTTTTGTGGACCAAAGTTTGACTTTTGTATTTTATATTTTGAAACAGAATCTATTTAAAATCGGGCCGAAATTAATTTTTTGATGAGTAGCGAAAACGGAATCTATTTAAAACAGGACCCATAGACAATTAGCTTCATGTCTATCAATTACTTGCTGTTGTCACTAAAGAAAAATTATAGCTATCAATTGATTCCATAGAGAAACACAAGTACACAGATCAGCAGCACAAATACAGACCTTTAGAGAACTGAGTTATAGTTTGAGGAATGATATAGAGCATATTGTTGTTCATATTTCCCTGAAGTTGTCAAATCAAAACAAAACAAATCTAACATGCACAAGATTTGAGTCACTCACAAACCCAATGACGGACCATTTTACCAAATATCTCAAAGTATCAAACTAATAACACAAATTTAAAGAAATTCGGGAACCCTATGGGGAAGTTTTGGGGAAACCAAAACCAGAGGCGCTTGTGGGGATTAATTCAATTGATGGTTATGAAGTCTTCTCACATGTTCCATCACCAAAACCCCTCAAGAAATTCGCCCGAGTCGCAGCCAAAAAAGAAGAATAAAAATCCACCAAATAGGTCATAAATCACATTAAAAGAAAAGACAGATATTACAGGAGGGAGAAAAATCTTGCACAAATCTGCTAGGAAATTGGATACAATCTCCCAACAGGCCACATCAATGTACATGTGTCTATGACAAAAGACAAATACTCGTAGAAACTAAAATTAGATATACACTCCAGAGAAGCAAAAATCAGAGACTTGAAGCGAAGAAGGCAGTAATTGGAATTACACATGTCTCGTATCTGCATTAAGGGGAGGCAACTAACTAAGAGTCGGACCTGTACATGTAGAAGGAAAAAAGTGACTGTTTTACATATGGAAAGTCATCTTGATAGGTGCAACAACCTGCATTACAAATAATAGAAAACAAAACCCATCAGCTCTAGGAAAGTAAATCACATTAGCAGAAAACCTAACAATCTAAACCTAAGACTCGTGAATTCACTCCCCACTAACAGCCGTATCGCTATTTTTATGCTGGTGTGGCACAGTGCCCTATCAGGTATGGGCGTACGGCGTACCAATCACTAATGTACATGATCATCTCAAATTGTATTATGCATTAAAGGGAACCATTTATAATTAAAGCGAAATGTTCATAAAAAGGAAGGCAATCACAAACAAAATAATGACACGCATATTATCTTCCCCTCTGTAGTATTTTGGAAATATCACAAACTATGACAAATGCCAAACCACGCGACAAAATCTCTAACTATCAAACGTTAGCCCATGAAGTAGATCAACCGCATGCCAAGTGACCTATTTTTATGCAGGTGTGGCACAGTGCCTCATCCTTGCACTCGCTAGTAATGTGCTCAGGCTCTTTGCAGTTCTAGCAAATAGCTTTTGAGGTGCACTCTGCTTCAAAGTGGCTATAGAAAAAAGGGAGCAGAGTTACTGTCCACTACAAACAAAACATTAGAAGAATGAAATCTGCAACAATTATTAAAGTGATACTTTGTACACCAATAAGGGGTGTCTGTTTGGGATTATAAACTGCGCAGATTATATAATCCAACATTTTTTGAACTATTCAAAATTTGTTGGATTATATAATCTCGGCAGATTATAATCCCAAACAAAACACCCCTTAAATCATAAATGCATCTGATTCCAACAAAAAATGGAACGGGTGCATGCGTGCGGCTATATTATAAGTGTTGCTGGTTTATTTTACCCTGGAAGGTTACAGTTACTGCACGTAACCGCAGATTGGCACGCATGGTTCTGTTTTGTGATGGCGGGATACCTGTCCTTCTGTGTCGTATTATGCTCCTCTGCATGACACCTACCAAAACTAACATATAATTAATGATCAAAATAATCTTCCACCCTAACAGAATGCCTTTCACTGCCACAGTAAGGTTTTAGTTTTGCACCAGTCTAGGCTATTAATCGTTTAGAGCTAGCAAAATTTGGAGTCAGTTCATCGATTTGGAGCCGAAGGCCCAATACAAGGTGGAGAGTAGCAAAATGACAGTTCAGCAACAGGCATAGAACCATGAGAATTCTTGTGACCTAGCACCATGTCGTGTTTCTGCGCTCAATGATGTTTTGTAGTGTGGCCTGACATGGTTCGAGTTACACACTGGCCATATATGTAGTAGCTAGTATAGACATACTTGTGTTCACAAATTTTGGGTGAAGCAACTCATAGGTTGTTATTCTATCATTGTGATTGAAAATCATCATCAGTTGACCTAGTGTTGGGGAGGAGGTTTGGTACAGGAAAGGTGTTTTAAATTTGTTGTTATTCCGCTAAAGCCTAATTGAAAGCTCCTTGGTAGCTATGACAAAGGTCAGGTAAGGCGATTCTACAACAATAATTCGTAAATATGCTCAAATATCTGCTAGAATGTCATAGATATTAGATAGTGGAGTCCTGTTTTGATCAAATGAATGAATCTATAAGTGATTTTATACCAAGAAGCAGATACTAAAGATCAAATTTCACTGAAATCATGGAATGCAGCTACCTTCTCTAGCTATTGATTGTTTCTTCCATTGACTGGACAACATCCTTGAGCAATGGCAGACTCACCATAGCCTTTTAGAACAAAACCCTCCAAATCATCAGGCCACTCCAGAAAACTAACCTAAACATAACATTTTTTCCATTATTTTAAAAAACAAAGCAATTCAAAAGTATTAAGAAAACAAGTTAATTTAAAGTATGTAAACATGAGCTAGGAAGCACAATAACATATTTGTTAAGAAAAAATGCTAAACCTAAGGTTCATGTCAGGAATTTGTCATATGTTCTATTCGAACATATTTTTTATGTAGCACTCCCGCAATCAGTGCACAGATTGGATTCATTGGAGTTTTCTCTCAACCAACCAAACAATAAATGGAACAATGAATTCCAGTCGAGGAATGACTGAATGAGAATATTTTACTGTATACCAAATGGGGAGGTTTTATTGTATGGATAGCCGAGCAGCATAAATTGCTTGACTAAGTACTTTGAATGCACCAAATAACTCATCAACATACAACTATTAGAAACATATAAAGATCATCTATAGTTTCCAAAATATAATAACCAACACCACCTCATGAAGATGATACATTATTTGAAAATGCAATAAACATTACAAAAATGAAAACCATGAACATGTTCCCTAATGGTTTATGTATTTATAGTTCCACAGACACTTCCCTTTCAATAATATACACATTATAATCCTTATTGACTGAACTGAGAAGCTTTTGCCTATGTTAAGGATAAGTCAAGTTGTTGCAAAATTCTAACTATAATTACCCCTGCTCACACATTTCAAAAAATCAAGTAGAATTTCTAACAAAGTAATAATCGAATTGATTTTATAACTGCTTGTAACTTCAACTTTGCATGTCAGTTTGATTCTCTAATTAGCCAAACACAAACACCTGATCTGACGCATTTGAAAACAACAATCTGAGCACACGTGCAAAACAAAATTGGAGGACATGTACAAAAGTTTGTTTCCTAAACAATACAAAGGCTTGATATACCGAATATGGAATCTTTGTGTCATCTTCACCTGTTTTTTTATTTGCTCCTATTGGCACAGAAGATTCCATGCCAACGTCTTCAGTCAAAATTTGGTGTTCTTCACTTTTTATATGCCCAGCATTTGCACAGATAGTTGTAAGTATGGAAAATAACTATAAATGATAAAATACTTCAAACATTGCAAGTTCCTTTGCCAAATGAAAGTAAAAGATAGTACATCATTTATATTTCTGCAGAACTGGGGGCTTGTAATTTCTGAACAGGCCTAGGACTCACATTAGGGCCGTCATATGTTAAGGTGCCAAGATAAGATATTGTGGAGCACAGTGCTTGGATAGATATTATCCATCAATTCTGTTCATGACCACATACATATGAGGCTGAGGCTATGTGAATGCAAGAGATATTTAAAAATCATTGAGAGTATACACTTCCTTGAAATCCAGAGATGCACCATAGGTTGTTGCCCCTTTTGCTAAGGCCACACCAAGCTTGCTGGTCAGAACTCCCACAACAGCCTCTGCCATAGTGGTTGTGCTTGCTTGTTTGGGGCTAAGTAACACGAGTTTAAGGATGTAATTGGCCTCAAAACCCAGATGTCATGTGTCAATCAAAGAGATCTTGTTTTCAGGTGAAGAATCTGAATTTTAGAACCAACATTGAACAAATTGTGAACTGAAGAACATTGATACCTGAATATGGCGACGTGAGAAAACAAGGATGCTCTGCAGGGCCTAGCTGAAGACACCTAAAACACTTGACAGAAGCAGAGTGGGAACTGCACTGATGCTGCAAGACCCTAAGAATAGTGACCAATAAGTCAACAACCATGAAGAGTTGTAGTTCTCGCAGCTCCATGTAAAAAAAGGAAGAACAAAAATATCTTCATAATATGGGTCCAGCACTGATGCTACTATGATTAATTAGCATCTTGTCCTTTGGGTGCTGACTGTAACAAGCAACACTGCATTCTACCAGCAGTAGAGAAATAAGCAAGAAACAATAATGACAGGATTTGTTTAACAACAATAAGGTAGTATTAAACAAACTACAGGTGATGCACCATATGGGGAGAAGCGACATACTATGAATGATCAAATGGTTGCAAATTCAATGAGGCAAGAATGCAAGACGTCGACACATACCGCAGTTCAGTTCACATCTAATGTATAATGAGAGTGTAAAATTTAACACCTACTGGTTGTAGCTAAAAGAAGTGCATAAAACGTTGCCTATTTGTGAAGATGTATAAATAGGACATATGAACACACTGTATAAGTTCCTACTTCAAACAAAATAATTTTTAACATGTTTCATTAGCAGTTTCAGGTACGTGCAACATTTGCGCTTGCACTTGATAATTAACATTTTCCTCTGTGTGTGGTGTCGGTCCAAACTTCACCAGGCGGCCCAAGGTGTAGCATGTTCTTGTATTTTACAAACTTTAGAAGCTAACCATAAAACACATGACTGTTTTCAATAAGTAATAGGTCAACAAGCGGGGTGGCCTCCTAATAAGGTAGAAAAAAATAATGGAATAGCATATCATCAATGAACATTAAACCTAATTGATTAAATGAAGCAACACCAATACTGCCCTTCTAGATCTACCGACGCATGGGTTCAATATGGGCACCGACATAATCGGTCTTACTCACCTCAGACCTCACGTTCGTGAGGTTCTCGCATAGGCCCTGCCGCCCTGGAGCCGGTTGATGAGGTCAGTACACGCCGCGGCGATCACCTAGACGTCGTCGTCGACCTAGTGGACCTCCACGTGCGCGGCGACGGCCCACGCTTGGACCTCTATGTGGGCCGCCTGGTCGGCCAGGGCTCGCACCTCGTCCTCCTGCTCGGCGCGTGCCACAGTGGCAACGATGTAGACCATCCAGAGCTCGTGTTGCGCCGGAATAAGTTGGTAAGTTGGAGACATGGCCTAGATCTTGGCGCTGCTGTGGCCTGGCTGGGCGTGGTAGGGCTCGAGGAGAGGGCTCGGGGGAAACTTGCAGGACAGCGTCATGAGATTGAGGAGGAGGTCGCCGAGGTTTACAGGAAAGGTGATGGGTGGACGGCGGGTGAGGTGGTGGCGCGTGGCGGGGTCGTCGGAGGTACCTGGGTCGCCCATCACCATGTGGAAGGCCCAGAGCAGGAACGCCAGCGGCGAGCGCGAGCCACGAGGGGGGAGAGGGATGCGACGGCATTGGAGGGAGAAAGGGATCGGAAGGAGAGGAGACAGGTACGACGTTGGAGAGTGTTCGGTGGGAGACAGACGTATCTACCTGCGCTCAGAGCTAAAGTTTAGGAAAATTTCGGGTCCGGGCGACTGCCAGGCGTCGCGCGACGGATGGCGGGGAGGCCGCCGAATGCGGGGGCGCAGCAAAACGGGTGAGGTTTTAATATCTCCGATACATATGTAGGATGTTCCCCTTTACGACCTCTCGTTCTTTGATATTTACGGCTTCTGCATAAATATGTATATGGTCGTGTGTGATGCAAGAACACATAAATCCATAAATATATACTCCCTCCGTTTCTTTTTATTAGTCGCTGGATAGTTGTACTATCCAGCGACTAATAAAAAGAAACGGAGGGAGTATATGATTGTGCATATATGCAACGACCTTTCTTTATCACACCATGATGTCTTGGGAGATATATTAGCAAAAACAAGCTAAGGGTGTCTAGCTAACTACACCTGTTATATAGGGATGAGTGGATTCAAGTAGTAGTTAGTGCTTCAGTAGTTTACATAAGATATATGCAGCAGGATATATTATAAATAATAGATGGGAAGAAGGCAAGCTGTCTCCATCACGTCGCCCTAGCTTTGTTTTCTTAATTAATTTTGTGTGGTCACATTTGCAGGCCGGGTCCCCATCGCAACCCTTTCACATTATCAGATGTGCAAGAGGGTTATATTATATTATATTTGACCTGTCTGTTGCGATTTACCTCGATGACATGGACATGTGTGTGTTGACTATTCAAAAGAGTGAGCTAGAACAAAAAAAACTAAATCATAATAAATGGCCGGCGATAATAATTGTTGATGATGATGAGTGAGGTTTGCTTCGCGATTTATTTACGTAATATTATATCGATCACCTGTGGTACTAGATCCAATGATTGAATCATCGATCGGTATATATATCATGAAGATTCTTTGGACCTTCGTTCTTTTATAAGAAACTTAACTAAGGCTCCAAATTAATGATGGGAGTTTTTTTATTTTACATTTACACCAAAATAACAAATGCGTAGAGGTACCGGGATTCGCAAAAGAAACACAATAGGTATTGCAAAGAAGCAACATTATTGTTGGTTGTTATATATAAATATATGTACTTTAGTTAGTGTGCGTGTGGTGGTCGTTGTTGCTTCTTTTATTTTATGGGGGAAATTTCTACACGCTCAATTATAGTTTCTGCGTTTTTTTATTTAACGTTTGTTAGTATAAAATTAAACTATTCACCGTTAAATAAAAATAGAGATAGTACTTTATATATATATATATATATATATATATATATATATAGCCAATTTTTTGATAAAATTATCGCGACCTAATTTCCTCTTGGTATTTTACATCGTGTAAAGACAGAGACAGGCTTAGAATTTGTAGGACCTTGCACATAAATCCTGAAAACTAGTTACTACAGATGAGATAGAGTTTGACTTAATCCCTTCACCAGGAGTCAGATAAGATAACCTAATATTTAACGCTAAATAAAGTCGCTGACGCTCAGATGCGAAATTTGTTTTGGCCTCACCGTACCTAGCGCGGCTACACATCATCGATCAGAACTGACCTACCTCGTCACCTCATTCATTTATAATTAACTTGGCCACAAGTCCAACGACCTGGCCAATAAATTGCATATATGTCGGCACAAAAGCTGAAAAAAAATGAGAAACAAACATTTGGAACGATCCACTAATACAATTGCCACAAGGGATGTATTCCCATGCTTACCGAAATCAAGAATTGAAAATTGTTATTATGCTCTAAAAAGTCTCTCTCTATCATGAATGTCAAAAATGAACTCACCATTTTTCCCGCGAGCTAAGATGGCATATCATTGAAAATCCGATTAGATGCGTCGTCTTGTAGTCAACGACGGCTATGTTGTCTATCACCTAAGAATAACATTGTTAATCTTATAATAAATTCAGAAAAAAAAATCTCATGATGTAAAGTCAACAACTTAGACTCATATGATCCGGCCGGTTTCAATTTTCATTTAGGCCCTGTTCGGTTTCACCGGAATAGACCAGGATTTATTCCTGCTCATCAAAATCTATATAAATTAGAGAAGCAATCCGGCCCGGAATCAATCCGGGCCTCCAATCCCTAACAACCGAACAGGGCCTTACAAATAACCTGATCAGCTCAGTTCATTCCGCGCGTCCGGATCATTTGTCATTCTTTTGTCATAGATCACGCCAGCATGCTTAAAGGTACGTTTTGTGTGGCTTAATTACGCCAGCTCCGGCTTTGCACAATAATCGTGTTATATATAGTAGTATTTCAGAGTTAGAGCCGATAAAGCCAAGAATTATGCTATCATATTATAGTGCCAAGATTTATACTTCTCCATTTCTAGTTCATTTTTTCTTTATTTTGTGAAATGGCTCCTTGTCGCTACGGTGCTTTGGTGGGAGTAGCCGGACCTGACCTAAAATGCACATCAAACACGGTCTATAAGAAAAGCATCACTGTTTCACTAGGCCATGCCCAACAGACTATATATAGATACATAAAACATTATTTTATATCGTAGAATTTATTATTTATAGAGTGAAGTTTAAAAAGATAGTACGATAATGAGCCGGATAGGTACTCTGTTAGATAGGTACTCTGTTAGAGACATCTTTAATATATCATCTATTCTATGGTCAACCTAATAGCATACTATACCCACCATGCAATACTTGTTTGAGCCTCTCTCTCTCGCCTCGTTCTCCTACCAAGCTAGCTTGTTTGAGCCTGAGCTAGACGTATGTATGCAGCATGCTTCTATTCTCTCTCATCTCTTCTGTATATCAATACATATCATTCAGATGCAACAATTAATTTCTATAGGACGTACGTAGACTGTTTTTTTTTTGGAAAAATGAAGTTGTATTAATCTTAGCCAATTACATCGAGTGATACAATTACACTAAGAAGACTTTCGGCCTCTACACAATTAGGGTGTACACAACCACACATACATAGGTTGGTGTGTGTTATCTTATAGTACTCGATGTAGCTAACCAAGTTTTCTCCGATAAACAAACAAACAACATAACTTAGGGCATGTTTGGAAGCATTCAGATTTTAAAAAATGGTTTATAAAAACTAAGGTGGTTCCAAATATTTCAGTTCATATATCCTAGTTTATAGAAACTGGATTCTGGTTTTTTGAAAAACTAATAAGCTTTCTTCCCTAGCTAAAATCACTTTATGAAAACTGAGGTGGTTCCAAACACTATTAACTAGTTTTTTTATAAACAAGTTTTTAGAAATTAGAGATAGAAACTGGATTCTTAAAAACTAGGTTACTTTTAAATGAAGAGGGCCTTAAGATATGATAATGCATCACTGATGGTGAGATCTCTTTGGAGGGATAAACAAAGTTGTAGAGAGAGAGAGAGATAGCTAGGTAGCAATAGTTAGAACATGTACCTAGTGGATGGAGGGCATGTGCACAGTGCAGACAGCGTGCACGGCTCCCGCCGCCGGCAACCGAGGGTGTCCATTGACCTGAGTCTGTGTCTTCACGGATCATCTTTTAACAATGAGCGAAATTTAATTGTGATGACGTTCAACTACGAAATCGTTCACTTTTAACCCCTAATATAACTATCACAAGCACACTTTTCAATAATACTGGGCTTTAACTTAGGGTGCAATGGTTTTTATGCGACATGGTGTTAACATGGTGGTACATATATATGTTCAAAAACCTTTTGAGATTTTTCTTGTGACCTAATTATAAATTTAGTAGCTAATTGCATTGTGTGTGTATATATTGGTAGAGTAACTTCGAATTCGAAAACCTTTTGAGATTTTTCACTCTTACAATATAGTGTGTGTGTGTATATATATACCTGAAATATATGCACATATTTGGAATCATGTAGACTTGTGTTTTTTAAGAAAAAACCAAATAACTTTTTCTTGTGACCTAATTATAAATTTAATTTCTTCTATAGACAATTGACTTTGTGATAATCATATATGCATTTGATATTTTTTGTAGTTTTTTTATAAGCAACATACTAACCTGCCAAATTGTGCCATGATTTCCAACGTAATTCATAATTAAGTTTATATTTTTATACATAGGATTATTATTCTAAAGCTAGATCAATTTGGTATGGTCTTCATCGTGATGGTCACCACGTTGACTAATGTTGTGAAATGTATATGTTCTAGTGTTGTGCTCCATTCCATCCCTGACTAGTGTCATGCTTCGGTTGGATTAAGAAAACTTTTACATTTTATCTTACATAAGTCAGCTTTACTCCTAGCTAAAAGAAAATAATCGACATTTGCTTTGTTTTCTAATAAAATTAAAGTACATGTACATACCACTAAACTAGAGTTTGAGAAGAATAGAGGCGAGCAAAACAAATGGATCCTTTTTATATATCAGAGGAGTGAGAGGCTTGTTATGACATGTACGCTTTAGATGGGATGTGTCAACCCAACCTTTGGGTGCTTGTCCTACCGATACCTTCCTAAGGTGTGCCATGATAAATATGTTTGCTTCACCATCTTTGAGTAAACTTGGGCATGTGGGTGGTTGAGTTCTGAAGATGTCCAAGGCCCTACAGAGTATGTTGAGGAGCGTACGAACGATTTCCTCTAGATCTTTTGCCTTATACATCTCGTTATAGCCTGTCTTCCCTTCCCTTGTATTTTCGAGGCAATCAGATAGGAGTGAGTCTGGAGTTATCTGCATGGTACCTAGCTATTTTCCAGGTGTTGTCCGTCTCGGTTAGAGGCATGCACCGAGTGGTTAGAGAGTTATAAATGCACCACCCCTTCCTTCGATCTTACACTTCTCTGGGGTTGTTGAGTTCTATCAGGGATGTATTGTCTGAACTAACTTGTCTAGACATACTCGAGGTCGAGACAGAGCGACCGAAATGACTATTTCTGATGTTTTTGGGGTCACATCTGACCTAATTGGCAATTTGGGTCATGAACATATTTCTCTTGGTTGGGACGACTCCGATTGGGGGGAATTTGGTGGGGCCTATCATAGTTTGGTCCAATCTTGCTAGGCTCGTCTTTGGTTGGGGAGTCAGTTAGGGCTTACCAAGGTTGAGTTTGGTTAGGTTCCACCTAGTCGGGATATTAGGTTGGGGTTGATTCTTTTTTGGGGATTGTTTTGGGTTTACATGGTGAAAGGGAATTAGGCTTACACCTAGTTCCTAATTAATTTTGGTGGTTGAATTGCCCAACACAAATAATTGGACTAACTAGTTTGCTCTAGATTATATGTTCTACAGGTGTCAAAGGTTCATCTACAACTATACTAAATCGACTGTCTAGAATACCGTAGATTATTCCGGACAGGAGAAGCTTTTTTGGAAAAACAGGCCAAGCGCGGACCGTCCGGGCCCTTGCGGCGGACCGTCCGCAACACCAGGATGACACTCGGACAGAACCAATGCAAAAATCCAAGTATGCACTACGGACCGTCCGAAGGAAAAGCAAGGACCGTCCGAGACCGTTCGCGGACCGTCCGGGCTCAGGCGCGGACCGTCCAGTAGGTGAGAAACCGAAAAACCCGAAGGTAACGGGTTCGGAAAAATGAATTATAGCGGCCTCGCGGACCGTCCGGGGTGCACGACCGGACCGTCTGCGACTGGCTTTATCTGACATCTGACGACGCATTAAATGCAATATAGCCATTGATATAGCCGTTACTGATGACCGTTGCGTTTTTAGCCGTTGATCTAGAGGCGCGGACCGTCCGGACCAGGCGGGCGGACCGTCCGCGGTCGGCAGAATGGAGCAACGGCTAGGAAGTGGTTGGTGGCTATAAATACAACCCCAACCACCTCCATTCACTTCACCCAAGCATCCCAACCTTCAACATTCAATACAAGAGCTAGCAATCCATTCCAAGACACATTCAAAGCCTCCATCTCTCCAAGTTTCACAATTGAGAAAAGAGATCATTAGTGATTAGTGACTTGAGAGAGAAAGTGGTCCGTGTGTTATTTGTCGCTCTTGTCGCTTGGCTTTTGCAATCGTGCTTTCTTTCAATCTTTCTTGCGATCAACTCAATTGTAACCAAGGCAAGAGACACCAATTGTGTGGTGGTCCTTGCTGGGAAGTTTGTTCCCGTTTGATTGAGAAGAAGAAGCTCACTCGGTCCGAGGGACCGTTTGAGAGAGGGAAGGGGTTGAAAAAGACCCGGCCTTTGTGGCCTCCTCAACGGGGAGTAGGTTTGCGAGAACCGAACCTCGGTAAAACAAATCCTTGTGTCTCACTTCCATATTCACTTGCGATTTGTTTTGCACCCTCTCTCTCGTACTCAATTATATTTCTAACGCTAACCCGGCTTGTAGTTGTGATTAATTTTGTAAATTTCAGTTCGCCCTATTCACCCCCCCTCTAGGTGACTTTCAATTGGTATCGGAGCCCGGTGCTTCATTAGAGCCTAACCGCTCGAAGTGATGTCGGGAGATCACGCCAAGAAGGAGATGGAGACCGGCGAAAAGCCCACTACAAGCCAAGGGAGCACTTCATCGGAAGCGTCCCGCACCAAGAGGAAGGGGAACAAGAAGGACTCCTCCAAAGGGAAGGAGAAGAGATCTTCTTCACACCACAAAGAGAAGAAGGAGAAATCCTCTTCCCACAAGCCGCATCGGAGTGGGGACAAGAAAAAGAGGATGAGGAAGGTGGTCTACTACGAGACCGATTCTTCATCGGCATCCACCTCCGGCTCCGACGTGGCGTCCGTCACTTCTAAGCGCCAAGAGCGTAAGAAGTATAGTAAGATTCCCCTACGCTACCCTCGCATTTCTAAACATACACCTTTACTTTCCGTCCCATTAGGCAAACCACCAAGTTTTGATGGTGAAGATTACGCTAGGTGGAGTGATTTAATGCGATTTTATCTAACCTTGCTCCACAAAAGTATATGGGATGTTATTGAGTTTGGTGCACAGGTACCATCCGTAGGGGATGAAAACTATGATGAGGATGAAGTATCCCAAATCGAGCACTTCAACTCCCAAGCCACAACCATACTCCTCGCCTCTCTAAGTAGAGAGGAATATAACAAGGTGCAAGGGTTGAATAATGCGAAGGAGATTTGGGATCTACTCAAGACCGCGCACGAGGGTGATGAACTCACCAAGATCACCAAGCGGGAAACGATCGAGGGGGAGCTCGGTCGCTTCCGTCTTCGCCAAGGGGAGGAGCCACAAGATATGTACAACCGGCTCAAAACCTTGGTAAACCAAGTGCGCAACCTCGGGAGCAAGAAATGGGATGACCACGAGGTAGTTAAGGTTATTCTTAGATCACTCATCTTCCTTAACCCCACTCAAGTTCAATTAATTCGTGGTAATCCTAGATACACACTAATGACCCCCGAGGAAGTTATCGGGAATTTTGTGAGCTTTGAATGTATGATCAAGGGCTCAAAGAAGATCAACGAGCTTGATGATCCCTCCACATCCGAAGCACAACCAGTGGCTTTCACGGCGACGGAGGAAAAGAAGGAGGAGTCTACACCAAGTAGACAACCAATCGACGCTTCAAAGCTCGACAACGAGGAGATGGCCTTGATCATCAAAAGCTTTCGCCAAATCCTCAAGCAACGGAAGGGGAAGGATTACAAATCCCGTTCCAAGAAGGTTTGCTACAAGTGTGGTAAGTCCGGTCACTTTATTGCTAAATGTCCATTATCAAGTGACAGTGACAGGGATAACGACAAGAAGGGCAAGAGGAGAGAAAAGAAGAGGTACCACAAGAAGAGGGGCGGTGATGCCCACGTGTGCCGCGAGTGGGACTCCGACGAGAGCTCCACCGACTCCTCCGACGACGAGGACGCCGCCAACATCGCCGTCACCAAGGGACTCCTCTTCCCCAACGTCGGCCACAAGTGCCTCATGGCAAAGGACGGCAAAAGGAAGAAGGTTAAATCTAAATCCTCCACTAGATATGAGTCCTCTAGTGATGACAATGCTAGTGATGAGGAAGATAATTTGCGTATCCTTTTTGCCAACCTTAACATGGAACAAAAAGAAAAACTAAATGAGCTAATTAGTGCCATCCATGAAAAGGATGATCTCTTGGACTCCCAAGAGGACTTCCTAATCAAGGAAAATAAAAAGCATGTTAAAGTTAAGAATGCTTAAGCTCTAGAGGTAGAAAAATGTGAGAAATTAACTAGTGAGCTAAGCACATGCCATGACACTATTGCCAACCTTAGAAATGAAAATGCTATTTTATTATTTAAAGTTGATTCTCGTGCTTGTAATGGTTCAATTTCAAATTCTAGAGATGATAATGATGATTTACTTGCTAGGATTGAAGAATTGAACATTTCTCTTGCTAGCCTTAGAAATGAAAATGAAAAATTGCTTGCTAAGGCTAAAGATTTTGATGTTTGCAATGTTACTATTTCTAACCTTAGAAGTGAAAACGATATATTACATGCTAAGGTTGTAGAATTAAAATCTTGCAAACCCTCTACATCTACCGTTGAGCACACTTCTATTTGTACTAGATGTAGAGATATTGATGTTAATGCTATTCATGATCACATGACTTTAATTAAACAACAAAATGATCATATAGCAAAACTAGATGCTAAAATTGCCGAGCATAACTTAGAGAACGAAAAATTTAAATTTGCTAGAAGTATGCTTTATAATGGGAGACGCCCTGGCATCAAGGATGGCATAGGCTTCCAAAGGGGAGACAATGTCAAACTTAATGCCCCTCCTAAAAAATTGTCTAATTTTGTAAAGGGCAAGGCTCCCATGCCTCAGGATAACGAGGGTTACATTTTGTACCCTGCCGGTTATCCCGAGAGCAAAATTAGGAGGATTCACTCTAGGAAGTCTCACTCTGGCCCTAACCATGCTTTCATGTATAAGGGTGAGACATCTAGCTCTAGGCAACCAACCCATGTTAAGTTGCCTAAGAAGAAAACTCCTAGTGCATCAAATGAGCATGATATTTCCTTTAAAACTTTTGATGCATCATATGTTTTGACTAACAAATCCGGCAAGGTCGTTGCCAAGTATGTTGGGGGCAAACACAAGAGCTCCAAAACTTGTGTTTGGGTCCCCAAAGTTCTTGTTTCTAATGCCAAAGGACCCAAAACCGTTTGGGTACCTAAAATCAAGAACTAAACTTGTTTTGTAGGTTTATGCATCCGGGGGCTCAAGTTGGATCATCGATAGCGGGTGCACAAACCACATGACTAGGGAGAAAAAGATGTTCTCCTCCTACGAGAAAAACCAAGATCCCCAACGAGCGGTCACATTCGGGGATGGAAATCAAGGTTTGGTCAAAGGATTGGGTAAAATTGCTATATCACCTGACCATTCTATTTCCAATGTTTTTCTTGTAGATTCATTATATTACAATTTGCTTTCTGTATCTCAATTATGCAAAATGGGCTACAACTGTCTCTTTACTGATGTAGGTGTCACTGTCTTTAGAAGAAGTGATGATTCAATAGCATTTAAGGGTGTGCTAGAGGGTCAGCTATACTCGGTAAATTTTGATAGAGCTGAACTCAACACATGCTTAATTGCTAAGACTAACATGGGTTGGCTCTGGCACCACCGACTAGCCCATGTTGGGATGAAGAATCTTCATAAGCTTCTAAAGGGAGAACACATTTTAGGACTAACAAATGTTCATTTTGAGAAAGACAGGATTTGTAGCGCATGCCAAGCAGGAAAGCAAGTTGGTGCCAATCATCCACACAAGCACATCATGACGACCGACAGGTCGCTTGAGCTACTCCACATGGATCTATTCGGCCCGATTGCTTACATAAGCATCGGCGGGAGTAAGTATTGTCTTGTAATAGTGGATGATTATTCTCGCTTCACTTGGGTGTTCTTTTTGCAGGAAAAATCTCAAACCCAAGAAACCTTAAAGGGATTCTTGAGACGGGCTCAAAATGAGTTCGGCTTAAGGATCAAGAAAATCAGAAGCGACAACGGGACGGAGTTCAAGAACTCTCAAATCGAAGGCTTCCTTGAGGAAGAGGGCATCAAGCATGAGTTCTCTTCTCCCTACACACCACAACAAAATGGTGTAGTGGAGAGGAAGAATCGAACTCTATTGGACATGGCAAGGACCATGCTTGATGAGTACAAGACTTCGGATCGGTTTTGGGCCGAGGCGGTCAACACCGCCTGTTACGCCATCAACCGGTTATATCTTCACCGAATCCTCAAGAAGACATCGTATGAACTCCTAACCGGTAAAAAGCCCAATATTTCATATTTTAGAGTCTTTGGTAGCAAATGCTTTATTCTTGTTAAAAGAGGTAGAAAATCTAAATTTGCTCCTAAGACTGTAGATGGCTTTTTACTAGGATATGATTCAAACACAAGGGCATATAGAGTCTTTAACAAGTCCTCTTGACAAGTTGAAGTTTCTTGTGACGTTGTGTTTGATGAGACTAACGGCTCTCAAGTAGAGCAAGTTGATCTTGATGAGATAGGTATTGAAGAGGCTCCATGCATCGCGCTAAGGAACATGTCCCTTGGGGATGTGTGTCCTAAGGAATCCGAAGAGCCTCCAAATGAACAAGATCAACCATCCTCCTCCTCGCAAGCATCTTCACCGACTCAAAATGAGGATGAAGCTCAAGTTGATGAAATAGAAGATCAAGCAAATGAGTCACCTCAAGATGACGGCAATGATCAAGGGGGAGATGAAAATGATCAAGACAAGGAGGATGAAGAACAAAGGCCGCCACACCCAAGAGTCCACCAAGCAATTCAACGAGATCACCCCGTCGACACCATCCTCGGCGACATTCATAAGGGGGTAACCACTAGATCTCGAGTTGCACATTTTTGTGAGCACTACTCTTTTGTTTCCTCTATTGAGCCACACAGGGTAGAGGAAGCACTTCAAGATTCAGATTGGGTCGTGGCGATGCAAGAGGAGCTCAACAACTTCACTAGGAATGAGGTATGGTATTTGGTTCCACGTCCTAATCAAAATGTTGTAGGAACCAAGTGGGTCTTCTGCAACAAGCAAGACGAGCATGGTGTGGTGACAAGGAACAAAGGTCGACTTGTGGCTAAGGGATACTCCCAAGTCGAAGGTTTGGATTTCGGTGAAACTTATGCACCCGTAGCTAGGCTTGAGTCAATTCGTATATTATTGGCCTATGCTACTTACCATGGCTTCAAGCTTTATCAAATGGACGTGAAAAGTGCCTTCCTCAACGGACCAATCAAGGAAGAGGTCTATGTTGAGCAACCTCCCGGCTTTGAAGATAGTGAGTACCCTAACCATGTGTATAAACTCTCTAAGGCGCTTTATGGGCTCAAGCAAGCCCCAAGAGCATGGTATGAATGCCTTAGAGATTTCCTTATTGCAAATGGATTCAAAGTCGGAAAAGCCGATCCTACACTCTTTACCAAAACACTTGAAAATGATTTGTTTGTATGCCAAATTTATGTTGATGATATCGTATTTGGGTCTACTAACGAATCTACATGTGAAGAGTTTAGTAGGATCATGACACAGAAATTCGAGATGTCTATGATGGGGGAGTTGAAGTATTTCTTAGGATTTCAAGTGAAGCAACTCCAAGAGGGCACCTTCATCAGCCAAACGAAGTATACTCAAGACATTCTAAACAAGTTTGGGATGAAGGACGCCAAACCCATCAAGACACCCATGGGAACCAATGGGCATCTCGACCTTGACACGGGAGGTAAATCCGTCGATCAAAAGGTATACCGGTCGATGATAGGCTCATTACTCTATTTATGTGCATCTCGACCGGACATTATGCTTTCTGTATGCATGTGTGCAAGATTCCAAGCCGACCCTAAGGAAGCTCACCTTACGGCCGTAAAACGAATCTTGAGATATTTGGCTTACACTCCTAAGTTTGGGCTTTGGTATCCTAAGGGATCCACATTTGATTTGATTGGTTATTCGGATGCCGATTGGGCGGGGTGTAAGATTAATAGAAAGAGCACATCAGGGACTTGCCAGTTCTTGGGGAGATCCTTGGTGTCTTGGGCTTCAAAGAAGCAAAATTCGGTAGCTCTTTCTACCGCCGAAGCCGAGTATATTGCCGCAGGCCACTGTTGCGCGCAATTACTTTGGATGAGGCAAACCCTGCGGGACTACGGTTACAAATTAACCAAAATTCCTTTGCTATGTGATAATGAGAGTGCAATCAAAATGGCGGATAATCCCGTCGAGCATAGCCGCACTAAACACATAGCCATTCGATATCATTTTCTTAGGGATCACCAACAAAAGGGAGATATCGAGATTTCATACATTAATACTAAAGATCAATTAGCCGATATCTTTACCAAGCCACTAGATGAACAAACTTTTAACAAACTTAGGCATGAGCTAAATATTCTTGATTCTAGGAACTTCTTTTGTTGATTTGCACACATAGCTCTTTTATATACCTTTGATCATGTATCCTTCATATGCTATGACTAATGCGTTTTCAAGTCTATTTCAAACCAAGTCATAGGTGTATTGAAAGGAAATTGGAGTTTTCGGCGAAGACAAAGGCTTCCACTCCGCAACTCATCCTTCGCCGTCACTCCGAGCATCACTCCGTCTTTGGTATAATCTTCACTCCCTTATTTATGACCAAAGGGGGAAAGAGTAATTCTAAGGGCTCTAATGACTCCGTTTTTGGCGATTCATGCCAAAGGGGGAGAAAGTATTAGCCCAAAGCAAAAGGACCGCACCACCACCTATTTTTTTTAAAAAAAGAGTTTCTCAATTGGTATGGTTCTCAGTTGATAAATTTCAAATTGGTATCTTATTGTGTTCAAAAGGGAGAGAAAAGTAGTGTTTCAAAATTGATTTATCAAAACCCTTTTGAACACTAAGAGGAGGATTTCATTTAGGGGGAGTTTTGTTTAGTCAAGGGAAAAGCATTTGAAACAGGGGGAGAATTTCAAATCTTGAAAATGCTTCTTGAAATCTTATTCATTTACCTTTGACTATTTGCAAAAAGACTTTGAAAAGGATTTACAAAAGAATTTGCAAAAACAAAACAAGTGGTGCAAGCGTGGTCCAAAATGTTAAAAATAAAGAAACAATCCATGCATACTTTATGGGTATTTATATTGACTCAATTCCAAGCAACCTTTACACTGACATTATGCAAACTAGTTCAATTATGCACTTCTATACTTGCTTTGGTTTGTGTTGGCATCAATCACCAAAAAGGGGGAGATTGAAAGGGAATTAGGCTTACACCTAGTTCCTAATTAATTTTGGTGGTTGAATTGCCCAACACAAATAATTGGACTAACTAGTTTGCTCTAGATTATATGTTCTACAGGTGTCAAAGGTTCATCTACAACTATACTAAATCGACTGTCCGGAATACCGTAGATTATTCCGGACAGGAGAAGCTTTTTGGAAAAACAGGCCAAGCGCGGACCGTCCGGGCCCTTGCGGCGGACCGTCCGCAACACCAGGATGACACTCGGATAGAACCAATGCAAAAATCCAAGTATGCACTACGGACCGTCCGAAGGAAAAGCAAGGACCGTCCGAGACCGTTCGCGGACCATCCGGGCTCAGGCGCGGACCGTCCGGTAGGTGAGAAACCGAAAAACCCGAAGGTAACGGGTTCGGAAAAATGAATTATAGCGGCCTCGCGGACCGTCCGGGGTGCACGACCGGACCGTCCGCGACTGGCTTTATCTGACATCTGACGACGCATTAAATGCAATATAGCCGTTGATATAGCTGTTACTGCTGACCGTTGCGTTTTTAGCCGTTGATCTACAAGCGCGGACCGTCTGGACCAGGCGGGCGGACCGTCCGCGGTCGGCAGAATGGAGCAACGGCTAGGAAGTGGTTGGTGGCTATAAATACAACCCCAACCACCTCCATTCACTTCACCCAAGCATTCCAACCTTCACATTCAATACAAGAGCTAGCAATCCATTCCAAGACACATTCAAAGCCTCCATCTCTCCAAGTTTCACAATTGAGAAAAGAGATCATTAGTGATTAGTGACTTGAGAGAGAAAGTGGTCCGTGTGTTATTTGTCGCTCTTGTCGCTTGGCTTTTGCAATCATGCTTTCTTTCAATCTTTCTTGCGATCAACTCAATTGTAACCAAGGCAAGAGACACCAATTGTGTGGTGGTCCTTGCTGGAAAGTTTGTTCCTGTTTGATTGAGAAGAAGAAGCTCACTCGGTCCGAGGGACCGTTTGAGAGAGGGAAGGGGTTGAAAAAGACCCGGCCTTTGTGGCCTCCTCAACGGGGAGTAGGTTTGCGAGAATCGAACCTCGGTAAAACAAATCCTTGTGTCTCACTTCCATATTCACTTGCGATTTGTTTTGCACCCTCTCTCTCGGACTCAATTATATTTCTAACGCTAACCCGGCTTGTAGTTGTGATTAATTTTGTAAATTTCAGTTTCGCCCTATTCACCCCCCTCTAGGCGACTTTCACATGGTATATATTTTGATCCCTAAGAGTGGATTTTATGTTGTTTTTTAGGGTACCCTGAATATGGGTGCACGATAGACGTCAAGAGCAAAACAAGGCCTAGTTTTCAAATAGTGTGGTTACTACAGCGGAGATAAATGATGGACCACTTTGTGCCTATAGCTCTGGCTTGAAAAGAAGTATAGTTAGATGTAAAGGTAGAGAAATACTATTAGCACCTAGGAAATGTCATACACTCATACCCACATATGATGCTAAGACACATTCAAGGATCCCATTATAGAAGGTTACTGTGCCTAGGCTATAGAGACCACTGCTCCTAGGGCCTCGTGCCCTAAGAACCTGTCCTAGCTCCAACCAAGGCAAAGGCTTAACCTTCCAAGCAATGTGATATTAGGGCACTCTAAAGGAATGCCATTCAAACCACCATATCCCGTTAAGAACAACTAAGGGGCCTTGGGCCCTCGCAACCCTAGGGCACCTCTAAGTTTAGGGTACCCCAAATTTATGGGACTAGTCTGCAAGGATGTTTAAGC
Organism: Zea mays; assembly: GCF_902167145.1. Lineage (NCBI taxonomy): Eukaryota > Viridiplantae > Streptophyta > Magnoliopsida > Poales > Poaceae > Zea > Zea mays. The sequence goes on along the minus strand of NC_050098.1, from coordinate 2,927,891 downwards.
CTTGATGCCCCTAATGGCCTTAACTAGAATGGCCTAAGTCATTGTGCCTCCCATGCCCCTAGGGTACTCACATAGATTCAAGTGCCCCCCCGTGTCTTGGTGCAATCATAATGGTAGAGACACTTAGTTGTCCGGGGTTCTACTTAGGCCCTTGGGTCCTTAAGTCCCTCGAGCTCATAAGAAGTTGGGCCTTGAGTCTCATAGGGCCCAAGGCCTCCTATGTGTTCAAGGGGCTTGCGATGGCTAAATATAAAGTTGTGTACAAGACAAAAGGCTATGGATGGTCCCACTAATAGCATTATGACCTTGAAAACAGGACACCACATTTATGATATGCTAACAGGTCCATAACACTGGCATTTCGGATAAGCCTCCCCTACAACGCATTAAATGTGTGATATGTGATAGTTATAGTCTTATAGGTACATTGTCGCCATACCTTAGGTAACAATGCAATAGGATACTCGAGGCCACTATTCGGTACGCGTGTTAACACTGTAGCCACGCGTGCGCATGTTAGTGTACCATGAAGTATTATCAAGTATAAATTGCTACACCAGATACCAACTATGTTGTGTTCGAAGGAATGTGTCCTGACGTCCGTGAAAGTGACATAACATATTTGCCTCTGTAGTTGGTATGATAATCACTGAAGAAAGACATCCTCGAACTGTGCCATGACCGAAGGCGTAGTTTTGCATATGACTCCATTCCCGAGATAAAATCGGGGTTATTGGGTCTCGGCTGGTCCAGACTATCATCCGACAACATGTAAACTCTCCTCCCTTCTATATAAACAGGAGAGAAGAGAAACATTTAGAGGATTCTTTCGCGCTTCCGGATAGAGAAATTACACGCTCCCAAATAGAAATTACGCCTGCATAGGAAAGATCCTTGCTCATAACATCTAAGGACAATCATAAAAGTGATTTAGGGACCTATAACTCCCACCTAAACCAATGAAAAGGGAGAGCTAGGAGATCATAATGCTAGTTGATTTCTAACCTTATAATCTTCTTCGCCTTTATGTGCATCAATAATGGTAGCAGTATCGCACATTACTTGTTCAGGTCCGTGTACATATACATATTCACCTCTCGTCTATAACCCCACCTATCTAATAACTCTTTATTTATACTTTACGGTACCTTGTCCCTAAGGACAAATATCGTAAAGATAAAAAGGCTAAACATACCACTCCGATATTGTATTTAGCTGTAAAAAAGGTAAACACGTAAAATAATTGAAGGGGTAATATTAGCACGGGACCTAGAACGTATGGACCAATCTTGGTGAGGAACCAAGTAACTAAAAGTGGCAATCACCAAGCGTCCAAAGTCCAACACAATCAAAAGGTTGCCACGTTGACGCTTTCATGTTATCCCGAACAGTGAAAGCAACCAGCACTATACAATCATTTTTTGGTTTTATATAGTACTTAGTTATAATTAATTTCTTCGTCACTTGTGACAACGCTCTCTTTTCAGATTTTTCTTTTAGTTTATCCGACCTTTAACATTTCTGAATTTAAACCGGCAAATTAACCCAGACGAACAGATGACAAGAATTTCAAAAAAAAAAAAAAAAGCGTAAGCACCACAGTTCTTGAAATCAGGACTGGTCCACAAAACCCACTCTTGCCACCCCGTGACAGCAGGAAACAGTACACAGTAGCGCATAACCTTCCAAGAAAATTTAATTAATAAACCCGAAGAAGCCAAGAGGGAAGGGAAAAAAAAAGAAAGAAAAAAAACTGACACATAAGAAAAGAGCAGCGAGCAAGCTGAAGGTGAAAGCCACAGCAGCTCGTCCCCTTCCCCCCACTTCTTCCTCAGATAAGGAGAGGCCCCAGGCCAGAGAAAAAAGCATCGAATTTCCCCCCGTTAATTGGCCTGAGCCCTCAGCCGTCTACCAGCAGCAGCTAGAGGTACGATTCTCGCATTGCTTGCTCCCTGCGCCTGCCCTCGATTTTTGCTGTTTTTTCGAGCTCCTCTTCCAGTTCTTTTGCCGTGTTGGAACCGCATCTATGCAGCCTAGCGCGGGGTACTAGCGTGATTCGGTCAGTGGATCCCGTCGGGCTGCTGCTTCCTCGCGGCTGATTTGCGAGAGGAAGCAGGTCCCCGGGAAGCGATCTCATTTTTCGTTATTTTTTTAGCTCCCTACACCAAAGACCAGAGTCAGATCCGAGGCTACCCGCCGCCCCGGCAAGGATTTTACCCGGCCGGAGCTCTGCAACATCGGTGGGATCGATGGCTGCGACCTCCACGAGCTCCGGTGCCCACGAATCGAAGTCAGCAGCGCCGTGTGGACTGAGTCACGTGCCTGGTTCGCCGTCCTGTCCGACGCTTCTCACCTCGAGAGCCCGTCGCTGTTGCCTCGGACTCGAGGGAGCTGGCGGCGCAAACGCCGTGCGGCCAAAATCGAGATCCCCACCATCCGAATCGAGGTCCTCTCTACCAGAATCAGTTCCCGCCGCCGCGTCGAGGTAGCTGTCACCCAAATTGAGCTTTCCGTCGCTGCTGGATGTGTTGGAATCGGAAGCTTCGGGCGCATAGCTTGAGCTCGCTCAAGTGTATCGAGCAAGCAAACCAAGCGTTGGGGGTCTTGCTTTGCGCCTTTGCCGCGCTAGCTTAGCCTATCTATCCGTGCTAGGAATCCCCCTCCCTTTCGGTGTGATGTTTTTGACTTGCCACTGCCTGGTGTTGCTGGGGCTGCTTTTCTCTTCTCCTTTGGGGCTCTGAATGAAGACTGAAGAAATCGAAAGAGAGGAAAGCTACGCCTGAGTCGGGGAACGCCTACGAAGTAAGTTTTGGCTTAAAGGTGGAAGCTTTTGAGGTTTCTCCTTGCGAAATAAATGCTTTTTTCGATGTTATTTGATGGATTTGGTTGGTACTCGGTCAAAAGGTGTTCTTGGTTTGCCCTTTCTATGCTCTGGCTGCTGTTGCAACTGCAACTTCCCTTTCCCTTAGAGTTTGGCGCTCTAAAAGTTGGTTCACTTTGCACGAAGGATTTCTGTTTCTTGTTGCTGATTGGGTTGTTTGGATCTATCTGCAGGCAGACAAGCTAGGTTTTACTGCTTCATTGAGCACAAAGATCCGCTGACCTCTTGCTCTTGGTAAAAATCCAACCTTTCTTGTATTGTTTTCTTCCTGGGAAAACCTCCTTGTGGTGCATAAACTTCGTAGTACACTCTGCCATTTCTGGAGAGGAAGCTGAGAACTACTATCCATATCTGGCACGACCCTTGTCAAGAACCATGGCTGTTCACATGCCATGAAGCTGCTTGAACTGGAGGCACCTAAATGCTGTGGATTGTTCCTATGCAGATGATTGGATCAGTGGTTTCAGGCTTCGGGGGGTTCGATCAGATGTTGTATGAATAATAGCAGGATTGCTTGAGAGACTATAGTTTGGGTACTGTTTGCTTCTGTATTTACTGGTACGGTTTCCTACTGATCTGCGGCTGCGCAGGAAGGCATTCTCTTTTTTGCCGTACCATGGATGCACCGGATGTTCAACAGAGCATGGGATATAAGGAGTCCAGGGGTGGTATGCCTAAGTTTTTCCATGCCCTTGGACCAGCACTCCTGATTTCAATGGGTTACATTGATCTCGGGAAGTGGGTGGCAGCCGTTGAAGCTGGTTCTTGTTTTGGATTCGACCTGGTGTTGCTGGCTCTCCTTTTCAATTTCACTGCCATTGTATGTCAGTACCTTGCTGCTTGCATTGGCACTGTCACAGGGAAGAATCTTGCAGAGGTATCGGTTTACCGATGTTGTTCCTTGGTTTTGCTGGCCTTCTATTGAGATTTAGTTCAGTAAATCTTTGTTTCCATTTCACAACGCTATATGATGGCTTCATATTGAGCTGGACTTGAAGGAACTTAGAAGAGCAGGGAGTAGGGAAACTACATGCGAGATATTCAATTTATGCGAATTGTTGATAAACAAAATGGATCAATTCACTTGCCTTGTTAAATAATTCTTTTCCATCTGTAGTTCAATTATACTCCCTCTGTTCCACAATAGAAGTCGTTTTAGACTTTCAACAAATTCATTCAATAATTGATGTATATGTTATGTAATGTGTCTAGATTCGTTGCCATTCATTTGAATATAGACATAAAAAGAAGACCTAAAACGACTACTAATTTGGTACAGAGGGAGTAGTACTGTTGGATGTAGAAGGGCTTCTTTTTGGAGGAAAATATATCTTTTATCTCATCTTACTTGTTCTTGATATTCCTTTCAAGTTGCTAACTTTTTCATGCCTTCACATGAAACAAAGATATGCCACCAAGAGTACAACCAGCCAACATGTATATTCCTTGGTGTTCAAGCTGGATTGTCTTTGTTGACGTCAGAGCTGACTATGGTACTTGCAGATTTAGTTGGATGTCTCTCATACCTTTTATGTTTAAATTGTGAATTCTCATCCTGCAAAGCAATGTTACATGATGTAGTTCTGACATGCTAGATTCTGTTGGCTATATCTGGAATTTTCAGATTTTTGGCATAGCACTCGGATTCAACCTCCTGTTTGAATATGATGATCTCATCACAGGGATATGCTTTGCAACAGTGGTACCTAATCTGCTACCATATGCTATATCCCACCTGGTAAGGTTACTACTTCAAGAAAGATACTTGAACAGATGCTGATACACTAATGTGACTTTATGTTTGCTAGTTACTTACCCTTTATGTCTGCTCTAGGGAAAGAAGATGGAAGGGACAATAAATGCCTGCATAGCAGGATTTGCACTTCTTAGTTATGTGCTTGGCTTATTGGTTAGCCAGCCACAAATTCCTCTCACGATGAATGTAATATTCCCCAAGATCAGTGGTGAGAGTGCTTACTCTCTGATGGCGCTTCTTGGTGCAAACATAATGGCACACAACTTCTACATTCATTCATCAGTTGTCCAGGTAAATTGTTTGATTAGTGCCCTTGGACTTAAAATTTAGTGGGCAACGCCTTGCCAGAAATACTTCAAACCATACATTTACATTTATTTCAATTTTAGCTTGTTGTATGGAGTTTGTAAAGTCCTAAGAGTGAGCGAGATCATTATATTTGAACTTCTGTTCATGCCAGTTGAATATTGGATACAATTTGAAAATTATATTTATTTCCTTTATTATTTTGATGATTTGTGGGTACACCACATCGAAATAAAACAAGATGTAATTAATCGCGTTTCAATTGTTTGGATAACTTCATACAAGTTTCCACCGCAGGATCCACACTTTGTTTATCTGTACACATTGTGCTCAGCTTTTGGAATTTTTTGTTTAGTTCATGAAATTTTGTGTCTTATGTTTGGGTTTGTAGCATATCACAAAACATCAAAATTGTACCATTTCTAACTTTTCACATCATGTTCATTGGAAAATATTGACATGTGCAAAAAATGCAAGTAGTGACAGTTTGCGTACTTTGCAGTCGTTTGTTTTCACTGAATTGTCATCAGTTTCTGCGTGTTTTTTAATCAAGAAACATTGTATTTGCAGGGTCAGAAAAAGTCATCTGCAGTTGGTCTTGGAGCCTTATTTCACGACCACCTTTTTTCAATATTGTTCATTTTTACTGGAATCTTTATGGTGAACTATGTTCTAATGAACTCTGCAGCAGCGGAATCTACTAATACTCTTCTCATTACCTTCCAAGATGTTGTAGAGCTAATGAATCAGGTAAGCAGCTAAATTTCCTAGTTGTTTATTCTCTGTGCTAAGTTTCTGCTGAATATTTTATTTAGGAAGATATCCTACTCCGCTATAGAAAACTGAATTTTTGAGTACTTTGCAGATATTTGTAAACCCTCTGGCACCAACTATATTTTTAGTGGTTCTTCTCTTCTCCAGCCACATCATCTCGCTGACATCTGCTATCGGTAGCCAAGTGATTTCACACCATTTATTCGGTATAAACCTTCCTCTTTCTGGACATCGTCTCCTACTGAAGGTTTTTGCCATAGTTCCTACTCTGTACTGGGCGAAAGTTGCAGGAGCTGAAGGGATATACCAATTATTAATTATATGCCAGATTATTCAAGCCATGCTTCTTCCATCTTCAGTCGTCCCACTTTTTCGTGTTGCTTCATCAAGATCAATAATGGGAGCCCATAGAGTGTCTTTGCATCTGGAGATACTGGTTTTTCTTGCATTTCTCCTTATGCTATTTTCAAATATCATATTTGTGGCAGAAATGCTATTTGGCGACAGTGGGTGGATGAACAATCTGAAAGGATATACTGGAAGCCCTGTGGTGCTCCCATATACCGTTTTAGTTTTAGTTGCACTTATATCTGTGGCTTTTTCACTGTACCTGGCTGTTACACCATTGAGATCTGGAAGTCATGAAGCTGAATCCCATGAATGGTCTGTGCATTCTCAGAGAGAACTCTTGAATACTTCTCAAGAAAGGGAAGATGTTAAGGTGGACAATGTTACATATGAGGAAGATCAAAGATCAGATGTTGTCCCTTCTCCCAGGGATGTGCCTGACAGCCATCCGGAACTGGCCTTGGACTATATTGATACTTCTGACACTGCTGTAGAATCTGATCACGACTCTCAACAATCTACTGCTTATGCATCCACTGCTCCTGAAACCTGCTCCTCCCCGTCGTTTACTCGCGAGGAGTCAAAATCAGTTGTTGCAGTCAACTGGCCGGAGCCTTTGGAGAAGGTTCCTACTTCTACTGTGATGGAGGAAAGCACAGTAGAAAATGTGGTCTCTAGGATCACGACTGAAAGAGATGTTTTAGTAGAAACAGATGTTGTCTCGGGCAAGGATAAGGAAGATATCCGTACTTTGGAGTCTGAGAAGTCAATTGTTGATAGCACCCCATATGTGTCTGATGACGGTCCGCCATCCCTTACTTTCAGCAGGGGAAAGGGCTCAGATGCAGGAAATGGCAGTGGTAGTCTCTCAAGGTTATCTGGTTTGGGCCGTGCAGCAAGGAGACAGCTAGCTGCTACTCTTGATGAGTTCTGGGGGCATCTGTTTGATTACCATGGTAAGCTCACTCAAGAAGCTAGCACCAAAAAGTTTGGTATCTTGCTTGGGATAGACCTTAGAACACCTAGCACATCTGTAAGAACGGATAAACAAGCTGCTGAAATACTTAAGAGCCCACTGGTGAGAGACTCAATGCGGGGGGCAGCTTTTTTGTCAAGCTCAGTGGACATGATGTCCCCTAAGAATGAAACGTCGAATTTGGAACTTGCATATGGGCTTCAGAGGGGACCTGGCATGGGATTGTCAAGCTGGTCTCAGGGTATGCAGCTACCAAATACACAGCTGCAGAGCTCAAGCAATAGCCTACTTGAGCAGAGTGCAAGATTAAACTCAAATTTTAGTTCATCTTATTCAGACAACAATCAGTTCTACCAACCTGCAACAATTCATGGATACCAGCTCACATCTTACCTGAAACAGATGAATGCCAGCCCAAGCCTTTACTCTAGCATGCCGCTGGACCCACAACGGCTTCCAAAATCATCTGTGTCTGCTGTGCCAAACTATGCTGATTCCATGATGCATGCTCGTAATCATAACCTGCTTGCTTCACTGGGTGGTACTACTACACAGCTTCCTGCAACATCCCGCGTAGGCTCAATGATGCCTGAAAGATCGTATTATGATCCTTCCAGCGTTGATGGGAATGAAAACGCTGGTTCACCTGCTTACTCAAAAAAGTACCACAGCTCACCTGATATGTCTGGAATAATCGCTGCAAGTAGAGCTGCACTCTTGAATGAAGCAAAGTTGGGTGCTGCCATTGGACCACAGTCATACCTCAGCAGGCTGGCGGCAGAAAGATCTCAATATGCAAGCTCAACAGCCAGGCCCGCGGCTCCATTAGCATTTGACGAGCTTTCACCTCCTAAGCTCCAGAGTGATATCTTCTCGGCGCAGTCAAGCATGAGACCAAGTGCTAGATCCCTTTGGGCTAAGCAACCATTTGAGCAATTGTTCGGCATGTCAAGTGCAGAGCTCAGTAAAGGTGACTTCAATCTTCCAGGCAGATCAGGTGGCGTGGCCAAGGATGATTTCTCTTATAAGGAATCTGAGACGAAGCTTCTTCAGTCCCTCAGGCTCTGCATCATGAAGCTCCTTAAGCTAGAGGGATCAGGGTGGCTGTTCAAGCAAAATGGTGGTTGTGATGAAGATCTAATCGACCGAGTCGCTGCAGCCGAGAAGCTATTGATGCAAGGGACTGCCGAGAATCAACTGCTGCTTCATGGTGGTGATCTCCAGCAACATTCTTCCGACCAGGCCGGCATCCAGTACATGCGCACGCTTCCCAACTGCGGGGAGGACTGTGTTTGGCGCGCGTCACTCGTCGTTAGTTTCGGTGTCTGGTGTGTCCGCCGAGTGCTGGACATGTCTCTGGTGGAAAGCAGGCCAGAACTTTGGGGCAAGTATACCTATGTCCTTAACCGTCTTCAGGTGAGTTGTTATGGTCCTGAACTAGTTTAACTTTTTTTTTTGCAATCGATAATATCCTGTTTTTAATACTTGCTTACAATTAGGGGTGGACAATCATCTGAAATGGCATTACAATATAGAAAACAAAAGGACTGGCCCAGGATTTTCCCGTATTTATGAAGATATCTAGTAGCACAAAAAAATAGCTGTGAAATCAGTTAAAAATGACATTTTTTTTAATGTTTGCGTGAATTCAGAAACGTTCTAAAACGGTATCATATTATAGAAAACGAGAATGAAGGATTTGTGCTGTTCACTTAACAGTGATTCATTTTGTGTTTGTGCAGGGGATCTTGGACCCTGCGTTCTCCAAGCCTCGGGGTGCTCTGACAATATGCACCTGCCTTCAGAAAGACACCAGAGTGCGCAATAGCCCACCCCACAGTGGGCTAACAGCCATGGGCCCGGTCCCCACACCGATCCGGGGCGCCTTCACGACCGCAGGCGTGGTTCTGGAGATGATCAAGGACGTGGAGGCTGCGGTCTCAGGCCGCAAGGGCAGGAGCGGCACGGCGGCGGGCGACGTCGCCTTCCCCAAGGGGAAGGAGAACCTGGCCTCCGTGCTGAAGCGGTACAAGCGGCGGCTCGCCAGCAAGGGCCAGTAGCGCGCGGGTGTCAGACAGGCAGGCGATCGCAAGCAATGTTAGGAGGAGCCTGACTATTGTTCTCCAGGGGGGCTGCCACTGGCGCCGGCCTCCCTGAGCCCTGGATTTTTTCGTTGCACGACGTTCCTAGGGACCGGTGGTTGCCCGATGGTCGTCTTGGTCCCTTCCAGCAGGTTTTTTTTTTCCTTCCCTCTTTCTGTTGGTTTCTTTTTGTTGGCTTTGTGATGTTTTGTAAGGGGCAACTAGGGTATGTGCTCAGAAGGACTCAAGATGTACACGCGAAGATGTACTAGTCTGCTGATGCAGCGTTGTAAAGTCCACACTCTGCAGGTTAACCCTTTTTGGGGCCGTCAAGTGTTAGTGCGTGCCCTATGTATGTTAATCACCCCTGCAGAGAGGTTGCGAATACTGAACTACTCACAGACCTGCACCTGTCGAGATCGTTTGTAATATCCGACGTCTTGTTCAGAATTGTTCTCACTCTTTTTTGCCCGTTGTGTAATTTACCCTGAAGGGACTTCAAGTACGTGCTTCGGCAAGCACGGTCGTGAAAGAAAAAAAACTGTTAGCATCAGTGAGCTGCCTGTTGAGCAGTAAAAGAGAATACAATGTGAGCTCTCAACTCAAAAGCGAGATGTGTCACGCGCGTATCTCAAGAAGCATTGGGCCAAAGCTTTTTATGCCAGGCAAGAGAGATGCATCCAGATGGCCGGTCCGAAATGCAGGAGATGATGAGTAATATGGTTTGGCAAACCACTTCCGTCATCCATTGTTCGCAAATCTGCGTAGGGATGCAAACCAAACCGGTAAATAGACTATTTGTTTTGTGGATAACTCATTAAAAAATTAGTTTGGTTTGCGAGTAAGCCGTCTTGCCTGCTAGACCATTGGTAAATAGACTATTTGTTTTGTGTATAACTCATAAAAAAATTAGTTTCGTTTGCGAGTAAGCCGTCTCGCTTCACTTAGGTATTCTTTTTGCAGAAAAAAATCTCAAACCTAAAAGACACTAAAAAGATTCTTACGACGGGCTTACAATGGGTTCGGATTAAAAATAAAAAAAATAGAAGCGATAATGGAACGGAGTTCAAGAACTCACAAATTAAAGGATTTCTTGAGGAGGGTATCAAGCATGAGTTCTCTTCTACCTACACAACTCAACAAAATGGTGTAGTGGTGGGAGACCCTAGAGAGAGGGAAGGGGGTGAATAGGTGATCCTGTAAAATCAACACTAAATACCACAAACTTGGTTTATGAAATGTTAGTGAAATCAAACCAAGGTGTTATGACAAGAGAGAGAGGTGACTTCTTCACTCAATTGCTTCTCACAAAGTGAGTATTAAATTTAGAGCAATTATCAAGTGAATAGAAGATCGCACAAGAAAGCAAAAAGTGACACAATAATTTTTATCCCGTGGTTCGGCCAAGTAGAACACTTGCCTACTTCCACGTTATGGCGTCCTAATGGACGAGGGTTGCACTCAACCCCTTTCAAGTGATCCAATGATCCACTTGAATACTACAATTTTCTTCCTTATGGTTGATGCCTTCCCTTGTGAGGAGTCTCCACAAGTTGGAGTCTCTCAGCCTTACAATATTGATCTCAATGAAAATCACAAGAGTAAGGGAGGGAAAGAAACACACGCAAAAGCTAGAGTCACAGCAATGACACGCACACAAGTCAAGAAGCGAGCACACAAAAACAACGCAGGGAGTTCACAACTCAAGAAGTGCTCAAATCTCAAACACAATGATCCGGATGCGTGCTTGCGGAGTCTAGAAGTCTTAAGATGCTCAATGGAGGCTTGATGTATTGCTCCATGCGCCTAGGGGTCCCTTTTATAGCCCCAAGGCAGCTAGAAGCCGTTGGATCTCCATTTGGTAGGCAATTCTTGCCTTCTGTTCGTTGGCGCACCGGACAGTCCGGTGCACCACCGGACATGAACAGTGCACGATTTCTTTCCTTTCCTAGCGAAGCCGACCGTTGAACCCTCGGTCCACTTGGCACACCGGACACTGTCCGGTGCCCACCGGACAGTCCGGTGCGGCCTAATGAACGTTGGCTCTGGCCACGCGTCGCCCGCTGATCACGCTGTCGACCGTTGGCGCGGGTGCTGTTGGCTCACCGGACAGTCCAGTGCACACCGGACAGTCCGGTGAATTTTAGCCGCAGCGTCCTCGTCGATTCCTGAGAGCGACGAGTTTGTCGCTTAGCCAGCCTGGGCACCGGACACTATCCAGTGCACACCGGACAGTCCGGTGCATCGCAGGCTGGTGCATGTCTGGCTGGACTTAGCCAAACTTCTCCAATCCAGTCTCATTTGATTTGACAAGGTTCCTAGCACTTAGAGGAATATGTTGGTACCATAAAATAATTCAATAAGGCTAGAGTTATACCTCGATTCTTGATTTGCATCTCTTTAACAATTAGCATATATCAACCACAACGATATGTGTTGGGCATCTAATCACCAAAACATTTATAGAAATGCCCCAAGGGCACATTTCCCTTTCAATCTCTCCCTTTTTGGTGATTTATGCCAACACATTAAAAGCAACTCAATATGCAACAACATTTTTAAAGAGAAGCTAAAGAGTGCAAATTGAAGACTAATTTATCTCACATAGGATTTGGCATATTTGGATCACTTTTGCCACCACTTGGTTTATTTTCACAAAACAAATTCTTTTTCCTATCTCTAAGTCAAACACACTTGTTTTGGCAAATCAAGAGATCTATCAAGAGTAAATTTGATCAAATGCAAAAAACTCTCCCTTTTCCCCATAATAAAAAATCCCCCCCATACGAGAACAATTTTTGCAATAAGAGGGTTTTGATCAAATACAAAGATTCTAACTCTACAATTTTTGAAATTTCACAAGTGGTTAGCTGATCCATTTGCTTTGGCCTTAATTTCTCCCCCTTTGGCATTAAGCACCAAAACGGGAGAATTTTTGGCCCTTTAACCCCATTGCCTCACCAAAATGTCAACTAAGCGTAAAAGCCAATGAGAACATAAGTACGAGCTTGGGACAAGATACATTTATACCAGAATGCAGTGGAAGCCCTTTCTTTGTCCAAGTTCACTTTTCCCTTTCAATACACCTTTGAGACTATTTCAAGAGTACTCAACACACAAGTTAGTCTCAAGGGAGTCAAGTTGTAGCACATCCTCCCCCTAAACATGTGCATCATTTGCATAGGGACTTGTGAGGTCCGGGGATGACTCGTATAACTTGAGCACCAAAAATAAACAATTAAAGACATTGATGCTGAAAGTAACATGATCAAAGGCATATAACATATGTATGCTATAGATCAATCCAAGTTACACGAATCTAAGACATTTAGCTCACTACGCAACCTGCAAAACCTTTTCTCATCTAAAGGCTTGGTGAAGATATCGGCTAGATGGTTCTCTGTGCTAATGTGATAAATATCGATATCTCCCTTTTGCTGGTGGTCTCTCAAAAAGTGATGCCGGATGTCTATGTGCTTAGTGCGGCTGTGTTCAACAGGATTATCCGCCAAGCGGATTGCACTCTCATTATCACATAGGAGTGGGACTTTGCTCAGATTGTAGCCAAAGTCCTAGAGGGTTTGCCTCATCCAAAGTAGTTGCGCGCAACACTGTCCTACGGCAACATACTCGGCCTCAGCGGTGGATAGGGCAACAAAAGTTTGTTTCTTAGAACTCCATGACACCAGAGACCTTTCCAGAAACTGACAAGTCCCTGATGTGCTCTTCCTATCAACCTTGCACCCGGCATAGTCGAAATCCGAGTATCTGGTTAAGTCAAAGGTAGACCCCTTTGGATACCAGATCCCGAAGCAAGGCGTAGAAACCAAATATCTAAGAATTCGCTTAACGGCCACAAGGTGACACTCCTTGGGGTCGGATTGAAATCTAGCACACATGCATACACTTAGCATAATATCCAGTCTACTAGCGCAAAGATAAAGCAAAGATCCTATCATAGACCAGTATGCCTTTTGATCAATGGACTTACCTCCTTTGTTGAGGTCTAGATGTCCGTCCGTTCCCATTGGAGTCTTTGCGGGCTTTGCATCCTTCATCCCAAACCTCTTAAGAAAATCTTGGGTGTACTTCGTTTGTGAGATGAAGGTTCCTTCCTTGAGTTGCTTCACTTGAAAACCAAGGAAGTAGTTCAACTCGCCCATCATTGACATCTCAAATTTCTGCATCCTCACCCTGCTAAACTCCTCACAAGACTTTTGATTAGTAGAGCCGAATATAATGTCATCGACATATATTTGGCATACAAAAAGATCACCATTACAAGTCTTGGTAAAGAGAGTAGGATCAACTTTCCCAACCTTGAAAGCATTAGAAATAATAAAATCTCTAAGGCATTCATACCATGCTCTTGGGGCTTGCTTAAGTCCATAGAGCGTCTTAGAGAGCTTGTAGACGTGGTCGGGATACCTGTCATCCTAAAAGCCAGGGGGTTATTCCACATACACTTACTCCTTGATTGGTCCATTTAGGAAGGCGCTCTTCACGTCCATTTGGAACAGCTTAAAAGAATGGTGAGCATCATAGGCCAATAATATCCAAATTGATTCTAGCCTAGCTACAGGAGCAAAAGTCTCCTCAAAATCCAAACCTACGACTTGGGCATAACCTTTTGCCACAAGTCGAGCCTTGTTTCTTGTCACCACACCGTGTTCATCTTGCTTGTTGTGGAACACCCAATTGGTTCCCACAACATTTTGATTTGGATGTGGCACTAGGCTCCAAACTTCATTTCTCTTGAAGTTATTGAGCTCTTCCTGCATGACCAACACCCAGTTCAGATCCTGCAAGGCTTCTTCTACCCTGAAAGGCTCAATAGAAGAAACAAATGAGTAATGCTCACAAAAATTAGCTAAACGTGAGCGAGTTGTTACTCCCTTGCTGATATCACCCAGAATCTGATCCACTAGATGATTTCTTTGAATCATCGTCCAGACTTGAGTTGGAGGAACTTGTGATGCTTCTTCTTCCTTATCCTGTTCTTCATGTGCTCCTCCTTGATCCTGCCCTTCTTCTTGAGGTACCTGTTCGTCATCTCGAGTTGGGGGATGCACCAATGTAGAGGAAGAAGGTTGATCTTGCTCTTGTGGTTCCTGTGGTCGCACATCACCTATCGCCATTGTTCGCATTGCGGTCGTCGGAACCTCATCTTCATCTATATCACCAAGATCAACTTGCTCTAATGGAAATACAACGTTGCTAGAGGCTTCAACTAATCCTGATGATTTGTTGAAGACCCTATACGCTTTTGTATTTGAGTCATAACCTAGTAAAAACCCTTCTACAGCTTTGGGAGCAAACTTTGAATGCCTACCTTTCTTTACCAAGATGTAGCATTTGCTCCCAAATACACGAAAATATGAAACATTTGATTTATTACTGGTTAGGAGTTCGTATGATGTCTTCTTGAGGATACGATGCAGATAGAGCCGGTTTATGGCATGGCAAGCTGTGTTCACAGCTTCCTACCAAAACCTCTCAGGCGTCTTGTGTTCTCCAAGCATAGTCCTCGCCATGTCAATTAATGCCCTGTTCTTTCTCTCTACCACACCATTTTGTTGTGGTGTGTAGGGAGCTGAGAACTCGTGCTTGATTCCTTCCTCCTCAAGATATTCTTCGACTTAAAGATTCTTGAACTCAGATCCATTATCACTCCTTATCTTCTTCACGTTTAGCTCAAATTCATTTTAAGCTCTCCTTAAAAAGCGCTTTATAGTTCCTTGGGTTTCATATTTATCCTGTAAAAAGAAGACCCAAGTGAAGCGGGAAAAATCATCTACAATAACAAGACCGTACTTACTTCCCCCGATGCTGAGATAAGCAACGGGCCCGAAGAGATCCATATGTAGGAGTTCCAGTGGTCTTGATGTTGTCTTCACGTTCTTGCTTTGATGATTACTTCCCACCTATTTCCCTGACTGGCATGCTGCACAAGGTCTGTCTTTCTCAAAACAGACATCGGTTAGTCCTAACATATGTTCTTTCTTTAGAAGTTTATGAAGGTTCTTCATCCCAACATGTGCTAGAGGGTGGTGCTAGAGCCAGCCCATATTTGTCTTAGCGATTAAGCATGCATCTAGATCGACATTCTCTTTTGAGAAATCAACTAAGTAGAGCTTGCCGTCTAATACACCCTTAAAAGCTAATGAAACATTACTTCTTCTAAAGATAGATACATCAATATTTGTAAATAAGCAATTATAACCCATATGACATAATTGGCTTACAAACAACAAATTGTACCTGAGCGATTATACTAAAAACACATTTAAAATTGAATGCTCGGTTGTGATGGCGATTTTGCCTAAGCCCTTAACCTTGCCTTGGTTCCCATCTCCAAAGATGATAGTGTCTTGGGAATCTCTGTTCTTGACGTAGGAGGTGAATATTTTCTTCTCCCCCGTCATGTGGTTTGTGCATCCGCTATCAATAATCCAGCTTGAGCCCCCGGATGCATAAACCTGCAAGGTAATTAAGCTTGGGTTTTAGGTACCCAACTCTTGTTGGGTCCTACAACGTTAGTCACAATAGAATTTGGAACCCAGATGCAAGTTTTGTCTCTCTTGCACCTAGGTCCCAAGCTTCTAGCAATTACTTTATCATTTTTGCATAACAGTATAAATGAAGCATTACATGTTTGGTAAAGGGTAGTTGGTCCAGTTAATGTCTTCCTAGGCGCATGAGAAGCAACATGATGGCGCCTAGGTCTATTCCTACCATGAGCATATGAAGAGCTAGATGCAAACATGGCATGAGAACTAAATGCAGCATCATGACATACAGGAAAAACAACATGATTATGACACCTATCATGATGAGAAATATTAGTAACTTTCTTATCATAAAGATAGGCATGGTTCTTTTGAGAGCTACTGAAAGCTCTCTTGTGAGTTTTGGTGTTTGGATGACAACTCAATTAAAGGACTAACAAGTGTACTAAGTGTTGAACAGGTGCCTAAGGTAAAGCTAACAGGGTTCAACACAAGAGAACAAATGTGATGGTTCAAGAACTGGATTATGGATACATGATGGACATCACAAGTAAGGTGGACATTGCATAAAGTGAGACTCGGGTGCGTAACTCGGGGACAACTGATCAAGCCAAGGACGGAGGCAAGAGAAGCTTCGAGGTACCAAGTGCACAGGAGAAGGTCAAGGAGGCTGAGGAACCCAAAGCCAAGGGTGAAGAAGAAGGCTTGCAAAGTCAAGGGTGATCGAGTTGAGAAGAGCTATAACACACCAAGGATCACTACATAAGGACGTGACTTACAGCCAATGAGGTAACAACTATAGTTATGTGGTGTAAGTCATAAGGCTCAAGATCAAGCTCTAAGAAGGAGATCAAGGTCACTAGAAGGAGAACAAGTGTCAAAACCAGAATTGGAAGCAGCCCAAAAGAGCTAAGTTCACCTTAATCTTTAGTTTGGGTTGTTCCTATGTTTGGAGATGTTCTATGTGACCTTTGCAGGATGTTGGAGCTAAGAAATGTCAATCTAGATCAAGTCAAGCCGACTTGATGATTTATGAGTCCAACATCAAAGCTCAAGCATGTGAAATGCTATGGATGTAATAATTAAGAGAAGGTATGTTTCTAGACTTAGTACATTGGTTTTAGTGTACTAATATACTTGTCTAAGTGTTAGAAACAGAAAGAAGAAGAAAAGGAAAGAGGTGCAAAAGGCGTGGCTGTGTACAACCAAGGTTCTGCTCAGTCTGGGTGCACCGGACAGTGTCCGGTGCGCCAGGCTGGTTCGAGCGAACTGGCCGCTCTCAGGAATTCACCGGCGACGTACGGCTATAATTCACCGGACTGTCCGGTGTGCACCGGACTGTCCGGTGAGCCAACGGTCGGCCGCATGATCTGCGCGGGACACGTGGCCAAGCCAACGGCTAGATAGAGGCACCGGACTGTCCGGTGCGCTAACGGCTCTAAGACTGCCAACGGTCGGCTTCGCCATAGAAGGAAAGAAATCGGGCACCGGACAGTGTCCGGTGTGCACCGGACTGTCCGGTGTGCACCGGACTGTCCGGTGCACCACCCGACAGAAAGCTGATATTGCCTTCCAAATGAAGTCCAACGGCTCCTAGGCCCCTTGGGGCTATAAAAGGGACCCCTAGGCGCCTCAAGCAGATATACAAGCGCAGCCAACAAGCGTAGACTTCACTGGAATCAATTCTCGCTCTCCCTCTTGTGTGTAACTCTCTAGTTTGTGTGGAAGGCACAACTATAAGCTTTTAGAGAGAGGAGTAGTGCTGCTAAGAGCTAGAGCTAGGTCTTGAGCATATCGTTACTCTGCCGGGGTGCTGCCAAGAAATTTGTAAGCAGCCGCGGTTCTGTTGTAACCCCACTCAATAGTGAAAGGCTCTATCTGTCATACTGACAGATCTGAGCAAACGGAGGAAGGAGTTGAAATAGACTCCAAGCCCAGGTGTGGCTAACTCCAACGAGGACTAGGCAAGCATTTCAGGCTTGGCCGAACCTCGGGATAAATCCTTGCGTCTGTGTGCTCTGTTCTGTATTGTATCCTGACTCTCTGTCTTACTCGTCTTTATATCTGCACTTCAATACTTATCTGTGGTATAAGCTTTATTTGAAGTGCAGGACATTTTGAGACAGGATCTTCCATTCCACTGCAACCTACTCGAAGAGTCTTCTCACTCCACTGCGTACTAAGTCTTCGAGTAGAGTAAGAATTTAAGTTTTAAAGTAATAAGTTTTATTCGCCTATTCACCCCCCTCTAGGCGACATCCAGATCCTGTTCCCGGGTCAAAGGGAACTTTCAATTGGTATCGGAGCTAGGCCTCTCCAGTGTGGGCTTAGCCGTCCGGAGATAACGATGTCGTCACAAGAGGTAACTGTAGAAATTCTTTTAGGCGATGGCTCTAATTACAAGTCTTGGTCTGTCTCTATTTATAATGCTTTCATGAGTGTTGATTCTGATTTGAGACAGATCTTTAGTAGAAGTATTTTTCCATCTGATATTAGTAAAAATCCCTCTAATAATGAACTAAGATGTTTATCTCTCAATCACCGTGCTTGCAACATCTTAGTTGAATCTCTTTCTAGAGGTGCTTATTTTGCCATCATGAGTAGTGATAATGATTTATTTGTTGATGCTCATGATTTATGGAATAGGATTAAAGAAAAATATTTTGTGGCAAACTGTGATGCTCCTACTCCCTATATTATTTGTGATACTAACCATTCAAAGGGAGAAGAGCAAGAACGATGGCACCCAAACGATGAATCCACCTCGTCGACAGGTTCGTTCTCTACTAGTGATAAATGTTTTATTGCTAACAATGATGGTGGAGACAAAAGCCATGATGAGGAGGAATATGAGGATGATAGCGAGGATGAATCTTCATCACCTCAAGGTACATTTTCCTATTTGGCTTCCACTGACATTAATGACAGGGAAAATGAGACCGATGATGTGGAAGAAGAGGAGATTCGCCGTTTCTGCATCCATCTCAACAAAGAGGACAAGGCACTCTTGGTTAAGCTGTTGAGAAGGAACAAGGAACAAGGCGAGACGCTTCTCAGGCTAGAGGAGTCCCTCATCAAAACCAACAACAGCCTGGAGAAGAAGACCAAAGAACATGAGAAGCTAAAGCGCTCTCATGATGATTTGGTCCAAAGGTATGAATATGTTTTAATTGAGCAAAGAAATAGTCATGATACATTATCTGATATTGCTCAACTTAAAACGGAAAATTCTATGCTTAAGAGTCAAGTAGAAACAATGGACCTAGAAAAACGTGCTCTAGGTAAAAAGTATGATATGTTGTCATATTCTCATAATAAATTAGTTGATGACCATATCATGCTTAATGTTGCTCATGAGGTTATAATTGCAAACTTAAATTCATGTGAACCTCATTCTCGCTCGTGTGCGCATTTGAATTGTATATCACCATGTGCTAATCCCTGTTGCTCAAAAGAAAGCCAATCATTGATTGAGCAACAAGTTTTAGGGTCACAAAAGAAATTCTGTGGGAACAAGAAGCAAAGACAACTGAGGAGAAGACACATTGCTCAACTCTCTCAAGATATCCACGGGCGCGTGGTGAAGAAGCTTGAGAAAGGAAAAACTGTAGCAAGTGTCAAGCTCAATAAGAAAAATGTTCCTAAAGATGAAGAAATCAACATGAGCTTGGAAAAAGGTAAAGATTCAATTAATCATGTTGTTTGCACTGACCTTCTCTCCATGTCATTCAAGTGCAAAAAGGGAAAAGGAAAAAGGAGATGTTTCAAGTGCAAGAAGTTAGGCCACCTCATCGCGTCTTGTCCGTACAAAGACAAGGATGAAGGGACAAGGAGTTGTTTTGGATGCAACAATAAGGACCACACGATCACTTCATGTCCGGTCATGAAGAATCAAGGATGTGGATCCTCCAAGGTGACCCTCACCAAGGAAAATGACACACAGCAAGCGTCATGTCAGGTTGAGCGACGCTTCTGCTACAAATGTGGTGAGCAGGGTCATCTATCCAAGGTATGTTATAAAGGTAAGATTCCTAAGCAAGTGAATTTGTGTCAATCTTATTCGCGTTGGAGACCCAAATCATACACTTGTGCTAGATCTATAACGAGATCACCTAGAACTAGCACAAAGGCAATTTGGGTACCAAAGGCACATTTAAATGATCATTATGGACCCATCCCGAGATGGGCACCAAACTGTGCTAACTAGACCATGCAGGTGCCTTGAGATGGACTGGAGACCATGGGAGAGCTTAAGACGGTTATCTAAAACTCTATGCTTAAGCTATTAATTGTTTGGTGTTTATTGACCCAAGGTTGAATTATTGTGAAACACTAATCCCATGTTCATCTCAAGTGAAATAAGGTGTATAGGTCCTTAATCATTATTGGTGAATCAAATAAAGGACCTTGATGAGAATCTACAACCTGCTCTCCAAAGGACGGTACCCGCGTATTTTAAGTACATAATTGCAATTGAGTATTGCTCTTAAGTTGGCTTGTTGTGCTACCTGTCCTTAGAGTAGTGATGCGTTATGATTGCCTGTGTTAAATGAATCATAATGATGTTTGTTTTAATCATGACTGGTGCTATATAGGATATATCTTTTGAATCATTCATGGGTAGCTCTTTCATTTGTTATATCCACAGCGATTAACTCTCTTGGTGTATATGGATAAACCTGTAACTTTTTGTAAGTCATGCTATGTGCAAATATGACATTTTTGTTTAGTCCATGTTCACATGATTACCCTAGTTTGGTACTATGTGAATTTCAAATCCATGTCGTGCCCTTTTGAGCTATGAGGTGCATAAGCAAAAGGAGCTCTGAATTGGTGATAACAAGGGCTCTCATAAAGGCAAAGGTATGGAAAATGGAGCTATGCAATTTCATTAAATACTCTTGAAATTCCATTCATTGTGATCATAGCTATGTTCTTGTCTTTCAATTGGTAATATATTGGCTTAGGTAATTTATGCCTTTAAGATGTTGTTTCTTTTGTGCACCTAAGAAACCTTCTTAATTATGACATGATTAGATATTTCGCTTTATATACATGATTGTGTTGATCTTCAATTGGTATATGCAATGATAGTTAAGTTTGAAGCATGTACAAGTTGCGTAAATGTTGGACTTCCTGTGAGTATACAATTGGCTTAGGTGCCACTGAGGCGTGCATTGTTGTATTTAGTCAACTTTTCATGTAGCCTTCAATTGGTGTTAAGTGGCGTTTCATTTGATATTCAAATTGGCATCTTTGTGTGATAGAGTATGCCTTGACCAAGGTATGTTGTGATCCCCTCTAGTTCTAAGGAAGCTAGAATGTGCAAAGTGCAAGTCATTCAAATACTTGATGCACAACTTGTAGGGGAGCACACATAACTTGTGCCTTTTTGAGACTAACTGTTTCTTGAGCGATCATGTACAGTCTCAAGGTGGAAAAGAGAAGATGAGCATGAAATGGAGCAATCAGGACTTGGATACCTATGTAAGTCAAGAAGTTGGTATCTCAAGTCGTGAGTAATTGCATATTTTTTAGATTGCTCATGCTCTATAATATCTGGTGATAATAGATGCTTATTCTTAAATATCATGGAGCCATGATAATAAATGAACTTTGCAATTGGTATCTTTAAATTGGTATATTTCAATTGGTAGCCGTAATAGTTCGCTTCAATTGACATCTTTTGATAATCATGAGAATAGAAGTTTCTTCTTGTGCCCAATACTATAACTTGTTCTAAGTTTGGTGTCTTAGCAACAAGAAAAAGTTAGGAGAAAGAATCAGGCACAAGTGTGGACAAGCTTTCGAGAGATTAACTACTTTCAAGATGGGAAGTACACTACATCATGGTAAAGGTACAAAGGGAGTATTAATCTTTTTGCATATATGTATCTTACCTAAATGTTGATAGTGCATATGTTCAATAAGTAAGGGGGAGTTTTTGATAGTCGTTTTTCCTCCTTAACACCCTGCTGTCCCTTGACATCATCCTATGTTCTTGCTTGAGTATGGTTTTTGGTGTTTGATGTCAAAGGGGGAGAATTTGTGTATTAAAGCTTATCTCAACCTGAGAGGAAAGCTTATCCTAAGGGGGTGATGTGTTAGTTTAAGCTTTGCTATGTGTTAGTTTAAGCTTATCCTAAGGGGTGATGTGTTAGTTTAAGCTTTGCTATGTGTTAGTTTAAGCTTTGCTAGTGTATTATTCATATGCTTCCTGCAGTATTATATGTGTTGCATCATATGGACTAGTGTTTCTGCTGCGATGAATTATTTGGCTTCTATAGTGTAATAGATAGTCATGTGATTAATGGTGCTTTAAGATTGCTTTAAATTAGTGTCTTAGTTTAAATTGGTATTAGTTTGAATTGGTATCTTAATGATGAATAGTGGTAGGTTGATCCACTAAATTGAATGGTGTTTAACTCTGATTATGTGCATTTGTGTGTTTTAGCATCATGGTTTGATTCTTGACACAATGCATTCCAAAATTGCTAAGGTATAGAAATGTTTCGAATTGCCTAAGTATGTGCAAATTGGCGTCTGAGGCCAAAATTATGTTTTTGAAGTAAGCACATATTTAGGGGGAGCATTCTATAAACTTAGAATTCAAAATTTGTGCTTCTAATCTTATTCTTATGTAAGCTTTAATTGTGTTGCCATCAATCACCAAAAAGGGGGAGATTGAAAGCTCTCTTGTGAGTTTTGGTGTTTGGATGACAACTCAATTAAAGGACTAACAAGTGTACTAAGTGTTGAACAGGTGCCTAAGGTAAAGCTAACAGGGTTCAACACAAGAGAACAAATGTGATGGTTCAAGAACTGGATTATGGATACATAATGGACATCACAAGTAAGATGGACATTGCATAAAGTGAGACTCGGGTGCGTAGCTCGGGGACAACTGATCAGGCCAAGGACGGAGGCAAGAGAAGCTTCGAGGTACCAAGTGCACGGGAGAAGGTCAAGGAGGCTGAGGAACCCAAAGCCAAGGGTGAAGAAGAAGGCTTGCAAAGTCAAGGGTGATCGAGTTGAGAAGAGCTATAACACACCAAGGATCACTACATAAGGACGTGACTTACAGCCAATGAGGTAACAACTATAGTTATGTGGTGTAAGTCATAAGGCTCAAGATCAAGCTCTAAGAAGGAGATCAAGGTCACTAGAAGGAGAACAAGTGTCAAAACCAGAATTGGAAGCAGCCCAAAAGAGCTAAGTTCACCTTAATCTTTAGTTTGGGTTGTTCCTATGTTTGGAGATGTTCTATGTGACCTTTGCAGGATGTTGGAGCTAAGAAATGTCAATCTAGATCAAGTCAAGCCGACTTGATGATTTATGAGTCCAACATCAAAGCTCAAGCATGTGAAATGCTATGGATGTAATAATTAAGAGAAGGTATGTTTCTAGACTTAGTAAATTGGTTTTAGTGTACTAATATACTTGTCTAAGTGTTAGAAACAGAAAGAAGAAGAAAAGGAAAGAGGTGCAAAAGGCGTGGCTGTGTACAGCCAAGGTTCTGCTCAGTCTAGGTGCACCGGACTGTCCGGTGGCTCACCGGACAGTGTCCGGTGGTGCACCGGACAGTGTCCGGTGCGCCAGGCTGGTTCGAGCGAACTGGCCGCTCTCGGGAATTCACCGGCGACGTACGACTATAATTCACCGGACTGTCCGGTGTGCACCGGACTGTCCGGTGAGCCAACGGTCGGCCGGGTGAACGGTCGGCCGCACGATCTGCGCGGGACACGTGGCCAAGCCAACGGCTAGATGGAGGCACCGGACTGTCCGGTGTGCACCGGACATGTCCGGTGCGCCAACGGCTCCAAGACTGCCAACGGTCGGCTTCGCCATAGAAGGAAAGAAATCGGGCACCGGACAGTGTCTGGTGTGCACCGGACTGTCCGGTGCACCACCCGACAGAAAGCTGATATTGCCTTCCAAATGAAGTCCAACGGCTCCTAGGCCCCTTGGGGCTATAAAAGGGACCCCTAGGCGCCTCAAGCAGATATACAAGCGCAGCCAACAAGCGTAGACTTCACTGGAATCAATTCTCGCTCTCCCTCTTGTGTGTAACTCTCTAGTTTGTGTGGAAGGCACAGCTATAAGCTTTTAGAGAGAGGAGTAGTGCTGCTAAGAGCTAGAGCAAGGTCTTGAGCATATCGTTACTCTGCCGGGGTGCTGCCAAGAAATTTGTAAGCAGTCGCGGTTCTGTTGTAACCCCACTCAATAGTGAAAGGCTCTATCTGTCATACTGACAGATCTGAGCAAACGGAGGAAGGAGTTGAAATAGACTCCAAGCCCAGGTGTGGCTAACTCCAACGAGGACTAGGCAAGCATTTCAGGCTTGGCCGAACCTCGGGATAAATCCTTGCGTCTGTGTGCTCTGTTCTGTATTGTATCCTGACTCTCTGTCTTACTCGTCTTTATATCTGCACTTCAATACTTATCTGTGGTATAAGCTTTATTTGAAGTGCAGGACATTTTGAGACAGGATCTTCCATTCCGCTGCAACCTACTCGAAGAGTCTTCTCACTCCACTGCGTACTAAGTCTTCGAGTAGAGTAAGAATTTAAGTTTTAAAGTAATAAGTTTTATTCGCCTATTAACCCCCCCCCCTCTAGGCGACATCCAGATCCTGTTCCCGGGTCAAAGGGAACTTTCAGCTACTAGCCATAGGAGCCTTCCCTTTCCCTTTATTGAGACTGGAAGTCCTTTGGCTTGTTAAGTTCTTGGTCTCCTTTTGGAAACCAAGTCCGTCCTTAATAGAGGGGTGTCTACCAATGGTATAGGCATCCCTAGCAAATTTTAGTTTCTCATAATTATCCTTGCAAGTCTTAAGTTGAGCATTAAGACTTGTAACATCATTATTTAGCTTAAGAATAGTAGAGGCATGTTCATTACAGGCATCAATGTTAAAATCTTTGCACCTATTGCAGATAACAACTTGCTTTACAGATGAACTAGCACAATTTACTTCTTCTAACTTAGTATTTAAATCAACATTTAAATTCTTAAGATTAGAGATAGAGTCATTACAAGCAGACAACTCAGAAGTCAATAGTTCATTTTTCTTAATTTCTAGAGCAAGAGATTTTTGAACATTAATGAATTTATCATGTTCCTCATAAAGAATATCTTCTTGCTTTTCTAGAAGCCTATCTTTTTTCATTTAGAGCATCAATCAATTTATTTATTTTATCTACTTTAGATCTATCTAAACCTTTAAATAGATCACTAAAATCTACTTCATCGTCAGAAGATTTCTCATCACTAGAAGAAGTATACTTAGGTGTATCTCGTGTATGTATCTTTTTCTTCTTAGCCATGAGGCATGTGTGTCGTTCGTTTGGGAAGAGGGAGGACTTGTGTAATACTCAAAAGTGCAATAATAAGAATAGAGATAATCTCAGTAATTTGTGTCCTCTACTTATCATCACATGTGATCAACCCTAGTTATAAGTGGATAATTAACACAAAGAACACATAGATAATACGTGCATCATGCTGGACTTCCTTTGTATGTGCATTTAAAATTCAAACAAATAAGTAAAACAAGTATAACTTCAAAACCCAGTTTGAGATTTTAATTATGGGAGCAAAGGAATTGAAGAATGAATAGAAATAATAATAATAATATTAATAATACCAGTGAGATTATGGCAAAACATTGATAGTATTAATCTTAGAGTGCTATTAATATTTGAGAATTTGAGATTTAAACCAGCAATTCAAATCTAATTTGAATTATTGAATTAGAAGAAAAGAGAAATAAGAAAAAAAAAGAATAAGAAAAGGGTGAAAGAAACCTAACTGGGCTGACTCTACCCCAAATTCGGCCCACCCTATTTCTCCCTTGGTCTGGCTTCACATCGCGCGCGCGCCCAGCACAAGCATCGGCTGGCGCGTGGACCCTCTTGTCGGCCATCCAAGCGCGCGCCCGACCCTTACCCTCTGTCGTGTGGGGCCCGTTCCATAGACACGCAAGCCACCAACACCTGCAATCTAGTGTCGCTTACCTGCGGGCCATCGTTGCCAGCTCCATCGCCCTGCTCGAATCGGACAGAGACCACCAACCCTGTAGCCGCAACAAACTCCACCGTGATTCATGGGGAGCCCAGCTCGACCTCGCGCGCAGGTTTTCCGCCGTGGAACTCGCCGGTCGATTCGCGTGCCTTGGACTCGGTCGCGCACGCAGAGAATCGCAACAACCTACGAGCCGAACTCCACGCCGTGAAGCCTAGGGTGTGACCTGGTCATCTCCCCTGCACAGCTGCCGCCGAATTGGGTGGGGCGTGGGTTGTGAGAAGTTTCCACCGGCTGGCCGAGTCCGTCGCGTCGTGGGATAAGACCCGCCAGCGCCTTCTCTGCTGCGTGCAACAGAAAGACCGCTGAGCCCACACCGCCATTACTGCATTCGCGGAAGGGCAGTCATCCGCCCCCGAAGCCTCGCTCCAGCACCGAAGATTGGTGGCTGGTATTGGGTTTTGGGTGTTGGGCCACGTACGGGGAGCGTGTGCGTGAAGAATCATGCCTGGGGATCGATCCGTGCAACCGGAATTCCTCGCCGAACTTCACCGCCGCCGCGACTCCGCTGGGCACCGTGGACCGACCTTGACGTAACTTTTGCGTTGGTGAGTTCTTACCCATCGTGCTCGCGCCGCTTCCCATGTCGTGTGGAGCCGTTAAGTGATGCGGTTAGGCCTCTGCGGCGTCATGCGCGTAGTTCATCGGCGAGCGCCGTCGTGCGGGCTGTTAGCACCGCCGTGGCTCGATCCAGGAGGAAGACGAACGGTGGCCACTCGATTCTATTTGGACGGCCTAGATCTAAACCTAGGGTCACCGGTTCGGGGATGTTGATCCTGACCGTTAGTGATAGATCGGGCGATCCGCATTGTTTTGGCCTCCATAAAATCTGAGCCGTCTATATTCTATCTCAGGGCCCTTTTTGATACTGATTCGTGGTTGCCAGAACCTAATCCTGGCCACTGAAGTTTGATCGTGCGGCCAGTAAACCCCGATACCCCTTCGCGGGTTCACTTTGCACTTGAACCCCTATGTTTAGGTGAAATGAACCCGCAGTCCTCGCGCGACTGTTCCTGTGTCTGGATTATTTTGTGCACGAGCCCCTAACATTCCTAGAAAATGAGGCCCAGTCCAGAGCATATTTAAAATAAGTAAATGAATTAAGTAAATGAAATTTTAATACAAAAACAATTGCTAGAACTTTGATAATTCATAGAAAATTCATATGAGCTCCAAATTACTCCATTCCAGTTCCTAAAATTTTGTAATTTTATGTTCTATCACTTAGAGCCTCTGTTTTAACATGAAAACAGTAAGAAAATTAATTTCTCATCTAATCCTATTTTAATCACATTAAACATTAGGAAATCCATAACTTGAAATCTATAACTCCAAATTTAGTGATTCCAGTTCCTATGATCTCATTTTATTGTGTAGATTTTTACTGTATAGTTTATTTACATGTTTGGTGTGATGTTGATTTTGGCTATACTATGCATGTATTGTGTTGATGTGAGTAGACGAGCAAGCCACTGAGGAAACTGAGGTTCAACAAGTAGAGATAGCTGAGCAGGAGCTCATTGAAGGCAAGTTGTGCCCTTGATCACTTACTTTTCCCAGCCATGTTCTTATTAATTTTAATGATCTGCATAGGTTAATTTTGATGGGATCCTTTATGTTACCCCAGTTTTGATTACCTCTATACCTTGTTCACCCCTGAAATATTTTTGGGTAATACTTGCTATTGCTTTATGTGGATTGGGTATGGAGATACACTACTCATGATTATCCTGTTATTATCTTGTTATTATTACTGTTCATGTTAAGATCATTAAATTAATGGGAACATGGAGCGACCACCCGGGAAAACAGTGCTACCACAAGGGTTTAATGGGACGCCCTTGGCTGATTAACTAGGAAAGCTAGTGGAGGTCTTCCTTACCCGAAAGGGGCAAGGGCAGTAGGGGAGTGGTCAGTGTAGGGAGGTCCTTGGTTGATTTTGCTGCGATGGCGGTCAGGCAAGAACCCTGCACTGGAGCTTCCTATAAACTGTAGCGGGATTTCTGAAGCTAGTGGAACTTTGTAAAGGCCTCGTAGTGTTACCCTGCCTCGCCTCCTCGGTAGAGGTGTATGGGATTGGCCGTCTCTTGGCAGATGGGTAACATGACTTGTGGGTAAAGATGTGCAACCTCTGCAGAATGTAAAACTAGTATACTAGCCGTGCTCACGGTCATGAGCGGCTCGGACCCTCACATGATTAAATATGGAACTTAAATTTAATTTGACATTTGCATCGCATTTGGGATTATTTTACTTTTATTGTTCTTTATTATTATTAAGGTTTGGTATTTACTTACACTTAGTAATTGCTAATAAAATTTTGACCAACTTATAAAAGCAATGCTCAACTTCAGCCTTTATTTCATTGATCAGCCTTACACTTCATGAACTCCCACCTTTGGTGAGCTCATGCCACATTATTCCCCACGACTTGTTGAGCTATGAACGTATGTGAGCTCACTCTTGCTGTCTCACCCCCCCACAGGAGAAGAACAGGTGGTCGAAGAGGAGCCGCCTAACACTGAGGCATTCGACTTGATCTAGGTGGCGTTTCTCAGTTGACATTGGCGCCGACGATCCTTAGTTCGTTTTATATTCATTCTTTTATTTTGCAATATGTCTTCCGCTATGTAATAAGTACTCTGATGTTATTGACATTTATCTCTATACACTCTGTTATTATATGTGTTGTCTTCTTGGCGCATGTATGAGATGCACCCGGCTTTGTCCCTTAAAACCGGGTGTTACAGAAGTGGTATCAGAGGAATGTTGACTGTAGGACGAAACCTAGATAGAAATGGACAAAACCCTTACCTACTTATCTTATTCTGATTCATTCTACACTTACCTCACTCTGATTCTTTCTACACTTATCTTGATCCTGTCTCACCTTCTACTGTTCTACTCTGATCATTCTTACCTTTTCTACTCTTAGACAAGATGGATTTCACACCTTGGAATCCCTACCCCTATGACATTTTTAAGAGATAGGAAGCCTAAGACGAAATTAAAACTATTTTCTCTATTAAAAATGTTGGTTGATTGTTCTGATGATCAATGCCTGATTTGCTTCTTTGATTGATTGAGATATTATATATGGACATCTTAGCATGTGCCAGCATAAGGTAATAAATTAGCTATGGTAGGTAAAACATTAAACTGCTTAGCTAATAAATCCCCCAAAGTAACGTGATTCGTAATTACTGCCTTGTCTAATGTATCTAACTCAGATGGTCAATACCAGGAGGGGTGGTGGAATTGATTTGCCTCCTAATCGACACACTCGAAGGATTTATAGACAACCTCAGCCACGGCCAGCAGGGATGAATCCTCCTAATCCTCCACCTGGCGGAGTTGATCCACTGGTTGCTGCTCAGATGGCGGTGATGCAGCAAATGGCGGACACTATAGCTGATATGTGTGCCCAGATGCAGCAAGAACGCCAGGAGATGCGTCAGGAAAGAGAAGATATACGTCAGGAGTTACGCCAAGAGCGAGAGGAGATACGCCAGGAAAGGAGGGCACAACAACAGCAGCTGCAACAACAAATGCAACAGCAACAACAGCAGCAACAGCAGCAACAAGTACCACTGCCTCCACCACCACCACCAGTTCCACCCCGAGACAAGCATAGAGAGTTCATGAGTCATAAGCCACCTACATTTGCAAGCTCACCTGATCCACTGGACGCAGATGATTGGCTGAAGTCCGTTGAGAAGATGCTGAATATTGCACAGTGCACGGACCGGGAGAAAGTTCTTTATGCCTCAGGTCGTCTGTCAGGTCCTGCTGCTGACTGGTGGGATTCTTATACTGCTGTCCACGATGCTGCTGATACTATTACTTGGGCAGAGTTCAGTACACAATTCAGGAACTACCATATTCCAGCTGGTATGATAAAGATCAAGAAGAATGAGTTTCTATCATTGAAGCAAGGTAACATGTCAGTCAGCGAGTACAGAGACAAATTTATTCAGCTGTCGAGATATGCTCCAGAGGAAGTTGCTGAGGATGAAAGAAAGCAGGAGCACTTTATTGAAGGACTTAATGGACCCTTGCAGTATGCACTGGTTGCACACACCTTTCCATCATTTCAGAGGCTACTGGATAAGGCTCTTGCTATTGAAAACAAGCGTGTTCAACTGGGTGATTTGAAGAGGAAGGCTATCTCACAGGGACAGGGTAGCAGCAGTGTTCGTCCCCGCTATGTCTCACCACATGGTACACCGACTCGACCGGGAGGACCACGCCCAGTTCAGCAATCACCACTGAGGACTCCACCTCCTCGACAGGCTACCCCCACTGGCACCCCGGCGAAGTTTTCAGGACAGAGTTCAGGCACTACTTGTTTCAAGTGTGGGAAGGCTGGTCATTATGCAAATGTCTACCCACAGAGGATTGCTACTACTCCAGTTCAGAACAAGCAACAGACTCCTGGCAAAGGATATTCTATAGCCAGGGTGAATCAAGTCAGCGTTGATGATACTCCTGATGGTGGTGACATCGTACTTGGTATGTTTTATGTTAATGCAATTCCTGCAACCATATTATTTGATTTTGGTGCTACACATTCATTCATGTCTGCTAGATATGCCAACACAAATGAAATACCACTGCTAAATATGAGAAAACCCATGATAGTAATTACACCTAAAGGGCCTGTTGAGGCGAATCAAATGACACGTAGATTGACATTGACCATTATGGGTAGAGAATTTGGAGCTACTGCTATAATATTAGAGTCAAGCAGTATAGATCTGATCCTTGGTATGTCATGGCTAAGAAAGGCAAAGGCCGTTATAGCATGTGGTAGAGGTACCGTAGAGCTCACTACCACTAAAGGAGAAAGATTTCAAGTTAATATTGCAGTAACCTCCTCATCCATGCGTGCAATGTTCTTTATGCCTGAGGAGTTTGTTGGTGACAACATCCGGGTGGTTAGAGATTTTCCGGATGTCTTTCCAGAGGAGTTACCAGGGATGCCACCTGATAGAGAAGTTGAGTTTGTGATTGATCTCTTACCTGGAACCGCCCCTATTTCTAAACGGCCATATAGGATGTCCGTAGAGGAGTTGAAGGAACTAAAGAAGCAGTTAACTGAGTTACAGGAGGCGGGGTATATTCGTCCGAGTTCCTCACCTTGGGGAGCACCGGTGTTATTTGTGCAGAAGAAGGATGGATCGCAATGGATGTGTGTGGACTATAGATCACTCAATGATGTCAAAGTGAAGAACAAGTATCCATTACCCCGTATTGAGGATTTGTTTGATCAGATGAGAGGAGCCAGGGTATTCTCGAAGATTGATCTCCGATCGGGATACCATCAGATGAAGATTAGACCATCGGATATTCCTAAGACGGCTTTCTCAACCCGATACGGATTATACGAGTTTACTGTTATGTCATTTGGATTAACCAATGCACCAGCTTATTTCATGAATTTGATGAATAAGGTGTTTATGGAGTATTTGGACAGATTTGTCGTGGTGTTCATCGACGATATCCTTATCTATTCTAAGAATGAGAGTGATCATGAACAACATCTAAGGTTGGTGCTACAAAAGCTGCGAGATAATCAACTCTATGCTAAGTTCAGCAAGTGCGAGTTTTGGATTGACAAGGTGCCATTCCTTGGTCATATTATTTCTAATGGAGGAATAGCAGTGGATCCTGCTAAAGTGAAGGAGATAATGGAGTGGAGAGTGCCCACTACAGTTACTGAGATTCGGAGTTTCTTGGGACTCGTAGGATATTATCGGAGATTTATTGAAGGGTTCTCTAAAATTGCTAAGCCTATGACATCGCTGTTGGAAAAAGGAAGAGAATTCAAGTGGGATGAGAAGTGCCAAGAAAGCTTTGATCAATTGAAGGAGAGACTAATGTCGCCACCAGTATTGATTATGCCAGATCTACAGAAGGGATTTGACATTTATTGTGATGCATGTGGCCAAGGACTTGGATGTGTGCTCATGCAAGAAGGACATGTGATTGCTTATGCATCTCGTCAGTTGCGGAAGCTTGAACTGAACTACCCCACTCATGACTTGGAACTGGCTGCCGTTGTGCATGCACTTAAGATTTGGAGACACTACATTATGGGAACTAAGTGCCAAGTATACACGGATCCTAAGAGTTTGAAGTATATATTCACTTAGAAGGATCTCAACCTTAGGCAACGTCGTTGGTTGGAGCTCATTAAGGATTATGATTTGGAAATTCACTATCACCCAGGCAAGGCGAATTTGGTCGCAGATGCCTTGAGTCGGAAGGAGCATGTTCACTCCGCTTTCGTTGTCCAGCTACCTGATGAATTAGCAAAAGATTTTGAGAGACTCAACCTGGGAATTGTTACACGTACGGAAGGAGTGACTATTGAATTGGAACCTACCTTGGAGCAAGAAATTCGTAAAGGTCAGGTTGGTGATGCCAAAATCCAGGAGATCAAGGATCTGATAACAGAGGGTAGAGGCCCAGAGTTCACGGAGGATGAGCAAGGCACGATATGGTTCAAGAATCGGATCTGTGTTCCCGATATTGATAGTCTTCGGGAAACCATATTGAAGGAGGCACATGACTCAGTTTATTCTATTCATCCTGGGAGTACTAAGATGTATCAGGATTTGAAGCAAAAATATTGGTGGTATGGATTGAAGAGAGACGTGGCTGCACATGTGGCTATGTGCGATGTATGCCAAAGAGTTAAGGCTGAACACCAGAGGCCAGCCGGACTACTGCACCCACTGAAGATACCTGAGTGGTAATGGGAAGAGATCGGCATGGACTTCATTGTTGGATTACCCCGCACGTCTGCTGGATATGATTCTATATGGGTGATTGTGGACAGGCTAACTAAAGTAGCCCACTTTATTCCAGTGAAGACCACGTATTCAGGAGCCAAGTTAGCAGAGTTGTACATGGCACGGATTGTCTGCCTACATGGTGTGCCAAAGAAGATCGTGTCAGACCAGGGATCACAGTTTACCTCTCGGTATTGGAAGAAGTTACACGAGTCATTGGATACAAGATTGAATTTTAGTTCGGCTTACCATCCCCAAACTGATGGGCAGACTGAGAGGACTAACCAAGAGTTGGAAGATATGTTAAGAGCTTGTGCTCTTAAACATGGTGGAAGTTGGGATAAGAGTTTGCCGTATGCGGAGTTCTCTTATAATAATAGCTATCAGGCCAGTTTGAAGATGTCACCGTTTGAGGCTATGTATGGCAGAAAGTGCAGGACTCCATTGTATTGGGATCAAACTGGTGAAAGGCAGTTGTTTGGACCTGAGATTATACAAGAAGCAGAGGAACAAGTTCAGCAAATAAGGGAGAATTTGAGAACTGCACAATCCAGACAGAAAAGTTATGCTGACACCCGGAGAAGACTGCTTGAGTTTAAGGAGGGTGATTATGTCTGTTTGAAGGTGTCACCACTCCGGGGTATGAGAAGATTCAAAGTCAAAGGAAAGTTGTCCCCTCGCTTTATTGGACCCTTCTTAATCTTAAAGCGAGTGGGAGAGGTTGCATATCAATTGGAGTTACCGGACCATCTTGCGGAAGTTCATGATGTATTTCATGTATCTCAGCTGAAGAAATGTCTCAGGGTACCTGAGGAACAATTACCAATGGAGGACCTTAGTGTTCAAGAGGATCTAACTTATACTGAGTACCCCATCAAGATTTTGGATACTTTGACTCGAGTTACAAAGAATAAGGTTATAAAGATGTGCAAAGTTCAATGGAGTCACCACGGTGAAGATGAAGCAACTTGGGAAAGAGAAGAAGAGCTTCGTATAGATTTTCCTCACCTTTTCCCTAGATCTTCTTAAATCTCGAGGACGAGATTATTTTTAAGGGGGTAGGATTTGTAATACTCAAAAGTGCAATAATAAGAATAGAGATAATCTCAGTAATTTGTGTCCTCTACTTATCATCACATGTGATCAACCCTAGTTATAAGTGGATAATTAACACAAAGAACACATAGATAATACGTGCATCATGCTGGACTTCCTTTGTATGTGCATTTAAAATTCAAACAAATAAGTAAAACAAGTATAACTTCAAAACCCAGTTTGAGATTTTAATTATGGGAGCAAAGGATTGAAGAATGAATAGAAATAATAATAATAATAATAATAATAATAATAATAATAATAATAATAATAATAATAATAATACCAGTGAGATTATGGCAAAACATTGATAGTATTAACCTTAGAGTGCTATTAATATTTGAGAATTTGAGATTTAAACCAGCAATTCAAATCTAATTTGAATTATTGAATTAGAAGAAAAGAGAAATAAGAAAAAAAAAAAGAATAAGAAAAGGGTGAAAGAAACCTAACTGGGCTGACTCTACCCCAAATTCGGCCCACCCTATTTCTCCCTTGGTCTGGCTTCACATCGCGCGCGCGCCCAGCACAAGCATCGGCTGGCACGTGGACCCTCTTGTCGGCCATCCAAGCGCGCGCCCGACCCTTACCCTCTGTCGTGTGGGGCCCGTTCCATAGACACGCAAGCCACCAACACCTGCAATCTAGTGTCGCTTACCTGCGGGCCATCGTTGCCAGCTCCATCGCCCTGCTCGAATCGGACAGAGACCACCAACCCTGTAGCCGCAACAAACTCCACCACGATTCATGGGGAGCCTAGCTCGACCTCGCGCGTAGCTTTTCTGCCGTGGAACTCGCCGGTCGATTCGCGTGCCTTGGACTCGGTCGCGCACGCAGAGAATCGCAACAACCTACGAGCCGAACTCCACGCCGTGAAGCCTCGGGTGTGACCTGGTCATCTCCCCTGTGCAGCTGCCGCCGAATTGGGTGGGGCGTGGGTTGTGAGAAGTTTCCACCGGCTGGCCGAGTCCGTCGCGTCGTGGGATAAGACCCGCCAGCGCCTTCTCTGCTGCGCGCAACAGAAAGACCGCTGAGCCCACACCGCCATTACTGCATTCACGGAAGGGCAGTCATCCGCCCCCGAAGCCCCGCTCCAGTACCGAAGATTGGTGGCTGGTATTGGGTTTTGGGCGTTGGGCCACGTACGGGGAGCGTGTGCGTGAAGAATCATGCCTGGGGATCGATCCGTGCAACCGGAATTCCTCGCCGAACTTCACCGCCACCGCGACTCCGCTGGGCACCGTGGACCGACCTCGACGTAACTTTTGCGTTGGTGAGTTCTTACCCATCGTGCTCGCCCCGCTTCCCATGTCGTGTGGAGCCGTTAAGTGATGCGGTTAGGCCTCTGCGGCGTCATGCGCGTAGTTCATCGACGAGCGCCGTCGTGCGGGCTGTTAGCACCGCCGTGGCTCAATCCAGGAGGAAGACGAACGGTGGCCACTCGATTCTATTTGGACGGCCTAGATCTAAACCTAGGGTCACCGGTTCGGGGATGTTGATCCTGACCGTTAGTGATAGATCGGGCGATCCGCATTGTTTTGGCCTCCATAAAATCTGAGCCGTCTATATTCTATCTCAGGGCCCTTTTGAGAGCACCTAGAGGGGGGGGGTGAATAGGTGATCCTGTGAAACTTAAACTTATAGCCACAAAAACTTGTTAAGTGTTAGCGCAATAATCGCCAAGTGGCTAGAGAGAAGGTCTTGCACAATACGATAATCACAAAGAATTCAACACAGAGAAGACACAGTGATTTATCCCGTGGTTCGGCCAAGTACAAAACTTGCCTACTCCACGTTGTGGCGTCCCAACGGACGAGAGTTGCACTCAACTCCTCTCAAGTGATCCAATGATCAACTTGAATACCACAGTGTTATGCTTTTCTTTTCTTATCCCGTTCGCGAGGAATCTCCACAACTTGGAGCCTCTCGCCCTTACAATTGAAGTTCACAAAGAAACACAGAGCAAGGGGGAATGAGCAACGCACACAAGACTTCAAAAGATCAGAACAACAACACGCACACAAGTCGCAACAAGAGCTCGCAACACAACTCAAAGAGTTCACAACTCCACAAGAGCTCTATATGCTATCACAATGAAACGAATGCGCGAGATCGATGTCTTGGTGCTTAGGAATGTTGTAGGAATGCTTGGTGTGTTCCTCCATGCGCCTAGGGGTCCCTTTTATAGCCCTAAGGCAGCTAGGAGCCGTTGAGAGCAATTCTGGAAGGCTGATCTTGCCTTCTGTCATCGGGCGCACCGGACAGTCCGGTGCACACCGGACACTGTCTGGTGCCCGATTTCTTTCCTTAAACGGCGCAGTCGACCGTTGCAGATCTGGGAGCCGTTGGCGCACCGGACAGTCCGGTGCACACCAGACAGTCCGGTGCCCCCTTCCGACCGTTGGCTCGGCCACGTGTCGCGCGCGGATCGCGCGGCCGACCGTTGGCCCGGCCGACCATTGGCTCACCGGACAGTCCGGTGCACACCGGACAGTCCGGTGAATTTTAGCCGTACGCCGTCGGCGAATTCCCGAGAGCGACCACTTCGCTCGAGGCAGTCTGGCGCACCGGACACTGTCCGGTGCACCACCGGACACTGTCCGGTGCACCACCGGACACTGTCCGGTGCACCACCGGACAGTCCGGTGCTCCCGACCGAAACCGCCTCTTGGCTGTACACAGCCAACTCCCCTCTTTTCTTCTTCTTCCTGTTTCTGATACTTAGACAAGTATATTAGTACACAAAACCAATGTACTAGGACATGGAAACATACCTTTGCTCTTGATTTGCACTTTGTCCATTCATGGGCATAGATTCACATTTAAGCACTTGTGTTGGCACTCAATCACCAAAATACTTAGAAATGGCCCAAGGGCACATTTCCCTTTCAATCTCCCCCTTTTTGGTGATTTATGCCAACACAACATAAAGCAACTAGAACAAGTGCAATATCACTTCAAATAAAAACTCAAATTTATTTTGATTCAATTTGGCATATATGGATCATTCCTTTGCCACCACTTGGTTTGTTTTTGCAAATCAACCTCAAAATCCTATCTCTAAGTCAAATCCACTTGTAGAGACATCAAGAGAGGTTTTCCAAAGAAAATTGATTCAAGATTCCAAAAACTCCCCCTATTTCCCATAATCAATACTTCTCCCCACAAAAAGCCAACTTTTGACAAAAGAGATTTGACAAACCAAAAGCTCTATTCTACTGTTTTCAAAATCTCTCAAGTGGTAGCTGATCCATTTATCACTTTGGCCTTTATTTTCTCCCCCTTTGGCATCAAGCACCAAAACGGGATCAATCTTGGCCCTTTAACCCCATTGCCTCACCAAAATCTTCAACTAAGAGCAAATAGGCAATAAGAGTATAAAGATGAACTTGGAAGAGTTACTCTTTTCATCGGAGTGCAGTGGAAGTCTTGCATGGTCCAAGTCCACCTTTTCCCTTTCAATTCTCCTTCGAGACTAAATCAAGCAAACTCAACCATATGGTTATTCTCAAAGGGTCAAGTTGTAACACATCTCCCCCTAAGACCGTGCATCACTTTGCAACGGACTTGTGAGGTCCAGGGAGTGTTTGTACAACTTGAGCACCATACTAAACAACAAAATGGAAAAAGGAACATGATCAAAGGCATAAACACATGTATGCTATAAATCAATCCAGGTTCCGCGAATCTAAGACATTTAGCTCACTACGCAACCTGCAAAAGGTCTTCTCATCTAGAGGCTTGGTAAAGATATCAGCTAGCTGGTTCTCGGTGCTAACATGAAACACTTCGATATCCCCCTTTTGCTGGTGGTCTCTCAGAAAGTGATGCCGGATGTCTATGTGCTTTGTGCGGCTGTGCTCAACAGGATTTTCCGCCATGCGGATAGCACTCTCATTGTCACATATGAGTGGGACTTTGCTCAGATTGTAGCCAAAGTCCCGGAGGGTTTGCCTCATCCAAAGTAGTTGCGCGCAACACTGTCCTGCGGCAACATACTCGGCCTCAGCGGTGGATAGGGCAACGGAAGTTTGTTTCTTAGAGTTCCACGACACCAGGGACCTTCCTAAGAATTGGCACGTCCCCGATGTACTCTTCCTATCGACCTTACATCCAGCATAGTCAGAATCTGAGTATCCAACCAAGTCAAAGGTAGACCCTTTTGGATACCAGAGCCCGAAGCAAGGCGTAGCAACCAAATATCTTAGAATTCGCTTCACCGCCACTAAGTGACACTCCTTAGGATCGGATTGAAATCTAGCACACATGCATACGCTAAGCATAATATCCGGTCTACTAGCACATAAATAAAGTAACGACCCTATCATTGACCGGTATGCTTTTTGATCAACAGACTTACCTCCTTTGTTGAGGTCGGTGTGTCCGTCGGTCCCCATCGGAGTCTTTGCGGGCTTGGCGTCCTTCATCCCAAGCCGCTTTAGCAGATCTTGCGTGTACTTCGTTTGGGAGATGAAGGTGCCGTCCTTGAGTTGCTTCACTTGGAACCCAAGGAAGTAGTTCAACTCGCCCATCATCGACATCTCGAATTTCTGCGTCATCACCCTGCTAAACTCTTCACAAGACTTTTGGTTAGTAGAACCAAATGTTATGTCATCGACATAAATTTGGCACACAAACAGATCACCATCACATGTCTTAGTAAAAAGAGTTGGATCGGCTTTCCCAACCTTGAAAGCATTAACAATTAGAAAGTCTCTAAGGCATTCATAGTTTCATACCATGCTCTTGGGGCTTGCTTAAGTCCATAGAGCGCCTTAGAGAGCTTACACACATGGTCGGGGTACCGTTCATCCTCGAAACCAGGGGGTTGCTCCACGTACACCTCCTCCTTGATTGGCCCGTTGAGGAAAGCGCTCTTCACATCCATTTGGTACAACCTGAAAGAATGGTGAGCGGCATATGCTAGCAAGATACGAATTGATTCTAGCCTAGCTACAGGAGCAAACGTCTCCTCAAAGTCCAAACCTGCGACTTGGGCATAACCTTTTGCCACAAGTCGAGCCTTGTTCCTCGTCACCACTCCGTGCTCATCCTGTTTGTTGCGGAACACCCACTTGGTTCCCACAACGTTTTGCTTGGGACGAGGCACCAGTGTCCAAACTTCATTGCGCTTAAAGTTGTTGAGTTCCTCCTGCATGGCCAACACCCAGTCCGGATCTAGCAAGGCCTCTTCTACCCTAAAAGGCTCAATAGAAGAGACAAAGGAGTAATGCTCACAAAAATTAACTAATCGAGATCGAGTAGTTACTCCCTTGCTAATATCACCTAGAATTTGATCGACGGGATGATCCCTTTGAATCATCGCTCGAACTTGGGTTGGAGGTGCCGGTTGCGCTTCTTCCTCCATCACATGATCATCTTGTGCTCCCCCTTGATCACACGCCTCCTGTTGATGAACCTGTTCATCGTCTTGAGTTGGGGGATGCACCGTTGTTGAGGAAGAAGGTTGATCTCGTTCATCTTGTTCCTGTGGCCGCACTTCTCCAATCGCCATGGTTCGTATAGCGGCCGTTGGAACATCTTCTTCATCTACATCATCACAATCAACAACTTGCTCTCTTGGAGAGCCATTAGTCTCATCAAATACAACGTCGCTAGAGACTTCAACCAAACCCGATGATTTGTTGAAGACTCTATACGCCTTTGTATTTGAGTCATAACCTAACAAAAACCCTTCTACAGCTTTGGGAGCAAACTTAGAATTTCTACCCTTCTTTACTAGAATGTAGCACTTGCTTCCAAATACACGAAAGTAAGATACATTGGGTTTGTTACCGGTTAGTAGCTCATACGAAGTCTTCTTGAGGAGGCGATGAAGGTAGACCCTGTTGATGGCGTGGCAAGCTGTGTTCACGGCTTCCGACCAGAAACACTCGGGGGTCTTGAATTCTCCAAGCATCGTCCTCGCCATATCGATTAGCGTCCTGTTCTTCCTCTCTACCACACCATTTTGCTGTGGTGTGTAGGGAGCGGAGAACTCGTGCTTGATCCCTTCCTCCTCAAGGAACTCCTCCACTTGAAGGTTCTTGAACTCGGACCCGTTGTCGCTCCTCATCTTCTTCACCTTGAGCTCAAACTCATTTTGAGCTCTCCTGAGGAAGCGCTTGAGGGTCCCTTGGGTTTCAGACTTATCCTGCAAAAAGAACACCCAAGTGAAGCGGGAAAAGTCATCAACAATAACTAGACCATACTTACTCCCTCCTATGCTCAGATAGGCGACGGGTCCGAAGAGGTCCATATGCAGCAGCTCCAGGGGTCTTGAAGTGGTCATCACATTCTTGCTGTGATGCGCTCCTCCCACTTGTTTACCTGCTTGACAAGCTGCACAAGGTCTATCTTTTTCGAATTGCACGTTAGTCAAACCTATCACGTGTTCTCCCTTTAGAAGCTTGTGAAGGTTCTTCATCCCCACATGTGCTAAGCGGCGATGCCACAGCCAGCCCATGCTAGTCTTAGCTATTAAGCATGCATCTAGACCGGCCTCTTCTTTTGCAAAATCAACTAAATAAAGTTTGCCGTCT
This sequence comes from Zea mays, assembly GCF_902167145.1. NCBI lineage: Eukaryota > Viridiplantae > Streptophyta > Magnoliopsida > Poales > Poaceae > Zea > Zea mays. The sequence goes on along the minus strand of NC_050098.1, from coordinate 2,887,746 downwards.
AATACACCCTTAAAAGCTAGTGAACCATCACTTCTTCTAAAGACAGACACATCTACATTTGTAAATAGACAGTTATACCCCATGTTGCATAATTGACTAACAGATAGCAAATTATATCCAAGAGACTCTACTAAAAACACATTAGAGATAGAGTGCTCATTAGAAATTGCAATTTTACCTAACCCTTTTACCTTGCCTTGATTCCCATCACCGAATATAATTGAATCATGGGAATCCTTATTCTTGACGTAGGAGGTGAACATCTTCTTCTCCCCCGTCATGTGGTTTGTGCATCCGCTATCAATAATCCAGCTTGAACCCCCGGATGCATAAACCTGCAAGGCAAATTTAGGCTTGGGACTTAGGTACCCAACTCTTGTTGGGTCCTACAAGGTTAGTCACAATTTCCTTAGGGATCCAAATGCAAGTTTTATCACCCTTGCATTTTGCCCCTAACTTCCTAGCAATCACCTTTCTATCCTTTCTACAAATTGCAAAGGAAGCATTCAAAGCATGATATATTGTAGAAGGTTCATTGACTTTCCTAGGAACATTAACAACATCTCTCCTAGGCATATTATGAACAACATTCCTTCTACCAACATTTCTATCATGCACATATGAAGAACTAGGAGCAAACATAGCATGAGAAAAATCATCGTAAGCATTATAACTCCTATAGGCATTTCTAGTTTGTCTCCTATCATGATACAAAAAGGCATGGTTCTTTTTAGCACTAGTAGCCATAGGGGCCTTCCCTTTCTCTTTAGCGGGAATGGGAGCCTTATGGCTTGTTAAGTTCTTGGCTTCCCTCTTGAAGCCAAGTCCATCCTTAATTGAGGGGTGTCTACCGATCGTGTAGGCATCCCTTGCAAATTTTAGTTTATCAAATTCATTCTTGCTAGTCTTAAGTTGGGCATTAAGACTAGCCAATTCCTCAGTTAATTTGGAAATTAAAACTAAATGATCGCTACAAGTATCAACATCGAAATCTTTACACCTAGTGCAAATCTCAACATGTTCTACACAAGAATTAGATTTACTAGCTACTTCTAGTTTAGCATTTAAGTCATCATTAACATTCTTTAAAGTAGCAATGGTTTCATGACAAGAAGATAGTTCACTAGAAAGCACTTCATTTCTTTTAACTTCTAAAGCATAAGATTTTTGTGCCTCTACAAATTTGTCATGCTCTTCATACAAAAGGTCCTCTTGTTTTTCTAAGAGTCTATCTTTTTCATTGAAGGCATCAATCAATTCATTAATTTTATCTATTTTAGTTCTATCCAATCCTTAGAACAAACTAGAGTAATCTATTTCATCATCACTAGACTCATCATCACTGGAAGAATCATAAGTGACATTGTTTTGATTACATACCTTCTTCTCCCTTGCCATAAGGCATGTGTGACGCTCGTTGGGGAAGAGAGATGACTTGTTGAAGGCAGTGGCGGCGAGTCCTTCATTGTCGGAGTCGGAGGAGGAGCAATCCGAATCCCACTCCTTTCCGATATGTGCCTCGCCCTTGGCCTTCTTGTAATGCTTCTTCTTTTCCCTCTTGCTCCCGTGTTCCTGGTCACTATCATTGTCGGGACAGTTAGCAATAAAATGACCAAGCTTACCGCATTTGAAGCATGATCGCTTTCCCTTGGTCTTAGTCTTGCTTGGCTGTCCCTTGCGACCCTTTAGCGTCGTCTTGAATCTTTTGATGATGAGGGCCATCTCTTCATCATTAAGACCGGCCGCCTCAATTTGCGCCACCTTGCTGGGTAGCGCCTCCTTGCTCCTTGTTGCCTTGAGAGCAATGGGTTGAGGCTCATGGATTGGGCCATTCAACGCGTCGTCCACGTACCTTGCCTCTTTGATCATCATTCGCCCGCTTACAAATTTTCCAAGAATTTCTTCGGGCGACATCTTGATGTACCTAGGATTTTCACGAATATTGTTTACCAAGTGAGGATCAAGAACGGTAAATGACCTTAGCATTAGGCGGACGACGTCGTGATCCGTCCATCGCGTGCTTCCGTAGCTCCTTATTTTGTTGATAAGGATCTTGAGCCGGTTGTATGTTTGTGTCGGCTCCTCGCCCCTTATCATCGCGAATCGTCCGAGCTCGCCTTCCACCAACTCCATCTTGGTGAGTAAGGTGACATCATTCCCCTCATGAGAGATCTTGAGGGTGTCCCAAATCTGCTTGGCATTGTCCAAGCCGCTCACTTTGTGATACTCGTCCCTGCACAAAGAGGCTAGCAACACAGTAGTAGCTTGTGCATTTTTATGGATCTGTTCATTAATAAACGAAGGGCTATCTGAGCTATCAAATTTCATTCCACTTTCCACAATCTCCCAAATGCTTGGATGGAGAGAAAATAGGTGAGTACGCATTTTGTGACTCCAAAATCCGTAGTCCTCTCCATCAAAGTGAGGAGGCTTGCCAAGTGGAATGGGGAGCAAATGAGCATTTGAGCTATGCGGAATGCGCGAATAATCAAAAGAAAAGTTTGAGTTAACCGTCTTTTGTTTATCATAGTCGTTGTCGTCGTTGTCCTTTTGGGAAGAGGAAGATTCGTCGCTGTCGTCGTAGTAGACGATCTCCTTGATGCGCCTTGTCTTCTTCTTCTTCCCTTCCTTCCGTCTATGGCCCGAGCCGGTGTCGGTAGGCTTGTCATCTTTGGGCTCGTTGACGAAGGACTCCTTCTCCTTATCGTTGATCACGATTCCCTTCCCCTTAGGATCCATCTCTTCGGGCGGTTAGTCCCTTTCTTGAAGAGAACGACTCTGATACCAATTGAGAGCACCTAGAGGGGGGGTGAATAGGTGATCCTGTGAAACTTAAACTTATAGCCACAAAAACTTGTTAAGTGTTAGCGCAATAATCGCCAAGTGGCTAGAGAGAAGGTCTTGCACAATACGATAATCACAAAGAATTCAACGCAGAGAAGACACAGTGATTTATCCCGTGGTTCGGCCAAGTACAAAACTTGCCTACTCCACGTTGTGGCGTCCCAACGGACGAGAGTTGCACTCAACTCCTCTCAAGTGATCCAATGATCAACTTGAATACCACAGTGTTATGCTTTTCTTTTCTTATCCCGTTCGCGAGGAATCTCCACAACTTGGAGCCTCTCGCCCTTACAATTGAAGTTCACAAAGAAACACAGAGCAAGGGGGAATGAGCAACGCACACAAGACTTCAAAAGACCAGAACAACAACACGCACACAAGTCGCAACAAGAGCTCGCAACACAACTCAAAGAGTTCACAACTCCACAAGAGCTCTATATGCTATCACAATGAAACGAATGCGCGAGATCGATGTCTTGATGCTTAGGAATGTTGTAGGAATGCTTGGTGTGTTCCTCCATGCGCCTAGGGGTCCCTTTTATAGCCCTAAGGCAGCTAGGAGCCGTTGAGAGCAATTCTGGAAGGCTGATCTTGCCTTCTGTCATCGGGCGCACCGGACAGTCCGGTGCACACCGGACACTGTCCGGTGCCCGATTTCTTTCCTTAAACGGCGCAGTCGACCGTTGCAGATCTGGGAGCCGTTGGCGCACCGGACAGTCCGGTGCACACCGGACAGTCCGGTGCCCCCTTCCGACCGTTGGCTCGGCCACGTGTCGCGCGCGGATCGCGCGGCCGACCGTTGGCTCACCGGACAGTCCGGTGCACACCGGACAGTCCGGTGAATTTTAGCCGTACGCCGTCGGCGAATTCCCGAGAGCGACCACTTCGCTCGAGGCAGTCTGGCGCACCGGACACTGTCCGGTGCACCACCGGACACTGTCCGGTGCACCACCGGACAGTCCGGTGCTCCCGACCGAAACCGCCTCTTGGCTGTACACAGCCAACTCCCCTCTTTTCTTCTTCTTCCTGTTTCTGATACTTAGACAAGTATATTAGTACACAAAACCAATGTACTAGGACATGGAAACATACCTTTGCTCTTGATTTGCACTTTGTCCATTCATGGGCATAGATTCACATTTAAGCACTTGTGTTGGCACTCAATCACCAAAATACTTAGAAATGGCCCAAGGGCACATTTCCCTTTCACCTTTTTGATACTGATTCGTGGTTGCCAGAACCTAATCCTGGCCACCGAAGTTTGATCGTGCGGCCAGTAAACCCCGATACCCCTTCGCGGGTTCACTTTGCACTTGAACCCCTATGTTTAGGTGAAATGAACCCGCAGTCCTCGCGCGACTGTTCCTGTGTCTGGATTATTTTGCGCCCGAGCCCCTAACATTCCTAGAAAATGAGGCCCAGTCCAGAGCATATTTAAAATAAGTAAATGAATTAGTAAATAAAATTTTAATACAAAAACAATTGCTAGAACTTTGATAATTCATAGAAAATTCATATGAGCTCCAAATTACTCCATTCCAGTTCCTAAAATTTTGTAATTTTATGTTCTATCACTTAGAGCCTCTGTTTTAACATGAAAACAGTAAAAAAAATTAATTTCTCATCTAATCCTATTTTAATCACATTAAACATTAGGAAATCCATAACTTGAAATCTATAACTCCAAATTTAGTGATTCCAGTTCCTATGATCTCATTTTATTGTGTAGATTTTTACTGTATAGTTTATTTACATGTTTGGTGTGATGTTGATTTTGGCTATACTATGCATGTATTGTGTTGATGCGAGTAGACGAGCAAGCCACTGAGGAAACTGAGGTTCAACAAGTAGAGATAGCTGAGCAGGAGCTCATTGAAGGCAAGTTGTGCCCTTGATCACTTACTTTTCCCAGCCATGTTCTTATTAATTTTAATGATCTGCATAGGTTAATTTTGATGGGATCCTTTATGTTACCCCAGTTTTGATTACCTCTATACCTTGTTCACCCCTGAAATATTTTTGGGTAGTACTTGCTATTGCTTTATGTGGATTGGGTATGGAGATACACTACTCATGATTATCCTATTATTATCTTGTTATTATTACTGTTCATGTTAAGATCATTAAATTAATGGGAACATGGAGCGACCACCCGGGAAAACAGTGCTACCACAAGGGTTTAATGGGACGCCCTTGGCTGATTAACTAGGAAAGCTAGTGGAGGTCTTCCTTACCCGAAAGGGGCAAGGGGAGTAGGGGAGTGGTCAGTGTAGGGAGGTCCTTGGTTGATTTTGCTGCGATGGCGGTCAGGCAAGAACCCTGCACTGGAGCTTCCTATAAACTGTAGCGGGATTTCTGAAGCTAGTGGAACTTTGTAAAGGCCTCGTAGTGTTACCCTGCCTCGCCTCCTCGGTAGAGGTGTATGGGATTGGCCGTCTCTTGGCAGATGGGTAACATGACTTGTGGGTAAAGATGCGCAACCTCTGCAGAGTGTAAAACTAGTATACTAGTCGTGCTCACGGTCATGAGCGGCTCGGACCCTCACATGATTAAATATGGAACTTAAATTTAATTTGACATTTGCATCGCATTTGGGATTATTTTACTTTTACTGTTCTTTATTATTATTAAGGTTTGGTATTTACTTACACTTAGTAATTGCTAATAAAATTTTGACCAACTTATAAAAGCAATGCTCAGCTTCAGCCTTTATTTCATTGATCAGCCTTACACTTCATGAACTCCCACCTTTGGTGAGCTCATGCCACATTATTCCCCACGACTTGTTGAGCTATGAACGTATGTGAGCTCACTCTTGCTGTCTCACACCCCCCCACAGGAGAAGAACAGGTGGTCGAAGAGGAGCCGCCTAACACTGAGGCATTCAACTTGATCTAGGTGGCGTTTCTCAGTTGACATTGGCGCCGACGATCCTTAGTTTGTTTTATATTCATTCTTTTATTTTGCAATAAGTCTTCCGCTATGTAATAAGTACTCTGATGTTATTGACATTTATCTCTATACACTCTGTTATTATATGTGTTGTCTTCTTGGCGCATGTATGAGATGCACCCGGCTTTGTCCCTTAAAACCGGGTGTTACAACTTGTTGAAGGCCGAGGCAGCTAGTCCTTCATCATCGGAGTCAGATGAAAAACAGTCAGAGTCCCATTCTTTTCCAATGTGCGCCTCACCCTTCGCCTTTCTGCCAGTCACTGTGTTGGCGCTGTTCTAAGCGCCAAACACTTATTGATGAACCTTGTGGTGGTGTTCTCTGTGAAGGCGCGGACGGCCCATGACCTGGGTGCAGGAGCAACTCCTCTGCATATGGTCGAACGGTCCGCGCTTGGGGCTAGATGGTCCACGATGACACAGAGGGTCGTCCTCTTCGCAGCAGACCAATAGTTCTCGCCTCCCAGGAGGGACCTCTTCGGGGAGTAGAGATCCTAGGGTGTGTATTGGGATCAGCAGGCCACCCAAGATGCCTCTAGTTGACATAAAGCCAAAGATAGGTGAAGGTTCGAGGTAGAGAAAGGCTAAACTAGGGCTACTTCTAATGCATAAGGTAAAAATGATGAATTGAACTGATTTGATCAATTGTGGAGGGTTCAATCGGCAATAACCCTTCATCTATATAAAGGGAGGAGGTCTAGATCCGTTAGAAGTCGGTTCTTGAGTTAATCTTGCAGGTTTTGCTAACAAATCCCGCTAGAAATCCGAAATCTAACTAATTCTGCGTACGCGCGAACTGTCTGTCCCCAGGGTCGGACCGTCCGATAGGCCATTTTTAGTGCTCAACATATCCTCTTCCTTTTGGTGGAGGTTGACGAACCAAAAGAATTTGCACTGCCAGCACCCTTCGGGAAACAATATATCTCACAAGTCATCTTGTTCCCGAAGTAACAACTAAGCCTCATGCAAGTCACTGGCTTTTCAATCCAATAAGGTGATCATTCAATAGAGTTCTATTGCATAAAGATTGTTTTAGATTGCATTTTTCTTCGCCATGACCATTTGATAAATGGATCAAAAGGTATAGAGTAGAGGTGCCCCTAGCCTGAACAGGCAAAGGGACTATGCATGTTGCATGGGTTCAACACCGTACCATTCCACTTTTGAACAAGACAATATATCGACGATGAGTAGGCGCGTGGAAAGTATCCTGGCATCACTGGATGAACAGACGATGCTTGCTGCGTCGCCTTTCAGGCCGGTTTATTCGGCCGTTTTGTTTTAGCGGGTGATCGGAGTTTCTTTGTTAGTCGATCATGTAGAACGACCTTCTTCCTAGCATATTTGGAGAGCAATTGATAAAAAGTAGGCCCAACTTTGACCAGCCGACCATGTATGTTATATGTGCTTTGCTCTTGCATCCCCCTTTTTGCTTTGTGTGGAAGCCAATGCCTCCAGTCATGTGCGGACTGTCCGACTGAGTCAGCCAGACCGTCTGCTTAAGCACCGGACGGTCCACAAGCAGGTGCCAGACTGTCTATGATGCTCGAGTCAGAGAGCTTTGCTCGGCTGCTCGATTGAGGCTACCCCCGGTGCCTTCGGACTTGTTAGTCTTTCTATCCAAAGCTTTCCGAGCAATCCCTCCTTGTGATATATTCGACATGTGAGGATGTCACACCTGGGTTTCAGGGCACCAAGACCCGAGCGCGAACATAATCACCAGGTGTGCTAGGACCAAGTCTCACACATATGATGAATCATGGCACAGGATCGAATGTCACATATTTACTACATAACAGGAGTTCTATACAAAATAAATAAATAATTACATTATAAGGAGACAACGGTCCAGCAACCCAAAGTTGACTGGGAGACGACGGCCTAGACCTCTCACGAACACGTCGCAACATCCTCCATACGCCTCATCCTGTGGTACCTGTTCTTGACCTGTGGGGGGTGTGAGACAGCAAGAGTGAGCTCACATACGTTCATAGCTCAACAAGTTGTGGGGAATAATGTGCATGAACTCGCCAAAGGTGGGAGCTCACGTGAAGTGTAAGGCTTACCAAAGAGGATGGTTAGAGCTGAACATTGCTTTTAAAGTTGGTCAAAATTTTATTAGCAGTTACTAAGTATAAGTAAATACCAACCCAATTAAATAGAAGAACAAAAGTAACAACCTCACCTGCGATGCAATGCATATGATAAATTGAATTTAGTTCCATAATTTAATCATGTGAGGGTCCGAGCTGCTCATGACCGTGAGCACAGCTAGTATACCAGTTTTACACTCTGCAGAGGTTGCGCATCTTTACCCACAAGTCATGTTACCCATCTGCCACGGGGTTGTACGGGCCCCATACACCTCTACCAAGGAAGCGAGGCAGGGTAACACTTCGAGGCCTTTATAAAGTTCCACTAGCTTCAGAAAACCCGCTACAGTTTATAGAAAGCTCCAATGCAGGGATCCCTCGCCTGACCACCATCGCAGTAAAATCAACCCAAGGACCTCCCTACACTGACCACTCCCCTACTGCCCTTGCCCCTTTCAGGTAAGGTAGTCTTCCACTAGCTTTCCTAATTAATCAGCCAAGGGCGTCCCATTAAACCCCTGTGGTAGCACTATTTTCCCGGATGGTCGCTCCATGTTCCAATTAACATAATGATCTTATCATGAACAGTAAATAACAACTGATAATAAAAGTATGATAATAAATAATGTGTATCTCTATACCCAAAACCATATATAGCAATAGCAAGTACTACCCAAAAGTTCAATGGTAAACAAGGCATAAAGATAGACAAACTAGGGTAACCTATTGGGTCCCATCAAAATTAACCTATGAAGATCATTATGATTAATCAGAACATGACTGAGTAAAAAGAAGTGATCAAGGGCACAACTTGCCTGACACTTGAGATTCCAGGTACCAACTTGTTCTTTAGGTGACTCGTAACCTCGCTGCTAGTCGTAGCAATACAGACAAATATGGTATAGGAAAAATTAACATTACACCAAACATAAGAACAAACTACATAAGAATATGCTACGCGTTACTACGAGATCGTGGGCTCAAGAATCACTACAATCGGAGTCATGATTGGAAAGGTATGGTTTACAGAAGACCCATGCAATTTAAGTAGTTAAAACTAGACCGTATGTTGATTTAATAGATCATGCGAGAAAATAATCTAAATAAATATTTAATTCAACTTTAAGTTAAATTATAATATAATTAGGGATCATATTTTAGCCAAACTATAATTATAAACAGATTAACTTTGATTTAGAGAGGTTAATCTACTAAACATAGGTTAATTAAATAACTAAATATAAGGTATAAGATATGGTATAACCAATGCTATTATTGTGTAATGAATATTTATACAAAGCTAACGCAACTGGAATGGGTTTAATTGGAGTCACAATGGTTAAGATATGAATTTCAGAAGTTTTAGTTCAATTTTGATATGAATTTTATACTATAATTTCCAACCAGGGACCTTTTTGCAAATACCAAGGGTTGTTTTGTAAAAACCGAGGACCCAACAGTTATTTTCTATGAACTGGGTGGACGGCGGGTTAAATATTGTAAACCCGAAGGTCTCTTTTGTAAACCGCGCACTGTTAAGGAATTTGGATGGATCTCGGTTGTTGGATCACCAATCAACGGATCAGATTAGATCCAACCCTTCTGAACCGGTACACACTGCTGACCGACCGATCCACGATCTACGGTTGGTAGTTGCCCACGCCTCAATCAATCGCATCCACCCATCCCGATCTCTACGGTCATTACTACCTCAACCAAATCGTTTCAGCCCCCCTTCGATCCCAGCCGTCAGCCCAACATCCAACGGCCCAGCCAAGCACACAATCTCTCCTCCCCTCTCAGCAAACCCAGAACCAGTGGCGCCGCGCCGCACGACGGAGGCCATGGCCGGCGATGGTTACCAGGCCCACGGTGAGCTAGGCTACACAGGAGAAGGGTTCTTCTCAATGCAGACAAGCAAGCGAACACGATGTGGGGGTACCTTTCTGGAAGAAACGGTGGAACACAGTCGGCCAAGGCAGGGAGCGGACGACGGTGAAGGAAATCTCGAGCCCCGGTGCACGAAATCGAACGGTAACGAGCTCAAATCATAACAGAGACAAGGGAGAATTTCGAAGAGGGCATCTTACCCGGATTGATGAAGCGCAGGAACATGACCACGACCGGAGACAGATCTGTGGTGGAGTTCGTCTCCGACGAGAAATCGACGCACCACCGGGGATTCCGCCCATTGATTTGATGCCAGGGATATCTTCACCATGACAAAATGGATCGCCCAAGCCATACACCGCAGACACAGGCGCGGTGTAAACGAATCAAGGCGCGGCGACATCCATTTTTCTCTCTCCTCCCCAATTCCTCCCTGCTGCGTACGCCGATCATGGTGAATAAGGGTAGGAGCGGTCCCGATTTATAGCCTAGGGGCAAGCTTGGTCGTTCCGGTTGAGATGGGATGAGGGCTCGGCCGAGAATCACAGCGGCAGCGACAGATTCTGGTTGAAGCGCCCGCGGAAATCGCGCGTCTGGTTGAAGTTTGTCACGGGGAAGAAGCTAGCACTGACAGCCAGGACCCACAGCCAGTGTCACGGGCGTGGAGAGATAAGGCTGAGTTACGGGCCCCGCCTGGCAGCATCAGAGAGGGAGAGAAACGTGGGGGTTACGTGGGCCACGCGTAGTTATGGCGAATCCTGGTTTGCGGGGCCCACATGTCAGCGATGCGTGGAGCAGGGCGGTTGGTAGTTGGGCCGCAGGGGAAGGGAATTCGGCCCAGGGAGCCAGTTGTGGCATTTTTCTTTTCTTTTCTATTCCTATTTTTCTTTTCTTATTTCTATTTTTTGTATTTTGAAACTTTCAAATTCAAATTTAACTCTGGTTTCATATTTAATATTCAAAATAAAGAGCACAATCAAAAACCAACATATGATGTAGTATTCATTTTATTTTATTTATTCATTTATTTATTATCCTACATAAGCAAATATTTTTGGATATGTAGCACACATATAATTATTTTAAGACAAATAGTTTCTATTTTATGGTTACTTATTAAAAGATGTTCTGACATTAATACTTATAAATTTCAATAAAAGATAATTTATAGAAGAATCTTTTATTGAATCTTTATTACAAAACTTTTATTTTAGGAGATGTGACTTCAAAAGTTATGGAAATTCAAAAAAAGAATCCAATTCAAGATCTTTGGATTTTTTTACATAATTCTCAAAATGAGATTTTGAGGTGTTAGAAATCCTACCCTCCTTAACAGGAATCTCGTCCTCGAGATTACGAAGAAAAGGGTGTATAACTATATCGTCTCAAAACATATGCACAAACAAGAATCTTTGTATGATGTATAATTTATTAGCAAAACATATGTTCGATCGGACCTTATTATTATTCCTAAAATAATAAAATACTGGTTAGGAGATGGTTAGGAAAATATGGACATAGTATGTCTAGGCATCTATGAGATTCCCTTATGGTCAGTATAGGTCATGGCAAGGAAGAGTATAATAAGGAAAGACTTTATCCAAAATGTTTATGTCTTGATTCATCTCGAGATTCGCTTTGACTGTTATATCCTTCCTTGTCGAGGTTGATCTCCTCCTTTCTTTCGGTCTTGGTGTCTCCATCCGAGCTAGGGAGCTATAGTTAAGATAGCTGGGGTATATGGGTAGGACAACATCTTGTTTATCAATAGGTTAGCATAGATGATGTAACCTATTGGGAGTGCGCGGCTGAGTTGATCTAAGGCACTAACTTCGGCCCAAAACATGTTTATAGGGTCTAATCTATTTCACCAGTATTAACTAACCTATTTATGTAACTCACTTTAGATTAGATCATATTAGATTAGATGGGATCTAGATTATATTGGTATGACTAGTTTAACTAGATAAGATCTAATTAATTTGCATTAGATCATGGTTGTTAAACTAGGGTGGATAAGTATGCCTATTAGGATAAGATGGATCCATAAAGATAAGATAAAATCTTTTGAGGTCAGTTAGATCTATTAGGATGAGATAAAATCTTTTCAAGATAAGATGAGTATCTTTTAAGATGAGATGGATCTATTAAGATAAGGGAGAATCTTTTAAGATAAGATGAATTAGTTAGAATGAGATCTTTTAGGATAAGATAAATCTCTTAAGCTAGATATGTTCCAATGGGGATAATCTAGGTTGTCTAGTTATTTTATAAATATATTTTTATACCTATGTGTATATGTAGATGCAATTGTGGACATTACTCCACAACTCATCACACTCAATCAAACATCCAAATCAGACAAGTATCATAAGAACAAACATTCAAGTGTATAGATACCTACAAAAATAGTTTTGTTTTTGTTCCTAAGATTAGGTCTCTTATTCTTAAAAGTCACTTTAGGTACAAGATTTCAAAGTGTGAAATCCACATTTGTCTTTAGAAAGAAAAGGTAAGAATAATCAGAGTAAGAGGAAATATATGAGAAAAGATTAAGAAAAGTTTAGAAAGCATCAGAGTAGTAAAGGTAAGTAGACAATGGTTGTCCAGTTCTATCTAGGTTTCGTCCTACAGTCAACATTCCTCTGATACCACTTCTGTCACACCCGGGTTTCAGGGCACCAAGACCCGGGCACGAACATAATCACCAGGTGTGCTGGTATCAAGTCTCACACATATGATGAATCATGGCACATGATCGAATGTCACATTTTTACTACATAACAGGAGTTCTATACAAAATAAATAAATAATTATATTATAAGGAGACAACGGTCCAGCAACCCAAAGTTGACTGGGAGACGACGACCTAGACCTCTCACGAACACGTCGCATCATCCTCCATACGCCTCATCCTGTGGTACCTGTTCTTGACCTATGGGGGTGTGAGACAGCAAGAGTGAGCTCACATACGTTCATAGCTCAACAAGTTGTGGGGAATAATGTGCATGAACTCGCCAAAGGTGGGAGCTCACGTGAAGTGTAAGGCTTACCAAAGAGGATGGTTAGAGCTGAGCGTTGCTTTTAAAGTTGGTCAAAATTTTATTAGCAGTTACTAAGTATAAGTAAATACCAACCCAATTAAATAGAAGAACAAAAGTAACAACCTCACCTACGATGCAATGCATATGATAAATTAAATTTAGTTCCATAATTTAATCATGTGAGGGTCCGAGCTGCTCATGACCGCGAGCACGGCTAGTATACCAGTTTTACACTCTGCAGAGGTTGCACATCTTTACCCACAAGTCATGTTACCCATCTGCCACGGGGTTATACGGGCCCCATACACCTCTACCAAGGAGGCGAGGCAGGGTAACACTATGAGGCCTTTACAAAGTTCCACTAGCTTCAGAAAACCCGCTACAGTTTATAGGAAGCTCCAATACAGGGATCCCTCGCCTGACCGCCGTCGCAGCAAAATCAACCCAAGGACCTCCCTACACTGACCACTCCCCTACTGCCCTTGCCCCTTTCGGGTAAGGTAGTCTTCCACTACCTTTCCTAATTAATCAGCCAAGGGCGTCCCATTAAACCCTTGTGGTAGCACTGTTTTCCCGGGTGGTCGCTCCATGTTCTAATTAACATAATGATCTTATCATGAATAGTAAATAACAACTGATAATAAAAGTATGATAATAAATAATGTGTATCTCTATACCCAAAACCATATATAGCAATAGCAAGTACTACCCAAAAAGTTCAATGGTAAACAAGGCATAAAGATAGACAAACTAGGGTAACCTATTGGGTCCTATCAAAATTAACCTATGCAGATCATTATGATTAATCAGAACATGACTCGGTAAGAAGTGATCAAGGGCACAACTTGCCTGGCACTTGAGATTCCAGGTACCAACTTGTTCTTCAGGTGACTCGTAACCTCGCTGCTAGTCGTAGCAATACAGACAAACATGGTATAGGCAAAATTAACATTACACCAAACATAAGAACAAACTACATAAGAATATTCTACGCGATACTACAAGATCGTGGGCTCAAGAATCACTACAATCGGAGTCATGATTGGAAAGGTATGGTTTACAGAAGATCCATGCAATTTAAGTAGTTAAAACTAGACCGTATGTTGATTTAATAGATCATGCGAGAAAATAATCTAAATAAATATTTAATTCAACTTTAAGTTAAATTATAATATAATTAGGGATCATATTTTAGCCAAACTATAATTATAAACAGATTAACTTTGATTTAGAGAGGTTAATCTACTAAACATAGGTTAATTAAATAACTAAATATAAGGTATAAGATATGGTATAACCAATGCTATTATTGCGTAATGAATATTTATACAAAGCTAACGCAACTGGAATGGGTTTAATCGGAGTCACAATGGTTAAGATATTAATTTCAGAAGTTTTAGTTTAATTTTGATATGAATTTTATACTATAAATTCCAACCAGGGACCTTTTTGCAAATACCAAGGGTTGTTTTGTAAAAACCGAGGACCCAATAGTTATTTTCTATGAACTGGGTGGACGACGGGTTAAATATTGTAAACCCGAAGGTCTCTTTTGTAAACCGCGCACTGTAAAGGAATTTGGATGGATCTCGGCTGTTGGATCACCAATCAACGGATCAGATTACATCCAACCCTTCTGAACCGGTACACACTACTGACCGACCGATCCACGATCTACGGTTGGTAGTTGCCCATGCCTCAATCAATCGCATTCACCCATCCCGATCTCTATGGTCATTACTACATCAACCAAATCATTTCAGCCCCCCTTCGATCCCAGCCGTCAGCCCAACTTCCAACGGCCCAGCCAAGCACACAATCTCTCCTCCCCTCTCAGCAATCCCAGAACCAGTGGCGTCGCGCCGCACGACGGAGGCCATGGCCGGCGATGGTTACCAGGCCCACGGTGAGCTAGACTACACAAGAGAAGGGTTCTTCTCAATGCGGACAAGCAACCGAACACGATGTTGGGGTACCTTTCTGGAAGAAACGGCGGAACACAGTCGGCCACGGCAGGGAGCGGACGACGGTGAAGGAAATCTCGAGCCCCGGTGCACGTAATCGAACGGTAACGAGCTCAAATCGTAACGGAGACAAGGGAGAATTTCGAAGAGGGCATCTTACCCGGATTGATGAAGCGCAGGAACATGACCACGACCGGAGACAGATCTGTGGTGGAGTTCGTCTCCGACGAGAAATCGACGCACCACCGGGGATTCCGCCCATTGATTTGATGCCAGGGATATCTTCACCATGACAAAATGGATCGCCCAAGCCATACACCGCAGACACAGGCGCGGTGTAAACGAATCAAGGCACAGCGACATCCATTTTTCTCTCTCCTCCCCAATTCCTCCTTGCTGCGCATGCCGAGCATGGTGAATAAGGGTAGGAGCGGTCCCGATTTATAGCCTAGGGGCAAGCTTGGTCGTTCCGGTTGAGATGGGATGAGGGCTCGGCCGAGAATCATAGCAGCAGCGATAGATTCTGGTTGAAGCGCCTGCGAAAATCGCGCGTCTGGTTGAAGTTTGTCACGGGGAAGAAGCTAGCACTGACAGCCGGGACCCATAGCCAGTGTCACGGGCGCGGAGAGATAAGGCTGAGTTATGGGCCCCGCCTGGCAGCATCAGAGAGGGAGAGAAACGTGGGGGTTACGTGGGCCGCGCGTAGTTGTGGAGAATCCTGGTTTGCGGGGCCCACATGTCAGCAATGTGTGGAGCAGGGCGGTTGGTAGTTGGGCCGCAGGGGAAGGGAATTCGGCCCAGGGAGCCAGTTCTGGCATTTTTCTTTTCTTTTCTATTCCTGTTTTTCTTTTCTTATTTCTATTTTTTTGTATTTTGAAACTTTCAAATTCAAATTTAACTCCGGTTTCATATTTAATATTCAAAATAAAGAGCACAATCAAAAACCAACATATGATGTAGTATTCATTTTATTTTATTTATTCATTTATTTATTATCCTACATAAGCAAATATTTTTGGATATGTAGCACACATATAATTAATTAAAGACAAATAGTTTCTATTTTATGGTTACTTATTAAAAGATGTTCTGACATTAATACTTATAAATTTCAATAAAAGATAATTTATAGAAGAATCTTTTATTGAATCTTTATTACCAAACTTTTATTTTAGGAGATGTGACTTCAAAAGCCATGGAAATTCAAAAAAAGAATCCAATTCAAGATCTTTGGATTTTTTTTACATAATTATCAAAATGAGATTTTGAGGTGTTACAGAGGATCACCAACGACGATATTTTTTCCTTTGCCTTTATCGACCACTTCTGGCCGAACCAAGACTTTTTTGCTTGCTTGATCTATTATATTGATATGAAATGGTTGTGTGTCCACTTGCATGCCCTAAAAACTCAACCGATCCACGTTTATGGCCGATTGTATCTATCGAGGGAAAACATTACAACCATTGGTGGCTTGGGAAAAAGAATTATACCACTTGCAGTAAGCATGTCTTTTTAATTCATCTAGAGGAGGAAGAGTATGAGTTATTAAATGTTGCCACTTTTTACTTGTTCGTCAAATATTTTGTCACACTTAGCAACATTAAAAGTAAATTTAATTTCTTATCGATTCTTTTGAACTGGCTGTAAAGAAGAACAAGGTAAAGGTTTGGCATTCGTTGGCCAAACAAGTTCAATGGTACATATATCTATGGATTCGTCTTTCGAATAATCGCACTTCACTAGATGTATAGTACGATTGGCCGATTTTAATGTTTATTTACATCGACTATCACATGCCGAAGCCCGCTGATGTAGTTGAGCTATAGAAAAGAACTGAGTGCTATCCAATTTGTCTCTTAGGTAGGATAGCAAAGCTAGCCCTACTAGCTCTTTGTCCGTGACATGGATTTGAAAGCATCAGGTTCTAGTGTCTTGGAACCTCCGGATATAATCGTTAATCGATTCTTCGCGTCTCTGTCGGACTGAGGCTAAATCAGTCAACCTAATTCATATTCCCCAGAAAAGAAATGCTCACGAAATTTACTTTCTAAATTATTCTAGAAATTAATGGAATTAGGAGGCAGGGTAACATACCATGCAAAAGCGATACCAGTTAGGGATAAAGAAAATAAACGAATACGAAAGGCTTCCCCATCAGCCAATTCACCTAGGTGTGGTAGGATTTGGCGTATATGTTTGTGTGTGCTTCTACCATTTTCACCAGAAAATTTGGAAAAAAACTCCGGTATCCTTGCCCCTTGTGGGTGCACGACAGTGTGAAACCGATGATCATATGACTTTTGATATGATTGCCCTACTCTGGCTACACTAACTCCGATCTTGTCTTGAAATAATTCAACCATCTCTTACCTAATTTTCTTCATTGCGCTCGATAGCAGACCACTGGACCGTGAGCTGTGGGGCTCGTTCAGTTGGGCATTGTTATGCCGACCTTCATGCTGTGGCCGATCGAGAACGTTGACCAACCTGTGATCATATGGTGTGCTGTGGTTTACATATATACGGGGATGAACGTACTGTTGTTGTGGTGTGTAATAAATTGATGTATGGTGTGCAATAGTAGGTTCTGCGTATGCATATACGGACCGGGAGATGAACCGCCTGACGGTGCTCTCTGCGGAGGCACGGATGGTCCGCGGCTCTGGGCCAGACGGTCGGCGCCTGGGGCTCGAACGATGCGTGATAGTGCAGAGGATCGTCTTCTTCGCAGCAAACCTAGATCTCGCCCACCGGGAGGGACCCTTTCGGGGAGGAGAGATCCTAGAGTGTGTCCTGGGGTCGATAGACCAACCAAGACGTCTCTAGTCGACATAGAGCCGAAAAGAGGTGAAAATTCGAGGTAGAGGAAGGGTAAAGTAGAGCTACTTCTAATACATAAGATAAAAACGATAAATAGAATTGATCGAATCGATTGTGTGGGTTCAAACGGCTGTAACCCTTCATATATGTAAAAAGAGGAGGTCTGGACCTATTTACAAGTCAGTTCTTAAGTTAATCTCGTGGATTTTGCTAACAAATCACGTTAGAAATCCAAAACTCTAACTGATTCTGTGCATCGTCGGTATCATCGCCGCGGACCATCCGGTAGACCATTTTTAGTGCTCAACACACTAAGGCTATGTTCGGTTGTAGGGATTAATTTCCCAAGTGGATTTAATCCAGAGAGGGATTGAGTGGATCCTTCTCTTTCACTCAATCCCCTTGGGGATTTAATCCCCCTATGGTTTAATCCCTATCTCAAAAAGTTCATTCGGTTAATCCCTGGCATGTGCAACTGAGCTCATATGCAAAAGAAGAAGACATAGAAAATCCCATACATTTTTTAGAAAAGGGAATATTATTAATATTCCAGCTTCTGTATCGGTTGATACATTCGGCTGTCAAACTCACAAACATGGGGTTCCACATTGGAACGAAATCTTACATTCTACAAAGGTTTCATAAATTTAAGCTCTCAAACTATGCTCTCAATCTATGAAAAAAAGACCATCCATTATTTGAAAAGATCTCCATCATTGTTGTTTCAAGCACACGACAGGCCCATTTTACTTGAGGTCTGTCCTCCTCCTTCTGCAACAGTGTCCAGAACCTTGTCCAATGTGTCCCTCTGAAAGTGACCTGCAAGGGAGTGGAAACTTGTGCATTATCAAAAACCACATCATTACGACTTAACCATATAGCCCAACAGAGGGCACATGCTCCAACCCAAATCAGGCTCTTAAGTCTAGAATTTAAACCTTTTAGCCAAGTGTCAAACATATGTTGGATGCACGAAGGTGGAGTAATGTTAAATGAAATTTGTACACCTCTCCAAACACATCTAGCCATATGACAGTCAAAGAAAAGGTGTTGAATGGATTCATCTAAGTTACATCCACAACATTTAACACTTCCTTTCCACTGTTTTTTTGCTAAATTATCCTTTGTTAGAACTATGCCTTTAACTAAGTACCACATAAAAATTTTAATCTTCAAAGGTAGCTTTAAATCCCAGATGGGGTGGTTTCTCGAAACAATGTTCGGGGCGACTAAAGCCATATACATAGAGCTGACCGTAAACTGACCTTGCTGGAGAAGATCCCAAACAAACGTGTCTCTTCGATCAGATAGACTAATAGTAAATACTCTAGCTACTACCTTATTCAAAGCAGCTAGATTATTTACATTAAGTGACCGACGAAAAGCCACATTAAGTTGATTATGTTGAAGAACATTAGCTACTGTTGCCTTTTTCTTTCTCACAATGTTGTACAGATCTGGAAATTGGTCTTTCAAAGGGACAGACCCCAACCATTTATCTTCCCAGAACTGAATCTGTGTACCATCCCCTAACACAAAATGACCCATTCTCATAAAGTCCTGTTTTACCGCCATAAGTCCGGACCAAAAGTGAGAATCATCGGGCCTGTGTTCTACTTGGGTTATTGTTTTATTTTTTAGGTACTTATTTCGAAGGAGATTTTGCCAGATGCCTTGTTCGTTAATGAGTCTAAAAAGCCATTTACTTAGAAGACATCTATTTTGTAACCTCAGATCTAGGATGCCAAGACCCCCTAAATCCTTGGGTGTGCACAAAACACTCCATTTAGTTAGCCTATATTTCTTTTTGAGTCCCCCACCTTCCCAGAAGAAACGAGACCTAAACTGGTCCAAACGTTTTAGGACTTCCCGTGGAACTTCGAAAAAAGAGAACATGAACATAGCTAAGCTACTAAGTATCGAGTTAATAAGCACCAGGCGACCGCCGACTGAGAGAAGTTTACCTTTCCATCCACTTAGTTTTTTCTGAAACCTTTCTTCGACTACCCTCCATTCTGTATTACTCAATTTTCTGTGGTGTATCGGAATACCTAGATAATTGAATGGAAAGCTCCCCACGCCACACCCAAAGATGTCAGAGTATTCTAATTCTAACCCTTTAGCAGCACCATAGCAGAAAAGTTCGCTTTTATGGAAGTTGATTTTTAGGCCTGAAAGTTGCTCAAATGCACATAGCACTAGCTTCATGTTGTTAGCCTTTTCTAAATCATCTTCCATGAAGATAATCGTATCATCTGCGTATTGGAGTATTGAAAGTCCTCCATCTACCAGGTGTGGTATAACACCAACGACTTGCCCCAAGTCCTTGGCTCGATTTATGAGAATGGCAAGCATGTCGACCACTATATTAAAAAGAATAGGTGACAGAGGGTCTCCCTGTCGAACTCCTTTTTTGGTCTGAAAATAATGGCCATAATCATCGTTAACTTTTATTGAAACACTTCCTTTTTCCACCACCTGTTGCATCCACTTACACCAGGTTTGAGAAAAACCTTTAATCCGTAACACTTGTTGTATAAATGGCCATTTTATTTTATCGTACGCCTTTTCGAAATCTAGCTTAAGGATTACACCATTTTTCTTTCTTTTGTGCATCTCATGAATGGTCTCATGAAGGATAACCACTCCTTCCAAGAGATATCTACCAGGGATGAAGGCTGTTTGAGTAGGTTGGATTATCTTTTTGGCAACGATTGATATTCTATTTGTAAGGACTTTAGTAAAAATCTTAAAACTAACATTTAAAAGACAAATCGGTCTAAAATTTTCCACTTTTATAGCCTCTTTTTTCGGCACCAGAGTAACTACTCCAAAGTTGAGACTATGGAGTGGCAAAATCCCATTGTGGAAATCCTCAAAAAGTGCCAGTAAGTCCTTTTTTATAACCTCCCAAAAGTTTTGGTAAAACTCAGCAGGAAAACCATCTGGACCTGGCGCCTTATTGTGTTCCAATTGGAAAACCACTTTTTTTATCTCAGCTTCTGAGAAACTCCCTATCAACAACTCATTCTCGATATTCGATACTTGCGGGATGTCATCACGCGTATCTTCATCTAACGAGAAATGATTTAAATTTGGCGACCCAAATAACTTTTTGTAATAATCTGTTATATATTTTTTTAAGATTATTTTGGCCAATGATTATCCCCTCCTCCTGTTCCAATTGTGTTATTTTCGTCTTACGATTTCTACCACTTGCTAGAAGGTGAAAAAATTTAGTATTATTGTCGCCTTTTAATAACGTAGTTGCTTTCGATCGTTGAATCCAGTATATCTCTTCCTCTCTAAGCAACTTTGTTAATTCGGCAGAAAGACAATACTTATGTTCCTGCTCTTGTGGGGAGAGAATCCCCTCCTCCCTTTTTTTATCCAAAGATTCTAAGGAAGTAAGCAAGAACCGCTTTCTTTTTCTAGTATTCCCAAGCACATTTTTTGACCAACCTCTCAGGTAACGCCGCAGAGCTCTAAGTTTATTTTGCCATCTAACTAGGGAAGAACTTCCCCTATTTTCCTTGTTCCACACCTTTGCTACCAATTCATGAAAACCTTCCATGTACAACCAGGAGAGCTCAAATCTGAACATTTGGTTATTTCCTCTATAGGAGGCATTTTCACTTTGAAACAATAAAGGTGTGTGATCTGAAATATCTCTCGATAGGGCCTCAACCACCGATAAAGGGAATTTTCGTTCCCACTCAGTGCTCACCAAAATCCTGTCAAGCTTCTCATATGTCGGGTTCGGCCCAGAGCTAGCCCAGGTAAATTTACGGCCAGAGAGTTCCAGTTCCCGAAGATTAAGAGATTCTATGCAGGCATTAAACAAGTTCGGCCACCTGTTATCAAAACGGTCACTACTTTTTTCCGTCGGGTTTCTTATAATATTAAAATCTCCTCCTACCAAAATTGGCATTGTCTCTATACTGATGACATTGACTAACTCTGTAAGAAAACGGACTTTATGTTCAGGTTGCGCTGCACCATATACAGCCATTAAAACCCATTGAAAGCCATCACTCCTATTTTTAAAATGTATTTTTAGAAAAAACTCGCCCTTACAGGATTTAACCATGTCAAAAGTTTCTAAGTTGACACCTAGTAGAATACCTCCCGATCGACCTCTAGAAGGGCACCATTGCCAAGAAAACTCTCTGCTCCCACAAAAGGTACTTAACTCAGCTTCAGAGTAGCCCTTTCTGTGAGTTTCAAGAAGAGCAATAAAGTCTAAATTATGGTCATTAGATGCATCAAATAAAAACCTCAGTTTAGCCAAGTCCCGAAGACCTCTGCTATTCCAGAAGATTCCTTTCATTTATTAGAGATTTTTGTCTTTACTTTCGAGTTAACACAATGTTTTTTGCCTTTTTTAGATTTCACTTTCTTAAAATTGCTTAACAACCTGTTAGAATCAGTAAGATATTCCATGATCTCCTCCGACAGGTCACCTGAAAGGTCACCAAGAGTATATAGATCATCATCTTCTACATCTGATTCTCCTAACTCTACATGGTTATCCTGACCGATTTTAACAGACGACTCTTTAATTCTCTCCTTTTCTAATATCTTAAGATGATCTACCGAATTCTGAACTGAATTTTCAGAAGCACCCAAAGAAATTCCTAGAGATCTTAAATTATTAATAACAAGCTCATCAGTAAAGGAAAGAACTGAATTCTTAAAACTGTTACCTTCCGGTCCATCAAGATTTTTCTTCGCCACCACTCTTTTCGCACGTTCCAGCATGTCCTCATCTACTTCTGCTTCCCGCCTCTTGCTTCTCCTTTTTGGCAAGGCTGCAGAAATTTTATTGAGGACTTTTACCGGCTTGGGTATCACTGGAAGAGCAACTTCAGAGCTAAAGCTGGCGTCAGACTGCTGACCATCACACTTCAATTGGTGTCCCAAAGTCGCAGTAGCTTCTTTCATTTTGCTGCAATCGTCCCTAGGCACTTTGCTATGCTCCACCAAACCAGGCTTTGAATTACAGCCCTCCTGCATCTCACAGTCATGCTGTCCAGATGGCTGTTTGGCCTGCTCACCTAAGCCTGCATCAAGAACAGCACTAAGGACTGCATATTTTGGTGAAACAGCAGGAGATTGTTCCATCACCTCATCCTCGAGCAGGTCATCCTCATCAAAATCATCCAGAGCACCATCGTCCATCTGGACACCCTTTCCTACGTCCCTTCTGTTGCTAGCAAAGGAAGGTGCAGCCCAAGAATTGCCATTTGTGTCTTTTGCTTTGGAGTTATTCTCCTCCATAGTGGTGTCCCTTCTATCGGCATTCCCATGATCCCCCTCATTACCATTCTCCCTATGAGTAATTGGTTCCATAGCTTCACCAATTTCTCCTTCTATCTCAAAAACCAACTCAAACCAACGAGTTCCAATAACGACCTCCATTTGATTGGGCACAATGCTAGCATTGAGAACTGCAACCTCAAATCTTCCAAAGGTATTTTTCCTTGTAGTAATCATATCCACCTTAGTTGTGGCACCAAACATCGTCCCAATCGCCCATAGAACCTCATATGTTCTTAACCCTTTTGGGAGGTTTAATACACGCATCCACACCCTTGGTAGCTCTTCTCCACAATACTCTTCCTCCTCAAACTCTTCGAATTTCAGAAGTAATCCATTCTTAAGATCAGCAGACCCAAATGTTACAGTTCGCTTCAATTCAGCTTTAGATGGGAAATTAGCCACCCAAGTATTTGGGGCATGCAACTGAACATCCCAACCGTGTTTTCCTGGAATTAACCTCTCCATATGAGCAACAAGTTCAGCTTCCTTAAGCTCGCCTCCCATAAATGTGATCAAAGCCAAAGTATTATCCTTTTTTGACATGGAAATAGGGCCATGGGGGATATGGTAGAAGCCCAGACCATCCATCGCATAACCCACCGAGTAAGCCATCAGACGAGGTTTTTTCTTTATTGGGCATATAGCAGCGACATGGTCATCACTTTCACACAATTGGCAAAACAAGATTGTAGTGCATTCCACTGACACATGGCCCTTTGTCCTGCATCGAAAACACCACTTACCCCTCCCTTTTGCTGACACTTCTGCCACTTCAAACAATTCCCCTTGTGGTTTACTCGCCTCTTTCTTGGTCTCAACTAATACTTCAACCTTTTTAGAGGGTGGCCTGTTTTCTTCAACTTCCTGAAAGGAACGTTTAGAGGCAGTTTTATCCATCAAAATCATGTTGTCCCCAATGCCACTTGAACCTCCATCACTATTATGTTGTAAATGTCTGCCCAACCCCTTTTGAAGACCTTCAGAACCACTAGCTGCAATATGGTTGAAACTTGGACCTTTGGAGAATGGGGCCCGGCCCCTGTTAGCATGCTGCTTTGGCCAAAAACCTCTTTCTACCTGTCGACCAGACCCAGAATTATCCTTGTAGCGCTGATTATGATAATCATGTTTCTGTCCCCCAACACCAACCTGTTGTGTACCATGTTGAGCTCCTCCAACTGAGAACGAGGCAGGTTGCTGCTGTCCATGTCCAAAAACTATTGTTTGCTGGGAGTTTTGCGGCACCCTGTTGTTGTGTCCAACGGCACCAAATCCGAACTGAGGACCTAGGTGTTGGCCAGAAATTCGCCCCGCACCATTTGGACCATACGCCTGCCCAAAGCCTCCCGAGGTGAACCCCTCCACGCGATTGCCGAAACCAAAGCCACCTCCAGATCTGCCAATGACTCCAGGTGCCCTAAAACCTCCTCTGCGTTGACCTTCCCCATCCATCCTAGTCCTCCCAAACCTCACAATGTCAGCAAATGTTGTGGCGTTGTGGGTGATCGAGGTTGGCGGCGGCGTGGGGGTCGAGAAGTTCTGGTTTCTTATGGCAATGCAAGTCACAGGGAACAACGATGCTTCAGCACAATCAAGTTCAGACCTGGCTAACCGGCCTCGACGGGACATAAGCCTCCCCAAAGCCTGCTTTGGTATGAAATGAATCCTTGGGCTTGTGCCTTTTGAGCCCAACAAAGGTCCATTATCTGTTACCACACCTTTTCGTTGGACTGCATCGGACACACGACCCGGAAAACGTGGATCTCGATTTAAAATTTGAAACTCCCCATTTCTTCCCCAGCTCCGGCGTAAGGCGCCTCCAAGATCTCTGAGTCTCCGATGTCCCTTTTTCTTATGCCTCAGATCTGTCAAAACAGGACAGTCTGCTAGCGTTAGTGACGGAGAGATTCTTTTTGGAGGTAATGGCCCATGCCACGGCTTTAACTTGCTACTTGGAGGAACCGTCTGGTCAAAAGCTAAAAAATTCTTGACCTCTTTTTTATATGTGTCAATTACAGTGGCCTGCTCCTGAAACTTCTGATCAGGTAGTCCCTCGATTTTCTGGACAAGCTGTTCCACAGTAAAAGCCGTCTTATTTGCCAGCCGGTTGGCCGTGAGTGCAGAGGGATAGACACCGGAATCCTGATCTATATCACATTCATCGTCATCTCCTCCATTTGCCCAGAACCGTGATAAGGAGCCTGTGACCCGAAGGTCTTTAGCAGGGTCACCAATATCCCGTAAGGCGGTGGTGGGAGTTTGCCAATATGAATCCACAGCGTTCCATACTTTCTGCGCACCAAGTTTTGAGAATTCAGAAAAAAATTCATACCTCTCCATTTCCTCCTTGGCGCAGCGCTGATCGATGCATGGTCGCTGACCTTGAGGACAAAGCGATCCATCATGTACATGGCTTGGTGGTGGTGGCCCGGCCATGCATCTGACTCTGTCTCTCATCGCTGCGACGCGTACATGGCTTGTTGTGCACCAAAAAAAATCCCATACATAACAATGTCTTTTAGCAACAAGTGATGTCTTTTAGCAGTATACAAGTGATGTCTTTCAATAGTACAGAACAAGGCGCCAGATACGGGAACTTGTAGCATTAGAGTCATAAGTTGCAGGCTCACTGATGAACAACAACAATAATACATCAAGGGATATACTTCTCATAAAATGACTTCATGCTTCCAGCCACGCCAAGTTATCATCTCCAAAACTGCACAGGAACTACCTACTGTCCTAACTCTCCTTTTAACTTTGCAGACAATTGACTACTGATCACTAGTAAAACATAACATAAAAATATGAAAGCAACTAAACCGAAACTAAAAACAGAGACTTTATGCTCATGGGAGCAAAACTGCAATCAGGTGTAATTTCAAATGGTGCACACTGCAGGAAATATAGAGCTAAATATTCAAACAATTGTATCAACGGATTTTTGAGACGTGAAGGCAGAGAATGTCATATGTTCAATCATATATTACCCCAAGACACTTGTCCATAACGAGGGGAAGAAAACATCTAAAAAACTTAACAGTCACGGGCAAATCAGATCAGATTTTTTGGCATAATACTTTCCTAGAACATAAACAATTTGCTAGCAGCACAAGTTCAGTTAGAACATAAACAATTTGCTAGCAGCACAAGTTGTATCTCAGATCAAGATGGTCGTGTAAAAGGCTAATTCATTTCATACCCAAAATTAATCTTTGTGAGAGCAAGCAGCACTTGAGGGTCCTGCTTGGTCTGCGTGTACGCGTCAATCTTGTTCATTCCCTATCATACATCATTCTACGTCATGAGATAAATCGTTAGATTAAAGATAAGAACATGCAGTGAAAACTACCTCAATGAATTTCTGTATATGAACTCTCCCTTGGGTGATATCACAATTCTTTACTCTAGCAAAAAATATCTAGAAACCTTCGATGAATGGTGTGTTTGCAATGTCCAGCAATTTCGTCGGCCTGCCATGCGTTCTGCAATCGAGGAACTCTTTCCCCCAGTCAAGAATGGAGAAGGTATAGCTAGCCAGTTTATTCTTTAGATTCGCGGTAGCTTGCCCACCTTCTTTGCATCTCATTCACTTGTGTGGTCACTGCTGTAGCTGCTCAAGGCGATACTAGAGAAAAAGACACCCACAAAATCCCAGCACGATGGCAACAAGGAGGCACCAGCTGGACTGGAAGCTATACGAGAAAGATATCAACGAATGCCTTGAAAATGCGCTGCGTGACCTTGATGACGATGGCGCAAAGTGGGTCAAAACCGATTCATATTGTCAGTACTATAAATCGGTAGCGAAATTGCATGTCGAATCTCCCAAATACTCCAGATAACATATGGAATCCACCACCATCCCGAATATCCCAAATACTTCAGATCAAAGAAGAGCAAGAACCAAATCAAGAACCCTAACACGATATAAGAGACAGGGAGGATAAAGATTGCCAACGAGAAAGTGTCCGTCAGAGGAGATTGACGCCGGAGTGAAGCATCTCGTGTCCTTGACACCGTCGCGGCCACAGTCGCCACAGCCGCCGCTTGCCCTTCGCGCGCGTCGCCCCGTGGCTCCTTCACGTGCGCTCGACGAGAATGTTTTCATCCAGTAGAGGTCGGGCGTGGTTACCTGGCGAGGGTGACGAGGAAAGGCAGGGTTCGTCCGGGATGCAGCCCACACGTGAATTAATCGAACACATATTTTCTTGTGACCGGGTTTCAATCCATATAGGAGCGATCCACGGGGATCTGGCCATGATCCGGACCGGGAACAAGCTCACCGAACATGGCCTAATGTGTAATGACCCACACCACACTCGATCACTTTTGAGCTAGCTAGGCCGGCGCCCGCGTGCACGCTACGCTGGCCGCTCCTCGATCCATCGGTCCATCACCAATGCACGTGACGCTCGCGCGCGCGTTGACTTTCACGCAACGCTAGCGGTAGCGGTAGCGTTAGCTGGTGCCGAATCGCCAACGCCAACCGTCGTCGTCGGCCCTGCGCACGGGCGCGCGCCGTCCGCCGTCCACCTCTGCCCGCTAGCTGCGCTAATAATAAGGCCGGCAGCACTGCTGATTTCTCGTGAACTCGTGAGACACGGCACGAGCACGACGCTATAAATGCCGACCGCCGCCTGCTCCGTTTCCCGTGGACAGGCACAAGCAACCAGAGCCAGAGCTCGACGAGCCGCCCTCCAGTCGGCCGGCCGTCCGGCGATATATCTCCCCGACCGTCGTGCCTGTGCGAGAGTTGACACCTATATATAGAGGCATGGAGACGGTGGCGGCGAGTTACGGCGGCGGCGGCGAAAAGAGGGAGCTGCAGCAGCAGAACAAGCAGGCGGGCGGGTGCGGGCACCACCACCACTTCCAGATGCCGTTGCACTACCCGAGGTACAGGCGGGAGGACTACGAGGGCATGCCCGAGTGGCAGCTCGACCGCCTCCTCTCCGAGTACGGCCTGCCCGTCGCCGGCGGCTCCGTCCAGCAGAAGCGCGCCTTCGCCATGGGCGCCTTCCTCTGGGACGCCGGCGACAACTAATGTCTAATTAACATGTAGCAGCAGTCAGCAGAGTTAAAAGTACGAGCTAGTTAGCATGTATGTATATGAACCAATGCTGTATATCTAGTACAGTACGTCTCTGTATATGTATGTATGTACGCGGCTGGCTTATTGCCTTGAAAAATAATCGGATATTTGCATATTGGTTATACATGGACGTGTGTACCACTCACTAATCATGCGTGCTTCTTTCAGGCATCCTTCCTTTAGAACAAAAGCCATGTGCTTTTTCCTGTGTTTCCTTAACTAATTTCGTATAGTGAAATTCATGCGTTCAAAGGGCACTCATGCTTTAGCTTTGGGTGATCAGCACGCAAAGAGAGGGCACATCTCATGGTCCGACGACGACGCACAACGCCAAAGCATTCCGGCGCGCGTCCAGGAACAGAGAGACGCATGTACTAGTAGTCTAGTACCCGTACCGCAGGGCATTGACCACAGAGGAAAATAAAAAGGTAGAAGCAGGCAGGCAACACCGACGACGCACCACCGACGGCCACGAAAGCAAAGCAAAGCAAAGTCGTCGTCGTCGTCCGATCCACCGTACCGACGACCGACCATCGCCGTCGCTGGCGCTAGTGCACGCTGCCTGTGTCTTACGTGTGTGAACGAACAAGCATGCAGCTATAGCATTAATTTCGCAGCTTGCGGCGCGATGGCCGTCCGTCGTGGCCTCACCTGGAGCCACCATGCGTTTGCGGCCGCGAGGTGGACGACGTCGCCACGGGATTCTGAATACTACCTGATGACGAGACGTACGAGGTTAGATAGTAGTAATAGCAGTCTCTTGCTGGTAGCAGGCAGGATCAGGACCAGCGTACAGTGGGCCCCATAGAACAGTCACAGTCACACACGTAGGGGGGCCTGTATGGCTGTATCTATTGCTGTCAGTCACTTTTGCGGAGAGGGAGAGACGCGCACGCCAGCAGCGTCACAAAAAGCGAGCGCGCGCCACCGCTTCCGCTCCCCCGAGAATATCCATATCCATTATCACAGTGTCTCCTACTATTTCTTTTTACTCACTGTGGTGGACTCGTCTCTATATATTGCAAGGGTAATGACACTTGTCTGACTCCCCTCACATACAGATACAGTACAGTTCACACACTCTCCTGTCTCCTATCCATCCAGCCACCGAAGCTAGCCAAGACCAAGATGTCTCAGTTGCTGCACCTGCCGGACCTCGCGGCGCCGCGGACCAGGATGGGCTCGGCGCTGGCGGCGGGGGCCCGCGTCAAGCAGGGGGAGGCGGGGACGGCGAGGGGGCGGGTGCTCAGGGTCGCCGACCCCGTGCGGCGGGAGTGCCTGGTGCCGGTCCCGCCGCCGCCGGTCCTCGCCGCGGGGAGGCGCGGAGACGACGACGACGTCGACGAGGAGAGGCAGCGGTACTACCTCAACCTGGGCTACGCGATCCGGACGCTCAGGGAGGAGCTCCCCGACGTGCTCTGCAAGGACCACAGCTTCGACATCTACAGGTTCCATTCCAATTCCATCGCCTGGCCTTTTCTTTTACTTGGTTGGAGGACTCGACTGAGCTGCTGGGGTATCACAGGGCATGGCTGCTTGCTTGCACTTGCACATATCTTGGGCTAAACAGTTTGATTTTGTACACTGTGCCGCCTCCTCTGTTCAAATCAACAGCTTGGGTGTGCCAAATGCTCTGTTTGAAGACTGTGCCCTTTTAATTTCTGTCCCCAACTCCCCATCAATCCACCTTTTTTTTTCCTAACTACATACATCTGCCACTGTACGACAGAGAAGACATTGTCTTCAGAGACCCTCTCAACACATTCAAGGGCCTGGGAAACTACAAGAGGCTCTTCTGGGCGCTGCGCCTCACCGGCCGGGTCTTCTTCAGGGCGTCGTGGGTTGAAGTGGTCAGCATATGGCAGCCCGCCGAGAACAGCATCCTGCTTCGCTGGACCGCCCACGGCGTCCCTCGGGTGCCCTGGGGCTGGTGGGACGCCGCCCACGCCCGCTTCGACGGCGCGTCCGTGTACAAGCTCGACAGGAACGGCAAGATCTACGAGCACAAGGTGCACAACGTCGCTACGAACCCGCCGGCCAAGTCCAAGGTCCTGCCGGTCCACGAGCTGGTCAGGTCACTCGGTTGCCCCTCCACTGCCCAACCCACATGTTCTGACTTCTGAAGCTTTCGTCGTCGCAGTGATGTGCCATCTTATATCTTATTATTCGAGATTAATTAGCATGGATAGGATGCTACGTCGAGATTAATTATCTGGAAGAAGGATTGGCGTGGGTTTAACATGATACCCTCCATTTTTTTTGTTTTTCAGTGTGATTTGATAGCGCACAAAGTTACAGAGCACTCCTGCAGGCTGCAGTTGTATATATGTACAGTTATAGAATAAGAACATCAGTTATTGATTGTTAAAGCATCAGTCAGCAAATAACTAGTCTGACATGTTTCTGTTCCCAGTAACATCAGGAACATGCTGCGATCCTCTAGTGTGGTGACCTGCAATGCCAACTAATTAACATCTTCGTCATATTCCGGGAACAAGCTAATCTTGATGCACCTGCTGCAGCTTGGAGCACTTAAAGTCGACCACGTGTTTAGATACCTTAAAACTCGCAATGAAAGTAAGAATGCCTGATTATGAAGTGATATCAAATTTACATGTGCCTCCTTAATAGCTGAAGTAGATTATAGAAGAAAATTGTTAACCGACTGTCCTAGTACTGTTAACCACTTAACCGGCAGGCGGGTCGGCACGGATTCGAAGAACATGAGCAGCGTTTCCGTCCCTTGGGTTTCCTTTGTATATGGTCATGGTCGCCTCGTCCAGGTCAACCAAAACAGTGCACAGAGTGTACAACCTCGGACCTGAAAACAAAGTAGTTTTCAAAGCCACCTGTTTGTTCATTATGCATAGAGAAAAATTAAAGAGCAAAGGTTAATTTGAACAGAGATTCAGAATGTCACCTGTCATGTAGATCGGGTACTTCTCGTCAGCTGTGTCTCCCAGCAGCGAGAGCGCCGCCTCTTTGGAGTCCACATCCACTGCTGACGAACACTGCGCAGCTCTCCTCTCCCTGCTCATCGAGTTCTCGTCCGGCACCTTGTCGACGCAGTGCCAGTTCGTTCACTCTCGTCAGCCATCGAACTGTCGAATCAATTCCATGCATGGCTTCAGTTCGATCTCGTCCCCTTACCTGCTTCACTTGGAGATGCCGGTACATGTTGGCGTGGAAGAAGGGCACGGCGCCGGCCTCGCGGACGGCGAACCGGTTCCCGGAGGCGGTCTCGACGTTGACGATCCTCCGCCCTCTGACGTCCGTCAGGTTGTAGCTGTGGCCGACTGAGACGGCCGGTGAACAGACCCTCTGTGCCATGATCAATGCATGGTAGGTGGCTTTTATTACTGCCGGGGAAAAAAAACCGAGCTAGCGACGACGTGAAGTTCCGTCGTCGTCGCAGTGCTAGCTAGCCATCTACGTACGTGCATTGCGTCCTCGAGGTTCTTCGCTTCTAGCAGGTCCCGGGACACGAAGTTCCGGGCAATGGCGCCCGCGACGATCTCGTCGTTCGCCGGGGGGACCGAGTTCAGCGTGAAGGCCTGACAAAAAGGATGCAACGGAATCTGACCGATATATGTGGAGATGCAAATTCAGGATGCGCGCGGTGAGCTTAGCTTACCACTCCGTTGGTGTTGAACCCGAAGGCGCAGCTCGGGAGCTCGCCGGCGCAGGTGTAGGCGGTGAAGGACGCGCCGTCCGGCAGCGTGGCCCGCACGAGGTACGTGTGGCCGAGCAGCGCGACGTCCCCGTCCTCGTTGTGCGCGGCGATCGCCGTGGAGTCGCTGACGATGAGGACGTCGGAGCAGTCGCCGCCGGCCTCCTCCTTCTCCTTCTCCTCCTCCTGCTTAGGGATGAACGGCAGGACCTCCTTCCTGAAGTTGACCAGGATGACCTGTGCTTGGAAGCAAGAGGCGGACCACGGTGTCAGCGGCAGGAACGACGCCGGAGGCGGACAGACAGAGACCGCGACCGATGGCAACAGCGTGCGTCGGTGTACGTACGTACGTGGAGGAGCGGGACGCCGCTGCCGTCGGCGGTGCCCACCAGCTCGTCCCAGTACCGCGGGTACCTCTGCCTGTTGGCGGACTGGAGCGCGGCCAGGAGCGCCTGCGCCTGCGCCGTCGACGCGAACGGCAGCAGCTGCTCCCGGAGCACGAG
The DNA here is from genome assembly GCF_902167145.1 of Zea mays. Taxonomy (NCBI): domain Eukaryota; kingdom Viridiplantae; phylum Streptophyta; class Magnoliopsida; order Poales; family Poaceae; genus Zea; species Zea mays. The sequence continues at coordinate 2,855,547 of NC_050098.1, read as the reverse complement.
GTCCTGCCGCATCCTGCTCTGGATGACCTCGGCGAACCGACGGCCCACGGCGAGGCCCAGCGCGTACCCGTCCGCGCAGCGGCCGGCGTCGAAGGCGTCTAGCTCGCCGGCGCCGCCCATGTGTCGAATGGCTTTGCGCGCCTAGCTTGTGCCGTGCCTGCCTTATCTCCAAGCGCACTGGTGAATGGGCCAGGATGCCATGTGTTCTGATTTTTAGCCCATCGAGGCACCGATCACAATATCCATGTTGGAGTTCTGTAGCCTCGAAACGTATCCGGCCCACTAGGGATGGGAGTGGACCGGATCAACCCTCACTGTGTCATAGAGATGGAGTCCATTTTTTTCTCTCTCCACCGATATAATACAGTTACTTCCCTCGCAGTCTGGCACTAAGAATTCTTAGGTTTCACTTTCTTCGTTAGCCCTTAAAGTTTGTTCGGTTAGAGACTAGTTCAAATTAAATTTCTATCTATGCAAACTAAACAACAACAAAGTGCCACGGGAGGACATACATATACACGAGTGAGGGCACATGCCCCTGCTCATTTCTCTAATGTAAGTAGTAGCCCCCTACTCAATCTAACTTAGATGCTCTTGCTCTCGTATATTGATGTTCATCCTTATAAGAATAATGCCCTCACGGCCTCACTCTTATTTTATCTTGGGTTTGCCCTGCAAAGTGCATTGTCTTATCATGACATTATGCATAACCTATAAACCATTGCAATATACTAATGCGAGTAATCAATTAGACCCTTAGTATATGTACATGTAAAAAAAGATAGTTAACTATTGTTTTGAGAGAAAATTCCTTCGAAACCATTGAAGTTTCAAATCATTCCTTATGTACATGGAAAATTCCCTTAATGCAATTTAGACTTTTGGATCCCTATGAGTCATCACTATGTTTAACAACCAAGTTTTTTGTCCTTTTACCCTAGACCCTAACTCTTGATCTAAACGACATGGGAAGCCTGATGTCACTACAAAACAAACCCCCCTATAGCAACATATACCTGGCAACATATAATTATATGTGTTGGAAGTAATTAGGTTCCAACGCTTGTTATGTGTTACAACCTATATCCGTTGAATTACAATGATATTGGCAACGTTTAACATGTGTTGCAAACCATATACGTAGAGTAAATACGATCATAGCAACATTTGCCATGTGTTGCAACTGTATGCGTAGAGTAACTAGAATGGTTGTAACGTTTACATGCGTTACAAACCGTATCTGTAGATTAATTTTGGTACTTAAGCAATTTTGCAACTATGACTTTTATTTTTAACTAAACCATAGTAGTTGGGGATGCTAATTGCACAAAAAATGTATAAAGTGAGGATTTGAACAACAATACAAAGTCTTTTACTCCACTTCGTATCGTTTTATTTGTTAAAATATTTATTTTATCATATTTGTCACTGTGTTGCACTTATTAAAATATTTATTATATCTCTATTTATTTGTAAAAAACATGCGAAATATGCTTTCGACGACTAAAATATTTGTTATATTACCTTTTATTAAAGGAACCTTTTATTAAAAGGAACTTGGGATTTAGATGTCCAAAGCGATCTAGCGCCTGTTCCACAAGCATCTATCTACGCGTGTGGCATTGACGGCCATGGACGTGTGCTTTCGTTTAGGGCGCTCAACGTCGGGTCCCATCTGTGCAGGCCACGCCACTCTAGTCAATTCCTCCCCGCGTCGCCAGCTTCACCTCTCCCCCTTCCCCCACGGTCTCACCGCCACCCCACCGGCTTCCTCACCCAGCGTCGCCCTCCTGTCGGTTGCCCCCACGACTCAACTCCACCACTTGTAGAACAAAGGTAGGGTTTGCTTCGCCCGGCCTCCTCATGCTCTCCTGCCTCACGAGACAAGGACCACCCGTCATCTCTCGCCTCCCGCCACCATGGGGATGGAGTGGAAGCAGAAGGTGAGCCTCTTCGACGTGATCGACGAGACCTCCGTCCCCACCAAGCTTGGCCATGCCGCCTCCAACGGCGTCGCCGCCACTGCGACTTGGGGCAACTCGTATGTCAACCGGTGGAATGGGCGCCCCACACGAACGACACTTCGAGATCCTCGAGAAGCATCGTGCGCTCCCTATATGGCAGCAGGAGGTTCTTCACTCCCTCTACGACAACCAGACCCTCGTCCTCGTCGGTGAAACTGGAAGCAGATAGACAGCTCAGGTATCGTGCACTTTACAGTACCCATACACCTTCTCCTAGGCGGCTATGCCCTACTGATGTTTGATTTTCTTATTTATATCCTTTGTAGCCAAGGGCTAGGGGATAGTGTTATAATCCTTTGCATAATTAGGAGCAAGCAGGGAGAAAAATCGTCATGTCAAAGGGTCAATATAACTAGACGCAGTACTAATTCCAAGAGCCAGGGTCCCAGCAATAATCACACATATAAGGGTAGTTTGAAGGAATCGTTAGAATAGTCTAGTATGATTTAGCAGGTATTTTATCCGGTCAAAGAAGAAGAAAACCTGATAAAAGAAAGGGTTTCCCTTATGTTTGTTGAATCCTGATCTATGTGCTTGCAAGTTGCAAACCATCCTGATGCTGGTTCAGTTATAATTTGATGACCACCTCGCAATAGACTATGGTTGTATCAAGAGATAATAAACTACAAGTTGGTTATTATAGGCATCTACATATACTCTAAATAGTACCCAACCATAAAAGCATTGTTTTAGAGGATTTTGACACCGATTATAGTTCACTTTGGGTTGTACCTTTTTTGTAGGATTCATTCTACCATGCTTTAACTGAGGAGCAGTCTAAGCATGTGCAAGACTACAACTTTGATCACCCTAGTACTTGATGTGCAATAATGTGAAACATGTTTTATTTATCTTTTAGTTTTTGGGATTTAGTTCACCTTAGCTAAGATTATTTTTATTTTTTCCTTGTACTTGCTGATAACTTTTGGAGTGCAAGGGAAGGTTAAAATTTTGACAGGCCATAGATATTCCTATCTATGATTTTAAGAATCACAGACGATGCTCTGAAAAGTTTACGAAGGTAGTGTAATAAACTATTGGTGTGAATAAAACAGTTCTCTTTTTATTTGCAATCTAATTTGTGTAACCTTAGTTACAATGTTTTTATAGATATCAAAACTATATAAAACTTGGTGGCATACCACAGATGTTATTTATTGTGACCAGACTTAATTTCTGTTATGAAAGCTTTCTCTTTATTTTTTTAGGAATGCTATTGCAGTTCTCTTTTATCATTTCATACTCTAGATATTGGCGTCAACTTATTAAATTTGTTAGTATACATGTACATTTGAAGCCTTTTGCTTTAAAATAAGCTACACATGGTAAATATTGTACATTGGCATACTTCATATGATAAGCAGTGTTATGCTTCCTTGATTTGCATTAGAGTGGCCATTTACTATCAAGACCTTAGCCACATGTTGTCATCCCCTACCTACCCCACCCAAAAAACTCCCCCACTCCATCGAAGAAAAAAGAGTCCCGGTTAATTTCATTATCATGTTATTGGTTTTTATTTACTATTCTTTTATGTGCCAGACCCAAATGAATTATGATTTGATTTTACTTTGCACTCTTCTTATGATACAAATCATTGGTCATTGTTTTCTTAGGTCGATGAATCTGATGTCATCATTTCAGAGCAAAGGGAAGCAACATGTTTCAGAAAAATTGGGACTATAACATTGTATGGACATAGGATTTGCTATTTTCTATGCATATTTTTGGCTTTTCTGAAACTATTAAGTTCTGGTACATATTTCATTGATGAGAGTTTCTTAATGTTTTTGAAATAAATTATCACTGAAATTTTCTGTTACTTTACTTATTATGCTTTTCCCTATATAATATATAGATAGTTGAACATTGTGGTTGTCCATAAAAATGCCACATCCTATTTTCATTGTTTACAAGTACTAGAGTTTTTCCTAGTGCACATGTGAAAGAATCTCCTAGAAGTTCTGGGTCTTCGTAGAAGATTATTTGTTGATTCTTCTATCAACTTTTCATTTCATCTAGCACTACCCTCTATTGTTCCATATTTTAGGATAACAAATGAATTGGAATGTTTGAAATTTATTGTATCATGATTGTTTGGCCTGCATTTCAGGATCTGTTTACATGGGAGTTGAATTTTGCATGAAGCTCTATGCAGTGTCTATTGTTTGATAGAAAGTTTGACACTTAATAGGAAATAAAATTTAAAATGTTAGGTGGTGTACTCATCTGTATTTTTCACTATTCTTTGTTTTCTTGCATTCTATGAGATGCATGCCTTGTCTTGTGAGAAAAAATAGAAATGATATATTAAAAAGCAAAAAGGAAGTATGGATAATTTGTAATTTCGTTAATATATATTCAATCGGATATTCAGTCTTTCTCATACTCCCTGAAGTCTTGCTTAAATGTTGTCTCTATGAAGTATGAAAAATTTGTAATTTCGTTAATATATATTTTGTTTTAAGCCTTACATCATAATGAATTTTTATCCTTAAGCTTCGCAGTGCTTCTGTATAGTCCAGGTACAAAGAATCTATTACAAAGAGTACTCGAGTGTGAAGGAGAAACTGTTTTCACGTAATTCATCCATGGCGAATCTTGGTTCTAAAGTGAGAAGAGAAGTTAATGCTCGAATTGCATCCGTATCACGGATGATGGAGCGTCTAGAAACTAGTGGAAATAGCAGAACGAGTGATAGACCGACAACATCCACTTTTGAAGTTCCTCCTGCTACAAAATCATCCAATGAAAGGGTTACAGAGAGCAACTCGGATGCTGCTATTGCTGGTGGTGGTACTACCACTACGAGTTCCAGTGCTAGCAACTTTTCTGCCCCTTGTGTTGCGATGTCCGGTTCAAATTAGCACATGTAAGGGTCTCGGAAAGAAGGTTAGATATTTTTTTAATTGAACTGTTGTTTTACCTTTTTCCTTGCTTGCTTTTGCTTTTGCAGAGCTGATGAACTGCAAACAATGCTTATGGAGATGGTTAAGCAAGACATTAGGCACCAATTAAGTGCAAAGGTATAGAGTACTTTCCTATTATTTACAGAGAAAATATTCAAGTAAGTTCTGTGTAGGCTGGTACATTGCCTAATAGGACGCTTCCTTCTAGTCTCTATTTATTTATCAAAAAAACATGCAAAAAACATGTCAAATACTTCTTCGATGATGTTTATTGAGTACTCTAATTCTTTTGCAAGGGTGAATTGAAGGAACTTTCGATGTGCTTGTGCCCATCCTCAGCGCAAAACACAGTGGTAGCTAAAGATTTAAGGGTGCATAAATATGTACTTGTCTTCGAACTTTCTTTGTTATAAACCTGGCGCTCCCCTGTTGTGGCACTTGTTGTGGGGTGGAGCTTCGCTATGCCTCTAGCTCTCCCCTCCATTCAAAGGATTGTCATCGCCAGCGGTAGGGGTAGTTATCTCTGGTCAGATTTCTAGAAAAAATGTCCACATTTGAACAACCTTTTTCTTCACCCTCTAATCAGCAGCTTAGTCTCAGTCTCGATGCTTTGTGCAATTATATATGAAACTATAGATGAACTTTTTGTAATGCAACTATTGATTTTTAATATATATATATATATATTATTTTTTTCTTATTTTCCATGTGAGTGTGGATGATTCCAGAAATATCAAATGTGCATTGCTCAACATGTTGTACTCTTAACTCAAAATAAAATATTCAAATATTTTTATTGGTTTATTGCTTGCAACTAATAAAAATGTTGCCACAACTTGAATCTAAATGTTGTAGCATCCTATGATAACGAGTTGGTCATGGGCGGCACCAACACATGTAAGCGTTGTTGTATCTTATAAAAAAATGTTGCAGTTTACCAACACTTATTTATATGACTTACCAACATATGTATAAGTGTTGCAGTAGCCCCTAGCAACGACATTATAGCCCCTAGCAACGACATTATAGGCAACACATAATTATGCGTTGGTATAGACCCTCGCAACACTTATATAGTCTTGTACCAACACATATATGCATTGCTAAAGGGGATCATTTTGTAGTGTGTCATACTTTTTGGAGTGGTGGGACACATACATCGGCCAGGGCAACGATGAGGATCGTTAAGGGCAACCACAATGGTACTAGGTCAACTCTCTATAAGGAGTCCATGTCAGCATCTATCCTATGTGGTAAGGAATCAGATAGAGGGAGAGTGCTGCTATTTATAAACCTGGAGTGAGTATACACATAGAAACGAGGTGGTACAGAGAGTATATGTAAGTATTAAAGATAACTATAGTTATATTTATAGCTAGATACACTGCACTATTGCAAAGATTCACTATAGTATGATATATAGATGACATATATGTTGCTATAGAGAGTGTGCTATCTACACCATTGCGACTGTCTATAGAGGTGAGGGTGGCATAGAAATGTGCTTGAGTAAGCTTTTCCTTGGATGTTTTTTGTTTGAAAGATTAATTGAGAGGAGGGGTTGCCATTGCCAAAATATCAATTCATTTAGACTGTGTCTAGCAATTCACACATATGGTCACCCAAAACGATGTTTTATATTGTATATTGCACTGTTTGCAAAGTCGAGTTTGAATATAATTACGAGATGGATAAGCTGTCGAAGATAGCCTTATGCATCAGTACATAAACAAGTCCAAGGTACATAGTCAGGAAACAAAAAAAAAATGATTTTTGCTTAATACTACTTTAAAACAAATTTAAAGCAACCCAAACTTATTTATCCTTGTCCGGGCGCTATTATTCTCACCCTCTCTCCTCGGTAAAACAAGATGAGTAGCACTTGAAAGACCCAGACACCAAAGTACAAAGCCCTAATAAATAAAAGGGTACTCCAGCACCGGTTCATTGGGAAAGGGAGCCCATGCACCTCGGAATTTGGAGGCGGCCACATCTGAAGCCAGTTTTTTAGTGCATCCAATGGGGGTTTAAAGGAGTTCAAGGTTGCAGACACGAGGTGGGAATTGGTGCAGGCCTCCACATGCGCGCAGCTAGCAGCTCTGTGAGTTCCAATCCCCCTCCCGCCAGCCTCGCTGTCTGCTACTGTGTGTGCCTTTGGCCACTTTTAGGGTTAGGGTTTCACCCCTTGATGACAAACGCCATCCCTTTCTCTCTTTCCCGGAGAGACTCTTGTGTGTGGAGTCTTCTGACTTCTCCTCATTGTTGGCAAGTCGCAGGTAGCCACGCACTGAAACCAACCAACCATCCATGGGAAGAAGGGCGTGCGTCGTTCAGAAATGAGCGTGTGTGATGAAAAGGAGTGGCCGCCGCAGGAGCCAGGACCGTGAGTGCGTGACCCTAATTTGAAGCACGCAGAAAGCATGAGTGAGAAGAATGCATGGCAACTGTGCAGGGAACTGGCCGCCATAGTTCTCAGGCGGTTCTTTACAAAGTCCGGCCAGCCAGCCAGGAACTGCTGCAAATAGCACCAGATGAGGCTCCAGGCCCTGCAAACTTGCCAGCACTGTTATCCTTTTTATAGAACACTGGTAAGTGTCGCTTGTTAGTACGTGTGGAAATGTTGCTCTCGGCTCTCGGTTTCAAACTGCTCAGAGACATTCATGTCTGCATCGTCGTCGCACAATGTGCATTATTAGGCAGTTCATCTTCTTAATTAGTGTGATAAATTCCCTCAATCTGGCGACGTCGCGACGACACATATATATGGGCATTCGCTGAGTGCAGTAGATGACATTATTATCAGAAAATTTAATCCCCTACCATGATTCCTTCAGAAATTGTGCTTAACAACTGTCACCAGGAACAATGCTTGGATTAATGACCATAGTAAGCACACACATGCATGCTATATATAACGACATGAATATCGAAGGGTAGATTTAATTGCTTGTAATCGATGCAAAGATACATTTACCAATCAACAAACAGGCGGCGGTGCATAAGCTCCAGTGAAACACATGCACCCTTTATTTATTGATCTCCAATTTTCTGGTAACACTAAGCTCTTGATTAACATGTGTTACAGCTGATGCTGCTACTGTGACATACAGGAACTTAACGATGGTTCTTGAGAGCATTTTATGTCTATTGTTTAAATTCAAAACAGCATCAATTAGCATGACTCTCATATATAAGAATTATTTGAGAACATCACACCTTATAGGACAACACACGAGCGAGGTCTGGAAGGAAGGAATACTGACTACACCTAGCTAGATCAGGCCAAAAGATGCTACACAAGTACACATAATTTATACACCGACAATTAGAAGTAAGTAAGTAATAATAACCTGAAACTAGAAATTGTAATGATAATTAATAAAAAACCATTTTATTTTAAACAGTTTTATTTATTGATAAACTGCATAATGAATATCACGAAAGGTATACTTATGAAATAAGTATATATAAACACATATGATACCAGCAATAGTACAAGTAGAACCCTCTGTGAATAGACATTATATCAAGTTTATTGTTCTGAAACAATTAGCTACGTCGTCAATCACTAGCAGTTAAACACTTACAGACAGAATACTCGACTGGCAGCTGCGTCAGCAGCTGTTCGTACTGCAACAGCTATAACCGTAGAGATAAAATACTGTAGAGAAGCCATAATAACCGCAGCTAGATTAAAGCTGCAGCAAGCAACCGTGAGACAAAATACTGTAGTCTCGCGGGAGTATTGTTCAGAAAATACCAGGGATCGTTCTCTTCATGTCTTGCATTGGGACAGAAAAAACACTGACTTGCGTGCCAATGAACAAGAACGGACACCCCTTTTCAAATCACAGGAAAACCAAGCCAGCAGAGTGTGTAAAATAGGGATGACGTGGAACTGTAGATGACACTGTTTGATACTATTTGTATAGAGAAATTTAAAATAGAAAATGTGATAGAGGATCTAGATAGCCTGGCATATGCAGGTTCGCATACTTTCGCAGACCGAATGCTGTGGTGAACATGTGGAAAAGACATGCTGATGTGGATCACAAAATCATAAACACTAACACCATGATAAAATCACAAATCTCAAGGGAAAGGACAGATGCAAGTGCCTAAAACAGCCTCGTTCTTCTCTTATCGGGGACATCCATGAGGGAAAAAAAGCATCGGAAACCTGATGATGATTCAGTCCAAGTGGTGGCCATACATAATGCTCCAAATAAAAGCACAGGGAGGATCGGAGTGCTATGCTAGCACACATCGAATCACTAGCTCGATCTAGTTGCATGCAAAGTTCCAAAGCAAACAGGGAGTTTCGAAAGACGTTTCGCTGTTGCACGACACGAACCGAACGAAAGTTGCGTCGTTGTGATTCCACAGATTCCCACACGCACCAGAAAAGCTAGCATGCATCTCGTTTAGTCCAAGTCCACAACAGTGCACACCATCTTCTTCCACAGATCACGGAAAGACGGCAGAAACCTGCAGAGACGATGCATGGATCATGGATGTATGGATCCCATCCCATCCTGTACTGTAAGATCTACACACAACAAAAGCAAATAGACTTTGTATCTCCTTGATGTATTGCCCTTGGTTATTAATAAAAATGCTTCCTTTATAAAAAACAAAAACAAGCAAAGCAAATGAAGTTCGATCTCCTTTTCTTTTCTTCAGAACGAAATGGGATCTCTTTTTTTGGAAGAGAACAATATATATGTAGATTCAACGAGCAGATCAAGGATTTAGAGCTAGTTTATATATCAAAAGCGCAAGGAAAGTACAAAAAAAAGCTTTGGATCTCCATTATATATACACACAGAACGTAACTGCTATATAACAATTAACCAGCAGAGAAGAACAGTAAGCACGCACATGATAAGGGACTAAATAAAATATGCCCGTCGTTTTGGCAGCTGCTATATATGTATGCATCAGATGCCAACCAAACATGTAAGTTAAGCAGCTCAAGCAAAGACAGACCATGAAGCTAGTAAAACCATGAGATATGACGAAGCTGATGCATGGATCGATAAAGGTAAACAAGGAGCGAGGGAGGAGGGAGCACCCTTCAGTCCAAGCAAAGACGGTGCGAGATCGAAGCTTTTACCTCCCGCTTCATTCACTCATCTGCAAAGCTGGTTTCCATGGCCGTTTGCTTGGCATGTGGGTGAATGAGTCGGCAGCTAATTCGACCCTAGCACCGCCCCTGAGTGGACTGAAGGACGCTCTCTTCCATCCAGCCATCGTCGTCGCAACTAACCATGACGGCGGCGGCGGCGACAAATTAAACGACCAACAACAAATCAAAAGAAAAGAAGAACAAACATGCATGCATGATGCACAACCGCGCTTGCTACTGCTGGTTGATCGATCCGTTTCTGAGCACCTCATGGCGTGCAGTGTTCAGTTTCTCCCTGGATCTCGCGAAGAAGAAGGCAGATGGGTTTTCGATGGTTGCAAGGAAGGAGCGAGCGAGAAAGGAAAGTAGACGACGGCAACGCACACACAAGGCCATTAAATAGGGCCAAAGTTGTGACATCACAGCAGGCAGCGTATTCCTAGTTAAATAATGATCGTAATGTACGTACTGGTGGTAGCACTACGGTATACTTCTATACGGAGTATATAAGAAGTGGGCGAAGGGCCAAAACCTCTCGCGCGTGTCGTTTCCTGGCGGCGCTCCCTAGCTTTGCTCGTAAGCAAGAGATGAGGAGGCGACACAGGGCCAGACAAAGGGGCCCAAAGGCCAAACCCTAACAGGATACGGCTCAAAATAATGCACTGATAGCTAGTGTGGTAGGCCTGCATTCTTTTGGTGTCAAAGTCTAGCGACATTATTGCTGCCGGTTTACTGTGTTATGTGTTGCTTTGGATCGATGGTTAACTGATTACAGCAGCTGCTGGTTTCTTGTTTTGAGGCCGAAATGTAGATGTGCAAGGCGAAGCAGCACTAATTTCAGCCCTACTACATTATTATATATACGGTACTATTAGATTGTTTGTTTTAGTATTGACTAAGGGGCCAAGATCGGATCCCGTGTGTAGTGATGGGAAAATGACAATCCATCTATCCATGGGAGAGCGAAAGGATCGATGTGACATCTAGAGTGAAGGTGAATGTATATAGGCTCAACGACAACGGAAAGCTATAATTTATTTAAACAAAGTTTGCATATAAATTGTACAGACCGATTTATTTCGTTGGTTATCTGAGATTAGAAAAAAGATATATATCTCCAAATTTAGAGTTTGTAGGATTCGAAGATACAAGGATACGCAATTAGATGGGATGAATGACTGCGGAACCTCAAAAATAATTATAATACTTCCTCCTAATTGCAAAACCAAACTAGTTCACATATCTCAAAATTGTACAAAACTCTATTCTGTTAGTAAAAATAAGATTGTTCAAAATCCGTAACTCCAATCAATCTGAAGTGTCATCAGATTAAACTAGATAAGATTATGCAACTAACACAACTAGAATTATGTAGATCGAACTTTCGGACATATATATAGAGATAGTAACGAAACAAGATAGCTGTGACAGAATATGATCAAAATTAATCAAACCCTAATTTTGAGATTAACCAAAAACCATAAAAGATTAACCAATCAAACTTCACCAGTCGCTAACTTGATGCTCTAGCAATAATCTAGATGAAAGAAATCAAGAGTATTACTTAAAATTAACAAATCAATCTAGAATTAAAAAAACTATTCATGCAAATAATGAGCAAAGAAAGTGGAACCAGATTACTACACTAATCTTGTATAAACATTAACTTTATTACCAAAATTGTGTCTATAAATTACTCTCCAAAGCACCACGAAGATTTCTTCACGAGATCCCAAAAACACTAGACTAAAACTTAGTTTTGGATCTAATCTCTGTCACAAAATCTGCTAAGAACAAGATGAAGTCACTATTTATATATAGGCATATGGGCTGCCAGACTCCAGGTCACCAAGCCGCACGCCTGGGACGATATCTAGCTATTACATGCACGTCTTCAACTTTTGTAACCTTCGTATGACATCCTTGAGCAATAAAACCTCAATTCCTTACTGAACTTAGTTCTAAATACTGAGTTTCTCTTGGACCTAGCTTTAGTTCGTTACCGACCACGTTCTATCTCAAGCAACACCAGCACATGAACAACACACGTTATTGTGTACGAGCACAAATCCATGACTTAACTCAAAATTAAACTATCCAACACCACCCCTATGAGTGTGTTATATCAATATCGAAACCATACATTAGCACACATGTACAATACCCTATATAATGTTAATCACTTTGCAAAGTCATTTTCAATCTAAATTAATGTTTCATTACACGTGATTTCACAATCTCTCCCTTGATAGAAATATTGGCAAGACCACACATACATTGAATATTGGCATTCACTTTTTTTGATTAAAACACAAAATCTTTAGTGCCATGAATATACCCAAAAATCTATTTGATAGCTTATAGATGTGAAGCACATGGAGAAGCTTGAAACCGAGCACATAAACACACAACAAATTGGACATCTAGTCTCGAAGTAGTGAGATAAAATAACAAACCAATCATACTCTTATACTCCTTTTGATTAACTGACTCACCATCCTCATCAGGATCAAGTGTTGCTGTAGTTCCCATGGGTGTCATCATAGTATTGCAATTTTCTATTCCAAAGCGATTTAGAAGATCCTTCGTATACTTACTTTACCCTTATTTGTTTGTTTGATTTGCAATCCTAAAAATAGGTCAATTCTCCTATCATACTCATTTTTAAGTTCCTTACTCATAATTTCTAAAAACTAAGACACCAAATCATGAGATAAACAACCACTGAAAATACCATCCACATAAATTTGAATGAATAAGTGATCATTGCCTTGCTTGAATACAAAGAGAGTTTTGTCAATTTTCCCATAGAAAAACCATTTTTAGTAAAAAAGATTTCTAATCTATAGCACCATTCTCTAGGAGCTTGTTTTAAGCCAAATAGAGCTTTGGACAATTTATAAACATGATCTGGATGTTTAGAAATTTCAAAACCAGATGGTTGCTTAACATAGACTTTCTTATAAAATGTCAATTATAAAATTACTTGAGATAACAATTTCATAAAGTCTAAAACCCTTAGAAGTAGCTAAGTCCAACCAATTCTAGACTTTCTATTTGCATAATACCTTAAGCAACCAACCTAACTTTGTTTCTAACAACCACACCATCCTCACTTTGTTTGTTTTTAAGAACCCATCTAGTTCCAACTATAAAATGATTAGGATGTGGTAGAACTAGTTTCCAAACTTTATCGTGTTCAAAATTCTCTAAATTTTCATGCATGGCATTGATACAAGGTTCATTAGTTAATGCGTGAGATATTTCTTTTGGCTCAAAAGAAACAACAAAATATGAACGAAGAATTTGGATCATTAAACCTATAATGGTGACTCTGTCATGAAGATTCCCAATCATTTGTTGATGTAGATGTCTTCTATGAATGTATAAAGGAGCCATAGCTTCAGAAATGTCACATTCTTCTCCTCGAATCTCATCATGCACAAATGATGTTGAAGCTTGAGGATGCTTCGTGGTAGGTGATGTAATATCAGGCGTTGGAATTGCTTCAGCTGGATGACTAGAAGGAATCAATACTTCATCTTCCTACTCCTCATCGTCAACAACAAAAATGCTCTCATCCTGAGCATATGCACTTGTACATACAATACTTGAACTAGTTCTTTCACTAGTCTCATTAAAAGTTACTTCACAAGTTCTGATTATTTTGTTAGTCCCAAATCTAGAATACAATAGTTGCGGGAATGTGTAGAATATCCAAGGAAATACCATCAGTTGTTCTAGCTTCAAATTTATTTAAGTTTTTAGATTTTAGCACAAAGCATTTGCACCAAAACACACGAAAGTGAGAGATAGTAGGCATATTCTCAAACCATAGCTCATAAAGAGTTTTACCAAATTTTTATCTAAAAACACAAGATTTGAAACATAACATGCAATAGAAATGACTTTAGCTCCAAACTTTCTAGTAGTAGAAAATTCATCTAGCATTGTCCTAGTCTCCTAGACATCTCAACTAAAGTTCTATTTTTTATTTCAACTACACCATTTTGTTGTCGTTCTCTAGGTGATAAAAATTGATGCTCAATACCTTTTTCAGCACATTGGTGACCAAAAGAAGAATTTTGAAACTCGGACCCATTATCACTTCTAATAGCTCTAAGAGCTCCTAGGAGACCAACAGATAATATGAGAACAAGACTTTTAAAATGATCAAAAGTCTCATCTTAGATGCCATAAAGAAAAACCAAAAATATCTAGAGTAATTATCAACAACGACAATAATGTACAATTTATTGTACCTCCAGAAGATTGAACACATGAAGGTCCACATGTTTCAAAATGTAAAAGCTGCCTCAGAGTGTTCGTCATTACCATAGTAAGAGGTGGATGTCACTGCATGCATCTTACCATGTCTACATGAAGAGCATACTAAATCACTATCACCCTTAAGCCTAGACAGACCATGTATAGGATCTAAACCACTAACATGAGCTAGATGATCAAAACCAATGTGACCAAGTCTATGTTGCCAAAAGAATAAACCTTTAGAATCATTATCAACTAGATGCCTATGCTTAGAAGAACATGACACGTCAAAGTTAGCTTTAAATACTCTTCCAAAATGTGCAATATTAAAGACAAGGTCTCCTAAGACATCTAACACCTTACATTCAATTTTCTTAAACACACTTCAAGGTCTTCATCAATCATTTATGAAACAGAAAGCAAGTTATATTTTAGGTCCTCAAAAGGAGCCACATCCTTTAACATAAGCTTGTCAGTTATCCTCATTGTACCTTTTGCCATAACAAAGAAAGTAGAAGCATCTTCAAAAGTAACTCTCTCAGCACTAGGTAGCAACACTAGTAAGGAAGGAGAACTGATTTTTATCAAGTCATATTATGTGAGCATCTAGAATCCACTAACCATATGTTCTTCATTACACAAAAAATATATACAGAAAGAGATGTTGAAGACTCAGTACCAGGGTTAGAAATATGACATTTAGGAGAAATAAGCCACACAACCGAAAGCAGAGTAGACACAACACACACATTTTTATGTGTAAATTCAGTTTTGATATTACTCGTGTTGTAGCAACAAAAGGTGTTTGTTTCACTCTATACGCCAAACGAACCGTTATAGATGTAATCTGCGGTAATGTGGGTGTTTTATTTCTAACTCTATTAATTTGAGTTTGATGAAGCCCTCCTTCAGGAGGTTCAGCAAAGTGGTGAATCTGGCGCCTAGATCCACCGGTTGTATTTTGTGGAGCAAAAGTTTTCATGGATCGAAACTGTTTTTCACGGATCTGGAGTTGATAAAATTGCCCCGAATGGACATTTAATTGAAAGGTAGAGCTTTAGACCATTTCTTTAAAAAATTGAATAGAAGAAATAACATGCACAAAGGAAGGAACTCTCCAGGTAGCAACAGAGCAACCGCGATTTCTGGCAACAGTAACATCCACGTCCAATCCTACAGCTAGCCATAGATGGTGTACTGGCCTAATAAATGAAGCTACCTCACATTTCCATCTTCTTACTATCTATACGCCTGTAAAAAAAATACAACCATATTCAAGATGCCAACCGATTTAAATTTATTTGAAAGCATTTAAAAATACTAACTTTTATGGTATAAGATAAATACTCTTAAAATACTCATAAAATATTTTTACAATAAATTTAGTTAGACATATAAATATGAATATTCTTTACTATGAATTTTATCTACAGTAAGCTAGCAGTGGGTGCGAGGGCAGTCCGACAGTGCACCCAACAACGGCGGCCCACCAATCATGGGTCTATGGCTAGCTCCTTGGAAATATTGTCCCTTCCGGTACCCTAAAGGCCCAAACACATATGCTGATATGCACTCAGCTCATTAATCATTCATTCTTCTCTAAAAAAAGATAATTATGATTATACTCTTCTCCAACATTGTAGTTATGATGTTATCCCTCGTTTGTCAACTTTATGATTTTACTCCTTTTTTTTTGAAAACGAAGTTGTCTTTTGCCCCCTTTCTCTTAACAATGTTAGTAAACATCAGAATTAGTTATTAAAAAATAAAAAAACAATGGATAAAATCACAACTGTTAGGTGAGAGAAGGGTATAATCACATTTAACCCTAAAAGTAATGTTGAAATTTTCGGGTCAATTATGATTATACCCTTTTCTCACCATACAATTACGGTTTTAGTCTTCATTTTTTTTTGTTTTTAATCACTAATTCTGTTTTGCACTAACGGTGTTAAGTAGGAGGGACAAACCACGACTTCTTCAAATAAATGGATAAAATCATAAAGTTGAAAAACAAGGAGTAAAATCACAGCTGCAATGTCAGAGAAAGATACCATCACTATTGTAAAAAAAAAAACTTTTGATCGCCTACCGGCCTGCCGCGACGTGCCGCCATGTGCGTGAACAGGATCATTTCGCCGTGGTTTTTACGGAGCAGAGCGAAGCAGTGATGATGAAGCCATTGGTGAACGAAGCCCTTTCTGTCTGTGCGCAGTGGCGCGCGCTGTGCATGCGGCGGCCTTTGCGTTGCCACTTTGCCAGAACCAGAACATGGCCACGGCTGCAGGTCTGGCCGGCGACCTGGCCGTCAGGCTGTGCAGGTCTTAGGGAGCTGAGGAGACGGCTGGAATGACGGGGCGACGTGAGAGCTCGGAGCAGGCGACGGTCGCCGTGGCGCCGTACTGGCTAGCTATGGCTGTAGTAGCCGCGCGCAGGCCGCATCGGGTAACAGTGCGGCCGCGTACGACGGCAGACTCGTGAACGGCAGAGGCAGAGGCCAGCGGCGCCGCGCGTCGCGCAGTCTTCCCGCCGGCCGGGCCGGGGCTCCGCATGCAGCGGCGCCGCGGTTGGTTGCTGTACCGTGTACCGTGTACGTGAGCGAGCCTGCGCCCGGCCGTGCCTCCCGGCGGGCGGCCCCCGCGCCTGCGTGCCACTGCCATTGCCAGCAGAGCCCATGCATGGCTGCCTGCTGGCCCGGTACGAGCCCATGAATAGCATGGGTGGTGATACCATTTTACCAACAGCAGTTTTCTTTGAAGCATGGATATGTCCTGAATTCAGACTATGGATTTTTAGAGCAGATTATGATTTGAGCATGTGACTATCGCTTAATAGCTTTGGTGCTTGAGTTGATAATACACAAATGACAGGTAACTCACATACGTTCCCTCATAATTTGGATAATTTTTTGTTACATTTTCATGTTAGAGAGAGTACACCACAAAACCTCATAGTTTGGGATAGATAGACGATTCTGAAAAAAAAAATATTTAAAGAGGACTCGCCCTCCTCATGCAATCAAACGGTTGGTAGTTCTTAGCTCTAACTTTCATTTTCTAGGTGTTCTCTTAGCCTTAGGCTGTCTTACGTGGATAGTGTAAATCAGACGCCACACTATAGATGAAGCTGTTTGATAATGTTTGTGTTGGAGACAGTCTTAGACCCTATTTGTTTGAGCTTCTCGGCATCTTCTTAGTGTGAAAAGACAGAAGTTGAAACAAATAGCTAGCTTTTTGGTTTATCTTCTTGAAACCCGGAGCTCAGAAAAGCTGGGTTTATGTGGAAAGCTGAGAAGCCTGATTTTATAGATTTCTTGAGTTTAGGAAGTTAATAACATCATCGAAAAGCTATCATTAGCTTCTTGGGGATCAAAATTCAGCAGCAGCTTTTCAGAATAGCTCTAAAAATTGCAGCTCAAAGAAACATGGCCTCGGAGTTTGATGGCACTCTTCAATCAGTGACAGATCTCTCACGTACCCAACGACGTCATTTCTTCTAATCCTATCATAATCATTGGCAAGGTCATTGCCAAGCTGTGCAGCATCATGTATGATCTACGTACTATGTCATTCCAATTACTAGGTCTGAATAGCAGATTCATGCACAGTTTCTCCATACATGCTCCTAAAAAATAGCCCTACCTTTAACTTTCTAGGTGTGCTTCTAGGGTTTGACAAACCCTCTTTCAATCAGTGATACCTTACGGCTGCACGTACCGTCACTTCTTTCAATCATATAATTAACCCTGGCAAAGTTGCCACTAGGGCCAAACTATGTGACATCATGTATGATCTATTGTGTCCTGTGAATCACTAGATTTTCGTAGCAGATTCATGCATGGTATCTTCACATTCCTAGCCAATACTCCCTCCGTTTCTTTTTATTAGTCGCTGGATAGTGCAATTTTGCACTATTCAGCGACTAATAAAAAGAAACGGAGGGAGTATACATATAGCCCTACTGGCCTTTCATGGCATTTTGTAGTTCAATCAGTAGCCCCTCGCTTCTTTCGATCCTACTATCACCTTTTTACGTCTAAATCCACACCTTTTTTCTACTGATTAGCAACAAATATATACCCTCATGTGATTACGAGAACTATATATTTTAGCTCAATTAGGGCCGGGGTGTCTACGCATGTGTTTTCTTCTGAGTGTACATGGCCTCTGATATATATATCCAGCAGCAGCAGTATATATTCCTTGCATCTCTTTGTGTGGATGCACTGCACGCTAATGGGCAACCATGGCCCATGCAAATCAATTGGGTTGGGCCCAAACCAGCCAACTTTGACACATATCAATCTTCATCAGCAAGTGGTAAATAAAATGTCCAGGTGTGTATGGTAAATACACAAAAGAAAATAAAGATGTTCTTCTGTCAAACAATGCACACGCAGCATTGTTATTCCCTTATTCTTCATGCAGATATGGTAATGATAAATTCAATCAGACAGGAAAAGATAGATGCCGCCCTGACCGTTGGACAAACACCTGGATGGCCTGTCTGTCGAGCATCTTCTCTGCTGATGGCATCACGTTCTCTTCAAGAATCCAAACACGTAGTACCGCATCGATCAGTAATCATTTGGATTTTCTCTGCGTTTTTCCCCTTAAAAAAGCCAATAAGATGCTTATTGGTATATGCACGTTGTTTTCATAGCAAATGCAGGGAACAAAAACAATAAGATGCTTATTGGTGGTTCTTCTTTGGTGATGTAGTGACTAGTGAGTGTGACGACACTAGCTAGGACTTGTTTATGTTTTATTAGAGGCGTAGTTACTACGTTAATGCGAGAAAGCTCTCAGCACGTAGATGAAGAAAATACCAGGAGGGAAACCGTAATTAGGACTACTTTGGAAACTTCATTTTCTCAAGGATTTTCTATTTTCTCAAGAAAAACAAACTGATTTCTCTTAAAAAATGAAAAAAATTTGAGAAAATTGGGGGGGGGGGGGGGGGGGGGGGGGGGGGGGGGGAGGGGGGGTGTTTAAACTAGCCATTAAGGCGAGGAATATTGTGCCTTCGGAATTCAGAACTATCTACAGATTTTCTAAAAGTCCAGAACACGGGACAGGAGGAATCCAAACTTAATGCTGGCTTCGAACAAAGTGGTTAAAATAGCCAATGAGCGCTTTGGATCGAATAAAGTGTGACGGTTTCTACGTATGCGTGAGCTCGTGACAAGATGGCAGCAATCTGGACCATAAAGCTTTACTTGAACTAGAGTGATGTTACCCAAGATTATAAGATACTCTCTCAACTTCTTTTGTACAAGCAGATGGGGTAATACAACAATGGTGAAGGCGGCGTGATCTCTTTCACCAGATTAGAGGTTCGACTTCGACTCTGTACCAAAAAACCCTCTTGTACCCCCTTGTTATTCCTCGCCCACTCTCGGGTGACAGCTCGGCTATGTACCACCCTTGGACCTTGGTGGGTCTTTGCAAAGCGAGCTACTTGTGACCTAACTCGTTAGTGATGGAGCTCGGCTATGTACCACCCTTGGGCCTTGGTGGGTCTTTGCAAAGCGAGCTACTTGTGACCTAACTCGTTAGTGATGAGAGGACATGGTTCAGAGGTTTCTAGGTCGGGACCAGTTGCCGCTACCTTCTAGTAATGGAATACCGCGAGGGTGGTCTACCCTCCCAGACCTAGTTTTTCTTTTGGAGAAATTAAAACTCTCTCAAATTAACACTACAACTCTACACTCACATAGACAATTAATTGTTTTTACAATTAATTTAACCTTTTCTCCACCATACCCAAGGGCGAAGCGAGGATTACGTCATAGGAGAGGCCGAGAAATTCATCAAATAATATAAGGTAAAAAATATTGTAGAATATATACACAAGTGTATACAAATTTAGATATAACACAGATAATAAATTAATAAAAATGACTTGAACTATATAAATGTATATTAATTAATTTCAACAGATACCAAAATAATTTGCTTCTACAATGATTGGCCAAACAGTTGATCATAAATAAAAATTCTATATCAATATAGTTAATAGTAACTTCACATAAAATCATCTCCCATTTTATTTTGTAAATGTGTTATAGCTAAAAGGCTCTCTTAGTGGTTGCAGTTGAGACTGGAAGGGTGACTATTAATCTTAATGATTTGTAAACCATTTAACAAATGGAACTTTTACATATTTTGACAAGGTTTTTTTTATCAAATTAGCAAGTGATCGTAATGTAATTTGGCTCTAGATGGTTGTGTACTCAAGGTGAAGCACAAAATTCGTCGTGCATACAACAACTATCTAGTGACAACTTTAGCTAAAATTCATTGATTTTATTAGTAACGACGATTTTGACGCTTAAATGCGACAAATTTTTAATTGATAGAGACATTTATTTTTACCAAAGAAAAGTCCATGTTTTATGAAAAGTATTGTAGGGTTAGGGGGCCAAGGCCCCTGCCTGCCCCCCCTTGGCTCCACCCCTGACCATACCATGAATTGTGATGTACACAATGTATTCGTGTTGCTGCAAATTATATTCTTGTCCATGAGTACATAAGTTTTAGCACAGTTCTTGGCTTCTTGTGGATGGGTAGAGGTTGTAACCTCGTTCCGGAGGCTATCTTCAACAACTTACTCACTCCATATCGATATTCAAACTCCACTATGTGAACCATGCAGTCTACAGTATAAAACAATAATTTAGGTGAACTACCTGACATTGTCTTATCTTCCTAAAAGGATACTAGTTTTACAGTGGGTGAAAATGTGTAAATCTCTTTGTGTTGCCTAACGAACCTGAATGCATACTTTGCTTTTGAAAGAACTGGGTTCCAATAAAAGTAAAAAGCTTGCACTTGTGCCAAGTGTAAAGAACACACCTGACCTTGCATTATATTGTTTGTTACTACTTGTTACTGTCGACAGTTAGGTAAAAACTTCTTTCAACACAAAAAATAGACGTTCCTCCAAAATTAGGAAAGCTTTAGCACGCTGAACAGATATGTGATAACCAGGAATAATAACATATTTACAAGGACAATAAATTGTATATCCAACCTTTTCCCTCGAGAAGCGGACGTTGTGTGCAGCCTCCTCTTCGAGCCATTCAGCCACATACGACAGTTGGCAAGCAGAAGCAGGCAGATCAGAAAGTCCAAAATGACGAGGTTGATGACCATAGAGAACAAAAAAGTTGGAGAATGGCCAAGAGCAAAATGCCACGAAGTATTGTATCAGTACTTCATGACGTAGATCCAATCGAGCCACTTTGATGGACAAGCATTGACAAAAGCATCTCAAGAAGGTCTCCATGCAATGATTAACCTGTTTTGTTTGGCCATCGACTAGAATGGTATGCTATTGAGACCACATCGACATGGAAGGAATTCTTCTCTGGTGTAACCTTCTTCCTCCTTTTCATGGGCAAGATCTCTTTCATACTACTCTTCTTGGCTACCTTCTTCTTTGGCACACCAAGGCTCCCTCATCGCTTGTATCCATAAGACACCCAACATTCCTCTTTTATCGACTTAACGTGGACAACTCTCCAATCTCGCATACTAGGTGCCTCGGTAAAGAATGCAGTGGTTAGGTCAAGCATGAATATTTTGAAGACTTAGCGTCCTTGATCAAGTTCTTTGTGTGATAGGTATTGTCACACACTTCGTTATCCTTTGGAAGTATGAAAGTAAGGGTATGTAACACTCGTTGAAGCTAGTGTCGGGCCATTTGAAATGAACCTTAAGCATCAACATCCAGAGATCAAAACACAACATATTCCATTGCTTTGAAGAGTCCTTATAGAGCAGATCCATTGCCACATACTTCATCTTTTTTATGTTCTCTAGTTACCATATGGGCTTCCAAATAGAAGGTCATCATTGTTGAGGCGGTTAATAAAATCTTTAAATAACTGTGCATTCTCAAGGTTCACCAAGGACGGCTCACCAAGATCCTCATCATTGTCACCTCTGTCGTCGACTACACCTTGGACAAAATCATCCATCAAGGTGAAATCATTCTTGACATCAATGGTGTGCCTGACTAATGATAATGAGGCCCTTCATGATCTGTATTCACTATCTACAAGAAATTTCCTCCAAATGCACCAACACACTCTCATCTCCTTCCCTATGAAACTTCTAGACTATGTATCACTTCATGAAACCCCACCTAATCAAGTGAGATTGGCCTTGACGCCATCTAGAAGCCTGACTTGCTTATGATTCCTTGTCAATTCACACGCAAAGCATTGCCTTTGAGCAGTATCGCCAAACTTTTTCATCTGGCCTGAAGAGTTATGATATCCTTGAAGTATAGTACATCCATTTTTACCTTTCCGTGCCAATTAACCTTGTATACATGTAGCGAAAAATATTAATAAGACTAACTTGAATCACTTTAATGACTAATTTGTTGTAAATAACACAAATATAGACAAAAACACCATTAGATAGCAATATAGCTTCTCTATATCACACAAAAACATAAGATAAGTATAACAATATTATAAAATTCATACAAATGAAGAACATAACGTGTTTTCTCTCTCCTCCACCATAGATATAGTTCTAGATCTAGATCACCTAAAACTTGAAAAAGAGGAAACAATAAGGATGTGAGAGTGTATAGGAATCTCCCATCGTGTGCTCTTTCGAGGAGTACCTAAAACGGTGATTTTTCAGAGTTCTAGATCTCCAACCAATCAAAAAAAGGAGGTGCTCATGGATAAAGAAGGCGGGAGTTGTTGGGAATTATATTTATAATCAAGTATTAACAAGGATGGACATTCTAAGGGTGACCAATTTCATTAATGGGCCCATTAATAGAGGCGCTCGCCTTAGCAGCACATTCTTTGTTAATTGATTAACTGAGACAGACTGTGTAATTATAAGGTGTCCTCCTCCATTAATAATCAATTACAAATATGTAATTATAGTAGTATTACAAAGAAATATATATAAATGATGAACAAAATAAGTTTCCTCTCTCCTCCACCAAAGATCTAGTCCTAGAACTATATCACCTAAAACTTGAACAAGAGGGTACAGTAATGATGCAAGAGCGTATAGAAATCTCCTATGTGTGCACTTATAATCTATGATAATAGAGATGGGTGTTCTAAAGGTGATTGCCTTTATTAATATGTCTACTAATGAAGGCGATCGTCTTAGCAACCCTGCCTCCGTTGATCGACTAATAGAGGCGAACTTTTAGGTGTCCTCCTTTGTTAATAGTTGGTTAACGTAGACGATTGTCGTAAAACGTTTGTCTTCATTATTAGTCTATTAACATAGATGGTTCTCTTATTAATCCAAATGCAATGTATAATAGTATAATGAACAAGTTTTGTTTTAAAAATAAACTAATTAGTTTATCCCCGACACCATATATTTTGAGATTTTTAGAAACTTTCAAATGATTGTATATTTTGTAAAATAAGACTATACAAAATATATGGCCTAATTAGTTTATTTTAAAAATATAGTTGCTTGCTTCTATAACCATATAGCGTAATTCCTTCTATAACTATAGTTATAGAAGCAACTATATGGTTTTAGAAACCATGCATATAGCGGTCATCCAGTAACCCACCTAATATATTCGTCTTATGAAACTATAGTTGCTTGCTTCTATATAATTCCTTCTTTTGTAAAGCTTAGTAAAGTTGGCAACCACCATGGCATAAATAGATGCCAATACGACATGAGCCGTGCTTTCTCAGGGGGAATTTATTGTCACTTAAGCAATATAAATTTAGCAAATTATTAGTTCGTTTGGAATATCTTTCTTAAAATAAATTCGGTAAAATATAAACATCCAGGTTCAAGAAAGCACGGCTCCACTAAGGGTACGCTTGGTTGGAGAGTCAAATAGAATATAGTGATTCCATTCTAGTATTTGTGAATGGAACCGTTCTATTCTGCGTTTGGCAAGAAGAACAAAGTCACACTATTTTTTGTTTGGTTGAAAAGTAAAATAGAGCGGAACCGTTCAATTCTTTGTTTGGTTTGAGAGCTGTATGAGTATAGAGGGGAGGAGAAGAGGGAGAGCGCTCACGTCCGGGAGAGCGCTCGCATCCAGTCGTTTTTGTAGAGCGAGAGCGTTCCCACTACTTATATTAAATTTTCATATGGAGATCCAGGAGCCACTCCGCTCTTATTTTGTTAGAAACCAAACGTCCAAAAAATTAGAATATAGTCACTCTATTCTCCCCCGCTCCTCAACCAAACACACTCTAAAAGCATCTCTAAGAAGTCTCTAAGAAATCGTAATTTAAGCTCTCCAACGTCTCCATCTTCTTCTCCCCATATTATTGGTGTCTCCTGTCGGCTAGCTGTTGTCTCGTAAATTTGAACGTCGTCAATCGCACCCTAATCGCCTCAGCACGCTAGGTATTTCAAAAATATTAGGAACTACTTATTAGCAGTCTGCTGTGCGTTTATCTTCTTTTTAAAAAAATCTTTTTAACAACAACCCTAATAAAGCATTTTAGGGAATATATTTTGTGTTTTTCTGGAGTTGCTCTAAATCCCTGTCTATAGAGAGAGAGGATGGGTATACGTGTTTGGAAACAGAGAGAGAAATTGAAATGCGTGCTTTGAACAAAGAAAATGCCTCTATCTTTCCACTAAAATCCTATAGCGCTAGCCAGCGATTTCATATAGGAACTGGAAAAAAAAAAGAATCTCTTTGATCTACGGTTTTCCCTTTCCTTCGCAGAAGCCCCAGAAAAAGGAAAAAAATCTCTACATCCTGCAAATCCATTGTTTTGCGGCTGTCACTACTTAGTACGTAGGTCATAAACCCTGACCGGCACAATACTACCTACGTGTTTTGAGCTGCTTGATTATACACAAATGCATTAGTGGGAAAAGAATAAACAGAAAATATTGTGTAACGTTGTTCTTAATAGCAAAGTGGCACAACACCCAATCAACTTGGCATGGCCGTTCCTGACTGTTTAGGGGCCCGGAGCGAAATCCGATATGGTTCACACACATAAATAAATATTATTAAATATTCAACGTATAAAATTATTATGCACCGTTTTCAAGTTTATAAGATGACAAATATAAAATATAGTCAAAAACACTTATTTGGTACCTGATATCACTAAAAATATATTCTAACATTTTGTGATACAAAGTCATCGTTTATACCATTAAGATCAATCTCATCTAACATTTTTTTTGATACATAGAATCGACAAATAATTTAACCTCTATTGAGTCATTGTTGACCTTAAAGTTTACAAAAATATTTCAATTTTAAAAGGCTTCTCTCCGCCGATGCAAACATCATGTGTATAGTAAATAATACTCCATCTATATCAAAACTGAATTCGTTTTGCTTCTTTATTAGATTTATATAATACTTGGTGTATATGTTTTATATATGTGTCTACATTGATCATCATCCAGTTGAATATAGACATAAAAAACAAGAGCTAAAACAAATATTATTTTGGACGGAGGGAGTATTCGATAAGTAATTGAGACATTAGTTTAACAATCTAAACGATAATGGTCGATAGCGCGTCGCTCTTTGCATATTTGTGTCTAGAGTAGATATGCTTAACGGGAAAAAGTATTGGCGTCCGGTGGCTACGGGACCCTCTATTTTTAGGGGTATGGTGCAGCTGCACCCTCCGCACCCCCTCAGGTATGGCCCTGCAACTTGGTCGGCCTACCTGGCTTCTTCCCTGCCTTCACGTGCACCAGGACACAACATCTCATCAGGTCAAAAGTGGTTCGATCACTCTGCGCCCATAGATCAAATCAGGTTGTCAGTGTTCGCTTGAGCCAGATGTAGCTCTCCCCCTGCTTCTTTGTCCAAGCGCTTCCTCTTCCTCCTCGTCTTCTCTAGAGAGAGAGAGAACGGGGCGGAGTCCTAGTGCCACAATGAAGCCCCAGCCCATCACCGTTGTGTGCACTCTCCTTTAGGGTTTAGGGTTTTAGGGGGGACGCACGACCGTGGGGACGGCCATTCAACACGCCCTTATGGCCCGTGTGCATGCGACTAGCGTGCTAGACTAATGGTCAGACTGTCTTCTTCCCTAATTCGATGATGATAAGGTGAGTTCTTCTCCTCTTATCTCATATGTGTGTGCTCGAGATAGTTAGGGTTAGGGTTCGAGGAAAACCTGTGAGACTCCTTTTGTCTCCATCTTCTGTTTGCTTTATAGTGGATGAATCCAAGACTTTTGGAAGGGGTTGCTCAGATTCATCTCTTAAATCAAAGGGTTTGACACATCTAGGGTTAAAGTCTAGGCACCAACCTTGCTTTGGTACTGTTGTTAGACCTTGTTGAACCTTGTACATGAATCCTAGTTACTAGATGTGATAGAACTCATATGTTATTTCTTTGGGTTGGACGGCAATGCTAAAACGATGTAGCTCTACATAGAGACAACGAGGTAGAGTGATGACAGCCTTTTCCTTCACTAACCACGCAGAAGAGATTAGATCTCACGAGTGTTATATGGTAGAGGAGGTTACGACAAATGTTGGTTCACATATCGACCATCTTCCTTTTTAAATATATAGTGGTGTAAAAAAGGCCATTGTGTCTGATTAGGGTGCGAGGTAGAGTCTGACTTGGTCCCTTAATCGAGCCGGATGAGATTAAACCGACAAAATAAAGTAAGATGCAACATACAAGGTATCTATTTCTAACTAATGAGATATATGTCACTTAATAGGTAAGGGCATGTACAACCCCATTTAATATGGGTCTCTTAAGTGTCTTTAGGGGTTAACTAAAAAGTACAAGAGGCGGTCTGTTTGTGTTTGTGAAGAGTGTCTCCACACAATTATCTTTACATATTGTCTTTTAACTATATTTATGATTTAGAAGTTTAGGGTTGTATCATATAATATTTTAGTTGTCTCGTATACTTAAAAAACTGATCTAAGAGTTTAGGGTTGTATGTGTCCTAATAACATAAACGATATAGCGGGGCTTAGGCCCAAGACTTATGTGACATGATTACATGAACTAGCAGTTGTGTTATTTACGCGGGCCACCTTTGCCAACAATTTGTCTATATTACACAAGGACATGTACAACCTCATTTAATACATCGTCTGTTGAGATATTTCTAAGGGATATATATATAAGGGATAATCTCTTTGCGAAGAGTCTGTCCCTACATGACACTCTCGCATATTAATCTAGTACTCGACAAAAAGCACTCGGCAAAGCGCCAAACACTCGGCAAAGAGCCGGATTCGGGTAGTGATTGTCTCTTAACTATATTTATAATGTGACTTATTTTAAAGACACTTCATACTATCTTTTAGCTACCTCTTATACTTTCAATCTAGTACGCAGAGTTGTACATACCCAAAATTTGCTCTTCGTGAGTCTAGTGTGGGTAAACTAAATTAATTTTTCATATCCAAAACTAATTAAATTACTTTGTTTAATAGAGGAATGCTCGGACAAGAAAAGGATTCGGGGACTAAGGGAGAACGAATCCTCTAAAGATCGAATCCGGCCGTTAATTGCTGTCTCCAGCACTGAGAGATTCCCATATGTTTTGTTTATATATAAGATAGCACAACAAGGACGTACAGTGCATGAGCAGATGCCACAAGGAATAAAGATTAGCGTCAGTTTCCATGCATATGCATGCCAACCTCACAAATAAACAAACAAGGCCAAACAAATTATGAATCAAATCAAGGCAAGGCGTGTTGTTTCTCTGTCCCGCACAGTAGGAGAGGGGACGTACGCAGATGTGATCGTCCAACGGCTCAGATTTGCTCATGACCTCTATATAAGCCCACCAACGCTTAGGCTATCGTTGTACTCGAGCTACTTCACAAGCCTCGATGGCATGCTACGGGATGAATGAAGCCATGAAGAAGAAGAAGAAGATGCATGATTAAGAAAGGCGATCGAAGAGCTCCCTTCGATCCAATCCAGGAGGGGAAGTGGTCGGTTGCAGCTGCCGGTTCATGGATACCTCTCTGGTGCAGCAATGGCCGCTGCTCACCTCTGCACTTGCATGGGTGTGCATGACCCGGGAGATGAGCCCGCCATCATCTTTCCCTCGTGCTTGGATTGAAGGGAGCTCCTCTCTGTCTGTCTGTCTGTCTCTCTCTCTCCCTTTCCTTCCCGTGGCGGTCTACTGATAATTTCTCGTCATTTCTATCTCTTACTTGCAGTTGCATTGCAGACATGGATATGCATGCTATTGCCTCCCAAGCGCCGGGAAACTTTAATCTGGATAATTGGATTCATGCATAAATGAACCAGTATGTATATATATACGTGTGTATCACGTTTCAGGACAAGCCTGATGTACAATTTTGCTCTATCTTTTTACTGTTTCAATAACTTTTACAGATTGTTCGTTTCAATTAAATAAATAATTATATAACAAGTTTTTGCAACTTTTTCATTGTTTGGACATGTTCCTTTTTTTTACACTTTTTGCTTCAAGTAAATGAACCAAGAAGGCATTTGCAATAATTGAACAATTGAGATTTGGGTGTCGTAGTAATTGACAAACTAATTGACACCATCTTGTTTCCTTGGCCATCAACCAACGTACCATTATTATTAATATCTAAATATGAACCGGCGTACTGTATGTATACAATATGTCCGAACATGATGTGACTAGAGATGTCTAAATGGCCGCCCGGTCCGGCCCGGACCTGGTGAAGCCCGGCCCGTTTTGGACCTGACCCGCCAGGCACGGTTAGAAAATCGGGCCGGGCCTTCTAGGAACGTGGGCTCAATTTCCTGTCCGAGCCCGACCCGCATCGGGCCTAAAGGCCCGTTTAGCACGAAAAAACGGGCCGAAAAACGGGCTATGCGAACCGGTAAGCACGGTTTAGTGTAAAAAAGCGGGTTTAACGGGCTTAGAGGTAAACGGGTCGTGCCTAGTTTCTTGTTCGAGCCCGGCCCGCTTATTCGTGCCGGGCCGGCCCGGGCCCGCATAGAACCGGGCCGTGCCGGGCTCGGACCGGGCCCAAACAACGGGCTTCGTGCCGGACTCACGGGCCTCGTGCTTATTGGACATCTATAGATGTGACTATCGAGTCTATGGCATTGCAACGTCAGTCAGCGTGTTCGACGCGCCGTACGCCATTGTCCAGATGGCAACGGAAAATTTCTGTCGGAAAATAGCTTCTCATCCACATCCCTGCGACGAAAAAAAAAATTGTGAGATCCTCAAGAGCACTTGCGGTTGTCGGAGACATTTTTTACTCATCTCCATTTCCTGCAAAGATAAATCTTCAACAGATATCTCCGTCTCCATTTAAATTATAATTAGAGCATATGTCATTTATTATTAATACAAAACATTATCACTTATGCATATTGTTATATATAAGCAATCATTATATATACATCAAAATAAACATAATTGTACAATCAGTGATCTTTTAACATGTAATTATTTATTTTTATCATTAACTATTATATAAAACATCATCACATGGAGAACTTTTCCCCGTAGGAAGAGTTAAATTTCTCTTGCTATTTAAATTCAAAAATAAAAGAGAATTTAGCTCCTTCAGATATTCTTACTTCTAAGGACTAGTTTGGGAACTCTATTTTAATAAGGGATTTTAATTTTCCTAAGGGAAATTAGTTTATTTTTCTTTTGAAAAAATAAAAAAAAATAAGAAAATAGTGTTCCAAATCTAGCTCTAAATAGGTCTAATGGAGTAATTTCTCGCAGGAATCGGGGACGCATGCGCATTGCCACCTCCCCACTCCCTGCCTGAATTTTTTGCATTTTGGCCCTTCCTTGGAAAAAAATCACGTTTAGACTCTAGAAAATTTTAATGTCATTTTTGGACTCTTTGTTCGACGCCATAGCCTATGGCGCCGAGGTACGTGCTGCGCTGGCACGAACGGACGTCGTGGCGCCGACGTGGCACCGAGCTCGGCGCCATAGATTTTGACGTTGAGCTCAATTGTTTACACAAAACTTGTCTAGCTCAGTTGGTAGAGCGTAAGGTTTTTAACCTTGTGTTTGTGGGTTCAAGCCCCACGGTGGATGATTAATATTTTTTGTCTTTGTCACTGATTTGTTTTTTTTTGTTGTCCAGATTTTTCGTTTATGTCGCTGATTTATCTGTCTAGATTTATTTCTCATCCACATTTTTTTGTTTTTGTGACTGATTTGTTTATTCGTCTAGATTTTTTGTTTATCCGGCGAGCACAGCGGCTGTGTGCCACAGTGGCCTTAAGCCGTCAACTTCCTCTTTGTTTGCTCAGCTAACCACAATAAAAATCAAATGATAACACTCTTATTTCAATCATGACCACATAAAAAGAAGCACACATATTCATCTTTTTTCCTTCGCACTAAATAAAAGTATACTCCATTATATACTTGTCTCATGGATGATATATTTTAGAATTTACTGCATAAATTACTCCACTAGGTGATACCTAATTCCAGTCCCTCCATTTACCATGACATTTTTCAAACAAATTTAAGTTTTTCAAGTGGACAAAATACTTTGTGAGCTTGTGTCTGTGTGTAGGGGTACAGTCCCTCACTTTTATATTTAATTTACATACTACTAAACTAAACAGTATAGTTAATCCGCGGATTTAATTAACCTTTCTATGCTAATCTTCAAATTGCATTTCCAAAAGAATTTTAAACATTATAGTCCATTTGCGGTTCAGTTTGATTTTCCTAGGTATAGGTTAGCTGAGCAAACAAGGGAGGAAGTTGACGACTCGCGACCACTATGGCACACAACCGCTGTGCTCGCCGGATAAACAAAAAAATATAGACGAATAAACAAATTAGTCACAAAAACAAAAAAAATCTGTATGAGAAATAAATCTATACAGACAAATCAGCGACATAAACGAAAAATCTAGACAAAAAATAGATCAATGACAAAGACAAAAATATTAAAACGCCCACCGTGGGGCTCGAACCCACGACCACAAGGTTAAGAGCCTTGCGCTCTACCAACTGAGCTAGACGGGCTTTGTGTACACAATCGAGCTCGGCGCCAAGATCTATGGTGCCGAGCTTGGTGCCACATCGGCACCACGACGTCCGTTTGTGCCAGCGCAGCACGTACCTCGACGCCATAGCCTATAGCGCCGAGCAAATGATCCAAAAATGACATTAAAATATGTGATTTTTTTCCAAAAAAGGGCCAAAATACAAAAAAAAAAAATCGGACTCCCTGCTCACTAGCTGTCTCATCCCCGAGTGTCCACTCGATAAAACGACAAGGGCAAGGGCAGTACAGTGTCGCACACTCGCACTGAACTGAACTGAACTGACAACAGTAAAGATCACTGCCATTTCGTTCTATTTCCTTTCCTGAACAACGACGCTGGGTGAGGAAACGAACATGCCCAAGACAACGACGACTCTTTTCATCAAATCAACAAACAAAAAACAGCAATCTCCTGGTCGGCTTACGTGCTACTCGAGCTAACGTCAGTCTCGACCACCTCGTCGTCAAACAAGGTCTTGGACACGGCCCCGAGCGCGGCGGACCTCCTCGCCGCCACCTGTCTGGCGTCGTCGGACTCCGACCCGCTCATGTGCCTTTTGCCGGAGGTCACCGGCGTCTCGAGGACGACATCGGTGCACGCGGCCCGCCGCCGCTTCGCGCACGACCTGGACCGGGACCGCGGCACCCACGCGCACGGCTCTTTCCCCGGGTGCTTGAGCGCCCAGACGCGGCGCAGGTCGGGCACCCAGCTGGTGAAGGAGGAGAGCCGCCTCTGCCGGTCCCGCCGCTCCCGGGCCCTCGCCGTCAGCTTGTCGTGCCGGTCGTCGTCCTCGCGCTGCCGGCTGCTCCTGGCGTCCCGCTGCAGCAGGTGGAGCGCGGAGGCGCTCGCGCTGTCGGAGCCCCGCTGGCTGCGGCACCTGCCGTCGTCCTGGTTGCTGCTGCTGGGTAGAGAATCTGAGTAGTCAACTCCGTCGTCGTCATCAAATAAATCAAACTCCATCTCCCTGTAGATCTTCTTGATCACATCCTCCATGGAGTTGATGTACCTGAAAAGCATTTGGGAAGTGGGAGCAATTTATCCAAGTCACATACTCACATGTAACACAATCTGAACTGCAAACATTGCTCAGCCAGTCAGTTTTTATTGGTATCTCTGGCTACCTAGCTACTTGCAGTTGCAGAAGACATGTACAGATACCATTTTCCCCTAAATCATAAAACTTGATCCTGGCAAAGAAAGCAGTATAGAGCATGAATTTGTGTAACAAAAGTGTGTAATGCTTGCCCTGATACTACACTGTTTTTTAAAAAAAAACAAAAGCCAGATTTAAATTGCAACAACATGAAGTTGCATCTCCTGGCATAGGTACCAAGTTTAACCTTACACGCTTACAGCTACTATTCACATGGAATTTAATACTAACGTTAACAAAAGAAAGTACACTAAACAACAATGAGAGGAACTGAAAGCATAGAAACTAAGTCATACCTCGACTTTATGGTCTTTTCAGCATACTCAAGAATACCGTCAGACTGAAAAGAATCCCCTTGGAGATTGATGTCAATAAATTGCAGAAGCGAGCAGATGTCTTTTATCATTTTCTGTTTTGAACCTTCCTCTATGGCAGACCCGAGTTCAGATTTGATCATTTCCATTCTAAGCAAGATCTGCAGCTCATGCCTGGTACATGCTTGTTAAGGTGTACAAAACCACAAGAAATAATCTGTTAACAACATAGAATTGCAGATGATATGTCATCCAAAATAATTGCACAGGCAGAAGGGAAAGAATGAGATTATTTTTTTAAAAAAAAGGATACTCTCGGATTTTATAACATGTACTGTGTTTTGCAGTTTGTTCTGATGCAGCAGACGCTGAGTTACTTTCTCTGTACTTTGAGACCAGTTCCTTCGGTTTCCTCAGCAAGATATTGGAAAGCTCACAGGCAATCTTTGCACTAGAACCATCTTCCGCTTCATTGTGTTCAAAGTACCGCACTGCAATCTTTCCGTGTTTAACCAACATCGCATGGACGGACAAGTCAACCAAACGTTCAGCTAAACTCCCCAGATCAGCATCTTCAGAACAAAGACTTTGCTCAATCTTATGTGGGACAGCTCCCAGAAATGCTTCTAATTCTTCCATAGAAGAGAACATGGAACTCTCTTCACCCACTGATATGTCCACTTTACTGCAATCTGCTTCATCGACAGGTATGCCCACTTCACTGCAGCCTGCTACATCCACTAGTGCGTCTACTTTCTGGCAATCTGCTTCATCCAGCGAAAAATTGACAAGACTAGCTGAAGCATCTTCTTCTGAAACCAGAACTCTTGCTTCTGAATCATCCTTCGAGGGAAGACGCTGCTCTCCTTCTGTATGTATACTTGATAGAGTACTAAGACGTGACTGTTTCACCTGTTTCATCCAGCATTTCAGAAACCGCAACTTTTTGGATGTGGTGCCATACCTGCTGAAATATAGATCCTCCAAGTCCACCACCGGCATGCTTCCATCAGCACGTTTGCGAAGCATGTCACAGAAGGTACTCCAGGTGGTCACCTCAAGTAGCTTACCGACCAGCCTGCTTCTCCTCTTCTTATCACTCTGGACCTTTGTCTCATCAGATGCACCACAACTTGGCGTCTCGGAGGCTTTGGCAGACATGACATTCTTCTCAAGATGAAGTAAGGCACAGTTCATCGAGAAGGGCATGAGAACACCATCTACGGAGTTTCCATCTCCATCAGAAACTGAGACTACTGCACAATAGTTCCTTCTACTAAGGAACACCAAAATTAGCTGCCAAATTGGCTTGGCAACCCCTAATCGGTCCTTCTCGTCACCAAGGACCAATTCAAGAATCCGATGAGGAAAATACTCCTTATCTACAGCTTCTTCACCGTCAGCCTTGCTCCCCTCCCGTTGGAACCCTCGAACCACGGCAACATCCCCATCCATCAACCGCTCCCAATTCCCCGCCTCACACACCGACCTGACATGTATCCTGGACACGGCATTGCCGCTGGCCTGCTGCAACCGTGAGGAGCCAACCACCTCGACCTCACAGCCCTTGCAGACAAGTGGTTTGCCCTCCACATCCGCGATCTCCAACACCACCTCCCCTCGCCGTCCACCTTCCCCGCCGCCAAGTCCAACACCTCCCCACACGAGCGCCGGCGGTGCAACGGCCGACCCCAACGCGACCGCATCGGCGGTAGTGAACCACCAGCCCAGCTCGGTGACCGCCCTCCTGATCCCCTCACTGGCGGCGGCAGAGGCGGAGACGGAGGCGGATGGGACGACGACCCAGCACACCTGTAGACCAATCGCCGAGAGGCGGTCCCTGACAGGACCGAAAACCTTGCGGAATTTCTCGACGAAGCTGGCGTCGTCCCCGAACAGATCGAATTCCGTGACGGGCGTGAAGAGAGCCACCAGATTGGGCGGCGGATCGAAGCCGCGGCAGCGACGGCGGCGAGGGGGGTCGTGGTCCCAGGAGTAGTCGTGCTCAAGCTGGAGGAGAGATTTGGCGACTGACGAGGAGGCGGGGGCGCGCGGGTGCGCGGGGGTCGCCCGGAGCGCCAGGCAGCGGAGCGGGGCGAGGGACGCGAGGGTGGCCGGGTGGAGGTCGAAGGAGAGCGGGGTGGGGGCGGCCGGGAGCGGCCTAGGGAGGAGGGAGGAGGAGAGGATCGGGGAGAGGGAGGAGAAGAAGAGGCGCCCCGCGGAGAGGGACGCCGGGGACCGGCAGGCGGCGAGCAGGGAGGTGGCGGCGGGCAGGACTTCGGCGAGGTAGGAGGCGGCAGCGGGGGTGCTTGAGCTGGAAGTGGGGAGGAAGGTATCGAGGTCTAGGAGGAGGACTATACGGCGGGGCTCGCCAGCGCCGGCCGTCATGGCGGTGGCGGAGGGAGAGTGGTTAGGTGTCAGATCTGTGTGCGGGTTGCCTCTGTGTTTTTCTGGTGGAGATTGGGGAATTTCCATTCTTTTGGCGGGAAGGTTGAACGAGCCGGCAAAGAAGCGCGCGGCGCATGGAGTGACTCACTGCTTGGTGGGGCCAACTCAGGACCGTGGCCCCGTAGAAGTAGTGGGGCAGCCGGCGACCGGCGTCGAGGTCGAGCCGTCGAGGATCATGTGAATGCGAATGCTTGCCATGCTTGGTTAGCCAATTCCAATCGTTTAACAGCGCCCCCATTCGACTTTGGGATGTTTGTTTGGTGTTATAATATGTCTAGATTATGTAATCTAACAAATTTTGAACTATCGTTCACAATTTATTAATCTAGTAAATTATAACTTCAAACAAATGTGTCCTTTATACTATACTCTAATCACACTCAACACTGAGTGTTCCGAACAATATGTACAACAATGGTGGTACTTAGTGACAGTAACATGAGTATGTCTTGTCATAGTTGCTGATCTATATATGATATATGTGTCGATCGTGTCACGGTAGTGAGCATGTCATGCTATAGTGGTCGGTATAAGAATCTGTGCTACTGAGATTGATGTAGTTGGTCTGAAGTCATTGGCCCTAACAGGGTTGTTCACTTTTGGAATCATAGTGATGTAGGAACTATTGAGACTTTCTGAAAGTCGCCTAAAGGGGGGTGAATAGGGCGAAACTGAAATTTACAAATATAAACACAACTACAAGCCGGGGTTAGCGTTAGTAATAAAGAAACGAGTCCGCGAGAGAGGGCGCAAAACAAATCCCAAGTGAATAAGCGAGTGAGACACGGAGATTTGTTTTACCGAGGTTCGGTTCTTGCAAACCTACTCCCCGTTGAGGAGGCCACAAAGGCCGGGTCTCTTTCAACCCTTCCCTCTCTCAAACGATCCCACGGATCGAGTGAGCTTTCTCTTCTCAATCACTTGGAACACAAAGTTCCCACAAGGACCACCACAAGTTTGGTGTCTCTTGCCTCAATTACAAGTGAGTTTGATTGCAAGGAAAGGATCAAGAAAGAAGAAAGCAATCCAAGCGCAAGAGCTCGAAAGAACACAAGCAAATCACTCTCTCTAATCACTATGGCGTTGTGTGGAATTTGGAAGGGATTTGATCTCTTTGGTGTGTCTAGAATTGAATGCTAGAGCTCTTGTGGTAGTTGGGAAGTGGAAAACTTGGATGCAATGAATGGTGGGGTGGTTGGGGTATTTATAGCCCCAACCACCAAAAGTGGCCGTTGGGAGCCTGTCTGCTCGATGGCGCACCGGACAGTCCGGTGCACACCGGACATGTCCGGTGCCCCCGCCACGTCATCACTGTCGTTGGATTCTGACCGTTGGAACTTCTGACTTGTGGGCCCGCCTGGGTGTCCGGTGCACACCGGACATGCACTGTTCCTTGTCCGGTGTGCCAGTATGGGCGCGCCTGACTTCTGCGCGCGTTGCGCGCGCAATTAATGCGTTGCAGGTAGCCGTTGGCGCCGGGTAGCCGTTGCTCCGGAGTTGCACCGGACAGTCCGGTGCACACCGGACATGTCCGGTGAATTATAGCGGACTAGCCGTTGGAGATTCCTGAAGCTGGCGAGTTCCTGAGGCCGCTCTTCCTTGGCGCACCGGACACTGTCCGGTGTACACCGGACAGTCCGGTGAATTATAGCGCGAGTGCCTCTGGAAATTCCCGAAGGTGGCGAGTTTGAGTTGGAGTCCTCTGGTGCACCGGACATGTCCGGTGGTGCACCGGACACTGTCCGGTGGCACACCGGACAGTCCGGTGTGCCAGACCAGAGGTGCCTTCGGTTGGCCCTTTGCTCCTTTGTTGAATCCAAAACTTGATCTTTTTATTGGCTGAGTGTGAACCTTTAACACCTGTATAATCTATACCCTTGGGCAAACTAGTTAGTCCAATTATTTGTGTTGGGCAATTCAACCACCAAAATTATTTAGGAACTAGGTGTAAGCCTAATTCCCTTTCAATCTCCCCCTTTTTGGTGATTGATGCCAACACAAACCAAAGCAAATATAAAAGTGTATAATTGAACTAGTTTGCATAATGTAAGTGCAAAGGTTGCTTGGAATTGAGCCAATATAAATACTTACAAGATATGCATGGATTGTTTCTTTCTTATATAACATTTTGGACCACGTTTGCACCACATGTTTTGTTTTTGCAAATTCTTTTGTAAATCCTTTTCAAAGTTCTTTTACAAATAGTCAAAGGTGGTGAATAAGAGTTTTGCAAAGCATTTTCAAGATTTGAAATTTTCTCCCTCTGTTTCAAATGCTTTTCCTTAGACTAAACAAAACTCCCCCTAAATGAGATCCACCTCTTAGTGTTCAAGAGGGTTTTGATATACCATTTTTGAAATACTATTTTCTCCCCCTTTTGAACACAATAGGATACCAATTGAAAATATTCAACACTAAGTTTTTGAAATTGGTGGTGGTGCGGTCCTTTTGCTTTGGGCTCTTACTCTCTCCCCCTTTGGCATGAATCGCCAAAAACGGAATCATTAGAGCCCTCGAAGTGCGTTCTTCCCCTTTGGTCATAGATAAATGAGTTAAGATTATACCAAAGACGAAGTCCGGTCCTTTTGTTTTGGGCTCTTACTTTCTCCCCCAAAGACAAAGGGTGACTTTGGAGCGTCGGCGAAAGATGAGTTACGTAGTGGAAGCCTTTGTCTTCGCCGAAGACTCCAATTCCCTTTCAATACACCTATGACTTGGTTTGAAATAGACTTGAAAACACATTAGTCATAGCATATGAAAGAGACATGATCAAAGGTATATAGAAGAGCAATGTGTGCAATTTTAACAAAAGAAGTTCCTAGAATCAAGAATATTGAGCTCATGCCTAAGTTTGTTAAAAGATTGTTCATCAAGAGGCTTGGTAAAGATATCGGCTAATTGATCTTTAGTATTAATGTATGAAATCTCGATATCTCCCTTTTGTTGGTGATCCCTTAAAAAGTGATACCGAATGGCTATGTGCTTAGTGCGGCTATGCTCGACGGGATTGTCCGCCATTTTGATTGCACTCTCATTATCACATAGCAAAGGGACTTTGGTTAATTTGTAACCGTAGTCCCGCAGGGTTTGCCTCATCCAAAGCAATTGCGCGCAACAGTGGCCTGCGGCAATATACTCGGCTTCGGCGGTGGAAAGAGCGACCGAATTTTGCTTCTTTGAAGCCCAAGACACCAAGGATCTTCCCAAGAACTGGCAAGTCCCCGATGTGCTCTTCCTATTGATTTTACACCCCGCCCAATCGGCATCCGAATAACCAATTAAATCAAATGTGGATCCCCTAGGATACCAAAGCCCAAACTTAGGAGTATAAGCCAAATATCTCAAGATTCGTTTCACGGCCGTAAGGTGAGCTTCCTTAGGGTCGGCTTGGAATCTTGCACACATGCAAACGGAAAGCATAATATCCGATCGAGATGCACAAAGATAAAGTAATGAACCTATCATCGACCGATATACCTTTTGATCCACGGACTTACCTCCCGTGTCGAGGTCGAGATGCCCATTGGTTCCCATGGGTGTCTTGATGGGCTTGGCATCCTTCATCCCAAACTTGGTTAGAATGTCTTGAGTGTACTTCGTTTGGCTAATGAAGGTGCCCTCTTGGAGTTGTTTGAATTGGAATCCTAGAAAATACTTCAACTCCCCCATCATAGACATCTCGAATTTCTGTGTCATGATCCTACTAAACTCTTCACATGTAGACTCGTTAGTAGACCCAAATATAATATCATCAACATAAATTTGGCATACAAACAAGTCATTTTCAAGAGTTTTAGTAAAGAGAGTAGGATCGGCCTTTCCAACTTTGAAGCCATTAGCAATAAGGAAATCCCTAAGGCATTCATACCATGCTCTTGGGGCTTGCTTGAGCCCATAAAGCGCCTTAGAGAGCTTATAGACATGGTTAGGGTACTCACAGTCTTCAAAGCCGGGAGGTTGCTCAACATAGACCTCTTCCTTGATTGGTCCATTGAGGAAGGCACTTTTCACGTCCATTTGATAAAGCTTAAAGCCATGGTAAGTAGCATAGGCTAATAATATGCGAATTGACTCAAGCCTAGCTACGGGTGCATAAGTTTCACCGAAATCCAAACCTTCGACTTGGGAGTATCCTTTGG
The DNA here is from genome assembly GCF_902167145.1 of Zea mays. Lineage (NCBI taxonomy): Eukaryota > Viridiplantae > Streptophyta > Magnoliopsida > Poales > Poaceae > Zea > Zea mays. Next base: position 2,816,183 of record NC_050098.1, on the reverse strand, counting down.
CCACAAGTCGAGCTTTGTTCCTTGTCACCACACCATGCTCATCTTGCTTGTTGCGGAAGACCCATTTGGTCCCTACAACATTTTGGTTAGGACGTGGAACTAAATGCCATACCTCATTCCTAGTGAAGTTGTTGAGCTCCTCTTGCATCGCCACCACCCAATCCGAATCTTGTAGTGCTTCCTCTACCCTGTGTGGCTCAATAGAGGAAACAAACGAGTAATGTTCACAAAAATGTGCAACACGAGATCTAGTGGTTACCCCCTTATGAATGTCGCCGAGGATGGTGTCGACGGGGTGATCTCGTTGGATTGCTTGGTGGACTCTTGGGTGTGGCGGCATTGGTTCTTGCTCATCCTCCTTTTCTTGATCATTTGCATCTCCCCCTTGATCGTTGCCATCATCTTGAGGTGGCTCATCTTCTTGAACTTGTCCTTCATCAATTTGAGCCTCATCCTCATTTTGAGTTGGTGGAGATGCTTGCATGGAGGAGGACGGTTGATCTTGTGTATTTGAAGGCTCTTCGGATTCCTTAGGACACACATCCCCAATGGACATGTTCCTTAGCGCGATGCATGGAGCCTCTTCTTCATCTATCTCATCAAGATCAACTTGCTCTACTTGAGAGCCGTTAGTCTCATCAAACACAACGTCACATGAGACTTCAACTAGTCCAGTGGACTTGTTAAAGACCCTATATGCCCTTGTGTTTGAGTCATAACCAAGTAAAAACCTTCTACAGTCTTAGGAGCAAATTTAGATTTTCTACCCTTTTTAACAAGAATAAAGCATTTGCTACCAAAGACTCTAAAATATGAAATGTTGGGCTTTTTACCGGTTAGGAGTTCATATGATGTCTTCTTGAGGATTCGGTGAAGATATAACCGGTTGATGGCGTAGCAAGCGGTGTTGACCGCCTCGGCCCAAAACCGATCCGAAGTCTTGTACTCATCAAGCATGGTCCTTGCCATGTCCAATAGAGTTCTATTCTTCCTCTCCACTACACCATTTTGTTGTGGCGTGTAGGGAGAAGAGAACTCATGCTTGATGCCCTCCTCCTCAAGGAAGCCTTCGATTTGAGAGTTCTTGAACTCCGTTCCGTTGTCGCTTCTTATTTTCTTGATCCTTAAGCCGAACTCATTTTGAGCCCGTCTCAAGAATCCCTTTAAGGTCTCTTGGGTTTGAGATTTTTCCTGTAAGAAGAATACCCAAGTGAAGCGAGAATAATCATCCACAATAACTAGACAGTACTTACTCCCGCCGATGCTTATGTAAGCGATCGGGCCGAATAGATCCATGTGTAGGAGCTCCAGTGGCCTGTCGGTCGTCATGATGTTCTTGTGCGGATGATGGGTGCCAACTTGCTTCCCTGCCTGGCATGCGCTACAAATCCTGTCTTTCTCAAAATGAACATTTGTTAATCCTAAAATGTGTTCTCCCTTTAGAAGCTTGTGAAGATTCTTCATCCCAACATGGGCTAGTCGGCGATGCCAGAGCCAACCCATGTTAGTCTTAGCAATTAAGCAAGTGTCGAGTTCAGCTCTATCAAAATCTACCAAGTATAGCTGACCCTCTAACACTCCCTTAAAAGCTATTGAATCATCACTTCTTCTAAAGACAGTGACACCAATATCAGTAAAAAGACAGTTGTAGCCCATTTGACATAATTGAGATACAGAAAGCAAGTTGTAATCTAAAGAATCAACAAGAAAACATTGGAAATGGAATGGTCAGGAGATATAGCAATTTTTCCAAGACCTTTGACCAAACCTTGATTCCCATCCCCGAATGTAATAGCTCGTTGGGGATCTTGATTTTTCTCGTAGGAGGAGAACATCCTTTTCTCCCCTGTCATGTGGTTTGTGCACCCGCTGTCGAGTATCCAACTTGAGCCCCCGGATGCATAATCCTACAAAACAAGTTTAGTTCTTGACTTTAGGTACCCAAATGGTTTTGGGTCCTTTGGCATTAGACACAAGAACTTTGGGTACCCAAACACAAGTCTTTGACCCCTTGTGCTTGCCCCCAACATATTTGGCAACTACTTTGCCGGATTTGTTAGTTAATACATATGATGCATCAAAAGTTTTAAATGAAATGTCATGCTCATTTGATGCACTAGCAATTTTCTTCTTAGGCAACGTAGCACGGGTTGGTTGCCTAGAGCTAGATGTCTCACTCTTATACATAAAAGCATGGTTAGAACCAGAGTGAGACTTCCTAGAATGAATTTTCTTAATTTTGCTCTCAGGATAACCGGCAGGGTACAAAATGTAACCCTCGTTATCCTGAGGCATGGGAGTCTTACCCTTAACAAAGTTAGACAATCTTTTAGGAGAGGCACTAAGTTTGACATTGTCTCCCCTTTGGAAGCCAATGCCATCCTTGATGCCCGGGCGTCTCCCATTATAAAGCATGCTACGAGCAAATTTAAATTTCTCATTTTCTAAGTTGTGCTCGGCAATTTTAGCATCTAGTTTTGCTATATGATCATTTTGTTGTTTAATTAAAGCCATATGATCATGAATAGCATTAACATCAATATCTCTACATCTAGTACAAATAGTGACATGCTCAATGGTAGATGTAGATGGTTTGCAAGAATTAAGTTCAACAATCTTAGCATGAAGAATATCATTTTTATCTCTAAGATCGGAAATTGTAACTTTGCAAACATCAAGTTCTTTAGCCTTAGCAATTAAATTTTCATTTTCTACTCTAAGGCTAGCAAGAGAAATGTTTAATTCTTCAATCCTAGCAAACAAATCATCATTATTATCTCTAGGATTAGGTATTGAAACATTACAAACATGTGAATCAACCTTAGCATTTAAACTAGCATTTTCATTCCTAAGGTTGTCAATCATCTCACGGCAAGTGCTTAGCTCACTAGATAATTTTTCACATTTCTCAATTTCTAGAGCATAAGCATTTTTAACCTTAACATGTTTCTTGTTTTCTTTAATTAGACAATCCTCTTGGGAATCCAAAAGGTCATCCTTTTCATGAATAGCACTAATTAACTCATTTAGTTTTTCTTTTTGTTCCATGTTAAGATTGGCAAAAAGGGTACGCAAGTTATCCTCCTCATCACTAGCATTTTCATCACTAGAGGTTTCATATTTAGTGGAGGATCTTGATTTTACCTTCTTCCTTTTGCCGTCCTTTGCCATGAGGCACTTGTGGCCGACGTTGGGGAAGAGGAGTCCCTTGGTGACGGCGATGTTGGCGGCGTCCTCGTCGTCGGAGGAGTCGCTTGAACTTTCGTCGGAGTCCCACTCCCGACAAATATGGGCATCGCCGCCCTTCTTCTTGTAGTACCTCTTCTTCTCCTTTCTTCTCCCCTTCTTGTCGTCGCCTCGGTCACTGTCACTTGATATAGGACATTTAGCAATAAAATGACCGGGCTTACCACATTTGTAGCAAACCTTCTTGGAGCGGGACTTATAGTCTTTCCCTCTCCTTTGCTTGAGGATTTGGCGGAAGCTCTTGATGACGAGCGCCATTTCCTCATTGTCAAGCTTGGAGGCGTCTATTGGTTGTCAACTTGGTGTAGACTCCTCCTTATTTTCTTCCGTCGCCTTGAATGCGACGGGTTGAGCCTCGGATGTAGATGGATCATCAAGCTCGTTGATCTTCCTCGAGCCTTCGATCATGCACTCAAAACTTACAAAATGCCCGATTACTTCCTCGGGGGTCATTTTAGTATATCTTGGATTACCACGAATTAATTGAACTTGAGTAGGGTTAAGGAAAATAAGAGATCTTAGAATAACCTTAACCATTTCATGGTCATCCCACTTTACGCTCCCGAGGTTGCGCACTTGGTTCACCAAGGTCTTGAGCCGGTTGTACATGTGTTGTGGCTCCTCCCCTTTGCGAAGCCGGAACCGACCAAGCTCCCCCTCGATCGTTTCCCGCTTGGTGATCTTGGTGAGCTCGTCTCCCTCGTGCGCGGTTTTGAGCACATCCCAAACCTCCTTGGCGCTCTTCAACCCTTGCACTTTGTTATACTCCTCTCTACTTAAAGAGGCGAGGAGTATCGTTGTTGCTTGAGAGTTGAAGTGCTCGATTTGGGCCACCTCATCCTCATCATAATCCTTATCCCCTACGGATGGTACCTGTGCACCAAACTCAACAACATCCCATATACTTTTGTGGAGTGAGGTTAGATGGAATCGCATTAAATCACTCCACCTAGCATAATCTTCACCATCAAAAGTTGGTGGTTTGCCTAATGGGACGGAAAGTAAAGGTGCATGTTTAGAAATGCGAGGGTAGTGTAGGGGGATCTTACTAAACTTCTTACGCTCTTGGCGTTTAGAAGTTACGGAGGGCACATCGGAGTCGGAGGTCGATGTTGATGAAGTGTCGGTCTCGTAGTAGACCACTTTCCTCATCCTCTTTTGCTTGTTTCCGCTTCGATGCGGCTTGAGGGAAGAAGATTTTTCCTTCTTCTCTTTGTGGTGAGAAGAAGATTTCTTCTCCTTCCCTTTGTTGGAGGAGATATTCTTCTTCTCCTTCCTCTTGGTGCGGGACTCTTCCGATGAAGTGCTCCCGTGGCTTGTAGTGGGCTTTTCGCCGGTCTCCATCTCCTTCTTGCCGTGATCTCCTGACATCACTTCGAGCGGTTAGGCTCTAATGAAGCACCAGGCTTTGATACCAATTGAAAGTCGCCTAGAGGGGGGTGAATAGGGCGAAACTGAAATTTACAAATATAAACACAACTACAAGCCGGGGTTAGCGTTAGTAATAAAGAAACGAGTCCGCGAGAGAGGGCGCAAAACAAATCCCAAGTGAATAAGCGAGTGAGACACGAAGATTTGTTTTACCGAGGTTCGGTTCTTGCAAACCTACTCCCCGTTGAGGAGGCCACAAAGGCCAGGTCTCTTTCAACCCTTCCCTCTCTCAAACGATTCCACGGATCGAGTGAGCTTTCTCTTCTCAATCACTTGGAACACAAAGTTCCCACAAGGACCACCACAAGTTTGGTGTCTCTTGCCTCAATTACAAGTGAGTTTGATTGCAAGGAAAGGATCAAGAAAGAAGAAAGCAATCCAAGCGCAAGAGCTCGAAAGAACACAAGCAAATCACTCTCTCTAATCACTATGGCGTTGTGTGGAATTTGGAGAGGATTTGATCTCTTTGGTGTGTCTAGAATTGAATGCTAGAGCTCTTGTGGTAGTTGGGAAGTGGAAAACTTGGATGCAATGAATGGTGGGGTGGTTGGGGTATTTATAGCCCCAACCACCAAAAGTGGTCGTTGGGAGCCTGTCTGCTCGATGGCGCACCGGACAGTCCGGTGCACACCGGACATGTCCGGTGCCCCCGCCACGTCATCACTGTCGTTGGATTCTGACCGTTGGAACTTCTGACTTGTGGGCCCGCCTGGGTGTTCGGTGCACACCGGACATGCACTGTTCCTTGTCCGGTGTGCCAGTATGGGCGCGCCTGACTTCTGCGCGCGCTGCGCGCGCAATTAATGCGCTGCAAGTAGCCGTTGGCGCCGGGTAGCCGTTGCTCCGGAGTTGCACCGGACAGTCCGGTGCACACCGGACAGTCCGGTGCACACCGGACATGTCCGGTGAATTATAGCGGACTAGCCGTTGGAGATTCCCGAAGCTGGCGAGTTCCTGAGGCCGCTCTTCCTTGGCGCACCGGACACTGTCCGGTGTACACTGGACAGTCCGGTGAATTATAGCGCGAGTGCCTCTGGAAATTCCCGAAGGTGGCGAGTTTGAGTTGGAGTCCTCTGGTGCACCGGACATGTCCGGTGGTGCACCGGACACTGTCCGGTGGCACACCGGACAGTCCGGTGTGCCAGACCAGAGGTGCCTTCGGTTGGCCCTTTGCTCCTTTGTTGAATCCAAAACTTGATCTTTTTATTGGCTGAGTGTGAACCTTTAACACCTGTATAATATATACCCTTGGGCAAACTAGTTAGTCCAATTATTTGTGTTGGGCAATTCAACCACCAAAATTATTTAGGAACTAGGTGTAAGCCTAATTCCCTTTCAATTTCTAGGTCAGAGCATTGTCAAAGAAATCCTTGCAGAGATTGTAAAAGTCACTCTTAACAAGATGCCAATAGGATTTTAAAAAGTTCCATTGAAGCCATCGAGGTTGGGAACTTTATCAGCGTGTATATTCTGAATGATGTTATCAATTTCAGAAGGGGAGAAGGTCAGGACCAGGGAATCAAGGCCCTCCACATGCTGAACCAAGGTTTCAAGGTTGAAAAACATAGAGAAAGTGGCAGAGACTCCCATCCTTTCCTTGAAATCTTTCCAGAGACACACAACTTTTCCCCATGCCTAGAGATAGTGACTCCCTCATCATTAGTGAGGGCAGCAATTAGGTTATGTATGTATCTATTTGTTGCAGCTGCGAGGAAGAACTTAGTGCATTCATCCCCTAACTTAACCCATCGTTTCGTGTATCTCTATTTCCGATAAACATTATGGTATTTCAAGAGCTTGCTTGGCTAAATGTTTTTTATAAAGATCCTCATATTGCTTTCCTGGAGAAACAGAGTTCTTTGTTCCTCTAACTTGTCTAGAAAAAGAATGACTTCATTGCCGTTTTTAATTAGGCTTTTGAGGTTAGAGATAAATTTGCTCTATTTCTTAAGATCATATCTAAGATTTTTAAACTTCGCCACCATACGCGCAGCGCTAGAGGCTGCAACCACATGCTTGTTCCAAGCATCTGAAACCACGTCCAGGAATCTCGGGTGATCCATCTAATAATTCTCAAACCAAAAAATACATGCTTTGGAAATGGAGGTACCAATCTAGGCCACACGGGGGATATGGTCTGAAGTAGTCTTAGCCAGAGGGATAAGCAGAGTGTTGGGGAAACTGGTGATCTAATTCGCAGAGGTAAAACACTAGTCTAGTTGGACCAAGGGAGGGTCAGATTGCATATTACTCCACGTGAAATTTCTACCTTTCAAGGGGATCTCTAAAATTCCTAGATTGCTTATGATTGAATTGAAGAGGTTCATGTCAGGAAAGTTGCCCCTGGCTTGCCTCTTTCCGAAACTGAGCGATAGAAACTGAAGTCACCCATAAGCATCGGGTCATCCGAATAGGAGATATTAAGACTGCTTAGCCAGTGACATGCGAACACGCCTTGCAAGCGAAGGAAGTGTTTTGCATAGTGGCCCAACAAGCTTAGCTTGTCCAGATCCTGAGTAATCCGAGAAAAGATAGACAAAACAGGCACCAGGCTTAGGGTAGGTGAACTATTTGCGCCTGACCGAGCCAAAGAGTCAAATTCAAATTTGAAGATGAGGGCGAGATAGAGATAGTAGCACAACATTTGAATTTTCCACCTTGCACGAAACCGGGTTGAGCATTATCATTTAAAGAATAATCACTGATAAACTTCTCAAGCATCGATTTAGCACCAATTCTTCTCGACTGAGTAAAAGGTTGATGTTTCTTGATCGGTGAGTCTTGCACCAAATTCTTAGCAAACGAAACCAATCTTGAAGAATTAAGCTTAGAAGTACGGCCTTTGACAACAATCCACTGTCCTTCCTCCTCCTGACACCAAATTTCATATTCCCTTCTCCGGTTTGGACCGTCAAAACTCTCAGAGATGACGCGCAGCGCGAGCCCCATGAAGCCTATTTTCTTTGAGCCAACAGAGAAACAAAAGTGTCTTTCCGATTCTCCACTACATGCAAACATGTTGGAGATCCGCCGAGGACTAAGTGTAAATCAAAACTAACAACTTCAGTTGAGAGGCGGAAAGTGGAACAGCGGAAAACCGCAATCAACAGAAAAGAACTCGAGGGCGAAGAAGAAGCATGGTGCACCGAAGAGCCAAATCTCCTGAGAACCAAAAGTTTGAAAGCTTTACTAGCAGAGCGGTCTAAATCGTTGGCTAGGGTTTGCCACGATCATTTCATTCTACCTAAACGGAGAAGTCATCGAGCCGAAGCCCGAGAAGGGTCCTCACCATCACCTAGGTGGTGGTAGGGACCCACGAGGCTTGTGGAGCGTGGGACTAGACCGACGAGGACGTCGAGCAGGTCGCAGGAACATGGTGAGGGGCGACGAGGCAGCTGGCAGGGGCAGCAGCAGCGACGAGACCAGAAGCATTCTACCCAAACTTACTCATTAATAGATGCTTATATAATATCCTGAAAGGAAATAAACAAAGCCTAAATCAACCACATACCTAGGGTTCACCGAGAACGACTAAATTTGCTATAAATCTATCTGAAATTCTAGTGCGCCGATAGTAGCCAATTAGGATTTTTATCTATTCGACAGCACAGCAAAATAAATAACAGCCAGCGAGATCAACTCAACGAAAAAACATGATGCTATAACAGAAGTGGCATCGCAACACATCTCGATGCCTTATTGCAACAAACGATCGTCCCACAAATGAACACAGTTTATTTGCTCTGTGCAGGATTCAAAGGTATCCATAACCAGGAAAAAAGTATACACAAATAATAATCGAGGTCCAAAAGTGTGATAAATCACTATTGAGAGCTGCCAAAGTTTCTCCTCGACATCGTCAGGGTACCCCAAAGAGTACTGGGCCACGTTCTGCTTTCAAGAATTGGCTACGCAGCTACCTGCCCGAAAAGGCTCTGACGAATCTGTAAACATAAGAATGTCAAATAGAAGTTGTCATCAGACCATAGATGCGAGGGAAGATGCATGGTAAACTGGACAGAATTACTTCTGAAATCATAATGTCAAAGGAAACAGAAAAACGTGTGACTTACCTCTGGCAGCTTCTTTCTGAAAACTACCTGCAATCTAGCATCCAGTGTGTTTTCACAGACAATCTTTCCATCTCGGGAAGCTAGCACAACTCCACCGGAGCTACATTGGGAGGTACAACAGTGAGCATTCTGATGCACAACCTTAACATGCATTAAACATGATTAGATTCTTCTGATAACCGACAGGAACAGATCCCACATGCTTATTCCAGCTTCCAAAGAAGTGTTTCACTCAAATATGATTCTATAAAATAAGACATTTCCTACTATGCATATTGCAGTTACACCATAAGGAAAATTTTAGAGGCAACACTGGGAGGATAACACACGATCACACCATATAAAAGGTTCTATCAACAATGCCCTTCCCTTTAGACATTTATGGCAAAATAAAGATAGTATCAAAATAAGGAATCCAGTGAACACGAAATGCAGAGTTTGAACAAATGGCAGTAGACAGTACATAAAAGGAAATATTGGCTCATGATCCATGAAATAACTGCAAGCCTTACCATGAGGGGCCAGGTGCCTGATAATGACTGGGAGCAGATGGCAGATAGATTTGACGATCTACCACTATCTCAGGAGGATATACTTTTGCTTTATCTGCATACTCATTCCTTGCAGATTCCAAAACTAAATCAACAAGTTGAAGATCCTCCTTCCTGCAGCGGAGAAGCACAGCTGGTTCTTTCAGGCGCAGCAAACTCTGTTCAGATAAAACTTTGCGTTAACTGATGCTCAAATTACTGAAGAATGGAATAGAGGTTAGTGTGAAGCCATATCCAAGACACCCTACTCATGTACATTGAATGCATATACCTGTTATGTATGGCCAAGCCTATGTTAGGCGCAATAGAGCCAAGGCTGCCCAGGTGGGGCCCAAGGCCCAATAGCTAATAGATAAGCTCTATCTAGTTAGTTATACTTATCCAAAGATAGTAGATAAAGATCAGCTCTATCTAGATAGTTATACTTATCCAAAGTTAGTAGATAGACTTGAGATAGCTCTATATATAGATCTGTAAACTCTGGAATAAAGACAAGCAGAATTCCAATCTATTCTGGCTTCCCAGAGGGAGCCAGAGTCTCCTGTGATCTTCTCCCTGCGCACAACCCAGCCAGGATCACGACGGCGCCCCAGCGCCGCCACCCTGGTCCCACCAAATCCCCTCCCTACAATCTGCGCAATCTGCCCGGTAGAATCCGTAGTTCTACCAATCTGGTATCAGAGGACTCGACGATCATGAGTTCCTCCAAGTCGCCGTCACCGGGACAGCAGACGCCGCCGGCCTCAAGCCCGCCCGCAGCGCCGGTCGTCTCCCTGGCCGCGGTCCCTGCGTCGTCGGAGGCCATGGCGCTCGGCCCTCCCGGCGCGGCCATCAACCAGCAGGCCGCCCCCGCGCTCACACCGGCCCAGATCGCGGCGTCCTTGGCGGATCTCAGCCACGCCGTGCGCGATATGCAGATCACCATGAACGCCATGCTGACAGGCCACCTCCCCTTCCCCAATCCACAAGCCGCCAATCCACCCCAGCCGCTGCACCCGTCCCTGACAGCGCAGCCACCGCCGGCCGCACTGCCCCCACCCACGCAGCCACCTGCGCCACTCCCTCCACTCGCCCGGCAACCAATTTCTTACCAGTACGGCATGCCGATCGACCCCGGGCCGTCATCCACCGCATCACCAACCACAGCCCCCATCCATATGATCCGCTTCCCACCATCCCCATCCCCCATCCCATCTTGGGCGCAGGGCGCGCCTACAGTTTCACCACCAGTGTACTCTGAGGCACTCCCGCGACCGGCGCTCACGACTTCCTTACCCAGCAGCACCGTCGGTGGGCCTCCCGGGATGCTGTTAGGAGGCGGCGACGACCCCCTGTTCCCGGGTCGGGGGCCCTTGCGCCCTCACGTACCCGCAGCGACAGCAGCATGGTCACCGTACCACGGGCTACCTCAGGACGACAACGTGGAGACCGCAGCCTACGGGGGCGCTGAGGCGCGCGCGCCTCCACGCTACTACAAACTGGATTTTGCCACATATGATGGCTCCGAGGATCCGCTGAACTGGCTAAATCATTGTGAGCAGTTCTTCCGGGGGCAGCGCACGCCAGCCTCGGATCGCACGTGGCTGGCCTCGTACCATCTTAAGGGGCCGGCACAGACGTGGTATTATGCCCTGGAACAGGACGAGGGCATGCCGTCTTGGGATCGCTTCGCCGAGCTGTGTCGCCTTCGCTTCGGTCCAGCTGTGCGCGGTTCTCGCCTTGCGGAACTGGGACGCCTCCCCTTCCTGTCCACGGTCCAGGAGTACTCGGACCGCTTCCAGGCGTTGCTGTGTCGAGCTCGGGACGTCTCCCCCATGCAGAAGACGGAGCTATTCGTGGGCGGCCTTCCCGAGTACTTGCGGGTGGACGTTGAGCTGCGCGACCCGCAGGATCTACAAACTGCCATGTACCTGGCACGGGCGTTCGAACGGCGCGTGGCGGCCTGGCCCCCATTCCAGCAGCGCGGGTCGCGACCACCGCAACGGGCGCAGGGCTCGGGTCGCGTGACACCAGCACCGCCCGGGGCTCTACCGACCAGTACGACGACGCCAGGCGATAGTACGACTCCGACACGCCCGTTTCGCCGATTGTCCCCGGGCGAGCAGCAGGAGCGGCGCCGGCAGGGGCTCTGCTTCAACTGCGATGAACCCTACGTTCGGGGACACGTCTGCCAGCGGCTGTTCTACTTGGAGGTCGACGACTTCCTCGACGAGGCGTCCGGTGAGGGTGGGGTCGACCCCCTTGAGGAGTCGGCCGCCCCAGACGTCACGGGAGCCAACGCGTTGGTGGTCTCGTTACACGCGCTGGCGGGCATCCGGACGGACAAGACGCTGCTGCTACCAGTCACCATCAACGGCGAGCGACTACTCGCGCTCATGGACACAGGGTCAACCCACAACTTCCTCAACGCTGACACAATGAGCCGCCTCGGGTTAGCCATGGCGGGTGGCGAGCACCTTCGGGTCACGGTGGCCAACGGTGACCGCCTACCCTGCGCCGGCATCACCCGCGACGTCCCCGTCATCATCAACGACGAGTCCTTCTCCATCACGTGCGTTGGGATGCGCCTGGGCTGCTTCGACTTCATCCTCGGCGTGGACTTCCTGGAGACGCTGGGCACCATCCAGTGGAACTTCCGAGCACTGACCCTGTCGTTCCAGCGCCAGGGCCGGCGCATCCACTGGCAGGGTGTGCGGGCCACGCAACAGCCTGCCCCGCAGCAGCTGGTTGTGGCAGTCGTCGACACTGCCCAACAGCCCCTCATGGACGTCCTTTTGCAGCAACATGGCGCCATCTTCGACGAGCCCACGGGACTGCCCCCGGCCCGCCCCTACGACCATCGCATCCACCTGCTGCCCGGTACAGCTCCGGTGGCCGTACGACCGTACCGGTACGCACAGCTGCAGAAGGACGAGCTGGAGCGACAGTGTGAGGCCATGCTCACACAAGGCATCATACGACCCAGCACGTCGCCGTTCTCCGCTCCGGTGCTCTTGGTTCGCAAGGCGGACCGCTCGTGGCGTTTCTGCATCGACTACCGCGCCCTCAACGCCAAGACGTCCAAGGACAAGTTCCCGATCCCGGTGGTGGACGAGCTCCTCGACGAGCTCCATGGAGCCCGTTTCTTCTCCAAGCTGGACCTACGCTCAGGCTACCACCAGGTGCGGATGCACACCGATGACATCGCCAAGACGGCGTTCCGCACCCATCATGGCCACTATGAGTTCCTAGTCATGCCGTTCGGCCTCTCGAACGCGCCTGCTACGTTCCAGGCCCTAATGAACGACGTACTCCGCCCATATCTTCGGAAGTTTGTGCTTGTCTTCTTCGACGATATCCTGATCTACAGTGCATCATGGGCGGAGCACCTCCAGCATGTGGGCATCGTCCTCGAGACATTGCAGGCAAACCACCTCCACCTGAAGCGCTCCAAGTGTTCCTTCGGCGCCACATCAGTGGCCTATCTGGGCCATGTCATCTCCGAGGGCGGGGTCGCCATGGACGCCGACAAGGTCGCGGCAGTGGCCTCCTGGCCGCCCCCGCGGTCTGCACGAGGCCTCCGGGGCTTCTTGGGACTAGCAGGGTACTACCGGAAGTTCATCAAAGACTTCGGCCTCATCGCAGCCCCGCTGACACGTCTCTTGCGACGAGACGCGTTTGCCTGGGACGATGACGCGACAACAGCCTTCCACGCCCTAAAGCACGCCCTAACGACGGGTCCAGTGCTCCAGATGCCAGGCTTCGCCAAGCTCTTCGTCGTCGACTGTGACGCGTCAGGTGCAGGGTTCGGTGCTGTCCTTCATCAGGGCGCGGGACCTCTCGCCTACTTCAGCAAGCCATTTGCAGCCCGCCACCTTAAGTTGGCGGCCTACGAGAGGGAGCTCATCGGCCTCGTGCAGGCCGTCCGTCACTGGCGCCCGTACTTGTGGGGGCGCCACTTTTCTGTTCGGACTGACCACTACAGTCTCAAATTCTTGCTGGATCAGCGCTTGTCCACAGTTCCTCAACATCAGTGGACCAGCAAGTTGTTCGGTTTCGATTTCTCGGTGGAATACAGGCCGGGGCGCCTGAACACCGTGGCCGACGCCCTATCCCGCCGCGACTCGGAGGCTACCGTGGAGGACACGGCTATGGCAGCACTGGCCATCTCGGGCCCGACATTCTCCCTGCTGGACGACATCAGGGGGGCGCTGGCAGCTGCACCTGACGGGCAGCATCTCCTCCAGCAGCTGCGGGACGGCGTATTGGCTGCGCCATGGCGCCTCTTCGACGGGCTGCTCCTGCACGGCACACGCATCTTCGTGCCGAACTACGACGACCTGCGCCACCAGGTGCTGACACTGGCGCACTCGGCAGGTCATGAGGGCATCCAGAAAACCCTCCATCGACTACGGGCAGACTTCTACATGCCACATGATCGCGCGCTCGTCCAGGACTGGGTGCGCACCTGCACCACGTGCCAGCAAAACAAGACACTGGCGCAGCAGCCGGGCGGCCTCCTGCAACCCCTTGAGGTGCCGTCCCAGGTGTGGGCCGACATCTCCATGGACTTCATCGAGGGGCTGCCCAAGGTGGCAGGCAAGTCCGTCATCCTCACAGTGGTGGATCGCTTCTCCAAATACGCCCACTTCATCGCCCTCGGCCACCCCTACACCGCGTCGTCCGTAGCACGGGCATTCTTCGACGGCATCGTACGACTGCACGGGTTCCCGTTGTCTATTGTCAGTGACCGGGACCCCGTCTTCACCGGGCACGTGTGGCGCGACCTCTTCAGGATGGCGGGGGTGACACTAAAGATGAGCACCGCCTTCCACCCACAGACGGATGGACAATCGGAGGTGGTCAACAAAATTATTGCGATGTATCTTCGGTGTGTCACCGGCGATCGACCGCGGGCATGGGTGGATTGGCTGTCCTGGGCGGAGTATTGCTATAATACCTCCTACCACACAGCACTGCGTGCCACTCCCTTCGAGGTGGTCTATGGCAGATCCCCACCGTCCATGCTACCTTACACGCCAGGGACGACACGTACTGAGGCCGCAGACGACATGCTACGCTCCAGAGATGAGATGCTGGCCGAGGTGCGCCAGCGCCTTTTGCAGGCCCAGCAGCTCGCCAAGAAGTATTACGATGCCGGGCATCGGGAGGTCCAGTTCCAGGTGGGCGACTGGGTGTGGCTACGCCTGCTACACCGCACCTTTCAGTCCCTCCATCCACGCGCGAAGGGAAAGCTGGGACCTCGCTACGCAGGCCCTTTCCGTGTCCAGGAAAGGATTGGGTCGGTAGCCTACCGCCTGCAGTTGCCAGATGGTGCTCGCATCCATGATGTCTTCCACGTCAGCCTGCTGAAGCCGCATCGTGGGGATCCTCCTGCAACTCCGGGGACGCTTGACCCAGTGATGGATGGTCGGCTGCTTCCTGTGCCGGCCAAGGTGCTTCGCGCTCAACTTAGGCGGGGCGTGTGGCAGGTTCTCGTACAGTGGCGTGGACTGGCTGAAGATGACGCCACATGGGAAAAGCTTGAAGAGTTCCGTGTTGCTTACCCCAACTTACAGCTCGAGGACGAGCTGTTTGAGAAGGCGGGGAGAGATGTTATGTATGGCCAAGCCTATGTTAGGCGCAATAGGGCCAAGGCTGCCCAGGTGGGGCCCAAGGCCCAATAGCTAATAGATAAGCTCTATCTAGTTAGTTATACTTATCCAAAGATAGTAGATAAAGATCAGCTCTATCTAGATAGTTATACTTATCCAAAGTTAGTAGATAGACTTGAGATAGCTCTATATATAGATCTGTAAACTCTGGAATAAAGACAAGCAGAATTCCAATCTATTCTGGCTTCCCAGAGGGAGCCAGAGTCTCCTGTGATCTTCTCCCTGCGCACAACCCAGCCAGGATCACGACGGCGCCCCAACGCCGCCACCCTGGTCCCACCAAATCCCCTCCCTACAATCTGCGCAATCTGCCCGGTAGAATCCGTAGTTCTACCAATACCAAATCCAGCGTGAACCGCTACAATTACTTTACAAGTCCAATAAAAAAGTTGCACCAAAAGCATGATTAAAAAAAGCCATGACTTGAATATTTACCCAAACTCAAGCATGTCATTCTTCAGGGTGAGGAACAGAACCATGAACTTTTTTTATGGAAAACTGAATTGTCTTATATCATCTGAAATATCTAGTCAAAACAGCCAGTTTTCAGCAATATTCAGCTTGGTTGGATTGGTGTTATCTCCAGCAATGAGAACTCTAACAGACTGTCAGTCCATAGCAACCATGAAATGAGCTCAAAATGGAATACACAGCACAACAGAAATAACCTGTTTTTCTTACAACATTTGTTCTCTGCGTTCAGTTAAAACGAGCTATTGCTTGCAGGAGCTGCACCAAGTTCACGCTTCATATTCGCAGAGAAGAATGCAAACTATGTTCTGCTTACCTGAACAATAAGTGTCTTGAGGAGCTTCTTGTAAGTGGGGTGATCTCTACTTATGCACAGTAGCTCTTTCCTTGCTGACTCCAACATATCTGTTACCAAATCATCCTGAGCTTGAAGGACTTTAATTCTGGAAGCATTGAGCTGCATCGAGTAATCACTGCATAAGACCACACACAATAAGATCAGTGAATTGATATGTTTTACACAAAAGAAAAACAGTATGGTCATCAGCATATGGTAAAGTGGGGAAATATCCATAACGGCCTGTAGACAATAGTAGCTATGAAGTGTGACATAGGTAAAACAGAAACAAGTCACAAGAATGAGAATAAGAAATTAAGTTAGAACTGCTATTTACATTTTCTTCTTGATGCCAACTTGCTTCTCTTTCCGGTCATATTCCTGCCTGATCTTCTTCTTTTCAGCTTCCACCAGCTGCAACTTTTCTATTTGGAACTCCTGAGTGGTTTACATACACATGAGTTAATAGAAAAAGTGGTAGAGCTTTCGGATTTAAAAGCACACTAGGCCAAATCATGGCATCACTCAGTCCATGCTCTCCCGTGGTACAAGTGTCACCGTTGTCCATCCAACAGCAATGTGTGTGGACGAAATCTAACAGGAGCGAACAGAGTAGTTCGTTTAGGGTATTATTAATAACTGAACTTGCATGACACGGCTGCACTAGAAACAACCTTGTAAAAACTAGTCGTACGAGATGCAGGACAGGCGGGTGTCTCGTTTAGCAGCGCCACCGGAAAACAGGCAAGGAACTGGCAACGAATAGTCGAACACAATGTCGCAGTTGGTAATCCAGACGACGGCCGGCGACTCGAAGCCCCGCATCCCAACTTGAGCACCACAGCAGCATTGCCCAATCCCCGACCTAATCCGCTGGTCCCACTCCAACTACCCGCGGCGCATTGCGCGATCCTAACACGCCGGGCGAGATCCGAACCTGCGCGACCTGGATCCCAATTCCCACGAGATCCAGACTTGGAGACCCTCTAGAAGAGAACGCGCGCAAGGGGGAAGGGCGGAGGACACGGGTACCTCGGCGGCGGCGGCCTCGATCTCGGCGGCCTTCTCGACGGCCTCCTGGCGGATGAAGTTCGTCATCTGCTTCAGCTGCCGCGAGACGTCCACGTCCTCCATCTTCGCGGGCAAACCCTGCGCCTCTTTTCTCTGCCTGTTGTCAGGCGATCCCCGTGTCAGCGGGAGGCGGAGTTGCCGCAGCGGTGGGTTTTGTTTGTCTCAAGATCGTCGGAGGCGATGCCGATGCGTCGTGCCGATTCGTTTGATCTGGCCGACGCGGACTCTGGCGGAGAAGAGGTTTTGTTTGGGGGAAGCCGCTGGGATTTTATTCCCCCTCGAGTTTTCCTCGGTGGCTCGGGCCTCGGTGTATATATCTCCGACGCGTACACGGTACACGAGCTTGGACTAGCGGACCTGAGCTTGAAAAGGAGCCCAGCGTTAATGGGCTGGCCCTTAAATCAATTTCGGCCCAAAGAAACAGACACCATCTTCCTCTCCCCAGCAGCGTCTCTATCCCATCTACCATCTCACTTCTTACTTTAGGTATATCTAGTATCACATTTTCTATTTTAAACTTTATTATACACTACTAGGTGAGTGCCCGTGCGTTGCAACGAAAACATATAATAGTATAGATAACGTATATACATGTGTGTTATATTGCCAAAAGGACATGAGTTTGAAGTAAATTCTAAGCGAACAAATATGTGAGAAGAACAAGTACAAAATAACGAGCAAAGCTACACAAACTAAAACCTAGGTAAGTGGCCTGCTTGGAGAGGATGTTCTTGAGGGTGGCCTCCTTGGTGTGGCCCTTGAAGGGCGTGCGGCCGTAGACGAGCTCGTAGAGGAAGACGTCGAAGGCCCACCAGTCCACGCTGTTGCCGTGGCCACTCCCGCTCACGAGCTTCGGCGCGAGATGGAGAGTTTGCAGACCGAGATTTCTAGAGGCAGAACACGCGCATGTGGACACCTACACTGAGTACTTAATTAGTTGTAAATAAATCTATGTTGCTGATGTGAGAAAAAAATTAAGGATGATACATTTTCTTCTTTTCTAACATTTTGGAGTAGACATGAAGCAATCCGTGGTTGGACATCCTCACTCTCCTCAATTACCAATCTCATTATTATTGTTTCCATGCAACATGACAGCTTCTGAATGCCCAGAACTGAAATAAGACATAGTAAAGTTCAAAACTTGTAGAAATAATACAAAATACAACATACTTCTAAAACCAAGAGATCTGGCCTATTTAACAAATTTAGCAGCAGGACATAGTAAACCAAAGATTAAGAACAAAATAAAAAAGATTCATTTATCATTATTCAATAAAATATTGGGCGTCTTACGGAGCAATGACGAGTTTAGAATTGAAATTTCAACATTAGCAGTTAAGTAAGACTGGCAAAATTACACACATATAGTTTTAGTATCTAAATTGGAAACAAATAAGACCAAAAGTAGATTATGTGATTTCATTTAACAGATCCAAGGAAAAAATGGAGCCATCGAATGCTCATGTTACTTAATAAATCTTAGACATATAAACTATGCTAGACAAATTTAAATGAACTTGAGAATGTATCCAGGATATATATTAGCAAAAACAGTTTTAGTGCATCAAGAAATCCAGAAAGAAGA
Source organism: Zea mays (assembly GCF_902167145.1). Lineage (NCBI taxonomy): Eukaryota > Viridiplantae > Streptophyta > Magnoliopsida > Poales > Poaceae > Zea > Zea mays. The sequence continues at coordinate 2,797,761 of NC_050098.1, read as the reverse complement.
GAAATAGATGAAGGTGAGAATATTTAAGATAGTTCTTACTTAACGTAAATGGTAAATATTATTTTGATTGAGATAGAAAAGGCTTAGATTAAAAAACATTCAGGCATGGAAAACGTATGTGTGTCACGGACAGCCATATAAATGGATAGTGAAGATAATTACAGTTACAACTGTAAATGCTTTCAGACATTTCAGTATCAAATTTGAATATAGTGTACAGAACTAAAACATAACAGAACTAATAAGTTTGCTAGTTGAACAAATAAACACCTGAAGTACTGCCATTGGAATCTGAAAGCTAAATACAGAGAAACATATACAGCTACATGTCAAGGATTCCACAATTTGAAGTGATACATAAAAAATAATAAATGATACAATCATGTAACAGATAATAGAGGTTAAGGACACAACCTTGTATTTCAAGAAACTGAACATAAACTGTTATATTAATTCAATGGTAAAACTCTCAAAAGGGGGTGAGAAGGTTCCACTGATAAAGGAAAAGCCACTAACTACAATGGCTCATGTCTATTGTAGTTATATACTTATATTTATATACATGTGCTTGCAATATAGTGCAAACAGAGGCCAAACTGGATCAAGATAAAAGTCAGTGTACCTTGTCAAGATTTTGTATTGCTCATACATCCAGGATAACACTAAAGATATACAACAACATTAGTGATAAATTTTTTCACCTACCTACAACAATATCCCCTTGTAACCAAAATTATTACTCTGTTAGGAATCAACTGCAGCGATAAATGACAAAATCATATTAGCAGGTTTAGCCATTATGTTGTGATAGTCAGGAAGCTGTAGAGTTACAACATCCACCGGCTCCAGAAATGGCCATGCATCTTTATGAGAGGTGATCTGGAAGAATGAAAATCAAGAAGACTGAGTGCAAATGGAAAAGAGATGAATGGAAACTTTCATATGGCAAACCAATCACACACTTTCTGATTCTCCTATAATGATTGAATGAAATAACAGGAGGGGTGGAGCAGCGTTAGGTGTGAGCGGCATGGGGGAGGCGGGATGGACAGAGTGGGGAGGTGATCAATGCAATACCTTATCTTCTAAAACAATGAGTTACTCATGCATCAATTCTCTTTCACCTTCGTCAACAAATGACTGCAACCTGATATTTTTGAAGTGACAATAAAGTCCATTAAAATTCCAACTAAACTCCGAGCAAATAAACAAGTATAGACCAATAAGTTTATTTCAGGTAATAAAATATTCAACAATCAGTTATTCCTTGCCATTAGTCACGTACAAAAAATGAGTTGTAATCACATAACAAAAATAGAGTAGAAGTGACTGGTAAGGTTAACAGAACAATAAAAATAACTGGAACTCTGAACATAGATATTTCAGACAATGATCTATTCAAGAATCAATTATTCTTTGCAAACAATCACACAAGAAAACGAATCAAACCCTCTCTGTCATGCTCGAGGCCTTGGTCCCGCGCTTCAAGGCCAGTGCCCTCCTGCCAACCAGACTTCTTCAGCAGCTCAAACAGGTTCAACGACAGAACGCATCGTGGTACTGAATGCCAGAAACCTTTCTAGTTGTACCTGTACAATTTACTTAGAAGTACTGCATGCTTTAAGCCATTACCACGTATAGACTATAAAGTGAACTCGGGCCTAAATGTCAATATGGTGAACCTAGCTAAAGATCTAAAAGCATGCTACAGGAAAAGAAAGTGATCTATGTCTTGAAGCCGACTCACCTGTGCCATGCCTGGTGGAGTAGTGAGACCGAGCTCAACAAGCGTGGGGATGTCTCCGGGCTCGAGCACATTTGAAAGTGCATTCATCCCTTTTTGTGAGTTTTGGTGATTTGGATAACAACACATTTAAAGGTCTAACGAGTTTGCTAAGTGTTGAACAGGAAATTCAGTATGATGAACATACTTGAATAGTGTATAATGATCAGTGAACAAAGGTTCAACATGAGGTTAAATGACCAATGAGACAATGCAAATGGATATAATATGATCTCTATATTGGTTTGAATATATGGACAAGACCTGAGAAATCACTACATACATATGACCAGAATAGAGGACAAAGTGATTTAGAGGATTGGTCAAGCCAAAGAGAATAAGATATGAGGAATCGTGAATTGGCTTGACCATATTACTGTCAGTCCATATATGCTTCTATGAGAATCAAACTAGAGCTTGATTGATCTTGACAATTATATCTAGAAGACATTCAAGCAAGGTTCACAATATTGAAGAAATGATTCTCTCAATGGATGCTCAATTTGATGTGACTCGAGAATGGCTTGATAGGGTGAAGATAGCAAGGAAAGGGCTTCGAGGAACTAAGCGAAGGTGAAGGCCAAGCGACGGCTTGTAGACCGAGGTACCATGGCTAAGGTGAAGAAGAGAGTACTTGCACTAAGTCGATGAACTAATCAGCTATGAAGAGTTATAACATGTTGATGCATCAGTAAGGTGACTTGAAGCCATGATTTGAACTCATATAAGGTGATATGGTACAAGTCACAGGGTTTGATTTGAGTTTGCTTCAAAAGGTGAGACAAAGATGTTTGTGATCCTTATGAAGCAATGCCATGGAGAAATCACACAAGAGACACCAATGACTCAAGGAGTTTACTTCATTATATTTTATTTAACTTGAGTATAGGAATCGTCGTACTATAAAGGGGGATCCAAAAAGAAGGTTGGTGTTTGCCAAAGCTCAAACCTCTCTATTCAAAAGCTATTTTTGAAAAGCAAAAATCTCTTTAACGTTCTATGGTTGACCGTGGTTAGGGTTGAGAAACCTAGAGTGTTCTTGCTGAAAAGCAGCTGAACTTCTTCAACTGCAGCTGAGCTTTCCAGCTGAACTTGACTTCAGCTGAGTTGAGCTTCTTCAGCTGCAGCTGAGCTTTTCAGCTGAGCTGAACTTCAGCTGAGTTGAGCTTTCTCAACTTCAGCTGAACTCAACTTCAGCTGTGAACCTCTTTGACCATACACCAGCTGAACTTGCCTCCGGGCAGTTGAGCTGGGGTTTTCTCTCCTAAACTCTCTGGTCAAGACCAGTTGAACTGGTCCTGAGGGGCAGTTCAGCTGGTCTCTGACCCCTCTGACCTCTGACCAACAGTCTGCAAGTCAGACTGGCAAACAGGTCGCCAGAGGTGTCAGGGGCGGTTCAACCGCCCTGGGGGCGGTTCAACCGCCCTAGTCAACCCTGACCAGTCTGCAGGTCAGTCTGCGCGTCAGTCTGCCAGTCAGACTGGCAGACAGGCTGCCAGGCCTGCCAGGGGAGGCTCAACCGCCCTAGGGGGAGGCTCAACCGCCCTCAAACAGAAAAATCTGCCCAACGGCTAGTTTTGAGCTCCACCTATATATACTACCTCCTACCTCTCTCCCCATAGTAGTGAGCACGATTTGAACTCCATTTCTAACCCAAGAAACACCTCCCTCTCTCTCACACACATCTCTTGTCTCTCCCATTTCAAATCTTTGGAGAGGAATCTTTGAGTGAGCTTGAGAGCTGCGGTTTTTGTGCTCCATCTCTAAATCTCTCTTGCTCTTCTTCATTCGAGCTTTGGTACTACATCGAGTTCTTTGTGGATTCATTACTCTTGGAGCTTCTAGCTCCTAGACGACTAGGTGTCTCTTGTGAGTCTCCAAATCTTGTGGAAGACCACAAGAAAGTTTGTATTACCCGCTCGTTTGAGCAAAGATTATTGTGTGGGCTTGACCTTTGTGGTCGGCAAAGGGAGGATTAGGGTTGAAAGAGACCCGGCTCTTTGTGGGCGCCTCAACGAGGAAGTAGGGCACCTTTTGTGGTGTGACCGAACCTCGGGATAAATCTTGTGTATCTTGTGTTCTTGCTCATTGTGTTTGTTCATGTTATTCGTTCTCTCACCATTCCATGGAAGATTGTTTATATCTTTTTGGTGTGTGGATTTTGAGAAGTGCCCTTCTCAGATCTACTACTTTGAACCCTATGGATCATTTAGAACATCTCATTTCCAAAGTTAACTGAGTGAATTTCGAGATCAATTCAGTTTTACCGAGTTTGCTTCTAGTTTTTGTTGAAAAAGTTTTAACTTGCCTATTCACCCCCCCTCTAGGCAACTTTCAATTGGTATCAGAGGCTAATCCTCGTTCTAACGCTTAACCGCGTGAGGAAAGATCATGTCGGGGGGACTAAGAAACGAAAGTGCTTCTAAGCTTGAAAAAGTTGAGGTTGCCTCGACTTCATCTTTTGGTGCAGATGTTGATCCTAGGGCAATAGACCTTGCCATGAGAATTGCCGAAAGGATGTTCCTCAAAATGAAGGAAGATGAGGCGAAGAACATTATTGAAGAAGAAGAAAATGATCGATGGAGACCAAACGACGAATCCACCTCTTCACAAGGTTCGTCTTTCAAATCCACTTCTCATATGTGCTTTGTTGCTAATGAGAGTGACAGTGAAAGCGAAAGTGAGGATGAGGAGGAGCATGAAAGTGATAGTGAAGATGAGGATGATCTTCAAAAATTCTTCGCTCAACTAAGTAAGAAGAACCGGATGAGCTTGCTCAAACTCATGAAAAGAGCGGAAGAACAAAAGGAAATGCTTCATAAGCAAGAAGATATCCTCATCGAAAAAATCAAAGACTTGGAGAAGTTGACCAAAGAGCATGAGAAGCTAAAGTGCTTTCATGATGATTTGGTCCAAAGGTATGAAGACATTTCAATTGAGAAAATTAAAGCTATTAATCATTCATCATATATTGCTCAATTAGAAAATAAAAATGCTATGCTCAAGAACACAGTAGAAAAGCTAAACATTGAAAATATAGCTTTACAAGAAAAACATGATATGCTTGTATGCTCTCATAATAAATTTATGGATTCACATATCATGTTAGAAATGGCTCATGAGGTTGTGTTAACTAATTTGAAATCATACCAACCTCACATGTGCACATGTGTTGAAATTGAAACTATATTACCATGTGCTAACAATTGTTGTTATCAAGCAAGCCAATCTTCCATTGAGCTAGAAATTTCAGGAATTAGTGATATTTCTATCACACAAGAAAATAAAGAGCTCAAGGAAGAAGTTGGAATGCTAAGAAGGAGCTTAACTCGTTTGAAGGGAAAGTGTCATGCTCAACCTTCTCCAGATAACCATGATAATATGGTGAAAAAGCTTGAGAAGGGGACAACCGTAGCATGCACAAAACCCCTTCAAAAGAATACCAAGCTTTCCAAGAAAGTCATGAGCAAACATCAAGATAAGAAATCCAAAGCTCATGACAAGTGCCTCAACCACGTCTCCACATGCTCCACACAAGGTAACAAACAAGCCACTCTTCCAAATAAGAGAATATGCACTAGAAAGTGTTATCAATGTCATGAGAAGGGACATGAGATTAAGTCATGTCCCTACATAAAAGATAGTGGCTTAACTTTAGAAAGAAAGAGGCTCACTAACCATGTAGCAAACAAGAAGCAAGGCAAGAAGGAGTCTTGCAAAATTAAAAATCAGATTTGCTACACTTGCCGAAGAAAGGGACACCTATGCAAGGATTGTCCCATGAGTAAGTATCCTAAGTCTACCATGTCAATTCATTCATATTCGCTTAGGAGACCCAAAAATGACATTTGTGCTAGAAAGGTAATTAGTTCACCTAAAACTAGCACAAAGGCCATTTGGGTGCCTAAGTACTTGTTAGCTAACCTTGGTGGACCCATCCAAAGATGGGTACCAAAATGTACTTGATAAGTTTTGCAGGTACCCACAGATGATATGAAGCTTTGGGGTGCTTGAGCGGTTTAACTCAATTCTTATCTCAAGCTATCAATCTTACATTGTCTATCCTTTAAGATTGACCCAAAGATGAATTGAGTTGTTATATCACTAACTTCATATTCATCTCTAGCAAGAATTTGTGTTGTAGGGAATAAGGATTAACCTTTGTGGGAATCAAGCAAAAGGCCTACAACCAAGTGATATCCAAAGGATGGTAACAATTAATTCTTAAGTGCACATTGCTTTTAATTGGTATATTCCTTTGTGTCTTTTGTAGCCACATAGAAAAAATGAAGCACTTGAGAATGAACTTAAAAGATTTTACCTTGCTTTGGAAAGGATCTAATTATATGGTAGATTGCAAGTTCATATTTTTATATTATGATAATCTACATGCTTTAAATTGGTTGTATGTATCTTGTGGCATATTTCAAATTGAATATCATGTTATTGCCATAACCTAGACATAAAGAGGATTATCCCATGTTCTTAAATGAATAGAGTGCTAAGTAAGAAATTCAAATTCTTAAAGCACTTACCAAAAGGGAAATTCTCTATATGACTAGAGTTGTGAGACTAATGTTTTTGTCTAAGTGATTTATGTAGTTTCACAACATGAGAATGTGTTTCTCAAATGGAGTGTGCCATTCAATCTATGCGTACATTTTAAAATTTGAAATGAGGTTTATTGTGAAAAAATTATTTTAAAATTCATTCCAAGCTCAACTGGTTTGACCAGCTGAACTTTCTAGTTCAGCTGGGGAGACCAGCTGAACTTCTGAGTTGAACTTCAGCTCGGCTGGTATTCACCAGGAAACCCCCTGGCTAAAACCGGTTGAACCGGTGTCCAGGACCGGTTGAACCGGTCTCGTGCAGTCTGAGCCGCTGGCGCCCGTCAGTCTGACCGCGTCAGCCCCCTTTTTCAGTCATTTTTTGTCGCGTCAGGTCACCTTTTCATAAACCTGTGTTGTACCTTTTCAGCTTTATTTTTGCAGACTTTTACTATTTCATTTGGTATGTGACCAATAATTGTTCCTTTCAAGTGGCATTCTTTCAATTGGTAATAATCTATTTTATGAAGAAAAAAAATGTCAATATGAAAGTTAAATTCTTTTTGGCTTAAATTTGTAAATTGGTGCATAATATTAATTCACTCATCCATGTGCATTAATTTAAAAAGAATTTAATTTATGCCTTTATATCTCATAAATGATGGTTTGTTTGCCATTCATATATAGATATCATCGTTCATTAAATACTTCCTTGTACTACTAATACCTCTTTTCAAAGTGTTTTATCGACTAGTTTTAAAAGGAAAAGAGATAACAAAGAAGGAAGTCTCCACAAATGATGAAAAGAAGAATGCTAAAGTGACACCACCACAGATAGTAAGATCTGTCAAATTGGTATAACAAATGGTACATTTATATGGTGGTAAGTATTCTTAGGCATAAGTTAATTCATTGCAAATTTATCATGCCTTGAACAATATATGTAATGTACTCCTTATGAGTCTCTTAACTGAATTGAAAGTGCATGTGGTAAGTCATTCAAATACATGATGCACATATCTAGTGGGAGAACATTATATATCTTGTGTCGTAGAGAATAAGTTTCCCTTGAGTAAGTTATACTAAGACAATCCAAAATGGTAAATTTGTATCTCATTCATATGGATTGTAATCTTTGTTTTCTAAATAGCTACTCTTGATGCAGTTTAAAATTTCCTTATCGTTAAATCTAAAAGTGCATAAGAATTCTTTTTGTTGATATTCATCACATACATATGCACTAACATGGATATGATTTTAAACTGTAAAAAGTACAATTAGTGATCCATACTCTCTAAACTTTGGAAACCTACAAATTGATATCTCAGGAATCTACTTCAATCGGTATCCATATGCTTCACTAGGATTGGATCACTATGTTGTAAATTCTGTTGGATCTTTTATGGGCTTGGCCCATTTATTGAATAAACTCTATGGTGTGTAATGGTGGAGAATACCAATAGTACCACCTTGGAAGTCCAAGGGTCTTTTGCCTTGACTTATATGGTGGGATTTATTCCACTTAACTTGAGAAGTCAAGAAATGGACAAGGGCGTGCCACACGCGCGCGCGCGCGCCGCCGCCGCCGCCGCCGGCCGGGACGGGCGTGGCGTGGCGAGGCAGGCCGGCGGGCGGGCGGGCGGGCGGGCGGGCGGGCGTGCGTGCGTGCGTGCGTGCGTGGTGTGGTGTGGTGTGGTTGTGTTAATTTTTAGCACTCACTAACCGCGCACGTCAGCCGAGTGACCCTGTCCCTTCGTCTGCCGAGTGACCCTGTCTCTTCGTCAGCCAGCCGAGTGACCCTTCTCCTTCAGCTGCCGACTTATGGTGTGACTCGGCAAGAGCTGGCCGACTCATGGCATAACTCGGCTAGAGCTGGCCGACTCTTGGCGTGACTCGGCGACCTTTCTCCTTCAGCTTCCCTCTGCGAGAGGAGGTTAAATAGAGGAGCACCCCTGTCACTCGGTACACGCGAGAAAACACTTTCAGTCTCACATTCCAGCAGCCGAGTGAGGGTATTTCCATCTCGTGACTCTGCGCGCACAGAGAAGCGAGAGGGCAAGTGCCTCCGGAGCCCTTGCCGTTCGAGACCTTGCACGAGGGATCGGCAATTAGGTTTTTGGGGAGCGTCTACGCGACTGCCCAAAGTCTTCTTCCTGCTGACATGACAAGTGAAGTTGGACAAGGATCTAGATCCTCGGAGCGCATGGCAGGGTATGATCAATTCATCTCCTTACTGTTTTCCATTCTGCAAATTATATATATTCATACCTGCTGCTTTATTTATAGTCATAAATTTATCCAATCTGTTTTGTCGTATTATATCATGACGTGTCTGATGCCTGATCATACTAGTAATATGATAAATCTGTTTGTCTTAATTTTACAGTCATGCTGTTTATGTTGCTATCTGTTTATTTTCAGTTGTTCCATAAAAATACATGTTCCCTGTTTATTTGCTTATTATATTTATATGATTCATATGTTTCATGTTCTCTTGATCCATATTGTTATGGATATATTTGAGATAATGATTTCTATGATTAACAATATTTTATATGTCATCATCATAATGTTAATTTATGGAATTAAAATAATACGGAAAATGCCTATATTTCTAACATTCCAAAAACCTAATGTTAGGCATTTTTCTGTCAGAGGTTTTGCTGCTGTGCTAAAGCCTGATCCTTTTGATGGTAAAAACTTCTTGATATGGAAAGCTAAAATGGAATTGTGGCTAACTGCAATGTCTTGTTTTCATGCCGCTGAGGGCAAGCCTGCCAACTTACCTCCTGAGGATGAGGCTAAGTTTAAGGCTGAAGACAACCTCTTTCGAGGAGCAGTAATTAGCGCACTGGACACAAAATTCCAGAAAAGCTATATCATCCTTCCCACGGGGAAAGAGCTGTGGGATGCTCTTGTTGGAAAGTTTGGAGTTACTGACGCTGGTAGCGAGCTGTATCTCATGGAGCAGCTGTATGACTACAAGATGGTTGAGAACCGATCTGTAGTGGAACAGGCTCATGAGTTTCAGGCACTAGCTAAGGAACTCGAACTTTTTCCTTGTCCTTTGCCTGACAAGTTTGTGGCTGGCGGTATAATCGCTAAGTTGCCACCTTCTTGGAAGGACTTTGCTACCTCTCTCAAACATAAGAGACAAGAGTTCAATGTGGAAGAGCTCATTGGTACTCTTGATGTTGAGGAAAGGGCTAGAACAAAGGACAGTGGAAAAGGTGTTGAGACCTCTACTGCTAATGTGGTGCAGAAGAGAAACTTCCGCAAGTTTAACAAGAAGAAAAACCAGAACAAACAAGAGAATGCAAATAAGCCTGTTCATACAGCACAGTTTAAAAAGAAGAACAACAATAACAAGGGAAAGGGAGGATGCTTTGTCTGTGGCAGTGATCAACATTGGGCAAGAGAGTGCCCTGATCGCAAGTTCACTCAAGACAAGAAATCAGCTAATGTTGTAACCACTGAAACTGAAGGAGGAACATCTGGGTATGGTAATTCTTTACCATTTGTTCTTTCAGTCTGTAATTCACCTGAGTGGTGGATGGACAGTGGTGCAAACATTCATGTGTGTGCTGATGCCTCTATGTTCACTTCCTACCAGGTCGGGAGGTCTGGCGCCTTGTTGATGGGAAATGGGTCGCGTGCTCATGTTCTTGGTGTTGGTACGGTCATTCTGAAGTTTACTTCGGGAAAGACGGTGCCATTGAAGAGCGTGCAGCATGTGCCCTCTATCAAGAAGAATCTCGTTAGCGCTTCGATGCTATGTCGAGATGGATATAAAGTTGTTCTTGAGTCTAATAAATGTGTTGTGTCGAAACATGGTACCTTTGTTGGTAAAGGATATGATTGCGGAGGCTTGTTCCGCTTATCACTGCATGATGTGTGTAATAAACTGGTGAATTCTGTTAATTTTTCTGATGAGTCAGATTTATGGCATTCACGGTTTTGTCATGCAAGCTTTGGCTGTCTTATGCGGTTAGCAAATATAAATTTAATTCCTAAATTTAACTTGGTCAAAAAGTCTAAGTGCCATGTGTGTGTTGAATCAAAACAACCCCGCAAGCCTCATAAGGCTGCTGAGGCGAGGAGTTTGGCACCTCTAGAACTTGTTCATTCTGATCTGTGCGAGATGAATGGAATTTTGACCAAAGGTGGTAAAAGATACTTTCTCACTTTTATAGATGACTCCACTAGATTTTGTTATGTGTATCTCTTAAAAACAAAAGATGAAGCGTTCAATTATTTTAAGGCCTACAAAGCTGAAGTTGAGAACCAACTTGAGAGGAAAATAAAACGGTTAAGGTCTGATCGAGGTGGAGAATATTTCTCTAATGTGTTCGATGAGTTCTGCGTGGAACATGGTATTATTCATGAGAGGACACCGCCATTCTCACCACAATCCAATGGGATTGCTGAAAGGAAAAACCGCACTCTAACAGACTTGGTGAATGCCATGTTGAGTACAGCGGGATTATCCAAGGCATGGTGGGGTGAGGCGATTTTGACAACATGTCATGTCCTGAATAGAGTTCCAACAAAGAACAAAGAGATCACACCATTCGAGGAATGGGAAAAGAGAAGATTAAATCTCTCATATTTGCGCACTTGGGGTTGCTTGGCTAAAGTGAATGTACCAATCAACAAAAAGCGTAAACTTGGGCCTAAAACTGTTGATTGTGTATTCCTTGGGTACTCTTTTCACAGCACTGGGTATAGGTTCTTAATTATAAAATCTGATGTGCCTGATATGTATGTTGATACTATCATGGAATCAAGAGACGCAACATTTTTTGAGAATGAGTTTCCTATGAAGAATACACCTAGTGATATAAGTCATGAGACTATAATTCCCCATGAGCACGAACTGTCGATTCCTATAGATCATGCTGAGGATTCTCACGTGCACATCCCTGAGGAGGATGACACTATAGTCACTCGAAAGAGCAAGAGACAGAGGGTTGCAAAATCCTTTGGTAATGACTTTATAGTGTACCTTGTGGAAGACACACCAACTACCATTAGTGAGGCATATTCCTCTCCTGATGCTGACTTATGGAAGGAAGCAGTAAGGAGTGAGATGGAATCTATTATGTCTAATGGAACTTGGGAGGTCGTTGACCGTCCTTATGGTTGTCAACCTATAGGTTGCAAATGGATCTTCAAGAAAAAGCTTAGGCCTGATGGTACAATCGAGAGGTACAAGGCAAGGCTTGTGGCCAAAGGATATACCCAAAAGGAGGGTGAAGATTTCTTTGATACCTACTCACCAGTGGCTCGATTGACTACGATTCGCACATTAATAGCCGTGGCAGCCTCTTATGGTCTTATCATTCATCAGATGGATGTTAAGACAGCTTTCCTAAATGGAGAGTTGGATGAGGAGATCTATATGGATCAGCCAGAAGGGTTTATTGCGGATGGTCAAAAGAACAAGGTGTGCAGGTTGATAAAATCATTGTATGGCCTAAAACAAGCACCTAAGCAATGGCATGAAAAGTTTGATAATACTCTTACAGCAGCTGGCTTTGTTGTAAATGAATCTGACACGTGTGTATACTATCGGTATGGTGGGGGTGAGTCTGTTATGCTGTGTCTTTATGTTGATGACATTTTGATCTTTGGATCAAATCTCAATGTGATTGAGGAAGTTAAAAATCTTCTATCGAGCAATTTCGAGATGAAAGATTTGGGAGAGGCTGATGTCATTCTAAACATCAAGCTTGTTAGAGAAGCTGATGGTGGGGTAACTTTGTTACAATCCCATTATGTGGAAAAGGTATTGAGTCGCTTTGGTTTTAGTGACTGTGATCCTGCTCCAACACCTTATGACCCTAGTGTGCTATTAAGAAAGAATCGGAGAATAGCAAGGGATCAATTGACATACTCCCAGATCATTGGCTCGCTCATGTACCTTGCAAGTGCAACAAGGCCAGACATCTCTTATGCTGTGAGTAAGCTAAGTCGGTTTGTGTCGAAACCAGGAGATGATCACTGGCGTGCTCTTGAGAGAGTGTTGCGGTATTTGAAAGGTACTATGACATACGGTATTCATTATACCGGAAACCCAAAAGTGCTGGAAGGCTATTGTGATGCCAACTGGATTTCTGATGCTGATGAGCTTTATGCCACAAGCGGATATGTGTTTCTGTTTGGAGGTGGCGCTGTTTCCTGGAAGTCTTGCAAGCAGACTATCTTAACGAAGTCTACAATGGAAGCAGAACTCGCAGCATTAGACACTGCTGGGGCTGAGGCCGAGTGGCTTCGTGATTTCCTATTGGACTTACCGGTAGTTGAAAAACCGATACCGGCTATTTCCATGAACTGTGACAACCAAACGGTGATTACAAAGGTTAACAGTTCTAGGAATAACATGAAGTCTACAAGGCATGTTAAGAGGAGATTGAAATCTGTCAGAAAGTTGAAAAACTCCGGAGTTATAACTGTGGATTATGTCCACACATCGAATAATCTGGCAGATCAATTCACTAAGGGTCTGTCACGCAATGTGATAGAAAGTGCATCGAGGGAAATGGGTATGAGACCCATGTGAGATCTACTCTAGTGGTAACCTGCTCTATGTGATCGGAGATCCCGTGAAGTAGAGTGGAGAAACAAGCTAGGAGTAGATTGTGAGGAAAGATCCCTTCTTTAACTCATTTCTGATGCACATCTTTCCTATCTGTAAGGCAGGATGGTTTTTACCTTAATGTATTCCAAGAGTCTTATAAAGGTGAGATGTTGTCCTACAGAACATCTTCTGAGGAATACACCTATATGAGTCAGACTGCTAGTCACAGTCTATGGGACTTGGGTAATCCCTAAATACTCATGAAAGGCACTGAAGTGTGACTTATATGCTTCTAAACAGCGGGAATACCCTTTTGCAGCCTAGTATCAGCAAAGGATTTGAGTGAATCTTATTTCGCACAAAACTGTCAATTCAAGGCATAGTCCATTGTTCAGTTGTGATTGAGTGAAACTCTTATTCTAGATGGATGTTCAACTTAACAGTCTCCATCGAAACACTGGTATATCAAAGGATTGTGATTCTGATACTTCATCATTACAAACCCTAGAGTTTGGTGGGGATTATTGGATCTTTTATGGGCTTGGCCCATTTATTGAATAAACTCTATGGTGTGTAATGGTGGAGAATACCAATAGTACCACCTTGGAAGTCCAAGGGTCTTTTGCCTTGACTTATATGGTGGGATTTATTCCACTTAACTTGAGAAGTCAAGAAATGGACAAGGGCGTGCCACACACGCGCGCGCGCGCCGCCGCCGCCGCCGGCCGGGCCGGGACGGGCGTGGCGTGGCGTGGCGAGGCGAGGCGAGGCAGGCAGGCAGGCGAGCGGGCGGGCGTGGTGTGGTGTGGTTGTGTTAATTTTTAGCACTCACTAACCGCGCACGTCAGCCGAGTGACCCTGTCCCTTCGTCTGCCGAGTGACCCTGTCTCTTCGTCAGCCAGCCGAGTGACCCTTCTCCTTCAGCTGCCGACTTATGGCGTGACTCGGCAAGAGCTGGCCGACTCATGGCATAACTCGGCTAGAGCTGGCCGACTCTTGGCGTGACTCGGCGACCTTTCTCCTTCAGCTTCCCTCTGCGAGAGGAGGTTAAATAGAGGAGCACCCCTGTCACTCGGTACACGCGAGAAAACACTTTCAGTCTCACATTCCAGCAGCCGAGTGAGGGTATTTCCATCTCGTGACTCTGCGCGCACAGAGAAGCGAGAGGGCAGGTGCCTCCGGAGCCCTTGCCGTTCGAGACCTTGCACGAGGGATCGGCAATTAGGTTTTTGGGGAGCGTCTACGCGACTGCCCAAAGTCTTCTTCCTGCTGACATGACAAGTGAAGTTGGACAAGGATCTAGATCCTCGGAGCGCATGGCAGGGTATGATCAATTCATCTCCTTACTGTTTTCCATTCTGCAAATTATATATATTCATACCTGCTGCTTTATTTATAGTCATAAATTTATCCAATCTATTTTGTCGTATTATATCATGACGTGTCTGATGCCTGATCATACTAGTAATATGATAAATCTGTTTGTCTTAATTTTACAGTCATGTTGTTTATGTTGCTATCTGTTTATTTTCAGTTGTTCCATAAAAATACATGTTCCCTGTTTATTTGCTTATTATATTTATATGATTCATATGTTTCATGTTCTCTTGATCCATATTGTTATGGATATATTTGAGATAATGATTTCTATGATTAACAATATTTTATATGTCATCATCATAATGTTAATTTATGGAATTAAAATAATACGGAAAATGCCTATATTTCTAACAAATTCCATGCATAACTTGTCTTTATGATATGAATGCTTGTGCGACTAACCTTGATAAGCTAGGTGCACCCAAAGTCAAGGTAGGTTCATCATCAAGAAGGCAACACAACGATGTATTAATAAAAGGAGAAAAGGCTCCTACTCTTAACTCTAGTTTTTATCTTTGTGATTAAATATTGACTTGAAACCATGTAAGATGGTTGTCAAGTATATGTGGGTGCCTACACAAAGAGAAAGGCCACAATAAAGATTGTGTGGGTACTCAAGGCTCTTACTACTAATCTCAAAGGACCCAATTCAAATTGGGTACCAAGATATGCAGCTTAAACTTGTTTTGCAGGATCACGCCTTCAATGGATCAAGTTGGGTGCTCGATAATGAATGTATAAATCATGTTTGGAGATAGTAGCAAGGGTGGTAACAACTGAATCTCAAGTGCATATTATTTTCAAATCTTATCTTTTTTTGTGACTTATGTAGCCACTAAGGAAAAAGAAGCACTTGAGGATATACATCAGTTGTTGATTATGAAATAAAGGTCTAATTGGAAGATGAATGAATATTATCATATGGTGAACAATCCAAAATTATGTGACGTATTCTCTATCTAGTTAATTTGGATTTGACTCTTCTTTATTAGACACTAACCATAACATGGATTAAGTCAGCCCTTTAGACTTTATTGAATAACCATGCATATTATCCATATCATTCAAAATATATTGTGCTTAAGAGCTCAAGGGAAATTTAGTCCATATTATGATGTTTCTCTATTTTAGCAACTCGCTTGCCTTCCACATATAAAGGGTTGCTAAATAAGAAACTAGTACTTGTGCTACTAATGTCATCTCTTATGTTGAGTTTATCCATAGAAAATCTATGTTAAGAGATGGTGCTTGTTTTACATTGGATAAACCACAAGCTTAAAGGATACTATTCAACTAAAGTAAGATGAAGTTGATAAGAGGCCAAGGTATGAAAACTTCCTCTCCTTCAGTCGTTTTAGTATTCTATCCTTAGTGGGATGTTCCATAGTATAGGTTAATTTCCTTGCAATATAAAATGTTCAATAGTGCATATAACTTTGACATCAACTATATGTGTGCACTAATTTAAAGGAATTTAATCTATCTTTTTGGGTTTCAAGAATGATGATTCATTTTCCATCCACGTATAAGGATTATCATTTGTGAAACCCTCCCTTGTGTTTCTGATGCTCTCTTTTCTAAGTGTTTAAATAAGGTCCTTCCAAGTGCTTTCAAAATGGATTCAAAATCCACGGATATAAGAGTCTTGGTTGTTTCAATCATTGAGTTTCAATGGGTCTCATATCAAGTTTGATTGAACCAAGCCAAGATCAATGAAGTTCAAGATCGCCTGGTTGGATGAAATCATAAAGAGAAAAGAAATCACAATGATTCAAGAAGGGAGTTACACTTTTTGTCAACCTAATAATGAAGATGTGGTGACATATTTATATGATATCCTTCATTATGAGGTTGAGGTTCATATTAGCATGCTTTACCTTCCAAGATTTCAATTGATATACTGTTAGTTCTTAAACTTTTAATTGGTTTAATTTTCATCATCTATGTAAAGCATGTTATGTTAAACTAAGATATAGTGCAAACATCTCCTTTAACCTCACATTGTTAATGTGCATAAGTGTACTTTGTGTACTCTTGCATGCACAAATTGAGGGAGAGTTTAGCTTATATCTTGTGAGGCTAATGATTTCTTCAAGTTCATGTTTTGTAGTCTCACACCTTGGAGAACATCAAATGAGGATGAGTGGTTCCAAGGAAATGATCAAATATTTACCACATGTCACCCCATGGATTAGTTCTATTGGGGAATGATATGTGTTCTCTAGCATAAATTCAATTGTTTCATATATATTATGCCTTGACCAAGATATATGATGAACTCCTCTAAGAATCTTAATTGAATCAAGTGCATGTTACAAGTAATTCGAGTACTTGATGCATACATTTAGGGGGAGCTCATTCTATATCTTGTGTCCTTAAAGACTAACATTTTCTTTTAGTGAATTTGTGTAGTTCTTTGAAGAGAATGAGTTTCTCTTGATCGTTTAAAGAGAATAAGTTTCTCTTTGAAATGTCAAGCCTATCAAAAGCTAAGATAGAAATTCATGATTATAATGAAGACCATATGGCATGGAACAGAGTCTCAAATTAGAAAGGAATCTTCAAGCAAAGTCAATCGCTTCCACTGCAAATTTTGATGGGTATCAAAGATTCTTTGCTCCAATAAATGTATCTTCTATACATTTCATAAGAGAATGAGTTTCTCTTGTATATGCTACTCCAACGTCATCTAAAATTGGTAAATATGTATCACATCTTTTTGGATTACAAATATCTGAAGTAGCATAGCTTATAGATTCTCCTGTCTCGAACTTAATTGATTAAATAGTGCACATGTTTCTTATGTTGCATGATTATGTTCAATTGATACTCCGTTTATGCCAATGGTACTTTAAGTTGCAAATAAGTACTCTCAACAGATATCAATTGAATTCATATATATATATATGTGTGCACTAAAACTTGAGGAGAACTTAGTGTAATATGCTATTAGTGATCTATTTATCTATCAAATTGTATCAATTGGTGTTTTTCAATTGATATTTTTCATACATGATCACTAGTTGCATAATCCATACTTGTGCATTTTTCATGTTGCCTCTTGTTGTGATAAGAAAATGCTAGGTGACATCTAGACTCCAGGTATCAAGATTTATCTTTCAGTTAGTATGACAATCTTCATTTGATATCTTGGACCTATGTCACAATTATGCCAACAAGAGCTTGCAAATGAATTCTAAATCCAACACAAGTCTGGAAACCCCTTGAAAAGGTAAAACGCAAAGGTACATCACTTATTACACTTATCCATTACCTTTGTGCCATCTAAGGATCCCTTTCATGATAGTGTGTTCACATCTCGCTTAATCATAATTTCTATCCTTTATATTCTTTGTATCCTTTTTGGAGATTTATGACAAAGGGGGAGAAATTATGCATTAAAGCTTACCTTTAGTCTTATGTAACTAAGTGTTAGAAGACTTTTAAATGGGGGAGAAATAATTAACAAAAAGGGGAAGTCATAAGAAAAACATAAGATGAAGAAAGTTGATAAGTGCATTCCATGTCATGAGCATCACGTTTATTTTATG
The DNA here is from genome assembly GCF_902167145.1 of Zea mays. NCBI lineage: Eukaryota > Viridiplantae > Streptophyta > Magnoliopsida > Poales > Poaceae > Zea > Zea mays. The sequence goes on along the minus strand of NC_050098.1, from coordinate 2,779,920 downwards.
ACACACTGCACCCTATGAATAGTATGATATAAGTTGTCTATACTTTGACCTAAATATGTGCTTTTGGCATTTAAGTACAAAAGTGTTGTTTTCTGAAATGCACATACTTAGGGGGAGGAAACTATATCAAAGGATTCAAAATCTTATTTATCAAATCTTATGTAAGCTTTAAATGTGTTGTCATCAATCACCAAAAAGGGGGAGATTGAAAGTGCATTCATCCCTTTTTGTGAGTTTTGGTGATTTGGATAACAACACATTTAAAGGTCTAACGAGTTTGCTAAGTGTTGAACAGGAAATTCAGTATGATGAACATACTTGAATAGTGTATAATGATCAGTGAACAAAGGTTCAACACGAGGTTAAATGACCAATGAGACAATGCAAATGGATATAATATGATCTCTATATTGGTTTGAATATATGGACAAGACCTGAGAAATCACTACATACATATGACCAGAATAGAGGACAAAGTGATTTAGAGGATTGGTCAAGCCAAAGAGAATAAGATATGAGGAATCGTGAATTGGCTTGACCATATTACTGTCAGTCCATATATGCTTCTATGAGAATCAAACTAGAGCTTGATTGATCTTGACAATTATATCTAGAAGACATTCAAGCAAGGTTCACAATATTGAAGAAATGATTCTCTCAATGGATGCTCAATTTGATGTGACTCGAGAATGGCTTGATAGGGTGAAGATAGCAAGGAAAGGGCTTCGAGGAACTAAGCGAAGGTGAAGGCCAAGCGACGGCTTGTAGACCGAGGTACCATGGCTAAGGTGAAGAAGAGAGTACTTGCACTAAGTCGATGAACTAATCAGCTATGAAGAGTTATAACATGTTGATGCATCAGTAAGGTGACTTGAAGCCATGATTTGAACTCATATAAGGTGATATGGTACAAGTCACAGGGTTTGATTTGAGTTTGCTTCAAAAGGTGAGACAAAGATGTTTGTGATCCTTATGAAGCAATGCCATGGAGAAATCACACAAGAGACACCAATGACTCAAGGAGTTTACTTCATTATATTTTATTTAACTTGAGTATAGGAATCGTCGTACTATAAAGGGGGATCCAAAAAGAAGGTTGGTGTTTGCCAAAGCTCAAACCTCTCTATTCAAAAGCTATTTTTGAAAAGCAAAAATCTCTTTAACGTTCTATGGTTGACCGTGGTTAGGGTTGAGAAACCTAGAGTGTTCTTGCTGAAAAGCAGCTGAACTTCTTCAACTGCAGCTGAGCTTTCCAGCTGAACTTGACTTCAGCTGAGTTGAGCTTCTTCAGCTGCAGCTGAGCTTTTCAGCTGAGCTGAACTTCAGCTGAGTTGAGCTTTCTCAACTTCAGCTGAACTCAACTTCAGCTGTGAACCTCTTTGACCATACACCAGCTGAACTTGCCTCCGGGCAGTTGAGCTGGGGTTTTCTCTCCTAAACTCTCTGGTCAAGACCAGTTGAACTGGTCCTGAGGGGCAGTTCAGCTGGTCTCTGACCCCTCTGACCTCTGACCAACAGTCTGCAAGTCAGACTGGCAAACAGGTCGCCAGAGGTGTCAGGGGCGGTTCAACCGCCCTGGGGGCGGTTCAACCGCCCTAGTCAACCCTGACCAGTCTGCAGGTCAGTCTGCGCGTCAGTCTGCCAGTCAGACTGGCAGACAGGCTGCCAGGCCTGCCAGGGGAGGCTCAACCGCCCTAGGGGGAGGCTCAACCGCCCTCAAATAGAAAAATCTGCCCAACGGCTAGTTTTGAGCTCCACCTATATATACTACCTCCTACCTCTCTCCCCATAGTAGTGAGCACGATTTGAATTCCATTTCTAACCCAAGAAACACCTCCCTCTCTCTCACACACATCTCTTGCCTCTCCCATTTCAAATCTTTGGAGAGGAATCTTTGAGTGAGCTTGAGAGCTGCGGTTTTTGTGCTCCATCTCTAAATCTCTCTTGCTCTTCTTCATTCGAGCTTTGGTACTACATCGAGTTCTTTGTGGATTCATTACTCTTGGAGCTTCTAGCTCCTAGACGACTAGGTGTCTCTTGTGAGTCTCCAAATCTTGTGGAAGACCACAAGAAAGTTTGTATTACCCGCTCGTTTGAGCAAAGATTATTGTGTGGGCTTGACCTTTGTGGTCGGCAAAGGGAGGATTAGGGTTGAAAGAGACCCGGCTCTTTGTGGGCGCCTCAACGAGGAAGTAGGGCACCTTTTGTGGTGTGACCGAACCTCGGGATAAATCTTGTGTATCTTGTGTTCTTGCTCATTGTGTTTGTTCATGTTATTCGTTCTCTCACCATTCCGTGGAAGATTGTTTATATCTTTTTGGTGTGTGGATTTTGAGAAGTGCCCTTCTCAGATCTACTACTTTGAACCCTGTGGATCATTTAGAACATCTCATTTCCAAAGTTAACTGAGTGAATTTCGAGATCAATTCAGTTTTACCGAGTTTGCTTCTAGTTTTTGTTGAAAAAGTTTTAACTTGCCTATTCACCCCCCCCCCTCTAGGCAACTTTCAACATTCTTCATGGGCACGCACTTGACTTCACATTGATACCCTCCTTCTCCACAACCTTTTGCACCCTCTCCTCGGCGCGGACTTCGTCCCGTGATACCTCCCCGTGAATATAAGGAACCTACCTGGTTTAGAAATATCTGCTACCCTGTTTGCACAAGCCGTCGTTCTTGCTCCGGCCACCGAGCCGGTGGCCGTCTAGCTCCTCTGTATGGAGCGCGAGGCTAACAGCGCGGCGGTAGGTGGAGCGCGGGCTGAAATGCTAAACAACATTTGAAGATTTTAGTTGTGTGGTGAAAAGCAAAGGAAAAGCAAAGGAACATGTGTTGTTGCGAGGCTGAAATGCAAGGGCATGCAGCCACCATCTGCACCAACTTCAATCAATAAGCTTGACGTCTATGTGATCTCCAACATTAAAATCTTGCAGCAAATGCGGTGGATTGGGTTACTTAAACAAGATGGGAGGGAGGTAAGCAAATGAAACAAATTCAAGACATTTTGTCACATCCTTAGCCTTGGCCAATGTCAAGAACCCTAACCGGCCTTAGGCGCTAGAGGTGAGGCCGCAGGTGAAGACACGGTGTAACCCAAACCTTGCAGAACCTGTTTTTCCTCTCTTTTGCCCTCATTCGTTCGCTATCTGGAACATTGCGACGTGGTCTACTCATCCCCAAATTCTTCCAAGGCAGGCATCGTTGCAGCATTGTAGAGGTGAGGGGATGGGGATTCCTAGCGAAGGGACACTGGAGGGGTGGGGATGACACGGGCGTACCTTCCAGAAGGGCGATAGGCGATGCAAGAAAGTCTAGAGGTGGACGCAGCCGGTGCAGAGCTGGAGTGCCTCCTCCTCCGGCATCAGTTGCGTCACGACGACGTCCACGGCCGTGGGATTCTCACCACCAGTACTGGCCCGTGCATCCACCATGTCGCGCGAGGGGGAGGGGGTAGTATTCCTGACAGCGCGGCGACAGGGGGCGCTGCACACAGCTCCCTCGATGTCCTCCTCCTCCTTGGCGGGCTCGGCGGCGGGACGCATCGAGTCATCGTCGTCGTACTCGACATCTGCACAGGACTTGGTGGTGAGCGACGCGGGAGCCCAGAATACCTCCTTCTGTGGTGGCTCTTGCTGCTGCGCGGCATCGCCCTTCTTCTTCTTGAGGGACTCCTTCTTGAGGGATTCGAGCGTCATGAGCACGTTGCGGATGTCGAGCTTAACCTCCTCCGCCGCTCGTTCCCGCCTCCCCGCGCCCACCATGCTCCTCGACCATCGCGGTGGGACCCCGGCGAGGCAAGGAGACCCGAGCGAACGCCGGATCTGCAGAGACGATGGGGGCAGGGTTTGGGGGAAGGGCGGGGATCTGGCGGCGGATGCGAAGGCGGTTGTCGCGAGCGGAGGCGGAGGCACGAGGTGCAGGACAGGGTTTGGGGAAGGGCGGGGATCTCGCGGCGGACGGAGGGCGCGGGGATCGCGGGGGAGGGCGCAGCGTCGCGGCGGCGGAGGAGGCGCGGGCATCGCGGCGGCGGAGGCGAGGGCACGCGCGGGAATCGCGGGAGCGGGGCATGGGGAGGCGGAGGGAGCGCGACGGCAGAACCGTGCACCATCGTCGAATGTGCACGCCTACGATACAAACATAATAGTAGTCGATCTGTCTCATTCAGATCACAATACAACAGATTCCACGTCATTTTAGTTCCTACAACTGTATATAAAAGAACTCACCGTTGATGCCAATCTTTGTCTTCTCCCCACTCGAATATTCTACAGAGAAACAAAGGAAGAAGAAAATTACAAATCCACCGCAGGCTGCACAGCTCACATGAAACGTTTGGTCGGGGAGCACGACAGCTACTTACGTGGCACGGTAGGGGGCGCCTGCGTGGCTATCGCCCTCAGCGGCTCGAGGTTCCTCGCACTTCAATTCACAGTGAGTTAGACGGACAATAGCAATGCCTGAAACTACATTTCCAAGGCGACAGTGACTACAGCGTTGAAAGCAAGCACTTACGCCGAAGAGGAGGCCCTGACGTAGGGGAAGGCGCAGCCGAAGTGAGCTGAGCCAGTGCTCCTCACGCACGAGACCTACATATTTATAACATCAATATAATATTATTATTTTGTGTGATGCAAGCACAAAGTGAAGTAGTTAGTGAAAAGCATGAACACAAATCTTTAGCTGTGCTGTTTTAGAAATAGCACTCACAGTAAACTGTGCACGGACACCTCGTAGACTTTCTCGCTCAAATGACTGAGGGAACTGGATAGGAAATGATCTAGCACTCAAATATACGTGATCCTGGTATGTTTTCCTGATGGATGGATTATCCAACACATAGTGTTGTTTAACAAAATTTTGAATTTGTGACATGTCTAACAATACTTCAATTTTGCAAGTAAAAGATTGGTTGATTTTGTAAAAAATGAATCTGTCTACTCTAAACTCTAGTATCTGACACTTAGTGTTGGATGGCCGATGGCCTTTAAAACACTCAAATATGGTCAAATGGCAAAACCGAGTGTACAGAATAGATTTTACAAGACTATATATACAGTCACAAAAAAACACGAATTAACCAAATAATCTCTATGAAGCATGTACTGCCTACTTTTTCCAGGGAGATGGTTAAGGATCTCAAAAGATGAGCAGGAGCGACAGCTGAGGACGACTCACCGGCATCTCGCAGTGCTGATGAGTAGGGGAGGCAGACTATGAGGAATCGATGACGGGATCAGTGTTGCTTAGCATGACACTCACCGCTAGTCGTGCCTCTGGATCTAGTGAGAAAGAAGAACATAACTATTGTATCTAATGTTTTGCGGTAAATAAAAAACAAAATTTTGTTTCAGTAACAATTCCCACAAGAGGGGGGCTAAAAATAGTTGGTTATAAGTTATATAAAAAAGTTTTCTTACCATTACCCTGTCCTTGTTCAGAATTATCCTTCACCCTTGAACCCTGCAAGCAAATTATTTGTTTATTCCAGTTAGTATAAATTAGTATGAGGATGATCATATCTAACTTGAAGTCACTACAATAACCAAAAAAATGCAGGAAGGTAGGATGCACCCTTGAACCAATGTTTCCCGTGAGTTGAAGCCATCCAAATGCGGCGCGGCGATCTCGTGCGGGAGCAGCGCGCCCGCGGCGATCCGCTTCTTGCCGGACTTGACGTCGGCGAGGTAGGCGTTGAAGCGGTTGGTATAATACGCTCGCTTGTGTGTGTGTCATAGTAACCAGCGCAGGTTGTTTTCTCCTAATACATCTACTAAAGCAACACCACGTACAGCACACTGCACACTGTCTATCATAGTAACCAGTTTTCTCTTGCCTAGGAGGCTAGGATAACAAAAAAAGATCAATTTCTTAAAAATGTATTTGTTCAACCACGACATCTGAAGTAAGAAGTAGGAACTGTTCTCGTACTGCATTTACCCGGATTTAAAATGGTAATAAAGTACTGCAGCCATTGTTTGGCCCAGCATGGAACGAACCAGAATCGCACAGCACAACCCGATTTTCAGAGAGTTTGCCAGAAAGGAGCGGAACAAACATGGGGTCAGGACTCAGGAGGTTTAATTCAACTGAACCCCTAGCAAATTTCGAAAGTAAACCGGGTTCGGGCTTCCCTCTACTCCACGTACATGCAAAATTCACAGTAAACTGAACTGCTAATCCATCCAGGAAAGAAAGGCACACAAATCACTAAAGAATCGCATCACAATCACCCATTCCGATCTGCATGTATGAAATTTGTAGCACAAGCAAGGAGGGATCGGGTACACGAACGAACTCAACTCACCAGATTTCTTTTCTCGGCGAAGTAATCCGTCTCGGGTTTGGGCTACGGCGGTGCCTTGACGTGCTCCCCCGGCCATGAGTTGCTGGCTCCGTGACCACCATCTCCATCACCACCATTGCCTCCAGCTGGACCGAATCAGTGGTGGCCGCCTGTGGAGACGTGTGTTTCTTACCTGGGAAGGGATTGGGGATCGAAGGAAACAGAGTATGGGGAACGAAATCAGACATGCGTCCACGAGCGGAAATCTTCTGATGCTACTTGCAGCAGCTGGTCGTGGCGTACTGCCCTATCTCCATGGTTGGGCGGCAGGCACGGAGCGGGGGCATCGCGGGAGGTCGCGGGAGGGGGCACGGAGCCGGGGATCCGAGGCCGCCCCACCCACCGTCCTCGCCGATCCGCCATCAACGCCGATCCCGTCGATGGAAGGTGAGCGAGGAGCGTTGATGGCGGGGAGCAGAGATCGAGGAGCGTTGAGCTGCGACACCCTGTCAAAGAGAACCAGGAGGGCGCGGCGGGCGCGAGAGCGGCGGTGCCGAAGGCAGGAGGTGGGTTCGGCTCGAGGTGGCGACGCGGCAGTCGTGGGACTCGGCGCCCGTGGCACCGCCATCGCCGCCCCCACCTAGGAGCGCGCGAAGGCAGATCTGGACGAAGGCGGGTGGTGGGAGCGCGAACACCTGGGAGAGTGGGGATCGAGCTAGGGTTTTGCGTGTTGTTGAGGGAAAGACGAAGAGAGGGGGAGGCGTGAGGTTGAGAGAGGTTGGGCGATACGTGCCTGTCGTCCGCTCCCGCTCGCTCCTCGTCGCCGACCGGATCTAGCTGCTGTTGTGACCTCCTCCCCTCCCGCTTGTTGGCTGCCGCCGATCGGGTGGCCATGCCCGGCGCTCGTGGATGCGCAGCCCCATACCGACCGTGGTCCACGAGGTCGATGCTCCTCTTCTCGAAGGAGGTCCCAGCGGCGGCGAAGGAGGAGGACGATAGGGTCCTCAGAGGGAGCGGGACGCGAGATCCGGGCTGATGGATGGGATGAGACCGCGTGGGAGAGCTGGATCCCGCTGGTCCGAGCAGGTGTGCAGCGGCGGCGACATCATGGGAAGGAAAAAGGTCCGAGCAGCATGGGAAGGAAGACGACGACCGTGTGGCGAGGAGCAAGCGGGGCCGGGCCGAGGGATCTGGCGCGGTGGGGGAGGCTTGGATTGCGGCGACCGCCATGGATGGAAGGGTGCGGTGGGGAGGCGTGGATTGCGGCGGGGGAGCAATTGAGAGCGGCTGTGGCGTGGTGGGAGGACATCCGTGCGATGAAGAGTGGAGAGAGAGGATTGTGCGGCAGAACATGGTGCACGATTGTGAAGTCTACACTAAAGCCTTATAGAGTAGTAAAGATAATTACGCTATGCTAAGCATGTGTGAGATGAGCTGGCGAGCGGCGCTGCCTGTCGAGGAGGTGTTGTAGCTGTGTAATGTTTGTATTAATTAGCTTAAACAGAACCAAAAAGCCTTGCTCCAGGTTCTGAAATTCCTACGCTGTATTACGCGTGCTATGCCATATCGGGAACTATTTCGATGAGAACGATACATACAGTGTGCTCAAATTATGTCAGATAGACAGATACAACCATACACGCAGTTGCCCGAAGGTTCATCATTTGCGTTATACACAAAGCTCGCAGATCTTTATACACACAATACATACTAACATACATACATGAACGTGCACGAAAGGGAAACCCTGAGCAAGGAAAACACCCAAGAACGCCATCAGTCGTCAAGAGCATGCACCAGATGTCGCCGCTCAAGAACTCGATCACGCAGGACTGCAACGGGAAGCTTCAGAAGTAGTAGGGGAAGCGCGCCCTCATGGCCGGCGACGGGCAGGACTCCTGGCAGAGGGCGTCGAGCTTCCACCCAGGCAGGGCGACGCCGTCCACCGCGCGCCTCTCCTCACAGCTGCTGCGGCCGGCGGCCACCGAGGACGGAGTGCCCGGGCTTACGGGCTCCTTGCCTGCCGCCGCCTTTGCCGCGTCGACTGTGCCGTCGCCAGCCAACGGCCGTGCCGCCGGGACGATGGTCACCTCCGGCAGCCTGCTCTTCGCCTCCATCTGCTGCGGATCTGCCTTGAAGCCTGAAGAGGTCCCTGTGATATCTCTTCACTCTTCACAGTAACTTGATATGATAGCTCGCAGTTTATATTTACTTCCGCAACAAATGGAAAAGGCGATGGCGTTTGTCTCCTTCTATGCTACAGAGAAACGGATAAGATCAGAGCGGGTGGATATTTCTTTCCGGAGTTAGTGCTGACAGTGATGACTGATAGGTGCATCATGATTATCTTCCTCCTCCTGTTGTTTTTAAATAATTGTGGTTGGCCTACGTTATCCTCTTCCCGAGTCATTCTTGTAGAGTGGCCCCCATGTGTCAGCTATGTATGTGCACCCACCAAGGCACCAGGTAAATACACTGAAGAAGATAGCAATGCTGCAGAACACTCAGGTGTCAGCACTCAGCAGTCGAGACAGGGAATGACTACCATATTTTTAAGATGATGACAATACTCTCAAAGGCATGTTCTACGTACATGACTGCAGAAGAAATGGATGCTTAGCACATTTTCAGCAGCTTCATGGCTCTCGTGTTAATCAAAACAAATGAGAACAGGCAGATGTCCCCCCACCCCCTGAAGACCAAATATGAGCAACAATTAGTTCTTCTCCTGTTATCAATCTAGATTCTACGATGTACACTACACTATCAGAGATGGAACTACTACAAAAGACCTACAGTACATGGCTACATACACGACCACTTGTACAGCACAGACAACAAGCACGGCGTCGGACACAGACCTGGAGCCGGAAGCCATCAGAGGCCGAACAGGTTGTCGTTGGTGCCGAAGATGGATCCACCGAACTGTCTCGTGTTCAGGTCCCCGCCATCCAGCGCCGACGGGAACCTGTCGAGCCACTGGGTGAGGATGGGGCCGTCGGAGTCCTCCACCCACGCCGACGTCATGTCGACCGCGTCCAGCGCGATCGGGTCCGCGTCCGGCCTCCTCCTCGCCTTCGGCTCGGAGTGCAGCGTGAGGTTGTAGTGCACGTAGGCCTGGTCGGCCAGGGCCTCCTTGTCCAGCTTGTTGCGCTTCTCGTAGTGGTTCTGCAGGATCACGCCCCAGTCCCTCTGGAACGTCAGCGTGCTGCACACCTGGCTGGTTATTCTGACGGCGGCGCGTTGCAGCGACGGTGCTGAGTCGCCGTACTGCTCCCACCACATGCCTGAGCGCAAAAGCGATAGAAAAAAAAAATAATACAGTGAGAAATGCAGAGGTGCCAAAGTGCTTGAACGATGGTAAGGTTGTGCATGAAGTGCATCAAAGCTGAAAGGATTAGTGCTACAACAACAACAACAAAAATTGCAATAATGAGGTGGGCCTAACACCTCAAAGTGCTCCCAGATTCTGTGGAGTGAATCTGCAAAGCTTCTGACCCGCCCAGAGGAAGCCACGACTACGTTGGTCAATGGCTTTGACGGTGCCTTTCAGGAGTTGGACAGTGCTCATGATGTAGTTTAGGTGGCTATCTAAGACAAAGTTGATGAGGACTAGGCAGCCCATGGGGTTGAGGAGGGATGCTTGCCACCCAGCTAAGCATTTATCAGTTTTTGCGATAGTGGAGGAAAACAGATGGAGGCGGAGTTTGGTGGAGAGGGGCAAGCGAGGTAGGTCCGAGGGAAACCTTCTTGCCTGCAGCCCAGGGGGGTGGTGCATTGCCGAGTGTGGTCGTCGTCCATGTGCATGGGAACGACGACAGTTTTGTTGAAGTTGATCTTGAGACCTATTATAGAGCTGAACAGGTCGAGGGCTGATTTGAGGCAGGCTGCATCACTAAGGTGACCCGTAAGGAGAATGAGGATGTCGTTGGCGTATTGGAGGGTCGTGCAAGGTTGGTCGTTGGGAAGAGGATGTTTGATGTGGTCGTCATGTCTGATGATGCCTGCAGCACGCCAACCACAAGGAGAAATAGATATGGGGATAGAGGGTCACTTGACACGCAGGCCCCATTTACCAGGGAACCAGGGGCCAGGGTTGCCATTTACAATGACGGAGATTTTAGATGAATCGAGTAACATTCTGACCTAGGTCCTCTATTTACAATATTCTGATTCACTCCCACCATATAGTCAGACTTTCTATAGAGTTTATCATATGGTTTCACTTGAGAACCACTTTCAGCCACAAAATCACTTCTCAGAGAATCACTTCTAACAGAGACAATCAGTGGCAGCTCTACCAAACAGGCCCTTAGCCATATTTTGAAATGTAAAATCAAGCCCCAGTGAGATACCAAGAGAGAACTTCACATATAGGTGTTGGGGGCCTTCGGCTTCCGAAGGTCCTCAAAAACATGATTTAACAATGTTTCTGGAGTATAATGTGTGAACAGGTATCTTCGGACTTGAATCAGAAAGGGAGAAGCTCAAAAGATACGAAGGTTGACACAGTGCCGAAGCTGTGAAGCAGGAAAGCTTCGGCATGTTCGCAGAAAGGGGAACCGACTTAAAGATGAAAAGGCCATTTAGACCTCGATAGAATGCTATAGAATTATCACCAAATGTAAAGGGCATGTATGTAATTTTGTATGGGTTGTACCCCGTGCCTATAAATAGGTGAACAGTACCCCCGTACTGTTCACGCTAACTTGTCATTTGCTTTCGCATCACGCTTGTACTTTTGCCTTCCGCAGGACCGAAGGTACATTTGTGATTCAAAGTTATTTATATTCATTAGTACAAGTAGAGATAATTCTACGACAATATTTAATTGTTTATATTCCATGATTTATGTGAACGCTTCATTCTTCGTTGTTATGCTTACGAAGGTATGTCCTTCGTAACCTTCGTCCGAGATGCTTTATATCCCGAAGGGATATATCGTTATGGAGGACGAAGGGCCTTAACACTTAACATTTTTTGTGTTGCCTTGTTCTTAATTCTAAGCATTTGAGAACAAGTCCCCAACAATAGGCATATAGCAGCAATTATTTTGACTAGAAATCAACAGTACATTGCATATTATTATATTAACGATATAAATGGCCAGTGATACCAATGTACTGATTTTCTGTTGAAAAAAATGGCAACATCAACACATAAAAACAATCCAACAATGCTAGAACAATTTTGCAGCATTCATAACAATACCAGAACAGTACAGCAGACATAAGACACGATGCATACCTGGAGGGGTATTGTTGCGGGCCTCTTTAGCAATGTTCGAACCAAACAGCCCTTGTGCCTTGCGGAAAGCGTGCAACTGTGCGGTGATATCATGCCTCTGGTCAGGGGTCGTAAGAACCTTATCCAGGACCTGGTAGAACTCCTCCTTGATAGTGCGGAAGAACTTAACTTCCGGGTTGTACTGGATGCCCGGGCTCAGAAAGGCGGCAGCCGAGTGAAGAGGCGAGTGCAGCTCCGTCTGCCATCTCTGCTCCACTATGTCCAGAAACGACTTGCACTTCCCTTCGTCCATTATGTAGTACGTTCTGATAGAGTCCGTGACCTTCGTCATCGACTCGTATATGTAGCCGATGGCCTGCCTGCCTCCTGAGACGTCCCTCATGACCCTGAGCAGAGGTTCGGAGACGGCGGCTATCTCTTCGACCGCCCTCCAGAGCTCGTCGTCGTCCAGGATCTCGACGCACGGTATCGACCTGCTCGCGTACGACGAGGACGAAAACTCGGCGCTGTGGAACATCTGCTTCAGCTTCGGCCTGTGCCTCAGCAGGGACTTCAGCGTGAGGAAGTCCGACACGGACTTGGTGATCCCCGAGCAGACGAGCTCCTGCCCCGCCACGCACTTCCTCGCGAGATCGAGGACCCACCTGCTGTTGTAGATGAACCGCGTCACGGTCTGCGCCTGGCAGATGCACTGGTTCACCCAGTCGATCTTGGAGAAGTCGTCCAGCATGGCGTTGACGCAGAACGACGCGCAGGGGGACCAGAAGATGGCGCCGCCGTAGTTCTGCGCGACCAGCTTGTCCGTGCTGCCGTAGTTGATGTTCCTGTCGGCGATGATCTGGACCACGTTCTCCGGGCCCACCTCCTGGATCACCTCGTCGAAGAGGTCGTACAGGCCCCTGTGCGTCTTGAAGTGCGAGGAGGCGTCCACCGTCTTGAGGAAGAACGTGCCCATGGGAGACGCCACGGAGAAGTTGATCAGGGCTTTCAGCTTGTTGTCGGTCCACGAATCGGCCAGTATCGTGCAGCCGGTCGTCGCCCAGTCCTTCTCGATCTCCTTCGTCTTCTGCAGGATCTCGGACTTGAGCCTCTGCAGCCACTTGTCCCGCAGAACATCTGCTGGCGGCCCTCGGAATCCCGGACCGCCGAGCGCCTCGAGCATCTGCTGGTATGAGACCGAGTCGGCTATGCTGTAGTCCAACTTGTTCTCGAAAAAGAACTCAGCTATACATCGTTCTGTCTCCCATTCCGAAGCGGCGGCGGCGCGTGGCTTGTTGTTTGCCGCAGCAGCAGATGGTCTGGGCACCGGAGCGGACGCTTCCGGGGCGAGAAGCCGACTCTGTTCAGCGGCACGAGTAATAACAGCAGCAGGAGAGGCCACTCGCCCCGGAGAGGTAGACAGGGACGGAGGAGCCTCCGGCGCCCACTTCGCCGGGGCAGCAGCCGACGACAGGTCGGCGACGCGCTGCCTCTTGAGGAGCTGGAACTCCTTGTACTCTTCCTTGGCCGAGATGACGGCCTTCACCCTGTCGACGACGTCTTCCTTCACCTTGGTGCAGGGGTTCACCCCTTTGCTGGGGATCTGGGACAGGTGGAACTTGAGCCTGCTGATGCCGCCGTTGAGGACCTTGTGGCAGAACCTGCACCGGACCTTGTTCCCATCCAGCTTGTCGCAGTACTCCCAGCAGGCGTCTCTCTCACGCACTGGGGCGGTGGCACCGTGAGCGAACAGGGAACGCAGCACGTTAGCATTGGTGTGGAAGTTTTGGGGTTTATATATGGTGCAATCGGAGCAGGGAAATTACTTTGTGGTGCAGCAGCAGGGCTTCGGATTGGTGTCTGAAAACGAATAGATATGTTAGTTTCCACGTAAAAATTAAAAAATTTATGTACATTGAAACTAACACTCCCGCTCAATTTTTTTTTTTAATATTTAGAGAGGAAAGGGGATGTTTGAATGCACTAGACTAAGAGCATCTCCAACAACATGACCTATAAAAATGCCTTATAATTTAAAAATAAGTAAATTTTATACAATTTAGGGCACCAACAAAACACCCCGCTCCAACAGTAAAGCCCTAAATCTAGATTATAGGGCAGCCCACTACGGTGTAGTATATTTGAGACATTTGAGAGGGTGCCCTATAGTTTTTTGACAAAATTTATTGAATTGAGGCACTGTTGGAGTGGTTTTTCCTGTGTAGAGCCCTATATTTCGATTTGAGACATTGTTGGAGATGCTCTAATAGTTAGTTAGCTAGAAAATTGCTAGTGAAATTAGCTAGCTAACAAATAGCCGGCTAACTAGTAGATATTTACTAAAAATAGTTAATAGCTAAAATATTAGCTAGAGTGTTTGGATGTCTCTAGCTAATTTTATCCATTAACTATTAACTCTAGTGCATTCAAATATCCCTAACTCTCACTAAAGACAACCTTCTGAAATGAAGGTGGAAGAGAAATTTGAAGTGTAGTTTTTTAATCAAAATTGGAGCATTCAACACATTTTTTTGAATTGTCACGTTGCTAGAAACATATGGAAAATCATTCTCTTTGCCTTTCATATAGACAACCCTTCTAATATTAATGATATTATGAGGGGCCGGGAATCCAACAAATAGCCTACACATAAAAAAATTTAATTGAAGTGGTAGCAATGTTTTAATCCATTTGGCTTTGCTCCAATGATGTGGTTTCTAATCATGAACCCATACCGTCAATTCTATAGGTTATTTTTAGGAGGAACGTATTGGTTTTAATTTTGGAGAATGTTGCGGAAAGAAGAATCACACTAAAAAAATCCTCAATATGTGCCGATCCTTAGAGATGGTAGCTATGAAGATTTTTACAAATCATGGTTGGCGATCTATGCTAGAATTAAGGCTGCTTAAATTGTTTAATGTCCCAAACATTTAAATGCTTTACCCTTTCCTAGCTGTTTAGGAAGTTGTAAGTAATGTACTTGTAAGGCTGAATGCATGAAAATGGGCTGGAACTTGTTTCCATTATTAAAAAAAAGGGGAAATTGGAGTTACGAGCTGCCTTGGAAGCAAATGTATCACAGTTCACAGCGTGTGTTGAGTTTCTAGGGTCCTGCGGCATTTGGCAGGCAGTGAGTTAAGTCGGTTCAAAGAAACGAGGCTCCGCTTGGCTTGAGCTGCCCCCTTCCCAAACAAATCCCAAGTGAGAACCAGCCACGAGCTGGCCGGCGCTGGTGGATCGGACCTACATCTTTCGACTTTCGGGCAGAGCAGCAAGACGGAGCGGCGATTGATTCGTCGCCGTTCCCCTTCAAACCAACCCCCATCCCTACCCGCAAACAAACCGCGCGGATTTGAGCTCCCCGTCACGACGAGGAGCATAGAGAGTTTAGTCCAGAGATGCTCAGGCAGCTCAGCGTCCGAACCTCATGGAAGACGGTTTCCAATTGGATCTCAAGCAACTGCCCCCCCTAAAGATTCGCGAGAAGCAACCCGCGCGCGAGATCTGGAAGGTCTCGAGCTCTGGAAAACGTGGGAGGAGAGGAGAGGACACGAGCAGGAGGTGGTGCTGACCTGAGCCGCCCCCCGAGCTGAGGCGAGCAGAGCTTTATTTCGGGGAGGAAGCGAAGGAATGGGGGTGGTTCCTTTTTCTTCTCTTCTCCCCAATTTATCGCCAAGCACTTGTGGGTGTGGGGGTCGGTGGCCGGCTAGCCGGCGTCGCGAGCGGAGTCGTGGCGTGGGAGGCTGAGGCCTGCTGCTGGGGAGAAGACCGAAGACGGGTGCGCGAGATGCCACGATATGATGGACAAGACACGCGCGCGGACACGCCTTTCTATTCTTTGCTTTCCCCTTCGGCAACTGCGAGACAGTGAGAGGCGTCTTCCTCTCGTACGAAAAAAAAATTAGGGAGGGAGATTTCGTGAGGCAGGCGGCAGGCGCTAACACACTGGGCCGGCCCACCGAGCCGGGACGACCGGTCCCGCGCGCCAGAGAGACGTCGGTCGGTTGGTTTAGCTGCACGCTTCGTCGCTTCCTCTCGCCCTCTGGCTGCCTCCACCCGATCACGGATGGAATGGAACTAGTATACCGTGGAAGCAAGCAGGAGGGAGAGGAAGACGAGGCGAGCGAGATGCTTAGTTCGAGGTCTATCGATGGTTGAAGCCGGTGGATCTGGTGCCGTGGGCGATGCCGGGCACGCTGCACCCGGCGTGACTGACGTCGGGCGCGTCGGGCACACTGGACGAGCCGAAGGCGTTCGGCGAAATGCCTCTCCCCGAGAGCGCGCTGTGTACCTGATCCTCTTGGCTCTGTGAGAACCCTGTCGTCGTCGACGAGGTAACAGGTAATGCCGGACTCCTCATGTCACATGTCAGTTGCGTCCTTGTGGTTTAGCTGGATAGAGACTTGGTTTTGACAAAAGTTACTAGAAAACGGATGCACAACAGATCGGCGTCATGTTGACTGCAAACAGGATTTTGATTATTCTGTTTATCTGTTTACTTATTATAAACATCGACCTCAGTCCACCATCCAATAACCGAACTTGGTACCGTGTCATAGTAGGGTCCATATGCCCGGCCAACCTTGTTGGACTTGGACCTGGACAATAGGGCATTGCGACTAGCGCTCTTGAGCCTTGACCGATGAGCAGATCTTTTCCTTGTTTTCCATATATCAGCTCGGTTAGGAGACTAAGCACAAGCACGTACTCCACTTCATTGGGGTGGACAAGAAGAAGAGTATCCCTTAAAATGGTGGGCACAGGCAGTTTGAGGTTCTTATACTCATCTTCCTTTGTGTTACTACTTCCCTCCCTGATCAGCCTTGTATTTCCTTGCTGCAAATTAACATATGCATTAGACACCCTCTTTCCCGGTCAAGTTCTGAATGTAAATCGCAGCCTCATCTCAAAAAATGGTGCCTTCAAGTTGGGTTACGACTGCTCTAAATCTCAATATCACTCTTGTGGTTTGGGTAACGGTTACGACTGCTCTCAATATTATTATTGCGGTTTGGGTATCTGGTTTGCTAAACCATCATATTGCATCCGTGAGTATTTCCCCCTTTGGCAACCTGATGAGAACTTTTATGGAACAACACCATTTAACCTCTCACTCTCAGAGAACGGCGTTCTAATTATACCACAGGTTTCGATAATATTCCGTTCACGCTTGACACTAGGACCACTTCTATCTCTGCTATTGCAGTGCTTCTTGACAACGGAAATCTTGTAATAAGAGACCGAGTAAACAGTTCCATGGTGGTTTGGCAGAGTTTTGATAACCCGACTGATGTACTGCTCTCTGGAGGATACCTGGGATTCAATAAAATCAATGGCAACATCAACAGTCTTGGTATACATTTTAATCTGTCATTCGATGCAACTAGAAGGAGAGGTTTTATTATCCAGTATCCTGAAGGTCGGAGGTTTGCTGGTGCCTTCCCTGAATGGATGGATATTCTCGAAGATGGAAACTATACGCTAATATTCAATGACACATATACATACATACGTTTAGATGATACTAGTTTTGTTAGATTCGGTAAGCAAGGGGACTGTGATTCTATTTTATGGTCTGCCCCAGAAAGTTTATGTGATTATGATCCATATTGTGGACCTTACAGCCTTTGCACGTTGTCTGGCTCTGGCTCTTGTATATGCCCTGTTGGTTTTAATTCAGTGTCGACAGATGCATGGATTACTGCTGGTTGTTCGAGAAATGACTCTCTGAATTGTGAAAATGTGGAAGTGACATTTTATCCAATAGATGGCATCCATAGATATCCCCTGGAAGCTTTCGCGTTGGAAGTTACAAACATGAGTGAGTGTGAATCCGCTTGCTTAAGGGATTGTACCTGTACTGCCTTTGCTTACAATGCAAGTTGCTTGCTATGGTTTTCGGAGCTGCGGAATACAATAGTGCTCGACTCTGGTCTAAATGGCATCCGTATGTACGTACGTACGGCAGCCAGACAACAGTCAGGTTCTGGAACCGTTCCTCCGTTTTCTTTCTGGAAAAGAGTGCCTCTTGAATGGATGATCGGTGTGATAACCCTTATTGTTATTTCTCTGATTCTTTTGTTGAGATGCAGAAGCAAACCTTACAGTGCTAGAACTGTGGGTGACCATGGAAGTCTTGTGGTATTCTCGTTTGCGCAAATAAAGAACTCCACCAAAAGATTCTCTGAAAAACTTGGCGAAGGAGGATTTGGCTGCGTTTTCAAAGGGATGTTGCCAGGCTGCACTCCTGTGGCTGTCAAGAAGCTAAAAGACCACAGACAGGACGAGAAGCAGTTTCGAGCCGAGGTGCGGACCATAGGTATGATTCAGCACATCAATATTGTCCGTCTGCTTGGGTTTTGCGCCGAAGGTAGTGGGAGGTTCCTAGTGTATGAATATATGGCGAATGGTTCTTTGAGCAGCCACCTGTTCTCCAAGAGTTCCTCTAAGCTAAGCTGGGAGCTGCATTACTCGATCGCGCTTGGAATCGCACGGGGCCTGGCTTATCTGCACGAGGGTTGCGTTGATGGTATCGTGCACTGCGAATGCGATATAAAGCCAGACTAGTCGGTTGTCCGTGCGTTGCGACGGCTTACAACAATACTCACGTAAACTATCCATCAAAAAAAATTTAACATGGCCAATGAAGTGAGCGATTACAAGAGAGTTCACAACGATTGACCGAACGAACAGAGATTATAAAATGACATAATTCCATCATATAGAGACCAAATAAGAGAAAGTTTGTAAGATCAAGTTTCTAAAATAAGTCCCATGAAGTCAAACTTATAAAAAAGATAGATCAAAATATGAAGTGATTGCTAAAGTCAGGCATCAATAAAAATTGGATGTGCTCCATATAAATTATGCTACTTCGTAGCAATTACTAACGTTTAAAACCAACAAATAACCTTTCATTTTGTTGTTAGTGTGATAAATCATTGCTGCTCCATCCAATTCAGCAATCTCAAATACCATGTAGTCCATTGCGCCAATGTGGTCTCAGAAACGGCCTAATGCTTGCAAGAGCCAAAACGTCGTGCCGTGCTTGGGCTGTAGCCTCGGCCCGTAGTGCTGTCCCGCCCCGACATGATTATTTTTTTATTTTACAAAAAAATGTATATACCTATATACAATTTATATTCAATATTAAAAATATCTTAGTGTGATGTTCTACTGGTTAGACAGTTTCACCTAATGTCTCCCATCCTTCTTCCATCAGAGCATGGGTTCGAACCCCACCTCCTGCATCGTTTGTTAACATTTTACGCTAATTTAATTAAATGGATCGACAGGCTAACGGGCTGGCTCGACACAGTTAGCAGGCCGGCATGACGTGCATGTGCCATAGTTGTGGCCCGCGTGCATCTAGCCCGTGTCAGACGTCGTTACACTGATTTAATTAAATGGATCGACGGGCTAACGGGCTGGCCCGACACAGTTAGCAGGCTGGCATGACGTGCCTATGCCATAGTTGTGGCCCGCGTGCATATAGTCCGTGTCGGGCGTCGTTTGGCATCTATAGACGTGCAGCGTATTAATTTGAAATAGCTGTGAGGGGTTATTTGTAAAAAAATGACGCACGACGAACGTTGAAACTGGTGCTTTAAGTATAGTATAGAATAACGTGCTTCTTGATGCAGAATTTTGTCTCGATGCAGAATTATGTCCTAAGATTGCAGATTTCGGCATGGCAAAGCTTCTTGGCCGAGATTACAGCAGGGTACTGACAACAGTGCGAGGGACCATAGGATACCTTGCGCCGGAGTGGATCTCAGGGCTACCGATAACACACAAGGCCGATGTCTACAGCTTTGGAATGATTCTCCTGGAAATCCTATCTGGGCGAAGGAATTCGGAGAAGATTGAAGAGGGGAGGTTTACTTACTTCCCTTCCTATGTCGCGGTCAAGTTGAGCGAAGGAGACGATGTCATGTGGCTGCTGGATAGTAGTCTGGAGAGCAATGCTGATGCAGAGCAGCTACAGAGAGCCTGCAGAGTTGCATGCTGGTGCATTCAGGATGCTGAAGATCACAGGCCGATGATGGGGCAGGCTGTGCACATGCTGGAAGGTGCCATGGATGCTCAAGTCCCTCCTGTTCCAAGGTCACTGCAAAACTATGTCGGCGTGGAGGATTCTACCACTGCAGAATTTTACATCTCTGAAGGCTCGTGCTAGTCCAGTGTGAGCCTGCCCTTTTGTTCTTTGTACTGCTTCGGAACTGAATCTAAGCGGAACACACAGTTGCTGTGTACTGCAGTTTTACTCACTAGTGAACTATTTTAAGAATATAAGTACTGCAACCCTCACATTTCCTGATTAACTGCTTCAAATGTTGGTCAGACATCATAGGAATTTTGATGTACTTCAACCCTCATATTTCCTGATTAACTACTTCAAATGTTGGCATGTAATGTTTTAAGACACATAAAAGTAGCTTCGTAACACTCGGAAAGGACATTAGAACCTACCTACTTGAGACCGCTGAAATATTTATGCACCTGTGGTTGTGTAAATATCCATGCCGAATTTTCCAATGTAGTGCAGGTTAATTGCCCTGCTGCGCGTTGGCATTCGATGAGCAGATCCTATGTTGATTATAATATCCGAGGCCATATACTGATTCATTGTGAACTAATAAAGTGGAGTAGGAATATGATGAAATGCACACTCGCAAAAATCTAACGATTCATATTTGGAACGTAATGGTCTGGAGAGAATGTAGTGATGAAAATGAAATGCGCATCGTTTGATAATTTGTGACTGTCTTCTGTGCTCTATTTTGTTTACAGTGATTTATGTTTAGATCGCGACTGCAAAAGCGCGTCCGCGCAGATCGCTAGTGTGGTGTTGACGCGCCAGCACGGCATCGCCCACCTGTTGCAATGCTTTCACGTGTTGGCAACATTTTGCGTGAACCCTCGTCATCGCCACCATCGCTTCATCGCCTGGTAAAAAAAAGCCATGCGTGGGTCGAGGAAGCTCCATTCCATGGGCGGGCGTGGCGTAGTACGTGGCAGGACGCATTAGAGGAGGAAGTCTGATAGGGACGGATGTCCACTGCACTGATCGAGTGATCTCATTCTCTCTCCTCCGTCGTAGTAGCCAGAAACGGATGCCTGCTGCTGCTGGAACAGGAGGACAGGCGCGCCAGCCATGGGTGATGGGTGGGGTGCTTGCTAGCTGTTGAACTCAGCTACCATGCCAGCCGTCCACTATATTTGACGCATTGCGTCGCGCGTCGCCATCGGCCATCGCCACGCCCACCTGTCGTCTGCGCTGCTGAGCATCGACGTACGCGCACGGCGGCCGGAACGAAGGGGGAGCGAGAGCAAGATGAGGCGGAAGCAGCTCCTGCCGCCGTGGCTGCTGGTCGTCCTGTTCTTGTCGTGGTCGTCGGCGGCGCCAGTGCCCGCCTCATCCACCACCACCACCACCACCACTCTCCCCGGTCAAATGCGGCGGCGGCGCTACTACGACTCCATCTTCAGCCTGGGCGACTCGTACGCGGACACCGGCAACGGCCCCGTCGTGTTCGGCTGGCACGCTCTGGCCAGCCCCGTTATGCGCCCGCCCTACGGCTCCACCTTCTTCGGCCGCCCCACCGGACGCAACTGCGACGGCCGCCTCGTCATCGACTTCCTCGGTGCGTGGCTGCATGCCCTGCTCGCGCCCCCACTGCCGGATCGATATGATATACACACATACACTACACTGTCTGATCGCTCTCTGGTCGCACGTCGCAGCTGAGAGCCTGGGCCTGCCGCTGGTCCCGCCTTTCCTGCAGGCGCAGGCGCGCCACGGGACGGGGAGCTTCCGGCGCGGCGCCAACTTCGCCGTCGGGGGCGCCACCGCCCTCGACGCCAGCTTCTTCCACCGCTGGGATCCCCCCGGCGGCAGCGTGTTCCCGCTCAACGCCAGCCTGGGCGTGCAGCTGCAGTGGTTCCAGTCGCTCAAGCGCTCGCTCTGCGCCACGCCCAAAGGCATGTGTGTTGCATTGCATGACCCACGAGGCCACGACCACGACGACACAGATGAACATGAACTGACGCGTGTGCATCTGCTCTGAACGCACGCATGCAGGCTGCGACAGGTTGTTGCGCAGATCGCTCTTCTTCGTGGGCGCGTTCGGGGCCAACGACTACCTCCTCGCCATGGCCGCGACGAGCCTCGAACAAGTCGGGTCGCTCGTGCCAGCCGTCGTCAGGACCATCTCCGCGGCCGTCGAGGTAACGAAGCTACCACTTCGATCGCATGTCCCTCCTGACTCCCTGTGTGGCATGTGGGCTAGCTGCAGCGCGCATTGCCGGTGACGCGCGGGTGGTGAGCCGGTCGGTGTTGGTTACACTTACAGAGGCTGATCGTGGAGCACGGGGCGGCAACCGTGGTGGTCCCCGGCGTGATCCCGGTGGGGTGCGCGCCGCCGGTGCTCGCCACGTTCGCCGACCCCGACCCGGCAGGCTACGACCCGCGGACGGGGTGTCTGAGATCGATCAACGAGGTGGCCACCCGCCACAACGCTCTGCTCCAGGACGGCCTGCGCGAGCTCCGGGCCAGGCACGCCGCCGCCACCGTCGTCTACGCCGACTTCTTCGGCCCCGTCATCGACATGGTGACGTCGCCTGCCAAGTTCGGTGAGCTAGCTCCAGCCTCCAGCCATCCAGCCGTCGCGGCGGCTGCCATCTGCATGCCGCATGCGTGCAGTGCATGGCGTTGGCGCGCCTGCAGCTGCAGTTGCGGGAACTGACATCTGCACTGCATGCGTGCGTGGCGTTCGCAGGGTTCGACGAAGACGTGCTGACGCTTTGCTGCGGAGGACCTGGGCGGTTCAACTACAACAGGCACGTTTTCTGCGGCGACCCCGGCGCCAGCGAGTGCAAGGACCCGTCGGCTCGTTTGTTCTGGGACGGCGTCCACCTGACGGAGGCAGCCTACCGATACGTCGCCGCCGGCTGGCTGAGCGCCATAACGTAGCCGCGGCCGGGAAGAGGGGGCGGCGGTGGTGGTAACACTGCCAACAGGAACCGGACGGCGGCTGCAGCTGCCACCGAGGAGTCCCCGTGCTACTGAGCGGTGAAAGGCACCGAAAGCGTGCATGTGTGAAGTTGGTTTGGCGGTGGTGGTGCTAGCTACTACTTCCTGCCTATCATCAGAATTTGGGTACACAGCAACTAACCACATTTGAATTTGGGTACGTAGCCACATACTATATAGGAAGGGTGGACAATGTTTGTTTTGTGAAGGAAAAACATTACTTCTCAGGAAGAAGAATAAATAAAGCAGTGTTTGGTCAAGAACGAGGTGGAATGGAGCGTACGTCTTGCATGGTTCTAACTTTACTAGTGTTTGGTTGAGTAAAATCTCCAACAAAGTGTCTTAAAAAACAGAGCATTCCGCTAATATGTTGAGTCTTGAACCAAGTGTTTAGGACTTTGTTTTTTTTTTCTTGTAACCGTACTATAAAGAGGGATGTAATGTAGTAGTTTGATCGAGCTAAATATAATAAGTTCAAGATGCTGCACGCTAATTATCTTTAGCTCAAGATGACTTCGGAAATGTCCAAAAGAGGTATAGATTAAAATATGTTTGCGGAGTTTCAAATTTAGACAAGTTGGAAGGTTTTTAGGCGTATGGTAACCATACGTTTCATGGTCTTCGGATCATAGATGACTGATCCGACGCCTCCATGTAATTAGCTTAAGAGAGCCTGGTCGTCGGACCCTATGAATATTAGTGCGTCATAATTAGTCTTATGGTATGTGAAAACATATCAAATAGTTCTAGGGCGCGTTGAATTGGTCCAACGACATGCGTCGGACTATATGATGTAATTGTTTTAGTTATATGGTGCTTCTAAAGTATCGTCGAGCCTTGTAAACAAACAAATAAGATCATGATCGGTTATTCTCTATACACATGAATTGGATGGGATTCCAAAAAATTAAGAATAATTTTAACTTATTTGGGATTCAAACTCATCTAATCTCACTCAATACACGTAGATTAAGAGCTAACCGAACAAGCCCAAGTTGAGTACTCAAACGATGCAAACCATTGCCATGCCCTCAAGGGCATCTGATCCGAAGCTGAAGAAGCAACAGAGCAAAGCAGCACCGAATGTTAATTGCTTGTCTTCATGCGCTGACACTCTCATCTCATCGGCAAGGAGTGAGCAACTGCTGCCATGAGCATCGGACGGACCACCGTCTCCACGTGACACTGTGTTACAATTTCGTAACACGGAATCTTCTTAACACAAGAGAGAGAGAAAAAAAGAATGGAATGGTACAGCACCCGCCAAAAGAATGGAATGGCCGTGGATTTGGAAGAGCACAACACAAAGGGCGACGAACGGATCACCAGATGCGGCTGCGAAGCATCAACTCCCGCCGTCACTGCGCCGCCGCCGCCGCCGCCGAGGAGGAGCTCTCCATCTCACTCTGGTCTGCATCCGCGGCGGTGGCCGGCGGGGAGGGCGGCCGTGTGCCGGTGCCGCTCCGGCGCACCTCCTCGACCGTCCTGACCACGTCCGCCACCTTGGGCCGCCGGTCGGGGGTCCTGGACACGCACGCCATCGCGATCTGGAGCATCTCCACCATCTCCTCCTCGATGTCAGGGACCCGCAGCAGCGCGCCGTCGAACACCTCGGCGGTCCACTCCTCGCGGACGACCGACTGCACCCACCTCACGAGGTGGACGACCTCGCTGCCGCGCCCGCCGGATACCTGGACGGGCGACCTCCCCGTGAGCAGCTCCAGCACGAGGACGCCGAGGCTGTACACGTCTGAAGCCTGCGACGCCTTCCTCGTGTCGGCGACCTCCGGCGCGCAGTACCCGAGGGAGCGGGACCTCGCCGCGATCGGGTTCGCCAGCTGTGCCAGGCCGAGGTCCGAGATGCAGCCGTATCCGTCCCTGTTGACGAACACGTTGGAGGCCTTGATGTTGCCGTGGACAAATCTGCCGTTGTTCTCGGCGTGGACGTGTGCCACTCCTCTTGCTGCACCCAGAGCGATCTTCCACCTGGTTTCCCAGTCCAATGGCGTTCGCTCCTCTCCCCTCTTCCCTGAAAGGAGCACAGGCAGTATGTCTACTTCATTCGATCACGTGAAGAGTTTAGATTAGAACGTCAGATATTAACCATCAGACCACAGCACAATTAATACCAAATTTGTTCTCTGTATGGCCAAAAAAACATTTATAACCAGGTGTTCCCTGCACAGTGCAAGCTTGTAGTACTGTTTAGATGTAATGCTACATCATGGTACAGACAGATTCAGAGTTAACATGAATGCAGATAGCTGATGCATAGTACCGAAAAATCTGGCGGCGGTCCTCCTATGGTCCAGATTCTGACACTGAAATGGAGGAGCGGGGCCATGACAGTGAACACCAGCGCTAACAGATCCAAGGGTTTTACCAATTCAATCTGAAAAGACTTCAAACTTTATGGTACTACTAGGTGACAACACTCAACTACTGTCTGCTTACTAATGGACCTGTCATGCAGTTCTCTTTCACAACCGCCAGCCATTTCTCTATACCTACCACCACTTATAGCTCCCTATTTTACCTTTATTTAGCATATTCACAACGTCACATGGCTGATGGCTACAAATTAATTAGTACTCCCTCCGTTTCTTTTTATTTGTCACTAGATAGTGTAATTTTGCACTATCCAGCGACAAATAAAAAGAAATGGAGGGAGTAGTTAACTAACTATGCAGTTTGCTATTCAAATTCCATGACATCATATGATTTAAGTATGCTTTTGTTAGCATGGCCCGCTTAACCTCATAGGATGAGATGGGAAACAGATTATCTTGCTGCTAAGACGGCACTGATGTGATCAGAGCTGACCAGTGACCACCACACATCAAGCATGCCATGTGAACTTGAATTGAAACGGCATAATGTTTGAAGACGCGTCGCAAGTGAAGACAGCTAATAAGCACATCACACCAAGCAGCTAGACAACTTAAATGAAACGCATGAGATTCAATACATGACAGCAAGTTAGCAAACAAAAAAATAAGCAAGAAATGGGCAGCACATGCTACTTCCGGACTTCCGGTGAGACATGCACAGAGCGCTAAAGTTCATCTTCTCCTTAAGAAGAGGTCAAAAGTGGCATGCTCACCAGTCTGTTACTCCACATGAGGATTTTTTTTTGTCAAAGCAGAAAAGCGATCAGATATTGACTGGTATGGCGTAAAGATAGGAAGCCGGGAGATGAGAAGTTTTCAAATATATATCGGTTGAAAAGCCTAGTGTGACAGCCATCAGAAGAGATTAAAATGTGAAGCTAGACAAGAAACAGGGCACAAACAAGAAACAAGGGCCTTTTCCAATATTTAGTAGCCTTCAGGTCCTGCATTGCCTTTATTTACCCCGAATCCTAAACTCCTACCTATAGCAATCCGATAAAAGCCAAGCAAAGGTTGTTGCTTGCACTAAACAACCAGTTAGCATATCAACCCATGAGCATCTTTCCAAACAACAAGCAACATTGCATCTCCAGGTCACCATGATATCAATCAGACGTCACAAAGTTTCTTCCTTTCCTTTCAAAATCGCCACGTCTGTCTCGCTATCATGATTGCTAAAATTGTAACGCACAAACAGGCCGACGCTTGTAGTTATGAAGCCCGTAATTCCAATTTGAGCACTGAAAACGATCAAAGTGACAGGACGAAGAAGAGACAGAGGAGGAGATGGTCAAAGGATCATACATACCATGAAGCATGTTGGATACACTTCCGCTGGCGTAGTAATCGTACACAAGCAGCTTCTCGTCCTTGGAGTAGTAGTAGGCGCGGAGCTCGACGACGTTGCGATGGCGAATCCGGCCAACCAGCTCCATCTGCTGCTCGAAGTCGCGGCGCCCGGCGCTCACCTCCTTGCTGAGCCGCTTGACGACGACCGTGGTGGCGTCCTCCAGCACGGCCCGGTACGCCGTCCCGAACGCGCCCTTGCCGAGGACCTCGGCGGAGGCGCGGAGCAGATCCTCCAGGTCGAACGCCAGCGCCGGGCCCTCGAAGAAGACCATCCGGTTGCCCTCCCCGGCCTTGCCGATGACGGCCTTGGACTCCGGCGACTCCCTCCCCTTCTTCTCCCCGCCCTTCCCGCCGGCCCCTCCCGTGTCGTCGTCGTCGTCGTCGCGGCCCTCCCTGTTGCAGAATGCGAGGAGCAGCACCGCGGCGACGGCGAACGCGAGGACGCAGCCGCCGACGGCGACGGCGAGGATGGCCGCCTCGCTGAGCCTGACCCGCCGCGTCCGCGCGGCGGGGGCGGCGGCGGCGGGAGGAGCTGCTGCGGGCGGGCGCGTCAGGTCGTTGCCCGCGAATGCGGCGTCGGCGAAGCGGAGGAGGGACGGTGGCACGGGCCCGTCGAGGCGGTTGTTGGAGAGGTTGAGGAACTGGAGCGCGGGGAGGCCGAGGTCCGGGACGCGGCCGGAGAGCGAGTTGTTGGAGAGGTCGAGCGCGACAAGGCGGGTGAGGCTGGTGAGCGCGCCGGGGATGCCGCCGCCGAAGCCGTTGGAGGAGAGGTCGAGCGCCTGGAGCGCGGCGAGCCCCGCGAGCCCGGGCGGGAGCGCGCCGGAGAAGGCGTTGCGGTGGAGGTGGAGCCCCGCGAGCGCGGGCAGGCGCAGGAGGTCGGCGGGGAGCGGGCCCGACAGGTTGTTGGAGCGCAGGCTGAGCAGCTGCAGCGCCGTGAGGCGGCCGAGCGTGCCGGGTTGCACGGCGCCCGAGAGGCCCAGCCCCGGGAGGTGCAACGCCACGACGCGCGCGCCGTCGGGGCTGCAGGTGACTCCCGTCCAGCCCGGTCCGGGGCCGGCGCAGGCGAGCGGGGTGGTGGGCCAGTTGATGCGCGCGCGCGCGGTGGCGCCGCGGCCCACGCCGGCGAGGAACGCCAGCAGCGCCGCCTTGTCGGCGTCGGGCTCGGAGGAGGCGAGGCGGGGGAGGTGGGTGAGGTAGAGGCAGAGGCAGACGCAGACGCAGACGCAGAGCAGGAGCGGCGGCAGCGGCAGCGGCAGCGGCATGGCTGCCTGCCTCGGTCTCTCGCGTGGATGGATCTGATGAGTGGAGGTGGAGCAACGAAACGAACGCTGCTGGACCTGCTGAACGGGAGGAGTGACGGCGGCACGGTCAGCATTGAATTCCCATGTGATGTGAGCGCTGCTGCCGGGCGTGGCGGATCGAGTAGTAGAATAGTATACTGTACGTACGGCGTAGGAATTTATTCGAATTCTGAAATCGTCGTCGGCAACGATTTCTTGTTACGGTGGTTGAGCGGCGAGATCCGCCATTCCTGTGGTGATGCGACGCGACCAGGAACGGCGTGCCGGACTGGACGGCGCCCGAGAGGCCCAGCCCCGGGAGGTGCAGCGCCACGACGCGCGCGCCGTCGGGGCTGCAGGTGACCCCCGTCCAGCCGGGGCCGTGGCCGGGGCTGGCGCAGGCGAGCGGGGTGGTGGGCCAGTTGATGCGCGCGCGGGCGGTGGCGCCGCGGCCCACGCCGGCGAGGAACGCCAGCAGCGCCGCCTTGTCGGCGTCGGGCTCGGAGGAGGCGAGGCGGGGGAGGTGGGTGAGGTAGAGGCAGACGCAGAGCAGGAGCGGCGGCAGCGGCATGGCTGCCTCCGTCTCTGGCGTGGATGGATCTGATGAGTGGAGCAACGAAACGAACGCTGCTGGACCTGAACGGGAGGAGTGACGGCGGCACGGTCAGCCTTGAATTCCCATGTGATGTGAGCGCTGCTGCCGGGCGTGGCGGATCGAGTAGTAGAATAGTATACTGTACGTACGGCGTAGGAATTTATTCGAATTCTGAAATCGTCGTCGGCAACGATTTCTTGTTACGGTGGTTGAGCGGCGAGATCCGCCATTCCTGTGGTGATGCGACGCGACCAGGAGAGATTACCGTAGCAGCCGACTATGGGCAAGTTCGGGTTCGGTCGGCGGGAAGATGAGATTGGCGAGGAAAGAAAGGCAAAAGAGCGGGCGAATGATGATGATTGCAGCAGCCGCGCGCGTTTGTACTTGGAGAAACAGTCCAGGAGATAGGACACAAGCGAGCTAGCTTCTGACGTGTCTGCCACTCTGGCCGTGAATATGAGGCCAAGCCAGGCCTTGTCGCTCGTGGCTCGTCATCGACCATCGTCAGTCAGCGACGAGGGGTGGCGCTGGCGCAGCATGGGGTAGCTGCCTGCTTGTCAGTTGTCGGCCGTGACCACACCAATCTTCTCCTCTCGTTTGGGTGCACCAATCCAAATGGAGGATCCACTCGCTGGTTACAGTGCACCATCTTCCTCACGCCCAACCCCTCCCTAAGTTAGTTCTCGACTCTATTTCTCGTCAGTCTAAATCCACATCAACTTTTTTTATTTTACAGTGCACCATCTTCTCCACGTCCAACCCCTCCCTCAAGTTAGTTCTCGACTCTATTTCTCGTCAGTCTAAATCCACATCAACTTTTTTATTTTAAAATTAAGTAATTGGACACACATTTATGATTTTTTGAACTCTAAACGGTTAAAAACGGTTAGTTGCAATGGCTACCACATATAGACCAATCAAGAGCCGCCACGTCACTTTGGCCCATTCATTCTCGCCCGCGGGATGCTGATACGAAGCCCATCTCCGTGCAATACAATCGCGACCATTGCGCGTCCAAGGCACCCAAATTGCAACAGAAGAAAGAAGCCACTCGATTTGAAATCTCAAGCAAGGGGAAGGTTGTCAGAATCCTTCCACCACTGCCTTTCCGAATCCTTCCACCACTGCCTTTTTTTGGCCCTTTATTTTAACCACCTACCTTTAACTTTCTACCCTCCTTTCCAAAACACGATATTGTATGACACAAAATCAAACTTCTGCTAGAATTTCAAGTCCAACACAACATGAGAATAAAACGGAATAAAATGAAGGACTAAAAATTGTTGTAAATTTAGAGAAATAAGTGACATGCTTTCTACATATTTATATATATATTAAATATTTTAATTCCGAATAAAACAATCATATAACTCAGATAAATACCATATGAAATTATAGCAGCAATGAACAGTAGCAATTCTAAGACATGTAAACATGTAAAATAGCTACACAGGTCCATTTCATAATTAAACATGGCTTGCAGATGAAGAAGGCAGATTAAACAAATAAACATAATTGTTTATCTTAAACTATTGCTCTCAAAATAGCGGGTTGCTGTAATAAACAGCCCTCCAACGCTAAAAGGTGATCAGAGATCCTCGACTAACGTGACAGTCCTATCTTACCAAATAAGGGTTTTAGATAAGATGTAATAAGCCTAATAATCAAATATAAATACTGATAGAGAGGAGCTGTGTACTAAATAAATTAACAGAATTTAACACAGGTAAACAGCCTCAACAAAGAGATTTAATTAGGCACAAATAATATCAATGCTGAAAATGATAATACACTAAAACCCAGACTGTCACGTTGTCTCACTACACCGCTATCATCATCGAGCACACAAATCCGCCCATAACAGTGCAATCACACCCAAGTATTTAATACTAGCAGATTGCACAAAATTAAATAGTAAATAAAGTGAGACAACGAATAACTCACAGCACGTAGATTGTCTACGTGGGAAGACCAGCTCAGCGAACACAAGGTTCTGTCCCAGAAAACCAATTCCGCCGCCCACGTCCGGGCCTGCACGGCGGGAGGTTGACGGAGATACTAGAGCCGCTGCCGGAGCCGAGGGAGACGTCCACGGCACCAGCCCGAGAAGACGAACACCGTGCAGCAGGGAGCCCAGGCACCAGGCCACGGTGGACAATAATCAGAACAAACAGAACACCACACAGGTGCACTGGTGAGACAACGGAGCGCAGGAGAACCTCACTGCGCACAAGCAGTGCCACCTCCACCTTCTTCCACCAGCAGGATTAACACCAGAACACCAAGAATCGAAGGAATCGATCCAAATCGTGACTGGAACCGAGAGGAGGAATAGGAACAGAGAGCTAGCGATTTTTGGCGAGGTGCTGAGCAGGGAGCAGATCTCCATAGTTATGGAGTCGAACGAGAGGAGGTTGCGCAGCGGACGGCCAGAAATTCGCGAGCGCCGAAAAACCAGGCTGCAGCGCGCCGCCGCTAGGAAAGTCAACTTCCTTTTCGCTACATCCTCTCTGCCTCTCACGGCATCACCTCTCCGTGCCCTAGGAAACATCCTCCTCAAAGGGCTGCTCGGCCAGCCTTTCTTCCAACCGGCTGGGTTGGGCTGCTTGGCCTTAGGCCTTGTAGCGGCCCAGCCTGGCTGGCCTCTTTTTTTTAATAAGGTGAAAACACATAATCGGATAGCAATCCCCACCATTTTCACTCTTATTTTCTGATCAATGTCATTGAGCTCCCATACTGTTTATATACTACTTTTCGGCAGAGGTACTTGTTAGGTTTGAACCAAAGCCTATCCCAGTGTACTCCAACCCTGCACGAGTAAGCGGAGGACTACGCCTTGATCCACAAACCCTAGTGTGAGAATCTTCGCACAAAAGGCACATAGTACTAGGCAGATTATCTGCTTCTCTTACGGGGCAGGGCGTTACGGTCATGCCCTTTAATATCTATTCATGAGCTCACTAGAGAGAAAACCCCATTCTCTCTCGGACTGCGACCCCACAGTCAGCTCATATAGGTGAAATCATTAAGGAAATTTTGTAGGACAATTTCCCTGCTTATAGCATTGACTTCATTAAGAGCATATCGCTCAACCTGCCATACAGATAGAGCACAGCAGCTCATGAGACTCTTTATATTTTGTGCTCTTGGTTCCACAGTGCTTCGTTTCCTGGAGCCTGGATCTCGGGACCTCCGGTCACACAGGACAGTTATCCGCAGTTGAAACCGCTAACAGGGTACGAGTCCCATTCCCATGCACGCTGCTTGGATTGGCTTTTGAGCCGGCCCTTTGGTGAAAGGATCAGCAAGGTTCCTTTCAGACTTGATGTAATCTACGGTTATTACACCCGTCTCTCTAGCATGCCGACATGAATCAAGTCGTCTTCTGATATGCCTCGAGGATTTTTGGTTGTCCTCTCTACTGTTCACTTTTAGCAACATAGAAGTGTTGTCACAGTATACTAGGACAGCCGGTATCGGCTTTGCTAGCATTGGAAGATCTGACAACAGGTCTCTCAACCATTCAGCCTCCAATGCTGCTGAATCAAGTGCAACTAATTCAGCCTCCTTGGTGGAACGTGTCGACACTGATTATTTAGACGATCTCCATGACACGGCCCCACCAGCTAAAGTGAACACATAGCCACTTGTAGACTTCATTTGATCCGAGTCAGAGATCCAGTTTGCATCACTGAATCCTTCAAGTACTGACGGAAAACCGGTATATTTAATACCAAGATTCATCGCTCCCTTCAAATACCGAAGCACTCTGTACAAGGCTACCCAGTGTCTATCTCCTGGACTGGCCGAATAACGAGCCAGTCTGCATACTGCATATGAGATATCTGGTCTAGTTGCACTGCTCAGGTACATGAGAGATCCGATGATCTGCGAATATAGTAGCTGGTTCACAGGCTCGCCTTCATATTTACTGAGCGTGTAGGATGGATCATAGGGCGTGGTGACTGGTTTACAGTCCATATGTCCAAAGCGAGTCAGGACCTTTTCCCAATAATGGGATTGTGACAAAGTAATCCCATCCTCACCCTTTATCAGCTTGATGTTCAGTATAACATCAGCTTCACCCAAGTCCTTCATATCAAAGTTCTTGGAGAGGAATAATTTTGTCTCCATGATAGCCTCCAAATCGGTCCCAAATATCAATATGTCATCAACGTATAAACACATGATGACACCTTTGCCCCCAGAGAAGCGATAATACACACACTTGTCGGCTTCATTTACACAAAACCCGGCAGTGGTCAGAGTATTATTAAACTTCTTATGCCATTGTCTGGGAGCTTGCTTAAGACAGTATAAGGATTTAATCAAGCGACACACTTTGCTCTCTTGTCCTTTAACCACAAATCCTTCTGGTTGTTGCATATAAATTTCC
The DNA here is from genome assembly GCF_902167145.1 of Zea mays. Classification (NCBI taxonomy): domain Eukaryota; kingdom Viridiplantae; phylum Streptophyta; class Magnoliopsida; order Poales; family Poaceae; genus Zea; species Zea mays. The sequence goes on along the minus strand of NC_050098.1, from coordinate 2,747,361 downwards.
TCTTCCAGCTCTCCATTTAGGAATGCTATCTTTACGTCCATTTGATGAACAAGAGTTTATACGCAGCTGCCAGCGCTAAAAGCACACGGATTGTGGGCAATCGAGCCACCGGAGAATAAGTATCAAAATAATCCTCCTCTTTCTTTTGAGTAAAACCCTTAGCCACAAGACGGGCCTTGTACTTTTCAATAGTACCATCAGGTCTCCTCTTCCTCGTAAAGATCCATTTACAGCCCACAGGCTTGCAACCAGCTGGGAGATCAGTTATCTCCCAAGTTCCGTTCGAGATGATTGAATCCATCTCGCTACGGACAGCCTCCCTCCAGTACTCTGCATCCGGAGATGTATATGCCTCTGTGAGGGAGCGTGGTTCTTCATCCACTAGATAGATAATATAATCATCACCCAGAGACTTTTCAGTCCTTTGTCTCTTACTCCTCCTTAACTCCAAATCTGGAGTCTGGTCATTGACACTCGAGGGCAGAGAATATGTCCGAGATGGACCATCTGGGGCTACTACTTCCTTATCCCGCATAGGGAAGATGCTCTCAAAGAATGTCACATCCCGAGACTCCATTATTACATTTACAGCGATTTCGCTTGTCTCGGAATGGACCACTAGAAATCTATAAGCTGCACTGTTATGTGCATAACCCAGGAAGACACAGTCTACGGTCTTAGGGCCTAGCTTTCTCTTCTTCGGCAACGAGACATTCACCTTTGCAAGGCAACCCCAAGTCCGAAGATGTGAAAGATCTGGCTTCCTTCCTTTAAATCCTTCATAGGGTGTGGCCTCACGGTTGCGAGGCGGCACCCTGTTCAGGACATAACATACTGTGAGTACTGCCTCGCCCCACCATATGTCAGGCATCCCCGAACTTTGCAACAAAGCGTTAGCTAAGTCACACACCGTTCGGTTCTTCCTTTCAGCTACCCCATTTGACTGAGGTGAATATGGAGCGGTGGTTTCATGAATGATTCCACACTCTTTGCAGTACTCATCAAAAAGGTTGGAAAGGTATTCACCTCCTCTATCAGACCGCAACCTTTTAATTTTCTTGTCTAACTGGTTTTCAACTTCAGTCTTATAGATCTTAAAGTGTTCTAGTGCCTCATCTTTAGTTCTGAGTAAGTAAATATAACAGAACTTGGTAGCATCATCTATCAAGGTAAGAAAGTATCTTTTACCGCCTTTTGTGATTATACCATTCATCTCACAGATATTTGAGTGAATTAGTTCTAAAGGAGTGGTACTTCTGCCTTCAACCGTATGAAACGGTTTTCTAGGCTGCTTGGCTTGCACACAAATACCGCATTTTACACCTTTAACATGTTTATATTCAGGAATTAAAGACATGTCACTTAATCTCTTAATGGCCTCAAAATTCACATGACACAAACGAGAATGCCATATATTATTAATGGAATCTTTATTACAGACCACATTAACATGGTAAGAAGAATGATTATTCAAAACAGAAAGACGGAACAAACCGCCTGACTCATATGACTTTCCAACAAAAGTACCAAACTTAGACAGGACCACTTTATTAGACTCAAACACTAATTTGAGACCCTGTCGACATAGCAGCGACACTGAAATGAGGTTCCGGCTCATCGATGGCACATAGAGTACGTCCTTGAGCACGAGCGTCTTTCCTGAAGTTAACTTCAGGTAGACCTGTCCAGTACCTCGAACTGCTGCCGGAACACCATTTCCCATCAAGACTGGTGCGCTGTTGTATCCCTGGAATGAAGAGAACATGGATCGATTAGCACAAATATGAACAGTAGCACCGGAATCCATCCACCAGTCATCTGATGGACTTGCCATAAAGGCCTGAGGTGCATACCCTAGGGTGGAGTTAACCACCACGTTCCCTTCTTTGCGCTGAGGTGGAGGACCTTTTCCCTTCCTAAGTTTGCACCTCCGAGCTGTATGCCCGGAGACACCACAAACGTAGCAGATAAAGTCCTCCTTTTTCTTCTTCATCTTTTTGGACTTAGGTTGGTTCATATTCTTCTGTGGAGAGTTCTTCTTCTTCTTCTGGAATTTTCTATCTCCACCCTTCTCAACAACGTGAGCCTGGAGTTGCTGGGATGACTTGTTACTGGACCTTGCACGCTCTTCCACATTAATCGCAGCTGACAACTCAGTGAGAGTCATTTGCTTCTTCATGTGGCGGCGTGAAGTCACAAAGTCTCGCCAAGAAGGCGGGAGCTTTGCCAGTATTGCATTCACCTGAAAACTGTCTGGTAGGACGCAGCCATATTGGACCAAGTCCCTAACAAGGAGTTGAATCTCCTGTAGTTGTTCCATAACAGACCTTCCCTCAACCATTTTATAGTTGAGGTAGTTTTCCGTTGTGAATGACTCATTGCCATTGTCAACTTCAGAGAACTCGCTCTCAAGTTCAGTCCATAGACCCTTAGCGGAGGTAAAACCAGAGTACACGTCAAATAAGCGGTTCGACAAGACGTTCAGCAGACGAGACAAGCATGCCTCATTTGCTTCGTCCCACTTGGCCTTCTCCGCAAGTGCGGCGGCCTTCGCTGCATCATCAGCATTATCTAATGCAGCCTTGGGAACAGCCGACGTCACTACCCAAAATAATTTTAGGTCAGTGAGCCACATGCGAGTCTTAATCTGCCAACGCTTAAAGCTTGCGCCGTCGACATCAGAACTGGAGGCCATTATACGTATTGGTTTTCTGGATTGTTGTAAATTTAGAGAAATAAGTGACATGCTTTCTACATATTTATATATATATTAAATATTTTAATTCCGAATAAAACAATCATATAACTCAGATAAATACCATATGAAATTATAGCAGCAATGAACAGTAGCAATTCTAAGACATGTAAACATGTAAAATAGCTACACAGGTCCATTTCATAATTAAACATGGCTTGCAGATGAAGAAGGCAGATTAAACAAATAAACATAATTGTTTATCTTAAACTATTGCTCTCAAAATAGCGGGTTGCTGTAATAAACAGCCCTCCAACGCTAAAAGGTGATCAGAGATCCTCGACTAACGTGACAGTCCTATCTTACCAAATAAGGGTTTTAGATAAGATGTAATAAGCCTAATAATCAAATATAAATACTGATAGAGAGGAGCTGTGTACTAAATAAATTAACAGAATTTAACACAGGTAAACAGCCTCAACAAAGAGATTTAATTAGGCACAAATAATATCAATGCTGAAAATGATAATACACTAAAACCCAGACTGTCACGTTGTCTCACTACACCGCTATCATCATCGAGCACACAAATCCGCCCATAACAGTGCAATCACACCCAAGTATTTAATACTAGCAGATTGTACAAAATTAAATAGTAAATAAAGTGAGACAACGAATAACTCACAGCACGTAGATTGTCTACGTGGGAAGACCAGCTCAGCGAACACAAGGTTCTGTCCCAGAAAACCAATTCCGCCGCCCACGTCCGGGCCTGCACGGCGGGAGGTTGACGGAGATACTAGAGCCGCTGCCGGAGCCGAGGGAGACGTCCACGGCACCAGCCCGAGAAGACGAACACCGTGCAGCAGGGAGCCCAGGCACCAGGCCACGGTGGACAATAATCAGAACAAACAGAACACCACACAGGTGCACTGGTGAGACAACGGAGCGCAGGAGAACCTCACTGCGCACAAGCAGTGCCACCTCCACCTTCTTCCACTAGCAGGATTAACACCAGAACACCAAGAATCGAAGGAATCGATCCAAATCGTGACTGGAACCGAGAGGAGGAATAGGAACAGAGAGCTAGCGATTTTTGGCGAGGTGCTGAGCAGGGAGCAGATCTCCATAGTTATGGAGTCGAACGAGAGGAGGTTGCGCAGCGGACGGCCAGAAATTCGCGAGCGCCGAAAAACCAGGCTGCAGCGCGCCGCCGCTAGGAAAGTCAACTTCCTTTTCGCTACATCCTCTCTGCCTCTCACGGCATCACCTCTCCGTGCCCTAGGAAACATCCTCCTCAAAGGGCTGCTCGGCCAGCCTTTCTTCCAACCGGCTGGGTTGGGCTGCTTGGCCTTAGGCCTTGTAGCGGCCCAGCCTGGCTGGCCTCTTTTTTTTAATAAGGTGAAAACACATAATCGGATAGCAAAAATTAGTCCATAGAAACTAGACACCCTCTTATTATGATTTTTTTGCTCCTCGTTATATTACGTAATTGTGATTTTACCCTTGTTCATGGTTGTGCTCATACATAATTAAAAGGAATGTAATTTAGACCTTTTACACATTTGTTTTCACATTTTTATTTTTTATAGCTAATTCGTATTTTTACTACCGGTGTTGAGAGGGGGGGCAAAACGGCAGCTTCTTTTTAAAATAGAAGGGCAAAATTACAAAGTTGAAAAATAAAAGTAAAGTCAAACACTTACAATAGCAGCGAAGGGTATAAGGCTGTCCGCAGTAGCAACTGCTCGCCCTACGCTACTGAACGATAGCATAACGCGAGGACGAAAAGGAGCTGGAGTAGAAACCCGGAAACGCTATATCTCGTTCTGTTTTTGCCAGAACGAGAGGCAGGCGGAGAGCAGTACAGCACACACGCTATCTACTGTTTGGTACTGATTGGATAGTAGGGTAGAGAATGGAAAAGAAATTAAAAAAATGATATAATATATGATAGTTGAGATATAGAGTAAATATGACTGCGGGATATTATAGTATAGATTAAAGAATTTTGCTGACAAGTATAATATTTTTTGTACGGAAGAAATTTAGAGCTGTATGAACGTGGATAGTCTAATCACTGTATATCAAAGAATCAAGATACATTGCCTCGAAAAAAAGAATCAAGATACAGACTCGAAGGAAAAAAAAAATCGCAACTCTCGCCAACGGGGAGTTGGCCCGCTCCGTTAGAGCTTTCTCTTGGTTGGGCCTAGGACGGGAAATGGATGGTCGTGTTATTGGGCTGAACTATTGCTGGGCTCGTCGGCCACGAGGCTTTGCGGTTCCATGGGCAACAGCCAATAGAGGAATACGGGCACTCTCACAGGCCTGTTCGGCCGGTAGCCCATCTCCAGGAATTCCTATACTTATATCTCCAGGAATATAAATAACCATACAAGAAAAATCAAATGAAAATTAGTAAATATGTTTATTAGATTTCCATAGTCAAATAAACATAATTTGCTATGGGTAACGGTACAAAAACGAAAAAAATGGGAAAAAATATGTTCCAACTATGCTGTGGCCCATTGTTTATTTTTTTTCCAGGGAGTGAACGAACTCACAATAACTCAGTGATAGTGTTTCCATATCTCGCTGCAAAAACCAAGAATAGTTCGTGCCAAAAGTTCTAAAGATTCCTCGTGATATAAATGAGGATCATTCATTAAACATGTGAGTCCCCACCCCCACCCCCTCCTTTTTTTGCTTTGTTATTTTTCTTCTAATCTAATAGTATTCTATTTCTGCATTTTAGCGGCAATGATTATAATCTACGATAAAAAGAACTCAGGAGCCTGAACCAATGGGTGGAGCCATAAAAGGCAGCAGCGAACCTGAGCAGGCAATACCTGTTTCAGGTTGATTTGATGTTCTCCATGCCAGACTACTGAGAACTGAGCTGAACAGTGGTTATTTTTTTAGCCTGGAGCTACCCTAGCCTGTTGTCCGATCTTCAGTTAGCAGAGACCACAGAGCTCGCATGCTCGGTGGTGCTCGCATGCTTCGCTCCACTCCTAGCTGCTCCCCCTTCAACACATATCTCCATGCACGTGTTCGACGACCGGCTGCTGTCAGTTTTGTTTGGTCATCATGCATGAGCATGGCCGCTCAGGAACTAATCATGGCCATCTCTCCCTGTGCTGTGCTCCAGTGAGTCCAGGCATCACCATCATGGACTGAACTGAACCGGCTCCAGCTGGGGATAATGTTGTACAAAGACAGGCAGTTCCTCAGCGAGTCAGTGAAGTGATCGCTGCGTGCTAACTTGCGCTGCAGCATAATCACCGCTAGAGCTGAGGATTTCAAGTGCGAGTTGCAGTCGCAGTCGCAGTCGCAGTCGCAAGCTGCTTTCAGGAGTCAGGACACGGGTGGCTGTGGCGGCAATGGAGCCGAGAATCCGCTATGGTCGTAAGTGGGCCAATGGAGCCCAGAGCCACAATTTCCAAGGCGAGATTCCACCCCCACCCGTATTCTTTAATCGTGTAGACGAACCAGCTCCATTGGTTCCTTCCCTGTTTCCTCGGTCCTCTGAACGTGCAAACTGCTGACAAGTTCAGATATTGTCCGTCGTTCCTTGAATAACCCAAGAGTTTCAAGATGGGCTGGATTTTATAGAGAGAGAAAAAAACTGTTATTTATAGCACAAAACTAGAATAATTACTTAAAACATATAAGGTTATTAGTTAAAGATATAATAAGTTCATTGATCCAGGGGGCAGGGGATGTAGACGAGGGAGCCCGGCCCATGTGTACTCCAGCCGCGCTAATCGGCTAACGGCGGTTCTTCAGAGCTGAGAGACACGACAGGACAGATAGCTAATTGAACCGGAGCGTCGCTGCTCGAGTGCTCGTGCATTCGATGCTAAAGAAGCTCTGCAGGATCCCATGAATCGTCGGTGCCGTCTGCAGTGGTGTCGTGGTTTCCTTCTCGTGAGTCAAGCAGCAGAGCGGCATGGCCGCATATGGTAGAGCTGCAGCTATAGCGTGGATAGAGCTCGGCTACTGCTTCTGTCAGTGAGGCACTCAGGCAGGCTGGCCGCCGTTCTGCGAACGTCCCCTCCTCCCTTCTCCGGGCCGGACCCGGACCTGTCATATCCTGCATTCAGAACGCCGACAGCGCTTTGGATCCTAAAACTCGGACATGCGTGCCGTGTTTATCCGGCACCGCGGTGTTTGTGCTCGGTGGATTCTTCCCACCTTTCCACCAAGGCACCAAGTCATGTCATCTTCTTCCCTCTGTGGCTCTGTATGAGCTTTCTTAGAGACTGAATTCAGAGATTTGTGTTGTGGGATTATAGGTGTACATTCAAAAATATCCGACCTGTTTGGCTGTTTATCGGCTTACGGTCTGATACGTAATTGTTTAAACGTGTCGAACTTATTTCGTCCTGTTCAAAATTATATAAAAAAAACTCTACTCTGCTCTTAGTATATTAAGAAGACACCAAAACATGGTATTGGCTAAGAAAATCCTCGAACTCAATCCACCGCCCACTCTGCAACGGAGCACCGAGGAATTGTACTCGGAACCTAGAGGTGTTACTCGGAAGATACCAGCACTGGCCATCTGTTCTCAGTAATTAATTATCCATCTGTTCTCCTTTGGCAGACCAGATACCAGTACTGGTCTCTGGCAATGTGTTTCAGTTCATAACATCGAAGATATACACTTATAAGATGGATGATGATCAGATATAAAGAAGAAAACATTAGCAAACTTGGATCCAGTTATAAGGCTATCTCTCCAACAAATCTTCTATATCACATTGTCTATCTTAATTATTCCTTATTTTTTAAACTTCATCCTGTACAAATGGTTCCTGATCTACAGGGAATAAATGGGACGCGGCGTGGCGTGTCGTTTCTGACAAGAGGGAACAGGCAACTATTGTGAGACCGCATGATATGATGCTTTCTCGCCGTGATTTTTCTTTTGTTCCTGCCATCATATATATCATATGTCCTTGTTAACGGCTGCATAATAATTGCGTCTCTCGCTCGGTGATGATGAGGCCAGTTTTTCCAGCTCACCCCGAGCTGATAGGGTTTGCATAGCTTGAATGCACTACGTACGGTCGAGTTCTGGCTTCTGGGGGTTTAGTCACTGCAAGCATGTCTCGGATTCTACCAGCATCATCGCATGCATTCGTCCATGGCACTGCAAGCTATATTCTGCTCTTCCTCATGGTAGCATCGTTAAACTTCAGCATACAGTAACGCAACGACAGTCATGCTGCAAAGTTGAAGCAGTAGAATAATCCACTCGATCGAGAATCCCCGTCGAGGCCGAGACATGCGTGGCCTGCGTCACGCAATATGGAGCTTAAATTTCTTTTTCTTTTTCTTTTTTTTTTTGCAGTACAGCCAGCCAGGAACAAGACTGTAGTGCAACTGCAATAATCCTTCGTTTATTACAGCTTGCAGGCATCAGTACGACCTGCGCGCTTCTGAGTTTCTGAATGATATTCCAGGCGTCAATAACTGACGACGCTGTGCTCGCGCATTCAGAACAGTCGCAGCTATACTGACGACGGAAGTGCATGGTGCTCAGGGCCTCAGCTAGCTAGCCTACCGGTAGACGTCTCCTGCAGTCTGATTTGTTTTTTTTTCTCTCCCTGTGATGGTGCGAGATCGACGCCGAGTAGTGGCAGCATCAGCAGCAGCTAGCAGAATCATCTCGCCACAACCAACTTATTACTTACTCAAGTACGTACGCGCATGCAGCAACGCAATATATATGAACTAGAGGTCAAATTCTTTCTGTCCTGGTTGTCATCTGAGGCTGGAAATGCAGGTCAATTTATAAAATTTCGGCGGCCCTTGAGGACCCGCACGAATTCATGGCCGTATTTCGATCGAGCCCTCTCTGAACTGTAACTGTAAAAGTCGCAGAAAGAAAGACAGGAAGAACACAATATATATGAGATCTAATCTTAATCTAGCTAGCACACACAACTCTTGAGAATAAACAACAAAGCCCTGAGAATCTCACAGTCGCAATAGTACGTATGTACTTGTAGTAAGAGAGGCATAAAATAGTGCCAACTGCAATTAATAGTATTTTATAAAAAAAATCTCAGTTGACAGGGACGGTTTGAGTGGCCATATGGATGGGGATGGCTACACGAGCTAGCGATCGCTTTTTTACTTGTCTAATCATCCCCCCTGATTCCATGCTGAAAGGCGCTGTTTAGGTGAGGGATGGGAAAGGCTAGCTATTTCGTTCGTGCACACGAGTGGGTGCATGCGATGCGACCGGCCGGCCCGACCCAGGAAACCAGGTGTCCCCTGCGGAATTGAAAAAACCTGGAAATCCCAAAAAAGGCTTTCGGCTGCATACGACGACGAGGCAGAGAAGACAGCACCGCCGGAGCAAAGCAAAGCAAAGCAATGCAATGCAATGCAAGAACATGCGGACAAGAAGAGGCGCCAAACAAGCAGCCGCGTCGCCCCCACTATGCTTGGTGTCCCATCGCACTGCAGCAGCTGGTGGTGCAAGTGTCCGGCCGCCGAACTGAACATGCATGTGCGTCCCTCCATCGGAATTTTTGGCTTCACAAAGATGCTGGTTCCCTTCCCCTAGCTTGCTCACACGATCGAACCAATGACAAGGACGACGACAATTATGAGCTTATGATGGCGCGTACTTTTGTAATCGTCGATCCATCTGGAAAAGAAAGGGAACTTGCACTGTCGTATAAGTCGATCTATCGACAACTGTAGTTTGTATGATTGAGTTGAGTTGTGCATGCATGGTCTCTGCATGCAGTGATCGACGAGCAGTAGCAACAGGCTAGCAGCGCAAAGTGTGTGTGTGATGTGATGGAAACATGCAAGCATGAGCTGCGCCGCTGCGAGCCGCCGCCGGCCAATGCAGGCCCGGCGCCCGCCGGCGGGGGCAATCGCATGGCGTGAGTGGCAGTTGCCAGTGGAAGGGAAAGGTTCTGGCCGGCTTTCGGGAGAAACGGTGCTGGATCGATCGGTGAGATGTCAAACAACACCCCATTTATTCGACCCGACTCGGGTCTTCCATGTGAGCCATGCTAAATAACTTACGACCCGGCCTTAGATTCCACACGAATCCGGTCTGATGCAACGTTTGAACAGATATAGTTCTCGTGATTGGTATATCCTGAACATGTAGATGTAACGTATACCAAAAACATATCTCCTTGTTGCATGAGTGGATACGCCTAAACGGTGCGTTTTTCATGGACCACGGCCACACGCCTCACTGGATCCAAGCGCGGCTGGTCCGTCTAACCAATCAGGCGGAGTGTCAGTGAACTCAAACACCCCCATTTATTTATTGGACAGGTCACAATTTGTTTTTTTTTTTAAAAAAAAAAATAGAAACAGAGGTGACGGTCGATGGAATCCCATTCCAAATCTGCACAGGCAGTACGTAAAATAGCACACACGTGCGTACACGTCCTAGCGTACTGCTACTGTACTCCGTACGTATGCGTACGCTCTGCGCTTGTACTGTACGTACTGTACCCACACTGCAACTGCGCTGCAAGCTGCTGGGAGGGAGCTGAGCACATGTACGCGCAATGAATTGCCGAGGACGGACTCAGCAAGAGCCAGCTGGGAGCAGAGAATCTGGCCTGGCCGTGCGACGGCGACTTGCTGCTGCGCGCGCGAGCTCGACGGTACCGCATAGGATTTCACTGCCCGGCGCGTACTACGCCGTTTGATCACGAATGTAACAATGTTTATTCAATTCACTGCATGCATGGTACATGCTCGATCATATCAGCAGGAACACAACCAACACCCGTTGCATTCCGTAATCAAGGCTGCACACACAAATGTGTGTGTGTGATGATATGGCCTTGTTTATGCAGGACAGGCAGAGGGAAACAGTACGTACGGCCATCGCGACGACGCCTCATTGTTTTGTCGGAAGGAAGTGGCCGGATCTGGTCGCCGGCCGTACGACCGCGAGCCCATTTTTTTTTCTTTCCTTTTGGCTTAGGGATATGCTATTCTAATTAAGCCCCGCCTCCTGCCTGCCTGCCTGCCTGCTGCTGTTGCACTGCCAATGCAGCCTTCAAAAAACAAAGTCGCATGCATGATTAGTTGCATGCGTACATCTTCTTCTTGTCGTTGTTGTTTTTCAATTTTCCGTTCGTCTCGGTTTTAGCTCGGGGTCAAAAGCGAGCACGTACCGTGGTACAGTAGTAATCTGCCCTAGCACTAATTATTTTGAGTGCAAGTACGTACTCAGTAATATTAACTAGATAGGATGCCCTACCAGTGACTGACAAAAGATAAGTTCTACATTAACAAAAAACTACTGCTTCAGGAATATATCTAGATCGAGCGGGATATCGAGACAAAGAATTAGCTTGGCTCGGCTCGGCTCGTTTGCGATCTCGAAATTACTCGTTTATCTCTCGAGTCAGAACAAAAACTATCGGTAGCCCAAGGACTGAGGTTTTATAGGGGACCCGATGATCGGTAGCCCAAGGACTGGCGGTGGCATGCGTTTAGAGCTTAGAGGGAGTGTATTGGATACAATACTAAGTTTTGTGGCGGTTTCTGCCTCAAAACCATCGGGATGACGATTTCTCAAGCTTAGACCTGAACAACCAAGTGAAGTTTTGGTGAGTTGGACCATAATGCCCCCGAGAGGTAAAGTGGATTGGCTCTATCCACCTAGCTAGGGGCAAATATTTGGAATATGTAATTCCCATATAAATAAAAAGGAAGGCTAATCCAACCACAACCCCATTGTTTTATTATCATCTCTTTCATTTTTCGAGAAAACCCAATATCTTACAAAAGAGAGCCTTAGATCCTTCTTTGCTTGATAGCGCCTCAACCGTAGCTTATTGCTATAGCATCACGCGAGAAACCAAAGTCGGCGAAACAAAAGGAGAAAAAAAAAGTGTGTTAGACTATCTTGAGCAGCTCTTCTATCATATTCCATATCTCACCTTTTGTTTCAAACTCCACTGCTGGACGCAGCCTTATGGGCCTATAGCTAGGTCAGTTGAGGAGGACTGGGGGAGAGAGAAAAGTTCGAAAACAGTATTACGAACCGTGTTGATACACTGATGGTGAAGCTCCTTTTAACCCTGCCAAAGAGAACAACCTTACCTTAGATGTTGCAGTTGAAATTAATAAAGCTCATCTCTGGACGTACGAGCGAGGGCTAGCTCTGCAGTCAAATCAATGGAGATCGTGCTTCATTCCGTGACACTTGTTTATTAAGCGGAACCAAACTCGAGAAGATGAGCGAGGAGGAGGCCAAGTTCAGTCGTCCAACTCTAAACAGCTCGTAGTGGTCGTCCTGCCTCATGTGCGCCTTAAATGGGTTTGTGCATTCCCATGCCAAGGACGACGTCCACAGCAGAAAAGAACAATTTGACGCTACATCATGCATCCCAAGAATGCTGTGGTAGTGCAGCTGTTGTTGCTACTGGTGTGTGTGTGTGTGTGTGTGTGGCGACGACGAAGGATCTCTGGGCTCTGCCTGCATTGCTCGGTTCCTCAATAGTACCACGGAGTATGCATACTGTGGCAGTGCGAATCAGACATCCAGACGACTTTACATGGCTCTAGGCGCCGTGTGCTGTGGGCTGTGGCCCGGCGGGCATTGATCCAAATGACGCTTGGAGAAAAGGTGCATGGGAGAAACCAAGACAACGTTTATTGAGAGTATAAATAAAATCATGCATCCATGCGTTTGGTTCTGTGCACTTAAACGGTTCGGTGTTCAACGAACCAAATGGTCTATTATTCCCACGATAATCATTCACAGTATGCTGATGATGGTGAAAGACACACGACGCCAACTTCGATTCTCAAGACCAAGATGGTGGGATTTTACTAAGGAGATGATGAGCAAGATGATCTCATATAATCTAGAGTTTTTTTCCTGGTCTGTAGAGTTCCTTGTTTGTGCTTAGTTTGCTGGGTGGCAATGCAAGATGATATTATGGTGTGTTTGGTTTAGCTTTCTGAAATAGATTAATCTGTAATCTCAACCAAATGAGTATAATAGCATAATAGAATCCTGAAAAAAAAACTATAGATTTCTTTAGTTCAATCCAAAATCACCTCTTACCCCAAATTTCTATCATGCATGTTACATGTTATCATGCTCTTGTAGAATCTATAGTTTCAACCAAACAAATTCTATTTTTTTCACAATTGACGACTCACAACAGTTTTCTCACAACTCATTAGAAATCTACCGCTGAAATTTTGACTTCTTGTGAGCTGTGTGTTTGAATTTGGAGTGAACAAAGTTGTATACGGAGGAGTATATATATAGAAAGGGGATCGTATCCAGTGCACAAGGGCCACGCCGTGCACAAATGCACAAAACGAAATCTGGCCGTCCATTTTCCATCCAACGACATGACGGCGCGGGGGGTTTTTCACAAAACAGACTCGGCAAGCTACGGAGGCTGCGGGAGGGTTCATCTGCATATTTACGACGGCCGTTGGATGGGAGACGGACGGCCAGATTTCGTTTTGTGCATTTGTGCACGGCGTGGCCCTTGTGCACTGGATACGATCCCTATAGAAAGGGCTGGGTGTACGGACGGACGAGTGCGTGTGGTATGGTTTGTCGTTGGCATGGGGGGTGTATATATTTGTCCTGCTACGCGTATGTACGTACTTTTGTCCTACGTGCATTGCATGGCACCTACACGACGGACGACGTAACTAATTTCTTATTAATTTTTAATATTATAAAAAACAGTTGGCTTCTCAACAACAAGACTAGCTATATATTACTACACTATATATACACACACAGTAGCACACTAGCTACTACAGTAGTCAAATACTGGCATGGCACTAGGTAGCTAGCTAGATAGTTAAGATATCTACTAGCTAGCTTAGCTAGCAGCTGAGCATGATCACGGGGCTCACACGTACGTACGGCCAGTAGAGCAGCTGTTAGTATGCGCGGGCAGCAGATGGTAGCTCTCTTCAAGACCTGAACCTAATCAATCGATTTAACTATAACAAACAAAATACTAAAGAGCTAGCAGCAGGGGCTAGAAGAAACAAAGAAACGGGAAGAGGCCAGCAGCTCTTGTTCATGGCACGCGCGCCCAGCTAAGCTAGCTAGCACCAGGTACCGAGGTACGTACGTAGCAACGACGACGACGACTGATGCGCGCCCATTGGCCGCCCGGCCCGTTTGCTGTCTCAGCTGGTCTCGTGGTCGTGGCCGAGACGAGGACCAAGGATGGCATGGCATGTCGATCGTACGTGTGCCAATGCCAATGCCAATGCGATCGACGACGACGCATGCCACTGCCCACTACTGCTGCTGCTAGTGTCTAGTACTGAGATAGCTAGCTCTGGGCGGCGAGGCGACGAGGGGTATGTATAGCGCGTAGCTGTAGCTTCAGCTATTATAGCTACGGGCAATAATCCGAGGAGAGACGCGCGCGCATGCCGGCCGTCGTGCGAGTTGGCGCAGCGTATACATACATACATACAAGCCGCCTTGTCTCCTTGTACACGCTGGCAAGGGGGGGGTGCTGGAACGACAAAGGGCGCGCGGCGACGGCGACGGTGTGGCTAGTCAGCCTCCTCCTTCCTCTTGTACCCTAGCCTACGTACACCGCCGCGCCGTGCTCGTGTCGTGAATGCATGACCGCGACCGCTGCATACCACGCGCGCGCGCGTTAGTTTGTAGCCTTGCGTATGTATGTACGTACGCGCTAGTACACGACGCCGTGCCGGACACGGGCCTCCTGCAAGCTAGTAAACCACCACCAGCGGCACGGCCGGACACGCACGCACGCACGCATTCCCGGCCCCCCCGTTGACGCGGACGGGTGTCGCTCGGCTCTCGCGGCGGTCGCTGTCGTCGGCCGCCACCATGAGCCGTCGGCTGGATCGATCGATATGACGAGCACGATGCTCCGCGGGGTACGTACGCTGCACTGCCGCGCGCGGCCGGCCGGTCCTCTTTGTTCGTTTCCGCCGCCGGCGGCCGGCCTCGATCTCGTCCGTCGTCCGTCGTCGTCTTTTACGACGCGCGCGCGTCTATATATTTTACTAGGACACGTCAGCGCTGTCACAGGTCGCGAGGCACATGAATGGGGAAGGAAGGACTGAAGGAGGAGGGCAGCTGCATGGGCAGCAAGAAAAGGGCCGCCCTTCCGAAATTTCTACCCCCTGCCCTGGCACAGTAATAAAAAAAAGAGACAGCAGATGGACACGGCGCCTGTGCTCGGTCTCCCTCGCTGCCGGTGCCGGCCGTACCCCGGTGCGTGTTAGTTAACAGCAGGTAACGTGGGCGGCCAGGTAAAAACTCGGCGAGAGGAGGAGAGCGTGCTGCGTCTGCGTGCGTGAGTCACCAACAGCTGTGCTGTTGCCAAAAGAAAAGAAAAAAAGGATAGCATGGCATGGCAGGGACAGGCACAGACACACCACCACCACCATCACCACGCCCGCCCGTGGAGTGGACGGACACGGACGGTGCCACGCAGCGGCAGCGATGCGAAGATATTTACCGCGCGCGCCGCCCGGCTGGCCCGCGTCGCGAGGCCGGCTAATTTTTACGTGGGGAACAGTGAGCCGTGTCGTGTCTCCGATCCACATGGGGGGGGGGGGGGGGTTTACTTTTATTATTATTAATTTTACCGCGCCGCGTGTTTTACCTTGGGCTGGTCCGTTGGTACAACTACAACGCGAACACAGCACAGCTCGAATCTGGCGCTGGGACCCTCCCCGGCCGCCACCTCCCCCGCCGACGCCGCGCCTGTCCTCTTCCTCCTCCGTCCGTCGCACTCGCACGCCGGACCGTCCTGTTGGTCTCTTCTTATGTGCGATGTATTGTATATTGTACTCGAAAATGTGCTGTGATTGTTTTCATTGATGCAAACCACAATCTACCATTTTTTGTATGCAAGAACACATACAAGTGAAATGGAAACTATGTGCTGCCAAGTTTAGTTATCAAAATATTTAATTTTGTTCGCTAGTAACCTTTTGTTTTTGTATTCCACTTGGCACAGTTTGGATCTAGGTTGTCTATGTACAAAAAACGAAAATCTGGTTTTCCCTACAAACAAATTGTTATGTCCTTCAAAACACTGCATTATTACTGTCGGAGAGAAAATTCTCCGGCCGGGTGGCGGAGTGCACCCGCCCTAAGTCCTAAGATGTGGAGGGGGTTTAAGCGTTTTGCCTGTTGCAAGACGTAGGAATGAACACAAGAACACGCAAGGGTTTAGAGTGGTTCGGGCCGCCGGAGCGTAATACCCTACTCCACTGTGCGTTGTATTGCTTGAGAGCTTGAGTTGAGTGTAAGCCTGCATGACTTGCGTCTGAGTCCCCGTTGTAACGTTGCATGCTCCCCCTTTTATATCTCAAGGGGGGCATGTACAAGAGTGTTGAGCCCCGACATGTGGGCCCAGGAGCATGATGGATGTAAGACTTGGGGCAGCAATAGTTGTCTGCTAGAGCAATCTTCCCGCGCTCTAACACCCATGGATCGCGTAGTCTTGGTGTGCTAGGGAAGCTAGCTTCCCTGGCAATGCACAAGTGCTCGTGGACATAGCCTATCTACATATCCTACAGCACGGGCATACTGTTCGGATTGGACAGGCACGCCGCCTGCAGGATAGCCTAGTCGCCGCCTACTAGAGGAGTAGGGAGAGGGTGCGTTAAATGCCGAGTAGTCACATCGCCTGCTAGCGGAGTGGACAGGACACATTAAATGCTGAAGGGGCGCATCGCCTGTCAGCGGGATAGACAGGCGGCACATCTTCTTCGCAATAAATGCAGAGACAGCGCTACCCAGAGGCATTACGTCAGGCTCCGCCCGCTAGCTTACGTCACGCGTGGTAGGCTACGTGGCAGCATCGGGTCTCCGCTTGGGCGGGGAGCATTAGCGTTATGCGGACAGGTCCGCACCAGGCTGGGCCTGGACACATGTCGGCACCGGACCCTTGCCTGAGCAAGGCCTGGGTATTCTCTGCCCCAGAGTCCCGGAACCCGGCTGTGGGTAGTCCGGACCCTACGTAGAGGGGTCCGAGACCCGACCCGGAAGTCTGGGTTGCACTCGCGGGGGTCCTGGACCTTGCTCTAGAGGTCCGGTCTACATGTACAGGGGTCCGGCGCTTTCTCATGGGGGTCCGGACCCACTGTTGGCATCTTAGAGTGTATCGTCTTCTCTGGCCATATGGCGACCCTAGGGCCATCCACGTGGTGGAGTCGGGTGCTGTTCACCACGTGACTAGAGATAGTCGCGTGGGCACCGCGTCTTCATGCTGTAGTAAGGGGTACCCCTGTTTCAGGGTACCGACAGTGGCCCCAGGCCCACCTCATGGGAGGATACGATCCTGCAGGTGGGGCCAAAGCTTAGTTGGCAATTGGCGCGTCACTTCCGTGCGTTTGCTGACATAATCACCGCCGATCCGCCTTCGGTCACGCCAACTACCATGTTTGTCCCTGCGGCTGACTGACCGCGGCCCCCACGCCTGGTGGTTTTATCGGGCCACGCGCGGGACACCTCGTTGCCGATGCCGAATAGCTCATACCTGCAGAGATAAGGCTAGGGTTCCGCTCGAAGGCGGATGTAATAATCTTTGGTTTTGTAAGATACTATTGAGAGCTATTAATCAAACAACACTTATCTGTATGCTATTTTTCCTCGCTGTGTGTAGCGTTACCAACTTCTCCCTAGTAGGCTCGACGTGTCGAGGCTGGATACCAGTATACTCAAGAAAGAACTGGTGACCCAGCCCACAGAAGGTAGTCTCGACTGGGACCTGGACCTATACATGGCTTTGGCTAAGAAGTTTTAGTAGCACACCCATAGGACCCATCGACTAGTATCTTCTATCCTTTGATTCATGCAACAGGACCTACAGGATTTAGCCTGGGAAGCCAAGTCGTGTGTCCGGGCCCCTTGGGTCACAGCTCTAGATACTAGGACACCCATCACAGAGTGGTGGAGCGTGCGGGCTTAGGGTACGGAACTAGGCTAAGCGGCTACACGGCTCCGGACGACCCCAGGAGATGTGCGTCCATTCTCTAAAGCTGGACCCCAAGTTCCCGGACCCACAGGGCTATAGTTCCAAATACTAGGATACCTATCGCAGAGTGGTGGAGCGTGCAGGCTTAGGGTACGGAACCAAGCTAAGCGGCTACACAGCTCCGGACCACCCCAGGGGACGAGTACCCATTCTCTAGAACTGGCTCCAGGCTGTCGAACCCCCTGCTTTCGTAGAGGGGTCCTAAACTGCAAGCTTGGCCTACTTAATTCGGATGTCATCATACCAGTAAGGTTGGGAAACGCATGGGTGGGTTAGATAAAAAATAATATCCGGAGACTGTAGCAGAATAAAACTTATCACAGAAGCACATCTGAGGGGGTAAATCCTTTCTTTATAACTCGGTATGCGTGGGTGTAGACCAGCAGGCCGGCTTATGAGGGCAGACCTCGCCGGGCTGGCATACACGTATGTGCAACCTAGTTACAAGAAGAAAACTCAACCCCTCAAACTTGCTCCTATGGATAGAACTTATGGGGATGCTTTATGTTCTAGGGGTTGGGAAGAGCCATTCCTTGAGCTGTGGCAAGGCGGACACACCCGGGTCGGCATATTTCCGTCACCTTGAAGGGTCCCTCCCAACTGGGGGAGAGTTTGTGGAGCGCTTCTCAATTCAGTACTCGCCTTAGGACCGGATCTCCGGCCTGAAATTCCCTACTATGCACGAACCGTTGGTGGTAGCGCCTGGGCGCCTAGACGCCGGGATGACCGAGGCCTAGGCCTGGCCAAGCCAGAGTGTCCCATGCTAAGCAGGCGGTCGACGTCGTCACGCCACTACTTCATGGACCCTGGCGAGGCCGTGGAGCTAGGAGGGTGGCACAACAACTCCCTGGCCATAGACAAAGCGCCAGGCGTAGCCCTTGACGCCCTGGACGCCTATGCAGGGGTGTGCTGCCGTGTAGAACGCACAGCAGCAGCACCAGGCATAGGGCGGCTGGAGGCCCGAAGCGTGGAAGAGGCAGCTTCCTCCTCCACCGGAAAGTCCTCGGGGATGAAGTCGTGGTGCTCGATGGTTTGAACCATGATGTCGAGCAGAAAACAAGCAAAAACCTAATGCCAAGCCCCCTACCTGGCGCGCCAAATGTCGGAGAGGAAATTCTCCGGCTGGGTGGCAGAGTGCACCCGCGCTAAGTCCTAAGATGTGGAGGGGGCTTAAGCGTTTTGCCTGTTGCGAGATGTTGGAATGAACACAAGAACACGCAAGGGTTTAGAGTGGTTCGGGCCGCCGGAGCGTAATACCCTACTCCACTGTGCGTTGTATTGCTTGAGAGCTTGAGTTGAGTGTAAGCCTGGATGACTTGCGTCTGAGTCCCCATTGTAACGTTGCATGCTCCCCCTTTTATAGCTCAAGGGGGGCATGTACAAGAGTGCTGAGCCCCGACATGTGGGCCCAGGAGCATGATGGATGTAAGACTTGGGGCAGCAATAGTTGTCTGCTGGAGCAATCTTCCCGCGCTCTGACACCCGCAGTTCGTGTAGTCTTGGTGTGCTGGGGAAGCTTCCCTGGCAATGCACAAGTGCTCGTGGACATAACATATCTGTGTATCCTACAGCATGGGCATAATGTTCGGATTGGACAGGCACGCCGCCTGCAGGATAGCCCAATCGCCGCCTACTAGAGGAGTAGGGAGAGGGTGCATTAAATGCCGAGTAGTCACATCGCCTGCTAGCGGAGTGGACAGGACACATTAAATGCTGAAGGGGCACATCGCCTGTCAGCAGGATAGACAGGCGGCGCGTCTTCTCTGCAATAAATGCAGAGACAGCGCGGCCCAGAGGCCTTACGTCAGGCTCCGCCCGCTGGCTTACGTCACGCGTGGTAGGCTACGTGGCAGCATCGAGTCTCCGCCTAGGCGGGGAGCAGTAGCGTTATGCGGACAGGTCCGCACCAGGCTGGGCCTGGACACATGTCGGCACCGGACCCTTGCTTGAGCAAGGCCTGGGTATTCTCTGCCCTAGAGTCCCGGGACCCGGCTGTGGGTAGTCCGGACCCTACGCAGAGGGGTCCGAGACCCGATCCGGAGGTCCGGGTTGCACTCGCAGGGGTCCTGGACCTTGCTTCGGAGGTCCGGTCTACATGTACAGGGGTCCGACGCTTTCCCATGGGGTCCGGACCCACTGTTGGCATCTTGGAGTGTATCGTCTTCTCTGGCCATATGGCGACCCTAGGGCCATCCACGTGGTGGATCGGAGTCGGGTGCTGTTCACCACGTGACTAGAGATAATCCAGTGGGCACCGCGTCTTCGTACTGTAGTAAGGGGTACCCCTATTTCAGGGTACCGACAATTACCATTTTGTTCTTAGATTTACCACGGTTTTTGTGTTGCTCCAGCAGCTTGTTCTTTGTCCCTTGAGCAACATGTATTAAATACTATATATCAATACCCATAGAGCATTTGTCATTTTTTTTATCAAAGCAATACTAGGTGGATTGCTTAGATGTCTATAATTTAGATGCTTCAAATGTTGAATGAATATCTTCGGACACCCTATTGCAGCTTAATTACATGGTAGAGTTCTTTGATGAAGAGAACACAAGATGCAGTAGAAACATGCGTCGTTATTTGTTCAATCAACAATTCCTAACTGTATCAGCATTGCTGTCGATGAGCCAAAGCGACCACACAACCTCGCAACACCATGGCTCGGTCGTTGGTTAGCAGACGATTCATCGCGATCGACTTCAAGGATACCATAGATTGATGAAAGACTATATTGTAGATCAGCCAGTTTATAACGAAGCAATTTTTCACGGAAGGTATCACTTGGGTCACGTAACTATATTATGCTCTTTGAATTACAAGTTCTAATCATGCGTTGTTATGCTATAACTCATTACTTATCAATAGGGTTCGAATGTGCAAGGGCATGTTCATAGACATATGCCACGAGGTAGCTTCAAGCAACGAGAATTTTGTCATGAGGAACAATTTTGTTGGCGTGCCCAGATTCTGCACTACACAAAAGGTAACAACTGCTCTACCAATGCTTGCATATGGTGGGGCTGCCGATAGGTTAGACGATTACTTGCACATGAGTGAGAGCACCATACTAGAGTAATTGAGTGAGTTCACCCGAACAGTAGTGCATGTGTACAGTTCCAAATATCTCATATCCCTAAATGCATATGATGTTGCGAAGCTTGTTGCTAAGGCTGACGAGAGGGTGAAGGAAACAGTGACACCTAAGAGAGGGTGAATTAGGACTTATAAAAACTTCTTTCTAAACTAGGCCACAAATAAATTACTAGAGCAAAACCTATGCAAATAATCAATCTAGAATGTGTCAACTAGGTTTTGTCTAAGTGTTGTTATCTCTACCGCAAAGCCTAAATTTCAATCCTAAATATTCAAACTAGAAAGGAGAGATTAAACTTAAGCACTTAATATAAATGCAGAAGGTAAAGAGCAAGGGTAAAGATGCAAACTCTCGTGGATGGCGCCAGTATTTTTACCGAGATATCCGAAACCACACAAGGTCCCGGCTAATCCTCGTTGGCGCCCCTACGTAAAGGGTAGCCCACGCGAGGGCCAAGCACCATAGTCGAGTAACTCCATAGAGAGTCACGGGCCTTCTCCACGCGCAAGTGGTGCTCCGATTCCGGTTCCTCTCGGACGCTCCCTGCTGTCTCCACGATCGAGAGTCCGGCCAAAACGCCACAGGTCTCATTACCTCCGATACACGGCGGCGGTTGTGACACAAAACTCGGTTGTCATGGTCTCGCAAGACTCTCGCCCCACTTGGTACAATTACAACGGCTAGCGTAAGAGCCGAGGGTTTTTGTGGGTTTTTCTAAACTCACTCAACTAACTAGGATTCACCTAGAGCAAGCACATAAACGGTCTAACTAACCTAAGCACTTCGCAAAAGCACCTACGCTAATCACCGACTAATTCTATTAAACACTTGGGTGTATGAGCTATTAGAAATGCTTACAACATGTATTGGTAAGTTGCTTGGGATCCTACATCTTTAAATGGTCGGTTGGAGGGGTATAAATAGGCTACCCCTTAAATATAGTCGTTTGACAGAAAAGTTGCTTCTGTCGTCAGGTGCACCGGACATGTCCAGTGCCCTGGCCACGTCAGTCGGTTGTTGAGGTCTGTAGCAGTCGACCGTTGGCAGACTGTCTGGTGCACACCGAACAGTTTGGTGCTACAGCGCCCGAGAGTCCCTAGCTGTGGGCCTCTCTGCTTAGACTGTTCAGTACCCACCGGGCAGTCCAGTGCTCACCGGACAGGTATTGTCCACTGTCTGGTACGCCACCAGAGCGCTGTTTGACTGTCATCTTCTTGGATTTCTTTACTGTTTCCTTGGGCTTCTTTTGATCTTGAGTCCTAGACTTCTACAGATCTTTTAGGTTTTCTTTTAAGGTGTTGCATCCTTAGAGCTTCAGTCCAATCCTCTTCACATCCTGTGAACTGTAAACACAAACACTAGTAAACATATTAGTCCACAAGTTTATGTTGATCATCAAACACCAAAATCATTTAGACAAATGGGTCGGGTCCATTTTCCTTAGAGAAGGGATTTCCAAGAATGCTCAGGAGCATCGACTGTATGCACTTGGAGTGGGAGAAGTGTCCTACTACTTGGCACGACCAGTACAAAAGACATTTCAAAAAGCCAACACTCATTCTTGAAATTGTGGCTACTTACGACCTATGGATATGGCACACTTTTTTGGAATGATATGATCGTTAAATGATATTAATGTTCTTCATCGATCGCATGTGTAAGATGACCTATCCATCGGAAATGGTCCTCAATGGAGTTATGCCCTTAATGGTTCGGAGTACAACATGGGGTAATATTTGGCAGATGGAATATACGTACCTTACTCTACTCTCATAGGTCCCATCACATAGCTTATTAGCAACAAACATAAGTATTTCACAATGAAACAACATTACAGAAAAAGATGCAGAAAGAGCTTTTGGTGTCCTTCGGGCAAATACCAAATTTTTAAGAATCCTGCATGACAATGGAAGCCGGTTGAACTGAAAAAATTTATGGATTGTGTCGTCATCTTTCACAACAACGGTATCGAGTACGAATCAGGGATGGAGGAGATAAGGATTGAAGAGTATGATGGTGCATCGTATTCATCGTTGGATGATAACATGAATGTTCCTGAGATCCTAGAGTTGATCGAGTATCACAACTGTATACATAGCATACTAGGACATGAGCAACTCAAAACATACCTTATTGAGCATGTGTGGCACTTACATCGAAGCGCGTAAATGAAAGTTGCCTAGAGGGGGGTGAATAGGCGAAACCTGAAATTTATAAACTTAAGCACACACTTCAAGCCAGGATTAGCGTTAGAAATAAAGTCTAGTCCGAAAGAGAGGGGGGAAATAAATCAACAAGAAATAAGACAAGTGAACACGTTGTTTGTTTTATCGAGGTTCGGTTCCAAAGAACGTAGTCCCCGTCGAGGAGGTCACAAAGACTGGGTCTATTTCAACCATTTTCCTCTCTCAAACGGTCACTTAGACCGAGTGAGCCTTCTTCCTTAATCTCACAGGTCACTTAGACCCCGCAAGGATCACCACACACTTGGTGTCTCTTGCCTTGCTTATACAAAAGCACTTGAGAGTAGAGATGGAGAAAGAAAAAGGCCAACCAAGCAACAAGAGCAACAAAAGTGAAAGTAACCTAGAGGGGGTGAATAGGTAGGATTTGAAAATTATAAACTTAGGCACACACTACAAGCCGGGGTTAGCGTTAGAATTAAAATCGAGTCCGAAAGAGAGGGTGAAAAACAAATCAAAAGCAAATGAAGCGGATGACACGATGATTTGTTTTACCGAGGTTCGGTTCTTACAAACCTACTCCCTGTTGAGGTGGTCACAAAGACCGGGTCTCTTTCAACCCTTTCCCTCTCTCGAACGGTCACCCAGACCGAGTGAGCTTTTCTCCTTAATCAACGGGTCACTTAGACCCCTCACAAGGACCATCACAATTTGGTGTCTCTTGTGTTGATTACAAATTGCTTGAGAACAAGAAAGAGGAAGAAGAAAAGCGATCCAAGCGACAAAAACTCAAATGAACACAAATATCTCTCTCTCACTAGTCACTAATTGTTTGGAGTGGAATTGGGACTTGGAGAGGCTTTGATTCAATCTAATTGTGTCTTGTATTGAATGTACTAGCTCTTGTATTGAGTGAGATGTCTGAAAAACTTGGATGCCTTGAAGTGTGGTGGTTGGGGGGTATTTATAGCCCCACCCACCAAAATGGCCGTTGGGGAGGCTGTTTGTCGATGGGCGCACCAGACAATCCGGTGCGCTACCGGACAGTCCAGTGCGCCACCGGACACTGTCCGGTGCGTCAGCCACGTCACCCAACCGTTAGGGTTTGACCTTTGGAGCTCTGTCATCCTGGCCCACCGGACAGTCCGGTGGTGCACCGGACAGTCACTGTTCACTGTCCGGTGTGCCTTTTGGCGCCTGCTATGACTCTGCGTGCGCAGGCGCGCACTGTTCACTGTAGCTTTTGCAGACAACCATTGGCGCAATAGCCGTTGCTCCGCATGGCACACCGGACAGTCTGGTGGCCCACTGGACAGTCTGGTGAATTATAGCGGAGTGGCTTTTCCAGAAACCTGAAGCTGAGCAGTTCAGAGTTGATCTCCTTGGTGCACCGGACACTGTTCGGTGGTGCACCGGACACTGTCTGGTGGCACACCAGACAATCCGGTGTGCCAGACCAGGGCAGTCTTCGGTTGGTTTTGCTCCTTTCTATTTGAACCCTTTCTTGGACTTTTTATTGGTTTGTGTTGAACCTTTGGTACCTGTAGAACTTATAATCTAGAGCAAACTAGTTAGTCCAATTGTTTGTGTTGGGCAATTCAACCACCAAAATTATTTAGGAAAAGGTTTGACCCCAATTTCCCTTTCAATCTCCCCCTTTTTGGTGATTGATGCCAGAACAAACTTAAGCAAATATATAAGTGCAGAATTGAACTAGTTTGCATAAGGTAAGTGCAAAGATTGCTTGGAATTAAACCAATTTAAACTTTCATAAGATATGCATGGATTGCTTTCTTTCTTTTAACATTTTGGACCACATTTGCACCACTTGTTTTGTTTTTGCAAATTCTTTTGGAAATTCTTTTCAAAGTTTGTTGCAAATAGTCAAAGGCATATAAATAATATTTCGAGAAGCATTTTCAAGATTTTGAAATTTTCTCCCCCTATTTCAAATGCTTTTCCTTTGACTAAACAAAACTCCCCCTTAATGAAATTCTCCTCTTAGTGTTCAAGAGGGTTTTATCAATTGAGATATAATTTCTTAGAGGAATAAAAGATACCAATTGAAAAACATTTTAAAAAACTTAAACTTATTTTGAATTTTTTTTGAAATTGGCGTGGTGGTGCGGTCCTTTTGCTTTGGGCTAATACTTTCTCCCCCTTTGGCATTAATCGCCAAAAACGGATACTTTGAGTGAAATATGAGCCCCTTTTAAAAATTCTCTCCCCTTTGTCAAACAATATATGAGTGAAGATTATACCAATGTGAAGAGATGGCGCGGAGTGACAGCGAAGGGTAAATAATATAGGTAGAGTAGAGTGGAAGCCTTGTCTTCACCGAAGACTTCATTTCCCTTTCAATCTATGACTTAGCATAAGAATTTACTCGAAAACACATTAGTCATAGCACATGAAAGAGATATGATCAAAGGTACATAAATGAGCTATGTGTGCAAAATATCAATCAAAATTCTGAGAATCAAGAATGTTTAGCTCATTCCTAAGTTTGGTAAAGGTTTTCTCATCTAAAGGTTTGGTAAAGATATCGGCTAATTGATCTTTGGTGTTAATATAGGCTATCTCAATATCCCCCTTTGTTGGTGATCTCTCAAAAAGTGATACTGAATGGCTATGTGCTTAGTGCGGCTATGTTCAACGGGATTATCCGCCATGCGGATTGCACTCTCATTATCACATAGGAGAGGGACTTTGCTAAATTTGTAGCCATAGTCCCTGAGGGTTTGCCTCATCCAAAACAATTGCGCGCAACAATGGCCTATGGCAATATACTCGGCTTCGGCGGTAGAAAGAGCTACTGAGTTTTGTTTCTTTGAAGCCCAAGACACCAGGGATCTCCCCAGAAACTGACAAGTCCCTGATGTGCTCTTCCTGTCAATTTTACACCCTGCCCAATCGACATATGAATATCCTAATAAATCAAAAGAGGATCCCTTAGGGTACCAAAGGCCAAACTTAGGAGTATAAACTAAATATCTCAAGATTCTTTTCACGGCCCTAAGGTGAACTTCCTTAGGATCGGCTTGGAACCTTGCACACATGCATACGAAAAGCATAATATCCGGTCGAGATGCACATAAATAGAGTAGAGATCTTATCATCGACCAGTATACCTTTTGATCTACGGATTTACCTCCCGTGTCGAGGTCGAGATGCCCATTGGTTCCTATGGGTGTCTTGATGGGCTTGGCATCCTTCATTCCAAACTTGGTGAGTATATCTTGAATGTACTTTGTTTGGCTGATGAAGGTGCCCTCTTGGAGTTGCTTTACTTGAAATCCTAAGAAATACTTCAACTCCCCATCATAGACATCTCAAATTTTAGAACCATGATCCTACTAAACTCTTCACAAGTAGATTTATTAGTAGACCCAAATATGATATCATCAACATAAATTTGGCATACAAACAAATCTTTTGCAATAGTTTTAGTAAAGAGTGTAGGATCGGCTTTTCCGACTTTGAAGCCATTAGTGATAAGAAAATCTCTTAGGCATTCGTACCATGCTCTTGGGGCTTGCTTGAGCCCATAAAGCGCCTTTAAGAGTTTGTAAACATGGTTAGGGTACTCACTATCTTTAAAGCCAGGAGGTTGTTCAACATAGACCTCTTCCTTGATTGGTCCATTGAGGAAAGACACTTTTCACGTCCATTTGATAAAGCTTAAAGCCATGGTAAGTAGCATAGGCAAGTAATATGCGAATTGACTCAAGACTAGCTACGGGTGCATAGGTTTCACCGAAATCCAAACCTTCGACTTGTGAATACCCCTTGGCCACAAGTCGGGCTTTGTTCCTTGTCACCACACCATGCTCATCTTGCTTGTTGCGGAATACCCACTTGGTACCTACAACATTTTGATTAGGACGTAATACTAAATGCCATACCTCATTCCTTGTGAAGTTGTTGAGCTCCTCTTGCATCGCCAGCACCCAATCCGAATCTTTAAGTGTATCCTCTACCCTGTATGGCTCAATAGAGGAGACAAAAGAGTATTGTTCACAAAAATGAGCGACTCGAGATCGAGTTGTTACCCCCTTATGAATATCGCTGAGGATGGTGTTCACGAAGTGATCTCTTTGAATCGCTTGGTGGACTCTTGGGTGTAGCGGTCTTAGACCCTGATCATCTTCCTTGTCTTGATCATTGGCATCTCCCCCTTGATCATTGTCCTCCTCTTGAGGTGACTTATCTTCTTGATCTTCATTTTCATCATCTTGAGCTTGATCCTCATCTTGTGTTGATGGAGATGCTCGTATGGAAGAGATGATGGTTGATCTTGTGCTTGTGGAGGCTCTTCGGATTCCTTAGGACACACATCCCCAATGGGCATGTTCCTTAGCGTGACGCACGGAGCCTCTTCATCATCTAACTCATCAAGATCAACTTGCTCCACTTGGCAGCCGTTAGTCTCATCAAACACAATGTCACAAGAAACTTCAACTAGTCCAGTGGACTTGTTAAAGACTCTATATGCCCTTGTGTTTCAATCATAACCAAGTAAAAAGCCTTCTACAGCCTTACGAGCAAATTTAGATTTTCTACCTCTTTTAACAAGAATAAAACATTTGCTACCAAAGACTCTAAAATATGAAACATTGGGCTTTTTACCGGTGAGGAGTTCATATAATGTCTTCTTGAGGATTCGGTGAAGGTAGAGACGATTGATGGCGTAGCAAGCGGTGTTGATTGCTTCCGCCCAAAACCGGTCTGAAGTCTTGTACTCATCAAGCATGGTCCTCGCCATGTCAAGTAGAGTTCTATTCTTCCTCTCCACTACACCATTTTGTTGAGGTGTGTAGGGAGAAGAGAACTCATGATTGATGCCCTCCTCCTCAAGAAAGCCTTCAATTTGAGAGTTCTTGAACTCCATCCCATTGTCGCTTGTTATTTTCTTGATCCTCAATCCGAACTCATTTTGAGCCCGTCTCAAGAATCCCTTTAAGGTCTCTTGGGTTTGAGATTTTTCTTGCAAAAAGAATACCCAAGTGAAGCGAGAATAGTCATCCACAATTACAAGGCAATACTTACTCCCGCCGATGCTTATGTAAGCTATCGGGCCAAATAAATCCATGTGGAGTAGCTCAAGCGGCCTGTCGGTCATCATGATATTCTTGTGTGGATGGTGGGTACCAACTTGCTTCCCTGCTTGACATGCGCTACAAACCCTGTCTTTCTCAAAATGAACATTTATTAGTCCCAAAATGTGTTCTCCCTTTAGAAGCTTGTGAAGATTCTTCATTCCAACATGGGCTAGTCGGCGATGCCTAAGCCAACCCATATTAGTCTTAGCAATTAAGCAAGTATCAAGTTTAGCTCTATCAAAATCAACTAAGTATAGCTGACCCTCTAATACTCCCTTAAATGCTACTGAATCATCACTTCTTCTAAAAACAGTAACACCTAAATCTATAAAAAGACAGTTGTAACCCATTTTGCGTATTGAGAAATAGAAAGCAAGTTGTAATCTAAAGAATCTACAAGAAAAACATTGGAAATAGAATGGTCAGGTGATATAGCAATTTTACCAAGTCCTTTGACCAAACCTTGATTTCCATCCCTGAATGTGATAGCTCTTTAGGGATCTTGGTTTTTCTCATAGGAGGAGAACATTCTTTTCTCCCCAGTCATGTGGTTTGTGCATCAGCTATCAATGATCCAAATTGATCCCCCGGCTGTATAAACCTACAAAACAAGTTTAGGCCTTGTTCTTAGGTACCCAAATGGTCTTGGGTCCTTTGACATTAGAAACAAGCACCTTGGGTATCCAAACACAAGTCTTTGAGCCCTTGTGCTTGGCCCCAACATATTTGGCAACTACTTTGCCTGATTTGTTAGTTAAAACATAAGAAGCATCAAAAGTCTTAAATGAAACAATAGGCTCATTTGATGCAATAGGAGATTTCTTTTAGGCAATTTAACATGAGTGGATTGCCTAGAACTAGATGCCTCACTCTTATACATAAAAGCATGATGAGAGCTAGAGTGAGACTTCCTAGAATGAATTCTCCTAATTTTGTGTTCGGGATAACCAGCAGGATATAAAATATAGCCCTCGTTATCCTGAACTATTGGAGCTTTGCCCTTAACAAAGTTAGACAATTTCTTAGGGGCATTAAGCTTGACATTGCCTCCCTGTTGGAAGCCAATGCCATCCTTAATGCCAGGGCGTCTCCCACTATAGAGCATGCTTCTAGCAAATTTAAATTTTTCATTTTCTAAGTCACGCTGATTAATTTTGGCACTAAGTTGAGCTATGTGATCATTTTGTTTATTACTTAAAGCTAGGTGATCATGGATAACATCAACATTAATGTCTCTACATCTAGTACAAATAGTAACATGATCAATACTAGATGTAGAGGGTTTGCAAGCATTTAATTCATCAATCTTAGCATGTAACATGGCATTCTCATTTCTAAGATTGGAAATAGAAATATTGCAAACATTTAAATCTTTAGCCTTAGTTATTAATTTATCATTCTCAATCTTAAGGCTAGAAAGTGATTCATTCAACTTGTCAATCTTAGCAATTAAACTTGAGAGCACCTAGAGGGGGGGTGAATAGGTGATCCTGTAAAACTTGAAAACTTAAGCCACAAAAACTTGGTTAAGCGTTAGCACAGTAAATGCCAAGTGGCTAGAGAGGAGTCAAAAACACAATAACCACAAGAGATCGATCACAGAGATGGCACGGTGGTTATCCCGTGGTTCGACCAAGACCAATGCTTGCCTACTCCACGTTGTGGCGTCCCAACGGACGAGGGTTACAATCAACCCCTCTCAAGCGGTCCAAAGACCCACTTGAATACCATGGTGTTTTGCTTGCTTTTCTTAATCCCGTTCGTGAGGAATCTCCACAACTTGGAGCCTCTCGCCCTTACACTTGAAGTTCACAAAGAAGCACAGAGAAAGGGAGGATTAGCAACGCACACAAGACACAAGAATCAGAGTGTCAACACGCACACAAGTCGCAACAAGAGCTCGCAACACAACCCAATGAGTTCACAACTCCATTAGAGCTCTATATGCTATCACAAAGAAACGAATGCGCGGAATCGAGGTCTTGGTGCTTAGGAATGTTGTAGGAATGCTTGGTCTACTCCTCCATGCGCCTAGGGGTCCCTTTTATAGCTCCAAGGCAGCTAGGAGCCGTTGAGAGCATTCTAGGAAGGCTGATCTTGCCTTCTGTCGATTGGCGCACCGGACAGTCCGGTGCACACTGGACACTGTCCGGTGCCCGATTTCCTTCCAAAAATGGCGCAGTCGACCGTTGGTAGCCTGAGAGCCGTTGGCGCACTGGACATGTCCGGTGCACACCGGACAGTCCGGTGCCCCCTTCTAGCTGTTGGCTCGACCACATGTCCCGCGCAGATCGCGCGGCCGACCGTTGGCCCGGCCGACCGTTGGCTCACCGGACAGTCCGGTGCACACCGGACAGTCCGGTGAATTATAGCCGTACGTCGCCGATGAATTCCCGAGAGCAACGAGTTCGCCTGTGAACGGCCCACCGGACAGTCCAGTGAATTATAGCAGTACACCGCCGTCGAAGTCCCGAGAGCAGACTATTCGCCAGAGCCAGCCTGGCGCACCGGACACTGTCCGGTGCACCACCGGACAGTCCGGTGCACCACCGGACAGTCCGGTGCTCCAGACTGAGCAGAGTCTTGGCTGCTCGAGCCAAGGCATTTTCAATTGGATTTTTCCTGTTTCCAACACTTAGACACACTACATTAGTCCATAAAACAATGTACTAAGTCTGAGAAACATACCTTTATCCTTGATTTGTACTTTGTCCACCTTTTTACACTAGGGCACTTGTGTTGGACACTAAATCACCAAAATACTTAGAAATGGCCCAAGGGCACATTTCCCTTTCAATCTCCCCCTTTTTGGTGATTTATGCCAACACAACATAAAGCAAGTAGAACAAGTACAAAATCAATTCAATTAAGAACTCAAAATTGTTTTGATTCAAATTTGACATATATGGATCACTCTTTGCCACCACTTGGTTTGTTTTTGCAAATCAAACTCAAATTTCTATCTCTAAGTCAAACACACATGTTAAGACATAAAGAGAGTCATTCCAAGAGAAATTGATTCAAGATTTCAAAAACTCCCCTTTTTCCCATAATCAACACTTCTCCCCACAAGAAACCAACTTTTGACAAGAGAGACAATAAAAGAGTTTTGTCAAACCAAAAGCTCTAATCTACTATTTTCTAAATTTCTCAAGTGGTAGCTGATCCATCTATTGCTTTGGCCTTTATTTTCTCCCCTTTGGCATCAAGCACCAAAACGGGATCAATCTTGGCCCTTGAACCCCATTGCCTCACCAAAATCTTCAATAAGAATACAAAGGCAATAAGAGTACATGAGATGAACTTGGAATAAGTTACCCTCTCATCGGAGTGCAGTGGAAGTCTTTCATGGTCCAAGTCCACCTTTTCCCTTTCAAACCTCTTTTGAGACTAAAACAAGCAAACTCAAGCACATGGTTAGTCTCAAAGGGTCAAGTTGTAGCACAACTCCCCCTAAATATGTGCATCACTTGCACAAGGACTTGTGAGGTCCGGGGAGTGATTGTACAACTTGAGCACCACAGTAAGCAACAAAATGCACAAGGAACATGATCAAAGGCATAAATACATGTATGCTATGAATCAATCCAAGTTCCACGAATCTAGGACATTTAGCTCACTACGCAGCCTGCAAAAGGTCTTTTCATCTAAAGGCTTAGTGAAGATATCGGCTAGCTGGTTCTCGGTGCTAACATGAAACACTTCGATATCTCCCTTTTACTGGTGGTCTCTCAAAAAGTGATGCCGGATGTCAATGTGCTTTGTGCGGCTGTGCTCAACAGGATTTTCCGCTATTCGGATAGCACTCTCATTGTCACATAAGAGTGGGACTTTGCTCAGATTGTAGCCAAAGTCCCGGAGGGTTTGCCTCATCCAAAGTAGTTGCGCACGACACTGTCCTGCGGCAACGTACTCGGCTTCAGCGGTGGATAGGGCAACGGAAGTTTGTTTCTTAGAGTTCCACGACACTAGGGACCTTCCTAAGAATTGGCACGTCCCCGATGTACTCTTCCTATCGACCTTACATCCAGCATAGTCAGAATCTGAATATCCAATCAAGTCAAAGTTAGACCCCTTTGGATACCAGATCCCGAAGCAAGGCGTAGCGACTAAATATCTAAGAATTCGCTTCACAACCACTAAGTGACACTCCTTAGGATCGGATTGAAATCTAGCACACATGCATACGCTAAGCATAATATCTGGTCTACTAGCACATAAATAAAGCAAAGAACCTATCATGGACCGGTACGCTTTTTGATCAACAAACTTACCACCTTTGTTGAGGTCAGTGTGTCCGTCGGTTCCCATCGGCGTCTTTGCGGGCTTGGCGTCCTTCATCCCAAACCGCTTTAGCAAATCTTGCGTGTACTTCGTTTGGGAGATGAAGGTGCCGTCCTTGAGTTGCTTCACTTGGAACCCAAGGAAGTAGTTCAACTCGCCCATCATCGACATCTCGAATTTCTGCGTCATCACCCTGCTAAACTCTTCACAAGACTTTTGGTTAGTAGAACCAAATATTGTGTCATCGACATAAATTTGGCACACAAAAAGATCACCATCGCAAGTCTTGGTAAAAAGAGTTGGATCGGCTTTCCCAACCTTGAAAGCATTAGCAATTAAAAAGTCTCTAAGGCATTCACACCATGCTCTTGGGGCTTGCTTAAGTCCATAGAGCGCCTTAGAGAGCTTACACACGTGGTCGGGGTACCGTTCATCCTCGAAGCCAGGGGGTTGCTCCACGTACACCTCCTCTTTGATCGGCCCGTTGAGGAAAGCGCTCTTCACATCCATTTGGTACAACCTGAAAGAATGGTGAGCGGCATATGCTAGCAAAATATGAATTGATTCTAGCCTAGCCACAGGAGCGAATGTCTCCTCAAAGTCCAAACCTGCGACTTGGGCATAACCTTTTGCCACAAGTCGAGCCTTGTTCCTTGTCACCACCCCGTGCTCGTCCTGTTTGTTGCGGAACACCCACTTGGTTCCCACAACATTTTGCTTGGGGCGAGGCACCAGTGTCCAAACTTCATTGCGCTTGAAGTTGTTGAGTTCCTCCTGCATGGCCAACACCCAGTCCGGATCTAGCAAGGCCTCTTCTACCCTGAAAGGCTCAATAGAAGAGACAAAGGAGTAATGCTCACAAAAATTAACTAATCTTGAACGAGTAGTTACTCCCTTGCTAATATCACCCAATATTTGGTCGACGGGATGATCCCTTTGAATCGTCGCTCGAACTTGGGTTGGAGGTGCCTGAGGTGCTTCTTCCTCTTCAATTTGAACATCCTGTGCTCCCCCTTGATCATGCGCCTCCACTTGAGGTACCCGTTCGTCATCTTGGGTTGGGGGATGCACCATAGTTGAGGAAGACGGTTGATCTTGCTCCAATTGTTCCTGAGGCCGTACATCTCCAATCGCCATGGTGCGTATCGCGACCGTTGGAACGTCTTCTTCATCTACATCATCAAGATCAACAACTTGCTCTCTTGGAGAGCCATTAGTCTCATCAAATACAACGTCGCTAGAGACTTCAACCAAACCCGATGATTTGTTGAAGACCCTATACGCCTTTGTATTTGAATCATAACCTAATAAAAACCCTTCTACGGCTTTGGGAGCAAATTTAGAAGTTCTACCTTTCTTCACAAGAATATAACACTTGCTCCCAAATACACGAAAATAAGACACATTGGGTTTGTTACCAGTTAGCAGCTCATATGAAGTCTTTTTGAGGAGGTGGTGAAGGTAGACCCTGTTGATGGCGTGGCAAGCCGTGTTCACAGCTTCCGACCAAAAATGCTCGGGGGTCTTGAACTCTCCAAGCATAGTCCTCGCCATATCAATGAGTGTCCTGTTCTTCCTCTCTACCACACCATTTTGCTGAGGTGTGTAGGGAGCGGAGAACTCGTGCTTGATCCCCTCCTCCTCAAGGAACTCCTCTACTTGAAGATTCTTGAATTCGGACCCGTTGTCGCTTCTTATCTTCTTCACCTTGAGCTCAAACTCATTTTGAGCTCTCCTTAGGAAGCGCTTGAGGGTCCCTTGGGTTTCAGACTTATCCTGCAAAAAGAACACCCAAGTGAAGCGGGAAAAGTCATCAACAATAACTAGACCATACTTACTTCCTCCTATGCTCAGATAGGCGACGGGTCCGAAGAGGTCCATATGTAGCAGCTCCAGAGGTCTTGAAGTGGTCATCACATTCTTGCTGTGATGTGCTCCTCCCATTTGTTTACCTGCTTGACAAGCTGCATAAGGTCTATCTTTTTCGAATTGCACGTTAGTCAAACCTATCACGTGTTCTCCCTTTAGAAGCTTGTGAAGGTTCTTCATCCCCACATGTGCTAAGCGGCGATGTCACAGCCAGCCCATGCTAGTCTTAGCAATTAAGCATGCATCTAGACCGGCCTCCTCTTTTGCAAAATCAACTAAATAAAGTTTGTCGTCTAGTACACCCTTAAAAGCTAGTGAACCATCACATCTTCTAAAAACAGACACATCTACATTTGTAAATAGACAATTATATCCCATATTACATAATTGACTGACAGATAGTAAATTATATCCAAGAGACTCAACTAAAAACACATTAGAGATAGAGTGCTCATTTGATATTGCAATCTTGCCTAAACCTTTCACCTTGCCTTGGTTCCCATCACCGAATATGATTGAATCTTGGGAATCCTTATTCTTGACGTAGGAGGTGAACATCTTCTTTTCCCCCGTCATATGGTTCATGCATCCGCTGTCGATAATCCAGCTTGAACCCCCGGATGCATAAACCTGCAAGGCAAATTTAGGATTGGGTCTTAGGTACCCAACTCTTGTTGGGTCCTACAAGGTTAGTCACAATTGTCTTAGGGACCCAAATGCAAGTTTTATCACCCTTGCATTTTGCCCCTAATTTCCTAGCAACTATCTTCCTATCCTTTCTACAAATAGCAAAGGAAGCATTTAAAGCATGATAAATTGTAGAGGGTCCATTCATAACTTTCCTAGGAACATGAACAATATTCTTTCTAGGCACATGATGAATATTTTTCCTAGGCATATCTCTACCATGCATATAGGAAGAACTGGGAGCAAACATAGCATAAGAATCATAGGCATGTGAATCAAAAGCATTACAACACCTATGAGACTGTCTTCTATCATTGTACATAAAAGCATGGTTCTTTTTAGTACTACTTGCCATAGTGGCCTTCCCTTTCTCCTTGGCGGAGATGGGAGCCTTATGGCTTGTTAAGTTCTTGGCTTCCCTTTTGAAGCCAAGCCCATCCTTAATTGAGGGGTGTCTACCAATCGTGTAGGCATCCCTAGCAAATTTTAGTTTATCAAAATCACTTTTGGTAGCCTTAAGTTGGGCATTAAGACTAGCCATTTCATCATTTAACTTTGCAATAGAAGCTATGTGTTCACTACAAGCATCAATATCAAAATCTTTACATCTATTGCAAATAACAACATTTTCTACACAAGTTGTTGATTTACTAGCTATTTCTAACTTAGCATTCAAATCATCATTAATGCTCCTTAAGCTAGAAATCGTTTCATGGCAAGAAGATAATTCACAAGAAAGCATTTCATTTCTCTTAACTTCTAAGGCGTGAGATTTTTGTGCTTCTACAAATTTGTCATGTTCTTCATACAACAAGTCCTCTTGTTTTTCTAAAAGCCTATTCTTATCATTCAAGGCATCAATCAATTCATTAATTTTATCTACCTTGGTTCTATCTAGGCCCTTAAATAAACATGAATAATCTATTTCATCCTCATCACTAGATTCGTCCTCACTTGAAGAAGCATAAGTAGAGTTTCGAGTACATACCTTCTTCTCCCTTGCCATAAGGCATGTGTGACGCTCGTTGGGGAAGAGGGATGACTTGTTGAAGGCGGTGGCGGCGAGTCCTTCATTGTCGGAGTCGGACGAGGAGCAATCCGAATCCCACTCTTTGCCAAGATGTGCCTCGCCCTTTGCCTTCTTATAGTTCTTCTTCTTCTCCCTCTTGTTCCCTTGATCCTGATCACTATCATTGTCGGGACAGTTAGCAATAAAATGACCAATCTTACCGCATTTGAAGCATGAACGCTTCCCCTTGGCTGTCCCTTGCGACCCTTAAGCGCCGTCTTGAAGCGCTTGATGATGAGAGCCATTTCTTCATCATTTAGCCCTGCCGCCTCAACTTGCGCTACCTTGCTAGGTAACGCCTCCTTGCTCCTTGTTGCCTTGAGAGCAATGGGTTGAGGCTCATGGATTGGACCGTTCAACGCGTCGTCCACGTACCTCGCCTCCTTGATCATCATTCGCCCGCTTACGAATTTTCCAAGGACTTCTTCGGGCGACATTTTGGTGTACCTGGGATTCTCACGAATATTATTCACCAAATGAGGATCAAGAACGGTAAAGGACCTTAGCATCAGTCGGACGACGTCGTGGTCCGTCCATCGCGTGCTTCCGTAGCTCCTTATTTTGTTGATAAGGGTCTTGAGCCGGTTGTATGTTTGGGTTGGCTCCTCGCCCCTTATCATCGCGAATCGTCCAAGCTCGCCCTCCACCAACTCCATCTTGGTGAGCAAGGTGACATCATTCCCCTCATGAGAGATCCTAAGGGTGTCCCAGATTTGCTTGGCATTGTCCAAGCCGCTCACCTTATGATATTCGTCCCTGCACAGAGAGGCTAACAACACAGTAGTAGCTTGTGCATTTCTATGAATATGTTCATTTATAAACGTAGGACTATCCGAGCTATCAAATTTCATTCCACTTTCCACAATCTCCCAAATGCTTGGATGGAGAGAGAATAGGTGACTACGCATTTTGTGGCTCCAAAATCCGTAGTCCTCTCCATCAAAGTGAGGAGGTTTGCCAAGTGGAATGGAGAGCAAATGTGAATTTGAACTTTGAGGAATACGCGAATAATCGAAAGAAAAGTTTGAGTTAACCGTCTTTCGTTTGTCGTAGTCATTGTCGTCGTTGTCCTTATGAGAGGAAGTGGACTCATCACTGTCGTCGTAGTAGACGATCTCCTTGATGCGTCTCGTCTTCTTCTTCCTTCCATCTTTGCGTCTATGGCCCGAGCCCGAGTCGGTAGGCTTATCATCCTTAGGCTCGTTGACGAAGGACTCCTTCTCTTTGTCGTTGATCACGATTCCCTTCCCCTTAGGATCCATCTCTTCGGGCGATTAGTCCCTTTGCGAAGAGAACGACTTTGATACCAATTGAGAGCACCTAGAGGGGGGTGAATAGGTGATCCTGTAAAACTTGAAAACTTAAGCCACAAAAACTTGGTTAAGCGTTAGCACAGTAAATGCCAAGTGGCTAGAGAGGAGTCAAAAACACAATAACCACAAGAGATCGATCACAGAGATGGCACGGTGGTTATCCCGTGGTTCGGCCAAGACCAATGCTTGCCTACTCCACGTTGTGGCGTCCCAACGGACGAGGGTTGCAATCAACCCCTCTCAAGCGGTCCAAAGACCCACTTGAATACCACGGTGTTTTGCTTGCTTTTCTTAATCGCGTTCGCGAGGAATCTCCACAACTTGGAGCCTCTCGCCCTTACACTTGAAGTTCACAAAGAAGCACAGAGCAAGGGAGGATTAGCAACGCACACAAGACACAAGAATCAGAGTGTCAACACGCACACAAGTCGCAACAAGAGCTCGCAACACAACCCAATGAGTTCATAACTCCACTAGAGCTCTATATGCTATCACAAAGAAACGAATGCGCGGAATCGAGGTCTTGGTGCTTAGGAATGTTGTAGGAATGCTTGTTCTACTCCTCCATGCGCCTAGGGGTCCCTTTTATAGCCCCAAGGCAGCTAGGAGCCGTTGGGAGCATTCTAGGAAGGCTGATCTTGCCTTCTGTCGATTGGCGCACCGGACAGTCTGGTGCACACCGGACGCTGTCCGGTGCCCGATTTCCTTCCAAAAATGGCGCAGTCGACCGTTGGTAGCCTGAGAGCCGTTGGCGCACTGGACATGTCCGGTGCACACCGGACAGTCCGGTGCCCCCTTCTAGCCGTTGGCTCAGCCACGTGTCCCGCGCAGATCGCGCGGCCGACCGTTGGCCCGGCCGACCGTTGGCTCACCGGACAGTCCGGTGCACACCGGACAGTCCGGTGAATTATAGCCGTACGTCGCCGATGAATTCCCGAGAGCAACGAGTTCGCCTGTGAATGGCCCACCGGACAGTCCGGTGCCCCACCGGACAGTCCAGTGAATTATAGCTGTACACCGCCATCGAAGTCCCGAGAGCAGATTGTTCGCCAGAGCCAGCCTGGCGCACCGGACACTGTCCGGTGCACCACCGGACAGTCCGGTGCTCCAGACTGAGCAGAGTCTTGGCTGCTCGAGCCAAGGCATTTTCAATTGGATTTTTCCTGTTTCCAACACTTAGACACACTACATTAGTCCATAAAACAATGTACTAAGTCTGAGAAACATACCATTATCCTAGATTTGTACTTTGTCCACCTTTTTACACTAGGGACTTGTGTTGGACACTAAATCACCAAAATACTTAGAAATGGCCCAAGGGCACATTTCCCTTTCAAAACTAGCATTATCATTTTTAAGTTTGACAAGAGAATCATCATAAACATTTAATTTCTCAACCTTAGCAATAAAACTAGCATTCTCGGCTCTAAGGTTGGAAATGGTGTCATGGCAAATGCTAAGCTCACTAGTTAATTTTTCACATTTTTCTACTTCCTGAGCATAAGCATTTTTAACCTTAACATGCTTCTTGTTTTCCTTAATAAGGAAGTCCTCTTGGCTATCTAAGAGTTCATCCCTCTCGTGAATAGCAGTAATTAATTTATTCAATTTTTCCTTTTGTGGCATGTTTAGGTTGGCAAAAAGAGTGAGAAAATCATCCTCATCATCACTAGAGCTAGCCTCATCACTAGATGTTGCATATTTAGTGGAAGCTCTAGATTTTACCTTCATCTTTTTGCCGTCCTTTGCCATGAGGCACTTGTGGCCGACGTTGGGGAAGAGAAGACCCTTGTTGACGGCGATGTTGGTGGCGTCCTCATCGGAGGAGTCGGTGGAGCTCTCGTCGGAGTCCCACTCCCGGCATACATGGGCATCGCCGCCCTTTTTTTGGTAGAACCTCTTCTTTTCCTTCCTCTTTCCCTTCTTGTCGTCGCCCCTGTCACTATCACTTGATAATGGACATTTAGCAATAAAATGACCAGGCTTACCACACTTGTAGCAAACTTTCTTGGAACGGGGTTTGTAGTCTTTCCCCTTCCGTTGCTTCAGGATTTGGCGGAAGCTCTTGATGATGAGCGACATCTTCTCGTTGTCGAGCTTGGAGGCGTCGATGGGGAGCCTACTTGATGTAGACTCTTCTTTCTTCTCCTCCGTTGCTTTGAAGGCAACGGGTTGCACCTTGGGTGTTGAGGTGGCGCCTCGCTCGATGATTTGTTTGGAGCCTTTGATCATCAATTCAAAGCTCACAAACTTTCTTATAACCTCCTCGGGAGACATTAGCTTGTATCTAGGATCACCACGAATTAATTGAACTTGTGTAGGATTACGAAAACAAGTGATCTTAAAATAACCTTGACCATTTCATGGTCATCCAATTTGGTGCTCCCGAGGTTGCGCACTTGATTCACCAAGGTCTTGAGCCATTTGTACATGGCTTGTGGCTCCTCTCCTTGGTTGAGCATGAATCGACCGAGCTCCCCCTCGATCGTTTCCTACTTGGTGATCTTGGTCACCTCATCTCCTTCGTGCGCGGTTTTGAGCACGTCCCAAATCTCTTTGGCACTCTTCAACCCTTGCACCTTATTATACCCCTCTCGACTTAGAGAGACGAGGAGTATAGTAGTGTCTTGGGAGTTGAAGTGTCGGATTTGTTCGACCTCCTCCGAATCATAATCCTTGTCCCCTTCCTTCGGTACCTGCGCTCCATACTCAACAATATCCCATATGCTTTTGTGGAGTGAGGTTAGGTGATGCCTCATTTTATCTCTCCACAGAATAATCTTCATCATCAAAAACCGGTGGTTTGCCTAAGGGAACAGAAAGTAATGGAGTGCGTTTGGAAATGCGAGGATAGCGGAGGGGCATCTTACTATACTTCTTGCGCTCATGGCGCTTAGAAGTGGCGGACGCCGATTCGGAACTGGATGTGGAGGGTGATGACGAGTCGGTCTCGTAGTACACCACTTTCTTCATATTTTTCTTCTTGTCACCTCTCCTTTGGGACTTGATGGAGGAAGAGGATTCCTCCTTGTGCTTGTGGGCAGACTCCCTCGAATGGGTTCTCCTCGAGCTTGCGGACTTGTCACCGCCGGTCCCGATCTCCCTCTTGGCGGATGCTCCCGACTTCACTTCGAGTGGTTAGACTCTAATGAAGTACCGGGCTTCGATACCAATTGAAAATAGCCTAGAGGGGGTGAATAGGCGGAATCTAAAAATTATAAACTTAGGCACACACTACAAGCCAGAGTTAGCGTTAGAATTAAAAGCGAGTCCGAAAGAGAGGGTGAAAACAAATCAAAAGCAAATGAAGCGGATGACATGATGATTTGTTTTACCGAGGTTTGGTTCTTGCAAACCTACTCCCCGTTGAGGTGGTCACAAAGACCGGGTCTCTTTCAACCCTTTCCCTCTCTCAAACGGTCACCTAGACCGAGTGAGCTTTTCTCCTTAATCAACGGGTCACTTAGACCCCTCACAAGGACCACCACAACTGGTGTCTCTTGTGTTGATTACAAATTGCTTGAGAATAAGAAAGAGGAAGAAGAAAAGTGATCCAAGCGACAAGAACTCAAATAAACACAAATATCTCTCTATCACTAGTCACTAATTGTTTGGAGTGGAATTGGAACTTGGAGAGGCTTTGATTCAATCTAATTGTGTCTTGTATTGAAAGCACTAGCTCTTGTATTGAGTGAGATGTCTAAAAAACTTGGATGCCTTAAAGTATGGTGGTTGGGGGGTATTTATAGCCCCACCCACCAAAATGGCCGTTGGGGAGGCTGTCTGTCGATGGACGCACCGGACAGTCCGGTGCGCCAGCCACGTCACCCAACCGTTAGGGTTCGACCGTTGGAGCTCTGTCGTCTTGGCCCACCGGACAGTCACTGTTCACTGTCCGGTGCGCCTTCTGGCGCCTACTTTGACTCTGCGCGCGCAGACACACACTTTTCACTGTTCACTGTTGCTTTCGCAGACGACCGTTGGTGTAGTAGCCGTTGCTCCGTATGGCACACCGGACAGTCCGGTGAATTATAGCAGAGTGGCTTTTCCAGAAACCCAAAGCTGAGCAGTTCGGAGTTGATCTCCCTGGTGCACTGGACATTGTCCGGTGGTGCATCGGACACTGTTCGGTGGCACACCGGACAGTCCGGTGCGCCAGACCAGGGCAGTCTTCGGTTGGTTTTGCTCCTTTCTATTTGAACCCTTTCTTGGACTTTTTATTGGTTTGTGTTGAACCTTTGGTACCTGTAGAACTTATAATCTAGAGCAAGCTAGTTAGTCCAATTGTTTGTGTTGGGCAATTCAACCACCAAAATTAATTAGGAAAATGTTTGACCCAATTTCCCTTTCAAAAAGAACACAAGAACACCCTCTCTCAAGTCCCTAATAGAATTGAGTTGATTTGGTGGCTTGGAGAGGATTTAATCTATTTGATGTGTCTTGGAGTGGAGTCTTTTGCTCTTGTATTGAATGCAATGTTCAAAATGCTTGGATGGATATGAATGAGGTGGTTGGGGGTATTTATAGCCCTCAACCACTTCCATAGCCGTTGGGGAGGCTGCTGGCGAAGGGCGCATCGCCGGACAGGCATTGTTCCTTGTCCGGTGCGCTGCCACGTCACCTAATCGTTAGGGTTTGGAGCTCGGTCGACCGTTGGAGCTTTGTCTTCTTGCGGTACCGGACAGTATGATGCCTCTCTGACTTTGCTGCTCTGACTTCTGTGCGACACTGTTCTTCATTGTAGCACTTTACAGAGT
The DNA here is from genome assembly GCF_902167145.1 of Zea mays. Lineage (NCBI taxonomy): Eukaryota > Viridiplantae > Streptophyta > Magnoliopsida > Poales > Poaceae > Zea > Zea mays. The sequence continues at coordinate 2,705,276 of NC_050098.1, read as the reverse complement.
CGACCGTTGGCGCAGAGAGCCGTTGCTCCGCTGGCTCACCGGACAGTCCGGTGGCACACCGGACAGTCCAGTGAATTATAGCGGAGTGCGCCTTCATTTTCCTGAGAGTGGCTGTTTTGAGTTGTATGGTCCTGGTGCACCGGACACTGTCCAGTGGCACACCGGACAGTCCGTTGTGCCATTCTTCAGCACACTCAAGTTCTTTGCTCTGTTTCAAATTGTGTCTCTAACTTGATTCTTTTATTGGTTTGTGTTAAACCTTATGCACATGTAATACATGAATTCTAGACAAACTAGTTAGTCCATGTGTTTGTGTTGATCATTAACCACCAAAATTAATTATAGGAAATGGTTAACCCAATTTCCCTTTCAATCTCCCCCTTTTTGGTGATTGATGCCAACACAAACCAAAGCAAATATAAAGTGCAGATGTGTAACTAGTTTGCATTTGTGATGAATGTGCATATGTTACTTGGAGTTAAACCAATTTGAAAGTCTTATTAAGAATAAGAGTGAATGGATTGGCTTTCTCTTTTATTTAACATTTTGGACCACATTTGCACCATAAGTTTGTTTTTGCAAAACTTTTGGAAAATCTTTTCAAAATTCTTTTGCAAACAGTCAAAGGTATATGAATAAGATTGCAAGAAGCATTTTTAAGATTTGAAATTTCTCCCCTGTTTCAAATGCTTTTCCCTTGACTAAATAAAAACTCCCCCTGAATGAAATTCTCCCCTTAGCTTTCAAGAGGCTTTTGAAATAAATACCAATTTTGAATGTTTAATACTCATTTAACATTGCCTTGAATACCAAATAAAAAACAAATATTTTGAAATTTTGAAATGGTGGTGCTACGGTCCCTTTGCTTTGGGCTTAATATTTTCTCCCCCTTTGGCATTAATCGCCAAAAACAAAGAACTTTGGAGCCCTTTTATATTTTCTCCCCTATTGATAAAAGAAATATAAGTGAAAGATTATACCAATTGGAGAGATGGCGGAATACCGGCAAATGGTAAATAATACCAATAGAGTTGAGTGGAAGCGTTGTCTTTGCCGAATACTCCATTTCCCTTTCAATCTAATACTAAAAGATACTTATGGAAGCATATTAGTCTTAGCCTTAGCACAAGAAGAATAAGAAATATGTATATGTACCAAATGAAAGAGATGTGATCAAAGGTATATAAAATAGCTATGTGTGCAATGTTTCAATCAAAATTCTGAGAATCAAGAATATTTAGCTCATTCCTAAGTTTGCTAAAGGTTTTCTCATCTAGTGGCTTAGTAAAGATATCGGCTAATTGATATTTGGTGTTAACATAAGCTATTTCGATATCCCCCCTTTGTTGGTGTCTTTCAGAAAGTGGTACCGAATGTCTAAGTGCTTAGTGCGACTGTGTTCAACGGGATTATCCGCCATGCGGATTGCACTCTCATTATCACATAGGAGAGGAACTTTGCTCAATTTGTAGCCATAGTCCCTAAGGGTTTGCCTCATGCAAAGTAATTGCGCACAACAATGTCCTGCGGTAATATACTCGGCCTCGACGGTGGAAAGAGCTACGAAGTTTTGTTTCTTTGACGCCCAAGACACCAGGGATCTTCCCAGAAACCGACAAGTCCATGATGTGCTCTTCCTATCAATTTTACACCCTACCCAATCGGCATCGGAATATCCTATTAAATCAAAAGTGGATCCTTTGGAATACCAAAGCCCAAACTTAGGAGTGTAAACTAAGTATCTCATGATTCTCTTCACGGCCCTAAGATGAACTTCCTTATGATTTGCTTGAAATCTTGCACACATGCATACAAAAAGCATAATATCCGGTCGAGATGCACATAAATAGAGTAAAGATCCTATCATCGACCGATATACCTTTTGATCTACAGATTTACCTCCCGTGTCAAGGTCAAGATGCCCATTTGTTCCCATGGGTGTCTTGATGGGTTTGTCGTCCTTCATTCCAAACTTCTTAAGTATGTCTTGAATGTACTTTGTTTGGCTAATGAAGGTGCCCTCATGGAGTTGCTTGATTTAAAATCCTAGAAAATATCTCAACTCCCCCATCATTAACATCTCGAATTTATGTACCATGATCCTACTAAACTCTTTGCATGAGGACTTGTTAGTAGACCCAAATATAATATCATCAACATAAATTTGGCAAATAAACAAGTCTTTTTCAATAGTTTTAGTGAAGAGGGTAGGATCGGCTTTACCGACTTTGAAGCCATTAGTGATAATAAAATCTTGCAGGCATTCATATCATGCTCTTGGGGCTTGTTTGAGCCCATAAAGCGCCTTTGAGAGTTTATACACATGGTTAGGATACTCACTATCTTCAAAGCCGGGAGGTTGCTCAACATAGACCTCTTCCTTGATTGGTCCATTGAGGAAGGCACTTTTCACATCCATTTGGTAAAGCTTAAAGCCATGGTAAGTAGCATAGGCAAGTAAGATACGAATTGACTCAAGCCTAGCTACGGGTGCATAAGTTTCATCAAAGTCCAAACCTTCGACTTATGAATAACCTTTGGCCACAAGTCTGGCTTTGTTTCTTATCACCACACCATGCTCATTTTGCTTGTTGTGGAATACCCATTTGGTACCTACAACATTTTGATTAGGACGTGGAACTAAATGTCGTACCTCATTCCTTGTGAAGTTGTTGGGTTCCTCTTGCGTTGCCAGCACCCAATCCGAATCTCTTAGTGCATCATCTACCCTGTATGGCTCAATAAAGGAAACAAAAGAGTAATGTTCACAAAAATGTGCAACCCGAGATCTAGTGGTTATCCCCTTATGAATGTCACCAAGGATGGAGTTGACGAGGTGATGCCGTTGAATTGCTTGGTAGACTCTTGGGTGTGGCGGTCGTTGATCCCTTATTTCTTGATCATCTTCTTTGTCTTCATTTTCTTCATCTCCCCCTTGATCATTGTCCTCCTCTTGAGGTGGCTCATCTTCTTGATCTTCGTCTTCATCATCTTGAGCCTTATCCTCATCTTGAGTCGGTGGAGATGCTTGGTTGGAAGATGATGGTTGATCTTGTGCTTGTGTAGGCTCTTCAGATTCCTTAGGACACACATCCCTAATGGACATGTTCCTTAGCGTGATGCACAGAGCCTCTTCATCATCTAGCTCATCAAGATCAACTTGCTCCACTTGGGAGCCATTAGTCTCATCAAACACAATGTCATAAGAAACCTCAACTAATCCAGTGGATTTGTTGAAGACTCTATATGCCCTTGTGTGTTGAGTCATAACCAAGTAAAAAACCTTCTACAGCCTTAGGAGCAAATTTAGATTTTCTACCTCTTTTGATAAGAATAAAGCATATGCTCCTAAAGACTCTAAAATATGAAACATTGGGCTTTTTGCTAGTGAGGAGTTCGTATGATGTCTTCTTGAGGACTCGGTGAAGGTAGAGCTGGTTGATGGAGTAGCAAGCAATGTTGATTGCTTCCGCCCAAAACCGGTCTGGTGTCTTGTACTCATCAAGCATGGTTCTCGCCATGTCCAATAGAGTTATATTTTTCCTCTCCACTACACCATTTTGTTGACGTGTGTAGGGAGAAGAAAACTCATGCTTGATACCCTCATCCTCTAGAAATCCTTCTACTTGTGAATTCTTGAACTCCGTCCATTGTCGCTTCTTATCTTTTTGATTCTCAATCCGAACTCATTTTGAGCCCATCTCAAGAATCCTTTTAGAGTATCTTGGGTTTGTGATTTTTCCTGCAAAAAGAATATCCAAGTGAAGCGAGAATAATCATCCACAATTACTAGACAGTACTTACTCTCGCCGATGCTTATGTAAGCTATCAGGCCGAATAGATCCATGTGGAGTAGCTCGAGCGGCCTGTCCGTCGTAATTATGTTTTTGTGTGGATGACGAGTGCCAACTTGCTTTCCTGCTTGGCATGCTCTACAAACCCTGTCTTTCTCAAAATGAACATTTGTTAGTCCTAAAATGTGCTCTCCCTTTAGAAGTTTGTGAAGATTCTTCATCCCAACATGGGCAAGTCGGCGATGCTAGAGCCAACCCATATTAGTCTTAGCAATTAAGCAAGTGTCAAGTTCACTTTGTTATCATTAAAATTAACTAAATATAGTTGACCCTCCAACACTCCCTTAAATGCTATTGAATCATCACTTCTTCTAAAGACAGTAACACGTATATCAGTAAAAAGACAGTTGTAACCCATTTTGCATAATTGAGAAACTGAAAGCAAGTTGTAATCTAAAGAATCTACAAGAAAAACATTAGAAATAGAATGGTCTGCTGGTATAGCAATTTTACCCAAACCTTTGACCAAACATTGATTTCCATCCCCGAATGTGATAGCTCGTTGGGGATCTCCATTTTTCTCGTAGGAGGAGAACATTCTCTTCTCCCCTGTCATGTGGTTTTTGCATCCGCTATCGATTATCCAACTTGAACCTCTGATGCATAAACCTGCAAAACATTTTATGCCTTGTTCTTAGGTACCCAAACAGTCTTGGGTCCTTTCACGTTAGAAACAAGCACCTTGGGTACCCAAACACAAGTCTTGGAGCTCTTGTTTTTGCCCCCAACATATTTGGCAACTACTTTGCCTGATTTGTTAGTTAAAACATATGATGCATCAAAAGTCTTAAATGAAATGTTATGCTCATTTGATGCAGCAGGAATTTTCTTTCTAGGGAATTTAACATGAGTAGTTTGCCTAGAGCTAGAAGCCTCATTTTTATACATAAAAGCATGGTGAGAAACAGAATGAGGTTTCCTAGCATGAATCTTCCTAATTTTGTGCTTAGGATAATTAGCAGGATATATAATGTAGCCTTCATTATCCTGAACTATGGGAGCCTAACCCTTAACAAAATTAGACAATTTTTTAGGGACATTAAGCTTGACATTGCTTCCCTGTTGGAAACCAATGCCATCCTTAATGCCATGACGTCTCCCATTATAGAGCATACTACAAGCAAATTTAAATTTTTCATTTTCGAGCTCATGCTCGGCAATTTTAGCATCTAATTTAGCTATATGATCATTTTATTTCTTAATCATGGCAAGGTGATCATTTATAGTATCAACGTTAAAATCTCTACATCTAGTGCAAATAGAAACATGCTCAACAATAGATGTAGATGGTTTGCAATTGTTTAGTTCTTCTACCTTATCATTTAAAATAGCATTCTCATCTCTAAGACAGGAAATAGAATCATTGCAAACATTCAATTCTTTAATCTTAGAAACTAAATTAGCATTTTCATTTCTAAGACTAGAAATTGAATCAAGACAAATGCTAAGCTCCTTAGTTAAGTTTTTACATTTTTCTACTTCCTGAGCGGCTGAGCATAAGCAATTTTCAATTTAACATATTTTTTGTTTTCTTTAATAAGAAAGTCCTCTTGGCTGTCCAAGAGTTCATCCATCTCATGAATAGCTTCTGTTAGTTCATTTAATTTTTTCTTTTGTTCCATGATGAGGTTTGCAAAAAGAGTAAGTAAATCATCTTCATTTTCACTAGATCTACCCTCATCACTAGATGTTGTATATTTGGGGGTGGCACTAGAGTGTACCTTCCTTTTCTTGCTGTCCTTAGCCATGAAACATTTGTGGTTGACGTTGGGGAAGAGAAGGCCCTTGTTGACGGCGATGTTGGCGGCGTCCTCGTCGGAGGAGGATTTGGTGGAGCTCTCGTCGGAGTCCCATTCCCGACACACGTGGGCATCGCCGCCATTCTTCTTGTAATACCTCTTCTTCTCCTTCTTCTTCCCTTTCTTGTCATCGTCCCTGTCACTTCCACTAGAATTTGGACATTTAGCTATGAAATGACCGGGCTTACCACATTTGTAGCACACCCTTTTGGAGCACGGTTTGTAGTCCTTCCCTCTCCTTTACTTGAGGATTTGGCGGAAGCTCTTGATGATGAGCGTCATTTCCTCATTGTCAAGCTTGGAGGCATCAATTGGAAGCCTACTTGGTGTAGACTCCCTCTTCTCTTCTTTCGTCGTCTTGAATGCGATAGGTTGCACCTCGGGTGTGGAGGTGGCGCCTTGCTCCAAGTTGACATTGTGTTTGGAGTCTTTGATCATTAGCTCAAAGCTCACAAACTTGCCAATCACTTCCTCGGGAGACATTAGTTTATATTTAGGATCCCCACGAATTAATTGAACTTGAGTAGGATTGCAAAAAACAAGGGATCTTAGAATAACCTTGACCATTTCATGGTCATCCCACTTGGTGCTCCCGAGGTTGCGCACTTGATTGACCAAGGTCTTGAGCCGAGTGTACATCGCTTGCGGCTCTTCTCCCTTGTTGAGCACAAATCGACTGAGTTCTCCCTCGATCGTCTCGCGCTTGGTGATCTTGGTCACCTCGTCCTCTTCGTGCGCTGTTTTGAGGACGTCCCAAATTTCTTTGGCACTCTTTAACCCTTGCACCTTATTATACTCCTCTCAACACAAGGAGGCGAGGAGTATAGTTGTGGCTTGGGAGTTAAAGTGCCTAATTTGGGTGACCTCGTCCGAGTCATAGTCCTTGTCCCCCACCTTAGGTACCTGCGCTTCATACTCAACAATATCCCAAATACTTTCGTGGAGTGAGGTTAGATGATGCCTCGTTTTATCACTCCACATACAATAATCCTCACCATCGAAATATGGTGGTTTCCCTAGGGGTACGGAAAGTAATTGAGCGCGCTTGGAAATACAAGGATAGCGAACAGACATCTTACTGTACTTCTTGCGTTCAAGGCGCTTAGAAGTAGTGGAAGACTCGGAGCCGGAGGTGGAGGGTGACAAAGAGTCGGTCTCATAGTAGACCACTTTCTTAATCTTCTTCTTCTTCTTGTCACCCTTTCGATGCGACTTGATGGAGGAAGAGGATTCCTCCTTATACAGCTATACTTGTTGCTGGACTCCCTTGAGATAGTCCTCCCCGAGCTTGCGGGCTTGTCGTCGGTCACGATATCACTCTTGGCGTGTTCTCTAGACATCACTTCAAGTTGTTAGACTCTTAATGAAGCCTCGCTCCGATACCAATTGAAAGTTTCCTAGTGGGGGTGAATAGGCGAAACCTGAAATTTATAAACTTAAGCACACACTTCAAGCCGGGGTTAGCGTTAGAAATAAAGTCAAGTCCGAAAGAGAGGGCGAAAACAAATCAACAAGAAATAAGGCGAGTGAACACGATAATTTGTTTTACCGAGGTTCGGTTCCAAAGAACCTAGTCCCCGTTGAGGTTACAAACACCGGGTCTATTTCAACCCTTTCCCTCTCTCAAACGGTCACTTAGACCGAGTGAGCCTTCTTCCTTAATCTCACGGGTCACTTAGACCCTGCAAGGATCACCACACACTTGGTGTCTCTTGCCTTGCTTACAAAGCACTTGAGAGTAGAGATGGAGAAAGAAAAAGGCCAACCAAGCAACAAGAGCAACAAAAGAACACAAGAACACCCTCTCTCAAGTCCCTAATGGAATTGAGTTGATTTGGTGGCTTGGAGAGAATTCAATCTATTTGATGTGTCTTGGAGTGGAGTCTTTTGCTCTTGTATTGAATGCAATGTTCAAAATGCTTGGATAGATATGAATGAGGTGGTTGGGGGGTATTTATAGCCCTCAACCACTTCCATAGCCATTGGGGAGGCTGCTGGCGAAGGGCGCACCGAACAGTCTGGTGTGCCACCGGATAGGCACTGTTCCTTGTCCGGTGCGCTGCCATGTCACCCAACCATAAGGGTTCGGAGCTCGATCGACCGTTGGAGCTTTGTCTTCTTGCAGCACCGGACAGTCCGATGCCACACCAGACAGTCCGGTGCCCCTCTGACTTCGCTGCTCTGACTTCTGCACGACAATGTTCTTCACTGTAGCACTTTGCAGAGTCGACCATTGGCGCAGAGAGTCATTGCTCCGCTGGCTCATTGGACAGTCCGGTGAATTATAGCGGAGCGCGCCTTCGTTTTCTCGAGAGTGGTTGTTTGAGTTGTACGGTCCTTGTGCACCGGACACTATCCGGTGCGCCATTCTTCAGCACACTCAAGTTCTTTGCTCTGTTTCAAATTGTGTCCCTAACTTGATTCTTTTATTGGTTTGTGTTGAACCTTATGCACCTATAATACATGATTTATAGACAAACTAGTTAGTCCATATGTTTGTGTTGATCATCACCAAAATTAATTATAGGAAATGGTTAACCCAATTTCCCTTTCAGTAAGTTTATATTTCTTTGTATTAAAGTTCGCTTTATTGTCTCCATACACCATGCTGTTTTAACTTTATTGCATTGCAGGTGACGACACCTAAGATCTCCTCACAGTGCTGCAACCTTTGTGAACTGATGATGGCTGCCAATGGGGGACTACAATAGAGTACAAGTAAGTAGGAGTAGAATTAGAAGGGGTAGCTTTATCGAGGACATAAGACTAGTAGGAGTAGGAGTAGTTGCATCAGGCCAGGAAGATAATTGCATGTTTTATGTAGACCTATATAACTAGTAGTCGTGTAGTAGAAGTCTATGCACTTGAACAAGGGCGTATAATATTGTGAATGTCTTGTGTAGCCCCAGCTAACTACACGTCGTGCGGACCAGGATACTTGTGCACTTGAACATGTTTGCGAACTGCTACAGCATTAGTTAATAGATTTGTGGGTGTCTTTCTGTCTCTTGAATGGAGTGAAAGAAAGTTGTGATAAAAGAAATGATCAGAGTAACTCTCATTCGTTCAACAACTACAATGGCACCACATAGTAAATCTCATCAACAAATATTGTGCACACATCAACAAATAATTCAAAAGTTCTTAAGCAAAATCAAGCGTTCAAGTTCTCCAACAATAGAACAACCAAACAAACGAATGGATTACTTGTTCTCAACCAATCCAAATCTAGATCAACCATGACAATAGTATTGAAACAAAGACCAGGACAACACAATTAACTTTTAAACTCAGTTCGCCAAGTGAAAGACCACATTTATCAAGACCCTAAACAACATTGTCGACAATGACCAGTACTTCTTTGTGTTCGTTTCAGGGAGTTCCCTCGTTAGCTGATTTAGCACTGGTTTGCTTCTGTTTCCTGATGTAGTAGTCCCTGACCCATGGTATAATCTTATCAACATCAGAACACATAAACCTTTCCTCCTTGTCCTCCCGCTGATTCCTCATCATCATTTCTTGTAGGTAAATCTGCCTCTGTTGCGGTTGTCTGTTTCTCTATGAGTTGAAGTTGTCTTTCACTTCTCGCCGCTTTTGCTGTCTCTTTCCTCTCTAAAATTTGGAGTTGCCTGTCACTTCTTGCTTTTTCGGTAATCTCTTACCTCTCTTCGTAAGCATGATGGTCCATGGACATTTTCCGGAGCACCTCTAAGCACTATGTTTATGATGATGAACTAACATTGCTTTTTTTTGTTTTTTGCCCTATCCCTTCCTAGAGGTCTTGAAATCTTGGGGCAACATTTGATGAGTGCATTGCTTGTCACTTAGGTCCTTGTTGGACTCAAAGTTTGCAGAACCCCCATCTCATCCTTTAACATGCACCAACAATGCATGAACTTGAAACCACCCATATTGAGTTTTATTTAGAACAATAACATAGCTTCCTTGAGCTGCATGAGCATCACAAACAAAGATATAAAATAGTTGAAAAAAGTACAACTACTTGCGTAGGAAGCTAGATGTTGCGCAAACCTTGTATGAATTGTTGACACCACTTTGCTTACGCCTTTCAACTTGGGCATAGAGTCCACAAAACCTTGAAGTGTCCCTTTGAATGTGTGCCCACCTATGCTATAGGGATGATATGCTCCGAGATATTGGAGTGGTCTTATGTTTGTTGTAATAGTATGCGATCCTCTACCAGTATCCTTTAATTGGTTGGTTCACAATGACTATAGGGTCATGCTAATATTCATGTATGCAGACACGAGGCACTTATCTTCAGTTGCAGTGAAGTTTATGAGCCTCGTGTGGACTACTTTCTTCATATCGCTCTGAGGTGGAACTGATCTAGTTGAACTGTTGTGTGGCTTGCTTTTCCTGCACATGCACATCAACAAGGATCAAGTAAACACAAGAATGGACCACTATGTGCAAGCCTTTATGGAAATAAAAAGTTGAGAATTGTAATACTAAAAATTGTATAAAAGCATTATATGGTGATATCCTTATTTTATGTGGCATATCTGCATCATGAAAAGAGCATACATGTTGAGAGTGATCAATTAAAACCAAAGACACTAAAATAAAAGAAAATGCATCATATTGGAGTTTATTTGATTGTGCATTTGTGGATAATAAAAATAAAAGCATCAATAGCAATGTAATAATGTGCCCATGACATCCAAACCCTAATTTGAATACAAAACCATGAAAATGGAGAAGGAAAGGAATAAATATTGTACAATACAAAATAAATTTATAAATAAATAAATTCCTCTCATTTTTGGGTATGTTAAAATTGCACCTATAATTTGTGGATAAATTTGACACAAGGATGGAATTTAAATTTGAAATGGAAATATGAATTTGGAAAGGAAGAAAAGAGATTAGGAAATAAAAAGAAAAAAAACAAAACCTGCATTGGGCCCGGTTCGTTTGCCTCGGCCCAGCCAACATGATTCTGTGCGGCCTAATTTCCCCATGCCTGCACGCGCGCTGACATCCTGGGCCCATTGTTCAGTGATGTCTCCGCGTGCATTGATCTCAGGTGACCGACAGCCTAGCCCCTCCCGTCAGGGTGTTCTCCCCCTCACGCGCGCCCTCGCCTTCTCACCGACGTGTGGGCCTGCACCGTCCGTGTCGTGCCCAACCCGCCGAAATGGCCTCCCGCAGCTGGCGCGCGCGAAGACCGGAGTTCGGTGACCGATCACCCCCTTCAAATAGCCGAAGCCTCACCTCGCGTCAATAAAAGCGGAGTCGTCGTGCTTATTCCTCCACCCGCAAGCCACTCCGCACCGCAACGACTACCACATTCCGCAGAGAAAGGAGAAACTGGGAGGAGAGAGTCGACCGCACGACCATCTTGGCGTCTGGGTCGCGTGTGAGCTGAAGTTTGGGTTGGTGATCGTCGCGGGTTCGCGGTGGAGCTTTCCGCGGGTGAGCCAAGTGGAGTCGCTCGGGGAAGCGGCCCGAATTGCTCGTCGTTGTTGTTGACCCACAAACCTCCGCCGTGATTGGTGGGCGAGCTTCCCGGTGATCTAATCCTCGGTAAAGTTCCCATCTCTGTGTTCGCCACCTTCCTAATTTCATTTTGCACCAACTAGTTTAGCAATCGACTCATCGGGTGGGCAAATTGGATCGCCCCGGCCATGGCCTTGCCACGTCGCAATGCTGTGAGCTGCCGTCGTTGGTCAAGAGGTAGGTGATGGCCCTGGTCCGTCGGATCGTTGACGGACAGTCCCGATTAGGTCCAGCGATACTGTTTCGCCTCGTGTCGATCCAAGTCGTTGATCTCGCATCGTGCAGTTGGGTCGTGATCTCGGGATAATTAAATCTGAATCATCGGTCCTAGATCCAACGGCTAGCGTAGCATGCGGGTTCGGTATGAGGATAGGTTCATCTGTGCCGTTCGGATCTAATCCAACGACCCACATCTAAGGATACCCCTTCGCGACACATTTTTATTAAAGAACCCCCCTGTTTTCGCAGAATAAACCTGTCATCCATGTATTACTATTCACTGTGTCTAGGCTATCTTGCGCAGAGATCCCTAACCTTTCCAGAAATTGGGGCCGAGTCCTGGGATGTTTAAAAACAGAGAAATAATTACAGAATTTCGTTTTTAATACAAAAACAAATTTAGAAACTTGTAAAATGCATAGAAAATTCATTTTAGCTCCAAATTGAGCCATTCCAATTTCTAAAATTTTATAATAATATTCTCTACCATTTGGTGTCACTTTTTTGACATGAACTCAGTTAGAAAATTAATTTCTCATCTAATCCTATTTTAATCACATTAAACCTTAGGAAATTCATAACTTGAATTCTATAACTCCAAATTTAGTGATTCCAGTTCCTATGATTTCATTTTAAGGTATAGATTTTTACTGTGCATTTTATTTACATGTTTGGTGCAATGTTATTTTTTGCTATACTATGTTTGTATTGTGTTGATGCGAGTAGACGAACAAGCCACTGTGGATTCTGAGGTTCAACAAGTAGAAGTAGCTGAGTAGGAGCTCATTGAAGGCAAGTTGTGTCCTTGATCACTTACTTTTTCCAGCCATGTTCTTATTAATTTTAATGATCTGCATAGGTTAATTTTGATGGGATCCTGTAGGTTACCCCAGTTTTGGTTATCTTTATACCTTGTTCACCACTGAGATATTTTTGGGTAGTACTTGCGATTGCTTTATGTGGATTGGGTATGGAGATACACTACTCATGATTATTTTGTTATTATCTTGTTATTATTACTGTTCATGTTAAGATCATTAAATTAATGGGAACATGGAGCGACCACCCGGGAAAACAGTGCTACCACAAGGGTTTAATGGGACGCCCTTGGCTGATTAACTAGGAAAGCTAGTGGAGGTCTTCCTTACCCGAAAGGGGCAAGGGCAGTAGGGGAGTGGTCAGTGTAGGGAGGTCCTTGGGTTGATTTTGCTGCGATGGCGGTCAGGCAAGAACCCTGCACTGGAGCTTCCTATAAACTGTAGCGGGATTTCTGAAGCTAGTGGAACTTTGTAAAGGCCTCGTAGTGTTACCCTGCCTCGCCTCCTCGGTAGAGGTGTATGGGATTGACCGTCTCTTGGCAGAGGGGTAACATGACTTGTGGGTAAAGATGCGCAACCTCTGCAGAGTGTAAAACTAGTATACTAGCCGTGCTCACGGTCATGAGCGACTCGGACCTTCATATGATTAATTAATGGAACTTAAATTTAATTTGACATTTGCATCGCATTTGGGATTATTTCACTATTACTTTCCTTTATTATTATTAAGGTTTGATATTTACTTACACTTAGTAATTGCTAATAAAATTTTGACCAACTTATAAAAGCAATGTTCAGCCTCAGTCTTTATTTCATTGATCAGCTGTAAAGCCCAAAGTTTGTATCAGAAAAATAAATAAATAAATATAATTATGTAGTGTTTTGGGATATGAAACCGTTGGTGATCATTTGGTCTTCCTTTCTTTGTGCATATTCAACAAAAAGTATTTGTTTAAATAATAACAAATTAATAAATTAATAAAATAATACTTTTCATACACACTGGATTTTGTGTTTGTACATTTAAATAGATTTGAAGTTGGTGAAATTGAATCTGATTACAAAAAAAATGGAAAACAGAAATAACAAAAAAAAAACAAAAAGGGACCATACCTCATACCTGGGTCGATTTCCTCTTCACAGCCCACTAAGCTCCCGCGTCCCTGTTATTCTGGCGGGTGGGCCCGATATCCGGTGTCTTCCACCTCGCGTAGGCACCTGATGACAGAAATGTCACAGGGATCGTTGAGATTTGACCCAAATCTCGGGAGCCTGGTGACCAGCCCCTATGCCGCGCCTGCTTACCCAGCTCGGGCATGTGACCGCGCCGCTGTCGCGTGGGTCCCATTGGTCAGCCGACCCCTTTCCCCATACCTTTCGCAACAGCTCTCGGGTGCATGGCGGTGAATCTCTCCGCCGCGGTTTCCGCGGGGATTGTTGCAGCCGCCGGGATCGCTTCGGTCTCGCCCGCGTTTACCGGTTGGGATGGTCATCCTATGTACTCGGCCCTATTTAACCAACCAAGCCTTGGGCTCCTCCCTAACCATTGGCGCAACGGAGCTAAGTCCACCACGGGTGCGGCTGCTTGGGCAATCCCTCTGCGCAGGCGTTCGAAGAAATTGAAGCACCCGCGATGAAGCTCCTGGGATCACCGTACATGTGTGTGGTCTTGCCCGGGGTGATGATAGCCGTGAACCGCCGCAATTTCTTGCCGGCAGTGAAGATCCGGGGCATGGCGAGAACCCACACCCTCGTGACATTGACGTTGGTAAGATTTACCCCACCTTGTTTGCATTAATGCCCACTCCGCGTAGCACCCTTCTGATTTGTGGATTAAACTAGGGAGGGAGAACGAGTTGCACTGGCGGGGCGCCACCGCGGCTGGCGAGCGCTGCTGCGCTGCGCATGGCCATCGGTCTGAATGACGGGAGGAAGAAGATGGGGCCGTGTCCGTAGATTTGGGATTGGACGGCCCTGATTAGATCTTGGGATAACTCTTCGTAGTAATTTAATCCAAGCCATCTGTAGGGAATCGTGTGGATCTGGGGGTTGATGGCGTTTGGACCGTGGGATCGGGATCCCGTGGCTGAGGTTGAATCCCGGTTCATTAAAGTGCTAGATTTAATCTTGACCGTGGGTGCACGATCCAGTGGCCCTGGTGGCCGGATACCCTTTCAATCAGACGGATTTTCAAATACGACCCTGGGTTCTTCATAAATAGACCCGCGGTCCTCGTAGCTGGGCTCTGGGTCTTAGGAGGTTTTTCACCAGAGCCCCTGCACTTCACAGATTTGGGCGCCCGACCCAGAAAAGGATTAACATAGGGAAATAAATATAGGAATTGGTTTTTGATATAAAAATAATCCTAGAAACTTGGAAAATTCATATTTAATCCATTTTAAGTCCAAATTAATCCATTCCAATTTCTATAATTTTATAATATTATTGTTTATCAGTTGGTGCCAGTGTTTTGACATGAAAGTCACCTTAAAATTTATATTTTATTTAATCTTGTACAAAACACATAAAATCATTAGAAATTCATAACTTTCTCATTTTAACTTCAAATTGAGTCATTCCAGTTGCAATAATTTTATTTTAATATTGTCCACCAACCAATAACACTGTTTAGCCATGAAACTTGAATTAAAATTGTCCATTCGAATTAATCTATTCTAGGTGCTCAATAACTCCAGAAATTCATAACTCAATAACCTTAACTCCATTCTGATCCATTCTAGTTGCATTAATCTCATAATAATATTTATTATCATCTGGTAACTTTGTTTTGTCATGAAATATAGGTTAAAATGTTGCACTTAGGCTATTCTATATTTAACCACGTGGATCTTTGGAAAACCATAACTCTTTAACCGTAACTCCGAATTTAGTGGTTCTTGTTTCTACAATCTCGTAACGTTGCCTAGATTATTATTATTCAGTTTGTGCTTATGTTTGGTGTAATGTTAATTTTGCCTATACATGTTTGTTTGTATCGCTACGACTAGCAGTGAGGTCACGTATCATCCGAAGAGCAAGTTGGTACCTGGAATCTCAAGTCCCAGGCAAGTTGTGCCCTTGATCACTTCTTTTTACCCACTCATGTTCTAATTAATCATAATGATCTGCATAGGTTAATTTTGATGGGACCTAATAGGTTACCCTAGCTTTGACTATCTTTATACCTTGATTACCACTGGACTTTTTGGGTAGTACTTGCTATTGCTTTATGTGGTTTTGGGTATGAAGATTACACTATTCATGATTATACTTTTGTTATCAGTTGTTATTTACTGTTCATGATAAGATCATTATGTTAATTGGAACATGGAGAACCACCCGGGAAAACAGTGCTACCACAAGGGAGGAATGGGACCCCTTGGCTGATTAATTAGGAAAGCTAGTGGAAGACTACCTTACCCGAAAGGGGCAAGGGCAGTAGGGGAGTGGTCAGTGTAGGGAGGCCCTCGGGAGGATTTTGCTGCGATGGCGGTCCTGCAAGGGATTCCTGCATTGGAGCTTCCTATAAACTGTAGCGGGTTTTCTGAAGCTAGTGGAACTTTGTAAAGGCCTCGTAGTGTTACCCTGCCTCGCCTCCTCGGTAGAGGTGTATGGGAAGTCGCGATCCCTTGGCAGATGGGTAACATGACTTGTGGGTAAAGATGCGCAACCTCTGCAGAGTGTAAAACCGGTATACTAGTCGTGCTCACGGTCATGAGCAGCTCGGACACTCACATGATTAATTTATGGAACCTAAACTCAATTTGTCATATGCATTGCATCGCAGGTGATGTTATTACTTTTGTTCTACTACTTAATTGGGTTGGTATTTACTTATACTTAGTAATTGCTAATAAAATTTTGACCAACTTTAAAAGCAATGCTCAGCTCTAACCATCCTCTTTGGTAAGCCTTACACTTCACGTGAGCTCCCATCTTTGGCGAGTTCATGCACATTATTCCCCACAACTTGTTGAGCGATGAACGTATGTTAGCTCACTCTTGCTGTCTCACACCCCCCACAGGTCAAGAACAGGTACCACAGGATGAGGCGCTTGGAGGATGCTGTGACGAGTTCGTGAGTGGTCTAGGCCATCGTCTCCCAGTCAACTTTGGGTTGCTGGATCGTTTCCTCATATGATGTAATTATCTAATTATTTTTGTACAGAACTCCTGTTATATAGTAAAGATGTGACATTCGATCCTGTGCCACTATGCATCATATGTGTGAGACTTGGTCCCAGCACACCTGGTGTTTATGTTCGCGCCCGGGTTTTGGACCCCTAAAATCCGGGTGTTACATCAGCCTTACACTACATGAACTCCCACCTTTGGTGAGTTCATGCCACATTATTCCCCACGACTTGTTGAGCTATGAACGTATGTGAGCTCACTCTTGCTGTCTCACACCCCCCCACAGGAGAAGAACAGGTGGTCGAAGAGGAGCCGCCTAGCACTGAGGCACTCGACTTGATCTAGGTGGCGTTTCTCAGTCGACATTGGCGCCGACGATCCTTAGTTTGTTTTATATTTATATTTTATTTTGTAATAAGACTTCCGCTATGTAATAAATACTCTGATTTTATTGTGACATTTATCTCTATACACTCTGTTATTATATATGTTGTCTTCTTTAGCGCATGTATGAGATGCACCCGACTTTGTCCTTTAAAACCGGGTGTTACAAGAATGAACCTCATTGTGAGTTAATCCTTCTTGTTGACTCCATGGATCATCTGTTGGCTGATCCATTCTAGGAGTATAAGTGACTCCATGTAGGGATGAAAACGGTCGGAAACAATATTTATTCGGTAATCAATTTTTTCTTTGATTGCGAATAAATAGGATATAGAATATACAATACAAATTTGTATTCTTGTTTTTAACATCCAACTTGTTAAGATTCATAAAAGGTAAACCTCAAATTCATCCTACATTTTTTCAAATAATAGATATAAACTTCGGTATGGATTCGGAAACAAATTCGGTAATTTTTCAACTTTTTGTGTTGTAGGGAGCAAATAATACATAAAACAACTTATATAATAATTTATTCATATTTGTACTAATGTGCTTGATAACATAAGAAAAGATCAACATCAAATTTTATACATATATATTTTAAAATATTAAATTTGTTCTAACAGTTTAGATTACCACTTTCATCCCTAACTCCATGGTAGGGACCTCCATATGGGTATTGATGCCATGTGTTTGCCATAGATAACCTGATCGCTTGTAAACTTGATGAGTTAAGTAGGAATTTTAAAAATGAAGAAGTCAATGAAAATGAATGTTTTGTGTGTGTATGCAACATGAGTTCATAAACACGAACATAAATCTGTGTTGTGCATAATTGGGCAAGTGTATAGATAATATGAAACACAAGGCATTGCAAATAAACTGGATTACATCATGAGTTTAAACATTCATTTGCACAACACAAGCGTAAACACTGAACGACGAACGTGGACGTCCAAACAACTCTGGACAGTGCGGATTACATTACCCTGAACTTAATAATTCGTGGTACTACACCATTGACAATCTTCCATTATTCGTCAACTACGTAAATCCTAGTTGATCCCACATGATTGATCGTTATCACGGTTCATTTCATACCCCATTCCTCACAAAAGGTTTTAAGGCTTTTTGGAGTTTTCGGACTCAGGAGCCTTTCAAGTTTGACCTCACGAGCAGCTTCAAAAGTGTGTCCAACAACATAAATCATGAGGATACATAACATAGTTGAGAACATAGATTGAACATGGGGATTAAGCGAGATAACATTGTATGTGATTAGGGTAGGAGTGTAATAGAAAACTTGAACTATTTACTGCTCATCACTACAATGTTCGTTTTACTCTTGAATCAAATTTCACCCCCACTCCCAACCTATCTTTTACTTGGTGTTCTCTTTTGGTTCTCGTTGCCAACATATTAGTGCAATTCTTCGTGATACTAGAGCATGAGAAAATTGCCATCAGATTTACATGCATGCTAGTTCAATGGGAAGCGTAAATACAAATGCAGTTGAGATCTAGCACGTGAAATAATAATATAATAACAAAAATGTCCATGGTTAGGGTGATAGTCATAGAGATGCGATTGAACTAGCTGTATTCCTTGGATGGATTCATGACGTGGATCGACTCAATGAAGACAAAAAACATCGAAACAAATTCACATCTAGCAATGTAGTCGGTTCCAGCTAACCAGACGTCGTTTATCATATCGATACGCTTCCACATAATCCAATCGACCAAAACCGTGTACCAAACAATTGGCCTATTGTTCCACCTTTACAAACGGGCATATGGAAACAAGCTTAGGGTGCTCAAAATTTCTACATTCATTTTCTTTCCTAAATAACTATTAAGCTCACACAAAAAACGACTAAGTCTTATCAATACCATTATGATCAAGAATTCAAAAGATTCCACAACAATTCTAGTGCTTTGCATGTTTCCATATTTTATTGAAACAAAGTTGTTTTACAGACCCATGACATCTAGTGAGAATATTAAAGTGTGTTTCATATACCCCATAATCGTGCAATATTATGTTAAAGCTTGCGGAGATGTGCAAAACACTTACAATTTTTTTTGCATTTAGTATCTTTAGAACAATGTCCAACTCATCCATAGAGGTGGATCCAAGAGACGAGTCTACTCAATGGCGACAAAAATAAACCACACGGAGCAAATTACATGTGATGGCGTGGGTGGCTCCAACTGACCGAATGATATGCAATGTGCCAACTAAGGGCCTGCTCGTTTTTATTTCAATCCATATGAATTGGATGAGACTGAGTGGGTTTAAGTCACTAGCAAGTAAAATTCCATCCTAATCTCTCTCAATCTGCTCCACTCCCATGGAACGGGAATAACCGAACAATAACTAAATGGTACAATATCGAATGCTTAGAAAAAGTATTGTGATAAGCAAGCTACTTTTTTTCCTTTGCAGAATTAGTTTATCAACCAACCAAATGTCTCGAATGAAAAAATCCACCCAATTTCGTTAACCGCAGGTTGGATCCCACGAATGGAAACTAATATCTAGAAATTGCTTCTCATTTTATTATTAGATTACTTTCCAAATCATATTATTTCCTAGAAATCAAACATGACATAACTGTATGAATACAATGTCTTTCATGAATCATGTTTCTTTAGGGATTATGGCCCTGTTTGGAAGAACCCAGTTTTTAAGACTTTGGTTTATAGAAATTGAGGTGGTTCCAAATATACAAGTTTATGACTCAGTTTATAGAAATTAGATTCTCAGTTTCTTAAAAACAAGAAGCTGACCTCTCCTAAGTAAAAGATAAAAACTGGTTTCTTAAAAAGTGGGTTGCTTCTAAACAGGGTCTAACTTTACTACCTAAGCGTGCTTATGGAGAACGAGGAAGGGCATGATTATGTTTTTAGTGATCGGGAGAAATTTAGGCGAAATTGTTAAATGTTTAGTGAGCTTATTAGTTTCTTCATTTGTGTGCACAGAAATTAAAAAAAAAGTTGGGGTGCTAAATTTTCTTCAACATCTTCCTTCTTTTGGAAGTATTTCGTGTCTACATGAGATTGGATAGAGCACAGCTGGTCAAGAACACTTGGACATTTCACATTTGACATTTCAAAATTCAAATGGAGCAAGACAAGGAAGCCTGTTGGTTTCTAGAGTTATTTCCTGCCTGTTAGAGGTTTCTCCCTCTCCTGTCCATCAATGAGAGAATCTGCAAACAATATCTGCAACCATATATTGCATTTTCAGGTCGCATTGTTGTGCAAAGGCTGTAAATAAATAAATAAAAAAGAAACAACTGGTCACACACCACAGTCCACAGGCCATTCCAGTATGCCTCCTCTGTCGCCAGAACATATTCACGCCAGCCAAGATCAGTTTCCATAGTACTGCATTTATGGCAGTAGCATAGATAAGTGTATCTCCAAGATCTGATAAAAAAAACGATTTTGAGATTTTTTTTCCAGATTTTAAACGAGAAGTGTGGGGGGGGGGGGGGGGGGGGGGAATTCACAGCGCAGGGGTTTGGTGGGCGGGTTGGCTCCCTTTGCCTTGGCACGCAAGGAGACCGCTTGTCTGACGTTTTGCTGCCCCGGGCCGACTGAAAAAGATAACGATCAGATTATTAACAGTTCACGAGCAAGTGAAAAGAAAAAGAGAGAGGACCCCGGCGGAAATATCTCCAACGAAAAAACTACGCGTGGCATCAGCATCCCTCGTGAATCCCGAAATTACTGCACGACTGGATCACTTAACAGCACAGGAGTGGCCGGGGTGAAAAAAAAGGGAGAGAAAAAAAAAAGAGAGAGAGAGAGAAAGGAAGCCGCTGCACGTCCGTCCGTCGGCACGCCGCGCGGCCTTTCACCACCCCCAAAGATTTGACCACAGCTTAAACCCCACCCCGACCCCGTGCAAGTGCAAGGCCGTGCTCACGTGACGCCCCCTGACACGTGGGGCCGCCGGAAGCGCAGCTCCCCCGACGCGTCGGCCGCCGCTAGAATCTCCGCGTCGCTTGCAGGTGGGACCGGAGGAGGATACGGCGGCCCGGTACCGTTGGATACCCGGCTCAGCTGTCATTTACAGGTGGGTCCTGCGCAGGGGAATTACTGCCTGCCTGCGTGTTTGCCTGTGCGGTGGGAAAAGTAAACGTACGGGGGCAGGTGGTTAGGATGCGTACGTCGATCTGTTTTTACTGCCTGCGGTTAAACAGGCAGTTCTGCCAGCCAGCGAGCAGCCAGGGCATTCACTTTTTCGTCGTTTTTTCACCGGCTCGTCTGCTAGACCACACGCTTTCGAAATTTGAAATAACGTCCTTTTTGAGGGGAATTTCTGTGAAAAGGGCCGGAGTACGAGAAACACCCCCACCCCAACCCGGAGGAAAGGAAAGGCGAGGGAAGAAAAAAAGAATTTTGGAGGTGTAAACAAAAACCCCGGGCTTTCCGAAATGGGCTCCGGGATGCTATAAAAGTGGGGCGGACTCCCGGTGCTCAGCCTACCAGCACAGCAGCAGCAACAACAACAAACAGCGACAGCGAGCGCATCAAAGCACCCACGCAGGGCAGCAGGCCAGGCGGCGGTGCTGCCGGCAGAGACACCCACCCCCACCACACCCAAGCCCGGTGCCTCGCGTCTCCACTCCACCTCCGGGGCGTAGGAGGTCGGGTGCCCGTGCCATCCCCCACATACCAAAGCGTCGGAAGAGGGTTTCTTGAGGGGTTTTAGTCGGGTGTCCAAGCTTGGTTGCGGAGTCAAATGCGAGCGGAGTGATGTGGCCCATGGAGGAGGAGATGTTCCTGGCGGTGAAGCGGACGGAGCACGTCGAGGTCACTTCCCGGGCGATGGATTCCGCGCCGGCGGCGGGGCCCAGGACGGTGCGGGTCTTCTGCGACGACAACGACGCGACCGACTCGTCCGGCGACGAGGCGGAGGGCGCGGCCGCGCGCAGGAGGGTGAAGCGCTACGTGCAGGAGATCCGGCTGCAGCGGGCGGTGCCGGTGAAGGAGGAGGCGGCGTCCGCGAGGGCCGTCGCGGGGGAGCGGCCCAGGCCGCTGGCCCTCCCGGGGCGGAAGAGGAAGTCCGACGGCGCCGGCGCCGGCGCCGAGCCCCGGTTCCGCGGCGTGCGGCGGCGGCCGTGGGGCAAGTACGCGGCGGAGATCCGCGACCCCTGGCGCCGGGTGCGCGTCTGGCTCGGCACCTTCGACACCGCCGAGGAGGCCGCCAAGGTGTACGACTCGGCCGCCATCCAGCTCCGCGGGGCCGACGCCACCACCAACTTCGAGCACGCGGCGGTCCCCGTCCCCGTCCCCGACGAGGTCGCGGGTCGCCTCCCGCAGCCGCCGCCGGCTCCGGCGTCCAAGAACGCGTCGTCCTCCGCCACGTCCTCCTACGACTCCGGCGAGGAGTCCCACGCCGCGGCGGCCTCGCCGACCTCCGTTCTCCGCACGTTCCCTCCGTCCTCCGCGGCCGCCGACGCCACCTGCAAGAAACCGGCGCCGGCCGCGGAGACCGACGAGTCGACCGGCGTCGGCGGCAGCAGGAGCAGCGTGTACGCATACCCCTTCTTCGCCAACGACGACTGCTTCGGCGGCGACTTCCCCCCGCTGTACACTGACTTCGACCTGCTGGCCGACTTCCCGGAGCCGACGCTGGACTTCCTGGCGGACATCCCCGAGGAGAAGCTGCCGCCGCTGCCGGAGCCGTTCCCCGCGGCGAGCCCCGACGAGTGCCCGTCCGACGCGGAGGCGGCGTCGCCGGCGAGGTGGCAGCAGGTGGACGACTTCTTCCAGGACATCACCGACCTGTTCCAGATCGACCCGCTGCCCGTCGTCTAGCGCTCCCGCCCGCCCGCCAGCCCTCCCCTCCCTCTGCGCACCGGATCCGCCTAGCCCGTCCGGCCAATTTTGTTTTCGTGCTGTTGTTGTTTTTTTGGGTCCTAGTCGTTAATTCTTTTAGCGTAAGGTGAAGAGAGAGAGAGATAAGAGGTGTCCGTCCGGCTCTGCAGTGCGTCCTTGTGGCCCCGCCGCCGCCGCTGCTGCCATGTGTGCCGAGCATCTACCCCCCCGGCAAGGAGGAAGAAGAGTCCTTGACCGGGGCGAGCGAGGCTGTCTGTCTGCCCCTTGCTCACCGAGTTATCAGTAATCGTCGGGGATTATAATCAAGTCATGAGTAATTAGCGACGTGCTGTCTCTGGTTTTGTCTGTCGCCTCGTCTGGGCGGGCAGCAGTGTGTTGCACGACGGACGGCGCGACGGTTCCCCATACGGCCCGCTGTTTGCTCGCCTCGCACCGGAGGGCCGTACGCAGCAGTAATTGCCGGAGCCGGTCTTGGTCGCTGGGATCGCAGCGGAACCGGCACATTTACGGCGTCCCCTGGCTGATGGGGTCTCTGGTGCGCGTGTTTTTTTCCGTGCTCTGCGTAGCTGCGCCGTAGCGGTATTTCCGTCGAGCGCCGTGGCTCGAGGGGCCCCGAGGACACGCCGCCGGCCGGCGACAAGGATTATGAAATGGCATATGGCTTTGCTTCGGGGTTGTTAATTAACTCGTCTGACCCGCCCTCTTTTCCTCGTGGGTAGCGCAGGGGCTGTGCGTGGCTTGGCGTCGCTCACGCTGTGTTCTCCTGCCACCGTGCGTGGCCTCGCCTGCAAAATGCCGCGCCCCTTGGACTCTTTTGACCGCCTTTGCTTGCACGGCGGCCAGCCCTCCTCCCCCCGTTCCCTACGTAGGCGTGCGCACAGTGCTCTGCTCCGGGTTCAAAATTCAAATAACGGCAAGGCCAGGAAGGAAGGAATACATGGGAAAGAGAGGGATGGGCTAACCGGTAGAGAAGCATGTGGGACGGGGACGACGAGGAGAGGAGAGGAGAGCGGTGCTCATCGCCTTTTAGGAAGGAGACGGGGAATTCTCCCCCCCTCCCTCTTTTGGCCATCGTCCCTTTCTGTCCAGCACCCGGCTTGGGCTGTGACGCTTCCACGGCCATCCGTCCGTGATCCATCATCCGCCCTTTGGTTTGGGTATCTTGTTGATCGCCTGCGCAGGTCCGCAGCAGCACCACCACCGAGGACGTCGCCAGCTTTACCCCCCCATGGGACCGGGACCAGAACCAGACCGGCCGGGTTGGTCGGAATCTCTCGACGGGGGAGACGAGCGGCGGACGGGGACGTCGCCGGCCGACGGGGCGGCCCCACCACGCGCGCGCGAGGGGTCGACCCACCGAGAACGAAGACAACTTTACGAAACCAACTTTAGCCAGCCCGGCGAGGCGAAGCCGGTGGTATGGGGGGCAAAGAAGACGAGCAAACTGTATTTGTCCTTCGTGGACCGTCCTAGCTACGCGGCTAGGCTCACTGTGCGAAAGGACGACGGCTTCTGGCGTTGAGATTGTGAGGATTTTTTGGGTCATTGTGGAAGAAGGGAAGCCCCGTCTGTCACGTTCACGTCCCCTCCATCGGGACCTGCACGCCCTCGTGTCTCGCCCCCGTTGGCCGCGTTCGCCCTGCCATAGCAGCCTAGCCGCCTAGGCCTGCTTGCCTGCTTGCCTGCGCTGCTGCCACTGCCCTCTCTCTCTCTCTCTACAGTACTAGCTAGCGGTGCGAGCGAGGTGTGTGCCTCCCAAGGCCCGGAATGCCTGCCTGCGCGTCAGTCCGCACAGGGACAGGGCGACGGAGGACGGGAGGAGGGCGGCGTCGCCTCAAGTCTCGTCCGAAATTTTAACGGGAGCAGACAACTACAGAGCGAGCACACACCGCGGCAACCTAGAGCTATGGCTATGTCTATGGATTCGTCAGCGTCGGCCGTCACCGTCAGCCTGACCCGTGGCTTGCCAAACGACGCGACGCGACGGCACGGCACGGGTACACGGCCCCGCCGCCCCACACCACGCCGTGTGCACTCGCCACCCACGACGCCGACGGCCGCCGCCGCAGCAGCAGCAGCAAAAACACGCGCGCGACGCCAAACAAAACAACACGGGAGGAGTGCGGGCCGCGTTTCACACTCTCGACCCGACTCGCTGGGCAGACGGAGGAGTAGGCTGCACGCCGGCGAGCCAGGCCGACCGAGCGAGCGTGAGGTCAAGTGGCGTCGCCGTCGCGGCCCCGGCCCCGGGCCCGGCCGTGTGTGGTGGCCAGGCGTGCCGACCACTGTTTCCTAGGCGGGGGCGCGCACACGCGGCGCACGTGCGCCGTACGCTGCCGGCTGCCCGCTCCCGGGGCCGCGTGCCTGTCCGTGCTCGGGGCCGGGGCCGGGGCCGCCAGGCTTTGAGTGCGCAACAAGCTAAGCCTTCCCGAGCCGCGGAACGCTGTGCTGCCGCGCTGCTGCTGGTGGCTGACGCCGCGGCGGGCCGCCCGGTCGGTCCTCGTCCTCGTCCTCCTCCCCCTCCCGCTGCTCCAGTGCTTCCTACATGAGTGACCAAGCCTCGTGCTGGTCGCATGCATCCGTACCGCCGGTGCAGCAGCAGGCCAGCAGCACCACCACCCTCCATGAATTGCCTAGTACTAGAGAGCGTTCGCTACTGTAGCGGCGACACGCGCAATCTGTAACACGCACGCACTCACGCTGATGGCCATCTGGGTGCGTGACGCCATTTCAAATTCAAGGCAGCACTCCACTTGAGTTGATAGTTTAGCCTTGTGGGCATCTGGGTTGCAATCGATTGCGCTCTCAGGCACTTGAAACCCAATCATGCATTCCAAACACAAAGCTCTGAAATCCCTGCAAAATAAAATTTAAAGGCGGACATCCATGGACGGACGGAGGTGCTGTATAATCAGGCATGCATGCACTAGACTTGTGTCTTTTTTGCTCTGTCTCTCTCACTCACTCTCTAGCATATCCCTTTGTGCAGGGATAACACCAAATAGCAGGCGACCTCATGATTCCGAGTCATAATCTCCAGGGGAGCGAGGGAGGGACATTTCGTTTGACTATATATTTCCGTGCTCGCGGTGGTCCTGTCCCGTGAGCCTCGTCTCTGGACAGACACTTGTAAAAGACTTTCTTTTTCTTTATCTTTTTTATCTCTCTGATATACTATTAAAGAACGTCGGTTTAGGTCATAAACCGACGTTATTACTTTAATAGACCGACATACTTAACTTACGCATATAGCCAAGCAAGTACATCGGGTCGATATACCTATTGCCTTCCTCCTCTTTTTCTTCTAGTTCTAGTGCCCCTCTTATTCATGTCGTCGTCTCGAGGTACATATTCCTCATCTTAAGTTGGGGGTTACACCATCGTCGAGGAAGAAGACTAATCTTGTACTTGATGTTGTTGCGGTCGCACATCGTCTATCTCCATAGTCCTTATTGCGGCCGTTGGAATCTCGTTTTTATCTCAGTCATCAAGATCAACTTGCACTTTTGGAGAGTCATTAGTCTCATCAAATACAACGTCACTAGTGACTTCAACTAAATCTGAAGATATGTTGAAGACTTTATATGTCTTTGTATTTGAATCATAACAAAGTAAAAACCCTTCAACGGCTCTGGGAGCAAGCTTTGAATATCTACCTTTATTGACCAAGATGTAGTATTAGCTCCCAAATACACCAAAATAAGAAACATTGGATTTGTTACATGTTAGGAGCTCATATACGTCTTCTTGAGGATGCGATGTATACGTCTTCAACGGCTCTTTTCTAGCAATCCACCTTTTTCGTTAAGAGCATCAATTAATTCATTAATTTTATCTACTTTAGATCTATCCAAGCTCTTAAAAAGATCGCTATAATATATATCATCATCAGATTCCTCGTCACTAGAAGTGTACTTAGGAGTGTCATGTGTATGTGCCTTCTTTTCCTTAGCCATGATGCATGTGTGTCGCTTGTTGGCGGTCGCGGAGACTGTGGTTCCGGCGACCAGTGACGTCACAGGCGAGTGCGGTCGTCGCGGTGAAGGCGTCGACGGTGGAGGATGTGATGGTGGCCTCGTCCTCGGCGATCGCGATGGTGTCTATGGCGGCGTCGGTTGTAGGTGGCAGAGGCAGGGCGTAGGCGCTTTGGCCATCGCGACCGTGATTGAAGGATTGATTGATGAAGAACAGTACGGCGTGCGTTGGTATACTCGTTTTTTTCTTTCTTTCTGTGGTAAAAGTTTTAATTGTTACTATTACAAATAAGGTAGAGTAGTTTAACTATACAAATAACACACCGTAACTTGCAGTTAAATATCTGGACGTTACACGAACGCGAACAGTAGAGAAGCGGTTTGAAGATGCTGAAAGTTTGCGAGACACGTAGTGACGAATCGCACGGACCACGCAAATTGCGCAAATTTTTTGGGCGTTGACTTCTCCTTCCCGAAACCACAGACACAAAAAAAGACGGCGTGGCCGGCCATTGCTTTACCTGCCCTGCCTCGCGCACACGATGCAAACCGGCACTAACGCCTCATACATACATAGTATATGGTTCTGCATTCTCTATCCCCTTTTTTTATTTTTTATTTTTTGTTAATTGGCGATCAGGCAGGACCTAAGAGAGAGTGTAGCTACTCCTGCTTTGCAAGTATACCTGGTGAAAGTGACGGGAGCAGCGGCGAGCAAGACAACCCAACGGAGGCTTTCTTTCTTTCTTTTCTTTTCTGTCACATGTAATGCAAGGCGCTGGTCTGGCTGGAGAAGAAAGGGGTCGGGCGCCACGGCTCTAAAGGCGCTGCTGCGTTTTTGCCACTGAAAGTGGGCATGGTATTAGCAGATCTGCCCAAAGAGAGGCCTATCTTATCTTTGCAGGAAAAATCTCAGGACCTTCCGCACATCTGTCTAATAATAACTTGAGAGAACAAAGGCTAGAGTCCGCTGTCGCCTCGCCTGTTGGGTAAAGCAGAGAGAAAGAGAGAGAGAGAAGTGGTACTGTACTGTACTGTACTCTATAGGCATCTCCAGCTGCTATATAGTGTATACATCACGGGTTCAACCTGCAAACGTCCCTGGATAAAAAAAACAATAATCTTTCAGATGTTATTACGTACTAGTGTATTTTCAGATCTTTGTTGCGGCAACAGTCAGAGCTGGATTTGTTTTAAATTTTTTTGGCGGATGCTACTAACAAACAAACAAACAGCAGGCAGATACTGACGTCCAAAAGGAAAAAAAAGGGAGGAAGGAAAGAAAGAAGTCTGTCCAGCCTGTCCAAGTAACACGAGTGGCAGCTTAGCTAGCGTCACAGCCCGATTGCTAATCTCCGTTGCGAAACAGTCCAAACAGAAACAGGGACGCCCGGTGCTGCTAGCAAGGCAACAAATCCGTTCTGTGTTGACTGTTGACCGACCAGATCCCACCCGCGGCAGCTTCAAAGCTACCGTTTCACCCGGGGCCTGCCTTTTCAGAAACAGGATGAATGCATGCATGCATTCCCAAGACCCAATGCATACTACTGTACTCCACTGGAGGAAAGAACAGCACAGGAAACATGGAGGAGAAACCGGACTCCACCTATAGATGTCCATCTGCGCCGGGCCCATCAGGTGGCCCGCGACACAACACGAATTTGTCCCAGCCCAGAACCGGCACGACCCGGCTTCAATCATGCCTGGGCTAGCCCGGCCCATTCGCCGTGTCGGACTGGGCCACAGAAATCAGCCCACCGGGTTTAGCCCGACCCGACTCGTTTGAGGGGAGGCACGCGGCGGCCTGGTTTATGTTAACCGGACGCGCGCCCCACCCCACTCCCTCGACTCGGCCGACATCCGTCTCTCTGACTCACTTTGACGCTCTCGCCTCACATTAGCGCTCTCGCCCTCGCCTCGCTCGCTCTCTCTACGACTCCGCCCGAACCCTAATCCCCTCTCCCCTCTTGAATCTGCAGTTCGTCGTCGGCCGTCGGTGTCTCCTATGCTTGGACTCAGTTCCCTGCCGCCCAACGCCGCCGTGCTTGGACATCTATACTTCCTCTCTGTCCTTACCTTCCTCTCCTGGTCCCCTCCCTAACCCTAATCCCCTCCGGTGTTCCTCGCTCCACGGATCCTGGCCATCGTCCGTCGTCTCCGTTGCTTCGACTCCACAAGGTGAGTTCCTCGGACCCTACTCCTATCCCTATTCTATGATTCTATCAGTGTGTTCCTCGGGCCCTAATCCTTCCGGTGTGTTCCTCAACATAGGTATCGGTGAAATCCGGTGTCGTGTAGTCGTTGAGGAGTCAGAGACGTGTGCGAGAGGTCGAGGACTCGAGGGGTCAGGCAGCCGGCTCCAGCTATGCTCCTCGTGCTCGTTGTCGAGGTCAAGGGCTCAATATTTCAGCCGGCTCCATTTTTATCAAAACTCAATATCCTTTGAATCCTGATGGTACTTTACTCACTAATGATCATTGGACAGTTACTGAAAAAGTTCTTTCTTTCCTAGAATTATTTTATGAATCCACTGTTGCATTGTCTGGTGTTTACTACCCTATTGCTACTTTGATGCTACACCATAGTCTGAGGATAGCCAGACATCTAAATTCATTTGAAAATGATAGACTTCTTAGGGCTGTTGTTGTCCCTATGAAAGATAAATTTTTGAAATATTGGAGGGATATCCCTATCTATATGCTGTTGCATTTATTTTAGACCCAAGGGCTAAGATGAGGGGTTTTAACAAACTCCTTGTCAGGTTAGCTAGCTTAACTGGTACAAATTACTCTAATGTTCCAATTGAAGTTAGATCTAAACTTTCCAATATATTTCAGTTGTATGAAGCTAAATTTGGTGACACGCATGCCTGCGTGCTAATCAACACCCAACGTCTCTTGGTTCTGGTAAGAAAAAATGGCATGGGATGACATCTATGGTGATGATGACTATGATGGTGAGTTTTCTGTGGGAAGAAGACCAGGTTCTAGTTCTATCTCTACTGTTGCATCCATTTCTGAGCTGGCATCTTACTTAGATAGTGATATTATAACTGAGTTTGATGAAGACTTCAATGTCCTATGTTGGTGGCATCAGCTCACTTATCCTATTCTTGCTCTACTTGCTAAAGATGTCTTGACAGTTCCAGTGAAAGGGAATTAGGCTTACACCTAGTTCCTATATAATTTTGGTGGTTGAATTGCCCAACACAAATAATTGGACTAACTAGTTTGCCCAAGTGTATAGATTATACAGGTGCAAAAGGTTCACATTCAGTCAATAAAAAGACCAAGTGTTGGATTCAACAGAGGAGCAATGAGGCAACCGAGGGCACCTCTGGCTGGAGGCACCGGACTGTCCGGTGTGCACCGGACAGTGTCCGGTGCGCCCAGAGGACATCAACTCGAACTCTTCGCCCTCGGGAATTCTCGGAAGCCGGCGCGCTATAATTCACCGGACTGTCCGGTGTGCACCGGACATGTCCGGTGCTCCAAGGAAGCGCGGTCTCCGGAACTCGCCAGCCTCGGGTTCGCGCGGCAGCCGCTCCGCTAAAATTCACCGGACTGTCCGGTGTGCACCGGACTGTCCGGTGTACCAGCGGAGCAACGGCTCTTTTCGGCGCCAACGGCTCCCTGCGGTGCATTTAATGCGCGCGCAGCGCGCGCAGACGTCAGACATGCCCATACCGGTGCACCGGACATCAAACAGTACATGTCCGGTGTGCACCGGACACCCAGGAGGGCCCACAAGTCAGAAGCTCCAACGGTCAGAATCCAACGGCAGTGATGACGTGGCAGGGGCACCGGACTGTCCGGTGTGCACCGGACTGTCCGGTGCGCCATCGAGCAGACGCCTCCAGCCAACGGTCAAGTTTGGTGGTTGGGGCTATAAATACCCCAACCACCCCACCATTCATTGTATCCAAGTTTTCCACTTCTCAACTACTACAAGAGCTCTAGCATTCAATTCTAGACACACTAAAGAGATCAAATCTTCTCCAATTCCACACAAAGCCCTAGTGACTAGTGAGAGTGATTTGCCGTGTTCATTTGAGCTCTTGCGCTTGGATTGCTTCTTTTCTTTCTCATTTGTTCTTGAGATCACAACTCCATTGTAATCAAGGCAAGAGGCACCAAGTGAGTGGTGGCCCTTGCGGGGAAGTTTTGTTCCCGGCTTTGATTTGAGAAGAGAAGCTCACTCGGTCCGAGGGACCGTTTGAGAGAGGGAAGGGTTGAAAGAGACCCGACCTTTGTGGCCTCCTCAACGGGGAGTAGGTTTGCAAGAACCGAACCTCGGTAAAACAAATCTCCGTGTCTCACTTGCTTATTCGCTTGGGATTTGTTTTGCGCCTTCTCTCTCGGACTCGTTTATATTTCTAACGCTAACCCGGCTTGTAGTTGTGTTTATATTTGTAAATTTCAGTTTCGCCCTATTCACCCCCCTCTAGGCGACTATCAATTGGTATCGGAGCCCGGTGCTTCATTAGAGCCTAACCGCTCGAAGTGATGTCGGGAGATCACGCCAAGAAGGAGATGGAGACCGGCGAAAAGCCCACTACAAGCCACGGGAGCACTTCATCGGAAGAGTCCCACACCAAAAGGAGGGAGAAGAAGAAGAGCTCCTCCAACAAAGGGAAGGAGAAGAAATCTTCTTCTCACCACAAAGAGAAGAAGGAAAAATCTTCTTCCCACAAGCCGTGTCGGAAAGGCGACAAGCACAAGAGGATGAGGAAGGTGGTCTACTACGAGACCGACACTTCATCAACATCGACCTCCGACTCCGATGCGCCCTCCGTCACTTCTAAGCGCCAAGAGCGCAAGAAGTATAGTAAGATCCCCCTACGCTACCCTCGCATTTCCAAACATACACCTTTACTTTCCGTCCCACTAGGCAAACCACCAACTTTTGATGGTGAAGATTACGCTAGGTGGAGCGATTTAATGCGATTTCATCTAATCTCGCTCCACAAAAGCATATGGGATGTTGTTGAGTTTGGTGCGCAGGTACCATCAGTAGGGGATGAGAACTATGATGAGGATGAGGTAGCCCAAATCGAGCACTTCAACTCACAAGCCACAACAATTCTCCTCGCCTCACTAAGTAAAGAGGAATATAACAAAGTACAAGGGTTGAAGAACGCCAAGGAGGTTTGGGATGTACTCAAAACCGCGCACGAGGGAGATGAGCTCACCAAGATCACCAAGCGGGAAACGATCGAGGGGGAGCTCGGTCGGTTCCGGCTTCACAAAGGGGAGGAGCCACAACACATGTACAACCGACTCAAGACTTTGGTAAACCAAGTGCGCAACCTCGGGAGCAAGAAGTGGGACGACCACGAAGTGGTAAATGTTATTTTAAGATCTCTCATTTTTCTAAATCCCACTCAAGTTCAATTGATTCATGGTAATCCTAGATATACTAAAATGACCCCCGAGGAAGTTATCGGGCATTTTGTAAGTTTTGAGTGCATGATAGAAGGCTCGAGGAAAATCAACGAGCTTGGCGACCCATCCGAAGCTCAACCCGTTGCATTCAAGGCGACGGAAGAAAAGAAGGAGGAGTCTACACCTAGTCGACAACCAATAGACGCCTCCAAGCTTGACAATGAGGAGATGGCGCTCGTCATCAAGAGCTTCCGTCAAATCCTCAAACAAAGGAGGGGGAAAGACTACAAGTTCCGCTCCAAGAAGGTTTGCTACAAATGTGGTAAGCCCGGTCATTTTATTGCTAAATGTCCTATGTCTAGTGACAGTGACCGAGGCGACGACAAGAAGGGGAGAAGAAAGGAGAAGAAGAGGTACTACAGGAAGAAGGGCGGCGATGCCCATGTTTGTCGCGAGTGGGACTCCGACGAAAGCTCAAGCGACTCCTCCGACGACGAGGACGCCGCCAACATCGCCGTCACCAAGGGACTTCTCTTCCCCAACGTCGGCCACAAGTGCCTCATGGCAAAGGACGGCAAAAAGAAGAAGGTTAAATCCAACTCCTCCACTAAATATGAATCGTCTAGTGATGATAATGCTAGTGATGAGGAGGATAATTTGCGTATTCTCTTTGCCAATCTTAACATGGAGCAAAAAGAAAAACTAAATGAATTGATTAGTGCTATTCATGAAAAGGATGACCTTTTGGACTCCCAAGAGGATTGTCTAATTAAAGAAAACAAGAAACATGTTAAGGTTAAAAAGGCTTATGCTCTAGAAGTAGAAAAATGTGAAAAATTGTCTAGTGAGCTAAGCACATGCCGTGAGATGATTGACAATCTTAGAAATGAAAATGCTATTTTAAATGCTAAGGTTGATTCACATGTTTGTAATGTTTCAATTCCCAATCCTAGAAATAATAATGATGATTTGCTTGCTAGGATTGAAGAATTAAACATTTCTCTTACTAGTCTTAGATTAGAGAATGAAAATTTGATTGCTAAGGCTAGAGATTTTGATGTTTGCAATACTACCATTTCCGACCTTAGAACTAAAAATGAAATGTTGCATGCTAAGGTTGTAGAACTTAAATCTTGCAAACCCTCTACATCTAATGTTGAGCATGTTTCTATTTGCACTAGATGTAGAGATGTTGATGTTAATGCTATTCTTGATCATATGGCTTTAATTAAACAACAAAATGATCATATAGCAAAATTAGATGCTAAAATTGCTGAGCACAACCTAGAGAATGAGAAATTCAAATTTGCTCGTAGCATGCTTTATAATGGGAGACGCCCTGGCATTAAGGATGGCATTGGCTTCCAAAGGAGAGACAATGTCAAACTTAATGCCCCTCCTAAGAACTTGTCTAACTTTGTTAAGGGCAAGGCTCCCATGCCTCAGGATAACGAGGGCTACATTTTGTACCCTGCCGGTTATCCCGAGAGCAAAATTAGGAGAATTCATTCTAGGAAGTCTCACTCTGGCCCTAATCATGCTTATATGTATAAGGGTGAGACATCTAGTTCTAGGCAACCAACCCATGCTAAGTTGCCTAAGAAGAAAATTCCTAATGCATCAAATGATCATGCCATTTCATTTAAAACTTTTGATGCATCTTATGTGCTTACTAGCAAATCCGGCAAGGTAGTTGCCAAATTTGTTGGGGGCAAACACAAGGGCTCCAAGACTTGTGTTTGGGTACCCAAAATTCTTGTGTCTAATGCCAAAGGACCCAAAACCGTTTGGGTACCTAAAGTCAAGAACTAAAATTGTTTTGTAGGTTTATGCATCCGGCGGCTCAAGTTGGATACTCGACAGCGGGTGCACAAACCATATGACTGGGGAGAAAAGAATGTTCTCCTCATATGAGAAAAACCAAGATCCCCAACAAGCTATCACATTCGGGGATGGAAATCAAGGTTTGGTCAAAGGACTTGGTAAAATTGCTATATCTCCTGACCATTCTATTTCCAACGTTTTTCTTGTTGATTCCTTAGATTACAACTTGCTTTCTGTTTCTCAATTATGTCAAATGGGCTACAACTGTCTTTTTACTGATATTGGTGTCACTGTCTTTAGAAGAAGTGATGATTCAATAGCGTTTAAGGGAGTGTTAGAGGGTCAGCTATACTTGGTAGATTTTGATAGAGCTGAACTCGACACTTGCTTAATTGCTAAGACTAACATGGGTTGGCTCTGGCATCGCCGACTAGCCCATGTTGGGATGAAGAATCTTCACAAGCTTCTAAAGGGAGAACACATTTTAGGATTAACAAATGTTCATTTTGAGAAAGACAGGATTTGTAGCGCATGCCAGGCGGGGAAGCAAGTTGGAGTCCATCATCCACACAAGAACATCATGACAACCGACAGGCCGCTTGAGCTACTCCACATGGATCTATTCGGCCCAATTGCTTACATAAGCATCGGCGGGAGTAAGTATTGTCTTGTAATAGTGGATGATTATTCTCGCTTCACTTGGGTATTCTTTTTGCAGGAAAAATCTCAAACCCAAGAGACCTTAAAGGGATTCTTGAGACGGGCTCAAAATGAGTTCGGCTTAAGGATCAAGAAAATTAGAAGCGATAACGGGACGGAGTTCAAGAATTCTCAAATTGAAGGCTTCCTTGAGGAGGAGGGCATCAAGCATGAGTTCTCTTCTCCCTACACACCTCAGCAAAATGGTGTAGTGGAGAGGAAGAATCGAACTCTATTGGACATGGCAAGAACCATGCTTGATGAGTACAAGACACCGGACCGGTTTTGGGCCGAAGCGGTCAACACCGCCTGCTACGCCATCAACCGGTTATATCTTCACCGAATCCTCAAGAAGACATCATATGAACTCCTAACCGGTAAAAAGCCCAACATTTCATACTTTAGAGTTTTTGGTAGCAAATGCTTTATTCTTGTTAAAAGAGGTAGAAAATCTAAATTTGCTCCTAAAACTGTAGAAGGCTTTTTACTTGGTTATGACTCAAACACAAGGGCATATAGGGTCTTTAACAAGTCCACTGGACTAGTTGAAGTCTCATGTGACGTTGTGTTTGATGAAACTAACGGCTCTCAAGTAGAGCAAGTTGATCTTGATGAGATAGGTAATGAAGAGGCTCCATGCATCGCGCTAAGGAACATGTCCATTGGGGATGTGTGTCCTAAGGAATCCGAAGAGCCTCCAAATGCACAAGATCAACCATCCTCCTCCATGCAAGCATCTCCACCAACTCAAAATGAGGATGAGGCTCAAGATGATGAAGGGCAAAATCAAGAAGATGAGCCACCTCAAGATGATGGCAATGATCGAGGGGGAGATGAAAATAATCAAGAAAAGGAGGATGAGGAAGAACCAAGGCCGCCACACCCAAGAGTCCACCAAGCAATACAACGAGATCACCCCGTCGACACCATCCTCGGCGACATTCATAAGGGGGTAACCACTCGATCTCGTGTTGCACATTTTTGTGAACATTACTCTTTTGTTTCCTCTATTGAGCCACACAGGGTAGAGGAAGCACTTCAAGATTCGGATTGGGTGATGGCAATGCAAGAGGAGCTCAAGAATTTCACGAGGAATGAGGTATGGCATTTAGTTCCACGTCCTAACCAAAATGTTGTAGGAACCAAATGGGTCTTCCGCAACAAGCAAGATGAGCATGGTGTGGTGACAAGGAACAAAGCACGACTTGTGGCCAAGGGATATTCCCAAGTCGAAGGTTTGGATTTCGGTGAAACCTATGCACCCGTAGCTAGGCTTGAGTCAATTCGCATATTATTAGCCTATGCTACTTACCATGGCTTTAAGCTTTATCAAATGGACGTGAAAAGTGCCTTCCTCAATGGACCGATCAAGGAAGAGGTCTATGTTGAGCAACCTCCCGGTTTTGAAGACAGTGAGCATCCTAACCATGTTTATAGGCTCTCTAAGGCGCTTTATGGGCTCAAGCAAGCCCCAAGAGCATGGTATGAATGCCTAAGAGATTTCCTTATTGCTAATGGCTTCAAAGTCGGCAAGGCCGATCCTACACTCTTTACCAAAACTCTTAAAAATGACTTGTTTGTATGCCAAATTTATGTTGACGATATTATATTTGGGTCTACTAACGAGTCTACCTGTGAAGAGTTTAGTAGGATCATGACACAGAAATTCGAGATGTCGATGATGGGGGAGTTGAAGTATTTTCTAGGATTCCAAGTCAAGCAACTCCAAGAGGGCACCTTCATTAGCCAAACGAAGTACACTCAAGACATTCTAACCAAGTTTGGAATGAAGGATGCCAAACCCATCAAGACTCCCATGGGAACCAATGGGCATCTCGACCTCGACGCGGGAGGTAAGTCCGTTGATCAAAAGGTATACCGGTCGATGATTGGTTCATTGCTTTATTTATGTGCATCTCGACCGGACATTATGCTTTCCGTTTGCATGTGTGCAAGATTCCAATCCGACCCTAAGGAATCACACCTTACGGCCGTAAAACGAATCTTGAGATATTTGGCTTATACTCCTAAGTTTGGGCTTTGGTACCCTCGGGGATCCACATTTGATTTGATTGGTTATTCGGATGCGGATTGGGCGGGGTGTAAAATCAATAGGAAGAGCACATCGGGGACTTGTCAGTTCTTGGGAAGATCCTTGGTGTCTTGGGCTTCAAAGAAGCAATATTCGGTCGCTCTTTCCACCGCCGAAGCCGAGTACATTGCCGCAGGTCATTGTTGCGCGCAATTGCTTTGGATGAGGCAAACCCTGCGGGACTACGGTTACAAATTAACCAAAGTCCCTTTGCTATGTGATAATGAGAGTGCAATCAAAATGGCCGACAATCCCGTCGAGCATAGCCGCACTAAGCACATAGCCATTCGGTATCATTTTCTTAGGGATCACCAACAAAAGGGGGATATCGAGATTTCTTACATTAATACTAAAGATCAATTAGCCGATATCTTTACCAAGCCACTTGATGAACAATCTTTTACCAGACTTAGGCATGAGCTCAATATTCTTGATTCTAGAAATTTCTTTTGCTAGCTTGCACACATAGCTCATTTATATACCTTTGATCATATCTCTTTCATATGCTATGACTAATAGGTTTTTCAAGTCTATTTCAAACCAAGTCATAGGTGTATTGAAAGGGAATTGGAGTCTTCGGCGAAGACAAAGGCTTCCACTCCGTAACTCATCCTTCGCCATCGCTCCAAGAAAAGGACCTTGTCTTTGGGGGAGAAAGTGAAAACCCAAAGCAAAAGGACCGGATTTCGTCTTTGGTATAATCTTAACTCATTTCCTTATGACCAAAGGGGAAGAAATCACTTGGACGGCTCTAATGATTCCGTTTTTGGCGATTCATGCCAAAAAGGGGGAGAAAAGAGAGCCCAAAGCAAAAGGACCGCACCACCACCAATTTCAAAAACTTAGTGTTTTCAAAGAAGTATTTATCAATTGGTATCCTATTGAGTTCAAAGGGGGAGCAAGTAGTATTTCAAAATGATATATCAAAACCCTCTTGAACACTAAGAGGTGGATCTCTTTTAGGGGGAGTTTTGTTTAGTCAAAGGAAAAGCATTTGATTCAGGGGGAGAAAATTTCAAATCTTGAAAATGCTTTGCAAACTCTTATTCATTTACCTTTGACTATTTGCAAAAGATCTTTGAAATGGATTTACAAAAGGATTTGCAAAAACAAAACATGTGGTGCAAACGTGGTCCAAAATGCTAAATAAGAAAGAAACATTCCATGCATATCTTGTAAGTAGTTTTATTGGCTCAATTCCAAGCAACCTTTACACTTACATTATGCAAACTAGTTCAATTATGCACTTCTATACTTGCTTTGGTTTGTGTTGGCATCAATCACCAAAAAGGAGGAGATTGAAAGGGAATTAGGCTTACACCTAGTTCCTATATAATTTTGGTGGTTGAATTGCCCAACACAAATAATTGGACTAACTAGTTTGCCCAAGTGTATAGATTATACAGGTGCAAAAGGTTCACATTCAGTCAATAAAAAGACCAAGTGTTGGATTCAACAGAGGAGCAATGAGGCAACCGAGGGCACCTCTGGCTGGAGGCACCGGACTGTCCGGTGTGCACCGGACAGTGTCCGGTGCGCCCAGAGGACATCAACTCGAACTCTTCGCCCTCGGGAATTCTCGGAAGCCGGCGCGCTATAATTCACCGGACTGTCCGGTGTGCACCGGACATGTCCGGTGCTCCAAGGAAGCGCGGTCTCCGGAACTCGCCAGCCTCGGGTTCGCGCGGCAGCCGCTCCGCTAAAATTCACCGGACTGTCCGGTGTGCACCGGACTGTCCGGTGTACCAGCGGAGCAACGGCTCTTTTCGGCGCCAACGGCTCCCTGCGGTGCATTTAATGCGCGCGCAGCGCGCGCAGACGTCAGACATGCCCATACCGGTGCACCGGACATCAAACAGTACATGTCCGGTGTGCACCGGACACCCAGGAGGGCCCACAAGTCAGAAGCTCCAACGGTCAGAATCCAACGGCAGTGATGACGTGGCAGGGGCACCGGACTGTCCGGTGTGCACCGGACTGTCCGGTGCGCCATCGAGCAGACGCCTCCAGCCAACGGTCAAGTTTGGTGGTTGGGGCTATAAATACCCTAACCACCCCACCATTCATTGTATCCAAGTTTTCCACTTCTCAACTACTACAAGAGCTCTAGCATTCAATTCTAGACACACTAAAGAGATCAAATCCTCTCCAATTCCACACAAAGCCCTAGTGACTAGTGAGAGTGATTTGCCGTGTTCATTTGAGCTCTTGCGCTTGGATTGCTTCTTTTCTTTCTCATTTGTTCTTGAGATCACAACTCCATTGTAATCAAGGCAAGAGGCACCAAGTGTGTGGTGGCCCTTGCGGGGAAGTTTTGTTCCCGGCTTTGATTTGAGAAGAGAAGCTCACTCGGTCCGAGGGACCGTTTGAGAGAGGGAAGGGTTGAAAGAGACCCGGCCTTTGTGGCCTCCTCAACGGGGAGTAGGTTTGCAAGAACCGAACCTCGGTAAAACAAATCTCCGTGTCTCACTTGCTTATTCGCTTGGGATTTGTTTTGCGCCTTCTCTCTCGGACTCGTTTATATTTCTAACGCTAACCCGGCTTGTAGTTGTGTTTATATTTGTAAATTTCAGTTTCGCCCTATTCACCCCCCCTCTAGGCGACTATCATCCAGCTTCTACTATATCTTCAGAGTCTACCTTTAGTCTTGCTGGCAGGGTGATTGAAGAGCGTCGACGTCGCCTAGCTTCAGATATGGTCGAGGTTTTGTCTTGCATAAAAGACTGGGAGCTTGCTGATGCTCACTTGCAGCATATTGTGGAGGAAGAGACACGAGAACTTGAAGCTGAACATGAGAACTTGTACCTTAGTAGGTGGTGGTGGCCTAGCTTAGTTGTTTGCGTGATGGCTTATTTTTGTAATGAACTGATGGACTGTATGAACTCATATGGATTGTATGAACTTATGCCTTAGGGCTTAGGAGCTGGGTTTGTACTCTTTTTTCCTTCTTAGACTTTTTTTCACGAGGTGTGTGTTTTTGCCTAAGAATGTTTTTAATGAGGCAGCCATTGCACAAACAACTCCATAGTTATCTTATTTCATATGTTATGTGTGCTTGTTTGTTGTGCTTTTTGTGAATGACTGATGTCAATGTGAATTCTGTGAATTTTAATATTTTTTGTGATTTCTGAGTTTTGGGGCGTGCTGGGCAGTGGGAGGCACGACCTGTAGTGGCCCAACAGGCTGCCGGGCCAACCCGACACGATTTGGGCATATCTAGGTTGTGCTTGGACACATGTCCTAGCACGTGACTCGGTTCGGCACGGCCCGGACAAATATTGTGCCATGCCAGACGGCTCGGATGAACATCTGTATCTCCAGCCCCGCTTGCGTTGCGGCAGGCAAGCACCTGTTCCGAGATTGGGGGTTAGGGCGTCTTGGCTAGCTGCTTGCAAATGCAACGCCTTCCTTCTCCTCGTATCATACATAGTACTACGGCTTTACTGTAGTAGATTTCGGCGGCCCTAGCGGTACGTACTAGCTGTTGATGAGAAGATCTTTTGGGCCACTCTGTGAATATCCTGTTACAGGTTGTAAAGGAGTAGGACTGCAGTGCAGGCAGGATGCAGCAGCTGTTGTTCTTGTTTTGAGCCCACCCAGCTCCAGCTCGAGATCGTACTACCGCCACTGAGCAGTGAAGTCGTACGGCACAGACACGGGTACGAAGAACCAACCCAACAACGAGCGAGCAGGAGAGCAGGGCAAGTGATCAGCAGTGCCGAGGCTGCAGTTTCCTTTGGTTACAGCGCTGCATGCGAGAGCACTGTGTCGTCGTGCCGGAACCGGAAGAGGAAGCTGCCGCCGTCACGTACGTCGGCGTCGCCGGGGAGCCAGGAATGAGGCTGTGTGTGCCGTTGCGTTGCATCCTTGCTTGTACGTCGGCAGGCGCGACAGGAAGGAGAAGGCAAAAAGTTACGTGTCCCCGGATTCCCGTTGGCATGCGTGGATCGATGCAGCAGGTGGCGACAGCGACGGCACGATCGAGCTGCGCGCGGCGGCCAGGGGATGGGAGACTCTGGCTGGTGATGCTGGTGGCCGGATCAATCGCCGGCCGGCATGGCCAGATTACTTATATATATAGATAGATAGCAGCCTGCAAAAGCGTGCTCCGAATATGTATGTATGTATCTATATGCGCTGGTGGTGCAACACAACGCGCAGCTCTATATGCATGCACGGCATTGGTTTGGCCCGGCGTCTCAACGCCGAAACGAAATGATGGAGCTTGGACCCTGCCACTGCCACAGCCACTGCCAGGCCACCCTCATCCGGTGCTGCATGCTGGCCTGAGAAAGCACACCGGAGCAGGAGCAGGGGCAGCGGCAGGCATACAGGACCACGGTGCTTTTGCCGCCGACTCATCGGCCCTTGCCACAGCCCACAGGCCACAGTGCTACTGCTACATGTCGCAAAAGCCACAAACCCCAGCAGCGCGGCGCCAGCACGCCGTGGTCGCCCTCCCCCACCCCAGCGAGCAACCATGACCATGCACCCACGCACGCACGCACAGCGCCGGACCACCAATGCTAGTTTTTTTTTGGCAAGTGAATGGTGCCCGAGCTGAGCACGAGACCCAGCGATGTCCGGCGGCCACGGCCAGGAACGGCATGGTATGGTTGCTGCTACGTGCAGGATCTGCTCTGCTGCTCCGCTACAATTGGTCCCGTTTCAGAGGATAGACACAGCCTTCTCTGCCATCCACTAACAGTAACAGTAACAGTAACAGCATGTGGTAAAATATGAAGCGTCATAGTATCCTCATTCTTCGCCTCAGGCCGCTTCTAGATGGGCCGTCATTTCGGCCTTTTCGTGCTCCTTTGAGACGTCGGGCCGGCAAACAAACTGTAGTAACAAGCCAGAGGGTATTCACAGGGACCGTGCGTGAGTGACTTGGAATTGGAAGCAACCAAGTGGCCAGCTGCTTCCAGTTGCATCGCATATTAGCCCATCTACCTAAGAAATACATTTTGAATTCCAACCACTGATGTCAAACTAGTTAAGATGAGCGGTCCTGGTAACAAGCAGATCGACAAGAGGTTAGAGGCTTGGAAATGTCTTCAGCTCTCACACGAAGGTGGATCAATATCAATTGACCCGAGCTTAACAAGCAATTCCTATGGATTGACTACATGTGTCTGTATTTAATTTATTTATTAACCCAAGTTTATAACAGGTTTCAGCGTGGGTGATATCGCGAAAGTCGGATGACCTTGCTAATTTGTTTGGAACAGGGTAAAGACCAGCTTGTTTGGAAACTGGAAATAGGCAAGTTTACGTACCGTTAGGTAGATTTATAGAATGGTAGCCTTCAGTCGTGTGGTAGATGTGAGAATGAAATAAACTTATTGACAGCTAAAGATCCTATTCACAATCCAGATTTTTTCTGTGTATGTTATGGTACGGTAGAGTTTAGACAGCTCAACACTTGTAAAAGATCAGAAAAATGCAAGGCTTCAAGAAGGAGGATCATATGCGCATCAATCTTATATGCTACCATCAGGTGGGGACCTGAATAATACGAGGTGTTTCTTCAGAGAACCCTGTCTGTTCATCAAACACCAACCTGCGAATATTATGGTCTCAGTTCAGAAAAAGAGAGAGAGTAATTCTTCTACAGCTTTGGTGATGTTGCTGCAGATCAAAAAGAGAAGAAACTCCAGAATTTTGACAAATTTTTGGTAATGTTGCTGCAGCTCAAAGAGAGAAGCACATGGAAGAGAAGAAACTAATACTAATTTTTTTTGGAAGATGACTATAGTATTTTTTTGAAGATGTGAGAAAGAAAGAAAGAATTTTGACAACTAAAAATCCCATTGAAAATCCAGAAATTTTATGTGGACGTTATGGTATGAAAAAAAAGCCCAGATGTTGTTTGGTTGCCTTCGTAAACGAATACTGTATACCAAACCTGAGCAGATAGCCTGATACGTGATGAAACCACATGACACACACTGCATCCGTCGGGCCAGTGTGACAGTCTGAGCAGATTCCGCTGCACCAGGATGCCACAGTAATGAGGGCTACCAAAGGCGCTTTTTTTAGATTATAAAAAACATGGCGCTGCATTTCCTAATTTCATACATAACTCTAATAATCTTGACTTAAAACTCATACAGTAATCACCTGAATCAATAGTGACAAGGAGATACATGAGGATGAAGCTGTGACGAAGGAGAGTAACAATCTTTGAAGGAGGCTCAAATGCACATTAATCTTATATGGTAACATAAGTTGAGAACCTGAATAATATGAGGTGTTTATTCAGAGAACCCTGACTGTTCATCAAATATCAACATGTGAACATCATCGTCTCAGTTCAGAAAAAAGAGAGTAATCCTTATACAATTTTGGTGATGTTGCTGCAGCTGAAAGAGGGTATGGTATACATGGAACCACATGGAAGTGAAGAAATTTGAAGGACTAGTGAGACGACAGAGGGAGTGGGAGTGAATAAGAGTCGATACAATTTTTGCTGTCAAACACTAAAAATAAGCACTTCATTTCAATTACTAACAATAAGTACTTCACTTCAATTGAGAATTGAGATAGAGCTGTTGCGTGCTGACCTCGCCCTTCGTGCAGGACGCGCAGCCAAGGTCGTCCATGTGCATCTCGCTACTCTGGGTGTTCATCTTCACGGCGACCGTGAAGCCCTTCTCATCGTTGAGCCTCCGGACGACGAAGATGACCCCGCGTGCCAATTGTCGTCGCCATGACACATGTCGACACGCACGAGGTTCATGTAGCCGACGGCGAGTGCGAGCTCAGCGGTGTCGCAGGTGGCAGGCCCTCGGTAAAAATACAGAATGGACAATTTCATCTAACCAGTCTCTAAATACAAGTAAAACAAATAAAAATGGAAGAAAATACATCAAATGGCATGGTAATCAATTAGATTATTAGAAGATGTTTTAAGTCCCGTTTCTTCGAACCAAACAATTCGGATGGCAAAAGTGTGAAGCACCATGTTTAGAGTCCTAAATATATAATTTTCTTATTTTTCTACTTTATATATAGAAGGCGTACATAAAGTTCACCTAGTTTATTCTTCTTTCGCTTCAATATGAGATTAACCTCACCTAACTCTCTAGCATTATTATAGGTTGTGGGATATTAATTGAATTAAATGGGCTAGCCCATTTAAATCCAACAATTGTCTGGTCTTAGGGGAGTAAACTGTGAGGCCTAGTTTTTTTGTTCTGTTTGCAAGCTGGTTTCATGAATGAGTATGTATCGGTTACCTTGCTCTCTAATCTATACTACTCTATTAACCACGCTCAGCACTCACAAAAAATAGTGCAAAACGAGCACTCAAATCCATGCCCCCTGCTCTAGAAATTTGAGGCTAACCATCAAAGCACACGTTCCTTAGTGTTTAGAAATAAGCAATAATCATATTTATAACCTAGGTGCCGTTTTCAACGCTCTCTCACCTCGTGGCAAACACGGGTACATACTTAGTAAGGAGTTAATGACTGAGAGGGTTTTCCTATTCTTCTTCTTTTTCTTTTTCTAGAAAAATATCTGTGCGTACAGCTGAAACCCCACTATGCTCGTTTCTGATTCCTCGGCGGAAGTCGGAGGCCAAATACATCTTTTTAATTTGCGTTCCTGCAGATCCGCATTTCTTCCTTTTGTGGTTTGCACCTCAGCACTTGCAGTATAGTATATGTATCTCTCAATTTCGTAGGCCAAAGCCCTTAAATCAATTTCATGTTTGCTCCGTTGTTTTGCTACTTTTAGAAGTCTTCCCTATAGTGCTAGTGCCAAAGTGACTAATTAGCTAGCTAGTCCCAAGTACATGCTCTAGCTAGCTCTTTATCTTAATCACTTCCATTCTTCTGATGCTACACTCTGTCACAGAATATATATTATTGGGCCTAGGCACCTGGCTAGCTTAGCTAGATAGTCTTCTAGCTACGCGCGCAACTTTATTTTTACTGTGATTTCCTAATGACACAGATAGTATATATAATAACGTACTAGGCACACATGCATGCTGCAAAGTAATTAATCCTGCTGCCGCCTACGCTATGGCTCTAGCTACTAGCTAGGTAGCTAGGCTCCCCAGTTCACCAACTGCCGGATGCTAATATTAGTAGGAGTTGGTGCAGGCAGGCTGAGAAGTGCAGCTTGCTTTTGTCATTCAGGTGCACACGGACGACAGGATGAGCGTTTATTTTAATATTCAGTCGCTGATTGTGCGGCCACAAGCTTTTCGCCGAACTCGGCACCAAGAAAATAAATGGTGCCTGTAGTAGACGATTACGCTAAAACAAAAGGGGGGCCAAGCTCAACACTCTCTCAGAAACAAGATAGGCCTCTCTCTCATTCAGATACACACATACATAAAGTTGTCTGATGATGT
This sequence comes from Zea mays, assembly GCF_902167145.1. Lineage (NCBI taxonomy): Eukaryota > Viridiplantae > Streptophyta > Magnoliopsida > Poales > Poaceae > Zea > Zea mays. The sequence continues at coordinate 2,660,346 of NC_050098.1, read as the reverse complement.
ATGGATGGAAGTGGGCTAAATGATGAGCATTTTTCTCTGATGTGGCAAGGTATGGTTATAAAAATATGTAGGTGACAATTTGCTTCGCTATCAGCATGATGGAAGCTTCATACTTGCATTCGAAAAAAAATATTAGGCAACATTATCTGATAGGTACAGCCATTGCCGCCATACTACATGATCTTTTGTCATCTCTATGAGCAAGATAAACAGTCAAGCATGCATGCATATAACTCTGGAGATACTACGACTGCATATATATATAGCTTGAGCTTTATGTGTTGCATGTTCAGACTTCAGAGACATCTATATATAGAGCGATTTTTTTAGGTTAATTATTTGCCTTTTGACACGCAAGAACATTATTTTGATCTGTACGTTGTGCGTCAAGAGTGAAACCAATTAAAACTCCAAAATTTTGACAAAAAAAATGGTGCTTGCTGGCGGCAAGCAGCCCTGGCCCCTGGCCGGGGTAGTGTGGGCGCTCACAGCGACATTATTTGTCAGCACTACTTAGCAAACATAGTGATCATGCATGTTGCCATGAATGAACGCAGCAAGGGTAGGTCCATATTTTTTTTGTCTTTGCCATGCCATCGGGTACAAACAAGTGTCATATATCTTGCTAATCGATATCCGTAGTGATCTCAGGCAGGAGGAAGTGATGATGATATATGTCGAACCATATGATTATTACTAGCATAAAATTAAGACGCAAAGGTCGATGAGATGATCCGGCACTACCGGAATCGCGTTCTTTGCCGAGTGTCTAAGACACTCGGCAAAGGCTATTTTACACTCGGCTACTACATCAATTATGTCTATATTACGTTTTCATTCCCCATGTACTATAATAAATCGAGAGTAATTTGATTATTTAAGGCACTAAATGAGTTCATTTGAAAATGTGACCAACTATAAAGTTGCATAACTTTTTGAGATCTACAAGTTTTATTTTAATAGTTTTTACATCCGAGACCGTTTACAAAATTTGGATTTTAAATTTGAAAACTTCACACGAATTTTTTAATGATAAGATGATTTCAAATCAAAAAATTGTCAACTACAAAGTTTCATTACATTTCAAGACCTACAACTTTTATTTTGGTGGTTTTTCCATCCGAGACAGTTTAAAAAATTCAAATTTCAAAATTCAAACATAATTTTGCATAACAAGATGATTTCAAACCAAAACATTGTCAACTACAAAGTTTCATAACTCTTCAATACCTACAACTTTCATGTTGGTGGTTTTTTCTTTCGAAGTCGTTTTCAAAATTCAAATTTTAAAATTTTTAAATTCAGATGTAGTTTTCGTTGACAATATGACTTCAAATGAAAAAGTTGACAACTATAAACTTCTATAACTTCTCAAGATCTACAAAGTTTATTTTGGTTGTTTGGTCACTTGTTGATCTCACATGATGGTTCTAACAATATGCACAATTTCTATACGTCTCTCTTCTAGTTTCATAAACTCTCGAGAGAGATATAGGTTTTATGAACAAATTTATTTTTATTTTGTCATATGAAGAAATGTTCAATATATAAATTGTACATCATGATGAGTTATACAAATTTGTAGTTGAAAACTTTTTCATTTGAATTAATTTACTACTTTAAAATGTGATTTTTAAATTGTCTTTGCCTAGTGTTGGAGAAAAAACACTCGGCAAAGAGCTCTTTGCCGAGTGTTGTATTTGTGGCACTCGGCAAAGAGCTCTTTGCCGAGTGTCAAAAAAAGACACTCGGCAAAGAAACTCTTTGCCGAGTGTCAAAAATAAAACACTCGGCAAAGAGCTTCTTTGCCGAGTGTTTTATTTTACCGAGTGTTTTTTGCGTGACACTCGGCAAAGAACTTCTTTGCCGAGTGCCCGAAAAAAAACACTCGGCAAAGAATATGGCACTCGGCAAAGAGCCAAATTCCGGTAGTGCGGCCTCCATACCATGCAGATGCGCCACTGTTTGCATTACCGCAGCTGCGTGTTTTCAGAAAGTATATATGCATTGGGGGCCACACTGATGCATATGCATGCTCCTATACCTAACTCATCACTCATTGCAAGTGTTCCTTTTCCCAGCTCCTATTCCTATACTAGCTAATTAACACAAGATAACGCATGGTTAATTGTTCGTACCACAGCCGCCACCTACACTACCCGTACCCGTCCTATCAGCAGCAGGCAGGGTACTGCTTGCGAAGGAAGCAAGAATCTGATAACCAGCAGGTAGCTAGCATTGTTAAGTACAATTTGAAGAATGTTCTCTGCAGTACTATTCCTATACTATTAGTTTTGGCTTTGAAGCTGGAGTTCATGCAGAAACCTATCTGGATCACTTTGCATGCGTGTTATAGGCCGGCTTATTGTCTTTTATAGTAGGTGTTTGTGTTTTTATAATGAACATTGGAATAGCTTGCTTGAGCGTGCATGGAACTGAGCGGGAAAAATTGAATCTATCGCGGCGCGCACTCGTCCATTTCCTAATCGCTTTTCATCTGCGTAGTACATTATTTAGCGCCAAAAAGTAAAAAGGCATGAACCACGTCTGTTGTCGCGATAGAGCGTAGACGATACGCCGCTCCTGTGAATGCATCTTTGTTACACAGTTTATATATATAGTTTCATGTCGCGCTAAGCATAATACCCTACGTCTTTTTATGTAATATGGTATAGAAAATTACAAGATCATATATCATTTGAACACCATGATCTTCTAACTCTTCCTTATTTCTGTCTGGTTTGTCATGATTAAAGTTCTAAACAAATGGTCATTATTAGTTCACATATATGCATGGTAACTAGTGTAGTAGTCTATATTTTATAATGCTTTTAGGTACTCTAGCACATTCCACCTCCACCATGGTTATAGAAACAATGTCACATATCGAATAGTAGTGCTTCGCCTAAAAGATAGAGAAATCATAACTAAAGCCCCCTTGAGAAACCATGTCAATGGACCTAACTTCGGCATATAAAAGCTGCTCGATCTAATTCTCAAATGGCCGCGGTAAAGTCATCATTTAACTAGCCTGCAACGAAACAAAACAGTCATGAAACAAAGAGGTTTAATTGCCTTTTACTTCTCATGCATGGATTTAAAAGGTGCAAAGGCTAGGGCTGCAAATGGGGTGGGTGTAAATGGGTATTTTAGGTGGATTTAAGAAATAGTTTTGTTTTGGTGGGTTGTAATGGGTTTTAATTATTAACGGGTTGGGTTGGGTGGGTTTATTTTATATTGCGGGTCAAAATGGTGGATACCCATGGGTATAAATGGATTTGTATAGGTATGGGTTTCCATGGGTATTCACCAATCAGACTACCACCTTAATCAGTACCATTTTATTTCAGGTTTAGAGAAGTCTTTGATTTCTTTAGTCACACACAGCACACTATACTATACCATTTTATTTAAAAATGTGACCAACTATAAAGTTGTATAACTTTTTAATATCTACAAATTCTATTTTAATAGTTTCTACATCCGAGACCGTTTACAAAATTTGAATTTTAAATTTGAAAACTTCACACGAATTTTTCAATGATAAGATGATTTCAAATAAAAAAGTTGACAATTACAAAGTTTCATAACATTTCAAGACCTACAACTTTTATTTTGGTGGTTTTTCATCCGAGGTAGTTTGAAAAATTTAAAATTCAAACATAGTTTTGCATGGCAAGATGATTTCAAACCAAAACATTGTCAACTATAAAGTTTCATAACCCTTCAATACCTACAACTTTCATGTTGGTGGTTTTTTCTTTCGAGGTTGTTTTCAAAATTCAAATTTTAAATTTTTAAATTCAGGCATAGTTTTCGTTGACAATATGACTTCAAATGAAAAAGTTGTCAACTACAAACTTCTATAACTTTTCAAGATCTACAAAGTTTATTTTGGTTGTTTGATCATTTGTTCATCTCACATGATAGTTCTAACAATATGCACAAATTCTATACATATCTCTCGTAGTTCCATAAACTATGAGAGAGATATAAGTTTTATGAACAAAATTATTTTTAGTTTATCATATGAAGAAATGTTCAAAATATAAAATGTACATCATGATGAGTTATACAAATTTGTAGTTGAAAACTTTTTCATTTGAATTAATTTACTGCTTTAAAATGTGATTTTTAAAATGTGTATGCAGTTGGCTTGATGTGAGACAATAAGTTAAACCCACGGGTTTTCCATGGGTTTCCACCCAATTACGGGTTGGTTTGGGATTAATAATGTTATTGGATGGGTTGGGTTTAACTTCCCTATAGTATTTTTGGTTGGGTGTGGGATGTATATCAAAGTAATTAGATTTGGGTATGGGTGGGAGTGGATTGGATTTTTTGCCATTAGCAGGCCTAGCAAAGGCGCACGAAGGAATCGATGTTGTGAAAAGTCAAACTTGATGATATCTTAAGTTTGCAAGGGATCCTATGTTTTGATATTGCTCAACTACTATACCCTCTCTTGCTATTGGTTGGTTGTTCATTCTAAATAAACCCAAACATCCCAGTCTCTACTCATAGGACGTTAAAGTTTGGTACCACCTTCAATTCGCAGGACCTTGCCTGCCCATATCTAACTTTTGTAGACTTTATAAAGTGAAATTATTTTACTTGATTATTAACACGATGCTTTATGTATTATGGAATGCTCGATCTCAGCATAAAGTGACCATGCCCAGCTCCACACATCACGGGTCCCTGTAGAGAAGTATATATCATTTAATTTCTTGGTGGCTTAATCGTTTTCTAAACGTAACCATACTATATGTCTAGTTTCAATAAGGGGCTGATCGTTTTAATGTCAAGCAATGTGGATTAGAGGAGATTAAATAGATTTAAATCGGTAGCAAGTCAAAATCCCACATAATCTGTCACATTCGGATTTAATAATAAATCTAGATACATATCATATGTATGTCAGGATCAAATTTTCATATATGATGACTCAATGTATATAAACTAGTGTCATAAACTTTATTATATGAGTATAATGTCTTACAAAAATAACCAAATAAAAGAAACTAAACGACGATAGAGACGGCGATCCCGCTAACGAGCCACTTGAAGGTGACCGGAGTTGGACAACCTAGTACACTTATGGTTGGTACATAGCATCTCCAACAACGTGACCTATAAAAATGCCCTATAATTTAAAATTGAGTATATTTTATAGAATTTAGGTCACCAACAAAACATCCCGCTCCAACAGTAAAGCCTCAAATCTAGATTATAGGGCAGTCCACTACGGTGTAGTATATTCGAGACACTTTAGAGGGTGCATAATAATTTTTTGACCAAATTTTATGAAATGAGGCACTGTTGGAGTAGTTTTTCCTATGTAGAGCCCTATATTTCCATATGAGGCACCAGTTTGAGGCATTGTTGGAGATACTCTTAGCAAGTGTGTAATAAAAAGTGCAGTAGAAGGTTTATCAAGGAATAGTCTGAGGCTACACATTCCGTATTTCAATTTTCACAACAGGAATACTGATCATCCTCGTCGATTTTGCTCAAGTCGATAGGGATAAAGTAATTGTTGTCGGCTATCTATAAGGGGATAAACGTAAACCCGTCGGCGCTTGACGTTGGCCCACGACAATAACCTAAAGCTCGTTGGCCTATGCGCCAGTCGACTGGAGTTAGGGAATTTAAGGTATCCCCCTCCCACGCCTAAGCCAGAACGAAATAAAGCTTGTCAGCCCTTTATCTAGCCGGAGGGGATAAGCTTACCCCCGTCAGCCCCATTACTTGGCCGACAGGAGTTAGTGATTTTTAGGTAAGCCATGCTCGCGCTCGAGCCCGAGAGACAAGGCCAAAATCCTCGCCGCGCCGCCAGTGGATGCGCTCGACTCCGACCCCCGCCCCCGCCTGCCCACCCGCACCGGCCCCCGCCGCTGCGTGCTCCTCCACAGGTCTGGCCGCTGCGCCCCCCTGCTCCCCACCGATGTCGCCCGCCGCCCCGCCTACTTCTCCACCGTCGTCGACCGCCACCCCACCTCCTCCCCCACCGGCACCGGCCACGATACCCGTCAAGTATGCCAGTCGCCATGCCTTGAAGCCGCACCGCCGCGCCGTTGTCACATTGGTGAAGGCCCTGCCCCCATGTCATGCTCCATGTTCTGGCTCTGACCAGTGTATTTGTGATGCGCTCGTGCCGCCACCAATGTTGCACCAACTCCGACCGACATTGTCTGTCATCGTGTCCGCGTCCAGGTGCTTGATCTATCACCGTTAAACAAATGGTTCACGATTATGATTATGGTGGATTTTATTTTCGTTGGGTTTTAAGGCCAACGAGAGTTAATTAATCCCCATCGGCGACCGATGGGAATTAACTAAACCCCGTCTATGTATTCCCGTCGTCCAAGAACCAACGAGAATTAATATTTTTTGTCGGTGTAGGGCTAATTGCCATCGGTTCTTGGCCGACTAGAATTACCTGAATTCATGTTGTGTTTATTGGTCAATTTTTTATTAGCAATTACTAAGCATAAGCATATACCATTCTAAATAAATAAATAATCATAAACACAATACCAAAAATAACATGTATGTCCACTTTATTTAGATTCCATAATTTATACGAACCACTCTCGTCCATGAGCACGATTGATATATCAGTTTTACACTCTTCGAAGGTTGCACATCTTTATCCACAAGTTGTGTTACCCATTTACCCAGGTTAGCTAGACCCTTAACCTCTTCCAAGGAGGTGTGGTTGGGTTCACTACGAGGCATTTATAAAGATCGACTAGTATGAGAGAGCCCCTTAAGGTTTCAGGACATGGTGGTATAGATATCCTTCATCTAAAAAGCTACCACAAAGCAGATCAGCTCGAGAATCTACCTATATTTCATAAACACCTCCTATCGGGGAAAAGATCCTCGGACTCCTAGGGCCCACCAGTTAGAGAAAGTACATGAGATAAGAACCTCCGAACTACCCGGGACCACCTGTCAGCGAGGGGGTAGGGGAATAGTCTACCCAAGAAGCACTCGCCCCCGAATAAACCCCGAGGCACCGAGCCTAGGGTCGGGCGTGGCAAAGCTACAGAGGGGGGTCGAGCAAACCGAAAGGAAACCACTCGAGTGGATTCCTTCCCTGGCCCGAGGCTGACTCGCTATATATGGTTGATTGCATTAACTACCCCTGACACTGAGTCACAATAGAGAGTCGGTCTGCCTCCCACTCATGACCTACGCAGCCCCTCGGCCCGCAGCACACTCATGACCTACGAGCACCTCGACCTGCAAAGCACTCAAGACCTATCAAGCATAGGCCTGAGTACGTGAACCATCTACATGGCCCACAATGCAACAAGCCACTTCGATACCCATGCTATAGAGGCCAGGAGTCGGCGTGGCTATACATGGATAATAAACCGTGTCGTGCCGGCACGACCCGAGCTCATTATGGGTCATGTCGATTTAATCGGCCCAAGGCACGACACGTGTCAATAGCGGGTTGTGTCGTGCCTGTCTGTGGGATGAAGTCTGAGCCCATGCACGACCTGAATAGTTTTAAATGGACCCTTCTGGGCTATCGTGTCGTGTCGTGCTATCGTGTCAGGCGGCCCTGTCTTGTAATAGAGCTGAAAAATAACTTATTTTTTCCTATTTTTGTTGGTTATTTTTCTCCATTTTTGTAACAGAGCTAAAAATAGCTTGAAAGTGGGGTCAAGTTGGTCATATTTATATATATGGTGGGCTAGATTAGGACAAGTAAGTTTGGGCCACAAACGGGTTGTGCTAGACCGTGCTCGGTTTGATGGGCTATCTGTGCCTAGCATCGTGCTAAATGGGCCGACAATAAATGGCCCGTGCTCGTGCCATTCTATGGGCTTGTACCTTAGCCCAAGCACGTCCCATGACGGCCCTCGTGCCGGCCCGACACGGTTACTATCGTGTCGTGTCGTGCCCGTACCATGCCAAAATGGGCGTGCCTCGTGTCGGCCCATATAGCCCGGCCCATCTGGTCACCTATAGACGTGACACAGAGGTAGTAATGATGGAACGCTAGGGCCCCATGCCGCCCATGCTATCCGTCATAATGAGGTTGAACAGGGACGACTAGATGACAAGACACATACGGAGGAGGTCAACCCTAAAGACGAGGGGATGGATCCAAGAGTAGCCACTAACTGCCAACCCCCACCTTGGCCTATAAAGGGAGGAGATCAGCCACGAAGACGAGGGATGGACCCAAGAGGACACGAGACAGAAGCCACTCGATATAAGGCAACCACACATGCTCGGAGAGACCTGAAGACATATAGGCCAGAGCCAAGGCTTAGCTTATGACTTTAGTTCCGTAGTATTTAGTACCACCCTAACATAAGAGACTTGCTCCCTCTTTCGCCTGCTTGTAACCCGCTTGTAACACCTACTACGAGCATCGAGCAACAAAGGTGTTGGTAGCACGAGCCACCGAAGACTAGATGTAGGGACATTATGTCCGAACTAGTATAAACCTAGCAATCATCGAGCACACTGTCCGAAGCCCAGAACGCACACATAGAAATTTACTTATCGGAATGGAGATTCGAAACACCAACAGTTGACGCGTCAGGTAGAGGCCTTGCGCATTCTCGACAGTGTTATCCTAAACGGGCGTTTAGACCGTTTACACGCCGTTTAAACGCTACTCAGTAGCTAACCGTGTTTTCCATTAAATCCGGTATAATATGTTTTTAGTCCATTTAAAAACCTCGTATAGTTCGATTAAATGCTAAACAGAGGATGACCGACTATTTACCGTTTAGCGTTTAGGATTACACTGGTTCTCGACGAAATTTCCAAGCTCCAGATGGTTGGTCGTGACGCCGATCAGATTCCCGAAGCGATGATCCGCTTCGAGAACCTTAACTTCGACCTCAACGACAACTAGTAGGGCTCTGGAAGCCCGAACCCTTCATCCCAGGAGTCTTACGCTATAGTGAGGGCCCACAGAGGCCCATGTGTTGTTCTCGCTTCTAGAGCGATTGCCCGCTTCGAGAGTCTCGACTTTTCGTCGAAAACAAGCCATCGACTATGTTCGTCGATAAACCGACGAACTTAGTTTAAGTTCATAGGCTTATGTGATTAAGTTTGGTTTTTCACCTATGACCAATTCCTTGTAGTGGGGAACTAATTAATCATACCAGGGAAGTCAACCAGACTAGAAAACCAATCGCACCAGCCGCACACAATTAATGGGATAGATCCGCTGCAACGCACAACACCAAATATTGAGCCATTCAAGGTTTAGTTCAGCCATACTAGGTTCACTTCAACCATTCGTCGTTTTAAAATTTTTACAATGAAGCAACAATTCAAGGTTTACTTTAGTCATTCCCAGATAAACATTGAGACATTCAAGATTTATTTCAGCCATTTATGGTTTACATCAACAGACAACATGAACAATTTTTAGAAATTCAAGGCTTGCTTCAACTGTTAATCGTTTTTAAAATTTTACAAAGAAAAAACATTCATCAATTTAAGGTTTACTTCAACCATTCAGAAATAAACATTCAACAATTTAAGGTGTAAGTCGAGAATGGGAGACGTATGGTGGATGAATGGAGGCATGACAATGAGGAATTACGGATGATGAGGTGGCATGGGTCAGCATAGTGATAAATTGGATCGGATGAAAGCAGACTTTGGCTAATTTCATATGGTGATGGAGTGGGATTAGGGCTGGGCAAAAAACCCGTAACCCGAACCCGGAATACCCGAACCCGAAATACCCGAAACCCGAATTTTGTTCGGGAATTTCGGGTAGCAACTTGCAAAACCCGAATTTAGTTCGGGTAATTCGGATATCACAATCGGGTACCCGAAATACCCGAATTACCCGAACTTTAATGTGTCATGTACTCATGTTATGCTTAATTATTAATTTATACATTTATAATTATGTGTATGTGTGCATAACTAGTGATTGTAGATTGCTTGTGTTTTATATGTCCATGTGTATCATTATTCAAACTATATTTTTATACTAATTTAATAGGTGTATGTGTTTTTATAAAGGTGACACAATAGTTCGGGTAGTTCGGGAATACCCGAACCCGAAATTTTGGGTACCCGAAATTTCGGGTATTGCAAAACCCGTTGTAATTTCGGATATCGATTCTCAAAACCCGAAATTTTAAAAACCCGAGTTACGCGACCCGAAATTTTCGGGTAACCCGAACGCCCACCCTAAGTGAATGTGCTAGCGGCCGTGGGGGGAAATTAGTTTGGGTGGCTGGCAATGGCATGCATGCTGGGGTGGTTCGATGGGCTGGTGTGTATGATTGGGTGGAAGTTAATTAGACAGGGCTAGTTCGGGTGACTAAGCCTGGGTGGTGAATAGTGTTAGAATTAGTCATTATTAGTTTTAATTTAATTTAAAAAACATTGTGGTGCATGAGACGGCATGTATGTGCATGTGTGCATGACTATGCATAAACAGGAAACAAAAGTAAAACATGCACAATTACTAAGAACAGAATGTACCATGCACGGTGACCTATGCTCAAGACATCAATGACTCAATTCATATGAGACATCTCGTGTGTGTTTTCGATGTAGTCGTACGCAGTCGATGCGGGCAGATGTACGCAGTGCAGTCTCTCGAACGGCGCCGACGACGAGGAACCGGATCAGCGTTGGTCGAGCGGACGGAGCGAACAGTCACGAGTACACTCCCCAAAAACCTGATCGCACGCACACCCGTGCAAGTGTAGCTCTGTGGACGACGATTTCGGAGACCCGCTCTCCTACTCTCTCTGTGCTCGCAGAAGGTGGGACGGGAAATGATCTGAATGCCACGCGTTTTAGAGTTCGCGTAACCAGAAGAGCGTTCACATCCTCCGTATTTATACACACGCAGAGGGAGGGGAACGGACAATAACGGTAGCCATAAGAATCAGAAATTGGCAGCCATAGTATTAAAGTGAGTCTTTAACATTGACTATTATTGAATATTAATTTGGGTTAAACCTATATTAATCTGACAAATACACACTAGATAAAGCTTTATCTAGTCGATAATTACTGAAGATCAACTCAGTGACGAATAGCGTGTGTGTATGTATAAGATTCTAAAAACCGGTTGGAATAATAACCACCGCTCCCTCCGTCTCTATGTTCTCCTCGACGAACCACTAGTAGTAGTGGTGGTGCCCGTGTGACCGTGTCCGTGCTCCATCGCAAGAGAGGAGATGAGATCATGAGAGCGAGATTTAGTGGTTGCACATTTGATCTATCTATATATATATATATGAACCGTCTAGCCCACATCCTCCTCCTCCTGTAGTCTACCTCCACACCTGTTACGACGGTACGACCTCTTGCTCTCTACCTGCAGTGTCTATCTGATCATTGATGAGCCAACAGCCCAATATCCCTGAGCTAATTCAGCTGTGCCATCCATCGAGCTTCTGCTGTGCTGCTGGTCACGAGCGCACATATATATTATAGACTACTACTCTTCTGTCGACGGCGTGCCCTATGCGGCCGGCCGAGATCATGGACCGCCGCCGCTTTGCCGAGACGGAGGGCAAGAGGGCGCACGACCCGCTGTACAGCCCGCGGCGCGCGGCGAGGGCGACGGCCACCGGCTTCCCCGTCGGTGAGCACGGGGAGGTGCTGGCGGGGCCAGTGATCGTGGGCGCGGGGCCGGCAGGCCTTGCGGTGGCGGCGTGCCTCACCATGCGGGGCGTCCCGTACGTGCTGTTGGAGCGCCATGGCTGCGTCGCCTCGCTGTGGCGCCACCGCACGTACCGCAGGCTGCGCCTCCACCTGCCCAAACGCTTCTGCGAACTGCCGCTCATGCCGTTCCCGCCAAGCTACCCGGCCTACCCAACCCGGGAGCAGTTCCTCGCCTACCTCGAGGACTACATCGCCACCTTCGGCATCAGGCCATTCTTCCGCCAGGCCGTCGTCAGCGCCGAGCACGACGGCGACTTCTGGTGCGTCCGCACCCTCGACGGCGGCGGCACCAGCCGGGAGTACCGCTCCAAATGGCTAGTCGTGGCCACAGGCGAGAACGCGGAGCCCGTCGTGCCTGACATCGACGGCATCCATGCCTTCAGGGGCCTCGTCATACACTCCAGTGACTACCGCAGCGGCGAGAGCTACCGGGGTAAGAAAGTGCTCGTGATCGGCTGCGGCAATTCCGGTATGGAGGTGTCTCTCGACCTCTCCAACCACAATGTACACACGTCCATGGTGGTGCGTGACTCGGTGAGAAGATATATAGCAGACTCTTCATTTTCAAATCTAGTTCATTGACGATCTCGATCTTAGCGCACGCGCGCGCTCTCTCTGCCACTTTGTCTAATTTTGTGGCTTAATTCCATCGTCTGTGTTTTGTTTCGCGATTTGCTTATTATTTTTTTTAATCTTATTCAACCAATAAATAGATTTGGTTTGTTCTTCAAATTGTGGATTTGATTTTAGAACTTGTTTGGATACACTTCTCTGAGCATTTTAGCTCACCTTTAATACCTAATGCTCTAATATGAGGTAGGCTAAAATTTAGAGTAAAATCTAAACATGCCCTTAACTAACCACTGCAATCACTAGTACCTAATCGAGATTTAAAATTCGGAGATTTTGTGTTCTGATAATACTATCCTACTAACATTAGTGAAGAAAAGATGCACACAAAGGTGGTATCTGCATCTTTTCCATGGGTGCAACTTTTTCTTCAATCCTTTATTTCTTTTTGTTCATGTTATATATATGTTGCAACAAAAATATAAGGAAATAATTGCATGACAGTTATTCTGCTAACTACTATATATGCAATTGCTTGGTCTTAGTCGGCATCTATCACACTTGACCTCACGTGTTCATGCACTTAGATTCCCGAGGCTGTGATCTCAACCGCATGTGTTAATCTGCTTGCTTTTCTTCCTTGGGTTAAAGAAAGCACACGAGCTGGCTAGCCGCTGGCATGCATGCCAAGAAAGAGGCCGTGATTCTCCATGGAACTTTCTCGGGATTCATGAGCATGCGCTTCATCCTTTTCAAGGAATAACAACAGAAAAAACTAAACTTTCCTAGCTACATTTGGTTCTTCCAAGACAGACTGAATTTTCAAAAGCGCCAAATTCAGTCCAGTTAGCCAAATAAATAAATAAATTGGAGTAATAACTAACAATAGCACTAAGTAATATATATATAGTTAGCAGATATGTATGCCCTTTGCGATATTGTGAACGGTCGGTAAGAAAAACTCTTCAGGATTGGCCTCCGCGTACTTTTCATACACTAATATATATATTGCATATAAAATTTGCGTCTCCTCTCTTCTTTTTTCTCTTATTGGAACGTGATTTGCAAACCATTACTACTTTGATGCTGATAAGCATATATATGCACACCACCAGGTAAGGTGTTTTTGTTCTGCTCCCACGCACTTTGCAAAGTTGTAGTAGTACACAACCTAGCAACCGCTACCTTGCAACTAACACAATATCTATAAAGCGCAGGCTAGCTCCTCCAGGTGTTTGGGCCCTGAGGCTCTCAAACCTTTTGCCAAATTGCTTTTTTAAACCTGCATCCCTCTCAAGAAAGGAAACAAAAACAAGAGCCACTTTGATTTGCTTCCCCCTTTCGGTGTTAGTTTATAGTATCTAAGATAGATGATCATTTCTCCAACTGACTATAACTATAATCAATGCATATCACTACTGGCTCTTACTCTCATGTACATTTTCTTATTTTTTTTCAGGTGCATGTTCTTCCAAGAGAGATCATGGGTGTCTCCACTTTTGGTTTGTCCCTATGGCTTCTCACGCATCTATCAATTCAGAAAGTGGACCAAATACTCCTGGTGCTCACACAGCTTGTGCTAGGAGACACCGCACGCCTCGGCATTCCTCGACCTAACATTGGTCCGATGGAGTTAAAGAGAGTCTCTGGAAAGACACCAGTTCTGGATGTGGGAACTATAGCCAAGATCAAATCTGGAGACATTAAAGTAATTAATTTATTTTTTTTCATTTAGACATTGTTGTGGTTATATAACTATCTTAATTACACATCCTCATAGTTTTGTCTCCATCGCAAATTTGTTAGGTGTATCCAGCAATTCAAAGTTTTCAAGAGCATGGGGTTCAGTTTATTGATGGCAAGTCTGAATCATTTGATGTTGTGATTCTTGCCACTGGATATAAAAGTAATGTTCCTTATTGGTTGAAGGTATGCAGGTTTATATAAAAAGTAGCATGTTATGTACTTAATATGACTTTTCTTTTGGCATGTGATCCCTACCATTGATGATGTCATGAAAATACATTATTGACCTAATTTTTTTCGTCTATTCATAGGATAAGGATTTGTTTTCAGAGAAAAATGGATTTCCACATAATTCAAATGAATGGAAAGGAAAAAATGGTCTTTATGCTGCTGGATTTTCAAGACGTGGGCTACTTGGTGTGTCTATGGATGCTACAAATATTGCAGATGACATCCTTGGATGTTGGAATGACTTTGGCTATGAAAGACACAAGAGAAAATAATATGTTATTTGTGTGATTGATAAGGATACCATCTCCAATTTTTACTCAAATATTTTGTGGATACGTGTACTTGTCTATTTACATCTATTCGAACATGTGGATGCAATAGGAAAAATATTGTGCTAACTTCTCCACCACCACAATCATACCTACCACCACAATCATATAGTTGCATTAGACAAGTACATGTAAAAGTTATAGGTTTATCTTTTGTATTTTAGTTTTGCTCTAACATTAGATCTTCTAATTTGAGAGACAATCGTTGGATTCTTTTTCTTTGTGAGGTTGAAGAGATTCTTTTATTTTGACAAACAACGCAAGTTGTTTTTGTAAGTGTTGATTGTACTAGATGAATGGGTAAATTTCTTGTTTTTCTTATAGTGTGGTAATATTAGTTGCAATATATTTTTACCTTGGTGATGGGTACACATATTATTTAGTCTTCATGTGCCACTCAGTTCTTAATATAATTGGTCTGAATATTCAAATAGTTAGTGTGTTTTATAATATTTTTTTATAAATAGTGATCTTTTGTTAGAAGCATACTCCTCATCGAAATATTTTTCCTTCCGCAACAAGCTTGCTAGGCTCTAGTAAATCATGCTAATTTGTTGATTGTCCCATAATTTTATGTCCGATAGATCATTTAAATTGGATAGAAGTCGTATGTTGTGATGATTACTTGGGGTTAGTAAATAGTGGCGCCTAGATTTGTTGAGTAACAAATATAAAATGCAAGTGTGTAATTTAGACCGTGTTGAAATTTTAAAGCTTTATAAGTCTTATATATCATGATCATCTAAAATTTGTAGAAACTAGCACACTATGATAGATTTGTGAAATTATATCACTTTGGATCTCTTAAAGAACAGTATAGAAAATCAAGCAAATGGCAATCAAACTTCGGTTGAATGTGTGGCAACTATACCACTAGACCACAAAACTAAAGGAAACTATAAAATACCAAAAACACTATAATGTTTCGTTTTCTAGAATAAGGTAAAATAGCGTCAAAATTCATGATTCCATATAATTTAATTATAGTTCTAGCTCAATCATTTTACGGATATATTCACTATCAGAATTCGGCTATTTGCCTAGAGTGCCCAGCTCTTTGTCGAGGGAAATTTATCAGGCACTTGGCAAAACACACTTTGTCGAGTGCCACTCTCGACGAACAATGACACTCGACATATTCACACATACCTCCTTTGCTGAGCGCAAAACACTCGGCACACAGTGACGCTCGGCAAATGAGGCTTGGCCGACTGTCAAGCTCTCGGCAAAACGTGACGCTCGACAAAGTGCCGTCAGCAGACGTCTTTAATATTATTTTAGTCTTGATATTTTTCAACAAAAAATGTTCCTAATTATATAATCTTAATTCTAGATAAAATTGCATTTAAATATATCACTGCCAATTTCACCATCTCAAATATAATATAATCTCGCCACACTTAGAGCTAGATCGTTGTGTTGTGTCAGATCATGTGCAAACATTATACTCTTAGGGCTAGTTTGGAAACTTCATTTTACCAAGGGATTTCCGTTTTCCCAAGAAAAAAATGAACTAAATTTCCTTGTCAAAATGTAAATAATCCCTTACTAAATTCGCTTGGGAAAATGAAAATCCCTTTTTTCTAAGGGATTTCTAGCCCTTATTGATACTTATTCTACACGAGAGCATATTCTTCGTTAGTTTACAATGTCGTCACTTCACTAGTGTGTGCAACCTTGCTCCTTAGCTTTTTCTAGAGTCGCGTGATTCTATTTCCTCTCTTCCTTTGCATTGCCCTATATGTTACTTTCCACTTTGCGAGGTTTTGTGTCTTGCATCGACAAACAGCAACGTAAAAATGGATTCTTTGTGGAACCTCATATTGTGTATCGGACATGCAAGTTGTAGAGTTTAGATATTTTTTCTGTTCACAACTGGTCAATTATTGCCTACCGATGATGAACACGTTTTCCCACTTTTTCATGGACTTTTGGGTTATCTACTCATACACTTATTGGAAGTACATATGGGTATAATATATGTGTATACTAACTGACAATGGTAGTGCAAGTTGATGTTTGCGGCAGATATATATGATGAGCACTAATCAAGTGACTTGCGAACCAATGTGTGGTGAACCATGCGTTGGACTTGTCTAGATCAAAATGAAAAATTATCTTGTATTGGAACTTTTTTTATTGAAATGGTTATTATATGTGTGTGCCAAAACTACTTATTACCTTTGATTAGTTTGCACCTACAATACTTATAAAAAAAGTAACAACATATGTTCTTGCATAGCTTGCAAGTCTTGATCAATGATCGTTATATTCTGAATACTAGGAAATAGGTGTAATTCATATGTTTTATGCATTCAAATCGTGATTTAGAAATGATATATCATGCAGACATTTCTCAAGGATCTTCAAAAAGGACAGAAGGTCACAACAATTAACTAGAAGTGCTACTGGAATTCGGCTCTTTGCCGAGTACTCTTTGCTGAGTCTGAATAAAGTGCAGGCTAGCTCCTTTAGGGTTGACTCTGTTTACAAGAAAAGTTAGGCCCTAAAACCATAGAAATGCACGGTTAATTAAATAAAAATCACATCGTCCTAATTAAGCGACGAAAAACCAACAAACACAAAGCAAACTAATAACACTACAAAGCCGACCACATATCATCCCTATTGTTAAGCCTCATGACAAAAAACAACCAAGCAGCCCTGACTTTTCATGGAAAACCTCGACCAAAACCACCATGTTGCCCTTCATGCACATAGGTACCGCCAACACACCTAGCTAGATAGAGACTGCAGGTCTACAACACTTCATCACTATCAACTGTCAAGCATCATCATACTCCCAATAAGGAGCAGCACCCACTACAAGAAAATCCTCTTAATCCGTGATGAAAAATTTCTATCATGGATCATAAAAAACCGTCACAAAGCAGTGTCCAAAAAAGTTTCAGATATCATCATGGATTGAACGCCGTAGATTAATTAGCTTGCTTAACGGTTTATCAAACACCATCACTAACTAATGGAATCCATGACGATTCTAGATCGTCATAGAAGAATCCAAGGACTAGTTAGTCCAACCCAAGCTCAGTGCCTTCGACGGAAAATAATTGTCATAGATCAATTGACATAGCATTATATAGACACATGTAGATGATGACATGGATGCCCACATATAACTAGATGGGACGCGTTTGTCACATTATTAGCTAGTGCCATAAAATATTACAAGATACACGAACCATACAGACAAGCATATATTTATCCATCTGATATAATTGATGTATACAACGAATTCAACATATACAAACTTAATTTAACATTTACAAAGTTGAAGTGTTAAACATTCCTCTCCTAGATGTGTACATGGCAAAGAAGTATTGTTATACTAGTCTGAACAGAACTGCGAAGATAAGGACTGTTCCGATAACTGAAGGGACTACGACAACCTATCAATCACAGAAGAGCAGACTCCAACAACCAAAGAAGCAAGCAGCACACACAAATGGGCAAGTGTTGAAAAGGTTTAGACTTACCATCAAACAGACCACAAGTGATCTAGCAATAGAAAAAGAGAGACTAATATGCTGCTACTGTACTACAACCCATGTTCATATCGTAGCACACATGCTGATACTGGTAGACAAGTGTTGTCGCTAGTTTGACATTTTACCTCTATAGCACAAAAGGAACATAGAAAAGGATACCACCCTATGTTGAAATAAAGCATGAATGGTCGGCCTCTGTAGTTGTCAAATTTATGTCGTTGGTGATGCTGAATAGCAGCTTCACCACTTGTCAGATCAGATGTTGCACGAGATGAGGACAAAAGTGAGCTGAAATAGGAATATTACACCGCAAGACAACAGATCCAACTGCTCTGAATCTATCAAAAAGAACTAAATCACGACCAATAGTTTCTAAACTAAAAGGGTGTTGCTTTGCTGCGCGTTTACAGAAAACATCAGTTTCAAAAGCACAAAATTAAGCAGACTAATAAGAAATCGCACCTCTCTCACCAAGTCGTAGGGCTCTAGCGTAATCTTCTCATTGCTCCTCCTGAGGTTGACGACGACCACAACCTCGATGTGGGAGGAGCACGAGATGTAGACCCTGATTGACCCAACTTATTTCACACATTTTCTGCACTGATTTAAGTAAAGTTGAACCAAAAATGGCGCTTCTACAACAGTTTATCAGCTCAGCTGCTTCTCAGAATAGACTAAAAGCAAGCAATAAGTATAAGTTGTTTTTCACCCGCTTCTCAAATAAGTTGTTTTCTAACAAGTTGCGGCTATGTAAAACATGACTGTAGTATAGTTGTCCCCTCCTACACTTGTCCATGGCGCAGATGGTTGGGAGCCTTGTCCGAGAGTACCAGTTGGACTTGCTGATTTGCATCCATCTTGGGATTTCATCAAACACCATGGTAGGATGCCATCTATGTCACCATTAAGCCATCACAAACGTTGCACTAGCGAGCGTCCTAGATCTATGTCATCATTAAGCCATAGGTGCATAAGTAGATGCTGATAGGGGAGCCAGTAGTAGACAGGGCCCGGTAAGAGGATTTGTCGATCCTATACACGACGTGGGAGCTGACCCTGAGAAAGGTTGAGGAGCTCACCGACACAGAGCTATTGACCATGGCGCTGGTGATGCATTTCACATTATGGTGGCTTAACGAGCTCATTCAAGGGTAGGCAAGTCATGTAATCCTAAATTTCACCTCTTTTTTAATTTAGTGATATCGTTGAGCTTGTTTTGGACAATTATCCTCCTCGAGCATGTTCTTATTTGTTTTCTTTTTATGGCTTTCACATTTTAGGATCTATATTTGTATAAATAGATGGCTAATACAAGAGGAAAAGTTGTTGTAGTACAACACCAAAAATCTAAGAGTATTCATCGTGTTCTTGAGAGTTCGTAGTGATCGATTCATCCTCGTCGGAGCTTCAATCATCGTTGGATAAGAGTTATGAATAATATCAGGTATCAGAGTCATATGAGTCAAGGATGGATTGCTACTATACTCCATAGGGTGGTGGCCATAGAGGGCGATGATGTCACCATGTCTCACCCTCGCAAATGCCATGTAGAGGCACCATTAGGTCATGATCCACTGCACCATCACAAAGACATCTGCTGCCAAGACTTAGTTCCTCATGCTCACAAGTACAACCTACTAGGAGTGGGACCGATGCAGGTGAACTTGGAGGCGATAGGATGATGGTACACCGTCAGGCCAGAGAAAGGCGAGGAGATCGTCTACCATCACGACCATCTA
This sequence comes from Zea mays, assembly GCF_902167145.1. NCBI lineage: Eukaryota > Viridiplantae > Streptophyta > Magnoliopsida > Poales > Poaceae > Zea > Zea mays. Next base: position 2,640,537 of record NC_050098.1, on the reverse strand, counting down.
GTGCTCACTGCAATCCTATGATTCGTGCTACCTAACATGTTGATCGGTCTTTGAGAGAGGAGAATAGCGGCAATAGCGTGGGCAATGATTAAGCACATACATGTCTTGGTCTAGTGGGCACGTGAGGCCAATGCGCAGCAACTCCGTGGTGAGTTCAATGTCTTGGTATTGAAGGAGACGAAGAACACGGAAGATTTTGTTGACTGCATTACCAGGCTTGTTGTTGATCTATGTCTCCTCGGTGACAACATCACTGACACCAAGGTAGCGTGAAAGATATAGAAGGTCATGTTAGAGTACCTAGCTTGGGTAGCGATTTTTCACGAAAATTCTACTTGACATAAACAACATCTTCGTTGTGGAGGTGACCAGTAGGTTGCACACTATCGAGCAGCAACACAAGCCAGCGTTCGTCCTTCACAACTATGGTCGACTGCTTCTCTGTAAAGAGGACAGTTCAATAGGCTCAAAGTCCACAAGTCCAAGGAGAGGGGCGGCAGGAGTAGCTCCACTAGCGCTAGCAACAAAAAGCACAGTGGCCACAGGTGAGCCGTGAGCGTGACAATGTTGAGAACTTCAGCTCCACATCGTCTAACGACTACAAGGGCTAGTTCGGTGGTGGACAGGGTCACAATGATGACTAGTGCAAGTGATGCAGTAAATATGGCCATTGGGGCAGGTATTGTCGTAGCAAGCCCAAGGGTGAGTCTACATCATGCAAACTAAATAAGACTTAGAGCCCACACTATTGATGCCTCGAGTTGTGTTTCCCAAGACATCATCGTCCCTAGGAGTCGTCACGGCTCTACCTCCATCCGAGCACCAGCCACTATGCGTCATGGAGGAGAAGGTCTTTGTGTAGCTTGATGGTGATATGGAGCATGATGGTATCCTCCAGTACCTTGATAGTGGGGCAACCAACCACATGTCGAGCCATTAAGACGCTTTCATCGATATCAACATGATGATTCACAACACTGTCAAATTTGGTGTTGGCTCGAAGGTCACAATAGAAGGATTTGGCACTATGTTGTTTAAGGACAAGATCTATGAGCACCTCCCGCTCATGGGGGTGTACTTCATCCTAAGGTTGAATACCAACACCATCAGCCTTGGCTAGCTTGACGAGGGCACCGAATGCGATGTCCACGCCAAGCACGACGTCCTTTGGATCCATGATGACAAGGTACACCTAATCATGCATGTCCAATGCTCGGTGAATCGTCTGTATCTACTATGTGTGAAGATTGGGTGGTCGCTCTGCCCGATTGCACGTGCCAATAGCAATGCATGGTTATGGCATGAGCACTACGACCACCTCCACTTTGACATCTTGTGGAAGCTCGTGCAGTGGGGCATGGTGCATTATGGTCCCATGTCGAGCACGTCCATTAGTTTATGGTGACTATGTCACCCCAAGCTGAAGAGGAGTTCATTCCCGTCGCAGGCAAAGCAACGAGCTAAGGGACTACTAGATCTAGTTCATGGCGACCTATGACCCCATCACACAAGCGACACCCGACGGTAAGCAGTACTTCCTTCTGTTGGTTGATGACTGGAACCAGTATATGTGTGTGGCGTTGCTCACCACCAAGGGTGAATATGCAGTTCCTTCACATTAGCGAAACACATACTTCGCTTAGAAGCCCTACTTCACTTATTATGAAAATATTGCTCCTTCACCATAGCGAAGGCAACGTGTATGCTTCGCTTAGAAGCCTTACTTCACTTATTGTGAAATATTGTTACTTCACCTTTAAAAGTAACACATATGATTTGCTTTCGCTTATTGTGAAAATAGCATTCCTTCACCTTAGCGAAGCTAACACATATGTTTCACCTAAAATCTTTGGTTTACTTATTGTAAAAATATATGTTTTGCGTTTTTAGATAGGTTAGTGTTAATCTTTGTTGTAAAGAAGGTTATCACTATCTAATATATATATATATATATATATATATATATATATATATATATATATATATATATAATGAGAATTTCAATAGAGACTACCTCGTTAAAAACCCACTCACCCTATGAGGGCTAGTTTGGAAACTGAATCCCTTTCGGGATTGAAGTGGATTGAAGAGAAAATTAGTTTATTTCTATCTCAATCCCTTATAATCCCGATGGGATTTAAGGTTCCCAAAGTTGCCGTGAAGGATCTCCGTCGCGTGGAAGAAGAGTGGAACTCTTTTATATTTGCTTTGAAATTGAAAACTAGGATGTAATAGTACAAATGTTAACTCATTTTTATATTCGCTTTGAAGTTGAAAACTATAATGTAGTAGTCCAAATGTTAATATGTTCGTAATACCTCAATGTTCTAGGTGTCGTCAAGTTTTTTTTTTTTGCCACTCGTGTGTTCTCAAGTGGAATGATCATGGTCAATTTGTTTTTGTTATAAGATATGGTCGTTCCCATTTTTTGTTGAAACTTGCCAATAGGGTATTTGCTGAATTTTTATTTTTAAAACAAAGCATATAGGTGATAGTTCCCTTAGTTTATTTTCTTGTTATACCACTTCTTTGTCTCTTTTTTATATTGGCTCAGATTTTGAATGGATTGCACTCTTTGTTCTTGGAGTAGTCTTTTTGTCATCGGCTGATGTCCCTCTCCGATTAATTATATATTTGTTTTTGGTCCTTTAAAACTAACTAAACTAAAACTAAATATTCTTAGTAATAAACTAAAGCTTAAAAATGCTAACCAAATTTAAAATAAACATAAATGTGTCAACTCAAAAGTTTAAATAAATAAATAACCCAAACATAGAGCACATGCTACTGCATTCAACTAATGTTTTATAACATATTCGATCTATCTAAAATCATTTATATATAAAATATATTTATAACTAATGTTTAAATAAATAAAATAATGTTTTATATAATTATATACATGATCTGTGGACATAGCCTCGCTAGTCAGTGATTGGCCGACACGATTGATCATGCTAGAGTATTGGGACGATCCAACGTGATAATTTTATAAAAATAATAATGTTATTTTAGAAATAGATAAAAAAAAATCTATGTTGAGACGAGGAGAAAGAAATTGGAAACCACGCAACAGGAAGAGCCGTTAATCCACGATAGGACACGGTAAATTTATGTTTCGCTATCGGAGGCGACTCTTTGATAAGAGGAAATGTGAAGACGAGGTACCAAAAATCGAGGGGCTATGATTTAAATGTTTTCTCGCAATTTTTTATGACCTTAAATTAATTTTATTTCAAAAATAAATAAAAATAGTGTTTGGTTATAATTCGATTCAACCCTTAAATTTTATAGTGTTGTAAAATTTAGAGTGTCAACCATACTCATGAACGCTATGTTTTAAAGCGACAGCGAGCATGGGATTGTTTGCATGACTCCTGGGTGGAGCTGCCTGGCCCAGCCATCCATATCCATCCCAGGCGTCCGATTTCAGTCGCGTGGTGCTAAGATGGTTGACTGCCGGCGTACTGTCTGGCAAGGCAGCAACGAAACAGGCCCTATATATGTCTGGCCTGGACGGCATGGACGACCGGTGCACTTCGATCCCTCCATCCATGCATCGCCGTCGCAGGTGATGGTGCTGAAGCAGTAAAAGCTGACCGGCCGGCCGTCGTTGTCGCGTGGGTAGAATCGAAGGCAGTAGTAGTACTTGCGCGCCAGCTGTCCAAGAACCAGAGCCCCTGCGAATGATTGAGGAATGGAAGGCGGGCGGCGCGCGCACGGGTGAGTCAGCGAGTGCTCCGGCGGTCCCCGGCCGGCGCCGAACGCTGACGCGCATGAACAGTGGCCGAGAGAGGAGGCTCGGCCCTTGCGTGATTCCGCGCGCGAGCATCCGTCGATCGCGATCCTGCGCATGAACAATGGCACTTGGCGCTGCTGCTGCTGGCCACTGGCAGGGCAGGGCGGGCGGGAGAATGGCGGCGAGACCGACCTGACACGCGGGCATGCACGGCACCGCGCGCGTGCGCCCCCCGTGGTGCCCACGGGGACGCTTCATGCTTGTGACCCGAACCCAGCGCGGCCCCCGCGCCCACGTGATGACAACGCGCGCATCGACCGAGATCGACGACGGCGACGGGCAAGCTAGCTAGTTCCCGGCGGCTCGGTCGTCGCTGTTAAAAGTAAACGGTTGTGTGAAGAGAGAATGAGAACTCGTAGTCCCTTTCCATTGATCTAGTACATATTTATACACAGTGAAGGGGTGTCTTTGTACCCCTTCGTGGATTACAGAGAGAGAAAGAGTTACAACTTTTCACTAACAGACACCTTTTCTAACAGACACCTAATCACTAACTATCTCTATTTCCCGGAGTCCTTTGCTTCATGCATCCTGGCGACGAACGGTTGTACCTTTTCCTGAACGGGTGTCTTTTCATAAAGATGAGATCACCGTTGAATTAATTCTTAACACTCCCCCTTGATCGAATCCATTTTATTGAGATCAACTTGGAATATATAAACTAACAATCTCTAATCTATTATGTCTATTATTATCTTGTAAAAACCCTGTGGGAAAAATAGATGATATGACATATGTCCTATGTTGATATTACCTCATTAAAAACTTTATATGGTAAAACCTCATCGAGGGAAAAATCCATAGAAAGAAAAGAGTATAATATAATGTCAACTATGTTATATTTTGGAGAGTGATACTCCCCCTGATTCCTGCAAATCTCTAAGTCGTCTCATACCTATTCCTTTAACATATTTCGAAAATGTGGAATATGGTAATGACTTTGTAAATAAGTCACCAAGATTATCACATGACTTAGTTTGCAAAATGTTTATTTCCCCATCCTTTTGTAACTCATGAGGGTAAAACAATTTTGGAGCAATATGTTTTGTAATATTACTTTTTATATAACCAGTCTCCATCTGAACAACACAGGCAGCATTATCTTCATAGATAATGGTTGGTGAGTTAATTGAACCAATGCCACATGACTGCGTTATGTGGTTTATCATTCTGCGAAGCCAAGTACACTCCTTAGAGGCTTCATATAATGCAATAATTTCAGAATGATTAGTGGAGGTAGCTACCAAAGTTTGTTTGGATGATTTCCAAGAGATAGCAGTTCCACCTTGTAAAAATACAAAACCGGTTTGAGATCTGGCATTATGGGGATCAGATAAATAGCCAGCATCAGTATATCCAATTAAAGTAGGGTCTTGACTTCTACAATAGAAAAGACCAAGATCTTTCGTGCCATTAAGATATCTAAAAATATTCTTAATTCCAGTCCAATGACGTTTTGTAGGAGCTGCACTATATCTCGCAAGTAAATTCACTGCAAATGCAATGTCCGGCCGGGAATTATTTGCAAGATACATGAGTGCTCCAATAGCACTGAGATATGGAAATTCAGAACCCAAAATCTCTTCTCCTTCATCCTTTGGTCGAAAAGGATCTTTATTCATATCGAGAGATCTTACAACCATAGGAGTTTTGACTGGATATGCTTTATCCATATTGAATTTCTCTAATACTTTCTGGATATATGCCGATTGATATATAAAAATTCCTGAAGGTAAATATTCAAGTTGAATACCTAAACAAAATTTGGTTTGACCCAAATCCTTCATCTCAAATTCCGTCTTTAAATGATGATGTGCTTCATTTATATCTTTTTCGTTTCCAATAATATTGAGGTCATCAACATATACTGAAATGATACAAAATCCAGTGGAGGACTTTTTAATGAACACACATGGACAATCATCATTATTAGTGTATCCTTTAAGAGAAAGGAAATCACTTAAGCGATTGTACCACATTCGCCCTGATTGTTTTAAGCCATATAGTGACTTTTTCAACTTTACACAATACATGTTACGATTTGCCGATGGATTCGGTATATTTATTCCATCTGGAACTTTCATATAAATTTCCGAATCCAGTGACCCATATAAATATGCGGTTACTACGTCCATCAACTGCAAAGATAGACGATTTTGTACTGCCAGTGAAATTAAGTATCGAAATGTTATGCCACTCATTACTGGAGAGTATGTTTCATTATAATCAATGCCGGGCTTTTGCGTAAAGCCTTGTGCTACTAACCTTGCTTTATATCTCACCACTTCGTTGTTTTCGTTTCGCTTACGAACGAAAACCCACTTGTATCCTACTGGGAAGGTGCCTTTAGGTGTTAACATCACTTCCGAGAATACTTCTCTTTTATAAAGCGAGGCAATCTCTTTTTCAATAGCTTCTTTCCACTGATTCCAGTCTGAGCGTTTTCTACACTCTACCATGGATTTAGGATCTAGATCATTAAGGATGTCAGCAACTTGTTCAGAGAAATAAGAGTCGACTACAGTAGCCTTGCGGTCAAAGGTTTCACCAGTTTCAATATAATTGGTAGCAAGTTCATCTACCCTTAAGGACACATCAGGATTTCCCATATCCATGGTCCTCGGGTTTTCCGCTATTACTTCTTCGACTATGTGCGCATTCGAAGAGGGTTGTGTATCAATTCCACATTGTGTTTCATCAACTTGTTGTTGATGTGCATTTACCGTCTTTCTTTTCTTTAAAGGAGGCGAATCCTTATTGGTTGCCTTACTTCTCCCCCTTTTATTAGTAGGATTTTGAGTGGTTTTGTTTGGTACCTCCACTCTTTCAGGCGCGTTCCTAGCAGGAATGAAAGACTTTATTACACCTTTGTAATTAGTGAATGCACCAGGCAGGTTATTTGCAATATTTTGCAAACCAATAATTTTCTGAACTTGTAGTTCATTTTCTTTAGTACGGGGATCTGAGGAGGAGATACTCTTCGCATCCCAATCAATTTCTTGGCATTCTCCTTTCTGGTACTTGAAATCTCCCCCTAATGCCGGGAAATGTTCCTCATTAAAAATACAATCAGCGAACCGGGCCGTAAATAGATCACCCGTTAGGGGTTCTAAATACTTTATTATTGACGGAGATTGGTAACCCACATAAATCCCTAACTTTCTGTGGGGGCCCATTGAGGTACGCTGTGGTGGTGATATCGGTATATAAACGGCACACCCGAATTTACGCAAATGGGAAATCCTAGGAGGGTCCCCTCGTACTAACTCCAAGGGAGAGGAGTCATGATATGCAGTTGGTCTTAGTTGTAGTAGGTCGGCAGAGTGTAAAACTGCATGACCCCAACATGACGTAGGCAAAGAGCAATTCATTAGTAATGGACGTGCAACGAGCTTTATTCTTTTGATTAAAGATTCAGCCAAACCATTTTGAGTGTGGACATATGGGACTGAGTGCTGAACCTGAATTCCTAAAGCCATACAATAATCATTAAAGGCATGGGAGGAAAATTCAGCAGCATTGTCCATTCGGATCGATTGGATCCGATGTTCAGGATAATGTGCCTTTAGCTTTATAATTTGTGACATTATTTTAGCAAAAGCATGGTTTCTAGTAGACAGTAAACACACATGTGACCATCTTGTAGATGCATCGATTAAAACCATAAAATATCTGAACGGTCCAGAAGATGGCTCAATTGGGCCACAAATATCGCCTTGAATTCTTTCAAGAAATCTAAGTGGTTCCGCTCGGATTTTAAGAGGTGAAGGTCTTAAAATCAATTTCCCTGTAGCACATGCAGTGCATATATAATCTGAAGATTTGGGAAATTTTGCTTCAGTCAAATCATGACCAATAGAATTGGTGATAATTTTTCTCATCATCCCGATACCTGGGTGCCCTAGTCGATCATGCCAAATTTGAAATGCATCGACATTCTGAAAAATTACCTTGTATGCAACATGTTCAATGGGCTTGATGTATGTATAATATAATCCGGATTCTAGAGTTGGAATTTTTTCACATATCTGTTTGCCATATTCAGTAGGTTTGGTAAGAAGTAGATATTCTTCTTTATTTTCTTCATATGTTTCCACATGGATCCCATTCTTACGAATATCTCTATAACTTAATAAGGTACGAGTTGAATCGGGATATAATAAAGCATTCTCGATCACAATTTGAGTACCCATTGGAAGAGTGATAATGGCTCTACCAGAACCAACTATCAATGCATCTCTTCCTGCAATTGTTAAAACATTTCCTTCCCTTTTCTTTAAAGTCTGGAAATATTTTATCTCAGTTAATATAGAGTTTGTGGTACAACTATCCACAAGGCACAATTCCTCCTCCAATGAACCGTTTTCGGTAGACATCTATATTAATAACAAGAATTATGTGATTAATTCTTTATTTTATTAAATATTTATTTATACATACATATGGTATCTGATATCAATATTACAATAATAATATTATGGTATATATGAGTTTTTGTACTATCATTAGTACAACTCTTATTGTAATAACTATCTTCAAATCCTAAGCAAACTCTATATAATATGACTTCTAACTATGAATTTTATTACAACACTTAAATGATATGGGTATCAAATTTCAGAAGTAGATATCTAAACTAGATCTCCACATATGTCGCCCGAGTTGTATTCAATCATCATGTCGTCCATCTGCTGAGCGGATGCCTTGTTGTTGGAACAACCAATCTCCTTATCTTTCTCAGTAGCTTGATTGAAGTGGGCTTCATATCTTGTTCTTTTATTGCCATCTCGGAGTGACCTTAAATAAAGGTCTACCAAATGCTTAGGAGTACGGCAAGTGGCCGCGAAATGCGTGTTACAACCACACTTGTGACAAAGACGCGGTTTGTCATTTGCAACTTTTTCATTTCCACGAGCTCTCTTGTTTTCTTTATGCCTAAGGTTCTTTTTAAAGTTGCGACCACGACGAGCAGGAGGAAATTTTGGATTTCTAAGTGGAGATCCATTAAATTTCCTTTTATTCAGAGCTTTATTCTGTGCATGGTGGACCTCGGGTAGAGGTGCAGCACCAACTGGACGTAAATGATGGTTCTTCATAAGTAACTCATCATTCTTCTCGGCTTGAATTAGTGAGTGAATAAGCTGGGAATAAACTTGGTGGTTCTCTTTACGATATTGATTACACAATACCCTGTCTGACGGGTGCATAGTTGATAAAGTTTTTTGTATCTTTTCTGCATCCGTTGGTTCTTTTTCACAAAATTTCAACCTTGTGCATATGTTATGAACTGTATGATTGTAATCAGTTACAGATTTAAAATCTTGTAAGCGTAGATGATTCCACTCATGTTGTGCTTCAGGACATATAATTTCCTTTTGCTGTTCATAACGTTCTTGAAGTGCGACCCATAGGTTTCGAGGATTTTCTTCCAAAAGATATTCTTTCTTTAGATCTTTATGGATGGAAGTCCTTAACAAGAGTAATGCAGTGTACTTCGCAATATCAGTTATATTTGGATTGTTTGCGTCAGGTGCATTAATGGTATGTAAAATCCCTCTAGATGCAAAACCAATTTTGATATCTGATGCCCATGCAAGATAATTGCTACCATCGATAGCAAGTTCCTCAAATTCCTTTATTCCTTGCATTTTGCCTACAAGGTATAACCATCGATTTATTATGTTACCTATGTGGTAAATATAAAACCTTAATGGCCGTGTTGTAAAATTAAAATATTGTTTATCCTATAAAATTCTTTGAAGTCATAGATATTCGAAGTTGTTATAACCTCCTAATTATGTATTGCCACAAATTGTTATTTTAAAAAAAAATAAGGTAATATCCAGTAATGGAGTAGACCAAGTATCTAGAGTATTATTTTATGAGAAGAACATGTATAGATAATCATCATATTAAGATATGATGTAGATCTCTTAGTGATAGGCAATTTAAATTGCTGCTTAAAAGGTATGGTCTCTAGGCAGAATTATTCATTTTTTTTTTGAATAAGACGCAGCCAATGCCCTAGTCTCTATCACCTTATGTTGATTCTCAAAATAATTTTAGATACATTTAATTTAATGATATATGTGTTATATAAGAATTTGCAAATATATGTAAATGTATATTTCTTTTAACCCTAAGAACAAATCAAATATATATTGATTGTGAGAGTTAAATCTGTAGCGTAGTGTCATCATTTTTTTTTGTTAAAAAAAATACATAAAAGGCAAAAATGTACACAAACACATATATACATTCACATATTCACGGTTACATTTTACAACTGTAACATAATATATAGATACATCTAACTAATGTTATAGTAGAAATGTAAAAGAAAAAAAAATTGCTGGAATATGGAAACTAACACATATGTACAAATTAATAAAACGGGTATGGGTCTGAATGAACCATAACCATATTAAAAAGGGGAAATAGGGGTTCTGTGCTCTCTGTCGGCTTGTTAGCAGTATATCCGTAGACAACTTGGCCCATGCAGCATTCTAGCCCATAGTGGCGGCTGACGGGGGAAAAAGAAAATAAAACCAGAGGCATTGGAACCCTAGTCTCATCTTTTCCAGCCGCCGGCACCAGACGCCATCACGGACTCAGCATCCAGCCGCGAGTCAGGCCACCAGCCGCGAGCGCGCTGGTCTCCGGCCGTGGATCCGGCCGCGGGCGAGCTGGGCAGCCAGCCGCTGGCGCGAGTGCAGCATCCTGCAGTGGATCCGGCCGCGTGCGCGCTGGTCCTCCGGCTGCGGGCGAGCGCTCGGCCACCAGACGCTGCGGTGGATCCGGCCGCCAGACGCCTGACGCGGGCACGCTGGATCTCCAGCCACGAGCCGCGGGCGTGCGCATGGCCGCCAGCCGCGGGCGCTGCTCGGGCGCCAGCCGTGGGCGCGCGCTGGGCCGCCAGCCGCGGGTCCGGCCGTCTACAGGTTCGTGTCCGGTTGCCGACGTCTTGCCGTCAGTCCAGGTGCGCCGCATAAGCACGAGCAATCTGTAACACCCGGTTTTAAAGGGACAAAACCGGGTGCATCTCATACATGCGCCAAGAAGACAACATATATAATAACAGAGTGTATAGAGATAAATGTCATAAAACATCAGAGTACTTATTACATAGCGGAAGTCTTATTACAAAATAAAATAATAAAGATAAAGCGAACTAAGGATCGTCGGCGCCAATGTCGACCGAGACACGCCACCTAGATCAGATCGAACTCCTCAGTGTTAGGCGGCTCCTCTTCGACCACCTGCTCTTCTCCTGTGGGGGGGGTGTGAGACAGCAAGAGTGAGCTCACATACGTTCATAGCTCAACAAGTCGTGGGGAATAATGTGGCATGAACTCACCAAAGGTGGGAGTTCATGTAGTGTAAGGCTAATCAATGGAATAAAGGCTGAGGCTGAGCATTGCTTTTATAAGTTGGTCAAAATTTTATTAGCAATTACTAAGTGTAAGTAAATACCAAACCTTAATAATAATAAAGAAAAGTAATAGTAAAATAATCCCAAATGCGATGCAAATGTCAAATTAAATTTAAGTTCCATAATTAATCATGTGAGGGTCCGAGCCGCTCTTGACCGTGAGCACGGCTAGTATACTAGTTTTACACTCTGCAGAGGTTGCGCATCTTTACCCACAAGTCGTGTATCCCATGTCGCCTGGGTTTGCAAGGCCCTTAGACACTACCGAGGTGAATGGCTAGGGATCCACTACGAGGCCTTTACAAAGTTCCACTAGCTTCCGAAAACCCGCTACAGTTTATAGGAAGATCCAGTACAGGGTTCCTGGCTGACAGCCATCGCAGCAAAATCAACCAGGGACCTCCCCGCACTGACCTCTCCCCTACTGCCCTTGCCCCTTTCGGGTAAGGTAGTCTTCCACTAGCTTTCCTAATTAGTCAGCCAAGGGCGTCCCATTATACCCTTGTGGTAGCACTGTTTTCCCGGGTGGTCGCTCCATATTCCCATTAATTTAATGATCTTAACATGAACAATAATAATAACAAGTTAATAACAGAATAATCATGAATAGTGTATCTCCATACCCAATCCACATAAAGCAATAGCAAGTACTACCCAAAAATATTTCAGGGGTGAACAAGGTATAGAGGTAATCAAAACTGGGGTAACATAAAGGCTCCCATCAAAATTATCCTATGCATATCATTAAAATTAATACGAACATGGCTGGGAAAGTAAGTGATCAAGGGCACAACTTGCCTTCAATGAGCTCCTGCTCAGCTACTTCTACTTGTTGAACCTCAGTTTCCACAGTGGCTTGCTCGTCTACTCGCATCAACACAATACATACATAGTATAGCCAAAATCAACATCACACCAAGCATGTAAATAAAATATGCAGTAAAAATCTACATATCAAAATGAAACCATAGGAACTGGAATCACTAAATTTGGAGTTATATATTTCAAGTTATGAATTTCTGTAGCTTTTATGTATTTAATACAAGATTAAGTATTAGATAAATTTAAATGAGCCTTTCATGCCAAAACAGAGGCACAAATGCGCAGACAATATTATTACAAAAATTTAGGAACTGGAATGGACCAATTTGGAGCTCATATGAATTTTCTATGAATTATCAAAGTTCTAGCAATTATTTTCATATTAAAAATCTATCTTCTATTTTATTTATTCAATTAAAACGATCACTGGACTGGGCGTCAAATACTGAGAAGTGCAGGGGTCTGCGCGAATAAAATTCTAGACTCAGTGAACAGTGGCCAATGGACTGCGGGTTGATTTCCAAAGAGGTGAGGGTCTCTTTGGAAAAGTTGACCCGCGAAGGGGTACGGGCGAGTCTCGGCCGTTGGATTAGATCCGAACGGCCCAGATTAGATAAGCACGCTGCGAATCGGTAAGCAATCAGGGGCACAGGATCCAGATTCGACGGTGTGGATTTAATGCGCTCCGATCTCACCTGCACCACCCGATCGCGATCTAACGGTCCCGATTTCACGCACCAAAGCGGTACACCCGATCTAATCGTAGCCCTCTGTTCACGATCCAACGGACCAAAGGCCATCTCCTACCTCCGATGGAGGAGCACGGCGGCGCGCGCCCGTTCACGGCGGTCCGCCCGCCGGAGATCCCGAATCCGGCCAGTACGAACGCCATAACCCGATTCACTCATCCCACGTACAATTGACGACTCCCAGAACTCAATGCTACAACTAATTTTGGCTGAGGTCGAGTGTAGGACCCGGCCCCCGGCGTGCCGCGGCGGCGCCCATGCCATCGGCAGTGGCCACGCGAACTAACGCACCTAGGCCAATTCCGAGCTACTCTAAACGTGCTAGAGATTCAAGCGAAACATGGGAAGGAGAACTCACCGAGGATGGTGGTGGACACCGAGCTGACCACGACGGATTGCGAGTCTGCGGCGGTGTTGAGTCGATGGCGACAAATTCCGGTGCCGTCGGTGGCTTGTCTTCTGAAATTCGGTTGCGGCCACCTTCAACACGTCCGAAAGGAGCCCCTGGGTTCCTTACCCCGAGCACGGTCGTCGGCACGCCCGGATTCGCCTGCGGCGGGTCACTCTCTCTTCTCTCTGCTCACGGCGATGGTGGCACACGATATGGGCGACGAGTTGCGCGGACCGGTGGGAGAAGGAGCTTTATGTGGTCGACCGGGGTTGGATCGAGGGCTAGGGTGGTTGGACGGGGTCCGAGCTTCGCCCGATCGGTGCGCGCTCCCCGCCATGGATCTCGCGCGAGCTGTTACCGATCCCAGGGTGACCGACCACTGGGTCCAAGCTGTCAGCGCAACAGAGGAGCTACGCGCGCGGAGTTTGGCTGACGGGTGGGCCCTTGTTGTCGGCGTCGTGATGCCTGGTGGGCGCGCGGGTCAGAATAGATAGTGGGCCGAATTCCAGGTTGGCGGCCCATCAGGTATAGTATTCCTTTTCCTTTTTCTTTTATATTTTCTTCTTTCTCCCTTCTTTCACAAATTCAAATTTTAATACTAATTTGAATTCAAACTTGTTTGTGAGCTTCTTAACTGAGTTAAGTTCTTAAATTAAAATATTAGTGGGGACAAAATATATTCTTTCATACATTTATTTTCCTCTATTTTGTATAATCCTCCTCCTTCTCTCTTTTCTTAATTCTAGGATTATTTAGGATTTAAATCCCCATTTGGATATTCACCTATTTCTTTTTTTGCATTATTATGATATTGTCACAAGAATGCACACACAAATAAAATATTCAGCATGATGCAATGATTTAGTAGCATCTTTCTTTATTAATTGTTTTTGGACATGGTGTTCACATATGATGATGCATAAAGATCAAACTCACATAAAGAGAAGTTGTTCCTCTACTGGTAATATTCCTAGCAATTACAAAGTGGGTGTTACACAATCCCCCCTGTCCTCCCCTTCTTCCTCTGTTTTTTTTAGGACAGAGAATCCTCCCTCTCCTCATCAGAGAAGAGGAAACCAGATGCACTGGCGCCGTCAGAGTTTGGGGATTCGACTTTGACGGAGTTGAGGTTCGCCCACAGTCCGATTTGTGCACCTCGGCTGCGTTCAATCAAGGCAGGGGATGGCATCGGGACCACGGATGGTGGCGGTGGTATGACCTCGTCGTCGTTGAAGAAGGGTGGACACCCTGTTCTTGCTGCTCTGGTTGGAGGACGACCGAAACCTGGCGGTGCCGGTGTTGGTGGTCTCCAACGCGGTGCAGTAGGTTCCACCTCCGGTGTCGGTGAGTAAAGGTTTGGAGCCGCGACCGTGGCGAGCATCTCCTCCATGGGAACTGCATCAGGTTGCGCTTGAGAGTTGTAGTACTGGCGGGCAGCGGTGAGAGTAGCCTCCAGCACGCCGGCGTCGCGCAGAGCACATGGTCCGAATCCGTGGAATGGACAGTAACCGTGCGGGTAAGTCTCTCCCATTTGAAACACTGATGCAGGTACTTGTGTGGACGTTGCTGTCGCCGGCGGTGGAGGGGGAACCACCACTGGTGGTGCTCGACGACGACGAGATGAACTGCGATTATGACTGCGGCGATTTGGAATCCAGACACCGGTGGCACCGGTGTTAACCAGATTCACCATTACCCTGTGAATGGCAAAGCCAATCCGATTGTCGTCGAGGATTCCTTCACGGTATGCGCGGAGGAACTCCCTGATGACGGCACGGCGGATCGCCTGAACGACGCGACGAAGAGTAATCAGTGGCATTGTACTTACAGTTTTCTTCGCGTTCTTCTGTTCTTGTATTCTGCGATGTTTTTCCTTTCTTCGCGTTCTTCTGTTCTTCTGTTCTTGTATTCCACGATGTTTCCTCTGTCCAAAACTCAGTGTCTGAGTCTATGTGCTGATAACGTGTTAAAAGTAAACGGTTGTGTGAAGGGAGAATGAGAACTCGTAGTCCCTTTCCATTGATCTAGTACATATTTATACACAGTGAAGGGGTGTCTTTGTACCCCTTCGTGGATTACAGAGAGAGAGAGAAAGAGTTACAACTTTTCACTAACAGACACCTTTTCTAACAGACACCTAATCACTAACTATCTCTATTTCCCGGAGTCCTTTGCTTCATGCATCCTGGCGACGAACGGTTGTACCTTTTCCTGAACGGGTGTCTTTTCATAAAGATGAGATCACCGTTGAATTAATTCTTAACAGTCACTACCTGCCTGCCATACGGCATGCCTCCTGCCTACGTGAGGGCTGGACTGCTGGCGTCGCCTGGCCCGTACGTGTCGCCGTCGGCCGTCGCGCCGGCCGCGGCTCATGCATGGACCGATCGCCACGCCATGCAGAGGCTGGTTGTTTGCATAATTTGGTAGCTTGAACTTCTGTTAAAAATTAGCGGCGTTTAAAAGCTTTATATCATTTTACACGAACAGTGTTTTGTAGGGTTAAACTTTTTATATAATATAATATATAATTGGCACTATTAAATTAATACATACTAGATAGGTGTTAGTGTGTTGGCACGAAAGTAAAAAATAGTATAAAACATATATACGAAACGACAAGCATCACTATAATATGCAAAATCAATATGACCAAATATCACCGTAACATTAATATTATATTGACGATATAAATATATAATATTATTATAAATACATGGGGGTGGTAGGACGGAAAGGAGACAAAAAAACAGCAACGAGGGTTGTTCGAAGGTACTCCTTTGCCTCCTCTACTAAGCCGACTTCGATCTCTCGTTGGTGTCTTATTCATCAATAGTTATGTGCCCATGTGTTGGTATCGCTTCTATATATCACATATTGAAACCTTATTTAAATGGAATATATGCAATAATTCGACAATCTAAAAACAATAAAAATGATATGATGTTTTATGCTGAAGGCAACAAAACATAGATCACTTTAAACTACAACATGGAAGATGCCCAAGAAGAAGAAAATGTGCAGCTGATGCATGTCGTCGACCACCGTGCCCTGTCACAATCATTTGGACATTGGATTAGCACACATGAACAATGTCGTCTAAAATTGTCTGGCGACTCTCCTCAGATGAAGCCAAATCAGGACAATAAAATAATAGACTTCATGTTTACCCTTACAGTTCATACATTTGGTTTTACATAAGACAAATCATGCCATGACGCTAAGCTACAAGTGCAGCTTATGTCACTCACTTTAGGGCAGGAAAAAGGTTGGCCAAATCTTTAGACAGGTGTCGTTGACCATGGCCCTTGGGCTCTTCCGCCACCGAGTAGGGCTGGGCATTCGGTTTTTTTTTGAAATTTCGGTTCGGTTTTTCGGTTTTAAAAAACTTTGGCTTTCTAGATATTAGAAACCAATCGGTTTTCTAGAAAATGAAAACCGAGAACTTTGGTTTCGGTTTTTTACTTCGGTTTTTCGGTAAACACCGAATACCGAACTTATACTCAAGACAACACATACAACAAGTTTATATGATAGATTACACATAATTTTAAAAAGTAAAAATTATATAAGTACAAATATTTAAAGATACATCATACATCACATATAAATAAGTGAATAACAATTTAATTGCTTCACACATTTAGTTCACATAATCGAAAAGTCAAATTTTAGAATTGATAAAGTTTGGTATTCGGTTTTTTTGGTATTTCGGTTCGGTATACGGCGAAAACCGATTACGATACCGAAAACCGAACTTCTGAGATACAAAAACCGAAACCGAACCGAACTACCGAAAAAACCGAAATTTCGGTTCGGTTCGGTTCGGTTTTCGGTTTATGGTAAAAAAGTGCCCACCCCTACCACCGAGCGGCTAGGCTGACGACATGGCATCATGGCGTTTGAGGCTGCCTTCAGGATGCATATGTGTGCTATGCACCTTCCCGTCATGGTCAACGACAGTAATATACCCCATGGTCATCAGCTCTGTCATGCACAGGGAAATAAAAAAAATGCGTCAAATTTAACTTCACCTACGTGACAACAGTGACTGAAGTTTTGTAGTAGAAAGTGATGCAGCTAAATTTACCGGATTTAACCTTCTCTAGAGCGTCAAACAACGCTTTGTTCCGCTATTTATTGAGCAACTGGTGTAGAGCAGTAGCACCCAAGGAAACAAATCAGAAAACACACAACAGTCGAGCATTTGGAGAAACAACACAACAGTCGAGCACGATGCGGAGAGGCTGGGAATCCAAAAAACACCCAACAACACCATCTCGCCTCGCTCACCCCAGACCCCAGTTTTATGGCTTCTTCTAGGCTACAAAAGGCACGTAGAAGACGAACAACACACCAGTACTCAGCGGAATTACAGACAAACAACGAAAACAAGTTCGTCCGATCACCACCCAATCTCCCTCCCCCCTCGCCGTTCACGCCGACAGCTCTCGGCGCAGCTTGCAGGAGAAGAGCCGACACACGTCCATGCTGAGGTCGACGGCGGCTGCCAGAGCGACGAACGCGGCGGCGTCCTCGGCGCACCCGAAGTGCGCCACGCTGATCCCCACGGAGGGCCTGCCGCGCCGGCCCTCCTCCTGCACGGCGGCCGACATCACGAAGCCGCCCGGGGGCCAGAGCGCGTGGCCCAACTCGCTGCTGCCCCGCCCGGGGGATCCGGCCGTGGTAAGATCGATGGCGAACTGCCCACCGCGGACCGCCGGGACGCTAGACTCGGCCACGCACACGGCCGAGTCCGTGATGTTGCTGTTGTGGTCGGGCACCAGCTCGAAGCGGTAGCCCAGCTGGGCATCCCCGGTGCGGAGTCGGCGTGGATGTCGTGGAGGTTTCGTGGAGGCGGGGGCAAGGAGATGGTCTACAGTTTTGCTTTAATTGATAGTAGAGATTATTATAAAAGTTATCTATGACTCAAAAAATCCACCGTATAAAAAATGATCTAAACATGTATCTTACCCGGTTCTCTTAGTCACAACTTGCTGAGTTGAGATTCTACATAAATTTTTTTAGCTGATGCACAGAAAGAGTTTGGTCAAGTTATCTGCAACCTAATCTTTATATAGTAGACACAATATCAATTTCATGAAGTTTTTTGTAACTATTTCATAAACTGATAACAAGCCTCCATATGTTTAGTTCTGATATGAAACACACGATTGGAATATTAATATTTTGCTCTTGTATTATCACACCACGCATATACTATCTTTGGACTTTCAATCTTTAGCTCCTTTGATAGGTTCTAAATCCACACGTGTCAAAGCCTTGTAGTCTGCTTCGTTACTTGATCTCGGTATAGTGGCCTATTTTCTTGTACTTTAAGAGATGATATTGGAGGCCAAAACACAACAAAACCTCCTTTGGATCTTCGTCCAATTTGTATTTGAATATGCACTAACTGTCAAAGAGGACGATTTGAATAGCTTTGACCCGACATTTGAACTTAATTTTAGATATTGTAGAATCTTCTTGACTATAACCCAGTAAAGAGTAGTAGGAACATGCAACAATTGATAGAGATTGTTTTCCGAGAAGGCTATATAGGGCCTTTGTCGATGTGAGGTGTTTCAAGGCTACTACCATAAATTTGTAACTTATTGCATCATTCGGCTATAATAACTTCCCTTCATAACCATTGTCGTGTGGCGTGGTCGAGGTCCGTCAGCTCACTCAGGTGTTCGTTAGTGAGAGCATCTCCAAAATATCCCTTAAAATCTGCCTTAAACTGAAATTTTTGAAGAAAAAAAAAAGTGAAATGAAACCTCCAATAGGTCTCTTAAACATTTCTCATCTTTTCATAGCTCCAAACCTCCCTAATTTGTAGCTACAAACAGTAAACATTTTAGTTGCCCAAAAAAATCACTACCGACCTATCTGTCTCCCAACGACTCATCACGCTATTTCTTTCTCATCCACCCAACATGTGTTCCACCTGGTCGCCCCATCACCAGTTCTCCGTCGCCGGTCATCCCCATTGCAACTTCTCCTCCACCCGGCCACCCATCGTCATACAGTGACAACGGTGCCACCATCTCGCCGTGCTGCATTGCCTCCAACCAAAATGACGACGGGCAAATTAAAAAGAAGACAATGTCGTTACAGTTGGCGCTGGCAAAGCTCAATGCTCCAAAAAATTGAGACTAACCACCGGACCACCACCCGTACATTAATGTTTAGAAATAAACAATAATTATATTTAGATAAATATCGTAGTACCTATTTATATGATATATAAAAAAACGTAGCAAAAGCACGTGCAACTGACTATTAACGTAGAAGACAGACGCCATCGCTCACAGCTGGTAAGGCACCAAATACGTCACCCAAGAAATCACATGCCACCTAGTTTCGTAGGCCGCTACACAAAAATTCCAAATTGGGTTCCACATCCACCGGCACATTTTATATTTTTCATCCTATTTTAGTCAATTGTTGGAGATAGAAGGGGAAAAACTCCTAAGACTATTTACGATGCTCCCAAAACTACGTCATTTTTTTGTAATTCTCTTGGATGCTCTTGACGTGATCCCCTTACCATTAGTCCATTACCGATCGCAAGTAGCTCGGCCGAACAAAGCCAGGCCACCATTTTTTACCGGTCCGTGTAGAGCAAGATGGGCCTCCTCCAGTTTTCCAAGCGCCTTGAAAATAGAAATCACAAGTCTTTTGCGCTTATCTTCCGGCTGTTCTCTCTAGCGCATGTCATTATGCTTTCTCATTAGTCATTACTTATTCTTTCTACAACTATTTAGGGTCTGTTCAGTTAGAGATAGATTAAAATTTATATAGAAGAGGATTTAATCCAATCTAATCTCACTTAATCCACTCCTAACCGAACAAACCATTAAGATTTTGCATGTTTATTTTTCACAAACAATCTTGCTAAGGCCTTGCTAATTTTTAGACACTACTAAATAATTGTCGGTGTTCGTACCTCGCTCTGACAAGTAAATTTATTGTATGTGTTATAGGCTCCGGAGGGTATACACGGAGGGCACAAGGTTTATACTGGTTTGGACAGATTGTCTCTAATTACAATCGTAGATGGCTTGCGCTACCGACACCATTGATGATCAAACTTGTAGTAGGAGCTACAAGCGGTTGAGAGAGGGAGGAGAGGCTCTCAAGTCTCTTTATCGGGGAGGAAGTGAAACTTAGAAGCTGTTGGGTGGTGACCTAGCTAGTTGGGTGGTGACCTAGCTAAGCCTTGGCTTGGTGGGGCTCCGGCCTCTTGGCCCTCGTCGACGCTCCTCCTCCTTCTGTTCGTCCTTGTGGGTTCGTGTCTGTCTGAAGGCGTCTGGTTGCCCAAGCTCTCTTCTCTCGATCCCCTTGCCATGAGGTTAGCCTCTCCTTTTTATAGGCTGGGAGAGGGTCGGCCAGTGGTGGCTACCTGAGAAGGAGTCACAAGGCAAGGGTAAAACCAATGTTTTACCCTAGGTGGAGCCACGCGTACTCGTGGGGCCCAGGGCTGTCTGGTTGTCTCATATTTACTGTGGCGGATGAGGTGGGGGCGGCGATGGTCCCAGGCGTCATCATTATGGCTATGTCGACCCCTGTCCTCCGTAGACTAGGGTTCGGCGCAGCCCATCGTGTAGCCCCCCGTGGGAGGTGTGCGTACTAAGGCCTAGCCCGATAGGCCATATGTGTGCCATAGACCGAGGGGTGTGTGGGCCATTAATCAACCGCAATCCAAGGGCTTCGTAAGTCATGAGTTCTATGCGGCCCGAGGTGCTCGTAGATCATGAGTGGGAAGCGGACTGGCGTCGCACTGTGGCTCGGGTTAAGTGCGGTCAGTTACTTATGGCGAGTTAGTCTAGGGCCATGAGCGGGATCCACTCGAGTGGTTCCCTTCCGACACGATCGGCCTCCCTTGTCAGGTTTTGCCACGCCCGACCCTGGGCTTAATGTCGCGGGGTTTGACCGGGGTGCGTCCTTTCAGGGTCCGTATCTGTTTTCCCCAACTGACTAACGGGCCCAAACAATTAGGGGCTCCTTTCATCAGCGCACTCTCTGACCGGTGGGTCTCGAGGACTAAGGGTCATTCCCCCGATAGTAGCCCTCAGCCCCCGCGGGAGTGTCTCCCTGTGAGGGCTTCTCTTTTTCTCGGGTCGGGCATTGTTCGTATCTTCACCTTTCGAGTAGCTACGACGCCCGCCTCTTCGCAAGGTGCGCCGTCCTCGGACGTGGCTTGATTCTACTTAAGGTGAGCTTTACACGAGTGTTAGCTAGTCATTCCTTTCAGGTTTTCTGTCTCTAAATCCCAGCTTCAATTGGGGTTCATCGAGAGGTCATCTGTTGGCTCATTGTGGGTGGAGCAGTGGCCCCCTCCCTCCTCAGGCTCTTGGGAGAGCCGTGGAGTCACTCGTGCAGCGCCAAGGGCTACCGAGGTCGAGGTGGAGCTGCTCCAGTCTCATCTTGTCAAGTTTAATGATCGTGTGATGGGTAAGACACTTTCCTCTTACTTCGTCAAACCCTTGGTGTTGTCCTGGCCCTGATTGCATTTTCTTCTAATAGCCTTGAAGGTCGAGCTTATGGAGCTGCGATGCCATTTGGGTCGGGCTCTAGATTTTGTCGGGGCGCGTGGCTCTTCTCTGGTGGAGCGCGTAAACAACGTCCCACGTTGTGTTCGGAGCACTATTGGTCTAGGTGCTCGTCGGGGTGCCATCGCAGCGCTGCTCGTGGGGGGATTCAAGACGGGCTGCAATCTTTAGGGGGTCGTCGTTCCTCCCTTGGTCTTACTATACGAAGGCCTGATTGAGATGCTGGAGCGTTATGATGATGTAGCGAGTCGTGTTGTTCACAGGTTGTCCGTGGATGACATCGTTTGCAGCGCTTCTGATTCTGCATTGTAAACGTACCCCATCGTGACCTTTTCTTGAAATAATAGAAAGTTGGCTTACTGTTTTTCTTTTTTGGCGGACGACGCTTGTTCGTGTTGGAGTGCACTTTTCCGCGTGCAAGTTCGACTATGGAGCCCGTCTCGGCTCGTGATGGGTATTATTGTTTGCGTCTCTAAGAGCACCTAGAGGGGGTGAATAGGTGATCCTGTAAAATCAAATACTAAATGGACACAAACTTGATTATAGAAATGTTAGCGTGAGTTAATCAAGTTGCTATGAAGCGATCTTCTTGTGAACACAATAATCACCAAGAAAAACAATCACAAGAGACACGCGATTTATCCCGTGGTTTGGCCAAGTAACACTTGCCTACTTTCACGTTGTGGCGTCCTAATGGACGAGGGTTGCACTCAACCCCTTTCAAGTGATCCGATGATCAACTTGAATACCACGGTCTTTTCCTTTAGAGTATTGTTCCCGTTTGCGAGGAATCTCCACAAATTGGAGTCTCTCGCCCTTACAATAGAGATCACAAAGAAAGCACGGAGTAAGGTTGGGAGAGCAACACACACAAGTCTCAAATCCATAGCACAACCACGCACACAAGTCACAACTTGAGCTCGAAGCACAACACACGGAGTTCGCAACTCAAATGGAGCTCAAATCGCTAACACAGAGAATCAAATGCATGGAGTCGGAGTCTGAGAGTCTTAGAATGTTTCTTGTAACCTTAGGTAGCTCCTCCATACGCCTAGGGGTCCCTTTTATAGCCCCAAGGCAGCTAAGAGCCGTTGGAGGTCAACTTGGAAGGCCAAACTTGCCTTCTGCCGGGTGGTGCACCGGACAGTCCGGTGCACCACTGGACAGTCACTGTAGCTGTCCAGTGCGCGATCTCCTTCCAAATTTGGTGCATCCGACCGTTGGTCCTCGGGGTCGATTGGCGCACCGGACACTGTCCGGTGCACACCGGACAGTCCGGTGTGCCCAACCGCCCGTTGTTGCGGGCCACGCGTCGCCCGCAGATCGCGCGACCGGTTGTTGGCTCACCAGACAGTCCGGTGAATTATAGTTGTACGCCTCTGCCTTTTCCAGAGAGCGGCCAGTTCACCGCCGACCAGCCTGACACACCGGACACTGTCCGGTGCACCATCGGACAGTCCGTTGCACCTGGCCAGAGTTGGTGTTGGCTGCACATAGCCACCTCCTTTTCCTTTTTCTTTTTCTGTTCTTTTGTCACTGTTTCTAGCACTTAGACAAACACATTAGTATACAAAACAATATACTAAGTCTAGAAACATACCTTTGTCTCTGATTTGCACTTCTCACACATTTATCTCATAAGGTACTCAATTTAGTGTGTTGGGCATCTAATCACCAAAATACTTATAGAAATTGCCCAAGGGCATATTTCCCTTTCAATCTCCCCCTTTTTGGTGATTTATGCCAACACATCAAAAAGCAACAAAAGAAATGCAACATCAATGCAATCGAAGACCAAATTGTTTTCGTTAATGATTTGGCATATTTGGATCACTCTTTGCCACCACTTGGTTTGTTTTTGCAAATCAAATTCTTTTTCCTATCTCTAAGTCAAACAACCTTGTTTGGGCAAATAGAGAGATATTCCAGGAGTAAAATTGATCAAGTACCAAAAACTCCCCCTTTTCCCATAATCAAAATTCTCCCCCACAAGAGACCAAATTTCGCAATAAGAGTATTTTGGACAAAACAAAAATTCTAACTCTATTATTTTCAAAATTCTCAAGTGGTTGGCTGATCCATTTGCTTTGGCCTTAATTTCTTCCCCTTTGGCATTAAGCACCAAAACAGGATCATTTTTGGTCTTTTAACCCCATTGCCTCACCGAAAATTGTCAATTAAGAGCAAAAAGACAATGAGATTGCTAGTATGAACTTGGAAGTAAGTACACTAATACCGGAGTGCAGTGGAAGTCTTTTTATTGTCCAAGTTCACCTTTCCCTTTCAATGCACCTTTGAGGCTACATCAAGTATACTCAAACAACCAGGTTAGTCTCAAAGGGTCAAGTTGTAGCACATCTCCCCCTAAATATGTGCACCATTTGCATATGGACTTGTGAGGTCCGGGGAGGTCTTATACAACTTGAGCACCACAAATATACATAAAGTAACATGATCAAAGGCATAGAACACATGTATGCTATAGATCAATCCAAGTTACGCGAATCTAAGATATTTAGCTCACTACGCAACCTACAAAAGGTTTTCTCATCTAACGACTTGGTGAAGATATCGGCTAGCTGGTTCTCAATGCTAATATGATACACCTCGATATCTCCCTTTTGCTGGTGGTCCCTCAGGAAGTGATGTTGGATGTCTATGTGCTTAGTGTGGTTGTGTTCAACATGATTATCCGCCATGCGAATTGCACTCTCATTGTCACATAGGAGTGGGACTTTGCTCAGATTGTAGCCAAAGTCCCGGAGGGTTTGCCTCATCCAAAGTAGTTGCGCGCAACACTGTCCTGCGGCAACGTACTCGGCCTCAGCGGTGGATAGGGCAACAGATGTCTGTTTCTTGGAACTTCAAGACACTAGGGACCTTCCTAGGAATTGGCACGTCCCTGATGTACTCTTCTTATCAACCTTGCAACCGGCATAATCGGAGTCTGAGTATCCAATTAAGTCAAAGGTAGACCCCTTTGGATACCAGATCCCGAAGCAAGTCGTAGCAACTAAATACCTAAGAATTTGCTTAACGGCCACAAGGTGACACTCCTTGGGGTCGGATTGATATTGAAAGTCGCCTAGAGGGGGGGTGAATAGGGCGAAACTGAAATTTGCAAAGTTAATCACAACTACAAGTCGGGTTAGCGTTAGAAATATAATCGAGTCCGAAAGAGAGGGCGCAAAACAAATCGTGAGCGAATAAAAAGCGAGACACGATGATTTGTTTTACCGGGGTTCAGTTCTTGCAAACCTACTCCCCGTTGAGGTGGTCACGAAGACCGGGTCTCTTTCAACCCTTTCCCTCTCTCAAACGGTCACTTAGACCGAGTGAGCTTCTCTTCTCAATCAACTTGGAACACGAAGTTCCCGCAAGGACCACCACACGATTGATATCTCTTGCCTCAATTACAAGTGAGTTTGATCTCAAGAAAGAATGAGAAAGAAGAAGCAATCCAAGCGCAAGAGCTCAAAAGAACACAACAAATCTCTCTCACTAATCACTAAAGCCTTGTGTGGAATTGGGAGAGGATTTGATCACTTTGGTGTGTCTTGTATTGAATGCTTAGCTCTTGTAAGTAGTTGGAAGGTGGAAAACTTGGATGACTTGAATGTGGGGTGGTTGGGGGTATTTATAACCCCAACCACCAAACTAGTCGTTTGGTGAAGGCTGCAGTCGCATGGCGCACCGGACAGTGTCCGGTGCGCCAGCCATGTCACCTGGCTGTTGGGTTCCGATCGTTGAAGCTCTGACTTGTGGGCCCGCCTGGCTGTCCGGTGGTGCACCGGACAAGTCCTGTAGACTGTCCGGTGTGCCACACGCGCGTGCACTGCTTCTCTGCGCGCGCAGGTGCGCATTTAATCCGTTGCAGTCGACCGTTGGCGCGAAGTAGTCGTTGCTCCGCTGGCTCACCGGACAGTCCGGTGTGCACCGGACATGTCCGGTGAATTATAGCGGAGCGGAAATCCGAAGCTGGCGAGTTTAGAGTCGCTCTCCCTTGGGGCACCGGACACTGTCCGGTGTAGCACCGGACAGTCTGGTGAATTACAGCGTAGCGCCTCTGAGAATTCCCGAAGGTGATGAGTTGGGCATCGAGTTCCCTGGTGCACCGGACACTGTCCGGTGGCACACCGGACAGTCCGGTGCGCCAGACCAGGGCAGCCTTCGGTTATCCCTTGCTCTCTTTTGTTGAACCCTTTGGTCTTTTTATTGGCTTAGTGTGAACCTTTGGCACCTGTATAACTTATAGACTAGAGCAAACTAGTTAGTCCAATTTATTTGTGTTGGGCAATTCAACCACCAAAATCAATTAGAAAAATAGGTGTAAGCCTAATTCCCTTTCAATCTCCCCTTTTTGGTGATTGATGCCAACACAAACCAAAGCAAGTATAGAAGAACATAATTGAACTAGTTTGCATAATGTAAGTGCAAAGGTTACTTAGAATTGAGCCAATATAAATACTTATAAGATACACATGGATTGTTTCTTTATTTTTAATATTTTGGACCACGCTTGCACCACATGTTTTGTTTTTGCAAATTCTTTTGTAAATCCTTTTCAAAGTTCTTTTGCAAATAGTCAAAGATAAATGAATGGAATTTTGCAAAGCATTTTCAAGATTTGAAATTTTCTCCCCCTGTTTCAAATGCTTTTCCTTTGACTAAACAAAACTCCCCTCAATAAATTCTCCTCTTAGTGTTCAAGAGGGTTTTAAGATATTAATTTTGAAAATACTACTCTCTCCCCCTTTTGAACACAATAAGATACCTATTTGAAATTTACCAATTGGAAATCATTAGTTTTTAAAATTAGGGTGGTGGTGCGGTCCTTTTGCTTTGGGCTAATACTTTCTCCCCCTTTGGCATGAATCGCCAAAAACGGATACTTTGAGTGGAATATAAGCCCTTGAAATTACTTTCTCCCCCTTTGGTAAAAGACATATGAGTGAAGATTATACCAAAAACGGAGAGTTGCTCGGAGCGACGGCGAAGGATGAGTTATGGAGTGGAGTGGAAGCCTTTGTCTTCGCCGAAGACTCCAATTCCCTTTCAATACACCTATGACTTGGTTTGAAATTCACTTGAAAACACATTAGTCATAGTATATATAAAAGAGACATGATCAAAGGTATACTTATGAGCTATATGTGCAAGACATCAAAAGAAATTCCTAGAATCAAGAATATTTAGCTCATGCCTAAGTTTGTTAAAAGTTTGTTCATCTAGTGGTTTGGTAAAGATATCGGCTAATTGATCTTTAGTGTTAATATATGCAATCTCGATATCGCCCTTTTGTTGGTGATCCCTTAGAAAATGATACCGAATGGCTATGTGTTTAGTGTGGCTATGCTCAACGGGATTATCCGCCATGCGGATTGCACTCTCATTATCACATAGAAGAGGAACTTTGGTTAATTTGTAACCGTAGTCCCTAAGGGTTTGCCTCATCCAAAGTAGTTGCGCGCAACAATGACCTGCGGCAATATACTCGGCTTTAGCGGTGGAAAGAGCTACGGAATTTTGCTTCTTTGAAGCCCAAGACACCAAGGATCTTCCCAAGAACTGGCAAGTCCCCGATGTGCTCTTCCTATTAATTTTACACCTCGCCCAATCGGCATCCGAATAACCAATTAAATCAAAAGTGGAGCCCCTATGATACCAAAGCCCAAACTTAGGAGTATAAACTAAATATCTCAAGATTCGTTTTATGGCCGTAAGGTGAGCTTCCTTTGGGTCGGCTTGGAATCTTGCACACATGCATACGGAAAGCATAATATCCGGTCGAGATGCGCATAAGTAGAGTAAAGAGCCTATCATCGACCGGTATACCTTTTGATCGACGGATTTACCTTCCGTGTCGAGGTCGAGATGCCCATTGGTTCCCATGGGTGTCTTGATGGGTTTGGCATCCTTCATCCCAAACTTGCTTAGAATATCTTGAGTATACTTCGTTTGGCTAATGAAGGTGCCCTCTTGGAGTTGCTTTACTTGAAATCCCAAGAAATACTTCAACTCCCCCATCATAGACATCTCGAATTTCTGTGTCATGATCCTACTAAACTCTTCACATGTAGATTCGTTAGTAGACCCAAATACAATATCACCAACATAAATTTGGCATACAAACAAATCATTTTCAAGTGTTTTGGTAAAGAGTGTAGGATCGGCCTTTCCGACTTTGAATCCATTAGTGATAAGGAAATCTCTAAGGCATTCATACCATGCTCTTGGGGCTTGCTTGAGCCCATAAAGCGCCTTAGAGAATTTATAAACATGGTTAGGATACTCACTATCTTCAAAGCCGGGAGGTTGCTCAACATAGACCTCTTCCTTGATTGGTCCATTGAGGAAGGCACTCTTCACGTCCATTTGATAAAGCTTGAAGCCATGGTAAGTAGCATAGGCTAATAATATACGAATCGACTCAAGCCTAGCTATGGGTGCATAGGTTTCACCGAAATCCAAACCTTCGACTTGTGAGTATCCCTTGGCCACAAGTCGGGCTTTGTTCCTTGTCACCACACCATGCTCATCTTGCTTGTTGCGGAAAACCCACTTGGTTCCTACAACATTTTGATTGGGACGTGGAACCAAATGCCATACCTCGTTCCTAGTGAAGTTGTTGAGCTCCTCTTGCATCGCCACCACCCAATCTGAATCTTGTAGTTGAAAGGGAAATGTGCCCTTGGGCCATTTCTAAGTATTTTGGTGATTGAGTGCCAACGCAAGTGCTTTTGTGTTGATCTATGCAATGTGGTGGACAAAGTGCAAATCATGTCAAAAGGTATGTTTCTAGACTTAGTACATTGTTTATGGACTAATGTTTTGTGTCTAAGTGCTGGAAACAGGAAAAATTGAATTGGAAATGAGATGGCTCTGTTCAGCCAAAGTCAGCTCGGTCTGGGTGCACCAGACTGTCCGGTGGCGCACCGGACAGTGTCCGGTGGTGCACCGGACAGTGTCCGGTGTGCCAGGCTGGCTCAGGCAAACTTGGCGCTCTCGAGAATAAATTAACGGTGTACGACTATAATTCACCGGACTGTCCGGTGAGCCAACGGTCGGCCGGGCCAACGGTCGGCTGCGCGATCCGCGCGAGACACGTGGCCGAGCCAACGGTCAGGAAGGGGCAACGGACTGTCCGGTGTGCACCGGACAGTGTCCGGTGCGCCAACGACTCCAAGGCTGCCAACGGTCGGCTTCGCCAAATAAGGAAGGAAATCCGCACCGGACAGTGTCCGGTGGTGCACCAGGCGACAGAAGGCAAGAATTGCCTTCCCGGATTGCTCTCAACGGCTCCTAGCTGCCTTGGGGCTATAAAAGGGACCCCTAGGCGCATGGAGGAATAAACCAAGCATTCCTTGAGCAATCTTGATCACTCACACTCCATTCTTGCGCACTTGTTTGACATTCTAGTGATTTGAGCTCCGTTCTAGTGTGCTAGTCTTTTGAGCTTAAGTCTGGGTCTTGTGTGTGCGTATTTGCTGTGATCTTTGTGTCTTGTGTGAGTTGCTAATCCCTCCCTTACTCCGTGCTTCTTTGTGAACATCTTTGTAAGGGCGAGAGACTCCAAGTTGTGGAGATTCCTCGCGAACGGGACATAGAAAAGAAAAGCAAACACCATGGTATTCAAGTGGGTCTTTGGACCGCTTGAGAGGGGTTGATTGCAACCCTCGTCCGTTGGGACGCCACAACGTGGAGTAGGCAAGCGTTGGTCTTGGCCGAACCACGGGATAACCACCGTGCCATCTCTGTGATTGATATCTTTGTGGTTATTGTGTTTTGTTGAGACTCCTCTCTAGCCACTTGGCAATACTGTGCTAACGCTTAACCAAGTTTTTGTGGCATTAAGTTCAAGTTTTACAGGATCACCTATTCACCCCCCTCTAGGTGCTCCCAATTGGTATCAGAGTCGTTCTCTTCAAGAAAGGGACTAACCGCCCGAAGAGATGGATCCTAAGGGCAAGGGGATTGTGATCAATGACAAGGAGAAGGAGTCCTTCGTCAACGAGCCCAAAGATGACAAGCCTACCGACTCGGGCTCGGGCCACAAACGCAAAGATGGGAAGAAGAAGAAGACAAGACGCATCAAGGAGATCGTCTACTACGACGACAGCGATGAGTCCACTTCTTCCCAAAAGGACAAAGATGACAACGACTACGACAAAAGAAAGACGGTTAATTCGAACTTTTCTTTCGATTACTCTCGTATTCCGCAAAGCTCAAATGCACACTTGCTTTCCATCCCTCTTGGCAAACCTCCACACT
Source organism: Zea mays (assembly GCF_902167145.1). Lineage (NCBI taxonomy): Eukaryota > Viridiplantae > Streptophyta > Magnoliopsida > Poales > Poaceae > Zea > Zea mays. The sequence continues at coordinate 2,610,515 of NC_050098.1, read as the reverse complement.
TTGATGGGGAGGACTACGGATTTTGGAGTCACAAAATGCGTAGTCACCTGTTCTCTCTCCATCCAAGTATATGGGAGATTGTTGAGAATGGAATGAAATTTGATAGCTCGGATAGTCCTATATTTATTAATGAACAGATTCATAAAAATGCACAAGCTACTACTGTGTTGTTAGCCTCTTTGTGTAGGGATGAGTACCATAAGGTGAGCGGCTTGGACAATGCCAAGCAGATCTGGGACACCCTCAAGATCTCTCATGAGGGAAATGACGTCACCTTGCTCACCAAGATGGAGTTGGTAGAAGGCGAGTTCGGGAGATTTTCAATGATAAGGGGCGAGGAGCCAACCCAAACATACAACCGGCTCAAGACCCTCATCAACAAAATAAGGAGCTACGGAAGCACGCGATGGACGGACCACGACGTCGTTCGCCTAATGCTAAGGTCCTTTACTGTACTTGATCCACATCTGGTGAACAATATTCGTGAAAATCCTAGGTACACCAAGATGTCGCCCGAAGAAGTTCTTGGGAAGTTTGTGAGCGGGCGAATGATGATCAAGGAGGCGAGATACGTGGACGACGCATTGAATGGTCCAATCAATGAGCCTCAACCCTTTGCTCTCAAGGCAACAAGAAGCAAGGAGACGCTACCTAGCAAGGTGGCACAAGTTGAGGCGGCAGGGCTAAATGATGAAGAGATGGCTCTCATCATCAAGCGCTTCAAGACAGCGCTAAAGGGTCACAAGGGGCAGCCAAGCAAGACCAAGACAAAGGGGAAGCGCTCATGCTTCAAGTGTGGTAAGATTGGTCATTTTATCGCTAACTGCCCCGATAATGATAGTGACTAGGAATAGGGGAACAAGAGGGAGAAGAAGAAGGCATACAAGAAGGCTAAGGGCGAGGCACACCTTGGCAAGGAATGGGACTCGGATTGTTCGTCATCCAACTCCGACAATGAAGGACTCGCCGCCACCGCCTTCAACAAGTCATCTCTCTTCCCCAACAAGCGTCACACATGCCTCATGGCGAAGGAGAAGAAGGTATGTAATCGAAACAATGCCACTTATGATTCTTCTAGTGATGATGAGTCTAGTGATGAAGAAATAGATTACTCTAGTTTGTTCAAGGGATTGGATAGAACTAAAATAGATAAGATTAATGAATTGATTGATGCCTTGAATGAAAAGGATAGACTCTTAGAGAAACAAGAGGACCTTTTATATGAAGAGCATGACAAATTTGTAGAGGCACAAAAATCTCATGCTTTAGAAGTTAAAAGAAATGAAATGCTTTCTTGTGAACTATCTTCTTGCCATGAGACAATTTCTAGCTTAAGGAGCATAAATGATGATTTGAATGCTAAGTTAGAGATAACTAATAAATCTAACTCTTGTGTAGAACATGTTACGATTTGCAATAGGTGTAAAGATTTTGACATTGATGCTTGTAATGAACACCTTGTTACAATTTCCAAATTGAATGATGAATTGACTAATCTTAATGCCCAACTTAAGACTAGCAAGAGTGATTTTGATAAGCTAAAATTTGCAAGGGATGCCTACACGATTGGTAGACACCCCTCAATTAAGGATGGGCTTGGCTTCAAGAGGGAAGCCAAGGACTTAACAAGCCATAAGGCTCCCATCTCAGCCCAGAAGAAAGGGAAGGCCCCTATGGCTAGTTGTGCTAAAAAGAACCATGCTTTTATGTATCATGATAGAAGACAGTCTTATAGGAGTTGTAATGCTTATGATGCTTTTGACTCTCATGCCATGTTTGCTTCAAGTTCTTCCTGTATGCATGGTAAAGATCTGTCTAGGAGATATTTTGTTCATATCCCTAGGAGAAATGTTGTTAATGTTCCTAGAAAAGTTAATGAAATTTCTACAATATATCATGCTTTAAATGCTTCCTTTGCTATTTGTAGAAAGGATAGGAAGATAGTTGCTAGAAAATTAGGGGCAAAATGCAAGGGAGACAAAACTTGCATTTGGGTCCCTAAGACAATTGTGACTAACCTTGTAGGACCCAACAAGAGTTGGGTACCTAAGACCCAAGCCTAAATTTGCCTTGCAGGTTTATGCATCCGGGGGTTCAAGCTGGATTATCGACAGCGGATGCACAAACCATATGACAGGGGAGAAGAAGATGTTCACCTCCTACGTCAAAAACAAGGATTCCCAAGATTCAATAATATTCGGTGATGGGAATCAAGGCAAGGTAAAAGGGTTAGGTAAAATTGCTATTTCATCCGAGCACTCTATATCTAATGTGTTTTTAGTTGAGTCTCTTGGATATAATTTGTTATCTGTTAGTCAATTATGCAATATGGGATATAATTGTCTATTCATAAATGTAGATGTGTCTGTCTTTAGAAGAAGTGATGGTTCACTAGCTTTTAAGGGTGTATTAGACGACAAACTTTACTTAGTTGATTTTGCAAAAGAGGAGGTCGGTCTAGATGCATGCTTAATTGCTAAGACTAGCATGGGCTGGCTGTGGCATCGCCGCTTAGCACATGTGGGGATGAAGAACCTTCACAAGCTTCTAAAGGGAGAACACGTGATAGGTTTAACTAATGTGCAATTCGAAAAAGATAGACCTTGTGCAGCTTGTCAAGCAGGCAAACAGGTGGGAAGCTCTCATCACACCAAAAATGTGATGACCACATCAAGACCTTTGGAGATGCTTCACATGGACCTCTTCGGACCCGTCGCCTATCTAAGTATAGGAGGAAGTAAGTATGGTCTTGTTATAGTTGATGACTTTTCCCACTTCACTTGGGTATTCTTTTTGTAGGATAAATCTGAAACCCAAGGGACCCTCAAGCGCTTCCTAAGGAGAGCTCAAAACAAGTTTGAGCTCAAGGTGAAAAAGATAAGGAGCGACAATGGGTCCGAGTTTAAGAACCTTCAAGTGGAGGAGTACCTTGAGGAGGAAGGGATCAAGCACGAGTTCTCCGCTCCCTACACACCACAGCAAAATGGTGTGGTAGAGAGGAAGAACAGGACGCTTATAGACATCGCAAGAACGATGCTTGGAGAGTTCAAGACCCCCGAGCGTTTTTGGTCGGAAGCCGTGAATACTGCTTGCCACGCCATCAACAGGGTCTACCTTCATCGCCTCCTCAAGAAGACGTCGTACGAGCTACTAACCGGTAACAAACCCAATGTTTCGTATTTTCGAGTGTTTGGGAGTAAATGCTACATTCTAGTGAAGAAGGGTAGGAATTCCAAATTTGCTCCCAAAGCCGTAGAAGGGTTTTTGTTAGGTTATGACTCAAATACAAAGGCGTATAGAGTCTTCAACAAATCATCGGGTTTGGTTGAAGTCTCTAGCGACGTTGTATTTGATGAGACTAATGGCTCTCCAAGAGAGCAAGTTGTTGATTTTGATGATGTAGATGAAGAAGAAGTTCCAACGACTGCAATACGCACCATGGCGATTGGAGATGTGCGGCCACAGGAACAAGATGAGCAAGATCAACCTTCTTCCTCAACAATGGTGCATCCCCCAACTCAAGATGATGAACAGGAGGCGTGTGATCAAGGGGGAGCACAAGATGATCATATAATGGAGGAAGAAGCACAATCGGCACCTCCAACCCAAGTTCGAGCTATGATTGAAAGGGATCATCCCGTCGACCAAATTTTGGGTGATATTAGCAAGGGAGTAACTACTCGATCTCGATTAGTTAATTTTTGTGAGCGTTACTCCTTTGTCTCTTCTATTGAGCCTTTCAGGGTAGAAGAGGCCTTGCTAGATCCGGACTGGGTGTTGGTCATGCAGGAGGAGCTCAACAACTTCAAAAGAAATGAAGTTTGGACACTTGTGCCTCGTCCCAAGCAAAATGTTGTGGGAACCAAGTGGGTGTTCCGCAACAAACAAGACGAGCACGGAGTGGTAACGAGGAACAAGGCTCGACTTGTGGCAAAAGGTTATGCCCAAGTCGCAGGTTTGGACTTTGAGGAGACTTTTGCTCCTGTGGCTAGGCTAGAGTCCATTCGTATTTTGTTAGCATATGCCGCTCACCATTCTTTCAGGTTGTTCCAAATGGATGTGAAGAGCGCTTTCCTCAACGGGCCAATCAAGGAGGAGGTGTACGTGGAGCAACCCCCTGGCTTCGAGGATGAACGGTACCCCGACCACGTGTGTAAGCTCTCTAAGGCGCTCTATGGACTTAAGCAAGCCCCAAGAGCATGGTATGAATGCCTTAGAGACTTTTTAATTGCTAATGCTTTCAAGGTTGGGAAAGCCGATCCAACTCTTTTTACTAAGACTTGTGATGGTGATCTTTTTGTGTGCCAAATTTATGTCGATGACATAATATTTGGTTCTACTAACCAAAAGTCTTGTGAAGAGTTTAGCAGGGTGATGACTCAGAAATTCGAGATGTCGATGATGGGCGAGTTAAGCTACTTCCTTGGGTTCCAAGTGAGGCAACTCAAGGATGGAACCTTCATCTCCCAAATGAAGTACACACAAGATTTGGTCAAGAGGTTTGGGATGAAGGACGCCAAGCCCGCAAAGACTCTGATGGGAACCGACGGACACACCGACCTCAACAAAGGAGGTAAGTCTGTTGATCAAAAAGCATACCGGTCTATGATAGGGTCTTTACTTTATTTATGTGCTAGTAGACCGGATATTATGCTTAGCGTATGCATGTGTGCTAGATTTCAATCTGATCCAAGGGAGTGTCACTTAGTGGCCGTGAAGCGAATTCTTAGATATTTAGTCGCTACGCCTTGTTTCGGGATCTGGTATCCAAAAGGGTCTACCTTTGACTTGATTGGATATTCAGACTCTGACTATGCTGGATGTAAGGTCGATAGGAAGAGTACATCGGGGACGTGCCAATTCTTAGGAAGATCCCTGGTGTCATGGAGTTCTAAGAAACAAACCTCCGTTGCCCTATCCACCGCTGAGGCCGAGTACGTTGCCGCAGGACAATGTTGCGCGCAACTACTTTGGATGAGGCAAACCCTCAGGGACTTTGGCTACAATCTGAGCAAAGTCCCACTCCTATGTGATAATGAGAGTGCTATCCGCATGGCGGATAATCCTGTTGAACACAGCCGCACAAAGCACATTGACATCCGGCATCACTTTTTGAGAGACCACCAACAAAAGGGAGATATCAAAGTGTTTCATGTTAGCTCCGAGAACCAGCTAGCCGATATCTTTACCAAGCCTTTAGATGAGCAGACCTTTTGCAAGTTGCGTAGTGAGCTAAATGTCTTAGATTCGCGGAACTTGGATTAATTTATAGCATACATGTGTTTATGCCTTTGATCATGTTCCTTATGCATTTTGTTGTTTACTAGTGGTGCTCAAGTTGTACAAACACTCCCCGGACCTCACAAGTCCTTTTTGCAAGTGATGCACATATTTAGGGGGAGCTGTGCTACAACTTGACCCTTTGAGACTAACCGTGTGCTTGAGTTTGCCTGTTTTAGTCTCAAAGGAGGTTTGAAAGGGAAAAGGTGGACTTGGACCATGAAAGACTTCCACTGCACTCCGATGAGAGGGTAACTTATTCCAAGTTCATCTCACGTACTCTTATTGCCTTTGTATTCTTATTGAAGATTTTGGTGAGGCAATGGGGTTCTAGGGCCAAGATTGATCCCGTTTTGGTGCTTGATGCCAAAGGGGGAGAAAATAAAGGCCAAAGCAATAAATGGATCAGCTACCACTTGAGAAATTTTGAAAATAGTAGAATAGAGCTTTTGGTTTGTCAAAACTCTTTTATTGTCTCTTTTGTCAAAAGTTGGCCTCTTGTGGAGAGAAGTGTTGATTATGGGAAAAAGGGGGAGCTCTTGAAATCCTTGATCAATTTCTTTTGGAATACCTCTCTTTATGTCTCTACAAGTGAATTTGACTTAGAGATAGGAAATTGAGTTTGAACAAACCAAGTGGTGGCAAAGAGTGATCCATATATGCCAAATATGAATCAAAACTATATTGAGTTTTCATTTGCATTGATATTGCACTTGTTCTAGTTGCTCTATGTTGTGTTGGCATAAATCACCAAAAAGGGGGAGATTGAAAGGGAAATGTGCCCTTGGGCCATTTCTAAGTATTTTGGTGATTGAGTGCCAACGCAAGTGCTTTTGTGTTGATCTATGCAATGTGGTGGACAAAGTGCAAATCATGTCAAAAGGTATGTTTCTAGACTTAGTACATTGTTTATGGACTAATGTTTTGTGTCTAAGTGCTGGAAACAGGAAAAATTGAATTGGAAATGAGATGGCTCTGTTCAGCCAAAGTCAGCTCGGTCTGGGTGCACCAGACTGTCCGGTGGCGCACCGGACAGTGTCTGGTGTGCCAAGCTGGCTCAGACGAACTTGGCGCTCTCAGGAATAAATTAACGGTGTACGGCTATAATTCACCGGACTGTCCGGTGTGCACCGGACTGTCCGGTGAGCCAACGGTCGGTCGGGCCAACGGTCGGCTGTGCGATCCGCGCGAGACACGTGGCTGAGCCAACGGTCAGGAAGGGGCACTGGACTGTCTGGTGTGCACCGAACAGTGTCCGGTGCGCCAACGGCTCCAAGGCTGCCAACGGTCGGCTTCGCCAAATAAGGAAGGAAATCCGCACCGGACAGTGTCCGGTGGTGCACCGGACTGTCCGGTGCACCAGGCGACAGAAGGCAAGAATTGCCTTCCCGGATTGCTCTCAACGGCTCCTAGCTGCCTTGGGGCTATAAAAGGGACCCCTAGGCGCATGGAGGAATAAACCAAGCATTCCTTGAGCAATCTTGATCACTCACACTCCATTCTTGCGCACTTGTTCGACATTCTAGTGATTTGAGCTCCGTTCTAGTGTGCTAGTCTTTTGAGCTTAAGTCTGGGTCTTGTGTGTGCGTATTTGTTGTGATCTTTGTGTCTTGTGTGAGTTGCTAATCCCTCCCTTACTCTGTGCTTCTTTGTGAACATCTTTGTAAGGGCGAGAGACTCCAAGTTGTGGAGATTCCTCGCGAACGGGACATAGAAAAGAAAAGCAAACACCATGGTATTCAAGTGGGTCTTTGGACCGCTTGAGAGGGGTTGATTGCAACCCTCGTCCGTTGGGACGCCACAACGTGGAGTAGGCAAGTGTTGGTCTTGGTCGAACCATGGGATAACCACCGTGCCATCTCTGTGATTGATATCTTTGTGGTTATTGTGTTTTGTTGAGACTCCTCTCTAGCCACTTGGCAATACTGTGCTAACGCTTAACCAAGTTTTTGTGGCATTAAGTTCGAGTTTTACAGGATCACCTATTCACCCCCCTAGGTGCTCTCAGTAGTGCTTCCTCTACCCTGTGTGGCTCAATAGAGGAAACAAAAGAGTAATATTCACAAAAATGTGCAACACGAGATCTAGTGGTTACCCCCTTATGAATGTCGCCGAGGATGGTGTCGACGGGGTGATCTCGTTGGATTGCTTGGTGGACTCTTGGGTGTGGCGGTCTTGGTTCTTCATCCTCCTTGTCTTGATCATTTGCATCTCCCCCTTGATCATTGTCGTCATCTTGAGGTGGCTCATCTCTTTGATTTTCTCCTTCATCAACTTGAGCCTCATCCTCATTTTGAGTTGGTGGAGATGCTTGCATGGAGGAGGATGGTTGATCTTGTGCATTTGGAGGCTCTTCGGATTCCTTATGACACACATCCCCAATGGACATGTTCCTTAGCGCGATGCACGGAGCCTCTTCATCACCTATCTCATCAAGATCAACTTGCTCTACTTGATAGCCGTTAGTTTCATCAAACACAACGTCACGAGAAACTTCAACTTGTCCAGAGGACTTGTTAAAGACTCTGTATGCCCATGTGTTTGAATCATATCCTAGTAAAAAGCCTTCTACAGTCTTAGGAGCAAATTTAGATTTTCTACCTCTTTTGACAAGAATAAAGCATTTGCTACCAAAGACTCTAAAATATGAAATATTGGGCTTTTTACCGGTTAGGAGTTCATATGATGTCTTTTTGAGGATTCGGTGTAGATATAACCGGTCGATGGCGTAGCAGGCGGTGTTGACCGCCTCGGCCCAAAACCGATCCGAAGTCTTGTACTCATCAAGCATGGTTCTTGCCATATCCAATAGAGTTCTATTCTTCCTCTCCACTACACCATTTTGTTGTGGCGTGTAGGGAGAAGAGAACTCATGCTTGATGCCCTCCTCCTCAAGAAAGCCTTCAATTTGAGAGTTCTTGAACTCCGTCCCGTTGTCGCTTCTAATTTTCTTGATCCTTAAGCCGAACTCGTTTTGAGCCTGTCTCAAGAATCCCTTTAAAGTCTCTTGGGTATGAGATTTTTCCTGCAAAAAGAACACCCAAGTGAAGCGAGAATAATCATCCACAATAACTAGACAGTACTTACTCCCGCCGATGCTTATGTAAGCTATCGGGCCGAATAGGTCCATGTGTAGGAGTTCCAGTGGCCTGTCAGTCGTCATGATGTTCTTGTGTGGATGATGAGCACCAACTTGCTTTCCTGCTTGGCATGCGCTACAAATCCTGTCTTACTCAAAATGAACATTTGTTAATCCTAAAATGTGCTCTCCCTTTAGAAGCTTATGAAGATTCTTCATCCCAACATGGGCTAGTCGGCGGTGCCAGAGCCAACTCATGTTAGTCTTAGCAATTAAGCAAGTGTCGAGTTCAGCTCTATCAAAATCTACCAAGTATAGCTGACCCTCTAACACTCCCTTAAATGCTACTGAATCATCACTTCTTCTAAAGACAGTGACACCTACATCAGTAAATAGACAGTTGTAGCCCATTTGACATAATTGCGAAACGGAAAGCAAATTGTAATCTAAGGAATCTACAAGAAAACATTGGAAATTGAATGGTCAGGAGATATAGCAATTTTACCCAATCCTTTGACCAAACCTTGATTTCCATCCCTGAATGTGATAGCTCGTTGGGGATCTTGGTTTTTCTCGTAGGAGGAGAACATCTTCTTCTCCCCTGTCATGTGGTTTGTGCACCCGTTGTCGATGATCCAACTTGAGCCCCCAGATGCATAAACCTACAAAACAAGTTTAGTTCTTGGCTTTAGGTACCCAAATGGTTTTGGGTCCTTTGCCATTAGACACAAGAACTTTGGGTACCCAAACACAAGTCTTTGACCCCTTGTGCTTGCCCCCAACATATTTTGCAACTACCTTGCTGGATTTGTTAGTTAAAACATATGAAGCATCAAAAGTTTTAAATGAAATATTATGGTCATTTGATGCACTAGGAGTTTTCTTCTTAGGCAACTTAGCAAGGGTTGGTTGCCTAGAACTAGATGCCTCACCCTTATACATAAAAGCATGATTAGGGCCAAAGTGAGACTTCCTAGAATGAATTCTCCTAATTTTGCTCTCGGGATAACCGGCAGGGTACAAAATGTAACCCTCGTTATCCTGAGGCATGGGAGCCTTGCCCTTAACAAAGTTGGACAATTTCTTAGGAGGGGCATTAAGTTTGACATTGTCCCCCTTTTGGAAGCCAATGCCATCCTTAATGCCAGGGCATCTCCCGCTATAGAGCATGCTTCTAGCAAATTTAAATTTTTCGTTTTCTAAGTCATGCTCAGCAATTTTAGCATCTAATCTTGCTATATGATCATTTTGTTGTTTAATTAAAGCCATGTGATCATGAATAGCATCAATGTTAACATCTCTACATCTAGTGCAAATAGTAGTATGTTCAACGGTAGATGTAGAGGGTTTGCAAGATTTTAATTCTACAACCTTAGCATGTAATATATCATTTTTACTTCTAAGGTCGGAAATGGAAGCATTGCAAACATCTAATTCTTTAGCCTTAGCAAGCAATTTTTCATTTTCATTTATAAGGCTAGCAAGAGAAATGTTCAATTCTTCAATCTTAGCAAGCAAATCAACATTATCATTGCTAAGATTTGGAATTGAAACATCACAAACATTTGAATCAACCTTAGCTAACAAATTAGCATTCTCATTTCTAAGGTTGTCAATAGTCTCATGGCAAGTGCTTAGCTCACTAGATAATTTTTCACATTTTTCTACTTCTAGAGCGTAAGCATTTTTAACCTTAACATGCTTTTTGTTCTCTTTAATAAGGAAGTCCTCTTGGGTGTCCAAGAGATCATCCTTCTCATGAATAGCACTAATCAATTCATTTAATTTTTCTTTTTGTTGTATGTTTAGGTTGGCAAAAAGAGTACGCAAGTTATCCTCCTCATTGCTAGCATCATCCTCATCACTAGAGGTTTCATATTTAGTGGAGGATCTTGATTTTACCTTCTTCTTTTTGCCGTCCTTTGCCATGAGGCACTTGTGGCCGACGTTGGGGAAGAGAAGACCCTTGTTGATGGCGATGTTGGCGGCGTCCTCGTCGGAGGAGCTCTCGTTCGAGTCCCACTCGCGGCATACATGGGCGTCGCCACCCTTCTTCTTGTAGTATTTCTTCTTCTCTTTTCTTCTCCCTTTCTTGTCGTCGCCCCTGTCACTGTCACTAGAAATAGGACATTTTGCTATAAAGTGACCGAGCTTACCACACTTGTAGCACACTTTCTTGGAGCGGGGCTTGTAATCTTTCCCCCTCCTTTGCTTGAGGATTTGGCGGAAGCTCTTGATGACGAGCGCCATCTCCTTATTGTCGAGCTTTGAGGCGTCGATTGGTTGTCTACTCGATGTAGACTCCTCTTTCTTTTCCTACGTCACCTTGAATGCGACCGGTTGAGCTTCGGACGTGGAGGGGCCGTCAAGCTCGTTGATCTTCTTTAAGCCTTTGATCATCAATTCAAAGCTCACAAAATTCCCGATTACTTCCTCGGGAGTCATTAGTGTATATCTAGGATTGCCACGAATTAATTGAACTTGAGTAGGGTTAAGGAAAACAAGTGATCTTAGAATAACCTTAACCATTTCGTGGTCATCCCATTTTTTGCTCCCGAGGTTGCGCACTTGGTTCACCAAGGTTTTGAGCCGGTTGTACATGTCTTGTGGCTCCTCCCCTTGGCGAAGTCGGAAGCGACCGAGCTCCCCTTCGATCGTTTCCCGCTTGGTGATTTTGGTCACCTCGTCTCCTTCGTGCGCGGTCTTTAGCGTGTCCCAAATCTCCTTAGCATTTTTCAACCCTTGCACCTTATTATACTCCTCTTGACTTAGAGAGGCGAGGAGTATAGTTGAGGCTTGGGAGTTGAAATGTTGGATTCGGGCCACTTCATCCTCATCATAATCTTCATCCCCTACGGATGGTACTTGTACACCAAACTCAACAACATCCCATATACTTTTGTGGAGTGAGGTTAGATGAAATCGCATTAAGTCACTCCACCTAGCATAATCTTCACCATCAAACGTTGGTGGTTTGCCTAATGGGACGGAAAGTAATGGCGTATGTTTAGGAATGCGAGGATAGCGTAAGGGGATCTTACTAAACTTTTTGCGCTCATGGCGCTTAGAAGTGCCGGACGGCGCGTCGGAGCTGGAGGTGTAGTAGACCACCTTCCTCATCTTCTTTTTCTTGTCCCCACTCCGATGTGACTTGTGGGAAGAGGATTTCTTCTCCTTCCCCTTCCCTTTGTTGCGGGACTCTTCCAATGAAGCCTTCCCGTGGCTTGTAGTGGGCTTGTCGCCGGTCTCCATCTCCTTCTTGGCGTGATCTCCCGACATCACTTCGAGCGGTTAGGCTCTAACGAAGCACCAGGCTCTGATACCAATTGAAAGTCGCCTAGAGGGGGGGTGAATAGGGCGAAACTGAAATTTGCAAAGTTAATCACAACTACAAGCCGGGTTAGCGTTAGAAATATAATCGAGTCTGAAAGAGAGGGCGCAAAACAAATCGTGAGCGAATAAAGAGCGAGACACGATGATTTGTTTTACCGAGGTTCGGTTCTTGCAAACCTACTCCTCGTTGAGGTGGTCACGAAGACCGGGTCTCTTTCAACCCTTTCCCTCTCTCAAACGGTCACTTAGACCGAGTGAGCTTCTCTTCTCAATCAACTTGGAACACGAAGTTCCCGCAAGGACCACCACACGATTGATGTCTCTTGCCTCAGTTACAAGTGAGTTTGATCTCAAGAAAGAATGAGAAAGAAGAAGCAATCCAAGCGCAAGAGCTCAAAAGAACACAACAAATCTCTCTCACTAATCACTAAAGCCTTGTGTGGAATTGGGAGAGGATTTGATCACTTTGGTGTGTCTTGTATTGAATGCTTAGCTCTTGTAAGTAGTTGGAAGGTGGAAAACTTGGATGACTTGAATGTGGGGTGGTTGGGGGTATTTATAACCCCAACCACCAAAACTAGCCGTTTGTTGAAGGCTGCAGTCGCATGGCGCACCGGACAGTCCGGTGCGCCACCGGACAGTGTCCAGTGCGCCAGCCATGTCACCTGGCCGTTGGGTTCCGACCGTTGAAGCTCTGACTTGTGGGCCCGCCTGGCTGTCCGGTGGTGCACCGGACAAGTCCTGTAGACTGTCTGCTGTGCCACCCGCGTGTGCACTACTCCTCTGCGTGCGCAGGCGCGCATTTAATGCGTTGCAGTCGACCGTTGGCGCGAAGTAGTCGTTGCTCCGCTGGCTCACCGGACAGTCCGGTGTGCACCGGACATGTCCGGTGAATTATAGCGGAGCGGAAATCCGAAGCTGGCGAGTTCAGAATCGCTCTCCCTTGGGGCACCGGACACTGTCCGGTGTAGCACCGGACAATCCGGTGAATTATAGCGTAGCACCTCTGAGAATTCCCGAAGGTGATGAGTTGGGCGTCGAGTTCCCTGGTGCACCGGACACTGTCCGGTGGCACACCGGACAGTCCGATGCGCCAGACCAGGGCAACCTTCGGTTATCCCTTGCTCTCTTTTGTTGAACCCTTTGGTCTTTTTATTGGCTTAGTGTGAACCTTTGGCACCTGTATAACTTATAGACTAGAGCAAACTAGTTAGTCCAATTTATTTGTGTTGGGCAATTCAACCACCAAAATCAATTAGGAAAATAGGTGTAAGCCTAATTCCCTTTCAGATATCTAGCACACATGCATACACTAAGCATAATGTCCGGTCTACTAGCACATAAATAAAGTAATGAACCTATCATGGATCGGTATGCCTTTTGATCAACGAACTTACCTCCTTTGTTGAGGTCGACATGCCCGTCGGTTCCCATCGGTGTCTTTGCGGGCTTGGCGTCCTTCATCCCAAACCTCTTGAGAAGATCCTGAGTGTACTTCGTTTGGGAGATGAAGGTGTCGTCTTTGAGTTGCTTCACTTGGAACCCAAGGAAGTAGGTCAACTCGCCCATCATCGACATCTCAAACTTTTGAGTCATCACCCTGCTAAACTCCTCACAAGACTTTTGGTTAGTAGAACCAAATATTATGTCATCGACATAAATTTGGCACACAAAAAGATCACCATCACAAGTCTTGGTAAAAAGAGTGGGATCAGCTTTCCCAACCTTGAAAGCATTAGCAATTAAGAAATCTCTAAGGCATTCATACCATGCTCTTGGGGCTTGCTTAAGTCCATAGAGCGCCTTAGAGAGCTTATACACGTGGTCGGGATACCTGTCATCCTCAAAGCCAGGGGGTTGTTCCACGTATACTTCCTCCTTGATTGGCTCGTTGAGGAAAGCACTCTTCACATCCATTTGAAACAACCTAAAAGAGTGGTGAGCGGCATAGGCTAATAAAATTCGAATTGACTCTAGCCTAGCCATAGGAGCAAAAGTCTCCTCGAAATCCAAACCTACGACTTGGGCATAACCTTTTGCCACAAGTCGAGCCTTGTTTCTTGTCACCACTCCGTGCTCGTCTTGCTTGTTGCGGAACACCCACTTGGTTCCCACAACATTTTGCTTTGGACGTGGCACCAGGCTCCAGACTTCATTTCTCTTGAAGTTGTTGAGCTCTTCCTGCATGGCCAACACCCAATCCGGATCCTGCAAGGCCTCTTCTACCCTGAAAGGCTCAATAGAAGAGACAAACGAGTAATGCTCACAAAATTTAGCTAAGCGTGAGCGAGTAGTTACTCCCTTGCTAATGTCACCCAGAATCTGATCGACGGGGTGATTTCATTGGATCGTTGCTCGGACTTGAGTTGGAGGGACCCGTAGTGCTTCTTCCTCCATGGCCTGTTCTTCCTATTCTCCCCCTTGATCACGCTCCTCTTCTTGAGGTACCTGTCCATCATCTTGAGTTGGGGGATTCACCAGTGTTGAGGAAGAAGGTTGATCTTGTTCCTGTAGTTCTTGTGGTCGCACATCACATATCGCCATCTTGCGCATTGCGGCCGTCGGAACTTCATCTTCATCTATGTCATCAAGATCAACTTGCTCTCTTGGAGAGCCATTAGTCTCATCAAATACAACGTCGCCAGAGACTTCAACTAATCCTGATGATTTGTTGAAGACCCTATATGCCTTTGTATTTGAGTCATACCCTAGTAAAAACCCTTATACAGCCTTGGGAGCAAATTTAGACTGTCTACCTTTCTTCACCAGAATGTAGCATTTGCTCCCAAATACACGAAGTAAGAGACATTGGGTTTGTTACCGGTAAGGAGTTCGTAGGAGGTCTTCTTGAGGAGGCGATGCAGATAGAGCCGGTTTATGGCGTGGCAGGCTGTGTTCATAGCTTCCGACCAAAACCGCTCGAGTGTCTTGAACTCTCCAAGCATCGTTCTCTCCATGTCGATAAGCGTCCTGTTCTTCCTTTCTACCACACTGTTTTGCTGTGGTGTGTAGGGAGCGGAGAACTCGTGCTTGATGCCTTCCTCCTCAAGAAACTCTTCAACTTGCAGATTCTTGAACTCGGACCCGTTGTCGCTTCTTATCTTTTCACCTTTAGCTCAAATTCATTTTGAGCCCTCCTTAGAAAGCGCTTTAGGGTCCCTTGGGTTTCTAATTTTTCCTACAAAAAGAATACCCAAGTGAAGCGGGAAAAGTCATCAACAATTACAAGACCATACTTACTTCCCCCGATGCTAATGTAGGCAACGGGTCGAAAGAGGTCCATGTGAAGAAGCTCCAGTGGTCTTGATGTTGTCATCACATTCTTGTCGTGATGAGTGCTTCCCACCTGTTTCCCTGCCTGACATGCTGCACAAGGTCTGTCTTTCTCAAAACAGACATTGGTTAGTCCTAACACATGATCTCCTTTTAGAAGCTTATGAAGGTTCTTCATCCCAACATGTGCTAGACGGCGATGCCAAAGCCAACCCATATTGGTCTTAGCTATTAAGCATGCATCTAGATCGACATTCTCTTTCGAAAAATCAACTAAATAGAGCTTGCCATCTAGTACACCCTTGAAAGCTAGTGAACCATCACTTCTTCTAAAAACAAATACATCTACATTTGTGAATAAACAATTATAACCCATGTTACACAATTGACTCACAAATAACAGATTATACCCGAGCGATTCAACTAAAAACACATTAGAGATAGAATGCTCGGATGTAATGGCTATTTTTCCTAATCCTTTGACCTTGCCTTGGTTCCCATCTCCAAAGATGATTGAATCCTGGGAATCCTTGTTCTTGACGTAGGAGGTGAACATTTTCTTCTCCCCTGTCATGTGGTTTGTGCATCCGCTATCGATAATCCAGCTTGAGCCCCTGGATGCATAAACCTGCAAAGCAATTTAATCTTGGGTTTTAGGTACCCAACTCTTGTTGGGTCCTACAAGGTTAGTCACAATAACTTTTGGAACCCAAATACAAGTCTTATCTCCCTTGCATTTGGATCCCAGCTTCCTAGCAACTACTTTTGCATTTTTACATGAAAGCATAAAAGAAGTATTGTAGACATGATAAACAGTAGAAGGTCTATTGCACATTTTTCTAGGAGCATGAGGCACAACATGATTTCTCCTAGGCCTACTTCTACCTTGAACCAAAGTAGAGCTAGAGGCAAACATAGCATGTGAATCATTATAACCAACATGAACATGACTCTTATTATAATGAGGATGACTAGCAATTTTCCTATCATAAATAAAAGCATGGTTCCTTTGTGGACTACTTGCCATACGGGCCTTCCCTTTCTCCTTGTTGAGAACGAGAGTCCTTTTGGCTTGTTAAGTTCTTGGTTTCCCTTCGAAAACCAAGTCCATCCTTAATTGAAGGATGTCTACCAACAGTGTAGGCATCCCTAGCAAATTTCAATTTATCAAAATCATCCTTGCAAGTCTTAAGTTAAGCATTAAGACTTGTCACCTCATTATTTAATTTAGTAATAGAAACACAATGTTCATCACAGGCATCAACATCAAAATCCTTACATCTATTACAAATAACAACATGCTCTACACATGAACTAGATTTATTAACTTCCTCTAGCTTAGCATTTAATTCATCATTTAAACTCCTTAATCTAGAGACAGATTCATGGCAAGCAGACAACTCAGAGGATAGCAATTCATTTCTTTTAATTTCTAGAGCAAGAGATTTTTGGACACTAATAAATTTGTCATGCTCTTCATACAAAATATCTTCTTGCTTCTCTAGCAGTCTATCCTTTTCATTAAGGGCATCAATTAATTCATTAATTTTGTCTACTTTATTTCTATCTAAGCCTTTAAACAAATCAGTATAGTCTACTTCATCTTCAGATGACTCTTCATCACTAGAAGAAGTATACTTGGGAGTGTCCCGAATACATACCTTTTCTCCTTAGCCATAAGGCAAGTATGGCGTTCGTTGGGGAAGAGTGAAGATTTGTTGAAGGCCGAGGCAACCAATCCTTCATCGTCGGAGTCGGATGAAGAGCAGTCAGAATTACATTCCTTTCCAAGATGCACCTCGCCCTTCGCCTTCCTGTAATTCTTCTTCTTCTCTTTCTTCCCATACTTTTCTTGTTCCTGGTCATTATCATTATCGGGGCATTGAGCTATGAAATGACCAGTCTTACCGTATTTGAAGCAGGAATGCTTTCCCCTTGTTTTGTTCTTGTTGGGGTACTCTTTGCGTCCTTTTAGTGCGGTCTTGAAACGCTTGATGATGAGTGTCATCTCATCTTCATTGAGCCCAATAGCTTCCACTTGTGCCACCTTGCTAGGTAGTGCCTCCGTGCTGCTGGTTGCTTTGAGAGCAACAGGCTGTGACTCGTAGACGGGTAGTGGACCATTGAGCGCATCGTCCATGTAACATCCCAAAATCCCAACCAAGGTTTGAAACCCTAACCTCCTAATTCCCTCCCCCTATTTTACCTTTCCCCCTTAACCCTACCCTTAGAACCCCTTCTCATGTGCATACACTTGAAATAATTAGAGCACCTCACATAGACTATGTCTCTCACTCAAGATCACTTAGAAAATATTTTTGGTCTCCAAAGAAAAAGAAACAAAAAGAAACAAAAATAGAAAAAGGAGAAGAAAGTAATTAGAATTAGAAAAAGAAAAAGAAAAACTCCCCCCTCCCTCGGCTGGGCCGAATTCCGGCCCAACCCGCGCGCGCCCGCACCTCCCCCCTCTCTCCCCGGCCCAGGCAGCCCAACCCGCGCGCGGCTCCCTCCCGCTGACACCCGGGCCCCGCTCGTCAGTGCCTCATCCCCCTCCCTCTCGCGCTGCTTCCTCTCGCTGGCAGCCAGGGCCCACTTGTTAGTTTCATCCCCCTCGCCCATCCCTCACCGACGCATCCGTCGCCGAGCGCCCCCTCGCCTCGTCGCCTCGCCATTAATGCTCGCCAGCCTCCGTGACAACCCCGCCAATGTGCTTGAGCCGACCCCTCACCCCCGCCTGCCCGAGCCATCGCATCGGCGTTAGCGCCATTCCCGCCATCATGGCGAGCTCGCCGGTGCTCGCCGTCTCCTCCATCCCCCTCCCTCCCCCGAGCGCCTATAAAAGGACCCGCCCGAGCCCCGTCTTCGCCACACAGCTTCGGCCACCCCCACTGCCCTCCTCCCCGAGTCGTTCAAGCTAGCGCTGTCGTGCTCCCTTCATCGCTCCGGTGAGCTCCCCTCTCCCTCTCTAGCGATCTTTCGTTCAATTAAGTTATGCCAAGAGCTCCGCCACACTCTCACGGTCATGACACGCCACTTCCCCCATGCTATTGTGGCCAGCAACCTCACCGGCGGCATCACCGCCGCGGGCACCCGCCACCGTGCCGCGGACCGGCCGCCATAGGCCCCCGCCGGCAAAATTCGCCCCACCCCCGTGACCCCCATCAACCGCCCATGCTCCGCCATCGCTTCCCCACCGCAAAACCGGACCGACGGCGGAGAACCACCGCGGGGCTCGTCGCCGACCGACCCCGGTCGAGCCCTCGCCCCTCCCTCCGTACCGTTAACGTCGTTCCCTTCCCCCCCTCTCTCTGGCATGCGGGCCCGCGCCGCAGCGCCGTTCCCCCGCCGTCGCCCCGCGCGGCTGGGCCAAGTGGCCCGAAAGCGCGCCCGCCCGCTCGCGCTTGCGCCTTCTGGGCCAAAATCCCCCCCGGCCCAGTTGGCTGGAAAATCCTTTCTCTTTTTCTTTTCCCTTTTCTTTTTCCCATTTTCACATATATATTTAGATGCTAATATTTTATGCACCAAAAATTGTCTAAATAAATTATTAGGGCACAAAAATAATAAAGTATAAAAATTTGCACACCCCACAAAGGTCACTATGTTTGATGTATTGTTATTATCTGTGTTTGATAAGCGGAAGAGGGATCCGATCCTCTGGAACTCTTAGCTCCGGAAGAAGGGCAAGAACCCGACCCCTCCGAGATAAACCTCTCATGCTAGGAAAGCTTCGACGAAGGCAAGTCCATCCTTCCCTTGATGCATTATTTACCTATTTCTCTCTACCACTGCCTAAGCCTGGATTATGGGATGGGAATCGAATTGCATGGTGAGCATGAGAGAGTCCGCATTAACTATTACTTTGATTAAAAGATATGGGGCAAGTGAAAAGTGTACAAGTGGAATGTTTTCCAAAATGTGCGATGAAGGGTACTCACCCTCATCACCTGGTGAGTAGGATGATCAGGGACTCCCTAGTTTAGGGGAGGGCCTAAGGTGTTGGCTCAGCTGGTTTAGGCGTGAGCAGAAGGATTGTCCTCTCGTATAAGGACCGGTTTGTCATCTTTCATTACCTGTACTCTCAAAAAGTACAACCACTCGAGGCTGTGTGGGCAGCCACTCGATCTAAACTCGTACGGTCCAACCCCAGGGTTATGAAGGCTGGGGTAGCACCGGGAGGATAAGGAGGGGGAATGTTTTGTCCGGTTTGGACATGGCGGTGGCCTGACTCCTTTCGGTATAACCGTTAAGGTTCGGACGTATAAGGAAGGAAAGAGTTTCGGATTTGGGTCTCATTGGCCATGAGATCGCAGAGCCGGACTAGTGGGTAAAGTGTACCCCTCTGCGCAGAGTCAAACCTATTCGAATAGTCTGTGTCCACTGGTATGGACGAGTCTGGTATGGCATGACAATTAGTGTTTCTACTACAACCGGGAACAGGGAAGTGTGTGTGTATGTTCTGAAAAGAAAGTGGTACCACGGGAGCGGGAAGCTCACTGGTGGTCAAGCAAGTGTTACTTCTATTGTCCTGGGAAAACCATAAACAACGAATACTGCCTTTCTCTGAAAAAGTATGAGTGACTTCAACTCCACCATATAAAGCATGTACCATATAGGTCACTTTCTCTTTACGGGAGTCGGGTGGGCTTGCAGAATACCTAGTGTATTCACCCAGATTTATTTATGTTTTTCAGCAGCTAGAGACTTCTTTTCTGCTATGCTTGATTGATGGGGCTGTGTCTTCACCCAGTTCTGTCTGTGGCCTGGGTTATTTTATCTTCCACTGCGCTTTATGTTTTTCGGCTCACTTTTGAGCTTGTATCCCCTGGTATTGTAATAACATTATTCAGACTCTGTAACTATTTGAAGTAATGAATGTGGTTACTAGCCTCCTGGGACTAGTAATTGTATCACATTTGAGTCCCAAAGGATCGGGACACTTCAGTCTACGTATCGCGCCTCCTTCACCATCATGCGTCCGTTCACGAATTTTCCAAGAATCTCCTCAGGCGTCATCTTGGTGTACCTGGTATTTTCACGAATAAGGTTGACAATATGGGGGTCAATTACTATAAATGACCTTAGCATGAGTCGGACGATGTCATGATCTGTCCATCTTGTGCTTCCGTAGCTTCGGATCTTGTTGACCAGGGTCTTGAGCCTGTTGTAGGTCTGAGTTGGCTCCTCTCCTCTGATCATGGCGAATCTCCCTAGCTTGCCTTCCACCAGTTCCATCTTGGTGATCATGGTGGCATCATTTCCCTCATGAGAGACCTTGAGGGTGTCCCAGATTTGTTTGGCGTTGTCTAGGCCGCTCACCTTGTTGTATTCATCCCTGCACAGAGATGCTAGCAAAACAGTAGTGGCTAGGGCATTTTTATGAATTTGTTCATTTATAAGCATATGATTATCCGTACTATCAAAGTGCATCTCATTTTCCACAATTTTCCAAATACTAGGATGGAGAGAGAATAAATGACTACGCATTTTATGACTCCAGAAAGAATAGTCTTCTCCATCAAAGTGCGGGGGTTTTCCAAGAGGAATCGAAAGTAAATGGGCAATTGAACTATAAGGGATGCGGGAATAATCAAAGGAGTAGTTTTGATTAACCGTCTTTATTTTGGACGAGTTGTTGTCGTCATCCCTTGGCGAAGAAGATGATGCATCACTGTCGTAGTAGGTGATCTTCTTGATGCGCCTCTTCTTCTTTTCATCCCTCTTCGTGTGACTCGATCCTGAGTCAGTGGGCTTGTCGTCCCTTGGCTCGTTGAAGAGGGACTCCTTCTCCTTATCGTCAACCACCATTCCCTTTCCCTTAGGATCCATCTCTTCAGGCGATTAGTCCCTTAGATGAAGAGTACGACTCCAATACCAATTGAGAGCACCTAGAGGGGGGGTGAATAGGTGATCCTGTAAAATCAAATACTAAATGACCACAAACTTGATTATAGAAATGTTAGAGCGAGTTAATCAAGTTGCTATGAAGCGATCTTCTTGTGAACATAATAATCACCAAGAAAAACAATTACAGGAGACACGCGATTTATCCCATGGTTCGGCCAAGTAACACTTGCCTACTTCCACGTTATGGTGTCCCAATGGACGAGAGTTGCACTCAACCCCTTTCAAGTGATCCGATGATCAACTTGAATACCACAGTCTTTTCCTTTAGAGTATTGTTCCTGTTTGCGAGGAATCTCCACAAATTGGAGTCTCTCGCCCTTACAATAGAGATCACAAAGAAAGTATGGAGTAAGGTTGGGAGAGTGTAAAGCCCAAATTTTGTATCAGAAAATAATTATTATTATTTTTAGTGTTTGAGAATTTATGAAACCTTGTGAGAATATATAGTTTCCTTTTCGTTGTGCATATTCAAATAATGAGAATATATTAATCACATAACAAATAAATACTAGAATATGCATTTCATGCTGAAGTTCTTGTATTTTTGCATTTGTATTCAAGTTGTGAGAAAGTTTAAGTTTAAAAAAAAATAGAATTTTGAAAATGAAATGGAATAGAAAGGAGGAGAAAAGGGAAACAATATGCACTAAAGAAATACATATGTAAATAAATATATCACTTTAGGCTAGTAATTTTATTTGTGCACTTGATCCCTGTGTGAAAACCATAAACAAATTCGAATTCAAAATATGAATTTGAGTGGGAAAAACAAATCAGGAATAAAAAAAGAGAAACAAAACAGGAATAAAAATATGAATTTGAGGGGTCCCTACATGGGCCGATTGTGCCAGGTCGGCCCACCTACTCACCAGGCGCAACGGAAGCGTGGTGGGGCCCACTCTTGTGGCCTTCCTCAGCCCGGCTCCTCGCGCACGCCGTAGCCACTTCACCCACCATGCGCGCCTGGCCTGTCGCTGCCGTGTGGGACCCCTCTGCCAGGGCTTCCTCCTTCGCAACCTCAACGACCGGCTGAGTTCGCCGCTGCTCCAGCGCGATTTCCGCTGCCCCACGAGCAACTCGGGCCCGCTTGCAAGCCAGCCACTCCGTGCCCGCTTTTGCCTGGCTCGGCCGCTGTCGCGTGGGGCCATTTCGTCAGGGCCTTCTTCTCCACCGCAACAAGTACCGCGACCTCTCTGCGATCTCGTCGGTCAGGTTGTTGGGACATTCCCTAGCCTTCGGATCTCGCCAGTCTCCCTCCCCTTGTTCCGCTCGCGCGCCGCGGTGGACCCTCTATGTTGCGCTGCTGGTGTCATCCTCTCTGCGGCATGTGCGACGGTCCCAACCTCCGCCAGGAATCCGCGTGGTAATCGCGCGCGCACTAAGAATCGCGCCAACCTCGCCGGGATGCTCGGTTTCGTCCACGCGGACTCCCCACCTGGACTATAAAATGTGGGCGCCCGTGACCCTGAGCCATAGCCGTCGCAAGCCAGGCCCCAAGGAGAGAAAAGGGCGACTCATCGCCGAGAGATAGAGAGGGCAGGAAGGACCCGAGCTCGGCGCCGTGGGCAATACGACAACACGCCATTGCTCGGCCTTGGCGCGTGGCTGTTAAGCGTCACCGGGCATTGTTGAAGCTCGCCCAAAACCAAATCCAGTGCAGAATCAGTGGTGCCGTCTGCGATTTCTCGCCGTAGATTTGTGCGCCACCGCGGGCCGCCCTTCATCGTGGCCTGACCTGTCGCCATCTCCATCGCTGGTAATAAACCCCTCCCTAGGTTCGCTATCCCCTCTGCATCGCGTTGGAGTCTTTAGAGTAGGGGATTTGTACCCTTGTGCGCGGGTTCAGAACCTCGCCGGTGAGGGCGAGCCGCGGGCAGGGCGGCGCCGCCACGGTCAACAGGAGGATTGGGCGGGTTGCTCGATGACCGTCGGATTGGGCAGCAATGGCTCAGATTTCATCGGATGAAACTGCTTGGGTCAGTGCACGTGAATCGTAGATCGATGATCGTGCGGGTGATGGGAGATCTGTTCCCATAAAATCGACACCGTAGATTCTTGATCCTAGGGCTGAGGGCGCGTACCGGTTCGGATAAAGGGGGATCTAATCCCGTCGATTGATGGGCGATCGGATGGCTCACGGTGGCTGATACCCCTTCGGCCGTGACAAATTCTTAAAGAGCCCCTGTCCTTTTATCAAATCAACCAGCCGTCCGTGGGCGATGATCATTGAGTCTAGGGAATTGTTACAGATTGGACCCTGGGTTTTGTATTATTTGGTGCCCAGTCCAGAACACTTAGGATATTCAGGAATTAATAAAGAAATAGTTTTTAGTATGAAAATAATTCCATAAACTTGCATAATTCATAGTTAATTCATTTTAACTCCAAATTGAGTCATTTCAGTTGCAATAATTTTGTATTAATGTTGTTTATCACCTCGTACCTTTTTTTAACCATGAAACTTGAATTAAAATTTGCTCAATTGAATTAATCTATTCTAGGTGCTAAATAATTTCGAAAATTCATAACTTAATAACCGTAGCTCCGAATTTAGTGGTTCTTGTTTCTACGATCTCGTTATGGCGCGTAGATTATTATCACATAGTTTATTCTTATGTTTGGTGTAATGTTAATTTTTGCCTATACCATGTTTGTCGGTATTGATACGTTTAGCAGTGAGGACACATGTCATCTGAAGAGCAAGTTGGTACCTGGAATCTCAAGTGCCAGGCAAGTTGTGCCCTTGATCACTTCTTTTACCCAGCCATGTTCTGATTAATCATAATGATCTGCATAGGTTAATTTTGATGGGACCCAATAGGTTACCCTAGTTTGTCTATCTTTATGCCTTGTTTACCACTGAACTTTTTTGGGTAGTACTTGCTAGTGCTATATGTGGTTTTGGGCATTGAGATACACACTATTCATGATTATACTTTTGTTATCAGTTGTTATTTATTGTTCATGTTAAGATCATTATGTTAATTGGAACATGGAGAACCACCCGGGAAAACAGTGCTACCACAAGGGTTTATAGACGCCCTTGGCTGATTAATTAGGAAAGCTAGTGGAGGACTACCTTACCCGAAAGGGGCAAGGGCAGTAGGGGAGTGGTCAGTGTAGGGAGGTCCTTGGTTGATTTTGCTGCGATGGCGGTCAGGCAAGAACCCTGCATTGGAGCTTCCTATAAACTGTAGCGGGTTTTCTGAAGCTAGTGGAACTTTGTAAAGGCCTCGTAGTGTTACCCTGCCTCGCCTCCTCGGTAGAGGTGTATGGGAAGTCGCGATCCCTTGGCAGATGGGTAACATGACGTGTGGGTAAAGATGCGCCACCTCTGCAGAGTGTAAAACTGGTATACTAGCCGTGCTCACGGTCATGAGCAGCTCGGACACTCACATGATTAACTTATGGAACTAAATTCAATTTGTCATATGCATTGCATCGCAGG
Source organism: Zea mays (assembly GCF_902167145.1). Classification (NCBI taxonomy): domain Eukaryota; kingdom Viridiplantae; phylum Streptophyta; class Magnoliopsida; order Poales; family Poaceae; genus Zea; species Zea mays. The sequence continues at coordinate 2,586,198 of NC_050098.1, read as the reverse complement.
TGATGTTGTTACTTTTGTTCTACTACTTAATTGGGTTGGTATTTACTTATACTTAGTAATTGCTAATAAAATTTTGACCAACTTTAAAAGCAATGCTCAGCTCTAACCATCCTCTTTGGTAAGCCTTACACTTCACGTGAGCTCCCACCTTTGGCGAGTTCATGCACATTATTCCCCACAACTTGTTGAGCGATGAACGTATGTGAGCTCACTCTTGCTGTCTCACCCCCCACAGGTCAAGAACAGGTACCGCAGGATGAGGCGCTTGGAGGATGCTGTGACAAGTTCGTGAGAGGTCTAGGTCGTCGTCTCCCAGTCAACTTTGGGTTGCTGGACCGTTGTCTCCTTATAATGTAATTATTTATTTATTTTGTATAGAACTCCTGTTATGTAGTAAAGATGTGACATTCGATCCTGTGCCATGAATCATCATATGTGTGAGACTTGGTCCCAGCACACCTGGTGATGATGTTCGCGCCCGGGCTTTGGACCCCTAAAACCCGGGTGTGACAGAGAGCAACACACACAAGTCTCAAATCCACAACACAACCACGCACACAAGTCACAACTTGAGCTCGAAGCACAACACACGGAGTTCGCAACTCAAATGGAGCTCAAATCGCTAACACAGAGAATCAAATGCGTGGAGTCAGAGTCTGGGAGTCTTAGAATGTTTCTTGTAAGCTTAGGTAGCTCCTCCATGCGCCTAGGGGTCCCTTTTATAGCCCCAAGGCAGCTAGGAGTCGTTTGAGGCCAACTTGGAAGGTCAAACTTGCCTTCTGTCGGGTGGTGCACCGGACAGTCCGGTGCACCACTGGACAGTCACTGTAGTTGTCCAATGTGCGATCTCCTTCCAAATTTGGCGCATCCGACCGTTGGTCCTCGGGGTCGATTGGCGCATCGGACAGTCCGGTGTGCCCAACCGATCGTTGCTCAGGGCCACGCGTCGCCCGCAGATCGCGCGTCCGACCGTTGGTGTTGGTGACCGTTGGCTCACCGTACAGTCCGGTGCACCACCGGATAGCCCGGTGAATTATAGTTGTACACCTCTGCCTTTTCCCGAGAGCGTCTGGTTTACCGCCGACCAGCCTGGCGCACCGGACAGTCCGGTGCACCTGGCCAGAGTTGGTGTTTGCTGCACATAGCCACCTCGTTTTCCTTTTCTTTTTTCTGTTCTTTTGTCACTGTTTTTCTAGCACATAGACAAACACATTAGTATACAAAACAATATACTAAGTCTAGAAACATACCTCTGTCTCTGATTTGCACTTCTCACACATTTATCTTATAAGGTACTCAATTTAATGTGTTGGGCATCTAATCACCAAAATACTAATAGAAATTGCCCAATGGCACATTTCCCTTTCAGTCTCCTTAATGTTTCGACCTCCGCGTGTAAGACCGTGGAGCCCCAGGCCCTCACCGGGGTGCGGTAATAGCTTTAGTCACCTCACGACTACCCACTGACGGTAACTCCTGGAATGTCATCTGTCTATTTAGAGAGTTCGTTTACTATGGTTTAGGGCCCATCCATTGGCGATTTCAACGCTGCTACGAACATCACGCTGGGGTCATCGTAAAGGGAATAACTACGCATTTGTAATCCCACGATTTGCTTTTGTCCAGAACTTTGTGTGTAACTTTGGCTATGACGGGGTATGGGTTCTGGCCCCCCAGGCCCTACCTATCTTTGAGCCCTCTGTGGGTCTGGGGGTGCCATTCATGCAACTTTTGTCAATCTGTCATACCCGTGCGGGTCGAGCCCCTACTCGATGCAGAGGTCCATCTGGGGGCTTGCCTCATCTTTTTGGGTTTACTCTCCCCCGTGCATCCCCTTCGCGGGTATGAAGAGAGGTGAGCCATACCACACTTTCCTTGATGGGCTAGCAATGGCGCTCGGTGAGTTACAAGCGGGCAATCCGAGTGAGGCCTTAGCTCCTTTAGCAGGAGCAGGATCCAAGCTTGGGGTCCGCTGGGGACCGTCCTCATACTCCCAGACACCGACTCATATAGTTGTCGATCCTATTCGACCAGGACAGATGGTTTGTTGCCTCTATCCGCGATAAACCATGAATCAAACTTTCCTAGGATTCGAACACGAGCTGATGATGCCCTTAACGCTTCACACATCAGGGTTTTGGCTGCTAATGTGCTCGTCTCTGGCTATCCCTTACTCATTTTTTTGATGGAGCGGTCGCGAGCCCTTCGCGGGTCAACCTTCGAACTCTAGAATTCATAGTTTTCTTGCCATGAGTTTTTTGCTCTTCAGCTCCTGTGAAAGGAATTTCGAACGAGTTTAGGGTCCTAACCGGAAAGTAATCCCTTGTCGTTTCTGGATGGGTTCGAGCCTTTACCAGAAAGCGATCCCTTATCATTCATCTAGTTCCTTAGGCTAGGGTGTTTTCGAAGGGCGGGCTGGTCGGTTTTGGCTCCCTTCAATTTTCTCGGAATCCTACATCGTCAAACATACAACCAAGAAAAGAGAGGTGTTAGCACGACCTTGCTTGGGTATAAACATTACACTTACTGGAAGGACAAAGTTTTGTTTAACAAGAGGGGAGATTAGTAGTTTTTTATGTGTTGCTCTGCTTGTTACTCCCCCCTTTCCCTTCCCGACACCCAAGCTCTTAACTGAGGTCGGGGGCAGCTAGGTTTGGGGAGCATCAGAGTCTTGTTATGGGTAGAACCACAACAGTTGCTCGATGTTCCATGCGTTGGCAAGCATCCTCCCCTTATCGACCTTTAACTTGTAGGTGTCCGGCCGAAGTACCTCTCCAACCACGAATGGTCCCTCCCATGGTGGGGACAGTTTGTGTCGATCTTTGTTGGTATGGACCTGTCGTAAGACCAAGTCTCCTACTTGTAGCGTTCTTCTCCAAAACGCGACGGTCATGATACCTTTATAGTTATTGTTGGTACCTTGCCGACCGCAAGAGCGCCACACCACGAGCTTCGTTGAGTTGGTCCAGCGTGTCCTCTAAGCTTGACTCATTTTGTTTGGTTGCGTATTGTTTCATCCTCAGGGCGCTGTAGTCGAGGTCGGTGGGGAGCACCGCTTCAGCGCCATAGACCATGAAATAGGGTGTATACCTAGTTGAGCGATTTAGGGTTGTTCTTAAGCTCTAGAGGACCACTGTTAGTGCCTCTAGCATCGTTGGTCGATCTGCTTGAGGCGCGTGAAAAATCTGAGATTTGAGGCCTTGCATGATCATTTTGTTGGCTCATTCGACCTACCTTTTTGCGCAGGGGTGAGCCACGACACCCCAATCTACACGGATGTGGTATTCATCATAGAACTCTAGGAACTTGTTTCCAGTGAACTGTGTACCATTGTCCGTTACGAACGAGTTGGGTACCCCAAACGATGAATGATGTTGGTGACAAATCTTATGGCCTGCTCAGAGGTGATCTTCGCGAGGGGCCACGTCTCGATCCACTTAGAGAATTTGTCGATTGCTACCAAGATGTGAGTGTAGGCCCAAGTGTTATTTTGAGAGGTTCGACTAGATCAAGTCCCCAGACAACAAACAACCAGGTGACAAGAATGGTTTGGAGTGCCTGCACGGGCATATGGGTTTGTCGCACGTAGTATTGACACCCTTCGCAGGTTCTCACCACTTGATGTGCGTCGAACACCGTAGTGGGCTAGTAGAATCCCTGTCGGAAAGCATTTCCCATGAGGCTCCTCGGGGCAGCATGTTGCCCATATATGCCGCCATGGATGTCTTCTAGGAGTTGTTTTCTCTGCTCGATTGGGACGCACAACTCCTTATTCCATTTTGCCCCTTCTTGTAGAGGTCTTCCCCAATTACAATGAAGGACTTGCCCCACCGATGAAGCCTTCGTGTATGTGTTTCGTCTTGGGGTAGCAAATTGTTGGTCAAGAAGTCACGATACGACGCTCTCTAGCTGGTCACGGTCGGTTGGGGGTCGGTCTCCTCCACAATGGCAATCGACTCCAGGGTTGGTGGGTCCATGCTCGCGAGTTGCCTACCCTTCTGGTGGGCTTCGTCATATCAGACGGTTGGTTTAAAAAGGTCGGTCGCAAAGAGCCCCGGAGGGATGTTCGTACACCCTAATGCCATTTTTGCGAGGGTATTCGCCGTTTCGTTGTCTCGCCGAGGGTGAGGGCATGATGGGTGTGGGCCCGTGTACGAAGTGGACAAGGGCTGGTGGCATTGTCATGGCCACACGTCTAAATGACAAAATCCCGTAAACCCTAGTTCTGCGAGGAAACGATGGTGGGTTTTAATAAACAAGCGATTACTTATGGAGCAAAATAATACTCTTGTTGTTCTAGCACTAGGTTCTTTATCACTTGGCTCACCGATACATAAAAGTACAACAATAAGACATGTAACTGGAGAAGGTAACTGAGTTCGGAAGCTGAGAATCTATGGAACCGAAGCTGACCAAAAAAGGAAAATAGTTGACCTTCAAAACTTCATCAATAAAGCGAGGCGAGATGGAGAAGAGTACCAGGAAAGCGATGTCCTTGCCAGATTGGTTGATTGCCCGATTCCTCGGTCGAGGGGGGACCAGGCTTAGAGAAAACATCAGAAGATGTGCCGCCACGGGTGATCCTCATCTTCCTCTCAACCACTGCCACGAGCTTCTTTCTCATCAGGGGGCTCAACACCGAGCCCGACCAGTTCGACGCGAATGCCGATAAGTTAGGCCCCCCAAGGCGCCCCTACCCCTTGCATTCCAAAGTAACCCAACCAACCCTCAGTCCCAAGGAATTAAACCCTAAAACCTAAAGACCTGTGCATTTGGCGGCGACGTAGGCAGCAGATCACTTTTCAACATAGCGACCTTGGACTTGCTGAATGCATGGCCCCTTCTAGAAGACTCCCGTCGCGTCGATCCAAGCGCGGACGAATCCAGAAGATACCTATTGTACCTGTCTCTAACGTATGAATATGTGGCCGCCGAGTTAAAATCGAACGACCGAGAGGAAAGAGGAACACATGGACAACCTTCGTGCATGTTTTTGCTCTCCGCTTTAATATATAGAAAATAGATGTTTGTCCGGTTCTAGAACACATCCCTTCACCTGTATCACCGTTTGGGTTGTCTCATTGTTCTCATTACCACTCAACGGAAGCAAGCGGGCGACAAGCACCACCGGGGGTGGTGCCCGCCGTGTTGTTGGGGGAGGTGTTCGTCGTGCCCCTGTCCTCGCGTATCCTGGAGTAGAGCCAGTCCCACTGTCTTGCCCCCTCCATCTGGATTGGCGCCAAAGAACATGGCAAGAGAAAGAGAACGAGGGTGCGAGTGGGGGCGTGCGTGAGGGGTGAGATGATCCAGACGTATTTAGCTGTTAGATGTGAGTGGGTGAGAGAAAAGAATGTGGCACAAGAGGTTCAATGATGGAGGAGATTTTCTTGTGTGTACAAAGCGGGATGCACAAAGAAAACACATTTCAATGGGAGATTTATTGTTGGATGGATGTAGATTAATTTGAACTGGTGCTTTATTTAGAGGTATATAAACTACTAACTAAATCAATTTACATTTGTTTTTTGAAACACTTAGAATGATTTTCATTCTTTATACTACTCTCCTTTATTCCTCTCAACTAAAACAACTTGCACAAATATTTAAAGATTTTCTGAGAACTTTAAATATAGACTCAAAACTTACACAAATATTTTCAAGGACTTTATATGGGTTCATGTTTAAAGTCTTTGTAAAATTTTGAAAGTATTTGTGTAAGTTATTTTTGCTAAGAGGACTACTCTTTAAAAAATGAAGATTGTTACTAAGTGTTCTAAAAAACAAATGTAAAAATTATTTATTTAGTATTTAGAAGAAATGACACTTAACTTGCTCAAAAAATGATCCCAAATTTCAGTAGTTTAGTAATATTATTTAATTACATATAGGAAAAGTGCTAGCTTAAGAATTGAAATAGACAAAACCGATGTCACAATTGCAACGTCACGTCATTAAAACCACTCGTTATAGTGATCCAACCTTTCAGAGGGTTATTTGTCTAATTTTATAAACTTGAAGAGTTAAGTAATTGATTTTGAAGGTGAGAAAGTAAAATAGACTATACTTTAAATGGCGAGGGTGTTATGTAGTTTCTTTTTATTTTTCAGATTGTATATCTCGTTCCGATTACCCAAGAAAAAAATAACGACACGTGACCGCGTGATTCTCGTTGCCGGTATCACCATTCGACGCCACCTTCCTCCTCGTCTTCTTTCCTCCGCTGTCTCGGCCGACCCCATCCACCAGTCTAACGGGTAAACGCCAGTCCAAAATACATGTACCCACGAGATTTTATCCATGACAGGTGGGTCCCGTCTCTTGCATACCCCACATGGCATTGGGCAGGTCATTGTAGTTAGGCCCACCGAGCGCTGCCGCCCGTCTCCCTGCGCGAGCCCGCGTGGCTCTTTCTCTTTGGGTCGTGGAGAGGGACACGCCTCTTACCCCACGACTGAAAAAATTCTGGAAATCGAAACCCACCCTCGAGCGACGCCAAGCGGCCAAGACGGAGAGGAGAACAATTGGGGACGGGGAAAGTCCAGGGGGAAGCCACGGCCACCGGCGCGATGAAACCGTCGCTTTCGAAGAAGAAGGGCAAGAAGAAGAAGAAGTCCTCGCTGCCGGCCGCCGCACCGGCCCCTCCGCCGGCGGAGGGCGCTGCGGATACGGAGGCATGTCCCCCGCTGCCCGGAACCATAACCCTAACCGCTGCCACCGCTGCTGCGGCGGTGGTTTCGGAGACGGAGTCCAGCAGCAGCGGCGAGGCCTCGACGTGCCCATCCGCCTGCTTCACCGCAAGCTCGTCTGGGACCGCGTCCTCGCACTCCTTCTCTGCCTTGTCCTCGTCGGCGTCCACAGCTTCGTCGTCGGCCGCCGGCGAGGAGCGGCGGGACCTCACCTGGCTGCTCGACGCATTCGCCAGCGCCACCTTCGACCAGATCGACTCCGCCTACCGCGAGGCCGGAGGGGACCCTTTCGTGGCCGCCGGTATCCTGTCCTCCACGCAGGACACTCACCCGCCGCAGCCCCCGCAGCCGGCGCCGCAGCCCCCGCCGCCACCAGACCTCTCGCCGCGCAGTGGATCTGGTGGAAGGAAGGCTGGTCGGAGGCCCAAGCGGGTTGCCGTGGCCGCTACGGGCATGGTCGCGGACGTGATTGGCAAGGAGTACACGCGACCCGCGGCTAATTCTGTAGTAAGCATGCCAAATGCTTGGAAGGGTCGGGACGGGGAGAGCGATGGCAGCGGGTCTGGTGGCCGCAAGGACAGTGTTGAAGAGGCAGAGCAGTTCCTGTGCTCCATGCTCGGGGATAATTCCGAGCTTGGCATGGGTGTTGTCAGAGACGTGCTAGGTGAGGCATTTTTTTACTTGCTGGTCTATAGTTGCCTGTTCAGAATTCTTCATTTTGACCAATCGGTGCCATGCCGCTGTTTTCATGACTCGACTGAATTCTGGACCTTTAATTTGTAAATCCTATGCCCTTAGATGCAGCGAGTGTTCAAAAGATATATATACAAATGTTCTATTAGGAGCAACATATTACAAGAACATAAAAATGGATCCTTTAGATCAAATATTCAGTGATTTTTTAGCAAAGATCTTATGAAAAGAATGAACTTCTGGCTTATTGTTGTTCAAACATGGACTGGAAAGCCATTAGCCTCTTCCCTTTTGCCCCTTTATTACATGGGAAAATTTTAAAGGGTGATGATGGCATTTGAGTTCTTGGTCTGCTATTATATTTTTTCAGTTCTGTGTGCTTTGCGGTGACCAATGAAAATGGAAATGAGTAATATACTGTCTAATTAATTCATGATGTGTGGCAAATTGATTGGACGATGCCACTTACAGCGTCAATGTATCAATGGGCAAGGCAAAGATGATGGATTGGTGGCTATGGGCGAGAGGTCCTTTAGTCATGGACATTTGCATGATTGGATTTTCAGTTAGTCATGTGAAAGGACTTGCAAGGTTCAGAGAAAGTAAAGTATGGCCAAGGTCCAGTTGCACCAGTTAAGTGGATTGATGGCTTGCTGCTATGGAAAAATGTATTTCAGCCTTATTAGCTGTGCTTACATTGGGATGTTAAGGGGATTGTTGCTTTTACTCTTTTTTTTTGCTAACTTTATGGGAAACCTAGACGACATTTTGGTCAACTGAAAGATTCAATTTTTTCGTAGAGTTGCTCTATTTGATAGACTTATTGCCAAACCACTGCATTTTTTACTTGTTCTATTAGTTGCAAATTCTGTTATTTGTGCAATGATTGGGTGAATTGATGTTTCAATTTTGGAATGGGATGTACTTTTTTCGCTACTAAAAGATTTGGTTTTGGCATATCTTTGTGTTCTCAACTAAATTGATTAATCTAAGTACATTTTTTTGACCTGTGGGGGTAAGATAGCTTCTGGGCATTGTATTAAGAAGAAGACCTTCTCATGTAGGTGAAGAAAACCTTCAAACTCCTGCCCCACCCATACACAATTGCCAATAGCACCGTAGGTCCGTAGCCCATGTCAGAGCAACCGCGACAGGGGCCAAGCCTTAGACCTGTGCTTCGGTGTGGGATAGACGATGAGATTTTTTTTAACCCCCATCTGAAATTTGCTCCCACGGGGAGTCGAACTCAGGACCTGAAGAGTGCTACTCAGACCACCTAACCAACTCAGCTAGAGTCCCTTTCGCTAATTTAAGTATATTGAAATTAGCTTCTAGTATTTGTTTTAACTTTTATTTCTACAACTTGCACACCATGTATATGTTGATCTGATTGGAAAAATATCTCGTGTTGATATTTCATCTCATCCATTTGCAGGCCAGTATGGGTACGATGTTGAGAAGGTAAACATTTATTTTATTGGCCGCATCTCCCAGGGACTACTCACTGGGTTTATACCTTTTTTCCCCAAATTTCAACAAAATCCCACCTAATGGTTTGAGTAGAAACTAGCTTGTTCTCTGTGTTAACCATGTTTTATTTTTGCCAATTGCCATTAAATTGACTAGTACGCGCCACATTCAGGCCAGATAACACCTTGTTCTGGGTAGCTATATGATGGAATAAGTCTTGAGCATCTGTGGAGGACAGCGTGCTACAGGACTGAAGGGACAACATCCCCTTTAGCATCTAGAGGACAACGTGAGCTTTTTGACTGTCCTCTTTTAGCATCTTAGCATCTAGAGGATAACAGGAGCTTTTTTGACTGTCCTGTTTAGTCTCTTTTAGCTTTTAGCATATAGAGGACAATTCTGTTGTGTAGTGTGGTAGTGCAGCCTCTAGGGCTATAAATATGTGTCCCCAACCCTTAGATGAGTATGACATTTGAGTAATGTGTGAGAAATAAACGAAAATTGCCCCAACTCGTAGTGTCGTCCTGTGGATGAGAGTTAGAGTCCCTCTGCTTACAATTGGTATCAGAGCCAAACTATCCTGCAGCCTAAACATCTCTTGCTCAGAGACCGAGGTCGCCGCGGCACAAGAACGCGAGCGAGCAGTAGCAGCGGCCGCAGCGACAGTGGCGAGGGCAACACGGCTGGCGGCGGAATTGGCAGCAGCAAGAGCGGAAGTAGAAGCAGCGGAGGTGGCGGATGCTACGCGTGCGGCAGCAGCAGAGCTCGAGGCTCCGCGCGGCAGTAGAGCCGGCAGCTCTGCTTATGTAGACGACAACACCGACGAAGAGCTCAGGCTGGCGAGGGAAGCAGCGCGAGAGCAGGCGGCACAGTGGGCAGCCACGCATCCCCATGGGGGCGCGCGTGACGGTAGCCCAGATAGGCGCCGACGCGCCAACGACGCTCCGGGCGAGGGCGCACGCGACGGCAGCCCAGACGGGCGTAGACACGCCGACGGTGCTCCCGGCGGCGGCGACCGAGTCGACGGAGATCGCAGCCTCTACAGGCGGTGTGAGTCTCCCTCCCCGGATCGGTACCATGGTCGCCGCGGGGCCCAGGCCATTGTCAGGGACATCGGTCCCGGCGGTGGGTGGCCTACCCTCACCAAGACCAACTACGTCGAGTGGGCCGCGGTGATGAGGGTACGGCTCCAGGTTCGCCACATGTAGGAAGCAGTTCGGTACGGCGATGTCGACTACCACGAGGATCGACGGGCGCTGGATGCCCTTATTGCTGCAGTCCCACCCGAGATGCAGTTTTCACTTTCCCAGAAGCGGACTGCCAAGGAGGCCTGGGACGCCATCGCTGCGACCCGCATCGGCAGCGATCGTGCCCGCAAGACCACACTGCAGGCACTTCGCAAGGTGTGGGAGAACCTGACCTTCAAGCCAGGTGAGGATGTTGATGACTTTGCTCTCCGCCTCAACACTCTGTTGCAGAAGATGGTGCAGTTCGGCGACGACACCTACGATGAGGAGAGAGCTGTTGAGAAGCTCTTCCGTTGCATCCCCGAGAAGTACAAGTAGATTGCTCGCTCGATCGATTCTCTGCTAGACCTCTCCACGATGACGATCGAAGAGGCGATAGGACGTCTCAAGGTGGTCGACGGCGATGAACCACAGGCTCCCTCTGGGCCTATCACTATCGGCGGGAAGCTACATCTCACTCGGGAGCAGTGGGAGGCCTGCTAGGGTGACAAGAAGGGGGAGTCCTCCTCGACACGAGGTCGCAAACGCGGCAAGCCGCGCAAGGCGCGTGGAGGCGCCTTGGCCGGGGCGTGAGGACATGCTGAGGATGGTGCCCGTGGAGGTGCCCAAGGCGGCGCCGTCGGCAACAAGAAGTCGACACGAGACGACGACTGTCACAACTGTGGCAAGCTTGGCCACTGGGCCAGGGACTGTCGATAGCCACGACGTGGCCAGGCCAACGTCGCACAGGCGGAGGCGGAGGAGGAGGCTCTGCTCCTAGCACATGCAAGCATCGAGCTATCTCCAGCGGCATCGGCCGCAGTAGCACTCCTCCACCTTGATGAGTCGAAAGCACGCGCTTTCCTCGGCGACGACTCCAGCAAAGACATGATCGAAGGATGGTGCCTCGACACCGGTGCCACTCATCACATGACCGGACGACGAGAGTTCTTCATCGAGCTTGACTCTAGCGTTCGAGGCTCCGTCAAGTTTGGGGACGCCTCCGGCGTAGAGATCAAGGGCGTCGGCTCAGTCGTCTTCACCGTCGCGTCTGGTGAGCACAGGCTGCTCACCGGAGTCTAGTACATCCCCGCGTTGAGGAACTCTATCATTATCTTGGGACAACTGGATGAGAACGGTTCACGCGTGGAGGTCGAGCACAGAGTCGTGAGGATTTGGGACCCCTCTCGTCGCCTTCTTGCCAAGGTACATAGGAGTCCAAATCGGCTTTACATCCTCAACGTGAAGGTGGCACAACCTTGTTGCCTTGCTCCTCGTCGGGACGACGGGGCATGGCAGTGGCACGAGCGCTTCAGACATCTTAACTTCGAGGCCCTGAAGCGGCTCAGTGCCAAGGAGATGGTACGAGGTCTGCCGTGCCTTGACCATGTGGAGCAATTCTGCGATGTCTGCGTGTTGATAAAGCAGAGACGGCTCCCCTTTCCCCAGCAATCGAGCTTCTGAGCCAAGGAAAGGCTCGAGCTCGTGCATGGGGACTTGTGTGGCCCGGTGACACCAGCCACACCAGGAGGACGACGCTACTTCTTGTTGCTCGTCGACGATCTCTCCCGCTACATGTGGGTGATGATCCTTGGTAGCAAGGGAGAGGCTGCGAACGCCATCAGGCGTGTGCAGGTCGCTGCGGAGGCGGAGTGCGGCTGCAAGCTGCGCGTGCTGCGCACCGACAACGGCGGCGAATTCACGACGGCTGAGTTCGCGTCGTACTGCGCGGATGAGGGCGTTCAGCGCCACTACTCCGTACCGTACAACCCGCAGCAGAACGGCGTCGTCGAGCGCCGCAACCAGCCGATTGTGGGGATGGCTCGGGCTCTCCTCAAACAGAGGGGAATGTCGACTGTCTTCTTGGGAGAGGCGGTGGTGACAGCGGTCTACATCCTCAACCGCTCGCCCACCAAGGCACTCAACGAGATGACACCGTACGAGGCTTGGCATGGCCACCAAGGAGCTTGGTCACATCGGCAAGCTCGACGACAGGAGCACCCCAGGGGTGTTCATTGGCTACGCGGAGGGCTCGAAGGCCTACCGCATCCTTGACCCATGAACACTGTGTGTGCGCACGACGCGCGATGTAGTGTTCGAACGAAGGGCGAGGATGGGCCTGGGACAAGGCGGTGGACGACGACACGACTCCGACGTATGACGACTTCACCACCGAGTACGTCCACTTTGAGGGAGCCGGGGGAGTAGGCGACCCTTCTTCGAGTAGGCCTACCCCAGCCCCCAAGTCTCCACCGACTCCAACACCACGCTCTCCAGCTCCGGCTACAACGAGCTCTTCGCCACCACGCAATCCAGCCACGACTCCGGCTCCAGCGAGCTCTCCGTCACCACGTACTCCAGCACCGACGGTACCCTCCCCGGGAACATCCTCTCCGATGCCAGCTCGTGTCGAACATGACCTAGTGGAGCTCGTGACCTCGCTCTCCCACGACGAGGAGCGCGTTGACGCGTGCTACGACGGCAAGCCGTTGCGGTATCGAAAGGTGGAGGGCCTTCTCATCGACCCGTCGATGCCGGGCCCGATGTCTCGCATTTTGGCAGGAGAGTTGCATCTTGCATGCGACGATGGCGAGCCTCGGTCTTTTGCGGAGGCCGAGAAACACGCGGTTTGGCGTGCCGCGATGCAGTCGGAGATGGACACGGTTGAGACGAACCACACTTGGGCGCTCGCTGATCTCCCTCATGGTCATCGCGCGATTACCCTTAAATGGGTGTTCAAACTGGAGAGGGATGAAGCCGGCACCATCGTTAAGCACAAGGCCCGCTTGGTGGCACGCGGTTTCTTACAGCAGGAGGGGATCGACTTCGACGATGCTTTCGCCACCGTGGCACGGATGGAATTTGTGCGACTCCTTGCGTACGTTCATCACATGGACGTCAAGTCGGTGTTTCTTAACGAGGACTTAAAGGAGGTCTACGTACACCAGTCGTCAGGTTTTGCGATCCCTGGCAAGGAGGGCAAGGTGTTGCGCCCGCGCAAGGCTCTCTATGGCCTGCGACAGGCACTGAGGGCGTGGAATGCCAAGCTGGATTCCATGCTCAAAGGAATGGGCTTCACGCCAAGCCTGCACGAGGCGACCATCTATCGACGGGGCAATGGACGAAGTGCCCTGCTAGTGGGTGTCTACGTCGACGACTTAGTGATCACCGACGCCAACGATGCAGAGGTGGCAGCATTCAAGGAAGAGATGAAGACCACCTTTCAAATGAGTGACCTAGGGCATCTCTCCTTCTACCTAGGGATTGAGGTGCACCAGGGAGACTCCGGGATCACACTTCGCCAGACCGCCTACGCCAAGCGCATTGTTGAGTTGGCTGGGCTCACCGACTGCAACCCAGCTCACTCTGATGGAGGAGAGGCTGAAGCTGAGTCGTGACAACACGACGGAGGAGGTGGACGCTACACAGTACCAGCGTCTTGTGGGGAGCATTCGCTACCTCGTCCACACACGGCCTGACTTGGCATACTCAGTCGGCTACGTTAGTCGGTTTCTGCAGCGACCGACGACGGAGCATGAGCAGGCTGTGAAGAGGATCATCCGCTATGTTGCGGGGACTCTCGACCACGGTCTCTACTACCCGAGGTGCCCTGGGGAGGCACACCTTGTCGGGTACAGCGACAACGACCACACCGGTGACATCGACACTAGCAAGAGCACAAGCGGGATCCTCCTCTTCCTTGGCAAGTGCCTCATTAGCTGGCAGTCGGTCAAGCAGCAGGTGGTTGCCATGTCCAGCTGCGAGGGCGAGTACATAGCGGTCTCCACTGCTTCGACTTAGGCGCTCTGGCTGGCTCGACTGCTCGGTGATCTCCTCGGGAGAGACACTGGAGCGGTGGAACTCAGGGTGGACAGTCAGTCCGCTCTAGCATTGGCCAAGAACCCCGTGTTCTATGAACGGAGCAAGCACATCTGGGTGAGATACCACTTCATCCGAGACTGCTTGGCCGAAGGGAGCATCAAGGCGCGCTACCTCTGTTCTTAAGGCGTCGCCTAGGCGTCGCCTAGGCGATGCCTAGGCGTCCGGGCGGTGGTCTAACGCCTAGGCGCCTTGCCCGCCTACCTCGCCTAGGCGTCACCTAGGCGCCGCCTAGGCGTCCAGGCGGTGGTCCAACGCCTTGGACCGCCTTACCGCTTTAAAAACCATGCGCGCTACATCAGCACCAAGGATTAACTTGCAGACCTGTTCACCAAGCCTCTTGGGAGGATCAAGTTTCTAGAGCTTTGCTCCAGGTCCGGGATGACCCAACTTTCCCACAAGACGACGCCCAAGACTCAGGGGGAGAATGATGGAATAAGTCTTGAGCATCCGTGGAGGACAGCGTGCTGCATGACTGAAGGGACAACATCCCTTTTAGCATCTAGAGGACAGCAAGAGCTTTTTGACTGTCCTCTTTTAGCATCTTAGCATCTAGAAGACAACAGGAGCTTTTTTGACTGTCCTCTTTAGTCTCTTTTAGCTTTTAGCATCTAGAGGACAATCCTGTTGTGTAGTGTGGTAGTGCAGCCTCTAGAGCTATAAATATGTGTTCCCAACCCTTAGATGCGTATGACATTTGAGTAGTGTGTGAGAAATAAACGAAAATTGTCCCAACTCGTAGTGTCATCCTCTGGATGAGAGTTAGAGTCCCTCTGCTTACACTACAGGTATATAATATGTAGTACAGACACTCCTGTGGGTTAGCGTCCTTGATATGCTAGTCTTTTGCATGTGGCTGTCACGGGCCAGTGGCTGCTATTCAGGACACTCGTGAACTATTGATTGATGTGCCCGATAGTCCGATACTGCTAATGTTAGCTGTAGTATTTGTCTATTTAGTGCACTATTTTTAAAAGACCGTCTTGTTTTTGTAAGAGCTTTCTACCATCTATCAGTCTAGTAGCCCTTGATGGTTTAGCATCAATTAGTAAAAATATAACTACAGTGTGCATCAATGTGATGGAAATTCTTTGGTTGTTTGGTAAGCTCAATAATATTTTAATTCTTCACGCCAACTGATCTTTTGCATTTAGAGCCAAATGGTTTTATTGATGTTTCTTTGACCCTCTTGTTCCTTTTCGAGGATTTCATATATAGTTCTTTGTGCTTAAGGAAGAAGTTACAATTACTTATGAAACCACTGAGAAGTTTTGTTTTTTTTGTCTTGTTCCTTCTCATTGCCAGGAACAACTCGCTGCTTTGTGTTCTGAATGGATATACTGTTGGTTTGTACAGTTGTGCTAATCAAGTGCTTTCAGGCTTTGGATGCATTGCTTGATATATCTGGTGTGTCTTCAGTTGAAAACATGGAAACAAACCATCAAAGTGCCAGAAGGAATGACACATGTCATCTAGATATGTTTTCTGGAAATGGGCTATCAGTGGAGAATCTGACTGCAGGGAATAGAAGAAGTCTACGCCAGGTGTTTGCTTAGCACAATTTTAGTTTAATGCTCGCTCTCTTGGATGCTAAAGATATGCATTGATATTTTGTATGGATGAAAAATGAAATTTATCTTTATTAAGTGCTGTTTGTATTAGGAAAGGTTGAGTTCACTAGAAATGTTATTTTTCTAAAAAATGAATTTGTATGAGATCAATCACTATAGTATTTCTGAGTGCATGTACTGGAACATTGACCATAAACATTTGGAGCGTATTGCTAAATAGAATCAGTAAGCTTAGTTTGCCAGAAATGTTTTCCCCTACCATTGAGACTAAATGGAAGGGTTGGAAGGCGAAGGGGATAGACAATACCAGTTTCAAGCTTTGGTACACAAGGACAACCATAAATAAAAATGAAGTAAGTTTTGATTGATAAGAGTCTCAAGTATGGTGTGGTGGATGTGAGAAGGCAAGGAGACACAATTATCTAGCTTGTCGTGGGTGATTTTGTTTTGAACGTAATTAGCGCGTATGCCCCCATATGAGCCACAATGAGAGTGCCACACATCATGAGTTATTATACTATTAAAGAGAAGAAAGAATGCTACATACGTCTCTACCATGATAGGAGGGTGGACAACATAGAGAAGTATAAGATAACATTATAGTAAAGAAGACTGCAAAGTGACTTGTGAGTGTGGAAAAGGGTAGGGCGTATGAGGATCTTTACCAACATTTGAGTACGAAGGAAGGAGAGAAGGACATATATAGGATGGCTAGGGTCGTGAGAGGTAGACAAACCAAGTTAAGTGCATTAAGAGCATCTCCAGTAGTTCCCTAAACAAGCCCCTAAAATCAATTTAGGGTGTTATTAACAAAAAATCATGCCCCAACAGTTCCTTGAGTAAGGTCCCCAAATATACCAACTTCCTAAATGTCCCTATTTAGTCCCCAGGCTTAGGGAGCTATTTGGAACTCCCAATAGCCTATTTCGCATGTCAACCGTATCGTAAAATCACTTGTCTGTTATTGAGTTCGCACTCGTGTACAATTGATGCACTTTGAATAATTTGAGTTGCGGAAAAGATGATTTCATCATCCTCGTTTATAAGTCTAAAGTTGAACCATCCAAAAAATTTAAAAAAAAACGTCCGACCATGATTCATAAAAATGAAAATAGTAACCAAGAGAAGAATACAAATTATTGAACTTTGTTGTACAAATGAAACTAAATTTAAAGCTACGAGTAATAATTAGAAAAGTCGAGTTAGTATAAACAACCAAAGAATTGGGAACTGTTGGAGGCTAAGGTTGTTTTTGTTCCCAATATATATATATCTAACAACTTGTTAAATCTTAGTTTGGGGAGCATTTTTTCTCGATATTAAGAAGAAGAAAAAAGTCCAAAATGGACCCCGGTACAAGAATACCCTCCTAAGGAGGTTTAAAACAAAGAAATAGGAAACTATCCATGATCATATAAGAAACAATTACAACCCTACAGCAAGCAGCTAAGAGACACGGGTGGTGGCTGCAAGAAAGGAGAGACCCTTAGCTCCCGCCATTTCCCACAATTGTTGTTCCTCCGTTGCCTGATAGAGAGCTGCGGAAACACTAGGAGATAATCCATCAAATACAATTCTATTCCGGTGATTCCAAAGAATCTAGGTACCCAAGGCATCAAGAGAATTGAGACCCCTCATAGCCATATCTCCATAACTTTTGTCAATCTTCTCCCACCATCCCATAAAAGACTCAGTACCAAATATAGGAGCAAGACTATACAATCTAAATTGGTGCATCAACAGGAACCAAAATTCCCTCGCGAAAACACAGGAAACCAGAATGTGATACAAAGTTTCCGAATCCTGATCACATAAAGGACACCTCTCTAGGTGGTCCAGTCTTCTCTTTGCCAACCTATCAGCTGTCCAGCACCTATTTAGCGCCGTCAGCTAAAGGAAGAAGTGGCATTTAGAGGGGGCCCAAGTTTTCCAAACTCTTTCATAGTGACTGAAATGAACAGACCCAGTGAACAACCTTCATATACAGCCTTAGCCGAATAAGCCTCATTTGTAGCCTTAGCCGAATAAGCCTCATTTGCAGCAATACTGAATATATGTTTTATCTTCCACATCTGGTAGCAGCTCAAAATCTGAAATCAGATTCCAGAGATGAAGATAATCCAGTAAGACCCATACAGAAAGAGTTCCTGTGATACCTGAGATCCATCTTCTATTTGTCAACACCTCCTGAATCGTTCTTCTGTTAGTGATTCTTTTCGGAATGACATCAAATAATCTAGGTATTAGATCTGCAATTTTCTGCCCATGAATCCATTTATCAGTCCAAAACAAAGTATTAGCCCCATTACCAACCTTTGAAGTCAACACCATCGAGAAGAAAGCCCTTGCTTTGTCCGGCACCTGGATAGGTAGGCTGTCTTTTGGAGCCAAAGCCACCACATGCACAGGGCCCAGCTGAGCTCCTTAAGACTAGAAATGCCAAGACCACCCAGTTGGAGGGGTCTACAAACTCTGCCCCAAGCAACCAGGCAGTGCCCTCCTCTGACCTCCTTGTGCCCCCTCCATAAGAAACCTCTTCAAATTTTGTCTATAGCCTTGATAGCTCAAGGGGGATATTTACCGCCATAGCGAGATATATAAGCATTCCAGTAAGCTCATATTGAACTTGCACTTTTTTGCCAGCTCTTGTCATCAAATCTGCTTTTCATCCTGGGAGTTGATCAACAATTCTATCCACAATAGACTGCACCTGATCCTTGGTGAGATTTTTCAGTGACAACGGCAGTCCCAGGTATCTACAAGGAAAAGTTGAGATGTCACATGGGAGGAGGCCCTGAACCACTTCCAACTCCACATCCCCACATTGAATGGGATAAACACTAGACTTTTGTTCGTTGTTGCGGAGACCTGAAGCTTCACCAAAAAGATGTAATATATCTAGAGTAATAGTAATATCCGCAGCAGATGGATGCAAGAAAAGTGCCACATCGTTTGCATACATAGATACCAGATGTAGATGGGTTCTGGGAGAAAGATCCATGAGCAGACCTGCGTGTTTAGCTCTAGAAAACAGCAGGCCAAGAACATCCATTACTAGAATAAAAAGCATGGGGGAGAGAGGATTCCCTTGTCGGAGTCCTCTCCTATGGTCAATAGGTCCTCCCGGAATGCCATTCAGAAGCACCTGAGTGCTAGATGAGGATAGAAGCCCACAAATGATGCCCCTCCAAACTTGTCCAAAGCCAAGACACTTCATAACCTCGATGAGAAAAGGCCAAGAAACCGAGTTAGAAGCCTTAGTAATATCAAGCTTTAGGAGAAGACGAGGCCTTTTTTGTTGATGAAATAGTCTAGCAGTTTGTTGGACCAACATGAATTGTCTTGAATGAAACGTCCCTTAATGAAGGCACTCTGAATCGGAGAAACCATATCATTCAACCTTTGACTCAACCGATTGGCCAATAATTTTGTAATCAGCTTTGCAACACTATGCACTAAACTGATTGGCCTAAAATCTTTGACTTGAACAACCCCATCCTGCTTCGGGATCAAAGTAATGTAGGCCAAGTTCAACAAGCCAAAGTTGTCAAACTTCCTGTTCCAAACCGCGGAAACAACTGCCATAAGGTCCACCTTGATAATGTTCCAACAAGATTTATAGAAGCGCCCAGTGAAACCATCGGGACCTGGGGCCTTGTCATCAAGTAAACTCCTGATTCTATTCCAAACTTCAAGTTCTGTAACAGGTTCACAAGATGTGCCAGATTATAAGTTGGCATATGAAATAAGTCAATAGTCTGCTCCCTATCCCCATATTCATCAATTAGCTTGGCATAGAAACTATCCACCACTGCCGCGTTTTCATCATGACTAGTGAGGATATGATCTCCATTCATCAGCCGTGCAACAAAATTCTTCCTTTTTCGATGTCGAGAATGCATATGAAAGAGTTTGGTGTTAGCATCCCCCTCTTTAAGCCATGAAATTCTCGATCTCGATCTTGCAATGGTACGCTGAAGCGATGATAAAAACAGGGAGTGTTTTTTCAGCATATTTCTTAGCCAGATTTCAGCCGAGGACAAGGATCTACCATCCTGCACTATTTCTAGTCTATGGAGAATTTCTCTTGCAGAGCCAACTAAGACCTCACATGTCCCACATGCTTCCCACTCCAAGATTGCAACTTCCTAGTTGTAGCCTTTAACTTCAAGTCCAAAGTCATAAAAGGGCAATTTACAACTGTCACATCACAGATTCCCAAACCTCCTGGACAGCATCATGGAATCCCTCCAACTTGGACCAAAAGGCTTCAAAACAAAATTGTCTTTTACCCATTTTATTGTCTTTTTTAGGAAACTAATGGAGACGCTCTAATGATATAACAGAGCACCTCTTGGTGAAGGAGGATGATATCCGACATTGGTGTCGAGAGTATTTTAACAAATTGTTCAATAGGGAGAATGAGGACACAATATTTCAGTTGGATGACTATTTTGATGACACCAATAGGCGTTGTATGTAGGATCCAAGAAACTGAGGTTAGAGAGGCATTAAAAAAAGATGAAAGGGGGTAAGCAATGGACCCTTATGGTATCCCAATGAGATATGGAGATGCTGGGATATCTATAGTATGGCTAACTAAGTTGTTCAATCATATCTTCCGATCGAACATGATGTCTAACGAGTGGAGAAGTATATAGTTACCAATCTTCAAGAATAAGGGAGATATTCAAAGTTGTACTAGTTATCGAGGAATTAAGTTGTTGAGCCATACTTAGGGGTGGTAATGGATCACAATCCAAATGTTTCGTGACAATTCGTTTGAGCTCTTAATTAATTTCAGTTCAAAAATGAATAGAAATAAAAGCATGTTTCTAATCTGATCCAATCTTTAAATTTTATAGTGCAAAATTTAGAGCCCATTACCACCCCTAGCCATACTATAAAGCTGGGAGAGAGTTATCGAGCATCGTCTAAGAGGAATAACGAGGATATCTTTGAACTAATTTGGTTTCATGCCTAGAAGGTTTAACCATGGAAGCCATTTTCTTAATAAGGCAAGTGATGGAGTAGTATAGGGAGCAAAAAAAAGGACATATGCATGATTTAGAGAAGGCTCATAACAAAATACCAAGGAATATTATGTGGTGAGTTTGAACAAATATAAAGTTCCAACAAAGTATGTTGGGCCAAGAGGCTTTCTCTCTTAACGACTCCCATTCTTGGGATATAGTGGGGAGAGTTGCTTTAGCAGTCTGTCTCCTGTGGAGGTATGTTTGTATTGTCCTTTTTGGCCACCGTAAGGTGGTCTCTTTGTATCTTATATTGGTCTACTTTGGACCCTCCTTTTCTTAATATAATGTTGCGCAGCTCTCCTGCGCGTTTGAGGAAAAAAGTATGTTGGGCTCATTAAGGACATGTATAACAATGTCGTGACTAGTGTCCGAACAAGTAATGGTGACATAGATCGATTATAATAGGATTACATCAAGGATCAACTTTGAGCCCGTACCTTTTGTCTTGGTGATGGATAAGATAACAAGGGACATACAAGAAGATATCCCTTAGTGTATGTTTTTTTGCTGTCGATGTAGTGCTAGTTCATGAAAGTCGGACAAGAGTAAATAGGAAACTAGAGTTGTAGTGGGAGAGTCCAAAGGTTTTAGATGTAGAGACCAATGTTTTCAAGTCGGACGACTTGTTGGTCGTTCTGACTAACCGACTAGGGCGATTAATCGCGATTAATCACGATTAGTCGGACGATTTGGACGATTAATCGTGATTGGTCCAAATTGACTTGGATGATTAATCACGACTAATCATGATTAATCGGACGACTTGAAAACATTGGCAGAGAACTAAAATCGAATGTATGGGATGTGGTTTCAACACTACTGCACATGAGGAAGGAGACATAAGTTTGGAAGGTCAAATAGTGCCCAGGAAGGACACATTTATGTATTTAGGGTCAATGCTACAGGGAGACGAGAATATTGATGAATACGTTAGCCATAGAACCAAAGCTGGATGGATGAAGTGGCGTCAAGCATCTGACATTTTCTATGTGGCAAGAGGGTACCACAAGAGGGTACCACAGAAGCTAAAAGGAAAGTTTTATAGGGTGACAATTAGGCCTGCTATGTTGTATGGTGTAGAATATTGGCCAACAAAATGATGACATGTATAACAGATAAGTGTTGTGGAGATGTGTCTATTGTGGATTTGTGGCCATACAAGGGATCGAGTCTGGAACGATGATATACGTGACATGCTAGGTGTAGCACTAATTGTAGAAAAGTTAGTTCAGCACCCGTTGAAATAGTTTGGATATGTTCAACGCAGTGAGATTCTAAGGTGCAATAGCAATAGAAAGAGAGACAATGGAAAGGTCGAGGTTGAGTTAGTAAAAGGAGACTTGAAAAGTTGGAATATACTCAAAGATTTTGTCTTGAATAGGAGTGCATGGACAATATTTATCCATGTGCCTAACCTTGACTGTTGGGTTTCAACTCTAGTCTACCTAACTTGCTTGGGACTAAAAGACTTTGTTGTTGTATTGAGGTTTGGCCCGTTTGGGCACGATGATTTACTACACAATCATGAAAAAATATTCAAATATATGTGTTTTGTTATCATTTTGATCTCTGAAACAAGAAGATAACATGTTTATTTAGGCTGTCAGCATGGGTGATGAATTTTTAATACATGCAGATTTGTCATATATAACTTAAGGTCTTGTTTGGTTGTTCCCATTCAATGTGGATTGGAGGGGATTGAGCTAGATTGAGGTGGATTTTGACTTGCTATGGATTTAAACCGACTCAATCCATTCAATCCACATGGATTAACATCAAACCGAACATAACAAGTCCTTAATGTGATTTTGAAGCTCTTATGCTAAATATTATCAGTTATTTTTTGGTGTCTTTTGGTCTCTAGTTTGTTGCAAACCATGATAGTTGCAGCTGGTAGCTAGCAATTAACAGGAAGGAAGTAAAACATTTGTAGTTATCTTGTTTATTGTGGGTTGCCTTTTGTTCCAAACTGATGAAAATACTAACTTAATTGGGAATGATGTTCTATTAAGTTTGCTATTTACCTCCGAATGGTTTTTTGTGCTCCTGAATTTTGTTTGTGGTCAATATGTTTGTTATACTTTCCATATGAAATCCCTTTTTATAATTCTAATTTTTAATTAATTCTACTCAGTTGACAGATGAGATATCCAACACTGGGCTCCAGTCTGAATTAGGACACGAGTTTTTATGGGGTGAACCTCAGATCAGGTGAATCAACTCGGCTAAATTATTTGGCCAAATATTCAGTTTACTATCATATGTGCTTAGTAAAATTTTGTTTGGCATCACTGGTATATATCGCTTACTTATAGATGTAATATGCTGAAAGAAAAAATTACAGAAATGATGATTTTGTAGGGATCCTTTCCCTGTCTTACCCCCCGCAGGTCAAGTTTTTTTTTTTCTTTGTAGTTCTGAACTTATATAAATTTGCTTTTATTCGATCAGCTGTTGCATTCCAGCATTCTTGACAGGCTATAAAGATCAACTAGTAGGTGGATCTACTTTCTAGAAACCGTATGTGGAGTTGCTTTTTGTGGGGATTGCATTGTTGATTTGAATATTGTAGTGACTATGAAGGATGCCAAATTGAGGTTCAAGTATCTTCTGAACCCATCCCGCCAATTCGGTAAGGGTCTGGGCCTATAGGGGCATGCAGCTGTCCTGTGATATTTCCCAATTAGCCTGAGCTGATTCACAACCACTATTTTCTACTCCTAACGTTCTAAATTGTATGTCATTTTGGCTTTTATAGGCACATAGTTTTTTTGCTATGCACCTAGATTTGCATTTTGTTTTTTTGAAGAGAAGCTGTGAGGAAAAACCCCACATCAAAATCATTATTAAATAATAATAAAAAAGAAGCAAGTCAGAAAACAGGGTTACAGGGCGAACCAGCGAGGCAAATCATGAGAGAAGGGGGGGGGGGGGAGAACTAGCTATCTGAGTTTAGCCATGATGATATTAGATTTGCATTATGTTTAAGGTACACAGTAATAGGTACGTGTTTAGAAAAGCCAAAATGCCTTACAATTTGCGATGGAGTGAGCATTTTGCACTACTCCCTAGCTACAACCATGGATATTTTGTTTAAACGTTGAGACCACCTTTTCCTCTCACTTTCAATTCGTTGTCATTTCGGTGTTTTGGCTGTTATCACCACTCCAAATTGAATAACCACCTCAACTCCCTTTCGTGCTATTATACTATGATGATAA
Source organism: Zea mays (assembly GCF_902167145.1). NCBI lineage: Eukaryota > Viridiplantae > Streptophyta > Magnoliopsida > Poales > Poaceae > Zea > Zea mays. Next base: position 2,562,416 of record NC_050098.1, on the reverse strand, counting down.
CTGTTATGAATTGCACTTATATATTCAATATGAGGGCACTAGGCCTGAATATATATATTGATACAAGATAGAGACTGTGTACAACAAAACCTTTATATATGAGACCGAATACAAGGACACATGCATAAGGCATCTAACACCCCCTCAAATTCAAGGTGGATCAAACACATCGAGTTTGGAGAGATAAACCTATGCCGAGCTCTGGTCTGCGCCTTTGTGAAGAAATCAGCCAACTGAAAGCTTTGAAGGCACATGGCGAAGATCAATCATATCATCATGAACCCGTGCACACGTGTAATAGGCATCAACACCTATATGCTAAGTGAACTCATGCTTGACTGGTTCACGAGCAATACTAAGAGTGTCTGTATTGTCAGACAAAAGAGGAGTCTGTGTAGAAACAGAAACACCAAATTCAACCTTTATAGTCATGAGCCATAGCACAACTCAACCTCTGCACTCGAATGAGAAATTGCTACCTACTTCTTAGTCTTTCAAGCAAATGAGGGAACCACCAAGAACAGAATATACAGAAAGAGATCAACGACCAGAGAAATCACTAACCTTGGTAGCATCACAATAAGCTTGGAGTTGCAAAGTGCTAGAGTGTGGAAAGACCATGTGTCTAGATATTACTCTCTCTATTCCAAACAGTAGGAGTTTGGTTTTTTAGATACATTGGATTGAGTAGTATTTTTTATAATAAGCAGGAGAATTTTGTACTATTTCAAACTCGACCCGCACAGGGGGTGGAGGTAAGATAGCCCCCCCCCCCCCCCCCCCCCCCCCCCGGACATTATATTAAGAACTTCTAATGCAGGTTGAGAAAACCCTTGAACCTTTGCTCCACCCATACATAGCGGCACCGAAGCCTATGTGAGAACGACGCGACTGAGGCTGGACCTTAGACTTGTGGTAAGGCGTGGGACAGACGAGGGCTTTTTTTAACCTCGACCTACATTTTGCTCTCTTGGCGAGTCGAACATATGACCTGAGGAGTGCTACTTAGACAACGTAACCAACTCAGCTAGAGGCCTTTTCATGAACTGCATATTATTTCATTAAGAGAGAGCTATACTAGTTTATTTTTATGCCACTGGATTGGCTGTTTAGTGATTTTCTCATAATTTTCTAAGCAAACCTCATTTATCCCTTGAGTCATCACTGTGCTATGGTCACACTTTGTTTTGCTTCACCTCATGCCTGTTTGATTTACTGAGCACACCTCCTTCAGCATAAACATGTTGATGCATGTTATTACCTTAATAATGGTTGGCTTAAATTCTCCAGCTACAAATTGTTAAAGCCTTTAATTTGTGCAACTATATATTTCGACCTGGGTTCATGTAACTGGCTGTTTATCACAAACTCAATATTTTGTTCTATAGCTATGCGGAGGCTGTTAAGGAGGCACCACGCTCATCAACATTGCCGTCAAGATCAACTGTAATGAAAGCTGGTCCACAACAAGTCCTGGATTCACTGTTTAAAATTCCTGAAACACGCACGTATGAGCCAAGTTCTATGGACTGGAAAAAGGTAGTAAAGAAACTGCAAACAATCAATTATACCGCTGCATCAAACAATCACGAAAGGCCTAAGGATGGTATGTAATATTTGTGTAGCTGACCTTATTTATTTGGATTCAGTTCCATGCTTATCTTTATGTTTAAGTAAGTCCACATTAAAATAGAGTGCCGGCCTATTGCTCCACGGGGACCTGGCCTAATCACTTCCACTGAAACAAACTTTTGACTGCCTACACAACTTTTTTCTTCTTCTTTTAGGTAATCAGTGTCCTAACACTGAAACAATTTTTGATAGTTTTTTTTTGCAGTTACATGTATCCTTCTCGCTCACCCATTTGCTATTACATTTTTTTATTGTTGATGCAACTATTATTGCTTTATGTTAAGGGGGTGGCTATCGTGAGCTCCGTGGTGTTGCTGCAAGGCATTACGATAAAATGAAAGAATACTATCAGAAAGTATGTCTTTTTTTGGCGAGTTTTTCTGTAGCCAATTTGATCATAGAATTTCCTTTTTTGGTGTTTTTATTGTCTCATTTCTCCCTGGCAGGCTGCCTTTGCATATTCGAAGGGTGACAGGTCATATGCTTCTTACCTTGCTGAGGAGGTGAGAATTTGAACTGTGATAAGCAAAGGCTAAGTTGTCTATGACATTTAAAAAACAGAAACATGAAGTTCTTGATCTTCCATGTTAAATGGTAGATGGGGCTGATGTGCTAATGCTATGCAGAAAAAGCTAGCACATCATATGCTTTTACCCATAATAAGGGTCTATACTCGAATGCTCCTGTTAGCAGTAACACTATCATCCAAGAGTACATACTTGGTGTGGTGTATGCAGGATGGTCTACTGATGCTGTATTCCTACAGAACAAAACCTAGCAATGCGGGCATTTTCTCCCAAATATGTGGCCTGATGCATATAGTTTAGAATTCCTATTTCGGTGTCAACTCACCGAATTATGGTTTTTGTTCATACTGGAATGCTCCTGCCAGCATTAACCCCATCACAGAACAAAACTAACAATTGTCTGCACTTAGGCGGTTGAGTGTCAGTTACCCCCCAAGTCAGGAGTTAATACTGCTTGTGCTGTTGTGCATCATACCAATAATTTACTTTCTCTTTGTTTTAGGGGAAACATTATCGAGAACTAGGTCGCATAGAAGACGAGAAGGCCAGCAGGAATATATTTGAAGCCAGGTAATAGTTGCTCATTCAAATACTTTTGGTAATTTGGTTCTGACTTCTGAGATCTAATCTTCTGTTTGCAGAAATAAGCATATAACGAACACAGTAACCATCGACTTGCATGGCCAACATGTCCAACATGCTATGAACCTTCTCAAAATTCACATGATGATTTGTATTTGCATTCCATGTGAGTACCACACAAGATTCGGTGCTGTAGTCTCTGCCAGTGCTTTAATTCACGCCACTCAGCTGTCTGTGTTTTATCTCATGCTTTATTGTGCCTTTTTTGTGTGTGTGTGTTTTATGCCTTTGTTCCTTAAACAGCTGTCTTACTGAGGGTAATTACCGGTTGTGGTTCAGAAGGTACAGGGAAGGGAAAAATAAAGCGCTCGGTAAGAAAGTACCTGTTTGAGTAGTAATTCTGGTTATTCTCAAAATGTGGCTTTCACAGGAGTTGCACTATTATTTTCAATTTGTATGCTGCGATTGTATGTTTCAGTGTAGTTGGATTTTGCTGTGAAGGCCTGAACAATGTTCTTGTTGTTGAACTTTTGAAATGTAAATGGTGGCAGGTTATAGAGCTTGCGGAGAAGGAACATATTGAGTGGCGCGAAGAGAACTCTGGAACTGTAGCCCTTCGACTTGGTGGGCCAAGAGAGTATCGGTTCCTTGAGCATGAAAGCGATTCTGACCTAGTGGGGAACTTTAACATAGATTAACTTCTGATCTAATCTATGTATTCCCGTATTTATGTGTTATAGCTATGGATGCTGCCTAGGTTGCGATGTAGGCTGTAGTTCTGACACAGAAGCTCGGTATTGTAGTTGGGTAAATTATGGTGTAATGTTGACCCCAGGCTGCTAACTGTGCAATCACAGAAGCTCTGACTGTACAACCGTAGCCCTTCTGTGAGCAATGCAACACAGGAACCGTAATCATCGTGAGTTGAAGAATATCATACTATGGCCGATTGCCACGGGAACCAATTTTGGCCTGTACCAACTGGAACTTACGATTTGTATGAAAATATATTCAACACTTAGGCCACAAATATTACTTATCATGTTCAACTGAATACTTTTGAAATGTACTAATATTATAATGTGTTATAAAGTATCATTAGACTAAACATATACTATAATATGTAAGTCCTAAACGAGATCCTATTTTAAAATATAGAACTTAAACATAAAAAACATGCTCAAACAGGGATCCTATTTTATAAAAAATCATCTACCGATTATAGTGTTCATTATTTTGGGTTCTAAATATAGTACCTTATACACTAAACCCTATCCTCATTTTGTACATCATTTTTAACCTTTTATTTTTCTAAAAAATATAATATATTTCCTAATAATATAACATAATGCTCAATTATTTGAGTTGTAAACGTTTTTTTGGCCCTAAACACTTTAATCAGATTCTGTTTTGATTTTTAAGATTTAAATATAGAACTTCTTGTTAGATATGCTCCAACATATTTTATTTTTATACTCCATCTATTTTAATTTATAATTTGTTTCACTTTTTTTGATTGGCTCACCTCATTCAAAAAAAATTCATACTTAACATTAATCTTTATTGTGATACAGTTTAACATATAAAATATTTGATAATGTGACTTTGAATTCTCCATTTCTTCTAAAAAATAATAATCCTTGCCGATCAAATTTGATAAAAAAAAGTAAAACAAGACGAAGTAATAATTATGATTAAAAATGTAAATGTTTTTATAAACATAGTTACCTTGAAGTTCATGTGAGTAGTTAGAAAATAATATTTATATTTATTTTTTGGACGAAGAAAGTATTAAATCTATACTATACTTAAAGCACCTGTTTCAACGGTCGTCATGCATCATTTTTTTACAAATAACCTCTCATAGCTATAGCACAGGCACGTCATGGCGGCCTACTAACTGTGTCGGGCCAGCCCGGTAGCCCGTCGATCCATTTAATTAAATCAGCGTAACAACGCCCGACACGGGCTAGATGCACGCGGGCCACAACTATGGCACAAACACGTCATGCCGGCCTGCTAACTGTGTCAGGACAGCCCGTTAGCCCGTCGATCTATTTAATTAAATCAGCGTAAAATGTTAAAAACGGTGCAGGAGGTGAGTTCGAACCTATGCCCTGATGGAAGAAGGGCGGGAGACACTGGGTGAAACTGTCTAACCAGTAGAACATCACGCTAAGATGTTTTTAATATTGAATATAAATTGTATATAGGTATATACTTTTTTTTGTAAAATAAAAAAAAATAATTGTGTCGAGCCGGGCCAGCACGACGGGCCGAGGCTACAGCCCAAGCACGACACAACGTTCTTTGCTCTTGCAAGCATTAGGTCGTTTCTGAGACCACATTGGCGCAATGGACTACATGGTGTTTGAGGTTGTTGAATTAGATGGAGCAACAATGATTTGTCACACTAACAACAAAATGAATGATTATTTGTTGGTTTTAAACGTTAGTAATTGCTACAAAGTATCGTAATTTATATGGAGCGCATCCAGTTTTTATTGATGACTGACTTTAGCAATCACTCTATATTTTAATCTATTTTTTTATAAGTTTGACTTGATGGGACTTATTTTATAAACTTGATCTCACAAATTTTCTCTTATTTGGTCTATGTATGATGAAATTATGTCATTTTATAATCTCTGTTCATTTAGTCAATCGTTGTGAACTCTCTTCTAATCGCTCACTTCATTGGCCGTGTTATACCAAGACATATTTGCATGGAGTAAACAATAACATCAGTTAGCCAAATAAAAAAAATATATTATACAGAGAGCGGAGACAATCAATATAAAATCTTAAAAAAATTTATGGATAGTTTACGTGGGTATTGTTGTAAACCGTCGCAACGCACGGGCAACTGACTAGTTGTTATATATATTTGACCAAGATGATGTTGTTTGACTTTTTATGAAAAGAGACGTACATCATTCTTTTATTATGCTCTCTTCGTCCTAAAAAAGTTTAATGTTCTAGTATTTTTAGATAGGTTAGTGAAGAAGAGATGACTTAAGTACCCTTGTTTTGTCACAGGAGATTTCACTAAAAAGAGGTATGTCATGGTTAAAGTTTTTATTGAAGTGCATGTTAGATACCTAGAACCTCAAGTTCATAGACATTATTTGATCCACAAAACATATTTTTTTGGGTGTGTGTGGGGTGAAGAGCAAAGAGAGTAGTAAGTATTTGAGGCTGGTGCCGACACGGGCGACGGGCGATGCTCCCATCGTCCGGTGAGAACGGGCGATATCACAACGCTCTCGCCCACGCTGGAGGGCGTCCGCGGGCAAGAGGCGGGCGATACGTTGGCTGCAGCTAGACGCGAGCGAGCGAGAGGGAACGAGGGATGAGGCGAGAGTGACTTAGCGGCCTCTGATTGGTCATGCATTTTTTTCTAATTATTACGTAATATATATTATTTATTATGTAATACTTTCTCAATTTCAAAATATAGTTTTTCTAGCCCTCCTTTTATTTATCCACATTGGATTGAATGATAATAAATGTAGACATACATACAAACTACATTCATAAAATTTTAAGTGAATATGTTTTTAGTCTAAAACGAATTCAACAAAAAATTATCTTATGTAATTTTTAGGTGTCGAAAAAAATCAGTACGAATAATTAATTCTGAAATAAAAGGATGATGTGCCTATGAGCAGAGGTTGTAGTCTCTGCACTAGAGTAGAGACGAGAGTTATGCGAGAGCTAACGTGGCAGGAGACGAGAGGGGGATGGTGCACTGCCGCCTGATAGTAGTTTTTTCACTCAGTATTTAAGTATATCACATTGGTGCGTATTTGTAGTGGAAACGCTATCCAAACCTTGAATTCTAAGTTTTGCTTTTAACAATCACTAGTTTACGTCCAAATTAGATGCAACTATTGTTTTGTTTGAATTTGACTTCAGATCTTCACCAACATTTTCACAGAGCGTAACCACGCAAATTATAATAGAACCGTCACGAAACCGGTTTGGCCAAGACCTTTCCAAACAGGTCCCGCTCCAGCAAACCATCTGCTCTACGAGAAGAAATAAGCCCGAACGTGCCAAAATGGCTCTCATTATACATAGGTAAAGTCCCCCATCCACATTTCAACGTCTGTTTGAAAATACAATATTTTCTTAGTTTTAAGACAATACTATAGTATTTATTATATCTAAAGGTGACAATAGGTTCTAAGTTTTAAAATATAAAATTTAAGGATCAGATTAGATTACAATCAAACTCTATTTCTATTCATTTTTGAACTAAAATTAATTAGGGTCTTAACGATATGAATCGCGATCCATTACCACCCATAATTATACCATGATATTTTATACTAAGAAGTATTTAGGAGTATATCTAGAAACTATGTATTTTAAATCATGTTTCACCGATGCCACTATATTTTTTGGACGTAAAAACTCATGGTGCAGGGCTGCAGTCTTTCCCTTGTATCATTTTCTCTTATGATGCAACCAAAATACTGTGACTCTAAATAAATGCTGGATTTAGATAAATATATACTATGGTTGTGTCAATGACGTTGGATAAACTGTGATATTATAAGCTGTGGTTTTGAAAAAAATGTGTTCCCAAATATGCCCTCATTTTGTACTTAGAGCAAGTATAATTAAATGATGTGTGCGGGTCGCAAAAGATGCCACATCAGATTTATGTTGATGTGAAAGAAAGAGAAGTGGAGAGAGAGAAAATGTGTTGCTCACAAGTAGCCAACTGAGAGTAGAATGCACAGGAATAATGAAGGCAAAAGGTTTAAAACCCGCGGGTAGAGAGTTTTCGAACCTGCATTCGCGGGTTTAATATTAAACCCGCACGCGTACCCGTTACCCATGATGTGTATAATATTCTACCCATACTCGTGACCCGCGGGTGTCACAAACCCACGGGTATACCCAGTGCATCATAATTATACACATATATTTATATGTATATATAATCTATATATACATATATTTACACACATCTAAATATAAATATACATATACAAATATATATATATATAATATATACAGAGAGATATACATATATATCCATTGTGGGTACGCAAGTTTGTGGGAACGGGCATAACATTTTCATACCCGCGAGAAAAAACCCGTTGGGTTAAAAATCAAACCCGCAAGTACAAACTCACACTCAAATCCGTTTCCTATAGGGTTTTTGTGCCCCGTTGCCATCCCTACACACGAACTCTAAGACTCTGTATGAGAGATAGGTGGACCAAGTATTAAATATAAAGCTTGTATCATATAAAATTACTATGTAAACATGTTTTTAGTTGACTATATATATGACATCTCTACTACTTATTAAGGCTGCAAGAGTAGTCTGCATTCTCGTGTTCTGCCACCATTCTCATTCCTTGTTCTGCGTTTCTTATTCCCATTCTTGTTTTGTCTTTCTCATCCTCCCCTCCCCGCAAAGCCCATTCCCATTCTCATTCCTCCGTACAGCCCACGTCTAGCTAAAATTAAAAAAAAACACATGTCCTTAAAGGGATTTGAACCCGTGACCTCTCAAGCAAAGGCCAAGAGTAACTACCGCTACACCACATGTGTGTTTATGTCTACATCTATGATAGGAAACACATCTACTACATCTCTCACTAAGCTCACTTACTACCCTTACACAATGCGTAGTAGTAGATAAGTATCACTGAGATTCTTGAATTATATTTTTGGATGGAGGTAATATTATTTAAAGAAGAGCTTTGCATGCAATTTCTTTTGTTTGAATAATGTATTATACTTAAATTCCCTTTTTTGCATGTGTGACATTTTTTCTTCGTAATATTTTTTCTATGGATCAGACTTGTGAGTCATTTTCATAAACCAACGCCAAGCATGAATCCATGTTTCTTACTTGAAACCCGAACAAACACCATGAGCAGGAGGAACTCGCGTTGGCGTCGCTCATCGATGACGAGAAGAAGCTTGACGACTGTCAGTTCGACCTCTAGAAGCAGTCCTACGTGGTCGCATGCACCGTTGTGTACGACAAGCTCCCGCGAAGCCGCCGCTTGGACGCGGTCCAGAGCAGCTGTATCGCGTTGTCCATCGTTAAGCAGGGGGGCCTCATGGTTGTCGCCAACGTCGATGACTCTCGGGTTGTTCTGGACACCGCATCCGACGACGACGCCATCACGCCGTCCAACTCATCATCCACCTGAAGCCCAACCTGCCACGTAAGTCGCTACTGACCGGACATAAATTCTTGTGTGCTGGGACGATGGACGTTGCTGGCTGTTGGGGGTATGCTTCGTAGCCGAAGATCTTGAAGAAAGAAACACCTTCAGTGGATCCTCTCAAAAGCAATGTCGAAGCTATCACCTATAAAGCTTCGGCATAGTGACATGTCTCAAGACGAAGGAGTGAACCGACCTAAAGATGAAATGACCAATAAACCCATGATAGTTTGTGTCATGATTGTAATCGATTGTGAAGGGCATAAATGTAATTTCACACAGGCTGCGCCCTGTGCCTACAAATAGATGAACAATACCCCTGTACTGTTCACGCTATCTTGTAATCGCTCACGCGCAACACTTGGGTTTTCGCCTTCTGTCAAGCCGAAGGTATAAATGTAATTAAATATCGTATTTAAATATCCAAGTTTGTATAATGACAATATATGAATGGTATTATGTGCTTATGTGTGTTTATCTTTCATGTTTTATATGTTTCATCTTTCATCTTTCATTATCTTATAACCATGATGACGAAGGTACGTCCTTCATGACCTTCGTCTAAAGATCGTTATATCCTAAGGGAAATAATGCTTCGAAGGACGAAGGACATTAACATTTAATACTTTATGTTGCCTTGTTCTTAACTCTTAGCGTTTGAGAACAAGTCCTCAATATTGGCGCCCACCTCCGGTGAACTCACTTCCACTTTCTGAGCTGATGGCTTCGTTCAACAACCAAGCTGAAGCTGCTTCAGCTACGAAGCTGGTGCTGCCGATAACAGGCGGTTCATGTTTAGAGCCGGCCAACAAGAAGCAGAAGAAGAAAGCTCAGAGAAGGGTACAACATGTCGGGGTGCAGGGACCCTTCATCAAGTGGAAATGGTCTCACATCCCAATTACCTTCTCTCAGGAGGACCTTCAGCTCAAGAATTACCCTCACAATGATACTATGGTCATTTCTTGTGTCATCAAGGGATTTCTGGTCCACAATGTTCTGGTTAATACAGGCAGTGTAGCGGATATTATATTTGCCAAGGCCTTCAGACAGATGCAAAAGCCAGAGGATACGATTCATGATGCTACACACCCTCTTTGTGGCTTCGGAGGAAGGCAGATCGTAGCACTTGGCAAGATCACGATGCCAGTGACCTTCAGATTTTTCAACAATACAAGGACTGAGCAAGTTGTGTTTGATATTGTCGACATGGAGTATCCCTACAATGCAATCATTGGTCGTAGGACACTCAATGCTTTTGAAGCAATTCTTCATCCAGCATATCTATGCATGAAGATACCTTCGGATCAAGGACCTATTGCTATTCACGGAAGTCAGGAAGCTGCCAGAAAGGCTGAAGGAAACTGGACAGATTCAAAAGCAATCCATAATATAGATGGAGCCGAAGCTTGTGAACAGTATAAGTACAGAAGAGAGAAGGCTGCTTCGGTTGATCAGCCGAAGCCCATGCTTCTATGTGAAGACATAGCAGAGCAGAAGGTATTGCTGGGATCTCAACTATCTGAAGAGCAGGAGAAAACCTTGTTAAGGTTTTTATTCAACAACAAAGATGTTTTTGCATGGTTAGCCAACGATCTCTATGGTGTCAACAGGGACGTCATTGAACATTCACTCAATGTCGATCCATCCTTCCGACCCAGGAAACAGAAGCTTCGGAAAATGTTTGACGCTAAAGCCGAAGGTGCCCAGAACGAAGTAAAAAGACTTCTCAGTGCTGGTGTCATCAAAGAAGTGAAATACCCAGAATGGCTAGCCAACACTGTTATGGTGAAGAAGGCCAATGGTAAATGGAGAATGTGCATTGATTTTACTGACCTAAACAAGGCTTGTCCAAAGGATGAGTTCCCATTACCAAGAATAGATTCTCTAGTAGATGCAGCAGCTTCGTCAGAGCTCATGAGTCTACTAGATTGTTATTCAGGCTACCATCAAATTTGGATGAAGAAGGAAGATGAGCCAAAAACCAGCTTCATAACCCCCAGTGGTACATATTGTTATCTTCGGATGCCTGATGGGCTCAAGAATGCTGGAGGAAGCTTCAGTAGAATGACCGCCAAAGTCCTTCACTCTAAGATAGGCAGAAATGTGCTAACATATGTCGATGATATCATAGTAAAGAGCACGAAGCAGGAAAATCACATTGCTGATCTACAGGAAACATTTGCTAATTTTAGGCAAGCTGGCCTTAAATTAAATCCAGAGAAATGTGTCTTCGGAGTAAAGAAGGGAAAATTCCTTGGTTGTCTAGTTTCAACGAAAGGGATCGAAGCTAACCCGAACAAAATCGAAGCTATTCTTCGGATGGAGCCGCCAAGCACAAAGAAGGGGGCTCAACGGCTGACAGGAAGACTGGCATCTTTGAATCGATTCATATCTAGATCAGCAGAGAGAAATTTACCATTCTTTGAAGTGCTGAAGTCGGTCGAAGTCTTTCAATGGGGATCAGCTCAGCAGAAAGCCTTCGAAGAGCTGAAGCAATACCTGATAGATCTAACAACGCTAACTCCACCCACGTCAGGGGCTCCTCTGATATTGTATGTGGCAGCTTTGCACTCTGCAGTAAGTGCGGCGCTTGTGCAGGAGAAGCTTGAAGGACAAACTAAAAAGCAAGTCCCAGTATATTTTGTCTCCGGAGTATTAAGCTTATCAAAGAAAAATTACACAGAATTGGAGAAAGTGTTGTATGCTGTGTTAATGGCATCCAAGAAGCTTCGGCATTATTTTCAAGCTTACCATATAATTGTTCCCTCGTCACAACCTCTGAAGGATATTATGAGGAACAGAGAAGCTACTGGAAGGGTTGGAAAGTGGGCTGCGGAGCTTAATGAATTCACCATTGACTACGTGCACAGATCTTCAATTCAATCTCAGGCGCTAGCAGACTTCATAGCTGACTGGACGCCAGGGGCTCACGAAGAAGGGACAAGCAAAGATACCGAAGCTTGGACGGTGTTCTGCGATGGTTCTTGGGGAACCTTCGGTGCAGGAGCAGCTGCGGTCCTAGTGGCACCTTCAAAAGTCAAAACATGTTTTGCAGTCAAACTGAATTTTAGTTGCACAAATAATATTGCTGAGTACGAAGCACTTCTTTTGGGGATTCGGAAACTAAGGGCAATGGGAATAAGAAGGGCCATCCTAAAGACAGATTCTCAAGTCATTGCTAGCCATGTGGATAAGAGCAGCAAGGCACGAGATCCGAAGCTTAAAAAATATCTGGATGCAGTCCGAAGGTTGGAAGCTTCCTTCGAAGGTTTTTCCGTTAAAAATATTCCAAGAGGTGAAAATGAGCATGCAGATTTGCTAGCCAAATCAGCGGCTCAGGGGCTCCCCTACCCTCTGAAGTATTTTTTGAAGCAATAAAAGCACCTTCGGTTGAGCTCATGGAGAGAGCAGTGCTTACTATTTCTCCAGTACACAGTGAAGACTGGAGAACTGAAATAATATCTTTCCTTCAAGGCAATTGTCTTTCAAGTGACGAAGCTTATAACAAAAGAATGGAGGCAAGAACAAGACCATATGTGATAATAGAAGGTGAATTGTATAAACATGGAGTTTGTTCACCACTCCTCAAATGTTTATCAAGAACCGAAGGTATGGAATTAATGAAAGAGATACATGCAGGTCTGTGTGGATCTCACATTGGATCTAGGCCCTTGTTGGGAGAAGTTTTTCGACAAGGATTTTATTGGCCGAAGGCAGCTTCGGATGCGGCAGAATTAGTCCAAAAATACGAAGGCTGTCAAAAATGTGCAAGAGATCAGAAGCAACCTTCATCTCTCACTCAATTAATACAACTCACTTGTCCGTTGCAAAGGTGGGGCCTCGATTTACTAGGCCCACTTCCACCAGCACAAGGAAATCTAAAATATGTTGTGGTGGCGGTAGAGTATTTTTTTCAAGTGGATTGAGGCAAAGCCTTTAGCCACAATAACTTCGGTCACTGTCCAGAAATTTTTCTGGCAAAATATTATTTGTCGCTTCGGAGTGCCGAAGGCTATTACTGTGGACAACAGGACACAATTTGATGATGAATCTTTCAAAGAATTCTATGAACAAATTGGCACGAAGATTCATTTTGCATCGGTCAGACATCCGGAGTCAAATGGACTTGTTGAAAGAGCTAATGGCATTATAATAACGGGAATAATGAAGTTAATCTTCAATCAGCCTAGAGGAAAGTGGTCAGATGAATTGATCAAAGTGGTGTGGAGCCACAACATGACAATATCAAGGTCAACAGGCTTTACGCCATTCAAATTACTGTTTGGTGACGAAGCAATAACCCCAGAAGAAGCTAAGGCAGGATCAATAAGAACAATGGCTTTGGCAGAGGACAAAGCTGATTGTTCTGTGGCAAAAGATGCTATAGAAGGGATCAGGCTTCAGGCTGTGGAGAACATCAATAAATATCAAGCCGAAACAATAAAGTGACGTGACAGAAAAGTTCGGCTAAAGAACATTAAGCCAGGGCACTTGGTACTTCGGAGAGTGGCCAACCCAGATACAGTAGGTAAGCTACAACTGAAGTGGGAAGGACCTTTTTTGGTAGTATCTTCGTCAAGACCCGGCTCTTACAGATTGAAGGATATGAACGGCAACGACATTCCTAGATCTTGGAATGCGGATGAGCTTCGGCGATATTATGTTTAGCTGATGTAATCTTTTTATTTTTCATAGGGCACCCTTTTCCTTTTCGAAGGGGGAGAAAGGTTTTTAATGGGGCCATAGCATGTAATTTCCCTTTTTCTTATTCAGCTCTACGAGAGCAAAATCTCCCAAAAATGTAAATGTAAAAACTCAGCATGCACCATCGAGTGCAGGAAAAAAGGAAAAAACAGGGAGAAGCTCGAAAGTCGTCCCTAAGGGGATGCAGAGCACGACGAAGCTACAAAAAAGTCGTTCCTAAGGGAGCGCAGCGTAAGTTTTCTGCTAAAAAGTCGTTCCAAAGGGAATGTAGAGCTTACAGCGAAAAGTCAACGCTGATTCCGCCGAAATATAAGGCGAAGCGCGAAAAGTCAACGCAATACCGCCGAAATAGAAGGCGAAGAAGTTCAAAAGACGTTCCTAAGGGGATGCAGAACTTACAACGAAAAGTCAGCGCTGATACATCGAAAAATAAGCGGTGAAGCTGAAAAATAAGCGGCAAAGAGACTTCGGTCATTCCCAAGGGAATGAAGGCTATGGTTGTGGCTTCGTATGTGTGTTTGGACATTCATTTGCACGACACATTACATCATACATTTGCATTCATAAACATTCATTTAGACATACATAGGATCATCATCATCAGAACATACAGACACAGGCGGATGTTTTGGCTCTAAAAATAAGGCTTCGGCAAAAAGAGAAAAAGAAGCAGTTTTATGCTTCGTTGTGTACGAAAAGAAGGGAAGGTGTTTTTCGCGTTCAGCTCAAAAAATGCTAGTTTCATCCACAGCAAAGCAAATCAATGCAAGTACAAGTGATGTTCACATCGAAGCACTTCATACGTTGATGGAAAGGTAAAAATATATTACAAGTTATCTATTCAAGCTTCATCATTATCTATTAAGCTTCGGCATCGCGCTCTTCAGCTTCGTCAACTTGCTCCTCAGCTTCGTCATCATGTACATATTTAAGTATTGTAAGAATTATTCAAGTTTAAAGGGAAAGATAAGCACAAGGTATGATTTTGTTACCGGCTTAAGATGACTTCGAGCTTCGTCACCAGCTATACTTCGTCCACCCTTCGTCCATATTAGTTTTATAAACTTGTTTCCTATGCTTCGGGCAAGATTGGGAATATCAACCAGATCTGCTGGTGATAAACTAAAGTTGGGCCTATTAACAATATTTCCATGTGTACAACCAGATTTCAGGAAGGCGACAGCTGTGCCCCGAGAAGCTACCAGGGCACAGAAATCACCATGTCCGGCTATAATTTCATCAAGGTCATCAATTTCACCCTCGATATGTTCGAAGGCCCTTGGCAAGTCTTCAGTCGAAGGACTAAAATTTTCACAGCTGGCTCCAACTAAATTGAAGATCTGCTTCAGCCGTTGTACACATCGGCTACTGAACTCCAGACATTTGTTTTGAAGCTCTGTCAATGATTTTTGCAGATTCAAACTTTTCTTGACCTCAGTCTTAAATTTTGCATTTAACTTCTGCTTCTCATGTTCGAAGCTTTCTGACTTCGAGAGAAGCTCCATATTTAACTTTGCAATTTTAGCTTCAGCTTCTGCCAATAAACCTTCTGTTGTCTGAAGCTCGAAATCCTTCTTTTCAAGAGCAGCTGCTTGATCTTTTATTTTACTTTCTAAACCCTCAATTATAACTTCATGTTTTTTATCTTCAAGATCTTGTTGCATTCTCAAAGCTTTACTAAACAGCATACTCTGTGCACAAGCAACCTTCGTTAGAAAACACATTCGTTGTTCAAAACAATAAAAAGTCGAAGAAAAGTTTTTACCTTGAAATTAGAATAGAATAAGCTACCGACAAGATGCTGTCATCGGTAGCGGCTTATGTCGGTCTCAAGCTTCGGGAAACCAATACTCTTTGATAGAGTACCGATAACCTTCGCTCCGGTTTGATCTCGGATGCAGCCTAACTTTTCATCGTCAACACCACCGAAGAGTGGTGCCCCTGGTTGATATCCACAGGATATGGCATATTCTTTTAACTCTTCTTTCTCAGCCTTCATCAACTCTTGTCCAACTAAGTTTTGAAAGTTGAAAATTTCCTCTTCCGAAGCATCTTCAGCTATTTTCTTCCCCTTTTTGGGTACTGTAGCCATGGCTTCTTCAGTGGCTGCGACAACTTCTTCTGTGGCCATGTCCAGAAGTATCTTATCAATGTTAGAAATTGTGCTTTCTAAATGTACATCTTCGGCAGTGGCAGCTTCGACAGCTGCAGCTTCAGCAGGTGCAGTTTCGGTCGCTGTTGTGCTCTCAACAACTGGTGCCTTCGGAGCCGAAGCTTGCGGTGGTGTCCCTTCAATAACTTCTGTCACAGTAACAATTCTTCGTTTTTTCGGCCCAGCTACCTTCTTCGTTAGCGAGGGCTCCTTTTCCTTCTGAAAAAGCTTCGTCAGATGCGGCCCCAGTGGACTTAGCTTGTTAGGCAAAGATTCAATCATTACCTTTAAGATTTCCTCCACGTCGGTGGCAGAAGGTGTCGCAGCAATTTCTTCTTCTATATCAGTTGTCTTCTGCTTCGGAGCTGCAACCTTTCTTTTCTTCGAAGCATCTGTCTTCGGCTCAGGCCTCAGCTTTCTCTTTTTTAGTTTTTTCTTCATCATCTTTCACCAATTTAGCATCTTCTTTATTCAGGACGCTGGCAACTCTCTTTCTCTTCTATCCTTCGGCGCCTCGGTCCAGTCGCTCATAGTTAGGATACTCAAAGTTCAGAGCATCCATTACCCGGTTTAACCTTCGCTTCGGACGAGTGCCGAAGGCTGTAGTCATCAGTTGGTTTTCTTTTTTAGAATAATTGCCAAGAATGTCGTTGCACATAACTTCAATTGTGTCTAACCATTCTTAATAAGGTACTTTCAAATGTTTCTTGAATTTATAATAGTAGGGCAGCCGAACAAGTTCCCCCTTTTTCTTTTCTCCCTTGAGCTTCGGCATGTCCCACTCTTTCAAAGTTGGGAACACTCTAAAAGCCAAGAATTCTTGCACCAGATCCCTAGTGCCAATATGCTCCGCAATAACTCGAAATTCGCCCAGTGCAATTTGGCTTGGACTCTTCGGTGTCATGTTGCACTAGGGCCTGGTTTCTCCGAACATTAATTCCAGTGGACTTTGGACCAGCTTCTTCTTTTCTTCATCAACTTTGAAGTAAAACCATTCGGTCTTCCAGCCAGCTGGCCACTTGGTACGATAGCTGATAACTGGAAACTTTGTATTTTTGCGATAAGCAAAATTGTAGCAGCCGAAGTTTTCATGCAGCCCATCTTCTCTGGCTTTTGTTTGATAATGAAGCTCATGTACTCGGCAGAAGCCTTCGGCAAATAGTTCTACCCCCTGGCTTCGGAGGGCCCAGATGTAGACACTAAGCCTAACGATGGCGTTAGGAGTTAGTTGATGAAGATAAATCCCAAACTTCTTCAAAACATCAGCAATCATCCCATTCAAAGGAAATCTTAATCCTGCTTTAAAGAAGCTTTTGAACACTACCACCTCATCCTTTTCCGTCTTCGGAGTAATTTCCTCTCCGCCAAAACGAACCAGCTCCTTTTTTGCTTCACTGAAATAGCTCAGCTTCATCAGCTTAGACATATCACCTTCGGTAACGGTGGATTTCCCAAACTCCAAGTGGCTGGGTTTAGATGGCACGACATTGTAATCATCTTCAGATTCAATTTCCTCAGCATCAACCTGTTCAGCTTCAGCGGCAGGTGCATCCTCCGATACTACCAGCCCTGACTTTTGCATCACTTCAGAGATTGGAGCGGTTTCGGCACCTTCGGCTTCCTCTCCGTCGCGAGTAACCCTAGCTGTTGAGCGTACCCTAGCCATCTGATGATTGAATTTCTTGTTTTTTGATGAAGTTGAATTTTTTTTAACTTTGTCGAAGCTCTTTCTTGGTACGAAGCTTGAGCAAAATGAATAGCTTCGGTTGACGATGCAGTAAGCAAGCTTCGGCTATGGTCAAATTTTTGACAGCAAAATAGTGCAATAGCAATGAATGATGTGGTAACTTCACACCTACCCGTCTGTTTATGTAGTGCCACAGGTGGGAAGGTAAATCGTCAAGTCTTCCGCACCGGACAAACAGCCGCCCGCACCCACTGAACGGTGGGCCACAGAGCTCGAGAAGGTGAATCGCCAGGACGCGCGTAACTGCTGCATGGCAGGGCCACCTCGCGCTCGGATTATTATAATCGTTTCTCGGCAACGAGCTCAGGGAAGGTGTTTTTCGGATCTTCGGCATCTCGAAGCCTAAGAGACTTTTTCACGGATCAAGCTCGTTACGAAAAACGATCTAGCACCGCGAAGGGGCTACTGTTGGGGGTGAAAGTCGCCTAGAGGGGGGGGGGTGAATAGGGCGAATCTGAAATTTATAAACTTAAGCACAACTACAAGTCGGGTTAGCGTTAGAAATATAAACGAGTCCGAGAGAGAGGGTGAAAAACAAATCGCGGGCAAATAAAGAGTGAGACACGATGATTTGTTTTACCGAGGTTCGGTTCTTGCAAACTGAAAGGGAATTAGGCTTACACCAAAGTTCCTCTTCTATGTGATAATGAGAGTGCAATACTCATGGCGGATAATCCCGTTGAGCATAGCCGCACTAAACACATAGCCATTCGGTATCATTTTCTAAGGGATCACCAACAAAAGGGAGATATCAAGATTGCATATATTAACACTAAAGATCAATTAGCAGATATCTTTACCAAGCCACTCGATGAACAAACTTTTAACAAACTTAGGCATGAGCTAAATATTCTTGATTCTAGGAACTTCTTTTGTTGATTTGCACTCATCGCTCATTCATATACCTTTGATCATATCTCTTTCATGTGCTATGACTAATGTGTTTTCAAGTGAATTTCAAAACAAGTCATAGGTGTATTGAAAGGGAATTGGAGTCTTCGGCGAAGACAAAGGCTTCCACTTCGCTCCATAACTCATCCTTCGCCGTCGCTCCGAGCCATTTCTCCAACGTTGGTATAATCTTCACTCGTATTTTATTGGCTAAGTGTGAACCTTTGGCACCTGTAAAACTTATAGACTACAACAAACTAGTTAGTCCAATTATTTGTGTTGGGCAATTCAACCACCAAAATCTTTTAGGGAATAGGTGTAAGCCTAATTCCCTTTCAATCTCCCCCTTTTTCGTGATTGATGCCAACATAAACCAAAGCAAATATAGAAGTGCATAATTGAACTAGCTTGCATAATGTAAGTGCAAAGGTTACTTAGAATTGAGCCAATATAACTACTTATAAGATACGCATGGATTGTTTCTTTAATTTTAACATTTTGGACCACGCTTGCACCATATGTTTTGTTTTTGCAAATTCTTTTGTAAATCCTTTTCAAAGTCCTTTTGCAAATGGTCAAAGGTAAATGAGTAGAATTTTGCGAAGCATTTTCAAGATTTGAAATTTTCTCCCCCTGTTTCAAATGCTTTTCCTTTGACTAAACAAAACTCCCCCTTGATAAATTCCTCCTCTTAGTGTTCAAGAGGGTTTTAAGATACTGATTTTGAAAATATTACTCTCTCCCCCTTTTGAACATAATGAGATACCAATTTGAAAAATCATACCAATTGAAAAACTCTTTTAAAATTAGGTGGTGGTGTGGTCCTTTTGCTTTGGGCTAATACTTTCTCCCCCTTTGGCATGAATCGCCAAAAACGGATACTTGAGTGAAATATAAGCCCTTTTAACTACTTTCTCCCCTTTGGCAAATAAAATACGAGTGAAGATTATACCAACGTTGGAGAAATGGCTCGGAGCGACGGCGAAGGATGAGTTATGGAGCGAAGTGGAAGCCTTTGTCTTCGCCGAAGACTCCAATTCTCTTTCAATACACCTATGATTTGTTTTGAAATTCACTTGAAAACACATTAGTCATAGCACATGAAAGAGATATGATCAAAGGTATATGAATGAGCGATGAGTGCAAATCAACAAAAGAAGTTCCTAGAATCAAGAATATTTAGCTCATGCCTAAGTTTGTTAAAAGTTTGTTCATCGAGTGGCTTGGTAAAGATATCTGCTAATTGATCTTTAGTATTAATATATGCAATCTCGATATCTCCCTTTTGTTGGTGATCACTTAGAAAATGATACCGAATGGCTATGTGTTTAGTGCGGCTATGCTCAACGGGATTATCCGCCATGCGGATTGCACTCTCATTATCACATAGAAGAGGAACTTTGGTGTAAGCCTAATTCCCTTTCAGTTTGCAAGAACCGAACCTCGGTAAAACAAATCATCGTGTCTCACTCTTTATTTTCCCGCGATTTGTTTTTCACCCTCTCTCTCGGACTCGTTTATATTTCTAACGCTAACCCGGCTTGTAGTTGTGCTTAAGTTTATAAATTTCAGATTCGCCCTATTCACCCCCCCTCTAGGCGACTTTCACCCCCAACAGTAGCCCCTTTGTGGTGCTAGATCATTTTTCGTAACGAGCTTGATCCGTGAAAAAGTCTCTTAGGCTTCGGGATGCCGAAGATCCGAAAAACACCTTCCCTGAGCTCGTTGCCGAGAAACGATTAAAATAATCCGAGCGCGAGGTGCCCCCGCCATGCAGCAGTTACGCGCGTCCGGGCGATTCACCTTCTCGAGCTCTGTGGCCCACCGTTCAGTGGGTGCGGGCGGCTGTTTGTCCGGTGCGGAAGACTTGACGATTTACCTTCCCACCTGCGGCACTACATAAACAGACGGGTAGGTGTGAAGTTACCACATCATTCATTGCTATTGCACTGTTTTGCTGTCAAAAATTTGACCATAGCCGAAGCTTGCTTACTGCATCGTCAACCGAATCTATTCATTTTGCTCAAGCTTCGTAACAAGAAAGAGCTTCGACAAAGTTAAAAAAATTCAACTTCATCAAAAAACAAGAAATTCAATCATCAGATGACTAGGGTACGCTCAACAGCTAGGGTTACTCGCGACGGAGAGGAAGCCGAAGGTGCCGAAACCGCTCCAATCTCTGAAGTGATGCAACAGTCAGGGCTGGTAGTATCGGAGGATGCACCTGCCGCTGAAGCTGAACAGGTTGATGCTGAGGAAATTGAATCTGAAGATGATTACAACGCCGTAATTTTCAGAGGCGCTTCGCTATAATTTTCAGAGGCGCTTCGCTATAATTCACCGGACATGTCCGGTGCACACCGGACAGTGTCCGGTGCTCCAGGGGAGAGCGGCTATGAACTCGCCAGCTTCGGGAATCCGCTCCGCTATAATTCACCGGACATGTCCGGTGCACACCGGACTGTCCGGTGAGCCAGCGGAGCAACGGCTACTTCGCGCCAACGGTCAACTGCAACGCATTAAATGCGCACCAACGCGCGCAGAGGAGCAGAGCACGCGCGGGTGGCACACCGGACAGTCTACAGGACTTGTCCGGTGCACCACCGGACAGCCAGGCGGGCGCACACGTCAGAGCTCCAACGGTCGGAACCCAATGGCCTGGTGACGTGGCTGGCGCATCGGACAGTGTCCGGTGGCGCACCGAACTGTCTAGTGCGTCATGCGACAGCAGCCTCCACCAAACGGCTAGTTTGGTGTTAGGGTTATAAATACCCCCAACCACCCCACATTCAATACATCCAAGTTTTCCACCTTCCAACTACTTACAAGAGCTCTAGCATTCAATTCTAGACACACTCAAGTGATAAAATCCTCTCCCAATTCCGCACAAAGCCTTAGTGACTAGTGAGAGAGATTTGTTGTGTTCTTTTGAGCTCTTGCGCTTGGATTGCTTCTTTTCTTTCTCATTCTTACTTGAGATCAAACTCACTTGTAATTGAGGCAAGAGACACCAATTGTGTGGTGGTCCTTGCAGGAACTTTGTGTTCCAAGTGATTGAGAAGAAAAGCTCACTCGGTCCAAGGGACCGTTTGAGAGAGGGAAAGGGTTGAAAGAGACCCGGTCTTTGTGACCACCTCAACGGGGAGTAGGTTTGCAAGAACCGAACCTCGGTAAAACAAATCCGCGTGTCACACTCTTTATTCGCTTGCGATTTGTTTTGCACCTTCTCTCTCGGACTCGATTATATTTCTAACGCTAACCCGGCTTGTAGTTGTGATTAATTTTGTAAATTTCAGTTTCGCCCTATTCACCCCCCTCTAGGCGACTTTCAATTGGTATCAGAGCCGGTGCTTCATTAAGAGCCTAACCGCTCGAAGTGATGTCGGGAGAACACACCAAGAAGGAGATGGAGACCGGCGAAAAGCACACTACAAGCCACGGGAAGGCTTCATCGGAAGAGTCCCGCAAAAAGGGGAAAGGGAAGGAGAAGAAAGTCTCTTCCCACAAGTCGCATCGGAGTGGCGACAAGAAAAAGAAGATGAGGAAGGTGGTCTACTACGAGACTGATACTTCATCACCTTCCACCTCCGGCTCCGACGCGCCCTCCGTAACTTCTAAGCGCCATGAGCGCAAGAAGTTTAGTAAGATCCCCCTACGCTACCCTCGGATTCCTAAACATACACCTTTACTTTCCGTCCCATTAGGCAAACCACGAACCTTTGATGGTGAAGATTATGCTAGGTGGAGTGATTTAATGCGGTTTCACCTAACCTCACTCCACAAAAGTATATGGGATGTTGTTGAGTTTGGTGTACAGGTACCATCCGTAGGGGATGAGGATTACGATGAGGACGAGGTTGCCCAAATCGAGCACTTCAACTCCCAAGCCACAGCCATACTCCTCGCCTCTCTAAGTAGAGAGGAGTACAATAAGGTGCAAGGATTAAAGAGCGCCAAGGAAGTTTGAGACGTGCTCAAGACCGCACACGAGGGAGATGAGCTAACCAAGATCACCAAGCGGGAAACAATCGAGGGGAAGCTCGGTCGCTTCCGGCTTCACAAAGGGGAAGAGCCACAAGACATGTACAACCGGCTCAAAACCTTGGTGAACCAAGTGCGCAACCTCGGGAGCAAAAAGTGGGATGACCACGAGATGGTTAAGGTTATTCTTAGATCACTTATTTTCCTTAACCCTACTCAAGTTCAATTAATTCGTGGTAATCCTAGATATACACTAATCACTCCCGAGGAAGTAATCGGGAATTTTGTGAGCTTTGAGTATATGATCAAGGGCTCAAAGAAATCAACGAGCTAGATGATCCCTCCACGTCCGAAGCACAGCCGGTCGCATTCAAGGCGACGGAGGAGAAGAAGGAGGAGTCTACACCAAGTAGACAACCAATCGACGCCTCAAAGATCGACAACGAGGAAATGGCGCTCGTCATCAAGAGCTTCCGTCAAATCCTCAAGCAAAGGAGGGGGAAAGATTACAAGCCCAGTTCCAAGAAGGTTTGCTACAAGTGTGGTAAGCTCGGTCACTTTATAGCAAAATGTACTATTTCTAGTGACAGTGACAGGGGCGACGACAAGAAGGGGAGAAGAAAGGAGAAGAAAAAATACTACAAGAAGAAGGGTGGTGACGCCCATGTTTGTCGCGAGTGGGACTCCGACGAAAGCTCTAGCGACTCCTCCGACGACGAGGACGCCGCCAACATCGCCGTCACCAAGGGACTTCTCTTCCCCAACGTCGGCCACAAGTGCCTCATGGCAAATGATGGCAAAAAGAAGAAGGTTAAATCCAAATCCTCCACTATATATGAGTCTTCTAGCGATGATAATGCTAGTGATGAGGAAGATAATTTGCGTACACTTTTTGCCAACCTAAACATACAACAAAAGAAAAAATTAAATGAATTGATTAGTGCTATACATGAGAAGGATGATCTCTTGGACTCCCAAGAGGACTTCCTTATTAAAGAAAACAAAAAACATGTTAAGGTAAAAAATGCTTATGCTCTAGAAGTAGAAAAATGCGAAAAATTATCTAGTGAGCTAAGCACTTGCCATGAGACTATTGACAACCTTAGAAATAAAAATGCTAATTTGTTAGCTAAGGTTGATTCAAATGTTTGTAATATTTCAATTCCCAATCCTAGAAATGATAATGATGATTTGTTTGCTAAGATTGAAGAATTGAACATTTCTCTTGCTTGCCTTAGGATTGAGAATGAAAAATTACTTGCTAAGGCAAATGAACTAGATGTTTGCAATGTTACAATTTCCGATCTTAGAGATAAAAATGATATATTGCGTGCTAAGATTGTTGAACTTAATTATTGCAAACCCTCTACATCTACCATTGAGCACACTACTATTTGCACTAGATGTAGAGATGTTAACATTGATGTTGTTCATGATCACATGGCTTTAATTAAACAACAAAATGATGATATAGCAAAGTTAGATGCTAAAATTGCCGAGCATGACTTAGAAAACGAAAAGTTTAAATTTGCTAGAAGCATGCTCTATAGAGGGAGACGCCCTGGCATTAAGGATGGCATTGGCTTCCAACAGGGAGGCAATGTCAAGCTTAATGCCCCTCCTAAGAAATTGCCTAATTTTGTTAAGGGCAAGGCTCCCATGCCTCAGGATAACGAGGGTTACATTTTGTACCCTGCCAGTTATCCTGAAAGCAAAATTAGGAGACTTCCTTCTAGGAAGTCTCACTCTGGCCCTAACCATGCTGTTATGTATAAGGGTGAGACATCTAGTTCTAAGCAACCAACCCGTGCTAAGTTGCCTAAGAAGAAAACTCCTAGGGCATCAAATGATCATGACATTTCATTTAAAACTTTTGATGCATCATATGTGTTCACTAACAAATCCGGCAAGGTAGTTGCCAAATATGTTGGGGGCAAGCACAAGGGGTCAAAGACTTGTGTTTGGGTACCCAAAGTTCTTGTGTCTAATGCCAAAGGACCCAAAACCATTTGGGTACCTAAAGTCAAGAACTAAACTTGTTTTGTAGGTTTATGCATCCGGGGGGTCAAGTTGGATTGTCGACAGCGGATGCACAAACCACATGACAGGGGAGAAGAAGATGTTCTCCTCCTACGAGAAAAACCAAGATCCCTAAAGAGCGATCACATTCGGGGATGGAAATCAAGGTTTGGTCAAAGGATTGGGTAAAATTGCTATATCACCTGACCATTCTATTTCCAATGTTTTTCTTGTAGATTCATTAGATTACAATTTGCTTTACGTTTCTCAATTATGTCAAATGGGCTACAACTGTCTTTTTACTGATGTAGGTGTCACTGTTTTTAGAAGAAGTGATGATTCAATAGCATTTAAGGGAGTGTTAGAGGGTCAGCTATACTTGGTAGATTTTGATAGAGCTGAACTCGACACTTGCTTAATTGCTAAGACTAACATGGGTTGGCTCTAGCACCGCCGACTAGCCCATGTTGGGATGAAGAATCTTCATAAGCTTCTAAAGGGAGAGCACATTTTAGGATTAGCAAATGTTCATTTTGAGAAAGACATGGTTTGTAGCGCATGCCAAGCAGAGAAGCAAGTTGGTGCTCATCATCCACACAAGAACATCATGACGACTGACAGGCCACTGGAACTCCTACACATGGATCTATTCGGCCCGATTGCTTACATAAGCATCGGTGGGAGTAAGTACTGTCTAGTTATTGTGGATGATTATTCTCGCTTCACTTGGGTATTCTTTTTACAGGAAAAATCTCATACCCAAGAGACATTGAAGGGATTCTTGAGACGGGCTCAAAATGACTTCGGCTTAAGGATCAAAAAGATTAGAAGCGACAACGGGACGGAGTTCAAGAATTCTCAAATTTAAGGCTTCCTTGAGGAGGGTATCAAGCATGAGTTCTCTTCTCCCTACACGCCACAACAAAATGGTGTAGTGGAGAGGAAGAATAGAACTCTACTGGACATGGCAAGAACCATGCTTGATGAGTACAAAACTTCGGATCGGTTTTGGGCCGAGGCGGTCAACACCACTTGCTACGCCATCAACCGGTTATATCTACACCGAATCCTCAAGAAGACATCATATGAACTCCTAACCGGTAAAAAGCCCAATATTTCATATTTTAGAGTCTTTGGTAGCAAATGCTTTATACTTGTTAAAAGAGGTAGAAAATCTAAATTTGCTCCTAAAACTGTAGAAGGCTTTTTACTAGGATATGATTCAAATACAAGGGCATATAGAGTCTTTAACAAGTCCTCTGGACAAGTTGAAGTTTCTTGTGACGTTGTGTTTGATGAGACTAACGGCTCTCAAGTAGAGCAAGTTGATCTTGATGAGATAGGTGATGAAGAGGCTTCGTGCATCGCGCTAAGGAACATGTCCATTGGGGATGTGTGTCCTAAGGAATCCGAAGAGCCTCTAAATGCTCAAGATCAACCATCCTCCTCCACGCAAGCATCTCCACCAACTCAAAATGAGGATGAGGCTCAAGTTGATGAAGTAGAAGATCAAAGAGATGATCCACCTCAAGGCGACGACAATGATCAAGGGGGAGATGCAAATGATCAAGACAAGGAGGATGATGAACCAAGGCCGCCACACCCAAGAGTCCACCAAGCAATCCAACGAGATCACCCCGTCGACACTATCCTCGGCGACATTCATAAGGGGGTAACCACTAGATCTCGTGTTGCACATTTTTGTGAGCATTACTCTTTTGTTTCCTCTATTGAGCCACACAGGATAGAGGAAGCACTCCAAGACTCGGATTGGGTGGTGGCAATGCAAGAGGAGCTCAACAATTTCACTAGGAATGAGGTATGTCATTTAGTTCCACGTCCTAATCAAAATGTTGTAGGAACCAAATGGGTTTTCCGCAACAAGCAAGACGAGCATGGTGTGGTGACAAGGAACAAAGCCCGACTTGTGGCCAAAGGATACTCCCAAGTCGAAGGTTTGGATTTCGGTGAAACCTATGCACCCGTAGCTAGGCTTGAGTCAATTCGTATATTATTGGCCTATGCTACTTACCATGGCTTCAAGCTTTATCAAATGGACGTGAAGAGTGCCTTCCTCAATGGACCAATCAAGGAAGAGGTCTATGTTGAGCAACCTCCCGGCTTTGAAGATAGTGAGTATACTAACCATGTTTATAAACTCTCTAAGGCGCTTTATGGGCTCAAGCAAGCCCCAAGAGCATGGTATGAATGCCTTAGAGATTTCCTTATCACTAATGGCTTCAAAGTCGGAAAGGCTGATCCTACTTTATTCACTAAAACTCTTGACAATGATTTGTTTGTATGCCAAATTTATGTTGATAATATTATATTTGGGTCTACTAACGAATCTACATGTGAAGAATTTAGTAGGATCATGACACAAAAATTCGAGATGTCTATGATGGGGGAGTTGAAGTACTTCTTGGGATTTCAAGTGAAGCAACTCCAAGAGGGCACCTTCCTAAGCCAAACGAAGTATACTCAAGATATTCTAAACAAGTTTGGGATGAAGGATGCCAAACCCATCAAGACACCCATGGGAACCAATGAGCATCTCGACCTCGACACGGAAGGTAAATCCGTCGATCAAAAGGTATACCGGTCGATGATAGGTTCCTTACTCTATTTATGTGCATCTCGACCGGACATTATGCTTTCCGTATGCATGTGTGCAAGATTCCAAGCCGACCCTAAGGAAGCTCACCTTACGGTCGTAAAACGAATCTTGAGATATTTAGTTTATACTCCTAAGTTTGGGCTTTGGTATCCTAGGGGATCCACAATTGATTTAATAGGTTATTCCGATGCCGATTGGGCGGGGTGTAAAATTAATAGAAAGAGCACATCGGGGACTTGCCAGTTCTTGGGAAGATCCTTGGTGTCTTGGGCTTCAAAGAAGCAAAATTCCGTAGCTCTTTTTACCGCCGAAGCCGAGTACATTGTCGCAGGCCATTGTTGCGCGCAACTACTTTGGATGAGGCAAAGCCTTAGGGACTACGGTTACAAATTAACCAAAGTTCCTCTTCTATGTGATAATGAGAGTGCAATCCGCATGGCGGATAATCCCGTTGAGCATAGCCGCACTAAACACATAGCCATTCGGTATCATTTTCTAAGGGATCACCAACAAAAGGGAGATATCGAGATTGCATATATTAACACTAAAGATCAATTAGCAGATATCTTTACCAAGCCACTCGATGAACAAACTTTTAACAAACTTAGGCATGAGCTAAATATTCTTGATTCTAGGAACTTCTTTTGTTGATTTGCACTCATCGCTCATTCATATACCTTTGATCATATCTCTTTCATGTGCTATGACTAATGTGTTTTCAAGTGAATTTCAAAACAAGTCATAGGTGTATTGAAAGGAAATTGGAGTCTTCGGCGAAGACAAAGGCTTCCACTTCGCTCCATAACTCATCCTTCGCCGTCGCTCCGAGCCATTTCTCCAACGTTGGTAGAATCTCCACTCGTATTTTATTTGCCAAAGGGGAGAAAGTAGTTAAAAGGGCTTATATTTCACTCAAGTATCCGTTTTTGGCGATTCATGCCAAAGGGGGAGAAAGTATTAGCCCAAAGCAAAAGGACCGCACCACCACCTAATTTTAAAAGAGTTTTTCAATTGGTATGATTTTTCAAATTGGTATCTCATTATGTTCAAAAGGGGGAGAGAGTAATATTTTCAAAATCAGTATCTTAAAACCCTCTTGAACACTAAGAGGAGGAATTTATCAAGGGGGAGTTTTGTTTAGTCAAAGGAAAAGCATTTGAAACAGGGGGAGAAAATTTCAAATCTTGAAAATGCTTCGCAAAATTCTACTCATTTACCTTTGACCATTTGCAAAAGGACTTTGAAAAGGATTTACGAAAGAATTTGCAAAAACAAAACATGTGGTGCAAGCGTGGTCCAAAATGTTAAAATTAAAGAAACAATCCATGTGTATCTTATAAGTAGTTATATTGGCTCAATTCTAAGTAACCTTTGCACTTACATTATTGTCGGGGACCATAATTAGGGGTACCCTCAAGACGCCTAATTCTCAGCTGGTAACCCCCATCAGCATAAAGCTGCAAAGGCCTGATGGGTACGATTAAGTCAGGGATCAGTCCACACGAGTGACCCGATCACGCTTCACCCGAGCCTAGCCTCGGCCAAGGGCAGCCGACCTCGAGAGACTTCCGTCTCGCCCGAGGCCCCCTTTTTATGGCGGACACATCACCGGCTCGCCCGAGGCCTT
Source organism: Zea mays (assembly GCF_902167145.1). Classification (NCBI taxonomy): domain Eukaryota; kingdom Viridiplantae; phylum Streptophyta; class Magnoliopsida; order Poales; family Poaceae; genus Zea; species Zea mays. The sequence goes on along the minus strand of NC_050098.1, from coordinate 2,533,737 downwards.
GGCTTCGCTCAGAAGCAACCTTGACTAAATCGCCACACCGACTGACCAAATTGCAGGGGCATTTAACGCAAAGGTGGCCTGACACCTTTATCCTGACACGCGCCCCCGGCAGAGTCGAAGTGACCGCCGTCACTCCACCGCTCCACTAACCAGTCTGACAGAGGGACAGCGCCGCCTGCGCCACTCCGACTGCAGCGCCACTCGACAGAGTGAGTCTGACCGGCAGTCAGGTCTTGACAAAGGCGCCACGGCGAACTCCGCTCCGCCCGACCCCAGGGCTCGGACTCGGGCTAAGACCCGGAAGACGGCGAACTCCGCTCCGCCCGACCCCAGGGCTCGGACTCGGGCTAAGACCCGGAAGACGGCGAACTCCGCTCCGCCCGACCCCAGGGCTCGGACTCGGGCTAAGACCCGGAAGACGGCGAACTCCGCTCCGCCCGACCCCAGGGCTCGGACTCGGGCTAAGACCCGGAAGACGGCGAACTACCGCTCCGCCCGACCCCAGGGCTCGGACTCGGGCTAAGACCCGGAAGACGACGAAACTCCGCCTCGCCCGACCCCAGGGCTCGGACTTCGCCTTGGCCTCGGCCGTACGACTTCCGCCTCGCCCGACCCCATGGCTCGGGCTCGGCCACGGCAACAGAAGACGGACTCGACCTCGGCTTCGGAGGAACCCCCACGTCGCCCTGCCTAGGGCACAGACCGCCACGTCAACAGGAAGCGCCATCATCATCCTACCCCGAATCGACTCGGGTCACGGAGAACAAGACCGGCGTCCCATCCGGCCAGCTCCGCCGGAGGGGCAATGATGGCGCTCCACAAGCTCTATGACGACGGCGGCCCCCAGCTCTCTTACGGAAGCAGAACGACGTCAGCAGGGACTCGACCGCTCCAACAGCTGTCCCTCCTCCAGGCTCCGCCGCACCTCCGACAGCCACGACATCACGCCAGCAGGGTGCCCAGATCTCTCCGGCTGCCACATTGGCATGTACCTAGGGCGCTAGCTCTCCCTCCGCTAGACACGTAGCACTCTGCTACACCCCCCATTGTACACCTGGATCCTCTCCTTACGACTATAAAAGGAAGGACCAGGGCCTTCTCAGAGAAGGTTGGCCGCGCGGGACCGAGGACGGGACAGGCGCTCTCTTGGGGCCGCTCGCTTCCCTCACCCGCGTGGACGCTTGTAACCCCCCTACTGCAAGCGCACCCGACCTGGGCGCGGGACGAACACGAAGGCCGCGGGACTTCCACCTCTCTCACGCTCGACTCCGGCCACCTCGCCTCTCCCCCCTTCGCGCTCGCCCACGCGCTCGACCCATCTGGGCTGGGGCACGCAGCACACTCACTCGTCGGCTTAGGGACCCCCTGTCTCGAAACGCCGACAGTTGGCACGCCAGGTAGGGGCCTGCTACGTGCTGACGAACAGCTCCCCGTCAAGCTCCAGATGGGCAGTCTCCAGCAACCTCTCCGCCCCGGGACGATGCTTCGTTTTGGGACTCTTGAGTTCATGTCCTTCGACGGCAGCTACGACATGATACTTCTTCCACCGCCGCGCGACTACGACAATGGCGGCCGACAACCCGCCCACCGGCGGCGGAATCGACGACGTCTTCCCCGCGTGGTGGAAGGGCAACATTCGGGCTCGCTCCGTTCTCTCCCCCGCCAACGGGGGAGGAGACGGGGCCGTCAAGGCCAGGTGGGAGGCCGCGCTTCGTCGGCCGTCGAGCGAATCGACGCCCCCGACACCCCGACGGAAGGCACGCCGAACGTCGACCTCGCGTTCAAGACGGAGGCAAGCGCCGTCCCCCCGCGGCACGCTGACCCCGAGCGAGAAGACGGCGCCGGCGCGCTCGCGGAAAGCCTGCAGGACGTCGCCCTCGGACCAGAGATGATGGTGCAACCAGTCCCCGATGTGACTACGTCGCTCCTCGCCGACAAAAAGGTAACGACTAACTCCCATCTTGCGTCATTTCGACTCGGCCTCAACCCGCCAAACGACCTCGTTTTGGCGGGCGCTCTCATTGAGGCGAGTGCAACCCCACTGAGGTTCCGTATGCGGTCGCCTTGGGACCAACTGACGGACGTCTCGACCTACGGGCCCTCTGGGTCCGAGGAAGATGACGATCCCAGCATCGGTTGGGATTTCTCCGGACTTGGCAACCCCAGTGCCGTGCAGGACTTCATGACCGCATGCGACTACTGCCTATCCGACTGTTCCGATGGAAGCCGCAGCCTTGGCAACGAGAGCTGCGGCCCAAGCCGCGAATGTTTCCACATCGAGCTAGGGGATCCCTCCGAAGGCAACCATCTTGGCATGCCGGAGGACGGTGATCTCCCTAGGCCGGTGCCTCGCGCCGACATCCCACGGGAGCTAGCTGTGGTCCCCGCTCCGGCGGGGGGTTACGACCCACAACTCGAGCAAGTCCGCGAGGCGCATGCCAGGCTCAACGAGGGAACAGGAGCGCTTGAGCCGATCCGTCGGGACGTCGGACAGGCGTGGGTGGGCCAACCCCTGGCCGGAGAAATACGTCACCTGCCCCAAGGTCTCCAGCACCGCGTCGCCAACGAGGTCAGGATCAGGCCGCCGCCCGCATCCAGCGGGGTCGGTCAGAACCTGGCAACCGCAGCAATGCTCATCCGCGCGATGCCGGAGCCGTCAACCACCGAGGGTCGGCGAATCCAGGGAGAACTCAAGAATCTCCTGGAAGGCGCTGCGGCCCGGCGGGCCGAGAGCACTGCCTCCCGAAGGCAAGGTTATCCCTCGGAACCTCATGCCGCGACTTCCCGATTCATGCGGGAAGCCTCGGTCTACACCGGGCGCACGCGCAACACCGCGCCTGCGGCCCCGGGCCACCTCGGCAACGAGCACCATCGACGCGACCGTCGGGCTCACCTCGACGAAAGGGTGCGCCGAGGCTACCACCCCAGGCGTGGGGGGCGCTACGACAGCGGGGAGGATCGGAGTCCCTCGCCCGAACCACCCGGTCCGCAGGCCTTCAGTCGGGCCATCCGACGGGCGCCATTCCCGACCCGGTTCCGACCCCCGACTACTATCACAAAGTACTCGGGGGAAACGAGGCCGGAACTGTGGCTCGCGGACTACCGCCTTGCCTGCCAACTGGGTGGAACGGACGACGACAACCTCATCATCCGTAACCTCCCCCTGTTCCTCTCCGACACTGCTCGCGCCTGGTTGGAGCACCTGCCTCCGGGGCAGATCTCCAACTGGGACGACTTGGTCCAAGCCTTCGCTGGCAATTTCCAGGGCACATACGTGCGCCCCGGGAATTCCTGGGACCTTCGAAGCTGCCGGCAACAGCCGGGGGAGTCGCTCCGGGACTACATCCGGCGATTCTCGAAGCAGCGCACCGAGCTGCCCAACATCACCGACTCGGATGTCATCGGCGCATTCCTCGCCGGCACCACTTGCCGCGACCTGGTGAGCAAGCTGGGTCGCAAAACCCCCACCAGGGCGAGCGAGCTGATGGACGTCGCCACCAAGTTCGCCTCTGGCCAGGAGGCGGTCGAGGCTATCTTCCGAAAAGACAAGCAGCCCCAGGGCCGCCCATCGGAAGAGGCTCCCGAGGCGTCTGCTCCGCGCGGCGCCAAGAAGAAAGGCAAGAAGAAGTCGCAATCGAAACGCGACACCGCTGACGCGGACCTTGTCGCCGCCACCGAGTATAAGAACCCTCGGAAGCCCCCCGGAGGTGCGAACCTCTTCTACAAGATGCTCAAGGAGCCGTGCCCCTACCATCAGGGGCCCGTCAAGCACACCCTCGAGGAGTGCGTTATGCTTCGGCGTCACTTCCACAGGGCCGGGCCACCCGCCGAGGGTGGCAGGGCCCGCGACGACGACAAGAACGAAGATCACCCAGCAGGAGAATTCCCCGAGGTCCGCGACTGCTTCATGATCTATGGAGGGCATGCGGCGAATACCTCGGCTCGGCACCGCAAGCAAGAGCGCCGGGAGGTCTGCTCGGTAAAGGTGGCGGCGCTAGTCTACCTAGACTGGTCCGACAAGCCCATCACTTTCGACCAGGCCGACCACCCCGATCATGTGCCGAGCCCGGGGAAATACCCGCTCGTCGTCGACCCCGTTGTCGGCGATGTCAGGCTCACCAAGGTCCTGATGGATGGGGGCAGCTGCCTCAACATCATCTACGCCGAGACCCTCAAGCTCCTGCGCGTCGATTTGTCCTCCGTCCGAGCAGGCGCTGCGCCCTTCCACGGGATCATCCCTGGGAAGCGCGTCCAGCCCCTCGGGCGACTCGACCTCCCCGTCTGCTTCGGGACACCCTCCAACTTCCGAAGGGAGACCCTGACGTTCGAGGTGGTCGGGTTCCGAGGAACCTACCACGCCGTGCTAGGGAGGCCATGCTACGCGAAGTTCATGGCCGTCCCCAACTACACCTACCTGAAGCTCAAGATGTCGGGCCCCAACGGGGTCATCACCGTCGGCCCCACGTACAAACACGCGTTCGAATGCGACGTGGAGTGCGTGGAGTACGCCGAGGCCCTCGTCGAGTCCGAGGCCCTCATCGCCGACCTGGAGAACCTCTCCAAGGAGGTGCCAGACGTGAAGCGCCACGCCGGTAACTTCGAGCCAGCGGAGACGGTCAAGGCCGTCCCTCTCGACCCCAGTGGCGACACCACCAAGCAGGTCCGGATTGGTTCCGGGCTCGACCCCAAATAAGAAGCAGTGCTCGTCGACTTTCTCCGCGCAAACGCCGACGTCTTTGCGCGGAGTCCCTCGGACATGCCCGGCATACCGAGGGATGTCGCCAAACACTCGCTGGATATTCGGGCCGAGGCCCGATCCGTCAGGCAGCCTCTGCGCCTCGATCATCAAGGAAGGGTCGGCCTCGCCTTGGCGGAGCCCGACCCTCCCTCGGGGGCTAAAAGGGGGAACCCCTCTGCGTCAAGATCTTTTTAAATCAAAAAAGGGGCCTCTTGCGTCCTCCCAGCTACGTTCTCCCGGCTATGTCAGAAGCCGGGTCTCGAGGAGCGAACGCGGGTACATGAAAATGGCAAGGCCGATTGAGCCGAGGAACCCCCGTACCTCCGGGTTAGGGATACCTCACTCATCACCTGCCATGAAAAATGGCCCGACTCGAGAGGCCACCCTATTATTGACGAGCCAGGACGAACATGCAGATGGAAAGAAAGGAGAGTACGACTCCAGGCAAGAAAGACAAAAGTGTTCAGGCCTCAGCGGCCGTGGTGAGACGCACATTCAACAAGAAACTGTTCGAACGAGAATCAGGCGCCGCCTTGGGAAGGAGCCACGCCTTCAGCTCCACCCCCGCCATCGGTGGGGTCCATCTCGGCCTCCGGTGACGTCGCAGGAGGAAGGACCTCCGCCTCAAAGGTGGTCGCCAGCACCGCGCTCGGGCCGGCGGCGACCGCGTCAAGCCGCTGCACCTCCGCCAGAGCAGCATCGTCTTCGTCAGGAAGACAGTACCCCTCACTAACCCGCTCCAGGTCCACGACGTAGTGAGAAGCGAGCACGGCGAAGGCCCGCCTGACGCCGTGGTGTAGCGCTTCGCGGACTCTGCCGCGGGCGTGACCACCTAAGGCTCGAAGGCGGCTCTGAGGGGAGCTTCCTGAAGGGACGTCACCGGAGCCGAGGGCACGATAAAAGTCCGAGACGGCCTCGGACATGGCCGCGAGGTCCGCCTCCCTCTGCTCGGCGGCTCCGGCAAGCGCCTCAGCAAGCGCCTTGGCGGACTCGTCAAGGGCGGACTCAAGCTCTGCAAGTAGCCAGGAGAAATACCTCAAGCACAAGCAAGGGAAATGGACAAGAAAAAGAACTAGGGAGGACCAAGACGTACTTCCGGCTCGGGCACGGTGCTCCGAGGCCGCGACCTGGGTCGCAGCTAAGTCAGCCGCGAGGGTCTCGGCTCGGCTTTCGGCCTCGGCAGCCCGACCTTGAAGTCGGTTCCGTTCCTCGACGACCTGGACGAGCTCCGATCGCTGCTGTCGCGCCTCCGCACGCGCTGCTGCCGCCTCGGCTCTCAGGTCGGCGCATAGCAGCTGGAGGTCCGCCACCTTGGCATCCTGCTGAGAAAGGCGCGTGGTAGCCCCGGCGAGCGAAGACCTCAGGGATCGCAGCGAGCCCCAGACATCAACCTCACGGCGGATGAACGACGACTTGGCAGCGCTCCGGTCCGTCAGATCCTGGGAAAAGGAAACAGGGCGTCACAACGAGTATCTCACAAAAAGAAAAAAGGTATGCCCGAAACCGCTACCTGGAGGATTTTGGGGACGTCTCTGCAGAAAACCTCCAGCGACGACCGGAGCGACCCCACCGTCGCCTCTGCGCATTCGCGGAGCTCACCCCAGGACTGGTCCTCCTGCTCATCATCGAGAACGAAGACGGGGTCCGAGGCCTCGCGGGTCCGGAATCGGAGCAATGGGCGCCGGGCCTCGGGGCTCCGCCGCACAGCGATGAGGCTGTCACCCGGCTGGACGGATTGCGCGACCGCGCCCACCTCTTCTGGGGTCTTGGGCGCCGACGCATCAGTCATCCCGGCGCTGGCGGCGGCTGGACACCCTTCGACAGGGACCGCGGCAACCTCGGCGGAGGCAGGCGCCGGCATGACCGGCACGACAGACGAACTCAGAGCCGCGTGGGCGTCAGCTGCCTCCTCAACCACGATCGCCGCCTCGGCTGAAGAGCCGGCCTCGGGAGCCCGCTCCTCCGAGATTGGCGACGCCCGAGCCCCCGATGTCGGGGTACCCCGCGAAAGGGTCGGCTGAATGGCGCTGGCCACACAGTTCGGCGCCGTCTTGAGGGCCTTCCGGGGTGCCAGGTCAGTCTGACCGTGACTTCGCTTGCTGGATAAAAAAGGAAGGGGATCACAACCGAAACATACGAATGGGAGGCCAAGACGAAGACGTTCCGGGGTACTCACCCACTCCGGGCCACGATCCACCGCGCCTGGGGAGAGCCTTCTTGGATCCCGGCTCTCGAAACGGCCGCCGAGGTCCGCTTCGCCGGCGCTTGGGGCGCCTGGGAGGCAGATTCCCCGGGCACGGCCGCGACGACCTGAGGGTCACCCCCATGCGCCCCCAGCACAAGCGGCGGCCTCTGGGGAACAGACCCCTTGGCCTGGACCTCCGGAACTACTTCAGCTCCTCCGGCTGAGGGGTCAGCTGACCTCTCGGTTCGCCCCCGCGCCTCGGGTCGGGAGCCCGACGCCCCGACTTCGGGGGCTGACGGAGTCGGCTCGCTCGGGGGCTGGCTCAACGGCTCCTGGCCACACCCCAGGCCGAGGCTGAGGCCGAGACGGGCGGCCATGTCGTCATCATTATCATCATCATCGTCGTCATCGTCGTCGGGCGTCTCCGGCGACGGCTCCCTCGGGAGTCCGTCCCTCTCCTGCTGGCGGCGGCGCTTCTCCAAGGCGTCCCGAGCCCGCCTCCGCTCGCGGGCCCGGGCCTTCTCCGCGTCCTTCTTTTTCTTCTTCTCCTCCGCGGCGACCCGCCGCGCTGCACGGTCCACCGCGTCCTCCGGGACCCGTGGCAGGGAGGGTTTGTGACACCCCACATCCTAAAAGGAGGGGAGAAAGGAACCCGATCATAAGGGCCCGGAGCGACCAGATATACGAAGAAGGGAGGAGCAAACGCTCACTAAAGTCACGCACCCCTGGTCGGGGCGCATCCGAAGCTGGGAGTATGCGTGGGGGTCCGGCTTCCCCATCGCGGCCGACACCCGCCATTGGAGGGCGTCGAAGGGGAGAGGATCAGGGGACATTCGTGAGCCCTCCCAGTCAGCTTCTGGGGTCATCTCCCAGAGCGACAGCCGCCGCTCCGCCAATGGGAGCACCCTCCGACGGTGGATGGCGGCGATCACTCCCGCAGCGGTAAGTCCCCCCTCCCGCAGCTCCTTCAGGGCCTGGAGAAGGGGCTCGAGATTTTTCTGCCTCTCGTGCGGGGTCCCGTGGCGCCAGGCGTCGGTGGTAGCCGTAACTACTCGCTGGGAAAACGGTGGGAGCAACTCACCGTCATTCCGGAGGTAGAACCACCGGCGCTGCCACCCCTTGTTCGAAGACGCGAGAATGGCAGGAATGTACTGCAACGCCCGCGACTGCCTCAACAAGAGAATGCAGCCGCCGGCCCGCACCGCTGCACGGATCCTCCTCTCCCCCGTCGACAAGGCGAAAGGCTCGGCGAGAAAGAAGTAAGTCCACAAATCCCAATGAGGAGCGATCCCCAAGTACCCTTCGCATAACGCTACGAAAATAGCGGCCTGCGAGATGGAGTTGGGGGAGAGGTTGTGCAACTCCACCCCGTAGTGGAATAGGATGGCCCGCATAAAGCGGCCCGTCGGCGCACCAAATCCCCGCTCATGGAAGGAGACGAAGCTCACGACATACCCCGGCGGTGGGGACGGAGCGGCTCCACCCGCGGGAGGAATCCACTCTGGCCGCTGCTTGTCGGTGAGGGGGCGGAGCAAACCTTCGCCGACCAGCTCCTCCAGATCACTCGCCGTCACCGTGGAGAAGGGCCACGGATCGCGCGGGGGGATTATGGTCACTCGATCCGCCATCACCAAGATGGAGAAGATGGCGACGCGGGGGGCAAGGAGGGCGGTTTCTCTCTCCTCCGACTAAAGTTTCCCGGGTTGCGAAAACCTAAAGGGAAAGGAAGGGAGCGGAGCGAAGAACCGTCACCGGACCCCCTCTCGAGTATATGAAGGCCAGGGCGAAACCGTTTCCAGCACGCCGCCTGGACCGGACGCAGGATTCGAAAAGCGCGAAGCGGCACAGCCGTTCCTCGAAACGGCTCGCGCACGCGTAACGGCCGCCCCGCCAACCACTCGCCCCGTCGCATTAACTCCGCGGCGGGACACGCGGCGCCCCTGGCAGGAGGAGCGCGTGACGCTTCACCTTCGCCGTAATAACCGCGTCAGAAAAGGTACGCCACGTCGTCCGATTTCGTATCCTTTTCCGTTTTCCTCTTTCTCTATCTCTTGCAACAGGGACCGGGAAAGGGGGACACCCCGAAAGGGATCCTTCTCCGCGAAGGAACCGGGCTCCGAGCCCCCCATTACTGATCAGGGGTTCGAAGGCTGGCCCTCCGAAGGGTTCAACAGCCGCCTCAGATCACGTGGGCCCGACACCCACTACTGGTCAGGGGTTCGAAGGCCAGCCCCCCGAAGGGTTCCATGGCCGCCTCAGGCTACTCGGGCTCCGCGCCCATTACTGATCAGGGGTTCGAAGGCTGGCCCCCGAAGGGTTCACAGTCGCCTCAGACACCGAGCGAGGGATGACCAGGGGTACGTTCGATACATAACCGAGGCTCGGGCTGCGCTCCCGAGGTACCCTAGGACATTTCCGAGACCAGCGGGAACGATCTTGTAACGGAATCCCATCGGAGGGAGGCATCGAGCCCTCGGACCCCGTCGCCAGGGGACCGGGTCCGGCAAATCACCCGCAGGTACTTTTGGGCGTGCCTCTGGGCCCCTAGCCGACCCCCAACGAACGGGGCACGGACGTCCACTCGGATTACCCGCTTGCAGCTCACCGGAGACACCATGTTCGGTGCCCATCGAGGGTAACATGGCGCACTCCCCCCCTCCTCCTTGCGGAAAGGCGACGTAGGGGCGTATGTAAAAAGTCGAGTCTGTCCCTGATCGTCCTCTCGCCCTGTGCGGAGGCTCGGGGGCTGCTCTCGCAAAAACCGGCTCCGGCCAAATCGTTGACAGCGTCAACATACCAGCCCGAGAGCTTGGGCCCCGACCGTGCACCCGGGCTACGGCCAGTTCGCATGAGGGAACGACCAGGCCAGCCGAAGCGTTACGCGAGGTATTAAGACCTCGAAGGAGTGTAACCACTCCTCCGAGGCCTCGGGGGCTACACCCGGCGGGTGCGCTCGCGCGCACCCGCCGGAACGAAAGGCAACCGAGAAAGGCTGGTCCCCTTGCAAAAAAGTGCGACAAAAGCCTCCAAGCGAGTGCTAACACTCCCTTCGAGGCTCGGGGGCTACTGTCGGGGACCATAATTAGGGGTACCCTCAAGACGCCTAATTCTCAGCTGGTAACCCCCATCAGCATAAAGCTGCAAAGGCCTGATGGGTACGATTAAGTCAGGGATCAGTCCACACGAGTGACCCGATCACGCTTCACCCGAGCCTAGCCTCGGCCAAGGGCAGCCGACCTCGAGAGACTTCCGTCTCGCCCGAGGCCCCCTTTTTATGGCGGACACATCACCGGCTCGCCCGAGGCCTTGGCTTCGCTCAGAAGCAACCTTGACTAAATCGCCACACCGACTGACCAAATTGCAGGGGCATTTAACGCAAAGGTGGCCTGACACCTTTATCCTGACACGCGCCCCCGGCAGAGTCGAAGTGACCGCCGTCACTCCACCGCTCCACTAACCAGTCTGACAGAGGGACAGCGCCGCCTGCGCCACTCCGACTGCAGCGCCACTCGACAGAGTGAGTCTGACCGGCAGTCAGGTCTTGACAAAGGCGCCACGGCGAACTCCGCTCCACCCGACCCCAGGGCTCGGACTCGGGCTAAGACCCGGAAGACGGCGAACTCCGCTCCGCCCGACCCCAGGGCTCGGACTCGGGCTAAGACCCGGAAGACGGCGAACTCCGCTCCGCCCGACCCCAGGGCTCGGACTCGGGCTAAGACCCGGAAGACGGCGAACTCCGCTCCGCCCGACCCCAGGGCTCGGACTCGGGCTAAGACCCGGAAGACGGCGAACTACCGCTCCGCCCGACCCCAGGGCTCGGACTCGGGCTAAGACCCGGAAGACGACGAAACTCCGCCTCGCCCGACCCCAGGGCTCGGACTTCGCCTTGGCCTCGGCCGTACGACTTCCGCCTCGCCCGACCCCATGGCTCGGGCTCGGCCACGGCAACAGAAGACGGACTCGACCTCGGCTTCGGAGGAACCCCCACGTCGCCCTGCCTAGGGCACAGACCGCCACGTCAACAGGAAGCGCCATCATCATCCTACCCCGAATCGACTCGGGTCACGGAGAACAAGACCGGCGTCCCATCCGGCCAGCTCCGCCGGAGGGGCAATGATGGCGCTCCACAAGCTCTATGACGACGGCGGCCCCCAGCTCTCTTACGGAAGCAGAACGACGTCAGCAGGGACTCGACCGCTCCAACAGCTGTCCCTCCTCCAGGCTCCGCCGCACCTCCGACAGCCACGACATCACGCCAGCAGGGTGCCCAGATCTCTCCGGCTGCCACATTGGCATGTACCTAGGGCGCTAGCTCTCCCTCCGCTAGACACGTAGCACTCTGCTACACCCCCCATTGTACACCTGGATCCTCTCCTTACGACTATAAAAGGAAGGACCAGGGCCTTCTCAGAGAAGGTTGGCCGCGCGGGACCGAGGACGGGACAGGCGCTCTCTTGGGGCCGCTCGCTTCCCTCACCCGCGTGGACGCTTGTAACCCCCCTACTGCAAGCGCACCCGACCTGGGCGCGGGACGAACACGAAGGCCGCGGGACTTCCACCTCTCTCACGCTCGACTCCGGCCACCTCGCCTCTCCCCCCTTCGCGCTCGCCCACGCGCTCGACCCATCTGGGCTGGGGCACGCAGCACACTCACTCGTCGCTTAGGGACCCCCCTGTCTCGAAACGCCGACAATTATGCAAGCTAGTTCAATTATGCACTTCTATATTTTCTTTGGTTTGTGTTGGCATCAATCACCAAAAAGGGGGAGATTGAAAGGGAATTAGGCTTACACCTATTCCCTAAAAGATTTTGGTGGTTGAATTGCCCAACTCAAATAATTGGACTAACTAGTTTGCTGTAGTCTATAAGTTCTACAGGTGCCAAAGGTTCACACTTAGCCAATAAAAAGACCAAGAATTGGGTTCATCAAAGAGAGCAAGGAATAACCGAAGGCAGCCCTGGTCTGGCGCACCGGACTGTCCGGTGTGCCACCGGACAGTGTCCGGTGCTCCAGGGGAGAGCGGCTCTGAACTCGCCAGCTTCGGGAATCCGCTCCGCTATAATTCACCGGACATGTCCGGTGCACACCGGACTGTCCGGTGAGCCAGCGGAGCAACGACTACTTCGCGCCAACGGTCGACTGCAACACATTAAATGCGCGCCAGCGCGCGCAGAGGAGCAGAGCACGCGTGGGTGGCACACCGGACAGTCTATAGGACTTGTCCGGTGCACCACCGGACAGCCAGGCAGGCCCACACGTCAGAGCTCCAACGGTCGGAACCCAACGGCCTGGTGACGTGGCTGGCGCATCGGACAGTGTCCGGTGGCGCACCGGACTGTCCGGTGCGCCATGCGACAACAGCCTCCACCAAACGGCTAGTTTGGTGGTTGGGGTTATAAATACCCCCAACCACCCCACATTCAAGACATCCAAGTTTTCCACCTTCCAACTACTTACAAAAGCTCTAGCATTCAATTCTAGACACACTCAAGTGATAAAATCCTCTCCCAATTCCGCACAAAGCCTTAGTGACTAGTGAGAGAGATTTGTTGTGTTCTTTTGAGCTCTTGCGCTTGGATTGCTTCTTTTCTTTCTCATTCTTTCTTGAGATCAAACTCACTTGTAATTGAGACAAGAGACACCAATTGTGTGGTGGTCCTTGCGGGAACTTTGTGTTCCAAGTGATTGAGAAGAAAAGCTCACTCGGTCCAAGGGACCATTTGAGAGAGGGAAAGGGTTGAAAGAGACCCGGTCTTTGTGACCACCTCAACGGGGAGTAGGTTTGCAAGAACCGAACCTCGGTAAAACAAATCCGCGTGTCACACTCTTTATTCACTTGCGATTTGTTTTGCACCCTCTCTCTCGGACTCGATTATATTTCTAACGCTAACCCGGCTTGTAGTTGTGATTAATTTTGTAAATTTCAGTTTCGCCCTATTCACCCCCCTCTAGGTGACTTTCACAAACCTACTCCCCGTTGAGGTGGTCACAAAGACCGGGTCTCTTTCAACCCTTTCCCTCTCTCAAACGGTCACCTAGACCGAGTGAGCTTCTCTTCTCAATCAAACAGAACACAACGTTCCCGCAAGGACCACCACACAATTGGTGTCTCTTGCCTTGGTTACAATTGAGTATGATCACAGGAAGAGTGAGAAAGAAAAGAAGCAATCCAAGCGCAAGAGCTCAAATGAACACAACAAATCTCTCTCTCTCTCTCATCACTAAAGCTTTGTGTGGAGTTGGGAGAGGATTTGATCTATTTGGTGTGTCTTGTATTGAATGCTATAGCTCTTGTAAGGTGTAGAAGTGTAGAAACTTGGATGCCATTGAATGTGGGGTGGTTGGAGTATTTATAGCCCCAACCACCAAAAATGGCAGTTGGAAGACTGCTGTCGCATGGCGCACCGGACAGTCCGGTACGCCACCGGACACTGTCCGGTGCGCCAGCCACGTTAGCCAGCCGTTGGGGTTCGACCGTTGGAGCTTTGACTTGTGGGGCCTCTGGGCTGTCCGGTGGTGCACTGGACAAGTCCTGTAGACTGTCCGGTGCGCCAACTGCGCGTGCTCTGACTCTGGCGCGCACTGTAGCGCATTGAATGCGGTTGTAGTTGACCGTTGCGCGCGAAGTAGTCGTTGCTCCGCTGGCACACCGGACAGTCCGGTGAATTATAGCGGAGCGCCCTCTGAAATTCCCGAAGGTAGCGAGTTCAGCTTCAAGTGCCCTGGTGCACCGGACACTGTCCGGTGCGCCAGACCAGAGTGCCTTTGGGTTGTCTTTTGCTCTCTTTTTTGAACCCTTTCTTGGTCTTTTTATTGGCTTTTTGTGAACCTTTGGCACCTGTAGAACTTATAGACCTTAGCAAACTAGTTAGTCCAATTATTTGTGTTGGGCAATTCAACCACCAAAATCAATTAGGAAAAAGGTGTAATCCTAATTCCCTTTCAGGGGGTATGCTTCGTAGCCGAAGATCTTGAAGAAAGAAACACCTTTAGCGGATCCTCTCAAAAGCAATGCCGAAGCTATCACCTATAAAGCTTCGACATAGTGACATATGTCTCAAGACGAAGGAGTGAACCGACCTAAAGATGAAATGACCAATAAACCCATGATAGTTTGTGTCATGATTGTAATCGATTGTGAAGGGCATAAATGTAATTTCACACAGGCTGCGCCCTGTGCCTATAAATAGATGAACAGTACCCCTGTACTGTTCACGCTATCTTGTAATCGCTCGCGCGCAACACTTGGGTTTTTGCCTTCTGTCAAGCCGAAGGTATAAATGTAATTAAATATCGTATTTAAATATCCAAGTTTGTATAATGACAATATATGAATGATATTATGTGCTTATGTGTGTTTATCTTTCATGTTTTATATGTTTCATCTTTCATCTTTCATTATCTTATAACCATGATGACGAAGGTACGTCCTTCATGACATTCGTCTAAAGATCGTTATATCCTAAGGGAAATAATGCTTCGAAGGACGAAGGACATTAACATTTAATACTTTGTGTTGCCTTGTTCTTGACTCTTAGCGTTTGAAAACAAGTCCTCAACACTGACGTTATGTGAGTGTCCTCGAACATAATGTATGTAGTAGAGTAGCGCATCCGGTGATGCAACGGCGAGGGGTACTACATCGCTGATGAGCCCAGGGTGCACTTCGTTTGGCAGCCCAACCAAGAGCCATCGGTACTCGTCATGTCGCGCGCGTTCGACGGCTACTATATCGAGGATTATGGCGTCATCTTGGTGCCGGAGGTGACGCAGAGGAGGATCGACAACAGTGACCAGTTCGTCATCCTCGCCACCGTCAGGGTAGCTTTTGTGCCGGTCTGCCTTTAATTCTATTCGCAAACACACACACTTACCTTTTTGTTTAAGCAAGAGCGTATGGTGGTGCGTGTCTGATGACTAACGATGTACGAGGAAATTTCTTCTGGCATGTGTGGAACGTGCTCTCCAATGATGAGACCATACAAATCGTGGCATATATCGAAGTCAGCATGATACTGATGGTTGCAATGTAGTGGTGAAACAACTAGACTAAAATAACAAAATTTATGTATGACTAGGATCACAAATTGATTATGAAACATTTTCTCATAACAATATAACATACATTTTGTATATAAATTATCGTAGTATACTGGTATTATATATTCCTATTGCAACACACGGACACTCAGCTAGTAACTGTTGAGAACTACGTTACCACGGATCACCAGATCTGCTCCCTTCCCTCCCGTCAGCAGTAGAGGCGCAAGAAGCTGTAGAGAACCCGTCTCCCTTCCCATAAACACGACAGAGGAAACACACGAGACACATGATATAGGGTTGGGCCTCTGGCCTCTTTCTGATCTCTATCTTATGAGGGGTTGTACAGGTTCCTTATATAGAGATGTGAGACCCCTCAGGGGCAAAGCAGGTATTTGCCCACATAACCCTAACTAGGGTTACTTAACACTCCCCCTTGGGCGAATACCGCGACAAACACATGCCTCGTTAAAACTCCGAAAAAACCCAGTGGGAAAATGTGGAGAAAGAGTGCATGGTGATACAAATTGCATTTGCACTTTGTTGCCTCGTTAAAAACCTCATGTGAGAAACTTCAAGAAAACTCACCAAGGGAAAAAGAGTACAACAACTATCATCGGGACAGATTTCGATCCTCTGGGATCTAGATTCTATCGAATCTTTTACAAGGGCTAACTTTAGAAATGTGCTCCCCCTGAACCTTGCAAAACCGTATCAATAAGGCAAAACATCTTCTTCTGGAAGTATATGCACATAAAGATTTAGCAAACGGATTGCATATCCTTGCAAGGACTATTTCAGGAACTTTACCTCTACTCACTTCTATGATATACGAGGTAAGTGCATGTATCAATATAAATAAGCCACATTGACTGATGGTATTCGATCGACTGGATCTATATATTTGATAGAAAGTTCCATAAAGGTTCACATATTGATCATCAACCTCACGCCTTCAGGGCATAGAATATGACATTTATTGTCTCACGATTGTGATCAATATAATCATTCGCTCCCCCTGACGATGACATCTGCCAAAGTCGTTATCCCTCATAACTCAAGCATATTCTTCAAGATATATGTCTCATTGTTCATCTGGAATAACGAGAATGGATGAGGTTGGGGTGCTATCATTTTCTATCTTACACCATAATTTATACATAGTTGTGCAAAGCAAATAACATGTCCTTCAATAGGACTTAGGGGATAATACAGTTGCAATAATACATATTCTAAATATGACACATCGCTCCAGGCGTTCATCCATTGCAACATCTATGATGGTGTAACAAAAGTCCATCAAAGATCGTAATCCATTAGGGATTTTTCATCGATCACATACATCGTTATAGTCTGTAATTCTAGCACAATGGGGATATTATGCCAGTAACACCTAAACCTTATAGGTTTCTGCCATCAGGGCTTTAGAGGATACCGTAATTCCACATCTAGTAGAAAAATATCACGAGTAAAGATCGTGGAATGCACATGTGCTTATTCGGTGAACTTCAAGTCCTTTGGTACCTCGTCTTATTCCTTTTTGGGTCTGTATGGGTCTTTATCCCTTTATAGGGATTATCAAACTTTGGTGTTTAACACAGACTTTATTTCTTCTAGAAAAGTTCCATCAAGGAACTACAATCTCATCTAGGAGATATTCTCTCTATATAGGAGAGTGTTCATTCGTCAGGAATGTATTATTCGGTACGAGATTTATATGTTGCATATTTATAATTCAAAGATATGAGTCCTCGTAGGATCTCATGCGGATCTTCAGAATCCTATTAACTGCATATTATAATTCATACCATTTGCCAGATATATTACATAGTGGAACTGTGTTTATTCAACACATATGTGGGATGGGTCTCTCACTAGACCACTTGAACCATCACATTCACCACACATTATTTCAATAGTGCCCATAAATGTCCGAACTTCAAGCTCGCGACTTTCATTTTGCGATTCTTGGTTCAACCTTGATT
Source organism: Zea mays (assembly GCF_902167145.1). Taxonomy (NCBI): domain Eukaryota; kingdom Viridiplantae; phylum Streptophyta; class Magnoliopsida; order Poales; family Poaceae; genus Zea; species Zea mays. The sequence goes on along the minus strand of NC_050098.1, from coordinate 2,516,787 downwards.
GCATATATCAATGACCCGATAAGAGAGCTTAAAGCACTCATGCCTAGGACTTTGTTTTGGATCCCTTTGCAATCTATAGAGGCAATATATGTGTCGACACATTTGTCTCCCACATTTAATAATGATCTCCGTCATTTCCCAAAACGAAAGATTCATTGTTCCGTATTCCCAGCACAATGATATTGCGCGCATTGCTAGGAATTTCATCATCAAGATGAACCTCTTCGTGAGGCAAATCACCATCAGGGTGAATTAATCGGAGGAGAGTTATCACAGACCATGTGCATCTCCAATCAGAACATATGCTTTGACTAAGGCTGATGGATCATATTCGCAGGCGTCCCCGAGAATAGATCAAATGCCAATAAGTCAAATGTGGATATGATATTAATCCCGGGTATATCCACATCTACATCAGGTAGACGCATTCACCAATATGGTTACTCCTCAACGATTTCTCGCAAACTCCATATACACAGGAGTACACACCGAACGACAGGTTCAGTTTGACTTTTGTGCGTTTAATAGAATATTGAGGCATTACACTATATGGGCATTCCTCCCCCTAATGCCGAGATGTTCTAAAAGCATACATATAAAATCCCCAACCACAATCATCCAGTTGTGTGCAATGTATGCTATTGTGGTGATTTATTTGGGAAATCTTACGCACATTACAGATAGGGGTTTTATGCAGTGAGCTTTGGACTTAGATTAATGTAGTGGCATGAATACTACATATTTGTCCTTCAACATGAAGGGTTAGTCTCAACATCAAGCGAGACACGCAATAACAAGTTGCTTCATGGTTACAATTCTGCAAACTTATTGTTATTATCACCAAATATACAGTCAATCATCAGGATTTAGACTGATACGCGCAACAATATGTTAGCCATAAAAACAAAATACTTTAGGGCTCATGCACACCATTTGTCATTTGGAGCAAGTAGTTGACTTCAGATCAACAAGGACAATGACCATCAGGTCTAGCGCTCACAAGAACATTCATTGGTTGCATTGTGCTTTCAAGCACATAGGAGAATTTGCGCATATACAATGGCGGTAAAGTGCACGGCATCAGGCCAATGCTGCCAAGCAGAGATTTTTATATGCAGAGATGTATAGTCCAGCTCGTTTTTATCATTGCCCATGGGTTACCCATTTACTCATACCATTTTGAAATTGGGTATCGATTTATGCAACATTTTTAGGTATAATAATTTTGAGAGAAAACTTATAACAATAGTTAATTATGTGGTGTTGCCAGCAGGGCAAACATTTCTCCTCATATTATATACCAAATTGTTCTATATGGCATTATTTCGATCTCTTCATATTGTTCAGCAAAAAGAGAAGCTTTAGAACAGACAAGGCCAAGAATTCATTTTATCCGGGAAAAATCACCATATAACCAGCTTTTGATAAAGCAAATGATGATAACTGCTTGGCAAGAACGAAACAATACTGGTATCCGCCTAGGATCCATCTTCAACAACAGATATTACTGCTCTCATACGAAGAAATTATCAGGAGTAGAGAGGATACAACAAGACTCTACAAGATCTTCATATTTCTATCACAAATTATCATCACTAGTAGTCTAGTGGTCAAGACATATGACTCTTCTGGCTCCGAGGACCAATGACATGTTAATGTCTAATTTAGCTTCAAGCTCTGTGGTGATGTGGGATTTTATAGTTATTTGTCTACTCTTCTCACTTCTGGTAGATCGGATATAGATTATGGTAAGCATGCTAAGGGGTGGAATACAATGTAGTTCTGCTACATAAACCCCATATATATGTATATTCGGAGTCGACCTTTACCATTTGGTTTATAGTATATACCATACCAGTCAAAGGACTATCCCAAGTCAATTCAGCGGCTATAAGTATTTAAATTCTGAGAGATGTATGCAACACAAGCATAGAGGTCCTAGATAGGCCGAGTAAAGTGGTTCAACGAGAACACACAATGTTTTTTCACACCAACGTTGTGAAAAAATTCTCAGAATTACCTTTCGATGTACTCGCAACTTCGTGTTGCTAAGGTACTAGCCATTTATCTCAAAGTTCGCTTCATGCCGTTCAGCGACAAATGGCAATGTGCCAACATCTGGTTGAGCAATGTATGACTGAGATTCTAGCATCTATTCATCTGACAAGGTCTTATTGCTTACTAATAAAATCCCAATTTGTGATGTTTTCTGTGCCAAAAAGGCTTTCATGCATTAATATTGAATTTCTTCAGGTTACTTCGGGTAAAACTTTATGCACGAGGAGAGAGCAGAGATTTAACTTATCTGTGTTCCATTGTATTTCGATTTAATTTCCCAGATTCAATATAGTTGTTATGGCCACTTGGCGATATATATAAATATACGATGCCACACAACACAATCAAACAAAATATAAAGTGAAAACAAAATTGTTTACGAAGGTTGCACATAATGTGACTTCAGGACCTTGAACAACCCACCACAATCCACGCGAGTACAAGCTCTAGTGTATCTGGCGTCAACGCGTGTGCGGCCATCAGGGCTACGACAGTATAGCAAGCCTTCGTAATAAGCGCAACAGGCGCATATATGGCTTGATAGTCGGGGTACACGAAATGTCCACACAACGTGCGCAACAGGCGCATTTGTGTCTCGATGATCACGATAGACGAATAGTGCCAACATGGCATGCAAAAAATACGCGACTCAGTGATAACGGTCCGACTCAACGGGAGCGGTCCGATTAAACGAGACTGCGACATAGCAATCACATGACGCAGCCAAGTTCGTACGACACAAATACTGCGTCGTGTTGCCAGGGCGCAGCCAATGCTCAGCCAATGTCATAACACAACCAATGAATAATGTAGCCTCACCGGCACGTCCGAGTACCCACTATATCATTTAACCGCTCAAGATGAATCCAAATGCTCAACGTAATATAAATATTTAGAGCGATTTAAGTATGCACAATACAGCCTTCATATGTATTTTAATTTTCTGCTAAGTATCTACGTGTTTCTTGATTCAGCGAACGGAAGCGAAGACTGTCGCGTAGGACAGTTCGGCTAGGCCGGAGGACCTGCCGGCATGGTGGAGAGTCGGTGCCGATCGGATCCATAGCAACGTCGTGGTAGAGCGTGCTGATAACGTGTTGAGAACTACGTTACCACGGATCACCAGATCTGCTCCCTTCCCTCCCGTCAGCAGTAGAGGCGCAAGAAGCTATAGAGAACCCGTCTCCCTTCTCATAAACACGACAGAGGAAACACACGAGACACATGATATAGGGTTGGGCCTCTGGCCTCTTTCTGATCTCTATCTTATGAGGGGTTGTACAAGTTCCTTATATAGAGATGTGAGACCACTCAGGGGCAAAGCATGTATTTGCCCACGTAACCCTAACTAGGGTTACTTAACAGTAACATCATAAAACAGCTAGTAACATCATAAAGCACTAAAGCCTGCAATGTGCTACAGAGTCTTGGACGACGGAACGGGCGTTTGGGCCTTGGAGCATTGGACGTCGCTGAAATGTGGGCCATCGAGTCCCCCACGGCCCACTATCTGTATACGTTTGTTTTGGCCCATCCCCATCTGGCATTTTTCTCCGTTTCCCCGACACACACACACACACAAAAGAATTATGGCGGCAGCCGTTGCCGTTCTTCGCGCCGCCCTCCGCCGGGGCCGTCCGGCAGCTGCGTCGCTACTGCACCGCCTTCCCAACCCCTCTGCTCGGAGCCTCCCGCCACCGCCTCCTCTCGGTAAGGCCAGTCTCCTCTTCCGAGGCTAACCCCTAAACCCCCCTCGCGATCTCACCGTCCGCCCCCCTCACGATCTCACCGTCCGCCCCCCTCACCGTAGGTCGAGCGCTTCGTCCCCTCTCGCGGCTTGGTTTCTCCGCCGGATTCGGGCACTCCTCCTCCACCGAGGATTTTGGCTTCGGCTACTCCCCCGCCACCGAGGATTCAGCGGCCGCCGCGAAGCCCAAGACCAAGACCAAGGCCAGGAAGCACCCCATGAAGCAGTCGCGCTTCGACTTCACCAAGGTGGACGCCGCGCTTCTCCCCACCGTCATCCTCGTCGGCCGCCCCAACGTCGGCAAGTCAGCCCTCTTCAACAGGTGAGAGGCGCCTCGGGAAGGCATCGGTCGTTGCCTCTCGCCTGTATTATCTGTGCCGCTCTGGGGGGCGGCATTTCCTCAAACACCTTGGGGCCTCTCGCTGTACCCCTACCACAACACAAGCAACCATTTCTTCGGCAGTTCGGCCTGCTGTTCTGGCAGACATATATATCTCGCTTCACCAGCATTGTATGCTATGCTAATGATTCATTCTGGAAATTTTGTCATGTCTTATACTTATTATGTTATATGTTAGAGCACTGCTCGATTAAGTCTATAATTTCTCATCTGAACTGTTTTGGCGATTGCATTAGATTTATACGGAGGAGGGAGGCGTTGGTGTACAATACTCCTGGGGACCATGTCACTCGTGACATCCGTGAAGGAGTTGCCAAGCTTGGGGATCTCCGTTTCCGTGTGCTTGACTCAGCTGGACTTGAGACTGCAGCAACATCTGGGAGCATTCTCGCTCGGACAGCAGACATGACAGGGAATGTATTGGCTAGGTCTCAATTTGCCATTTTCTTGATTGATGTGAGGTGGGTAGAATAATTCTTGTGATCCTGTTTTCATCACGGAATCAGTTGAAAACGTGGTTACCTGTGGCCTAGTAAAATTGCAACTCTCTTTGAAGGGATGGTCTTCAGCCGCTGGATCTTGAGGTTGGGCAATGGCTGCGCAAGCATGCATCTGGTATACATACGCTTGTTGCAATGAACAAGTCCGAGTCACTTGATGAGCATGGATTTCTGACTGCTGCTGCTGGAGAAGCACACAAGTTGGGGTTTGGTGACCCTGTTGCAATATCCGCAGAGACAGGCCTGGGGATGGCAGAACTCTATGAGATACTCAGGCCATTGTTTGAAGAATACATGTTTCAGCTTCGAAATAGTAAGCCTGTAGCAATATATGTAATGGTTTGGTCCATACTCACTCCGTCCCAAAATAAATGCATATCTCGTTTCTCGAGGAGTCAGATTCTTCTAAATTTGACTATGACTATGAAAGAGTATCAACATTTGTAGCTCCAAACAAGTTTGCGCATATTATGCTCAATTAGATGATACTTATTATACATCATAAACATTAGTACATTTTTCATTTTTGTATATATTTGGTCAAACTTTAAAATGTTTGACTCCTTGGGATCCGAGATGTGCATTTATTTTGCAAGAGGGAGTATGTCGTTTGCTTTATCTTTAGTGACCAAGTGTTAATTTCTTTGACCAAGCATCTTTGTGTTCGTGTGATTTTGTGGGCCATTAGTATAAGCAAATATTAGATATCGATTAGGTACTCAAGGTGACCTAAACAAACGCAATAGCTTTATCTGCCATATTGATCTCCATTTTAGTTCCACTGAAGCCGATTTGTTGAGTGAAAAAAATTACAACGTTCAGAGATTGATATGCTTCTGGTTTAAGGAACCCATTTGTGTGGTGTATTTAGGAATTTCAGCAGTATTATTTGTCTTTAGATAATTCTATATGTTTCTCTAGCAATACGAGATTTATGAATCTACACCATTGGTGCTATACCTATATTGATATTGAGGTAAACCATGGTTTGAACCTATGGACGGGCTATTCATTGTTTACATTGACATGTAATAGATGACCTCAACCAAGATGATCCTATCTCGGAGGTTGAAACTGAGGCCCATGATGGTGATGAGAGCAAGTTACCTTTGCAGTTGGCAATTGTGGGACGTCCTAATGTTGGGAAGTCCACCCTTTTAAATACCTTGTTGCAAGAACAGAGAGTTCTTGTTGGTCCAGAGGCAGGCCTAACAAGGGACTCGATTCGGGCTCAGTTTCAATTTGATAGTCGAACCGTGTATTTAGTAAGTTCACTGTTCTCTGTTAGTTTAATACTTTTTTTTTGCAACACCATATATTATATGGCTACATTTTTGTGCTTATATTGTGGACATTAGTTGTGATATGTTCTGCTGTAAAACTTGCACCATAAAAATGTAATTATTTTTTTTTACTTTGTCCACATTAATGATTCATAACAATTTTCGTACTACCTCCTGTTAAAAAACTTGATACCGTTGAATTTAATGGCCTTCAAGTACTCAATATCAACATCAATATAGCCTTTTAGTCCCAAGCAAGTTGGTGTAGGCTAGAGTTGAAACACAACAAGATGTCACCAAAAAGAGAGAAAGGGGAGGGGAAAAGCTTTTGAGAGCACTAAAAGGAAAAATGCCTAATCATGGTTCGGGCACGTGGATAGCTTCTTTCCAAACACTTCTATCCAAACACAAATCCATTAAAATATTCCATTCCTTCAAGTCCCTTTTGATTGCCTCCTACCATGTCAAGTTTAGTCGACCTCTACCTCTCTTCACATTATTGTCCCGTCTTATGATGCCTCTATGCACCGGTGCCTCTGTGGTTCTCCGGCGGACATGTCCAAACCATCTCAACCGGTGTTGAATAAGCTTTTTTCTTCAATTGGCGCTACTCCTAGCCAATCGCGTATGTCATTGTTTCTCACTCGGTCCAATCTTGTGTGTCCACATATCCAATGCAACTTACGCATCTCTGCGACACTTAGTTGTTGGATATGTCATCTCTTAGTAGGCCAACACTCAGCTCCATATAACATAGCAGGCCTAATCGCTGTCCTGTAGAACTTGCCTTTCAACTTCTGTGGCACTCTCTTGTCGCATAGGACTCCCGATGCTTGACGCCATTTCATCCACCCCGCTTTGATTTCTATGGCTAACATCTTCATCAATATCACCATCTCTCTGTAACATCGATCCCAAATAACGGAAGATGTCCTTCTTTGGTACTACCTGGCCTCCCAAGCTTACATCTCCATCCTCACTAATTGTAATACCAAAGTCACATATCATATACTTGGTTTTGGTCCTGCTAATTCTAAATCCTTTTGACTCTAGGGTCTGACGCCATAACTCTAGCTTTCTATTTACTCCTTCCCGGCTTTCGTCTACTAGGACTACATCGTTAGCGAAAAGCGTAGACCAAAGGATATCTCCTTGTATTTCCCTCGTGACCTCATCTATCACTAAGGCAAATAGATAAGGGCTCAAAGCTGAACCTTGATGTAGTCCTATGTTAATCGGAAAAACATTTGTATAACCATCAGTTGTTCGGACGCTAGTCACAACCTTGTCATACATGTCCTTGATGAGCGTAACATACTTTGTTGGGACTTTATGCTTATCCAATGCCCACCACGTGAGATTCCTGGGTATTTTATCATAGGTATTTTCCAAGTCGATAAAAACCATGTGCAAGTCCTTCTGCTCCTTATATCGCTCCATGACCTGCCTTATTAAGAAAATTGCTTTCATGGTTGACCTTCCAGGCATGAATCTAAATTGGTTCATGGTGATATGCGTCATTCCTCTCAGGCGATGCTCAATAACTCTCTCCCATAGCATCATAGTGTGGCTCATGAGCTTAATCCCTCGATAGTTGGTACAACTTTGAATATCTCCCTTGTTTTTGAAGATTGGTACTAATGTACTCCTCCTCCACTCATCGGGCATCTCGTTTGATCGAAAAATATGGTGGAACAACTTGGTTAGCCAAACGATAGCAATATCCCCAAGGCATTTCCACACCTGTATCGGTATACTATCCGGGCCTATCGCCTTGCCCCTTTCATCCTCTTTAAAGCTTCTTTGACCTCTGATTCTTGTATCCTGCGTACAAACTACAAAGCATCTATTGAAATCATCAAAGGACCCCTTTCATCATCTTTAAAGCTTCTTTGACCTCTGATTCTTGGATCCTGCGTACAAAGCATCTATTGAAATCATCAAAGGAGTCATCCAATAGGGTGTCCATAGTCTCATTCTTACCACTGAAAAGATTGTCAAAAGGCGAAGGAGGTGGAGAACACTGGTTTCAAACTTTTCATAACCTCCTGGACACATAGGATACTAACACGCCTCCTGCTCGCTGCATCCACTAACTCTCTTAGCTTAATTGTAAGGGACCGTACGTTCCAACTACCTACACGGATTCTAGCCGGCTCAACTAGCTTCCTTACCCCTCGCACCCGTTGAGACAGATGTGAAGGCCCTTGCACATTTATCACTACACCCGGGCGCCGATGTAGCGCGCCACTAAGGAAGCGACGACCCGATCCTTGCTCACTTGACATCGCATCCAGATCACGACACGGTGCGCCACCAAGGGGTGGCGTCCCGGCCCATGCCCATTTAACGCCATACCCGGGTTCTGATATGGCTCTTCGCTAAGAGGGTTACGCCCCAACGGTTTTCTATTGGGTTTCATCTCCATTTTGAGTGGCTAAGTTTTTATAGCTGGCTCGCCACGCCTAACGCAACCCTCCTCCTTGTACCTGGACTTGGGACCAGGATATGCTGCACCAACATATGCTAAGACAACATAGGCGGAGTTAATGGCCTTCAAGTACTACTTTGACTTTTTTCTTTCTATTGGAGTATGGCTACAGTGTCTAATAAGTATACACGATTAAGGAATTTCTTTGAAGGACAAATATACTCATGATATTTCTGTTTCCAAACTGGATATTTTGGAAACTGTTGGCGGTCAAATTTCTAATAGTTTGAAAGAATATTTGTCAAAGTGCCAAGTATTTGTGACCGGTGGTAGTAATAAATTAAGTCTCGACTATGCTTGCTTTCTTTTGTGTATACTTGCATTTTCACCTCTTATATTAACTGTTTAAGTTCTAGGCTTCAGAATACTAGAAATTTGTTTTGGCTCATCCCTGCCTCTTATTTATATAAAACTGTTGAGTGAAAAAGACTTGTTTACTACTGAGATAATTAGCAGCACAGAAAGTTGACTAGGGAAATAAAAATAATTACATAGGCTCTACAACTGATACCACCAAATATGAGGATCTTATGTCTTTCCAGCTGGTAGTTCAGCCAAACTGAATCATATAAATAATTCATTCATTTTGTTACTTGAGCACGGTAAACTTATCCAGAACTTATGATGCTTTTTTAGAGTGTAGGGCTCATATTGCATTCCTGCAAGCTGTTTCTGTGTGTATCATGGTCTAATCATCTTATTCGTTTTCGTAATGCAGGTGGATACTGCTGGTTGGATGGAAAGATCAGGGAAGGAGAAAGGGCCAGCATCTTTGAGTGTTGTGCAGTCTAGGAAGAACTTAATGAGAGCTCACATTGTTGCTCTTGTGCTGGATGCTGAAAAGGTACTTACTGTGATTTTGACATCCAGAGCCAGTTACTTATATATTTACATGGCACTAGACTTGCTGGATATTGGTTTAAGCATGTGTTATCTTGATGTTCTGGTGCCAGGGCCATGTTAAATCATTGAACATTAAGACTGACCCCATGTTTGCTTTCAGTGTCCTGGGCTGATATTACCAAAGTCCTCATGCATTTTAGAATTTCATTTGAATTGCAATTTCTAGTTCATGATAAAGCTCTATGAATATGCAGATTGCTAAGTCCAAAAGTAGCATGAATCATCCAGAAATCGTGATAGCACGGCAAGCAATAGAAGAGGGCCGTGGACTAGTTGTGATTGTCAATAAAATGGATCTCCTTAGAGATAACCAAACACTGTTTAACAAGGTTATGGACGCTGTTCCTAGAGAAATCCAGACAGTCATTCCTCAGGTAATTGTTATATTTTGTTAGTTCATAATACACTGGTTTTCAACCTTGAAGACATGATTACCAGTCACAGTTGAGGGCTACTAATAACTCTCCAAAACAGAACTGCACTCTCTCCAAAACATAACTGTTAGATGTCAATATGAACGTTCAGTTATTCTCTGCATGAATACATGCGACTTCTGATCATATGGGGTTCCTCTCAAAATTGTAAATTATATTTTTCTAATTTAGTTTTTTTAATAGTTGATGATGCGATATTCTATGATTAACCCTACACATTGGGTTATCGTGCACACATATTTTATTTGTTTACTGTTGATTCAGTTTTATTATGGTAATAAGCACAGATTCAGGTGCTTTGCTATGTTTACTGATGGAGCAATGGATTTGTCATGTTCCTTTATTGACAAAGCCACTTGAGTTCTTTTGGTTTGATGTTTGTTAATAACTGGAGAAGTGGAGATGCTGTCTAAATTTCTTGGTCATTGGTATTTTATTTTTTTATCTTTCTAGACATGTTGCTTGCACGCTGCCTCCTAACTAAGACCCACCTAAATATTTTTCTTGAGCTGAAAAGAAATAACTGCTACATTCTGGAATATGTTGTTTTGTTTCATATTCTTGTGGAGTGGCAGATTGCAAAGTGTTGATATCCCTCCTTTTGGCAGGTGACAGGAATACCAGCTGTTTTCGTGTCAGCGCTGGAGGGGAGGGGGCGGATTGCTGTGATGCGCCAGGTTATAGATACCTATGAGAAGTGGTGTTTAAGATTGTCAACATCACGGCTCAACCGTTGGTTGCGTAAGGTAAACATTCTGCTTACAGAAATTTTATTTGGTTTGTTTGCGTGTGTGTTCTGTAGGAACACAGTTATATGGATTGATAATAAGAACTTAGATCTCATCCCTCAAAAATTCAATTTAGATTGTGTAGATCCAGATGAGTTACCTATATGACAGGAAAGTGGAACCTGTATCAGTGAAAAATGGAATGATTTAGGAGATCCTTTGAAACATTCAGTGGGTTCTAGTAGTCGACTTGGTATTTTCCAGTATCCTTTTATTATTATTATTTTGTACATTACCACGCCTACCACTTGGTTTATTTTGACTGCATGATGTTCAAAGTTACTGACTACACTGGCCAGTGAAGCCATTGTGGCATCTATTTCGACCATTACTTCTAATACCTTGTGATTGTGCTCTAGGTTATGAGCAGACATTCCTGGAAAGATTCAGCTACTCAGCCAAAAGTCAAGTACTTCACTCAAGTGAAGGCACGACCACCAACATTTGTTGCCTTCATGAGTGGGAAGACTCAGCTTTCTGATACAGATACTAGGTTCTTGACAAAGTCCCTCAAGGAAGATTTCGACATCGGGGGAATACCGATACGGATCATACAACGTTCTGTTCCAAGAAAAGCTTATGCTAAGCGCAACAACACAAGGAACACTGGCCCTAGGGTTGTCAGGATGAAAACAGACAAACGGACAGCGGTATCTGACCCAGCCCTGTCATAGAGGGTGAGCACCAGTATCAGCCGCCTAACCTGAAGAAGGGAGGTCATGTTTCGCGTTTGAGCTATATATATATGCTTCTCATGGGGAAACGGGAAGTGAATGTTTTTCTGACTCGGGAAGTTATACAAAGCTATGAGCTAGCCGGTCCGGCTGCCTGCACCGCATGCTCAAGAAGAAGAATGACTGTAAGAAACAAGCCCAGCAATTCGAAGGACAGCATCACTTCTCAACATTGGGTGCAAGGTGGTATTGATGAGCGTCAAGCACTCAAGTTCACCCCAGAACTCCAGATCAGATGAAGAGGTGTTTTTTTTTTCTTGCATCCCTCATGTTTATACATTTTTTTTACGAAAAATATATTAGAATGATCTCTGGTGGTAGTGTTGGAGTTGGAGGCTTACTGATCATCGTGCACCCGTCAGGTCAGAGAGCAACTGCAAGCCTACACGACACAGGAGCCCCTTTATTTTTCTTTCCTCTTAAGGCAAGGCAACTCCTGTTTGTAGGGGAATCGTTATGGTTCTGCTTCTGATTGCTCCTAGTTCTTCCATCATTTTCGTGTTCAAAGAGAAGGCTCCCAGAAAATAAAATAACGATTGCTATGAAAAAAAAGAGAAGGCTCGCAGCTGCTCTACCTGAATAGTTTCACCTGAAGCATTTGCCGGTCAATTTTGTCCGTTGATGTCGGATAGCCGATCGGATATTCAGGTGTTTCATCGACACGCAAATCGGGCAATGGTGGTGGAATCGGATAAGCGCGCGTGCGCGGTGGAGCATTGCCGGCGTGGCCCATCCCCGTGCACTGCACGGTGAGCACGGTAGCAGAAGTCCCTCGCATAGGGAACGCACCCGGGCCCGGGCCTCCCTCCCACAGGTTGCAAAGCTCAGATCCCATCCCCCACCACCAAAACCTAACAAAAAGGCACGCCCCACCCAGTCCAGTCCCCACCAAGCAGGCGCCACCCGTTCGGTCCGTACAGGAGGGGTCCACCATGCCGTGCTCCTCTTCGTCGTCCAACCCCTTCCACTCCCTCGCCTCCGCCTTCCCCTTCCTCTCCTCCACATCCCCACCCCCATCCCCACCCGCCTCGCCCGCGCCCGCCGCTCCCCACCTCGCCGTCCCGCTCCTCCTCCCCGTCTCCTCGGCTTCCGAGTCCCGCCGCGGGGCGCAGCCGCTGCCGGGCACGCGGATGGTCGGCGCGGGCGCGACCGGCGGGGGTAACATGGCCAGCGGTGGTGGGGGGCCCGCGTTCGTGGGCCAGGTGTTCACCATGCTCGACCCATCCGGGAACGGGCTCATGGCCGTTACCACACGCTTCGAGCTCCCGCGCTTCCTCACCAACAGGTAATAGCTGCCCCGATCGGTGCCCTGCACTCTGCCGTGTTGATTTCCACACTGGGCCGCTGCCGCTGCTCTATGGATAGGATTGCAACACAGCTGAGCTGTACCTCTGAGGCTCCACCAAACGTTATGCTTCCAGTGGCGAGTGCGAATGTGGGGTTGGCCTGCACCTCTGTATCTTGTTTACGCTGCAAATTATACGAAGGGCCTATTTTGTTGCATAATCCGCGCGAAAATTTGGAACCAATTTGACTCTTGTCATCTGAGATGGTAAATACACACGTCATGATAATTTTGTGATTGGATGTAATATGCTAATCGACCCAGCAATGTGGGACGTCGCCATTCCACGCCTCTACGAAATTGTCTCAGTATGCTGGTCGGCGAAGATTTGGTGGTAGTTTTCTTGTGTAGATTGTGAGTGCATGCATGGGGAAGTATATGGTTACTGCATTGAGCGTTTTGTGTCTATTGTTTGTAATCGATTTGAAGGAATTTGTCTAAGATAAAGTAGACTGAAGGAATGTAGCATTGAAAACTTCTCATTTCATTGTTCCCATGGGTTGGCCTGCAATTTGTTACTTGGACATTCTCGAAGTTGACTGCAGCATATATTATATCTGTAGCTGAGCTAATGTTTTAGCCGCTCGCCTGATCCTGCTAAATTGGCATTTTGAAATCTGTTCTTGTTTCAGGACTCCTATGTGGTTCAAAAGGATGCTATCACCGTCGAAGAAGACTGAAAATAGTCCAGTATTTAGGTTTTTTATGGATCTGAATGATGCAGGTAATGCTGTCTCTATACCTTTTGTTGTTCTTCTCTGTTTGATGCTTGTGACCTTAGCTGTTATTTAAAGTCTGTTCAAACCATTCAGTCAGGGACAATAAAAATTTCCTGAATCCAGTTCTCGTCTTTGGATTTCTAGGTCAATAAATGTCCTGAACCCAAACCTGAGTGCAAAGCATCCCTATCTTTTGGAACCGCTAAACATGTATAGTTAATTCTGAAATGGACTGTGACCAGCTCTGGCAAGACAAAAAGGTCCACAGTTGCTTATTGACCTATTGGGCAGGTTAAAAAACACCCACTTTGGTTCCTAGTTCTCTGGATGTAGTTTACACTTTCTTTTGATGGTGGTAGGTTGCAATATCTTGTACCAAGAAAAGATGATTTATTTCTAAGCAGGATTTACTCGTAATATTGTCTAAAGACACTTGATTTCTCGGCAGTACCTTTTCTATAACAATGTTCTGCAAATTTAGTCATCTCCAGCTTATTTAGTGAGTCTGAAAGGATGTTCAGCACTTCAGCTAATGTGGTCTATCATTTCCAGTATCCTATGTAAAGCGACTAAATGTGCCAAGCGGCATGGTGGGGGCTTGTCGCCTTGATGTAGCATATGAACATTTCAAGGTTAGTTGTGGCAGTTTTTCAAGGAAAATAATTTTATTTTCATTTTTTATGATAAGTCAGTTCTGATATATTTTTTAGTTTCTCTTGATTTTCTTTTAGCTTTATATTTTGTGTCACTGCTGAGCTTTAGTGTCTGGTATTTCTTTATTGTATGGCTATGGTAACACACAATTCTAGGTTCTCCTATATGGGATCAAGTAACTCGTCAGTGTCAGAGTTGTTTTAGTCACATTAAAAATAACAAAGTTTCCTA